>NC_081757.1:20977236-23481955 GCF_963082965.1 Carassius carassius | reverse complement strand
GTTACAGTGGTGCCGAAGCCCGGGAGAAGGAGGGACGCGCTGCTGAGGATCCCTCGCCGCTGTGGTGAATCCGCGGTGCCATCGAGCAGGCGAGGAGTGTGCCGCCATGGACGCTCGAGGCGGTGGACTGGAGCGAGTTGCCGGGGACGGGCGAGCTCGCTGCCGACCGCCCACGATAGGGAGGGACGGCTGCCGTCCGTGAGGGAGCGGAGGAGTCGGCGCCGTTCGCCAGGGGGCCGGAGCCTGCTGCCTCCGTGAAGGTATCCGGAGGAGCAGGGAACGGGGGACTCCTGCCGGCTGCCCAAAACCGGAGGAGCCGTCGCCGTCCACCGGGCGGCGGAGGAGTGTCGTGCCGTCCGCCGAGGGCCGTCCAGTGCCACCGCCAGGCACCGCGGAGGAGATCACCCAGCTGGTGGAGGGCCGAGCAGCGGTGCGTCTGGGAACCGGAATTTTTTTTTTTTTTTTTTTCCTCTCTCCCCTCTCTCGTCTCTGTCGCTCCTCCTTCCATCTCCTTTTCTCTCGCCTCGCCTGTCCTACCCCCAGGTTCCCGCAGGTCCCCGGGAGCGGCCCCCCCGGAGGGAGGGGGGGGGGGGAGTAGAGCGCAGTCTCGGGAGTACCCCCCGGCCTGCGAGGGGCGATGGGGGTATGTGACGGGCGGGGCCGAGGGACATGGGAGCGAGGCCGGGGGAGTGATTGGAGATGAACTGCACCTGTTCGTCCCACCGGTCTCGAGGCCCATGGAGGAGATGGAAGGATATAAAACTGGAGCGACGACAGTGAAGGACGAGAGAGGACCAGGCCTGGGCTTTTAGTTGTGTTGTGGTTTTTATTTTATGCGCACCAGTCGTCCGTGAGGGGCTGGTGCGCTGTTTTGTGTTTATTTTGTTATTAAAATGTTTTTGATTGTCCGCCGGTTCCCGCCTCCTTCTTCCGGATGAATATGAAGGTTGATATCGTTACAAACATAAAAGAAGATATTTTGAAGATTGCTGGTAAACAGTTTGTGGTTGCCATTGACTTCCATAGTAGGAAAAAAAAATGCTATGGAAGGCAATGGCAACCACCAACTTTTTGATTCTTTTACAGTATGTTCAACATAAGAAAAGCAATGTCAGGTTTTGAAAGACATGAGGGTGAGTACATTTATTACACTTGTGTCCTCCTTGAGTTGATAACACAGTAAGAGGTTCTAGAAGTTAGAATTCCCATAATGTTTTTCATATCTGATGTTTTCACAACTGCACCTGAAGTGACACATAATCCAAAAATCATAACGTCATTGGTGACATGAATACTCATCACTACATTATTTTGCCTCCCTGGGTGGCGAAAACATAATAACTACACCCCTTGAACTGCTTTCTAATTCAGTTTTGCAGTGCTCCTACTCCTGCTCCTATTTTAATGAGCTTGATTTAGAGCTGGAATCATACAGAAATGTCAGAGATTGTTTTAATATCACCTCTCTTCCATTTTCAATCAGGTAGTGTGACAGATCTCCACCAGAAAAGGGTGAGATTTTACCAAAAAAAAAAAAAAAACAGTTGGTGTGACACCCAGGACATCATATTTGATACAGTACATTCTAAGTCCTCTAAATTACTGATTTACATAATCTGATTGATAGTTTATAGCTTTTTTAGCAAGTAAAAGGCCTTTTAGTTTAATTCTAAAACTTATATATTATAATATATATTATAATATATATATATATATATTATAATATGTAAGTTTTAGAGTGTGTGTGTGTGTGTGTATACAGTATAGACCAAAAGTTTGGACACACCTTCTCATTCAAAGAGTTTCCTTTATTTTCATGACTATGAAAATTGTAGATTCACACTGAAGGCATCAAAACTATGAATTAACACATGTTGAATTATATATGGAATTATATACATAACAAAAAAGTGTGAAACAACTGAAAATATGTCATATTCTAGGTTCTTCAAAGTAGCCACCTTTTGCTTTGATTAATGCTTTGCACACTCTTGGCATTCTCTTGATGAGCTTCAAGAGGTAGTCACCTGAAATGGTCTTCCAACAGTCTTGAAGGAGTTCCCCGAGAGATGTTTAGCACTTGTTGGCCCTTTTGCCTTCTGTCTGCGATCCAGCTCACCCCTAAACCATCTCGATTGGGTTCAGGTCCGGTGACTGTGGAGGCCAGGTCATCTGGCACAGCACCCCATCACTCTCCTTCTTGGTCAAATAGCTCTTGATGCCTTCAGTGTGACTCTACAATTTTCATAGTCATGTACTGTATATTAGAAAAAGCTTTTGCAGATCATTTATTTGTACAGTGCATCTCTCAATTATCATTGGAATGCATTGCATTAAGTTTTGCCTCTAAAAATTAAATAAAATTACGTAAATTATAAAACTAACATTTAAATATCACCTATAAGGCACATTTTTGAGAGATACAAGTAGTTGCAGTAAACTGTTCCATTATTTAGTTGCACTGCAAAAAATAAACAAATAAATAGATAAATGCTTTTATTACTTAGATTTTCGTTTCTTACTTTTTTTTCTGAAAAAAAAGACAAATAATTTTACTTTTCTAGAAAATCCTTCTTGATTTAGGATTTTTTTTAAATATTGGCTGAAAACAAGATGTTTTATTCATTTGTTTGTTTGTTTATTCAAACTTTATTTATTTCTTTTTTTTTTCATTTATTGGGCTTTAGAAGGTTAAATGTTTATGTTACCAAACCCAAGTACTGGTATAGTTTAAATATTGTGTCTAAATACAAATAACAAAATGTGTTTTGGGTGTCTTGAATACTGAATATGAAAATACTCTAATGATAACTTAATTTGATGCTTTTTAACAATGATTGTTTTTGTCCTATTATATTATATTGTAATTTTATGTTTTTGTGTTTCAGTCTGTGCAGTAAAGCTCTTGTGTTAATGCCAACCCGCAGCTTGAGAGATTTGTCATTTAACAGGGAGGCAAAATATTTTCCCTCCTCCAATAAAGTTAACAAGAGTTGGCTTTAATAATTTGACCCCAGGGGGAAATGATTTGCTTGCTGAAAAAGAGTAGTTCAAGCCCTCACTCTCCTGATTCGTCTGTTTACTATTCATTATTCAGCACAGACTGTTCCATGTCAGAAGCACAAGCTCCATGAAGCTGTCTGCGACTTCTGCAAGAAATGTTCAAGAATAAGGTAAGGTGATATTAGAACATCTAGAATTTGAGAAGTTGTTTCTCTCTGTCTCATGGGCATCATCATTAGGTGATTATGTTGACCATCTGTGTTGGTGTCAGCAGTCATGGCACCAGCTTCAGGGGGACTGCAGGACACAGTAGACAGAGAAGAGTTTCTGCTAGTATGGCATATTCTCATCCAAAACACTGGAAAGAAACAAATCCCATTCTTACGATAATGTCTCAAAGCTCCCTATCAATGGTCCTCCATTCCACCAGTGAAGGACATGCATGTCTAACAACAGGGATCTTTTAATCCAGACCATTCCGCCAGTTTCTCTTTTTAGCTCTGCCTGTTTCAGCAATTTGTTTGCACAGGATACATTCATAACACATCTTCCATCTCATGAGAGATGACAGCTGCACAGCTGTTTCCACCTCCTTCACTTTCAAGGAATGGATCAGTCAACGGTCTCAGAACGCCAGCTGCGCTTTGTAAGACATGGACTGACAGCGATCAGCTTCCTGACTTGGACTCATGATTGAATTAGATATCGTTCTACTTGTGGTATTGTCAAATTGTTAGCAGATGTTTGAGAACAGCTGGAGTGGAGACTGTTGATCAGTCCGTGAGCATGTGAGCCATTTGTTTGTGACTTAAACTGGTAATCTGCATACTAACTGAGCTCAGCTCTGTATCTGACATGATGGGTTACTGAAGAGTCGAATGGAACCCTGTCACTATAAACATCACACCATCAAACATGAAAATATTACTCTAGAGAAAACTTTTCAAAGCATATTTTTTCTCTTTTACACAGAAGTGGCTTGCGCTGAACCTAATCATTATATAACAACATCATAAAAGCTTCATGCAGGCAATATAACTTTATGAGCATAGTTGTCAAGCTGTCAGTGGTATTTGGTCTTGTTTTAGAACCTTAAAAAAGAATATACTGCACAAGCCATTGACGGGGCAATTTGATCTTCCTGTAGCAAGTTAATGCTGATTTGATGCTTTAGAATTTAGCACCGATCCATCCGTCCTCTATGATCCCTTCTTTCCTCTACCCTGTCTGGTTTCTCAGCAACAGTCTCTAGTCACAAATTATCAGGGGAGCTGTACACCACCCACCTAAGCATTTAATGAGATATTATATTAAGAGGGTATTAATTTGTTTCCATTTTCATATGCTTATTAAAATCCCAGGCTGCCCTCAGGCGCTTAAAAACGGCCCTTTTAATTTCATTTAGACAGAGTATACATGTTTTCTGTCTCCATAAAACAGAATTAGGGCTTAGTCTTTAAATGATGAACTGTCATGCAGGATTTGTGTGTGTGTGTGGTCTGTTTAAAATTGTAGCGATCAAATGTCACTTACATTGTGGAAACTCTCCAACAGGGCCCATGATGAAAACAGTTTAATATAGGGATGCGCAGGAAACAGAAACCATTTTGGGAAAGGACATAAATGACCAAATAACAGAAAATAAAAAAAATTCAATTGATTAGAATGCTATTTTTATCTAACCATGCATGAAATTACAACACTATGGTAAGTCTGTCAAGCTAATGCGACTGACAATTTTATGAATAAAAATGTAGTGTGATTCCAGGTTCAAATCGGATGGTCTTGATAGATTCATGACAAATGTGACCCTGGACCACAAAAGCAGTCTTAAGTCACTGGGGTATATTTGTAGAAATAGCCAAAAACACATTGTATGGGTCAAAATTATTGATTTGCCTTTTATGCCAAAAATCATTAGGACATTAAGTAAAGATTGTATTCCATGAAGACATTTAGTAAATTTCCTACTGTAAATATATCAAAACTTAATTTTTGATTAGTAATATGTATTGCTAAGAACTTTATTTGGACAACTTTAAAGGCAACTTTCTCAGTATTTAAATTATTTTGCCCCCTCAGATTCCAGATTTTCAAATAGTTGTTTTGTGGCCAAATATTGTCCTATTCTAACAAACCATACATAAATAGAAAGCTTAGTTATTTATTCAGCTTTCAAATGATGTATAAATCTCAGTTTCGTAAAAATTTACCCTTATGGTCCATAGCCACGAATAGGGTTCATTCTTAAAATCATATCTCGACTCCAAGCAATTCAACTGGCTTTTAATGGGTACTCTCTTTGGTGTCTGATTCCAATTCCAAAAAAAAAATCATTTTATATGTCATTGAAACCATTAATCTTTTATTATTATTATTATTATTATTTTATTAGAGCACGTATTTGTCACAGTGTCTGGGTTGTGTCCCTGGGTTTCCACTAGATGTCCCCCTTTCTCACGGTGTCTGTCACCTTATCACTTCCTGTTCCCTTATTTGGTCACCTTCCTCCTTGTTAGTAATTGATTGTTCCCCACCTGTCTCCTGTTCCCTCATTATCCTTCTGTGTATTTATACCCGGTCTGTCTGAGTCTGTGTTACGGAGTCCTTGTTTAATGTTGAGGTTATTTCATGTCCGTCATCTTGCCTTGCCTTGCCTTGTCTTCGTGTCTTGTATATTTGGATATTCTGGTTTTGACCCTGCCTGGACTGTTTACCCCTTTGGATTACCCTTTAAATAAATATCATACCCGCACTTGGTTCTATCTCCGTGCCTCATTGGATCCCTGCCGTGACAGAAGGACTCCGTCACACTAGGAACCAGCGGTATGTCATTTTTCCGTTCCCCAGCCAAGATGGCGGAGCGGCGAACCAAGTACCTTCGGTTGATCGCCCTCCGCCAAGAGGGCAATGAAGTGGGTGCCCTGGCTCAGGTGTTCTGGTCCCTGGCCGAGGGCATGGGCTACAACGATGCGGCCCTCAAGGACTATTTCAATGGCGGGCTGGATGATCCAGTGTCTCATGAGGAGATGGCGCAGTTAGAGACACTGGAATTCTGGGAATTCGTGCGCTACCTGCAGCATCGGCTTCGGTGGGATGCCCCAGCCACTTCGGTCTCTTCCGGCGGGGTGGTCGTCAGCCCAGCACCACTGCCCAGGATGGCAACCAGCCAAGCGCCACAACCCAAGATGGCCACCAGTCCAGCACCACTGCCCAGGATGGCTAACAGCCAAGCGCCACAGCACAAGATGGCCGCTAACCCAGCGCCAATGCCCAAATTGGCCACTTTTCCAGCGCCACAGCCCAAGATGGCCGCCAGCCCAGCGCCAATGCCCAAATTGGCCACCGGTTCAGCGCCACAGCCCAAATTGGCCACCGGTCCAGCACCACAGCACAAGGTGGCCGCTAACCCAGCGCCAATGCCCAAATTGGCCACCGTTCCAGCACCACAGCCCAAGATGGCCGCCAGCCCAGCGCCAATGCCCAAATTGGCCACCGGTTCAGCTCCACAACTCAAGATGGCCGTCAGCCTAGCGCCACAGCACCAGATGGCCGTCAGCCTAGTGCCACAGCACAAGATGGCCGTCAGTCCAGCGCCACAGCACAAGATGGCCGCTAACCCAGCGCCAATGCCCAGATTGGCCACCGGTCCAGCGCCACAGTACAGGATGGCCGCCAGCCCAGCGCCAATGCCCAAATTGGCCACCGGTTCAGCGCCACAGTACAAGATGGCCGCCAGCCCAGCACCACAGTACAAGAGGGCCGCCTGTCCAGAGTCATGGCCCAAGATGGCTGCTTGCCCAGCGCCGTTGCACAGGATGAGAGTCTCACTTGACCCTCCGGAGTCTAGTCAGGTTCCAGTTGACCCTCCGGAGTCTAGTCAGGTTCCAGTTGACCCTCCGGAGTCGAGTCAGGTGCCAGTTGACCCTCCGGAGTCGAGTCAGGTGCCAGTTGACCCTCCGGAGTCGAGTCAGGTGCCAGTTGACCCTCCGGAGTCGAGTCAGGTGCCAGTTGACCCTCCGGAGTCGAGTCAGGTGCCAGTTGACCCTCCGGAATCGAGTCAGGTGCCAGTGAACTCTCCAGAGTCAGGGCTAGTCACCGCTGATCCTCCAGAGTCAGGGCTAGTCACCGCTGATCCTCCAGAGTCAGGGCTAGACACCGCTGATCCTCCAGAGTCAGGGCTAGTCACCGCTGATCCTCCAGAGTCAGGGCTAGTCACCGCTGATCCTCCTGAGTCAGGGCTAGTCACCGCGGATCCTCCTGAGTCAGGGCTAGTCACCGCGGATCCTCCAGAGACTAGGCTGGTCACCGCGGATCCTCCAGAGACTAGGCTGGTCACCGTTGACCTTTCAGAGTCAAGTCAAGTCACCGGTGATCTTCAAGGACTGAGTCAAGTCACCGGTGATCTTCAAGGACTGAGTCAAGTCACCGGTGATCTTCAAGGACTGAGTCAAGTCACCGGTGATCTTCAAGGACTGAGTCAAGTCACCGGTGATCTTCAAGGACTGAGTCAAGTCACCGGTGATCTTCAAGGACTGAGTCAAGTCACCTCTGATCTTCAAGGACTGAGTCAAGTCACCTCTGATCTTCAAGGACTGAGTCAAGTCACCTCTGATCTTCATGAACAAAGGCAAGTCACCAATGATCTTCATGAGCAAATGCAAGTCACCAATGATCTTCATGAGCAGTGTCAGGCCAGCACCAATCTTCTGGAGTCCAGTAAGGACACCAGGGGATTACCAGAGTTTCGTTGTCCCATTGATCCAACCGCACGGAGGTCTGCTCCGCCTTGGGGGGCTCTGGTCCTGACCACATGGCTGTGGTGGTCTTCTGCTCCGCCCTGGGGGCCTTCCGCCCTGACCACACGGTTGTGGGGGTCTTCCGCTCCGCCCTGGAGGACTCTGGCTTCATCCACAAGGACGTGGTGGTCTTCTGCTCCGCCCTGGGGGGCTTCCGTCCTGACCACACAGTTGTGGTGGTCTTCTGCTCCGCCCTGGGAGGCTTCCGCCCTGACCACACGGTTGTGGTGGTCCTCTGCTCCGCCCTGGGGGACTCCAGTCTCCACCACACGGACGGTGTGGTCTTCTGCCCCGCCCTGGAGGGGCTTCATGTTGTTTTTTGTTTTTGTGTTCACTCCTGTCCCTGTTCCTCTCTGTGAGCCTGGCCCTCCGTCCCTCCCCCTGAACCTCCTCCGGTCCTCCTCCCTCCTGGTCTCTCTGTTTTGTGTCTACACTTCTGGTATCTGTTCCCCATGATTTTTTTTTTCTGGCCCTCCGTCCCTCCCCCTGAGCCTCCACCTGTCCGCCTCCCTCCTGGTCTCTGTTTTGTGTCTGTCGTGGAGCGTCTGGGAGCCGCTCCGTAGAGGGGGGGTACTGTCACAGTGTCTGGGTTGTGTCCCTGGGTTTCCACTAGATGTCCCCCTTTCTCACGGTGTCTGTCACCTTATCACTTCCTGTTCCCTTATTTGGTCACCTTCCTCCTTGTTAGTAATTGATTGTTCCCCACCTGTCTCCTGTTCCCTCATTATCCTTCTGTGTATTTATACCCGGTCTGTCTGAGTCTGTGTTACGGAGTCCTTGTTTAATGTTGAGGTTATTTCATGTCCGTCATCTTGCCTTGCCTTGCCTTGTCTTCGTGTCTTGTATATTTGGATATTCTGGTTTTGACCCTGCCTGGACTGTTTACCCCTTTGGATTACCCTTTAAATAAATATCATACCCGCACTTGGTTCTATCTCCGTGCCTCATTGGATCCCTGCCGTGACAGTATTAGCATGGATACCTGATTAGCCTGACAGCTTAGCATTTGCACTTACCACCACATGTATTCATGAAGTATTATTAAAATAAATTATGTGTTAAATTAAGGGTTAAATCAGTTGTAAAACAATGTATTGAGCTTCAAGTATTGTTGTTGTTGTAAACAGTTTATCAATTGAAATAAATTCGCCATTATATTAATATTTTTAATTATTATCATTTTTTTGTATTTGCTATTACTATTAACTGATACAGCAGTTGATGGAGACTTGATTTGGAGGGAGGACCCAGCATGTCTCGCTCCTCTGTCAATATCTCATCAATAAGCACTGTTACATAAAAAAAAAATTCAACTTTTATTAGTATCAGAGTTGAAATCAATGGACTGCTGCAATTCCTCTATTCCTCAGCCATGCATCTTGTGTTTCTGAATGCAAGAATGTGTTTTTGTGTGAATGACATGAGGAGGGAGGAGTGGGATTTCTGACCAGTGTGAGATATTTCTTTCTCAAGAAGGCAAACATAAATCTTGCAAAGAAAAAGTATAGATTGTTGTGACGTTGCTGCTCTATGATTAAACATACAACTTTAAAATATAAAAATGCAGAAAAGTTTGTGTAAGGATTAAGTTTTGAGAACATAAAATCATTAGCTTAACGTAAAATAAACATGCCAAATAGACTCTGAATAAAAGTGTGTCTGTAAGAATACAACTTTTCCTTTTTTACTCCAGCATCTTGAACAGTGCCTTCCAGTAGCAGTAAACAAATGTCATTCATTACAAAAGAGCGGATCAAAGATCCACGCATGATAAAAGAGAATATGTTAGTATATACAAAGGCACAGCTTATGCAAGTTTATTAAATCTCGGATGTAGGCTATCGCACAACAACCTACACTAAAACTGTCATCTCTGCAGTACCATTTAGTAGTCTCTTGGATAGTCTCTCCCATCTGGCCATTGTAAACTTATCAAACACTTCTTCTTCTGCCTACCCTTATCAAGCTGGCTTGTGCCACTTGCTGCTCTATTTAATTGAGAAAATCACCCCAGAGCGCTGGTCCTCTGACAACCAATCAGAGCTTGTCTTTCACTAATGCGCTAATAGACACTGAAGTCATGCTAAGCTGCGGATGTTTATTCAGCAGACTGTGCATGAGGGATGGAGTGTGCTCTGTCTGCTGCATGCACAGTGCACTAATGATAGAACTGCTTTAATTTAAGACCGCTGTCTCCGGCTGCTCTGGGTAAGTGATATTTCAATGGGTTATCTCTCTTCATTAGGGCACAGTGTGTATGGCTGAACAGGCATGAAGAGCATGAGGTGCACAGCCTTTGATGGCATCTTATCTGGTCTCTGTGCTGTGACAGGGATTGGGGCGGTATTAGTGTGACTGTAGCTATCATAGTATTGCACATTCCCAAGTCCATAATTGGAATGTCAGTCTTGCAAGGAAAAGCCCTCCAAGGACTTCATAGTAGTCATTGATTTTAAGAAAGCAGAAATTTCCAGTCGTAAAAAAAAAGAAAAAAGACAAAAAAAAAGCCTTTTCTTTCCCAAGTCTTGCATCAGGCACAAGAGCTTAATTCTTGCTTTAGTTGATCTGCCTGACTGGCAATAAAAGCCAGAGAAGTGTTGCACATAATAACATGTAAATTTTCACAAACCTGCATAATGTTTTCACCAACGTGCGCAAGTAAGCAATAGAGAGTATAACATTTTAAGTTAGATTTTACAGCTATGGACAACTCTAAAATGAAATATTGAATTAGAGTGCAGCAGAGCCACAGGCAACTTTCAACAAATATGCAAAATGCAGACGAGAAAACGTCCCCGATGGCCATGTTCCGTTGCAAAGGTTCAGGAGGTCTTGTGCCAGTCATTTCGAGTGAAATTGCTGTCTACTTTAAATCATATCCTGCCCCCAGGACTGCTCAATGAGAGGAAATGAGGAAAATGCCCTTGCCTCAACCCCAGATCAACAAAGACAATGGCTGTCGCCAAATGGACGGTAAATTCTTGCCTTCATTACAATCTGAGCCCTGAGATACATATCTGTGCATGTGCAATTTCCCAGCAAAGCAATGATTTTAAAAATGAAGGGTATTACTGATACAGCTTATTTTGTTTTCAGTCATATTGGACTACTTCCGCTATCAAATTAGTGCATTTGTTTAGTTTAGTTTTTTTGAGTCTGGGTAGACTGTAATTATGAATTAACTCAGACTTGTGTCCATTCAGGTGGATTTGTAATCAAACTTAACACTGTAGGGTATCAGAGTGAATCAGACAATTTAAGATTTGACCAGATTGGTCTTGAACAGCACAAAGAGCCAAATTCCCAGGCCCAGGATAACAAGACAACCCCACAGTTTGGACAGCTTGCAACATTAAAACAAAATAAAACTTATTGATGTGTGCACATAATTTTTTCAGGCTGGTTCTCATATAAGAACCTGGAGATTTGGTTTGGTCTATACATGGCATGTAGTGTGACCCATCAAATATAACTATAAAAAATAAATGAGTATTTATAAATGATAAATGATTTTTTTTCATATAAAATAATAAACTAAATAATAAAGTGTGATAATACTATTACAAATGCAATTAATTTATAGTAAACTATCTAAAATGGTAATTGTGCATTAACAGCTGTCAACTGTTGGTATGCACACGCGTGCTCTAAACTTATTTACACAGCACATTTCTTATTTTGGTCTCACATTCGGACCTGCGCACCACTTTTGTGCACCCCTGCTTATTGATAATCCCGACTCAGGAAGGACATTGTCAATGTTGGGGCAAGTAACCAAGATTGATGATCGAAGAGATGCACAGCCTGACCACCACATGTAAATCCATGATAGAAACCATGAGCTACATACAGTACTTCCTCGGACTGGTTTCCCCCACCCAGGACAAAGACCAGGCTCCTTCTACACCTTTTGACCCTTTTGTTCCTCATAAAACACACCCTTACATTCACAGAATGACAGAGAGACTGTCTTTTACACAAGTAGATGCTTCTAAAATCATCTTAAAAGGATTTATAAATGAATTTCAGTTCATTGCATAACTTCATAGCATGTATGTAACCCACACATCTGTCTATGTTCTAATCACTTAATGCATATTTATTTTTAATAACTATTGAATAGCTTAAGGCTTCATATTCATGTTTAGTATGTGTGTGTTTGAATCTTCTTTCTTGAAACGTTTCTTCCAATCCATTCTTTGTCAAATGTATTATATTCTTGTTATCATGTTCAAATTGTACTCTGCGAGAGTGGGAAAATTTGGATTATGTGATTGATAAGATAACATGCTGATTTATGTATTGGGAGAAGAAACATAGCAACACCCTGAGCTAAGAAAATGTCTAATTGGTCAAGACACCATTTGAGATGTGTCCAACAGCCATGTTTAAATACTCAAGACACCCATCAAATTATGTTTTTTTTTTCTTGCCTTTTTGCCACCGCGTTTTGTCTTTGAGCATGCTCTGGATTACATGCCATCTGCTTCTTGCACTTCAGCAACAATCAGCAACCTTGGAAGACAAGTACAACCTCCAGATTCTTGCTGAAATGGTGCATGCAATATAAAGTTTATATCCTCACTGAGATACTCAATGCGAGGGTTAATTCAAAGATTGATGGTTGTTCAGGTCTATACACGACTTGGGGAAGTTGTGGCCCAATGATCAGAGAGTCAGACTCATAACCCAAATTTTGATGTTTTGACTCTCGTACTGGCAGGGATTGTAGATGGGGGATTGTAGGTGCTCCCCTGCCGCTGCAGCAAAAAAAATGGCTGCCCACTGCTCTGTGTGTGTGTTCACTGCTGTGTGTGAGCACTTTGGATGGGATAAATGCAGAGCACTAATTCTAAAGTATGGGTCACCATACTTGGTCACGTCACATCACTTTACTTCACTACAGTTTCATGCAATATATTGCTATAAACTTGGCATTTCATATTTTCACTCTTCAATTTTTTAACTCATACTTTCCTCACTTTCTTTCTGCAACCTGTGTACATGCAAGTGTTTATGTGTTAGATTAGGTTACATGTCTTAGAGTCTTATTTATATTGAAAAGAGGGATATCTTGTGTTTTGTGCTTACAAATTAGGTTTAAACTGCCAATCTTGTTACTGTGCTAATTAACAGTTCTTTCACTATATTTTTAATATCCATTGCAGAGTTGATGTTATACAGCTCGTGCAATGAATCACTGGCTTAGTGGTCAGCCATAGAATAGCGATTTTGTTTAAATTCCCCAAAAAATTATAATTGATTCCCTTTGAGCTTAATTGACCTGTTTCCCTTACAACACAAACTCAGACATTTTGGAATTCTTAATAATTACCTCAAACTCTGTTAAGGATTTGGACTTGACTCGGACTCCACAAAGTGGACTATTTGTTTTTGGTCTCAATTTATCACAAATGCACAATGTTTCACAGACATGAAACAAGTTTTGAACTACTTAAAAAACACACATCCGCTTTGAAATTGTTCTGTGGTGGGTGTGTGAACAAAAGTGCTTCATTATTAAAGATCCCCTCTGGTTGTTACATATCCTTTCTACTGAATATGTTCATGCATTGTGATTTTAAAATGATCTGTGTGAAATAAATCTAAAATATCTAATACAATATAATATCAAAGATCAGAACAGATCTTAAATAATTTATAATTCCCTTTTTTCTCATGTGAATAACTTTTTTCTCATTCAAGTAAACCACCCGGCATGTACAGAGACCACAGTGAGAAGAGCAGTAATCCTATTTTTCCTTCTGTCTCCACTCCTTGGCTTTCTGAAGTCCTAATCCTTTTACATCCTTTTATCAACCTGATCTGTTCTCCGAGGCTAGGAAGCACCCTGATGAGCAGCCATCAGCAGGCTAATAGATTCACTCAGAGAGAGCTACAGCTCTCTGCCAGAACAACTGGTTTACCCTGATGATCTTTAAAACAATCAAATCGACCTGAACATGCATGCCAAAATAGTTATTAGAGCTGCCAAGTTTAAAGAATTTAAGGATCAAATAAATTAAGTGCCTTAATAAAAAGTTTCAAATCATAAGTATTTCCAGAGAAATGTAATCAATATTTATTACTAATCAATATTACAATGTAATCAAACATTTAGCATGTTGATTCAATTAAAATGCTCCAGAAATTGTGGCATGTTTGTATTTTTATCATTTATTTTAGAAATGAATCAATTTTTCAAGGCGTGTGAAATATATTCAGCAGAGATTATGGAAACTAAAAAAGTATATAAAAAAATAAAGATACTATTAAACAAATAATCAACTTCATCCCTGAATAAGTAAATGAAAAATTGCATGTGCACACAATAACAATGAAGAGGAGTGAATTTAACATAAAAATTAACAAGGGATGCTTAAGGCACTCTTATATAAACACATAAATACACACACACACATACATAAATACATGCATAGAACCAGGGAGGAATTAATGGAAAGAGGAGAAGCTTGTATCCACTTTATTTTTCATTGCAGCAGTAAGCGTTTTTGAGAATGTGCAAGATTTCCTATTCATTAGCTGCTGTAATAACTAGAAGAATAACGAAATGCAGAAACTGTGTGTTTATGATTGCAATAATAAATTAAAACAATATGATAACAAATACCAGTTTGGAAACTCATGCAGCATAATGAACTTTTTTTTTGTGCCTCATAAATAACTGGAAGCAACTGACATTGAAAACCTTGCACGTTAAAGTAGAAAATAGGTCAAGTCCACTATTGCATTAAAAATGAGATGGATATTGTAAGTGATGCATACTGAATCAACATTATTGTTGCAATATCATTTTACAATTTAGATAATATACATTATTTCTTGCATTTACTTTGTGCTCAGACTGAAAGTGATGAATAGTCATAATGAAACACTCATGTGGCAGACAGGGGCTGATGCCTTTATGATGGATGAAGTGATGACAAAAATGTGGTAGCAGAGGCAATATAGCCAATAAACAGCATTGTTACCTGAACACTCAAGGATAATGCTCTACTTTGTAAATGACAATGTTATTTGCTTTCAGTGCATCCATATTCATTTTTCTCATGCCTTTTACACATTCATTAGTACTCAGGGTTCCTTCATTATAATTCCATGGAAGACGATGTCACAGTTAGCCATCTCATTATTACTCCAAATAGTAATAACATTTAAAAAATGCAGTTAAATAGATCTTCGAGGACACTATTGAACTACATCAGAAAAGCATTATGCATCATTCATTCATGTATGCAGTGAAATGAGAACTTACAGGGCATTGCATCAAGGAGAGGAAGAAAGAAGGACAGCAAAGACGACAAAATACTTTTAATTTGATCTAAGTGAAAAGACACGCCTCCACTTTCTTTCCCACCTGACTTTGGAGCTGAATCGTTTCCATCACCTCCTTAAAGTGGCCCTCCGAAAATTCATTTAGCCTTCACTATTAGATTGATCTAATCAGCTCGCTTCAATTTTCGGCATGCATTTAACAGCGGCAGAGGAAAATCAGACCCATAGTCTAGGGGTTTTGAAAGCCCTTTGATACTAATGATGGCTTTGCTCCATAAAAAGTAATTTCCTGGCTGAAGAAGCATTGTGTTTTGTCCCCTGTCGTTCTATATGCAACTTTCTCAATACCAACTAATGCACCCATGATGCAACTGATGGTCCGCCCAACAATTACTCACTCTCACACTTTCATTTCTTGGGAGCAACTGGCCCATTTTCACAAAAACCATCAGAGATAGTAGGGCCTAACTAGCACAAGCAGTCTTTTCTTTTTTTTCTGGAATACGACAACATTATCCGTGACTCGATCAGATGTGCAGAAGCTCAGCTGGAGTGTTCAGTTAAGGGATTGTGGCATGTCGCCCACCACCCGGTGTAATTTAATCAACAACAAGCCATATACAGTGGACAGGTTCTCAGAGAGGTGTAGGACAGATGGCCTGCACATGAGTGACAAATAGCAACCATAGAGGAACCATTCATGTTGGTTGTTGCATTCTGCGCACGCACCAGTGATAAGATGTTTGCACCTACACTGCTGTAATCTCTGCTGTTGTCTGAGATATATTTCACTTGCTAGCAAGTAGGGCTTTACAAGAAGAGCACCTGTTATTGGTATTTCTCTAAGCAACATTAAAAGAGCAAGTGAATACAAACACACCTAAGGTGAACATTTTTAGATGAGAGAAAATTGTTTCAGTCGTTTGAAAAGAATGAGTTCACTTTTGATTTTTTTTTCCCACTTTCAACCATGTTGAGAGCAATGGCAATGAGACACTGAGAGTTTATTACCTTCCCATGTGAATCTAGGTTTGTCATTAGTTGAACCGTCCTTTCATTATTCATCATTAACATCAGAAACTCTTTTTCTATTTGTTTCATTTTTGTAGCACAGCAGTTTCACTCGGAGTTGACAGCTGCCCTTGTGTAATTTTACAGCTAATGAGGTCACTGCTCATTTTTCTTTTGAAAGGTGAAATTCAATTAAATAAATGAAACTTGTAGGACATTCTTTGATATGGCAGTTTCTACACTTTTCAAGGTCACTCACCTTTTTTGGTGTATAATATTTGCGATTTTAAGCCTTCTTGGTAAGCGCACTAAAATAAAAAGCATTACTTTATTGTTGCGTGAAGTTTTCATTTACCGTCAATATCGCCACTATCATCTTACTTAAAATCATCACCACTGTCAGTATCATCTTCCTCACAATCAGTCACGCACAGCCTAAAAGCATGACCAGTGCAGCATATGCCTGAAATCAGGAAATATTTGCTGACAGCTTTGATTTCTGTCAAATGAAGTTTTAAGTCAGATGCCTCTGTCTATGAGGAATGTGAAATGAAATATCACTATTTAGTAGAGTTGAGCCGGATACTCGGCTGAAACGAGTATCCGGTACGAATAAAGCACTTTTGTCGAGTACAAGTATTATACGAGTCAATATCTACGGAAGTTCTAAGCGGCCATGCTTTATAATTTTTTTCCTTTTTGTTTTCTCGTTATAACGACTTAATTTTCTTGTTATCTCGACATAACGAAAGTCGTTTTCTCGTTATAACGACTTAATTTTCTCGTTATCTTGACATAACGAAAGTCGTTTTCTTGTTATAACGACTTAATTTTCTCTAAGAAGTTACAAAACTGCGCCAGCAGGTGGCACTATAGACCTAAATATAACTGATGGAGTGTTGTACACTGTCCACTTTACTGTACGCGGACCTTCCTCGTGATCGCTATAATTTGCGCAGTCTTGTTCATTACTAACATTTAATTAATTAATTAATTTTAAATGCTTTAATCAACATGATTATTTTGTGTATTAAGTTCTTGCTAGATGCATGAGTTTCACCAACGGGTCATAAAATAAATGCTTATCAAAACCAAGGTTGATGTCACTGTATTCTGTTTGCACCTATATCTTTATTTGTGCTTCTTTTAGGCACATGATTAGGTAGTTAATAAGCGGAAATGTTCTGTGTATCTACAGTAGGACAGGATTTGACGATGTAGGCTATTTGTGATGTGCTTTTTTTCCTTATTATTAATCTTTATTGTTAACCATATTGATGAGAAATGTGATGTATATGTAAAATGCATAGTCTAATTTAATTCAGTTTTGTTCTATAATGTTGTAATCGGGTTTTTTTTTTCTCACACACACACATACGCTGCACATGAACGATCTTTTCAAACAGAAGCTTGTAACGCACATGATATCTGCCACAGCATATAATGACTAATAAAAATTACAAATTATATATAATTTTATTTCAAATAAATGGAAAATTAAAAGTGAGTTTAATCCAAGCAGCTCAAGATCTTAGAATAGTTCTGCATCCTCCTGAAGGCGCTCCGTCTGTGTTCGCGGTGTTGCCATTTAAACATGTTAATTACAAAAACAAAACGTTTGGTGTACTGTCTCTGGAAAAATCAACAGTGATTGATCAGCCTTTATTTATGTACAGTATTGTAGACATTATTACCTAGGCAAAGCAAAATTTGCTGAAATATATGCTACAGTAAGAGCACCTGCATGGTTGTCCATGAGATGCCTGTCAAAGTTGAGTTCGTTACTATAGCAACAGTAAAACTGTCATGTCGTTATAACGAGAAAACAAACTTTCGTTATGTCGAGATAACGAGAAAAATAAGTCGTTATAACGAGAAAACGACTTTCGTTATGTCGAGATAACGCGAAAAATTAAGTCGTTATAACGAGAAAAGCCGCTTAGAACTTAAATATAAAACCGTGAATATCTGTGCTCGGATTAAATAAAAAATCTCATTGGGTTGCTGACCGTGTCTGCGTGTTATTGTGTTGCTGTGTCATGCTCTGCTCACTCACACACAGAACACTGAGAAGAGAACAGCGCCCTCTCTTTTCTTTTTTTAAACGTCAGCTGGCTCTAACCAATTTTTTGACTGCACACACTGAGTGACACATATTTCTTGTTGTATTTCATAAAAAATAAATAAAGGTAGTTGTGGTATATAGAACTATATTACAAATTAATAAGGCTACACACACGCACACACACACAGTCTCTTTCTCCCTCTCTCTGCCGGTCATCTGAGTTTTTTTTTTTTAAACCGTCTGCTGGCTCTAACCAGTTTTTTGACTTCACGCACTGTGACACTTTCTTGCTCTATTTCATAAAAAAAAATAAAGGTAGTTGTGGTATAAATAATATTACAAATTAACACACACACACACACCTGGTGTGGAAATAAAAAAAATAAATAAATAAAAATCACACTGATTATAAAAAAATTAAAAGTTAAAAAAAGAAAGTTATGTTGAGATGAAAACTCTTGTTCATTACATTTAACTTCATAATTGCAACCGCATGTGTTGTATTCATTGTTGCAAAACTTGTTCAGTATATAGTTTGTTTGTTATCGTGATCAAAACCATTGCAGCTCAATGCTGATGCTGTCATGTAAATAGTTTTCTAATCAGCAATAAATATAACAATTTCTGATCAACCCCTATCAATTGCATGCTTAAAATAACATACCGGTTAAAGCCCCGCCCATTTTAAGTCAACCAGACCCACTTCCGGGTTAACTCCCGCCCACTTTCGGGTTAGGCCCCACCCAGTCCGAGTACGGATACAGATACAGATAATTCATATGGTTAACAGATACAGATAATGCTGTACTAGCTCATCCCTATATTTAGCATCTGATAGACAAAAACTGCTCATAGTGAGTGAGTGTGTGTGTGTGTGTGTGTGTGTGTGTGTGTGTGTGTGTGTGTGTGAGTGAGTGTATCCGGCATAAAACGTGCCAAATCAGGTGTACATTTATTGTGCTTTTATTCCCCCAGACGTTCATTCTGTTTAAACTATTTCAATACATTATTAATTTTCAGTTCGTGCAAATCTGAGATTAAAATAAGATACTCTTTACTTTTGCACTTTCCATTTATGAAATAACATGAAATTTCAATAAGCAAAGTCATTAACTTTTTATTTTTTCCCCCCTAAAAATGTGTGAGGGTAAGTGAAAATGAAAAGTCTAGTCAGCTCAGCCAAAAGAAAAATGCCTCTTGACAGTCTGTTTATACACAAAAGCAGAATGGCACAAATGCACTGTCATCTCTGTGTGTCCATTTGACAAAATATATCTCATAACCTATAAAGAGCAAAAGAAAAAAAGACAGACTCTGGGGAAGAGCAAAGAGATTCTCTGGATCCAGCTGAGATCAAGCCAATCAATGACAGAGTGGCAAGAGAAATTTACACAAGTCAAGAAAAAAAAAATGTTGGGGCTGTATATTTGGGAGTTTGTGGGAAACGCTGGTTCTGGGAAATGAAGAGAGTAATAATGCACTTAAAAGATGAACAGACTCCGAGTCTCTTTATAGCCTCCTCATTCCAACTGGAAAAATTTGTTTTAGATGTTCATGTCATTTGGCAATAGTTCCAAATTCTGAATGTTTTATACAGAACTCTATTTGTTTGATTGTTTGTTTTTATTTTAGCTAAGAAACTCTGACACAAGGTGTCACACGTATTTTATGAAATATTTGCCAATTAGTTTTTTTTTTTCATACAACAATTTTGAGTGATATTATTTCATGTTAACTGAACATATGAATTCATTTAGTATTGTTTAATACAGTATTACACACACACACACTGCATAACAATGTGAAAGAGGCTTCAGGTGATAATGACATATTACTACTTTCTCATGTAATGAAGCTATAACATCAAAATAGGGCAGGAGACATGCATTATTTGCATTATAATTATATGGATGATTCTATTTTCTTGTATTTCATCTGATAAACCTGCTATAGTTAAACAAATTTAAATGATGTAGACTGTCATGCATGCTTTTATCTTGCAACAAAATATATTTCATCCATGTAAGGCCAAATTCATTTATTATTAGTTTCCATTTACAGAAAAACAGAACTATTGTAATTATAGCAACTCAAATTTATTTTATAACTATATAAATTTCCTCTTTCAGGACTGAGAAGAATAAATAGCCTCCCTGCTGCTGTTGGCTTTGTATTAATGTTGTGATAGCGTAAAGAGTCTCTAGCAGGGCACATGAGGGCAGTCCTCACTCAATATGCTAAAGCAGTGGAGCTTTCTGAGGCTTTCTAATTAAACTTGTGCATAATGGTTCACATATCTGCATGAATACAAAGCATAATGTGCCTACAATCATTCTGAAGTTATGAAAGTGTTTTCCATGTTTGTGTTTATCCAGTGCTATTCCCTAAGGTAGAATAATCTTCATCCAGCAGAAAACATTTTAAAAGAAATGTACCAAACATACCTTCAGTGCTGCATGCTATTTATGCAAGTTACTCCAGAAGCTAGATTTGTCATATAGAATTATATGTCAAATACATGCCCACTACTCTCTTTACCATGTATTACTGACATATCTGCATGCCATGTCTACAGAAGACCAGATGGAAATGTACAATACATAGCTTCCTAGCTTTATTCCTATTAAAAATAAAAGGAAATTAACCTGTATGCCACTTTTAATGGTTATGATAACATAGTAAGGTAATAGTTAGAGCAAATATTTCAGTTTGGTGTGACTCTGAAAATGGAAAAACGAGTCAAAATGAAAGCAGTGACTCGTTCTCCTCTCCCCTCTGTGCCCAGTCAGCTGAACTGCTGGAAAAAAAAAGAAAAAACCTGTCTGCAGTTCCTTTAACTTAGTGAGTGATTCAGCCTGTCAACCTTGCTGGAGAAAGAACCAAAAACACAGTGGCATCCCCAATGCCAACACCCTCAGCATTTTCACTGTCCCTGAGAACCGTTCAGTCCTAAGACTGCATGGCAGTCAGCACATTTTGCACGTAATTGTTAAAAAGTGCACAATTCAAGTTTTAGGTATTTAGGCTATATTTATGTATGTATATAAACTGCAATATTTTTAAGTCTCTCATATAAGGTAACACTTTAGTATAGGGTCCAATTCTCACTAATAACTAGTTGCTTATTAGCATGTCTATTATTAACATATTGGCTGTTTATTAGTGCTTATAAAGTACATATAATGCATGACATCCATAATCCTACCCAATACCCTAAACTTAACAACTACCTTATAAACTATTAATAAGCAGCAAATAAGGAGTTAATTGAGGCAAAATGGTTAGTTAATAGTGAGAATTGGACCCTAAAATAAAGTGTGACCTCATATAACTATAGAGTCGTTCTCTTGTTTAATACAAACATAAACGCTGTTGTCTCAGCTATTGTGGTTAAAAAAAGTTCTCAGAGGACTGCTGTTATATGACTTTTATTACTGCTATGGTTGCAGACAGTGTTCATCTTTCTAGGCTAAAGTTTTGAACTTTGTCCTTAGTGGATGTTTTAAGATGGAGAAATGATGCAACTCTTTTTGATATTCACCTAATATTTTTCATATTAGGTGAATAGCCTTCAGACTGCATTAGGGTTGTTATCACCCTCCTAAAAATACAGGTTCTTCTTTATTGGCATTTATGGTTACATGAAGAACCTTTAACATTCAAAGATTATTTTAAGTACTGCACTCTTAAAAATATATGTTCCAAAACAGGTTTTTTCAGTAATGTCATAGACTAGAGGAACAATTTGGCTTTCCCTAAAGAACCTTTTTTAATAATCTAAAGAACCTTTTTTACTTCAAAGAACATTTTGTTCAAAGGAAAGATTCCATGAATTTTAAAAGTTTGTAATTGATCCACCAATGACAATAAATAACCGTTATCTTTAATAATGCACCGTAAGGTTCAATTGTGAACCAAAAATGTTTCTTCCTTGACAGCACTGTGAAAATCTCTTTTTGGAATCTTCATTTTATGGGATTATTTTCCGATAATCACCAGCAACATTATCCGGTTCTTAAACTGTTTATTTGTAGTTATTATGGTATTTTTTATTCAGCATCATTACCTCTTCAAGTAGAATAGATACAAATGTATCAGATACATATAGGCTCAGTGTTTTCCAAAGAGTATGCATCAAGTTGGCTCTCCACCAGCAATCTGAGTCTTTAATCATCAGTGTGGCTGAAATCCAGAGTAAACAAATGAATCTACTGCAAGACTGAATATCTGTAATACCCTCAACAAAAACCTGTGGTTAACCCCGGCACTCTGAGAGAGAGCGTGGCCCACCAAATATGGTCTAAAATCTGTCAGTCAGTTGCAAAAACATACCAGACAAAACCGTGAACTTGTGAACAGCTGTGACTTTGGTTAAGAGGTATTTGACGTTCTGACTAAATGTGAAGGGATGCAACAGAGGAAAGTGATGATGTTCATAGTTATGGCAGCGTTCAGCTAAATAGGTCAGTACTGTTGGGTTAGTATCTGTGTGGCACACATTTCTCCACTAATATAGTTCCCCCTCATGTTCACCAACCCTGACAATGATATTGTAATCCATGACTTGTTTCCTACCAAGTTATGCCCTCATTTTAAAATTGTATGTGTCCCCGACTTACTCTGTCGGCTATTGTGCCTCATACCTCTTATATCAAACGTGTTCATTCTTTATTCATCACAGCCAGCCACTCAAAGCTTTTTGCAGGATTTTCAAGTCTCTCCCTGTTAACTTTTGAACAACTTCTGCTATTATAAAAGAATGACAGACCTACTTGCACTTAAAATGTCAAAAGCACTCAACAGGACCAAGACAGGCCCAGATTCAAGTTTTATCCCTGGCTTTTTATGAGGGTTGTGATTCTCAGTGGGGTACAGTCAGATGACCTTCAAGAAGGGCTCAAGCTAAGTCAAGCCACCTTTATTTATATAGCGTATTCTACAATACATATTGTTACAAAGCAGTTGCACAGTATTAAACAGAATTAATGATGCAAACTTCATCAAATATGAGGCAAATATTAATTATACGGTAAATTAGCTCTAAAAAAACAACAGTGTTTTTATTCAGCTCCATCACTTGAAAACAGTATGGAGGTATTCAGTACAAGGCAGTTCAGTATTGATTCAGTTCATTTCAATAACTGTGTTCTTTAAACCAGCTTTACTGAAGACAGAAAAGCAGTCATTTTTCAGCTCAATTCAGTTCAAGTTTTGCTCTCATTTCAAATCAATAAAATTACTAAACATTAAGTGTCTTTTAAACCCCAACTTAGCAAGCTAAAGCCTAAAGTGGCAAGGAGGTAACATGTTTATTTGTTAAATGAAGTGGTATTGAGAGGTGTGTGTATCTGATGAAGGAATATTTTGAGTCAGCATTAGGCTACCTCTTGGTTTTTTTTTTTTTTTTTTTTTTTTTTTTTTTTTTTACCAATACAAATCAACAAGAGTCTACCAGTGGATCTGATTCTGGTATTGTAGGAATAAATGGAGTTTGTTTTCATATCACCTTAAATAATACTCTTATTTGTGTTCAACCAATGAGGGAAGGAAGAAAGAAGGATGTCAGAGATCATCTGCGTTCCTTATCAACTGCGGAGTGCAGATTGCTGCAGTCCTTGTCATAATGAATAAATGGCGGTTGTTACCATGTGGTAAGACTGCCCCCTTGTGGCTTCAGAATCATTTCTGCTGTGGCTTTGCCCTCAGATAAACTGAGATGCTGAGATAAAATTAAAATCACCTCAAAAGGCCTCTTTTTTCTCATCCTCAGTCATTTGCTATTTGGAGACGGCTGAAGATCTTCAGACACACTAGTAGACCTTCCACTCTCGAAGCTCTCTGTATGTATTTGCATGTAGAGCTCATTGTGTTTTATCTCACCCCTCTTATGCAATCTCCTCTCCTCTATCTATCCATCAAACCACTAGTCAAAGTTTTCCACTTGACATGAGACTATATCCTGTCTCTGAAAATTATACCAGCAGAAAATCCGTTCTCACTCTATATCAGAGTTATATAAAAGGGGTCATATGATGCTTTTTTTAAAGATTATTATTTTGTGTATTTGCCGCCTCTCTCAAAGTTGTTTTCTACAAAGTCCCTCCTTCTGACAAGCACAGTCTGCTCTGATTGGCCAACTGACCTAGTGCATTGTGATTGGCTGAACACCACAAGCACTCGTCGGAAATGTTATGCCCCTTTCCATAATCGTGAGCTTCATCTTTCAAAATAAATGTAAAGACAGTTAATAATGTCCTTAGTTTTACCATCGGTTCAAGCACAAAAGTGGAACAGAGTCACGTGAGAGACACAGTGATGAAGCTCGTATGTGTTTGCAGTACACAAGCCACTGACGGTTAAAACAGCTGACTCCACTGTGTGATCCCCTCTCTCTCTCTCTCTCTCTCTCTCTCTCTGACACACACACACACACACATACACAATGCGCAAAACTCGCATTGCACAATACTAAATACTAAATAAAACACATTTGAACAGTCAACGGCAAATACTTAAACTAATAACTAGTGGTGTATAAAGTACCTGAAAGTCATACTCAATAAAAGTACACAGATATCTCACCAGAAAATGACTTTGGTAGACGTTGAAGTCACCGTTTGGAATATTATTTGAGTAAAAGTCTTAAAGTATGTGATATTTAGTCAGTCTTTCGCTCGTTATCTGGCTCGGCTCGGTGTTCATCTTCAGTTCTCTCTTCACAGCAGTTCAGTCAGTGTACTGTTGGAGTACATGAATTACTCCGGGATATTGGTTTGTTTGAACTCAGAGGGAGTGTCAGCCACATTAAAAAAGTTAACAGCTTAAGTCAAATGTGGATTAATGCGTATTGGAAACGCGAACCGTTTAAAACGATTCAGTACAATTTGGTGAACTGGTTCAAAAAGATCCGGTTACATCAAATGATTCGTTCGCGAACAGGATATCACAAACTGCTTTGTTTTGAACTCTCTCACAACAGACACGGAAGAGAAGACAATGCTGAATAAAGTCGTAGTTTTTGCTATTTTTGGACCAAAATGTATTTTCGATGCTTCAAAATATTCTAACTGACCCTCTGATGTCACATGGACTACTTTGATGATGTTTTTCTTACCTTTCTGGACATGGACAGTATACCGTACACACAGCTTCAATGGAGGGTCAGAGAGCTCTCGGACTAAATCTAAAATATCTTAAACTGTGTTCCAAAGATAAATGGAGGTCTTACCAGTTTGGAACGACATGAGGGTGAGTCATTAATTACATAATTTTGATTATTTGGTGAACTAACCCTTTAACATATCATCACAGATAATGCTGTATCGCACACCCCTGACTCAATTTGAGTGGGAAATGAAATCATCCGTGGTTGTGCACGGCTCACACTTTGCACACGAGCAAAGGAGTTTTTATGAGTCTAACCAACAAATGCCAGACCACTGGTTCTTGAAACCTACTTTCCCGCAGTCTGTGTTCTTCTGAATATTTTGTAGTAAGTAATGAATATACTTAGGGGAAATATATCGGAGTAGAAGTATACAAATTTTATTAGGAAATGTAGTAGAGTAAAAGTTAAAGTTGCCTGAAATATAAAAACCCAAGTAAAGTACAGATACACCCCAAAAATACTTAAGCACTGTAACAAAGTATTTTTACTTAGTTACATTACACCACTGCTAATAACAAAACATACTTACAGTAGCTGATTCAGAAGCACCAGATTGTTGGGGCAAAGTCAGAATTACCTCACTAAACGGTCGTCCATAAAATGCGTTGCTGTTGTGTTGTAAGTAATCTTAAAGATTCCTAAATGCATCTACTTTTGTAAGGCCAAATAAAGTTATTTTGCTTTCGCCTAGATACACACAGCATTCAACACTAACTGGGTTACTGAAACCACACTTTCTTTCTTTGCGTGAACATTTGGGTGGCATTACGCAAATATTTCCACATTGTGACATAGACATGTGGGGGCGTGTTTGAATGAGCCATTAGGGGTGTGTAGCAGAGTCTTAACTTTGATAAAGAATATCTCTTTGGATTTGAGACGTTAGTCTTTGCAACTTTACAGATCTTCTTCATGCACAAAGAGCTTGTAACACTCCAAAGAGAAGGGAAAAATTGAAATCTCATCATATGACCCCTTTAAAAGCAGAGAAAGGACAGCACTGACAGCATTTGGGACTTTAATGGAAATGTGTAGATAGAAATTTCAGAGCATCTCAGAAGAGTCATAAGTTATTTTAACAACTCTGGTTGGAATATTTAAAGTCAGGTCCTGAAAACCAGATCAGAGGATTTATAAATATTGTGAGGTTTTTAATTTTGATGTAAGGTTTTTGAAGTAGTGGCAGTGGGAACAAAATAAGTGCAGTTCTAATGAAAATATTAACAAATATGCACATCATTTAAAGATGTGGGACAGCATTGCTAACATTTTACCCAACAGGCTTTGATCAATACCAGCATCTCTGTGAATTTTGAAATGAAAAAATATCCTCCTGAAAAGAAGACAGGGGTTGTGGTTCATGAATAAATACCTTTGTTAATTTGCACCTCATACTGTTAACATTTGACCCTGACAGATGCACACAGAAGCTGTCAGCAGGTGAATGGCAATCTCTTTACAGGCCAGTGCAAAGCAGTGCAGCCAGATTTATAGCCTCAATCTTTGGAAAAGTGCCTGAAATAAAAGAACTTGTCTATTAAATATAACATATGACTCTCTAGATAATCTCTTTGTTTATAAATCCTTTGTGTGGATGATTCAGCATCCCGAGAAGAGACTCATTATGAACTAAAGTAGTGCCAAATTTGTGCTAGTTTAACATGATCTATAATGCATTCTCAAAATGCCAGAGCTTCTGAGAATAAAGAAAATGTTATGAATGTTACAAAACAAGCAAACTCATATTAAGAAGCTATATCTTGTAAGAAACCCAGCAAATGTGAAATACTCAAATTTTCTATGGCAGCTACTGTATCCATTTTTTTAATCACTGGTTTTATATATGTACTGTGTAATAGAGCACCATTTAAATGAGCACAATAACCTACATTTAATAAGTAGTGTAAGCAAACATAATCAAAGTTTTTCAGTAGACTGCTAGGGATGATTCTTTAAAATATATTTGAAGTACAAATATAGTAGGCTACAAATGGTACAAAAATATATTTGAAGTACAAATCTTCAAATTTATATATATTACAAAAATAAACGTTATTCATTTTGTTGGACTATATCAAAAAGTATTTAGTATTGTGCAAGGAAATGTTGTCTGTCTCACCACAAAGAAGATTTATTGTAAGCTGTCACTGTAAATGGACTGCAAGGCTTTGTGTGCTGTTTGGTTTTAGTGAAGATCTACATTCTGGCCTGATGCTGATTGGTAATTGAAAGAAAGCAAGTATCTGTTGTTTTCCTGGTGATGGCTTAAAGATGCCTAACATTTGGGTTAAAGGGGTCATATGAAGAGATTTCAATTTTTCCCTTCTCTTTGGAGTGTTACAAGCTCTTGGTGCATAAAGAAGATCTGTAAAGTTGCAAAGACAAAAGTCTCATTAATAAGGACATTATTAACTGTCTTTACATTTATTTTGAAAGATGCAAGCTCGTGATTATGGAAAGGGATGTTACTTTTCCAAGGAGTGCTTGTGGTGTACGGCCAATCACAATGCCTGTGTCAGTTGGCCAATCAGAGCAGACTGTGCTTGTCAGAAGGAGGGACTTTGTAGAAAATGAGCGTTTGAAAGAGGCGGGACATACGGGACCTACAATAATATACAGTATTTGAAAAAATATGTTTTTTTTTTCTTTTTCTTTTTCTTTTTTACATTAAAGCATGTCAACATATTATGTTACACCAAATACACAAAATAATGATCTTTCAAAAAGCACCATATGACCCCTTTAAAAAATGCTCTTTATTAACTGTAATAAGCATTGATTGGCTCACTATTAGCCTGACCTCACTGTTTAATCAAGGTCAAGCTTTCAAAGTTGATGAACACTGATTCGATGTGTAAGCATATGCTTAAAAAAAAGTTAAAGAAAGAGCTTTACTTTCTGCTTCTATGGTAATGCTGTATAAAACTATCACCAGTCTTAAGGCGATACTTTTTTGATACATGGGGTTATTATGTACAATAACGTTGTTGTTCTACATGTGTTGTTTAAATAAACATCATATCTGACTTAAAACCTTTATTTTGAAAAACAAAAGCGTGTTCTGTTTCCGGTTTTTTAGCTTGACTTCCTGCTTGCTTGTTTTCGACTTCGCAGAGTTAGCTAGGTTATCTAACAATATAGTGTACCGATCGTGTCAGTTATAATTTTTTCGTTGAGGAGATAATAATGTCAGGAGGAACCCGCCTTGAAAACGCCAATCCTCTGATATTTGAGCGATCGGGGGAAAGACTCCTGACTGCCGCCGATGAAGACGAGGATGTAGCTGATCCCATCGATGACAGGGAGATCTTCGATATCCTTTCAAACATTTGACATGTCAGCCTTGTTGCTGTAAATTATTTGCGATGATGACAGTTTTACTTACAAACTGCGTTTGCTCAGAAACAGTACCGCACCATCCCAGTTGCTCAAAATTTGTTTTACTGTATTTATATTAACATGTACATATACAAAAATAAACGGCATTGCTCCGCGGCTGAATGCAAATGATCATAATTAATGGACAACTATACCTGTGAAAAGACATAGCAATCCGTCGCCGAGAAAAGAAAAGGAAAATAAAAAATATGAAGCCCGTGCATCACTTTCAGCTAAACTTCTATGTCTGTTGAGGTTAACAACTGTTTTAATGTCTAATACTTAACCACCAGCAGCAGGGTTTCCATGTTCCCTTACGAAAGTCAGCCAAGGTTTTACTACGAATAAAACCATAAAAATTGGTTCTTGTTGCCATGGTAACCACAAATTAACCATGGCTTTGTTACTTCAAATAATAGTTTACGAAGAATTACTATAATATTTGCCACAACAATACAATTCTGCTTAGGGCATCCATTTGGCCAGCAGCTGCCCTGCTCTAAAACATGATTTATTTTGATGCTTTTGAAACATTTTGAGTCAGACCTTAACATCTTTACATCTGATCAGATCGATCAATGACCCTGAGCACCCTCTGTCCCTCGAAGAGCTTAATGTGGTGGAACAGTTGCGCGTCAATGTGAGTCTGAGCTGTCTGAGCTGAGGCGTTCGGTCGGGCGTTCTGTCTGTCTGTCGTTCTGTCTGCCTGTCGCTCGGTCTGTCTTGTCTGCCTGTCGTTCGGTCTGTCTGTCTGCCTGTCGTTCGGTCTGTCTGTCGGTCTTTCTTTCTGGCGTTCTGTCTGGTGTTCTGTCTGTCTGGTGTTCTGTCTGCCTTTCGTTCGGTCTGTCTGTCTGTCTGGTGTTCTGTCTGTCTGGTGTTCTGTCTGCCTGTCATTCGGTCTGTGTCTGTCGGTCTGTCTGTCTGGTGTTCTGTCTGTCTATCTGCCATTCTGTCTGTCTGTCTGGTGTTCTGTCTGTCTGTCGTTTGGTCTGTCGGTATGTCTGTCTGTCTGTCTGGTGTTCTGTCTGCCTGTCGTTCAGTCTGTCTGTCTGTCGATCTGTCTGTCTGTCTGTCGTTCAGTCTGTCTGGCATTCTGTCTGTCTGGTGTTCTGTCTGCCTGTCGGTCTGTCTGTCTGTCTGTCTGTCTGTCGGTCTGTCTGTTGTTCGGTCTGTCTGGTGTTCTGTCTGTCGGTCTGTATGTCTGTCTGTCTGTCTGGCATTCTGTCTGTCTGTCTGTCGTTTGGTCTGTCTGGTGTTCTGTCTGTCTGGCGTTCTGTCTGTCTGTCGGTCTGTCATTCTGTCTGTCTGTCGGTCGTTCTGTCTGTCTCTCTTACATATTTCTGAGCAGGTGAATGATGAGGAGAGCACTGTGTCTGTGGAGTTCACTCCGACCATCCCACACTGCAGCATGGCCACACTCATTGGCCTGTCCCTCAAAGTCAAGCTTCTGCGCTCCCTTCCTGACAGATTTAAGGTAATTTTAGTGAGCATCCAAGCATATTTAAGCTTACATTAGGCTTTGGGATTCCCATCTTAGTCATTTGTTATATTCTTTTTGTTGTTATAGATTGATGTTCACATCACGCCTGGCACACATGCCTCAGAGGATGCAGGTAATGGCCGATATACAATGCAAAGCCAGTTTAAAGGGATACACTTCACCCAAAAATGAAAATGCTGTAATCATTTATTTACCCTCCTTGTATGAGTTCGTTTTCTGTGCTAAACACATAATATATTCTGAAGAATGTGGCTAAACAACAGCTGATGGTCCTTATTTAATTCCACTGTATGGAAAAAAAATACTTTGGAGGTCAGTGGAGACCTTTAACAGTAAATTATGACTAAATAATTTGAGTAAATGATGAAATAGAATGAAAATGGAACAGTTTATTGCACCTTTAGACACAATCTAAAAAAAAAAAAATGTTTGCAAATGTGTTTTATGTTTCGTATCATGTATGATATATCAGGCTTTTATGGCCTAGTATAGTCATATAGTGATAATATTAAGCTCACATACCCGAGGAAGAAAACCATGTCTATTTAACTTAAAGGCCCAGACTGAGGAAAAAATCAATAAAATGCAATTTGGTGCTTATGTTCTTATTTATATGGCCATGATGTACTGTAGGATAAATTTCTAAAAGCTCTTATTATAAATAAATGAGATTTTTATAAAATTGACTATTGTGTGCATATGAATATCAGTTATCACTCTATGTAAACTCAGTATATATTTCTTATATGTCTCAATATATATTACTCTTTTTTTTGGCGGGGGGGGGGATGGCATAACATGAACATGAAGCCTCACAGGTGTTTTATTTTCTACTGTACATACAGTTTAACTTGATTTTTCTAACAAATGATGTGCGGATAATCAAGCAAATCTAAGTTGCTTCCATGCAGAAGGTTAAATGTTCATCTTAACATTACCAACATAAAAACTATTCTTATGTTTACTTTATAAAAGCCATTATATTTCGCAGCAAAAAGACACATTTCACGACCTGAAGGTGTATGGTTGTAGAGATACACTAAAAGGCCTTTTACTTACTAAAAAAAGTATAGACTATCTATCAGATGACTAAACTGTGTGCAACCGGTTTGCCAGCAACAAGTTTTGATCCCATTAGAGGCCTTAGAAATCCATGTGTAAAACATTATACAGTAGGATTTATATAGTTAAGGTCAAGAAAAATGTTTCTATTACACAGCACCCTGTTTTTATTTGAAGATAAAAATTCACTTGTGTTTTTCTCCTGCAGTCAATAAGCAGCTTGCAGACAAAGAGAGAGTGGCAGCAGCTCTGGAGAACTCTCAGCTGCTGGAGGTGGTCAACCAGTGTCTGTCCACCAGAACCATGTGATCCGAGTCGTGCAGTCCTTTGATAGACCAGGACTCAACTCCTACAGGCAAGACAGAGTTGAGAGATAATTACAACTTTAATAGGTTTTGCTTATATATATATATATATATATATATATATATATATATATATATATATATATGTTTATGTATATATATGTTTATGTATATCTAGTGCTGTGCTTGACAAACAGCAGATCAGGAGCACTGTTTAGTGCTTATAAAGAAAGAGATGCATCCAAATTAAGTTTAAAAATGTGACAGGAAAAGAAAAAGTAAGAGAATTTATGTGGAAACAGTATTTTTTCTGTTTGTAAGCACGTGGATACAGAAAGAAACATTATTCTGTATTTATGCCGTATATTTGTGAATATTTATAAAATGACTTTACTTTAGGAAGGTTGTGGACTTCTCAAAGAAAATTCATGTTGGTCAAAATCGAGAAAGTGTACAACTGAAATAATTTGCACTGCTGTGTTTTTTTAAATCTTGTTTTTGCCAATAAAAAATACTGAAATATATGGGAATTTTTTTTTTATAAATTAAAAAAAAAAAAAAAGTTAAATCACTTAACCATAGGCAAAAAGTATTTTTCTACAGCCAAATGTAGAGCAGGAGAGTGCTTTGAAGTTTTAGCTATTTGTGAATAAGTGTAATTAATAGGTAACAATTTTGAAAAGCTAAAAAATACATAGGCTTAATTTGTATACTGTGATGTGATTCATTTCTACAGATATGTCAGGTAAATGGCTTTACTGGTATATGGATACATCGTAAAACATCATTACTTTTACACTAGACACTTCATAATACAGCTTCTCTTGAATTAGCTATTGTTAACCTTCATCACAGACCTACAGTATAATAAAATATATATTATTGCATTTTAAAAACACTGTTCAAATCAAACAAGGGAACAAGACTCACATTTTCTTGTGATTTCTTTAGGAAAATGATAGTCTTTAACAGATTACCTCAGTTATAAACTTGTGTTTAAAACTTGTTTGACTTATAAAGTCTGAAGGGTAATAGTCTCTCTAAGCCACACGCAGAAGGCAGTGATGATACACAGATACTATAATAAGCACAATAATTTGCAGAGTCTGTTTAGATTACACTTGCTTGGCTTTCAAGTTACAAAAGTGCTTTCACTAGCATGCATTAAAAATGCATGATAGATACTGTTTCTGGTAATATAACTCTTATTCAATAGTTTGTTTTTTTTATAAATTACCAGACTAGCTAACGTTGCAAGTCTTTTTTGGTTCAGTCATGGAAATAAATATTAAACTTCAAATATTAATTTTTGTTATTAATTTATAATGATTAATTTTTTTAAATGTTGCTTGTCGTGCATCTGTGCTGAAAGTTGAAAAGACATGTCAGGTTATGGCAGCACAAAAAAAAATAAAGCATATATTTTCTGAATAAAAGGTGTGTGTGTGTTAACCATATAATGTAATGTATTGTAAAAAAAAATGTGGGGGAAATTAGTTTGATTTCTATGACTTCTGTGTGGTGCCTACTTTCCAAAATAATTGCAAGTTGTTTCCAAGAATCAGTAGGTACATTAGAAATAAAATAAATAAATAAACCCTCATAAAATCAGATCTGATAAAACATAAATAAATTGTACTATGCAATTCCTGTATTATACAGTCCGCTGTTAAATGACAGTCACAATGTGGAAATATATCTTCTATTATAACTGTATTGCCTAGGCGCAAGTTAGTTAATACACCTGCTGGGAAAACAATGTACCTGACAGTACTATCATATACCACTAGATGGCAACATTGAACTACCTATAAATGTACTCCACCATTATGATGAAGGGACATTTTGCCATTGAGGATTATAGGATGATGTTGTTATCATGCAACAAATATAATCAATTATAATCTGTCACTGGATACTAATTCGGATTCTAATCGGAATATGGTACCTTTTGAAGTCTGGGAAAAAAATAAAAATACTGGTCCCGGATAATTCTCTTATCATTCATAGAATTACAAAGAAATTCAAAGTGATGATGTTTCAAGAATTACATGGTGACATTTCGGTGACTTTGTGATTTCAGTTCATAACTGTGTGTTATGAAATCATATAATGTTAATGTTAGCCAACCAATGTGAGCCATTCTTGTTACTGTACACTATTAAAAGCCACATGATGTTGTCAAAATTGTCCTATCCAGCAGCAAAGATAAACCAATGATCTCGTTATAGAGCACAATTAACCACTCAAACAAGGAAAGATCACTAGCATTAACACATAACTCTAAAACAATGGCATAACATATAATCAAACACCCAAGTGTACAAAATAATATTTATTAAAATCTAAACAAATGTTTAAAGACAATACATGGTCTTACAGAATATAATACACAGTTCATACTTTTTACTTCTAAATACATTGACAGTAAAAATATATGTAATGTCCATTGGAATCTATTTTACCTTATATGGTTAAGTGTCTTGTAATACAGTGCACCAATTCACAGCATTTTCACATTGTCTGCCTTTAAAATCGCGAATTTCACAAGGTACAGTAGCTGAGCTCAGCTTGAGAGACCAGCTTAAACAACTTAAAACTAGCAAGATGACAAATAATAATAAGTAAGAATATTTATACCCTGATCTTTATTTATTTGTTTTTGTTCCCCCGTGAACCATTTGTTATGCTCGGACTATACGCCTTTGCTTTACCTCCAATGAAGAACGCTGTAGTGAAGGCGGAACATGATTCAGCCCTCGGTCCGTGCAGGGGAGGGAAGACCCTCGCAGAACTGGGAATCACACGCACTGGATGCAGCTCCTCCCTCAAAATGATGTTACTACTATAAAGACGCGTGATTCTCGATCCGAGGCAAGCCCTCCCTCGGGCTGACGTCAGTCACTCGCATAAATAACGGATCTGTCTCATCACCATCATAAGCGAAACCCTCGGCGGGAGAATAACTGCGTTAAACGGACTGACTGGAATTTTGACATTAAACGGGAGACGCGGTAGACGCGATCACATGTAAGTATCATTTGGACGTTTTCTTATATTCTCAACTCCTCTTGGTATAGACTATTTAATATTAAAGGTATACGTTTATACTAAAAAGTCATTATACATTGCAGTTGTTATAATAATACAGTTTGACACGGACAGGTTTGGAGTCATGACTTTGAACAAAGGAGACAAGTTGAGGAACATGGACAAGAGGAGAGGAAGCATGCCGTTTCCCCTCCACCTGCAGAACCTGCACAGGAGGAGCATGCCTGTGGATGACCGAGAGCTGCGCTCGATGCCCGAGGCTCAGCCCAGCCTCCTGCGCTTCAGTCCGGCAGACGAGCACAGGAACAGCTGCGTGTCCGACTCCTCCGACTCCGTCATCTCGTCCGGCAGCGACTCAGACGGACAGGTCTACAAGGTGGTGCTCCTGGGCGAGCACGGCGTCGGGAAGTCGAGTTTGGCCAGAATATTTGGAGGAGTTGAAGACAGCAACGACTGCGAGGAAACAGGTAAATGTCTTGGTTTATTCTGAAGTGCTTGAATTAAGATGTATTTTCCCTCCAAGCTAATCATTTCTGGAAAGTCCAAGTGATGTGGTGCTTTTTTTTTATTTAAAAGCTTGTGTAACAATACAGATGTGTAAATATGTAATTTGCACCTTCAATTCAGGAAACACATATGAAAGATCCCTCGTGGTTGATGATGAGGAGATGTCAATCCTTCTCTATGACGTATGGGAACAAGTAAGAAATGGGCATTAGGAGTAGTATTTATTTTTAATAATTTAACCAAATTAAAATATTTTTTTTAATATGATAAATAATTTATCCTGATTAAAACATATATGACACAATGTTTAATATATATATATATATATATATATATATATATATATATATATATATATATATATATATATATATATATATATATATATATATACATATATATCTTTTTTTTTTTTTTTTTTTTGTATCTCATTGTCACTAATCGTGATCACCATTAACTTTGCTATGCGTAACCATTCTTTTCTCTCTCTCGACAGGATAACAGCCAGTGGCTGAAGGATCAGTGCATGCGTATGGGAGACGCCTACATCATTGTGTACTCAGTGACAGACAAGTCCAGCTTTGAGAAAGCTTCAGAGCTACGAATCCAGCTGCGAAGAGCTCGGCAATCGGAAAACATCCCCATCATCCTGGTGGGAAACAAGAGTGACTTGGTGCGGTCCCGAGAAGTTTCTGTAGATGGTAAGATTTCACCAGACTTCTCTATTTTTTAAACCTGGGAGATGACACAGACTTTGCAGTCTCTGGTTGGAGTCAGGTTGGAGATGTTTTGGATAAAGTACTTCTTGGTCTCCTGAGCTCTGAGTAACAGCCAAGAGGCATAGTAAAGATGACACGTAGCCTCCATTCCTCTGGTAATGGAGTTAATGCTCACTTGCCCGTGTGTTTCTTTCCCCCGTCTCTCTAGAGGGCAGTGCCTGTGCCGTTGTGTTTGACTGCAAGTTCATTGAGACCTCAGCCTCCCTACATCACAATGTGCGCGACCTCTTTGAGGGCATCGTCCGGCAAATTCGCCTGCGTAAGGACAGCAAGGAAGAAAACGCCCGCCGCATGGCCAACTGCAAGCGCCGCGAGAGCATTAGCAAAAAGGCCAAACGTTTCCTGGGCCGCATTGTGGCCCGGAAGAACAAGAAGATGGCCTTCAGACAGAAGTCCAAATCCTGTCACGACCTCTCAGTGCTTTGAAAAACTGGACTAATGTGCCCTCAGATATCCACGACCAGAAGCTGTGTGTTTTTCATGCTAATAGGTGAACTATTTAGCTGTACAGAAAAATATGAACTTGTTTTGTATACTGAAAAGAGATTATATATGAAACAAAGCTGACAAAATCAAATTATGTTGACCGGCATGAGGCTTTTTATTGTTATGTTACTTCTTTCTGTGTTTTGCTGCCTTAATATGTATAGATGTCAAATTCTGTGCATGTAAATAGGAGGTAAATCCACAAATCACAATGTTCCCTTTGGAGAGCTGTGGGGTATGTTTGCACAAAGGCTAAAGAATTAGGTTCTTTTCCTTATGTGGACTAGAGCTGTATCAGAAGTCTAGAGGATGAGCACAAATCATTTTTCTTGTTGAAATATCATATGGAATCAAATGTTACTTGAAACTGAGTGCGCAGGTTCGTAACTCAGCCAAGACGCCGAACTAGAAGGTTTGGTTTTTTGGGGTGGGGTGAGGCAAGAGGCAATATAGGGTGTTTCGATATAAGAGGTCTGAGTATTCTGCCATCTATGCTCCATGTGCAAATGAATGACATAGAAGCAATAAATTATGTGTTGTGAGTTGTTTTTAAAGAAAAAGTTTGATTTGCACTTAATGCCATTTAATATTATTGAGCTGTTAATTTTGTTACATGTTTACAACTGGTTTCATAATAAAATAAAATACAATGTACATTCGCATGGTGTTCTATACACATTCAGACACATTCAGAGGCTATTATACCATGTAATTTATTCCCCCATCCATATGCAAGCGAGGGACTTGCTAGTCAGTTGTGTAATTGGAGGAAACAAGGTAGTTAAAACTTTTCTCAGCCAAATTAAGAAAGCTAATGATTAATCAGTTACAAAGCAGATGCAATGCTCTTCTAACACTTAAAGCCATTCTCAGTTTCGCTCACAAGAAGTGTGGACTAGAGGTAAGAGCAGCTTTTATTGAATAGCATGATCAAAAATCAAAGAAGTGTGTAAGATTTTGTTACAGTCCACTGTGAAGTAAATTTGGAGAGCTGTGTTGTCTTTTTAAATGCTTTGCGTTTTTAGCTTTATCCATCTTAAAACAACCGCATCAGACTGCAATACAATGTCTTTATGGGGTTCTTTAAAAGTTTGACTACAGAGACTATTTATTTGTGCAAGGCCTATCCTATTCATTTATATTTCTTTGTTTACAGATGAGATTATAGAGTAGCCTATACCTTGATTTGTTTGTTTGTTTTCATTCATCTAACCGCTGTGTATGCGTAGAATTTATTCTCATACCTCATGGATAATCTTGTTTTATGATCATGTTTTGTGTGTGTATATATATATATATAACTTTACCATAAATCCTGTAGCCTACCAATTGCCTGACACCTAACGTGAAGTTACATTAATGAGGTGCATGGGCAGATTGGCAATTGCCAGAGGGGCCAGACCATTTTGTGTAGTGAAAAGTGTAAATAGCGATAGAGGAAATTTTAGTGAAAATAGCAGTATTTTTTAACGGTTTGCATAAATTCTATTTACACTATGTTAAAATAGCAGGATTTTTTTTGCTATTTATACTACTTATTGCAAATCATGGCAATTGAGTAGAGGGTGTGCTTTTATTTTAGCGCTCCTCCTCTCATTTCTCACTAATAGCAACTTGGTTGGAGGGGTGTGTATAAGAATATTCTGCCCAAGCCGTCAAAATGACTTCATCAGACATAATCATTAACTTACATGGTTTAATTGTTCACATCGAGACTAGCTATGTGCCCAAGTAAGGTAAATAGAGTCAATTTTGATTTCATGATGACTAACCGTTTGGCCCAGTCGGAAAAGGCCAGCCTTGTCCTGAGATAGGCAGACCGATCCGATCAGAGGTTACCCAAATTGGAAATTTATTCAAAATCAAGCACGTCATCAGAGAAGTGCAACACTAGCGAATTGACATTAAAAGCTAGATAGTGGACCGTAAAAATTAAAGGCAGTGTAGAAAAACTTGGAGAAAGCTAAAAAATAAAAAGGCTCTTTATATTTTAAAATATCATTGCTTCATGATAACTGGTTACAAGTGTTAGCTAGCCTGTTACTGAATTGCATGGCTAAAATATCAGCAGATGGGATTTAGGGTAAACTAGGGTGGCCCGATGTCCTCTTTTTGGGCCTAAAAAATGCTTTTTGGTTGGGATTTCTAAATCACCTAAAATATCCAGGATTTGCCTTTTGCTTTCTACAGTTGCCATACATTGTGTGCATTTTGTATAAAAGCCCTGCGCGGGACTTTTCTTAATCCCGCTCCCACTGGATTTCTGACCAGTACCACCTGCTTCTGCAAACATTCTAATATTGCATATAATTTTGGTGCATCAGTGAGCCACTATCAATAGGACCTATACAGAGTTTTTAAATTGCTTTTGAATGAGCACTCACTGTTTACTCGATTTTGCCATCACGTGCACTTTGTGTAAAGGAAGGACATGTTACAAGATCAGATATTTGTCAATGAACTCAGGATCTGTTGAGCAGCAAATCCTTCAGCATGTTCTTGTCAGTCATCTTTAAGCCAGGAACACACCAAGCTGACACAGACCAACTAGTGGTGACAATAGCAGACTGTGGGGTCGGTTCACATGGGGTCGGCAGCATCTGGGTCCAAAGTTGCCCTGACAGATTAAGCCGACGCTCGACACCTGACGGCTAAGTAGCGCGTCCATTCTGTTTTTTTTTTCTTGTGCACTGGTTCGCCAGCTGAACAGCCAATCAGAATGATCAGATGGCCCAGCTGGGTGACGAGCTCCGACGCCGATTCAACAAGGACTAACTTCAGCTGATGGTGCAAACACACTAAGAAAACTTAGTCGTGTGAGGAATAAAAACTGCCCAATGGCCGACCGTTGGCTTTGTGTGTTCCGGGCTTTGCTCTCAAACCTTGATCAATCAAATCGGACTCCTGCATGCTGCAGCTCATGTTGGATGTAGGGTTGCCAAATCTGCATTTTTTTTCCACATAAAATGTCTACTTTTAAACTGTTGCGGCGGGTTGATTTCCCCTGAGGGTTAAAGCTTTGAAATATTGCATAAATTACTGAAATGCTTGTATTGAAACAATTTGCACCTACATTATGCTATGATAAAACTTATCCCCGCATCTGCATCCTGTCCCCACTGTCCTCTTTTTGGAAAACTAAAATATGGTCACCCTAGGTAAACAGACCGCTGTGGGCTATTTGCAATATAGTCTAACATGTCAAAAACCTAAAGCAATAGCCATACTGTTGACATTTGTAGTGAACTTTACTTTGAATATGTAGTCATATATTAAAATTAAACATTAAATATGCATACATAGGTTACAGTAGGCTATGTAATTAATCCTTAGGTATGTGTAAATTTACAAAAGCAGCATTGTTTGCCATTAAATGTTTAAATATTTGATATATACAGAACTGCTTATTTCACTATCTGTACAAAAATGTGTAGTGAATGAGGGTGTCCATGGTGGGGTTGTGTGTGTGTGGTAATATGGGCTGGTGTGGCTACAGTGGCAGTCAGCCCCTGATGAGGTCGTGTACTCGAGTTTAACATTAACTGGAGGGAAAAGTTGTCTGATGGCACTCCTGATTTTTTTATTTTCTCAGACTATTGGTTTCTCTCTGAGATGCATTCTGTGTTGATTTTTTTTTTATTTTACAAAGTTTCACACAAACAAATTATCAGAATGCTGGAGAAATAGACTACTAGAATTATATGCGTTTAGGCCACATCACAACACAAACCTACAGTATGGCAGCTGACGCTGTGGCTTTGAGAAAAAAAGAATAAACACACAAAGTGCACCTTTAAAAGAAAATCCATTAGTCAGTTTCTTTCTCTTAGAGGAACTTTGACTTTCTTGCTGGGACAAGAAAAAAAAATACATCAAAAGAAAAATAGATTGAAATTTGAAGCAAAGCATGAATGCTAAAATGATGTTATTGTTGTTGTTATTTGTCTTAAGCATGAAGGCCGCTGTTGTCCTGATGGAATCTCTGAGTGCTTGGTTTATTGCACTGAGTGTAAGTTCTTTTAGTTGGCCTTTTTGTCTGTACCATATAAATGTTTATCACGCAACATGATTTACCTTCTGCAATTATTTGCCTTCTATTTTAGGTGCTGTCTCAGAACATGTTGCTTTCTGAGACTGCTCATCTTAAAATCGGTGTTCCAGAAAACTATGATGGTATTTTCCCATGGTACCTCACCAAGGTGAGTTCTTTCTGTAAGGAGGACAAAATGACTTTGGAAATTAGTAGAAGCTTTAGCTTGATTTATATTGGGTATGTCCATAGTAAAAATTAAAATTGAATAAAAATTACAACAACTATTATTATTATTATTATTATTATTATCAGTTGAAGCAGGTAATTAATCCAGTAACTGTGTGTATAGACTGAGTAGTTGTGTAGACAGATGATGAGGGGAAGGGCTATGAAGAACGGAGATGGTTAAAAGGAGTGTTTTGCACCTGACACAAGACGATACAGGTTGCCAATTTGTCTAGCAAGGTTTTTGTTGACTAGACTGATGAAAATGACATTTCAAGTAATCAAGACAGGAGATGATGAAGGCATGTAGAATGCAAGCCTCTTTCATATTACGTGTGGTGTGGAGGTGTACTTTTATTCAGTCTAGACAGACGAACTGATTTAGGCTAATTTCCAAAAGTGTGCGGATGTGACTCCAAGGTTCTGAACATTTAAGTAGGCAAAGACATTTTAATAAGCAGTTCTGACTGAAGACGTGTTGTCAGATCAGGTGAGTAAGGTATCACTGAGTGAAAGAAATTGCTGCGTGTGTTATTTATAGACTGAATGTAGATGGTTAAAATGGACTGTCCTTGTGCTATGTTGCGAATGACTTAAGAGTTCTGCAAATGTATTAATGACTGCTTCTAAGAGCAATGTAGAGAAAGGACTGAAAAAGCAGAGCATCGAACATGCCATTCAATAAACCCTACATCCCACTTCACAGAGCACTCAGAACTCAAGGTGTAATTATGAGCAGGCATTCACGGTCGTCACCAGACTAAATATGGCACTACTGTACAATGCCTTACTTCAAACCCTGTGTCAGACATCTTTACCAGATGTAGTTTAGTAATAGCCCGGTTGCTCTCCAAAAAGCTTTTCGCTTTGACACTGTAATTGGCGGTATTTCTGAAGGACTGTTTGGGTCCTAGTGCTTTTCGCTCATCATTTTCTGTGTCTGACGACATGCTATCAAAATAGTCTCTGTTCAGTGTCCAAATCAAGTATAATGGCCTACATGCAAGTGGGTGGATAATTACATGTGTGTGATCACTGAAAGAACAGAATGATGGCTACATAATATTTGTTTAGGCTTACACAAAATAAGTGACAAATTATGCATTTATTTTCCTTTCTTTTTTTTCTTCTTTTTTGGCTCTAATTGAGTATTGTGTTCTTGCTGCAGGTGCCACAGATAGAACTGATCGTTTTTTGTTAGCTTTTTTTACCACAGTCAATGAAAACAACCAAGCATGGGTTTAAAAGACTCTGTTCCATGGATAGCCTGTGCAGAAGTGAAGGCAGCATTTCAGATTGAGCAAGGGGAAAGGCGAGCTACAAAGTGCCATGCAAGTCATGCTGTGTGCAGTTAGCACTTCAATCAGTCTTTACCTTTCTTAACTATTAACTATTTTTGAGATACATTTCAGGAACCAGACAAAAGAATTACAATTCTGGCCAGGTAGATGGGTATTTTTGGTATGACACTAACTGTTCAGGTTTGTGTGCTATTTAAGATATGTGACCACATGCACACTGTACCATGTATTGGATGTGCCAGTACTGAACACAAAGCATTTGGAGCCTCATGTCCAGCTTAATTCTGAATCTCTGTGTGCCCTGGTGTGAACCACTGAGCCACATAACTGCTGTCAAAAGCAGCAGCCATGTTTATTCACAGATATTTAGACAACGGTCAGCCAAACATCATTACTACCTCACTGACCGCTTCTACTACGCAACTAGTGTTTACACTAACAGCCATTAATGTGCTCTTCAAGTGCTCTTTTTCGTAAATATCATAACTGCAAGTTCCGGGCACACAAATGACCAAGCCATACTATATATATTTACTAGATGGCACATTAGATGCTGAGCTGTGACGTTGGAAAGAGCATGTTGATTTGAAACATGGCAGAAATACTGATCTAAATATGGATGATTATATATATGCTATAATTAATTGTTTTGTTTGAGGTACTTCTGTATTATTTGTCCAACTTAAATCATGTGGTCATTATAAAGAATGCCTGACTCTGAGTTTCCCAGCATATGCACCTAAAGGCAGCAAAATGTGGTCACCATGATTTAATCAAGCAGCTCATATCATCAGCCAATTAGAATGTATAACTTCCACACAAAGCAGCTTCTGTAGCCAGATAACTGGTTAAATCATGGCTGCGTAATTAATTATAATATTATTTTTAAAAACTGGATTATGTTTACGGCTCCCGGCATAAAATAACTGTGATAGTGTCAATATGTTTAAATATAGCACCACTGCGGCAAATGTTATTTTCAACAATGTACTATTTTGCAGAGCGTATTGACACAATGGCCAATCAGATGCTTTTGGATGTCACCTGCTCAAAATGCCAGTTTGGTTTAGCGCAGACACTTTTATTGTTACCAGCAAAGTACAGGCATAATTTAAATAAGGTATACTTTCTGTAGACAGTTCTACTGACTGTTAATGTATATTTTTTTTCTTTTCTTTTTTTGCGAAAGAGCAGAACTGAAGTGATATATAGCTTCAGTGATTATAAGGGGAATGGTTTTGTGCGTTTCTGTGTACAAACAAATCACTATTTGAAAATAACGTTTTTCATGCTGTTAAAAAGACAATTGGCAATCTATACACTGCAAAATGTAGGGACTGACAACCGAACAAATGACACCAATGCAAATTAGCATTCATGTGAAACGCTAGTGATTCTTTTAAAAAGAAAAATGTACTGTAAGTTGAGCATATCAGACCTGGTAAAGCCCTTGGTTAAGTGGGTGGGGTTTGTGTGATTTTTTTTTATGTAGATATGATGTCTATATCGTTAAGAAGAGTACACTGATATGCATGTTATACTTATCATATTTTGATTTTCCAGCTGCCGGATCTCCCCCTGACCTACTCTGATCTGACTGTAAGTGGTGACGATGAAGGGATTTTTGGGGTGGAGTCAGGCTTTCTGTATGCCCTTAAACCTCTGGACAGAGAGAAACAGCCGTCTTATTCCTTGCAGGTGCAGAATCATAAAGGAATTTAATTTATGTAAAAAAAAAGGAAAGTGTCATTTGAAATTTTCTTCTATATTTATGTTTATGTTTATCCTATGTTTATGTTCAGTTATTTCACTGACAAGAACTTATTCATATTATATTTATATAACCTATTTAACCTATTTATTGCCATTATTGTGAAATTACTTATCCTACACATACAGTAGGAGCCTGATAAAACTGCTCATTTTAGAAGAAAATGTCAAATGGCATTTAGAGGCTTTTGTATATGAACTCTTCAAATGTTCCTTTGTCTTAGACCCATATTTAATGCAAGTTTCTGTAATGTATGACTTGTTTTAGTCATTCATTCTTTTAACATTTGCCTAAATTCAGCATTGACTGCTAAAGCACATGGCTTCTTGAGTGCAGCCCAAAATAACAAATGTTGATGAAAATTGCAGGCCAATGAAACGTGAGGCGAAGAGGTTTGAGCTCTAATAAGACATGCTGCTCAAGTGATTTGACCTGAGTGTTTTTTCCCAGGTGTCCTTCACAAAGTCCATGCACACTCAGAGCTTTACTGTCGAGGTGTGCGTCATCGATAAGAACGACAACGTGCCGGTGTTCTTGGAAGAGAGCATGAGAGGCAGCGTGCAGCTGGGGCTACTCAAAGGTGGGTGGGAGAAGAGCACAGCAGGCCTGCGCCAAAGAACTTGCTTTGCTTGATGCTCATCCTAATTGCCTTGACTTTTCTTAAATTCTACAGGCGTGCGATGCTAAGCAAGATAAACTGTTAGACTGAATGCCACACTTTTCTCATAAATTAGAGTAGCGTAGTAGCGTGGTTAGAAATAGCCTAGTGTGGCATAACTGAATGGTATTTTTTTCTTTCGATAATGTGACACATGAAGAACCTATAGGATTATGAGGACAAGCTGTTTTACCTGTACATCATCACTGTGATGTCAGATGAAATGCCCTTGAAGCACTAACACGAACATGTTCTCCAGGTTTTCTCAGAAACTCTAACAGAGACTGGAGTAAATAACAAGACCAAAATGAAAAATGTCTTTGCTCAATAATGCTCAGAGATTTCTCATCATCTATTTTAAGAACATCACAATAAAGAGCCCCATGACCGCAGAGGCTTCATGCTAAGGAAGAAAACTAATATCCTTAAGAAGCAAATGTTGATAATGAATCAGTGCAGTGAAGTCATTGTCATCGTTGGCGCCGATACAGGATGGCTGTCTCCGTGACGTGCTGTGCAGCTGCCACAGGATCTGCTGAAACAGTTCTACTCCACCATCATCGAATCCATCCTCTGCACTTCAGTAACTGTCTGGTTCAGCTCAGCTTCTAAATCTGACCTCAGAAGACTACAGAGGGTAGTCCGGACTGCTGAGCGAATCATCGGTTCAACCCTCCCATCTATTCAAGAACTGTACTTATCCAGAGTGAGCAAAAGGGCTGGCAAAATCACTCTGGACCCCTCACATCCAGCACACTCCCTCTTTGAACTGTTGCCATCTGGTCGACGCTACAGAGCACTGAGCACCAGAACGACCAGACACAGGAAAAGTTTCTTCCCTCAGGCAATCCATCTAATGAACAATTGATAATAAGTGTGGAACACACTACACTTTATATTTATATACACATACACTTATTTATCTAACACCATACTTAGCTTACACTTAAATTTTTTGCACATAATATACCTGTACATACATAATGCTCATTGTAATATACCTGCCATACATTGTCAATTTGTATATTTTCGTTCCTTACCTACCTATTTGTATTTTTTTTTATTCCATTTTGTGTTTTTGTTCTGTCACTTTCATTATGTTGCACTGCGGGGCTTCTGTCACGAAAACAAATTCCTCGTATGTGTGAACATACTGTACCTGGCAATAAAGCTCATTCTTCTTCTTCTTCTTCATTCTCTTTGGCAATGATTTGAATATAGAACATCAATAATGACCCGTGTTGAATGTCAGCCTAGTTGCGAGATTGTAAGCTGTTTTGCAATCACCTGATTGCAATCAAACATTAAGAATGGGGCAATTTGGAAAAAAAAGTAGAATGTATTAGTAGAATATAATTGTACCAACAAAAAAAAGAAGCTATTTTTGAAATTCAGTTCTGTTAATATGCAACTAACCCCCATTAGCTCGTCAAAATCTAAATGCGTCAGTTCAGTCGGTTCATGTAGATTGTGATAAATAATTATGATATGTGTTTGTGTGTGTGTGTGTGTGTGTGTGTGTGTGTGTGTGTGCGCGCGTGTGTGTGTCATTGTCACAGGAATCCCGTTCATGCAGGTGGAAGCACTGGACCGAGACGACAGAAACACGGCCCACGCGGACCTGCGTTTCAGTCTTCTGGACCAGATACCACGCATCCCTGCCAGCCACATGTTCTCCATCAACTCCATCACTGGAGAAGTGTCCCTTACGGAGGATGGTAATAAACTACTGCTGCTTGTGTGTGACTAAGATTAGGATGAATGCATTACATCAGTCAGTGTCTCCTAAACACCATGCCATTGCATCAGTCAATTAAATCCTGAAAAGGCATAGAAATATGCCTACTTTTCTTGTGAAATCTGTATCGTTCCCTCATGCTTTTTTTAGTGTCTTGGTGTAAATTGAAAGACAGTATCCCTTCTTATCTCCCTTCCTCATCCTTCACTCCTCTCAGCCCAGTCCCACCATGAAATCAGTTAATAACTCTCAGCCAGTCCAATACTCTCTGCTCATTGCATTGTTAAATCAGCTGTTAACAACATTGCCCTTTGGTTTTTAAACATGGCTGCTAAATTAAAATGATTTTGAATCAGTGCCAAACCTCACAAAGCCAGAAAGGAAAGCTGGTTAATTTGAATGAGTCACCAAGAGCCTGAGCATTTAGGTCAGCTCAGAGGATTCTGGTTCAAATATAACCAGAGCAGCCTGGCATTAGCTCAGAGAGACAGATAAAAACAGAGACTTAATATGCTCAGAGAGTGTTTGTACACTGTGTTTTCATGAGGCAGTGCAGACAAAAGATGGTCTTTACTGCTGCCTTTGAGTTGATCACAGGGAGGTATACATTGTGCTAAACACTCCTGAGAAATAAACTGCAATGGTTAGGTGATAAACAAAACCTGTAGCTGTATTGTGTTTAGTTACACTCAAAGAACTGTGCATTATAAAGTGGGTCCATATATGTCACCCTCTCTGTGAAGGTAAAGGTAAAGAATATTCTGTGAAAATGTAACCTTTATATCTTTTATATTGACCGATTAAGGCCATGTCAAGGATTGAAATTACTGTGAAATTAATGGTTGAAATCAAGCTTTGATTCGTGTTATCTCATAAATTAGAATTTGAGATTTTAGCCTGGATTTCACAGAGAGAGTTACATATTAAATAGAAAATTGAAGTTTAAAATTCTTATAATATTTCATAATATTGCTGTTTTTGCTGTATTTCTGATCAAATAAATGCTTCAAATAGACTTCATTCAAAAATGTAATACATATTTTCCCTTTTGATCTTTGTGCTTCAGCTGTTTTATTTTTGTTTATTTCTTAATGTGTCCATTTGTCCAGGTGCCTCAACTCTAGATCCAGAAATGTGTGGCCGCTACAAGCTGTCTGTGATGGTACAGGACATGGCCGGCAAGTCCAACGCTTTCTTCTCCACTGGAACTGTGTTAGTGGAGGTGACCGGGAACGCATGGGCCTCACCTGACCCTGTGAGACTGCAGGAGAATCTGCCTGGACCATATCCCATCCAAATCTCACAGGTATGAAGAAAGCAGAGGACTCTAGGAGCACTGATGGCATGAGATGGATATCCTGCATGTGTGTATGTACAGTATATGTGAGTCCGTTTTATATTGCATTCATCCTCTTCAAAAGCGTGTGTGGCAGCATCCCACAATTGCACATGGCTTTCATCATGACATGTCTTTTTGCTTGATGTTCAAAATATATATTAGTCATGACTCACTGCCATCCTAACATACAGTCACTGTCTATGAAACACCTGATATCATGATAGTGGATGTGGGGCATCTAATTTCTACCTCTTACCACTTATGTTTAAATGTATTTTACATCAAAGATGAAATCTGTTGTAGAAAGTGTTGTAGAGGTAATACTTTAGTATAGGAACCTGTTCTCACTATTAACTAGTTGCTTATTAGCCTCCCTATTAATAACATACTAGCTGTTTATTAGCACTGTACTTATAAAGCACATATTCTGCATGACCATATTCTACATCCCTAATCCTACCCAATAACTAAACTTAACAACTACCTTACTATCTATTAATAAGCAGCAAATTAGTTTTTTAGGTAAAAAATCATAGTTACTGGTTTGTTAATAGTGAGAACTGGAATGCTGAAATACTTGAGTAGAGCCAGTGATATTTGAGTAAAATTGCACAGTATGCAGGGGAAAGTGTATATGATATGTGTTTGCAGAATAATCTTTTACAGTCACAAATTATTCGTGGGTTTGTGGCCAAAGATCCTCCTCTCTCCTTCGTGGGTGCCTCCTACACACACCAACGTCTTTCCACCCACTAAAATGCATGGATCACGCACACACATTAAAAGTTCCTTTCCGAACCAGAACTATGTGTACTCAAGCAGGGTGGAAGATTTCTATGCTGCTTTTTAAACCTAAAACATAAAATTCCAACTTTTATGTCCAAACATTAGGACTGTCAATAGAAATGATCATAATTGCAAGTTATTCCTGTGAATGACATTCACAAAAGAATGTACTGTATGTGCTTTTGCGAGTTTATTTATTTAGTTAGTTGTAGTAATAATAGTATTTACCACCTGGATACATTTTCTGAGAATTATCTTTTAAACAATTTTAGTGATGTGAACTGGTTTTAATAAATGCAACTGAATCTTAATTGAATCTTAAAATAGAATATAAAATATAAAAAGAATATAATGGAACATCAGATTGATACCGCATTGCATTATATTTAAATAAATTTACGCCAAAGAACTGTTGATATAGAAGAGTCAGATGAGTACAATAATACGTGTGCTGTGTAGGTGCTGGGTCTGACTTGTTTTTTTTTCTTTCTTTTTCTTTTTTTTTTAAATGGGAAAAGCCTTTTCCCACCCACTCGTGTGCTGTGATGTGCATGTGTGTGGCTGGAGTTTCACTGGTTATGAAACAGATTAGTGGTCATAAAGGACTCAGAGTCTCTCATAGCAGCACTGCAGGACAGCATCGACTGTGCTCTCCTCATTTCATCCCACTCCATTTTTCTATTTTTAAAATAGCATAGAGATGAACCTAAAAAAGTTGATCTCAATCCTCCTAACTTCATTTATTACTACAAAAAAAAAACACAGATAAAGAGCTTTTGTTTGATCAGAATGCTTAGTGGATGGCTTGAGCTAGGGATGCCAGCTTTATTTGTTTGCTCTCACTCAAATCCACCAAATCCAGGGGAGACACAATTCAGGAGAGCATCTGAGCAGCTACCCATTCTTCATCCCCATTTCATCCATATTGTGTTTAGTTGATGCCACAGTAGTGCAATCACATTTTTCTATCATTTGGCATTCAAATTGACCCTACATGAAAAATTACTGCTCAAGAGTCACAATTTGCTGTTTGGACTGAGTGTGTATGAGAGACAGATAGGCTGACAGCAGACGAATTTTGAATTGCCAAGTTTAACCCTCTGGAGTCTGAGGGTATTTTTGGGGCCTGGAGAAGTTTTGTCATGCCCTGACATTTGTACTTTTTTCAGTTTCTTATAAATACCTAAATGGCTAAAGTCTAATCTCACTGTAATCAGCACAAACTGGGCCATAATAATATGTGTGCAGCATGTATGTACATGATTGTGTTTTTGAGAAAAAAAATGTTATGCGTGGTTAGTGAAAAACTAAAAATGTTAAATCACTTGAATAAGGCAATAAAACACATAAAGAACAATGGTTCCCAGGATTTTTGAGAACTGGAGCTTGTAGCCTAGAATTTTTCTTTCTAAATTATGTGAAAATCATCTTGTTTACTCACTCACAGAAAACAATATATTGATTTCAATTTTCTAAGACACTTTTTGTTGGTAAAAGTCATATGCGAGTAGGCGTCAACTATCATGAATATCATTGTGATTTACACTTGAGAAGACAAAGGCCCGCATAATGAGCTGCATAATGAGCCTTTCAGTCAGCTGTGCCACTGAGAGGGAAGAGTTACAAGAAAGAATGTGAGAATAAAATAAATCTATATAATTTTATGTCTGTAGTTTATTTAGAATATGTTTAATTATCCCACAACATAGTTTAATATCCACTTGGGGGAGCAGTTAAACAGTTTATTAGGAACAATCAAAACTGACTTTCAAACTAATTTTTTGGCATCATTACTCCAGTCACACAATCCTTCAGAAATCCTTTTAACAATCTTATTTTCTACAAAAAAAAAAACATTTATTGTTATTATTATCATCATTATCATTATTATTATTATTATTATTATTAATGTTGAAAAGAACTGAGAATATTTTTTCAGGTTTATTAGGTGTGATAAATTGAAAGAACAGCATTGTTTACTACATTTGTTACAATTACATTTATTTGTTACATTTATATTATTTACAACAAGCTTTTGAATTGTATAGTATTGTATATTGTTACTGAAACTTCATAATGTTTCACTTGATTATACATTTAGTCAGGAATTATAGTTTGGAAAAAGTCTTAGGAAAAAGTCTAACTAGTAACTAGTAAAATGTTTGAGCACCTGCCCCTTTGCCCCTTGGTGCCCAAAGTGCCCTTTTGTCAAAGCAAAATTTCCTCAATTTTTTTTTGTCATAACATACCCTTTTGTGAATGCCTGCCCATGCCCAATCTAAATATTAGTAAAATTTCTGAATAATAATTTAGCCGTCAATAAAATGACCCACAGGATGACCTTTCACCTGACGACGACGACCTCATCCGATCAGGACGATTCGTCACGCCGCACGCGCATTTTTTAATTGCCAGAGGATATTTTCAACAAGCTGGTAAGGGGTGTTTCATTCTCAGCGAAGTTATTTTGATGTTTATTTACTTATTATTATTTTACAAGAACGATGTGATGTGAGAACATGCAGATATGTTGTTTATATTGCTGTGTGTGTAGCCTGTAGTGTAGAAGTAACCTTAGCGTGCTGTTTGAGGGAGAAACAGGCATCGAGGACAGAGGCGTCATGCCCATTCAAAGTGAGGGAGCACGTGCCCCCTCAGATTTCTGAGCCAAGTGGATTTTATATGCAGCTTCCAAACCGAGTAATATTTTTTATATTATTTATACAATCACAGCGGTGTGATTAGATAGTTCAGTGCACAGCATCAGCTTCTAAATTCAAATCTGCGTTCGCTCGGCTGGCGCTGAGCCAGAGACAGACGCGTTCGTACAACGATTCATGATATCCAATCAGAAACGATTCTGTTGCGCTTATGAATGCAATGGCCAATCAGAGACATGCAGAAGAGGCATCACTGAAACGCGGTGTTTTGTTCACTTGCTCGCTGGCTGAATTATTTAGCAAATTCTCTCATCAGAAACAACAAAAAGTGCAGATGTGCATAATGTAATGCTTCAGTGATTTTAATGGGAGTTTTTGAGAGTGCCTGAACTCTGGCTAGACTGAATGAAAATGTTCTTTGATAATGTAAATGTTCTTTACTCTCTGTAAAATGAAAGTGTTAAAATAAGTAACTTACAATATTTGCAATATTGCAAATTCAGTTGTATTAAAAATATTTTATGGCATGATATGGCACTTAAGTAAAAAGTCGGGTTTTTATGTGTAGCTAATAGATTACACTACTTTTCCATTTATTGATCAAATAACAATCTATAAAGGTGCAAAACGCGTTTACTTAAACATGTTTGAGAATCGAGATATTTCCTGATATATTAAGCATGTTTGGAATTGTTTTGAATAAATAGGAAAAATAGATAAATAAAACATAAGCCTATATCAGTTATACAGTGCTTTCGTAGCATGACTTAAAGCTACCCCTCCCCCCCACCCAAAAAAATGTGCCCCCTCAAAAATCATGACTGCATGATGCCCCTGATCGAGGGGTCTGGTCTTTTTATGTTATTTGACTAAACTATTATTATATTACAGTATTCTTTTTATTTTTTACCACGTAGAGTGCTTTAAAAATAATTATCACAACACTGGTAAGGCTTATTCAGTTTTTCCCATTCTCTGAATTATCATTATGAAAATAAAAACAATTCAGAAATGAATTAAAATATAATTATATTTTAAATGTGACACAAATATATTTTTTCTACAATAGCAACAGTGTCTACAACAGCAAGACCACTTTAGCCTGTAAACTCAATAATATCTCTCTGGAAATAAATGTAGAAATATCAATGTCAATATAAAATGAATAATATACCTGACCTGACATCAAAGTGCAGTGTGAAGGAGATGAATAACAAATGTAGCCTGTCATTTGTTTACATCGCAAAGGTGTTCTATTTTAGACAACAACAACTACAACAGTAATAATAATATTAATCACTATATTCCAGTGTATCAGTTGTTTAATGTTTTGTATAAATATTTAAGGTGGACTTATTAATTAGGTGCAAGAGTAGTAGTGATGGTTAAAATTAGGGATGTCCAGATCCGATCACGTGATCGGAAATCGGGCCCGACCGCGTGGTTTCAGACTCGATCGGAATCGGACGTTACCTCCCGATCAGGACTCGGATATATATATATATATATTCTCATTAATTTTTAACACATCTTTTGTTATGCGGTGGCACAGAGTTAGACCCTTTTGACTCCACACAGAAACAGCGACGCGTGCGGCATGACATCACTTTGTTTTCAAGAGCTGGTGTGAATAAATATAGATTCAAACTCAAAGAGACATGATAGTTTGACCTGATATTTCATTCGGACTCAGGATACAGGGAGATGAACATCGCAGAGCGCTAAACTCTCATGCAGTGTGTGTTTCATTCATACTCGAAGCTGGAGCACGCTCTCGCGCTGATATCAGGATATTCCTAATATGGACAAAAGCGTCCAGCTATGCTGTGGTGCTCACAGGAAAACAGAAACTTATGCAAACACGAAGACATTAATATACGATCACGACAATAAATTGTTCTTCAAGTCATCTCCAGCAGGAGATAAATAAAGTATGAACAATGCAGTGCTGATTGACATAGTATTTATTACAGTATAGAAACTATTCTGCATTATTATGTGATAAACAGTGTTTGTAGTATATAAACAAATCATTATTATTTGTTATTGTCCAGCATTTATAGATTTCTAAGCCAATTAAAAGCTAGAAATTAGAGAAAAAATAAAGTTGCCTATACTACCAGTCAGAAGTTTTTGAACAGTAAGCTTAAGGTTTTTTTTTTTTTTTTAGGAATCCCTTCTATTCACCAAGCCTGCATTTATTTGATCCAAAGTACAGCAAAACAGTAAGATTTTGAAATATTTTTACTAGCCTATTTAAATAGCTGTTTTATATTTGAATATATTTCAAAATGTAATTTATTGAACATCCTGGATCTGTTTTTCTGCTCTTCTTTATTCTTTTTTTATGTATTATAGAAGTATCGGATCGGGACTCGGTTTCAGCAGATACTCAAAATCAATCGAGGTCAAAATCAATCGAGGTCAAAATCAACTCGAGGACAAAAAAACCTGATCGGGACATCCCTAGTTAAAATAATAGATTAATGCTGAAATAGTAAATTGTGCCTTGTTCCTAGATGGACAGAGAGTGGAAAGTATTAGATCAGATGAGGAGATGGAGATAGAGGAAGAAAAAGAGGGAAATGTAGAGGCACAAGTGACAGAAAGAGAGCAGGTAACAGCAAGCCAGGAGACAGGGGTTGGTGAGAAAGAGGAAAATGTAGAGGCATGAGTGTTTTCTATAGTTTTTACTATAACCGCTGTTCTTAATTATTCGGCAGAACAGAGAAGAAAAAGCCATCAGGTTGGGACAATTTAAGACATTTCAGTTTCTAATCCCATAGTTATTATTAGATGGAAAGAAAATATATTTTTTTACTTTTAAACTTAAAATTGTATTTTCTAATCTGTTTCTTTTTCAGAACTGCATCACAGCATTTGCTGCCATATCAATACATAATCATCTCACATCTCAGTGTCTTGTGATTTGGGGGAGGGGGAAACAAACTTGTGTGCCCCATTTTTAGGGGTATTTCCCCAGCGGTGTTAATGCTGGGGTGGCGTAGTCGTGATTTATTAAGGGTTCCTCTCACATCGCCACACATACATATATATATATATACATATATATATATATATATATACAACAACGTCAGGTACCATGGTTGAATCAATGTTGAATTACCTTTCGATTTTGCAAATTGGATCAACGTTGAAATCACGACGTTGATTCACCGTTGAAATCGCAACGTTGATGCACGGTTGAAATCGCGACGCGGTTTCACCGTCTTACCTTCATCACGGGTGAATTACGGTCGTTCTGCAGACCTTGGATTAATGCTGAATGAGGTGTCGATTTTGAAAAGTTAATCAACGTTGATAACACGTTCATCTTCAGTTCTCTCTTCACAGCAGTTCAGTCAGTGTACTGTTTGAGTGCATGCATTACTCCGGGATATTGGTTTGTTTGAACTCAGAGGGAGTGTCAGCCACATTAAAAAAAGTTAACAGCTTAAGTCATTTGTGGATTAATGCGTATTAGAGATGCGAACCGTTTAAAACGATTCAGTTCGATTTGGTGAACTGAATGATTCGTTCGCAAACCGGATATCCAGACTGCTTTGTTTTGAACTCTCTCACACAACAGACATGGAAGAGAAGACAATGCTGAATAAAGTCGTCGTTTTTGCTATTTTTGGACCAAAATGTATTTTCGATGCTTCAAAAAATTCTAACTGACCCTCTGATGTCACATGGACTACTTTGATGATGTTTTTCTTACCTTTCTGGACATGGACAGTATACCGTATTCCAGTGTATCAGTTGTTAAATGTTTTGTATAAATATTTAAGGTGGACTTATTAATTAGGTGCAAGAGTAGTAGTGATGGTTAAAATAATAGATTAATTATGCTGAAATAGTAAATTGTGCCTTATGTAATTAAGTTATTAATTACATAATTTTGCTATCTGGGTGAACTAACCCTTTAACACTACACTGTGCTTACATACAGGTAAATGAAAATTTAAAAGTTTAAATTAAAATGCGTTATAACAAAAGTTACATAACTTTACTGTACATTAACTGTACTTAAATGTACAAAAAAAAACTTACTCAAAGATTAAATTAAAATGTATTAACATTAATATTTAATTTAGTGATTCACCTGCGTAACCACTAGAGAGGGCCTGACACTGAGAACCACTGCTTTAAACAATCCTAATTCCTAATCCTAATAATTTTCATTAATTCATTTAAATTGTACCGAAATTTGCACTTATATGTTTCAGAAAACATTTTGAAACTATTATTAGAATAAAAACATATATAACACACCTAATGCATGGGATTCATATCAGGAAAATGTGGAAAAATCTCTAAAAGACAGACATTAACATAATTTACCTGCAACACATTAGGTGAGCATCTAACTTGATCATCTGTGAGAAATGCAAAAATACACAAACGGGTATTTATTTATATTCTACAGGTTACATGTCCTTTAAGCTACCCATTTGTAAACTCTGGTTATACTTTACTATTTTCAAAAGATAATAAAGATAGCGATTTTCTTACCTCATTTTGCCAGTATGTTTGCAGGACCTCGCAGAACACATCTGACCCTTCTTGTATTCACAGTTTTTGTACTCCTTTGACATGTCACGACTCAAATTCGCTCAAAATAAAAAAAAATTAACCGGCAAATCAGGACCGACCGAGCAGTCAGTTATAACGAGCAGCAGCTCACAGTTAGCTGCCTCACTCACAGAAAGACGACAATAACGGTCATATTTTTAAATGTGGAAAGGCGCGAACCGATTCATTGTCCAGTTTCCTGAATGACAGCCAGATTAACCAATCATGATCAAAGTAATAAAATAAAACTACCAATAGGAGTTGTTTCAGTGTGATAAAGCAGCGAAATGTATTTAGTTTTATTGTTGTTAATGATGATAATATTTAACATATACCTTTAGATTTTAGAATAGGTATCATGACTAAAATATTTTAAAATGCTATTAAAATAATAATCTTAAATAATTTAATATAAATAATTTAAAAGTTTGTTAACCTTTTTCAACCATTTAGCATTAAACATTTTTAACGTTGTTTCGTTAAAACAACTGACCTTATTTCAATCATATTTTAACGTTGAAAGTTGGTCTTGTGCTGGAAGTTTTTTAACTGTTCATCTTTAAACGTTGAATCAACATTGTTTCAACGTTGAAACCACAACTGACCTTATTTCAACCATATTTCAACGTTGAAAGTTGGTCATGTTCTGGAAGTGTTTCAACCATTCGGCTTTAAACGTTGAATCAACGTTGTTTCAACATTAAAACCACAACTGACCTTATTTAAACCATATTTCAACGTTGAAGGTCGGTCATGTGCTGGCTGGGTATATATATACAGTGTTGGGGAGTAACTAGTTACATGTAACGGCGTTACGTAATTTAATTACAAAATTATTGTAACTGTAATTAGTTACAGTTACTAAGAAAAAATGAGTAATTAAATTACAGTTACTTATTAAATTTTTAACGATTACAAAGGGGATTACATTTGAATATTTACACACATCCACATACAGATTTAACTGATATCTTTCCCAAATTTCACTGACTATTCTGAGACATACCGCCCTGATAATTTCCGGGATGCGGAAATACAGTCTGGTTCGTAGAATCCAGTCATAAAAACGGAATGCCTTACGCGGACGGAATATGCCACATTTTGGATGACTAAATCAAAAGTAGGTCTGTACACTTGAATCAAAACATGACATCGACTAGTCTGTGAATAGTAAGCCCCACAAATGCAATATATGACTTGCACATTCTGCGTGTTGGAAATCAGGCGCGGACTGGACACCGGGAGAACCGGGACAATTCCCGATGGCCTGGCAGCCGATTTGGCCCGCTATTTAATAACATTATTGTATAATTGCCTGCCGAATGTACTAAAGCGATCATTTGTGAATCCGCCATTTGATAATTAAATCTCTAATAAGTCATGAAGTGTTAGTCGTGACTCGCGCGCTCTCCGCGCCTCCGCCAAACGGTTTGGATCAGACTCAGAGAGAGAGAGAGAGTGGACTGTGGAAGCGCACAGCTGGAGCAGAGAAGCAGAACTACTGTTTAGGGTTTCAGGTCAGTTTCATCTGTAAAGATGCTTTTTTGTCTTTGTTTTTTTAATCAAGCAGCAGCACGTTGCTCATCAGTCATCACTCAAAATACTATATAAATGACATCATTATTATCAGTTGTAATGTTACAGTAGTAATTTAGCTGAAAAAAAATCCGATTTTTTTATATAGGTTAAGGCGGAGCTACGACAGACAACAACACAACCCTTACGAAAATTTACATTTTAATATTTAACTATAAATCCAGAGAAAATGGTTACTATTGTTTAACTGTGGTAACCAAAAATGTAAAATTATTTTACAAATGTATTTATTTAAAAATAAATACAAATCCATTTGCAAAAAAAAAAAAAAAAAAGTTTATTTTTCTAATAAAAGCATGTTTAACTTTTGTAAGGGAAAAACATGACTCGTGTACAGTATTAGGATTTTTCTATAAAGATATTGTAGTATTGTAGAGTATTGTATTGTAAAGTATAGTTTTGTTCAATCTTGAGTATTTTGCATGTCCCTAAATTAAAGATTTAAACCTTTTTTTTATGTCAGGTCCAAACAAAAAATAGTTTTGTCCATGAACTGGATTGTATGAGTTTGAATTTTCCAGTCTGAATTTTTTTTCCCAGTCCGCCCCTCCTGTAAATTAATGGCAAAGACATGGTTTCATTTACTACACATAAGCCTACTGAAGCTCGCAGTGTTTTCAACCTCTGCCGCCTCAATATAGGAGTACACGAGCACATAAACATAATTTCTAGAACTGCTTTGTGTCACTTAATGTGCATTTTACTTATTTTGAGAAAACTATCATCATATACAAAGAGACAGCAGTTTAAAAAAAACACCAATGTTTCAGGAGTTTATTACACAGAATATGTCACATGCTTATTAGATAACTGTATTTAAGTTGATGTATATGCTTTTATTTATTTTTCTTTAATTTTCACAAATTTATAAAAGTAATCAAAAAGTACTCAAAAGTAATTAGTTACATTACTTTAATAAAGTAATTGAAAAAGTTACACTACTATTACATTTTAAACAAGGTAACTTGTAATCTGTAACCTATTACATTTCCAAAGTAACCTTCCCAACACTGTATATATATATATATATATATATATATATATATATAAGTCAGTAATCATAACTTTAGTCAGTTAAAAACCTCATAATCATGAAAAGTTTACATTTGAGTTTTGCAACAACGCACCCAAATACAGCAACAGCAATAATGTGCATACAAGGATTTAAGTCTTGAAGATATAAAGTAAATAAATTAGGTGTCATCAGCGCAGAAACCATGATCCACTTACTATACATAATCCATTGCGATGTATTTTTTATTAAATGGACCTTCGTTTCGCCAGATTGCCCTTCATCCAAGCCCTCGGTTTACCCGCGCTCATAACATTAGCACAGAATCAGTTCAGAATCAATCACCAAAAGAATCAGTTCGGTTCAGACGCTCTGTGTGTCGGTCTGCTTCACGCTGAATCACACATGCGCAGTATCATCAGCCTCTCATCTCTCGAATCGGACGCGTCCGAAAGAAACGGTTTTCGGTTCAGTGTACTGGTGATCCGAAAACCAATGCAACCGGTTCTTGACTCGAGAACGAGAATCAGCTCATCGGTTCTCAAATCCGACGTGTCCGACAGAAACGATTCTCGGTTCAGTGTACTGGTGATCCGAAAACCGATGCAACCGGTTCTTGACTCGAGAACGAGAACTGCTCCAGCAGTGGGCCTGTTCGTTCGTCATCTGGCTCGGCTCATTGTTCATATTCACTTCGGTCTTCACAGCAGTTCAGTCAGTGTACTGTTTGAGTAAATGAATTACTCTGGGATATTGGTTTATTCTGACTCAGAGGGAGTGTCAGTCATGTTAAAAAAGTTAGCAGTCTAAGTAATTTGTGGATTAATGCTTATTGGAGACGTGAACCGTTTCAAACGATTCAGTTCGATTTGGTGAACTGGCTCAACCGGTTCACTAAGAAGAACCGGTTAAATTGAACGATTCGTTCACGAATCGGACATCACTAGAAGCGACGCGCACGCGGTGCGACGAGCTCGTTTTTTCCAGGCGTGTCCGCACCGCATCGAGTTAGAATAGTTCAGAATAGAGCTGCAACTAAAGATTATTTTTTCTGTCGACTAATCTAATGATTATTTTTTCGATTAGTCGACTACTCTAACGATTATTTTTATTACAATAAATAATTCATCTAATGTTCTTTTTTTGATTAGCTAATGAATCCTTTGGATAACTTTACAAAAAAATATAAGTACAACTTCTAATATAATATTTCAACCTTTATTCATTTTCAACCAATGTGGATGAAGTTTTTACAGTATACAAAAATAAAGAGACAAAGAAAATGATTTTACTATGGTAAATATGATTTTACGATAGCGTTTATAATTAAACCACAGTAGACACAAATTTACAGTTGTCTGAGACGTCATTAAATGTTCTTTAGCATCACAAACCATAAAATGTAGTCAGGGTTCTGCTATGGTTTAGCATGGTTTCCAGAGATCTGGAGCTGATTTGGGGTAGCTCGGTTGTTTGTGACTGTTGTCTCGCGGCGCGCTGTCTTTTAAGGGGCCGTTCACATATTCACAAGTTCGTTATTTCCAATGTAGGCGCACGGTATGCGCGCTCATAATGGAAGCGACGCGGTCGTGACGCGCACGCGAAAACATGCGCGTCACGACTGCATCGAGTTAAAAACATCTCAACTTTTCAGAATGCCGCAAGCGCACCGCGGGTCATGTGACAAGAACTAACCAATCAGCTTCATCCTTTCCCGTAACAACGTTGAAAGCTCAGCTAAAATGAGGGAACAGCTGATCATAGCTGTACTGTATATGGATTGCCATTTTGAAAAATTTAGTAGCAGAGCTACTGCAAGCGATTTTTAGTGCTGCAAATCCATTTATCCATTTATCCTTTGCTGAAATTTCCGCGTCTTCATGGAGAGAGCGCGTCATGGTCGCTTAGCAATGGCAGACGCCCCAGGGGCGCAACTGCCCGATCGCTTTGGAAAGAAGGAGAAAAAGCGTCACGACAAGCGTTTTCCACACGTTTTCCACACGTTTTTAGGCACGATATGTGAACGCCCCTAACGCGTGTTCGAAACCCGCACCAACACAGACTTTATTTTTTATTTTATCCTTACTTCAGCCGGTATGGGTGATCATACCAATAACTTGTAATCTTTACAAGAATATCAGAATCATGCAATGAGCAAGTCTGCGTTTATTAGACACTTAATAATATTACATCAGTTTGTGCTTTTAGAATCACCGAATCTGCTGCGGTCGTTCCTTCACATCTGCAGCAGAGACCTGAATCAGGAAGTTGGTCACCAGATCACACGGTAACCAGTTAAACCGTAACATGGAGAGCGCCAGGATGTTTTCCTCTGAGGTGCTCATGCATCGCATTTGTGCTGCCGTGGTACACCATATCGGTTTTGCAAAGGCCATTTTATTTGGCCTCTCCATCCATCCATCCATCTTCTACCGCTTATCCGGGGCCGGGTCGCGGGGGCAGCAGTCTAAGCAGAGAACCCCAGACTTCCCTCTCCCTAGACACTTCCTCCAGCTCTTCTGGGGGGACACCGAGGCGTTCCCAGGCCAGCCGGGAGACATAGTCTCTCCAGCGTGTCCTAGGTCTCCCCCGGGGTCTCCTCCCAGTGGGATGTGCCCGGAACACCTTCCCGGGAAGGCGTCCAGGAGGCATCCGGAACAGATGCCCGAGCCACCTCAGCTGACCCCTCTCGATGTGGAGGAGCAGCGGCTCTACTCTGAGCTCCTCCCGGGTGACTGAGCTTCTCACCCTATCTCTAAGGGATCGCCCAGCCACCCTGCGGAGAAAGCACATTTCGGCTGCCTGTATCCGGGATCTTGTCCTTTCGGTCATGACCCAAAGCTCATGACCATAGGTGAGAGTAGGAACGTAGATTGACCGGTAAATCGAGAATCGAGATTTGGCCTCTGTTTAAAGTATTCCCATACTTTTGATAACAGTGGTCTCTGTTTTTGTGATAGAATGCAACTTTCTCCATTCCCAGTATGCCATTACGCGAGATGTAAACAGTGTGACGCATCGTTGCAGCACTATTTCAGAATGCCGCAAGCGCACCGCAGGTCATGTAACTTCCTCACCTTTTCCATAACAACGTTGAAAGCTCAGCCAAGATGAAGGAACAGCTGATAGCTGTATGTGGATTTTTTTATTAATTTAGTAGCAGTGCTACTGCAAGCAGTTTTTAGTGCTGCAAATCCATTTATCCATTGCTGAAATTTCCTCGTCTTCATGGAGAGAGCAGGTCATGGTTGCTTAGCAACGGCAGACTCCTCAGGAGCGCAAGTGCTCGAAGGCTTTGGGGGAAAAAAAAAATCAGAAAGCGGCGTGCCTAGCGTTTTCCACGCGTTTTTAGACGCGATATGTGAACGGCCCCACACAGTACGAAAACTCCCACTTAATACAAAGAGTGACGATGGCGGAGACAGCAAAACGTTCCAAAGTGTGGTTATACTTCACTAGAGTTGATGCAGACAACGCTGGTTGTCATAAGTGCAACAACATTTTTGCATGTAAGGGCGGAAACACAAGCAATCTGTCAAAGCATCTTTCAAAAGTGCATTATGTGCAGACAGAGTAATGCAAAGTTTTCGACTGCCTAACACAACACAAAGTACCGATAAGAATACCGTTAAAGTACCGGACCGTTAAGCAGTATCGGTAAGAGTAGTAATACCGTTAAAACCTTAACGATACCCATCCCTAGCTGTTGGTGATGTGCGAAGAGTGGACGGGGTTCCGGGGAGACACGGACATCCAACGCAGAAACACACAAGAAAGCAAACATCAGAAGAAGTACATGAAACAACGCTCTCACGAACACAAGACGCTAGACAGGCCAATATATAGGGATGAGTAATGAGTGACAGCTGTTGCTGATGACAATTTGCCACAAAACCAATCAGTGCTGACGCGTAAAACACACAGACTTCACCCACATAGTGAAAAAAACCCTGAGATCACGGTTTACCAACCATGACAAGGCTTAAAAAAAGGCATTGTTCCAATAAAACTGATCCGTGATACTCTGTAGATTATTTTGCAAGATGCTGTGCTTGAAAAATGTCTTGCTTAAACACTCTTCAGGGTGCTGGGATTTCACTTTGCTGCATTTTAATGAAGTTCAGGAGAAGCCTGATCATTCTGTCCTTTACACAAGATAAGATAAGATAAGATAAAAATTTAATTAAATTAAATAGAATAAATTAAAGTAGGTAGTTGTGACTTTATATATCACAATTCCGAGTTTATATCTCACACTTTCCAATTCTAATACAAACTCAAAATTGTGAGATATAAACTTTTTATTTATTTCTTTTAAACCGCATTGCAAGTTGTAAACACAAAATTGCAATGAAAAAATACATTTGAGCTTATACTGTATCTTGCAATTTGACTTTTTATTTTTCCTTCAGAAATGATAGGTTATATCATCCTTGGTGTTCAACACAACAAATGTTGATTGACTTTATTTTTTATTTTCTGTTTTCTTTTCTCTCTTCTGTCTTTTATATATATATATTTATATATATATATATATATATATATATATATATATATATATATATATATATATATATAAACATAATATATAGCTGCATCATGGATGAGCTTTTTTTTCACTCTCAGAAATAAAGCTACAACACCTGTCACTGGGGCGGTACCTTTTTAAAAAGGTTTACTTTTGTCACTATTATGTTCTAATATATACACCTTTAGTACTAATATGTACCAAAATGGACCCTTTAGGTACAAATATGTACCTTTTGAAAAGGCACCGCTCCAGTGACAGCTGTTGTACCTTTATTTCTGAGTGTACTTTATTTTATTTTATTTTTTACACTTTGATCAGAGATACACTCCTATGACTCAGTGATGGAGCCTTTCCAAATCAGCAACACTTGACGAGGAGTAGCAGGAGGCTACAGCTATCATCTTAGACACAATAGCGACTAAGAAGATGTGATCAATCTAATTGTTAGCCAGATTGAGTGTCTGGGACACCTGCATGATTATAGAATGATATTAGACCGATGTGTTTTTTTCTTGTGATCGTAGGAAAACAAAAGAGAACAAAAATAATAATGGCCTCCTAGGGCTCCTCAATGTGCATGGATGGACTCCTTATCACAAGAATATATTTTCAACATCCAACTGTTAACACTCTCTCTTGCAGCACTGCACATCAAAGGCATGAACTGACTCATCCTAAGAGGATTCTATCACTTCTGTCAAAAACAGGCCTTGGCAACTAAATATATGACATCACCTTAGCTGGTGCTCGCCATTTTTAGAACAGCAGGACGACACACATTCATCTCTTCAAAGCTCTGCTCTTGACGGTTCATAACAGTGTGGGCAGGTCATCTTTAGAGAGGCCCGCTGATGTATACAAAGTGCTTGAGTTTGGAAAGCCATCTCCATAACAAACAGTTGGAGGGCGAGGTACTGAGGAGATACACATGTCTCCTCTCTTCAGGGTCCTCTCCTTCTTCGGTGCGTTTCCACACCCTTTCCAGTACTGTTTTCATCATTTGTCGCAGCGCAGTGGAAAATCCCTCCATCGTGAGGGCAGCTGGTTTGTTTTGGTGCCGGACTCACTGCACTTATCAGGATTGCCTAAACATGCAGGGTTTTCCTCAAACGTTGTATCTCATCATTGTTTAAATCTGATGTCTAAGCCATTTAGATGGTGCCCTCTCATTGTATAAGGAAAGATATCTTTATTTTACCATCAGCCTTTAGGTATACATTTACATGTAGTCATTTAGCAGAGAAACTTACAAATGAAGACAATGGAAAGCATCAAAACCAAAAAAAGTGCAATGAAACGCAAGTGCTATAACAAGTCTCAGTTAGCTTAACGCAGTACACGTAGCAAGGGTTTTTCTTTTTATCATATAATAAATGAAAAAAGATAGAGCAAGCGAGTATTAGAGGCCTTTTTTGCTTTTGTTAATTGTAGAATAAATAAAAAGAAAAACAAATGGATATAATAAAAAAAAGATTAGGAATATACATAGTATATACTGTATATAACAAGTAAACGTTCATTCAAGTTAACTACAGTGGTCTTGATTGGTTGTGTGTGTGTGGGTTTGCAGGTGAAGTGGAGTGGCAGTCCAGTTGAGTATAGTCTTGAGGGAGAGTTTCCAGAAATGCTCTTCACTATCAACAGAGAAGGAATCATTTACCTAAATGCTCCTCTGGACAGAGAAACGCAGGACCAGGTAAAAGATATAAACTTCTATCATACTTTAATAGTACTAAATATGCTAAACACTGTCTAAATGTTATGAAAATAGAAAATCTAATGTGCAATAGGTAAGCTTTTATGTAATTTTGTTGTTCTGTTTTTAAATATTTAAATAAGTGAACAGTGCTCAACCCCGTTTTTTTTTTTTTAAATATGTAAATTTTTGTCCGTCCTGCACTCAAGCATGCTTTTGATAGCACATCCTGTGTCATGCTTGAGAACTAAATGAACTAGTAAATAAATATTGTGCCTAAATATACCATTCTAAGTGCCAGTTGTTTGTTGTTAATCACACAGTGTCGTTACATGACTTCTCTCCTCCATCTATGTAACTGCCACATTCACACCGCAGAAGAATACAGTTGCCAATGCTGTGTTTGTGTAATTAATACGATTGCATTCTCACAAATTTCAGTTATTAATGATAGTGGCATCTCCATTCTATAACCAGTTTACAGGACTCATAACCAGTTGTCTGTTACATTATACAGTGCGAGAGAGCCCCTCTGCGGCATGTTGTGACTTTTCATGAATGGTTTTGGTAATGTTCAGAGATGCAGCTATATGAGCTTTGTGTCATCTGAAGGTTTAAAGCTAGTCACCATCCTTTACCAGATCTATTTGGTCTGCTCTTGACTCAAAATTACTGAGGTATAACCCTTCTGTTGATTAATTAACATGGAATGCCTCAGTTGAAAAGATTTCGCAGTATTGGATGTCGCCATCTTTGATTTACTTTAGTCACTGTCACTAGGTGATATTAACAACAATAATACAAGGTTGACTTCATTTGCGCATTCATGCAGACAGTATTCCAGCCTCTATCTTGAACAGAACACTTCAAGACTCACACTTCTAATAAATGCAGCTATCAATCCGAAACATTGACAAGTGTGAATGTAGCCTAAATGTTTTATAATGTTCCACTGTAAATATGTCTTCTAACTGAAGGTTCCTCGCCGTCAGATAACTAGTTACTTTTTCACATCTTCAGATTTATGACTAAGCCTTAGGATGTACCCAACAGGTGTTTTAGACACAGAGAAACAAACATATTTTCCATACATTCTTATTTTGTTTTTAACAATTGTTCTATTCAATGTGAAGTACAATTGGGATTTCAGCGAGCATGATTTCTTTTCATCATGTACTCCTGGCCACAGATGACTAGAATACATCAGCAGATGACATACTGATTTCTTTGCGAATGAGAATTCACAAGAATCCCTTTTCCCTTTTAGTTTCATATTGACATAGTGGTAGAGAGGCCAGATGGGCGAGAGATTGCTAAGCCCGTGGAGCTGCGAGTGATGGTGGGGGACGCCAATGACAATAGGCCCACATTCCCACAAATGCAGTACCACACTGTGGTCAAGGAGCTTGCGACTAAAGGTTAAACACACAAACACACACACTATATAAATGCTGTTCAAATACTAAAGCAAAGCAGGTTTAGTGAGTGGCATGATGTTCTGTTCACAGGAACAGAGATTCTCACAGTCCAAGCAGCTGACAACGACGATCCGAAAACCGATAACGTGCGGATATTTTATCGGCTGGTGAGCCAGATGCCTGAGACTCCCCGGAATTTGTTCCGTGTCGACCGGGACTCGGGAGTGATCACAGTGCAGGCGGACAGCATGGAGGGCACCGCTCCACAGTACACACTCACCATCACGGCAGAGGACGCTAAAGGTCATCACATCCCCAACACCACCCAATGCTAAATTAGTCTAGTAGAATGACACCACGCAATTAACCGGTGTCATTTTGTGCCAGTTTCTCTGATTGGTTTGTGTGATTACATACAGTATGACTTTTTTCATATTTCACATTGTGATGCTCAAACTTCATTTCATATAACACTTGAGGTAGTTATTGTAGTTGTGCAGCAAGATGGAGCTGATATAATTGACCTTTGTAATTTTATAGACCCAACTAATGGCTCTCAAAAAGTCACTTCTTTCCACACACAAAGTGTGACTATTGTGTCAGCTGATATAAATAACATGCCATGTAGAATCTGATATGCTGTCACACTGTAACATGAGATCTTGCAAGACTTTTAATGTCACTTGATATTAATGGCAGTCAATAGAACTAGCAATATTGTTATTAATAGATAATCAATATTTTCTCTGACTTGTTTCTCAGGACTAAACAGCTCCTGCACAGTCATAGTGAAAGTTCTGGATGAAAACAACAACCCACCAATCTTCTCCCATCATGAGGTATGGACTGTGCACTATGGGTACTGTCGTGTCTCTGTTACAGTATATAGTATTTTCAGTTTTGTGGTTAAGCTCAATTCCCTTTAGACACTTTTGATGTTTTTGCTGTCACCTCAGCTTTCCTCTTTATTTCTCTTTATCTGTTAGTGTGTGTGTTTGTACAAGACCTGTGTTCTAGAAAATGTGATTTACAGAGACAGATGAGATAAAGAGCTTTCAGGGGGGATCCATGCTTTAATCTCAGGCTTGTGGACATGTAATAATTTAACTGGGAGTGTTTTTTTTTTTTAGTTTTGAGCACTACAAATGGACAATGTTCACAACTATAATAGGATGACACCAGTTAAGTTTATCCGGATGAATTCTGCATTTTACCAGTAAGGATCTCAGATCTTTGATTGCTTGCCTACAAGCCATTTATTACTATTTATCTAGCACTGTTGAAAACCAGAGTATTTTTTCTATAGTACTACACATAGAGTAATGCATTTATTTTGTTATTTTCTAAATGGTTATATTCAAGCTACCAGATCCCTACCTGAAAAGGTATGACATTTAAGAATGAATACCAATAATACCATATAAATTATCAGGCAACTTTAAATTATGTATTTTTAATTTATTTGTATCGGTTGATATTGGATATACTTTCTCGATTTTTATATTTAGGTTAAAGGGATAGTTCACCCAAAACTGAAAACTCTGTCATGATTTACTCCCCCTCATTTCAACCTGCATTTCTTTCTTCTGCGGAACACAAAAGAAAATATTTTGAAGAATGTTGTTAACAGTTTACGTTCCCGTTAACTTCTATTGTATTTACAGTACTGTTTAGGTCATTATTCTGTCTTCTATAATACTTCAGAATATCTTCTTTTATATTCCACATAAGAAAAATAAAATGGATATGGAATGACATGAGGGTGAGTAAATCATGAAATAATTTTTATTTTTGAGTGAATGTACGATGGTGAAGGTAAAGCCTTTATGTTTATACATTTATAAATCGATTAATTTAATAGTTAACCTTCAAATTTACCATTAAACCATAATTTTTTGCAAATCTCAAAATTATTCTTATTATTATTTTTAATTGTACTTATCTAATGTTGTAAAAAAGAAAAAAAAACTCACTTGTAGAGTTTAAAGAAAAGTTTTTTTAGACAAAATAGTGCAGAATTTAAAGGTCACCTTTTATCCAAAATCCACTTTTACATGGAGTTTGGACATAAATGTGTTTTGGCAGTGTGTGAACACAACCACCCTACAATAATAAAAATTCACCCACTAAGCCTGATGTCACTGTATAGGGCGGGGCCACGGGGGTTGATTGACAGCCTGCATTGCTATGGTTTCTGCCCTCAGCAGTTGTTCGCTGTCCTTCATTTTCTCTGCACTCAAGCAGCTTTAACATCAACAATGTTTTGCAAGCAATCCCGATGCTCTGTGTTTGTTTGTAAGACTGAACATAAGAGTCTTTATTTTCTCCCAACATCTGAGCTGCTGAGGATGCTGTGGATTGTTTTCATTTTTGGTAATGTTCCTCAAAATCTACCTAAATACATGTATTACTCCAGACTCCATTGTGAATGTCGTGTCATTATAGTGCTGAGCATTTTAACCATATTTGTGTGGGTACATTTAAGTATTTTTTAACTGATCAGGGCGACACTTATGAGATTAGTTTGCAGCGTTCGTAGTGCAAGATTAGTTCGGTAGTGCCGTCGGTCAATTGATAGTTATCACATGAAGTCATACACTCATAGGAACATCCACCTGGCGGGCAAAACTAAGCTTTGCTCCATTGACCGCCAGTTATTTTTATGCAGATTGCATTAATAATGTAATAAAACACAGAAATTCAGTAAACAACTTACTGATTATGTATATTTTTTTACAGGCAAGCATATAAGCCCAGAATATAAACACAATGTGCAAAGTTACACATTAAAGGAGACCTATTTTTCTCCTTTTCACAAGATGTAAAATAAGTCTCTGAAAATAAGTGTGTATGTGAAGTTGCAACTCAAAATACCTTACAGATATTTCTTTTTGACTTAAAATTAAAATTGCCACTTTTATGGTATGATTTAAAATGTGCCATTTTCATGTCTTTCCCTTTAAATGCAAATGAGCTGTTGCTCCGAGGAAGAGGGTGGAGCTTTAAGAGCTCAAGTTCCTGCAATACAGGTCAGCATGGCGTGAGCTCTGTAGCATTGCATTGTTTCATCCCACTTTTAGTGCATTTGGCGTCCAATATGTATGGCTAAACACTCTCAGTCATGTTGCTTCTACCGGCTGTTGCTGTAGATATGCAACACAGAGAGATGTATAGGCAACACCCTCTTCTGGAGACAGGGCGGGAATATGCAGCTCATTTGCATTTAAAGCGATACACTTCAAAACGGCTCTTTTTTTAGACACCCCATTGGTATTCTGGGCAAAAACTTCACAGACACATTCTGGGGACACCCAAGACCAATATTACATTTTGTGGAAAGGGGCATTATAGTTGCCATTTAATAACAGTTTTAATTTATAGAAAAGTTATTAGTATAAATTATAGATTTTTTTTGTTATTATTATCAATCAGAACAATAAAACAATTTCACTTATACTGACTTTGAATGTTAAAGTCAGTACTCAATTGCATTGAGTAAACAAATGAAATATAAATGTTTGCAGAACTGATTCTCCTATTTTTGGAAAAATTTATTATCCTGAGGTCATGTTCTAAATATGACCACTTACTAATTTGTAGCACTATCTATTTATGGTACATGAGCGCATATGCAGAACAGCCTTAAGTGCCTTTCTTATGTCATCATTGAATAATAAACAGTGAGATGCTCACTGACTACAGTAACGGGAAGAGATGAGCAAATGGAGAGATAGAGAACAAACGCAGGATGGAGGCAGGCAGTGGTCCCTGATTTCTGGAAAATACCCTGTGTGTTTACGCCTACGTGTTGTGAATAATACAGGAGATGTACGTGGGTGCAGACACAGTGCTGGTGTGAAGATGGAGGGGTAAAAAAGCAGCGCTGGCATGAATTCAGCAGGTACATTTAGAGCCGCTTTGAAAGAAGAGGAAGACATGCCCTGTTCTGCATTCTGGAAACATCCATAAAGCGCTCCTCACTGACTTTGTGCCTTTCATTTTCATTATGTATCCCCTAATTAAGTTGACAATGAATTTGAGGCACTATGAGGCAGCCAAAACTTCTTAGAGAAATTATGTTTTGATGAATGGTGCTGAACTTACACTAATGAACAGCACTGTTTGCAGACATACAGGACACACCAAACACACATTTTCTACTCTCCTGTGAGACACTTTCCTTATTTTAGTTTTCTTTTTTATATTTGACTCTCTCTTAAAGTAATATTATTTTTAGAAGGTCATGTCTGTGTGTCAGGAGTATATCTGGGAAGTGCTGGAGGTGTGTTGACAGTCCTCGGTTGGGCAGACCAGTGAAAGAGTAACAAGCATCAGAATACAGCTCTTCTAAGACTATGAAGTTCTCAGTGTCAGCAACACTATAGCAAGTGGATAAGGTTGTCTGGTTAGGTGTGGTTAGCTCCTGCTGGTAGATGTTGCAAGTACACCTCTGAATTAAGAAAGCATCTTTCTCCACTGCTATTCAGGGAAAAAGTGGGACTGAGCAAAGGAGGCCCAGAGCTATTGGGGGCCCACAACATTTTGTATTATTATTACAGTTGAAAATAGCTGTGCCTCTTAATATTTCTTTCAGGATTTTTTTCTTTTTCTTTTTATTATTATTATTATTGTAACTATATAAATGTATTTTCTGTTACTTTTGAAGTTTTGATCAATGTAAATGGATTGTTTTACCCAAAAATGAAAATTCTGTCATCATTTACTCCAAATTTTTTCCAAATCTGAATGAATTTCTTTCATTTGTTGTGCAAAAAAAAAGATATTTGTTAGTTGGAACAACTTGAGAGTAAATGGGGACAGATTTATTTATTTATTTTTATTACTAAATAAATTTATTAATTTCTAAAAAAAACAAAAGAAAGAAAGAAAAAGAAAAGAACAAGAAAATCTTACTGACCCCTAAATTTTGAACAGCTAATATGTCACTACATTACATGTTCTGGTTCCCTAAACTGGAAAACACTATTAATTTAATGCAGACGTATGTTCATTGTGTTTGCGTTAGAAACCTAAATATAATTTACAGGATCGGACCATAAACATTTGTTTTCTAATCACACACATTTTAATGATTTCTTTATTCTCCATTTTTATCATAATTACACAGTATCTTAGAAATCTTGGTAACACTTTATATTAGGGAACACATATTCACTACTATCTAAGAGTTTTCCCTCAAAAACTCCTAATTTGTTGCTTATTAATAGTTAGTAAGGAAATTGTTAAAGGGTTAGTTCACCCAGATAGCAAAATTATGTAATTAATAACTTCCCCTCATGTTGTTTCAAACCCGTAAGACCTACGTTTATCTTCGGAACACAGTTAAAGATATTTTAGATTTAGTCCAAGAGCTCTCAGTCCCTCCATTGAAGCTGTGTGTACGGTATACTGTCCATGTCCAGAAAGGTAAGAAAAACATCATCAAAGTAGTCCATGTGACATCAGAGGGTCAGTTAGAATTTTTTGAAGCATCGGAAATACATTTTGGTCCAAAAATAGCAAAAACGACGACTTTATTCAGCATTGTCTTCTCTTCCATGTCTGTTGTGTGAGAGAGTTCAAAACAAAGCAGTCTGGATATCCGGTTCGCGAACGAATCATTCAGTTCACCAAATCGAACTGATTCGTTTTAAACGGTTCGCATCTCTAATACGCATTAATCCACAAATGACTTAAGCTGTTTTTTTAATGTGGCTAACACTCCCTCTGAGTTCAAACAAACCAATATCCCGGAGTAATTCATGCACTCAAACAGTACACTGACTGAACTGCTGTGAAGAGAGAACTGAAGATGAACACTGAGCCAAGTCAGATAAGAAGAACCAAAGAGCTGATGATACTGCGCATGTGTGATTCAGCGTGAAGCAGACTGACACACAGAGCGTATGAACCGAACTGATTCTTTTGGTGATTGATTCTGAACTGATTCTGTGCTAATGTTATGAGCGCGGGTAAACCGAAGGCTTGAATCAAGGGCAATCATCGCAAATGACGCCATTACGTCGAGCGCAAAAGAACCGGTGAACCGTTTTCTTCAAACAGCCACATTAAAAAAGTTAACAGCTTAAGTCATTTGTGGATTAATGCGTATTAGAGATGTGAACCGTTTAAAACAATTCAGTTCGATTTGGTGAACTGAATGATTCGTTCGCAAACCGGATATCCAGACTGCTTTGTTTTGAACTCTCTCACACAACAGACACGGAAGAGAAGACAATGCTGAATAAAGTCGTCGTTTTTGCTATTTTTGGACCAAAATGTATTTTCGACGCTTCAAAAAATTCTAACCGACCCTCTGATGTCACATGGACTATTTTGATGATGTTTTTCTTACCTTTCTGGACATGGACAGTATACCGTACACACAGTTTCAATGGAGGGACTGAGAGCTCTCGGACTAAATCTAAAATATCTTAAACTGTGTTCCAAAGATACACGGAGGTCTTACGGGTTTGAAACAACATGAGGGTAAGTTATTAATTACATAATTTTGCTATCTGGGTGAACTAACCCTTTAAGTTTAGGTATTGGGTAGAAAGGAGTCTAAAATATGGCAGAATAAGGCATTAATATATGATTTAAAGTACTAATAAACAATGGTCACACTTTATTTTAAGGTCCAATTCTCGCTATTAACAAACCATTAACTATGATTTTGTCTCAATAAACTCCCAATTTGCTGCTTATTAATAGTTAGTAAGATAGTTGTTAAGTTAAGTTTTGGGGTAGAATTAGGAATGTAGAATATGAAGTGCTTTATAAGTACTAATAAACAACAATGATATTAGCATGTCATTATTAATAATAGACATGCTTATAAGCAGCTAGTGAAAATTGGCCACTAAAATAAAGTATTACCTAAACAACCATTGCTAGTAAAATGGATGTTAACAAGCAACCTAATAGCAACAATTGTTTCTTAAAATAAAGTGTTACCAAAATCTTTAATTAATTTAATTAATTTCTGTCTCTGTAGTACGGACCCTTCCACCTGGCTGAGGACTCCTCAGTGGGCACCACAGTCACTGTAGTGTCAGCATGGGACGCGGATGAGTGGGGTGGAGACAGCTGGCAGGTGGACTACAGACTTGAATCTGGGAATGAGGAGGAGGCTTTCACTCTAGTGACTGACAGACGGACCAATGAAGCTGCCCTCATCCTTGATAAGGTGTCGTCTCTGCCTGCACTACTGCCAGTCATACACACAAACATCAAACCAAGCTGCACTTGTTTTAAAGAATGTGCTTTTAATAAAGCACAAGCATACATTCAGTGAAGGGGTTGGGAAAAACTGAGGATTTAAAAAAAGAACTCACAGTGGTCTGTTCTTTTTCACCCAATTAGGAAAAAAAATCTTGAATTATCACCCTGACATAATGTAATTGTTCTTTGTTTATACAACGTTTAATCTGTGATCTGGAATTGATGTTCTGTTGGAAACTTCTAAACACATCCAAGTGAGCCACATGCAGTTTTGTGAAGTGCTTACAGAATGGGACTGAGACTGCAGATACTCATCGTCAAATCGTCAAAATGTATGATTGTTCATGCTCATGAGTTACTATAATTATCTCTGTGTTTACCTTCATTGAACAGTTTCATTTATAGTAGCTGGTATTTTTATAAGTAACATTATGTGCATGATGAGGCTTAAGTGTTAAGTTGTTCACCACTCAGCCCTCAAGAGTTAAACACTACTTTACAAACTAAGTATTTCACATAAAGAGTTTATATATTGGTGTGAACTAAAAATGTCGTAAAAAATGTTAATAAATTACCAGAAAATGTCTAGTATCATTTGTTTTCAAGTGCCAATTGGTTTGATCAAACACAGTTACATTTAAACAAGGGCTTTAGGTTCTTAAACACTTTCTGAGGTCATTGTATGAAAACAAACAGTTAAATCATTATTTAGCAGACCATTCATCCAGGGTCCAAGACCTGACCCACACTGTGACCCACATTCCCTTCAGGTGATGCAGTTGTTCCACTGATTAGTGTCACTGGTTCCCTTGATCATGGATTCTCTCCACCCCATATGTAATATACAACAAGTTTGATCCATTCCTGACATCTTTTATTCATGTTTCGTCAGATTGTAAGCTGGGAGTTGATGACATTTCAACAGGGTGTTTATAAATCCTTATATTTGCATATGTTAAGCAACTGAGCCATTTGTTTTACTTTTGTTCATCTGTGTTCTCGTTTACTCTGCACAACTCTCTCTGTTGTTGTTCTGTGGCCCAGTAATTAAGTAGATGTATTGTATTCTTAATTAGCAAATGCTAATTACAGTATGTCACGTTTGCAGCATGGGCAATCGATTCTGGAGACCACATATATTTTGTTTCTCAGTAGAAGAACTGTTTTTGGGTAAACAACAGTAATAAATTGAATTTGCTGTTGCCTTGAAGCCTGTTAGAGCACTGTTTTTACAGTTGTCAGGAGCTAGTATGCACAGTTTGTGGTGTTTTTTTGTTTTTACCCAGGGATTGGCTGAGGATTTGAGAACAGCTCATTTCTTGTCCATGGTGACAAGTGTGCAGAACATACACATGTGTTCTGAGTGGAGCCAAAGTATAGAGCTTTCTGTAACATTATTAGAAATGCATTGTTGGAAAAAAAAAAAAGAGCTTCTTAAACTGAATTAGAAAAAAATAGAGGTCAAAGTAACAACAATTATGGTCTCATTTTCCTGATGTCATAAAGTTGAACCTGCAAGGTTGTCTGGTTGTGAAGAAGTGGCCAATGAAGTCTTAACTGGTCATCAGACACTAATACCAGGTTTCTGGGCACCATTTGATTTGAAGATCCTAGTTGTACAGGACACTGTTTGTTGTGCTTGAATGTGATAACATCTGGAATAAGGTCAAAGAATGGCAGAACATCAGGGTCTGGTCAGAATGCTGTCTGCTCTTTCAAATAAAAGTGAATTAAGTGACTTAATGAATTAAATTAAGTAAAGTTTGGATGTAATATTACTAGTGGGGAAAATGGTAATGTTGATCACTTCCAGTCAATAGCATTAGTCTTTTTCTCTCTGACTCTGTTTTTCTCATTTTCTCATTTCTGGGAAACTTTAATACAGATTCAACATTTGCACCATCACTGACATCATCATTTGTTAACAATTATAGTCAAGATGATTTTTGCTGATTTTTACGTTAAATGAGAAATGTAAAGATGACAGTTACAGGTATGGACAAACCCACTATCAGATCGACATTTATCTGCATTCTGTCATTCTGTTACCTTTTGTATTACAGCCCTGTTTTCCTGGAAGACAGCCCATTGTAGGACATACAGTCAGAGTGATGTCAGCAGGTTGTGCGCATCCACAGAAATATCTGACCTTCAGTTTGATGAATGACATCAGAGCATACAATGGGTCATTCAGAACCTGATTTGAACACATTTTACATTCAGAGATGCAGGTTGACACATTGTGATGACTAGTGAGACAATCTCAGATTGTGCGATTTTGTCCTGATCTACATTGTGCTGATACAGATTATGAAGAGAAAAATCAGAGCAATTTTAATGTTCATAATTACTTATTTTTCAACTTTATTTTCTCTTAAAGCCATCCTCCATGCATGAAAAAAAGTAGTAACTATACTAACAGTATGTTCATTTGTGTGCAGGTGCTGGACTTTGAGCGGGAGAATGAGTACATACTGGTGCTGAGCGCTCAGAACCCAGTTGCTCTGGTCCGAGGCAGATATGGACCAGCATCCACAGCAACTGTCACCATTTTTATCGATGACATCAATGAAGGGCCCGTTTTGTCTCAAAGCCATTATGAAGTCACTGTCAGAGAAGGGGAGGAGCCAGGACGTGTTATTGCCACAATCAGAGGTTATGACCCTGACTCTCATCCAATCAGGTAAGGTGATTTTTCACTCATTTAAATTAGTACAACTACCTATCACAATACCAATTGTATCTATACATCGACTCCCACTCTGCAATATTTTCCAGCTGTCCCTTACATTTGTAAACTAGAGGAGATACCCCAGATTAACATCTCAATTTACACAAATACCACATTCTCCAAATCTAAACCACACAGAGGAAGTTCAGTATTTGCTTAAAAACTAAAACTCTTAAAATACTCTTAATCCAGAAGTGTACACCAAAATATAAGCATGCAGAAGCACTGTCCTTGTCAATTACGGTGGTCTGTTCAGGTTGTGGATTGTACACAATGTACAAACAGCTGTTATCCTGCCGTTCAGATGTTGCCACATCATTTCATGTACCTGACATGACTGATTCTGGATGCTTGGCTAAACAGCAGGGGAAGTAGTGCATAAAAGGCATCTGGTGTGATTTGTAAGGACTGCCTCAAGAATAGTTACTTGTTTAAATAGATTTCAATCATACATTTTCCATTGGAAGGTGAAAAAGAATCTTGATCTTGACCTAAAATACACAAAAAAACATTAATATTGTAAAATATTATTACAATTTAAAATCTTTTGCGATATATTTTAAAATGTAATGTATTCCTGTGTTGGCAAAGCTGAATTTTCCGCAGCCATTAATCCAATCCTTCAGAAATCATTCTGAAAACCTATTATTCTCTTTGTAGATGAGCATCTGAATTTCTGGAACGCTATTTTACCAAATTCATCTTGTTTTGTTGTTGGATTATAACTAAGCCATAATTTTATAATTGCTTGATTAGGAAAGAGGATGATAATTCAAACTCACTGTTATTTCATCAGGTATTCACTGAGAGGAGACACTAAGAAATATTTCTCTATTGGGAAGTACTCAGGAGAGCTCAAGACGGTCCAGGCTTTGGACAGAGAGGAGAACAGCACCTACACCATGGAAGTGGTTGCTGAAGATGGGCGTAAGAGATATTTTACTCCCTCCTTTTGCTGTGCATTCACTGCGGAGGGCTGTCAATTTATGTTGTTTGTTTGAATAAACATGTCCATCAAACTGAAGTTATTACACAGAGCATGTACAAGAAGAAGATGCTATCAATGCGAGACATCTGGGGAAAATCAACATCCCTCGGCTTTCTCTCTTTCAAAATCATCAGTGCTGCCGAGACACTTGACATTTCAAAACACTGTGACAGGCTCTATTCAATATCAGATCTCATGTAAAAATTCTGGGCCACATCCACATGCAGTGAGAGAAATCTCAGGCAATGTAACTAGCAGTGAATGAGTCACCAGCTGATATGTTGTGGTGTGTGAACGATGTGTGTGTGGTATAGAATTCCACATCCTTCCTCCGCATCTGAACGTATAGTAGGGCGCAGATCAAAGATTTGAGGTGTGAAGGTCACACTGTTCACCCTCCAATTACCTTCTGCTCCCATCAGTGTGCTCAGACGAGAAATCAATCCAGTCCTGAAGGCTCAGTCACAAATGTTTAGGAGTACACAAAGGGAGAGAGATGACAACGAGAGATATGACTCACAACTCCCTGTCTTGCGTGGTCTTGAGTGTGGAAGCAGGGTCAAAAATGAGAGGGAGGGTATATGAGAAGGGAGAAAAAAAGAAACTATAGATGATTGACAAAAATAATACACATACCTGAGAGCTTCTGACCTCCATTGTATTTTACTGGACTGCAGAAAGAGATGCATAAAAATAGACAGTAAGGGTTACAAAGCTGTAAGAAGGAAATTATGTCAAATGCTTTACAGATATTTTTAAGTATGAATATTTTATATATATATATTTAAACAGAAATTCCTCAGTGTGATGTTTGATTGAGTATTGTCAGAAACTATAGTTAAAGGTGAAGAATGCCGTTTCTGAATTACTCATGTCACCTAGTGTAATTACAAAAATAAATTAATGATTATTCGTATGCTTACAATATTATTTAATCTGGGGATTGATAGTAAACATGTGGCAAATCTTTAATTTAGTTTACTTGTCAAGAAAAAGCTTCATCTTGATTGAAACCCAAACATTGCATTTAATTCCTACATCTTTAAAAGCACTGCCAAATGTTTATGTGTCGTTTATTAGTTATGACTCAGGATGTACTTGGCGTTACCACAGGTGGTCTGCCACTTATTGTTTATCTCAAACTATTTTGAGAATAAAATTTTAAGTTAACTTTAAGCAATTCTATAGTTAAGAGGCTAAAATGCAGGTCAATATTTTAAAGGGGACATATGACGTTGATAAAAAGAACATTATGTTGTGTATTTGATGTAATCCAATGTGTTTATGCGGTTTAAGGTAAAAACAAACAAAAAAACGTATTTTCCACATAATGTACATTATTGTTGCTCCTCTATTCCCCGCCTTTCTGGAACGCATCAATTTTTACAAAGCTCATCATTCTGAAAAGTGAGGTATATGCTGATTGGCCAGCTTTTCAGTGCATTGTGATTGGCTGAATGCCTCAAGCGTGTGATGGAAATGTTACGGCCTTAACATACTTTGATGCCGTCTTCCAGCACGATGAGACAAAATCAATAATACCCATTACAAACTAGGCATTTTTTTGTATTCAGTGGGCACATAATTACTGTTTATAATGACCTATACTGTCTTTTTACGCATTGCATTGCGTATTGTGCTGCGTAAACAAAACCATGTCTGCATTTGTGATCGGAGAAACTACAAACAACAAGCACTACTCTACACTGCTCAAAACTCGCATTTGAATCATCAGTGGCAAATTATTTAAATAAAAAAATATATATTTACAGGCTGTGAGTGAGAAGCGCCAGACTTTGATGGCAAAGTTGGCATTGCTCCACTTAGAAACAGCATTTGTGCCACAGAGGGGTTGTAGAGGTGCATCTAAAAAAATTAAATATCATGGAAAAGGTTAAATATCATGGAAAACAAACTGAAATATTTCACAAGTTTTTTGTTTTGTTTTAATACTGATGGTTACGACTTATAGCTTAGGAAAATAAAAAAATCAGTATCTCAAAAAATTGGAATATTCCATTTTGAGGTTGATTATTTTGATTAATTTTAAGTATAAATACTGGGTACCTTTTGAGCCAGTTTAGAACCTGCAACCACAATTATGGGAAAGACTACTGACTTGACAGTTGTCCAGAAGACAATCATCAACAGCCTCCACAAGGAGGGTAAGCCACAGAAGGTCATTGTTGAAAGGGCTGGCTGTTCACAGAATGCTGTATCAATATATATTCATAGAAAGTTGACTGGAAGGAAAAAGTGTGGTAGGAAAAGGTGCACAAGCAGCAGGGATGACCGCTGCCTTAGGATTGTCAGGAAAAGCAGATTCAAGAACTTGGGAGAGCTTCACAAAGAGTGGACTGAAGCCAGAGACATTGTATCAAGAGTCACCACACTCAGACGTCTTCAGGAAAAGGGCTACAGCTGTTACATTCCTAGAACCAAGCCACTTCTGAACCAGAAAAAACATCAGAAGCATTTAATCTGGGGTAAGGAGATAAAGAACTGGACTGTTGCTCAGTGGTCCTCTTTTCAGATGAAAGTAAATTTAGCATTTCATTTGGAATCAAAGTCTGGAGTCTGGAGGAAGATTGGAGAGGCACAGAATCCAAGTTGCTTGAGGTCCAGTGTGAAGTCAGTGATGATTTGGGGAGCCATGACGTCTGCTGGTGTTGGTCCATTCTGTTTTATCAAGTCCAAAGTCAATACAGACATCTACCAGGATATTTCGGAGCACTTTATTCTTCCATCTACTGACAAGCTTTAAGCTGTTTCATTCTGCCGACAGTGCCAAAACCACTTCCAAGTGGTTTGCTGACCATGATATTACTGTGCTTGATTGGCCAGCCAACTCACCTGACCTGAACCTCACAGAGAATCTTTTTGGTTGTTAAGTGATAATGTAAGAAGCATTCTGGGTCCAAGCCTCAACTCACTTCACTTGAGAATCACTTGTCTCAAAACACAAATAATTTTATATTTATTTATTTATATTTTCATTGTCTGGCTATCTGGGACTTTGGTATGGAGTTAAAAGTTAGGACTTTTTAAACTTTTTTGGTAGTATTATATCACATTGTGAGTGTATATTAGCACCTTTTGTTGTTTTCTTGTGGTATCTGATAGAGCGTTTGGACACAAAAGTGGTGACACATGATGTCAGACTTAACAAGCAGATGGGGTATTATGAAGAGGAAGAGAAGTAACATCTGACAAACTATGCCAGTGCCACAGTCTGATCGCCTCCATGCCACGCCGCATTGAAGTAATTCATGCAAAAGGAGCCCCAACCAATTATTGAGTGCATAATTAAACCTGCTTTGGAGATCTTGAACATTTCTGTTTTGTAAATCTTTTTTGATTGATCTTTGAGAAAATATTCCAGACAAAGTAGTTACACTTTCACAGCGAAACACAGCATCTCCACAACATGGCGGCAGAGGCAACAGCGAGAAAAAAAGTTATGCCTTCTTTCTTTGCGTGAACATTTGGGTGGTGTTATGCAATTCTTCCCTCACAGTGACGTAGACATGTGGAGGCGTGTTAGACAAGCTGTTTTAGGTAGGCGTGGTTGACTCTTAACTTTTATCAAGAATATTTATTTGGATTTGAGACTTTAGTCTTTGCATCTTTACAGATCTTCTTTATGCACCAAGAGCTTGTAACACTCCAAAGAGAAAGGAAAAACTGAAATCACATCATATGACCCCTTTAATGTCTTTGCTATATATGTGTCATAACAAATTATGTTAATACATAAAAGTATGAAAATATCCATGTTTTTGCAGGACAGGCTTAAAATGCAAACATGCATTTAATTTCAACCCTGAAATCAGTTGCCGTTTTATTTATCCTTTTTCTTAGGGGCTCGCTTGTAGGTGTTGTGATTCTGTCTGTTTTTTGCAAGATGTGTAAAGATATTCCTTTTCAAATCAGTTTTTCATTGTTTTATAATACTGTAGCTCTCTCTCTTGGTTAAACGCAGACTGATGCCATTGAGCTTTGTAACACTAATCTCAATCTGCACAGCCTTTGATACAGCTATCGATTAGTATTTAGCGTCAGGTTAATGTCTGTTTTAAAACATCTCCTGCAGTGAAGAGAGCAAAGAAACAAGCAGCAGCAGCTAATTCTAACAACATTTTAAATCTGCTGAACAATGGCTGAAGTTGCATATTTTTTATGAACAGTACTTTAATAATTCATTGCTTGATCTCCTGAGCACAGTATAATAAAGCTTCTGAGGCATGGCATATGGTGTGGATTCTGTGTAGTTAATACTCTTAAAAGGATAGTAAAAATTGACATTTTGTCATCATTTACTCACCCTTATGGCAGTCCAAACTTGAATGTCTTTCTTCATCTAAAACAGAAGATATTAAGAAAAATGTCTCAGTCTTTTGTTGTGCAAATGGTGAAGGTCAGTGGTCACCAAAACGGTTTGGTTACCAACATTCTTAAAAAAATTTAAGTGAGCTAACCATGTAAGAACAGCAACCATTTCCAAACAGCAACAAACTGAAATACACGAAATGCACACTAAGTACAGCTCAAGATGAAAATGATTAATATGTTCAGCCACCTCTTCTCACTTTCAGGTAATTCATCTTTGTCGGCCTCCACGCTGGTGACAGTGCACATTCTAGATGTTAATGACAACAGCCCAGTTCTGGTGGGCGATTACTCCTGGAAATACCTGTGCACACCTCGCTGGGAGGATCAGGCTCTGGTTCTAGCCTCTCGGGACAGCGATGGGCCCCAGCATGGAGGAAGACTCAACTTCTCCCTCCGCAGTGACGCCACTGTCCGCAGCAACTGGAAGCTCACTCCCATCAATGGTTTGCCTTTTTCTTTACCCACTTCCAGCCCTTCTATGTATTGACAAATCTCCCCTGTCGCCCAAGAACTACGTGACCCATCTTTAAAGATCTCGTCTGTCAGTCATTTCAAAATATATGTCAGAAGATCCTAATTTGCCCAAACCTTCTATAATCACAATAGCACTGACATGCCCGGTTACGTTGACCTCCTCTAGCAATGACGTCAATGTGGATAAAATTAGAGATTTGAAAAGAAAAAAAAAACTGCTGTTCTGTGGCTGTAACATCCGTTCAGTCAAACTGAGACGTCATCAGAACTGGGTGTAATGCTTTCCACCTGCTGAATCACACACACAGTGCAGGTCTGGGGAAAAGAGCGTACTGACAAAAAAGGAAATTGCCATCCATGTCTAGTGTCTTCAGACGAATCTGTGTTGGATGTAATAAGCGTAATGGATTTCTTCCTGATAGCTTCAGGCGTCATTAATGTGCCAAGCTCATGCCGGTGAGCAGGTTGACTTAGTTGCAGCGTCTGAGTCACAGATCAGAATCCAATACATTTTGATTCTGTTTTTCACTGCTTTTCTTTTGCACTATTTTTTTTCTTCTCTGTCTGTGTCTACGTTTTTCTTTTTTTCCTGTTGTTAATAGATAAAAAGTCTAGTGACATGGGGTAATTATGTTGCCTTTAATTTATATGATCTCACAGCTGGGGCCAGTTGGTGAAGAGTCTAAAAGTGTACTTTCATTGACTTTTCATCTAATTGATCTTTAGACATCCAACAGTGAGTTTCTTTTTTTTCACACTCACCCCCCTCATCCATTTTTACTTATCCAGCTTTACATGCTCCATCATGAAAGCGTGTCGAGAATGATGGTGAGGGATGATGTAGTCTGGCGTCTGTCAGTCTCAATTTATATTTCACCCTGAATACGTGTCTTACTGGCAGGTGCTGTATATGGATTACACATGGCCAAAATATGAAGTCTGATCACAATGTTTGTTTTTCTTCGTTCGAGAGGTGATCTTAATATTCAGGGCTTGAAACGGAGATGGAAAATTGACAGGCTTGTGCTGCAGTTTTCCCAGCCTCCATGCCAGTCACGTGAATGAAAACTATGAATAGGCCCAATAGATAAATGTAGTGTACTGTCTATTTTGTGTAGAATAAATTTCTTTAAGTGCTTCCACCAGAAATGCTTTTGATGTGGAGGCCATGGACAACATATTGGTCACCTCTGACAAGAAAGATACCTGTGAGGGATAATACTGTACTAGTTTAGTACAGGTGACCCCTTTAGTACCCTGTTGACTAGTACATTAAAGAACTGTGGGGCTTCCTGGAGCACTGATAAGAGTGAGCAGAGACTAATTTTTAAAATAAAGTTTAAAGTTTGATGGTTATATAGATGTTAGACAGCTTCCTAGCTGGAATTGAATGCAAGATTTAGCATGCTGCTAGTATTGTCTTCATATGTTACTAACAGATTTTAACACATTACTAGATGTGTACTTTTAGCACATTGCTGGCATATGAACATGTTGCTAACCAGTATTAGCACATTATTAGCATGTAGCCAGGGATACTAACTTGATTCTAGCATATTTTAGTGCATTGCTAATATTTACATTGTCAAGGCAACAGATCAGCAACATTGTTTTTATGAACTTTCATGGAAATTTAAGCTGGGATTTCATTTTTTTCCCCCACAGACACTCACACCAACCTGTCTTTAAATGTCCCATACCTGCCTCCAGAGGTTTACATTGTACCCTTTACCATCTCAGACAGCAGCTCTCCACCCAGAAGCACGTTCATCAATCTGCCAGGTAACATACACGGACTAACATAGAACTGAATGAATGAAAAGAGAGCATGTTTACGTAAAGAACAAAACCATGGACGTCATTTCATTACACTGATACATTGCATTAGCTGTCTGAACGCAACGCTAAATGGACTCACTGGAGGTCACAAATGACATTTTTAAATTTAGATCTCTCACAATGTTCCCCCAACACATAAAGAACCAAATTAAGCCACATTTCCATCATAAAGCAAGCAGAGTCACGTCATTCACATTATTAAAAATGTACAAATAAGCTTAATGACTGCTCAGTCAGAGGATATTTGAGAAACAATTTAGCACTAATGTAGTCAGTATTTGTAATGGTGGAGCCTTGCTTTCTCATAAAGCTTACTGATGTGAGGTTGAGAGAATAGGTGAGGGTTTTTTTATGTTAAATCCATGTTTATTTAGATTTTCCCTTCTTTTGCATATTCTCTGGAAGGAACATTGTAAAAAGTGGATTAATGCAGTTGAAGTTCATTTAAAAATAAATAAAACATGCATACCGGTTACTTAAAAAATATTGGTCTTATTACGTGAAAAGAACATTTAAATATGATTCATTCATATTAAATAAAACTTTTGAATTCTATACAAAACAGATAATTTTGATGTTGAGCATACTGTATGTGAATAGTAAGTACATTATCTGACAACAAGGGGTTCTCAAGGAGGCCACAGGATGATTTAAAATGTATTTATTATTAATTAATAATTAATAATAGAAAAATAAAATAAAAATGCTAAAAAAAACAAGATATAATCTAAAATCATATTTATAGTGAATCATGTTTAATTTAATATATCAACACTGGCAGTTAATAAAAAAGGTTTATAAAACAAGCAGTGTTTTAGCAAATATGAGGGCCTTTGAGTCAAAAAGGTTGAGAACCAGTTCTGTGTGTTTTTGTATCTGCTTGGTCACACATTCACATTCATTAGTTTAATAGATTCTCTCTTGAAACATCCTGTTCACACAGTCTCCAGTGATGCATGGCATGGCCACAGGTGCATGGCTCCTCTCTCTTTCCTTGTCACGGTCTTATCTTGTCTGACTCTCTTGCTAGTTTCCCATGAGACCTCACCGATATTGTTACCCTCACCTAGTGCTCCATAGATATATGCTATTTTCCTTGCCCCTCTAATGCATTTAATTAACTCAATGGTCGTTGTTTCTCTCACAGTGACGGTTTGCCCATGCAATGTGAGGGGGAACTGTAGAACAGCACCAAAACAGCTTCAGGGCATGCCCACTATTCAGTCAACAGTGGGCATCCTGCTCGGAACTCTGGGAGTTATAGGTGAGACATGTACACAGCTCATTCAGAACATCCTGAAATGATTGGAAACGGAAGAGGATAACAAAATTTGCAGTTCCTGCAATCACATTTTACGTTCTTGTTTACAGGCATCATACTGATAGTTATATTTGTGAGACTGTCCTACCAGAATTCAACACCACCAAACCAATGCTGCCAGGAAAGAGTGCCACTTAAAGTCTCTCTCTAACTTCGGAGAGTTTTTGGATCATTCGGTCATTTGGTCGCTACAGTTTTGAGGGATTTCTCTGTTTAAAGTCTAGTTAACTTTCGAGACCATATGATTTTGCTTGTAGTGAGCAGTAATATATATATATATATATATATATATATATATATATATATATATATATATATATATATATATATATATATATATATATATATATATATCGATTAGTATCACTGTAATATATATCGATTAGTATCACTGTAAAGAATTCAAAACTTCTCTCTAAATGTGATATTTCTTTTTTGTTTTTATCTTTATCTTATAATTAGTGGTGATTTAAAAATGTGGGATCAATAAATAAATCAGTTAATTAATTTTCTTTCCTCTTTGACTTGTGTGATCAATGAATTGAAATAAAGAAATAAATCAGAAAACAATCTCTGTTTGATCACTGACATAAACTGAGGTAAACAAAGTTAATTAATTTTCTGTTATTTATTCGAATTCAATCTACTGTAATTAGAATGTCTTGTTTACAATCAAGTAGATAGACACAGTACAGTGTCATTACAGTACAATATACAGTACAGACCAAAAGTTTGGACACACCTTCTCATTCAAAGAGTTTTCTTTATTTTCATGACCTTGAAAATTGTAGATTCACACTGAAGGCATCAAAACTATGAATTAACACATGTGGAATTATATATGGAATTATATACATAACAAAAAAGTGTGAAACAACTGAAAATATGTCATATTCTAGGTTCTGGTCTGGAAATGGTCTTGAAGGAGTTCCCCGAGAGATGCTTAGCACTTGTTGGCCCTTTTGCCTTCTGTCTGCGATCCAGCTCACCCCTAAACCATCTCGATTGGGTTCAGGTCCGGTGACTGTGGAGGCCAGGTCATCTGGCGCAGCACCCCATCACTCTCCTTCTTGGTCAAATAGCTCTTGATGCCTTCAGTGTGACTCTACAATTTTCATAGTCATGAAAATAAAGAAAACTCTTTGAATGAGAAGGTGTGTCCAAACTTTTGGTCTGTACTGTATTATAACAGTAGAGTTACAATACAGTAGTGGCAATTCAAACTTTTTGAATGATAATTACATATTTTCCCTATGATTGATTTAGTTCAAAAGTAACAAACAAGCTCTGTTTGGTCACTGATATCAATTAGAGAAGAAAATAGATTGAGAAAGCAAGAGAGAGCTTAACCTCATTCATGTTTTTTTTCAGGCCAAGCTGTTTTAGAGATGGAGAATAATAATCCCATCCCCCCGGAAATAATAACCAAGCTGAAACAGTTTCACATTTAGTTAGACAGGAAAGATTACCCACAATGTCTTTTAGCCAGCCATCTCCTGTTTATGTTGAGATGACACTGGCAAACGTGACCCAGATGACCTTACAAGTATGCTATATATAGACATTCAGTGCGCCGAAAATAGCTATGCCACTGAGTCACGCCAAACAGCAGCCTTCCCACTACGAGTGCAAACGAAGCCTTTGGCATCGAATGTATAGCAGTACTATTACGTTCTGCTCAGGTGCTCTTTTAAAATATCAGTAAGCGTGTCACATTACTTCATGCTCTTCCTGTCATGTTTCTGCTAAATCTTGCCATGAGGACATCATTCCTGTAATCTCTCAGGATCTCTTTCATGAATATTCTGCTATTAAAGCATCACATCCAGGGTTGCTCATTCCGTGGGGGCGTAAGGAAAGACTTGTAACATCCAAAAACAACATGCTGATTATTTACCTTCAAGCACAGTTCCCAATACAGACGATTTCAGGATGTTCCCTAAATGTTATCTTAAAAATACAACATGTACGCAAATAATATGAATTGCTTTTGGAACTGTCAACACATTACTTTGCTACGAACAACCCCATGAGGGTTATAAATGGTTATGGTTGTGTGTTTTTGAAGGGCAGCAGCTCAAAAGAATGTTTACAAAAAGACCCAGTCATTCGTAGGTCAAGCCTAATAATACTGGGTCTATATTTAGATCCTGGCCTTGTTTTAGTTCTCTTAGGATCAGATCTCTACAGCTGGCTAACAGGCCAGATTAAACTATAAACCAGCTGAAACGGTCAGCTTTAGCTTTTTAACTTCTGTCAAAATGTATGTTTATTGTGCTTCTGAAGAGAGGAAATACAGACTGAAAAAAAGAGTTTTGTAAAACTCCAAAAACGAACGTATACATATAGATCACAGCAGTTTCCAGCTGAAATTAATACTAGCAGCAGTAAAACACCCCCCAAAAAATTCCTGTTTATGAGAAATTTTGATAATAGGGCAAAACATTAATAAAGATGTATTTTTGTTTGGTTCAGTAGTTGAACAATATATAAAACATACCAATATATATATTAAAAAAATAGCATTTTGTGACTTTTTAATGTGTTGTGACAGATTGTTGAAATGCCTTAGTTCAAGCAAATTTTCTAATAAACATCAGAAGGTATTCTGTTTCAGAATACACACAACATTTTTCAAGTTGAGCCCACCGACAGTAATCTTGTCTTCTGACTGATTTGTTCGTTGGACAAAAATGGCAGATTTAGCTTCATGATTGGTCACATTGCCTTTCAAACTAATTCCCTGCAACGGTCAAATTGTATACTAACATATTTTGGCACAACTCCATATGTATGACTTTTTTGACAAGCTTGCTTAGTAGCTCACCTGGTACAGCATTGCACTTGTAATTTTTTAATGCTTGGGTACGAGTCCCATGAAACATGACATGGATCACAATAAAAGAAAAATGCTTAGGCTTTGTAGAAGCAAGCTAAACTGACATGGATGTTTCAGGAAATGCCTATTGATCTTATGATTACTTTTATTAAGACTATCTGTAGGGTTTAGGTGGAACATTCTTTTCAGATACAATAAAGCATTAACCTTTTAGCACCACACAACAGTCATTTCATTTCCAAATTGCTTTTAACGCCACTCACTGGACATTTTCCACTTTAATGGTGTCACTAAACGTGCAAGAAGCAGCATACTATCATTTTGCAGAAATGTCCACAGGCACGTTTTTTCCAATGAAGCTGAAAAAGAAAATCTTTCTGCATGAGTCCTGTAGTGATTTGCCAAAAGTCCTGCTTCTATTCTTGGCTAGGAAGAGTGTAGCTGTGATGTCTACATGAGACATATAAACACATTTCAGGGTGATGAAGTACCCATGATGCCGTTGGTCTGTGGAAAATGACTGTGGAAAATATTTTTCATTTACAGAGCTGGAAAGTGTCCCCTTTCTTCCATTTCTCACCACTTTTCCAGAGAGTTCAATCAGCTGCTCTTATCGTTTACTGTTTTCACATGGAGAGGCTGAGACTGGTGACCTGTAAGCGATGCCACAGCGAGCAGGTCAGCATGAAGATTGGCCATTCTTACTCCTTCCAGTTTCAGCAACACACAGGCCATGTGCTCACACTTGGGCAGGATTCAACATCAGCAGTGCACTGCATCTTTCTATTTATAATCCTTTTTAATCTATCCAAAATGAGCCAAGTGTGAGCCTGCCTGATTAATTTAATAGGGCCTCGGCCACTTAGCCTCTCTCCACTTTTTCCTGTTCACCCATCTTGTTTACCGCAGCTGAGATTGGAAAAGGCGAGTGAAGGTTAGCCGTCTAAATTGGAGAGGCCTCCTTCAACCAGAAAAACCTGTAATTGTTTTGATCTGATGCATATTTAATCTTGCCACACTGAGTGATGCAATCTCCAGTGGAGCTTTGTGAAGAGGTACAAGCATGAAATCCAATTTAGTCAGTGATTCAGATTCAGATTGCCCTATTGCACACTGCGGCTCAACCTCATGTGGCATATTCATCCAGTTGTCCTCTTCAGCATTAACATTTTCATTACACAATAATAGTGTGTTTACATACAACCCGAATTCCGGAAAACTTGGGACGTTTTTTAAATTTTAATAAAATGAAAACTAAAGGAATTTCAAATCACATGAGTCAATATTTTATTCACAATAGAACATAGATAACGTAGCAAATGTTTAAACTGAGAAATTTTACACTTTTATCCACTTAATTAGCTCATTTAAAATTTAATGCCTGCTACAGGTCTCAAAAAAGTTGACACGGGGGCAACAAATGGCTAAAAAAGCAAGCAGTTTTGAAAAGATTCAGCTGGGAGAACATCTAGTGATTAATTAAGTTAATTGATATCAGGTCTGTAACATGATTAGCTATAAAAGCTTTGTCTTAGAGAAGCAGAGTCTCTCAGAAGTAAAGATGGGCAGAGGCTCTCCAATCTGTGAAAGACTGCGTAAAAAAATTGTGGAAAACTTTAAAAACAATGTTCCTCAACGTCAAATTGCAAAGGCTTTGCAAATCTCATCATCTACAGTGCATAACATCATCAAAAGATTCAGAGAAACTGGAGAAATCTCTGTGCGTAAGGGACAAGGCCGGAGACCTTTATTGGATGCCCGTGGTCTTCGGGCTCTCAGACGACACTGCATCACTCATCGGCATGATTGTGTCAATGACATTACTAAATGGGCCCAGGAATACTTTCAGAAACCACTGTCGGTAAACACAATCCGCCGTGCCATCAGCAGATGCCAACTAAAGCTCTATCATGCAAAAAGGAAGCCATATGTGACCATGGTCAAGAAGCGCCGTCGTGTCCTGTGGGCCAAGGCTCATTTAAAATGGACTATTTCAAAGTGGAATAGTGTTTTATGGTCAGACGAGTCCAAATTTGACACTCTTGTTGGAAATCACGGACGCCGTGTCCTCCGGGCTAAAGAGGAGGGAGACCTTCCAGCATGTTATCAGCGTTCAGTTCAAAAGCCAGCATCTCTGATGGTATGGGGGTGCATAAGTGCATACGGTATGGGCAGCTTGCATGTTTTGGAAGGCTCTGTGAATGCTGAAAGGTATATAAAGGTTTTAGAGCAACATATGCTTCCCTCCAAACAACGTCTATTTCAGGGAAGGCCTTGTTTATTTCAGCAGGACAATGCAAAACCACATACTGCAGCTATAACAACAGCATGGCTTTGTCGTAGAAGAGTCCGGGTGCTAACCTGGCCTGCCTTCAGTCCAGATCTTTCACCTATAGAGAACATTTGGCGCATCATTAAACGAAAAATACGTCAAAGACGACCACGAACTCTTCAGCAGCTGGAAATCTATATAAGGCAAGAATGGGACCAAATTCCAACAGCAAAACTCCTGCAACTCATAGCCTCAATGCCCAGACGTCTTCAAACTGTTTTGAAAAGAAAAGGAGATGCTACACCATGGTAAACATGCCCCGTCCCAACTATTTTGAGACCTGTAGCAGAAATCAAAATTGAAATGAGCTCATTTTGTGCATAAAATTGTAAACTTTCTCAGTTTAAACATTTGCTATGTTATCTATGTTCTATTGTGAATAAAATATTGGCTCATGTGATTTGAAAGTCTTTTAGTTTTCATTTTATTCAAATTTAAAAAACGTCCCAACTTTTCCGGAATTCGGGTTGTATTTGAGACCAAGGGTCCTATCATACACCCGGCACAATGCGACACATGGCGCAGCACAAGTGTGTTTGCTAGTTTCAGTCCGACGCCGTTCGCATATTCCCGTCCAGCGCCATGTCATTTAATTAGCAGATTCATTTGCGGCAAGTCTGGCGCAATGTTTTTTCTTTGTTATTTAAAGAGCGTGTTAATATAGGAAGGTCTGCAACACGCGTACACGCTGCTTATTAAACACAGGGACACACAGCAGCACAAAAACATGCCAAATATTAAAAATTAAAGGATAAGAATTATTAAAGGATAAATGCATAAAAAAAATTATATATATATATATATATATATATATATATATATATATATATATATATATATATATATATATATATATATATATATATACAGAGCTGGGTAGTAACGGATTACATGTAATCTGGATTTCGTAATCAGATTCCAAAACTAAAGTACTTGTAATTAGAGTAAACTACTTTTTAAAATACTCGTAATCAGACTACAGTTACTTTTGTATGGATTAGGTGATTACATTTTATTTACACAATGGTAATAAGTTGTTCACAATTCATTGATTCTCCTAAATTTCCTTTTATTTCTTCCTTTTTTAGTCTTTTTCAAAATTCATGTTTGCAATGTAGCTATTTTGCTTTTTTTTTTTTATTGATACATTCATATGCACTTCTAGTGTTTTATTATATTAAATATTTAACCTGGCAGTGATATTGCTGTGAATTTCATGTTTTTCAATATTGTTTTTTTTTTGTAGTGTAGGTGTTTTCCAAATTTACTTAATTATAAGTAATTAATTATAACTTTTATTCAGTGTTACTAGCAAACACTAACAGCAACGCAAATTAATGTTAGTATTTTGTAAGTATTAACTGTCCACACATTGCACTTGAAAAAGAAGCAATTGTGGCTCTTGTTGGTGAATTAAATATATTTTGTGGAATATATTTTTTCTTTGTATATGTCAAAATAGTACAGGATTAGGCTAATTCAATATATGTATCAAAATAAGGTTTAGCACAAATGTAATCTAAATGTAATCCAAAAGTAATCAGATTACGTTGCCAAAAAATGTGTAATCTAAGAGATTATATTACAGACTACAAATTTTGTCATGTAATCTGTAATCAGTAACTGATTACAATTCATAAGTAATCTACCCAGCTCTGAATATATATCCTTTTTTGACTTAGTATTAGTTACACTAGTTATCATTTTCCTAATTTGGTGTTCCCCGTAAAAAATGGCCCATCTTTTAAAATTGTATCTAAATCAGTGTTATGGTCAGCATGCTATATTATTACCAAATCAGTTTTTTTTGTTGTTGTTGTTGTTTTTGTTTTTTAATTAGCCCTGATTTTCTTATTGGAACTGACTGGTCATAGGCCTCACTGATCTTAGGCACCTACATTTGTGAATTTTTTTCTTTTTTTTGTATACCTTGTATGAGCAAAAATTTCAGATTTTCTCTTTTCTGTTTTTCTGATGGTAGCCTACATTTAACATAGTGTGTGAACAGAATCACATCCTCTGTTTTGCACAGTTAGCACCAGTCAGGCAAATTAGATATTTACTCTACGACATGCTGTGAGGCATGTATTTTTGAGTTTCGTACTGTTAGACTTTGCAACTACGTGAATGCCAGATCTAAATTTAACCACTGGCCAGCACTGATAACAGAAGAAGTGCTTACTGGCACTGGCGCACTGCAGGGTTTGTACTGGGTCCTATAGAAGCAGATCACAAGATATTCTCCATTAATTACATTTGTCTGAGTTTCAGGAATCTCTCTTGATTTGTGCATCTCACATCGAGTCCCGAGAGGTCATAATACAAACAAATGCCAAGTCATTAATTCTAGTTAATAGAGTACAGTATTTATGATATCAACCTTAGTTCATTTAATTATTTTGTGAATCTGTGATGTTTTTAACATAAATAAATGGGGCGTGGTTGCATCCACCTCTTGGGGGTGGAGATTAGTAGGTTCAGGGGTGGAGCTCTGGGAGATGGGTAGGTTTAGGAATCAGGAGTGGAGATGGGTAGGTTTAGGTTTATGTAGGGGGGAGGAGTTGGATCTGGATCAAACCACGCCCCCTGGATCTTGTGTCCTGCAGTGAGGACCATCTCCTACATTGGCCATTACTGTCACGTGACCTAACAGCTTCAGTTGCTTCGCTTCAGTGACATTCACAAATTTCCACAAATTTCACAAAAATAGAAAAAATTGTAAACGACATACCTACAAAAAAACAAAAAAAAACCTAGGGTTCTCTAAATACTGTCCTGAAGCTGCGACCATTCCAGGAATGGATTATGCTACTCATATAGTAAGAAATATGCCTCAGGAACAGAACAAATAACTTTCCTAATGAGGGGTCATTGAATAATTTACTTAACTGTTTCAATAAAAAAGATTCATTCAAGAACATATACTACTATAGTGTAATGTATCCACTTAGAACTGTCTGCAGAAACAAAAATGCACAAAGGAACTCTCAGTTGAATCTAAATGGTAAGTTTATCTACATCTTGTTTATTAAACTATATAAATGTTTATAAAACAATAATGCTTTTGTCCTTCAGTATACGTAGCTGTGATTGCCTGTGTGATATTGCTTCAGTGCTGTTTTTTGCCAAAGCTCATTCCCACACTCAAAGCTGTTTAAAGTGTTTTAAAAGAGCGAGAGCCTTTAATTTGGCAAACAGCCACCTACTATGATATTAAAGCAAAGTATCAGAGTATACAGTGTCAGAGGAGACACTATAAAAGTAGAATGTTAAATCCTGTGCATGTACAGTGATCGCTAAAGCACTCAACAATATATTTTAGATATTTATAAATTATGGTGAACTTTTCTGCATACATGTACTTTGTCAGGCAGATTAATACTGCAGCTATGGGGTGTTGACTATAATAGAGGTCCTTACTAGCGGCTATTAATGTACTACAGTTAAAAAGACTCACTTCAGAGCCACTTCAACCATTATTTGTTAGGCTACACGTGCAAGTGCTAGAATAGACTGAGGGTTGGAGTGACAGTGACATTATAAGCCAAAAGCCATGACTGTGAACCTCTGCAGTGGTTTGTATTTAACTATTTTTTAAATAAAGAAACATTTTCTTGTCTTTTCGGGCTGATGCTCATTATTTGGACCCTTATTATTATTTGTGTCATAAAGACACTGCAGACTTTATAGTTAAAATGATGAGATTGTAGATGACATTTACTGTGATTTAGGTGGCCTTGTCATTTGCTATTTTCAGAAAAAGGTCCTGTTGCTTAACCCTTTGGAGTCGATTAACGCATATACGCGTTTTGAGTCATTTTCTCCTGATAACCCCGAAAAGAACTTAAATTACACTTTCAGTTTTAATCGTACAGATGAGAGGAATAACACATAATTCACCCCAAAAAGATGTGATGTGGTTGAGGATTTGAGAAATGGATTTCCTCAGAAAAAAAGAATGAAGCACTTTATTCAGCAGAGATCATAAACATGAGTAAGTCTCTTTTTATTTATTTATATACTTGTACTAGTTTTCACATAACGTGTAAACGTTTTACTAGTTAGACTTTTTCCAAATTATAATTCCTGACTAAATGTATAATCAAGTGAAACATTATGAAGTTTCAATAACAATATACAACACTATACCCTTCGAAAGCTTGATGTAAATAATATAAATGTAACAAATAGATAACTGTAACAAATGTAAAAACAATGCTTTTCTTTCCATTTATTCCCCCTAAAAACCCAGAAAAATATTCTCAGCTCTTTTCAACATTAATAATAATGATGATAATAATAACAACAAACGTTTTTTTTTTTTTTTTGTAAAAAATAAGATTGTTAAAAGGATTCTGAAGGATTGTGTGACTGGAGTAAGGATGCCAAACAATTTGTTTGAAAGTTAGCTTTGATTGTTTCTAATAAACTGTTTAACTGCTCCCCCAAGTGGATATTAAATTATGTTGTGGGATAATTAAATATATTCTTAATAAACTACAAACATAAAATTATATAGATTTATTTTGTTCTCACATTCTCTCTTGTAACTCCTCACTCACAGTGGCACAGATGACTGAATGGCTCATTATGCAGCTCATTATGCGGGCCTTTGTCTTCTCAAGTGTAAATCACAATGATATTCATGATAGTTGACGCCTACTCGCATATGACTTTTACCAACAAAAAGTGTCTTAGAAAATTGAAATCAATATATTGTTTTCTGTGAGTGAGTAAACAAGATGATTTTCACATCATTTAGAAAGAAAAATTCTAGGCTACAAGCTCCAGTTCTCAAAAATCCCGGGAACCATTGTTCTTTGTGTTTTATTGCCTTATTCAAGCGTTTTAACATTTTTAGTTTTTCACTAACCACGCATAATATTTTTTTTCTCAAAAACACAATCATGTACATACATGCATTTCACATATTATTACAGCCCAGTTTGTGCTGATTACAGTGAGATTAGTCTTTACCCATTTAGATATTTATAAGAAACTGAAAAAAGCACAAATGTCAAGGCATGACAAAACTTCTCCAGGCCCCAAAAATACCCTTAGACTCCAGAGGGTTAAAAGTGCCTGCCAGCTAATGGCCCTAGTTATCGCTCAAAGAAAGCTACAGACTTGGGGCTAATAGAATAGACCTTTCTGTTATTGCATTACGATGTCAGCTAGTTGCTGCTCAGTGAAAATGTTGCCTGGCCATGCTAACTGCATTAAAGTGAGTTTACACTGTGGAGAATGCAACACACATATCAGATGGTCTGTCTTTGTCAAGATCTCTAAATGCCAGCATGTTGGACAGAAGGGTTGACTGTACAACAGTACCGCCTATGCAGTAACAGTACCTATTTCATAACGTTCATGCAATCTTTGATAGCTGCTGTTTACGTTTATTACAGCTCTTTGAAATACTTGATTTTCTTTGGTCAGTTTTGGCACAGAGCAGTCCTATATTTCCTAATATTCACTGTTGTCCATGACATATGCTGACTTTTTATTCTGACATTTTCCTCACAATTGTGAGTGTATATTTCAGACTCAGACTTAAACTTGCAGTTCTGTTAAAATAAAAGAGTCTCCGATATTGTATCTTGCAATTATGAGAAGACAAAAATTGTGAGATACTCTATAAACTCAGAATTGTGAGGGGAAAAAAAGTTAGAACTGTTAAGGTCCTAGGTCCTAACAGTGATGTTATTATTAAGGTTTTCTTTCATTCAAACAAAGGACATTGTTAAAATAGTCTACTGGACATCAGTGGTAGAACCTAAATGTTCTGAAGCTACGAGAATACTTTTCTAAGAAAACAAAAATACTTTCTTTATTCAGTGGAAGAGAAGAAATCGTTTAAATAAAATAATTTTTGCTTTTTTTCTGCACAAAAAGTATTCTGGTAACTTCATAACACCGTTGAACCACTGATGACAAACTGACTATTTTATGTTTGTCTTTCTTAACTAAGTTTCTGGCCTTGAATGTGGAAGTTCCATTGCTGTCAATGGAGGGTCAGAGAGCTCTTGGATTTCATCAAAAATAACTTAATTTGTGTTCAGAAGATAATCGAAGGTCTTTGGAACGACATGAAGGTGAGTAATTAATGACAGAATTTTTGCCAGAATTATCCATTTAACTTTGTGGCCAATACTAGGCTGGTATGGCACTAAAGAGTCTCTTCTCTGTGTATTATCAAAGTATGTCAGAGTTTTATTCTTTAAAGTGTAATCAAAATTGAAAGTCATTCACATTCTTTTTATTAGTTTTTCCATCTAATTTAGTAACATTCAGCTTTAGTTATAAGCATACCGTTTATTCTCTTTCTATAGAGACTGATGACATAAGCACCAAACGCAGTGTGGCTGTTGTGATTGGCTTGATTCTAAAATAAAGGCATGATAACACGGCTGGAGAAATAGTTTGGCGTGATTCATAGCCTGGCTGAAAGCAGCGAATCAAAGATATAACCTATGTGAGAGCACAACACTACCCAAACATAATAGCCTCATTACTTGTTGTATTCCACATTAGTAGGCAGACATTAGTTTTGTTTAAACCTTTTTATAGGCAATGCTGCATAGTGAATACCCCTACTCAATCTTAATGTTAAAAAAATAGCTAAATTATCCTATTCTACTGTACTTTGAATAGGACGTTTGGTTTTTCTGTGGGCACATCAGCTGCATTGTCTCGGTTGTCATAGAAACAACTCCAGGGCTTTAATTCAGATTGATTCTCTTTCTTTTCCCTTTTGAACAACACACTATTTTGTATGTCACTCTCTTTTGTGCTGAAGATATCCTGCTGAGCAAAACTAGCACTTAAATAACTGCATTTATCCACACCTTTTGACAGTGCGCTCAAAAAGTGTCCTTCTTCAAAATGAAAAGCTTCATTCCAGACTGTCTGCCAGACATGAAGAGCTACAGCTCAATTATTATGTGCACCATGTGACACAGAACAAGGCTGAAGTGCCCAGGACAAATACAGATCTGTCCTCAGACCAATATGTGTATTTTTCACTTCATAGCTCTTTCTCATCACTCTTTCCTGAGTGAGCCAGATTGTAGAAAGCAACAGTATAGCCACCTACACACACTGGCCGCTCTGTCTTGCTGTTGATAGTGCAGATCTCTGGGCTCAGTCTTACTACAGTCATATGCCCAGTCACCCACACGAGCCGCCCACTGTCTGAGTCTTTGCTAGTGTGAACGCGGGCCATCACGAGCAGACATATAGCTGCTATGTGTGGGATTACATCCACTACTCTGAACGCATGTGGGCCAAGAGCATTATCACTGTGACATTTTCCATACTGGTTATTACGCGCATATAACGCACTGATTCATTATTTCTTATTCTGTGCGATTTGGCTTTCTCAATGATTCAAGATGGAGCAGAAGTATAAAGCTGCCCATTTATAGTTAATTATGTCATACTGCATGAATATTTTATAGAAACAATAATGGGATAGTTCACCCCAAAATGAAAACTGTGCCATTTATTCACCCTTGTGTTACCCCTAAAATTCTATTAGGCCTAAAACAACATTGGTGCCCATTGACTTTTTTATATCGCTGTGACGTTCGGGTAAACAAGTGATAGTGTTCACGTTTTTATGGACAAAAACAGCTCAGAATAGCTGCGTTTGGTATTTGCAGAAAAAAAAAATCAAGTCATACATGTTAAAACAACATGGATGCATAAAGGATGATGGAATTTTCGATTTTGTATGAAATTTTGCTCTAATTATATAATATAACATCTTCTTGTTGGTTGCTGTTGATAAAGACAGTTCTCCCCAAAATGTATATTCTGTCATTAATTACTCACCCTCATGTCATTCCAAACCTATTAGATCTTTATTTATCTTCAGAAAACAAATTAAGATAATTTTGATGAAATCTGAGAGCTTTCTGACCCTGCATAGACAGAAAGGATATTACCACATTCAAGGCCCAGAAAGGTAGTAAGGACATTGTTAAAATATTTCATTTGACATCAGTGGTTCAACCATAATTTTATGAAGCTACGAGAATTGTAATTTTTGGGTAAACTATACCTTTAAGTAAAACTAAAAACTAAATATTTTAAAATAATTTTCATTAATTGAAAAACGTGAAACAAAATAAAAATATATAGATCAAAAACTTGTAAAACTTGTTTCTTTGGTGACTAATAAAATAAGTTTAGTAAGATGAAGTATTAAAATTACTAAAAGTAAAAAAAAAATTATAATAAATCAGTAAAAACATTAATGCTAATTTGAAATCTAAGCTATAAAACAACAAAAGTAAAAAAAGCTGCTAAAATAAATACTACAAAATTAGTCAAACATAAGGTAAAATTAAACGAGCAGCATAAAAATAAACTAAAAGAACACTGGTTCGCAACAGATTTCAGCCTTCGTACCGATCATCTCTCTTTCCCCCATGAGAGGCCTTGAGCCTTATGGCTCCTAAATGTGACAAGTAGAGGACTTCAGCTCAGTTTTTCCATTTGCTCAGACCCTCCCTTTAAACAGTTGACCTCTGACCTTTTCATTTACGAGCAGACAGGCTTAGAGCTCAACTGGAGAGTTTCATTTGGTCTCCCACTGTGAGGGAACTATCAGTGGTTTTAATCTTGCTGTGCTCTTTCAGGAACAACAGCCCAGATATGGCTGCGTTAAAAGTTTAGACAAACCAGTTGGACAGCTGCTCAGCTAACATCTCCTGTAAAGCCTGCCGGACCCTGCCTTTGCCTCCCTGCTGCTGTCCTGCTCTCATCTGTATGGTGGCTGCTCATCCACATGCACAGTGGTGAAAATGTCTATATAAGAACTACAGGGACTCAAATTATAAAGCTAAATGATGAATCCATCAACTTTCATTTTAAAGAAGTTAATTCCACAAATTCACTAGACAATAAATCGGCAAAAGGCATTTCATCTAGCTATAGACATAAAACACCTGTAATGTTGTTAGTATGATGTTAGAAATTATAATGAAGAAGAAGATAAAACGAAAGGATTACAATGATCCTTTAGTCCTTTTTGGAGCATTAGTGTTGTTGAACTCTTGTTGTAGGGAAAAGCTTATTTATTTTCCACAGAAGAAATAACAATATTGGAATAGCATGAAGGTGATTCCACATTCATAATTTATTGTTTGATTGATTTATCAAATCCTCAATCAGTGCTTTCAACAGTTTCTCAATTGAGTTTCGTCAATGAGTTGCACAAATAGGCTCCCACTGACGCATTATATTATTCTGAACCATTATACTGAATGGTAAACTGTTCCTTAACCTAGCTGTGTCTGTTTTCAGTGAGATCAGCTGTTTCTCAAATAATTATGTACAATACCTTGGACTGGCTGGTCCTGCATCCCATGCATAAGACATAAGAGGTTTTAGGTCACCTGTTATTTCAGCTGTTACCAAGGAAACACTGGAGTTGAAAAACAGAATAAGAGCCAGGAGTAACCCTACTCGCACCCCTTGATTTCAGATGTGAAAATTGCCGTGTACTCCTGTATCGTGTTAGCAGGTGATAAGACGGTGGCAATTTTGCCAAGCACGTTCTCTGGAAACTTGAAAAAATTGATTGCATTGACTGCACAGATAAAGACACAAATGACAAGAGAGCTGGACGGAGATCAGCCAGAATCCAGATTTAGATTGCAGACAGCCTAGTGTCTCTTTGTTTTTTAGGCTCAGAACAACAATAGATGGCATTTATGATTAGTGTTTTATTATTTCATTTCATTTTTTAAATCATTAGAATTGTTTATATTTCATTTTAATCAGTTAATCTATGGGTTTCCTTGGATATCTCTCATTCTGTCCTGTCAATTAAAATACATTTTTAAGACATGTATTTTTATTTACATGTATGACTCTAAAGAAACCACATCAGAGTGGATAATTCCCCACTTCTAGTACTTGCCATCATCTAAATCTTGTGTAAATAAGTACTTTGTATTTGAAGCAGTATTTGAATGGAAAGAACTGAGCAGCTGATTTGTCGCCAAGTTAAAATTGGTGCAGTTACGGTTAAGACTGGTGGCGAATCACATGTGCAAAGGCTATTCTCGCAAGGTGGTGCTTTCCAGCAACAAAGCCCTGGCGGACATGTGACCTATTGAATGGTGACTGGAAAGCATGCAAGTGCTACTGTCAACACCAGTGCATAAATAAAGCTAAAGATAGGGCCTCACCGCCATTGCCACCAAGCAGCTATGCTTTTTATAGGGATGCTTTGATTTATAAAAGGCAGAGGGGTCTATTTTTTGACTAACTGGTCTTCTGATGGAAACTTCTGATGGATGCATGACTGACCCCCATGGCCTGAGTGTGGCTGGGGTTTTGGGAGATAGTGCTCGGTGCAGAGTGACTGACACCATCCAGGATGAAATGTTATTGCAGTCATGGATTCCTGTGGAGGAGTTCCTCAAGGAAAACCTCGCAGTCAAGTAAGATGACAATATGACAGTGACAAGCATGAGATTCATTTCCCCTTCATGGGGGAAAAACAACTTCTTTTTAAAGGTACAGATCTTAGGTTGTACAGAATAGCTTTTACCCTTGTAAGGCAAATTTTCTTAAGTAAACTTTTTTTTTTCTTTTTTAATTTATTTGTTTCTTTTAAATATGCCTGTAGTTTTTATCGCTTTTTTATCATTATTAGTTTTAACTTTGTACATCAAGTTAAATGAAAAATCCTTGGCGATTTGCTGAAATATTTTTGTTTAGTTTTTATTACCTATAATAGTGCACCTAGTATTTTATTGCCTTTTTGTAGGCTTATTGGCTCAATAGCCAAAATATCATCAAATATGCTTAGTAGTTAGTAATTAATAATAAAAGTTCAATTATGGCCCCTTTTACTTAATAAAAAAAAGCAGAATAAAAATAAATAAATACAATATATTAAACATTTTCAACTATATTAACTACTAATTATTTAAAGACCTGTCCAGTCATTTAATTAAATGAATTATTATTGTTTTAACAATATATATATATATATATATATATATATATATATATATATATATATATATATATATTAAATGTTTAAATGTAAGTAAATGTTTAACGTTTTACAAAAAATTATTCAAATGAATTATTACATTAAACCAATCAAAAACATAAGGTGAAACAATACCCTATGGATTTATTTAACTACTGAATTAATTAATAATAAAATAATAACTACTTAATTAATAGCAATATTTTGTTATAAGTAGATTGGAAGACACTTTCAAAATGACTTAGGTACATTTTGTATATATTTTATCAATTCACATCTTCCCTGAGAACTGAACCCATGGCCTTAGTGTTGCTGTACTGTTTGATCTGCAGGAACCTATTATATATTTCACACATAAGCTGAACTTCTTAGTGACCTTTGGAACATCTAAACATGTTTAATTAGTGGTTGAGAATGTGAGCACAGTGTAATAGACAAGTGACCCGTGCAGTGGGAGACTGACCACTCTGACACATCTCAGTGTTGTTCTTTGGATAAAAAAGGTTAATGTGATGGCATGTTCAAGAGGGCAGCTTTTCAACTGACAGAAAGCAGACATGGTGGCCACTTTGTTCTTCCCATCGATGGGTCAGCCTGAGTGAATTCAACAGCCACAGAATTACAGAAATAAACAGTATTTTCTATCTGTGCGTATGGCGTGTAGCCTACATGCAACCATTTTTAAATGTGTAGGGGAGAGGGATTCATATATGATATAATCAGTGGGTTTAAAAGTAAGATGTCACTGTCTGTCTAATGAAGAGATGAGCAGACGGCTTTGAATCATTTCTAGTGAGTGCTGGTATTATAAGATTAGTAGGGCTGGGTAAAAAAAAAAAAAACTGATTTCTCGATTTTAATAAATTATAATTTTTACGAAGCAATCGATTCTTAAATCCCAAAAATCGATTAATGTAGCCTGTTTTCAGTTAATGAACGGAACATTGCAGCGCACCTCCCTTCAATCACAATAGGCTTAGTTGCTTTCAAATTCTTACCATTTTATTACAGTATTAAAAAATAAATGTAATTTTGGCGCTGTTTAATGTGGAGTGACAGAAAGCTGTAGCACCTCAGTTCAAGAGAAGCACAATGCGTAGCACACGTGAACTGATCAACTCCTCCACTTTAGCAGCTTCAGCAAGAAATAAACAAGAATAAACATCTGTAGATATGTGAAAAGAAAGAGTAGCCTACAACTTACCGAAATTCGTTTCCTACCCTGCCTCATGTAATTGCTCAATCAGTGTTTCAACCACGTAAAAATGTCAATAAAACATCTTGTATTGTCACATTTACCTCAGAAAAACAAACAAAAAAAAAAAAAAACATATTCAGATGGTGACCATAAACTGGTTAGTCAGCTAGAGAGATGAACTCTAAGAGGAGCATTTTATCATTTTTGCTGTTCTTCAGTAATTTATGTTTGAATAAATCCGTCAAATTTTTACGACAGCCACCATTTAAAAGTTTATATTTAAACAAAAACAGATTGTAGTAGAAATATTATTAGGCTATGTAATTGCAACTTATTACTATTAGCCTATTATAAAAACTTATACAGCCTAAATCAGTTAATTTTAACCTTCAATATTATAGTCTTCTATTAGCCTAACAACTGACTCTCATTTATATTTTACAGCACTAGTTGAGGGATTTTTTTCCTCGAAAATAATGGAAATAATGGAACTGTACCATATCCAAAATATTCAATATTGAACTGATTCGAATTGAAAAGTTGAATAGAAATCTTGTGTGTCAGAATTTAATTGAATTGTGAAATTTGTGTCAAAACCCAGCCCTTATTATTAGAAGTAAAGTACATTTGCATTACAAATCCTTCCAATGTCCCGCTGAGGGTAGGGGCCACCCTGGATGCGTCATTTCCAAAATATTGCAAGGCATGTCAGGATGCTACAACCTTGAATCTTTACACCTTACCGCTTTGCTGTTTGTTTGCTATGATGATGCTGATTCAAATGGCTTGACTATGAATCAGCTAATCAATATAATTTAGTCTACGTGCCAGCAGAGTGCAGCCAGGCCATGTCACCGTTCTCATCTGGGAAAAAGCCCAGGCTGGTTAAATCTTGTGACTAATGATGGCATCCAGGACTGTGATAAAGTAATTCTCATCAATGAAAATTGTGTGTGGGAATCAACAACCCAGCACCTCTACCAGTATTACTAGTCTATACATGAAGCAGGCATGCTTGTGCCTGTGGTCCTGCCGAGATTCTCGCTTCTCAGCAATGCTATTTTAGCAGGAGAGGCTCGTACTAACCCCGCCAAGCCTGTAAGCATATACCCTGCTGGTAACTGACCCAGTCAGTCATGTCAAAGTGGATACGGGGACCATCCCTGACCCCCAACATAGGGACCACTATGATGAGTTATTGATAGCCAGAAGAGTAATCATGCTTCCTGCGTATATAGCTTCAGTGCTGTGAGTAATGGTGACAGTGAGCTGTGATTTGACAGGGTATGAATGCTCAAGATCAAGTTTGAGAAGAGAACTCCCATTGGTCTCAGCGAATGAAAGGTAGGAGGATTCCAATGAAATCTCTCCATGACTTGTACCTGGATAAAAATACCAGCGGGACATCATATTTCACTGAAAAACAGAAGATATTTCAGTGTCCTTTTATTCATCTGATGTGTAAAGACAAAAGACTTGTTACTTGTTCAGAGGTATATAAATGTGAAGTGTGCAAGACTGTTTGTTTGTAACCATGGTAACATCGCCAGTGAAGAGATATGGTACAGTGAATTAATCCTGGCCTACTGTACACTGACTGCCCCCTGCAGTTTAACACTCACACTTACCACCTCCTCACTCTAGTCCGCAAAAAGCTGAATAAAACATAAAGAGAACCACTTAATGTGCAATCCAATACACATACTTTCAGTGTTGTGCCTGAACGCGTTCATTGAACGATAGTTCATGAACTTGTTCATATTTTGGGCGAACGTGAACTGAACGTGCTGTATTACTGCCTGATGAACGTTACTGTGAACTCGTTCATTCTGGTGTCTGTGAACGGCACGCTCTCTCAGGTTAACTTCGTTCAATAGGGCGCCAGATTACTATAGAGCCTTTCAGGCAAAACCCGGCTAAACCACACCGTAAACGGGTCTTAATATGTAGCGGAAAAACACCCAATCTGGCAACACTAGCCACCAGTGTCGCACCGCCGTCCGCCACATGCGTGACGCGTCATCAAAAAAAAAAAAACAGCAAACGACAGCAGCATGTAGCAAGAAGGCGTATGATCATTTAAAAGAATTTTATGATGTTTATGACAAGGTCGGTGAGAATAGGAGACAAAGCATTAAAGCAACAATGGGGAAATGCTGTGCCCTCAATGCTAATGTAAACCCTGGTTGGATAAGGATTCAAAATTGGATATGAGGATGAAATCTGAGGCATAGCTTCATTGTTAAAACTGATAAAATAATTGCGGTCTGTGATTCTATATGGGCTGTGGCAATAATTTTGAAAAATAATAGCTCGCAGCAAGCAGGGCTGGACTGGGATAAAAAATCGTCACAGGCATTTTTGCCCAGACCGGCCCACTATACGATCATAAACACCACCCATCTTTGCACGCCCTTAATTATATGCATACTAACTCCTATTCATTAAAACCACTAATGCCATGTAATGAGTGAGTATAGGAACGAGTGAGAGTTAACAGATGAAATAAGTCAAAATTTTATATTTATTAATAGAGTTGAACTATACTCCACAGCGGTGAATCCTAAAACAAGCTATAAGCGGCTCTGGCATAGCAATACCAGTGTTTCTTACAGGATTTTTGTTAAAACTATGGTGGTGTGTCCTCGGTCCTTCTAGGGGGGTTCGGGGGCATCTCCCCCGTGAGAAAATTTCGTGCATTTTAATGTTAAATTCATTAATCTGGTGCACTTTGAGAGTTCAAAATTAAAAGCTCCAACCCATATTCAGTGTGCAAATTAAACAAAGAAAAATTCAAACCTCTTTTAGTTACAGTGTCTATTTACATTACACCTATACATAATAATAGTTATAATATTAATCCAATGACAGTAATAGCCATATTTTGTCAAACAAATGCACAAAAAATAAAGGAAACTTTCTTAATTAGTTGTACCAATTTCTATACTTGAAAGAGATAAGCACATGATCTTTTATTTTGACGCAAACTGCATCAAGCTTTTATTTTGGCGGAAAACATGGTTTACAAACGCCTCTTATTAAATTTCTAGTGAATTGCGGTAATCGTCAACTATGCAGATGTGGAAATAATCTACACTCATGACATGGCCTAAGTGTTTTGAAAGTAGTTATGCTTACCGCAGGCTCTACACTTTCTCATCTCTCTCCTGATCCTCCGTCCTCACTATCATCATCTGCCACAGGAGCTGATGAAGGTCAGAAAACATATATTTTGACACAGTTTACAGTGTCTGCTTTAAGGGCCTGGTTCTATTTTTTCATGCTATTTATCTGCACATTCCTTGCGTTTCTTCTCCATCTTTTTTTACAGATACACACTGACACTGCTGCCGCTCGCTCACTCGTTTAAAGTTGTGATTGGGCCAGCCCAGTGTCAATCAAGAAAAGAGCCAATGGGCCGCTGATCTACGTGTTTCATTGGGCTGGTCTGTCAGAAAAAAAAAAACTAACACTGACTTTGACCAATGCATTACACCGGCACAAACCCAGCGCCGCCAATTAAATAAAAAAACAAAACAAAACGAATGGGCCGCCGATGTACAAATTTTATGGGCCGTTTAAAAAAAAAAAAAAAAAAAAAAAAAAGAAAGTATGAATATGAGATATCGGCCCAAAAAGCACGTCGGCCCACCGGGCAAATGCCCGGTATGCCCAATGGCCAGTCCAGCCATGGCAGCAAGGTATGGAAAAAAAGAACTATAACTAGTTCATTTTTGGAACTGTGAACTTTAGTTCAAAATTTTGTAGTTTGAACTATGAACTGAACTAGTTCATTTTAAAATTTGTGAATTGAACTTTGAACTAGTTCATGTAGAAAGTGAACTTTCCCAACACTGCATACTATGTCCTAAAAGAATTAACTCTTTTTGTGAAGAAAATTACATTATGCATTTCTGAGTGTAGTATACCAAAAGAGTAGTCAAGCTTTGGGACATCATAACTTCTTCTTTAACAGACCACTCTGTTGCATAGTTATACTGTATGCATCCTGTCACTGTTTAAACCGCCCTGTCAATCAGTTGCAATTAATATCATCCACGTTTCATTTCATTTCCCACTGTATTGGAGAGAACTGAAACAGCACATTGATCTGTCAGACGTGGGCCTTTCATGCAGAGAATTCTCTTCATGTGTTTAATGACCACTGTACGTATCTTTATAAAAGCTCACAGATGAAATATAATGTGGATAACATAAAATAAATATTTTTTTTTCTCTACTTAAAGGATAGTTCATCCAAAAATGGAAATTCTGTCATCATTTACACAACCACATATGGTTTATTAGTCTTTTTCTGCTGAACACAAAATATGATATTTGGAAGGTATTTTGGTAACAATACAGTTGCTATTAACTTTATGGGAAAAAATACTATGGAAGTCAATGGCTGCATGCAACTGTTTTGTAGTTCTAATCAAATACAAATACCGAAGTTCAATGAGTTTTGTGGGCAATATTAGCTAGTAAAGTGTCCATGGATCTGCATTTTAATTTACACCAGACGATTCAGGTACCTTTGAGATAATCACTACACTACATTTTGGGACACACTAATTCTAATTCTGAATACTACAGATAAGGGGTGAAGCATTACTCTCTTAAAGGTAATATACATAGAGAGAGAGATTGCAGCTGAATAAAGCATGTGGTGCTCTAGCTATTCAAAAAAAATACAATGTTAAATGAAATGTCAGTGTATTATTGTTGTCTGATGGTGTATTCTTAGCCTGTGAGTTAACAGGATCAGGAACGTGAGGCCGCATCTAAAAGACCATAACACTTCATTTTCATGACCATGTCTCTTATGAGCAATAGCTTGGGTTTCTGATTGTATCTAGAGTCTGTTTTGCTTTCCCTCGGGCGATATTGGTTATTTCTCAGATTGAGACAGTGGTGATATCATTGATATCCAAGCTACCAAAAATATCAGCTTGCTCCTATTTTTATGACATCCAGATGCAGTTTACATTACATGACACATTGATTGCAGCCATACATTTTGTTCTTGCTCAGGTATCATCAATCTGTACACAGAGGCTATTCTGGGAATTCTATTTCTGCAAATATGTTAAATATATACTAGACATTCAGCCTCATTCATTGTTAATGAAGCTGCAAACAGAAACATTTCCATAAATCAGACTGCTCAAATGACAGATAACAGGCAACGGAGGCAACAGAGATATGGCTCCACCTGGGATCACTTAGCAACCAAAAGCATGACATCATCACTTCATGTAAAGAATCAGATACTATGATATCATCAGGAACTGCATGACCTTGGAGAAAGGAAGCGTGTATGATGCTATAAATACAAGTTTGTTGTTATATTTATTAGTGCAAATGTATAATAGAATATAGTACATTAATATAACATGTTTTGACTATTCACGAGTGAATAAAAATAATTTGTTTGTCTAGGGCGCCTGTTGTAAAAATGAAGTAAGGTTTGTTATAGTGCTTGGCTAAAACCTCTTCATGTTGTGTATGCTGCCATCTGCTGGACATTAACGAAAAGGTGGTATACACTGTAAAAAAAATATTTTTTTTGAACGTTATACGTCTATTTCACTCTTTCTACTTAAAAAAAAAATCTATAATATTAAATTTAATGTTTTGATGTCATTTATTATTACATTTGTGAAATTTAATAGCAATCTCTTGAGTGAAGACTGAATCCTGCACAGAAATGTTGGTGGTGAAAGGATTTCCACTCAGAAATTGCTATTACATTTGACACATAATTACAAAGAAGCATTTAACACATACCGATAATCTTTTTTTTCTTACTTTAAAAAAATCATTATTAACAGTGTAGACCCTTCAGGAAAAGATGTACCTAGCAAAATGTAAGTGTTTGTAACCGTTAAAGTGAGAATTTAAAAAAAAAGCACAAAACACATGTATTCTTTTGCTGTAGAGCTGTAGTTACACATGGTTTACAGTATATTCATATAATAAAGTGTTATGAAATCTATTATTTCAACTAAAATGTATCATTGTTGCAATGTAGAATTAAAAGTGAACTCAGTTTAATACAGTGCAAGTACAAATTCTGAATGCTTGCTGTATAGATGCCATCATTTTGGCATCGCGAGCCTTTGTTTAAAAGGTTCTGTACTGTAACAAAAACTTGTTTTATATATTGTTTCCTAAAAAACTTGTCACGTGGCCTTTACAATTCAAGTGATTGGCTCAAAAGATTTGTGTCTTGAACTGAGTGTCGCAGACATGTGCCAGCTGAGCAACTTCCTTTGAATGCTAAAGGATAGCTTTCTCCAGGTATTATACACCTTTAAAAAATGTCTCATTCAAGGAAGTACCCATAGAGCAAACGTCAAGACCAGCTAATTGCAACAGACAACATGTGTTTCAGACGTTATTATTGCTCATGTCTGCTGTGCGTATCATGGCAGCACATGACTAGGCAAACAGTGAGCACCCCTCAGTCCTCCTTATTATCCTTTCTTTCCCAGTGTAATGAGCCTTATCCTGATTACCTGAGTCTGTGCCATTGAATATTCCACACTAAGACACTTAGACTGCTCCCTGCAGGAACATAATGATTCACAGATCGACAAGGTTAAACATTCTCCAGCCTCTGGAGAAACAGGCCCTGTATTGTGAGCTGAAAAAAAACTGCTGTGTTACGGAAAAGCAGGCTGAGCACACATGCTACAGCTTTTTGGTAAATGCTTAAGATCTCATGGGGTGTCAATATACAGTATGTAGTAGTGGATGAATATATGTAGGATGTAGACACTTCACACTTTTTAAATCACTTTCAGGTCCATCATGACGTCATGACATTCAACTTAATGATTCGTAAATCAAATGAATCTTCATGGGCATACATAACTTTCTCTGAAACAGGCCCTCTCAACCTAATTGACTTAATTTTGATGTTGTTGGTGATTTTACAGAAATGTATTTTAGGATTCATTTTCACAGCTATTATGATTTGTCTGTCATCAACTACTGTTGTTTTTCTCAGCCGATCAGGTCATCGTTGGTTGCTGATGTCACAGATAGTTTCCAAACTCTTGATTTCTCCATGCCCTTTGTTTTTCCTATAGTTCTAATCGACTTTCTCTTTTCTTTTAGCATCCAAATTACTTGCTTTTCTTTCCGAGTCGGCTTCCTCGTCTTCATCCTGGTTTGTGTGTGTCATCATTGAATTCAAGACTTAGAATGCAGAAGCAATGGATATAACTGATAAGACACATTCCCTGATTTTAATATCTGAAGAATTAATGACACAGCTGAACACTTAGAAAGACCTGTGAGGCCACTGTTTCAATACTTATGCTCACATCAGATAGGGAGATGAAACTCTAAAAGTAAGAATAAAATCTTTTTAGCTGGTAAAACATCTTTGTGTTGATTCACCCAATAATAAAATGTGACATTCCATAGTTTTGTCTCATATTCATCTTTTAATCATATTTACAGATTTCTTGACTCAACAGCAAACAAAACAATTTTGTCTTTATGGTTCCAATACTTATGGAGAACACTGTAAACATATAAAATTAACAATGGAACACATTGAATATTTTTTATATTAAAATACTGATGCTTCACTGCAGATTTACTGTTTAGTGCAGGGCTATTCAATTGGCGGCCCCCGGGCCACATGCGGCCCGCCAATCATCTCCATGCGGCCCGACGGCACCAACCTCCCTCCTCCTCTTTTCGCTCCGATTGACCTGAGAAACGTTTTACGTGTGAATATTTCAGCAGTTATTATATGTGTCCCGAATTTATGTCGACTGAACCAGCGATAGGCTACCAATCCTTCGTGAATGAATCATTCTTTTGGTTCAATTCTTTCTAAACGCGCTTGCATAACGGTCTAAAACTATTCGGATTCATTCGGACCGCTCCGTAACTGAATCATCTGAAGCGGTTTCTCGTTCAGTACAGTTACAACAAATAGCGATGTTTAGAGTTGTTTCACTAGTTGTTTAAACACGGCCCAGCGCGGAGTTGCGTTTACTCCCGGTCCCGGACACACTAATATTAAACAGCGTTGCGACAACCAGTGGAAGCGTTTCAGTTCGACAGAAACATTTCTGTTACAAACCACAAATCACTCGATGATTTAATTAGTATTAAATCGGATGAAACAGCCTCAACATTCCCAACAAGACTGATGAGGAAAGCAGGAGAAACATTGTGGCATGACCGAAATTAGAAGACTTTAAATCCCCTAATCACCCTTACAAACATTTACCACATTTACTGTAGTAATTTACCATGGTTGGGCAGAAATGTGCAATATTTATATTGAATACTATGTAGTAATAAATAAATATAGTAAATATATACTATAATATTATAAAATTAATAGTAAATATAGTGATTTATATTGCATTAGTTTTATTAGGTGGGTAGAGGAATATATATTTAATGCTTGTTATGAAATTATGTCAGTTTCTTTGTAAAGGTGCGTATAGTTTTTAACTTGTGTTTAGGCATTTTTTATACAGTGGGAGCCTGTGGTTAACAAGTCTCACTGTCAGAATATTTTCATTTAAGCATAACAATTATAAATAAAATAATTATTATTTCTCACCAACAGCTATAAGTTTGTATAAATAATTTATTTGTTCCAAGGAAAATAGTTGTACACAGCTGTAAATTATCAAGTTTTTATTTATTATGGTTTTATATATTTGCATACTGTTGGGTACCACATTTCCAAGTAAATACCACACTTCTTTAGGGTTACTTTAGCTTATTTATTGAAACTGTTATGTTTCAATAAATAAGATAAACCCCCAAACCAACCCACCGGCCCACCTCAACTTTTCGATTTGATAATGCGGCCCTCGAATGAAACTAATTGAATAGCCCTGGTTTAGTGCATTTCATCAGTGGCACAGCTATAGGGATTAAGTAATATCACATATGAAAATTCACACATGAAGAGTTTGGCTAATTATTTCTTGATGTTGAAATTTCAGAGCACTAGCCAACGTGAATATAAAAGGAACAACAACCTATCATCACAAATTAGGCCTATACAGTATTACAGCTGCAGTAGGCTTATACTTTGTATCTAGGTAAAAAAATAATTTTTTTTTTTTTTTTTTTGTACAGGGACAACGCACAAGTGTTGTGCCAGAGTTAGCTATAAAGCTAATTTGCATATGCAGTCCCTGTATGTTTAGGTCTCCGTGTATTGGTGCTACAGAAACTGTTGCTTATGGCTATAGGATGGAAATTCACCCAGCTATCTCAACCCAAAGATAATGGTTAATGTTGTTGAGAACCACCGATCGCAAAGCTACAAACTAAATGGAAGTTTTTGTTGATCCATTTATCACCATATGAGGGCGCCAGAGAGGTTCAATCATCTTTTTTAATAAAATTCCTTAGTAAAATGAGACAACTGTGTTTAAAAGAAACTAATGGATATTAAGTAAGAATAATATTATGCTGTAAGTCTGTGTGTGTGTGTGTGTGTGTGTGTGTGTGGTCACTTGGGATCTCACTGTGTGCTATATGCAAGGTGAAGTAATGAGATGAATACAAAAATAGATGAATACAAACATGAAGAATGTCTCAAGCCACTCCTTGCTACCTCTTTTCCATTTATTGATTTTTTGCAACTAGCAGGACTGAAAGAGAAGCTCTTGTGGAGAAAGAACAGAAGGAATTAAAATAATGTAACTTTATCTGACTGCAGTTCTTTTTAGTAGCAAGTATTTTAATGCACAAATATAGTGACAAATAGTGTCAAAGACACATGGATTATTAAAAAGATTTTATTTTGTACATTAAACAAAAACTAAATACAATATAAAACATTTATAAAACAATGCCAGCCACCAAACACCCAAAAGAAAATCCTTGCAGTTTCAGCTGGATGAAGTCCAGGAGTCGAGTCTTAATACAGCTCTGACCTGCTAGAGATCTTCCGTATCACTCCTACAGTCATGCCAGAGATTCCATTAGGAAATCCATTAATAACAGCAACTGTTTTTTTAAAGTCCAAGCAGTGTAATCCATCAGTCATTTCAACCCCTCAAACGTCACCATCCTATTACTGTCAGAGCGTTTATAAGGCTTCAGTGACAGCACACGAACATTCACTACAGTGACTGCAACGCAGTGTTGATAAGAGTCTGTAAAAACTTCCTTCATGAACTAAACAGTCAGGTAAACAAATGCTATCTACTTACATTACTGAACCACTTTCATCTATTAATGCAACTTTCAGTGATAATGGAGTGCCTTCCTGCCACCACCAAGTCTGTGTTCCTGGAAGCAACCATAAGCCTTACTACGAATAACTTAAACCCCACACATGCCCTATATCAAAAGTTAAAAAGAGTCTCTGGTGGCCACTAACAGGTCCTGGATTACAGACTATAGCAGAGAGCAAGCTTTTCAGATCCCATCAGTTTGGACCCTTTGAAAGCACAAATGTCTCAGCCACCAGCAACAAGGATCTGTTTGCACAAGCCTGATCAAGGTGGATGAGAAGGGATCTAAAAAACACAGAGCCTTGGATTCAAAGAGCTCAACGTCAAAGTCAAACTGTGTTTGAGGTCACTGGCCAAAACCTTTAAGCAGCAGACAGAGAGAGACACATGACTGAACAAACCCCACACCCTTATAATTAATGTTTCAACCTCCGAGGTGATTCTAGAGCGGTCTTTCAAAAGAAGCCCGCACGGTCCTGCCTTTCAGCGGCTGTGGTGGGCGGAAGTTGTTCTCCATGTGCTTTCGGTCATCGTCTTCCTCTCCGTTAAACAGCAGGGTCCGGAACTTTCCCATCTAAGTCCAAAAAGCATGAAAAACAGCATGAGACAAAGAACCTGGCAAAGTTACATGCTGCACTGCAAAAGAAATCAACTTTGGTACCAAGTCTTATGTAACAGGCTTGGTTCTCCATGCTGTGAATCTACTAAGCTATTGCTACTTATAGCTCAATCATTTTAATAAGCTGTACAAGATCAAAGTCTTGTGGTCTCACGCCAGACACACTAGGCTGCCAACATGCCAAACTGCTCATGCTTGCTTTAATTCAATTTCCTTGTACAAAGTCTGAGGGACTAGACAAGAGCCAGAGACCAAATCCACAGTCCAGTCTTTCAGAAGGACATAGACATATGGATCTAGCAATATGACACTTCAAAGCAAAGGACATGTGCTGCCAATCTAAAGTTTGTCATCAGTAAGCATTTTAAAAAACTCTAAGTTATATAAATACCTACAATTTAAAAAAAAAACTAAATACAATTTAACATGTTTGTTGAATATTCAGTAGCCATTATTTTAGTCTTGAGTGTCACATGATTCTTGATTAATATGCTGCTTTGGTGCTCTTCCTTATTAGTATTGGAAACATTTGTGCTGCTTAAAACGGTGATATATTTGATATGGTAAATGGAAAAGAACAGCATTTTATTTGAAATAAAGATTACATTATGCATGTCTTTCCTGTCATCTTTATCCAGTTTACTGTAACTTTGCTGATTAAAAGCTAATAAATAATTACTTTAAGTGTAGTGTATATGCAGCATAAATCTGGGAATGCATGCGTGCACGTGTCCACAAGGATAGTAAAACCTGAAATTTTGATATTGTGGGGACCAGCCTGCGGTACACACACAAATATGTAATTTATGAAAGACGAGACATGCAATCATGTCAGCAGATGAGATCATTTCTGACCAGATCCACTGTCACCACCAGCATACTGGGATACTGTGGACTATCCCCAATTCACATCAGTAACAATGATTCTGATTCAGCAGGAGTGGTTCCCACATTCATCTCCCTCCACAATCATTCATTATCATAAACTGACATCTGACAACAGACCAAACGATGGTCATGACAAACACCAGCAATTCAGTTCAGAAATAAGGTTAATAAAGTTAAAGAAAACCAAAAAGCAACCCACCTGCTTATCTGACACATAAATGGGTTCTTTCAGCACGATCCATGTGACGCTCTCATACAGTGGAGGGGTTGTGAGAGAGCCTGGGTACGTCCAATACTCCAGACTGTTCGGCAGGAGGCACTTTGGGTTAAAGCCCTTAAAATTAACAACACTTCCCTACAGGAGAAAAAAAAAACAATCATAAAATTATTAAACTGTAATGCAGAGCTCTAAGAAATGAAGATGCTCTAAAACAGGGCTGTAACTGCAATACACAGATGACACATACCACAATATTTTGATTAGTGACCTAATCAAGGTTGTTTTTTTTGTTTTTTTTTCCCCAAAGTCCAATTTTTAATTATTAGCTTTCTACACTACTGGATATTTGATGAGGGTCTTTGCATAAATGTGAAGTGAATAAGAATATTGAAGACAATTTGTAAAATTAAAGAATGCATAAATATGGTTAAAATAATGCTGAGGAAACAGATGATTACTCCAAATACAAAAGTGTGAAAAAAAAAAAAAAAAAAAAAAACCTTGAAAGAAAGATGCTAATTTGAATCCTTAGAACCTGATTAACATATTTCAAGAGAAATATTTCCAAATGAAAAATCACATGCAAAGAGGCAAATGAGTGTTTCCAAATTAAATCAGATGCAAAAAGGACTAAAGTGACAAGCTACTTGAAGACCTCCATTAATTTAATGTATTCATGCGTTCTCTCAAAAATAGCGTAAAGAAATTCTTTTTTTTTTTTTTTTACATTTACTACATAAAAACACACATACCTTGAATTTAACCATATACAAGGCATCGGTTATCTGATGAAGAGCTCTGTGCACATCACCTATCTATAAAAAAAATAAAATTTGTAAAATATGCACTTTAATGTGGATTTATATAATTCTGTACTTGATTTTTTATCTTAATAGTAATAAAAAAAACTAATTTTTGAAAAATGTACATTTCCTCTAGCCTCAAGATAAGTTTTTTTCTTCATCATAACATTTAGCATTACATCATTTGCTCAGCAATGGAAAAACATCAAAATATTCCACAATTTGTATCTTTTAAAATACAACATGCTTAAAAAGACATTAACTGATGGACTGGATTACTTTTTCGGATTGTGTTTTTATCAGATCTGATGGCACCCATTCACTGCTGAGGATCCATTGGCAAGCAAGTGATGTAATGCTACATTTCTCCAAATCTGTTCTGATGAATAAACGATGCACATCTTGGACAGCCCGAAGGAGAGGAGTGAGCTATTCCTTTAAATGAGTACTGATTCACACGAAGACTAACTTCCAGAAAGATGCCGAGGACAGCCAGGCCATCAGGTGCTGCTGCTGCCTCACCAAAGGACTTGTACTTTATAGCATTCCAATGAACCAGATGAAGCTGGAGACAGACAGAGTTCAAGCCAAAAGATTGCAACAAAGGCTGTACAGACTACACAGAGCAGATAAAGTCCCTGTTCTGCCCGCTTACCTCAGAAGCGTAGGTTTTCCCACCAACCGTATGCTCAGAGCCACGGCAACCCTTGCCTCCCCAGTGGAAGTGAAACTGTTTAAGTCTGTACATGTCTTCCAGAGGACCTCCCTGGATCACTGACAAAGGAAAGAGCAGTTTAAGGGGCCATTCACATTGGATGGGAATTATTTTTTCTAAATGCTAAAAATAAAGACACAGGCCAGAATGAAACCAAATGCAGGGTATAGACACAAGGAATGCTCTGGAATGTCATGACTGTTAAATGAAATTGCTCACATCAAAAATAGTAACTTTTTTTATTCATTCGGCAGTCTTTAAAAGGGAAGAGAATTTGTGGTTTTGTTTTAAATTTGTAACTTTAGTCAAATTAAAACCTTAGTTTTTTGTATTTTTTAAATTCTAATTTTTTTTTTTTTATCTAACATTTATCCAGTTACTGAAAATGTTATACTGTACATAATTTCACAGTGGCTGTGCACAACATGAGAGCTGGGAGTAGAAGCAGAAACTAGTTGTGCAAAAACTCAAATATGAAGCCGAACTAAATGTTCTTCTCCGAACATCTAGAGACCAATCAACCAACTAATCACAGTCTCATATTTAAAGCAGCATTAATGTTAGATGACTGATACCAACCTGATCTCTCATCCGAGTCCGTGAACTCCACTACCACAGAATGGCCGTTGTTCGATATGCTGACAGAGGTGCAGTTGTTGTAACACAGCGAGATAGGAGACAGTTTGGCATCAAATACTGCTTCTGCGGGGACTATATCAATTGGTGACTGGTGGTTACCCTCAGCAATGGGATAGTCTTTGTGCCATTCCGATGGACCTAGAAAAACAATATTAACCAACCAGACATCAATGAATGTAACAATCTTTTTCAAGTTAACAATGTACTGTATTGTAACTTAGTGTTTTTAATGCATTTTTATGCATCTGAGTTTCAGTTTAGAGCGAGTGTGACCTATATTTCTATGTCTTCTAATGTTTGTCTCAGTGAACTGTACCAGGATGCCAGTCTTAAAAAAAAAAAAAAAAAAAAAAAACCACGCACATACAGCCTGGTTACACGGTTTAAGCAACTATCCCTTTAAAAGATAACTGGGCTAATCTCGCATTAACAGTGGAAGGAGCAACCAAATATGCTACACTAAATCTAATGACAGATGACTGGACATATTATGAGTGATTGGGTACAAGCACAAAAACTGACCCACAGGCTGGCTATAGATCTTATTAGAGTCTGTCTTAGTGTTACGGTTTAACTGGGGGATTCAAAATTGTCCATTAATAATAATAATAATAATAACTAGTGATAATGAAGCTTTTTACTAATTTGGCTGGAATACTCATCAAAATATCATCTTGATATCCAAATTTCTTTATTTGGTGTGAAGTTGTGCATTTCATAAAATCAGGATGGCATTTTCTTGTCAAACTCTGGCTAGTCCGTTCACACCTAAACAGAAAACTAAAATAATTAGTGGCCACACAAACAGACAACAGTTAAAGTAGCCCATGTAAGTGTGATGCAGTTTACGTTCTGTGAACATAACCGCTATAATATCTGCTTGATTCTAGCACACATTCTCACCATCTCTAGCTCCAAAAAAAAAAAAAAAAACCTGGTTCTGCAGCTAGTTATTGCAGCCGTCACAGACAGAGCCATATACTGTATCACAGCAGAGCCAGGCCAGTCTGAGACCGGATGTTAGGGTGGAGATCATGGCGTCGGGCGTCACACTGCTGGCCTGAAACCATGGCACTGAAGCTGTCGTCTGACAAACTGATGTCTTTAGGAGTGCCATACCGAAGATGAAATATTTTTCAGATTTTTTATTATTATTATTAAATATTATGAAGACAAACCAATTGTTTTAATGGATTGACTTAACCACAACACTAATGCAAGTAGCGTAATTGTGCATGCTCAAAGTCTGATCAAATTAAAAATAAAAGTGTCTGCTAAAAATGCATAATGTCAATGGTATTTGACGGTCAATGTTTTTATTGTGCATTCGCTTTAAAAGGTTATGAATAAGTGATTTCAACGATATGTTTCCCTGAAGTCGCTGTTGTTCTCATAGTTGTGGTGAGGACTCCTCATTTTTTAAAAGTCCTATCAGCCGGCGATTGTTTTACATGCAGACCTCTGTAAAAATACATGTGCATGGCTTCTCTGTAATAAAACTCAGATGACGATACTCAAGTCGAAGGGGTAAGTTTTGTGATTTGATGAACCCGCAAAGGCTATTCTCACAGGGTAGTCACAGCATGTTCAACTTTTATTTAAACATTTCATATTATAATAATAATTAAAATGGACTAATAATCATTTAGCAATTTGCATGTGGTTCAAGTGGTAGGCTATTCTGCCTTGCATTCTAGCTCTTAAAAAAAAAAAAAAGAACTAAAATTAGCAAAAAGGCAAACATTGTATTACCATATTCTTGAAAGCAGTTGCGAGCATTTCTGAAATAAAATACTTTTGTTATTGAATGCATGAATTGTACTGTGAAGTTACTGCACGGTGCTGGGCAGTGGTCAAAACCAATTTACAAAAAGACATTTGGGGATTGACGCTTAATTGTAAACTCATATTCGGACGGGAATTATGTTAAATGACTGCAATTAACTTACCGTTGTCCTTCCCATATCCCCAGTGATGGCCAGTCATTGCCCCCTCTTCTTTGAACACAGGATCAGATGTTGTAAGGAGCACAGAAGAGTCTAGAGTGGCGCAGATTTAGAGGAGAGTTGTGTGTGAGTCGAGTCTAATCATGACAGCGGTAACAGGTGAATGAATTGATTGACAGATAAGCTGATCCGATCTGGCCCCGCCTCCTCTAAAGCCGATTGCGCTTTGTGTTGAGTAGGACTTCTGTCTGGACATGTTAAATATTTAAATTCTTTGAATTAGTATATGTAATTGAACTGTCGACTGCAAATTAATCATTTCATTTGAGATTTGAAAAGAAAAACGTCGAGGGCGAATTCTATTTAAAAAGTGAGCATCATTGTCCCCACTTTAGCTTTGGAAAGGCACTTAAGGGAACACATTAGCCTACATCGTTGTTTTGGAAATACCACTGACACTTCATAACATTCAGAATGCAGAATAATAGGCTACTTCAGACTTGCTTCAAATAGCCTAGTTATTATTCAGTTTTTTTCACCTTATGTCAATAGGAGCCTATTTAGTAAAAGCAAGCAAACAGGATGCTAGACTATAAAGAATATCTCCTGTTAGGTTTAAATAACCTTTAAAGCATCAGCACTAACCAATGTGTTAAACAGATTCAAACTAACATTTTACTATTAGAAAATGATATAGTTATTTGAAAATATAGGCTAATAATAGCTAATTAAGAATAAAACATGTTGTTAATAAAGGTTAAGATTAAGGTTTGGATAAATCAAAAGCAATTGCCTTAACAGACAATTAGCCTACCTCACAAATGACCTCTACCTATGAATCATTAATGTAGAACCACATTGTCCGAATAAAACCTCATACCTACGTGATCATTACGTGGTTCAGGGTGAAATCCTGCCCACTCTCATCTCTGATCACTACTTGAGAATCTGTGGCACTGTTTCAAAATAAGGTGCCTGCAGCAAACATGGGACAGATCATCCTGGGAAAATGGGTCAAAATAACAAATACAAATTGTGTATAATATAATAATACTTCTGTTTGTTCATTCATCCATTCTTTGCTTTTTAGAAGGCTGGACCCCAGACTGATGATTACATGAAGATATTTTTTCCACATTCAAATAACAGATTCTAGAGAAAGAGATGAGGACATAATGTTAAAATCGTAAGATAGCTGCATGCATGTGAAAACAGCTGTGACAGCAATAAATAAAGTAACACCAGCAAAAAGTGCACTATGATGAGACATTTACACTTTGCTCTAACAGCATGCTTGTGTTACTTCAAAACAATGACTTAAATATGATGCAATAAAAATAATGTGTTTGAGCCAGAGCTGCTGTCTGGGAGGCTTACCTCAAGTCTATAACTGTAATTCAAGTCAAAATTTAATAACACCAAAATAGCTAGGCAACTTTAAGTTTCAGAACCAATGAAAGTTCACTTCGTCAGAGATTGCAGTACAGTTGTAGAGCTGTCAAAACAAGAAAATCAATGCAATGCAACGCAACAGGAATACACTCTTAAAAATAAAGGAAGAACCATTTTTGGTTCCACAAAGAACCATTCAATCAAATGTTCTTTAAAGAACAATCTCTTTCTTACCTTTTAATATTCTGAAGAATCTTCTTTCATTCACAAAGAAGCATTGCGAAGCAGCTTTATTTTTAAGAGTGTCGAAGAAAACAGAGCAGTCACTGGGTTTGGAGATGTTAGCTATACTGTATGTAAAGTTGCAATATGTTTAATGTGTAATTATCTATTTATGATATGGTAGCACTATACATTTGATGTATTTGGCAAAGTGACTTGCATTACATTGAAGGTAAACAATAAGTTCATGCATTTACTGCACAGCAAATTCGGTGGTGTTAAAATTTCAGTGTTACAGTGTTCAAATAAAAGTGTACATTTACTGTAATAAACACCAGCTTGTGTGACATTGTGCCCCCAAGTGGTGCAATAGTGTGGTGTTGCGCTTCCAAACACCTGCCCAGTGTTAATATTACATACGGGAACTTGAAGTAATTGAGACAATGCAGTCCGCTTTTGACAATCTACCCTGTTTGGAAAAATGGCGGTTCTTTCGGTGGAATCGTGCGATTTAAAGCTAAACACAAAGGTAAGATTTAGAATCTTCACTTTTAACCTTTTGTTTTAATACAACTACATACATTTAATTGATATACAGAGTCTATAGCGAGACGAAAAAAAACCCCACTGACAACTGATTATTGCTGTTTTGATAAATATATATTGCTAGATCCAAACCGGCCTTTGCAGTGGCTTTTTGTGTCTTGAAGTCTACTGGAGATAAACGTCCTCAGGTAGGAAGCTTTCATGATAAAGTGAAGTTTGTTCATTTGAGGACTTGAAGTGAAGAAAAGATACCCCCCCCCCCCTCCTCTCTCTCTCTCTCTCTCTCTCTCTCTCTCTCTCTCTCTCTCTCTCTCTCTCTCTCTCTCTCTCTCTCTCTCTCTCTCTCTCTCTCTCTCTCTCTCTCTGTTTGTGGTTTCTCAGGATGATAGTAGTATACAGTGAAACGGGACTGTTTCTCCAGGACCAAGGTGCTACATATACAAGAAATACAGAACACGGGACTGCAAAGAACTAAACTGGACATAATTATATTAAATAGGCTAAGTAAAGGTTAAACTTACAAGTCCCCATGATTGACAAAAAAAAAGAAGAGCTAAGGCACCATTCAAGCGGCACAGTGGCTCTATCTCTTGGCCAAACAGAAGAATAACAGTCTGTCTGTATCGAATCTGCGAATCTCAAACTCCAAACAGTGAAACAGCAGCGTGCCGGTAGGATCGAGCCGTCACAGGACCATGACAGACCAGAAAACGAGCAAAGAGCAGAAGTATGATCGGCAGCTCAGGTACATATCGGTTGGGTTTTAAACAACATAATAATTCAGTTTACATGCACTGCGATTCTCCTTTAGCATTAGTTTTAAGCTTTCAAATTGCATCAACGCTGACATACAGAGGCCCATCGGTCGTAGCAAGAGCTTTAATCATCCCAGAGTTACTTCAGATTGATCTTGCTTTAATTCAATACACACTGCAGCAACATACTCAGTCTAATCTCCATATATAGCATATCAACAACCTTACTGATCAGAAACCACTGGATGTATTAATCTGCTCGACTGTTGCCTGTCTGTCTTGATTATGTTATTGTAGCAATGATTATAGGCTGGTCATTTATTGGTTGTTATGTGTTTGTATCAGGTTGTGGGGAGATCATGGACAGGAAGCACTTGAAAATGCCCATGTGTGTCTCATCAACGCCACTGCAACCGGCACTGAAATCCTCAAAAACCTTGTGCTGCCAGGTGTCAATAAAATATCTCACTGTGCAGCTCCAATCATAACGCTGAGGCATGCATTCATTGTGTTAACATAATTCTTTCTCTGCTTCTTAGGAATTGGAGCCTTTACCATAGTTGATGGGCACAAAGTGTCAGGGGAGGATGTTGGAAACAAGTAATCATTGTCTTGTTTTTGTGACCATCTTAAAGAGATATTTGATTATAGTGTGATGAATGGATAAATGTATCACACTGCACCATATTGAAAATGTGACTGATTCTGGTCATGCTTTGATCTGTTCTGCAGCTTTTTTCTCACCAGCAGCAGTATTGGGAAGGTAAGCACAGAATTGGGTGTCCATAACAAGTCTGTCCAAACCTAAAGTGATGTGTATGCTGTATGATGTTTTGCTTATTTTGCAGAACAGGGCTCAGGCTGCTACTGAACTGCTGCAGGAGCTCAATAGTGATGTGTCTGGAAACTCTGTAGAAGAGGTCAGTGTTAATGTAAACATACTGTAGTTTTACTTTTAGTTTAAACTCGGCTGTACAAAACCAGTTTCGGACAATTTGCTCAAAACTATGAAATTGAATGAATAGGAAATGTATAGTGACTGAAATCTTAAGCTAATCAAAACAATAAGAAATCTCTCTTTTAAAAACATTAAAACATCTTCCTGAAACGTTTGAACGGCAGTGTGCATAGGGTGCAATATTTATTAACAACTAACTGCAATCATTTAATCAAAAGCCTCTATATCTAAAGGAATATTAATTCTAAAGGGACATAAATTCAGTCAAATGTGTTCAAACCTTTGTGAGATAGTGAATCTTTTCATTTTCTTAAATCTTAATTAATCTATTTTTTTTGATATTCAGAGTCCTGATAAGCTTTTGGACAACGACCCTGAGTTTTTTCACAGATTTAGTCTGGTCATTGGCGTCCAGCTTCCAGAAAGGTATTAGTACTAGAATACAAATCTGAATATATTGTTCCTTTATTGTTTTCATGAGTTACTTTTAAATGCATTACGAAACAGACATGTTAAATAATAATAAAAAAGAAAAAACCCTATGCTACTATCTAATTGGTTGTATGTGCTGACTCTTCAAATTAATATATGCCTTTGTCTTTTTTTGACAGCACATGTTTGAGGCTGGGGAGTGCTTTATGGGATGCTGGTGTGCCATTCCTTGTATGTCGAACATATGGACTTATCGGTTACATGAGACTTATCGTGAAGGAGCACACAGGTTATATAATCATAATTTCCTGAAGCAAAATATTTTTTTAGAGATTCATTTATTAACACTTGGCCAGGATGGTTGAAATTTACTGTAGTGCAGTAACTTTGCTAAAATTTCATTTAGAATTTCTTAAAGGGGTCATCGGATGCCCATTTTCCACAAGTCGATATGATTCTTGAGGGTTTTAATGAAAAGTCTATAACATACTTAGGTAAAAATTTCTTAATGGTAGTTTAAAAAAAACTCCCTTTTTACCCTGTCAAAATCAGCTCTTTTTAGAGAAAGCAGTTTCCTTGCATGTTGCTTTAAATGCTAATGAGCTCTGCTGACTCCGCCCCTCTGTTCCCTGGGGTGTCCAGCACACTGTAAACTGTAGCTGTGAAACTTGATAACTAGCACAGTATTAGGAAAGGCGATTTGAAAAGATTTATAAAAAACCCTTATACTCACTTCTACTGTAGATGAAGCTGGAACACGAATGATTTGTGCAAACTTAAACACATTTATCAGCGATCGGCGCATTCCCTTCAAAAATGAAAATAACGTTAATCTCTCTGCGTCTTCAGTGGCTCAGATGTCGGGAGTAAATGACGACTGCTATTTTAATTATTACATCCAACAACAGAACGTCTCAATCGCTTAATCAGAGACATTCTTGTCTGCCCTTGCACCGGAGTAGACACAATGGCAGACAGCTCACTCAGGGCGGGTCTAAGGTAAGACGGTCCTGTCAATCAACTATCGTGGGAGGGGCCTGTTCAGAACTACATCATTCTGACAGGAATCTCAGGACAGCCTGATTTGAGAAAGGAGCTTTTAAAATAGGGATTTAAAAAAAAGCACTGGGTGGATTTTATTATTATAGTCAAGTCAAGTCAAGTTTATTTATATAGCCCTTTAAAACAGCATAAATGCTGACCAAAGTGCTGCTCAACATACCAAACAAAACATCCTTGTACAATACAATTTAAACACTAATAATAAAATATGAAAAGAAACCAAAACAAAAGTAATACAATTAAGACTGGAAACATCATGCAATTTAAAACATTATTTAAGACTAAAAAATAATAATATTAATTTAATAGTTAATATCAAATTACACATATGCCTGAGAAAAAAAGTAAGTTTTAAGAGAAGATTTAAATGTAAAAAGTGTAGGGGAAAGTCTAATAGACAAAGGTAGGGAATTCCAGAACTTAGGACTAAGAACTGAGAATGCTCTGTCACCTTTGGATTTAAGTCAAGATTTTGGAACATTTAATATCATCTGAGTGTTCTCACTGGAGAGTACGAGTGGAGAAGGTCTGAAATATATGAAGGTGCAAGACCATGAAGTGATTTAAATACAAATACTAAAACCTTAAAATCAACTCTGAATCGAACAGGTAGCCAATGAAGTGATGATAACACAGGTGTAATATGTTCTCTCTTTTTTGTCCCTGTTAAAAAACGAGCCGCAGCATTCTGTACCAGTTTTAATCGCGAGAGCAAGGACTGATTTATTTCAGCATATAGAGCGTTACAGTAGTCCAGCCTGGTTAAAATAAATGCATTTATGGTTGAAATAAACGCAATTATAGGATGGACATCTAAACGCACATTTATGTTCAAACAACATTTAAAGTGAATTTTGCATTCGATGACCCCTTTAACATTTATGTAAATACATCTTTTGTGAAAATGTTGAATGGTCTGTCTGTGTTTTTCACCACAGTGATCGAATCTCATCCAGATAATGCATTAGAAGACCTGAGACTAGACCAGCCATTCACAGAGCTCAAACACTACATAGAGTCCTACGACCTGGACCGCATGGAGAAGAAGGTCAGATTAATTATTGATGTCCTTTTTATTGTATGTGACTGACTTGCATGTATTTTGTGTTTATTTTTAAGTCGTAGCAGTTTAAAAAATTGTTGTATGTATTTTGGTTTCATTTTAGGACCACAGTCATACACCATGGATAATTGTGGTTGCCAAATACTTGGAAAAGTGGTCTAGTGAGGTAATTTTTGACATAAACTTGTGAGCTTTCTTAATATGTGACCTCCTAAATGATCTTCTCATAGTGGATCCTCTCTGATCCAGCACAACTGTCAGTTACCGAAGAATTATAAGGAGAAGGAAGCTTTCAGACAACTCATCAGAGAAGGTAATGTAATGCCATGTTGTTCCTTTCAGTCATTTTTCGGTAGCTCATTTCTGTTGTTGTAGGTTTTCCTTCATTTCTGTATTTTCTCAGGAATCCTTACGAATGAGAATGGAACACCTGCAGATGAAGAGAACTTTGAGGAGGCAATCAAGAATGTGAACACGGCTCTGAACCCCACCAAGGTAGAACTCCTTACATTTGAAAAGTTGTAGTTCTAGTTTATGTTCCTTGCATATGATTTGTATTGATCTTTGGCCCATTGTAATGTAGGTCCCCAGTGCAACAGAGGACATTTTTAATGCCGAGCAGTGTGAAAATATTACCTCACAGGTTAGTGGCAACATGCAAAACTACTCCTAAGCCACCTTTAATCTGTCTTTCTTTAACATTCACATAAGATTGTTGCATTTTGCTCTTAGTGGCAATTGGAATTGGTCATGATTCATTCATTACCCTCCATTTATTTGCCATGGTAAAATGAAAAGGGTTTGAAATATTTAAACACACTAAACTTCAGCATGCACTTAAAATAAGATCTCCAATATTATTCTCTACTGGGGAAATGTATTGCTTCCAGTTTGCTGTTTTTTAGAGGTAGTGAAAAGGTGGCTTTTTTATTTTATTAGTATTCTCCATTATCCCACTAATAAAGCAGATGCTGCAATATGTTACTTGAGTTTCCTAGGTTTCCAATGTCACTCGGTTATTTTAGCTGTACAAAAACAGTACTGTGACTTCACACTATTTTAATTTGTTATTGTACACTAAACAAAATGATAAATGCAACTCTTTTGTTTTTGCCCCCATTTTTCATGAGCTGAACCCAAATATCTAAGTCTTTTTATATGTACACAAAAGGCCTATTTCTCTCAAATATTGTTCACAAATCGGTCTAAATCTGTGTTAGTCAGCACTTCTTTTTTGCTGAGATAAAATAGAAAAAGTCTTACATCTTTGAGTTCAGCTCGTGAAAAATGGGGGCAAAAAACAAGTGTTATAATTATAAAAAGTACTTAGAAGTTTACTGCACTTTATTTTTTTAGTTATTTACCCATAGTGTCTAAAGAATCTTACACATTCATAAGAAATAGCTTACTTTCCCATTGAAAAAGAGAGAGAATACATTTTAGAACTTTTACTATGTGCTTCTTTCTGTAAATATTTAGTTACAAGCAAAAAAAAAAAAAAAAAAAAGCTAACTATATGTATGAATTTCAATAATATCAGTTTATACTTCACCAGTAGCTTTAATCTGTCTTCTCGTAGAGCCCATCCTTCTGGGTGATGGCACGAGGAGTGCGGGACTTTGTTCGAAACGAGGGGAAAGGAAAGTTACCTGTGCGAGGAACCATCCCAGACATGATTGCAGATTCAGACAAATTCATCAAGTTACAAAATGTGTAGGTATTTAGCATTCAGATCACAAAGAGTCTAGGAACATTTTATTAGTAGTAATGTAATATTATTTTATTAGTAATGTGTAATGTGAAATTTGCCTGGTATTGCAAAGAACTGTTGGTAATGACCAACAGCTGAGGAACGTTACGTACTCAGATATGTGTTTTCGCTTAATTCCTGCTGACTGTGTTTTTGGGGTAAAATAGCATTTGTTTGACACTTTCCATTTCAGCTACAGAGACAAAGCCATGAAGGACGCAGCAGTTGTGTCCAAACACGTCGAAGCACTTTTACAACCATTTGGAAAGGTATTTACATAATCAGCAGACTCTTCTGTAATAACTGCAGTTTTTCTCTTTTATTAGCACATTAACATTAATGATCTGTTTACTCCAAAGCCTCCAGAAAGCATCTCTGAACATGAAATTAAACTTTTCTGTGAGTACCTCATTAACATTTCTTATAAGGTTTTTTAAATTTTAATAAAATGAAAACTAAAAGACTTTCAAATCACATTACAATAGAACATAGATAACATAGCAAATGTTTAAACTGAGAAAGTTTACAATTTTATGCACAAAATGAGCTCATTTCAATTTTGATTTCTGCTACAGGTCTCAAAATAGTTGGGACGGGGCATGTTTACCATGGTGCAGCATCTCCTTTTCTTTTCAAAACAGTTTGAAGACGTCTGGGCATTGAGGCTATGAGTTGCTGGAGTTTTGCTGTTGGAATTTGGTCCCATTCTTGCCTTATATAGATTTCCAGCTGCTGAAGAGTTCGTGGTCGTCTTTGACGTATTTTTCGTTTAATGATGCGCCAAATGTTCTCTATAGGTGAAAGATCTGGACTGCAGGCAGGCCAGGTTAGCACCCGGACTCTTCTACGACGAAGCCATGCTGTTGTTATAGCTGCAGTATGTGGTTTTGCATTGTCCTGCTGAAATAAACAAGGCCTTCCCTGAAATAGACGTTGTTTGGAGGGAAGCATATGTTGCTCTAAAACCTTTATATACCTTTCAGCATTCACAGAGCCTTCCAAAACATGCAAGCTGCCCATACCGTATGCACTTATGCACCCCCATACCATCAGAGATGCTGGCTTTTGAACTGAACGCTGATAACATGCTGGAAGGTCTCCCTCCTCTTTAGCCCGGAGGACACGGCGTCCGTGATTTCCAACAAGAATGTCAAATTTGGACTCGTCTGACCATAAAACACTATTCCACTTTGAAATAGTCCATTTTAAATGAGCCTTGGCCCACAGGACACGACGGCGCTTCTTGACCATGGTCACATATGGCTTCCTTTTTGCATGATAGAGCTTTAGTTGTAAGGCTGGGCGATATGGAGCAAAAAATATATCTCGATATATTTTGCTGTATCTCGATATACGATATATATCTCGATATCATTACAGGAAAAATAACCCCCCTAGAACTACTGCAAAAACAAATATGCCAAATATTACATGTTTAGGGCCCTATGAAACGTTTTATTTTTTCTTCACCATATGTTTTTTTGTGTATGTGTAATTATTTAAATGCATAAAAACAACTTAATTATTATTTAAAAATTCTACACAAATTCTTACAATAGCCTTATGTGAAATGTTTTTTCCCTTCAGAAATTCTGTGTATTTACATTTTTCTGGTTATCAAATGAAGGCATAAAACATTCATTTAATTTATCTATGAATTATTTAAAATTAAGCAAACTTTATTTTTTGGTAAACAAAGGGGATTTACTATTAAAAATAAAACATGGAAGAAATGTTGTGTGATTATTCCTTTAAAAATTGTTCGTTTCTTTTTAATAGTAGTAGTAGTGGGCTATGTACATTCTGCTGAACAATAGTAATAGATTTCTGGCAAATACTTTTATTTTGACGAATCGTTACAGTTCTGTGTATGTGATACTACAGTCTATGATGTGATATATGCCCGCTAGTTTTACTCAAATCAAACGGTCAGATGCTCATGAAGTGACTCTCAGAGCAGTTCTGGAGATGTTCTTCATGTGTTTACGTCCTGATTTAGTGAGATGACAGAAGCTGAAATCACCGCGAGCGTCACGCGCGCTTCCGTGTGTTTAATGAATGAAGACGCGCTTCTGCTCCATTCATTAACACAGACACGCAGGATTCATATTTAAATAGTCCTTTACGGCTTAATATTTGCAGATATTAGTCCATATCGCGATTTGATGTAAGTGCAATGACCTACGTTTGATTAATTCATTCAAAATCTGACAAATTCGGTGCCATTCCGTGTTAAACTGTAAATTCCGTTTTTATGATTCCCTCCACGTTTTCTGCATCGTGGAAATCATTGGGCCATACAGTAGACATCTGCCTGCTGTTCGCCCGATGTCTGAAAACCGAAGTATCTCCATAAAATGGAGCCAGTTGTCCTTTTTTTTTTAGACTTTTTTTTAGACTAGTTCTCTACACGCGAGGGGAGTGGGGATAAAAGCAAGGAGGCGGGGGGCGACGAGCGGGGGCGAGCACAGCACAGAGAAGGCCAACAAGCAAAGTGGCGGAATCAGAATTAAATATAAACAATATATCGATATATACGATATGCCAAAATCCATATCGTGTTTAAAAATATCTCGATATATTTTAAATATCGCGATATCGCCCACCCCTATTTAGTTGGCAACTGCTGATGGCACGGCGGATTGTGTTTACCGACAGTGGTTTCTGAAAGTATTCCTGGGCCCATTTAGTAATGTCATTGACACAATCATGCCGATGAGTGATGCAGTGTCGTCTGAGAGCCCGAAGACCACGGGCATCCAATAAAGGTCTCCGGCCTTGTCCCTTACGCACAGAGATTTCTCCAGTTTCTCTGAATCTTTTGATGATGTTATGCACTGTAGATGATGAGATTTGCAAAGCCTTTGCAATTTGACGTTGAGGAACATTGTTTTTAAAGTTTTCCACAATGTTTTCACGCAGTCTTTCACAGATTGGAGAGCCTCTGCCCATCTTTACTTCTGAGAGACTCTGCTTCTCTAAGACAAAGCTTTTATAGCTAATCATGTTACAGACCTGATATTAATTAACTTAATTAATCACTAGATGTTCTCCCAGCTGAATCTTTTCAAAACTGCTTGCTTTTTTAGCCATTTGTTGCCCCCGTGCCAACTTTTTTGAGACCTGTAGCAGGCATTACATTTTAAATGAGCTAATTAAGTGGATAAAAGTGTAAAATTTCTCAGTTTAAACATTTGCTACGTTATCTATGTTCTATTGTGAATAAAATATTGGCTCATGTGATTTGAAATTCCTTTAGTTTTCACTTCATTAAAATTTAAAAAACGTCCCAACTTTTCCGGAATTCGGGTTGTAGATATTCCAACACTTTTGCAAAATCCTGTAATATTCTACATCAGGTCTCCTTTTCCATCAGTTTGTTTGCGTACGTGATGTTCATGGTTCCAGTAATTAGTGAAAAATCTCCTCTTTGGGAATTTTAGCAGGTGGCTTCCTCCACAAATAATTATAAAGCCTATGTTGTGTGGTGTTTTGTGTCCCACAGGTAAAAACGCAGCTTTCCTCAGAGTGGTGCGCTGCAGGTCTCTGGCAGAAGAATACAGTGTGGACACTTTCAATAAAGATGAAATCAGTACGTCTTCTCTGCGCTTCTCTCTCCGCCTGTGGTTTATCTCGGTTTCTAAATGTTATGGCCACTGCACAGGATTGTTTAGAAGGATTTACTAACATGCTTCATTGTTGTGTATATCCATGCTCGGGTGTTGCTGTGTGTGTTTAAGCTATTTTTCTCTGTCTCCATAGCATCCTGTATGGACAGTGCAGACAGTGAGATGGTTCTGTACCTCATGCTCCGCTCGGTCGATCACTTCCAACAGCAACACTCCCGATACCCCGGTCAGAAGAGTTATCAAAAAAATTTAGAAACTCTCAACCATGGCACAGATTTTAAAATGTCCATCAAGTCACCGATTTTTATATACTAACTCAAACTTGGATTTGTCACTATTTTATGTATGTATTTATTTATTTTGGACATGGTACTATGGTAATGCCACCTTTCTTGGAGTACCATGAAGATATTACCGTATTGGTGCTGAATCGGTTTATTGTAAATAGTAACAATATTTCACAATATTGCGGTTTTTATTGTATCTACCATAACAGACTTCTTTCAGAAACATTCAAATGGACACCAAAGTTGTGTATGTGCACATAGAGTATGACTGTTTTTCTCAGGTGTCTACAATTACCAGGTGGAGGACGACATTAACAAACTCAAGCTGTGTGTAAACAGTCTTCTACAGGAGTACAGTCTGAGCGTCAGTGTGAAAGATGACTACATCCATGAGTTGTACGTTTCAGTTCACAGTTAAGCTCCTTTGGTTTGAAGCTGTACGAACTAAATATTTATACTAAAACCAGTTTTGTAATATTGGCAATGAAGAAGCACACGTTCTCCTGTTCATCTGGTCCGTCTGTGTATAATCCGATGGTAAGTGTAAATGTTATTTTCATATCTTCCAGCTGCCGTTATGGAGCTGCTGAGCCACACACAGTCGCCGCTTTTCTGGGAGGTGAGTGTTTATGTACTTATTCAGGATCCTGCAAACACACACACACCTCATCGAACATTCATAATAACATAACATCCGCTATAATATGGATTTAATAGTATAAGGGAAATCACATTAGGAAATGTAAGTATGGCCTTTCTCAATAACTGTCTTCACTGCTTGCATTACTATATGTTTTGTAAGGCTCTATTTATTTTCATCTGACATTGATATGATTCATGGTTTTCTGTAGCATGAGCTCATTTAATGTTGCCAAGTGTTATGCTGCTGGTTATTGGCTTCTTTTTATTTACTATCACGATGTAAAAAAAAAAAAGAAAAAAAGCCATTGGTGTCATGTTATCTGGTCACCTGATTAAATGAACAATAACCTGTGAATTATCCATTTGAATCTCTCTCTCGTTTTACTATAAGAATCTTAAAGGGATAAGTTCATCCAAAAATGAAAATTCTGTCATTAATTACTCACTCTCATGTTTTTCCAATTGGACATTTTTATAGACCATTCAGAAATTATAATTTTATGAAGCTACGAGAAAACTTTTTGTGTGCAAAAAAAACTAAAATAACAACTTTATTGAACAATTTCTTATCTTCCGGGACAGTCCGATGCCATTGTCGAGAGTACCACAACATATGCAATAATGGCATCAGACTGTCCCAGAAGAGTTGTTGAATTCTTATTTTTGGTATTCTTATATTCTCGTAGCTTCATAAAATTAAGGTTGAACCACTGATGTCACATGGACTATTTTAACAATGTCCTTACTACCTTTCTGGGCCTTGAATTTGTCAGGTTCATTGCTGTCTATGCAGGATCAGAATGCTCTTGGATTTCATCAAAAATATCTTAATTTGTGTTTTGAAAATGAATGAAGGTTTTACAGGTTTGGAACGACATGAGGGTGAGTAATTAACGACAGAATTTTTATTTTTGGGGGAACTATCCCTTTAAATAGTGAATGAACATTAGGTTTAGTAAAAAATAAAACAAAACATGAGTTAAAATTAGGGCAACCAATTAGGGTAATTACCGAGAATATATTTGGTTTACACAATCTTAAATGCATTACGTAAATGCCAGTTTTCCAAATCATGCATCCAGATGTGAACGACATAGTAATGCCAGTTGTAAAGAGGCCCATTATCTGTCTTTTGTTGCAGGATCAGCAGCTCAAGAAGCCATCAAAATCATCACGCACCAGTTTGTACCTTTCAACAACACGTTCCTCTATAATGCCATGTCACAGACCTCTGCTACTTTTCAGCTTTAGAGCAATCGTCCCTTCCAGTTGTGTTTCCTCATTCCTCTATCAAAGTGTTGGCCTCGAATTGGCAATCGAGTTTGTGTATACTTACACTGATCAGTTTGACAAGACCAGAACTGATGCTGCATACTGAATAAACAGTATATCTCCCAAGCTTTTGTGTGGGATTTTTGTGTTCTTTCCACAACAGTTTTAATGTACATACACTGACTTTACTGTCATTTTTGATAATTTTAATGCATCCTTGCTTAATAAAAGTTTTTTTCATCTTACTTCAAGTGTATCACATTTTCCAAAACATACTGAGCAGCAGTTTTCAACATTGTTAATAGATGTTTCTTGAGCTGCAAATCAGCAAATTAAAATGATTTCTGAAGGATCGTGTGACACTGAAGACACTATCCAATCACTGGAATAAATTGCATTTTAAAATGTTATACAATATTACTATTCTTACTGTATTTTTGTTCAAGTGAACATAGCACTATGCTTTCAGCCTACATTATCTGATATAAACGTGTGACATTTTCACATGGTAACTGGAGAACTACTGTTTATGCATGTCATATAATTTTTCTAAATATGTGCTAAGCTGTATTGTGGTGAGCTGCTGCTGTTTGTTTGGGCAGATCACAGAGTTATTTCCTGTTGTAGGGTGGAGTGCTGTGTTTCTACAGCCGGTCTAAAAGCAGACGTCTCTGTGGTTTAAAGAGAATAACTAGGTTTTCCTCATAGTGAGTCTAGACAGAGGAAGGACGAAGTCAGTGGCACGTAAACATATATTTTTACTCATTCCCAAGCCTCCCAAGAATTGAAAACTTCCTGACTGACCTACTTTACCCACAAAAATGTCTAAGAAATGTTTAGTACACTCCCATCAGTGTGTTTTAAAGCCCAAATCCATTGGAGGGCACCCTCCTCCTTCTGCTGGAGCACATTCTGACCCAAGCTGTTCCTTCTCTGCACATTCCACTGTAAAATAATTCATAACTGGAGGCTCTCCTTACATTGATCTGTCAAGCAAGACTATGTTAATAAGAAACCAGAATATGTTGTTCAGTTACTACTTCATTGTTTTCATGGAAGCAGAAACTGTTTAAATGTTCTCCTGCTCATGACTAATATATAGGTGACTGTGTTACGAAACTTTCCCTGTGACCCCTGCATGAGGAGGCCGTGTTTGTGGAGGATTGCTGGGCTCAGCCTGCAGCTTTTCTAAACTAATGGAAATTCCCCCGGGGTGATTTACTTCTCCTGGATCCAGAGTGACATTGAAAGCTTGACTATGACTTCTCTGTATACACTAGCAGATTGAAACCATCTCATGGAGGCCTTGCTTGGAAATACTGCTTATCTGTTTAATATCCATGTTGTTCAACTTATGTCATGGCACTGAATGTTATGGCAACATCTGCTCAGTTCATGACCTCGTTTTTATCATCAGCTGAATTTAATTTTCATTTGGGGTCAGACTTGCCAGTGGTATTTGACTACTATTATAGTATTCATTAAAATGGAAAATTAGTTTTTACGATTTTCAGTTTTCATTTTAGTTTTAATTTAGGTTTTAGTACTTTTGTGATCCCATTTTATATTCGATGTCTTTACATTTACACAATCTATAATTATAAACTGATAAATGTATGTACAGTACATAAAAATTGCGTTGTATCAAATGATTCATTTAAATTTTAGAAAATAGTACACCTAAATATAAAGTGGCTCCAACTGTACACTTTTGTCATTTTATTAGTTTTTGCGCTTTTTTTCTATATTTCTATGCTAAAGCTTTAAATTTCATTTAAATATTTCCGTTTATGTTTTAGTTATTTCAGTACTTCTTTTATTTTTGTTAGCTGCCAAGGCAACATTTCTAATTTTCTCAAGTTGAGGTTTTTCTTTAAAAAAATTATAAATTGCATTTATTTATGAATATAATTATTCCATCTGTGCAATTTTAGCTCTGCTTGCAGGCTGTATACTGGACTGATAAACATTCGGACATTTATCACATTCATGTAATCTAATATAGCATCTTTTTGAAACTTATTTCTTGCTGATTTCCTTTTTTTTATGCTTCTCCTGATGTCTTCGATGTCATTGCAGCTGCATCAACAAGAGAAGCATGTGGAGCAAACCAAACGAGGTTTCAATTACATTAATGCATGATTTTTACAATAGATGGTTAACTAATGTTGTTCCTTCACTGTTTATTTTACTTCATAGGCTGCCAGTCACGTTTTATGAAGTTTTCTGTTCAATTTTAATGTTAACAACACTACAGCTATGCTATAATAAATTATGGTGGCATCGCTGTGCACTATTCATCTGCAACGATTGCACGGTTCACATGATGTTCTTTCTGAAATCTGCAGTAAAGCACTTTAAGCCTTCACATGAAGCTATATCGAACCTGGATATCCATGTCCAGAATCCATTCCTTTTGGCAGAACTGCTGAACAGAGCAGCTCTTCTTCATTAATATGGATGACTGAGGCCAGAAGCATCCAGAGGCGACACACAGTCTCTCATAAACACATGCTCTAGAGATAAAGAGACAGTGATGGAGCAATACTATCACCACATTCATTCACACATACTGCATTCTTTCTCCGTCTGCCATGTGAGCGGGAAAGTCCGGTACTTGCACAAATAGAGGAATATATAACTGACAATGTGAGAACAATTTGAATAATAATTAATTTATTGCTTGTGCCAAACTACAAACCAGAATCTGAGACTTCTGCTAAATAATTTTTTTCATCATATAAGTAATAAGGTGATTATTTGTGCTCTAAACCAAGGCTTCATTTAGTTGATCAAAAAAAAAAGAAAAACAGTAATATTGTAAAATTTTGAATATTGAACATTTGATTGATTGTATACTTGTGTTGTCTTGTTGTCTATAATACATATTTTCACTGTAAAATGTATGATCATCAAGATAATTTCACTATTATCTGTTTTGGATTTCCAATTTTTATTTTTATGAAAGTTTTTTTTTGTTTGTTTGTTTTTTTTTTAATACAAACAAATAAACAGAAGTAAAAGTTACTGTAAAGGACACCCAGGACACTCATCTGTCCAAAAAAGAGTCCTAATCAGAAAAGTGGATGAATAAAACATCTGAGATTTATATAGTCTCGAATTTCAAGGACAGTCTGTGCATGATAGCACTAATTCTGTCCCATTGTGCAGACAAGCTTAATAAATCCTCCAGCAGCAAACCAGCAGTATGTGCCACTACTAGATATTGCTTTTCTAATAACAGCACAGCTGTTGTATCTCTCTGCATACCAGTACTGAAGACTTTTGAACAAGCTAACGCTTAACGCTTGAACAAGCTAATGCTATGAATTGATCTAAATGGGACCTCCCGACCTCTGACCCTGAGCGAAGAGCTGAGAAAGGGGGCCTGGGTGTCTGTAACCGCAGCTGTGTTACATAAACACAGCATAAACTAGCCTGTCTGTCACGGGTGAGCCTGAAGACCTCATCACACGCACTGAGGAGCCTCACTCTGTCCTTAAATACAGCCCTTTTACCAGCCGGATTAATTGCCAGTGCGCTCTGAAAGCAAACTGTTAGGACACTATAGACTGCTTCATGCTTCCTGCTGCACATGTTCTTTAAAATCCAGTCTGCACACTGACTTAGTGACCGTACACAATGCTAATTGACACTTTAAAGACTCTCATTCTGCCATAAAGCTTTTGGAGCACAAAAATGTATGTTGATATTACCATACTTTGATTTGTCTTGACATCAAGCCTTGATGTATTACTTTAATGCCCTAGTTTAAGTGTATGGTAATCATTCAGTATTATGGAATATAAAAAACTTCATGGATTTACCATCTGACTATCATTGTATTACAGTACTACTATAGTATGTTTTAGGGCCTCAGCATGTTCAGGGAATGATTTGCTCAGACTGTGCTGTATTAATGCATTCATCCCAGCTCCTCCAGACCCCAGGAGAGATGGAGAGACATAGTGCAGCACTGGCAGATGGCCAAGCAAATATCCAAAATAATAATCAGCAGATTTCAGCAACCTCCCCGCCTGTTTCCAGCCCTTTACCCCCACCTTTCTCCCTTGCTTTACCCTTTGTCTGTGTTTATAGACATAGTTCTGATTTATATAAATACAGGAACAGCATATCGACAGTTTTGTTGATTTATTTTGAGCGCTTACTTAACAGCATGGGAAAATTAGTGCACGGAAAATGCATATAAAGGAAACACTTGTACTGTGTCAGTGCTCAAGATTGGCCCATTGATTTTCACGACAGGACTGTCCACACACAAACATGGCCAGCTCATCTATTGTTCAGTGCCTCCACCTGTGTGTGCAGATAATGCACCACCCAACAGCCTTCGCTCAGATCCTGAGAAACAGTGTATGTATGCATATGATATGAGTGTTTGGTTGACCATTCAAGTTACTGAATATATATATAGAGAGGTTTCACACACGTACTGTATAGCCTTGTGCATGGGAAGCACAATGTAAAAAAAAAAAAAACAAGTAACAATGTACAAATGCTACACTGTAAAACCTGACAAGTTACGGTAACTCAAACCATTTGAGGATACTGATTGCCATAAACGATTTAAGTTTTAAAACCAATAAATATGAGTACTATAAACCTTTTAACTTATTTATCCTATACTCCATGAGGTTATGTTCCCACACACTGTAGAAAAAGTAACAGAATATTGATAGTAATATGCAACATATTAGCATATTAAAATCATTTCTGGAAGATCATGTGACACTGAAGACTGGAGTAAGTGACATCACAGGAATACATTACATTTTAGATATTCTGTATTTCATAAACAAAAGCTGTTATTTTAAATGGTAACACTGTTTACATAATTTCTGTACAAAATAGTGTACATAATATTGTACATTTCAAGGACATTTGAACAGTAGTGTACATAAGTTACACATAATTTATACCAAAAAAGTGCAAAGTAAAGTGACAGTCTTTAAAAGAATTTTTTTTTAAGTCCATACCATCATTTCTGGTTATTTTAACATCTAATTTCTGAATAAAATGATTCATTTCTCACCAACCCCAAACTTTTGAATAGTATTGTATGTATCTAAAATGATGTGGTGCGTAGCGTGTAAGCATGTGCGTCATGTATACATGCAAAACATGCAGACATGCTCCGCACACACATTCTCTAGCTGCCTGTTTTATCTCCGGCACCCAATTTTTTGCATTCTGTTCCTCGACCATCACTGTTATCTCTTTAAAGGCATGCACCTGTGCTTAGTCACACACATCCTGCTACTCAAACATGCTGTCTGAATTAATCATTCATAATTCATGTGCTGATACTGAAGCTGTCTTTACTTCCTCTCTGAGGCTGAGAGCAGTGTGTGTGTGTGTGTGTGTGTGTGTGTGTGTGTGTGTGTGTGTGTGTGTGTGTGTGTGTCTGTCAAGAGGGGCGGCTGTTAGTTATTCAAAGCAGAAACCCAGTGACCCATACTGCAGGACGCACCTCCCCACTGGGTGGAAACTTTCAGGAGGCCATGCTGGGAAAACAAGAGCCAAAGATGGAAAAGACTTTAAGAGAGGAGAGCTGGCCCTTGTCTCATTCTCTTCCCTTCAAAAGTGGGGCCTCTTATATTTACTTAAATAGTCTATGGCCTGGGTCATTGTCAATTGCCAAATTTGATTTAAAAAATCTCACCAATCCCAGTTATGCATGGAATTCCTTCTAATAACCAATAGCACATCCTTGAGTTTAACAGTGTGCTTCTCTTGAACAGCATCCTCTCTCTCTCTCTCTCTCTCTCTCTCTCTCTGAAACGGTCACGCTCCACAGTGAAGAGTTGATGAATGTGGAAAGAGGTAGAGATTTCCATTGATAAGTAGTGCAGCCTTCATTAATTTGAGAAATCATACCATACCAGCAATGGCCAAATACTGGCATCAGATAAAGGTAGAAATATAGTGGGTAGAAAGGTAGAAACTAAAAATAAAAGGTGATTTTGTTTTATTTGAACATATGAGTATATAAATGTCTCATATGCAGGTAATGATGAGCCTGTAGCAAATTGAAATACCCTGGTTTCATGGCATCTTTACCCCCATAGACTGAATAAGCTTGTGTTCTTCCTGTATTCATGCCATTCCTCCTGCTGATTACATTACCATGGCTGATTTCACTTTATTAGTTTTTCTGTTTTTACAAGGAAGGACATCATCATACCTAGATCCATATCTAGTGAGAGAGAGAAAGATAGGCATGTATTTGTAAAAATGTGCTTTCCTGGTTGAAACTCACATATGATACTATTGTGTTGTGTTTGCTACACAGTTATTATAGGGTTACTCCACCCGAAAATGAAATTCTTGTCATTAATCACTTACCCCCATGTCGTTCCAAACCTGTAAAAGCTTCGTTCGTCTTCAGAACACAATTGAAGATCACAATTGAAGATATTTGGGATGAAAACTGGGAGGCTTGCGACTGCCCCATAGACTGCCAAATAAATAACAGCGTCAAGGTCCAGGAAAGTATGAAAAGCATCGTCAGAATAGTCCATCTGCCATCAGTGATTCACGACGAGAGTACCTTTTCTACACAAAGAAAACAAAAATAATGACTTTATTCAACAATTCCTCTCCTCTGTGTCTCTCCAAATCAGCGTAGTGCCATTTTGGCAAATCTGAGCTGTATGCAGATGGTGTACACTCTTCTGTATCAGCTGTGCCACAAGGATACGTTTTTTACGTGTATTTATGCTTTGTTTTGAAAGCAAACAACGCATCAGCGCAGCACGAAGCGTACACCATCTGTGTACAGCTCAGATTTGCCAAAATGGTGCTACGCTGATTTGGAGAGACACAGAGGAGAGGAATTGTTGAATAAAGTCGTTATTTTTGTTTTCTTTGTGTACAAAAGGTACTCTCACCGCTTCATTACGTTACGATTGAACCACGGTTGAACCACTGATGTCAGATGGACTATTCTGACGATGATTTTCATACTTTCCTGGACCTTGACTGTATTTTACTTGGCAGTCTATGGGACAGTCTCAAGCCTCCTGGTTTCCATCCAAATATCTTAAATTGTGTTCCGAAGATGACCGAAGCTTTTAAGGGTTTGGAACGACATGGGGGTAAGTGAATAATGACACAATTTCCATTTGGGATGGAGTATCCCTTTAAGGCGTTTTAATTGGTTTTAGCATGTGGTTTCTGGGGTGTTCTGTGTGTTTGCTAAATGGTTGCCCATTGTCAAGTTTTTATGATGTAGTAGTCTCTATGAATTTTAGGGTCCTCTGATGGTTCCTATTTCAATATAACTAAAAAGGGCTCCAGTTTGCAACAAAATGGACACAATTAAGTGGTCCATTTTTGCAATAATACAAATGAGCTGAATTCCAATTTGCGAAAAAAAGAGAGAGAGAGAGAGAGAGAGAGAGAGAGAGAGAGAGAGAGAGACTACTAGTACTTTAGAGACTACTTCTAATGTAACCTAGTCAGAGAGTAAGTGTGATTTTGGACACAGCTTATAGTCCTTTTAAATGAGTCATGAAGTTTACTAGCACATGCTAGCAGGTTAGTGGGTTTAATCTGAGGCAATGTTTACGCCTGGTATTAAAATGCATTTTCAGTCTTATCACAATGGGACAACACTAAATACAGGAATAAACGGGCGATAAAAGTTTTGAGCTTGTCCACTTTCAACCACTTAAAGGTAATCAGGACAGAAGTGGTCAAAAGTGCACAAAAGAGATGGATTAAAACGCCAGGTACAAAACGGGAACGTGTCTCCCTTGACTATACTTGCGATTCGATCAAACAAAAACTAATCTTAATACCAGGTGTACATTCGAAGGTATTAGTTCATGACTGACTCCATCGCTGAACCGTGAATCATTGTTTGGGGTAAGTCTGCTACAAAATGGTAAATGTTACTGTGGTGTGTATTTTAGGTCTGTAACTGGTTGTGAGACAACACGTAGTTAAAGACACATATTTACAACAAGGTTTTGTTGTAATATATGGTTTTCTCACAACATGTCAGTTGTCAGCTCTCAGGGTGAAATTTAGAAACCACTAACTAATAATTATAGGCTAAAATGAGCCTGCTGTGAACAGTAAGGAGCACTCGACAGACTAGTTTCCGTAAGATCTGCAGTCACTGAAAGCACATCAGCATTTATGCAACATGAAAAAGATTAATCCAGGCTGTTGAATATGTGTGTGTGATGCTGTGTGCACATGTGTGTGTAGATTTGTCAGGATGTCTGGCTGTGCTGCTTTGCATGTGTCAGCAAGCTTGTATACAACTCTGCCAGCATAATGCTACAGAGACCCACAATGCAGCAGTCAGCAAGTGAAGAGAGGGGGTGGGGAAGAGACGGGTCAGAACTTTGATTTTTTGTTAAGAGGGAGAAGAGCTCTTTGTGTAGTGAAATTCCATAGCCACCGGAGGGCACCACTTCAGATACTCCCAAAGGCTGTATAAAAACAGGATACAACACAGTCCTGAGCATATCAAAAGCTGTTCAGAAAAATAAAATACTTATTGAATACTGTGCATTATACAGTATTTTGTTTTTAAATAGTAAGTGAAACAGTAGGCATACTCCAACAATGATACACTTCAAACATTAGCATGCTTAACCGTATGTTATATTGTTGTCACATGGCCTATCAAATCAAATTGCATGTTGGTGCTATTGTGCGCATTAATGAATTGAATTAATTTGAATTTGTGTGTGAGTTTAAGTAACACATCCTGTTGCTCCTTTGAAAATACAGTCCATTTTGTTCTCCCGACAGTGAAGAAAACAAGTGTGAACAGACTTTACATGTAAATCTCTCTATTAACAGTGATGTGTGGGCAATTCACATTTCAAACATGAATTTAACAGCATTGAGATCTCACTTTGTGATCAAACTGCAATGGATTTTATCATTAAACTCATTTTAATAAGACATATAATGCTGTAGACATATTGTTCTGCAGACAATATGGAGGTTTTACCTTTGATGCAGTTTTTTAACCATGTTTTAAATGCTGTTCTCGTTATTTCAGGGCTTGATCACTTTGATGGCCAGAACAAACTGTGTAATGCATGCACTCTATTATGTGCTTTTCTCACTGCCAAAACCACTCCAGCACACTCACAGGAAAGGTCAGTCTGCGGTGAGCTTTGTAATCCTAGACTATAGGGTGGATAAAACAACAGCTTTTTATTGTTTGTTATTGAGGAGATGTTATTGTTGATGTTATCGCTCACCTGCCTTTATGAAAAATCTGTACAACATTGAGCCAAAGAGCTCTCAGCACAGAAAAAATCATCTGACTGAAGGAAATGGTGTTGTACAGAGTAATGCTATGAGCTGGAGATGACCTGCTTTCACTGACAGCTTTTGGTTTTTAAAAAGGAGCTCTGAAATTGGGTAGAGGGTTGTTATCAGACGAGACATTGACTTCCTTACCACCAGGCAGATAGAGAGACAGACAGACAGAAAAGGACCTCTGTTTCACCCGGCTGCATCAGTGCTGTGCTTGGCATGCTGCAGGGACACAAAATCAGACAGTGTTATGCAAGTGTTTGGGTGGCTGGATATTACTGTGTGTGTGTGTGTGTGTGTTTGTGCAGAAATGTCTGTGTGTCTTGAAGGCAGAAGCACTATCTCGCTGCATGGTCAGTCTGTCCTTGTTAGTGTCTGTGTGAACGACAGCCAAAACACTCTGTACCAAAATGTCCATCGTCATCAGTGTATAGGCTTTTTGGTAAATGGTTGCAGACTGCGCCAAATCCAAAAACTAAATCCATGCTATCCCAATTTTTACCTTCTAAATTTTACTTCCCAGCACAATTTTATATATATATATATATATATATATATATATATATATATATATATATATATATATATATATATATATATATATATATATATATATTTTTTTTTTTTTTTTTTTTTTTTTTTTTTTTTTTATTTATTACAACATATAATTTAATCCGAGTATCTTTACTGGCCTTTAGAAAAGTATAAAGGGGCCTTTGGCAAAAATCATATGATGGTTTATAATGGATTTGCGAGAGCTTAGATTTGAAAACACATGTTAATAATATTACTTTTTGTCCCTGGCAGCCTCGTAAGAAGACAAAGCAGGATTACATGTTAAGAGACCACAAAACTACATTTTCAGCCTCACATTTCATTACCTCCTTCTCTAGAAAAACTTGCTGGTCAAAACTTTTTCCGCAATCCCTGAGGCTTGAGCTGTTTTCTCGGTTCCAAGAACTGTCCCATATTGAATGACATATCAAATCTCACCAAGACTTTTACATTTATATTCATGCATTTGACAGACACTTTTTTCTTTGTCTAAAACAACTTACAGTGCATTAAATCTATATGTTATGTGTAAATCTCCAAGTTACCACAGTAAATCACACTGTCATAGTGAATTCCATGCAGCATGTACTAATACAATATGTGTTGGGGAGCCTGTGTTGTATTACATTGGGAAGTATCCTTTCATTTCCTTTTTTTGCTTTTGTTTCCTAATTTTCTTTGTTAAAACACTCTTAGTCTAGATATGTTTCTCTCTCTCTGGGAGGTTTCTTTCGCTTTTTCTTGTGCTTGCAGATGTGGTGTATCATGTTAACATACTTCCTTTATTCCTATATTTGTCAGATTACAGAACTGCTGAAAAGCACTAGCTACCACAGGCTGTGTATGAGGATGTGCATGTGATAACACACTTCAGTCTAATTGCTTTATTGTTAGTACTTATGAACTAATGGCAGGAACTGAGCTGCATCAGAAAGTGTTTTTTATCACGGTGTGTGAGGGAAGTCTATGTATCCACATACACTACTGTTCAGAAGTTAGGGGTCAGTAAGATGTGTGTGCATATTTATTTTACATTTGTTGTGATGAACAAGAATAATACATTTGACTTAAGTTCCACTAAGGACTTATATACTTAGTTATACTCGAGATAATGCAGTCAAACTGTCCCTAAAGATCTATATTTAATATTTATGCGGGTCCTACCTCTGGTCTGATCGTAACTAGGGATGCAACAATACCCTTTTTTCATAACTAAAATACTATTATAAACTAGGTTAGTGGACAATTCATATGATAATTCATTCAACATTTAGTGAAACAGCATTTAGTGGGTAACAAATAAAAGTTAATAAGTGTAGGACTAAATCTGTTACACATTGCTCTTTGTATTATTGTAAAATGCATTCATAAAAACAAGTAAATATATTTATATATTAATATATAATATAAATTAAAAGACATTTCTTTTGAATGTATAGCACCGTAATGAAGGCAGCAACATATTATATAGGACAGAACAACAAAGAGTGTTATCTTTCATTGCGCAAAAGTATTATAATACTAAAGGGTATGGCTCCAATAGAGTGGTGGAACTATGATGTCACTTCGTAGGCAAACACCCAGAAGCAAGTTAGAATTTGAGCACTTCCGGTTCCTTAGTTCCAGAGTTAATAGGTTTTTTTAATGGGAGTTTGGATAAATCCCCTAAAATAAGGTCAGTGGTTCACACAAGCTCAAGATATTTTCACGTTTTATGCTGCCTTCCAGGCAGGTTTTTGAGCCCGTAAATCACGACTTCAAACCACGACTCACGACTTTGCAGCGTTCCAGGCAAGTCACACCAAACTGCCCGAGTGCGAGGAATTGTAACTAAATTATACATTTTATTACAAAGTTATATTGTCCTAAAATCTATTTCTCATCATGTACCATTTGCATAAACACTGCATCTGTATGCAATATTATCCGTAAGGGGTGCAAATGTTTCGTGGCCAATGTGACGTCAGAGCTCGGAACTGGGAGTACAACGATCTAGTACGAGTTCACGGATGGGAAGTCACGGGTTTGACTGGCTTTCTGGTGTACTTTTACGAGTAGAAAAACACGGGTTACAAGTTGCCTGGAACGCGGCATTATTCTACGACATAAAACACACCAATTACACCCCACTTATGATTTTTTTAAACTGTTACATTTCTTTTTAAAAAAAGGGTGCTAACACGTGTCTAAATGGGACTACAGGCGCTAGCGAAGACATTAAACGTCATGACGCCAAAAGCAAAGTTTATAAATTTACAGTATTTTCCAATCTTATAAATCATAATTTATAGTACAATTAATTGAAGAATAAACAATTAATAGTTTCCTGCATTTTATATTGTTGTTCGACAATGTTTACTTTTTTTTTACTTTGCCCCGAAATGCAACACAAGTCTTCGGATGGAAGATGCTCGTTTTATCACTTAATGATAGGGAGACTCTAGGTTCACAACATATGGTAAATTCATATTATTATTCCATGTAAACACCACATTAACTGGCTTAGTCACGGTGAAAGTGAAACTTTAACGATGCATAGTGCTTAAAGCCACATTAAAATTAAATGTTTATGACCACATGAAGCTGTTACGAGGCTTATAGTTTGAGGATAACATTTTGTGTACCCACCCTAACAAAGCGATAGCTGAAATATGGTACTTAATTAACTAAAATATGTTTAATCTTACCAAAACTTGCTCACTTTGCTGTTAGATTAAATGCACTAGAATTTCACTGAAAATGTGGGACACGTTTTTAATTAAAATATCCATATTAATCAAGGATTTATTGACTTTTAATTTTTAACTTTATTTCGAAATTTACAGAAATAAGTGCTTTCATATGTCTTATTCAGTTTTAGTTTGGCTCTAGTTTTGTATTTATTCCAGTTTATATGAAAAGGTTCATGTATCATTGATTAAAATTCATATACAGACTAAATCCTTTTTAACTGAACACATTAAAAAGATGTTTGAAAAGTTGTGGGAAGCATGGTGGTTGTAACGTTGAAGTCGAGCGACCATGGAGGTGTAGTTTGTTTATAGTCTAAGTTTAGCTTTTAATTTCCGGCACTTTTTTTAGGCATCAAAATTCATAAAAATTATATTATTTTGTGAAGATTATCTTGATGGACAAAACGTGTACGTTTCATGAACTATGACTGAACACAGAGCTTATTTTTTGCGATAATTCAAAAGCCTGAAAAAATCCTATTGGCTTTTTGTCAAGGGAACCAGTGTGATGCTAACAGCCAATCTGCATACAAAGCGACGTCATAGTTCCCTCACTCTATACAGAGCTGCACAACGTGTTTATGCACATTCCATGTGCAGAATGATGCGCTTGAAGCAACACAGCATCACAGCGCGCAACATAGAAAAGTTCAAAGCACAAAGGGAAGAGATATTGATGCATAGTGTATTATATTTGTGCAGTAGTTTGATCCTTTTCTGTTAACAGTTTTAAATCTCAGTTAATGAGGGCTCTTGAATAAGAATTTGTAACTGAATCCGACACGCAGTTTAAATGCTAAATCGAGGATGACAGCAGCTGCAGCGGAGAGAAGATTTTACATGAACTTAAATTTAATGACTGTACCTCACACTGAACTATGGAGCATCTTCACAACTCTTGAAATATAGTGCACTAAAACTTGATGGTGCTTTATGATGTTTTTATACCTTTTGTGGGCCTTAACAATAACACTGAATAGTACACACACAATATTGGATTTGGATCGGATTCGTCTGACCGACAAGTTACCCGATCTGGCAAGAGTGAGTATCTGATCGAGGCATCGCTAATTGTAAACTTTCTTTTTTATGTTTTTTTACTATGATATTTTCCTTTTTTTTTTTATCTGTCATCTCTCTCTATCTATAAGTCTATCTAATAACATCCATCCTGTTCACTCAAACTGAGTGCTCTCTTCTCTCTGTCATTGCAAGACATGCCCCCTTACTGCTGATTGGCTACAAGTGTGTTTTGGGACTTTTCAAAAATCACTTAGTGCACCTTTAATGATGGTACTTAACAAGATGCTAACTGATGGACTGAAGTCATGTTGATACTTGTAGATTATTGTTATGCTTTCAATGCTTTTATCATCTGTTTGGAGTCTCATTCTGGCATCACCCATTCACTGTACAGGATCCATTGGTGAGCAAGTGATGTGATGCTAAATTTGTCCAAATCTGTTCATATTAAGTAACAAACTAATCTACATTTTGGATGCCCTGAAGGTCAGTAAATGTTCAGCAACTTTTAATTTCTGTGTGAACTGTTCCTTTAAGAGGGTCAAAATGACCCACAACAGCTGAGGAGGAGTTGACAGGAGACAAGGACTGCTGGGTTCCAGTGGTTCTGATGGTATCTTCACAAACACATCCTACTCATTGGTTATGGCCAGACCAAAGATTTCAAGAATCCAGCGGCAAACCACACACATCAACCTCACTTCCTCTAGTTTCTCCTCTCATAGTCTGTGTAATGATGTGGTGATAAGCGATATTAAATAAAGGCTTTTGCGTGTCGCCTCCAGCATTTGCAATTGCACTCTAAGTGGTGCACTCAAGATGACTTGATATACAAAATGTTCTCTAATCACTCTTTTAGTTCTCTCAGTAGTTCTGCTGCTTCTTTTTGTGATGCCTCTGCAGAACTGAGTTTGCAGGAGTCTTGACAGACGTGGATCTTCCTGGTTCCTGGTTCCTGGTTACTGGTTCTGATCTATCCTGTGCTTGCTCTTCGCACCTGGGATCACAGCTGTGAGGACATATTGTTGGGTGGCAGAAGAGGAGGTGAGAAGTGTGTGAGGTTCAGAAAGGAAGAGAGAGTGACAGAGAGAAAGAATTTAATGAGGCCCAACCACCAGACTGGTAATCAGTGATCTCCCTCATAGTGGGCCTTTTTGTTTGAAGCTGCACCACAGGATCTCCCTCCCTAATGTACCACTTGCCTTCCTCTCCATTTATTCTCTACTCTCTCTTGCTCTCTATCCACCATTTCTTCCCTAAACCTCTCCTTCCTCAATGACACTTTCTTTTCCTCTATTTCAGTCTCAGTTGTAATTATGAGACATACTCTATGACTAGTCTCGTGTAGCAAGACTTTCAGATGGATGGCAGATGGTTCTGGAATCCATGGCAGTTTTCTTTGACCAAGGCCCGCCCATGAGGCCATTTGACCAACATATCAAACAACAAATCACAGTTTGTTTTGTTCAGCGGCACGTTTCAGGGCATGGAAATGTTGCCACAATAACAGACCAGTGTGTAAAACTCTCGACTTTAAACACGACTGCTTTCTTCTTTCCTGAGGAGGTTTGGCGGCACAGCATCTCTGTTTCCAGGCGGAACCTTAAAGAACACGACACGCATGTCTCCCGGAAATCCTGTATAATTCAACCAATCCGATGACGACTTCGCAACTCCTGAAGTGTTTCCACTTTTGTGTGCCGTATGCATCAGACGTCCAGCCAATGGTCAGAGGGCGTGACCTCTGAGGCTGAGACTACTCCATGACATACTCCAAAAATATATACACTACCATTCAAAAGTTTGGGGTAGGTATATTATACATATATATATATATATATATATATATGGCTTATAATGTTTTCATGAAGACTTTTTTTAAACCTATGGAAAAATGTGTGTGAAAAATACTTCCGGAACCAAAACCACTGAAAAAGTGGGCAGGGATTAATGAACACTTTGCCAGGTTCAGCTTATGGTTGCATCCATTTATTATTAGGTAATATAAATATATAAATATCTAATCATTAATTGTGTTCGTAAAATAAAATCTGACAGTGGCATCATACATTTAGGTTCCAGTATTGAATTTCAATCATTCCAACATAAATGTATTTTTCAGGCAGTTCCAATGAAGTGTATGAAAAAAAAAATCCTTAAGTCATCTATTTCCTCCCTTTTGCTGTCTCTGACAAAAGACAGCCTATATTTGTGAAGTTGATTGAATTGCTTGAGTTGGGGGGTTGCAGTGGTGTACAAGGTTTCTGTTTTACTAGATATGGTGAAGCCGATAGTGTTGTTGAACTGTAACATCCCAGCTTTATCAGTGTCGGTTTGTGTCTGCGTGTGATTGTTAGCATGTTAGATCAGAAAGGCTACACTTGTATTGTCCTATAGGCCTTTCTCTTCCCCACATGTGCTCACACACAAACTCTGTATGCAATGTACCTGCATCAATGGCCTTCAGCATGTGTGTCCAGTGACAGGCTGTGACAGACCATAATAAAGCGCCTCTAACAACCAAAAGGCCCTGTAGAAAGACAACACGTGCGCGCGCACACACACAAACACACACACACACACTAACAAAGAGCATACAAACAGACATGAACTCTTATCTACACCAGCACACCCTGACACATATTTCTCTCTCACAAACACACATACTGCTATTATTTTGCCCTGTCTCCCTGGACTCCCCTCTTCCCTCTGTCCTCGCTAACGGTCATCTACTTGATAAATAATTCAGTGCGACAGATTCTCTGGCAGCCCTGTCTTAAGCAAGCAAAGCCTCTGATTTAGCAGTGTCACACACATGCTCCCAAAAACCAAGGTCATCCTTTATAGATTAAAAGCGCTGCTGGACAGAATCATGCTGCTGCTCTTTGCTTCATGTTGAGAAAATGACACTATTGAGTTTGCTCAGATAACATAAATAAAAACAATGTGTAATATTTATATGGCTATATGTTATTACACTGAACAAAATTATAAAACCAATACTTTTGTTTTTGTCCCCATTTTCCATGGGCTGAACTGAGATCTGAGACTTCTTCTATGTACACAAAAGGCCTATTTCTCTCAAATATTATTCACAAATCTGTCTAAATCTGTGTTAGTGAGCACTTCTCCTTTGCCGAGATAATTCATCCACCTCACAGGTGTGGCATATCAAGATGCTGATTAGACCGTGTTTGTGCACTTTTGCTGAGGAATAACGATAAAATGTGCCAAACAATACAGTTTGGCTGGTTTACAAGGCGAGAGGATTGTTCAACATTTCCCAGCAGCACAAGAATCATCATGCATCATTTGCTTTTTAATGTGTTGGGTAAGTGCTGAAAATCCCTTCCATCTTTATCAGTAATTGGAAAAAAAATGTATCAATGGTGAATGGACCAAAATCATTCATCATTTCTGAATATAAACTTTCCAGAAGGACGTAAAGGCAGCAAAAATGGAGTCTTCACAAAATATTGTCTTGTGACAAATTTAAGTTGTCTGGACACATGAGAATCTATTCATTGACAACCCTGTTTATTAGCACACAGTTCTGAGTAACCAGCATGTGAATGTGGTTGCTTTGTTATACTTTTAGAAGAAGTACTTCTGATGAGTTAGCATTGCTACTTCCCTCTGATTACATAAAGACTGTAGGTTACTGATTGTAACCAGCAGACTGTTACATGGAAGGGCAGGAATGTGAGATTTCAGTGGCTTTCTGTTTTTACCCTGCATACTGGTGTTTTACTCAAGGTGACTGAGCTCAGCATAGTTTTAATAATTATTCTTAAACACACACACACACACACACACACACTCACTCATGCTGCTTATCCAGTGCCACTGCCCACCAGGCTATAAGCGAATGAGCATTGTAATTCATCTGACCATGTCAAAGTGCTGATTTTACTTATGACTGCAAACTAATATTTTGAGTAAAAGTATCTCTAGACCTTTGTTATTGGGGCATAAGGTAATACTGCTGTTCCCCAGTAAAATAGAACTGATAAACCCTTTCGATTACCATAAACTAACCTGAGAATAATGTTCCCAGGTAATATTTCAGCTATTATATCAGCTGATCAGAACTAGAAAAATTCACAAATTAATCACTCTTCTGATATAATCTTTCAGATGAGTTTGTAAAAATGTCTAGAATTGTTCATGATTCATTTGGACTCATTCAGACAGTTCACTCACGCTGAATCGCTTGTAGTGGTTTCTCACACAGTAACGGGATACTTTGTAAATCAAATCATTTGACAGTGATGAAGCTGCTCTTATGTGCAGCTTTTGGACCACTCTGCACTACAGTGAAATCAATTTATATATCCATAACTAGAGTCCAGAACATGAAATGTGAAAGAAAAATTTTATATTGTGGCCACAAATTAAGAATTAACTCCCACATTTTATTATTTTATTAATGTTTTATTGACATTTTATTAGTTACATTATGGCCATGTTGTACTGATAGGCTCTTTTCACATTTTTAGAGTTCACGGAAGTTGTCATATTTAGGTAAACTTCAATAGTGGTGAATGCAAACTACTGTACAACCCTCTCTCTGTCTCTCTCTGTCTCTCTTACTCTCAATTTGGCATCACTATCCCTCGGCTGTTGTACTGGAAACACTCGCACAGCAACTAGTTTTATGAAATATCATCCAAAGGTAATTTAACACAAATTATAGTGTTACATTCTCTTTTTAATGAGAATAATAATAAAAAGATTTATCATTTTAATAGCTGGAAACACATCAACAGTTTGTGAAAATTGTCTACTCATTCCCTCAGTTTATTTTAATTAAATTGTGGCTACAATTAAACTAAAATGAAGGAAGAAATTAAAAAGTTGTGGGAATGAATTCTTAATTGCTGGCCAAAATCTTTTTTCTCTCTTGCTCTCTTTTGCATGTCATGTGCGTGGAAAATATGGGGACAATTTCTTGATGAGGCTACCTGTTTCCCAGTAAACACTCCTGAATCCAGTAAACATGTCTGTATGCATATTTTTGCCTAAAGTTTGTTATTTAACCTTTTAGCAACTGTCTACTATCTATAATGCCTACAAAGAGGAGTGTAACTTCAAACACAATCAGTTTGGATCACTGTGCTCTTCAGGGGAAAATGTGCTCTTTTTAGCATGTGGCTTCTGGTTCCTCCTTCCTCTGTTTAATGGTCTAGAATGATTAAGTGTCAGTGTATAAAATTCTCTCTCTGCTAATGGCTGAGGGGAGAAGGACGAGAGGAAGGGGGTTGGGCGGCATGACAAAGGCACATCTTCCCCCATAGAGACTCCATGCTGAGGCTGTCACCAGCACACACACACGCAGAACCCCCCACTCGTGCACTGTCTTGCCTTTACTCACCTCTCAAACATGCATTTGGCTGGGTCTGTTACAAAAGTGTGCTGCAGAGCTTGGAAAGATGGCAGGCCAGGCCAGAGGACTGTGCAATCTATATACATGGGGGAAGGGAGAAATAGAGGGGAAAGGGTAAGAAGGCAGACCCAGCCCTCTCGGTGGCCATTAAGCTAACTCGTGGATCAATATTGGTTGTAAGTATGACTGAGCTCAGGCTGAAAGCCTTCTGCACAACCGCATATAATGACAGCCTTAATGAGCAGCTGCACAGATGGGCAGAGCATTGCCAGGCCATGAATCACAAAGGGAGTGAGAGAAGAAGAGAGGAGTAGTTAAAACAATGGGTATCCCCCTTGGAGTTTTTCAGATTTTTTTTTTTAACTCTTTAACACTCGCCTTTCAAGGATTGAAATCGGTAGTAGAAAGAAGTCAGTTCATTTGGGTGAGACAATCAGTCATTTTCTTCACTGTGTAGTGCTGCAAAAGTGCCGTGGCCTGGACCACAGTCAACCGTTGACTTTCTCTAAGGATAACTAACAGGCCTTTTGTGGTCATGTGATATGGATTTACTAAGAAACCACACATTTTTGTCAACTTAAGGATGCTGACTTCTGTTTGCATTTTTCTCACTGCCCCCCACTCCCACCCCTTCACAGTTTTTCACAGTTCAAATCATATTTATGGACACTTTCACCAAATAACATTGCAAAAATTGAATGATTCGGAGACATAAGTTCAAGTTCAAGTCTGCTTTATTGTCAATTCTTCCACATGTACAGTACATACATACAGAGAATCGAATTGCGTTACTCTCAGACCCCCGGTGCACACAGATAACATTAACATTAAAGCCTAAAAATCTAGATCAAAATATAAAATGTAGGTACAACTATACAATAAGGGAATGTTAAAAAAGACATATAATAAAATTAAAAATAAAGTTAAATAAAGCAGCGCAAGGCAAAAGGCAGATAGAGTGCAAATCAATGAACTGAACAACAGTGCAGATAAAAGATTATTTAGTGCAAAAACAAAAGCTTATTAAGTCTTGAAGGGCTCAAGAGCAGTTATTTTATTTAACTGACTGATGAGGTAGTGGAATGATGTCAGTTCCATGGAGAATGAGGTAGTGAGCAGACCAATGATGCACAAAGTGACTGGTGCATGTCATCGTATATTAGTGGGGGGGAGGGATCTGGGGGGGGGGGCTGCTTTATGAAATTTTTATAAAATATTACAAAAAAAATAAGAAAAAAAATATTAAATGAAGTAAAACACACAGATAAATAATTCAAAATAAGATACATTTCTAAAATATAATTGAATTTTGTTATATGCCGACTCCATATAATGTTTAAATAACATAAAACCTTTAATACATGTGCCAGATTTGAATTATACCAACTTTTTTAATACAAGGAAGGGGATTTCATATTAAGAGCAACAAAAGTGAAAGATCAAATGTCCTCATGTGTAGAAAGGGAAAGGAAAGCACGTCGAGTTTTGTGCCAAGGCACCAGTATAGAACACATAGTGCTGGTGTATCCAGGCACTGCAGCTGCGGCTGCACAAATATGCACTGTGTAGAGAGCCTTTAAATCAAGATGCAAGCAGGGCCTCTCATCTGTTGTGCATGAAAGCTAAGAAAAAGAGAGTAAGAATATGGGAGGAAGGGAGAGAGAGAGAGAGAGAGAGAGAGAAAGCCGAAGGAAGGAAGGAACCTTGCTCCCCAAGCACAGTAAGATGGGATGAGGAAACTGGATACCTTGCATAGAAAATTCCTCACACTGGAACTCTTCCCTTAAATCTGTAAACCAGATATTTCTTCTTGATGACAAACTATAACAGGCATATAAACCATATAGTAGTGCAAGATATCAAAACAATTTTTTATGTAAAATAAAAAAAAGTTAAATATTTGTAAAAAAATGTGGTAACACTTTAGAATAAGGTTCCATTAGTAAATGTAAGTTAACTACTTAAGTTAACATGAACTAAGCAAGAACAATCCTTCTACAGCATTTATTAATCTTAGTTAATGTTAATTTCAACATTTAATAATGCATTATTCAAATCAAAAGTTGTGCTTGTTAACATTAGTTTATGCACTGTGAAACTAGCAATGCATGAATGTATTTTCATTAACTAGCATTAAAAAGATGAATAAATACAGTTATAAATGTATTGTTCATTGTTTGTTCATGTTAGTTAATACATTAACTAAAATTAACTAATAGACATTTATTATAAAGTGTTACCAAAAATGTCAGTGTTGTGTGTAAAAAATAAAAATAATATTCTTTAAATCTTCTTTTTTGTTCCACAAAAGAACAAAAGGTGAACAGTTTTGGAACAATAAGAGGGTGAGTAAATTATGAAAGGATTTTCATTTTTGGGGCATTACCCCTTTAAAAGTGTAATGCCGCTGTATAATAAATAGTAAATATCAGAAAATGGTACAAAATATATTCTGTTCATTCTGATTTCACAATTAGAACAAGTTTAACAGTGACTCTGAAAAACACTGAAGCCAGTGAGTTCATTCACCCATCCTACCCCCACCCCCCACAGCTTTAGAGAACATTCCTTTCATAAATCTGTATGCCTGTGTGAGTTTTTTTTTTTTTTTTTAAGAAACCCGAGAATTCGTGCTTGGTATGTGGAGGAGCTCATTATGGTGCCTGTGGAGGGCACTTGGGATTGCTCAGATATTTCTAGCATCATCTCTCGCAAAACCTTTCTCATGCTAGCCTCTGTTCTCCTCTCATGCTAACAGACACACACACAGTGGTAAAAACGTAACCTGTAATCAGTTCTGTGCATTCACACTTAAGTGAGACAGCCTCTCTTTTATTTTAGAGAGTAGGTGAGAGTAGCACATATGCAGTACTTTTATTTTTTTTTTAGATTATGAAGCAGTGTTTCTAATTTGACCATGTGTTCTCCTTTCTATGTGGGAGGTTATGTACGTGAAAAACTGTCTGAATGCATTATCTCTTTTTTTTGTCATGGCCGCTCTCTTCCTCTCTCAGAGCTCCTCCTTTCAGGCAAAATATGTTCCCCAGTCTTGTTCCCCCACTGCAGTCTGCTGCATTGTATGGCATCACCCACTTGTTATCCTGAAACCTCTTCCCCCCGTGAAGAATGAAAAAAAAATATTTCCCCTGTTCTACCATAGCCTGATTGAGTTAAGCCTTTGAACAGATATTTGTATTCATGGCCATGTTCCATGTTACTCAAAACAACACGTGTCTGATGCCCAGCCCCACAGTACAAATTTACAAAGTCAATGACTCTTGGGACATTGCTGAAATGGTGACCTGCCAGTCAGATCTCTACTACTGCACAAAATGGCTGAAAATAGGCCTGATGCAACGTAACTGATGCAACCGTCTTCAGTATGCTACTTGTATGCTTTTGGAACAAAATGGGTATGCTCAGTGCAGGAGATTGCTTCATAGATTTATTTGAAATACTATTTTAATTATTACTCGTTTAAGTGAACAAAGAACACATGCATCTATTCAGCACAACATTCACAAAAATGCAAAAAAGAAAGAACCATTTTTAAGGTATAACAGAGTGTTTTATTTTCTAAGCCAAGCCATTAAGTTAAAATGCACATTCACCATTGATTCTCCCAACATGAAAAGTTCAAAATGCTTCATCCTCAAATCTCTGTATTACATGGTGACAGAAATGTGGTCTAAATTAGATTATATACTATTAAATGCTAATCCAATAAACCATTTCAGTATGGATCAGTCTTGCACACAAAAGATGATTCTGTTCATTCAATTCATTTTTTCTATTGTTACTGTCCAGCATTTCTGTTTCTCCATTTCAATAATTAAAAATTCTGCTCATGTCTAATCATCGTTTCTCTGGCTTCATATTCAGCCAGGCCTGTAAGCTCACTCTCTGCAATGACAGCAGGACATCGGACACAAAGACTTCAAAGACCATCCACTCTCATTCTCTCTCACTCTCTTATTCCTTCCCTCCCATTTCCTTTTAGGCTTTTACCCTCACTGTTTCATTATTCGTTTATCGCACACTTAGCTCTTGGGTGGTTCTATTTCTTTTTGGTTTACCAGAAATTCCTTTGCCTGAGAGAACACAACAGACATTTTTCACATTTATTTTCAGAAAGCCTGTGTTGTCAGACGATTGTTTCATTTGTTTGTTTGCATCAATATGGGATTCACATTTAAGGTTTGTTTCTCAGATTAAGTCTACAGCTCAGCCGACTCACTGTGGCACTTCTACCATGTCGCCAATCGGAGTTGGAGCCTGAAAGTCAGCAGCCAAACTCAAGTCCTTTTTCAGTTCACAGTCACTTAGCTCTTGGGGGGCTTCTTTGTCCTTCACACCATTTACACATGCCTCAACCGGGGACTCAAGGACATCTGCAGGGGCTACGTCTGGTGCCTGCTCATGGCATTCCCCATTTACCTCAGGGGGAGCCGACACAGATTCCACTGCCAAGCCAGCACTCTCACAGTCTCCATTATTCAGCTTCAGATCAGTGACAGTCGAGGCAGGTTCCTCAAGGCAGAGCTCGTTGGTTGAGGTTGATTCTAAGATGACGATTGCAGGAATGGACTCCTCTGCACTCTTTTGTTCTGCCACAGGTTCGGGTTGTGTTGGCTCTGGGGATGGCTCAGAATTTGCTTCTGTTAGTGTTACCTCAGGGGGTGCAGCAGTTTCAGATTCAGGCTCTGTGATGGGTGTGGGTTCCTCTGGAGAAGGCACAGCCATCTCGACCTCTGCTGCACTCAATGCTTCGGAAACAGGTTCAGGCACCGGGGCAGACTTTGTGACTGCCTCTGGAGCTGCTGCCTCAGTAACAGTCTCTGATTCTAGTGTGACATCAGTGGTTTTTGTAATTTCAGTGGACAATTGACTGGTATTTGCAACCTCCTCAACCACTTTCTCTACCACCTCCTCTGTGACCGGCTCCACTGGTAAGGCTTCAATTTTAGGCGACGATACAGGCTCTTCTAGCACAGGTGCAGGTTCTTCGAGTGCAGCTGTAGAGTACTCAGCCTCTGGGGCAGTGGCATTCTCCTCAGGTACAGCTGCTGGTTTCTCAGATAGTGTTACTGGTTCCTCTGTTACTGGTGTCTCTGGTGCAGTGGCTGGTCCTTCTGTGGCAGCCGTAGGTTTCTCTGTCACTGGTGCATCTGGTGCAGCTGTTGGTTCCTGAGGTGCAGCTTCAGGTTCCTCTGCTGCTGGTGCAGTTTCAGGTTCCTTTATCACTGGTTCCTGAGGTGCAGCTTCAGGTTCCTTTGTCACTGGTTCCTCAGGTGCAGCTGCAGGTTCTTTTGTCACTGGTTCCTCAGGTGCAGCTAAAGGGTCCTCTGCTGCTGATGCTTCTGGTACATCTGCAGGTTCCTTGGGTGCAGATACCTCTGGTGCTGTTGATAGTGTTTCTACTACAGCTGATGGTACTTCTGCTGCTGGTGCCTCTTGTGTAGCAGCTGGTGCCTCTACTGCTGTTGCTTCTGATGGAGTTGCTAGTGCCTCTTCTGCTTGTGACTCTGGTACATCAGCTGGTTTCTCTGGAGCACTTTCTGGTTCCTTAGATACAGCAGTAGATGCCTCTGTTGTAGCCACTGGTTTTTCTGGCACAGCATCATCCTTCTTCACCTCTGCCTGTGCTGCCGAAGGAGAGGTGGGCTTCTCAGCTGGAGCTTCAGACTCCACCACTGGCGCTGCTGCACTTACCGCATCAGCCTCCTGCTGTGCAGCCTCCGACTCAGTCACAGGGGTCTCTGCCTTTTTCTCAGCTGGTTCAACTGCTGCCACAGCACTCTCCTCTTTCTTCTCTTTAGGGTCACTGACATCGTATCCCTTCTTCCGTTTGCTTAGTTTGCCTCCCATGATGTTCTGTGGGAACAGAAGAACATATTATGTAAGCTACAAACATCACTGAATTTCAGTATATTTATATTTATGCATTTGTCAGATGCTTTTATCCAAACTCATGACATCACTTTCTAGTGCCATACTCTACTGTTTGAGCTACATGACAAGTTAGTCTAAAACTCTATTGGAAAATAACCAATATTCTTAGCACATCATTATGGATATGACATTTTAAAAAGTAAAAATGCTCACATAGCCCACCATGTTTCTCCATATAAAGGGCATTTACTCAATCATTTTAACCCCATGGTATCTCTGCCAAGGGCTTTGAATGCAGTCCAACTTTGTTTTTGGGAGGAGGACGTGGCTTGAGGACAAATGGTGACTGGATGGGGATGTCACTTAGTTTTTGTAAACTTGTAAAGATATCATTCAACAACCCAGTTTTACAGTATAAAGGCAGCAGACACTGATTGTATATAATGTGGTAGAAGGATTTGGAAGCGAAACTCAAAATTTTCTAACATGTGATTCCTTAGACAACCAGACAAAACCAAAAAAAAAAAAACTAATGACCAGGTCTAGTTATGTCAAGTATTGATTTTTTTTTTATTCTATCAATCTGTATACAGTTTCACTAAAATAAATATAAAGTCATATAAAAGTCATTCACTTCTCTTAGCATTTTTTTCATGGCTGGTTCTGGTTGCTAAAGCAGCTTGGTTTGGGGATGTGTGAAGATAATGAAGATAAGTTTCAGGGGAAAGACTGATTAGATAACATGAACTGAATTACATTTGGTAACATCGGTCAATGCTAATGATGTTACTTAACCTTTTAACTGGTGAGTTTAGAATATCCCCTGGACAGGGGCATAGAAATAAAAAAAATCCCACATGTGGGACCATACTGCTTAAAGGGTTAAAAATGAAAGGTTTTATTATACAACTTTTCATTTTACCGAAAACATTCTTGTAAATGGCAAGGATCTTAATGTGTAAATTGGAACTGGTTTCACATGCATATGGAATTATGGATGTGAGAGGCAGATTAAATGTTAAATGTTTTCTTGCTACTGATATAGAACCATTCACAACCTTTTACAGACCTGCAGTTATTGCAGTTTAATTGGATAATATTCTTTAAGATGCAGCATGGTGGGGTTACAATAGGAGCTGTCCATAGTGCTGCACTGGGGCAAACAAAGACCGGATATGCAGTCATGCCCCAATGCAACCTGCAGATGAGTCCAACTGCTGAGATATGCTGCCTATGTCAGCGCTCACTAAAGACAGTTTTTATTACAGCCTCTCACAGCGCTCTGTGCCAGTGCACTTCTCAGGCTCCATTATTCCTGCAAATCTTGCTGTTACTCATTAATATAATGATGTAAAGAAATTTGCTTAATGATGGTCTGAAAGTTATGTCCTTGAAGACTGGTGAAATACCCTGAGCAAATATGGCAAATCAAGCAGCCTATCCCATGTCTGGCTGTTGGTTACAATATATAAGATGAATAAGAAAAAAAAGTGGAATGTGGTGAAAAAATTTCATAAAAACACAAATATTATTTTGCATTTTAATATATTTACATATTTCCAGTGTACACAATTTTATATATTTTAAAGACACATACCCCCACCCCAACACCACCACCAAAGCTCCCCCACCCTTTTCATATCGACCAGCTCTTCCTTAGAATTTTTGCAAGCGCAAATCAATGCTTCCCATTTTCTTAAAACAATGCTTTCAATAGAAAAGCACCAATAAAGGGAAATCGAAATACGAAAGGGGTTAACTCTTTAACCGAGTAAGAGCTACCTGTAACCCACTGCTTCATTATTAAATATAAAAGAAAAGAAAAGAAAAGCTTTTATATACGTCTTTTTTACTTTTACTCGCGTTTTAACCTCCCAATCTTATAGGACACAAGTCACACCTTCCCGTGATAACATTATAAGCTTAGAATGATTAAAAATGTGACATTTTTTAAAGTGTCATTCATACATTTCTAGGAAATAATTTTTTTCCCCGTTCAGTTATTGAGTAACATAGATATGGGGTGCTTTTGTTGTACCTTTTTTTAGTTTGTATGAGTGACTTGAAAATTACGAGAACAAAGAACGGCTCGTGCTGTCTGCGTTCAACTATATCTCCAGCCTCAATAAAACGCTTTGTCTGGTAAGTGATTTTTACCCGTTATTCAGTCACTGCTAACATTTTACTGACCTGCTTCTGTGGAAATCCGTGCGTAAGAGCGCGTTAAAGGTACTTTCCTTTCTCCTGTAGGTAGTGAATGTGATTCAGTTCGAGCCAGTCCTACTCTCTCCCTGAGGTCCAATCTGCGACTGGGCGTTTTTTCTCTTTTCACCCCTCCTGTTAAACCCACGGTTTGTGAGACATCTGTCGTTATCACAGCCTCTCCTGTCCACTGCCCACAATCCATATACCCTCCCTCTCCTCCTCCCTTCCCTCCCCCCTCACATTGGGTGCATATTTTACTAGATTAGATGGGCTTTATAATGGGTTTGGGGAATAATGCCCCCTTTTCTTTCACTTTTTTGAAGTGATCTCTATAGCAACCGTATTCCTTTTGACTCATGTTGGTGCATTTGCCTTTTTTTCCCACCTGCCTGATTGGTTTTAGCATGCATTTTTATTTATGTGTGTGTGTAAGGAGAGGGGTTAAAGCAATTCTCCACCCCCATGGCTGAAGGAGAGGAGAATGAACTGTAAGCAGGGCCTTCGAATTCAGTTGCACAGTATTGTTTTAACATTGTAAAGTATACCCGCACCAATCCAGTCTTAAGCAGATATTCTATTGAAGGAAGTAAATGTAATGCATAGCTTAAACACAAAGTAAAGGAAAAAAAAGATGTTTCATTCATTTGTTCTTATCTTGGCAACACTAAATGACTCAGATTCCTTGAGAGTCTGCAAAACACCAGAATAATGTTTCTGAATCATATATGTGCCGCAGGTCAAGAGAGTCATGAGGTCATTCCTAATATTACATTCCACTTAAAGTGGTCTGACATGGGACCCTTGTGAAATTCGTCTACTTGGTGTTAATAGTACAAGCAGAGGTGTGATGAGATTTTACTAGGCCTGTTTCATATGAGCTCTAGAGATATGTATAATAAATGCAAAATACACTCCACAACATTAACTCTTCTTTTTCACCTTTTATAATAGGCTTCAGATTTAAGAAGTACTCACCGTTCTAAATGATGGTGCTCTAATATGATAACTTTGAATCTTATGTGCCCTCCAGCCATTGAATATGTTAATTATATCATTACAAAGACAGGTATTCACTATTAACCTGTTGGGTTACTTTTGGCCTCACATTAAATCAGACACAGAAATCTGAATATTTTAAATAGCTTAATACAGTAAGTAGTTGTAACAGACAGTATTGTCTATTACTTACTAAGTGAGTTTTAACATTAACTTTCAACTTTTCAAGAGAAATCAAGCACGTTATCATTATTATGCAATATATATATATATATATATATATATATATATATATATACAGTACAGACCAAAAGTTTGGACACGTCTTCTCATTCAAAGAGTTTTCTTTATTTTCATGACTATGAAAATTGTAGAGTCACACTGAAGGCATCAAGAGCTATTTGACCAAGAAGGAGAGTGATGGGGTGCTGTGCCAGATGACCTGGCCTCCACAGTCACCGGACCTGAACCCAATCGAGATGGTTTAGGGGTGAGCTGGACCGCAGACAGAAGGCAAAAGGGCCAACAAGTGCCAAGCATCTCTCGGGGAACTCCTTCAAGACTGTTGGAAGACCATTTCAGGTGACTACCTCTTGAAGCTCATCAAGAGAATACCAAGAGTGTGCAAAGCAGTAATCAAAGCAAAAGGTGGCTACTTTGAAGAACCTAGAATATGACATATTATTTACATATTTTCAGTTGTTTCACACTTTTTTGTTATGTATATAATTCCATATATAATTCCACATGTGTTAATTCATAGTTTTGATGCCTTCAGTGTGAATCTACAATTTTCATAGTCATGAAAATAAAGAAAACTCTTTGAATGAGAAGGTGTGTCCAAACTTTTGGTCTGTACTGTATATATATATATATATATATATATATATATATATATATATATATATATATATATATATATATATATATATATATATATATGTGTGTGTTTTGGATATGCTGTGTTGAGCACAAGTGTACAATAAAGGATGGTCTCATAAAAAACTCACCCTGGGGCAAAGCAGGCCAGCTGTGTGGATATTTATAAGTCAATCCTTATGCAGAATAGCCAATTACATTTATATTTTCTTTTTCTTTTCATCACAGGCTCATGATTAAATCACACTGAGGGAAGGAATGAACCAGCGCGCCCTTTCATCACTGCTAGACACATGGAAAGTGATGAAACATGGTCGTGAGAAACTAGTTTCCTCTCCATAGTTCTGCATGTTTTACAGCACAGCTTGCATTTTTTCATTGGACTAAATGTCAAGATTAGAAATCAAACCTATAACACAGGACTTTGCTGTCAGATTCTTGAAATATGAGAGCGTGCAGTCTCATGTGAAAAATGTAAATATATGTTTTATTTCTTGACAGTTTTAATGATCTACATTCATGTCTAAAAATTGTGCGTAATGTTTAGATTTGGGTCACACAGCTGGTATGTTGGTAATTTGTTAAAATGCCAGCTATTCTGGGCAGAGAGTTCAAGGTTACAGAGTTCCCAGACTCTGTGTGCTGAACGGTTTATGATCTGTGAGCTTTATGCCCCAGAGAATGTTTAGCAAGCATATCATATGCGTTTAATCATACGTCTCATGTCAATAAAACAACAACAAAAACGTTTACTCAAGATGCAGCTTTCTTTGGAGGAGAAAAGAAGACAGCAGCCTCTAGTGTCTGAAGAATGATGGTGCAACAGCTCTCTGCATTTTAGGCAAAGCCTGTGAACAAGAGGACAGGAATATTGATGAGAGACAGAATGACAAGAAAAACATTTAGAGATAATCTTTATGAAAGCTTCAAAATCTTAAACTTGATCTGAGTTTAAAATACGATTAACTGTAGTGTAAGACTAGATCTTAGTGAACTGGTAAATTATAGGCCCATTTCAAATCTTCCATTTATGTCTAAAATTTTGGAAAAAGTTGTGTCTGCTCAATTGAGCTACTTCCTGCAAAAAAAAAAAAAGATCTGTATGAAGATTTTCAGTCAGGTTTCAGGCCCCATCATAGCACAGAAACTGCACTAGTTAAAATTAGAAATGACTCGATTCTTGCATCAGATCAAGGCTGCATCTCATTGCTAGTTTTACTTGATCTTAGTGCTGCGTTCGACACCATATATCATGACATACTCATAGATCGATTAAAAAACTTCCACTGTTATGCTGATATATCTCAACGAGACCAGATTCAACTTCTAAATTATCTAAGCTAACAGAGTGTGTTAAAAATGTAAAAGATTGGATGAGCAATAATTTTCTCCTATTAAGTTCGGATAAGACAGAGATATTATTTATTGGACCAAATAACAGTACACATAATCTAGTAGACTACAGTTTGCAACTAGACGAATGTACTGTTACTTCCTCTACAGTAAAAAATCTGGGTGTTATATTAGATAGCAACTTGTCTTTTGAAAACCATATTTCCCATGTTACTAAAACAGCATTTTTCCATCTTAGAAACATTGCCAAGCTACGAAACATGTTGTCTGTTTCTGATGCAGAAAAGCTAGTTCATGCATTCATGACCTCTAGACTGGACTATTGTAATGCACTTCTAGGTGGTTGTCCTGCATCTTCAATAATCAAGCTACAGGTAGTCCAAAATGCAGCAGATAGAGTCCTTCGGTCAAAAAATATGATCATCTCTTTCGCCAAGCATTTGAATAATGCATCTCATAATTTGTGACTGCATTTGTATCTGATCAAATGTGCATTCTTATTCTTTAGCTTGGTTTAAACTAATTAATTTTACTTGGTTCGAACAGCAGCTACGCTAATGATGTCTCTCTGTTTTGGTAACTATTTACATATTTATAAGCTCCAGTCTGGATCCAGAACACCTGAGAAGAGACGATGCCAACCCCTCAGAGGACCTCAGATGATGCTAACCCTGAAACAACATACAGAACTAACAAATATTGTTACTTACTATGTAGTCACATAATAATTGCTGTTAATAGTGTTCATTGTCTGACTGACTATTTCTTGTATTAATTTTTCTGAAAATTCCTGTCATATGAACACCACTTATAAGCTACAGTACTACTAAATATTGTAGAAACTTAATTTTCTGTAAAGTTGCTTTGCAATGATTTGTATCGTAAAAAGCGCTATACAAATAAACTTGAATTAGAGGATTGATTATAGTTATAAGAATAGTTCACACACACACACACACACACACACACACAATGAAAATTTGCTGAAAATGTACTCATCCTCAGGCCATGTTAAATATCCTCATGTTAAATACATGTGAAAAGGTACTTCATGCCATAAGACTGGATTTATTTAACATTCATTATGTACCATGTGTTGAGTTCAGTGTAAAATGCATTGAGTAAAGAAGTTAATATACAAGACTTGGTATGTCCTTGCACTTTGGACACAAACTTTCAATAATAAAAAAAGTTATTTGACCCATGTTATGGTCTTTTATTTATTTAGACTATTTGAGTAATATAAAGTCATGGCCTAGTGGTTAGAGAGTTTGATTCCTAACCCTGGGGTTGTGGGTTTGAAACTCGGGCCGGCAATACCACGCCTTAGGTGCCCTTGAGCAAGGCACCGAACCCCACACTGTTCCCCGGGTGCTGCAGCATGAATGATGAACGCTGCGTGCGTGTATTTTGTTCTGATATTTTTTAGGTTAACATGACTATTTATGTTGTGACAACTTGTAATATTAAGTTATTATTTTAAGTTGGGTGGACTTTAGTCCCTGTTTGTTAAGTTTACTCAAAAAAGCTCTTTTTTTTTAAGTTGACGCATTTTTTTTTTTTTTTTACAGTGTTCTAGTTATCTCTATTGACCTACTTTATTTTAGTTTGCCAGTTTTTCCTTGATTATATTTTATATTATATATAATACATATAATATTTACATAGCCTATCTGTTTTAATCAGGTCTCCACATCAATGCTGAATAATTTATTTAATGGTGTGATTATCACTTTTTATATGCATTCATCTACTAATGGTATTTAAAAAAAAAAAAGATAATAGAAACTCTTTACAACTAAATTTTATACAACTCTTTTATAACTAAATAGATTAAATATGATGACCCAAAATATATAAAAAATTACTTACTATTTGTACATAATACAATGCCCTTTGTTGCAAGTATTTTTACATAAAGTTCATTCATAAAAGACCTTAAAATCCTTGAGATCCTTCTACCAGCAGATGTCATCGCTGCACTGTCCCTTTTCTCACTAGCAAATTTTTTATTTGTTCAAAATTTGTTCTCCATTATTTATTTTTATTTGATTAAAATATATATTTACCTACGTATTATTTTATTGTTTTCAATGACTTGTTTAGGATTACTGCTAAGCATTTTAAAAATACACAGATTTACTGCCTAAATTTTTTTTTAATTAAAAATAATTAAAGAAAAATAATTTAATAACATAGAAAAGTGTATATATCTATGGTTCTCCCTGCAGTCAGACGCTTTGACCAGAGCAAATCAACCAAACAGCTGACCTCAGATCTGCGCGCCGGTCACACCCGCTGACGTCAGCGCGCGGTAAAGTCTGAAATGACATCATTCAAGCCAACGCGGATAGTGGTGCCTTTTCAAATGCCTGACCATAATTACAAACAGCTGGGGCAAAAACTAGCATATGATTTCATGTCTTCTCCGTGGTTTTTAGACAAACAAAATAAGATATATGAGTTCTGTGGAACATTTCCCGCTCTTTCACGGGTTTTTGTTAAGCCATCTTTCTGTGCGATATTTAACACTGGTACTACGATAAAGGCGTTGTTCATGAATATTAATATGGTCACTCTGTCTCTACTTTGAAAATTGTATTATACATACTGCCGTGTGACTAATTAATATTCATGACCCAACCAATGCGCGCAGGAGAAGCACACAGTATGTATTTAATATTCATGAGACAGTCCTTTGCCGTAGTAGGAAAGGTAATTCTCGTGTGAGGTCCTCAGGCGGTCAGTGTGCGCCTCCCTTTGTGCCTCGCCACTCAAGATGGCTCCCGTTTTAGAGAAGAAACTACTGGGCGCAGCCGGGACAAGCGACACTATGGAGAACAGCACCGAGGATGATGAAGGACAAAACCTCTGGTACGCCCGCGCCCTCAAAGTGTCCAGGAGTGCAGCGAACTGTGCAGGGAGTTGGTTTATTTGATAGTTGAAGTGCTGCTGTGTCACCGGACGGGTGCTCAGTTCAGACGCCGGTCCTGGACGAGCCCAAAAACACTTCACAGAAACTCACAGCAACGTCTGAGTCAGGCTTCACAGCGGACGAAATAATAATGAAAGTCCTCGGAGGCGTTAGGAAGCAGATTGTCTCGCTTTATGCTGTGGCTAGCGTTTGTTATAACGTAACGGTTTGTGTTGAGCTCACGTCGTTTCTGAAGTAGCCTTGCTTCGCTGATTTTTTATATGTACGAGTTGTGATTTATTTGTATTAATATGATAAGTGTCAGGAAACGTGTCTCCTGATGTCTGTTTTTGATGAGACCTGACTGACATCAATCATTAGTGAGAGGATCCTTGTGGTAACGGCCTTTTCCGGAGGTTTTGTAGCATAACAGTACATAGTTACAGTTGTCCGCCGTCAGAACTAGCCATCAAACTACTAACTTCCGTATTAAACCCGTGTTGGTTGATGTTATTACGGTGCTCATCTATTGTTTTGTCCTTCAGGTCTTCAATCCTCAGCGAAGTTTCCACACGCTCCAGCTCGAAATTGCCTTCTGGGAAAAACATAATGCTTTTCGGTATGTGCCTTTTTTGCTGAATTAAATTTTTAATCCAAATGGCTTATTAAAAGTTTTGCTTACAAATGTCGATATGGACATACATTCAAATGAAAACCATACCTTTTTAACACAGTGCATGGATCTGATATTGAAGGGTAGTTAACAAACAAACGAAAATTCTGTCTTTAAATCACCCTTATGTTGTTCCAAACACATGGCTTGCTTTCTTGTATTCAAGAACGCTGGTTTAACCTTTTACTTGTATGGACAGAAAATATCTCAATGTCTTCTGATATGTTCTGCGTTAGAAAGAAAGTCTTATGAGGGTGATGTTGTGAGGGTGAGACCATAGGATTTTATTTTTCAGTAAACTATCATTTTAACTTTTTCCCAGTCATAAATGGAAATCATTTTCTTTGTCTAAACACACTAGTTACTACTTGATGTCATTAATTTGTTATAAAAGTGATATGATTTCTGCTTCTGTTTTAGGGGAGGATGGTTCTGGAAAGACAACACTCATGTCAAAGCTTCAAGGAGCCGAGCACAATAAGAAAGGTAGAGGGCTGGAGTACTTGTACCTCAATGTCCAGGATGAAGACATAGATGGTAAGTGCATTTATACTGGGTAAAAGTAGGTGATAAAAGAGTAAAATAATTCATGCACTAGATGCCATAGCTGCGGCTAACTATTTAATTGTCTTTTTTTATTTTTATTTTTTATGTTTTTTAAGTAATTTATTCAAACTAACTATGAAATATATTTGTATAATGCTTTGTAAACAAAATCTATGAAAAAAATGACACAAAAAATAATAGTTTAAAATATATATATTTTTTTTTTATTTTCTTTTGGTCTGTGGAAAATGCAGTCTATTCAGTTTTTTGAATTTACAATTGGCAAACCTTCCAGATTTGACTCGCTGCAGCGTTTGGATCCTGGATGGAGACCTGTACCACAAAGGCTTGCTGAAGTTTGCAGTGACTGCCGAGTCGCTGAAGGACAGTCTCGCGGTGTTTGTGGTGGACATGTCACGGCCTTGGACCATCATGGAGTCACTGCAGAAGTGGACGAGTGTGCTGCGTGAACATGTGGACAAACTGAAGATCGCTCCTGAGGATATGAGAGAGATGGAGCAGAGGAGTAAGTGCTTTTTCTTGTGAGAATTGTTTTGTTTATATGTAAATGTTGAGTTTCAGTAGCAAACAGTGTTACTGCTACATTTACACATTGACATCAGAAGAAGAATCGGCAGCAGACAGAGTAGAGTAAATAACAGATTGTCATGCAGTAGTAAATACACAAATGAATTCTTTGTAAAATAGCAGGTTTTTTTTTCTTTTGATATAATGAAGAATGATAGTGTTTTAGTGCCTAAACATTAGGACAAAGTTTATTTCCTTTGTGAATTCAGTGTAAGTGATGCTAGTTTGAAAGCCATGCGAATTAGCCTTGATCTAGGTATTCTGCTTCTTTTATTAAAAAGTTTTATTTTGTTATTGAGTCCATGAGTCTTAATCCAAATGTATTTTGAGAGTTAGCAGAACTGGCTGCACTGGAGGATGGTTTATTGACAGTCTGGATATGAAGCACTCTTTGTGCTTTGAATTTGCATAATGCAGGTTTTTAGACTAATGCATGTTGTTAGTGATCACCACTCCAGTACTGCCTCACTAGTGTTAGTTACAGTGTCTCCATGTTTTCAAAAACCCTTAAATTTGGTCATACAGTTTGGGGTTGTTAAGATTTTTGATACTTTTGAAATCGTCCTCTCATGCTCATCAAAGCTGCATTTCTTTGATCAATACGGTAAAAATGGAAACATTTGTGAAATATTATTGCAATATAAAGTGTCTGTTTATACTTTAACGTATTTAAAAATTTAAGTTCTTCCTGTGGTGGCAAAACATAAGAAATATTTTGGTTGCACTTTATTTTACAGTATGTGTACTTAAATGTACTTATAGTGTACTTACAGTGTATTTTATCTGAGAAAGTTCTGTAATACAAGGTAACTTCATGGGGTAGGATAGGTTTAGGGGTAGGTTCAGGGTTAGTACCTAGTTATTACATAGTTATTGTAATTACTATAACAAGTACATAGTATGTACATGAGGAACAGGACTGTAAAATAGTGATACCAATATTTCTTTTGCTTAAACATTTGTTGCTTAAACCCCAAAATGAGAATTCTTTAGTCATGAATTACTCATCCTCATTGTTCCAGACCTTTGTTCATCTTCTGAACACAATTAACTCTTTCCCCACCAGCAATTTTGAAAAAAGTTGCCAGCCACTGCCAGCAATTTTGAGGATTTTCACTCAAATTTGATTGCCTCCAGTATATTTTGCTACATGAGTATTTGAATATGCAATACATCAAAATAAAGATCAGCACCTCTACTTTTAAACAAACAAACAAACAAAAAAATTCTGTTTTATTCTAGCTTAAAGCATTCTTTTTTTATCAACACTTGAATATAGGTAGGTTTCATAAAAAATGTATAATTTTGAGCAAAAAAGTGAGAAAATCACATTTTTATTAAAAACGACATCTGGATAATATTTAGTACGATTATCAAAGCATAAATCCAGTAAATCGCTTCCATCAGCACCTCCAAAGCTTGCACAGACATATACCACGTCCTGGATCAACATTTTACTCCGTAATTGCAGTTTTCATTTATATGCTGTCTATTGCTGATGATTGCATTATTTTTAATATGCCTCTGTTTACATGAGATCGCTCGGTTCAGCGTCCTGTTCACGTATGTTATTGTTCTGGAGGTTTTGTACTCGTTCAGAGGATGTGTAATAGCACCCCTGAGTGTATGACAGTGAAAACACGAAAAGCCGTAAAAACTTGTCTTTGGCGTGGTAAGAGTTCAACTATTTTTGATTAAATCTGAGAGCTATCTGACCCTCCATAGACAGCAACGAAACTGTACACAACTGATCACAATAGTGTTATTGTAAAGAAATGATTTGTTGAAGAATAATGTTAATGCTATGACAAAGTATTTGATGACTTCAGGTGTTGTGCTGTGTGAAGGCATGAAGCTGCTCCAGCAGCGTTTGAGAAGTCTGAATGTTTGTGTAGTGTGAGTGAGTGAGTGCTCAAACATGAAGTGAGAGGCTATTTCTGAGGATGACTGTATCTGCATGTGCCCTATAAACAGGGCTGTTAGAGCAGAATGGGGAAGTGGCTTGGCCATGTTATTGTTTTTTTAGCTCGTGTCTGAAATATTGACTCCAGTGGTTTAACAACACAGCTGAACTAGTGTTACCCGAATCGCTAGCTCTGTATGTCATCTTATTGTATGGAATTCATCCTTCTAATTTTTTTTCATTTATAATATTACAAAAGATCTTTATTTCCTTTATAGAAATAAATTGCAATTTAAAATCATTTTTAACCAAAGTTTTCACATTGTAGTAATATTTCACACTATTATGTGAATTTGTTTGTCCCAGGTTTACATCCTACAGTGCCAAATGTTGGATGTTGAATTGGTATCCAAACACACTAAGCCTCAAGCCGCCCATAGCTTTGTAAAACTGACCGGCCCAGAATAAGAGCCATTGCTTCCTTAAGCACAGCTGAGATCAGCACAGGAAGCAGAGGCAGCCATCTGACCACACTTCTGTGGGATGGACAGTCCAGCATCTCTTACAAGACATTGCATCATGGTCTGCTCAGTTAGACCTTCCTGACATTCGATCGCCGCTCTGAACATGGCATGAGCACAACACCAGAGCACAACTCAAAACATCACACAGCTCTTAGTCAGCTTACACATTAACTGGATGTTTATTTTAAGTGTAGAGATGACTGGATTATTCTGGAAATCCTTTTTAGTGTCGGTCAAAGACTAAATGTGGCCTGCTAACTGCTTTTTACAAAAACAGCACTATTTAATTGGTATTTACTGTTTAGTTTGTTGGCATCATGGTTTTTAGATGCACTTGGCAGTCTGATAGCTTCATACCTGATATGTTCTGTCGACTGTCCCCACTCTTGTTTGTGAAAGCTGGTCAAAGTCGACAGTGAAAGTGATTGTAAACTGGTTCTTCATTTGATTGAGTTTATTACAGTAGGCCATATTGATTAAGAAAGTTGGTGGTTCTAGATTAAATCTTGTCTTGTGAAAACAGGCTGATCAAGGTGTTTATGTTTTTCAGACTGAGTGTGTTGAGAACTGTGGAGATAACATGAAGCTGAATCAAGGGTAGTGTTCAAAAATGTGAAGACTGCCATGTGATACGAACTCTTGCCTATTGGCTATTATCTTTTAATAAGAATCAGTAGATGGTAAACATCAGTTTGCCTTCTGGAACTTATTAAAATTTCCTAATGGACTCTTTGTCAAAAAGTATTTGTAACAGTTGTTTATTGGTTTTCTGGAAATGCACTAGTTTTCCTTGATCGCCAGCTCTTGTGGAAACATGCATGCACTCCACATCACAGGGTGTGGGTAATTGAGTGTGATATAACCAGGTAAAAGAGGGATTCATGGGTAATTACTTTGTTTCTAGACAAAGATCAGGCCCTTTCTTTCGGAACATGCTGCACAACTCCTTGTTCAAGCTCTTGTTCTGTCCAGGCTGGACTATTGTAATGCTCTCTTGGCAGTTCTTCCAGCCAGCTCTATTAAACCTTTACAATTAATTCAGAACGCGGCAGCAAGATTAATTTTTAATGAGCCAAAAAGAATACACGTCACACCTCTGTTTATCAATTTGCATTGGCTTCCAATAGCTGCTCGCATAAAATTTAAGGCATTGATGTTTGCTTACAAAACTACCACTGGTTCTGTACCCCTTTACCTAAATTCATTACATCAGACTTATTTGCCCTCTCGAAGCTTGCGTTTTGCAAGTAAACGTTGCTTGATTGTGCCATCCCAAAGAAACACAAAGTCACTTTTACAGACTTTTAAATTAAATGTTCCCTCCTGGTGGAATGACCTCCCCAACTCTATCCGGACAGCTGAGTCCTTAGCCATCTTCAAGAATCGGCTTATAACACATCTCTTCCATCTTTATTTGACCCTCTAACTTTAACACTCACTATTCTAATTCTATTCTTTAAAAAAATCTAACTACCTTTCTAATCTTTTTGTATTCTATTTTCTTTTCATTTATTATGCAATTGTGTATGTGTGTGTGTGTGTGTGTGTAAAGACCTCTAACACTAGCTTGCTCTACTTTTTTTTTTTAATTAAATATTCTATCGGTTTTCTTTTTCATTTATTATATTATTTAAAAGCCCATGCTACGTGTACCGTGTTAACCTAACTGAGACTTGTTATAGCACTTATATATCATTGCTCTTTTTGTTGTTTTTGATTCCATTGCTTCCACTGTCCTCATCCACACTACTATTCAAAGGTTTTGGGGCAGAAATATTTCTTAAATGTTTTTGTAAATAAGCCTTTTTTGTTGTTGTTGTTGTTGACCAAGGCTGCATTTATTTGATCAAAAATACAGGAAAAACTAAAAAAATTGTATCTATTAAGTTAAAAGCTTCTATCTTAATAAAATTCTAAAATGTAATTTTCTCCTCTGATTGTAAGGCTGAATTCTTGAAGCAGCCAGTACTCCAATCTGCAGTATCAGTTTACTGTGTCCTTTTCAAAAAAAAAAAAAAACATTGCTGACCCCAAACATTTTAACATTAATGCATTTATCTCAGCTTTTTAGAAAGTTGTGGTCTGTTATTCCAGCAGCACTGGAGCTGTTGTTGTTTAACAGTACACTGAAGGAAGTTGTGCAGCTCGACTGGTTTCTGGGTCATCTGGAGCTGCATTCTTAAGGTTCCTGAGGAAGTCCCCCCCCACCCCCACCCCAGCAGCTCCTGAATATACCCCCGATTAAAGACCATTCCAACCACCCTCTTCTGCATATCAGCATCATGCCCAAACCCAGATCGGCTACTCCGGTATATTAGCTCGGCAGTGAATAACATTCTTGTTTTTGGCTGTGGTTTGCATGTTTTGTAGTGCTGTGTGAGGATGAGGGCTTGTGCAGTGCAGAGGGAGTGTGCTGTCGGCTCTGTTCACATCTGAGCTGCTCTTCCACAGGCCTCGGCTGCTCAGATGTGTCCACAACAAGTCATGCTTTCAGGCGGTTTAAGTTGTTTTAAACTGTTGGGTTAAAACCATGCTACAAATTCTTGCTTATGCTAAGATTTATTTATTATTGTTGATTCTTTTTTTTCCCCCACTTTCTTTTTGGTAAAAATCTTTGTTTTATGTTATCTGACTGGAATGTCCTAATTCTGTGGATGTTCTTTATATGGATTTTTGTTGGTTAAGACTATTTATGACTTGATAGTTCACCCCAAAATGAAATTTGTGACATATGCAAATACATTGGTGTTCATGAAATATGGTAAACGATATTTCTCGTGTGCAAGAACAAACCTCAGTGGTTCTTACTTAAGCATGGGTAGAGCACCCCTGTTTATGAAGTTACTTATTACTTTCAAACATCACTCATTTGTTTTTGAAGTAAGAAATAATCTATGGTTTGTTTAATATAAACAGTAATGTGTAATGTAATGGTTTTATGCGTTTTTGTTACTGTCGTCAACTGTACGAAGCAGCCGACACTGTTTACTGTAAATTTGTTAAGTTACTGTACGTTTGACCCTGTTTGTGTCTTGTTGTTTTCTCTGCAGTGGTTAAGGCCTTTCAGGAGTATGCAGAACCAGAGGAATCCACGCCGGCCTCACCCCAGAGACGAGCTCCAGCAGCTGGGGGAGAAGATGAGAGTGTGCTGCTGCCCCTGGGAGACAACGTCCTCACACACAACCTGGGTGTCCCAGTGCTCATAGTTTGCACAAAGGTAGCTGAAAGTGATCAGATCATTTGACCTGTCATATTGGTTCCTTTAGTCTTATATTACTTTAATAAGAGTTCAGTCAGCATATTTGAGATTAGCATAGTGAATTTATGTTAATGTTTTCGATTGAGTTCATGTTCAAGGAAAAATTTTTTTGATTAAAAAACACGGTAAAACAGTTCAAAATACTGCAATGCTGTGAAGTAGCATTATACTTTAAAAGGATCATTTTAAAACGTAATAGCAAAGCTGAATTTTCACAGCCATTACTGTCTTCAGTGTCACATGATTGTTCAGAAAATATTCTGATCTGGTGCTCAAGAAACATTTCTAATAAAAAAGTTGAAAACTATTTTACTGCATAATATTTTTGAGGAAGCCTTGATTCTTTGATTCATCATTCTTTTATAAATAGAACAACATTTATTTGAAATCAAGTTGTAACGTAGCACATCTTTACGATTATTTTTTCATCAATTTTGCTGAATAAAAATGTTTGTCCTATTCCCCCAAACAAATCTTCCTGACCTTTAAACCTTTGAATGGTGGTTTATGTCCTGTGTATAAATAGGCGTGATTAGATGTACAGTTTGTGAAATTTGAGTGGATATTTAGAGTTGCTTTGCTGTGAGTGTCTTTAGCTGGATGAAACGCTCTCTTTATGGAGTGTCAGCGGTAGCCCGCAGGTCCAGAGCTGTAGACGCACCATGCCCCCCTCACATGCTCTTTGGGATCAGAACATGCTCAGAGATCTCTTCTATTGTTAGCCTCCCTCCAGCCCCGGTGCATGAAAGACAACCTGCTTTTAAATGAGTTAGTTTAAGTCTGAGAGGAAAATGTTCACTGTTTGTTCTGTTCAAAGTCAGGAGGCACAGTGATCAAACCGCCTCAGCCTGAGGAGAATAGAGCCTGATTGAATTTCAGAAAGCAGGTCCAGTTTCCAGTTTACTTGAAAGCACAAAATTCGCTCTTATCAGTGTGCATTAGTATCATCATTACTGATCTGCTAACAGCAGCTACTCACTGGCATACTACAAAACCTTTTAAAGAGATAGCTCACATAAAAATGTAAATTGTCATCATTTACTTAACCTCATACTCCTCCAAACCTGTATGACTTTCTTTCTTTTGCACAAAACAAGATTTTTTCAAAGAATGTTGAGGTTCAAACAACATTACCTTTCTTTGTATAGTAAGGAATATAAACAAAACACTTAGACACTTTTATATATATCTCTTCAAGATCTTCAATTTACTACATTAATATATTGCCACTGCATCACATTTGTTGTAAGTGTTAAACAAAAGGATGTTTTTCGTATATTCTGTGGTTCAGTAAAGGTCAGCAGTATCTGTGACATGCATAGATGTTTGCATTTGCAGTGGCCAACACTGATCTGTCCAAGATATTTTGTCATGGCAGCCTCCTGGATTTTTAAGCTGTCTAGTTGGCAGCTCCTCTTCCTGCCAAAACCATTATGGCTGGCAATCGGCAACAACCGGAGTCATACACAAACATGGCTGCTGCATCAGTCCTATTAAGCATGTGTTTGCTTGTTTTTAGGATGGTGCATCTGTCATTTAAAAGCAAGAGATCAATTCCAAAATCTGTCATTTACTTAGCCTTGTGTTGTTCAGTTCTAAAATAATGTCAAATATACTGCACCTAAGACTGATTATGTCTGTCTCTGTGTTTTAGTGTGATGCTGTCAGTGTTCTGGAGAAGGAGCATGACTACAAGGAGGAGCACTTTGACTTCATTCAGTCACACATCCGGCGGTTCTGTTTACAGTGTATCCTGTTCACTCAGTCTCAGCAGTTGTGCTGTTGTTATATTTCACTTTATAAATGGCAGCTGTGAAACTAGAAACTAATAATAATTCAGGTGTTTTGGGATTGTTTTTTGATGATAATGAACTCAGAAACAGAAAATGTACTTGCTTCAGAAATTAGAACAAACCAAATTATTTACATGGAATCTAATCACATGTGAATACTGTTTTTCATCATAATTTATACAGCAGTTCATTGTTTTTACTTGCATAAAACAACATTTATTACAGTAAAATTAATACGATTTATTATGAAATTAAAATTAAGATATATATTCCTGTTAAAATTACAAACATTTTTACAGAATACAGATCCTTCATCAAATCTCACAGATGGAGCTGGTTTGATTTACACTTCAGTCAAAGAGGAGAAGAACCTGGACCTTCTCTACAAATACATGGTGCACAAAATATATGACTTCCAGTTTACTACGCCTGCCTTAGTAGTGGAGAAGGACGCTGTGTTCATGTGAGCTAAAAATGTTGCATTCCTTATCTTTTTATGTGAAAATATCCATGTCTAAATCAGTTTGGTGTTAGTCTGCCAAACTGGTTTCTTTTAAAACACTTGTATCGCTGCTGTGTAGTCCATCTGGCTGGGACAATGACAAGAAAATTGCCATCTTGCATGAAAACTTCACAACGGTTCGACCTGAGGATGCCTTTGAGGATTTTATAACGAAACCTCCCGTACGAAAGGTGAGAAAAGAACCTAGGAATGAAAACTGGACCTTAATCTGCTAGTAGTATGTCTATAACATATGCCTATTTGTCTCTTTTGTGTTTCTAAAGTTGGTGCATGACAAGGAAATCAGTGCAGAGGATGAGCAGGTCTTCCTCATGAAGCAGCAGGTGTGTTTGGTCTGTAAGAAAATGAATTACAGATTTAATATCAGGTTTCTTCATTCAGTGCTGAGTTTAAATTCAGTTGAGCAGCATTTATTTGAAATTGAAGTCTTATGTAACTTTAATAATTAATCTTAATTCACTTTATTTGTACCTATAGGTAGACTAGGTTTGCAATGTTATGAGTTCTGACATCTTTCACATTTTACAGACACCACAATCATTAAACAACATGCATGATACAAGTGCTTTAAGGTTCCCAGCATCACAAAAAAAATTTATTCAGTGATAGCTGCTGGCACAAAGCTGTTCCCTTTCGAAGGGAACTTCGACAATACATCATCAACGTTATGGGGAATGCCTCAGGCGTGACAGGTGTCTGAAATCAAATATCAACTCACAGCAATCATGCTGACCGGCGACAGCCGTGAATCATCAGCTTGAATGATGAGCGAGGGACCTGGATATATAAAAAGGGTGCCTTGAAACCATGAAAATATCCTTTGTGTCTTCAGGGACTGTTTTGTCTGATTTAAACGTCTGCTTACAGCGAAAATGAAACACATCTAAGGCAAGTCCTAAAAATTTTGTGAAATGTGTTGACCCGTGCCCAAGATATTTGTCGCCGGGTGACACTCACGAGATGTGTGTGTACTGTTTGGGTGAAGAGCACTTGAGGGAGCGTCCTGTGCAAATTGTGAGCGTTTTCCTATGAGAACGCTCCGCTCTTGTCGGGCTCTCTTCTCGAGGGAAGAGAGTTCAGCATCTGGTCCTTGTGGATCGGGTCCCGCTCGTGCCGAGGCAGAGCGGCGATGTGCTTCATGGGGCTACCAGATGGAGCTCGCTGACAGTCTCGAGAGGGGCGTTAACCTCTCGGACGCGTCATCGGCTGACGAGAGTGAGCTGCAGGTGGATGACGGAGACGATTCTCCTACTGATACTGCAGCGAGTGCTCTTCGGGCTGGGCAAGAGATGGCTGAGGTGGATGATTTAGATCCTTAACCTCGTCAGCCATCCTGCCCCGTGTACGCAGAGTTGGTGGAAGTTATGGTGCGCACCACTGACAAACTTCAGTTGGAGAGATCGTTCGCGGTTGTTTGGACGATCAGTTTCTCCCTGAACATAGACCGCCAGCTCAGCAGAGCCTTCCAGTCCTTCCTGATCTCCATTCAGAGATCGAGAGGGCATGGAAGAAACCGTACTCTGCCCGTATTCATCGACATCAGCGGGGTAATTTCGCTGATGTTGAGGGAATCGGGGAGTATGGTTATGTGTCGATGCCGCCCATTAACGAGACGTTTGCAAACTATCTCGTATCTGGGTGGGTGTCGATACTAAAAGCTCCGACTCTGCCATCCAAGCCCCTTAAAGCCACGGCTCGCTTGAATGGCAGAGCGTACACGGCAGCAGGTCAGGCTGGTGCTGCTCTTCATACCATGGCAGTGCTCCAAGCCTACCAAGCTGACCTGCTGCAGGATCTCGACCAGGGGGCAGGGCTATCCCCTGAGGCGGTCGCTGAGTTGCACCGGACCACAGATTTGTCTCTCCGGGCCACTAAACAGACTGCTGCCGCGATCAGCCGATCGATGGCAGCGATGGTGGCCACGGAGAGGCATCTGTGGTTCAACTTGGCTGATATCGGGGAGAAAGAAAAATCCCTTCTCCTTGATTCACCAGTTTTGCCTGCTAAACTTTTTGGCACCTCCGTTGAGGCCGCATTTAAGACCTGTATACCGGGCAGGCGGGAGGACCTGGTCCGTCTTGGTCTGAGGACCGTAGACAGGACCAGAGGTCTAGTGTCGCCTCTCTTGCGCCCCCTCCATGGAGGAGTAGGACACAGAGGAGGCGAGCCCCCCGCAAGAAGAGGGACTTAAGGGAGGTCATTCAGCACAAGCGCAGCAACGCTCAGCAGTAGTAGGGTTTTGATCTCCCTGGAGGGCCTTTTCTACCAGCCCTCTCCCTCTTCTTGACTCCCCAGGCGTTTACGTTACACCAGACCTGGAGATGGGCCTTATGATGAGAACTATGTTCTGATGGCCCGCCATAGCAACTGGTTGATGTGAGCGCCTCTTTTAGGCATGTAATAGTGGTGGACCCCAGGTTCATTGAGAACTCTCTGGCGAGTCTTCACTCCGCACGCCGCAGGAGGTGAACTTATTGGTTTTTAAAAAATTCTGTGTGTATAACTAACACTGATTTGTATTTCTCTACAGACCTTGTTCCCTGTATAGACCTAGGGGGTCATTCTTAGAGGAGCAATTAAAGTATTGGACTTTAGGGCCCTGAAGCCTCCCCCAGTTGGTGGCTAGAACGAATTAGGGAGGAGCTCAAAGAAGATTTGGCTTCCGTGCTGAGTATGTGATAGCCTTCCTGTCATAACATTTTATATGTGTGGTGGGCCACCGCTCATTTCTGTTTAGCCTCAGGGCTATTAGCCACCCAGGGGTAGAGTAGTTGGTCTTCCTAAAAAAATAAAAAAGGAGAGCTTTTTTGCTTTAGGTTTAGACTGACGCTGGCACTTCAGATAGATCTTCAGATAGATGTCCTGCCTATCGGTTTGTGACATTGGTATCCTGAGTACTCGCTCCCCTGAGCTCTGTAAAGTTTCAGTAGGTTGAGTGTTTCACAGCCTCTCAATCAAGTAGGCTGTGGCTCCTCTGAGCCCTCAGGTAGATCTATGCTTGTAGGTCGGCACCTCACCTGGGCCACCTCGGTAGCTGGCCTAGGCTATGCTAGGGATATTGGAGGCGTGTGGCTAAGTATAGCTGCCGCATTCATTATGTGTTAGGCTTCCTCCCGTAGATTTCAGCCTCCTCCCTTAAATGGGAGTTGTTGGCCAAGGCCCGCCCCTTTCTCTGTATTCAGGGGTGATAGAGTAATGCAGGGTGGTAGCTGAGGTAGGATCAGTCTGGCAGGGTTAGGCCATCTTTCGCTCTGCGAAGTGACCGTTCGTCAGACCCTGCCGAACAGAGATGTTTGGGCCTCTAGAGCTGGCTCCACTCAGCCCGTTGAGCTAATCGCTCGACCGATGGGTTGAAGTGGGTTGGCTTGCAATTTAGCCCCCTCTCCCCTAGGCTGGGCGCAGGACAAATCCCTGTCACCCTTTGGAGCCACTTGCAGGCCCGCTCCCTGTCTAACATTGCAGGGGCATATGGTTGTTACTCCCCCGCTAACTCAGGGTAGTTTTGAGTAGTACATTCTCAGCTCTGTATTTATCTACCTCACAGGCCCCCTGAAGTTGAATTCCCGCTTTTTTGAACTATCAGGTAGTAGGCCTCATAAGGCTTCCCTGAAGGCAAAGCCCCCAAGACAGTCAACTGGACTGCCAGTCTGGCTCACTATCAGCTATGGTTTTCAGGTAGTAGGCCTCTCCAGGCCTCCCTGAAAGTAAGCTCCTTCATGTCATGGTTTTCATACTTTGAGTTTCCACTTAGGGTGGTTTTCTGGTAACAGGTAGTAGGCCTCTCTAGGCCTCTCTGTAAGTGAACTCCCATGCACTGTGTTTATCAGGTAGTAGGCCTCACTTGGCCTCCCTGAAGTTGAGCTCCCACATACTGTGGTTGTCAGCTAGTAGGCCTCACCAGGTTTAGCTCCCACATACTGTGCGTTTCCACTAACTTCCACTGGCAAGGGTTGTAAAGCATTATGCTGAGTCATACTCTCCAGGATATCCCGTCTCTGAGATCCGGGCCGAGTGGTTCACTGCCTGCTCCGCAGTTCCTCAGGTTGGATGCCTTCCTAAAGGCAAGTGTCCAGAGGCTCTGTCTTCGGACAGACATGAAGTGGCCAGACTGTAGTGTCTTATGTAGTGACACCAAGTCAGGCCTGCCTGGTGGCATTTCAAGTGGCACGTTCCCCTGAAAAGTGACTGGCTGGGGTTCCCTCGGGTTCCCTAGCCACATTCCCTAGAAGGGACCCCTTCTAAGAAGTTGAAGGTGTGGTCATAGGCTCTTGAGCAGGTCCAGGTAGACCTTTCACTAAACTATGTTTATGGAGGTTTTCTGTGGTATCATATAGCTTGGGCTATGACAGTAGGGAGTGCTGTCACTAGCGTTCATTGAATTGCTGGTTCTGACAGTTGTCACTGCCATTAAGCATGCACTCCCTTTAGCATGGCGGCGTGGGTATTTCGTTCCCCATAACGTCGATGACGTATTGTCAAAGTTCCCTTCGAAAGGGAACGTCTCAGGTTACAAATGTAACCTTTGTTCCCTGAGAACAGGGAACGAGACAATACGTCTCCCAGCCATGCCTCGGGGTCTGCCTGCCAAACAGTCCCTTCAGACGAAAGGATATTGTCATGGTTTCAAGGCGCCCTTTTTATATATCCAGGTCGCACGCTCATCATTCAAGCTGATGATTCACGGCTGTCGCCGGTCAGCATGATTGCTGTGAGTTGATATTTGATTTCAGACACCTGTCACGCCTGAGGCATTCCCCATAACGTCGATGACGTATTGTCTCGTTCCCTGTTCTCAGGGAACAAAGGTTACATTTGTAACCTGAGACGTTTTTATACTGCTTAGTTCTACTATATGGAAATACAAATCTATGTCTAGGTGGCAGAAGTTTAAATTCAGTGTTCAAAGGATGAGAGTCATCTTTTAGAATTGAGTTAGTCATCTGTTGTAACGGTCTGGTATAGACTGTTTCAACGGCAACAACATAAAAAACTTTACTGCGCATGCGCGCTTTTGTGGCCCTAACTTCCGGTAGACTTCAAAATAGAATCAATAACAACAGCCAAGTCCCTCTAGAGTAGATATTTTTTTGATAACAAAAAAAATATGTTTGCTGCGTAAATCAGGTGGACTTAATGAAAATGCTAATTAATTATTTCCGAGCAGGAGATGCATAAAGCGCGAGAAATAGAGGTTTCCCCAGTAACCGCTGTAAACAAAGCAGAGCTACGCTCACAAACACTGTGTTATCAGGCATATAACATGCAAGTCTTCCTTCAGAAATAGTGATATAAAAACACCCGTGCCTCGTTTGATATTTAAACATATAAATGTAAGGAATTATTATTATTAAACATGCAGTACGTAACGTTACTCATGTATATTCAACAAAATCTTTTTGAAAATCGATCAGTTTTAAAATCGTGGCGAGTCTCCAAAAATAAATAAATGTATGGGAAACAGATCCCACAGCACAACCACCTGAGCCCAACTTCAGTCTACTCATCACCTTGACTTTAACTGCGTTTGTAGAAGGCACCGCAGCCAGACCGATATACACAACACAGACTGGAAGTTAACTTAGGGCCAGGCGCGTGCGCCCGATGAAACAGTCTATACAGAGATGCTGGACTCCCCGATCAGCTTACTAGACCATCTAACAATATGACTCAGTCAATTCTTGTTCTTTACAGACAAGTTTCCAAACCAAGACACCAGAGAAAATTATAAGAATGATTTAATTAAAGCACGATAAAATAACATCATGGATCTGTCAAAGTGAAAATGGGCCAATTTCCTTAAACCGAACAGATGCTGGTTGCCCCTTTTTTACACACTGATTCACAATTTGCTTCAAAGTTCAACTTGGTGCCAATGAAGGTCCCAAGGTATTTTTAAGATTGAACAGATTCTATTTTCTGACTTTTAATAAAAGTAACATGTGGATGGGCTTGTTTCCTAAAATCAATAATAATAGATTTTGTCTTAGATAAGTTCAACTGGAGGTAGGACTCGTCACACCACTTAATAAAGTCATCAATAATCAGGCCATGTCTGGTCTCATAACCGTGTCATCTGCATACTTTAAAATTGCCCTGTTTTCCCACTTACTCTGACACATATTTATAATTGTAAAATTAATGACACACATTATAAATGTATTTAGTTCCACTTTTAATCAATCGGATGCATCATTGTTTATTGAATTTTTTTTTTATTCTTATGAAAAGACTGGCCCCAAACTTTTAAATGGTAGTGTACGTTGTTAAAAATAAAGAAATAGCTTTTGGTAGGAGTGTTTTACACCGCAATATCTCAGCTCTCATGTCTTCTGTCACTTTATTACAGTCATTGTTAGCCAAGCAGCCGGCCACACCAACAAGAGGAACAGTAAGTGTGACTGCAGACACCACACGGACCTCGCACAATTTTAAGTGTGCTACTATTATGCTGTTTTGGGGATTCTGTGTTGATGTGAGACTAAAGTTTTATGCTTTTACAAAACCACTGAATCCTTTTTTCTTTTTTTTTATTGTACTGTACTTTTTATTGCTGATTTCATGTAGTGGGAAATATAAATCTTCTGAATTGTTGTTGCATTTCCCTGACACCAATTTTGTGTGTGTGTGTGTGTGTGTGTGTGCGCATGTGCGTGTGCATAGGAGTCTCCTGCCCGGACTGCATCTGGATCCCCCCGGCCGACAGGTCGGACAGGGCCCACCAATGTGGCTAGTGTCTCACCCATGACCGCGGTGAAGAAACCAGACCCCAACATGAAAGGTAAGCTATCTTACCTCGTAATGGTAAATAAAAGATTTTGATGCAGAACTTAAATGAAGCTTTGTGATCTCCTGGCTCTCTATTTATCAGACTGACACAAATAGCACATGACTGTGCAGTCAAGCGAGAGACACAGTGTTTTTGTGAGAGTTTTAATATGAGCACTTTGTTCTCTCTGTTTCTCTCCATGTTCTTATATTTCTCACTCATCTCATATTGCTGGTTCACCCTTCTGCCTTTGCCTCACAATCTAACCTCTTTAAAACACTGCCCTCATGAGGAGAATGTGGGAATAATTCCCTAAACAGATTATTCCCACGCATTCCTGTTGGTGGGAAAAATGAAATTTTCCGATCATTAATCTCAGCTGGTCGGCATGTTTCAAACCAGCAGGAATAGATTCAGTCCCTTTAATTAAATCAACTTTAATTGAATTCTTAAACCTTCTCACCCTATAGGGTATCAGGTATCATATTCCACATTTTTCAGTTTTCACAGATTTGTAGGTAATAGACATACTAAGCCTATTTAATATAATAGTGGTGGTGATTGTAAATCTGGATGTGTTTGCTTTTGAACACCACATAGGGTAAATGAATGTCAGTTGGTATCCCCATTGTCACCCGAGGTCATTATGTTTAATTTGTGTGTGTGTGTGTGTGTTTATAGGAGCAGCAGCAAATGAGGGAGTGCTGGCCAACTTCTTCAACAGTCTGCTGAGTAAAAAGACGGGTGTGCCGGGCAGTCCTGGGACACCAGGGGCGGCAACGGGAACCGGCGTACAAGGCTCTGCCAAGAAAACAGGTAAATTCTTCCTTTTCCAGCCTCAACCCCAGGGACAGGTGAATCTAAAAAAAAAAAGCCATGTATGGGTCATATTTCACCCCTAAATCATAAGGGGGAAAATTGTATATTAAATAATGTTAGTCATGAAATACTACAATATTGTATTGCAGTGCGTAAGATTAAGTTTTATGTTTTTAGCAATTAGAGTTTGGGAAATTATTCTTAATTTGTAAAAACAATGTAAAAATGCAAACAATCCTTTTTGTTCTAAAATTGGCCTCAGTTTCTTAAAGCATGTCTGATTCGCATGAAAGGAATTTGATCATTTTAAAGAGTTAGGCCAGTGTTATGAGTGTGGTCTGTAGTGATTAATTGGCCTTTATCTTTTGAATATGCTTTCTTCAAAACTTGGTACACATGGACAACATGACATTCTGAGGCTGCCCCCCTCCACCTTTGATTTTAGAATGCATTACAACCTGTGCAATCATCTGATCACCTTCTATCATAATGTCTTTTGTTCCCTCTGGCCAATGCGTGTTTTTTTTTTTTTTTTTTTTTTTGAGTTTTGCCTTTACAGCCAAAAAGAGTATCCAGGAGGCACGGGCTAAAAAGCCTGTGTGAGTGACATGGATGGTGATATCTCATACTCACTGGTTTTCATGCCTAGAATGATGTCAAATTCATACCAACTGCACTTTTCATTTTTGATATTTTGTTTCAGTTGTTATATGACTTCCAGTTATATGAATTGCTAATATATTAACACATTTCTGTGTTCCTTACCTGCTGTTATGTCCCCATTGTGCTCGGATAAAGAACCGCATGTAGTTTTTTCTTTCTTTCCCTTTTTGTATCCTTCTCATTAAGTTTGCATTTGTGTAGCCGCACAGCATGCTGCTTTTGAATGAATACCAGCATGCAGCACTCATCCACATCCACCGAACTGGTTCCCATCACATAACCATAACCAACCTGTGTTATTTTCATATACAACACAGAAACTACAGGAGATTACTCCGTTTTCTTTCTTTTCTTTCTTCCAAGGGCAGAAGCCGGGTTTGACTGACGTCCAGGCGGAATTGGACCGGATGACTCGTAAACCCGACTCAACGGTAACGGCCAACAACACCCTTGCGACAGAGAACGAGGCATGAGAGCGTCAACAGCATTGTTCACTCTGGAAATCAGCACGTAATGGCATAAAGAAGAAAAAAAAAAGCTATTCATGACCAAAATTGCCCCCACCTTGTGTGTCAATCAGCAAACAGACCGCGGTTTACTGAAAGTGTTGGGTTCTGTCAGATGTATAGTCTCTGATGTTTTGGGGGAAAGAGAGGTAGATATTTGAAAAGATGCAACTGCTTTACTTTGTTTTCATTTCCAGACCCCTTTGTATGTATGTTTGTTTGTTTATTTGTGGTGATTAATTTTTTGGTGTGGCATAGGGCAGGTCAGGTGATGGGTGCTCTGTCCTTTAAGGAGGCAGTCAGACGTCTGAAGTGCGGGGCCTTGCTTGGCTTGGGGAACCTTTAACGGCACCCATTCTCCTCCTCCTGACAAGAGCAGAAACGCACTGCTGCATTCAACGAGCAGTCGCTTCAACTGTTGCAATCAGCTACAACTACTGCTAAAAGCCTAAATATATTCATTGAAAACAAGAAGTACTTAGAAAAAGTATATAGTGTGTACAAACAGTTAGGTTTATTCTGATGTATTTATAAAAAAGAAAACAAATCAAGCTTTTATTTTCTCTCTGTGTTTTATCAGTGAGATGTTAAGCTTCACTTAACGTGGTTAACATCACTGATGTCATGACACTAATGACAATTACCCATTGGCCTTCAGTATACAAGAATGGCAGACGCTGCCACACCGCCTCTTTGAATTATGTAAATATGCGCTAAATATTTGCTAGACGAGCTTTGATTTGATTTTGTATAAAACTGAATTATTTTAACAATTTATAAAGAACTATTTCAGACGAAACAAGCATCGATGAGTATCAGGCTGAGCTTTTTTCTTTTGGCGATGGTTGTTTTTGGAGAGAGGGGCAGGGCAGCATCTTTCCTAGTATAACTCCCAAGTGCCTGTGTCTTAGTGGAGGTGCTCGTCTCCAAAAGAAGAATTGCACTGTAGCACTGACAGTCAATTTTTGGTCCTGGTTCATGTAATTTATTTTTGTTTGTTTTATTTTGAAAAAATGCATGTCTGTAGTCATTACTTTTTTTGCTGCAAATTACACCTTTTCCTCACTTCAGTGGCCTAGATCTTTTTTTTTTTTTTTGTTTTCTGCCATAGGAAGCTTGCCTTTCTTTTTGCGAATGTCAGCGTCCACATTGAACGTGTTCAGCGGGACATTTCGTCCCACCTCCCAGTTGGAAATTGTGGCTTAAACCACTAGCGCCATTCTCATGTGGCCAAGTGATAGACTGTAAGTCGTGTCTTTTGTTAGTCCTTACAAATGAGATCTCAGATTTTTTGTTATGTTACCTAAAGACTGTAAAGTGATTTACGTAAAACATTCCCGATTTCTGTAGATGAGCCTGTAGGCGACGCATGTTTGTTTGGTGTACCCTGCCTCAGTGCCCACTGGAGGTGACGACTTTGCCTTCAGTGTACGTTCACTGTTGTCACTCCACATGCTCTGTCTCTTCACTCAGGGTAGTTCTGAGTCCATACAACAGCCTTGTTTATCTTCATAGTAAATTTCTCAACATTTTCTTCCACTACTGATATTGTATCATACTCCTGTTTCAAGCCAAATCATCCACAGACATGATGTAATGTTTTTAACTTTAATGTTGCAGTGGAGAAACCGTAAATGGAGTGGCTTTTAAATGATCGTTACATTTTCAGATGAAAACGGAAAACGCAGTGAATTGGAATCTGGAGCCAAAGATGTAGAATCCAAATGTTATGTCTATGTCGAGTAGCTGCCCTAAATTCCTCCCAGGTGGCCACTCTTGGCTGAGCCTGGAGAAGCCATCATTCTGAAACAGATCTTCTGCTTATACGGTGGTGGTCTGTGTTCAATGTCCGATGTGTTTTTTTTTTTTTGTTTTTTTTTTTAAAGCTCTTCAAGGGAATAGACCACGAGAAGTCTAGAGTTTACTATTGTTTTACATGAACTTGTGAAAGAAAGATCTCATACCAAACTAGAGATGAGTTCCTCATCTGAAATTTACATTAATGCTGCATAATATTGCGTAACGGTTTCCATTTACGATGGGCAGGGCTAAAGCATTTGCTGATATTCAAGCACAACATTACGTCTGGACTATTATACCTTTTGTTTTAGTGGTTAAGGTTTTTCATGTATTCAAATTGTGTAAGAACTTAATGGGGCTGCCACTAATGAAGCTTCTGATCACATATAACATTCTACCTGCTTTCAGATCCGCTCATATAATCTTAAATGCACTTAAGTGTTTCATTGCATCCTCTGCATTTGCTGTGTGACTGCAGTCTCACCGTATAAATATCACTGACACATTCCTGTGAACACAATTCATTTTCCCCCTAAAAATTGAGTTCAATATTATTTCACAGCTTTGTAAGTTTTACTGGAAGTGAAGAACTGTTAATTGTTCTTGGTTTAATTAACAAAAGTAATATTGTTAGCTATTTAAAAATTATTTTTTCCTCCCTCAACTAGGTTTGACAGTTACTCATTTCAATAGTAGCTTGGTGCGAATGTAAACAACTTAATGGACTAAGAAATTGAAAAACTAACAAGCTGCTCCCGAGAAGCCTGAAGTACTTGAAGAAGCTTCTTAACTCTGAACCCATCTGTTTTCCCAAAGGAAGATACACAACGGATAAAAGGTCTAAGGATGTCCACCAAAAGAAACATGTTCACTTGGCTTCAGCTTCATTGGTTTCTCTCCCTCGGTTAGGGATGATTGCAATTATATAATGAATAGCACATTTTGTATACTTTTCATTCAGACTAGGATGAAAGTTGACTGCTTTGTTCTGTATAATACTTCTAATATGCACTTACCCCTGTAAGAAAGAAAATGTTGAGAAAATGCTCTGGCTTCCAAAATTTCTATACAGGAATTGAAAGACATTTCTATTCACACGAAGGACTGTATTTGTGTGCTCTACGTTAAAGTGAGTCTGATTGTATGGCTTTAACTTGATGCAGTATGTGGCCATGTGAAAACTTGCTTTTAATGCAAACAAAGATAAGGAAACCTTTTTTTTTCAGTCCTGGCTTAAATAAAATTCAAATCCAGACTACAACTATCTTGATGTTTTTGCTTATCATTTTACATAGATGCACAGCTTTTTAGAAGACCACATTAAAGTACTTCAGACCTACAAATACTAGATGGTTGCATGACTTTGGGAACCAAACCAGTTGGGGGCAGTGCTTGGCCACCATCTCTAGCCATTATATTTAGAGATATTAAATGATAATGTGTACATGCATATATTTAACATGTAATCTGTAAACTAGTGCGTGTGTAATATTATTAGTGTATATATTCGTATTTTATTTAGACATATTAGTATAGGCAGTATGTATACTTTTGTGAGAACCAAACATATATTAGGGCATAGAGACAGTATTTACAGTATTCCTAATCATTCTACAAGTGGTTTATTTAATTCTATAAAGCTGATAAGTACCGATATAACTCTCTGAGAAGGCTGCGCACTAGAGCTTGGAAACTGTGGCAAGCTGAATTAACATTTATTAACTAGTTTATTTTCTTACAAATTATTTTTAAGAGCAGAAGGCAATCCTTAAATGTTATTAATTTTAGCTACGAGTAATGTAGGCTACAAGTATTTGTAAAGCTTGAATTCTTACTAGCAACAATTTGAACACCTAGTAAACAGCATCCCCATAGAATTTAATGTCAAAACGTTTCAAACTAAGTTGGGTTGAAGTAATAAACGTTAAACTGGCTTGCCATAGCAACACTTTAAGCTGCTGTGTCGTTTCGCGTTTGATGAATCCAATATTGCAATCTTCACCTGCATAATAAGACAAGACAAGACCTCAAAGCTTGGCCTTTAGAAGTAAGACTGACTGCTTTGTGCTTTTGCTTCACTAAAAACAGTCGTCAAGACTTCACATAAGCCTCTATCCTCACAGGAATGTCGTTTGGAGGGCGGAGACTCGCAACAACATTACATTCTGCATCCAGAAACCGTGAAATATGGACACTGCCATGAGAACAGCCGTGATCGTTCGAGATCATTTAGCACTCTTCCCAACAGGATCCGAGCACAGCGCGACGGCAGGAACCGGGCTGGACATGACGGAGAGCTGGATGTAGTGTTTGTGCTCGGGATCTGTGGGTCATACACACGGCTAGAGTTCACGGTGATCGTTTTGTTTCGAGGGTTGTTCTTAGTTGAGACATTGTTTTCTGCCTGGCTGTTTTCAGAGGACCGCGAACCAGCTCTCATATCTGGAGATAAAAGAGTTCAGCATGAGGAATACCGAGGAGACTGAGGGCTTTGATGGCGAGGCCTCCAACACCTCGATGATTTCAGGAGCCAACAGTCCGTATCAGCCGACCACCGAGCCCGTGCACTCCAGAAACGTGTTCAGGGACATCAGGTGTGACCTGGACTACATCAAATCACATTTCGGTATTTTAAAAGTGATCGAAGTGGTAAGTTCAAATAGTCACAGTGTTTCTCCGTTACATAATAAACAAGTTGTATTGGCAACACATTAAATCGAGTCAGTAAGATGACCTAACGTTACTCTGAACAAGTCGATGTCTTCATCTTCAGCAGTGTCATATTTCTTTCTTTCGTTCTGTTAGATTTTATTGGTGTGAGAAACACTTGTCCCATTTTTAGATTGTGAGCAGGACAGCAGAAGTCCTGTTTTCATCAACAGTGTCATAGTTTGTTTTTAATGGTTTTAAGCTCTTTCTTTCTTTCTTTTGCAAGCTCCTTCCTAATATTAGTACAAGTGTAAGCAAGACATATTTTCCCCCCTTTTAATTATAAATCAAAATATTCAAGGCAAGACCGATGTCTCCATCATCCAAACAGTGACCTCAAAAAAGCCTTTTCCATACAAGATAACAGATCTGCTTTTCACATATTTCAGTTCGATATTCACTCCTGATTACATTCTTATATTGGATTAGTGCGAGAAGAGCAGTGTTCCTCCTTTTTGGGTTTTTAAATCCAAATATTTCCTGTTGGATACATGCCGACAGGCGTCAAAATCTCTGGAATGCATCAGTGACGGAGGGGAATGTTGCCTGGAGTCTGAATGAATTAACTTTCAGATTGCACTTTAGGTCTGCTTGGTTGGCAAAACACCCCAAAAGCTATAGAGACACTGTGGTCAAATTCACAGAAGAGCTTTTTTGCCTGTGAACCTCTGAAAAAGGAGAGAGAAAGAGAGAAAATGATGGCTCTCTGTTGTTCTGCTGCCTCAGCAAAAGCAAAGCATCTCAGATCGGGCCCTCATGGTGATGCACAGTTAAGAAACTGCATGCACAGGGGGAAAACAGAGTGAAACTAAGGAAGTCATTAGGTGAAACAAGGGCTTGTGTACGCTGCCAAAGGAAACAACCTGTGTGCCAAGTACAGAAGATAGCTTGTCTGCTCAAAAATTGCTTAATGGATCAAGTTTTTCTGCTTTTATGTGCGTCTCGGGGCAAATGATTCAACAGCCACAATTTAGCTGGATTCATTAAGTGAAATTACTTGGGAGATAGAGGACATATGGAGTACATGCAACACTTTTATCTTCATGAACGCTTTGCTGTTTTGTGTGGAGTCAGTGGCTTCATTTGCCTGTGGAGTCAGATTACTGGGAGGCATGAGTATAGTAATGCTCTGTTCATCACTGACCAGAAACCTTAGTATCTGTTTTGACTCTCATGTGATAGATTGCAGCTCTTCAAAGATTAGCAAACATTTCAACGTCTATGCTAGAGATGGACATACAAGTTAACTAACAAGTCTTTAGTTTAATCCATGAACTGTAACTTTCCTCTGGTAGATAATGCAGTTTGGGCCATTTGTTTTTGCAGTAATGAGCAGACTAGTGAGAGGATGAATTAAAATAAAGTAACTGAACTAAAAACTAAACAGGATATGATTCCGAAAGTTCCCACATAACTTTTAAATTGCAGCGTGCCGTTCCAGTAATATTCCTTGGGGGGTTTTGAGCGGTGACCATAAAATCTCAGACTTGTTTGAATATGTGATCAATCATTCCTCAAAACAGTTTTAATATAGTACCCAAACAAGAAAGTCAGTATTGAGCTCTGCTAGTTAGACTTTAGTTGATTTTGTCACATTGTCGTGTTTTTGTGGGGGATTCCTTCGGGTCCTATGCACTGGATATGTCCTCATTCTGTCCTGCTTACAATCTGAGTGGTATTTGGATTTTTTTTTAATGTTTTTTGGGGAAAAAAAGACCAAATTGATCTGCAGCAAAGAACTTTTCACATGGCTGCATGTTTCCTGCTGTTGACTTGCCAAGGATATTCAACCACAGCTGTTTCTCCATGTACTGGCCAATGATTTACCTAAGGCCCCCGTGGGATAAGGAGGAGTCTTTTTGACTGTTTAATCTTTGCAAAGTTTTTTTTTATCCATCTGCAGATGTGGCCTTCTTGACTGATATCAAGGGTCACCCCATTCCTTTCACAGATGAAATAAACATAGTCCTTGGACTTTTGTACACAGATATAATCTGTTGGGCTTCTACAAAAATATAATTCTTATAATTTCTTAGGGTTTACATAATGTGTTTTTGCAAATCTTGACAGAACAGATTGTACGAGGTGTAAACTGTCTAAAAACATTTTAATTATGATAAATAACTATATAATAAAGTATTCATAACTTTATAACTACTTTAAGAACTGTACATAAGCATTTAAAAGTTCTCTAATTTTTTTATGTTTTTGAAAGATTAGTAAGATTGTAAAATATTATTACAATGTAAATGTTTCTATATCAATATAGTGTACTTACTGATTTCTTTGCTGACAAAGCTGAATTTTCAGCATCATTACTCCAGTCTTCAGTCTCACGTGATCCTCCAGAAATCATTTTAATATGCTGATTTGGTTCTATATTAGGAACAATTATATATATATATATATATATATATATATATATATATATATATATATATATATATGATTTTCAAAAAAATTTCTACATTTCTAAAACAATTTCATGATTCTTTGATGAATAGAAATTTCAAAAGATAGGCATTTATTAGAAATAATGCAGAATGCAAGTGCGAGAGTGGTCTTTAACAAGCTGTAAAAAGCTCACGTTCCACTTCTCTTCATCAGGTTACACACACTGGCTACCAGTAGCTGCTTGCATCAAATTCAACGTACTGATGTTTGCCTACAAGACAACCACTGGCACTGCACCAATATCCCTAAACTCTGTAGATCTGCAAGTGAACAACATTTTGTGGTGCCATCCCAAAGAGGCACAGCTGGTGGAAGACCTCCCGATCTCAATTCAAGCCGTTGAGTCTTTGGCCATTCTCAAAAAACGCCGAAAGACATATCTTTTTCACCAGCACCTGACCAGCTCCTATTCTATTCTATTCTATTCTATTCTATTCTATTCCAGCTATGTGTACTGTGCTAGACCTACTGAAACTTGTCACCGTACTTATATACTGTTGCTCTTTGATTGGTCGAAATTGCTTCTATTGTTTTCCTCATTTGTAAGTAGTGATTACTATAACTTTTGATCAATTAAATGAATCCTTAATTAAAAATATAATAATTTGTAAAAAATATATAATTTTTTATAAATATATAAAAAGTATACCATATGACCTTGCTGATCAAGTAGTTGCCACTAGTTATTCTTAAATTGTATACTTTAAAATGTTCTTGGCTAGAGATACATCAAACCCTTTTGTTTTTATATGGCTTTCTTTCTATAACCAGTTTGACCAGGAAGGACTCTGTTAATTAGGGTAGCTTCAGACCTGAAGGGCAAAACTATTGACCTACGACTTGAAAATGAAGCCACCAGATCCAGATGATTCCACCTGATGTCATTTGGATTCATTTCTGGATGTTTTTGGCGCAGTCTCAGGCAATGAAGTAGCATCATAAATGTGTCATTTTACCTTAAAGGATAGTTTTTCAAGGTATGTTTTGATAAGGACCGTTGAATATAATGAAAGAGCTCTCTCTGTAATGTAGCGAGTTTATGGACTTACCAGATGTTTTTTGCCTCTTCACTCCCTCTCTCAAAACTTATGTAATGTGGAGAGCTTGCTTGTCTGCAAACATCTCCAAGCTTAAGGAATAGTGTTTTACATTTTGTGCAAAGAGCAGTTCCCTTCAGGCGAGGAAAATACTCTTGGGTGGGGGCTTGAAGGCTCATTTCCGTTTAAGGAGGAGCTGTTGGAACACAATGCAAGCTGTCAGACCAAGCCTCACACCATTCGTTTTCTGGGCACAACAGATGGTGTGTGTACAAGCTGGGGATTTGACCCCATGTGCCCATTGCTACAAGGAACTTGCTGATTGCCCAATGGCGTGCTCTGAAGGATGGCAGAACGAGGGTAGGGAGAGACAAATAATCATTGCTTAAAATCTTGGGCTTTCTGTTTGCCTGACACCTGCTGTCTTGTGGGATGTGGGCCATGCTGCGTTTATCAAGATAACCTCATCTCCAAATGCACATCTTTAGTGTGTGTTTTTGATGGGGCATGACGGTCAACTGAAGTGATGCTGGCTCTGCTGGCACTTTGACAGGAACGTCTTGATGTGAGCGGTCATTTATCTTTGGTCCACTCCACACTTCCTTAATGCGTTCAGTGCAAATAAGCCAGATGAGATAGAGAAGGGTTTGCATTGTGTTAGTAGGGCAATAAGCTTACATGAGGTCAGCCTTCATTTGAAATTCTGTGGAAATATTAAATGATGCTGTAGCTAATAAGATGCGTTGCCAAGTCCAAGGTTGGGGAGTATTAAACAGATATTTCATCCAAAAATTAAACTTCTCTCATCATTTCCTCATCCTCATGTTATTCCAAAATTTCGAATTGTCCTTTTCTTTCTTCTGTAGAAAATAAAAGAAGGTGTATTGAGACACAGTCTTCAAATGAAACAATTCACATATTGTATTTTAAACATCTGAAGAAATGTATTTTAAGTGCAATTTATTACAAGTCATTTACACACATAAATACACATGTATACACTGCTGTCCAAAAGTTTGGGATCAGTAAGATTTTTAATGGAGTCTCTTATGCTCACCAAGTCTGTATATATTTGATCTAAAATGCAGAAAACTAAGTAATATTGTGAAATGTTCACCCTTCAGTCCTTTACAGTTATGAGTCCAAACACTGGTCACAGAATCTAGCCCAGCCATCAAGTTCATTCCAGTGTGGACTTTACAAAAGATGCTTTGGAGCTTTAGTTTGAGCATCTTTTAAACCCTAAAGAGACAAACTGGATATTCTATAGTGCCATGGTCCAGTGGATGGTCTTGCTTTTGTTTTTCAGCGTCAGAATTTGTTGGCCGACTATCTCTGTCATTCCATTAGCAATCCCATCCTGCTTTTTATTCATCACAGCAATCATTTATCTCGAAGGGAGGTTTCCACATTGTGCTTCCATTCCTAGATGTGTGCAACGTTTTATTTAGGGTCTGCCGTATGACAGCATCCGGTCCGGGCCAGCTGGAAATGCTGGGCCCCTGTCTAGATGCTGGAATGTTTTGTGGCAGTGGTTCTGTCTCCCCTGTTGGAGCAGGCGACCTGTAATCTGTCTGAGGTTTTGTGCTAGAGAGTCAAGGCTGCATATCACCTAAATAGCACGTTAACCTCAAAATTCTTCCCATACTGTGGTCTACTGACGAATGCAGCAGGAAAACATCGGTGAACCCTCTGCGACTTCGGTAGGGTTCAACATACTCCGCAAGGCGCTGTTATGACCATGTGGAAAACGCATTACAAAGTAAACCCTGAATGAACGAGAAATACTTTCTTGTGGTTTTCCACTGCTCTACACAAAGGACTACATTGTATTATGTTGTTGTCTTAAATCAGACACTGAGATAAATTTGATTTGTTGTATCATTGAAGTCAACATCAGATGCTACTTTTACTTTCAGCTAGATAAAATTAAGTGAGTTGTTTGCTGCTTGGACAAATGCTTCTTGTTTTGTTCTAAAAGGGTCGGTTTTCTCCTTTCTGTTGCAGGTCCTGGCTCTCATTTCTTTCATCTTCATTGAAACCATAATGATGTGCTCGCCCTGTGCCGGCGTCTACCTCTTTGAGTTCGTCAGCTGCAGTGCCTTCGTTGTCACAGGCGTCTTGCTCCTCATCTTCGTCCTGAACCTGCACACCAAAGTGCCCCATATCAACTGGAGTCTAACAGTATGTAGTTCTTATCAAGATCCACACAACCGTACAAATCCTTTACAACCTTAGTGTTTTAAATTGATATGTTGTCCGCAATTTATGTACCCTTATTTGAAACCAAACTTGCATGATTAATTTAATTTAAAGTGCATATTTAACTGTTTTCTTTCATTTCCTGTCAGTTACTAATGTGTATTTATCTGAGCATTGAGAGGAAGTGTTTGCCTTGAAGATATTTCTGCAGTGTAACTATTTTTCCTTCGATCCATTTTTAATGGCATACTATTTTAAGAGGCACTTGTGATGATAGATTATCAAGGCAGAAGTTATTTGTGATGATCAGCTGTTTACATAAATGGAAGAAGTCTTTTAGTGCCAAGACATGCCAATAAATCTCGCTTTTTAGAAAGCAAGCCGCTCTCTTGTGTCCAGTGCTGCTGAGGAGGAGGCCATGCGCGCGGGTTCATATTGCTCAGATTGAAGCTGGTGTGCTCACAGCTCTCATTAAACCTGCTTCTAGAAACCATGAATTGCTGCTCTTGGGAGATGAATTTACTGATTCACTGAAAGATTAATAAGGCATGGTTCCCTTTGTCTCCCTGCCTATACACACACACACAAACACACACACACTCACACACAAAGCTCAGCATAACTGGGCCTCAGTGCTGTGGATCTATTACAGAGTTTATAATGGAAAAGGCTGTAGAGTTTTATTTCTAGAGCTGTGCACGAACCAAGAAAAGTAACAGCAACTCACATCCAACCATAACTATTGCGTTGCATTATGGTATACTGAAGAATTTGTGCTTAACCTCACATAGACAACAGGGAAGTGCCTCTGCCATTCTAAGTTTGATTTTCAGTCTTTTACTACACCCAAATGTAGACAGAGAAATGTGGACCCCTTTTTCCAAATCAGTGTAAAAAAAAAAAAAAGTCATATATTTATGTATTTAACCTCAATTATTCAAGTGTAAAGAAAGCTGAGAGCATCACATTTTGATTTAGGACAAGGCCTTTACTTGAAGTGCTTTTTTGTTTTGGCGTTTTGCCACTTTTATAGAAGTGCTTTTTAAAAATGGCTTCTATTTTTTTTTTTATATGTGTTTCTCCTCTTCTCTAGTTGCTTGCTAATCTAACTAACCTGCCATTATATATTACAGAAATTGTTTTGGCTCATAGACAAAATGCTTTTGTTCCTCCTTTGTAAGTCACTTTGGAAAATTTCATTTAATCTATTAAGAATAGAATTTCATTTTGTATTTATTTTTTTTATTTTCAGTGGATAAATGACAGGAAGTGGTGGGATAAGAAAATCAAATAAGATCAGGAAATGACGAGAGCTGAATTCAAAACTTGCTAGATCACTTAAAGCACATTTTGGCTGATGGGAGAGATGTTAAACAGGGTTTTCGCTGCGTGTGCGAGTGTATGCCGTTGTGTATTTTGAACACTGACGGGTTGGGGTTTTCTTGGTATTGCTATGGCTCATTGGAAGATCTATGATCTTTAGGATCATTTCAGCTGTGGTGGGGCTGAGGTTTTGGACTGAGCATCAGCTCCTGCCAGTCGGACCCCATGGGCCCAGGCCTCTCATTTGTTCTGGAATGGATGCACTGGGAGGGGTTTGTTCAGCAACAGCTTGGCTCTCCTCCCCTCTTTCGTGTCTGTATCTCCATCTTGCGTAACTTCACCACTGCTGTGCTTCAGGAACTGTCACATAACGCAGTGCTAAAAGTAAACTCTACATTTTGGTCCTGTAATTGTGGCCTCTGTCTGAGATAAAACCCTCCCAAACCCAGCAGCAATTAAACTTCTTTCTATAAAGAGCAGAAATGTGGATGGTAGAACTTTAAGGTCTTAAATCCGATGTTTGTGCTAAATCAGTTATCTTCTAACGTTAATTTAGTTTAAATCGCGGCAGATTGCAGTGTATACACATAACACTAGCTGCTAGTTTCTTGTGGCAGTTGGTTCTTGTGGTGGACTGCTTGTCTATTGTACAGCCCCCTCTATTCCCTTGATTGCTCTGATGGTGTGATCGAGTGCCAGGCTCATAGGGGGCTGGCATAGAGACTGACATTATTGAACGTGATAGGTCAGGGGAATGAGCGCATTCAGCTCGCGGTGGTACGCTGGCACCATTGTACACATTAACAGACCATCTCCAACCACACACACATACATATACAGAAAAGCATGGCCAGTGTTCATTGAGCACAACCAAAAATAGACAGGGCATTTTAATAGAAAATGAGGAAAGATTTGACTTTGTGAGGTGACGGGATAATGATTGGTTTTACATTGTGTGCTTTAATGGAATAGGCGCTCTGAGACTTGAGAAGCTTTGCCGTGAACCGTTTATTATGTGTCATTACTGAACACGAGCAAGAGGCCATGGGTAAAGATGCATTAAAGATGTGTCATTTGGAAATCTGACTGATAAAGACTAAATTACTCTTATTGAACTATGTAAATGTACTTTCATTTTTATGTTTTCTCATATTCTAATATTATCAGAATGATTTCCCATCTAGAACCACCTTTTATAGCGATGGGCCTGTCGGAGGATAAAGGTTAATAGTGTATCATGTTGTCTGTCCACACACACACACACACACACACCACACCACACCACACACACACACACACACACACACACACACACCACACCACACCACACCACACACACACAGCATCTGAGAACACCAGTGGAAGGTCCAGGAAAAGCTTTTAGCAAAGTCTCGCCCCCAAGGCAGATAAAGAGGTCTGACTGAGCGTTCAGGATTCTGGTTATTTTACCCAGCAAATCTGCAATGAAATTAGAAACATTTCCAAGATCTATGGGCTATTGCATTGCCTAAAGCAGTGTAGAACTCAGTATACACGCACCACTGAGGATATTTGGCTGTATACTGTTAAGAAGACCGCACCTAAAATCATTAGGACATTAAGTAAAGATCACGTTCCATGAAAATGTTTTGTAAATTTCCTTCCATAGAATATCAAAACTGAATTTTTGATTTATAATATGCATTTCTAAGAACTTCATTTGGACAGCTTTAAAAGCGATTTTCTCAATATTTAGATTTTTTTTCAACCTCACATTCCAGTTTTTCAAATAGTTGTATCTTGGCCAAATATTGTCCTATTATGACAAACCATACATCAATGGAAAGCTCATTTATTCAGATGAGGTATAAATGTATTGAGATAAATGTATAATTATTTATTCAGATGATTTATAAATCTCAACAATGACCCCCGTGATTGGTTTTATGGTCCATGGTCACATATTTTAAATTCAAATCAAATTGAATTCATCTTTGCTTACGGTGTTCTAATAATATTATAAAACCGGTCCATTTCAAGTACAGAGATCTTCAGTCCTCTGTTAACAACGTGGAGGGCTGCAGTGGCTGTTAAATACATCAGAGATCTGAACCCAGTGTGAACACTACATTTCCCAGTTTTAGACCCCTCCTGAGATCAGTTTGCTTTCTCTACATGCAGCCAGTCAAAACACACACACACTACTGAAAGTACATCTTAAGAGAACCCATGACTGCTTTTGTTTGTGTTCAGTTTCATATTAGGTTACCTGCATTAAATGCTTAATCATTGTATGTAAACTCCCATCAAGCTATAATGTAATGTATATTTATAATTAAATAATTCTGAGGACTTGGTACTTTTGTTCCACCACAGACATATGCTTTGTGTTCTTACACTTAGGGTATTTTAAGCATGTCAGCAGTTTTTAGCATTAAGTGTGTTTCAGTTTGGTTTGGCTTGCATCTGATCCTTCTGTTGAAGTGTGTGTGAAGGCAAAGGCTGGTTTGGCATGTGTTTGAATGATTGAGACCGTATCCTGGTTTTGGCGTATTGTTGGTGTTCTATATTGCGTGTGAGATGGGCATGGGTTCGCTCGAGTGAGTGTGGAGGAGAGAGAGTATCATGTGAGACAGTGTGTGCAGTCACTCTCATCATGCGTATCGTCACATGGGTGGTCATGCCTAAGTCACGCTGGAGTGCTTATTGGCTGCACACAGACAAACCACCCAGCTTTATCCCTTCACTCCTCTCAGAGTGTGTATTTATGGAGGATTTAAGAATAAAGAGAGAGAAAAGGAGACTTTGATGTTCTGTAGTGCAAGGAATCTGGATGTTAGCCTATTTTTAAATAAGAAAATAAAATACAAAATCTGTAATATATGTTTATAATTTCTGTGTGTGCGCATGGTTATGAGGTTTATGAGAACAAAAATTTGTACAATACATAGGTGTTACAACATGAAGGTGATTTATGAGGACACTTTCGGTATCCCTGTAATTCAAAAGGCTTATAAATCATACAGAATGTGTTGTTTTTGAGTGGTTGGTTTAGGTGCAGGGTGGGTCTGTTGCGATAGAAAATACAATTTGTACAGTATAAAAACCATTTAAAAAACAACAACTTGTTTTTGTGACACATCAGGACACAACTCTGTATAATGACATGAGTATGACACTGGTATTACAAGGAGAGGGTGACTTATGAGGACATAACCCATGTCCCCATTTTTCAAAACGCTTATAAATCATACAGAAGGAGTTTTTTTTTTTGAGAAAGTAAAAATGCAAAACGTTTCCTGTGAGGGTTAGGTTTAGGTGTAGGGCCATAGAATATACAGTTTGTACAGTATAAAAATAATTACGCTTATGGGATGTCCCGACTTTTCACAAAAACAAACATGAGTCAACTGAAAAGTTGACCTTTTTGATTCATGAAAACTTATATATACAGACAAAAGCATTGTCAAAAATTATCCCTGTTGACAAATATTTGTTAAAAAAAAAAAAAAAAAAAAAACCCCACAAAAACTACTACCAGGCCAGTAATTGGCGATGCTATTTTGTAAAGAAACACTATGCACCTGCACACATACCTATAGACTGAACACATATTACGCATGCACATGATGTCACATTTTTCACAAATTCACGTTTTTATATCATAAATCACTTTTACAATTTTTAGCTTATCTTAAGAAATGTTCAGTAATCCACAAAGGGGGACACTCATGGCCTAATGGTTAGAGAGTCAGACCTGAGTCTCGGTTCTGACCGGGATTGTAGCTGGGGGAGTGTAACTGTTGCTATTATATTGTTTATATTATGTATATGTTGTTCACTTAGTTTCTTCATAACAAAAATGGTCTTAGAAATTAGTTGCATTTATTATTTGTGACCAGCGCTCTCTTCCATCCCTTGAGCAAGGCACCGAACCTCTGACTGCTCCCCGGGGGCTGCAGCAAATAATTCCTACCCACTGCTCCGGGTGTGTGTTCACGATGTGTGTGTGTGTTCACTGCTCACTGCTGTGTGTGTGCACTTGGATGGGTGAGAACATATTTTGAATATGGGACAAACACCATACTCGGCCACGTGACATCCTTTTCCTTTTTTAAACCAAATATTTCATTTCCCAACGCATAACAGTTGAGAATGTCTTTCACACTGGCCCTGGGTCAGCTGGACATCTTGGTCTGTGATTAGATGACTTCCTTGTGTCACTGCCCTCAAGCGTCATACTGCATGAACTGTACAGCTGCCTCGAGCTGAGAGGAGCAGTCTGTGTTTACTCGGAGACATCAAAGCCAGCCGTTCGTGCTGCCTCGGCCTGTGATGTGAAACCCGAGGTGCCAGCCACCGAGGTTGAGCTTTGAAGGGCTTGTTACATTTCACCCCCCACAGAGTCATGGCTTAGACACAACCCACGTCCAGTCCAGACTCGGAGCGCTCAGGAGGAGGATTTGACCTCATTCCACAAACCTGGTTCTTCTCATCCTCTCTCTCTTCTGAGAGCTTGGACTCTGATTTGTTACAGTATTAAAACTGTAAACTGTGACTTTACTGTTACAAATTGCTGGGTGTATTAATAGAGGGAAAACTGTGATAGAAGTAATCGTAGTAATAGTAATAATTAGTAGTAATTATGGCACAAATACAATGTTTGTGCAGTCTAACTTAATTTTTCATCATTAAACTGATGACACATTCAATTGATTTAAAAACAACCACAGTACAGACATTTATATTGTTAGAAAAACATGGTTTTAAATATAAATTATGTTCTTTTTATGTTCTATTCATAAAATAATGCTAAGAACAGTATCATGGTCTCCACAAAAATATTAAGCAGCACAACTGGACATCATTATAACGTCAGAATGACATTGGACATGATGTCAGACAGAGGTTTCAGTTTGGTTAAGAATGACAATCGTGTTGATGTCAATTTGACGTTGACTTGGCAGTGGATTTTGGTTACACGACCTGAAGACAACAAATATCAACTTCAGCTGACGTCGGTATTGGACACCAAATTAACATTGACGTTAGACATTGAATTGACATTGGATTTTGGTCACCTGACGCCGCAACCGAGATCTAACCAAATATCAGTGTCTTATGAAGGTGTACGCCTGCTGGGTTGGAAGTAAACTTCCCCGTCTGTCAAACTGCATACCTGCAGTCAGCATAGACACACCTCACTGCCAGCTAGCTGCTTGTTTGGCCATTAAAGGTTTACTTGTAGTTTGATCAACCCTTGGGAATGGGTGAACGTGTCTGTTGATATGACTTCCTTTATGGAAATGTTGTTATTTAATGAGATCACTTCTATGAGCACATGCACACTGCAGATAACGGTTGCCCCTCCTTCTCTCTCTGTAGACATCCTTTGTTATTTGAAGGAGATTCGTCTCTCTTCTCCTGGAACAAAACATGGCAATGAAAGTATATGTGTCGCTTGTGTGTGTCATTGAGTGTGGAGAGATGTGTAATTTACACATTACATTTAAATGCGGTTGTCAAAAGATCTCATCATCTGGTAGCGTATACAAACCGATGAGCCTTGGATGTTTAACAGATCAGAGATCATTTTGAAAACATAATGTATACATATATTTCAGCAGACATTACTCCAGTCTTCAAGTGAACTTATCAATCTTGAAGAGCTTAATATTTTTTTTTGAGTGTACTTGTAATTCTCTTGTTCTCTGTTGCAGGATCTTGTCAACACTGCCACCAGCACCTTGTTCTTCTTTCTGGCTTCAGTGGTTTTGGCAGCTCTTAACCATCAAACTGGAGCAGAGATCGCAGCTGTGGTATCTATCCCCTTACTCAGCTCTTCATTTGGCTGTGATGGCGGGTCAATTCAAATGTTTAGTCATTTCTCAAGTATTTGAAGTGGGCCCTAATCTGCTGGGGCTCTGCTGCCCTCGAGTGGCTGAACCGGAGTAAACATGTAGTCTTCCTGGAGACGGTCCTAGACCGAGACAAAGGGAAGTTCTGAGCAGTCACAGTCACCATCAGCCTAAATGTTTTTCTTTAGTTCTTTGATTTTCAGTACTGAAAATCTCACCGCTTCCTCTTTTCCTCTTTGTCATCCCACTTCTCTTTTCACTCAGTTTAGCTTTTCTTTTCTTCTTGTGTTTCTATTCCAAAATTCCCAATGTGTGTCAAGTTTTTACGCTAGCACTCATTTAGTTGCACATTGTGTTTTAGCTGTCAGTAAGACACACTCAGCTCGGTTTAAGTCTGTTTCACAGAATAATTGGGAGCCTTTTTCCACCTCAGAGTAAACAATTCATAAAAGATAAATAATCATGAGATAAAGGTTTTAAATGAGACATGTCAGATACAATGTAGCAGTTGTGAGATTTTAAATAATTTATCTTTAATTAAAAAATAAATAAATACTTTTGAGATCAGAAACAGGGTTTCATAAGTAACTCCAGAATTCCAGTGATTTTCCCTAAAATCAGCGTAGAAATGCCAAAAAGAGTCCCCTGACTCCATCTGGGATTGCTCATTCCAGTGTGTTATAACTGAAGCCTCTATAAACATCTCACATGCACATACCTTTCTAGTTAGTTTGTCTGTTTCGGTCGCGGCTGCTGACCTCGTGACTGTGAAGAGGTTTGTTGTAGATGGCTCAGTGAAGAGAAGTAATTCCCAATATTGATTCAGGATCGGATTCTCTTACCGAGATCCCTTCAAGAATGACCTGAGATCAGCAAAATATCCATCAACACCTTGAAGTCAAAGGCTGGGGATTTGGGCCGAGAGTTTTATGACACAGATGTTCTCAGCAGGAAACCACTTTAACACCCGGGGATTTTTCTGAAACACAGGGCACTGCAGCATTCCTTCAGCCCTCACGGCCTGCCAGAGACATGGAGTGTGCTGTTATCTGCCTCATATCGCAATTTACTACAAAACATATCTATATTATTTAGACATATAGTAGATTTAATGTTATATGTACGTCACTTAAAGAAATAGTTTTCCCCTAAAAAGGAAAATTTGCTAAAAAATTACTCGCCCTCAGGTCATCCATATAAGAAACGTGTTCATCTCTTGCTTATCAATGGGTGCTGTCAAAATGAGAGTCCAAACAGCTGATAAAAACATCCAAATAATCCACAAGACTCCAGTTAATGTCTTCTAAAGTGAAAAGCTGGATGTTTGTAAGAAACAAATCCATCATTAAGGCTTTTTAGCGTAAAACCGTTGCTTCTAGTCAAAGTACCTGTCTATTATCCACATTAACTCTTCCTCCAGTGGAAAAGTCAATCTTCTGTTGTTCTCTCACATCAAAATCTACTGACATATTTGTTTAGAACTGCTTTGGACTGTTTTGGCTTGTAAATGGTGCTATATCTGTGCATATTCACTTCAGACAACTTTTTTAATGAAGAAAGCAATATTATGAGTAGAGGATTCATATTTTAGCCAAAAGCAACAGTTAAAAACATGTTAATGATGAATTTATTACAAACAGCTTTTCACTTAAGGCATTAATTGACGGACTGGAGTCTTGTGGATTATCGTGATGTTTTTATTAGCTGTTAGGACTCTCATTCTGACGGCACCCATTCACTTTGGTTGAGCAAGTGATGTTAAATTTCACCAAATCCGTTCCGATGAAGAAACAAACATTTAGGATGGCCTGAGGGGGGAGTAAATTGAGCAAATTTGACATTTTTGGGGGGAACTTCATAGTTCAGAGATGAAAACGTTCCCCTTCTGTTTTCTTGGGTATGAATTGTTGTTTTGTGTGTGTTTTCATCCAGATCTTCGGGTTCCTGGTGATGGGTGTGTACGGTCTGAACACATTTTTGGCAGTGCGGAGATGGCGTCTCGGGGACTCGCGAGATGGACCCCTGCAGACCAGCGAGTACATCCGTGCCCGCACAGTCTCACGGGGGGAGGTGGAGTCACGGCCTGAGCTACAGTAAAGCACACACGCAGACCAATGAAAACTGAGACAAGCAAAGCCCCGTCTGCGTTCCGGTCACACTGTGCTCTTTCATATCCACCTGATGAGACCCTGAAGAGCGCTTACAAACAAACAATTGCGTGAACAGTCACAAATGGAACAAGCCTCTGGCCAGCGTCTTTTGACTTTATACTGTATATTTCTGTTAATTAAGGGCTTTACCTTATAATAATCTGGATAATTATTGACTGAAACTCACTCCACTGTGCTCCTAAACTCCCAGCAGGGAAGGTTTTATTAATGCCTGCAATAAAACGGACAAAACCTGTCAGTCACCGTTTGAAACCCCCTGCATTCTGCTCTGCATTCTATTTAGAATGCAACTATGCCTAAAATGTCTTATCAAGGATCAAAAATAACTACAGAATGGAATAATGGGAATGAATGGATGCTAAATAGACTGATGTAAGTGATCTTTCTGACTGAAATGTAATGTTTTTTTTTGCCATTGTGTTCCTGTATCAAACACATCTAGTAAACTGCCGTTGCATTGGGCCGTTTTTCTGTAGAGATGAAGTGGCTAGATGTTAGGAGCAGCAGTATTTATTTTAATGTTCATCATTTTTTGGTAGCTACACACCTCGTGAATGTGACCCTGCATTGCAACAGACGGTAACAGCTTTCAGATTGTCTGTGTGGGTGAAGGGAGGTGTGAGTTTATGAAACATGTTAGTCTAATCTTTAGATGATATTAATTTTTAGTTACTTAATCGTGTGTGTGCATAGTCTGTTGGTCATTTCTGTTGTTTGTAATATTTCCTCTACTCCACCGTGTACTCCCAAGTTATCTGTATATGTCGATTTAAGCAAGGGTAGAGTTTTTGAAGAAGGTGTATATATTACATATCTGTGTGTGACATTTTACATTTCTGAAGGTTTCCTATTTGTATGAATTCTGACACTAATAGACTGTATTTGAAGGAACAAGTGTACTGCAGTACATATGAATGCATTAGCTAAACTGTGTATCTTTTTTCTTTGTGCCTTAATCGTAGAGGCTTTATTAGTTGAAACTCTTGGACACTAATGTTACGACGACATTAGCAGAATAACTGCTTCACTGGGTGTTTCCTGAAGTGCTTCGTTGACCTTCGAATGGGTCTTATTAAAAAAAATGAGTATCATAGAATGACATCGGGGGGAAATTAAATTCTTTAATGTCTTTTACCACCGATTTTAAGGCATAGTGCAATTGTTCATGATTTTTTCTTTTCACTAGAAAATGCTCATTTGTAATATTCGTTTATATATTCATACTTATGTCTTATTTGAAGTTCTTAAATGAAGTCACTTTTAGGTTTTGGAATAAGACCAATGTTGAAATGAAGTCGTTTTGAGGTGTGGACTCAGACGTTGATCAACACTGTGTGGGCTTGAAAGTGTTAAAAGACAATCACAAGAATGATTTTTTTTTGTCTTAATGGAGGACTCTGCATTAAAGTGCTGAAGTCGCTGTTTTTTTTTTTCCTATTTTGAAAGCAATACTGTGTTGCTTATGCTTTAATAATGTGTAAGAGCTTTGACTTTGTGCTAGACTTCTTGTATATTGGAAGTTTTTGGCATCAAATTAATTCCTGATTTTGAACTGTGTTTTCAACTCACAAATCATTGAAGCGTTTTAAAAAGAAACCAAGTTGACATTGTGAGGGAGTCAAATTTTGATAATGATTGTACTTGATTGTTCTCGCTGACATTCCCTGTATTCAAGAAAGCAATGTTTTTTCCATGTAACAGTGCTATAATTTGGTATTTTTGTATTTATAGAGTTGTGCATAGACTTACAAAATGCTAATTGTTGAAAAATATTTGTGATGGCAATCTTTTCCTCAAATAAATGGATTTGGATGGACTTGATCTATAAATGGGGAAAAGCCTTATGTGGTCCAGAAATCCACTGCATTTACAATCACTAATACTTGTCACTTGTCTACAGTATGATGTGTATGATGTATAAACTGTGGATCATTTTCCACTGCTTTGGCACAAAATACATTCAGTAACTACATATTTCCATTTACATTAATTCCTCTCTCACTCAGAAACAACAGCCACCAATATTTGATGTACTCATTTGTCTATATACCTATTTCATGTTTACATCTCTCCTTTGTGTTAACTTTAAGTTTAAAATCATAATTACCGAACAAGACAGACATTTTCTACATTTATACCGTAATACAGAAATGTTCTACATTTATATTCCAATATATTCCCAATCTAAAAAAAATTAAATGATAATGAAATGCTGTCAACACAATCAGTTGTAGCTGAACACATGCACAGGTCTTTCCATTTCAATTTTATCTATTCAAATGGTTGCAACTAATTGGGACAATGTACCTATAATATATTGCAAATAACAAAATTGCACCAAAATGATTTATTGATGTGGCAATCTGACAGTGCATTTTTCCTAAAGAGTCCTTAACGCATATGTACTCTTCTTAGAACACTAGAAGATGGTTTACACATGGTTACTGTACATGCAGCATGCCTGAGAATCCTAGAGTAAATCGCTGAAGCTCACCTTTATAATACAGGCACAGTAGCACTGCAAGAATAGTACATCTCTAGGTGAGCAAAATAAGACAAAATCAGGCTTTTTTTTTTTTTTTTTTTTTGCAGTACTTTGGCAAGACATTGGTTTGACTTCAGCATTAAAAGACTTGGACCAATGTGTAGACCTGTGGAAATAAGACAGGTGACTGTGGCCAGCCAACCACCTGCTAATTTCATACATGATGTAAACTTATTTTACTGCTACAAAACATTAAACATTAAGACATATTATTGTTCCCAATACAGGGCTTAATCACCAATAATGCATAATTTTTTTAAAGGAGAATTTAAGAGAACATATTTTCAGAAAATATTATCTCAGAATAGTTCTAATTAGTAAACACACACACACACAGCTCCCAAATTACAGACACATAAAAAATAAAAAAAAACTCGTACATACTTTAAAATCTGACCTGAAAGTGACCACACAAGCTTGACTGATGTGAGGCTGTCACTGGAATAATTCACAGCTTTGGGAAAATTGTGGAGTCTTAGAAAATTTGAAGGCTTAGATTATATGGACGCGTGTATATACAAAGATTATTGAAAACTCTACAGCTTCTATTCTGTGATGTAACATTTGAAATAGACTGCTTGATTCTACTGACAAAAAGCAAACCCAAAATTTCAAACAAACAATATAAGGTTATACCAAAGTCTGTTTTGGTCATCAGGCACTGTAGTGGTCACACAGCAGGTTTTTGGACACAATCACAGCTTTAGTCAGAGTCAAAGTCAGAGTCATCATCTGTGAGGAAGAAACATGTGTTATTCTGGAAGAAAGAGCCTCTGAAAAACGACAGGAAAGAGAAAAGTGAGATGGGGAAGTTTACTGCACATGACTATGCATGACAGTTCTTAAAGTGAGAGCTAAATCATACATTTAAATGATACCAAAGACTATAAAATGGACTTTGATGATACTCCAGGAGTTCTGCCTGGTCACTCACAGTAAAAGCTACACTATGGATAACTATTTATGAAGTTATGAAACCACACTTCCTAAAAAGCACATCACCTTTCACTTCCTGTCTAGTCTCACTAAAAGTTTTGCTGCTTTAGTTTGATGTAGAAAGTTTCATGCATGTATCATGTAAATGAAACTCCAGGAAAGATAGAGAGAGAGAGAGAGAGAGAGAGAGAGAGAAAAGAGTACTTCCACATCTCAGTAGCTGCATAACTGTTCAGAAGTTTGGAATTGTAAAATATAACAATATAAAATAACTGTTTTACAGTTGTATGTACTCCTGTGTTCAAAGCTGAATTAGCAGCAGTCATTCCTCCAGTCTTCAGTGTCACACAATCCTTTAGAAATCATTCTAATATGCTGATTTGACACTGAAGAAGCTTTTTGTTTTATTACTAATTCTGAAAACAGATGTGATGCTTAATATTTGTGTGGAAACTGCAATATACATTTTTTCAGGATTCTTTGATGAATAGAACGTTCAAAATAACAGCATTTATTTGAAATATAAATATTTTTTGTAAAAATATAAATGTCTTTATGCACATTTACTGTCAATTTATTTAATTCTTGCTGAAAAAAAAAATTAATTTCTTAAAAAAAAAAAAGATAATTCATTCTTACTGACCCCAAACGTTTGAATGGTAGTGAATAAGAACCCAGTGCAGATACCTTGTGTGTTTGGTGGCTCTTCACTGGAATCACCTCCCTTGAGGAAGTTGGCCAGTTCATTAAAAATGAAATAAAAGTCCAGGGCAAAGAATATTGTGGTAATGAAGCCAAAGACCTAAGACGTGAAAGAGAAAGAAAAACAGAGACACATGAAACCAGTGCAAACATCACATAAGTCACATGTTGTATAACTAAAAAACTAAAATAAACAGTGCTGTCACTGACAGCGCCAATAAAAGAGAATTTGACTGAAGTGATGTGAGCCTACCCCAGCGGCCTTTGAGGCTCCATCCACATATTTTGACACAGATATTATAGAGATGATGAAAAAGATGATGGAAGCACTGACACAGCGCAGGAAGTCCTTGATGAAACAACAGGCATGGTGATTTGAGGAAAAAAAGGACAGAACTGGTATTCATGGACAAATGCTCTATGAAGTTCCAGCACAGTAATTTTGTAGGTCTGAAAACTTACCATGAGGGGCCAGTGAAAGCCCTTAAATCTCTCATTGAACTTTGTAGAATAAGCAAACAACAAGAAGAGGGCGGCCAAGAACTCTATCAGGGGAGCTGTGACGAAGGCAGCTGCTGTCGAAGCAGCAAAGCACACAAAACTGATAAACGACATCACCTGAGGGGACAGGATACATAAGGACACATTTTTGTTAATTATTGTTCTTCATTGTTTTGTTCATTGCTGAAAATGAGTGACAAGGTGAGTGCACCAGACCATTCAAAGATATATTTGCATTTCATGCCAACTTTAAGTTTGATGCTTCGACTTTTTGGAAACTTGTATTGACAGAGAAGAAACAACTGGTCATTTCTTTGTCTGAACTATAATTATACACTATATATATACAGTACAGACCAAAAGTTTGGAAACATTACTATTTTTTATGTTTTTGAAAAAAGTTTTTTTCTGCTCATCAAGCCTGCATTTATTAGATCAAAAATACAGAAAAACTGTAATATTGTGAAATATTATTACAACTTAAAATAATAGTTTTCTATTTGAATATACTTAAAAAAAAAATTTATTCCTGTGATGCAAAGCTGAATTTTCAGCATCATTACTCCAGCCTTCAGAGTCACATGTAACATCCAGTCTATCACATGATCATTTAGAAATCATTCTAATATTCAGATTTATTATGAGTGTTGGAAACAGTTCTGCTGTCTAATATATTTGATGAATAAAAGGTTAAAAAGAACTGCATTTATTCAAAAAAAAAAAAATTCTAATAATATATATTCTAATAATATATTTTCTTTACTATCACTTTTTATCAATTTAACACATCCTTGCTGAATAAAAGTATTGATTTTATTAAAAAAAGAAAGAAAAAGAAATTTACTGACTCCAAATTACTGACCAGTAGTCATTACAAAATATTTATATTTTAAAAACATAGCTTCTTTTTTACTTTTTATTCATCAAAGTATTCTAAAAAAGTATCACATGTTCTGAAAAAATATTAAGCAGCAGAACTGTTTCCAACTTTGATAATGAATCATCATATTAGAATGATTTCTAAAGGATCATGTGATAATGATCCTAAAAATTCAGCTTTGCATCACAGAAATAAATGATAATTTAAAGTATAATAAATTTAAAAACAATTATTTGTACAATTATTAAATTGTAATAATATATCACAATATTAATTTTTTTTCTGTATTTTTGATCTAATAAATGCAGGCTTGATGAGCAGAAGAAACTTCTTTCAAAAACATTAAAAATAGTAATGTTTCCAAACTTTTGGTCTGTAATGTATACATACACACACACACACACACACACATATATATATATATATATATATATATATATATATATATATATATATATATATATATATATATATATATATATATATATATAGGCTATATATCGCCTATGGAGAGTCCCTAAACCATAAAAAGCATACGTGTGTGTGTGTGTGTATGTGTGTGTGTGTGTGTGTGTGTGTGTGTGTGTGTACGTATGTGTGTGTGTGTGTGTGTGTGTGTGTGTGTGTGTGTATGTGTGTGTGTGTGTGTGTGTACGTATGTGTGAGTGTGTGTGTGTGTGTGTGTGTGTGTGTGTGTGTATGTGTGTGGAAAATATGAGAGGTGCAAGAAAGCCACTAGCCTTGATAAAAAAAGGCTCCTTTAGATGAATAAGGAAAGTTTTTACTTATATTGCTGCAGAAAATATCTTATATTCTCATTTATTTAACAGAGGAAACTTTTCAGGACAAAAAAGGATTTAAAAATAACCAGTGAAAAACAGTTTGCTAAGAAAAAGAAACTAAAATAATAATAATAATGCCATGCCATTTAAGTTGCATTTCTGTATAAAGTAGCTGCATCCAGATACCAAAAACAACAACAACAAAAAACTTCTAACTATAACATTTAGCGGACATAACAGAGCTCAAAACAATAATGACTTAAAAAACAATTATGGATGGATTCAACATGGTAAAAGTCGAAAAGCATACCACTTCACCGAGCAGCAGCAGTCCTTTTCGGGAGGTGATGAATTCCTTACTCGGGAGAAGAGAATGGATTATGTTCTGTCGTGATCGGTTATTCTCCGGAGCCTCGATGTCCCCCATGATCCCGCCGAAAAAGCTTTTCCGTTCCCGAATAAAGTTCACTGCGATGCCCCTACTCTCCGCTGTGATACAGCTACTATTCGCAAATCGGCATAACTTTCCACGGAGTGGAAACGGAAATAATGACAGTGCGGAAACGAAGCACACAAAAGAGCAACATCTGCATTCCCGAAATCTGGAGACCGTTAATAAGTGAACAGAGAATGTGGTCGATACATCTCTCACAGGACAGAGTGACAGCAAATATACTCGTGCAACAACTGTACATAACTTCCATCTGCACGACTCGACAGATTTCAGTTCGCCCTGTCTTGAAGACCCCTTTATCGTTAAAAATAACAGAATTAAGGTTTTTGATACTTCGTAACTTTGTTGTTCATAATATATATATATATAAACAGGGATAAGTCATGAATGCAATAACTTGCATGCACTCAATGTAAATATTTGGGAATATGTTTAATGCATCACATAGCATATATTGAACATGGGATGAATTGTTAATTCTGGTGTCAAATCAACCCCAAATTAGAACAATAACTGGATAACAACAATCTTTGAGACAAAGTGCTATTTTACTTTTTGAAATAAGAAAACAAAATCAGTCAGTGTTAATGTTGAGACAATGATCCCCAGTTTTGGAGGAATTTATTTTGAGGGGTGATGATTTGTGGTTTCATCCTTTTGCACACTTACATGTGGCCTATCCAAATGAGCAAAAGCCTATCTGAATTTCTGAAGATCTGGAGAAAACTGCATAACTGAATAGAGAATGTATGATACATCTCACACAGGACAGAGTGGCAGCTCCTTTCATGAAAAAAAAAATAAAAAAACATTACATAATAAGTATTTTTTAATTGCATTTTGATTAAAAAAATATGATTTGTAAAATGAGAGAAATGGTCCTGCAGAGCTCTGTGGTGGTTCTTGGTTTGTTGAATGTGATTTTTAAAGGATATAGCCACCTAAGGACCACAAGGCTGCAGCCACAAAGACCACAATCTGTCAACCAAAAGACTCCATAGTGAGAAACGTTGTGTCATCATAATGTTTGGGTCCTTCCTTCACAATGAGCATTCACAAGGGTGTAATAGGTTTTAAAATGTATGAAAGATTTAAGCCCTGCATAGTGCTTAAAAAGTTAAAGAGGGCCAGAGTTCCAGGAATGGAGGACGTATACCTTCTCACCCCTCCGCTCAGTGTGCCCTTCACTGTGTACGTGGAAACTGCCACCAGGCTAAGAATACACATCAGTGCAGCTGCAAACAACGAGCTGAACACATCCTGTGAGAGCAAAACGACATTACCAATAGTTATGTTTGCAAAGCTGCAGTTGCTGGTATTGGTGGTGTTATAGTTCTATGAGAAATAGTGTATTAATTTAGTCAAGCACATTACATTAATGGTCTTACAATAAGCGGCCAGAAGAAGAAAGTTAATATCTTGTTGAGTTTCAGTATGTAGAGTAGAAAAAAAACAAGTGTGATGAAAAACTCTGTGCATGTTGTTGCAGTGTAGGTCAGTCTATGCCACTGTATAACACACAAAATCCACAAAAACACACACCTGAAATAAAAATAAATAAATAAAGATAGTTTTTTAAGGGATTTTAATAAGAATTTTATTAAGATGACCAGATGTTATCAAAACACAGCTTGTGGATCTCAACACATTACTTCCTGAGTAAGTGTTTCTTTTTAGTCTCAGGAAATGACTTTATGCACTTTTTTTGGCAGTTGAACTCAACACAGTTTTAGGCAGTGCAGTCTGATTCTCTGTTCATAGAAGCCTTTACATTCAGCCATTTAACTTGTTAAGAACTCAAATCTGAGGATAATATTTCTGCCTTGCATTGATCATTGAATTGACGACAAATTATAAAGTGATAAACAATAAAATACTTTCTTTAGCATAGCTATGTATATAATGATGATAATAATAATAATGATAGGTAAAAATTGATAGCCTGAATGCACTGTAAGTCGCTTTGGATAAAAGCATCTGCTAAATGCATAAATTTAATTTTAATTTAATTTAATTTGATGTAATATAATACTCTCTTTAGCATAGCTATGTATATTACAGTAGCTGGTATCTGAAGAGCATGATTCTGAATCAGGCTGGTCATGGCCAAAGAGAGCTACTTCGTGAAAATAGTCATGTCAATCAAAATAAAAGTCATTGTCGTGTTTAACTCTTTCACAAAATATTTTACAGTCGATGTAATCTATTATGTTGTGCCAAACAAACAATATGAAGCAATTACACTTCTTGTTTTATTTCGCGCCATTTCATTAATTTGGCCTTTCAAATGAGTTTTGTTATTTGGAGGTCTGAGATCATCATGTTTCGATGAAGAACAAAATACAAACAAACAAGGTCAACTATTAATATAAATATTGCAAGGGAGCCACGTACATGCCTACATCAACAGACGTGTACGTGACTCCCTTATTGCAATATTTACCTTAAAAACGATATAAATTCCACATAGTACAATGAAAAAGCCTTAAGCTGCAATATTTAATACTAATACTTCCCACATTTCTGCATAATAATTAACACGTCTGCAAAATGTTTAAATGTAAATAATAATAATAATAATAATAATAATACAGTCTTATTTTGAAATAATAACATCATTATACATCTTACCAATATTTGAATGACGAGTTAAAAATTGTGGCTTTTATTTTGACATGTTTTTGTCGGTCATTGGTGTTGCACGTAACACTGAAAGCTTTGCGCATTATGATGAGTTCATCACACTTGTATATTTGTATATGTAGAGACTAGACGTCGATGAAACACGCGAGATGGTTATTAACTTCTTAAAAGTGTTTTGTCGTGTTGTCGTACCTCTGTATTCACACAAAGCTTTGTCAACACATGTACTTGTCCGACGACGAGCGCCTTCACTGGGAAAGCGTTTCATCGGACTTTCGCGGAGCAGCACATCTGTGAATCACAGTAAGACATGCACCAGCTTCCGTTCTACACAATAAAACATCGACCACAGCTCTCATTCTTACTTATTTTATTTAAAATGAGCTCAATCAGGTTTACAGTAACAGTTCTGACACGAGTTTAAGCTTGTTGTCCTAGAGATCTGCTGCTGAATCTGAGAAAGGTTTCATGATGCTGTCTTCTTCTTCTCAAGGGAAACTGGTTAGAAACGGCGAGGAGAAGAATTCAGCGGTGAGTTGAACACTACAGCATGTTTTTGGATGAATTACATGGCTGAGAAGACCGTGAACATAATATTGTTAAATATGTGCATGGGTTGTCTTGTTGTTTTGAAATTTGCATTCAATTTTGTTCAGATTTGGATAGAGGGAAATATTGCAAGTGGAAAGACGACATGTCTGGAATACTTCAGCAAAACCAGTGACATTGAGGTAATACAGTAAATATGTAATAAATAATAATATTTCTCACGGTACCTGATATTTCACTCCCACAATTCATATTCATGTATTTAATAGACAGCTGTCTTGTGTTGTAGGTGCTAACAGAGCCTGTGTCTAAATGGAGAAATGTACAAGGATGCAATCCATTGGTAGGGAACAAGTAGCTCATTATTATGGATATATGTTTTTTTCTTTCTGATCCTTCTGAATGTTGTGCATTTTATTTAATATTTGATTATATAAATGTATTTTATTCTTCCACAGGGATTGATGTACCAGGACCCATCCAGATGGGGACTCACTCTTCAGACATATGTCCAACTGACCATGCTGGATCGCCATGTCTTGCCAATGGCATGTATACGTCCTACGGAGCCCCTAAAGGGACATGGTGGTGGAACAAATTGTGGTGGGAGGAAAAAAATATTTTTTTGATTTTTGCGTTCCCTTGCAAAGATATTTGTGTTTTCTCACAAAACCAGTTGAGTTTTGACAAACACTTCCTGTTTACTTTACAGATTGTAGTGGTTCATACAGCTCCATACATTCACAATGGAGCATTTCATAGAGTTGAATTCAGTATACAGTTTATTAATAAATTATACATGAAAGCATGTAAGCCCAGATATGCTATAGAAATTATTACAAATATGTGTACATGCAAGCAGATGAGCCCATATGAGCTGAATTGCATGATGATATTGTTCTTCCCCATAGAAAACCGCACTTAACGTGGCTTAATTTAAGAAGGCAGTGATATAAAAAGCCCAAATTTTATATTTTATTAAAAATATACTACAGGCAATGAACGCAGTAATCCATTAACCTTTTGTGGTGTTCATATTTTTGTTACTGAGCCAGTGTTCGTGGGTCTGGTGGACCCACCACAGTTTAGATTTTTTGATTCAACACAATCAAAAATTATATGTTAAAATACTCAACAAATGTTTACTTCATCTCAATTACAAGCAATATAAACCGCACATACAGTCAAAAATTGCCCTTTACCTTTTTAACAGCATACAAGGGTTAAGCCAGTGGTTCTCGAATCTTTTACAGTTGCGCACCCCTGGGGCATTTAGCCTAACATTCCTACAGTTAGACCACAGTCACACCTTTTCCACTGAGACAATATACAAGAATCAAAAGTGATACTTATAGATTCAAAACTAAAATCGCCAGTAGGTGGCACCAAGTCACTGTCTAATGAACAGAGCATTCATTCATTCATTCAGTTACGAAGCAAATGTTTGCAGTTATGAAAGGGTTGTTAATCAATACTGACTCACCAAACCATTCAAAGTTGCTTGGAGACAGACCAGTTTTGTTGCGGATTTCCTTGGAACTATTATTTCGTTGTAAAATACAAACTATTTACAGTATTATGTTTAAAATGTAGGCTACATTTATACACATATTCAATGCAAACAGTGTGACATGTTCATTATTAAAATTTGACATATAATCACCAATACAGATAAATTTAAATAATCTGTATTATAGTCTGTGCCGCACAGCATGAGCCATGGATTATTGCTATTTTTTTTGTACACAGTCCAGTTTATTTAATAAATAAATGGTTTAGCTTCAAATACATTGCGAACATGGAAACATTTGGATTTGTGCTGAATGAGAGCGGTGCATGAGCCCATACTTTGTTTCGCTTTCAATGTTGTTTGTAGCTATTCTGGGCTTATCTGCTTTCCTGTGCATAATAGGCCATATTTCATTTAATAAACTGTGTACCATATTTTGGTTTTATACCATCTTCATCCATTAGCCTCAAGCATTTTCTATGGGGGAGAAATGTAGCATTATTATCTGCTTTACTGATAGTAATACTTTTAATAAGGTTATTAATATTACAATTTTTATTAGTATTAAAAGCATTTATAAGGTCTAATACCGAATTGGGCCTCAATAAGCATTTGAGAATATCCCAAAACCGTGACTTAAACTATAATCAGCTGAATGTATTTGAACTTGAGTCAGTTTAAAATGAAACTCTATGAGCGCTCCAATACAAACTTACAAGCTGTAAACAGGAAGTGTTTGTCCAAACTCAACTGGTTTTGATAGAGAACGCAAACATTTTTGTAAAATATTCCTCCCACCCTGAATTTTTTCAGTCCTTTTTCACGTCCCTATAGTCAGTTTTATTGAGTTGTTTACATGTATCTGTTTTTGTTCTGCGATACAGAGATGATCTGCCTTCTGTGTACACTGAACAGAGGAAATGTAATGTGAATCATGACTGCAATAACCTGTTGTTTTTCTTTCCGTCGCCACAGTCAGCACCAATCAGAATGATGGAAAGATCTATTTACAGTGCAAAGTACATTTTTGTGGAAAATCTTTATAAAAGGTACATTTTCTTATAAAGCTGAAAGCTCTTTACCTGCCTACTATTGGACATAAAGGGACCCTTTATTTCAGTGTCCTTCTTACACATTAGATGCACTTACTATAGCAATAACAGTAAATTATGCATAATTACATGCAACTAACCCTACAGGTTAATTAATATTGCTCAGTATTGTTTTATTGCACTATATCAAAGAAACCATTAAATAAAGTGTAACCTCAAAGTTTACTGATCATTAAATGTGTACTAATATTAAATGAATATTATTCTATTTGGTTGACAGCGGAAAGATGCCCGAGGTGGACTTTGCTGTTTTAAGTGAATGGTTTGAGTGGATCATAAAGAATATTGCTATTCCTGTGGATCTTATTGGTATGGCAAATGTTTCTATATTGCATTGCAACAATGCACATTGCTTGTTAAAGGTAATAATGTCAAGTAAGTGTTGTTGTGTAATGTTACTAACCCATTTCCTGCATCTGCTCATTGGGTTTTATAGTTTACCTGCAGACTTCTCCACAGACCTGTTACGAGAGACTAAAGCAGAGGTGCAGAGAGGAAGAGAAGGTTATTCCACTGGTGAGCTGTTGTTGAGTTATAGTGAACCTCTGTGCATGGAAAACTACTGAAATGCAACAAATCTGAAACAACCCAAAATAGATTCTGTAACTCTGCTGAGCAAATGGCAGCCACAACCTACGTTTTAGCTTAGAGATGACTTCACTTTTCATATTATCAGAAGGCTAGATTACAATCATTACTTATTTTTGTTGTATATTTTGAAAGAGGTTACATTTTTCGTGATGTTTACCCTTTAGAAATACCTAGAATCAATCCATAACCTCTATGAGGACTGGCTCATTCATCACAAGTCGTTTGAGGTTCCTGCTCCAGTTTTGGTGAGTTTCTGCCAATAGTCATGGGTTTTAAAAGCCTGCATCATATGATATCTATTGTGATGTTCTATAATCACCCAAGCACTATCTGTGAGTAATTTGTGCCTTCACTTGGTGGGCAGGTAATCCCAGCAGATCATGATCTTAAGAAGATGCTGCATCAGTATGAGGAGAACAGAGAGAAGATACTTATGGCACATTGTTGAGTAAATGATCAGAGACAACGATGATCATATCAAGCCATAAATATCTCAGCACTCAAAACAAAACAATTCGAAACTGGGTTTACAAACATTCCTCCTGCACTGGACAGTTGATTTACATAGTAGGATTGGTATATTAGTTCATATGAAAGGTATTTTATTGTATTTTATTGAAATAATTTTTTTATTTGTATTTGCAGTCTTTGTAAATTTGTTTGAGCACTTAACAAGAGAAATAGTCTTTTTATTTTTAGTCTTGTTTATGGAATCATTCCATATCAGCTAAAACTACTGCACTTTGAAACATTTCCATTTTTTCTTTCCATTTTGTTTTGTCTGTAGACATTTTAAATTCATAATGTCAATTCCAGACCGTGCGAATATACTGGATGTGATTGTCTTGTTTTTTACAGTGAAGTCATCATTCTAGGGTCTCCGTGCGATTCTTGTCAGACAGTGTCACGATCAAATACAGGTACTGTGGTCAGTTTGTGTTACTGAAGGTGTTACTGTGACCAGTGTAATTTATAATGCATAAGGCATTGTTTTAAATAAACTGAAAAAATGATTAAAAAATAGTGATTTTATTACATTGTAATTTACAGTCACATAACACTGTAACATCAGTAATATGGCACGAAAAGACTGAAAAAAGATTTTTAAAAATTGTTTGCACCATATTCCTTTAAATTAACTGGCAGTATAATCTAGATGCACCAGGGGGCTCATTTATAAAATGTGTAAAAACCTACATTTGATCTAAGATTATTTCTCAAATGTGCGTACATGTGATTCATAGAACTGACTGTACACACAAAAAGCATGCGCACACCTCTCACAGATGTGAACCTATAAATAATATAAGATCTTGAATTTAGTTCTCTGTATTGTAAACGACCCTTAATGTCATTCGCATATTAAAGTGCACCAATCAACGTCCAAATTCTTTACTTGAGGATGATCAGCGACGACCATTTTTTGATTTCCAAATATCTGCATTACTCAGTACACCTTCTTATAACCTGGCATGGCACAAAGCACTTTTCCACATCAAAGACCATTTTTATAAATCTTAACGTTGGCATGAATTTTGGCTCTAAGATCAAATCACGTTGACCAAATCTGTGCATATGCACATTTTATAAATGAAGCCCGCAACACTATTTTGTAGCACTTGTATAACCCCATTAATCCTAGGTTAGACACCCCAGCAGAACAAATGGTCCATTAAGACGGGTGCACATTTATCTGTCTCTACATTTCATAAGGCACAGTACCTAGAAAATCAAGCTCTAATAATCATTTTGACCCAAGCAGATTCATGAAAATTATAGCAGCAAGAAACCTTCCTTCACTTAAAAAAAACAAAACAATAATAATAAAAAGACAAAGAGCACAGACATTCCTCCTGTCACCTTCATAATCACTCTTTACATACCAAAGCTCATCCATTAACAAGAAACTCTCTATCAATGAAAATGCTTTGCACATAATGACTGGCACAAAGACATTTTGGTGCACTACCACACTTTAGAACACTTTAAAATCTCTGCCAGGGATAAGGAAGAAACAGGAATGCTTCATGTCTCTAAATCACCACATATGTTTGGACTAGGTCGTCTTCTGGTTGCGGAGGTGTGGGACTCTTGCATCTATTTGAGCCCTCATCGGCAGTCTGACTGTGGTCAGTCGGTGGTCCAAACACTGGTGTACACGCGCTCAGTGGACTATGGACGTAGACTGACTGAGGAGGCTCTCTAACATGGTTGTCCTGTGCATGAATGCCATCAGACCCAGGACAGCTCCCACAACCTGTGATGTTGCAGACAGGCTCCTGGGATGGGCTGCACAGGATGGGCAGGCTCATGCCATCTGGTGATTTTGTGGGTGGAGCTGTGATGACGTCACTGGGTCCACTGCATGGCTGGGCCTGTGTGGTCTCCTCAATGGGGTATTTAAGAGGTCCATCTGCACTGAGTCCCTTCATGTGCATTTTCCCCATTTGCTCAGTGAGCTCAGCCAGGCAGTCTTCTGTCGAGCCTTCACGGCTGCGTCCTTGCAGCAGCTTCCCGACTTGAAGAACCAATGGTTTGTCATCTGAGGGCTGGGCTTCTACAGGAGCATTTGCGATGTGTAGTTTTCTTTGGCCTGGCAAGGTCTCAGTATGTATGGCTATCGATTGGGGGCCACTCATGTCAGCACTGGCCTCGTGGAACAGGCCCGCATTGTGGCCCCGGGATCCAGCCCACTCCTGGGCCTTGAGAGGCTGCACAGATCTTTGAGACTTTCGGAAAATGGGCTTTTGTCGGATGGCCAGGTCTGGGTAGTTCTCCCGCATCTCTAAGATAGACTTGTCATCAGTCATAAATGAGTTGGACGGCCTTTCGACGTCAGAGATGGAAGCATCTTGAGACTTGTCGACTTCCTGATCAAGAGGGTCATGACTTTTAAGTGACTCCTGTTGCTCCTCTTCCTCTGGGTTTACCAGAGAGCCACCTTCAACGTGCCCATCATCCTTAAAGACATCCTCGTTTAGATTACAGGTGCCATTGATCGGTTCTGAAACGACTTCTCCACCGCTGAAGGTCAGAGGAGCAGCTCTCATTCGGATGATCTCCAGACATTCCACATGTGATCTCTGGTTCATGAGCTCCAGAAGATAATCGCACTCTAACCTGGCAAGGAAAAGGTCGAATCCCATGCTCTTGGCCTGGTCAGGATCAAAACTGTCTGACAGTCTATACTCAGTGTCTGTTTCCATGCTGTATCCAATCATCTGAAGAATACTTCTGGCAAAAGGCAATACTGGCTTGATGTAATATACAAAGTGTCCTGTAAATGTCTGAGAGAACAGGAGAAAAAACGGTCCTGATTAATTGTTTATTAGATTAAACTGTATAGTATTTTAGAATATGTCAGGTTTCTTTTTTCACTTTTGAAATAATGAAACCTTGTGCCCTATTAATGTGGTACTATACTGCAACCAGTTATTACAGCATTCACACTCTGCTGAGCTTAAAGAATCTTAGCAAAGTTATATATATTGAACTAGCTGATGTCAAATCTGGTCTAAACAATTGATAATTACTCAAAATCCTTCAAAAAAAAAAAAAAAAAAAACAGATCAGGCTAAACCGCTTACACTTTTTTAGCATAATCAGCTCATCAAAATCGTTTTGTATTAACTTTATAGTTGTTAAAAATTATGTGGTCATCAAAGTGCCCAGGGTCTCTCAAACCTCAAACAGAATATGATAATTCAAGGAAATCCGTGATAATTAATTAACATAAATGAGTTTGCTGTTTTTATTATGCCTTCCAGTGTCTTGTTGATGCTCTAATTCTCACAGCTGGTCTGAACAAATGAAAAGTTCCCCAAACTCTTCTGAAACCATAAAACAGAGCGGTCTGACCAGGGCAGGAGACCAAATGAGGCCGGTTTAACTTCTCATCAATTATCATCAGCTGGACAGACCTATTGACAGCGGCTTTTATTTACCTTTAAGGTTTTAATCTCTTTCTTCCATGGAAACAAAAAGAGGTTGACACAGAACATCTCCAGTAACTCGGCAGCTTTTTTGAAGTCGTGGACCCGTCTGTGGCCGTCTCTGTACTGCGCGCACTTGTAGAGAGTCTCGTAGAAGCGCTGCGCGTCGAGTCTCTTCCGTGGCTCGTCCTCCGCCAGCAGCAGCACGCGCCTGGCTTCATCCGTCACACGCGTCTCCGAGCACACGCTCACACTGCCTTCACAACTTACTTCGTCGTAGTATTGTAGATACTTAACCAACACGTCTTTTCGCGAAACAGGTGTTTGATCGTCGACGCTGTTGGTCATGGTTGTGACAGAAAGTGATCAAGTTGATCAACTCCCGTATGAGGAAGCGAAAGTAGACAGTATGCAAATGGAGAGCGATGATGATGATGAATATGCAGGTATCGCAAACGACGCAAATACGGAAGAACATCGAATATACACTTATTCTTATCGTAGTTTAATAACTGACTGGGATTACGTTAATAAAAGGCTTACATTTCCATAGATGTCCATGACCAACAAGCGAAACGGTCCTGTAGGCATCAGCGACGTAATATCGATATCATTATCATTCATCTCAGCCTCAAGAGACACCTGAAATATATATACATTTATAAGTACACTACATTATACCATGGGTATTTGTCAATGATTTGTCTGATAAACGGTTGCTGGCTACCTATATTTCACCATTGTTATTCTTCCTTTGAAAGAAGGAAACGTTACTGACCTCTAGCGCTGAAAATAAGTATGTTAATGATCATAAGTGTCCAGAAGAGGGCGACGTAATCACAAAAAAAATGATGCTTATGCACGTCAAACACGTTTTGGAGTGATGTCAGAAAGGGAAATACCTCTAGGGAAATATCTCTGAATTGCGTATCCCTAAGGGAAATCCAGCTTTTAAACTAGAAAATGTTTGTTGTGGAATATTTTAAGTATTATTGTGTAAATACGTGGCATATGAAATTGTAAACATTATGTTCAATAATATCAAAATATCTTACAATCTGATAACAGATTATATTAAACCGTACAACTCTTTTCAGCACTGAGCATTATTAGAAATTTTTCTTGAGCACCAAATCAGCATTAGAATGATTTCTGAAGGATCATGTGACACTAAGACTGGAGCTATAGCTGCTGAAAATCAAGCTGTGCCATCATGAACATGACATTTATAAACCAGTGCCAGTAACATTATGTTCGGAACAGGGATGGATTGGGAGTGAAAATTTGGCCCTGGATTTTCTCCCATATAGGCCCACCACCTACAAACAGTCGCTACTATTTCACAATATTACAGCATTCCTGTCACATTTATGGCAGATAACATCACAAAATCTATGGTGACCCTGCTGACAAAAACAATAGAAACCATCACAGAAATTCTAATGATTTCCACTACAAATACCACTACAAACCATCAACCATTAAAACTATTAAATAATGGTTTCCTGTAGTGCGTTTTGGGACATATTACATTACGATTTAGTGGTTTTAACAAAAGCCACCAACAGAAGGCGACCAATTAACAGTAGAGACCAACAGGCACCATTACAGTTACCATTAAAACAAATACAATTTCATTATAACTAGTAAAACCATTACAAATAATATTTTTTTTCAGTAGGGGATTGAAATAAATGTATTATTGTATGAACTAAAATACTTGAAATCTATAGAAAGAGCAGAACGCAAAATGTATAATATGACAATAATAAGCATATAATAATAAGCCTATAATCTAGAAACCTGAAACAACAGAATTCTTCAATTGAGTATTCACATCTCTCTCTCTCTCTCTCTCTCTCTCTCTCTCTCTCTCTGCGTGTGTGTGTGTGTAATATTAATCAGACTTATCACCTTATAGGCAATTTCATGAACTCTTCAAACTCAATAGGCCTAGATCATAAAACTATATCGAATCGCTGCTGTCTCTTTATGAATGAATGGAATATTCATGTCAGAGAATGCCAGGTATAGCAGTGAATGTTTGGACTAGGGTTGTCCTGGGGTTTTAATATAGTGCTCATAGGCTGCATGCTCTATAGCAGGGATGGGCAACTTTGATAGTGACGAGGGCCTTTATATAAGGGGGCAGATTACTAATCCACGTTCACGCACTTTTAACATTGTCTTACTCAATTTCTTTTTTATTGAAGGAAATTAAAGTAGGCTATATTTAATGTAATTTGTTTTTAAAGATTGTATTAACTATAGAACGTGTGCAGTTAAGATAATTGCTATAGCGACCTCTCCTGGTTGGAGATAGTATTAACATTATAAACTGAAAGCAATCTTTACGTGACATTTTAAATATTTAAAAATTGATCACCCGAGTGTAAAATGATCCAGCGGGACGTCCTAAAGACATTGCGGGCCGTATACAGCAGTTTCGGTTTCTTATAAACAAAAATAGATTGCATTAGCTCCCGGTTTTATCGACTTTAAACGTCACTTTATCTGACACTTTCTCTTTGATGATGAACCAGCAGGCCGACGGCCAGTCCGCTCCTGGGCAGGAACAGAACAATATCAACATTGAACTCAGTGTAACATGACACATGGCAATTAACCTAATGTATCCAAATGTATCCTACAAACTATACAGTAGGCTATATATATATTCATATTACAGGTTCATAAAATACACAAAATTTAATAAGCACTTAGGTCACAAAATAAAGAGTTGCTGGTTCTAGAAAATAACAGGAACTATTCAATGTAAAATCGGAGGAATCTCTTTTCACTTATTTTACCTTATCTGACCTGAAAATAGTCAGATGGTGAAATTCACATTAATAAGAAGTGTCTCATTCATGTGTAAACTAACCTTAAATGGTTTCAAATTGTTGGACTTGTACTTCTGTAAGGTATTTAGTGTGTGTATCAGCATGCGTGTCAGCTCTGGATGAAATGAGCATTCCTCTGGTATAGTTTAATAGAAGAGGAGCTCTGGGATAAGAGGCTAATTAAGGGCAGAGCTATGGCACAGGCCATCTGTTCAGGATGCTTTCTTTGAGCCCACCATGTAAACAGACAGGAGAGAGATGAATATCCATATCAGTGTTAGCGAAAGGCTCACAATGCATTATGAATGACAGGAGTCAATGAGCAAAATGGTTCAGGAAATATTCTGTCCATCTGGAAGCCTTTACTGTACAATTAACATCTGTTACTAGCAGCACAACATTCTCTGCAACTTGGCAGCAGTAAAACAAAATCTGCTATCAGTCTGTTTTTCGAAACGTATTATTTAAGAATTCTCCCAGAAAGGATTAAAAGATGGACATCTTGATAGATAGAAGCCTTGTGTTATTTATTATTTATTCAGAGGATACAGTGGTAAAGGAATAAAGACTCTAATACAAAACATACATCAGTATCTGCAGCTATATGAAACAGCATTATCACTTTGGACAACCGACCACAACAATTGAACAGAGATTTCAGACACATTTGCCATGTTTTCATTAAGTGTAAGTCAACATATACAATGGGCTTCAATGCTATGGTGCTGTTCTCTTGCGAGAGACATATCCGTGTGGTTTAAAGAAACTGGCGAAATAGTTTAGCACACAAATGTAAGCCAGTTAAAAGTGAATTTCCTGAATATCAACTCACTAGATGCAGCTAAAATTCACAAAACCCAGAAAAATAAATATTATGTGACCAATGGGAAAAAGATCTTCTTTGAGAATTTGGCAATATTCCTCTAAATCTGTAATGCATGTGTTTATTTTAACTTTATTTTATCTTTACGAACAAAGAGTGGTGACAGTCTTGCTAGCAAGTGTGAATAAGAGAAATAGTTTATCCTAAAATGAAAAACTACTGAAAATATTCTCAAATTCACCTAGGATGGCCTGAGGATGTTACTGTATCAGAAAAGATTTGAAGAAATTCAGCATCAACACAACTCCAGTTGATCAACCCTGTGAAGCAAAAAGCTGCGCTTGTAATAAACAAATCCTTATAAAAAAAATTTTTTTCTTTACTTCAGACTCTTGCTTCTGACTAAAATATGACTCCTCTATCTATAATATTGCTTTCAGTGAAAAAAGAAGTCATGTCTGTAAATGAACCAAAACAGTTTTTAACAAGTATGTCAGTGGATTTTGATGTAAAATGACTTTTTCAGTATTATTATGGAATCTAAATTGTTTTGGACAGATGCGACAGTTTAAAGTTACAATGCCTTGATGAAATTCCTACAATTGCGCAGCTTTTTACATCACAATACAGTTATTTTATGGACTGGAGTCATGTTGATTACTTGTGGATTATTGTGATGTTTTAATCAGCTGTTTGGACTCTGATTCTGACGGCACCCATTCATTGGTAAGCAAGTGATGTAATGCTAAATTTCTCCATATCTGTTCCGATGAAGAAACAAACTCTATCTACATCTTGGATGGTGTAAGGGTACATTCTCTGCAAATGTTCATATTTGGGTGAACTACTCCATTAGACTCAAGGGTTTACAGATACGGTATTATTATTATTATTATTATTAGAGTGTGGTGGCAGCAGCTAACACACCTCTACTCATTACATCATAGAACATCTGGACCATTTCTTCATCTAAGGTGTTGACCGATACAGCTCACATCTTTACAGAGCTATATGAGCAGAACGAGACAGACTCAACATCTACAAAATGACCTTGTAATGCTACTTCAGATGTGTTATTACAGGAAAAGTAACCTTTCTTCCTAATGTGATGAGTATAATCTTTTTAACTAAACATTGGTGGAAGTCAAAAATACTGTAATATGAGAGTCCAAAGTTGACATCCATTCAAAGTACAATAAATAAATAATAGTTGGCCATTAAATATTCATTTCTGCTTTGTGCTGCTTTTCACTACAAAAGAAACACATTCATGCATCAAATTCAATTTAAAAATCCCTTATAGACCCTCTTTTCTGTAAGTATGTACTTTCGTGCTGAGAGAAAGTGGCGAATAGAATAGAGGTGAGGAGTCATGCAGTGTCACTTCTGGGCAGCTTTTAAATATATAAATAAATATACACTCACCTAAAGGATTATTAGGAACACCATACTAATACTGTGTTTGACCCCCTTTCGCCTTCAGAACTGCCTTAATTCTACGTGGCATTGATTCAACAAGGTGCTGAAAGCATTCTTTAGAAATGTTGGCCCATATTGATAGGATAGCATCTTGCAGTTGATGGAGATTTTCTGGAATGAACATCCAGGGCATGAAGCTCCTGTTCCAGCACATCCCAAACATGCTCTATTGGGTTGAGATCTGGTGACTGTGGGGGCCATTTTAGTACAGTGAACTCATTGTCATGTTCAAGAAACCAATTTGAAATGATTCGAGCTTTGTGACATGGTGCATTATCCTGCTGGAAGTAGCCCTCAGAGGATGGGTACACAGTGGTCATAAAGGGATGGACATGGTCAAAAACAATGCTCAGGTTGGCCGTGGCATTAAAACAATGCCCAATTGGCACTAAGGGGCCTAAAGTGTGCCAAGAAAACATCCCCCACATCATTACACCACCACCACCAGCCTGAACAGTGGTAACAAGACATAATGGATCCATGTTCTCATTCTGTTTACACCCAAATTCTGACTCTACCATCTGAATGTCTCAACAGAAATTGAGACTCATCAGACCAGGCAACATTTTTCCAGTCTTCAACTGTCCAATTTTGGTGAGCTCGTGCAAATTGTAGCCTCTTTTTCCTATTTGTAGTGGAGATGATTGGTACCTGGTGGGATTTTCTGCTGTTGTAGCCCATCTGCCTCAAGGTTGTGCGTGTTGTGGCTTTACAAATGCTTTGCTGAATACCTCGGTTGTAACGAGTGGTTATTTCAGTCAAATTTGCTCTTCTATCAGCTTGAATCAGTCGGCCCATTCTCCTCTGACTTCTAGCATCAGCAAGGCATTTTCGCCCACAGGACTGCCGCATACTGGATGCTTTTCCCTTTTCACACCATTCTTTGTAAAGAAAAGGTTGTGTGTGAAAATCCCAGTAACTGAGCAGATTGTGAAATACTCAGACCGGCCCGTCTGGCACCAACAACCATGCCACGCTCAAAATTGCTTAAATCACCTTTCTTTCCCATTCTGACATTCAGTTTGGAGTTCAGGAGATTGTCTTGACCAGGACCACACCCTCAAATGCATTGAAGCAATTGCCATGTGATTGGTTGATTAGATAATCGCATTAATGAGAAATTGAACAGGTGTTCCTAATAATCCTTTAGTTGAGTGTATGTATATATGTGTTTTGGAATGAAATTTTCTTCACTTTAGCATGTTAATCTAACAGTCATGGATTAATAGGCACATTATATATTAGAAACATGCATGTGGCGAAGCCATTGTGTTACAATGAATAAAGTGGGCAATGTTCGACCAAAAACAGAAACAAATCTAATACATAAATGTTTTGGAAGCACAGCATGTGTCCAGCAAGAACTATCTTATGTTTTATTTCATATTGACGTCAATGCTACAATGGCTTTGCAGTTGAGCTACTTGGTTACCAGTCTCAGCTCTTATGTTCTAATGTACACAGCATCAATGCAGTTTAGGAGAACAGTTGTTTTACACCCTTTGGCGAAATGTTCCCTAAAGCCCTTTCTAACTATAGTTTGTATTGTCGATTCTATTAAGCTTGATATCACTTATTATCACACATCTACTGTTCTCCTAATAAGATTTTCAGGTGCATTTGAGACTTGAGGAAAACAGTAGTCTCTGCAAACAGAAGGAAATCCAAATAAATCACAGTGATCTATGAAATAGATGTAAAACAGTGGTTCTCAACCTTTTTGGCTCTCCTTTGTCCAAGACAATATTTACAAGATGTTAACTGATGGCCTGGAGTCACATTGATTACTTGTGGATTATTGTGATGTTTTTATCAGCTGTTTGGACTCTCATTCTGGCGGCACCCATTCACTGTAGAGGATCCTTGGTGAACAAGTGATGTGATGCTAAATTTCTCAAAACCGTTCAGATGAAGACAAAAACTCATCTACATTTTGGATGTTCTGAGGGTTTGTCATTTTTAAGCAAATTTATTTTTTTTGAGAAATATTCCTTCAAGATGATGTTAATATAACAAAATTTAAATCATATTAAGACATATCATGAAGGTTGGTGTGGGCCCTGGCCCTCTGGTTGAGAACCACTGATGTGAAGGAGAAAATAAATGAAAAGTATGGATTAAAAGCATATTGATTTTCTGATGACATTCAAATTTCTATTAAAGGTAATAATTTCTCCTCTTTGCTAGTTATTCTAGTTATTAAATTTACAAAATATCATCTTAAAAAAACGTTCAGTTTACAAAACGTAAATATAGTAGTCAACATTTGAAGTGGATCGAAAAGTTTAATCAAAGCTATTCTAAGACAAGAAAGCATTTTGGTTTTAGGTTTTAAGACAACTTTGACAAAAGGTTTTGATCCACTTCAAATGTTTACTAGTGTAGTTAAAACCAACCCAAAGTTTGAAAGAAAGAAAACAGAAAAAAAAAACAGGAAAGTTGTAACAGAAATACTGTTGGAAATACACAGTCACTCATGCAGGAACACACATTTTAACACTAAAAAGAAAGACAAATGTCTATTACTATGTAAATATTAGCGCTGTCAAATGATTAATCACGATTAGTCGCATCCAAAATAAAAGTTTTTGTTTACATAATATATGCATGTGTACTGTGTATATTTATTATGTATATACTGTATAAATACACACACATTCATGTTTATATTTCAGAAAAATATGTTTTGTTTAAAAATTAAATATTTTTATAATATAAATAATATAAATATATAGACATGTAAATATTTTTCTAAATATATACTGTATGTGTGTGTATTATATATATATATATATATATATATATATATATATATATATATATATATATATATATATATATATACATAATAAATATACACAGAACACACACATATATTATGCAAACAAAAATGTTTATTTTGGATGCGATGAATCATTTGACAGCACTAGTAGATTTCTCTGTTACGGCCCCAGGTTTACTGAGAGGCTTTCTGTTCTTTTCTGACATCCAGAAGGGCACACTTCAATGGATGCTGAAATTGGCGCTTGTGAAATTGAAATCATCTATCAGTCTACCAGTAAAAGAAGACACATATTGACATCTAATTACACTATAAGCAAAAGACAAGGTGAGGTTTCACACAAAAAAGTGGTCGATAGCCCTGTGCTCTCATGGCAGCTCCCTCTGTGTCACAGAAAACATGAGGTGCAGTGTCTGTGTCGGCCGAAGTGAGAGGTAATTGTGGGCTCCTGCAGGTGTCAGTTTCAGCTCTCGATTCAGAAGGCCCCAGCCACACAACAGAGTCCCTCATGTAGCTGGTTTGGTACCGTGACATATGAGTGTACAGGAGAGTCCCGCATTACAGGATCGTGTGGGAAACACTGTCCTGTGGACTGCTGTCTGCTGTAGTGTGTTTGAGCAGATCCAGGGGCATCAGAGGAAGATGGTGGTTTTGTTCACTCACTACTGCCTCGTATGGGGGCGCCTCATCTAAAGGTAAGGCTGACAAAGAGATGGAGGTGATTGGCTGGAGCCTGAAGACCTGTGGTCTGCTTGGGTAATGGGAAGAGCCACTTGCTGACACCCAGGATGCACCAGCGAGCAGATCCACCATCTCTCTGTGACGGTGTGTGGCAGGATGCTCCAGGCACGGGTCTGTGAGGGAGTAGGGGGGCGGATCGTCCGCAGGAACATATATCTGTGTCCCTTGTCCCACACACTCATCATAACTGAAAGAAAAGACAGTTGTGAAATATATATTTATTATATATGCATCTGATTTCAAATAACATTTCAACAATATTATGCAATTGATGCATTTATCAATATTCTATACTACAGTTTAAAATTTGCAGGTCTTCCTTTAGGGTAGCACATACGTCATGGTATGTCATGGTAGGTTACATTTTATAGCCACTAGAGGGCAGAATATTTATTTATGCTAAGAACCCTTAAATATGATTATCTCCTTACTAAATATCTATATTCTGTATGGGAAAACAATATAGTTAGATATTATAAAGAACGTGGTGTTTCCAGAATTAAATAATTGACTTTTATACTGTCATTATAAAACATACACAAAAATTATTAAAATATTATAAGAAAAATATTAAATGTAAAATATACTGTAGTATATTTTATTCATATATATATATATATATATATATATATATATATATATATATACAAGATTAAATCATCATGTTGTACATATTTAATATTTAACACCTTTGAAAGCTTAAGTAAAATATTTAGATTTTCTTGGACCCCAGCCACCCAGTCTCAAGGGGGTTAGGGGTCTCTATTAAAAAAATCCCTTTTAAAGTTGCTTAAGTTGAGAAAAAACAAATGTAGCTAAGACAAATAATAATTTGAAGCCATTTTAGACTTCACTTCTACAATGTTACACTTCAAGTTCCCAAGATTTTACCAGAAGTGTCAGATTTATGATAGTATTGTAATTTTTAATGACTATTATGAATGAGGTTTCTAAATCCAGTATATTTACATAGTTAGAATATTTTTGGTATGCTGTTATCACAGCTGAATGCCAGACCCCCAGTATTACTGACATTTGATTCTCTTTTTGTTCCTTCCCACAACACTAAATTGCCAATTTCAGTTTCTCTGTGCGATATCCTGCTGCACGGCAAACAAAGCTCCAGTGAGGCACATCAGATTTAAAGCCTGATGTGTCCATCCAAGAGAAAAGCAAACAAAAAGAGAGACAAAGAGACTGAAATGGCCTCCTTGTTTGTGTGAAGGTGAGTTTTGTGTGTGTGTGTGTGAGGTGAACTACATCATGGGCACTTCCAGTAAAGTGAGTTTTGTGTGTGTGTATGTGTGTGTGTGTGTGTGTGTGTGTGTGTGTGTGAGGTGAACTACATTAACCAGGTTCATGGGCACTTCCAGTAAAGTGAAGCAGTCTTATGTCTCTGACCTCAGTGTGTGAAGAGCACAGAGTGTAAGAGCCAATAGCAGCAGGGTAATTGGATCTGGGTCTGGTTAACCATATCAGGCTGTCAGTGAGAGCGGAAACGAAACTAGAATTAGTTTTAGGCTGCCACCTTAGGCTTACACAAGAGAGATGGGCACGGTGGGCACAAAGATCTCTATTATAGACACATCTATTTTTTTGTCTACATAGTGCAGATAAGTAAGATGAAAAAAAAATCAATACTGTTATTTAGCAAGGATGGATCAAATGGATTTAAATGGATCAAAACATACAGTAAATACATTTGTAATGATAAAAAAGATTTAGGTTTCAAATAAATGCGATTTCATTGATTCATTCATTAAAGAATCCTGAAAAAGCTGTTTTCTAAATCATGGTTTCGCAGTGAAGTAGTGTGAATTAGACTAATGAACTGCTATAAAATAATTTTGAATTGTAGTTTGTAGTATATATATTATAATAAACTGATCTATCAGCAGCAGCTGCATCAAAAGGTCTTCCATATACTCAGAGATCCACTCCCTCTGCTCCTCCGTCAGGCTTCAGTGAGGTGATGAGGGCTAATTAACACACCACCTGCTCAACTGGAAGAGGTGATGATACCAGGGAAAATGGCTAAGCATGACTAAGAGCCATTAAAGGAGAGAGTAAACACCAAAAAAGTGGTTCAGATGAAATCAATGTAGTTTCATTCTCCTAAAACTTCTCTGTCTTCTCTTGTCATGATGGTAATCATACCACATCATGAACACGAGAAACGCCTCTTCATGTGGACTCTGAATAACATCTGTGGTGCTTGAGGGTCATTCTTTATTTTTGCCTCTGCATCTCTAGTTGGCTGAGATTAGAGACTGCTGATACATCAAGCAGCTGAAGTTATCAACCAAAAATAGATTTAAAAAGATACATTTGTGTAAATGTTACATTTATTATTGGTGCATAATAGCAAAATAATAATAATAATAATAATAATAAAAGTCAAGGGTAATTTCTTTTTAATAATATATAAAGTAAATAAAAGTAAATGCATGTCAGTGTAGCAGATTGCAATTAATCTAGTTAATTTAGAGTCACAAAATGTTTGAAAATTGAAATTATATTTTGGAATTGTTTTATATACAGTAAGATTTAAAGGTTTTTTTTTTTTTTTTTTTTTTTTTTTAAGAATTCTCTTCTGCTCACCAAGTCTGTATTTATTTGATCCAAAATAAAGCAAAAGCAGTAACACTGTGAACTATTTTTTTATTTTAAATTTTCAGCCTTATTTCTCCAGTCTTCAGTGTCACATGATCCTTCAGAAATCATTCCAATATGCTAAATTGCTGTTCAATAAACATTAATTATTAATTATTATTATTATTATCAATATTTAAAACAGCTGAGTAATTGTTTTTGTGATTTTGAGTTGTTTTCAACCAGGTATCATTGTTTCTTTCACAGAAAAACAAACTGGACAATAACCAGTCCGGTTAAACTGAGACTGCGCTACTGTCAGTCATGGAATTCAACATCCAGTTAAATTTTTCTATAATTACCTCATCAACTTCAGTCAGAAATCTTGGTGTAACCTTTGATGACCAGCTGACCTTCAAAAACCACATTGCAAAGACTGCTCGCTCTTGCAGGTTAGCATTGCACAACATCAGAAAGATTAGGCCCTTTCTACCGGAGCATGCTGCACAGCTTCATGTCCAGGCCCTTGTCATTTCTAGGCTGGAGTGGACAACTGCAATGCTCTTCTGGCTGGACTTCCATCAAGCACAATCGAACCTCTACAAATGATTCAGAATGCAACAGCACGACTGTTCATCAACGAGCCCAAAAGCCTATAGCCTATGTTATACCTCTCTTTATCTTCTTGCACTGGCTACCGGTTGCAGCTCGCATCAAGTTCAAGACATTGATGCTTGCATATAGAACAGCCACAGGCTCAGCACCCACCTATTTCCACTCAATATTACGAATCTACATCCCCTCCAGAAGTCGGAGATCTGCTAGTGAGCGACGCGCATGTGTTACCATCACAGAGAGGCTCAAAATCTCTTTCCAGAACATTCTCTTTCACCATTCCTGGCTGGTGGAATGGTGGAAGCGACAGCTGAAAACTCATTTCTTTTGACGCTAATTGACTTCTTTCTCTTTGTTTATTCCTTCCCTTTCTAGCTTGTACTTATTTGAACAAATGCCTAAAACTTGTTAAAATGAGCACTTCCTGTGTCTGTTTGCCTCTTTGAGAAAAATTGCAGTATGTATTTCCCAACTGTAAGCTTTAGTATTTTTATATTTCTATACTTAAAATGATTTGAGGTTTTAAACAACTTCTGACATTTAAATTAGTATTAAGAATATTAATTTTCATAATGTTTTGTGAGTGCAAGAACATGTACCTGTTAACAAACACTCAACATACCAACATAACTCAACATACCAATCCAGATATTAGCACAGGTGGAGACCACAGCAAACAGGACTCCATGCCTGGACACTTCACACCGCCACCACAAGCAGGTCAACCTGTATTGACAGCTTGGCTGAATGCTCATAACCCCACAATGCTCCAGCACACATCCCTGAGAATACTGCACTCAGATATACTGTGGCGCCACTATGTCTAAGAATTACACACTTCAGCACTCTGTGCTTGTAAACTTGGCAATGATGGACAATGACTACATCCTTTGTACTGTATACAAATGCATTATGCCTACGTTTACTTTACTATATTACAATCAAATCTAATCTAATTGGAAAGGTTGGAAAGGTCTAAGACTCCCAAATATATATTTTACCAATGTTTTTGGTAAAAAAATATGTAGGAAAAGTAATAGATCAATTTATGACAAGAGTGCACCCTCAAAAAGCTACATTATAACAGGAGTTCTGACCTTTGTTTAAAAAGAAGACTTCTTCGTTGCCTTTTTCTCTATCACATTTTAGAAAAAGTTATATATCAACTGAAAACTTAAAATCTCAAAATTCATCCTTTAAAACCCATTTTAAAATCAGACATTGCATTACCATGTAAATCAAAATGTTTTCAGTCATGAATTATAAAAATTTAGGTTTGTATCATGCACATTCAAGTCTATCTTCAAAAACGTGACAGTTAAGAGGTTAAAGATAAAGTCTATTTGAAAATTTGCTTCGCATTTTCAGAGATGTGAGCTCCAGGGTGTCAGCGGCCATTCAGCGATCATAAACCCCCGGAGAGAGCTCCTTACTTCGGCCAGATCTTCTGGAATTTGCCGCTGGCTCTGATGTCTCTATGGTGGTTAAGCATGAGATATTTTTTCGTTTTGGGTTAATTTCGCAGGTAGTCTTTGGTCTCATTAATCTATTATTCGTTCCAGAGCAAATAGTTTTGGCTGATGACAAAACCTCATCACGTTTGTGTAACTTCAATGCTGTATATCAGAGTGCCACCTTTGTACTTTTGACTGAACTGCATAGCAACCTTTATGATGGATGCGGTTGTTGTTTATTAAATATTATTATTCAATAAATAATATTATATATAAATAATAGTAGTACTTAATATTAGTATTTAGTTTTGGGAAACGGTGTGTGTGTTTGTAATGGTGATTTTTGTTACATTTTTCCACCATTAGATGGCTACAAGAGACAGTTTTTATGAGCAAGTCAGCACTAGACTTTTACAGTTGCAATAAATTAGAATGTTGTGAAAAAGTTCATTTGTTTCAGTAATTCAACTCAACTTGTGAAACTTGTGTATAAATTCAGTACACTCACACTGAAGTAGTTTAAGTCTTTCTTTCTTTTAATTGTGATGATTTTGGCTCACATTTAACAAAACCCCTCTAATTCACTATCTCAACAAATTAGAATACTTCATAAGACCAATTAAAAAAAAGTATGTTCATTTACTGTACATGTACTCAATACTTGGTAGGGGCCCCTTTTGCTTTAATTACTGCCTCAATTCGACGTGGCATGGATGTGATCAGTTTGTGGCACTGCTGAGGTGGTATGGAAGCCCAGGTTTCTTTGACAGTGGCCTTCAGCTCATCTGCATTTTTGGGTCTCTTGTTTCTTATTTTTCTCTTGACAATACCCCATAGATTCTCTCTGGGGTTCAGGTCTGGTGAGTTTGCTGGCCAGTCAAGAACACCAAACATCATGGTCATTTAACCAACTTTTGGTGTTTTTGTCAGTGTGGGCAGGTGCCAAATCCTGCTGTAAAATTAAATCAGCATCTTCAAACAGCTGGTCAGCAGAAGGAAGCATGACTTACTCCAAAATTTCTTTGATAAACGGGTACAGTGACTTTGGTTTTCAAAAAAACACAATGGACCAAAACCAGCAGATGACATTGCACCCTAAATCATCACAGACTGTGGAAACTTAACACTGGACTTCAAGCAACTAGGGCTATGAACTTCTCCACCCTTCCTCCAGACTCTAAGACCTTGGTTTCCAAATAAAATACAAAACTTGCTCTCATCTGAAAAGAGGACTTTGGACCACTGGGCAACAGTCCAGTTCTTCTTCTCCTTTGCCCAGGTAAGATGCCCCTGACGTTGCCTGTGGTTCAGGAGTCGCATAACAAGAGGAATACAACAACTGTAGCCAAATTCCTTGACACGTCTGTATGCCTTGACCCCAGCCTCAGTCCATTCCTTGTGAAGTTCACTCAAATTCTTGAATCGATTTTGTTTGACAATCATCATTAGGTTGCCGTTCTCTTGGTTGGTTGTGCACCTTTTTCTTCCACACTTTTTCATTCCACTCAACTTTCTGTAAACATGCTTAGATACAGCACTCTGTGAACAGCCAGCTTCTTTGGCAATGAATGTTTTTTGCTTACCCTCCTTGTGAAGGGTGTCAATGATTGTCTTCTGGACAACTGTCAGATCAGAAGTCTTCCCAATGATTGTGTAGCCTAGTGAACCAAACTGAGAGACCATTTTGAAGGCTCAGGAAACCTTTGCCGGTGTTTTGAGCTGATTAGCTGATTGGCATGTCACTATATTCTAATTTGTTGAGATTAAATGTGAGCCAAAATCATCACAATTAAAAGAACCAAAGACTTAAACTACTTCAGTCTATGTGCAATTAATTTAATACACAAGTTTCACAATCTGAGTTGAATTACTGAAATGAATAAACTTTTCCATGGCATTCTAATTTTTACTTTCAACAACATCTTGTAAAATGCTGCCAAAATATTAAACTAATGTTTTATTGTGAATTGGAGTTTAAAGCCCAGCTCACACTGCATTTTTGGCCATGATTTGATAGTCTGAGACAAATTCTGAAAATCCTATAATATGATCCTAGGCTAAAATGAGAAGTCTTTGATCGCTGGTTTGATGTTCACCAACAGCTGATTAATGGCTGTTGCGATCAAATTTTACATCCAATGAAATTCTGGCAGTCAGAAGATTTGGCGCACAGTCTTGTAGTGTTACTTCTTCCATGATGAACATCAAACTGTCTCCGTTTTTCAAGACAAGCCATTAACAAAAACGGTAGAGAATTCTTTTAACCACCATAAACTGTCCATAAACCCCTGTCCTCCACTTACGGAATTGTTTTAATGTGGGTGTATTGTGCTGCTTACACTATTCTTCTTAAATACGCCGCTATTGCCACTATTCATATACTTTTCATAATAAAGTTTCAGCACCACGTGAAATGCAGCTCAGAATTTGTATGGGTTGATAATGTAAAACTCTGGACAAGTGTTCTTGCAGGGACCCATTTTTAATGCGTCTTGACTGTTGTACAGTCTGACATTAATGACAACTGAGATCCCACAGTGTGACATGATCATCATGTTTGTACAGTCTAACAAGCATAAATCGTAAAGTAATACTGAAAATCGCACTGAAAAGCCCGAAGCCCGAAGAATTATGCACGTTTTATTTATTAACTATCTAATGTTTGTTACATAGCTCAGATTGGGGTTTTTAATAAGTGAAATATAATATTTATTAAAATTTATTTTTAACATTTTAGTTCTACTTTGTTTTTGGTTGTTTTTTGCACTACTTCATCTTTTAATTAAATCACAGCAACATAAAACTACATACTGTGCACCAGGAAGATTTCTTAATCTTACAATTGTGATTTAATAAAGCTAGCAGAGCTTGGCTCTATGCATCAGCTGTTGATTGGATGGAGGCAGATCTGAATGTAGCTAAGCTTGCACTCTCGACTGTAAGAAAACATGCAGTGTTTTAGAAAACTAAATGATTGAAAAAAGTCTTAAGATGTTACCAGAGAGAAATCTTTTTTAAATTTGACAAAAACCAATGCACGGGTGAACTGTTCACAATAAGATCAATAACAAGCATTTAAAAAGAAAAACAGGACAAGGTGGATTTTACCTCAATGCTGACTTGAAAAAGGACTGTTTGATTTTGACAGGTCATGCTGGATCAGGTCTAAGGGTTTGATTTATAGACCAGGTTCAGGGATTCAGCTTTCATTTCCATATAGACCTTTACTCTACAGCCTGATACAGTTGAGCTCATTTAAAGGTTCACAACACCTGCTGTGTCACCTGTAATCAATATGAATAAGACCTTTGTTGTTACCCTGGTTACCCTCAGCGGTGTGTTCCCCTGCTCCTCATACATAAATAATGACTCTCATCGAGAATCCTCCATGTGTGAGTGTGTGCATGAGGTGCTATCAAGATAAAAGAACATTCAAAATGTCGACGCCTGCCTTGCGCTGAATCACAGGAAAAGGTATGAAAGCTAATTTGGCTTTTTCTGGATGATAAGAATGTATAGCAAAGAGATCTGTTAGGGCTTTCTATATCCATCCCTGTGAGTGTTACATAAAGCTGTTCTCTCTCTACAGAACAAGGTGAGAACTGTTTTGCACCATCCTGCTTCCTCTGTTAAGGAGCCAGGCTCCTCAGGGACCCCTCCACACACACTTACTGATATGCCACCTCAACTGACAATTATTCACTAATTAGGCTATGCAAATGTCACAGCCCAGTCATGACTGTGACTCTCATCTCATCTATTCATATCCATAAATAATAAACAGCCTGCATTTGCTTTAATGGGTTTTTGTTGTTCCCAAGAACAAATATGAGCATCAGTTGTTTTTTGCACCTTGGGATAATGAAGACAGCTCCCACTTCCCCAGAGAGTATGAAGAACAACACCTGCAGAAGACAGGAATACAGTGTACAGTATCTGTCATTCCACACCCGATCTTTAAAATAAATTTGTATAAAAAAAATGCTAAAATTTAAATGCAAAAATAATATTATGCGTTATATTAACACTAATAAATGCAATGAATTAATTATATTTACTAATAAAATTATATTATTTTAAATTATATTTAAATGTAATTTAAAAATTTAACTTATTCCTTTGATGCCATTTCTTTAAGCGTCAGTGTCCCAAGATCCTTCAGATATCATTTTAATATGCTGATTTGGTGCTCAATAATAATCCATTATAATTGGTTGCCAATTATTAATAATGGTTCTTATTATTAATGTTGAAAACTACTTTTAAAAAATTGTCTGCTTAAAACATTCAATTTTTCATTATACTTGATCAACCGAAAGATCAATTAACAAGATTTATTTGAAATATATTTGAAATATGTAACATTATAAATTACTTTATTGTCACTTTTGATCAAATTTCTGCATCGTTATATGTTTAACTTTTTTTTTCTTATATCTTACTCATAATAAACTTTTGAATGACTGTATCATGGTTTCTGAAAAATTATTATGCAGCAGAACTGTTTTCAATATTGAACATAATAAATTTGTCTTTAGCACCAAATCATCATCATATTAGAATGACTTCTGAAGAATAAAGTGACTGAAGTCTGGAGTAACAGCTGCTGAAAATTCAGCTTTGTCATCATAGGAATAAATTACAACCATTTAAAATATATTAAAATACAAAACAGTTATTTTAAATTGTAATAACGTTTCACAATACTAGTTTTTTTTTTTTTACTGTATTTTTGATCAAATAAATGCAGCCTTGGCCATTTAGGACTTCTTTCAAAATAATTTTTGAAAACAGTACACACAACATATGCATATTTGGCTGTAACGGTACACACATTCGTATGGAAAAAGTTTGGTATGGGTCTAGGTTTGAAATGCATGTGAACCGGACAAATCGTTCCATTTCTACAGGAAATTCAGACAATAAATGCCGTTTTTGACACTTTTTGAAGTGGCATGACAGATCACTGTATACTAACGCCTCAGTTCTAACAGCATCACCCCTTCCTTTTTATTACTAGTTTTAACTTTTAATGCAAAATATACAATATCTATATTTGTCTACCGTGCTGCTGAGTAGTTTGTTATTGTAACTCTGTATATCTTTAACATTCATTAGCTGGTCAGCTTCTCATTAGCATTTCCATCTTTGTTTCTATTCAGGTCTATTACCGTTTAAATTTTTCTCTCACTCTGTTTCTTTTCAATTCTATTGTATGGAATGTGAAAATAGAGACACCAGCCACCGTAGTCCAATGTTTACTGGAAGCCAGAGCACCTGCTATCTTTTAAAAGTGCTGGCTTATGCTAAACATAAAATCAGATCAAGATTGTTATCCATGCTGGCACTTTTTGTAAATTATATGATCACTGATCATAACCTAGATGTGCTCTGTTTGACCAAAACCTGATAATTACGTTATTTTAAATAAGTCTTCCCACCAAGATTACTATTATAAACATGAGCCAAGTCCAAAAGGTAAATGGAGAGGTGTTGCTACAATTTATAACAATATTTTCAATATTTCTCAGATGGTGGGCTTCAAGCATAATTCGTTTGATGTAATGGTGCTTTGTATAACATTATCCAGAGAAACAAGCGTTAATGATACATTCCCTATAATGTTTGTTCTGGCTACTGTATACAGGCCACCAGGGCACCATACAGACTTTATTTTAAAAAATTGCTGATTTTCTATCTGGTTTTCTATCTACTGCTGGCTGCACATAAAGTTTTAATTGTTGGTGATTTTAATATCCATGTTGATAATGAGACAGATGAAATGGGATCAGCATTCATGGATATTCTGAACTCTTTTGGGGTTAGACAACACGTGTCAGGACCTACTCATTGTCAAACTCATACTCTAGATTTAATACTGTCACATGGAATTGATGTTAATGGTGTTGAAATACTGAAGCAAATCAATGATATCTCAGATTATTATCTAGTCTTGTACAAACTACATACAGCGAAAAGTGTAAATTCTACTCCTTGTTACAAGTATGTCACAAAAGATTGCTTTGTAACTAATCTTCATGATCAATTTTAATTCCTCAGCATATCCAATAGCTCAGAACAACATGATGATGTAACACAAACTATGGACTCTCTCTTTTATAGAATTTTAGATACAGTTGCTCCTTTACGCTTAAGGAAGTGACATTGTGGTATAATGAGCACACTTGCACCATAAAAAGATTAGGCTGGAAAATGGAGCACAGCCGGAAGAAAACAAAACTAGAGGTATTTCGTACTGCATGGCGGGAAAGTACCCTATCCTACAGAAATGCATTAAAAACTGCTAGATATGATTACTTTTCGTTTCCTTTAGAAGAAGAAAAACATAACCCAATGTTCAAAACAGTAGCTAAAATAATGAAAAATAATGCATCAACAAGTGTTGGCATTTCCCAACAGCACAGCAGTAATGAATTTATGAACTACTTTACATTCAAGCTCAATACTATTAAAGGATAAAATTGTAACCATGCAGCTATCAGCTACAGTATCGCACCAGATAGTGTGCTATAGATCCACTGAGGAACAATTCCACTCATTCTTTACTATAGGAGGGGAAGAATTGTATAAACTTGTTAAATAATCTAAACCAACAATATGTATGTTAGACACTATTCCATCTAAGTGCCTAAAAGAGGTGCTTCCAGAAGTCATAGATCCTCTTGTGACTATTATTAATTTGTTATTGTCATTAGGATATGTCCCCAAAACCTTCAAACTGGCTGTTATTAAGCCTCTCATTAAAAAACCACAACTTGACCCCAAAGAACTAGTTAATTACTGACTGATCAATTCACAGCAGTGAATGAAGAGGTATCCTATCGATCACAAGTGCAGTATGGAGTACCTCAAGGCTCAGTATTAGGGTCATTACTTTTCACTTTACATGTTACCCTTGGGAGATATCATCAGGAAACATGGTGTTATCTTTCACTGTTATGCTGATGACACTCAAGTCTTTATTTATTTGCTGCCCTGTGAAACATACCAATTTGAACAACTAACAGAATGCACGTAGTTAATATAGAAAACTGAATGACAAGTAATTTCTTTACCTACTAAATGCTGAAAAAAACAAGAAAAAACAAACAAACAGAGGTGTTAATTATTGGACATAAATCCCCTGCATGTAATGACCTAGAACACCATCTAACGCTTGATGGCTGTTCTGTCAATTCTTCATCATCAGTTAGAAACGTAGGTATGCTATTTGATAGCGATCTTTCCTTTAAAAGCCACATATCTAGCATTTGTAAAACTGCATTTTTCCATCCCAAAAATATATCTAAATTATGACCTATGCTCTCAATGTCAAATGCAGAAACGTTAATTCATGCATTCATGACCTCAAGGTAGACTATTGTAATGCTTTATTGCATGGTTGTTCTGCACGCTTAATAAACAAACTCCAGCTAGTGCAGAGTTCCAGCAGCAGCTAGAGTTCTTACTTAATGCAGCAGCTCTTTCTTACTAGAAATAGGAGGTATGCACTGGCTCCCAATTAAACATCCTACATATTTTAAAATCTTAATAATTACTTATAAAGCCCTGAATGGTTTAGCACCTCAGTATTTGAGTAAGCTCGTATTGCATTACAGTCCTCCACGTCTGCTGTGTTCTCAAAACTCTGGCAATTTGATAATACCGAGAATATCAAAATCAACTGTGGGCAACAGATCCTTTTCCTATTTAGCACCCGAAATCTGGAATAATCTCTCGAACATTGTTTGGGAGGCAGACACAATTTGTCAGTTTAAATCTACATTAAAGACCCATCTCTTTAACCTGGCTTACACATAACACAGTAACACATTTTTAATATTCAAATCTATTAAAGGATTGTTCGGATGCATTAATTAGGTCAGCCGGAACCGGGAACACTTCCCATAACACACGATGTACTTATTACATCGATAGAAGAATGGCATCTACACTAATATTAGTCTGTTTCTTTCTTATTCCAGGATCAGATGGTTACTGCAGTCACCAGGATCCAGAACGTATCCAAGCCAGATGGTGGATCAGTACCTAGAGATGACCTCGACAGCCCTGAATGTCAGCGGAGTCCAGGACAACTAGATGAGCCCCAGGGACACATCCCCAGTGAAGACCTTGTCTCCTAGACAGCCATCGGGACAAGACATCCAGATAAGTCCTCCACACAATCTGACTTTGTTGGAACAACCTGCTGGTTCAACTGGCCAAAGGAAAACTTGAAAACAGCTTGTAAACAAAATATTACATAGCATTTACCTCAGACAAGTCATCAGTGTCCACAGCTCGTTATTTGCTAGAGAAATAAAGTATAGTGAAGAGCATTTTGCTAAATATTATACTATACTTAATTTTACTTTACCTGTTAGTGATGTCTCAATTATGTAATGAATGTTTAAAATAAACATTTTATGAAACAACTTATGACTCTGTAAATTGTTATTTCAACAACAAATAGAAATTGTATAGTTTAGAAATTGATTTAAAAATAATTTACATGTTTGCATACAATTTTTTTAATTTGAGTTTTAATTACCATAGTTACTATTATTATACTATTATTACTATTATTATTAAACTATCATTGTAGTTTAGGCTCTGTTGTTAATTTTAACCCTATAGTAAAATAAAAGAGCTCACTATAGTTTAGAGCAGAAGCTGAGGTAGATTATTATCCGTAAGAAAACTATAATAATAATTATAAAATTATAATTATTGTTAAATAAAAATAAAAAAAGCTATTTATGTTAAGTTTTTTTTCCTCCTGCTGTACCGAAACCATACTGAACCATGACGTCAAACCATCATGTTTGTGTACCCTTACACCCCTAATACACACACACACATTGCAGAGTGTGTGTGTTTCTGGGATCTGCCTAGCTTTCTCCCGCTCTGCGGAAGTGGCACTTCACAGGCTCCACAGGTGAACAGCTCATATACATGCCCTGAGCACTAAGTTCCCAGGTGCCATCTGTGGCCATAGCAGCCCTGGCATGAGTCACATGCCACAGCCCCTCCCTGCCAGTCCCACAGAGACACAAGCACAGCCATACAAGCACACAGCCATTCTGTAGCAATGGGCTTGCACTTACACCCACTGCGCTGATAACTCCTCATTCCAAAGTCCTGAAGACATCAAAGAACAGCATAGCAGTGGACTCCATGTTAGTGTCCACATATGTGCATGTAGAATAAAGTGGCAGGTTCCCAAACGTGGCATGTGGAAATGCCTAGGTAGCCCAGTGCCTCCACAGCATAATGGACCTATGCCAGTCCACCAATACACACAGACAATTTGTTCCTCTATGCACATACATATATATATATTTAGCTCTGTTGCTTTAACTGTGACGACAAAAAATAACTGAGTTTGTAATAGGGCGGGTTGCAATGTGCCAGTGGTGATAAATGCACATTATGATGTGACTGGAGCCTCGTCTCCTCTGATCTGAAGAGTGATTCCGCTCCTGCTCATTTTTGGCACAGATGAATGAAGGCCAGCAGAGAGGCAGGCAGTGATGGAGAGCTCCGTTCAGCTTCACTGCCTTAGCAGCTGCAACACCTCTTCTCTCAAAACACTTCACAAGATAACATACAAAACACTGAAGAACATAAAACACGGGAACTGAGGTCTTATAATGAAAGAAGCCACCTTCATAAAAGTAGCTAAATAATATTTTTAAGCAAAGAAATATCACACAAGGATGCTGTTGTTCCAAATATCAGTGTGGCTGTAATTCAGACACAGGTAATCACATCCATGTTAAAGAGATACTCCACCCCAAAATGAAAATTTTGTCATTAATCACTTACCCCCATGTTGTTCCAAACCCGTAAAAGCTTTGTTCATCATCGGAACACAATTTAAGATTTTTTGGATGAAAACTGGGAGGCTTGAGACTGTCCCATAGACTGCCAAGTAAAATACACTGTCAAGGTCCAGAAAAGTTTGAAAAGCATCATCAGAATAGTCCATCTTCCATCAGTGATTCAACCGCAACGTTATGAAGGGACAATAATACTTTTTGTACACAAAAAAATAAAAATAACTTTATTCAACAATTTCTTTGTCAACAGTCTCCTCTGTGTCTCTACATATCACAGTACTGTATGCTGCATATGCTCTTCTGTTTCAGACGCGTATTTGTAAAGGTATTCTCGTCGCGAACAACATGGGTATAAGTGATTATTGACAAAATGTTCATTTTGGGGTGGAGTCACCCTTTAATGTGTGATAAATTGTATAACAATTTATCAATAAACAAGTTCAATAAATCATCATGCCATTTCAAATGTATATGACTTTCTTGTTCAGTTGAAGACTAACAAAGATTTTTTTTTTTAAATAATCAATTTCTGTGAGTTTATAGAGTGCAAGTAGATGGAACCCTGAAAGTTGATGCTTTAAAAACCAAATGAAGCAGACCACAGTAATCTATACAAACCCAGTTCATGAATCAGTGTCTTCTGAAGTCAGTGGCAGGTGCAAAGATTATGCCTTTATGATGTTATGTTGTTTCTACATTATTTGAAGATTGCGGGATTGGGAAATTAGGTGGGATTAATCATGGAATTAATAAAAAAAAAAAATCTGATTAATTAGTTAATGGGTCAACATGAGGGTGAGTTAATGATGAGTGTATTTTTCAGTGGAGTATCCCTTTAACCACTTTTCTCTGTGAGCAACACACAGTAGCTGTGTATCTGAATGAATTGTTGTTGAACTAATGAGCTGAACGGCTGATTCAATGACTCATTCATTTAGGGTCCCTTGTTTCAATCATGAATGAATCAGTGTTGTTAAACAAACTCATTGAATGAATGATTATTTACTCACTTATATAAGATGACATTTTTTTTCTGAAAGAATCAGCATCGATTAACTAATCAGTTGAACAATTGATTCAATGACTTGGTCAACAAAATGGCTAAATGAATGATTTAATGGCGTTACTAGTGAGAGTTACTGAAAAATCCCCAATGCTAACACATAAACTGACACAGCATCTGGAATGTACAAATACAGACAAACAAACAAATTATAATCCTGAAACACTGCATGGCCAATCAGATTGGAGGACTGGAACTTACTGCATAACAGGGTCACAGGAAGATGTTTTGGTTGTGGGTACTAAAGTGGCTTATGTACGACATTACATACAATGTCAAAAGTGTATAGAATAGTGATAAATCTGATATACTTTGTACTTTCATACTTCGAGACTGCTGGTCTCAAATTAAATTGAGTATCTGGACTGAGGGTCATCTCTCTCAAACAGAATTACACACTATTCAGTAATTCTTAATAAGCCTCCAGGCCAGCACTAATATTCTATATCAGTCATAATTAGCTTTTTAATAGGAGGAGGCACTGCTCTTTCAGGTAGCTCTTGCTCCAGGGGAGACATAATTTCACCCTATTCAAAAGCCCCTTTACAGAGCTTCACCAGAGGGCTCTGCCAGTCTAATGGAACTGTCATAGAGATGTAAATAAAATTGGCACTCTGTGAAACAAGCCATGAAGGGCAGGCAAGCTGAGCACAAACATGACCCTAACTAAACCTCTCCTCTCTGATATTAAACACACATAGGATATGCACACACACACACACACACACACACACACAAACTGACAGCAACGTGCTTAACAATTTAGATATTTGTTATGCAACCAAGGAAACACTTGATTATTGAGAAAGTGATAAATAACTTAACTAGACAGAGTCACATTGAGAGAAGATTAACTGACTCAACTGCCAATCACAGGTCAATCAGAAGTGACTGTTCTGCACAAAGTCACAAGTCAACATCTTTGACAGCAGCATGAAACATGCACTGCATTCAGCAAAGTTTAAAGGATATATCCGGGCAGTGTTTTAAATTTAAAGGCGGATAAGAGTGCAAGATGGGTGGGTTAATGAATATTAATGAGCTCATGCTTACATCACAAGGAAGTGTTCAGTCATATAACCTAATATTCATGAGCTGAGCCTTCACCTTGTTACCATTCATAATTGGTTCATATATGCTTGATTTGAATGAACTTGTAGCTGTCCCACATGTCAAACAGATCACCTTTACTGTACCTTTGCTCAGATATTTCAACACAAACTTAACTGATTTTGATAAATCGTCAATCGTCATGATGGGCTAATCTGGTCTGTAGCTCATATATGATACTTACAGTATAAAAAATGAAATGTAGACTTTAAATCCAGTCTCCTTACATTTGTGTAAGCATTGATTCTTTTCTCTCACCTATTGCTCTTTCCAGAAACCTGAACTCAAATGAAAGGTTTCTTTGGCATGTTAAATGAATGTAGGTGTAGCAGTGCATGTTTTTACTAAATTTCCCATCTACTAAACACTGCCAGTGTGCACTGTCATGTGTGAACACTTTCATTCAGATCATAAATGAAGACAGACTAAATCCAGATGAACTGCGGCAATGTATCCAAGATGCTTCAAGAGACATACCTGCAAAGCTATAGTACTGTTCAAAGTTTTAGAAACTTGAGTAAAAATGCTGTAAAATGAGGATGCTTTCAAAAATAGACTGATGATAAAGAGATCAGATCTCTGTGTGGACCACTGGCTGCTGTCAAACATAAATGTCCCTGGATTATTAGAATTAATGACAAAATGTATGTTTGGAAATGTAAACCAATATTTCCTACTGACACACTACAGCAAAAGATAGAAATAACTGACTTAAAAAAAATAGCTAGTGAAAATACTAGTGTTCTAATAATTTTGGCCACCACTGTATCTTTGGTTGAGCAGGCTAAAGGTGAGAGTTCACGCAATACATCCCACAATCACAATAACCTCATAAGGGGTATTTGATTTCTAATATAATTGACTTTATTAAGAAATTCATTACTTCTCCATCAGAAGCTACACATTCCAAAATCACTATGCCCACATCATTTAAGAATGTTCCTAATATGGTCATAATAATTTTAGCTTATACACTTCTATTATGAAGTCATAAACATATCAGCATATAAAGCCTATCCCCAAGGAGGTTATAACGGTTTTGAAGTTTGCTTAAAATAAGATAATAGAATTCATAAATCCCAAATGGCTAGATTATAGTTATTTGATACAGAGGATAGTTATAATGACTCCAGGATGCACAGATATCCCTGAGGTCATAATCATTTTGAAATGTATCGCCTCAGCTAATGATTTGGTATTGATTTTGTAATGCATTACAAGGTTATGAAGTTCCTTAGTTTATGCAATCAAATTGCTTTTGCAGTGCTCTTATGAGTAATAAATGCTTAAAACAGCAATGGCCATTTGAGCTGCTTCCAAAATGTTAGAATCTGGTTTTGACACCAACCCTAAAATCATAATGTTGGAATGAGATCTTATAAACAATAAGCCTTTCTTGCTCTGAGACATGTCCTCTACCTGAGGAGTATTTTATGGGTCGCTGTGTGAAGGCAGGCAGGCTAAATGGCAAGGAAGGGAACTGACAGATTCTTTGAAGATGCCAATTAGACAAGCTGCCATTTAGATCAAACACACCAAGCCTTTTTCAGTGCAAAGCCATGGCATTTATCAGCAATTCCTGCTTGTTAGGAGAACTGAAAAGTTAAAGGTGTCCAACCTTCCTATCAGGATAAGGGAGGACTGCGAAAGGTGAAAACGTCTGAGCAGTGACAGAAGAAAAGGACTGAGAGCTGAGAAGAGTGAATACAACTGGTCAATCTGTTTCCCTGCAAACACTTTCTATTTTTGACCATTTATTTCTCTTATTCCTAATTTTTCCCACAATAGAAAAAAATAACAGAGTCAAACTCTGGTTTTAGCTAACAAATATACATAAAGTTTGCGTCAACAAAGAGTAATTCTGGTTTTCCCAGACCCCAGAACTAATCTAACTAGAACAGGTTTCATTATTTTCAAACAGACCCTTCAAGAATGAATGTCTGAATCTGATAAGAGTTACACTTCATGTCAGGTTGAGAGAGAAACGAGTTAAATATAGTTGAAATATGGCAAATTATTCTAGACTATTTCTATTTTTAGCATCTCTAACTGGCTTTTAACATGGTTATCAGCTCATGCTACGCTGAGGCCTTTGAAGACTGTAAGAAGGACGACGGAATGGAATCTTTTAAAGAGGAAGTGTGCCTTCTCTGTCACAGTGATCTCATTACTTATTACACACGCACATGTTCCCACCTCTACCCCACACTGTACATACAATATATATTAACACAGACTCAATCCAGAGGTAAAATATGACTCACTGAGGTGGGGAGTCTGGGTACGCGACGTTGACTTGTGATACTGTCTCCACGTAAGAGTCAAAATCAAACGCAGGGGGAAAGTCCTCAACACAAGTGGACCTCAGCTCTCCAATGGAGCCACCATATGAGAGGCCATCTGGAGCTGTAGAAACAACAGCAACAAAACGTGATCATTTCTGTTTCTTCTATCATTTCATGTTCTGAGAATGTTATTGAGAGTGGTACTTTCATATATTGCATATTATTTTAGTTCATAAATGGATTTTAATTAACAAAAATTCGAATTCTGTGATCATTTACTCATGTCTTCAAACCCTTTAAGACTTTTGTTTCTTCACAACACAGATTTAATGATGAAAAATATATTTTTAATGAAACCTAAGATATTTTGGTCCATCCACTGGAGATTCATTTGCTTGCTTGACACATAAGAACACCGTATGTTTCGCACATTTGATCTTCTGTATACCATATTTAAAGAGTTCTATGAATGTGCGTTGATCATTAATAAAATTGGTTCATCGTATAAAGTTATCATGTCTCTTTATAAGGCCTAAACCACTATGGATTACCTTTATTCCTATAATCTGCTCTCATACCTCTTTCTGAACTTTCTGAACCTTGGAACTTCATTTGTGTTTCAAATATGAACTCTTGTGTTTGGAACAACATGTGCATGAGTAAATTATGACAGAGTGAACTATTCCTTCAAATTGTTGTGCTAATACAATTAAATGTGTTTAAAAGTTTTATTATGACATAAAAAAAATATTATTTGCTTAAAATACAATAAAATGTGTTTAAAAGCTTGATTACATTACATTACAAGTTTGATGACATTAAAAAAAAATCCTTAATGCCCAATACATGTAAATACATAAATGATCTGATCTGTAAAGATCAGACTGAAATGATCAGGGATAAAAAAATAAATATAAAGAAGATACATTGTTTTCATAGTACAATGCCCTAAATGTAAAAAAACAAAAAAAAAACAAATTCATTATATGACCTCATTACAAATGTATAAATGTCACTGCATAAAACAAAAAAAAGAAAATCAAACTAAGTGACATTTAAAGAAAGATGGCACAAACTGAACAAAAAAGGTTCAAAACTATAAAACACAGTTAAACATGACCATGGTTCATGATAAAAAAAAACTCCAGTGGTTACTCTGCAAGGACACACAAAGTTCAAAGTAAACCTAAAACTTCATATTTTTGCAATTTATAATACATTTAATGCCATATTGTAGAGAGAGGGTCATGTTGACCATATCACTAACTACAAGGCTACCTTGGACCAGGCTTACAGATAGAAGCAGTAGGGCTGTGCAAGGATTGGCCTTCATTCCCTGAACTCCCAAACAAAGGCTTAATGCGTGGAAGGGCTGATTCCTCTCAACTTTTTGAAAACGAAACAACTTCATTATGGCACACAGAAACTACAAACAAAGCCATGGTGAGTTTTGTGGAGCCCATGAAGTTAGACCACTGACCGTAGCTGGCATGCAGGTGGGGGTTGCGCAGGCGGCTGTCTTTGCGCAGACTGCCCACAATGATGGTGACGCAGGAGAGGAAGAGCACCAGGCCGATGACGATGCCAGCCACCACCAGAGGGGACACCAGCAGGCTGGTTTCATTACCCCCTTCTTGGCAGTCTGGGTACTCATGAGCATGACTGCTCAGGTTTGAGCTCGCTGTATGGAGGAGATGGTAGATGTGTTGAAGTTTGATAGAAGATAGGAAGATGGAAAGATAAGAAGGGAAATAGGAGACAAAGATGAGACGGATGGTCAGTTTTTAAAGCACTTTCAATAATTTACAGAAGAAGGTGTTACATAATACACAAAAGAGACATTTTCTTCTTTCCCACACAGACAGAGAGATCATACTGGTGTGGGATTATGTCATTTAATATATAATAGCCCTGCTCTGAGGACTACCTCTCTGAGGACCGCAGATCAGGAATGCTCCCCAGACTTTCATCCCTCAGTGGATTAGATTTTCAAGTCTGCGGTGTTTCAATTTTAAACCTGACCTGTTTGAATTTTTTTTATATTTAGGGTGGAAGACTTTAGTGTCAGCTTGCGAGAAGCCCAACTCCAGCCATTAGCTCCTCTCTGGTTTCTTCCACCCTTTCCATTAGGACCAGAGAAAAAAACAAAATCAGCCGCACATACTCTCACACATACGTGCATAGGCCACAGAGACACAGACAGATTCAATAAAGCCTATTCGTTCCCTTGGAATTATAAGGTTCTATCTGACATTTTTGTCAAAATTGAGTTATTCACATATTCTAATTCTGTGTCAACGTATTTAAATTATGTGATAGATTTTTTAATGTTGTATACATTATGGGACTTTTTATTTAAAAAACAATAAGCTTCTATCTGCACAGTCGACTGGAACACAAAACTTTTGAAGCTCATTATCTCAAAACTACTTGGAATGCAGATAGAACCTTATAATTCCAAGGGGACGTATTGGGAAAGATGATGATATTAACACTCTGTGGGCTTGATGCCTTCAGCCCTTCCTGGAGTTAAACAAGATAGAAATCAAATCAGTGTATCTCAAGAACGTGCTTCAATTGTATCCATGTTAATTCTGAGGACAAATGAAACATCAGGAAGTGTTTAATGTGATGTGATAATTTTCTTAAAGGGGTCATATGATGCGATTTAAAATTCTCCTTTCTCTTTGGAGTGTTACAAGCTCTTGGTGAATAAAGAAGATCTGTAAAGTTGCAAAGACTAAAGTCTCAAATCCAAAGAGATATTCTTTATAAGAGTTAATAGTCAACCACGCCCCCCTAAAACGGCTCGTTCTAACACACTCCCACATGTCTATGTAACTATGTGGGAAGTTTAGCATAATCCTGCCCAAATGTACAGTACATGCAAAGAAAGAAGGCGTACCTTTTATTCTCACTGTTAACTCCATGTCGTAGAATCTCTGTGTTTCGTTGTGAAAGCAAAACTACTTTGTTTGGCCTACCAAAAGAGGACACAACTAGAAATCAGTGGTTAAGTTGTATTTCAACCCTCTTCCAGAACAGTCCAACCCAAATATTCAGATGTGTGCTGCGCATTTTATGGGGGATGAGGACTGTTTCCTTAACCAGTACCCTGCAATGCATCTGTGGCACATCGGCTGTTTCTATAATGCTGGGCAGTTCAGACATTGCAAGGACAGTCTGGCACTTCTGACTCACAGCCTGTAAGTACATGATTTATATTTAAAAAATTTGCCAATGATGATTCAAACGTGAGTTTTGAGCAGTGTAGAGTAGGCTTGTTTGTTGTTTATCAGATCACAAATGCAGACATAGTTTTATGTTTACGCTGCGTGAAACGCAACGCAACGCGTAAAAAAAACAGTATAAGTCATTATAATCAGTAATTATGTCCCCACTGGATGCAACAAATGCCTCGTTTGTAATGGGTTTTATTGGTTTTGTTTTTCTATTCAACCGGATCTTCTTAGTGAACCGGTCGAACCAGTTAACCAAATCAAACTGAATCGTTTGAAAAGGTTTGCGTCTCCAGTATGCTCTAATCCACAAATTACTTACATTACATTTACATTTATTCATTTAACAGATGCTTTTATCCAAAGCGACTTACAAATGAGGACAGTGGAAGCAATCAAAAATCAGCTGCATTGACGCTGCTGATGTACGACGCTGCAGACATGTTATCTTTGTTATTGGGTGCACCAGAAAACACGTCAGCAGCATCTTACGTCAGCAGGGTCGTGAACACATGGACTATTTTGAAGATGTTTTTATTACCTTTCTGGACATCGACAGTATACTGTAGGGCTGCACGATATTGGGAAAAAATGACATTGCGATATTTTATTTTTCTGCGATAAATATTGCGATATGAAATCTAATCAAATTCTTTCTTACAAACAAAAATGGGGTGAGCACACTTACATTCTCATTTTAAATGATTTAAAACATCGACACCATCGTGTCAATTGATTAATATGCGCGAGGGAGAGAGAGCAAGACAGCGCTCGTGTTGTTTGAAGACGGTGAGCCAATTTTTGTGAAAATCGGACTAACCGTCTAGGACGAGTTCGAAAAAGTATGTTTTACGAACAATAAAATATAGCAAAAAAACTAAACCTTGCGATTTTTGAATTTTGGTGTTCATTCGACATAAGCCAAGGATTCAGAGGAAAAATAATTGTACTTTTGTGGCTTACGGTTCAAAAGTTATTAGCATAGAAACTTTTAATCTTTGGACAAGTGATGGCGCTAGAGAGTTGGAGTCAGAGTCTCTAAACATGCTGTGGTTAATGTTGATATTGTCCTCTATCAGTGTGCCAAATTGCACAACTTTCCCACAAGCGGTTCTATGGGCTGCCATAGACTTGCGGCGGAAGAAGAAGCAGAATAATAATAAGAATCCTAACGGATACAATAGGTGCCTACGCACCTTCTGTGCTTTTGCATACCACAGCGACGAATTTGAGGCACAATGCCAAAATGACACTTGAGGCTGTATCTCTGCAATGCTTTGGCATATTGACACCAAACTTTGTGTGTGTCATTGACAATTCACACAGAGTACACCAAATTGATTTGATAACAGCGCTCCTATTGGTCAAACTTGATAAGCCAAGTAATCATGCTAGTAGTGATTGTATTTATGTTTTTTTAGCCATTTCAATTACAATCATCCTTAAATTGCTTTAATTGCTCATTTTTGCACTTCGTGTGATGCTCCATGCCATGCTTAGCTCCTCAATTTTCTGCTGGAGTGCTTGGCCCCGTAATTGCTGCTTGCAGCTATATTTATTATTATTATCTTTTATATATACATATTTTTTATTGCACTCAGAGAATATCAGCTGTGCTGTGAAGCACATATTTGGCAACAAAACTGAGGTGCTAAATGTTGGCCTGTTGTTAAGCTTTGAAGGTGGAATATAGAAATACACTGTTGTTAAAATACCTCAATGCTCTTGTGACTCTTTAGAAATATGCCATGAAAAACCTGTTTGTGTAACAGACTCCATTAATTATTATCAGTTCACAAACCTCACAATTAATTAAGCAAAGGAATACAGAAATTAATTAGTGCTGTCAGTCAAGTAGTCATTAAAATGCAAAATCAAAGACGTATTAAGAAAATTACACAACCATTAAAAAGTTTGAGGTCAGTAAGAATATACAAAATATTTTCAAGCAAGGTTGCTCAATGTTGGTCAAAACTGATAATTTAAAAATAATAATTATAATAATAAGTTTAAACATTTAAAACATTTGTAATGTTACAAAAGATTTATGTTTCAAATAACTGCTGTTATTTTTAACTGTTCATCAAAGAATGCAGTTTTTCACAAGAATATTAAGCAGTTTTCAACACTGAGAATAAACATTTCTTGAGCATATTAAAATGACTTCTGAAGGACACTGAAGAATGATGCCGAAATTTCGTCCATCACAGGAATACATTACATTTTAAAACATATTAAAATAGAAAACAGTTATTTTAAATTGTAAAAAAATATTCATAGTGAATATTGAAAGTGAAAGTGATTGTGACGTGGCCAAGTTTTGGTAACCCATATTTGGAATTAGTGCTTTGCATTTATCCCATCCTACGTGCACACAGACAGCAGTGAACACACACCTGGTAATAATATTTCACAATATTATTTTTTTAATGCATTTTTGATCAAATAAATGCAGCCTTGTTAAGCATAAAATAAATCTTAACTCATTACAGGGGTCATATGATGTTGCTAAAAAGAACATCATTTTGTGTATTTGGTGTAATGCGATGTGTTTATGTGGTTTAAGGTTCAAAAAACATTTTATTTTCCACATGATGTACATTATTGTTGCTCCTCTATGCTCCACCTTTCTGAAATGCATTGATTTTTACAAAGCTCATCGGTCTGTAAAGCTAGGTGTGTGCTGATTGGCCAGCTATCCAGTGCGTTGTGATTGGCTGAATGCCTAAATCGTGTGACGGAAATGTTACGCCCCTTACCACAGCGGTTCCCAATCCCAGTCCCTGTATCCCCCTGCTCTGCATGCTTTGCACCTCTCTCTTAGTTAACACACCTGATTCATATAACCAGCTCGTTACAAGAGAGCTATGTACATGAACTGCGTTCTGATTGATATGATCCCTGCACAGAGTTCATTGTTCCCTACATACGTTGAAGTTTACTTCACTTCCAAACATTCATTAATGGATTTGCGCCAGGTGTGACAAGACAAAAACAATATAACCCATTATAAACAAAGCATTTGTTGCATCCAGTGGGGACATAATTACTGATTATGACTCATACTGTTATTTTACTTGTTGTGTCGCGTATCGCGCTGTGTAAACATAAAACCATGTTTGCATTTGTGATCGGAGAAACGACCAACAACAAGCGTTATTCTACACTGCTTAAAACTGGCGTTTAAATCATCAGTGGCAAATTCTTTAAGCATGTAAACATACTTACAGGCTGTGAGTCAGAAGCGCCAGACTGTCCTTACAAAGTTGGAACTGACCCACTCTATAGAAACAAAAACCGGCATTGTATGCTACTGTCAGAGGAAACAGTCCTCATCCTCCGTAAAATGCGCTGCATACATCTGAATATTTGGGTTAAATACAACAGTGTTATAAATACAACTTAACCACTGATTTCTAGTTGTGTCCACTCTTGGAAAGCCAAACAAAGTAGTTTTGCTTTCACAATGAAACACAGCGTCTCCACAACAATTCGCTGGCGGCAACAGTGAGAATAAAAGTTATGCCTTCTTTCTTTGCGTGACCATTTGAGCGGTGTTATGCAAATCTTCCCACATAGTGATGTAGACAAGTGGGGGCGTGTTAAAATAAGGTGTTTTAGAAGGACATGGACAAGTCTGAACTTTTATAAAAATATCTCTTTGGATTTGAGACTTTAGTCTTTTCAACTTTTACAGATCATTTTTTTTATGCACCAAGAGCTTGTAACACTCCAAAGAGAAAGGAAAATTTGAAATCGCATCATATGACCCCTTTAAAAAGGTTTATTAACCCCTCCAACTTTTGAATGGTAATGTGCATTCATTACAGACTTAAACCTAACCCTAAAAGTATGTTTGTAGAAGTGAATATATAATTAATTTTGTGTGTTATAAATTTTTTTAAGAACAAGCCCAACACCCCCCCCCCCATGTTTAGCATTTGCATTCAACTCATTATTTCATCTATGCATTTAGATCTGATTTATTAGCATTACTGTATTAGCATTCAGTGCTGGGGTTGGCAGTGAGGTCTCTAAAAACCGCATCTCCAGGACTACGGCAGCATGGTAACCTCCAGGCATCCAGATGGAGTATGCTAACATGTCCGCTGTGCCCTCTCCCTCGAAATGTGTGATATTATGAGCTGAATGCAACTGAGATTGCATTTGGGAGATCAGTTCACTCCAGTTAGACTGAATTCAGCAACTTGCTTGTGCAAGTTGTCATGTCCTTCTACTCTCCTTCCCTCTAGCCCTTGCATCCTTTCCTGTCTAAGAAAAAAAAAAAAACACATGGCTTTGTGCTGAAGGTCACAGCAGACCAACATACAACTCTATTGCATAATCATAACAACTTATGCTTTTTCTGCCCTCCTTCAGCCTCTGCTTCACACACACACACACACACACACACACACACACACACACACACACACACACACACACACACACACAACATTCATAAATTCACCATTAATCTTCTCTCCTTTCTCTTGTCATTCAATCCAATTCTGTGCCACAGATTACTATAAGCCCACGTTTTGTGTTCAACATTAGACACTTTTCACTCCCATTTTCAGTTTTACACTGACAAAATACTACTATTAAACTGTACTGCATGTTTGTTTTTTTGCATGTTTAAAGTACATTCAGCAACACTTTAGCAACTATTTAGTATAAGGATCAATCCTCACTATTTACTGGTTGCTTTTTAGCATGCCTATATTAACACATTGTTCTAAAATTATTTTATTCTGATATCAGAAACACATATTTGCATCCTGATGGCAAAGCTTCTGTGTATTAATCTAAGCCTACATGAATAAAAACAGAAACCCCAGACTAGCTATAAACTGCCCAAATAATCCAGCATTATATGGGAGTCTTCATTGCAAAATACAACAGGCTCTTCTAGCAGTTACAATAATACGCTCAGTGCTGAAACTGTACTTGGACCTGCTCTCCTGCTACTCAGCACCACTTTGCTCATGTGGGCAGTGTGAATAACCTGTTCATATGGACACAGAAATAAATACACACTGCTTAATGTATGTGCAGCTTTTCAGTGCAGTGTGAAAAATGTTAAAGGGTCAAAGAGCGGGTGGAAAATGTTTATATAAAAAAAGCTTTTTATACAGGTCAATACTGTATTCACAATACAGCAAGCCTTGAGTACTTGGTTACCGCACAATACAAATATTAAAAGCAATATAAGCCTAGAACCAAACAAAAATGTTCCCTTTACTCAAACACATACAGTATCTATAAACAGTAAAACCAGAGAAAGTGATAATTTTGGAGTGGTCTCTTCATTTTTTCCAGAGCTGTAGAAACCGAGACTCAGTATGAGAAAATGTTTGTTTTCCATCTTTTAAACCAGACCAAATTCAAAATGCCTACTAAGAATAAAGTGTGGGCTTCTACACATGCCCACATCAATGTATCCCCCATAAGAGAAGACTTCTCTAAAGATTTTTCTGTCATTTAGACATATCACATAACAAGAAACCAATGATCATATTTCAGATCATCAGACAAAATTTCAACAATTTACTCTGTGTGAACAAGGTAAATTATAAATAAAGTACACCAGCTAGAAGATTTTTCTAGTGGGCATTTCAGTACTAGGCTCATCTGCACTGGGAGCTCCAGAGACAAAGACAGCAGGAATAGAATAATACAGGGATGGTGCTCTGTTCACAGTAGAATGTCTGGGATATGACTGTATTTATGTAACATTATGGTCCTTTCAAAAGACTTGCATTAGAACACAAACCCTGCTTTGGGCACCACATAAAAGACAGCACTGCAGACAGCATCATGTTAGGGTAAAATGAGGTTGCTAGGAATCAAGAAAGAAATAGGTATACACAGTTACACAAGTATTTGAGATTGGCTGATTATTGGAGTCTCAAAATCTTGCTCTTGCTGAATTAATATTAGTTTAGGAATTTCTCAACTTCTTCTCAGTGTGATTACTGTACACATTTATAAACAGCATTTGCAGCAGCATTTACAGAAACACAAGAACTTCATTTAGATCTCTCAGCAACAAGGATGAAAAGTGTGTGAAGAGAAGGTCATTCCTACCCACACATCCAGCAGCACGCAAGACACACACACACACAAATACACAGAGAAGCACTTCTAGGGAGCTGATTCTAATAATCACAAGCCCTGATTTGTTTTACTGAATATTTCATGACTTCCAAGAAGAGCACAAATGGTTCTATGAATCAAGTGTGATGAATCTAAATTTGACTTTCTAATGATTCTCTGATGATTCTCACAACCACAGCTCAATATTAGAATAAGAAAATATACAGTACATACAGTGGGGTTCAAAAGTCTGTTCTAGGTTTATCCATTTAACCAATGTTTATGTTTATGAAAAAAAGAAAGTTATAATGTACAATGAATAAGGGATTCTACATACTGTATCTGCTGACAGTGAGCATGTGAACTCTTTGTACAGACGGTCAGATGTTCTCGCTTCCATTAAAGCTCAAGACACTCTTTGGATCATCTTAAATCAAGATGAACACGATCATCAGGATTAACACAAACTTGTGAAGTTCATGCAGTTTGAGTTCTGCTGTCATTACACTAAAATGAAGACAAACCGAATACTAACACATCCTGATTATTTTCTTTCAATTCAACTTGATTCATAATGTAGATAATACACTTTTTAATTAAAAACGTTCTATTAAGTTACATTTTTCAGACTTTGTACCCCTAATACAAATATTCTGTAATCTGTAACTTAGTGTTATTGCTTCAAATACATGGATTACATATACTTGCAGGAAGAATATAAGTTTAATAGATAATGCAGTCCTGTATATGTAATGCTACTGTTATGGAGCAAAACACAGAGAAACTGTCAGGATATCTTGGTCAAAACATCTGCAAATTTCATTGTGATAATTTGGCCTTCTAACAGTATATGTTTCTGTTATAATATGACTTGCTGGGTTGCCACTCTCTGCAATGATGTGAGGGGACAGATTTTAGAGACTAAAAATATCAGAGAAATGAGTAAGCAATCTCATACGCTAGCTGTCTATCCATCAAAGAATCCTAATAAATGATTATGGTTTCCAATATAAACCTATATTATGCAGTACAAATGTTACACTGAGGACTGCTGCTGAAAATTCAGCTTTGAAATCATAGGAATAAATTACATTTTGAAATATAGCTGCAAGCAGCAATCACACATCTGACCAACTACAGCAAAGAGTAATTGAAGCCAAGTGAAGATGATTTTAGTGAAAAATGGCTAAGAAATCATAAAAACAGTTACTAATAATATGATTTAATGGCATATGACTTTTGACCAAATTGATGTGGCGTGGTCAGGTGGAGGTGACAATGGCAATATGTCAATGTCAAAGCTTTGCAGAGATATAGCCTCAGATGCAGTTTGGCATTATTCCAGCAAGTTTGTTGATGTGTTAAAGGAAAACTAATTTTAAAGTCAAATTAAAGTCAAACCGAAAAAATTAGGTTTTCAAAATAAATTAAAATGACGGACAAAAAAGTTTGACTGACTATGGCAAAATTGGTATCTATGTTCTCGGCATGACCCAAATAATATATTTTAAATATAATATAATCCTAATATATTTTAGTTACAATACGTAGACATTGAATCTTTAGCATTTCTCAACTTTTAGCCACAAGATGGTGCTGCCCCCTGTCAGTCCTGAGTCCTGTCAGGACATGGGGCCGAAGACACATACCAAGATTCATAATGATACAGTAATGCGTTCGTAAAATATTGCATTTTATGTCAAAATTCAAAATGGCCAATGCCCAAAATGGCTAACATGGGAAAACTGGGTATGGTTCGACTCGGTATGCTGCACCGAATCTTAAGAAACCAATGATTTTTGGGCAAACCATTCAGAAGTTATAAGCAAAAATAGCAATTTTTCTCCTAAACCAGTAGGTGGGCGCTGTGCAGTAGTCTCAGGTCACAGTTGTTATAACACACACTAAGTTTGCTCTCAATATGCCAAACCACTGCGGAGATATAGTGTCACATCCGTTTTTGCGTCCTCTTCATCAAATTCGTTCACACGATATTCGAGAATGTTTTGAATAGTCAACTTGAATTTGCCAGCATGGTCTACAGATGATCTGAGATAATATTGGTTAAAATGAGACAAACCTTCTCTGACGAGTTAAAAAAGTAGGGTTTTGAACTATTAAAAAATGTGAATTAGTGAAATATCAGAATTTTCCTTCTATATCTTATGGTTCAAAAGTTATACGCATAAACATGAGTGAAATTTTGTACTAGTGATGGTGCTAGATAGTTTGAGTTAGAGTTGAGTTAAAACTTTTTGGTTTTGGTTAATGTTGAGAGTGTCCTCTATCTGTGTGCCAAATTTCATAACTTTCCAGCAAGTGGTTCTATGTGTTGCCATAGACTCAAGAGCGGAAGAAGAAACAATGATCACTCAAATGTGGTGATCAAACACTTATAATGACGTGAAAAAGGTAGTGGAGGCAGGGAACATTGAGAAACATAGTGGTAAGAGAAACACAAAATGTGCAGAGTGGGGGGTTATGAGGAACAGGATTAAGAACATCTTATTAATAGCATTGGGTTACACCAACTATGTGACAATGTAGCGCTAAATTACCATTCAACACACTTTAAGCCACCAACCCAAATTAGTTAGCAACATTAAAATAGTATTCCATACACCTAAATGGTTAGCTCACCCAAAAATTAGTCCATAAATTACTCACACTCAAGTCATCCTTGGAATATATGACTTTTTTCTTTCATATAAATCCAGTTGGCAGTTATATTAAAAATTGTCTGATGGTCAACGTTGCACCTCATACATCATCCACCTGGAAGTGCTTCCGTTTACAACAGTGAGCGCAAGTTAGATTAAATTGATTATTACGTTTTGAAATAAGTTTTTTTATTTATTTTTTTACAAAAATACATTGATTCACAGGACGCCTTTGTTCACCCCTCGGAGCCGTGTGAGAAACTTTTTTAATGGATGGGCGCTTTTTTATTTAACTTAAAATTTTGGACTGATGCACTGCAACAGCTGCTGAGTGCCATTAAAAAGCTTGAAAAATCTAAGACAATTTTTTAAAAAATAACTCTGACTGGATTAATCTGAAAGAAGAAAGGATGAAGAAAGGACACCTAGGATGACTTGAAGGTGAGTAATTTATGGGCTAATTTAAATTTTGGGGTGAACTAACCCTTTAAGCTTTAGAGCATTTCATCCAGATTCCCAGTAGCAAACTATGGAGTGCACTCTGCTAGACAAACGTAATTACACAATTTACAAGCATTTACAAGCAACTACTAAATATACTGTAGAAACTTAATTTCTGTGAAGCCGCTTTGCAATTATTTGTATTGTGAAAAATGCTATAAAAATAAACTTGAATTGAAAAATCGATCTTATCTGCATTTTATGCTTTGTTAAAAAATGTTCATATCAATGTCATGGCCGATACCGATATATCTGCGACAGGCTCTTATTGCCTGATAAAATCATCAAAACAGTATATCGGTCGGGCTCTACTATTTTGATAAAACAAATGCAATCTTTTTTACCTATAAAATGTTTTAATGATTTAAAAAAAACAGAAGCATATACCAATCCAGAGGAAGCTAACCCCTGTGAAATGCCATCTATATATGGACAAGTACCTCATAAGTAGGGATGGGAACCGAAACCCGGTTCTTATTCAGAACCAGTTTTGTTCTTTGAAAACGACCGGAACCTTGAGCAATTTTTGCAATCGTTTCGGTTCCGAAAACGGTTCTGGTGCAACACGTGACCAAGCGCTGTGAGCAGCCCTGCGCCGGTGTTCTGAATATTCGGCGTTTCCCGTAAACGCAGCGGTTCTCAATTCCAGTCCTCGCACCCCACTGCTCTGCATATTTTGCATGTTTTTCTTTGTTAATACACCTGATTCAGATAATCATAAATAATCATAAATAAATTAACTCCGTGCATGAACTGTGTTCCAATTGTTCATTGCTCCCTACTCCCTGAGCAGGGGAAATCTGTTGAAGTTTACCTCACATCGAAACATTCATTCACTGATTTGTGCTGTGCAGCATCTTTAAACATGGACAACTGTGACATCATATACCTCTGTAAATCAATACAATTTAAATTCATGTCTTGCACACTTCAATGCACTTTGATTGAAACAGCTACGTTCGTTTCGAACTGGAATCATGGCTGAATATCCTGTGATGTCCACTTCGCAGGGCACTTATGTTCGAATAGAACAAATGTCTGAAGCGCTAAGAGAAACGTTCAAAATGTGCAGAGCATTGTGGCAATTGAGAACTGCTGCGGCGTAAAGGATGTCACGAACCGAATAACAGACACGCCTCCCTGCCTCTTTAATTACTGAGCACATTGATTCCAATGACGCACATTCCACAGACTCGTTGCACTGTCCCGTCTTTAATTGCCGAACACATTGTTTCCCACGACTGTATGTGCACTTGCGCCTTTGATAACTGCACATCGTTTTGTCTGACTGTACATCTAATGTCAGCGCGCTGCACCTGCCGCCACTAAATTACATTATATTTGTCCCATATTGTCATTTATATACATACTGGCTTCAACTTGGACCACTAAATAAATAGACTGCTATTGTTATACAAGTATGAGGGTTAGATTATTTAGTGTACAGGTCATTTCAAGAGTGATAAACAAAGTGATAGAAAATATTTATTTTAATGCATTTTAAATGTTTAAAAATGTGGAAACCATTCATTGCATCACACCATCTCCTGACTGCATTATTATTTGTAAAATAGGGACTTTATGGAGAGTGTGTATACATGTTTAAGTTTAACCGTTAATATTCCATTAATTAAGGGAAATTAACAAGTGTCTCAGCCCTCAAGGGACTATTTGTCCTACAAGCTTATTCCTGCTTGAAAAGCAAAACGTTATTGATAGTGTAAAAAACATCAACTTTGAAACACATGCTGATTGATGGACTAGCATTACTCAACATTACTTACTACCTTCCTGCAATGCTACATTCAGTGAAGGTAAAATAGTAAAAAACATAGTTCATTTAAATGAAACCAGAAGCCGAACCAGAACATTTCTAAAAATACCCCACACTACTTATGAAGATCTGTACACTGTAATATATGTTGCAATTTGACATTGCCAACCTTTAAATTAAGTTGACAGTAATTAATAAACAGTATTGAGCATTGAGTAGTTGAGTATTGTGCAGTTTTCCTTACCACTATTTCTTAATAATTGTTTAATGATTTTAATGGAACCGGAATCAGAACCGGAACCATTAGGTGGAACCGGAACCGGAATCGGAACCGGAAATTTTCTAACGATTCCCAACCCTACTCATAAGTATACTTGTAAATGTGCTTCACACCTACAAGACAAACTTTGCCTCATACAAGCTTCTCCTGAGCCTCATGAGAAATGCCATCTGTTAGAGTCGTTAAAAGTTGACATAACCTTTTACTCATTTCCACTTCTAGTTCCTGGGAGATCCAGCTGGGAAGGACGTGACAGATCCTTCAATCTCTCCAGTTGACCCAGATAACACAGACCACGAGTTGCACTGATTCTAAATGATAGTAATGTAAAGTAATGTGAAAAAAAAACAAAGAAAAAAACTATTAGATAATTATAGCTCACTTCTGCACTCTAGCCAGTTACTTTCAGCTAGCTTGGGTAGAAATACTATTTATTATTGTCACATTTACTAAAACATTTAGTGGAAATGCAGTATAGAATTAGTTTATAATTAGAATAGTAGAATAGTCAAGCTTTTAGGGAATGAAATGGCAAGAAAGGAGTTCAAAAATGTCTTTCTAACATCACAGATCTTCTCCACAGCAGGCAAAGGTCTGATGTGATAAGACACAGAAAAGAGCCCTTAGTGACAAGGTCACATCATGGACAGATGTGTTGTCAAGAGCACACAATCCATTCTCATAAAGCTGGAGAGGACTGCTCCAATGAACAGCTATTGATCCAGGATTTTGGCATTTTGTTTCCTTTTAAATAAAGAGGACTTAGTGCTTTCTTCTTTCTAGCAACCCATTTAAAATGAGACAAGCACTTGTACTTAAATAATCAAGGATTAAAATAATAAAGATTATTCACCCTAACTGTTGATATTACTGCTGTAATTAATATATGGGATGATAATTATCATGATGCTTATGAAGTGCACTGAAATAACCAACTGAGAAATCAAATCAAGCTGTAATAATAATAATAAAATAAAATAAATTAGTGCTGGGTAATGATTGATCGCGATTAATCGCATCCAAAATAAAAGTTTTTGTTCAAATAATGTTTGTGTGTACTGTGTATATTTATTATGTATATATGAAGACGCTCTAATGCATTATATATTTTGAAAATATTAACATATTTCCATTACATAAAATAAAAATATTACACCAAATATATTTAATATATAAAAATGTTTTTAAATATATACATGCATTTGTGTGTATTTATATATATATATATATATTTATGAACAGACATATATTATGTACACAAAAACTTTTAATTTGGATGTGATTAAGTACAATTAATCCTTTCAAACCCATCACTATATATATTTTGTCACAGTTACTGTTCTGCTGTTCTTTTTGAGTTTCCTTATTTGGTCATGTTCCTTTTCTTGTTTAGTTAATTGATTACTCCCCACCTGTTTCTATTCTCTCTGATTACATTCCATGTGTTTATAAACCCTGTCTGTTTAGTCCTTGTTTGTCGGTCATTAAAGTTATGTATGTGTTTGTTCTTTGCTGTTGTTATAATTAAAACCTAACTTCTTTTGGTTTTTCGTGTTGGTACCCTCTCCTTGAATACATGTACTGTTACAGAAGGACCGACCCAAGTAAGTAAGTTTCCACAAGTATTTTTGGTGGGGGGGCAGTAGGGATCCAGCCGTAGAGGCCGAGGCGGGGGCCAGGGCTGCGGCCTCGGAGGCTGCTCCGCCATGGGCCCCTGAGTCTCCAGATCCGCCAGGGCAGTGCCAAAGCTTCATGATTTGCCCTGGAGATCCTCCTTGACTCCTCCCTGTTCCTGTCCTGCACCAACCTCCAGAGTGCCCGCCATTATTCATATATGTATATACATATATATATATATATATATATATATATAATAAATTAGTAAAAATGCACCCAATTATGTGATAATGGTATAATGAGGCAAACATTTTAGGGCAAATTAACGCAATGGATAAGTTAGTCTCTCGTGCATATTAATGTCTTTTTGTTCTCTATATATCTGAATAAATCGCATTAACAACAAGTTTATTTCCCCCACAAGGACAGTAACCTCTAACCCCAACTGTTCAGAGGCCTTTGGGACGTTTGCAGAAGCAGCAGTGCTGAACTGTCACTCTGCTTAATTCAGGACGTCACAGTGTTGATTTAGCTGGGCAGTGCAGCTTCCGAATATTGAGCAAATGTCAGCTCTGATCCAAGATCAGCACTGTGGAAAGCATTAAGCAGTCATGTCAAATGAGCAACTGAGCGAGGGGAAGCAAGGAAAGCCATCAACACAAAAACCTCCTGTTCCCTTATGCCAAGGACAAGTCTGGACACAGACTTGAGAATTAAGGAAAACGAAAATTTGTTCATTATTGGTTCATAATTTTGTCAAAATCTAAAAAAAAAGTTAAGAAAATTCTCTTAAATACTACTTTCATTTACAAAAATACACCATAAACTATAAGTGAAGTCATATAATAGCTTTGTGTGATGGATCAGAATTGTGTCGTCATTAACATGAAAATAAATTCCCTCTCTTGGTGTTTTCAAATGCTATTTTCCTTCAAACTGGAACCATACGCTTAGCTGTGACACATAAACCATTGGGATTTTGAATTAATGGAAAACCTGCTGCCTAGACTGCGGGCTGATTTGTGAAATGCAGTTGAGAGAAAAATGCTCCCTTCATAAAGCGATGTGGTTTCAGAAGACTTGTAATACAGTACATCAGTCGTATTCCCCATGCATGCATACTATTTTGTTCATGCTTAATATATTTTCTCAAAACTTTCTGACCCTAATGTCATTCTAATACTGTATAACTTTCCTCTGCATAAAATTCTGACCTTTTAATATTAAAAATGTTATGCTCTACAAACATCTTAAAACAACATTTAGATAATCATGATTAATTGCATATTAATATGAGGTTTAATTACAGAAAAAAGTGTGATTTTAATTGGTTAACATTTTTAATCGATTGACCACACTAATAACAACCAATCATAGCTATCGGTGTCTAAGTTTATGTAGCCGATCTGACCCGAATCAGACAAATTAAAGAGTCGATCAGAACTGTGGTTGAAACACGAGCCGAATTTCCTCAGGAAGGCAAACGTAGGTCATAAATCAGTTCTAGTGCCACAAGTCAGAAACAAGTTAACCAACCAACCAACTCTTTCACAGAACAGCTTTCAACATTAACACCACTAGAACAATTATTGACAATTTCAATTCGGAGAAGAGATTGTCAAATTTGGGGCAAGTAATTGAGAGGCAACGCCGGACATCACATGTAAACCCATGAGAGTTCTACACAATATCCTTAAACACGTCCCCCACCAAGCAGAACCCGACTGAAATTCCTAAGGGGGGGCCTTTTAACCTCTGGTCTCCACAGAAATCTTTGTCAGATAATGACATAGAAACTGTCTTTTTTTTACATATATATGGACCAAAATTAACTCAAAAAGACTTATAAATGAATATCAGTCCATCGCTTCGCTCCATATTCATTTATATGTAACCCACACATTTGACTATCATGTTATAATTACTTATTGTGTATGTATTCTAATAACTATTGGATAGCTTGTTTCATATGTATTTGCATGAATCTGCTTGCTTGAAACAGTCCTGACCATCAGTTATTTGTCAAATGTATCATATTCTTGTTATAGGAATCATGTCCAAAATTAGACCCTGCAAGAGCGGGAAAATTCGGACCACATGCTTGATAAGATAACATGATTTATGATACCCCCGAGCCAAGACAATATCTGATTGGTCAAGACAACATTTGAGGTGTGGCCAACAGGCCAGTTTAAATACTTAGGACACCATTAAATATGGCTTTTAGTTTTAGCTTTGCTTTTGCTATCAGTCATGCCAGCTTTTAGTATGCTTTTAGTTTGCTTTTAGCTTGTAGCTTTGCTTCCTAGCTTTAGCTTTTAGCCATGCTTTTAGTCATCACTGTTAGCTGTTCTTTGAGCGCGGTTCCAGCGTGCTTCGGCCTGCAAGCCTGCACGCCTGCTGCTACTTAGTCACGATGAGAAGAAACACCACCTAGTCTCATCAAACTTTACTTTTCTTTTCCGTTTGAGAGTTTCGTGTTCTGAGTTAAGTTTTGTAACGCCGTGTGTGACCTCGAGTGCCCGTTCAACTTCAACCAGCACACACAACTCTGCATCGTCAGCCAACGCCCAACCACGGGCTTCCCAAGACGTCACTTCAGCAACTACTGAACTTCCAGCCAATCAGCGACATCTGGAAACCCCTTTCAACGACAACAAAGGGGACACCCTTTTCACAGGAGACGCAAGTAACTTTACCTCCAGACTCTGACCTTTACTGGTGTATCTAATATAATTTTAACCTCATTGAGGAACTCAATGCGAGGGCTAATTAAGTGATTGATGGTTGTTCATGTCTATGCAATTTAACATATTGCTGTAAACTTGGGATTCCACATTTCCATTCTCTTGAACTCATCTTTCCCTAACTTTTGATCTTCCTGCAACTTGTATGAATGTGTGAATGCATGCGTTCATGTGTTAGATTAGTTTATATGTCTTAGATTTATCTAATAAAGCCTTATTCATATTGAAAAGAGAAGTATCTTGTGTTTTGTGCTTACAAGTTAATGCCTTAAACTGCCGATCTTTTTACTGTGCTAATTGATAGTGTTTTCACTATACTTTGGATATTAATATCCAGCGCAGATTTGATGTTAAACGGCTCATTCAGTGAATCGCAGGGTGTCTCAGTGATCAGCCGTGAAACAGTGATTCTGTTCAAATTCCCTTTAAAATTTTAAATGATTCCCTTTGAGCTAAATTGACCTGTTTCCCTTACATTTACATACAACCAAATAATCAATTTGTAATAGGACTGATGGCTCAGACTGAAAAGCCATCATGTAAACCCCTTAATTGATCAGATTGAGCTCTATTGGAATGAAACTTCGATAGGATTAAAAGGAGTGGTTTATTCCTCTTCTAATACGATTGAGATTGCGTGTAAACACTCGGTCAGACTGAACCATAAAACTGAAAGGACTGCGCATGTGCAATGACACAGAAACACCGTAATGATGCATGAGGGAAGAGCAGCTCTTCCTTTTGAATAAAGTGATGTATAAATGCATGTCCTGTCATTATAAAACTCTCCTTTCACTCGGCAACTGTGAAGTGGAGCAGGACAACCTTGTTTTGGATACTCATCCACAAAGATTTCTGACCTTGGCCGTTGGTCTACTGTACAAGCATATAAAAAAAATAGGCTTAAACTGCGACATGAAAAACTAGAAATCGTACAAAAAGTAGGATATTAACTTGGAATGTTTAGATTACATTTAAGGATGTGTGCATTATGACATGAAAAATAACACTATTGAAAAGGTGGCGTATTGTTGAGTGTTATAGGCTAGGCCTAGTTCTAACACATATTTTGGCATTATAATTACATTAATGTCACGAATTATGAAAGGCTTGAAACTTACATTTAATAATTTGCTTATTTCAGCAGGTCACACATTTATTCGTTATCTTGACTTTTTTTTAACACATTTTATTCCCATATACAGAACCTATGACATTCGAAAATCATGTCCATGAATTAAGAAATGTATCACTTTTTATCGTTTCTTTATATTAATTATAACGTGTTTAAATAATAAATAATCTGTATAAAATAAATAAATAATACGGTTTCGTATATAGAGTTGGGCCATGCGGGAGATTGGGGGAAGGCATAAAATGTAAATAATAAAATGTATAATAATAAATAAATTAGTCAACACAACACAACATAAGAATTTTGTCATTTAATTACAAAACAATCGCTGATTCACAACATTCGTTTTCAAACACAGAAATCATGTAGAGCCATGAACGGGCCTCAAACCTATAGCAGCCCTCAGACTTATCAGTATCCTCGGCCCGAGTCCAATTGGAGCCTGTGTTTCTTTTCTGTCTCGCCATTAAAATAGTTCAAAATAGTTTTTGTTTTTAATTGAAATGTTATATATCTTATTGTTTCATTATTAATTAATCTAGGAAAATGTTTGGAACTTTTTTTTTTTTTTTTGTTTGTTTTGTTAAATTATTATTATTTGTAAGAGATGACCAAGCGGATAGCGTCAGACAGCAGAGTTGATGACGCTTGATCAATTTAACCTTCTCAAATCATCAAGACTTGTTTAAAATAAAGTCTGTAGATATGTAACACTTACAATGTTAGTTTAAACATTTAAAAGTGGACTATTAGGCTTATATCTATATATATATATATATATATATATATATATATTGCAGAGAGTGTAAGTTAAAAGGTGCAATAGGAGATTGTCTTCAGAAACATTTTTTTATGCTGGTTGAAAGTCTCTTCACATCCCTATAAAAATCATTAAGTTAAGTGGTTTAAATGTATTTATATATTCTGTGGAAGGCGTAGGACCAAGAAATATACATCCAATCAAAACGCTTGCACCGAGTGTTTTAAATGGCTTTCCTACCTGCCTGTCATTGTATGTCTCTGCATTCCTCTGCACACCCTGTTTGCGCAGACAGGATATGTAATCTGCGCATTCACACATGCTGTGCAGACAAGAGCTAGAATGGCAGACAAACTCAGTCTTCATTCTTGGAATTGTAGTACTTAAGTTTTCTTGCTGGTTAATGACACATGATGTAGCCGAGTGGTTCCCAATTCCAGTGCTCGTGCACATATTTTGCATGTCTCGCTTAGTTAACAACTGATTCAGATGACAAACTCGTTAGAAGTGAGTTATGTGAATGAACTGTTTTCCGATCAATATGATCCCTACACCGTGTTCATTGCTCCCTACTCCCTGAGCAGGGGTTTACTTCAGCTTTGGAACAAAGGCTGGAATTGGGAACCGCTGATGTAGCCTATTGTAGTAATGTTATCTCTGGTATTCTGGTCTGTGAGCATGAATGCGTTCAGTGGCCGTGGCTTTGGACGGCGATTGCAAGGAGTTTGGGACGTTCGCTTTCAGTGCTATCAGGCTAATTTTAGCATTTTCCAAGATCTCCTATTGCACCTATAATGCACAGAGGAGCCAGTGTGATCACTTCATTCTGTTCTTCATAACAGTGGAAACAAGTTGAAGTACGCCATCATTTTTGATCATACAGATAAGACAATTTCATTCGGAACTGTAAATGGTGTACACCCTTATTTTTGTGTAGACTCACATGAATATAAAAAAAACAGTGCTTCTGTAAAATATAGACAATAAACCGGACGCGCTTTCTGCCATCTCTATCTGAGTGAACATGTCGAGCTCGGGCTGAAATGCAAAGCTTCAAAAGCAGGTGCAGTTTAGCTTTGCCGTGTCCAAAACTGATGTTTATATTCACAATATGCTACATATAATACATATAAGATGTATTAATAATGAATTATTATTACAGCAAAAATTAGTTTTTGTTCCAACAATCATTTTTAAGGTTTTGCTGGCTATTCATCAAAAGCAGCATCAAAAAGCAGAGTGCCCACTGGCAATCCAATTCATACAAAATATAAAATAAATAATAATGATTATATATATATATATATATATATATAAAGAAATTATTTGGCCCGCCTCAGCCCACCCCGCAAATAAAGTAAAATTTCTTTACCCGCCCCGCCCCGACCTGCAGGGACATCACGCAAGTAACTTTGCTACATCGACCTTTGTACTGTAACCTTATCAAAGAACCTAATAAAATATTTGTGACGAGTGGGGCGGGGCCGAGAGCCGTGGGAACGAGGCGAAGCCGGTGGAGTGATTTGAGATGAGTGACACCTGCTCGACCCACCGGTCTCGAGTCCCAGGGAGGAGATGGAAGGATATAAAACTGGAGCGACGACATTGAAGGACGAGAGAGGACCAGTCCTGGGTTTTAGTTGTGTTTTGTTTTTATTTTGTCATTAAAATGTTATTTGATTGTCCGCCGGTTCCCGCATCCTTCTTCCCGATGGATATGAAGTTTGTACTCCTTTACAGTAGTGCCGAAGCCCGGGAGAAGGAGGGACGCGCTGCTGAAGAACCCTTGCCGCTGTGGTGAATCCGCGGGCCATCGAGCAGGCGAGGGTGTGTGCTGCCATGGACGCTCAAGGCGGTGGGCTGGAGTGAGTTGCCGGGGACGGGCGAGCTCGCTGCCGGCCGCCCGTGATGTGGAGAGGTGGCTGCCGTCCGTGAGGGAGCGGAGGAGTCGGCGCCGTTCGCCAGGGGGCCGGAGCCTGCTGCCATCCGCCAAGAATGGGGAGGAGCACGGGTAAGTCCGCGGGTTATGAGACGAATCGCGCATCACTAGCGCACATCAACCCGATCACTTTATTTAACGTTCATGTAAACACTACTAATCAGATTCATCAATTTGAATTTATTCAGTCTGATTGAACCAAACTTTTTGCATGTAAACGTAGCCACTGTTGTTCCTACTTGTATGAATCATATAATTTACAATGCTGAATTAATAGTATTTATATGGTATTAGCATCCTAACAAGCATATTATTCATACTCAACAACACCTAGCAAAACCTAAAATAACCAACATTACAACTTCACAATCTTTTGATCGATGTTCATAACACTGCTGTATTTCCTCTAAACTGTGCACACACCCACACAATGGTTTGGATGAGCTGTTCAAGCACAGCTGGCATAATGCATTCATAATATTTCCCCTGCAGGGCCTTTAATGTGAGTGTGTGTGCATGTGTGCGGCTAAACAGAAGAGTCAGCGGTGATCCTGCGGGCCTGTAACGGATGCTGACTGTTTGTTCTGTGACGGATGGGGGATAATGGATCTGATTGTGGCAATGATGTTTGCTCCCATCTGCAGCCTGTGCTGAAGGCGGTCTCTGGGAACACTGTGTCACTGTCAGGCCCTGTTTGATGAGGTTTGTTACTGGGCAGTCTGTCTGTCAGCACACTGAGCTCACTCTAACCACCCCAAATTGACCAAACAGAATTGTGGGCTTCATCAGCTCAGGGTCAATCTGTACCCAGTGCCATCTGACTCGGACTGGACAACAGCTGCTGACCGGGAAGCAAGAAACTATACAGCAGAGGGGCAGCAAACACGCACACATAAATACAGTACTGCAAAATATGAATCACATTGATGCAATGCATGAACACATTAGGATAAAAACAAGTGGGAGGAGACTGGGGTATCGCTGCAACACTTGAGTCTGACTGTTGACATCTCTAGGAGTTCTGGTCATAAATCTGTAAAAATAAAACTTTAAAAGCAGATTTCAGGAAATGCTGTTAAATAAAATTCTTTTAATACCAGAGATTTCACCAGAGACAATTTTTACACTGCACTGTGAAACTGTGAAGAAGAGACTGTTTTATCTTTACCTTCATAGTCCAAAAAGTGCATTCAGAAAAATTTGATAATACAATACATAATATACAATATAATTGGCAAAATATAATGCAGTGCTAGAGCATTTATGTAAACAAATTGAATTTTGCATTCATAATCCAGTGGTTCTAGGGGTGTAACAGTACGTGTATTCGTACCGGACTGTTTCGGTACAGGGCTTTCGGTACGGTGCACGTGTGTACCGAATGACGGAATGCAATATTTTGTCTGCGGAACATAATTACATTTTCGTGTTTCCAAACGAACATATTAAGCGGCAGAAGTCTCCGCATTCAGCGCAAATCCCGCCCTGCAGCTGATTCTAAGGCCGGTGACACACTGTCTGCGTGGCGTGAGCGTGGCGTTTCTGTGTCAGTTTCGTGAAGGCTGCTTCGCGTTTTCTGTGTCTTTACACACCAGAATCGTGCCTGACGCGGTGTTGGCGCACTGCTCCTTTTGTAGGTGACATAGAGGGAGGCCGCCAACAGACCAGGATCTTGTCTTCACTACAACAATATCTATACTTCATGTTGAGCATAAATATAAAGCCTACTGATAAAGGACACCGTCAACAGTATTGACGGCAAAATAGACTATGTTTGACAGGTGCAATATGCCAGTGTGTCACCGGCCTAAGGTTTTCAAAAGGCATCACGCGAGTGTGAACATCACTACAACTAGAAAAAAAAATGATTGTAATTCAAACGCAGCTCCCGTCAGCATTTAAACAGACCTTTGCTCTTAATTCCGATCGGTCCAACGCAATAAAGAAATCTGAGCAGGTCTAAAAACTGAAACTGTTGATGATGCACTTTACACTTTGGAAAAGTTATATATATATTTTAAATATGAGCAGGCCTACAAGCTGGGATTGGTAATGCTGCACTGTAACAAACTGTCTAATAACTAATAACTTATTTATTTATATTTTTCATTATATTTTATTATATGATATTGGTTTGAGACTGAGAGTATTTTATTTAGTGGAGAACTTTGCAGTAGTATTTTATTTCTTATTCTTTTTTTATTTTATATATATTTTATTAAAAAGTATGTAAAAAAAGTTTAAACAAATTGTTAAAAAAAGTTTATAGTAATAAACAACCTGCAGTTTAACGTTTGCATTTCTTTTCCTTACTGTACCGAAAATGAACCGAACCGTGACTTTAAAACCGAGGTACGTAACGAACCGTGATTTTTTGCGTACCGTTACACCCCTAAGTGGTTCCCAACCTTTTTATCCACTACGTTAATATATGACAATCTGAGCACTCCCGTTTTACTAACAATATTAGAGGTTTTAGAAATGCACATTTGACAGGAGCTTGAGCTGAGAGTAGCAGGAGCTAGAGTTAGGATGCTGATGCAGTTCATTAAATGGGTCATATGATGCTTTTTAAAGATCATTATTTTGTGTATTTGTTGTAACAGAATATGTTGACATTCTTCAATGTTCAAAAAACACATTATTTTTCAAATACTGTACATTATTGTAGGTCCTCTATGCCCCGCCTCTCTCAGACTTGTCGTTTTCTACAAAGTCCCTCCTTCTGACAAGTGCAGTCTACTCTGATTGCCCAGCTGACCCAGTGCATTGTGATTGGCCAAACACTGCAAGCATTTGTCAGAAAAGTATTGTCCCTTTCCATAATCGTGAGCTTCATCTTTAAAAATAAATGTAAAGACAGTTAATAATGTCCTTAGTTTTATCATCAGTTCAAGCTCTAAAGGGGAACAGAGTCATGTGAGAGACACAGTGATGAAGCTCGTATGTGTTTGCAGTACACAAGGTTGTCCATAAAATGCATTGCTGTTCTTTTGTAACCTGTAAGTAATCTTCAATATTCCTGAATGCATCTACTTTCTGAAGGCCAAATAAAGTGCTTTTGCTTTCACCTAGATACGAACAGCAATTCCCTGACATGGCTGCTTCAACACTAACTGCGATTACTTAAACCACATTTTCATTCTTTGCGTGAACATTTGGGCGGCATTACGCAAATATTACCACATCGTGACGTAGACATGTGGAGACTTGTTTGAATGAGCTGTTTTTTTTTTTTGGGGGGGGGGGGTGGCTTAACTTTGATAAAGAATATCTCTTTGATTTTGAGACTTTAGTCCTTGCAACTTCAGGGATCTTATCTATGCAGAATCAGCTTCTAACACTTCAAAAAGTAAGGAACACTTGAAATTGCATCATATGACCCCTTTAACAAAAACAGTGCCTGTTTCTGTGAGTATCTGTGAAAATTATAACAGTCTCATGTTTCATACATTTGTAGATCATGATAACCACAGCTACACCACCTCACTACCATGGTAACAAGTAGCCTAACTATATGGTTTCTATAATATTTGCTATGAAAAACAGTAAACCTGAAGACATTCAGTATAAATACAAATGCACAACAAACAACTGACATGACTTAATAACAAAAATACTGTGATTATATTCCACTACTCCTTTAATATATTTAGTAAATTATTAATATAATAAAATTCAATATGAAAATTCTACTTTTCTGCTACAATACCATGGTTAGTGTCAATGTTACTACAGTAAACCCATGGTAAATGCTGTTGATTTGTAGATTGAAACACCTTCTAACTGGATCATTGCACAGGTGTTTCAGTATCAGTTGCTGAGAATGATCCAGCTCTGATTTATTTGGCTTTAAACTAGTTTAAATCGCATACCAGTGTTGTTTGTACTAGAGAAGTCGAGCGTGATCACTAGATCTCAAAGCGCTGTTTAGTAGTCTTGTGATTGTGACTGGTCAGTGTAACACTGCAGTCATAAATAAATATAAATTAAATAAAAAGCTTTAGACTATTTCAAGCACCGATTTTCAAAAGCAACCTATTTAACACGAAATACGTTTCTTACATTTTCACAAGAGAAATATTAAGGGTACAAATGAAAACAGTTAGCTTTTGGCTATACCATTATCAACATATGTTGATGTAGATTTGTCTTTCATCGTCTCTGAGAGGATATGCGGCGTCATATGCCAAAAGCTCCATCATTACTCTGTCATTCTGTTTTGGCTTTTACTTTCAGCATAGTGAATTGACTTGAGATTAAGATGTTCACCGGCATGAATCTTGCACAAAGTTTGCACGTTGCTTATGTGATATCCATTGGCTCACCTTCATGGTTTAAAACAGAAATATTTCCTACATTATGACGTAAGCAATTAGAAGCCCCCTCCACCACCACCCATATAGAAAACATACCGAGCAGTGACACCAATGTTGTATTGGACTAAACCATGAATTTTGTGAACAATTACAACCCTAATAAATACATATAAATACATTTAGACCACCTAACTTAATGATTGCTATCGGGATGTGAAGAGACAGCTTAACAAAAAAAAATTCTGAAGACAATCACCTATTGCATCTTTAACTCTTAACCCACCCTTAAACCTACCCATTACCACTAAATCTGTGTCTAACCATACCCGTATCCCACCTAAATAGCAGCAAAAGTGTTTTGCGATACAATATGAAAACAATTCCAAGTATAACTCTTTTTCTGTGGTAAGTATCATTGCACCTATACTCATGTTTATTATTAATATGTTGTCAATTATATCATCACAATTAGGGGTGCACTGAAATTTCGGCAGCCGAAAATTTTCGGCCGAAATGGCATTATCGGTTTCGGGCCGAAATAAAAAAAACAGCCGAAAACGTAAACCGAAAATGAATGTCACCCGCCCCTCCCATCCGTGCACAAGCGCTAAGGTTTCACTCACGGTCGAGCTGTTATCACGCGTCTGCCTATCAAAGATTAAGCATGTCAAAGGGCTGTCACAATAAAAAAAGCTTGTCACAAAAGCTGCACAATCGATCGGACCAACCAACACAAGTTTCGAAAACGAAAATAGGGAATCGATTTTAACGGCCTTCTCTCGGAGCGCGTCCAGCTCGCCACTATACGCTCGCAGCGAACGCGCGTCACACAGCAACTGCAGGTTCTGACACATACACACAGCCTATTAGTGCATAATATCAATGTAGTCTTCAGTAATGTTTTTCATTGATGTTATGGCAGTCCACATTGCTGACTTGTGCGCGTCTCAAGCGCCCTCTTTACGTTCGCCCTAATGCCTGTTTAGTTGTCGGTGGATTTACTAACGATTCAATGAACACTTTGCCTATGTCTCAAAAATCGAACAGGATTTTTTTTTCACAAAAGTGACAGCCCTATACGAGAGGACACCAAAGTTGCAATATGTAGCATTTGTTCTGCAAAATCTCCAAAATTGTGGATTTTTTTTGCACAATTTTTAAAAAACTATTTTATTTGATGGAACATAAAACTTGAAGAATAATTATTATTTATATTTATTGTTAAAAAATATTTTATGTTTTGTTATGTAACTGTTAATAAAAGTTTGATTATTATATTGTGATTTTTCAATTCAGATCCATTAAATCCAAGCAATATATATATATATATACGTTTTTAAAAGAAGCAATTTTCGGCTTCAGTTTCGGTTTTCGGCCAAGTGCATCCTAAATTTTCGGTTTCGGTTTCGGCGCAGAATTTTCATTTCGGTGCATCACTAATCACAATCATGCCAAGCAATTCCTCCATACTATCAAAGACCAGTCTAAAGCATTGCTTATGGTTTGCATGTCTAGTCCAAAGGGGGAGAAAAATGCAGCATGCCACAGTGAGTTTTTCTAATGAAGATTCAGAGCCATTAATTTTTGGTATAATGGAAGAGAAAGAGCCTGCTGTACAGTGCACAGTAGAGCCTGTAGTGAATTGGATGTGGGTCAGAGAAATTCAGAATATCTAGGTCATACCGAATCGTACAAAGGCTTAAGCCTTCTCTCATTCTGGTTCACCTATTAATAAAGCCCGTAGGGGAGACACAGATTACAATTCTGCCTGTGACGCTCCATATTCACAAATCACAATCTCATTATTTAGCCGGACAACAAAGCTCAACTGTGCATTGAGGAGGTAAATCATAGGGAATAGCTACAGTATTATACACTGTAGGGGAATTTACAGTTAAAACCCAAGGACCAGCTGTGTCACAATTAAGACCAGGAGTCAGAGATGAGTTCAATTAATAATAATAATTTTACTTGAAGAAAATAGTTTGCAATTTCATCAGCAGAAGTCAGCTTCAATACTCTGGACGGAGTTCGTAGGCCGCCCCCCGTACAACTCAGAATCAACCACAGTTATACCCTGACAGAGGATACTCATTGCGTCAATACATAAGTCAACAAAATTCTGATTGGTTCCAAAACCTAGATAAACTCTCCAAAGACGTATATCTGATACGCTGGACACTGGCAGTTGATCGTTTGTCCTGGGACTGTCTGAGCTTCTCCCTGTACAGACAGATACTAACACACATACACAGAGAACTTATCTAAAATTCAAGGCTTTCTAGCACTGGCGAGTGTCTTATCATTACGGTTGGATACACACACATAATATGTGGACATTAATCTTGGGGAAAAGAAATATAGGGTAGAACAGGATTCTTTAATATCTCATAAACGCACATAAGGTTACACATTTCACTCTTGCCATAACTTGATTAATAGTCAAACAAGAAATCATGTAATAATATAATTAATATCAGTATGAAGGATATGGCAACTCGGCATCCACTCCTTCAACACTGTCTACTCCCCAAGTGTTTTTCATCTGATGCTGATGAGAGCTGAAATAAAAGTCTGCTCTGAGTCTTGAACTTAAAGGGATAGTTCACACCGAAACAAAAATTATGTCATCATTTATTTACCCTCAGATTATTCCAAACATGTATGACTTTCTTTCTTCTGCATAAACACAAAATAAGATATTTTAAAGAAGGCCGGTAACAGTTTTGGTGAACACTGACTTCCACTGCATGGACAAATATATACAGCTGCATCTCAATGAATTAGAATGTTGTGGAAAAGTTCATTTATTTCAGTAATTCAACTCAAATTGCGAAACTCGTGTACTCGTGTGAACTTCGTGTATTATGCTCACAGACTGAAGTAGTTTAAGTCTTTGGTTCTTTTAATTGTGATGATTTTGGCTCACATTTAACAAAAACCCACCAATTCACTGTCAACGAATTAGAATATGGTGACATGCCAGTCAGAACTCAAAACACCTGAAAAGGTTTCCTGAGCCTTCAAAATGGTCTCTCAGTTTGGTTCACTAGGCTACACAATCATGGGGAAGACTGCTGATCTGACAGTTGTTAAAAGACAATCATTGACACCCTTCAAAATGAGGGTAAGCTACAAACATTCATTGCCAAAGAAGCTGGTTGTTCACAGAGTACTGTATCCAAGCATGTTAACAGAAAGTTGAGTGGAATTAAAAAGTGTGGAAGAAAAAGATGCACAACGAACCGAGAGAACCGCAGCCTTATGAGGACTGTCAAGTAAAACTGATTCAAGAATTTGAGTGAACTTCACAAGGAATCGACTGAGGCTGGGGTCAAGGCATCAAGAGCCACCACACACAGACGTGTCAAGGAATTTGCTGAACCACAGACAACGTCAGAGTCATCTTACCTGGGCTAAGGAGAAGAAGAACCGGACTGTTGCCCAGTGGTCCAAAGTCCTTTTTTCAGATGAGAGCAAGTTTTGTATTTCATTTGGAAAACCAAGGTCTTAGAGTCTGGAGGAAGGGTGGAGAAGTTCATAGCCCAAGTTGCTTGAAGTCCAGTGTTAAGTTTCCACATTCTGGGATGATTTTGGGTGTAATGTCATCTGCTGGTGTTGGTCCATTGTGTTTTTTGAAAACCAAAGTCACTGCACCCATTTACCAAGACATTTTGGAGCACTTCATGCTTCCTTCTGCTGACCAGCTTTTTGAAGATGCTGATTTTATTTTCCAGCAGGATCTGGCACCTTTTTTTTAAATTTTTTTATTGATCTTATGAAGTATTCTAATTTGTTGAGATAGTGAATTGATGGGTTTTTGTTAAATGTGAGCCAAAATCATCACAATTAAAAGCTTAAACTACTTTAGTCTGTGTGCATTGAATTTATTTAATACACGAGTTGAAATGCTAAAATAAATGAACTTCCCACGACATTCCAATTTATTGAGATACACTTATATATATATGTATATATATATATATATATATATATATATATATATATATATATATATATATATATATATATATATATGCCAGCCAACCCCAACTCCCTTTCTGTGACAAAACATGTAGTCGTTATGGGAAACGCTGTAGATTTTCACAACTGTTACTGCTATGAAAGTTCCCTTGGTTACCAGGGAACTCTGAAAAGCAGGACAGAATGAGGTTATAATATATCCTCTGGAGAGATACATTTTAAATGTACAGTGGAGAAAATATTTATTTGATCCCCTGATGATTTTGTAAGTTTGCCCACTCACAAAGAAATGATGGGTCTGTAATTTTCATGGTAGATTTATTTTAACATATAGAATATAAACCAAAAAATCTACAAAAAAACACATTATATAAAGGTTAGAAACTGATTTGCATTTCATTGAGTGAAATAAATATTTGACTCCCTACCAACCAGCAAGAATTCTAGCTCCAACAGATTGGTTATGTGCCCATGTGGAACACAGATTAGTTCTGCCACTTTAAAAAGTTACTCCTTATGTCAGCTCATTAGGTGTATAAGATTGTGTGTATCTGTCCACACAATCTGTATCTTCCATTCCAACCTCTCCCACCACACTGGGCAAAGCCATCTGATCTCTCAAAGGATGTCAGAGACAACATTTTAGATCTGCACAAGGCTTGAATGGGCTACAAGAACATCAGCAAGAAGCTTGGTGCAAAGGAGACAACTTTCGGTGCGATTATTCGGAAATAGAAGAAATACCAAACAACCATCACAACACAAGATCTCGCCTCATGGGGTATGATGAGACCAAAATTGAGCTCTTTGGCATTAACTCGACCCCTAGAACACCATCCCTACAATCAAGCACGGAGGTGGAAACATTATGCTTTGGGGCTGTTTTTCTGCTAAAAACACAGGATGACTTCATCGTATTTAGGGGCAAATAGACGGGGCCATGTACTGTAAAATCTTGGACAAGAACCTCCTTCCCTCAGCCAGAACACTGAAGATGGGTCATGGACGGGTCTTCCAGCATGACAATGACTCAAAACATACCGCCAAGGCAACTAAGGAGTGACTCAAGTAGAAGCACATTAAGTTCATAGAGTGGCCTATCCAGTCTCCAGACCTCAATCCAATAGAAAATCTATGGATGGAACTGTAACCTTGAGTTTCCAAATGACAGCCAAGAAACCTTAAGGATTTAGAGAGGATCTGTAAAGAGGAGTGCATCAAAATCCCTCCTGAGATGTGTGCAAACCTGGTAACCAACTACAAAATATGTCTTACCTCTGTGCTTGCCAACAAGGGTTTCTGCACCAATTACTAAGTCATGCTTTGCTTGGGGATCTAATACTTATTTCACTCACTGAAATGCAAATCAATTTCTAACTTTTATACTGTATGTGTTTTTTCTGAATTTTGGTAGATATTCTGTGACCCTTTATTTCTTTGTAAGTGGGCAAACTTACAAAATCAGCAAGGGATCAAATAAATATTTTCCCCATAGTAGGTGATATAAATGGTGTGATAACAATGTCAAAATAATGAACCAGTCATGAGCAGTATCCCAAATTTGCTGACATTGAAGCCACACATTTAACCCTCTGAGGTCTAAGGGTATTTTTGGGGCCTGGAGAAGTTTTGTCATGCCCAGACATTTGTGTTTTTTTCAGTTTCTTATGAACATATAAATGGGTAAAGTCTAATCTCACTGTAATCAGCACAAACTGGGCTATAATAATATGTGAGCAGCATGTATGTACATGATTGTGTTTTTGAGAAAACAATGTTTATGTGTGGTTAGTGAAAAACTAAAAATGTTAAATCACTTAAATAAGGCCATAAAACACAAAGAACATTGGTTACCGGGATTTTTGAGAACTGGAGCTTGTAGCCTAGAATTTTTCTTTCTAAATTATGTGAAAATCATCTTGTTTACTCGCTTACAGAAAATAATATATTGATTTAAATTTTCTAAGACACTTTTTGTTTGTAAAAGTCATATGCAAGTAGGCGTCAGCTATCATGAATATCATTGTGATTTACACTTGAGAAGACAAAGACCCGCTTAATGAGCTGCATAATGAGCCTTTCAGTCAGGTGTGTAAACAGTAAAATAAAAAAACTTTTAGAACAGTCTCGCTGCTTTGTTTTCGGTGTGGGCGTTTACAAGCTGCAAGCTTCAGTGAAACATTATAATCTCAATTGGGTGCACCAGAAAAAACGTCAGCAGCGTCATATGTCAGCAGCATCGTGAACGCACTCACAACAGACTCGGAAGAGATGACAATGCTGAATAAATTATTTTCGATGCTTCAACAAATTCTAAGTGACCCTCTGATGTCACATGGACTACTTTGATTTTGTTTTTATTACCTTTCTGGACATGGACAGTATACCGTACACACAGTTTCAATGGAGGTACTGAGAGCTCTTGGACTAAATCTAAAATATCTTACACTGTGTTCCGAAGATGATCTTATGGGTTTGGAACGAACACTCGACTACTCGTTGTTCATGCTACTGTAAATGAAAAGAAATAGTTCTTAACAATAAACGCTTATTAATTCATATCCTACTTACATATGTAAATAATAAAAATAATAATAATAAAAACTCATAATTATGATATTATATGTAAAATTTTCATGTAACAGCCAGTATTTTTATCTGTATTTGCATCTGTAACAATTACAAAATTATTCGTATCTGCATTCGGATAGAACGTCGTACATCTTTTTTTTCATAGTTATCACCGTTAAAATAAAATAATTATTCATTTCAATTCAATGCGCACATTTTCATTACGCAGAACTCTTTAAGCGAGTCTTTTTGGGAACTTCACTAAACAAATGTGCGTGTGCCAGGCAAACCAGCAAAATATAAAGATGCAAACATGTAGTCCAAATAGAAAATGAATCCGCATCTAAGTTGATTATTAGCCGAGCTCTTGAGAGAGAACTGGTTTGGTTTTTGAGAGACTGACACGAGCAACATGGCTGTATGATTGGTGAGCGCGCTGCTTGTTCCATTCATTTGTATCATATCGTAGCCTGAGGTTTAAATCATTGCTTTTTAAATATATATAAATGATAGAACATGTATGATGTATTATTATAGGGGATATTACTCTTGCCAAGCGCTGATTTCTGAGAGATGCAAAGAGAGGCAACAGCAATGCTGTGTTTGATTTGCGCTCTTTTCATTCATAAAGCTTGCATTCATTCACTTCACACACTTATTACGTGACTTTAGTGGTCTGTGTATAATATTAAGACATTAAGACATTAAGCATTTAAAACATTTAACATTTATAATTACATAATCTTTAACAGCTGAACAAAAACATAATAAATTAATAATTTGATAGAGGAGAGAATTATTACTTTATCCAAAATAGATTGCTGTAGTTTTCTCCAGCTATTGTATGAATATAATTTAGTGGATTTTGCATAGCCAGTGTGTATGAGGCAAAGACAGCTGTTACAGTCTGATATGCTGTCAAGGGAGCTGTCAGATGGATTTGGTAAATAGCAAAAGAGTACAGCAAGTCATTGTCAAAATTCTGCTTGACTATCTAATCCAAGAAGACTTTAAGTGAGGGTGCAACTATCTGCTTTCATGTTTACTGCTACTGAAACTTATAATGAATCTGTGAGATGTTTGTACAACCCCAACCTCTCAAAATATCAGAAGACATGAAAAATAGTTCTGCACTACACCATAGGGTGCCTATTGTTTTTGCTATGTTTACAATAGCATACTTCCATAAGACTCTGCTGTATGCACTATGCACACTGTATGTGATATGTAAATGTTCCACATGTATGTCCTAGTGAAAAATCAATATACTAAAATGTATTTGAAATACTACAGTATACTACAAATACACGTTTAGTTTAGTTTAGTAAACTGGTATACTTAAAGGGGTCATATGATGCGATTGGAATTTTTTTTATTTCTCGTTGGAGTGTTATAAGCTCTTGGAGCATGAAGAAGATCTGTAAAGTTGCAAAGACTAAAGTCTCAAATCCAAAGAGATATTCTTTATCAAAGTTAAGACTGCCATTCCCTCCTAAAACAGCTCATTGAATCCCGCCCCAGCACTACTTCAACCTTTAGATATAACTTTAGTAAATAAAGAATCAAATATATAAGTATATTTGATTGTGATAATGTAGAATTATCCCAAGTATACTTCAGGTACACTTTAAATATCTTGCATTTAAATACCGATATCAGGGGCTTCGCTAGGCCCTTTTTAGGGGGGCTTCCCCTAAACTATTGCCCAACCCCCCTAAAAAATAATTTGATTAATTAATTTGTGATCGCTTCAGTCCCCTTTAAAAACTCATTTGAAACGGCGGCAAGCTGCGTCAAGTCTCGGCTCCTCCCCTGATCTGAGTCTGCGTGGATTCAGCGCGTTTTTCAATCCGCAGGGGCGCCAAGCAGAGCAAACATCAGAGAGTACAAGGTGTGTGTGTGTGTGTGTGTGTGTGTGTGTGTGTGTGTGTGTGTGCGCACACATCCAATACCGATACGTCTTCGCTGTGTTCACCTTTCAGCCCTTATCACAGTGTGACAGTTGTTTTTTCTTCCAATAAAAATGAAGCGACTAACACCCATGAAAACATGCTTTAGAAAACGATCATGATTTATTTTAATTTACTTTTTAAAGTTTAAAACATATTATTGTGTATTTCGACATTACATTATGCAGCCATGCACAGAAATAATTAACGACACACATCATTGTCTGAAAGCACTAAATGTCACAAATAGAGAAACATCATGTGGAGTTATTTTGTTTTGTATTATTAAATATAATTTTGTATTAAGTAATAATAAATCATTAGTGTATCATATATATATATATATATATATATATATATATATATATATATATATATATATTAAGAGTAAAGGGATCTGTGATTTTTTTTTTAAGTAGTTGATTTATAGAAGTGGCAAATTCATGATAATTCATGTTGTTATTTTTAATAAATAGAAATGAATATAGAACAGATTAAGCATTTTGCCAATAGACAATTACATTAATACATGTTTTGTCTATATTCTTAATGAATATTAGCTGGTTAGTTAAATGATTTGAAATTAAATACATTTTCAGGGGATGACTTGATGTATAACCAACCGTATTGTTGATTATAAAGGCTAAAAAACAAAAAATAATCATTTATATTTCATTGTAGATGGAGGGCCGTTGCCGGAGTCATCGTCCGGCAACGGCCCTACTGTGTCCCAGAGGCTCGTCGGCAGGCTATTGAAGAGGAAATTCAACAAATGCTGAAGTTAGGGGTAATTGAGCCATGGAACAGCCCTTGGTCCAGCCCTATCGTCATGGTCCCCAAGCCCGACGGTACCCTCCGGCTTTGCAATGACTTCCACCGCCTGAACGAGGTCTCGACGTTCGACGGCTACCCCATGCCTCGAGTGGATGAGCTTCTCGATCGCCTGGGAAGGGACCGCTATATCTCCACCCTGGACCTCACCAAGGGATACTGGCAGGTCCCCCTATCTGAAGCCGCCAAGTCCAAGACCGCCTTCAGTACCCCTGGTGGGCATTGGCAATACCGGACCCTCCCGTTCGACCTACACGGGGCCCCAGCCACGCTCCAACGGATGATGGACATCTTACTGTGGCCTCACCAGGCCTACGCCGCGGCATACCTGGATGACGTGGTCATCCACTCCGAGCGCTGGGAAGACCACCTGGACCGTCTGCAGAGGGTGCTGATGGAGCTACGTAGGGCTGGGCTCACTGCCAACCCCCGGAAGTGCCACCTGGGCTTGGCGGAGGCAAAGTACCTGGGGTTTCAAGTCGGACGGGGACTCATCCGACCACAGGAGAAGAAGGTCGTGGCGATATGGTCTGCCCCCAGACCCAGCACAAAGACCCAGGTACGAGCGTTTTTGGGGTTGGCAGGATACTACCGCTGTTTTATCCCTAACTTCTCCTCCTTAGCCGCCAACGCCATCACTTGAGTTTGCTTCTGCCTATTCCTTCCACCCCGCCACACAGCCGACAAGAAAACATTTGTTTATTAATGCAGGGTTTAATCAGTGAAATTTAAGACTTTTTAAGACCTTTGTATGACTATTAGGATTTGAATTAATGACCTACATGTATTACAATAAATAACTTCAGTCATTGAAATTCCTTTCCAAAGTCTTTTTTTATTATTGACTTTCACTGAAAGTAACAAGTTTTATTATTTAAGTTATTCTATTATTTCTTAAGATTAAGAAACTGAAGCCTTCGCCTTCTTTTTCTTGAGTATCAGGAACAATAAACAATTGTAACATTGTAAAGTAACATTGTAAATTAACAATTATTTTATGGCATTACTTTCCAAAATAACAAGTGTTATTGGTGTTTGGTCACAGTATTCAACACCCACAGGCAGGGCCGTAGCTGGGGTTTGCGGGGCTCCGCTGAAGGTTGTACCAGTGGGCCCTGTTTGAAATTGTTTAATTTGTATGTTCGTTCATTTTTATTTATTTTTGCTATTTACACAATGTTTACGTTTTTTTTTCAAGTTTGTAGGTGTCCAGATACAGAAACCGAATAATTAAATGTAAAATAGCACTGGATAGTCTTCAATGTAAAAATTAAATATACAAACCAAAAGTTATTCAGACACCTTCAACATTTCTCACATTATTACAGTTTATTTGCTATTGCTTCTAAAATGGTTATAAAATATGACAAGAATTTAGAGTTAAACTCTGTCAGAACAAATTCGTCTTGATAATGTCATAACTTTGATAGAAATGTACGTAATGGATTAAAATCAACCAAAACTACAGACAACTGTTATTATGACAATATTTACACTACTATCAATTCTTTGTTGACCAATTACCAAGCAATGCTTCATTTTGTTCAGACTGTGGTGTGACAAGGTTTCATTAGCAATTCAGGAAAAAAAAACATAAGCAATGCATGGTGCTTTATAAGGTGCTGAATAATTTTTGTTCCCAATTTTATATATATAGATAGATAAAACCTTTATATCTATCTATTTCACTAGTAGTTCACTGTATGAAGATTTTTTTGGGTATAATATGTCACAGTTTGCTTATACTCCCATAAATGTATTAGTGTCCTGTACCTACTAGTAAAATATGTATATCAAAAATTATATCTGGAGTCTGGATAATTTTTGGTTTGAATAAATTCTTCTTAAAACTAAGTAATGCAGTCAAGAGCAGTGAGTGATTATTCTTTCATGTTCTTGGATTAACATTACAGCAGCTAGTAGCTAAATTAATAGCGGTCACTTTAAGAGACGATCAACGCATCTTTTTCCTCAACTGTTTACTTTCACTTAAGAAATAACTGACAAATAACTGAAAAAAAAGTTTTTTCGAGCATACTTTCCAAGTCGGGTATTTTGACATATTTTGTATGTATTTGTCAGCCCAAGAGCAAAAAGAAGCAAATTCGGTGTATAAGCGTTTTAAGACGCCTTTCTCTGCGTGAGCCCTGAACACCTGAACACCGTGGTACTGAATTGGGCTCTTTCACATCCTTTTGTTTGTTCAAAACTGCGATTAGTATTTTTTCATTCATATGCAGGAGGGACTGTCCGCTTTTCCGCATCTTGTGTTTGGATGCTTGATACCGATTGTTAGCGACGGGCTTCAGCCAGCTACTAAACGCACCGTCTTCGAGCCATATAGATTGTTAAAGGTACATTTTCCCATTGTGATAGCCAGGATGATTTCAATTAAGCTAAGCAGTGACTCAGTATGATACAGTATGTTCGGAGTTTGCACGGGTTTCTGTGAAAGTCCTTCTGACAAGTCTGTATGCTGCCGCATGGACCTTGTAGTTCTGGAACGCTGTGATACCAGTGTGATACCACCCAGATTCCTCATACAGAACTACAACAGGCGAAACAAATGAATGCCATTGCCGCTGCAAGCGCATTTTGACGGAAGAACAAATTAATGGACTAGCATATCAATTTAAGACGTGGCTAAATGTTTTTTTTTACCTTGTATGGAAAATCCAGACATTTTTATGACTTTTTATGGCCTTAAATTTTTATTGTTAGATTTATGACTTTTTATTACTTTTTATGGCCCCGCGGAAAACCCTGTAATAAATAAATAAAATTTCTAATTTTTCACAATTATTAGGCTACTTCTGCATGTGCTTTGTGCCAAATTTAATGCATGTGCTTGAGCACGGAATATATTAAGACTTGATTATGTAAATTTAATATAAACCTCTGATTAGTTGAATATAACAAATGAACGACTAGAACTAGAAAAATCTTACATGGGGGCAGACCATTTTTTTGTCTATAACCAAAACAACAGTCCTATATAAACCAGTTCAACAAGTGAAAGCCTCATAAGACACTGTCCATATGAAAGAGCAAGAGATTCACACCTTTATCTCGACCCCCACAAGTCATACATAACTACCCCCAAAAACCTAACCCCCTCCAGCTGAACTGAACTCAGTCTGTAGTTTGGTTTTGAGGAACGGTGTGTTACTGGGCTGAAACATGCCTGCACTCAACAGCACTACTCTTTGTATTCATTATTTTCTCGAAGCCCATATTATTATTTTCACAAGACCATAATGATAATAACAAATTATCAATAAATAATTATTTTACGAAAATCATTGTTATTTGTGATAGTGGGTGTTTGCGGAAGGCTTTAAGACCAAGCGGAATCTTCTGCTCCCGCCTCACAGAGCGCTGGACTCCGCTCAGTGATGCAGCTTCACAGTCAGCGGTTTGACTTTACTAAATCAAAATGTCACAGTGCATGTTAAATAGCCTAAATGAACTTGTTTTAACAATATAATTAGAACTAAGAATATAATTCGATTTTTTTTAAATGAACAACTCCTGTATAAAATGGGACAGCAACCTTTATATCAAACATTTTTAAATCGTCCACAGCTGAGCATCGCGGGAGGCTGATCTGCGCCAGAGCACGTGAAGTGAATGTGATGAGTCATTTTCAGATGCAATGAAAAAAAAAAATCCTGGATAGCCTAGATTAAGCCCATGCAGGCTCTGTTCTGAAGTATCTAATAATTATATTTTCTGTCAACCCAGAGTAACAAATTTTAATGGATTAATCGCCTATTTTCATTTGCTGCATGTTTTCTTTATTTATTTATTTTAAACATGCTAAAAAATTAAGTTTGTGAGAGGAAAAAATATGAGTCATGTATAGGTTGCATTTTAATGTATTAATCACCTATTTTCGTTTGCTGCATGTTTTTTTATTTTTGATATTATATAATTCATGTATAATTTGCATTTTATTACATTTAGAAATAATAACGACTGGCCTAATAATGTTATAATGTACCAACAGGATATTTTTAGTTCCCTTCACTTTACAACAAATCCTTTAAATTTAACAATACATCAGAACAAAACAAGAATTAAAAATATATAATTCTAATGGATAAATATATAATAATATAATAATATAAGCAGTATATAATAATATAGGCTAATCTATAAATAAACAAATAATAATAATTTAAAGCTAAGCATAAGGTTGGGCTTTCTCATTCTCTCACTCAGGAGAAATCCGTTTCCATATTTGTGATGTTGCCCATTTGAAGCTTAACTAATATTCATGAGATAAAATAGGCTTTGTCGTTCACGCGTGTTTCAGTATCGATGGAAAAAAATCATAATTAACAATATGTGGAGTAAGTGGACCGCTGCTAACACAGAATGTCTGGTGAACGACTGCTGTTTCCAATGAATATGTGCGTGAGGCACCAGCGCGATCAAACAGCTGAAACAGAAAATACTCAATTTTTGGTCATGCATAAGGCATATTTTAAAAATGCAAAGTGTTAGTAGTTTGAAAAAAATCAAGAATAATAACAGAGTTAATAATAATTATTGCTACATGCTGGACCATTCTCATTTCGATCCACATATGGAACCTGAAGATTTAACCAAGAATGAATTGAAATGAAAATGAAATGAAAACATTTAGCTTTTTATCCGTGTGTGTATATATATATATATATATATATATATATATATATATATATATATATATATATATATAAGCCTTATATTTATTTACTGTTTAATGATAATAGCTTGCATATGATCCTTTGTGTAAAGGTCTTCTTTTAATTTTTGATGAGTAGACTGTAGCCTACGATTATCCTACATTTTGAAATTAACTCACTGTAAATGTTTTAATATTTTTTAAAGATGTTAAAATGTAATAACATAATGTTATTGTTGTTTTACTTCCCCCTTTTATCTCATTTTACAATTACATTCATTTCGCAATCCGTCCCTTTGCGCCACCTGGCGATAGTTTCACGAATGATTTTAACACGCGACTGAATTACAGTTAAAGCGGCGGCGTTACACGCGGCGGTAATGCCCATTTAGCTTTTCCACCTACTGTATATGGCTCAGTCAGTACTCCTACTCCCATCTATGAAATACAGGGTATACAATGGAATAGTGGATTGCAATAAGGTTAGTAGTATACAACCCGAATTCCGGAAAAGTTGGGACGTTTTTTAAATTTTAATAAAATGAAAACTAAAGGAATTTCAAATCACATGAGCCAATATTTTATTCACAATAGAACATAGATAACGTAGCAAATGTTTAAACTGAGAAATTTTACACTTTTATCCACTTAATTAGCTCATTTAAAATTTAATGCCTGCTACAGGTCTCAAAAAAGTTGGCACGGGGGCAACAAATGGCTAAAAAAGCAAGCAGTTTTGAAAAGATTCAGCTGGGAGAACATCTAGTGATTAATTGAAGTGAAAGTTAATTGATATCAGGTCTGTAACATGATTAGCTATAAAAGCTTTGTCTTAGAGAAGCAGAGTCTCTCAGAAGTAAAGATGGGCAGAGGCTCTCCAATCTGTGAAAGACTGCGTAAAAAAATTGTGGAAAACTTTAAAAACAATGTTCCTCAACGTCAAATTGCAAAGGCTTTGCAAATCTCATCATCTACAGTGCATAACATCATCAAAAGATTCAGAGAAACTGGAGAAATCTCTGTGCGTAAGGGACAAGGCCGGAGACCTTTATTGGATGCCCGTGGTCTTCGGGCTCTCAGACGACACTGCATCACTCATCGGCATGATTGTGTCAATGACATTACTAAATGGGCCCAGGAATACTTTAAGAAACCACTGTCGGTAAACACAATCCGCCGTGCCATCAGCAGATGCCAACTAAAGCTCTATCATGCAAAAAGGAAGCCATATGTGAACATGGTCCAGAAGCGCCGTCGTGTCCTGTGGGCCAAGGCGCATTTAAAATGGACTATTTCAAAGTGGAATAGTGTTTTATGGTCAGACGAGTCCAAATTTGACATTCTTGTTGGAAATCACGGACGCCGTGTCCTCCGGGCTAAAGAGGAGGGAGACTTCCAGCATGTTATCAGCGTTCAGTTCAAAAGCCAGCATCTCTGATGGTATGGGGGTGCATAAGTACATATGGTATGGGCAGCTTGCATGTTTTGGAAGGCTCTGTGAATGCTGAAAGGTATATAAAGGTTTTAGAGCAACATATGCTTCCCTCCAAACAACGTCTATTTCAGGGAAGGCCTTGTTTATTTCAGCAGGACAATGCAAAACCACATACTGCAGCTATAACAACAGCATGGCTTCGTCGTAGAAGAGTCCGGGTGCTAACCTGGCCTGCCTGCAGTCCAGATCTTTCACCTATAGAGAACATTTGGCGCATCATTAAACGAAAAATACGTCAAAGACGACCACGAACTCTTCAGCAGCTGGAAATCTATATAAGGCAAGAATGGGACCAAATTCCAACAGCGCAACTCATAGCCTCAATGCCCAGACGTCTTCAAACTGTTTTGAAAAGAAAAGGAGATGCTACACCATGGTAAACATGCCCCGTCCCAACTATTTTGAGACCTGTAGCAGAAATCAAAATTGAAATGAGCTCATTTTGTGCATAAAATTGTAAACTTTCTCAGTTTAAACATTTGCTATGTTATCTATGTTCTATTGTGAATAAAATATTGGCTCATGTGATTTGAAAGTCTTTTAGTTTTCATTTTATTAAAATTTAAAAAACGTCCCAACTTTTCCGGAATTCGGGTTGTACAACCCTAATAGTCAAATAATATTTTTTAATCATACCCTTATAGGGAGCTGAGCCCCCCCTAAAATTAAACTCTTAGAATCGCCCCTGACCGATATTATTCAAATATCACACAATCCTAATCAATAGTGAGATTAAACCACGTTTGGCTTAATATTATGTGCATTGATATGCACAAGCAGCACTCCAAATAATGTTAAATTATAATTTTTTACATCAGTAAGTTTCAAGTAATGTGTCAGTAAATATGTTAGTAGATTTGAACTACTTAGTTTGAAATAAATGTATTTTAAATATATTGCTTTTTTACTAGGATGAAATACGTGGCTGAATGCTAAACTAAATGGCAATATATACAAAAGGCTTTTCCAATAAGTTTCAGTTGTCAGAGAGCCTAAAATTCCAGCACGTCTCAACTCAAATTAAAAAAATTCGGGTTTCAAATAGGGAAGATTGACTCACTGGGGTTGAGTTTAAAAAAAAGAAAAGAAAAGAAAAAAAGATGATACTGGTTCCCTGGATTCTCATCTCTAAGACAGTTTCCTGTCATGGAAGGGCAACCATTTAAAGACACCACTGCCATGTCATTTAACCCAGATTAAAGGGCACAGTGGCGATAAACCTGGGTGCTTTGGATACCATATATCCCAAGTCAGTTAAGCTAAGGGGGGATTAACAGTGGAGATCCGTATTATCTAGACCTTGAGGGTTTTAGTGGGTCCGGGGATGCAATAGCAGGACCCATTTTCACAGGATTTGGCAGCTTTGATTCCACTCTAGCTGTTATGGCTGGCAGGTTGAGCCCATGGGATGCGGCACTGGCCATGTGGCTTACATTTTACATTTACATTTATTCATTTAGCAGACGCTTTTATCCAAATCTAGTTTAAGTGGCACCCCTGAACCACTTCTGCATGTCTCACTCAATCAGAAAGAATCAACCCATCTCCCTTTTCAAATTTGAATAGAGATCACCTAAAAACACAGGCAAAGATTCTCACTTTAGGATAATAATATGGACTGCCAGGCACAGATGGAAAGCGCTGCAGGCTGGATTCATTGTGCTGTTGTTGAGTAATGCTGGATGCTGGAACTGCAGCTGTCGCTGAGATGCTCCTCAAAGAGCACAACTAAAAATGGGGCATCTTTTTTTATTTTTGCACCTTTTGTACGGTCCAATAAACTAAATATATATGAGAATATCTGATGTTTAAAATTACATGAACAATTATAAAAAGCACATTTAATTTAGGGATGCACAGTATATCATATCAGAGATTTTTAAATCATTTTTTTTCGGTAATTTATTTTTTTATTTATTATTTATTTTATTATTTTACGTGTTTTATTTAAGTGGCCATGATTTGCTAAACAAGGGATCAAACTCTTAATTCATGGCCACAATACATATATTTTTGTATGTATGTCTTTTATGGGGCTAACATAATTTTCTTTTCTTTTGGAAACATTATAAACATGAAAATAATTATTGGTCAAAATTTCTTACACTGGTGCATTTGCGAACTTGGTGCCAATCTATGCCAGCTTCGTGAATTGCTTTATGAAATAAGAAGTGAATTAGTGCCAAAGCATCCATCCATCCATCTTCTTCCACTTATCCGGGGCCGGGTCGCGGGGGCAGCAGTCTAATCAGAGAACCCCAGACTTCCCTCTCCCTAGACACTTCCTCCAGCTCTTCTGGGGGGACACCGAGGCGTTCCCAGGCCAGCCGGGAGACATAGTCTCTCCAGCGTGTCCTAGGTCTTCCCCGGGGTCTCCTCCCAGTGGGACGCGCCCGGAACACCTTCCCGGGAAGGCGTCCAGGAGGCATCCGGAACAGATGCCCGAGCCACCTCAGCTGACCCCTCTCGATGTGGAGGAGCAGCGGCTCTACTCTGAGCTCCTCCCGGGTGACTGAGCTTCTCACCCTATCTCTAAGGGATCGCCCAGCCACCCTGCGGAGAAAGCTCATTTCGGCCGCCTGTATCCGTGATCTTGTCCTTTCGGTCATGACCCAAAGCTCATGACCATAGGTGAGAGTAGGAACGTAGGTTGACCGGTAAATCGAGAGCTTCGCCTTGCGGCTCAGCTCTTTCTTCACCACGACAGACCGGTACATCAACCGCATTACTGCAGAAGCTGCACCGATCCGTCTGTCAATCTCCCGTTCCATCCTTCCCTCACTCGTGAACAAGACCCCAAGATACTTAAACTCCTCCACTTGAGGCAGGAACTCTCCACCAACCTGAAGTGGGCAAGCCACCCTTTTCCGACTGAGGACCATGGCCTCGGATTTGGAGGTGCTGATTCTCATCCCAGCCGCTTCACACTCGGCTGCAAACCGTCCCAGTGCATGCTGAAGGTCCTGGCTTGATGAGGCCAACACGACAACATCATCCGCAAAGAGCAGAGACGAAATCGTGTTGTCACCAAACCTGACCCCCTCCGGCCCCTGGCTGCGCCTAGAAATTCTGTCCATAAAAATCATGAACAGAACCGGCGACAAAGGGCAGCCCTGCCGGAATCCAACACGCACCGGGAACAAGTCTGACTTACTGCTGGCAATACGAACCAAGCTCCTGCTCCGGTCGTACAGGGACCGGATAGCCCTTAGCAAAGGGCCCCGGACCCCATACTCCCGCAGCACCCTCCACAGGCCGCCGCGAGGGACACAGTCGAATGCCTTCTCCAAATCCACAAAGCACATGTGGACTGGTTGGGCAAACTCCCATGAACCCTCCAGCACCCTGTAGAGGGTATAGAGCTGGTCCAGTGTTCCACGGCCTGGACGAAAACCACACTGTTCCTCCTGAATCCGAGGTTCTACTATCGGCCGGATTCTCCTCTCCAGTACCCTGGCATAGACTTTCCCAGGGAGGCTGAGAAGTGTGATCCCCCTGTAGTTGGAACACACCCTCTGGTCCCCCTTCTTAAAAAGAGGGACCACCACCCCAGTCTGCCATCCCAGAGGCACCGTCCCCGACTGCCACGCGATGCTGCAGAGGCGTGTCAGCCAAGACAGCCCCACAACATCCAGAGACTTGAGGTACTCAGGGCGGATCTCATCCACCCCCGGTGCCTTGCCACCGAGGAGTTTCTTGACTACCTCGGTGACTTCAGCTTGGGTGATGGACGAGTCCACATCTGAGCCCTCAGCCTCTGCTTCCTCAATGGAAGACGTGACAGCGGGATTGAGGAGATCCTCGAAGTATTCCTTCCACCGTCCAACGACACCCCCAGTTGAGGTCAACAGCTCCCCACCTCTACTGTAAACAGCGTTGGTAGGGCACTGCTTCCCTCTCCTGAGGCGCCGGACGGTTTGCCAGAATCTCTTCGAGGCCGACCGATAGTCCTTCTCCATGGCCTCACCGAACTGCTCCCAGGCCCGAGTTTTTGCCTCCACAACCACCCGGGCTGTAGTCCGCTTGGCCTGCCGGTACCTGTCAGCTGCCTCAGGAGTCCCACAAGCCAACCAGGCCCGATAGGACTCCTTCTTCAGCTTGACGGCATCCCTTACTTCCGGTGTCCACCACCGGGTTCGGGGATAGCCGCCTCGACAGGCACCGGAAACCTTACGGCCACAGCTCCGAGCGGCCGCTTCGACAATGGAGGTGGAGAACATGGTCCACTTGGACTCAATATCTCCAGCCTCCCTCGGGATCCGGTCGAAGCTCTGCCGGAGGTGGGAGTTGAAGATATCTCTGACAGGAGACTCGGCCAAACGTTCCCAGCAGACCCTCACAGTACGTTTGGGTCTGCCGAGTCTGTCCAGCTTCCTCCCCCACCATCGGATCCAACTCACCACCAGGTGGTGATCGGTTGACAGCTCCGCCCCTCTCTTCACCCGAGTGTCCAAGACATACGGCCGGAGGTCGGATGAAATGACCACAAAGTCGATCATCGACCTACGGCCTAGGGTGTTCTGGTGCCACGTGTACTGATGGACACCCTTATGCTTGAACATGGTGTTCGTTATGGACAAGCTGTAACTAGCACAGAAGTCCAATAACTGAACACCGCTCGGGTTCAGATCAGGGGGGCCGTTCCTCCCAATCACGCCCCTCCAGGTGTCACTTTCGTTGCCCACGTGGGCGTTGAAGTCCCCCAGTAAAACGACGGAGTCCCCAGTCGGAGCACTTTCCAGCACCCCTCCCAGAGACTCCAAGAAGGCTGGGTACTCTGCACTGCCGTTCGGCCCGTAGGCACAAACGACAGTGAGAGACCTATCCCTGACCCGAAGGCGCAGGGAAGCGACCCTCTCGTTCACCGGGGTAAACTCCAACACATGGCAGCTGAGCTGGGGGGCTATAAGCAAACCCACACCAGCCCGCCGCCTCTCACCATGGGCAACTCCAGAGTGGTGAAGAGTCCATCCTCTCTCGAGGTGCCAAAGCAGTAGAGGATTTTTCAGCAATAACAATCTAAGGATCCAGCTGCAATGGTAAAATAAAAATTACCATCATGCTAACTCCCACTTCTTTCCTCACTCTAGTATAAAGCTCATATGCATAAATATTCAGGGCTCTTGCAAGGTTGCTTCTTTTGAAGAGTGAAATTGTTAGTTATGCCAGCATAAGGATGCAATCTTGCATCAATTTCTCAAAATTCATGCAGAAAATGGCTCGATTTTGCCTGGTGGCTTGAGCTGGAGGATATTGTTTGATAAAATTGATGTGCCCTAAAATATGAGCAGGCCACTTGAGTATTTAGAATAGTGCCAGCCTCATTTTCCATGCAAAGTGATATTTATCTAATATTCACAATTTTGTAGGAATAAACAGACAACAGTCGCCACAGACAAAAGATAATATTTCAGACAGAGCAAGATGATATTTTTAATAGGAACAGAATTCATAGCTTGTGCTAAGAAAATATACAGTAAAATGCTCCTATGGATCACAAGTGATTTAACTTTGACTGCACATCAATGTCAGTAGAGGAGGAGAGAGCTGTGATGGAGTAATACTGTTTTAATGTGGACCACTGCCATTGACAGCTGTGCAAAAGCAAGGATGTATGTCAGCGTGGGTACTCTTCCTCAGGGAGGGCTTTAATAAAGCTCATTCTGATAACCCAAAACTCAGAGCCGCCCGTTGCTCATTTAATTGGAAGCATTTATGTGAGCAGCAGCAGGAGAGGCCTTCGCTCTTGCTCTGGAATTAAAATGCTAATGCACTCGAAACAAACAAAACAAAGCATTTCTACATCTGGGATTTGCATGAACTTGAAAGTAGCCATGAAAGTCAATACCAGAGGACAGCAAGTTTGAAGAAGGAACATTTAGCCAGCATACGATATATGACTGGAATAGAAGCAACCATGCGTGAATCCAGGGACTGATGCAACAACAAAGGCAACATTTTCTCCCACTTTGAATCTTGCTTTTTCCTTGTCTTCTTTTTAGCCTCCCTCTGAGATGAGTGTAGGAGGGTGAGTGTTTATGAGTGGGCTGTAGTAGAAATAATGGTGGATGTTGTCTGTGCCAATGATGCAGGGAGAGGTATGATGGGTGTGCTATTCTACACTCACAGCAGGGGCATCCCCAGTGGGCTAGAGCCAGTGTCACCAACCTGGCTGCAACACAAAGATCTAACCAGCTGAGACAGTGCCTGACTGAAGGTCACATCAGGAAGAGAGGAAATGGCAGCACAGCAGGCAACCTGCTGATCAATACTAACACATTAATTGGTCAAAGTAGTATGAAAAATTACAGAATATATGGACCTGGAGTGCTTTCTGATTGAGATGCACAAAATCAGCTGTGATTATGTGTTAAAGCGATAGTTCACCCAAAATGAAGATTTGATGTTTATCTGCTGTGAAGAGTCTTCTTCTTCTTGTTTTACTGCGGATCACAGACTTATAAGTGAATTACCACCACCTATCTCTAAAATGGACCATTGACACTCTATCTACAATCTCAGTTAGGAGTGTCAATGGTACATTTGGTGATCCTCCGTAAAGCAAGAAGAAGAAGATGCCTCACGCACAGGCTGTGTTTTTAGAAGGCGCTCATACAGTTCAGAGTTCAAGCACTGCAGTGTTTCAGAGGTAAAAAACTATATAAATACTGTTCAATTTCTTGATGTATCATCACTAGCCATAGGGTATAATTTGGTTTTGTTTGTGTATTTTTGTTAGTTTTTTTTTTAGTTTTATTGTATGTTTTAACCTTGATTCCCCTCAACTTGCATTATATGGCTAACAGACTGCAACGGTGGGTTTTAAAAATCTCAGTTTGTGTTCGAATGAAGAAACAAAGTCACCTACATCTTGGATGCCATGGTGATAAGCAGATAAACATCAAATGTACATTTTTGGGTAAACTATCTCTTTAACAAAATTCTTCAAACACACAACATGAGCTAAAAGGGATCATAGGAAATCAAATTGTTTAATGTTCTTCCAAACCTATACTGTATGATTACTTTCATGAAAAATCACCTTCACAAAAGGTGTATAATATATTATATAATATAATATATATATATATATATATATATATTTTTTTTTTTTTCAGCATGTATTACACTGATCAAAAGTGACAGAAAAGATATTTATAATGTTATACTGTATAAGATTTCTATTTAAAATAAATAAAGTGATAATATATTTGGTAAATCGTGGCCTTGTGGTTAAAGAGCTTGACTCCTAACCCTAGGGTTGTGGGTTCGAGTCTCGGGCCGGCAATACCACGACTTAGGTGCCCTTGAGCAAGGCACTGAACCCCCAACTGCTCCCCGGGCGCTGCAGCATAACTGGCTGCCCACTGCTCCGGGTGTGTGTTCACAGAGTGTGTGTGTGTTCACTGCTGTGTGTGTGCTCTTTGGATGGGTTAAATGCAGAGCATGAATTCTGAGTATGGGTCACCATACTTGGCTGTATGTCATGTCACTTTCACTTTTGACAGCAATAACATTGATAATAATAATAAACATTTTTAACACTAAATCAGCATATTAGAATGATTTCTGAAGGATCATGTTGCACTGAAGACTGGAGTAATGATGCTGAAAATTCAGCTATCCAAGGAATGAATAATATTTTTTAAATATATTAAAATAGATATTATTTTTATTTGAAATTGTAATACTAGATTAAAATATTACTGTTGTACTTTATCTTTGATAAAATAAATGAAGTCTTGGTTAGCATCCAATACTTCTTTCGAAAACATTAACAATTCTTAAGAACGCCAAACTTTTAAACGATAGTGTAGGTGAATGAGAACTGAGGTAGTCATGCTACAAGAAGGAGAAAAGGCACTATAAAAAAAATCTCATAAAAGTGGTCCATAAGATTTGATGATGAGGCTTTTCAGTGAATAACACCCTGCATAAAGTCAGTTCTTCATACATATCTTTTGTTTGACTTTGACTGATGAAGCTGCATGGGTTACTTTTATGATCTTTTAAAGTGCTTCTTTGTCCTTTGCTCATTGACAGCCAAAACGATGTGGCCTTTTATCAGTATTTATTTCTTGTTATTTTCTTCCGCTGCATGGGCTGGGAGCCAGGGATAAAGCTGGCTGCAGGGACCACAGGGCTACCGTGACATTTAAAGTGTGGATAGATGAGCAATGTATCATGTATCAGAGTGAATTGAGGGGAGTGACTAGAAAGCCCTACTTTATGGGAGTGCATTTTTAAGGACACAGAGTCCTGCTACCAGCAGGCTTCTGCATTGTACATCAGATTTAAATATCTGGAGAATGCAGCAGGGCACATACATACAGGACATTTCAATATTTTAAGTGATCTAACTGTAATGTACAACAGGTTCTCTTCAGGTACCACACACCATCATGAAAACCATTAAGAGTCTGACAATACTAATGATGAAAAATATTCATGTTAATGAATTCATGCAGTTCAATGAATACATGCATTCATACATTAAAATAGAAATTTCTTATAGTTCGATACAATCTTATCCACTGCCGTACACGGTTTTTCACAGAGCATCATTCCCTACTTATTTCTGGGCATATTTCCAAACAAACACAACAAAAAACAAGACGCAACAATTTCCAAAGAAAGACCATTTTCATTAAGTGCATTAGTGCCTGCCCATTCCACAGGAACAATCAGCTATGAGAAGATTTATATCACAATTTCATATATTTTAAGCAAAAAAAAGTAGGTTTGGAGATTGGATACAATTACAAAGGTACAAGACTGTATTTAACTCAGATTGTGTGCAGGAAAAAATACCATGAATTATATAATCAAATGAAAAATGATGGAGAAATATAAAACTATTCAATTAAAGCTGTTGATTATATCTATATAAACAATATACAGTATTTTTAAATATAGTTATTTTTGCATGTATATATATAGAGAGAGAGAGAGAGAGAGAGAGAGAGTAGTTTGTCACAAAAAAATCCAGCTTTTAAACAAGATTATTTAAAGAAATATTGAATAATGTGAAATGTACAGCATATACGATTGATTAACAACATCTTAAATTCTCCATTTACAATAGGTTTGTATTTATAGGTTTATTTAAGGTTGTTTAATTCTGTGAGGCAAAACATAATGCAGTCGCCATGTTATTTTGCCATGACTTGTGACATCATAAGTTTAAGTGGATACAATTTTTCTCTGTCTGTAAACAGTTTAGTCAAAGGTCAGTCTGAATTAGCAATGCCCTAAATGTGCTATGGCTGAGGGGCCTGCCTGTCTTACAAAGGTGTTTAAAAGAGGACGGTGGCCTCTTAGCGAACAAGATTATACGTCAGTGAAAGAACAATAACATATTCACAAGCTCTGCCTCAGGTTTCACAGTACTGGTCTTGTATAATAATTACAGCAATAACAAAAGGTGAGATTCTGATTAAAAATTTGCAAGGAAAAGAAGTAACTGCAGTCCCCTGGGCACGTATTAGCATTCAGATGCCATTTTACTCATATTGAATGGATCAGCAAAACTAATTTCTTATTGGATCTGTTTGCACAGGGTAGGGTAGAGAACTGTCCCTGGTGGCTGATAACCTGCCTTTATGTAATTTGGCGAGGAGATGTATCTCAGTCAAATGTAAGTATGAAAACATTTAAATTCTTATTCTTAGATGACATTTCTGGCACTCCCTGAGTGGTAGTTTACATGCTTTATAGTTTGTTGTGCTGTGAGCTCTGAGCTCATTTAGGCTGCCAGGCAAAGCGAGGAGAAAAAGGGCTCCCTTTAAAACAACACTGCTTAATCAACTCCGTGTCAAGATAGCCCAGTTGAATCACAACTTGGAGCCGCGTTGCCATGGTTTCTGTCTCGACCCCCAACTAGCTGCCTACAGTTTGGTTTGTTTGTTTATTCCTCAGGATAAAACTGCTATCAACATTACAAGTGTGTGAAACCTCTGTTCTATAAAACTGTGTAAAAATTGTGGTCTATTACTCCATGATGTGTTTGTAACGCACCAGCAATAGATGATATACAATTCACGGACTGGAAGAGACAGTAAAGGATGACATACATCTCCGCTCTCTGAAAACAGTGTACATTTACAGAATACTGAAAATGGGACATTTGGCTTACCTGAACAAATCAGTTTCATCAACATGTACTCCCTGCCACAGTCTTTCCTATAGTAACATCTTAAACGATCCACCAAACAGGTTCCAATTCTGACCTTCTCCTTTTTGCAAAGAAGGATGATGTTCTCATCTGCAGGAATGAGAGCGAGATCAAAGGAGAGAAAGAGTGAGTAAAAAGCCACAGCCACACAGATGTTTAAAAGCCCTGTGGATACATCTCACCCAGTGACTAGCCACCTTATTTCAATCATATGACCACAGACTCTTCATATTATTTATAGCAAGTTCATCATTCCAAGCCAAAACATATCAAGTCAGTTTTGAGGACATTCGTCCAAAATTGTAGACTAATTAACCATCTTTGACACTTCAGCTTGTGTACTAAAGTGCCTCTAAAGTCGTCTTTACTACTGGGAAACTCTTGAGATAATTTTGATACCAGAGTTTCCGAGTTGGGCGAGCCATAAACTTTAAACATGGTGGAGGGGACGACCACTGCTGCTGCGATTGCTATTCTTTATTGGTTTCTTTTTTTTTCACACAACAATTACATCACTTTGTCTTGTTGCTAAAGTACAGTAGTGTTTATAGGCTATATATGAACAATTTTGAAGCATATGTTTAATAAACAGTAAAATAAGCATGCATCTATATGATTGCCAACCGATGTGATGCTACATTTTATTATTTATGACAGCAATGCACTTGAATGCGACAATCTCGTAATCACAAAAGGGGGGAATAGCAATTTTTCGATAGCATGTGAGGGGAACATTACTCTGACTACAAGACAAATGCATAATTTCATATTTACAAGATTACAAATCTTGTTTTTATATCTTCTGTAAGTCCAGTTAACTTCGATAACAATCTGAATTGAGTTAACTTGTGAAGGGTTTGATTGATCTGCTTGATTACGAAAAGCGTTATTTAACAAGTGCAAAGAACAGCATCTGTACCATCTACAACTTGATGACTTCAAAGTCAATACTCTGGGTTATTTATTTTACGTAATGTAGCATAACTTACCAGGGCCCATTAGCCAGGCTACTGGCGATTTACTTTTTGCATTTGACCATATATATTTGAAAAACAAATAAACCCACCTGTATTATGAAAATGGAATTTAAACTTATTCTTGTTTTCTTGTTCTGACTAATTCTAACATTAACTAGCATTTTCATAAACATAACATGCGGATTAAAATGGAACAGCATCTAATAATTGAATGGCATAAAGTGCACTTACCTCCAGAAGACCTAAAGAAACTGCCTAATTATTCAGGACTCACAAGTACATTTGTGAAAACATGCATAAAACACTCAAATAAAAAGTACTCACATGTCTTGGTGTAATTCTTGCCAGTATTGATTATATCTGAAGTAGTGAAAACAAGATGACAGTGCAGGAGTAGAACTACAATTGAAAAAAGAGAGAAAGCAAGGGTAAAATAGATTTATATCATTATAAGGTATTGTTTTATTTTAAGGTTGATGCTGACAGTGTTACATCTCATGGGGTCTCAGGTGTGTGTGCAGGTGCAATCATTCAGAATCAAGGGAGACCAACTGACTAGAGCAACAAGCTACAGTCTAACTAATAATAAAACAAACTATGAGTGGGACACAGTGACCTTAATGTTCCTATTACATTATTAAGTTATGAAAATTCACAACTCAGACAGACAGACAGATGCACAAAAGCACTACACACAATAATTTTAACTTTTAATTTCAAATACTTACAAAGATCTATTATCTGATTTGTTTTTTTATATGATAAACAAGTTATAAAGCTATTAAAATCCGTTTGTGCATTTTAAGTGAAAAACAATAGACGAAGATTTACTAAACACATAACTTAAAACATGAACCTGTGAAACAAGGTAAAACGAGAACATTGTGTGGAGGCTCTATGACTTTAAGGTAAGGAACAGGTGAAGTAACCCACTTACCCGCTCGCAGATGAGAAAATAGCCCCATGCAACTGAACGTCGGTGTTTCTCGGATAGCTCTAAAAAGCCCATATGGACTCAGCTGCAGATGAATTTTACTCTTCTAACCTCCTCAGTTACGTTTAAGCACAATCCTGCAAATTCAGCTCCTCGCCATGTCTAAATATCTCGCGCGGTCGTGTTGTCTATGCACGCATGTGCCACCGATCACAGACTAGGCTACATCAAATCACCTGACAGAGATGCGCGAACGCCGCTTTACTCCGAATCCAAAACGATTTCTTACTTGATCACGGCACTTTCATTACAGTGACTGTAAAAAAATCATAGTAAACAACTGATGTATCTGTATCCTCGCCACATCATGGCTGAGTCTCCCGGCACTTCATAAGGCTTTCTGAATAAAGAAATGAGGGCAGATGATGCTGTGCCATTATACAGAGAGAGAAAGAGAGAGAACACTGCACTCACGACAGACAGACGAATAGTAGCCTACTGGGAGAGTAAATCATATATTTCAGCAGAAATAGATATAAAAAAGAAACAGATAAAAATCATAACATTGTAGTTAATGCTTTGTTAAATGCCATTAAATAAATGGAGCAACTATCATCATTAGCCTACAAGGTCAATTATTCTCCCTATAGTAAATCTCAAAACTTCACTGCAATGGATCTTTTTAAATTCCAACATAACAGAACATTAAACACATTCCTATCATTATTATTTTATCCCCTGCCCATAATGGTAATAAAACCTATTCATGTAATTTCAACAACACAAATAAATGAACATGGGCACAAATTAATATGTTGCGGACACATATAGCCAAACTGTCTAGGCCTATTATTTATTTTTTCCATGTGTCATGTGCAGGACTCCATAAAACACAACTTGTGAATAAACACATTAATATTGAAGCTTATTTCCAAGCAAACTGCACACAATGATATTGTGAAAAAATTTTCAAGACTTGTGCAGCTTATTTCAGTTACATAATTTGAAAAAAAAGAAGAAAAAAATATAACACGATGATTGTTATATGATTATATATATATATATATATATATATATATATATATATATATAGATAGATAGATAGATAGATAGATAGATAGATAGATAGATAGATATTGTCATTAAGTAAAAATCCATGAATACATAACACCTGAAAATTCAGTTTTACATTAACCAACTATTTGTTTCTTCAGAAAACAATAATGTATAAATAGAGATGGATGGTCATAACTGGCACTTGTTGGTGGATGAATATTAAAGAGATTCAGAATATAATCTGGTATTAGCTGACATTTGTAAAGAGATGAACAGTAGAATGTGTTTATGAAAGTGGCATATATATTGGCATTTAAAAATGTCTTGGGACTTTAGTACCCAGAATAAATTTTAGTCCCCAGAGGAAAGAGGAAAGACAACATACTGTGATCTGATAATAGTGGCTGTATAGCTGTCAGTGTTCCTTTACTGTGGCTTACATGAAACTCAGGAAAGTCCCTTCTCTTTACTTGTCTTTTTGCAGCTGTTACATCTCAGAGGAGGTATAGTACAGCAGGTCAGCATTTTTTAAGTGCAAGTGACTTTCTCACTTTCTCACACGAGTACAAGATCACACCTTTGGGATTTGAGAATGCAACAGCTCAGCAGATATAAATGGGAACAGAATGGCCATAAGCCATTAGATGAATTGCCATTGCTTGTTTCAAATCTCAACAGCCCCTCGCTCTTGGCATGAGCCGTGCTGCGCCATACATCACGCTTCGCATAATTTACTGAAAAGACATCTGTTATTATTATCATACGTAAAATGTAGAAGCATTTTATAAAGTTCTGCATATTTGTATTTCAGAGCTGTCTATGTATTTGTGGTCACCTCGGCCACACACACAGTCCAAAAAAAAACAAATAACAGAATATATGGAAGAAAAAGATCCACAACCAACCGAGAGAACCACAACCTTATGAGGACTGTCAAGCAAAACTGATTCAAGAATTTGAGTGAACTTCACAAGGAATGGACTGAGGCTGGAGTCAAGGCATCAAGAGCCACCACACACAGACATGTCAAGGAATTTGCTGAACCACAGACAACGTCAGAGTCATCTTACCTGGGCTAAGGAGAAGAAGAACCAGACTGTTGCCCAGTGGTCCAAAGTCCTCTTTTCAGATGAGAGCAAGTTTTTGCAAGAGTGGAGAAGCTCATAGCCCAAGTTGCCTTAAGTCCAGTGTTTAGTTTCCACAGTCTGTGATGATTTTGGGTGTAATGTCATCTGCTGGTGTTGGTCCATTGTGTTTTTTGAAAACCAAAGTCACTGTACCAGTTTACCAAGACATTTTGGAGCACTTCATGCTTCCTTCTGCTGACCAGCTGTTTGAAGATGCTGTTTTAATTTTACAGCAGGATTTGGCACCTGCCCACACTGACAAAAACACCAAAAGTTGGTTAAATGACCATGGTGTTGGTGTGCTTGACTGGCCAGCAAACTCACCAGACCTGCACCCCAGAGAGAATCTATGGGGTATTGTCAAGAGAAAAATGAGAAACAAGAGAACAAACAATGAGCAGATGAGCTAAAGGCAACTGTCAAAGAAACCTGGGCTTCCATACCACCTCAGCAGTGCCACAAACTGATCACATCCATGCCACGCCGAATTGAGGCAGTAATTAAAGCAAAAGGAGCCCCTACCAAGTATTTAATACATGTACAGCAAATGAATCAACAAATTACTAAAAATGTTTTATTTTCTTTAATTGGTTGAGATTTTTGTTAAATGTGAGCCAAAATCATCACAATGTGTGGGTCCCCAGAATCAGGGTTGAAATTCACTATTTTAGGGCAGCCACTTTCAAATCACATTGGAATAATGGTCTGCCTTGAGTGTGAGAATGGTTCTCAGTTTCAGTAATCCAGCTGTTTAGTTGCTATATGTGACTTCTATTTATCACATGATGAACCACTAGTTCATTTAGAAACTCAGAAGACATGGTTTTGAATTATGCTGAAGAGTTTTTCTGAAGAATCTTTTAAGGCTATTTTACACTGCCACTGGATGTACATCACTTAGGAATACCCAGATCTGACAAAATTAATAACAAAAACAAGCACAGACCAGTGCAACAGATGCTAACAACAAACGTGTCTGTCGATGCAGTGTTCTAACTCTATCTACTAGCTGTTCTTTCCTTTTTCTCTCTCACTATTAGCAATACACTACAAAGGTTCAAAGAAAAAAAAAGTTCAGCAAGGACACATTACATATTACTAACATTTTGGCATTTTATTAGTGTTATAAAGCACATATTAATGCGTTATTCTGCATGACCAACTATTAATAACTATAACTATTAATAAGCAGCAAATTAGGAGTTTTTTTGAGGGAAACCTCCTCGTTAATAGTGAATATTTTCCCGATTCTAAAGTGGTAGCAAAAAACCCTGACCTTCTAACACAAGCACTCTCTGCTCAGTTTCTGTTCTATCGGCTTGTTTTCTTTTTACATATTAAAAAACAACATCAACAAAAAATGTACACTTTAACACTAACGTTTTCTATTTTTTTCTATTCTACAGATGTTTTCTTTTTATTTATTATAAAATAAATAACTAATAATAATAATAATAATAACTTGCTATGTGTACTGCACTAGACAATCAGGGACTTGTCACAGCTGTTACATTATTGCTCTTCTGAGAAAGTCAAAAGTGCCCCACTTTGCCCTAATTCACTCTAATAGGCTACAGTGACAAGGACATTAAAATGTTGCCTTATGTGCTCATTTACACTTTCTTTCTTTCTTTTTTCCCCTACGTTTCTGGTTGCTGAGGGTTGTATAATACATGAAGTATGACTCAATATGGTACAAAGGGCTTGGAGAGGGTGACGAGATCTCAGTGACTACTTTTTAAAAACAAGTTTTTTATCAATCTTTCCTTTAACATCCATGGAACCTTTCAAATGCACAAAAGTTCCTTCATAATTATTATTTTGAGAACTATTCACTGAAACGTTCTTTGGGGAACCCCAAATGGTTCCTACAGTATATGTTGCTGTGACAACCTTCTTTTGGAACCTTTATTTTTAAGTGTGCAGTTGAGAAGTGTATAATTCTGCTTCAAATTCCCAATATTGCTGCTACGGCTACTAAAAACACATGCACATGTACACAAGAGACCGATAGACACATATGCAGGTGTCCCCCGGTGTGTCTGTGCGAAAGAGTGTGTGAGTGTGCAACATGTACATGACATTAGCCAAGGAAGACATCTGATTGAACTCTCTGTGAGGGCATTAGAGTGGAAGGTACATCGTGGCTTGCTGAGAGAGCGAGAGGGAGGGAGAGAGCGGGTATGTGACAGGGACAAGTGTTTCTGGATGAGATTATATAACATTCTTGTGCTGGAATCTTTAGTGGAGCCAATCTACATTTTTTCATTATTGTAAGAAGAGGTGTGGTCATTAAAAATGTTCACATTCTGAGTGAGAGAGAAGATATGTGACAAAGGTTAAAAAGGTGAAGGGATTTCCTTGGATTTGCTGACCTTTCCAAATCCTCACTTCTCCTTCTCATTTCTCTGCTTCTTGGAGGCATTAAACAGAATCCATTTCTATTTCAAAAATCATTTACCTGTGTGGATGAAATGGAGGAGACAAGGGCAGATGAAACAGACATGCTTAAATATTGCACTGATCTCAGATGAGTCTAACTGCCGAGTTTATTGTAAAGGAGAGATTAGCTGCAGCATTTATTTGAAATAGGAATCTTTTGTCACGATATATATGTTTTTGTCATGTTTGATCAATCTGCTGCATAGTAATAAAAATATAAATTCTTAAAAAAAAAAAAACTGAGTAAAAAAGTAAAAAAGTAAAAAAGTAAAACTGTAAGAAGCAAAAGAAAATAGTTGATGCCTTAATGTATTATCAGATTTTTTTGTTTCACTGAAATCTAAATGGCTGCAGATTACAAATCTGCACCAAATAAATTAATTAATAAATGAAAAAATATATAATGTAAGAAGACTCCTGATGCTGTTTTTTTAATTCGAGCTGTTCATAACAGGCCAGACTTCACTGACCCTTCACTGTAATGATATTGTGCTGTCCTCTTGTGTTCACGTTGTCAAATTACAATTGCTTTGAAAGCTTTATTTCTCATTACGAATCCGCGGTTTTTTCCCCGATAAATAATAAAGCGATCGATAAATGATCAAATGTCATAAATATAGCGATCGATAAATGATCAAATATTGTCTTCGTAGATTTGATCGTATCTTGTTTTTTTTTTTTTTTTTTTTTAGAAACTTCCTTTAAAACTACAGTGGAAATGGGGATTTACTGTACTACCATAAACGAGTTTTCTTGGAGTCTCTCCTAATACATTGAGGTGAGCAAGCAAGCAAACAAACAAGAAAACAAATAAAATAATGATTGAGCCTACTTTTTATTCAGCAAGGCAACATTAATAATAAAAAAAACAGTAAAGACATTTATATTGTTACAGAATAATTATATTTCAATTAAAATTTTATTTGAAACTTTATTTATTAAAGAATCCTGAAAATAAATGTATCATGGTTTTCACTAAAATATTAAGCAGCACAAGTGGTTTTAAAATTTATGATGAGGAAAAATTTTCTTGACATAGGCTAGATAGATTTAGATAAGTTTCTTCCATCTGTATATGATCGTGGAGCTCAACTAGACTGACCATCAGCTTCTTGGTCACCAGTTTAGACTGGTCCTTCTCCATCAATTGGGTGACTGCAATGCTGCAGACATTTTTCTGTACCCTTCCCCAGATCTGTGCCTTGATACAATCCTGTCCCGGTGGTTTACAAACAAGTTGTAGCTTGTGCTCTGACATGCACTGTTAACTGTGGGACCCTATAGACAGGTGTGTGCCTTTCCAAATCATGTCCAATCAACTGAATTAACCACAGTTTGACCCAATCAAGGTGCAGAAACAGCTCAAGGATGATCAGTGGAAACATGATGCACCTGAGCTCAATTTTAAGAGTCATGGCAAAGGCTGTGAATACCTATTTACTTACTTTTTTATGTTTATAAATTTGCAAAGATAGATAGATAGATAGATAGATAGATAGATAGATAGATAGATAGATAGATAGATAGAATCAGTCAATCAATCACTCGATCAGCAGAATGTGTTCTGAAAGATTGTGTGAAACTAAAGATTGGAGTAAAGCTGAAAATTCAGCTTTGCCATCAGAGGAATAAATTACATTTTAAATGTATTAAAATGGAAAACAGTTATTACATTTTTTATTTATTTTTACTGTAGGCCTATATGTTAGCAAATAAATTCAGCCTTGCTAGCATAAAATATTTCTTTCAAAACATTAAAACATACTGTCTACCAACATTTAAACTGTTTTGTTTATATATATATATATATATATATATATATATATATATATATATATATATATATATATATATATATATATATATATATATATATATATATATATGTGTGTGTGTGTGTGTGTGTGGGTTTAATATGACTGATACGTAAAGGTGCACTGTGTAATTTTTAGCGGCATCTAGCGGTGAACTTGCGAACTGCAACCAATGGCTCAGTTCCCCGCTCAAGCAACGGTGACAGCAGAGAGCAATGAGATTTCTTTACAAAGGTAAATCAAGGATTTATATTTACTTAATTATTCAATAAAACAATGTTATTGCGAATGTCTATGTAGAGCCTACTTGTTCATCATTGTGTCAGTGTTTTATTCGCAAAAACAACAAAGTGACGAAACGCGTTTTTTAGAGCAGTTTGGCTGTTTAGGGCTACTGTACAAACATGGTGGCGACTTCCATGTAAGGGGACACGCAGTGTATGTATATAGAAATAGCTCAATCTAAGGTGATAAAAACATAACGGTTCATTTAGAAAGGTCTTTATACACCTCTGAAAATATAGTTATATATATTATATTAAATTTCTGTAAATAGATTGTTGTAATTAATACACATGGCACCTTTAATCTAGAATAATGCTCTGAACAAAATTATAAAAACAAGACTTTTGTTTTTGCCCCCATTTTTCATGAGCTGAACTCAATAAGACTTTTTCTGTGTTTTCTATCTTTTTCTTTTTCTACACAAAAGGGTTCTCAAATATTGTTCACAAATCTGTCTAAATCTGTGTTAGTGAGCACTTTTCCTTTGCCTAGATAATTCATCCACCTCACAGGTGTGGCATATCAAGATGCTGATTAGACAGGATGATTAGACAGCTGTGCCAACTGCCAAGTTGCTAGATATTGGCAAAAACTGGAACACGCTGTCGTATACGCTGATCCAGAGCATCTCAAACATGCTCAATGGGTGACATGTCCGGTGAGTATGCTGGCCATGCAATAACTGGGATGTTTTCAGCTTCCAGGAATTGTGTACAGATCCTTGCAACATGGGGCCGTGCATTATCGGCCCCAATGAAGACAAGGAGCATGCAGGTGAGCTTCCCTGAGATGGTTTCTGACAGTTGGTGCAGAAATTCTTTGGTTATGGAAACCGATTGTTGCAGCAGGTGTCTGGGTGGCTTTTCACAGACGATCTTGGAGGTGAAGATCCTGGATGTGCAGGTCTTGGGCTGGTGTGGTTACATGTGGTTTACAGCTGTGAGGCCGGTTGGATGTACTGCCAAATTCTCTGAAACACCTTTGGAGACAGCTTATGGTAGAGAAATGAACATTCAATTCATGGGCAACAGTTCTGGTGGACATTCCTGCAGTGAGCATGCCAATTGCACGCTCCCTAAAAATTGCGAGATCTGTGGCATTGTGCTGTTTGATAAAACTGCACATTTTAGAGTGGCCTTTTATCGTGGCCAGCCTAAGGCACACCTGTGCAATAATCATGCTGTCTAATCAGCATCTTAATATGCCACACCTGTGAGGTGGATGAATTATCTCAGCAAAGGAGAAGTGCTCACTAACACAGATTTAGACAGATTTGTGAACAATATTTGAGAGAAATAGGCCTTTTGTGTACATAGAAGAAGTCTTAGATCTTTGAGTTCAGCTCATGAAAAATAGGGGCAAAAACAAAAGTGTTGCATTTATAATTTTGTTCAGTGTATATGCTGTAATATAAGCCTATGCACATTATTAGTGCATGATATCCAACACATTAAATAATGTCAATGAATTGAACGTCATTGAAGTATTACCATTTTTTTTGTAAAAAAGAAAAGAAAAAAAGAGTAATTTGTTGAATGACGTGTTAAACAAATAAATGAACACTTGGCGAACATAAAATAATTTTTCCAAAGAAGAACTATTGAACGGCAGTGTAACTGAATCTAGAAATAGGTACTGGATTAAACAAGACAGCATGGGTTATACAAAAACCAAAAAAAAAAAAAAAATGATCTGTTCATTGTAAACAAGCCATTAAATTGTATACACAACGAATGAGTCTACAGCCTCAGGAAGTCCCAGCTGGGTGTTAGGGCGTGACATCACTGTGGAATTTCCGCTAACGTGCCACTATCTGTTTGATCTGTTTGTCTGTGCGATAAACAACATACATTGTGAACTTCACCTAAAGGTACCCTGTGCTACCCACACAGCATCCGTTTAATAAGACACAAACACTCTTCTGTCTTCACACACACACACACACACACACACACACACACACACACACACACACACACACACACACACACACACACACACACACACAGACACACAAACACACACACACATTTGTTTTTGTGAAAAGTGGGGAGATCCCATAGGCGTAATGGTTTTTATACTGTACAATTGTATATTCTATGGCCCTACACCAACCCTACACCTAACCCTAACCCTCACAGGAAACTTCGTGCATTTTTATTTTCTCAAAAAAACTAATTCTGTATTGTTTATAAACGTTTTGAAAAACAGGAACATGGGTTATGTCCTCATAAGGCACCCTCTCCTTGTAATACCTGTGTCATACCCATGTCATTATACAGAGTGGAGTCCTGATATGTCACACACACACACACACACACACACACACACACACACACACACACACACACACACACACACACTTTTCTACAATTTATTTTATGTTAAGGACACTAACTATTTTATGGAAGTTTATTATTCAAATACAAAATTGGCAGTTTCAAAACACACACAAACAAAAATGGAAACAATAGAAAAAAGGCACATTTTTTGTCCATCTTAACACCAGACTGTAACACACACAGGTGAACCACATAGTGAAATGTTTAGTCTGACTGCCCAACACTGACAGCTACTGGACCTTCCCAATAAATCTCAGACACTTTTATGCATTAAAACAAATGATCATTAAACACACTATACACTTTAAACTGGCCATAATGTCAATTTTTGCTAATTCAAAGCATACATGAAATATGATAACAATAATGAAAAATCACATAAGCTATCAACTGAAGGCCATTTTAGTTACGATTCCAGTTTTTCTTCAACTTTCTGTACATTTGTTTTATTTGAGATACATGATGGTCATTTCCATCATGAGGAGATTTGCAGTCTGATTTTCATTTGCTGTAATAGTCTTTGCCCAGTAGATGCATACTCTAGTAAATGAACATCTAATTCTACAACCAGAATAACGCATGAGAATTATAAGAAATTTCTCTAAAAAGATTGTATGGTGAAAAAAAAGGAACATTCAAGAGCAGCATCGTTTGTCTTGAAGGACAATGCCTTTGTGACCAAGACAGCTTGACTTATATTGTTCTTAAACATTTTCCTGCTATCCTTTCTTTATCCCTCCAAGACGAGAAAACAGGAAAACGGTTTCAATCTGTTCCTTCACTTAAAAGATAAGGGAGCCGGAAGTGTGTTCCCTTGTGCTCACACAGACAGGAAGTCTGAGAGAAGTTTGACTGAGCTGCTCATGTTGAACGAGACGGGAGAAGAGTGCTAGCCTTGTAATTCCCTACAGGAAAGGGAGAAGGTGGCTTCCTTGTATTGTGCCCATGGTTAATGGGGGAACAGGGTACAGTTTGTGCACAGAAGTAAATATTTAAGGAATAAAGATGGTTTACAAAATTTTCAATGAAAGGAGATCCTCTTGTCTATTTACAGTAGTCTTGAATGAAAGACAAACAATATTGTCAAGACACTGACTGGCCTGCTACATATTTTGGTTGGAACTATCATTAGAATATTTAAAAAGCTACATGTCTTTGTTAAATATATAGCCACACTTTTGATTCACTTGGTAATACAGTTATTCACTTCTCACATTTCAACAGACATTAAACTCACTGCATGTTTCCTGAGACGTCTGCAATTGCCTTATAATGGTGGACCTTTGAGGTTTGGGCTTTACTCATTACAATAGATGTGCTGATGATTCCTGTCAAATAAACTTGGAGTAGCCTTTAATTCTTTCAAAGTACAGTTATCACCACTTCCTCTGTTGCTCCCATGGCAATACAGTAGTTTTCCTGATGAGAAGAGTCTGCTGAACAATGCTGGCTCTGCCATTACACTGACTTTGAATCCAGTAAACACTTGTATACATTAAAAAGAAAATAATCATAAGCTGAGTATTTTTTATAGGAAAACAATATGTGAAAACCAATGTAAAAATATTAAGAACAACACAGTCTCATTGTTACTTGTAACTTTTAAGCCTGGTTGCAAATTCATATCATTTGTATTATCTCAGTTTTAGGTTACTGGCTAGATTCAGGGATGGATGACATTTTCATATGAATCTAATTGTACAAATGAATAAGAATTTACCACCAAGTTGCCGAAACTTAAAATAATTATGTTTTCTCATGAGACTGTGTTGAGTAAAACAATATACACTAAAAGAAGAAGAAAAAAATCCTTCACAAATAAACAAAGATTAAATCAGATTTGCTGTAAGGATAAACCAGAGAGTTTGTCCAACCAGTGTCCAATGCTGTTTTATACAAAACCCACCTGGACAAAACCAGTCTGAAAAACCCAAGACAGTTTTTCTACTAACATACACTTGTTCTACGAAAATTACAAATACAGTAGTGCTCATCATAAACAAGTAACAAGTATTGGCACTTGTTAATCCCTTTCTTAAAGGGACCCTTACAAAAAGTCCCATGAAGAGGAGACAGCAGTCTCCTGATGTGTCCTCCTAGGACGATGGCTACCTGATAACCCAGGCCTTCAGTAGGATCAATCGGAGCTATCAGAGTCCGAGCCGTCTACTCCATAGAGCTGAGCCAGGGTCCTGAAACGAGGTCCCCACTCATGCAAGAAGTCGTAGTCCAGATTGGACCCACTGGAAGATGAGTCCAAAGAGCTGAGGGAACCGGCCAGGGATTCAGATCCCTCAAAGCCATAGATGTATAAAGTATCGTAAGGAATCCCATCACGGTCTTGGTCAGCCTCATCTTTCTTCACCTCGATCATCATAGCCATGTCACCTTTACAAGCAGAGGGTTTCTTCACCACGGCGTACAGCGAAGGCCCCGTGCCAGGCCGAAAGCTGCTGTCGTGACAAGCAGAAGACAGGATGGAGACGTCATAACCGTTTGTGTCCATTTCTCCACCGCCTTCCTCATCATATCTCACCAGCTGCTCGTGGATCTCGCCAGCAGACTTGGCAACCAAAACTTCCTTCTGATAGCGCTTCCGCAACACAATGAGGATGACGATGACTGAGAGGATGAAAGAAACAGACACTATCAACATTCTAATATCAACATCTTTTGAAACATCTTCCTGGTTTATTTCTGTAATGTAAACTCATGCTAAATTTTAATTGGAAACACAAGTTTCAAACATCCTTTTTTTTTCTAGAAATCAACAAATGAACGAAGTGAACGAGTGGAAGAGAATATAAGGTGGTGTTGAAAAGAAAGTCTCTTATTATCACAGGGGTCTGCGAATTTTTCTCGTCTGTGTATGATGCTGTGACTGCAGATCAGTGGCTTGTCTAAATTGTCATCACTTTTGCCTTGTTTCTCACCTCTAGAAATGCAAGCACAAACCTCAACTTTGGAAAAGGTGTAGAGATGCAAGCAAAATGTAATCTCACACTTGTCTGTCTCAGTCTGTCACTGAGGTGGTACCTTTTTAAATTTTACTAGTAAGTGCTTTTACTAATAATACTTTAAGGTTCTAAAATGCGTGGTAAAGACATGATAAACATATGTACTGGGTACTGCCCCAGTGATAGCTTTTGGATATTTTTTCCTCATTATATATACAGTAGTACACTAACTAACAATGATAACGCAAATATGGAGCTAAGCGACTCCCTTACATGCTCTTATTTACAGTGTTCAGTACCTGGGCTATTTATACAACCAGACCACTTAAAGGATCTTAAGATGGTGAATAAAATATACAGAGTCTCCACTTGGGAAATTATGGAGAAAAGTCTTTCCTCAAAGAAAGGATTTAAAATGTTCACATGTATCATTAATATAACCACGCTCCTGTCAAGTCATGAATCCTGCATAATCTGTTTCGCTTGGCTTGATTAAACGATGCATTTGCTTTTTAAAAGCGTGTTTCTTTTTTATTTCGTAAACAAGGAAAACACTGAAGAATGAGTCACTGGCCTTGCATGGATATCTTTGTAATAGAAAGAAGAAAAACAAGTGAGATAAGAGATGTGTGTGAATGTACCCAGGATGGTGACGATGCAGAGAAGAATAGCTAAGAGGGCACTGAAGCTCATTCCAGTCTGGGCGTAGGCCTTACAGTACTCCACACGTCTACCCGTCTGGCATGTGCACACTTTAATCTGGAGGTGCTCAGTTCTCTTCTGTTCTGGTTTCCCTCCATCAGTGATTACGATTTCCAGCACATGTTCCACTGAGTGCTTTGTACTCAAACCACCTTGCTTCAGCTTTATGGTCGCAGTGTTATCTACAACAAAATTTTAATAATTGAAGAGATGCATTCATTAATTTCACTTTTATTCAAGGGAAATAACCGACTGTGTATGCCACAGCTGCAAGCTAACAATTTTCATCAGGAATGCTATTGTTGTAATTGGACTCTTCTTTTGTTTTCTGTAGATGCTTGGAGGGAAATGTTGCTGAGATTCTTGTGACAATTCAATGCAACCAGGCCTAAGAATATCCCATTTCACACAATGGTAGGAAGAGTAAATCTTCACCTTGACATTCGTGTGGCATTCTGAGCAAAGCCAGTTGCAGTTGTGAAAAGCAACATTGTTGTCACTTGAATACATGGCTAGAAATAAAAATAAATGTAATTATTTTATAAATTACACTTATGGATTAAAACATGTTTGGGGACTTGTTGGTGTGTTTTTGAAAGAGCTCACCAAGACTGCATTTATATATCAGAAACACAATGAACAGTAACATTGTGAAATTACTATTATAATTAACTAAAATAACCGTTTTCCATTTTATAAACCACAGTGTTCTGAAAATGTTCCTCAGTCTGGCACATTTAGAACATGGAGTGTCAGATCACAGATTCACTGTGCATGGCTGCTGCTTTTAGAAAGCTTGTACCTAATGCATTCTACAGTATTTTGGTGGGTTTTGTCCTATTCCTTTTATGCCTGACTACTCTAGGAATAAGCAGTGGTTAGTCTGCTTTGGAGTAGACAGAGAACTAAGGATAAAACAGTCTTAATATCATTCATGTAATTGAATACCTGCGCTGAAACCAGATCTTTTATTTTCAACGTTACAAACATTATCCTAATGGTAGAGTGGCTGATTAAAGTTGATCAGAACCACTCTGTTGACCAACTAACTGTAGATAACATGAATTTACTCACTTTCATTATCAATAAGGGAAAAGTTCAAGCTCCATTTTGCCAGAGTGAAACGGAACCTGCCTGAATTTTCATCTTTGTCAGTGGCACCAACAATCCCAATAACCTGCAAGAGGGTAATAAATGAAGGATTACGCAAATATATTGCTAAAGGAAAATCATTATAAATTTGTTCATGTGAAATGTATTCAAGTGACTCCTTACTGTGTTAGGTCCATCACTCTCACAAACATACACGGAGCTCCGATTAGTTAGTTCTGGTAAGTTGTCATTAATGTCAAGAATCTTCAGATTAACCATCGCAGAGGACTTTAGACCTGAGGATTCAGAGATAACAAATTTACTAATGATCTCGATCATAATGACGATGATGCTTATTATATTTAATCAAATTTTGTCAAACAAACAATAATCAAATCAAATTTTGTCAAACCTACTACTACTTATAAAGATTTGTCTGTGAATATTGTTGTTATTTGGCTGGGGTTATTTGGTAAATATGTAAAGACTTTTTTTTACTAAAAACTTTTGCTGCAATACTAATTTCTAATTAAAGTGCTCTTGCAAATGCAAATACTTAGCACAGCAAAACAAAACAGTTCCCAGAAGTCACATTCTGTTGGATTTGTTGAACCAAATTTTTGATTAACAGATAATTTATCCAGAGCTAATTCAGTGATCTTGTGATCCCCCAGAATATAAATAAGAATGAAATCAAATATTTTGGAAACACAAGTACTAAAAGGTTTAGACACACTTAATTATTATTTAGGAATTAATGATCCTCATGGTGGTAAAAGCAAAAGCTTATGTTAAAATTATTATTTTTTTTACAATAATAATAATTATTTACAATTATTTATAAATATATAGTGCTTAATATGAATAAAAAACACTACTTATGCCCTGAAAAATAATTCACATTTGCATAGTTCACACATTTTTTTTTCATCTCACAGCTTTTAAAACTTCAGCATTTTTGTAAAATGAGAAAAAATGAAGGTGTGTGCAAACTTTTGACTGGAAGTGTAAATGATTAAGCTGTGAAGCTTGTTTATATCTTACCATTTGGGACATCCTCCTGTGCTGTAACCTGGAATGTGTATAAGGATTTGTCCTCTCTGTCCAGTTCCTTCTTTAAAGACAAATGTCCTTGTACAGGATCCACAGCTACAGGACAGTTCGAGTCTTCTATAGAGTAGCTAGAGTGATCAAATATCAACATTAGATGAAACCATTTTGATTTGTTTACACTATGACTTTTATGACAGTACAGCAAAACACAAATAGCATTTTTTATTTTTTATGAATAAAAATACATTAAGTTTATACCGTATTTTGTAACTGTTTTTATCTGGATCCTTTGCTGAAACAGTTCCAATGAATGGATTTTTGAATGGGCCCTCGTACATACTGTAGTTGTATTCAGATTGGCTGAAAACAGGTGGTTCGTCCACATCGATTACATTGATGAAAACTTGGGCTCTCGTCTGCAGGTTGGGTCCTTGGTTATCTGGTGATTTAGACACTGTGCGCTCTACCACGTTTACAGTAAACTTGTGCATCTTCTCCGTTTCATAGTCGAGAGTCTGTGAGCGATTAGGGAAAAAATTTAAATTGCTAAAACTAAAGCTAAGAGATAAAATGTCAACTTTAATTGAAATCATTAAAAGCATTGCTCAGTCTTAAAAATTCAAGTTGTCTTGAAGCTTGTTTAGTAGTGAAGTTTGAAATGCTTACCCGTTTAAGGCTTAGAATTCCATCTTTCACATTACTTATATTAATGCCAAAAATTTCAACAAATTTTTGTTGTATAGTAAAAGATGGATCTTTGTTTTGTATCTCGTCTTTGTCCTCCACTTCTAACTTGCCAATTTCATATCCAGGTTCGCTGTCTTCTTTTACATTAAAATGGTATTCTCCTAAGGAGAAAAAGACTTTCTGTTGACACCAATTTGATAAATAGTCTAGTCTAGCATGCAGTGTGTCTTTGAAAAATTTAGTTACAGGTTTTACAGTCAACTTACCTTTTTTGAAGGTGGCAATGTTGTCATTTACATCATCAATGTTGATAGTCACAACAGTAGTAGCAGAATTCCCAGAATTACTAACTTCTGGCATGTCTTTGGCTTGTATAGAAATTAGATACTGACTCTGTTTCTCTCGATCAAGCATGCTTGTCACTGTTCTGATTTTACCTAAAAACAAAACAAACAAAGACATTCATAAAGTAACAAAATATTTCCATTTCAAATAAATACTGCTGAACATTCTGCGTTTGAATGGGTTTTCAATTAATCAGAGAATACTGGAATAATGTATCATGGTTTCCACTAAAATATTGGTTTTCGACACTCATAATAATATGAAAATAAATTCTTGAGCATCAAATCAGGACATTAAAATGATTGCTGAAGGACCATGTCACACTGAAGACTAAAGTATGGCTGCTGAAAATTAAGCTAGAGCAGAAAAAAGGACTTTAAATTATAAGAATATTTGCTTATTTAAGATGGTGGTCTGGTTAGATAGATAGATAGATAGATAGATAGATAGATAGATAGATAGATAGATAGATAGATAGATAGATAGATAGATAGATAGATAGATAGATAGATAGATAGATAGATAGATAGATAGGATCCCAAAGTTTCTAATTGCAAACCTTCATTGTTGATGGAGAAGAGATCTGTCCCATTCAGAAGTTTGTACCCAATCATTCCATTTTGAGTGCTCTGATCATCAGCATCAGTTGCTGTTACTGTCATTACTATAGATCCTAGAAAAAGAATGTGTACAAAACATTTGAGCATAAAATGAAATAATGTTCTGCTGGCTGTTTTACAGTACTGCAACAAAATCCACATTTCATAAATGAATCAATGTGTACTATATTATAGTTCTTCAGTACTAGTTGTAAAGCTGTCTACATTTGAACATTATGGCCACCCTGTTACCTGCATGAGAAGATTCACTGATGGATCCGGAGATGTCAGGTGGAAACACAGGGCTATTGTCATTAATATCCAAGACCACTACTATAAATGTGACGTCTTTGTCAAGCTGTTTTTTGGTTGTACTGTGGATGACTGAAGCTGACAGATTGTAGACACTTTTCTTCTCCCGGTCCACCTTTGCATTGACCATGATATCCCCAATGTCATTTACAGTAAAAATGCTATCAGCACCTTCTCCTGAGAGAATATATCTTGCAGATGCATCAAAAAATGTGTTATCTAACTAAAAAGAGAAAGGAATGGGGGAAAGAAAGTTTAGAAATAAAAGCAAGCATTACAACAAACATTACAATAACCCAAAGATTTTGTTAATTATATCTAACTTTAAATAGTAATTCCTCATATGACTACTTGAAGTACTTGAGTTTACTTTAAGCAGTATATTCAAAGTAGCACTATATACATACATTTACCATTGTTTAGACCCTTTACCTTTCCAATTTTTTCAGGCGGGTTTTTTGGAGGATTCTCCTCAGTAACATAAAGTTTATCCCATTTCCAGTCTCTCTTATGTCTTTGAAGCACTCTACTTGACATGGATGGCATTTTCAGAGCTTGGTGGACATCAGCTCCTCCGCTGAGGGCACATAAAACGACCAGGACACCTGCCCAGAAGACAGGCTCAGTCATCTGTCTGCAGGGAGTCTGTTTCATCATCTGTACACCATGTGATTGGAACAAAAGAAGAAAAATATATACATTAATTCATGCCTTTCAAAATGGTTTCTTCAGCCTCAAAGACCTCAGTATGTTTAATTTTTTGAAAAGAAAGAAAGAAAGAAAGTCCTTCATTATCTCTGACTTTGAAATCCCTTCATTATATTGTCTATCTCATTAGGGTTCCTCCTGTGGCACAAACTTTCGACTGTGTTCTACTGAATGATGGGAAACAGCACACTAACTGTGTGACACTGTTAAAGCCTACTAATACATTCCCTAGCCTACTACATTTGCATCCCAGATAACACGCTTTAGCTTGATGGACCATTCTTATGCTAGACTCATTTAGATGATGATATTAAGATGAGGTGGATTATGCTTCTTAAGTGTTCCCAAATTGCTAAATCTCTGCTATAGGGCCTCATGAAGTCTTCCACTCAAAATGATTGCTTTCACATACGCTATAAAACAATGGATTCAGAAATGTATGGGCAGCACATAGGATATTATGCTAGCTATGCTTTCTACTCTGATGTTTTGCCAGTTTTCTTCTTCCTCTTTTTTTTCTCCAATCAGATTAAGGGCAAAAGGAAAATGCTGCACATTATCCACTCTTTGTTAAGACTTGAAAGAGTTATTCTACAAATTCTCTCTTACAAAAGAGTTAAATATAAATAACAGTATGGTAACCCCTTCTTTCAGTTATGTTAAGTTAACATATCCACAAAAACTTTATTTCTTGTGATGTTTTAGCTGAAAAGTAGTAAGCCTTTTGATTCTGCTTGGCGTCTTTTTGCTTTTGATGCAGAGTACCCATATCAAATTTGAATTGGTTACTAAACATTAACTTCTTTATAATTCAGTCACTACTCATGTTAAATTGAAAAATAAAACAATAAGTCATTTTAGTTCTAAAGTCCTCTTTCCTCTCTCTTTTGTCCTTTCTATTATATTTTTATAGAAAACAATGAGATCAGATAATTTCCATTTAAACAAGTCTAATGTAAACCATTGACATACTTCTCTTAAATTTCCCAACCACCTCTCTCAGCATAAAATATGTTATTTATTTATTTATTTATTAATCTTTTATTATTATTCACTGAATTGCTGAGGCTCATTGTAATTTCAGCACATTGAAACTGAAGCTATCAATACAAATTGTTTTCAACATTTGACATTATTGGAAAGCACACCAGCAATTGTTGTTTAAACCAGTCATTTGAAAGGCTTTGCGTGTATGTGTGTATGTCTATGTTTGGGCTTCAGATTAAAATAGGTTTAATCACGGAGCAGCTTTCAGCAATCTGCAGTCTGCCTACTCTCTCCTCTAGGAAATTCAGCCTGACATACATCAACTCTCCCCTCCTTTCTATCACACATCTTCAGTGTCTCAAGTTCCAGCAACCTGTTAAAGGTTTCACTGTCTGAAGTGTGTGTACTGCACCTGTTCTCACCACTGACTCCTCTGGTACACCTCTCTTCATTTAGATTCTAAGTATATGGTCACATAATGTCAAGCTCACGGCTGGCATGATTTATATTATTTATAGCCTGAACTGTGATGTTTTACATGACCTTTAATAATTAACAGCACAACTTTCAATCTTTGTATGACAGATAGTCCTGCATCTGCTAAAACATTATTTCTACAGTGGCATATGGGATGAGACATTAAGAATAACCTGTAACTGCTGTTTCAAGAAAAAAGCAGGACAGATGGTGCACAGATTTATAATAGTTTCTTTGTTCCTAAGTAAAATGTTACATCCAGATAAGTCTTCCCATGGGTAGTCAGTGTTCCTTGGGAGTTTTTTTTTTTTTTTCTTATTAAGTTTTATTTCAAGCAAAAATATATGTTAATATACTTACATAGAACAGTTTATCGAACACACACACACACTCTCTCTCTCTCACACACAGACACACACACACACACACACACACACACACACACACACACACACACACACACACACACACAATTTCCTTCCTATTAGTCCAGGAAGCATCATTCAAATCAGACTTTAGATTTTTTTTTTGGTGAGAAATATTACAATACACATTCAACTTGAATAAAACCAAATAGAACATACACAGATACAGTACTTATTATACAGATGTACAAAATATGTAATTATTTCAACTGAACTTCATACACTCAACTTAAAAAAAAAACTAAAAGACAAACATATATACATAAATATATTTGACATACATAAATAATAAAAAAAAAATCACCTACCTGAGGTGTTTTGGTCCCTTTAGCAGTCTTCCTCGATTCGAAAAACCCTTCAGTAAATGAGTGGTATTATATCCTCCTCAGTCTCAGGTCAGTGGTGTCTGTTTCCAGCTGCATGTGAACTGGTCTGAGCTCCCACTGAGCTGTTCACTGGACAATCAGCCCACTCCAGTGGCAAAAGTGATCAGCCCAGCAGTTCCTCTGGCCGCTTCCTGTTATTGCCCCTGCCTCTTCAGTCCAGCTCCAAACCCCTCTCTGGAAAATCAGATAAGATTCACAGCCCCCTGACCACCGGCAGCTCTGAGAGGCAAGTGGAGCATTACACCGCTGAATGAGAGAGAGAGAGAGAGAGAGAGAGAGAGAGAGAGAGAGAGAGAAAAACACGGGGAGTGATAGAGGGGGCTAGAGGTGGGAGATCATTAATTCCAACTCGCTCCCTTAAAGAGGAGAGGAAAGCAAAAGTGATTTATTATTCAAAGCTATAGAATAAAGAGCATGATAAACAGGTTAACGGAGTTAAAGTAATCCTGAGAGATTTTCCCGAGAGAGTGGTATTAAATTTTACAGAGGTTGTGACTGTCATATCTGCCTCTGATCTTGTCTAAACTATAAGTGAGAAAGGGGCGGGTGGAGGGGTCTAGTCGTGCGTTCAGAGGAGGGTTGAGTTTAGGGACTGGGACTTGCGGTGGATGTATGTATCTGTCAGAAGTGCTTAGTGTTGTGCCCCATTGATCTAAGTGGAGAGAGTCAGTTTAGTAGGATTAGTTGCATGGAATGACTGAGCCGTTTTGACAGGGGACCTAAGATAAATACCCCTGGGTGCTAAGACTGAGAAGCAATTGCTGAAGTGCAGACCTGCTTGACATTTGCTTTTGTTTGTTTGCCTGCTCCTTGTCTTTTGTGAGGATATTCTTATTTCTTTGAATATGTCTACTGGCCTTCACTTTGAAAGACATGGCTGACAGACTCCTACGACAGGCCTCTGGTATGAAAAAAAAACAAAAAAAACAAAACCTGCTCTGACCTTTGATCCTATTTTAGCTCTACCGCAGAACGCCCTGAAGAACTTTTGTTCAAATTTTGACTTTAAATCTGCTTCCTCTCCTTGAAGGGTATTACTTGACCTTATTTTTAACTGTAACATACTAACACACAGGAAAAAAGAAATCAGATTGTGATAAGGGGAAGAAATGTTGACGTTCCATATTGTGGTCTTGAAACATCATTGGTATCAAAAATATTCACATTCATTACTCAGGTAGAAGTATAGATACTAGGGTTTAAAAAGACCTTTGTAGAAGTTGAAGTATCAACTCAAGTAAAATTGTAAAAGTACTGGTTTCCAAACTACTTAAAGTATAAAAGTAAAAGTAATGTAAGGAATAAAAATGCCATTAAGAACAAAAGCTTAGGACGTGCCACAGGGGCCTATTGTGCACTACCCAACCTCCTCAAAAAATTTTTTTTCTAAAGGCCATAGGCCATAATGACAATGTTACTGTATATTAAAATGTTCATGTTCAAAAATTTGGGATGCAATACGCTACCTGTTTCAGCCGCACGCCCATTGAAAATGAACGCACTTTAGTACAATGCAAATACATTAAAGGACTAGAGATATGATGACCAGTTGCCTATAAGTATTGTTATGGTGCAAAAAGTCAAACTTCAGAGGCATGTCATCAATAGCCTTTAATGGAATGTAAATGTACATCCAAGCTTAGCTGCAGGTATCTGCGAGGGCAATGGACAAGAAAATTGGTGCAGGCTTAGTAACAATTACTCTTGTATGGTTGTCCATTTACAATAAACATTAGTGCTGTCAAAATGAAGTGATTAATCAAAAAATAAAAATGAAAAATAACCCATAATCCTGATACTTGATTGATACCTTCCTGTATTTGCCACATACGTCTGCAATGTCCAGTGTTGGGGGGTAACGAGTTACAAAGTTGGTATAGCCTACTTATCACAACATTGTCAATCGCGTTGTCAATCACAAACACTAATTTATTCAAACGTCTCGCGACCAAACTACCTACAGTATCTTAATTTGCAGAGGAAGAAAAGAAAGCACTCATTTGATAACTGAGCCTGTAGTTGAGAAATAATAACTTTTAAGAAATATATTTTTTGATAAACTAACCCAACACAGGCTATGTCCTTGCTGGAGTGTGATGTGATTTGTGTCATGTGCAGGTGCGATGGTTCACGTACAAACCAATAGGGTGTCGGAATGGTATATGTTTATACTTCTCATCCAACCACAATCCAACTCCATCCGGATGGCGCGATTTATCTGGATATATATTTTTTTTTCTTGAATGATGACAAGCCAGAATGAAAATAAGCCGAAATGAAATAGCAGTAACAAACCTATTTTTCAAATGTAAGGAGTAGAAGTAAAAAGTCAGATAAAAAAGAAATACTCCAGTAAAGTATAGATACCCAAAATGTCTACTTAAGTAAGGTAATGAAGTATTTGTACTTCGTTACTTGACACCTCATTTTACACAACTAATTCTGTGATACCTGTCCAGTTCAGATTCTACTTATGAAAGGGATGGATGTCTCACACACACACACACACACACACACACACACACACACACACACACACACACACACACACACACACACATTTATTTATTTGGTGGTAAAACACATTGGGCAACCTGGGTTGTAATTAATCATGCTCTACAAATGAAATTGCCATTGCCATTAAATGGCTTCCCGAGGCAATTACAAATCTTGTGTATCTTTGGGCAGAAACAAAATTTGACTTAAATAGGCAAACTTAAAAACTGTTTCTTTGAATTCCTTATTTTAGTATCAATGTACTTTACGTTCCTCATCGTCATCTGAGACCTTTCCTTATGCCTCCTACAGGCACGACCGTGGTGTTAAACCCAGCCACTGTCCAGCAGACATTATCTGCACCATCACCCACCAGACCGCATGAGGCAGCGGATGCCTTGTGAAGTGTGTGCTTTAAAAATAGCAGGGTTCTTGTCTTCTCTCATTTGCCCTGGGTGAGCAGCCAAGCGCATGGAGGCCCTACGAGAAAGCTAATGTATGTCATGTTTGAGGTGTTAGGACTGATCTTAACGAGACATTTATGATCATTTAACGTGATCCTATTCCTAAATCCACCCGGGGGCATAGTCTGGATGGAATAACATCAATAGCAACACAACACAACAATCGCCCTCCTTCCTCTTTCGTCTTACTGAAAATGGACCCTTTTACCCTTTGATGCACAAGCTATGCTAACCCCCTTCTAATGCACAACATGGGTCTAAAATGACCCGTATTCATTTCCTATGTTATTTCATGCATGGCTGGGCATTTACTTGTTTAATTTTTTTGAAATCAGTTTATTTCAGCATTTAATATTCATTGATCTATGAATGCCATTATCCAAGAATATTCTAAATATTCTTGTCTTCAATGACCCTCAATTATTATTAAAATCTTTCTTAGGTTTCGTGTTATTATGTCAGGTTTACAAATATGGGCCAAAAAGGACCCATCTACAATATGCAAGCTTGATAAAACAAAAGAATAAAGACAACATTTTGTTAAAATAATCAGTTTTTTTTAGTCAACACATTTAACACTTTGCCACACACAACATACTGTACACATATCACTGATAGTCAATAATGCTGAAATTGAACAGTACTGTATCTGTAGTGCAACTGTAGTAAACTGTAGTGTATGTGACTGAATAAAAGAAAAAAACAGGTACAGCGACAGCTCAAATTGCCATTTTAGTGCTTACAAGCCTCACACATGACAACTCCACATTTGGGCTCTTTGCATACAGGCCTGTTGCACTGTGAACACCAGCTGCTGATTTGTCTTCCCTTGGCCAGGTGGTGGCTACATTTTTTTTTTAAATTTTATCCCACGTCTTCCGATTGCTTCTGTAATAGGGTTTTGAACGTTGGGCCTTCAAGCACCTCTTCATATGACACACGACAAGCTCTTTGACCAGATTCTTGATGAATAGCTATTCAATAGTTCACGCTTACATATAATTAGCTGAGGTATGGAATGCGTATTTGGCGTGCTGTCCGGGGAAGGGCTCCGAGCTCGGGAATGGCCCGAACCTAGAGTACCCCCCCCTTCCCCGTCTATTTATAAAGTGAACTTGAAGTGAGGAGATGGGGTGGAGGAGGGATGCTGATAAACCGTCAATGGATAGAGGTAAGTCAGCGATATTTATACTATGGGATTGATTACTTGATTATGGTCCACCTGTGTTGATTAGGCTAAGTATCTGACGCGCTCCTCCCGAATCTTATTAATAAAATTACATTTCAATAGTTCACGCTTACATATCATTAGCTGAGGTATGGAATGCGTATTTGGCGTGCTGTCCGGGGAAGGGCTCGGGAATGGCCCGAACCTAGAGTACCCCCCAAAAAGCAAATATACAGGAGGACAGCCGCCAGTTTAGAGAATGCCCCCCCAAAAGCATAGAGTACTGGCGGGGGCTGATTTGGTTTCTGAGAAGTCGTCTCGAGCGACTTGGGTGTTGGGAGAGTAGGCCCTACCGGCTGCAGCTAGTGAACTACTTGGTTGTTGGCGCCCGGTCGGTAGGGCTCGAGCCGATGCTCAACTGGAGCTTTTTGGCGTTGGAACGGTGAGCCCTTCCGGCCGATGAGGAGGAGCAGCATGGTTGTGGTGCCCGACCAGGAGGACCCGAGTTGCCTCGACCGGAATAGGTCACGGTGTCGGCGTACGGGCCCTACTGGCTGATAGCCCCTGCTATTCAGTGGGTGAAGGGCCTAGTGCTGACCGAGAGGGCCCATGAAGCCTCCGACAGGAGATTGAGACTCAGAATGACGGACGTCTGGGTCCTCTCGGTTTGGCAGATAAAAAGCTTTGGGCTGGCCGACAAGGAGGACTCTGGCGACATCTGATGGGAGATCCCGACTCACGGCATTAGATGGATGAGACTCACTTGCGGCCGGCAAGCATAGGCCCGCCCGGGAGAACTCTCGCCAGACGTCTGAAGGGAGCGCACGCATCAGACGGGTAAGCCTCGCCGGACGGGGAGAGTGGAAAGGAAAACCCGACTGGGAGGTCTCTCGCAGCATCCGATGGGGCATTAGACTCAGAACATCGAACGGGTAAGCCTCGCCAGGCGGGGTTAAAAGATGTGAGGGTAGCTGAGGGTAGCTGAGTTATTATTATTATTTTTTTTATTTTTTTTTTTATTTTTATTTTTATTTTTTTTTATTTATTTATTTATTTGCAGGATTTGGCGAGAGGACGAGACTCGTAGCGTCGGACGGTTAAGCCTCGCCTACCGTCAAAAGTTGCGTGGCCGAGAGACTGTTACCGACGTCCGAAGGGAGCACACGCATCGAACGGGTAAGCCTCGCCGACCGTAGAGTGGAAACGTAAAGCCAGTCTGTCCAGGAGGCTCTCGCCAGCGTCCGAAGGGAGCACGCGCATCGAACGGGTAAGCCTCGCTGACCATAGAAAAGGAAAAGGTAAGGTTGTCTAACCGGGAGGCTCTCGCCGGCGTCCGAAGGGAGCACACGCATCGAACGGGTAAGCCTCTCCGGATGTGTGACAGAAAAGGTAACGATAGGTGGCCAGGAGGCATTTGTCCGCATCCAACGGGGACTTCAAGTTCCCCAAAAACAACTGGGTGAGCCTCGCAGGCCGTAGAATGGAAAAGGTAAGTTTGTGTGGTCGTTAGGCTGTCGTCAGCGTCTTATGGGAGTTTGCTACTCACGGCAAGAGACGGGTAAGCCTTGGCGACCGTAGGGAGGAGGGAGGGTTTATTTGTGTGTTTGGTGCCTGCGGCATCGAACGGCTTGCTTGTAGGTTTTGTAACCTAGACCACGCGGAATGGTCGTGATTGGCTGGCCAGGAGGCTCTCGCCAGCGTCCGATGGGAGCACTCTCATCGAACGGGTGAGCCTCGCTGGCCAAGGATGGAAAAGGTCAGGTTGTCTAGCCAGGAGGCTCTGACCGACGTCCGATAGGAGCTTAGCTCCAGGAATCGAACGGGTAAACCTCTCTGGCTGAAGGACGGAAAAGGTTGTCCGGCCGGGAGGCTCTTACCTTCGGCCGACAGGAGCTTAGCTCCCGGAATCGAACGGTTAAGCCTCGCTGGCCAAAGGACGAAAAGGTAAGGTTGTCTAGCCGGGAAGCTCTCACCTACATTCAATGGGAGCCCTGACTCCGTGCATTGGATGGGTAAACCTCTCCGTACGTAAGACAGAATGGCAAAACAGGTAGCCAGGGGCTTTTACCTACGTCCGAAGGGAGTGTGAGCTCCAGGCAACGAACGGGTAAGCCTTGTTGGCCGCAGATTGGAAAAGGTGAGGTTGTCTGGCCGGGAGGCTCTCGTCGGCATCCGATGGGAGCTCGAGCTCCTGTCATCGAAGAGAGAAGCCTCGCTGGTCATAGGATCGAAAAGGTAAGGTTATCTGGCCGGGAGGCTATGGCCGGCATCCGGTGTTTTTTTTTTTTTTTTTTTTTTTTTTTGGGGGTTAATCTAGCTTTTTAATCGGGTAAACTTCGCTGGTGGTCGGATGGAAAGTCCAAGATTGCTTAAGCGGGAAAGCGTCTGACAGGAGTTTAATACTCACGATGTCATACGAGTAAGCTTTGCTGATAGTTGAACGAAGAAGGCAAAGGTTGGCTCAACCGGGAGCACTCTTGCAGCGCCTGACAGGGAGTTCGATACTGAGGAGGATTTGGTTGTCTACGAGGGTAGACGCTGTGAGGCTTACTTGAATAATTGTTTAGCAAATCCAATAAACTGCTTCCGATAATGAGTCCGAAAAATCTTGTTGTAGTCATTGTATTCGAAATTAAGCGTGCAAAAATAAATAGGATTTCCTGTGCCAGTGTACCCCAAATAGGTGCCGTGTATCGGCGATGTGGTCGTTGTCGTATTGTCATATTGTCAGCACATGAGATCGATGGTACATATCGACGATGTAATCGTGCATGGGTGGAGTAAGAGAAAGATTCTTTATACTTGTCTGAGCTTACTATTTGCCATTTTAACCATGCAGGTGCACGAAAAAGCCTATGGAATCACCAATAATCGAAAAAAATATATATATTTTTTTTTGGACGTACTGATAAACTGGCATTAAATATAAAATACTATATTTAAAACTGCTAGTTCATGTAGTCGGCACTATTGTCATCTCGCTTGTCCAGTGAAATTATTTTTCATAAGTATTTATTTTATTTTTTATTTTTATTTTTATTTTTTTTTTAAACTATAGTAGATTTTATTTAAAGTCCAACGATTTAACCCTAATATGGACGTAAACAACTGCCTTAAATGTAAGGTATTCAAAAACCGGTAAGTTCATATATTTGGAGTGAGTTCGGTTGAAATGATGCCTTGGTCATACGCGCTCCGGACCACATGCCTCATGATGGGACCGACGCGCCGCCCCTGAGACCAGAATGAGATGCATTCTAATGTAACTGTGGCATTAAACTCCGTTAGTGAGAGCTCCTTTAAAATGTGGCACGTATCGGATTTACCTGTTAAAGTACGATGGAATACCTTATATCTGCAAACGATGCATGTCTATTTGTGGATGGAGACTTCTTTGCCACCTGCAGGCTCACGTCATCCTTTGAGAGCACGGGCGAGCGTGAAGTGCAGTGCTGAGATGGGATAACGGAGCGGTTTGATAGCCGAATTATGGTAGGCCGCCTGATAATTATAATTAAAAAAAATAATAAAAAACGTTGATTGGAGAATGGGCCTAATATAGTCTTGGCTATTGTCGATACATGATGCTGTCACCGCAACCTAGGATGCCTGGCATACCTAGAAGCGGAAATTATTATTAGTATTATTATTTTTTTTTTATTTTTTTTTTTTTGCGTGTGAACAGACGCTGCTGTGGCAGTGGGGAGATACAGGAAAGGCTCCTGCAGGAGCAGATACTGCTGCGGCAGTGAGGAGGTATAGGAAAGGCTCCTGCGGGAGCAGACACTGCTGCGGCAGTGGGGAGGTATAGGAAAGGCTCCTGCGGGAGCAGACACTGCTGCGGCAGTGGGGAGGTATAGGAAAGGCTCCTGCGGGAGCAGACACTGCTGCGGCAGTGAGGAGGTATAGGAAAGGCTCCTGCGGGAGCAGACACTACTGCGGCAGTGAGGAGGTATAGGAAAGGCTCCTGCGGGAGCAGACACTGCTGCGGCAGTGGGGAGATACGGGAAAGGCTCCTGCGGGAGCAGACGCTGCTGCGGCAGTGATGAGGTACAGGTAAGGCTCCTGCGGGAGCAGTAACTGCTGCGGCAGTGAGGAGGTATAGGAAAGGCCCCTGCGGGAGCAGACACTGCTGCGGCAGTGAGGAGGTACGTGCAAGGCTACTTGCTTCGGCTGCTGTAGATGTTGGCTGTGGGAAGAGTAAAAAAAAAAAAAAAAGGTTAGTAACATTTGATGGGGCAAGCTAAAAATGAATGGGTAGCCTACTGTGTCACCAGCTCAGCAATTGGTTGCCTGATTTGACAATTCCTCGAGCCTTGTCCACATTATTAGGTTCCTGTTGGAAAAGCATCTTTCCTCTCGTTTGGCCTCCGGGCTCTTTAGACGGTTTCCTGAGCGGATACGTTTGGAACGCTGTTTTCACGTTGTAGTATGGACTGTGGAAACAGAGGCTTTTGGAAACGATGAAGCATGTTTAGTCTTGTAAGACGTTGTACCGAAAGACATGATTACAGCAATAACATTAACCCCTTACCAGTCACCCCCCATTTTTGACATGGAGACAGAAATTACATACCCAAAATAAAGATGTTTCTGCTCATGATTCTTTCTGACTAGATCCATGATCAACATTTGTCCACGAGCTAACACTTCGACGTTTACCGTTCAGGAATAGGAATCGTTTTCCTGACATAATTACTTAATAACTGTCACTGAAATGATGTTTTATCAAAATATTGGTCAATTGGCTTTCAATTGATGCCGGGTTTATCCAGATCAAGTAAGGGAGTGATGTTTAACGTGCTGTGAAAATGAACGATAATAAACTGGGGCGGTTGGCGATGCTTGCAAGCAAATGGGTTAATGGCAGTTATGTGCTATTCGCTTCCAAGTGGTTTCTAAAGATGTTTACTTGCCAGTTTTTTTCGTATTACGGTCCTTAAAGTCCCCGTGAAACGGAAGTTGCAAACGACTTTTCTCCAGTGTTGTGACGTATTTCCGAGAGAAACGGAATAATAAATGAGGAAAGTAGTGGGCGTGGCTTATTTTCCAACTAGCACCTGATTGGATCTAGATAAGTAGGTGTTTAATTCGAAAAATAGAGACAGATCTAAATGCAAGTTTACAATCGGTTATTGAGGATTACTCGCCACCTGAATCACCACAATTTAGTTTCAGCAGGAAAAGGAAGATGAGAACAGGAACACACCGAGGATCATTTACAAAAATGCACCTCCTTGCCATCTCTCCTTTCACACGCTGTCAATGCTCGCTACACACAGGCAGCCTGTCAGTGTCAGTTTGAGGGGCGTGGTTATGGATTAAGCAGACACCAAATTCCTCAAGCCTACATCATCAGTGAAGGTCCTCCAATGCAGAGGGGGGGGGGCATTTTCAGATTTTGATTAAAGATTAAGGCAGAAATTTTTTTTTTTTTTTTTTGTGTGTGTGGATTGGCTCGCATGGATGAATTGTTCAGCACAAAACGATCAATTTAGGCAAACAAAGTAAATATAGTCAATTTTTGATTTCATGTGGACTTAAAAGGCGACAGTTATTTTACTCACACTTGCGTTGAAACACTATAGCGGATGCGTTTTAGATGCATTTTGAGTGATCACACCTGTGAATGGTGAAATAGGTCCCTAAATGATTTGGTCCTACCAGAAAACTTGCATAGAAATTAAAATTTAAAATTAAATTAAGCATTTAGCAGAGACTCTTTTATCCAGAGACTTACGAGCTTTTTTTTTTTTTTTTTTTTTTTTTTTTTTTTCCTTTCTCCTTCATGGAACTTATGTCTGTATCATTTCCGTGAGGTTTAAACGTGCGCGGTAAGGCGAATGTAATGCCTTTGCTTCGTGGTTAAGTGGCACCTTCGTCCGACGGAACGTTTGTATCTGTAGTCCAAATCTATGCGCAATCCACACTCCAGATCAGCAGGTGGTGGTAATGCACCTTTACGCTGGTTTGCCAAAACCGCCACTAGCAGAAGAAGACGGAACTGCGTCATGACGTCGTTTAACAAACTTTGCCGCGAACCTGCTTTTAGATGCAACACTTTGGATGCCAACTGCCGTAAAAATCCAATGAAGAAAAAGAAGAACCTGTTTTTAGCGTCTTCGCCTGAAAATGTATTGGTTAACGTCGCGCGGTCTGCGCTGCTAGGAAAGCGGCCTCAAACTGCCACTCGGCCGGTACGCCGGGGTGAAAGGCTGAGCCGCGGTGAGAACTGGGGTTCGACCCGTGCTGGTTGGGTTCTTTCTGCTGCAATCCAGCGCTCGGGGAGGGCTCGGTCTCGGGCGGCACGATTGTTGTGTCGAGCAAGGCGAGCTCGGAGCTTGCACGGTCTATTGGCCACGACGTGTGGCTTGGCGAGGAGAGCAGCTGTCACGATGACGCTTAATGCTGCTCAACGGCCGTGTTTGGCTGGGTAGAAATGATCTCGGGTCCGAGAAAAGCAGCAGCAGGTCTTATAAATCCCCTGTGTAGCTCACTTCGTTGGTACGAAAATTGGGTCTGTGGTAAGATGACGGACGAAGCGAACCATCATGCTGATAAACCGTCAATGGATAGAGGTAAGTCAGCGATATTTATACTATGGGATTGATTACTTGATTATGGTCCACCTGTGTTGATTAGGCTAAGTATCTGACGCGCTCCTCCCGAATCTTATTAATAAAATTACATTTATGCATTGGTCACACCAGCAATGTAATCAAGGTGTTGCTCAATGAAGTTGATGTGGGCCAGGGATATTCAGTCCCGTTCGCCAATCCCGCTCGCCAAATATATATAAAAATATAAATTATCAAAAGTTTATATATGGGTTGTTTTTGATCCATGTGTGTAAATGTGATGTATAAATAGAAAAACTCTATAATATTTTATTAAATATATTATATTTAATTATAATATAATATAGTATAATATATAATATAACTTATAATATAGACTTCATCAAAATTTTATATATATATATATATATATAAATATATATATATATATATATATATATATATATATAGGCTATATATATATATATATATATATATATATATATATATATATATATATATATAGTACAGACCAAAAGTTTGGACACACCTTCTCATTCAAAGAGTTTTCTTTATTTTCATGACTATGAAATATATGAAAAAATATGAAATGAAGGCAAAAGGGCCAACAAGTGCTAAGCATCTCTCGGGGAACTCCTTCAAGAATGTTGGAAGACCATTTCAGGTGACTACCTCTTGAAGCTCATCAAGAGAATGCCAAGAGTGTGCAAAGCAGTAATCAAAGCAAAAGGTGGCTACTTTGAAGAACCTAGAATATGACATGTTTTCATTTTTGTTATGTATATAATTCCATATATAATTCCACATGTGTTAATTCAAAAAAAGTTAAAGTTTTGATGCCTTCAGTGTGAATCTACAATTTTCATAGTCATGAAAATAAAGAAAACTCTTTGAATGAGAAGGTGTTCAAACTTTTGGTCTGTACTGTATATATATATAATGTATATAATTATTGTATATAAATAAACATATAAATAAACACACACACACACACACACACACACACACACACACACACACACACGCGCGCACACATATATATATAATGAATACCTGGATTAATAAATGATAAAATACATCAATATTGAGCAAAGAATCACTCATGATTGAAATAACATAGGGGGTGAATACAGGCCATTTTAGACCCATGTTGTGCATTAGAAGTGTAGTGATACAAAAACGTCAAAGGTTACGTATGTAACCCTGGTTCCTCGAAGGAACGAGACGCTGCGTCGAGAACGATTGGGGAACGCCCCCAGTGTGACGTCTCTGAATCATGTGTGTAATCAGTCCAAGGGAAGGGCGAGACGTCATAGGCGGGTGACGTCAGAGACCAGGAAGCATAAAAACAGGAGAGGCGCAGCCGGCACCAGCCTCAAAGGATGAAGCAAGCGCCGGCCAGAGATGCCGGAAGTGTGGCACTGTGACGCAGCGTCTCGTTCCTTCAAGGAACCAGGGTTACATACGTAACCTTAGACGTTCCTCTTCAGGAACTCGAGCTGCGCCGAGAACGATTGGGGAACGAGAATGCCCACGCTGCCAGACTTTACAAATCTCTGCCAGTGTGGGAAACTGCACAGCTAGGACGAGAGAACAGAGGGGCCTGGAGTGGCTGGTAAATCTAGACCGTAAAATCTTACAAAGGTCAAAGGCGTGGACCACCCCGCAGCCTCGCAGATGTCACGCAGAGAGACACCTGCTAGGAAGGCCTTGGAGGCCGCCACACTTCTAGTGGAGTGAGGAGGTCAGAGGACTCATATGCAAGAGAAATAGCATCTACTATCCACCGGCTGACGGTCTGTTTAGTAGCAGGAAGACCTCTCTTAGGGGGACTATAACAGACAAACAACTGGTCCGCCCTTCTCCACAGGGCAGCTCTGTGGACGTATGTGTCCAATGCTCGCACTGGACACATACAATTAAGCTTCTTCTGGTCTGGCTCCCTAAAGGGAGGAGGACTGAAGGCCTGGAGTACGACAGGCCGTGGTGTAGAGGAGGGATCCTTAGGGACATACCCCGCACGGGGGTAAAGGAAAGCTTTAGCCAGACCGGGCGCAAAGTCTATATAAGAAGGGGCCACAGAGAGGGTCTGCAGGTCCCCAACTCTCTGAGAGAAGAAATCGCCAACAGGAAGACAGTCTTAATAGAGAGAAGGCGATCGGAGATCTCCTCAATAGGCTCGAAGGGCGGCCTACAGAGAGCTTCTAACACCACAGCCAGGTCCCACGTGGGGACACGAGAACGTACTGGGGGCCTCAGCCTCAGCGCACCGCGGAGGAAACGTGTAACGAGGGGGTGTCTGCCCACTGACTGGCCACCGAGAGGGGCGTGGTAGGCCGCAATGGCCGCCACGTAGACCTTCAGGGTGGAGTGGGTCAACCCTGTGGAGAAACGGCCCTGCAGGAACTCCAGCACTGTACCAATCGGGCAGTTAACTGGGTCGAGCTGGCGGTCTCCGCACCAAGAAGTGAAAAGTTTCCACCTCAAGGCATACAGTTTCCTCGTAGAGGGAGTTCTGGATTGGAGGATGGTCTCAACAACCTCGGTTGAGAGACCGGAAGCTACGAGTTGTGCCCCCTCAGGGGCCACACCCATAACTTCCACAGCTCCGGGCGGGGGTGGACTATGGTGCCCTCCGCCTGTGAGAGGAGATCCCTCCTGACGGGAATCTCCCAGGGAGAGCCGTCTAGGAGGGAAATCAGGTCCGAGAACCATACTCCACCCTGCCAGAACGGGGCTACTAACAGCAGCCGGACTCCGTCCTGGCGCACTCTCTCCAGAACTCCTGGGAGCAGAGCAATCGGGGGAAAGGCGTACAGACGAAGCCCCAGTGGAGCTGGATGAGTCAGAGAGAACCAGAGGGGACAGTGCAATGTCACTCGAGTCGCAAACAGGTCCACCTGAGCCTGGCAAAAAACTCTCCAAATCGGCTTCACCACCTCGGTGTGAAGCTGCCATTCCCCGGGCCTCGGCCCCTGCCTCGACAGGATGTCTGCTCCCATATTCATATGCCCAGGAATGTGAACCGCTCTGAGCGAGAGGAATTTGTCCTGGGCCCACACAAGGATCTGGTATGCTAGTTTGCATAGACGGCGTGAGTGCAGACCTCCTTGGTGGTTGATGTAAGAGACCACCGCTGTGTTGTCGGTGCGCACCAACACATGGTGACCTCTTAGGTCTGGGAGAAAATAACGAAGTGCACGCAGCACGGCCAGCATCTCCAGGCAGTTGATGTGCCATGTCAAATGGCGACCACTCCACAGACCGCGGGCAGGGTGGCCACTCATGACCGCACCCCAGCCGGTGAGGGACGCGTCCGTCGCTAGCATCACGCGGCGACAAGGAGCTCCCAGCACCGGGCCCTGAGACAAGAACCAAGGCTTCCTCCACATATCCAAGGCACGTAGGCAGCGCCGCATGACCTTGATCATGCGAAGTGGGTTTCCCCTCGGGGAGAACCCCTTGGTCTTGAGCCACCACTGTAGGGGTCTCATGTACAGCAGGCCAATAGGTATCACGTTGGACGCAGCTGCCATCAGACCCAGCAGTTTTTGAAACTGCTTGACAGTGAGTGACTGGCCTTCTCTCACTCTCGCGAGTGCGGCGAGGATCGACTCGATCTGAGCAGGTGGCATGCGTGCCTGCATTGTGGTCAAATCCCAAACCACGCCCAGATAAGTGGTTCTCTGTACTGGAGAAAGCACACTTTTCTTGGCGTTCAGTCTTAACCCCAGCTCTCTCATGTGGGCGAGAACGACATCTCGATGCCGAACCGCCATCTGCTCTGATTGAGCTAAAATCAACCAATCGTCGATATAGTTCAGTATGCGGATGCCCTGGAGTCATAGCGGAGCCAGGGCTGCATCCACACACTTCGTGAAAGTGCGGGGTGAGAGTGCAAGGCCAAAGGGAAGTACTCGATATTGGTACGCTTCGCCCCCGAAAGCAAACCTCAGAAACTTCCTGTGTAAGGATGGAGATATAGAAATACGCATCTTTTAGATCTATCGTGACAAACCAGTCCTCGGACCTGATCTGAGCCACAACCTGTTTGAATGTGAGCATCCTGAACTTCAGTCGCTTGACTGAGCGGTTCACTAGACGCAGATCTAAAATGGGACGCATCCCCCCATCCTTTTTTGGAACAATGAAGTACCGGCTGTAGAACCCTGACTCCCTGTCGTGAGGAGGGACCACCTCGATGGCCTCCTTCCTCAGAAGAGCGTGCACTTCCTGTTCCATGACCAGAGCCTGCTCGGGACCCACCTGTGTGGGTGAAACCCCGTTGAATCGAGGCGGAGGAGAACCAAACTGAATTGTGTAGCCTCTTTCTACAGTGTGCAGGACCCATTGAGACACATTTGGCAGTAGTTTCCACGCTGCTAAATAATCTACTAAGGGAGTCAGTCTCTCGAGACTGACCTCTGGTGTAATCAGAACAGCTAGCTCGGTGCCCTGTAACGGCGGACCGGCAGGAGACAACCGAGCTAACCGTTCTAGAGACCTCCGCGGAGGCGGCGAGCCGCTCAGCACCGCTACGTTTCCGGGCGGTAACTGGGCGTGGTGCTCGCGGGAGACCGCTGCACCCTGTAACTCTGGCAGGGTTGGCAGAACGATCTCCTGAGGGCACTGAGGCGAGACGGAAACCATGTAATGAAATCGCTCGTCAAGTTTACTTTTCTGCGGTTCAGCCTTTTTCTCGGCTGGCCATTCGATGTTTAATTTGGCCACAGCACGAGTAATCACCTCCAAAAGCTCCTCATACTGGGGCGTTTGAGGGGGCGAATCCTCAGCGACGTTCACCACATCAACCTCCTCGGAGGAAGATAGATGAAACGCCGAGCCCGCTCCCCGGGGAGAAGTAGTGCCCGCTTCGATCCCTGAGAGCGGGCGCTGGATCTGGCAGGTGAGGAAGAAGATAGGGACTCGCCCGTCTCCATTCCCTCTGCCAAATCCAACTGCGAACCCCACGAGCGAGATCGCCGCTACGCCTCGGCGGAAGCGGGACCAACGCCGCGGGGAACGCTAGCGAAGGCTCCCTCGGTGAAGAGAGCCCTCCGAGAACGGAGAACATGCAGGGCAAGCCGCTCGCAATGCGGGCAGTCGGCCCCCTCAAGAGCCGACTCTGCATGCTCCGCTCCCAGGCAAACAACGCACAAACTGTGTGTATCCCCGCCTGTGATATAGCGAGGACAGGGAGGAACACACGGTCTGAAATGCTGCTTGCCTTCGCCCAATTTGTGTTTGGTCTTGGAGGGTGCTTTTGGCATACTTATGGGGGATGACAAACAACACTAAATAAGACTCACAAACGTAAAGTTTTTTGAACAGTACACACACACAGAGAGCACTTGCTGAAGACAGAAAGGCTGGTGCCGGCTGCGCCTCTCCTGTTTTTATGCTTCCTGGTCTCTGACGTCACCCGCCTATGACGTCTCACCCTTCCATTGGACTGATTACACACACGATTCAGAGACGTCACGCTGGGGGCGTTCCCCAATCGTTCTCGACGCAGCTCGAGTTCCTGAAGAGGAACCATTTTTATTCTAAAAGTAAGAAAGGAAGAAGGAAAATAAAGATCTGTGATGATCAAAAACACATTAATTGAGGAATTCTTGGAATACTGAATGATTCAATTAATTTCTTGCAAAGATATAGAAAATAAATAAATAAACTCAGTCGAGTCACTCTAGATCCATGCTGTGCATCAAAGGGTTACAGAAACCAGACTTTCATATTGAGCACAAATAATTTGTCGCCATACTGGGGATGAGGCAAAGCGTAAAAGTCTGTAATTTTATTTATTTATTTTTTTGCTTTGGTAACACGTCTCAGAATAATCGTGTTACGGTCATACCAGTGAAAATTTGTTTTAATAATGGAACACAGAGAACCCCTTCAAAAGCTAATGAGAAGAGCCTGAGGAATATGCATCGAATGCATCCTGCTGTTTGCATGACTTCATCTAAATTATGCAGCATGAAGGATACAATATCATCAAGACACATTCAAGCTAAGGATGTTTCTGCTTTTGATGCCGTCTGAAGTTTAAAAATGGCTTTTTATTTTCTTTCGATTTGGGAAAAGTTCTATTCACACTGTTCTGATATTAGTTTCACAGATTCAAAACCTTTTACCTAATTCAATCCCAAAAGAAATAAACACAGAAAAATATCAAAGCCAGTTGCTAAATCACTTTTCAGGAAGCATATTAATGCTAAGTTTATCACCTCATTCAACCAGGCGGCTAGACTAACAGAGCCAGCGCTTGCAGTTCGTCTTCCAACAGCAAGTTAGCACATTATTTTTGATGTTAAGATGTGTGAAGAGATGACCCGGAGCAGTGAGCTACAAAATAAGAATGCAGCCTCAGTTGTAAGAGAAAACAGACCGGGGCGATACTTTCATGTCACTTTCCTTGCACTCACATGTTGAATTCATTAATTCCCAGAACATATTCCCTTCAGGTTTAAGGACTTGAGAGAGTTAAAATTGCCAGAGAGTTTCATCATGGGCCTACTTGCCCTTCATACCTTTTTCAATAACAAACGGGGGAAGCATATTAAAGGGTGGGTAATCACAGCAGAGGGATTGCCTCATAGTGGGAAGGCAGAAAACACATGCCATTTTGTAGATATTATTTCAAAAGCAACATGGTACTTGACAAAGTATTGTACTTTGTAACATCAGAATCAAAATGTAACAACTACGGTGAAAGACTGAAAGCTTCCGTGCATCGCGCCGTGATTGCGGTCGGGTTTGAGATTCGCAAAGGGAGGGCTGTTGAGCGCGACATCGGTGACATGTGAGCGGAATTAGTCACGAGGAATGAATCATGTTTCATTTTTATCTCTGAAGTCACAACCCCATGTATGGTATACAGAGTATCACGCCCACCGTGATTCGTAATGCCAGCTTCAAAGTCTCTGTTCTCCCCTCCTACACCTTTCCAAAACCGAGAGGTCTGCTAATCCCATCACTTCAGTCCTAATCAAGCAGCTCCAGCCCTGCAGTAATTTCCGTAATTCCAGCCCCGGCTTCCTCCCAGACCCAAACTAATCTTTGGCTCATGTCCTGTGTTTGAACCTTCAGAAAAATAGCTGAAGAGGTTCGGACCAGCACCCCTGAACTTTTAATCGCTGCACAGATTTGTGCTTTGCTAACCAATTATGCACACATGCTGAAACGTGTTGTTAAAGGGCAGGGATGTCACCACTGAAAGCATATCTTGGTGTTCATGGCAGGTAATTAGGGACAATGATCTAAAAACATTTAGGACTGTGAACATATATATATATATCTTTTGTCAAGTCTCCTGAGTGCACTATAAGACAAATGTTCTGAACTGGCCAGCTGTGTTGGATCCATGGGATTTCCGTTCTGTCAACAGGAAGCTCAAGGTTAGGGGCTTAAATGGTGATGTTGCTACTGTTTCAATAGGAGGAAGTGAATTGACCTAAGGCTGAGTGATGCATTCCTTAGCTGGAAGAAAAACGTAACTCCAGGACACTGGGGACTTTGAGCTATGTCTAGGGATTTTGTTTATTTTAAAATTTTTTTGCACCTTGAATTTCTTATGATCAGCAGATTTTATTATGATCAGTGTTTTTTTTTTTTTTTTACAGAAATGTCAGTCTAAAAGAGGTTATGTATTTCTGAATGTTCAATTAGTCTAACTGTGGTTCCAAGAATGAATATATATATCAAGGTTATGTTACAATGGGAGTGATTGAGGCCAAATTTTGAAGGACTTAAAAGCGGAAACATGAGGTTTTAAAAAAGCCCATTTACTCATCTGTAAAAAAAATGATTAAATTCTTTGACCTGTAAAGTTGTTCTTATCATTTTTATAGTGTTATTTTTTATCATGCTTGTCAAGCTTAAAATAAGATATTTATCAATAAAAAAAGATAAGTCATGGTAAAATATGTTTTTATTTCCATTTCTTTAACTCATTAAAATCATTTGACTAATTTCAGATTCATTTTTTAAGTCATACGGGACTCAAACATACAATTTATTCATATCAAATCATGTTTACATCTCGTGGTTATACTCCTGAAACCTTAAGTATTTTAATGTTTACAGATTGGTCGCATTCACTTCCCTTTTTAGTGCCTCATTGTAAACCAGTTCTTTTAAAGAAATGGATGGTCAAGTTGAAATAATTTTCATGGTCATCAACATTATGCCTCAAGTGCTGTTGACTGAGCTTAACCTGCACTGAACCATGAATATTCCTTTAATAGTTATCTGATTTAATAACAGAGGTGAGATGATTAGACAGATTCTTGTCTTTCTCTTTCGTCTTTATCCCCTGTATGCCCTGTTTATCTGCTTATGCTTTCACTCGTGGCTTTAGTATAATCTTTAGCATTAAGAACCAATTTAGTGGCCCAGTCGCACAAAACACTGTGTTCAGGAACTTCCATCTGGGCGATGGGTGATAGGGGGTCATGTTGTCGGACAACACCCCGCCCCCTTGCAAACGCAAATCTGCACTCTTTCTGATTTTCTTTCTCTCTAAGCCAACCGACCTCGTTGTTACAAATGACAAAGTTGTCTTTATATTCTCCGATCTTCTGCTGCTAAGAGGAAGATCCCAAAAGAAAACATATTTATTTCTTCTTTACCCTGTTTAGAGAAAACTAAGTGTTTGCTTTACATAGTCACTGATTTCCGGCATTCAAAAGAAGGCGAATGACCCTGTGGAAAATGCGAACTGCGAGTACACACTTCACATGGCAGTTTCCTGAAAATGTTCTCAGGACTCAGTGCTTACTAATGCCGCATTTTGAGGAAGCTGCTGCTGAAGGGTTCCATTTGCAGCTACACTGAGAACTGAGTCAGTGCAATCCAGCAAGAGAAAGTAATACTGCTCTGAAAGCTTCTGTAACCCCGAGTCACTTGCTGGCAGCTGGTTGTTTTCTGAGAGAGAGTAATTTGGATGGAGCGCCTTGCCTTATAAAAGATGGACGGGATTGGCTTAGATATCCATTAGAGAGGTCTTTCTAAGCCTGTTATTAGAGGGGAGAAGAGGGATCTATTGAACGATATCAGGGAGATTTTGAGTTTTAGTGAGATTTGAAAGCCACCCCCCTTCCCACACCTTCTTAGCGATTTGCATTCTCTTTTGCGGTATTATCAGGAACATTATTACATTTTCCCAGGATTTCTGTCATAAGACGGTCTAGGCGTTTGGGCTTCTCTGGGAGTTGGAACTTCATTTTGGTCATTAAAATTAGCTAAACATTGCATCTGGCAGAGTTCTAATGATCTAAAACATATATTTAAGTATTTTAGTAACACATGCAGTTGACATGACAGAGTGGTACAAGAGCTACTATTCCTGTAAATATGCTGTTTGAGCGACATAGATTTAGAATGCAGTCATCCAAACAGGCTTTTGGGTTTGTTATACCGCTGCAGGCTAAGTCTTAATTGAAGCATGATTAATGAATAAAGTTCACTCCCACATATTATGGATTATCTCTAAATATATATCACTAATTTGTTTCGTACATTACACTGCAGCTGACTGTCATTAGCTCATATGCTTCGTTGTCTTTTAGAAATACAGAGTGTATTTCAGCTGTGCTTTGATGAGAACAAAAGGAAACCTCGTCAATAGATTATTAACGGCATGAATGGAATCACAGTTCCTGTATTATGAGTACTGTACATGTGATTCCATATACTTTATTCATCGTCATCACTTGTGCCTATGAAAATTAGATTCATTCTTTCTTAACTGATACTTTTATTCAACAAGGGCACATTGATTTGATCAAAAGTGACAGCAAACACACTTATAATGTAAAAATATATATTTTGAATAAATGCTTTTGAAGTTTCCAATGTAATGGTCATTTTGTATTATAATTTATATGATTTATATGTGTACATTTAAAAAACAACAACAACAACAACAAAAATATATGTATTTATTTTTCTAATTTTGGTCATGGTTTTGAATTTGGGTCTTGCAAGTGAGATGAGACGGAAGGAGTGCGTGTGCGTGTGTGTGTTTGGTGTTGTATGTGGGGGGAATTAGGGCGTAGCACTCCATTCAGTTTATCCATTCACCATGAAGTTACAGCCATGCAAAACAAAGATCATAAATTATGCATGCCAAACATAGGAATATAATTAAAACCACTTTCTCAGTGTCTGTGTGCTCAATGTCTTTCCTTGCATATAAAAAAGATCTGAAAGATGATGTCAAAATCATTATAAAATATGTAAGAATAGAAACACAATAGCAAATCTAGACAGAATATGTAAGAAATAATAATCAGTTTAAAAAGAAAATAAAGTATTCAGTCGTTTCTATAGCATGTTTTGACTTCAGAAGCACTCTGTCTGGTTGGATGGATGAATAGATGGATTTAACGGTGTTTAGTTCAAAAGTACAGTACTTCATCTCAATCTAGAAAGTCTTCTCTAGGTGTGTCGTTAGAATGGGTTCAGTTCCTAACAATGGCGTAAGCCCCACTGCTGGAGAGAAAGGGGCGCTGGAGAACAGAAGTCAAAACAAATCAGAACACAAAAACAAGTGCATTGACATGGCAATGCAAAGTGCCAGATTATCAAGGTTAAACATCTAATCCCTTTATCTTTTTCATCTCTTGATTGCTTCACCAAAGCCACTTTCCCTCACTTGGCAGAGTACACACCTTGCGACCCGCTTTTAGTCCAGATTAAGAGAGACCCCAATCCCATTCAGAGGATCTGATTAAACCGCTGCTTCGAGAAATCCAGTCACGCCTTATTTTTGATCTCGCTTCCCCTCATCACTAACACAGAAAATATATATATATATATATATATTTTTTGCCATTATCTTATCTTTGAGAGAAAAAAGACCAAGGCCGTTTTCTCTGACGAGGCAACAGAGGCAGTGCCTCCAAGGAATAATTGGTTGAGAAAATAATTTGCAAATATTTCAAAATATAACTGTGACGAGTGGGGCGGGGCTGAGGGACGTGGGAGCGAGGCCGGTGGAGTGATTGGAGATGAACTACACCTGTTCGACCCGCCGGTCTCGAGGCCCACGGAGGAGATGGAAGGATATAAAAGGAGTGTCGTGCTGTCCGCCGAGGGCCGTTCAGTGCCCCCGCCAGGCACCGCGGAGGAGATCACCCAGCTGGTGGAGGGCCGAGCAGCAGTGCGTATGGGAACCGGAATTTTTTATTTTTTTTTTCCTCTCTCCCCTCTCTCGTCTCTGTCGCTCCTCCTTCCATCTCCTTTTCTCTCGCCTCGTCTGTCCTACCCCCAGGTTCCCGCAGGTCCCCGTGAGCGGTCCCGGGGGGAGTAGAGCGCAGTCTCAGGAGTACCTCCCGGCCTGCGAGGAGTGATGGGGGTATGTGACGAGTGGGGCGGGGCCGAGGGACGTGGGAGCGAGGCCAGTGGAGTGATTGGAGATGAGCTACACCTGTTCGACCCGCCGGTCTCGAGGCCCACGGAGGAGATGGAAGGATATAAAACTGGAGCGACGACAGTGAAGGACGAGAGAGGACCAGGCCTGGGTTTTATTTTAGGTTTTGGTTTTATTTTGTGCGCATCATTCGTCCGTGAGGGGCTGGTGCGCTGTTTTGTGTTTATTTGGAATTATTAAAGCTTCGTTTGATTGTCCCATGGTTCCCGCCTCCTTCTTCCGGATGAATATGAAGGTTTTTATCATTACAATAACATTAAAAAGTGTATAAATCAAAGTATAACAAATCACACACTTGGATATAACCACTTAGTTACCTTAAAATAAGACTTGAAACTGTTAAAAAGAATAACTGAACATAAGTCCACATATAAAATATATTTTATAAATGATTTTAAAATAGAAATATAAACAGATTATTGAAACTTTCTTTTTTATATATATAATGTTTAACCAAGAAAATGTGACTGTATTTACATTTGATTCAAACAAACAAACAAACAAAACAACATCGTTGCCTCCTGCATTCAGATTTCAAAACACCACTGATCACTACTGACACACCACTCTTTTTTAACTAATTAATTTTCTGACATCCAACACAATTATAGGCTACTTTAAAATGTCTAGTATGCAATTTCCTCTTAATTTGTCCACTGATCATATTACAGATTATAACCCAAATATGTATGAGTCTATATAAAATACAAAAATTTCAAAATATTCAAGTGTGAAAAAATAATAGTTATACATTGAATAAAATTTCAACCATTTGTGATCCATTTCAACCAGTTTTTATTACTACAGATCTCTCCAACACCAAAGATTAAGCCTTATTTGAAGTGTTTTTTTTTTTTTTCTGGTTTATCTGATGACTAACAGATGACTCCGCTCAAGGAAACAAGGGGTCAAGATCTGGCTGGTATATGGCCCTGTTAACCCTTGCCGGTAGATGCCCTGACTAAACCATCTGCTTCAAAAGTAACTTTGTTCACTGATGATCATTCTTATGTAGCCCTGTACTCTGGACGGCTGATTTCAAATATCACATTTCTGAGTATCTTGTGCCAGCAGAGCCACAGCTAATAATGAGGACACTAGTGTCTTCTCTAGAGCTGCTTGCAGCAGAAATTGAAGCCTTTTGGAACATTAACACTGCAATTTTTCTGTACACTGCTGAAGCTGCTTTGAAACAATCTGCTCTGTATAAAGTGATATATAAACGTGATTTGAACATTTTAATTAATTTCTCCAGGCTTTTCATACCTTCTAGCAAGGAATCACACATCAAGGAAGGCGAGTGTGTCTTGACAATCCCGTGAGCTTTTATAGCTCTGCATCGCCATCTAGTGGACAAACGCGTTTCCGCCAAGTGTGTCAGAGCATGTTCTCACATGACCGAGGAGGAGAGCGCTGAAAATGTGAAACGCTGTAATTTCCTTGTAAACAAATAATAAAAGACCTTTTCAAGAAAGACAGTGATTAGCCTGCAAGTGACCATGTGTCTTCATCAAGGCTTCTCTGTCAGCTTAATTTCCATGGCCCTCGTTGGAGCATCTCCAAATGGCATTGGCTGCCATATTTGAAGAGGCAGTGAGCTATTCTGTGTAATTATCACTGATGTGTATGCTTGCGGTGGAGTGGCTCATTCCAAACTTGGACAACGTTCAGACACAGTTATCTGCTCGAGCTCTGGGATACCACACAGACATATGCAGATACACAGGCATGGACACGTTCTCACACAAAACACCCACCCACACACACACAGAGAGGAGGCAGAGGATGTTAGCTTAACTGACAAACACCATACTGTTTTATTTACTTTTCCCAGAAATAATTGTTGGCATCTCTCTGTGTAATGCAGCTTTGATAGGCGCTGTAATATTTGTATTTTTATTTTACATGTTAAATGCAGATATGGCAGTACACACAATACCTCTGGTGTGTATGCCCACAACTAACATTCAAAGAACTGTTGTATAAAGAATCCTGATCAAATATATCATGGTTTCTTTTAAGCAAAAACATTAAGCAGCACAAATGCTTTCCACAATGATAATAGTAAGAAATGTTTCTTGAGCACCGAATCAGCATACTAGAATGAAGACGAAGATAATGTGAAGATCACTGAAGCATCTGCTGAAAATATTACAAATAGAAAAGTGCTATTTTATTGTTATTTATTATTATTATTATATTTTAATGACTTTAAGAATATAGTTTACACTCACCTAAAGGATTATTAGAAACACCTGTTTAATTTCTCATTAATGCAATTATCTAATCAACCAATCACATGGCATTTGCTTCAATGCATTTAGGGGTGTGGTCCCGGTCAAGACAATCTCCTGAACTCCAACTGAATGTCAGAATGGGAAAGAAAGGTGATTTAAGCAATTTTGAGCATGGCATGGTTGTTGGTGCCAGACGGGCCGGTCTGAGTATATCACAATCTGCTCAGTATTTTCACACACAACCATTTCTAGGGTTTACAAAGAATGGTGTGAAAAGGGAAATACTCAGACCAGGATGTGCTGGAACGGGAGCTTCGGGCCCTGGATGTGCATCCCACAAATCTCCATCAAGTGCAAGATGCTATCCTATCAATATGGGCCAACATTTCTAAAGAATGCTTTCAGCACCTTGTTGAATCAATGCCACGTAGAATTAAGGCAGTTCTGAAGGTGTAAGGGGGTCAAACACAGTATTAGTATGGTGTTCCTAATAATCCTTTAGGTGAGTGTATATTCAAGTTTCAGGTTGACTCTTTATGACTTTCCAATTATATGATGATTATGAAAACTGATTATGACATTCATCACACATCCTCCATGACAAATTTGATGCATTACAGGTAAAAAACATGAATAAATGAAATTAACTTTTACAAAACAGAAGAACATTCCTGTCACTTTTTTAGTTCAGTTTGTTTGGTCTTTTTCCACAGTGTGTTTTTATTGGAGTCAAACAGATCCACAAATGCCACTTTAGTGGATACTAGTCAAATCGTTCATAAGTAAATCCCAGCCATGTGGTAAAACTTAGAGATTTGGCATCAATAATATCTGCCCTAATTACTTTTTATAATGTTAGACATTTTCAAAAAGTTTGGAGGTAAAATACAAAGTTCACTGAAGTCAAGCTCAAAAGAAACATGAGGCTTACCTCTGTATAATTCATCAAGAAACGTCCAACTTCACTAGATTCATAAAAAGGCCCTAGTGGTTGTGAGGCCTTCACATACCGGATCATTAAACATCTGAATTACATTGTGAGATCATATTGCATCACGAGCAGCCTCAAGGCCAGAGGACGACTCACATTTGAACAGGATTCCACAAAGGCCTAATTAATTTAATAATAATAAAAGGTAAACATGTTAATGCTATTTGTACTTTTGTATAGAGAGAAATCACTATAATTCATAAAAAGGCCTAACAACTTTTATGAACAATACCTTCAAAGTTATGTTAGGTTATGTTCATCCCTACAGACTTATTATCACAGAATTAGAGTATTTTTTTAATAATCTTTTGTCATTATTTATGCAAGCTGCTAGGGTAATGATGCAAAACAACATCATTCAAAAGCACTCGCTAAATGACAAATAATGAAGCTACGCCTTTAAGACAGATGTGGTGACTGTGGGGAAAGTGAAAAAGAACCATCTTTTTGTACACTTACTATAATAAGCAATGAGTGTCAAGGTTACTGAGGGAGAGGACCCAGATGCAGAATGAACAAGGGACGTTTTATTGACAATTTAGACAAAACACGATAGGAGGGAGTGGTTTGAACGGTCCAGACAATGGGATGGGGCATACAACAATGGAGCAGGCAGATGGGGGGTGGGGGTGGGGGTGACCGCTGAGGGGGGCCATGGGAGACAACCGAGTGCAGGACGGTAGAGGAGGCTGAGGAAGGGACCAGACCACAGCTCCAGGAACCAAGGGCACTTGGCTATGGAGGTGAAGCCAAACACGTCAGACCTCCAGGCAGGGAGACCCAGTGGCCAGGGAGAAAGCAGCAGGCAAGACAGGAACAGACAGAACTCAAAACACTAGACAAGACTTAAGACAACAAGAGAACAATAATAATAATAATAATAATAATAATAATCAACAAGGGCAAAAAGTCAGACAAGAATGCTATGACCTAGAAACAAGATAAAAGGGGAACTAGAGAAATAACCAAAGCTAACTAACTAAAGTTAACTAAAAAGGTAAAGAAACGAATACCAAATAGAGTTCTAGAAATAACTGGAAAAACTAACCAAGAAAATAACTCAAAGGGGAAAATAAATACTTTAAACAGCAAGTCAAACTCACGAGAAAATAAAAATGAGATCCAAACAAAAAGAAACACTTAAACTAGACTGGAATAAACAATGACAAGATAAACTTAAACTTAAACTAATAAATACCAGACTTTAACAGACAAGGAAAAACTCTATTAGTATAGATCAGCTAGCAAGCTAAGCAAACATTAACTCACGTACAAAACGAACCAGCAACCACATGTGGGAAATGATCACAATAAATAGGAAGGAAAGCACACAAACACAAGCTGAAAACAATAAATTAATGAGCACCAAACAAGGACTAAACAAGGGGGTGTGGTAATGGGAAACAAGGTGGCAGGATGAAAGGAGCACATGGCTAACATAAACAGAGACAAAGCCATGTGGTCATACACAGGGAAAACAGAGAAACACAAAACAAAGACAAAATAGACACAGCTGCCAGGGCAGAACCCTGACAATGAGACCGCATGCAAAGAGTTAAAGCTGTCGACCACGTTTTTTTTTCTGTATTGTGAGATATCTGGCCTGTCGAACAAAAGGATGGGACCAGAGGTGGGTGACTTACATTTACTTCGCTACATTTACTTGAGTAAATTTTTTGGATAACTAAATATTTTGGAGTAGCCTATATTTGCACTCATCTCGTTACTGTATCTTAATGCAATACAAGTTATAAATGCTTCAGTTTATTCCAAACGCGCCGTCTACTTTTCTCTGGGCAATGAGCGATGCCCATTCGCGAATGATTCATTCTTTTGAATCAACTCTGTTCAAAGGCTTGATCAAACCAGTTGGCAAACCAGTGAATTGGTTTGCGAATCAGTTTGAATGATTCGTTCCCTTCCGCGGGCGCTAAATCCTCTGAAGCGCTCAAAGTTGTAACAGAAAGTTTAAGAATATCAAGAGCATTGAAGACGTGGCTTTGGATCTACAGTCAATTGAGAGCAAATCTGCAAAGGCTATTGCTTACTAGCGATGAAGATCTGTATTAGAGGAACACCGCGTGTGCTTTCTACGGTTCCACAGGTATAACTTAGATAGGCTACATTCAATTAAACTACACGATACCACTATGACATTATAGCCTACCAGTTTATGTTTACCACTTTACCACCAGTTTACCACTGACATGTTAATTAATATGAATATTTCCAAAATATTTACGCTAGCAGAAATATAGCTACATTTGTTTACATTTTGCAGAACAGACAGAAGATCTGTCAATGTGCATTTAGTTCGTTACGTTAAGATGTTCGGTAACTGTCATGTAGTTTCCACTCTTGTCAGAGGTTATATATATATATATATATATATATATATATATATATATATATATATATATATATATATATATATATATATATATAATACATAATTAATAGCTATACTTAAAAATATAATTTAATTCAGTGATGCAAATCAGAATTTTCATCAGCTGTTACTCCAGTTTTCAGAGATATTTGATCCTTCAGAGATCCTTCTAATATATTGATTTATTACCAGCGCTGGAAACAGTTTTGATGCTTAATATTCTTTTTTGGAACCTGTGACAGTTTGTTTAGGATTCTTTGATTAATAGAAAGCTAAAAAGAACATAATTGATAGTAAATCAACATATTGGAATGACTTCTGAAGGATTATGTGACACTAAAGACTGGCTTAAAGGCTGATGAAAAAATAAAATAAAATAATATATATATATATATATATATATATATATATATATATATACACGCACACACACACACACACACACACACACAAACATTTTTTTTCTCTTACTCAAGTAACTATTCAGACTAGTACTTTTACTTTTACTTGAGTAATTATTTCCATAAGTACTTTTACTTTTACTTGAGTACAGTTTTTGGGTACTCTACTCACCTCTGGATGGAACTTGATTTTATTCATTGGATTGTTCTGTACACATACATGTTCTGTACAGGCGACGTGCAAGTTTTTGATTATGAGGGCACATTAATTGATAAAAGTAATGTTTATATAAATCATTAATAATAAATCCTGCAATATGGCATAGAAATAAGAACTGTCAATTTTTTTTCAAATGTGTCTTTTCTGCACTTCTGTATTCAACTCAGCTTCCCTACAAGTTTTGTTTTTATCTTCCACTCGTGTTCTCTGTCAGAGATGTATTTTTGTGTTGTCCACTGTTGTTTTGATGTTATGATGTATGCAGTTATCTGTCAGTGACAGCAGGTGGGACGTTTACTTGAGCTCAACAGTAGCTGACTCATGTCTGTACCTACATTTCACCTCTTTGCCATGCCATGACTTAAAGAAGACGTGCTAATGAAACTCCACTGATATGCTCCCAAAAACACATCCTGACGTTGAACACAACGTCAACTTCAGTCAGCCTGCTGAAGACTGGAGTTCTGAACCAGTCAGAAGGGAGACCATATGAAAGAATATTTCATGAAATATGTCCAAGAAATGAAAGGAGGCAAGTTTGTAGAACAGATGTCTGCAAGAATAAGACATCTAGTAGATGATGAAGCACACGTGTAAATGCACGAAACCCTTACTTCCGCTGTTGTTAGACAGCAGCTGAATAAAGTTATCATTCTTGTTCCTGACTACTACAGGTTGCTACAAGAAACTGAATTTTGAGACCAAGCTCCATTTTTTTTTAATGCTTTGTATTCATTGAACTGTAGTCTGCATCTTTTGATTTGATTTTGATCTTTTGACATCTTTGTCATGCCATTGTATGATGCTATATATTAGGCATACATGTGAAATGCATATATGTGAAGAGCTTCTGTCAACCAAAGTATTAAACAAACTATTTATGAAAGAAATGTTGGAGAATAACATGCCTTTAAGTTTTTGGAAATACAAGATTGAACTGGACAAAATGGAGCTAGAACCACAGAGTTTCTGCAAGCTACTTCTATTCGCCAGTACGTGGCGACAAATTATTAGTGAACCAATAAATAATTCAATTCACCAATTCATACAGAACCATGATTGGGACGCAGCATCTTTTATGAGAGGGTCATCGAATCATTCACTGACAACACTGAATTGCATACAACTCTATCTTTTACCATATCTTTGTATGGCAGAAATAAATTAAGAGCAGTATGTGAGTGATTCGCTAAATTCTTTAATCGATTCATTCAAAACACTGATTCTTCACTCCCAGGGAATAAAAAAAAAAAAAAAAAGAGCTGATTGTTTGGGGCAATATTTGTTGTTTAAACAAAAATAGACGTCTGGGAATATTGTGCCTGAAATGTAAGTAACTCAATATTACCGCCTTCTTTATTCAATTGTTGAAGCTATTAAATCATATTCCCTAAAGCTTAATCTTGTTGATGTTCAGAGCTGCGCTTGCTTGTAATAGCTTGGGTGATTTCAGAAGTAGAAATAGGTTTTACACCATCAGTGTGGTCAAAATGCTTGTATTTGTATAATCACAATGACTTTTTTTTTACATTTACAGATGGTTATTTAAGTCTATTCTAATTTGCACTAGCTGGCTACTTCAGAAGTAGATCAAGATGACGTCTATTTAATGAGGGTGTCATAAGTTATAGGCTAATTATTGTAATTAAGTTATAATAAGTTATAATTAAGTTCTACCTTTAAAAAAAATGGACAATTTTAGTTTCAAAATCAATGTGTGAGTAACAAATAAACACAATATTTGTTAGAGATTCTGTGCCTGTTTTCCTGATGCATGCGTTATGAAACCAATTTAAATAAAGACTGGAGCAAGTTATATAAATACAATATTATTTGTGTAATTAAGTTAGAAATTAAATTGAAGATCTTACCTGATTTTGCTATAGTCGGCAAAATGTGTAAATCCACGTTGACCAGACAGAATGGGAAAATTATATGTAAGCTATTCAAGAAAGGTCGAAATAAAGGAGAAGCATTACAATACACAGATTAAAGATATATATTTTCAAATAAATATCTGAAAATATATTTCTCTGATGGACCCACTTTGAAACAAATCTGATCTTCTCAAATAAAACGGCTATACTCCCCACCGTTACTTTTTTGATAATCCTTTACACTCTCATGTACTGATCTGATCTGATAAAGATCTGTCATTACACTGTGACTTTAATTGTAAATGTTTAGGCATGATTTCCACTTTAACTCCCAAAACAAGTAGCCTAATAGTTATACTGAAAAACAAATGTGAAGGCTATCAGACAGAGCAGCACAGGGACTTTAATTTGGCACAAGAGGCTATCAGTTGGATGCTAATAGCATGATGCTACAATAAGAGGCTTTTCCATCCAGCGCCCTAACGTTCAATCAGGCTGCATATCTGAATCCAGCTGATATTTCTCCAGAATAATGAATTATCTCTTGAAATCCCCATGAACACAAGCACCATGAGAAGGAGGTTAATCACAGTCACTAACCATGCTGTGCATTGTCCAGAACACGAGGTTGTTTGATTGTCTTCAACATGCTGTGTTTCCTTATCTCAGGAACACATGAGCCTGGCGAAACCATTCGTGTACAGCTGACTGAGATGCACTTTGTAGAAAATCTACAAATAGCCACCAGAAGAAGAAAACATATGCTGTCGCTTGTGTTAAGGAGATGGTGATAACCATCTTTGGTGAGAATAAGAAGTAATGTTGCATTCTAGAGATGCCAGAGACTGTTTGATGATTCCAGATGCAAGGTGTGTTTTATCAGGTCTATCGGCATGTACGCAATATTGAACTTTAAAGTGAAAGAGATTGAATTCACTACTGCTTTGAGTGAAAAATGCCTTTTGTGAAGATGACATTCACATGACAGACATATTAGCACGTAAATTTGTTGGTCTCAGAACGTCATGTTGAATCCTGTCAAGGTTTTCCTTGAAATTTGTCATGTCTTCCTTGATTACTTGAATCATTTGTAGTTGGTAGACACAGCATGACAAGTCAGTTTCAATTGAATTTCAATCAAAACAGCAAAGCCTGTTTTTACATGTTCCTATTAAAGAGAACAGCTGTAGTTTCTGGAACACAATAGTGGGCAAATTTGCTAATAGGCATCCCACCGTTTACAGGCGTGCGTTTAAGCAGCATCAAGAGAAAATAAAAAAAGGCACGTGCGATGGCAAACATGCCTTAGATTGCGAACAAGCACTTAACTCAAAACATTTGGGAATCCAAACAACGTCCTCGCTCTGTGTTCTACATGGTTGCCTACATCTTTTCCGTAGGGTTTTTCAATAATGCATATCTGAAGCCAACAGGTGTTAGATGAGAAAGCAGCATGATTCAGCTGCACTCTCTGATGTATTCTTTTTAACATGCTACATTGTTACAAACAGCGTCCACTAGTTCTTGATATAAATGAAGTTGCTTTGTTTCTGAAGTCATAAAATGAAGTGAACACTCGTCTGTTCGGGATAATATCCATGTGCTTTTAAAGCAGACAATGTTGATGTCTTGTAGTAAATGCTGCAGATACAAGCTGTTCCCAATTAACCATTTGAACATTTAATCCAGCAGGCCTCCCATCCCTGAGCTGGGTGGGAGGGCCACTTTCCCAGCAAGCATTCTTCCAGATAGGCAGAGATGGAGATACAAACTGCCTAATATAATTGCATATTAGCTGGCTCAGGCCTGAGCTCCCAGTGGGGCTGTTAATTTATCGCAACCAATTTAAATTCCTGCCACTTTCTAATAGCACTAATGAAAGGCCTCTCCCTGCATTAAGAGTACATTTGGGCTTTCTCATTCAGGCACAAGGTGCATTAAACTCAACTAAATGCATAGAAAACAAGCGGGAACAAATCGGCGACAAATGTTTACCATATGTCACCTAAGCCCTAATTAGTGCAAGCAGAACATTGGACTAAAGAGTAAAGAGGAAAATGTTAAGTTTGTTGGAGTGCAGCACACAAGGGTGCCCTCACCGGGATTCATTTTTAGAGGCATAATGTGCACAATTAAGCACTTCTAAGTCTCCTTTGTAGCATTTTGCTGCTCTTCAGAGGGCTATAAATAGAGATCTTTCAGAAAATTGGTCGCAACTGCATGTTTGCTGGAGGTGCGTGTGTCAGCATGAGCTCTCATCAACATCCTGTGGCTAACTGAAGGTGGCAGGCTTCACCTTTACAATGTTTTGTTTCTGTTGTCTACAAAACCGAATGGACGATTCCAGAAAGAAAAGTTCTCATCATATAAAAAGTGAGATTTATGTGCTCTGTTTAAAACCTGGAGTATTTACCTTTTGCATTGCCTGCTTGCAGACATTTTAATGTCCTGAGAGGGCAGTATGGGTGACGTAAAGGTCTTCAAAACTATACTCTGCGCCTACAGAATGTTCTCCATTTAGATTGAAATAAGAAAAAAGAGGTGAGAAAATCAATAAATCCAGTCTGGACTTGTCAGTCTCACTAAAAAGAATGAAGACATGCTCTTTAGAAGTTTTTTTCGCAACACAGAAAAACAGAACAGGCTCCCTGGAGACCGGCTTCATGCAGAGACCTAATAGTGCCAGAGAAAAATAGCAGCCACTGACTATTGCTTGTTGATTTATTCTATGCGATCATCTTTCCTGTAATCGTAATTGGATTTTATGAAGCAAATGAAGCTTGATGAAAATAACGAATGAAAGAAAAGACCTTTTGAGTTGATGTTGTAAGTGGTACTTTGAGATGTATCAGGCTAAAACCAAACTCATTTAACAAAGCTTTGTATTAAATGGTAGACCGGTTGGCACAGACCTCTCAATAAAGTTGTCAAGCTAACCATGATTTCTTGAGCTTCGAAATAGGTTTTCTGGTAAATCTGATCAATACTTAACTGTATCTATCCGTGTGCTTTATATTTATCGCTTAAGTTACTCAGACATCTATGAAGATGGCTCCTCCTTCAGTAAATGCATTGTACTGTTCGCATTCGCTTCATATCCCCCTTCCATGCCAAGGCTTCTGGGAAGGGGTGCAGTGGAAGTGCTCAGTTTCCATTCTCGTTATCAGGAAGGCAGTGGGAGATGATAAATCACAGGCACTTACCCAGTGAAACTGACAAATGAAATGGCATTGGGCTGTGGACAATGCCTGTTTAATGGAAGTGGCCCTCGGTCTAACACCAAGCTGAGGAGACATTATGCCATGAGATGAAATCTGTAGTGAGGCCTTTTTAATGCAGATGCAGCTGTCCTCGATAACACAGCAACTCTTATGAGAAGAAAGAAAGTGAATGTGGAGTAAGTATATACAAAAAAAAATAAAAAATTACTCAATACTTTTTATGGAAGTCAACATGAGTTAGTCACTTGTCTGTGCAACTTAACATCATCATTTGCACTTTTGTAGTCTCACCTTTACTTATGAATACGGACTGGTGCCAAGTTGACCTTGATAACCCCCACTGATAAAGATGGCTGTTAGTTTCAGCATCAGACGTCATGTCCATGGACTGTTCGCTAAACGTCTGATGCATAAGGTAAACAATATTGGAAAAGCTTCGAGTTTCATCATCGACTGATTGGTTCTACAGGAATTCTAAAAGATGTGTGTGCTCCTTTCATTAATGGTTCATTACCTGCCTTGGTACCTGCCTTGATTGTTTTTCATGTGGATGTCTGTAAAAATGAATTTATATGCCACCTCAGTGATAAAACTCATGCATTGTGCATGGTGATTTATTTACAGTGGAGGAGCAAGTTGTGTGTTCCTACGAACTTGGAACCGTTCTGCTCATGTGGTCAACAGCATGATTGTCTGCTGTAAATAAAATGTCATGCTTGGAATAATTAAAATTCATATTTAATTTAATAATTAATAATAATATATTCATTTTTATTCATGCAATTTATTATTTACATAAGGAAAACAAAGCTGCTTGGTTCTATTTACTTAAAGAATTGGATATAATACATATTTTTAAATTGTATTCCGCACTTGTTGCTACTATAGTTCTGGCTATTTCAGATGTTCACATGCTTTTCTTATCTATCTTTTTTTTATTCTTAACAGCTCCCACTTGCTGTGGTGGAGCAATGATGAAATGTTATTGTAAATACTGTCCAGCGTTTCAGTAATAAAAGTGTACATCTTTAAAATGCATGCAAATTAAAGTGAAGCATACTGCAATTACTGTCAATTTATAGCAGCAATTAAAATCTCAGACTAAAGGTCCTTGCACACCCAGTCTGAAATTTTTGTCTGAAATAATCACACGTTAAAAAATTAATATGACCTCACGTTGTGTCAATCATAACTTAAAACATAAAACAAACAAACAAACAAACAAAAAATTCAGACTGGGAGGTTTGCAAGGACCTTAACCCCTGTAAATGTTGAAAAAGCTTACATCGCCAACAATTACTGTCTGAATAGAGCTTTTGAGAATGAGTGCTTATCAAGATCATCTAAACACATTGATTTTTTTTTAAGTATGTGAAGTTCAGGGCACAGACTCATGATGACTGAGGACAGCATTCTTGAATGAATTATTTATTGCCGGTTTGTTATTACAGGGACATCAACTGTTTCAAACACTTAAACATGACACAACATGAAGTATGATTGGTTGCTGTCCTTGGCCAATAAAAGCTGCCATGGAGTCCTGACCTAATGCTTTCAATCTGAAGATATGGCCACATGACATTAGATGTGATAAAACTGTGTAGATTATGCAGAGTTTCTAAAAGTCTGGTAGTAAATTACACAAGGGTGACATAAAACACTGATTGATTGGTTGTCTTAGTGCAGGATAGTACCTTTTTTGTGTATTCTTAAGAGATCCGCAGCCTGTTTTTTAGAGCTTTGGAACAAAACATTTAGCCTTTCCACCTGCTCAGCTCTTAATTTTAATGAGGGTTAATGATTTGACTATGCAAGGAGAAGTAAAGTGAGAGAAACTATGACCTGTTGTGGAGAACCTGGATTAAAATACAATTAAGTTAAAATCTCCACAATGGGCCTGGACCTCACAGTGTCACGCAGCGTTCAAAGAGATGAGCCTAGAACAAGCTCTTGGAAATTTAAAGCAGCATATTTTAACCTTGGAAACTCTTCACTTCCCATAAGAAATGACCTGCACCAAATCTATTTTCTGGGTTCTTAAAGAGATAGTGCACCCCAAAAAAAAAACAAACAAAAAAAAAAAAAAAAACAGCCATCGTGATTCTTCAAACCTGTTTGTTGTTCTCTTGATTGTGAAACACTAATGTATACAGTATATGTACACACACTAAAGAATGTATTGTAGGGCTGGCTATACAAATGTTCCGATTCAGTTTAATTTCCATTAATCCGATTCTCTTGATTGGATTCAGATTTATTTGTTTATTTATTTATTCTTTCATATGAATGCTTTTCTTCTAATGCAGTAAGTACAGGTTTCAGACATATTAAAATTGATAACTTTAGAACTATTAATTAAAAGAAGAAGCACAGAAATCATTTGTATGTTTCATTTGTATTGAGAAATGAAGAAGAACTCAACAGAAAGACATGTCTTGCCATCATTTTATTCAGTCACATTTAATATAGAATGTTCAAAATCATAATTCTGGTCAAATCTGATTTCTTTTGGCATGATGCTGAAGATTCAACAGAAAAGTGCTGCATAAAACACTGATAAAGAAAACCTATACTTACCTTATGAAATTATTAAGCGCAGTTCCAATGGGTTTTCACATAGCCACTGAAACAGACACTGAATAAAAGATCAGTCTTGCAAATGTAAAAAATCACGATTGCTGTGATTAATTAGGAAATCAATATTTTTGCCCAGTGCTAATATCCTTTTTTGCTTTTTTTCATATAATGGAAGGGTCTTCATAAAAGTAGTCCATATGACGTGTATACAATATCCCAAATATTCCATGTGCATCCATCTTCAGAAAATACAGTGCATATAATGGCAACACATTTGATTTGAGGGTTACGTTGGAGTTGTCACACATCTTTTGGCTTCATAAGACTTGAAATAGAGTGACATGGACCACTTTTATAATACTTCTTTGCTGCTTGTTAGTTATTTTGGAACATAAAAGCCCCAGTCCCCATTCACTTCAAATGGATGAGTGGCCATAACATTCTTTAAAATTGCTACTTTTGTGCTCCACAGAAGGAAGTAAGTCATATTGTTTTGGAACAACATGAAGGGTATGTAAATGATGACAATTTTCATTTTTGGGCCAACTATTCTTTTAATTGCACATCATTAGCTATTGATTTTGCTAGAAAAAGTATCAAACCTTGCTGATTCCAAAGAGGAAGAGAGGAGCCAGGCCTCATGTTGATCACTCTGAAGTCTGTTCCTCCAGGGTTTCCAATAACAGATTCTGTTCCCCCAACATCACACACAGGGGGCCTGAAAAGAGAAAACAAACACGCAGTTTCCTCTTCAACGCGGTAGTCTAAATCACAGTCACCTCGCTAATTTGTCTAAATTTACTCAGTTATCAATAATACAATGTGAGTGAGGCTTACTTAAAAAGTCTCTGTGGTTTTTAATTGCCGTTCATTCATAGATCGATTTCAATTCAAAGTGGGAATAATTTAAAATTAAATTACTTGTGAGGCTTGAGGGAGAAAAAAAAATGGTGACTTTACTAGAATGATGCAAAGGGATGAAATACATTATCTGGATTGTGAAAGAAAGATCAATGAGAAGATTATTTAAAAAAAAGAGAACTTTGTAATATGTATCCATTCCAATTTCCTCATCAACCAGAATTTCTGATCATGATTCATAATCAACGATATGTCTTTGCCTAAAAGTCTTGATTGTTCAATTATGGATGTTGTCCTTGTAGAAAACACTAGCAGCGTACGAATGGGATTGGCATAGCAACGAGACTGCATTCAATAACTTGATATAATGTGGTGTGTGTTGCTATGCTAGGATGCTAATTCTGCAAGAAAACACATGGTTCTTTGTTAAGTCATGCACTGATGAATCCTCCTGGTGTCTCTCCATCTTGATAGATGAGCTGTTGAGACGGTGGGATATCTGTTGTAGGCACAGCAACCTCCCGGAGGAAACTGTATGCGACCCTACTTGCAAAAGTGTCCCTTCGGTACTTATCAAAGTTTCCGTTGAAAGGTTGTCACCTGCTGCGCTCAAGCTCTCCCCGGGAGGGAAGGCCCTCAGTCTGGGGCCCAGCTCACCCAGCAAACCCTTTTTCTGAGTCTTCTCTCTGATAAAGGTCTGACTTGTTTACCAAGTCGGCCGAAACGGCTCCACACTGAGCTCCCTTAACCACAGCACCCTCTTCTTCTAGAGCCACAATGAGAAGATGAAGGACAAGAGGAAGCCAAAGCTTTAATGAGGAGAGTGGGGAAGATAGCCAGAATGCTGCACAGGGAATAAATGCAGCAAGAGATAAATAAATAATCATAGTTGGTGCAGCCAAGCGTAACGAATGTTATGCCTGTGTTCCCTGGAGAGACACAGGGCTTCAAGGTTGTATATGCACAACATATCTATTGGGTTGTGAAGTGTACCTATCACCTGTGCAGATGCCATCAGAATTTTTGTGCATACCAGCCTCACACTAGAGACCTGCAACAGTATTTGTCAAAGACAGCCAACCAAATGGCCATGATACTCTTTTCAAATGGTCCTGACACAACAGGATGCTAAAGCAGGTTTTGGTGAGATGGTATGCTCAGTGCTATATGTTTTTGATGTATAGACCAGCTTTTTAAATAATCATTACATCTGATGGACTGATAACTGATATCATGTATGATTTAATTTCTGTGATTATAGATATATGCCATATCATCCTGATATAGCATTTTTTTATAATAATAAGTAATTATAATAATATTTAATCTAATGTAATATACATGATTTAAAATCTAATAATTTAAAATATGTATAATAATTTATATTTTATATAATTCTAGCACACACTACATTTTAGGACATACATGTAATATACATCATTTAAAATCTAATAATAAAACAAAATCATGTATTTTACATAAAAAATATTATCATATAAATATTGTAATTAATTTGATATACTATTTATATTTTATGCACAACATAAATAGTATACTATATATTCTTTTTTTGTTGTTGTCATGATTCACTAGAGCGAGGGAATCAAGAGACACGGAATAAACTTCACCAATCTTTAATTATAATCCAAAATAATAACAACTCCAGGAAAACAGACAGGGAATGACATTTAACAGCAGACAAAGAAACTGAACAGAAAGATCCTTAAATACACAACCAAAAATGAGACACACCTGGAATCGAATAGAGCAATCACAGAACAGGATCAGGAAGACCAAATATGGGAATAGGAAAACACCAGGGGAAAACTAGATCAAAATGTACATGGCAAACGAGGGAAACAAAACAAAACACACAGAACAGTCTTTGGACGTGACAATATATGGTATATAAACATTTTAATTATTTTTATATTATTTTAATGTAATATAATAAAGTATAAATGTATAATAAGCATAAATGTGTCTGCAGCTGAACAGCATATGAATCTCATACTGTGTATTTGCTTAAGGCTATATAAAAATTAAGATTCTTATTCAGGATATGATATGTGTATATACTAAATAAATAAACACATACATGTACATAGAAATACTTTCACATTTGTTATGTAAATAAAAACAGATTTCTTGTACATATGATACGATCAAAGCGAATAAAGATTCTTGAGGCATTCTTTATATCTCAGTACAAGAATACCCTATACCAAACCCTTTTCTCTGGTCCTTACTGATGCACTCTACATAATCTTGCTTGCTTTTTTCTCTCTAATGTTCTCCTATATACTGTATGAAAGCCTTGACTAACAGATAGCCTGGTTTTCTTTCTCGTATAGACACTTTCTGTAGTCTGTGATCTTAAGATCTGCATAATGCATTTCTATGTTTGGCAGGTGGAGGTATGGGATGGTGTCTTCCTCTTCAAAACTAGGCTTAATGTCCAAATTCTCTCTCATAAGATTCAGGAGCCTTTGTAATGGTGATCCGCGGTGGTGTACGCTGCCATTCCGGGAGGTAAATATAGGCTGTGTTGAATCACACTGGCGTGTACGAGGTGTGACATTTACGAGTGCTGAGAGAGTCACAAGAGCCCCGGCTGCGAGACAGCTGGAAATCAGTGCCGGCATGCAAAACCTAATAACAACACTGATATTTACTCTCTCTCTACTGCTCTCCCTCTGTCTGAGTGTCTCCCTCTATTCGATTCCTTTGATTTTTAACTTTCCTCATGGGGGCAGCACATCTCCACTTTTGATGGGATTTGATAATCCTCAAATGCCCCCCACACAGAGATTCACTTCATTCTTATTTTCCCTTTTTCCTCCTACATCTTCTCTCTATACTCTTCTGAAATCTTTTCTTTTTACCCTTTTGAGAGGGGCCACCGTGAGTCAAGCTCCACTGCTTTACCAATTCCATCAAAAGGCTAATCAACAATCTCGGAGCGGGGAAGTTCTCAGAACAGTCATTCTTTCTGTGCCCAACCGGCACTCCAGCAAAAGCAAGCAAGCACTGCAGTAATAGACCTTGAATTACAATTAATCCTGCCTGGCTCGATTTGCCAATAGTAATTCCAATGCTGCGAGAGCGGGACCAGGTTCGGGCTCGGTTGGAGACTGCAGGGGTGGAGAAATGAGACAACTGGAGTGGAAGAGAAAGAGAGCAAATGATTTAGAGCCATGTTACCTATCACTCAGGCAAAAATAACAGCTCTTTTACGACCACGGCAGAAGGCCGGGCCATTAGTTTTCAGGTGCTTATTTTACATTTGTCACCATGTGTAGACCAGCACCCATAAAACACCGTTGTTTCAGAGTACATTTTGAGAATCTCTGCATTGCCTGTGCTGTAGGTATACAGTAAGTTGTTTGATGTGCAGGCCAAGGCAGAGGCAAGATGAGGAGGGTAATGGGAAAGCTCTGAGCAGCAGGTTGGTTTCCTGCCAGGAGTCTGCTGAAGTGCCCAAGGTGCTCTCTGGTATTTAGATTAGGAGGCAAAGAGGGATTTCATTAGTTGTTTATCTAGAGTCTGTGAATATGTAATGCTGCTTGTGAGGAATAACCACACACGCGCTCAAATGAAGTTCAATGTGTTCAGACTCACACATAGAAATAGGGATTTTCTTGCACAGCTGGGGAGCAACCTGCATTTCTCCCCACCTGCTCGCTCTTTTTATTTCTCTCTCACTATACCCAGAGCCCCATTTCACGAGGACTCAGTCAGCAGTGACAGACAGTAGCAGTCAGCAGGCAGATGTCATCCTGTCCAAGGGCAAACCATCGTGCCATCCTCACAAGCCCGGCATTAGCACTTGGTTTGTGCCACTTAAAGGGATAGTAGAAAATTCTGCCATTGTTTTCTCACACTCATGTCATTCTAAATGCTTAAGACGTATGATCTGTACAACACAAATTATTATCATTGAGATTTCTGTCTGAAATTTCATGAAACTCTACTCCATGGAAGTACCTGATCAGACTTCTAAATAAACATAAGCACAACATTTATTCCATTCCCTAGCCAGCGATTGTTCTACAGTGCTATGAAAAATGATTGTTTACCCTCCTCCTCCCCAGCTCCACCTGTACAGAGCTCATGCAGATCATCTCTGTTTTTTCAAATACTCATTATGCATTTATGTTGCTTCAAGTAAGCTGAACCAGTCCTTAAATAAAGTACATATTAATGCCTTATTCTGCATGACCGTATTTATAAATTCACTGTAAACCAACCATGAGGTATATTGCTTATATAAAACAGTTATTTCATATACATAGTAAGGTTTCACAAAATAAAAACGGAGCAAATAAAGTGTAATTGTATTAATAAAAACATTATTCTTCACCAAACAATGTAGTTCCTCAGAAACGGTTGTGGCTGTAACAAAGTGGTTAGATAGTGGTTAGATAATAGTGAATATGTATTCCATATTCTAAAGTATGACCTCAAATAGTCAGCATCCAGCATCCCACATACACTGAGGATGTTAAATATGGTAAATGGAAGCTTAGATGTGCTTGATTGACACACAAGAACCAATGAAATTTGTTCTCACAGATCAAGAAGGTACATGCTTGTATGCCTACTTAATGAGCTCTGTTGATGCATTGTTACATGCATAAAAGCTAAGATTAAATCTTTTCATCATATAAAGCAATTGTGTCTTTTCAGACACTGCTTGATTCATACTGTTTAGTGCATGACTTTCAATGGATGGACAAAAATCATTTATTTCCTTTAAATATCCCCTTAAATGAGATGAAATGGTACTGTCAAGTCTTTTCTGTTCTTATCAGAGCAGTCATTCACTTGTCAGGTTAACTGTGTGGGAACTCTTTTTATGATACCTTAGGTAAAGACACATGCTGGAGTGGTCTGAAGTGCCAACAGACAAGGGCATATTTCAAATCTAAAGCTTAATTCTCTCTTTTCAATTCTCTTGCTTCTGACTCACTGTCTGTCCCCTACATTTACAGCTCTAGATTCAAAAACAACTTTATAATGGCTCCTTTCAGGCTGTGGAGAATGTACAGGCAGTTTTTTGTCTAGCTCTTTTGAAGAGAGATTTTTTTAAGAACTGCCACAAAAGACTCAAATGCTTTTTTGTTAGTCATTGAGGCTTTTGTAAAAGGAAATATATTCCCTCTACAGACACAGCCGATATTTAATCATGTGGTATGAATCAAATGAGCCTTTTTGACCCTTTCGTCTTGATTCTCTAAATAGCTCTCTCACATACACATGGCAAATTTGTACATAAAGCCAAATGTGTGAGACAGCTGTGCTGGACAGACCTCCCACCACTAATAGAGATAGAGAACGAGTGTTTGGAAAGAGTGGGTTTGGGATCTTTACTTGTTTGGAACAATCCTATTCAGAGGTGTAAAAAGTACAAAAAAATTGAAAGCACAGATACTAAGTGAAACTTTTACTAAATTAAAAGTATAAGTATCTGGCCAAAAACATACTTGAGTAAAAGTAAAAAAGTACAACTTTAAATTGTACTCAAGTATTAAAAAAGTAGAATTACTTTTTTTTTTCTAACAGATAAAATTAAACAAAATGAACAGGTCAAACACATACACCTAGTGCAACAACAACATTTAACAGCACAGTGAAACATGCACACACACATACACTGTTTTTGTGAAAAATGGGGACATCCCATAGGCGTAATGGTTTTCATACTGTACACCAACTTCTACACTCTACACCAACCCTACACCTAACCTTAACCCTAACTCTAGGGTATATTTAACAATTAAACTTTTAATTGTTTATATGGGGCATTAAGGCCCGGTTTGATAGACTGAGTTTAGCCTAAACCAGGATTAGGCCATAGTTCAATTAGGACATTTAAGTTATTTTTATAAATATGCCTTAGAAAAAAATGGTGTATTTGATGGTGTGCATCTTAAGACAAAACAAAAGCACTGACATGTTTTAAGATCAGTCAGTGCAAGTTTCTTTCGGATGAAACAGCTCAGAATTATATTTTAGTCTAGGATTAGGTTTAAGAGTTTCAAATATTGATAATTCATTATTTGTGATTAATTAGATTAATTAATAAGTAAATTATATAATTATTAAGATTAAAAAATACTCATTGACAAGTTTAAAATATTGGCTTTTGTATTTTTTTATATATATATATTTTATATATCCTTTCACTTAGGAAAACACATTTACCTGATGAAAGTCACAACTGTAGAAATTTCTGTGCTTGATGCATGAAAACATTAGTCATTGGTTCTTACATCAAGCATTCACAGTTGAAATAACCATATTTATTGTGCATAAAATAAAATAAAAATGTAATGTACTTTTTAAGATGAAATAAAATTATAAGGAGTAAAAAGTACCTACTGTTTTTATCTCCATATGTAATCAAGTACAAGCACAAGTAACCAGTTTAAACTGTACTTGAATAAAATACAAATCCTCCAAAATAATACTTAAGTAAAGTAATCACGTAAAATTACTCAAGTATTTTACATCTCTGATCCTAGTGTACTTGGGCCATAATATTTTGATGAGCACTGAGGGAATAACACAGTATGTATATGTCAAGATGCTTCAGCTGTCATTTAAATGCACACAATTATAGCTGTATAAACACACAGGCACTCTCATATAGTCAGTCCGCCATTAGTAGGCCAACATGGCATCTACAAAGCTCTAATGGAATCAATAAAGTGATGGCAGCTGGTGGAACATGCTTGACTTACTTTGATTACCAATAGCATGAAACCTGTAACATGCATAGTTAATTTCTAACATGTTTGTTAAGGCTTGTCTGCGCTTCTGTTGGTTAAACAGAGTTGACTAAACTGGCCTTTGATCGTAGGCTTTGTGTGCGTGTGTGTGTGTGTGTGTGTGTGTGTGTGAGTGTGGTGTGTGTATATATATATATATATATATATATATATATATATATATATATATATATATACAGTACAGACCAAAAGTTTGGACACACCTTCTCATTCAAAGAGTTTTCTTTATTTTCATGACTATGAAAATTGTAGATTCACACTGAAGGCATCAAAACTACGAATTAACATGTGTGGAATTATATATGGAATTATATACATAACAAAAAAGTGTGAAACAACTGAAAATATGTCATATTCTAGGTTCTTCAAAGTAGCCACCTTTTGCTTTAAATACTGCTTTGCACACTCTTGGCATTCTCTTGATGAGCTTCAAGAGGTAGTCACCTGAAATGGTCTTCCAACAGTCTTGAAGGAGTTCCCTGAGAGATGTTTAGCACTTGTTGGCCCTTTTGCCTTCTGTCTGCGATCCAGCTCACCCCTAAACCATCTCGATTGGGTTCAGGTCCGGTGACTGTGGAGGCCAGGTCATCTGGCGCAGCACCCCATCACTCTCCTTCTTGGTCAAATAGCCCTTGATGCCTTCAGTGTGACTCTACAATTTTCATAGTTGTGAAAATAAAGAAAACTATATATATATATATATATATATATATATATATATATATATATATATATGGATTAGGGCTGCACAATAAGTATGCAATGTTGAGATTAAATTGCATATATTGCATTTTCGCTTTATTTTTGTGTTATGCATTTTATTTTCATTTACTGTCAGTGTCCTCAGGTCACATAATAAATGCCATGGCATTACCATCTGATACTATTGACTGTACTGTATTATGGTTCTGCCAGTACTTTTTTTTTTTTTTAAATTGTTCAAAGTTTTTCAAAGTTTGTTCTATGAATACGTTGGAAATGACAGTATCAATGCTTAAAGAAGTGCTTTTATTTGTTTAATTAACATGAAAAAATCTTAAAGGTATAGTGCCAAAAATATGCAAAAGAAAATGTAAAACCAAGTTATGGCTGTTTTTTACTACAAAAAGCTTTGAGTAGGAGTTTAAGCAGAGCTCCTTAATAAACTGCTAAAGAATTTATGAAAAAACAAACAAACAAACAAACAAAAAACAAACAAACACACTTTTAAGTAATGCATTCCCTTTATGATCTCTTTTTCACCTTACTCTGTTATTTTTTTTGTCTTAGACTGCTGTTGTCTAGAATGCCGGTCTGCGCTGCAGTGAATCTCTGTCCTGCTGGTTTGCTCCAATTTATTACAGTGTTTTCTAAGTCATCAAGCTGTTAAAGACAATCTACCTGCTGAAAGAGTGCTGTTTTGTGAGACCTGTTTTCTTAATTATTCATTTTTCTCAAATCTTCAATTCTCAGAATGGATCTACTAAATCATTTGAATGAGTGACTAAATAAGGCACGTCTTTTCTTTTTACTCATCATTTTGGACTCATTAAAACACTAAATATCATAGACAAGGTTTAATTATATCTATAAAAATCTAATAACAGTTGCTGTGTTTACAGAGATTAAGTCTTGTGTTATTTTTAAAGTTTAAACTGTAAAACTTCTCAGTAATAACCAGGGTCCGGTTCCCTGATAACGTTCACTCTTAGCGCGCTAAGAAGACATCGAAAGATATATCTTACCAAAGTTGTTGATGTTTCTAAGTGTGTTCCCCGAAGTGTCCCTTAGGAAGCTTCTTAGCACGCTGCCTCTTACGTCCGACGTTACAAGAGCGCTGTCCAAAGTCAGGGTGCTGAATTAGTTTGCATCGATTGCTCATGAATCGATTTTCCACTTCACATGAAGGTGCATTACAGCGTTAAGAAAGACAACACGTTCTATGCAAATGAAACATTCCTCAAATTATTACAGTAACATTTATTTTAACATAGTTTAAGTTATGAGTAGAATATAGACTATAAATTAAATTATCAAATGGTCAGTAATATGTTCACATGATATGTTGTGACGGTTAGACGAACCGGGTATCCCTCGCTAATCATCCACCCTCCTTATCCCGTTGTGCCGCTTTTTGACATGGGTTTAACGACTTATGAAAATTATATAATACACTTTTATATTAATGGTAAGGTACTTTACAAACAGAATTGATTGGCAAGCAGCTGCAGTTACTTCTGTTTAATGCGGTATTGATTGCAATTGGTTTATGTTTTTAATAAAAAGCAACCTATCTACAATGAACAGAGAGAGAGAGAGAGTTAGATACAAAATATGCTGAGGAAGCAACGTAAAAAAGGGCACCAAGCCTCTCGTCAGAGGAACTTGAAGTTTTGCTGACCAACAGGTCAGATATCACACCCTTATGGTCCACTATAACCTGCACGTTTATGGCCACGTCTCCCTTTCGCGATGAGTAGCCTATGCCTGATCAATCACTGATGGATTGGCGATAGGGATGAGTGTGCCATCCACCAGGATGCAATCCCCGGCACGGCGCAGAAGGGTGTTGGAGACAGTGTGGACGCACCTCCACACCGAGGTCTTGATTAGGCCGTAGCCCTCTCCCACGACCTCGATGAATCTCTCTGTAGCAAAAAAGAAGAAAAAAAAAAAAAAAGTAGCGCTGGGCTTCAGGGCTTAAAGCAAAATTCCGCTGCTTTAGCCTGGCAAGCGCAGGTCTGAGAAGGTCCAGCAGCTCCATAATGAGCTGTCTTGGGAGGCGATTTTTTTTTAAAATATAGCCACGTCAGGCAAAATGTCAAAAGGGCTTAAGTTTTGCCGAATAAAAAAAATTGACATGGGCTAAACGGCTCCGCGTCCGGCTCCGCGTCCGGCTCCGCGTCCGGCTCCGCGTCCGGCTCCGTCTTTGATTCAATACAAGGACACGTTGGATCGCTGCTATAGTTGGTCGCTTACTGGACACCACCATGATTACCCATTTATAGATCTTAGCCATTTAGAGCCATATTGTTTGCCAGATTTTAATTATCAAAAAATTGATTGTCAATTCGCTTTAATTACATTACGAAAAAGCCTAGGCTAATTACCACCTTATTAGTTCTGTAACCACATAAAGTCAACTTCATAAATAGGCCTGTATCCATTGCGAACATAATTTATTATGAGTCTTAAAAAATAACAGAAAATCATTGTTGAGCCACAAAATTGTCAACGTACCATAGTTTGACTTGTACTTCGCTGCAATGGTTTCTAAAGACTGCTGTACAGTAGCGTCATGAGCTCAAACAACGCTAAGAGAGAGCTACGAATGGTCCGGACCAACCTTACGAAAGTGTGACTTACAGAAGATATACTTAGCGTACGAACGTGTCGGGAACCGTGCCATAAGGTTAAGAGAGAGGTTAAGGAATAGGTTAAGAACTACTTAGCGATAAGAACGTTTTGGGGAACCGGGCCCTGAGCATTGTTGATCATGCTTACTCTCTACTCAAAAAGGCTCTGGCTACCATTTCAACCTTCAATTCTGAATTGGGAATGTGTTTTTGAAGAATCAGAGTTGAATTTGAAGTAGAATGTAGAATTCAAGAGCTGGTAGGGAGTCAATTCTTAACTTTTTAATTTTTACCAAGCCTGAGATGCTGCGTAAATAGATATGTTAATACATACTGGCAGATGGTGTTGATGAGTTATTTAAATCCGGATGTTTTAAAATATGTATTTTCTCTGTGATGTCAGTAATTAAAAGTCTTGAGTCATGCAGTTGTAAAAGCATTCCCACCCAATCCCATAAAGCTTGTCAAACTGACTCTTCACTAATATACTTTTTTTATTTTATTTTATTTTTTAGAAATGGCTGTCTGTAGGTCCAAAATAGTCTTCAGCAGATTGATTGATATTTGTGTGTAGTTCATTGAATTATAGCTGTATTGACATGCGCTGCTGCTGTTGACTGATTATCTCTCGAGCAGTGGCAGAGTAGTGCAGAGGCCTAATAGGAAAATAATCACAAATAATCTGTCATGCCTCTACAGGCTTGAGCAGTAGAAATATAAATCAGTACAATCGTCTCTTAAAGGCAATGTTAAGATTGAATTGCATATATTGCATTTTCGCTTTATTTTTGTGTTATGCATTTTATTTTCATTTACTGTCAGTGTCCTCAGGTCACCTAAAAACTTCAGAGCTGTGTACGTGGATCTAGTTTCCTGTCTTTGTGCTCTCCTTGGTCTGGCTATGCACCTGACTGCCACATAAAAGGTCAGGCATCCAAGCAGTGTGCAGGGCAAAGCCACGCTCATCCCTCTGCTCCTCCCAATCACCCGCCTCTCCATCCCCTGGATGACTTTCAGCTGTGTGGTGCGGTGACTCTAGCCTGTGATTGTACATGCTTAACATCACAGAGAACCATATGTTATGTTATGTTTGTACATGTAATCTATATACATTTTTACATTTATTGCACATCCAATCACAAATAGTTTGTATTGTGGAAAAAAAAAAAAAAAAAAAAAAAAAAAAAATATATATATATATATATATATATATATATATATATATATATATATATATATATATATATATATATATATATATGTAATTTGTAATTTTCCAAAAAAAGGAAAACATTAACATTTCTTGCAAATATAAAATATAAAAATACATGAAAATAAATACGAATGTACATTTGAAGTGTATTTTATTCCTGTGATATCAAAGCTGAATTTTCAGCAGCCATAAGTCCAGTTTCTATTGTCAGATTCAACTTTAGAAATCAATCTAATATAACGGTTTAATGCTCAAGAAAAAAAAAAAAGTTTATTATTATAACTGTTCAAAACAGTTGTGTTTAATATTTTTGTGGCAAACATGATACTTTTTTTCAAGATTCTTTAATGAATAAAAAACTCAGCAGGCACAGGATGTCAATATAACGCCAAGTTTAAGTTGGACATGATGTCAGACAGATGTTGCATTTAGGTTGAGGATGAAAATTGGGTTGATGTCAATATCTGATGCCAATTTGACTTTGACTTAATGTTGGATTTTGGTTACACAACCAAAAATCAACAAATATCAACATTGACTGAGGTCGGTATTGGACATAAAATTTACATTGACATTAGAAATTGAATTGACATAGAATGTTTGTGACCCAGCATCTTATGACATTGTGTGCCTGCTGGGAAAATTCAAAAGAACAACATTCATTTGAAAAAAAAAATATATATATGATAATAATTAAAAAAAAAAAAAATAATTGTTTGCTTAAAGGATTTCATTATTCATAATGTGCATTATAATACATGATATTAAAAAAAATGTTAAACCAAATTTAAAATGCAAAGTGAATTGATAAGTGTTATTATAATGTATTAATTGTGGTTACAATTATTAATGTACAGTACATTGCATTATAAGATGCATTATAAGGCATAATTATTGCATTATAACTACTTTTATAATGCATTATACATAAAGGCTTGAAGTAAAGTGCTACCAAAAAACCTGATGTTAGTCAATAAGAGGGAACCACCACAACATTTGATGTAGGAGCAGTATGCATCATTGTTGAACCCACATGTCCCTTTAAAGTGTAAATGCATGTCATTCTACAGAAGACGCTGGTGAGACAGTCACCAAGGGGCCTCGGCATCTCTTTGATGTAAGGGTTCAATAAGAGATAATTGCAGCAGCCATGGTGAACTCAGTGTTTCTGGCTTCCAGTGCTGCTCAGTCTCTGCTCACCGACAGCCTACCTGCAGTGACAACAGCTTATCTGCTGGTGCTTTGAGTGGTGGGTAGGGGAAGAGGTTACAGTGAGGTTCACTCTCTCAGCATTCTGCCCATCCCGTCACTTGAGACATGTCAGACAGGGCCAGATGTCAAGCTTAGATATCCTGCTCTGGGTTGATGCACGGGAACGTAGGTGTGGTGGAGACAACAAACGGCACTCAAAGAGCGTGAGGGTGAACAGAGTGAGCGAGAGAAGAAGGGCAGGTTGCTCTTGTTTCACTGAGAAAGCGTGGAGAGCTCGTTGAAAGCACTCCCACACACTTGCTTTCCTGCAGAGACTAGCTGCAATAAGAGGAAAGAAACAACCTGGAGTGAAGAAAGCTTTAACTGAGAGAGAGCGAGTGTGTGTGTGTGTGTATACACGTGTCTATACTTATCTGCTTTCCGTCAGTTACAGTGGGTGGATGGATTTATCCTATCTAATCTTCATGCAAGCTGTGAAAGATAATTGGTTTTTGTCGGTGTATATTATGTATGCATGCTTCAATATTTATACTTAAAGTGCTTTTGCAGGCTATTGAGTGATGAAAACATACCATGTGGAACAGCACTTTCTTTGCTTTCCATAATACAACATATTACCGTATTTTCCGGACTATAAGTCACACCTGAGTATAAGTCGCATCAGTCCAAACATACGTCATGATAAGGAAAAAACATATATAAGTCGCACTGGACAATAAGTCGCATTTATTTAGAACCAAGAGAAAACATTACCGTCTACAGCCGCGAGAGGGCGCTCTATGATTTCAGTGTAGACTACAGGAGCACTGAGCAGCATAGAGCGCCCTCTCGCGGCTGGAGACGTTTTCTCTTGATTCATTTTTAGTTGATTTCTCTTGGTTCATATCAAATTCATTTTGATAAAAAAGTTGCACCTGACTATAAGTCGCAGGGCCAGCCAAACTATGAAAAAAAGTGTGACTTATAGTCCGGAAAGTACGGTATTACATGGCCCTCTGAAGTTCTTGACTCTAATTGGTCTTTTCCAGCACTCACTGGTTAAATATTTCTGAACAACTCCCATAAATATGGGAAACCCATGATATTTCTCTTTTTTTTGTTTGTTTGTTTATGTAAACTCAATAACTATTAACTATTATTGAGCAGAACTCAAACTGAACGAGTTATAGTAGACTTCTAGTTCCCTGCTTTGTTTCAGACTGTAAAAGGAGAGATAATGTTGAAATTAGATGTTATTTTATGTTTTTGTATGAGATAAATATAGGGGGAGATCTGTGATGATTTAATTTGGATTTGAGTGGGTTACAGAAGTTGTGTTGCTCTATGTTGCTTTATTTAGAGAGAAAAACAACAACAACAACCTGGAAAACCTTGTGCAAAATATTTATTTATTATTCATTTAAATGTAATTTGTGTTTTGATTGTACTTAGCTATACTAAGTATTTATTTTAATAAGATTATAAAGCAGAGTTCATAGTTTAATAGTATCCACCTTTTACTTCAACACGGCAGTAAGCATATAGGTCAGACTTCTTGTTCATTAGCTGCTATAGGTAAATAACGAGGAGAATAACAACGTGCATTAAATGATAAAACACTTTGCACTACAAACCAGTGCTCTTAATTAAGATAATACATTAAAATAATATGATAAGACACACCAACTTTCAGTATCAAGCAGCAAAACAAACTGTTTTGTTCAGCTAAAAATAGCTTGATGGAGTGGACGCAGATGAGACTGGAAGCCAGACTCATAGAATTTACAAATGGTTGTGCCCATTTTTACGATAAGAAAAAGGTGAATAGACCAGATGAAACTAGTATCTCTTTTATTCTGTATTTTGACACATTTGAGTTTAACAGAATATTAAAAAAACAACAACTCAGTAACAAAAATGGAAGCAGAGGGGGAGAGTTTAGGCAGACATAATTTTACACACACATACGTTTGTTTTTGTGAAAAATGGGGTCATCCCATAGGCGTAATGGTTTTTATACTGTAGAAACTGTATTTTCTATCGCCCTTCACCAACCCTACACCTAACCCCAACCCTCGTAGGAAACTTTGTGCATTTTTAATTTCTCAAAAAAAAAAAAAACTCATTATGTATGATTTATAAGCGTTTTGAAAAATGGGGACATGGGTTATGTCCTCATAAGTCACCCTCTCCTTGTAATACCTGTGTCATACCCATGTCATTATACTGAGTTGAGTCCTGATATGTCACACACACACACACACACACACACACACACACACACACACACACACAGACAGTGCTATTTACACAACTCTAATGATCTCAAAATGGCTACATATCAGTCACTTAATCTGGCCAAAATAACCATCTGTCACCACACAAGACCTGCTACTGGACTCATGTATGACAGACAGTAGCCCCTCTTCCAGATGTCACAATTAAGTTGTTTTTCAATAGCGTAGAGATAGCCCCCTGCAGAAGCACTCATGCCCTGTCAGGCGGCTTATCTGTCCTGATAGAGGTGTGTTTTCTTTCCCACATTTTGTCAAGCAGTAAAACAGCTATTAACAGGGCTGCCAGCAGCGATTTCCACAGCCTTCCTGTGTGGTTAATACAGTACATTTCAACAGTCTGGCCACATCTTCCATCCATCTGTCCGTCGTTCTATCCTCTGTCCCTCTATCTGGCTGGCCAGCCAGCCGTCCCATTTATTTTGTTTGCTTTTGGAGGAAATGGATGTGAGCAATCACTTTGTTGAGTGCTGAGACTGAAATAGCAATTCAGTGGCTGTAGTTGCCCAGCTGGTTTCTGTTTCCTCCAGTGCTGTATGTGTTACATGTTCATTGATTCATCTCATCTCATTGTAGCTATGCTTTTCTAATGCAACATGCAAAAAGAAAGCTCAAATAGCCTATTACTAAAGATGCATTGAAAGTTGGAATAACAAAAAAAAAAAACAAGAAAGAAAGAAAAAAAGTATTTGTGGTAAAGGTAAGTATGGGATATAGGAATATCTTTTTTTCCCCAGCCTTTGTAGAAATGATAAGTGTGGTATCATATTGGAGAAGTCAGTTCTATTCACTCACATAGTGTGCCCATTGAGTGCACGCTGCTGGATTAGACTTTCAAATCACACCGACTTTGTTATTTTCTTCAAGTCTTGCTGTGCACAAGGCTCTTCATCTCCAGACAATCAGCGTGCCAGGTCGATGGGGCAAGAGAAAGGAATCATAGAAGCAGAAGTGTGAATGTTTAAAATGCAGCTGTTCACGGCTGCCATTAATGCTGGCTGACAAAATGGCTAGAAGCCTCTAATGATGTGTGGAATAAGAGGACACGGTCTATATCGTCACCAGCAGTCATGACGTCTTTAACTTTTCACCTTCCTGACAGCATTCTTGAAAATGCCTACTGTTCTTTTACTCTCGGTCGGGTTCGTCTCAAAAAAGCTGAGACAGGCAGCCGATTAAAGGGAGTTCCTGATTATAGCGCACATGACATTCATATCAATGACTCTGCTAAGAGTATACACCGAATGGGCCTTAAACACAATAAAAGTGTAATTAGTCTTTCTTGCATTAATTAAATGTCAATCATAATGAATCCATTACGTGTTAAGAGGCTTTCTGAGAGATGCACCAGATTGCTTGATTACTGCGAGAGCACACCTGCACCACAAAATAGCCCCGAACAATTCTTGTTTTGTGTATTATGTTGTTCAATACAAGCATCAGAATATTGTTGTGGTACGCGTAACATGCTAATTCAAAACTAATTAAAGTGATAGGCAATCTGTTAGTTTATCAGGAGGAAGATTGGAATGTAAAATACCCTCAAGCTAAACACCCAAATCTCTCTGGAGAAAGAAAAGCAGCTCAGTTTTTTTTGTGAACAAACGAGTAGGAATTGGATTGTGGTCTTCCTCCCTCTCCTGGAAACAGGAACTGCCTTTTTTTCATTTTCTCAGGTGGCATTGCAGCCTCAGTGGCAAGTCACCTTTGTTTAAATCACTACTGCAGAAAGAGTGACTGAGAGAAATAGGGAATGTGGGGAGGCAAAGAGGTGGCGCTGTTAAAAGAGATGTGTAGGCTTAAAAAAAAAGAAGAAAGGGACAAACACAAAGATGTAGCATACTGTATATGCACACACAGAAAGCTCATATATATATATATATATATATATATATATATATATATATATATATATATATATATATATATATATATATATATAGTCACACTTAAAAGATTCAGATCATCAAACAAATTCAAAAGCAAGGTTTCAGCACATAATGTTGATGAATGTTCATAAACATTGCTCCCCCTCGTAACTGTTACTTTCACAAACTTATTTTTTGTTCCCAAAAGTCAGGACATTTTACCACTGGTTTAAATTAGTGTATTGTATAAGTGTGGCCATTTACTGTTTAGACATTTGTTTTGAGCAGTGTTTTTTTTTTATAACCAGCATCAGATATGTTACAGAATGAAAATAGTTGTTGTTCTGAACAAGAAAATGTGATCAGTCCTTTAGCAGGCCTTTAGATCTTTCTCCATTCAGGTGTGGAGCTTCAGCCGAAATCACATCACATTCTTCAACAAATTCAACCATAATATTTATACACAGCACCAGTCAGTGGAGTGGGCTGGTTTCTGAAGTCATTGGCCAATGTTCTATATGTTCCACTCTACCTTTCTGTTTTCTTGCAAGGTCACCCAACAAAGAGCTCATTTCACACTACGGTGCTGTAACGCTGCTAAGGGAGGGGTGGCTCAGCCAATCAGGCTAAAGGTCTGATTGGATGAGAGAGCCACCATTGAAACTGTAGGTTTCAGAGTGGAGCATTGTGTGATGAATGTAAACATATCTTAACGTTGACAAAAGCTCTTGAGGGATGTTAGTGTAAATGCCTACTCTATTCTAACAAGCAGGAGTCTATAATGGAAAAAGTTGACATTGACCTTCCTGAAGCTTTTTTCTTTTAAAATTATAATTCAGTGAGTTTTTTTCTAGCCTCTATTCCTGTCATCTTTAGTTGTGTGTTTACAGTTTGGAGACATATTTTGTAAACCTAAGTGACAGTCACAACTGGTACCCTACTTTCTACATACTGTAGGCTATGCTGTACTTCACATACAGTATGAGAAGTGACATTTATGTGTACGAGTGCCTCAAGTCAAAACAGAGCAGCAATAGAACCAAGTTTACAGACTTTTCATCTATCCATGTGCCCCATTTGTATAAAGACATCAGAAAAAATCTGAGCTCCTCTCAAATTTTACATCAAACTAAAAGAACCGTTTGTGACAAGGGATGTTTTCTCCATTACTTGACGTGACACCAATTTCTAGCCTTTCACTTGAAGAGCAGCCAGATCTATTCATATGATATTGCAATAGAAGGCCCTGAAATGACATTGCGCTAAATGACACCGGTGGCCAGCAAAGGAGGCAAAAGTGACATGCAGTCAATCTAGCACTGCCACACCAATACATCAAGACAAATTTCAGAGAAAGTCTGTCAAAATAAGGCTCTTCTTCAGTCGAGATGGCAGTAAAAGTAACAGTACAGAAAGCAATAGCAGAGAGCAAATAGGGACATTAAAAAAAAAGCTTGGGGTTTTTTTTTTTTGGTAATGCTCACCTTGACTGTATTTATTTGATAAAAAAATAAATAAACCAAAACAGTAATATTGTGAAATATTACTACAAAAATCACTTGTAATATATTTTAAATGTACTTCATTCATGTGACGGAAAAGCTGAATTTCCAGCAGTTATTACTAGTCTTCATTGTCACATGATCCTTCTTGTTGTTGTTGATTTGTTCCTCAGGAATGTTTAATTATATTTAGCAATGTTGCAAACATTTGTGCTGCTTAATATTTTTTTTTGTGGAAACTATGAATTTTCTGGATCCTTTGATCAGTTGTTATTGATGCATGTCTATTCACAGAGAAACAAGGGAATCTCATGGAGAGATTTTGTAACACCCTGAATGAGTGGATTTTGTATCACCCTAATTTATTTTTATTTTTTCTTGCTAATAGTCTATTAGTACCTACAATATTCTATATATTGTTTTTTTTTTTTGGACTACTTAAAAACCAACATTTTTATTGTCTTGTTACCAAATGTTTTATGCTCATATATTAAAATTAATCCTGTCATCCATTTGTATTACAATTGATAGTCATGATAATCAGTCTTCGGATGGTGCCAATTAGCCACATAGGCAGTGATACTGAATGCCAAAATATATATGTTACTTAAATCAAATATCTTATAAAAATATATTTGACTGCTTAATTTGTGGTTGACGGTTTATAATCAAGTATTCCAGAGAACTGTATAATAAAATGATCTATTCCCCACATTCCCCTCTATTCCGGACTAAAGCTTACCAAAAATCACATACTGTATTATAACCACTTTGTGCCTCTAGCAATGTCAAAGCTTGGTCTATGAATGGAGGAAAGAAAAGGCAGAGTAAACTGCTACAAGAGGACAATATGAAATGACTCCTGTTGTGCTGTGTTCAGCTTTAATTCATTAATATGCAAATTAACCCCAGACACACAAAGACCAGCGGCGGCAACATAGAGGGGTGTTAAGAGAAGAATCTAATTTGGTCATCTAAAGGTTATGAATTAATAATTCATGAAACGTTTTATTTCCGGTTGTCACATATTACTGTGGCCCCAATGCCCCCTCGACTAGTTTTCAGCAGTGGTGCTAAGATGACACATTAAGAGAGAGAGTAAAAAAATGGGAATAGTTCAGGATCCAGAGACACAGCTGTGCGCTGATAGTTGGGCTCTGTATCTTTGCATCTCTGCTAGTGCATCAGGAACAGATGGGTCTTGGTTAATTGAATTATTTATTTACCGAATCTCTGAGCATATGCTGGACATTGAGCATCCTGTCTTGTCTGAGCCGCCCAGCAGTCATCAAATTTCCGGCCTCCTCTGAAGAGCCTCCTCCCAACCACGTTCCACATCCCGAGGAGTAGAGAAAGAGGGTCAATAAGAACAGTACACACTAGAGACAGAAGTGGGGCGTGCTAATGATTTACCAATTTGCCTTCAGCCATTTTGTGCCACCGGCAGTTTATTTTCCTCTTTCTTCCTCCACTCTAAGCATCGCTCCGGGCCTCCCTGTAGAAGAGGATGATGCTTAGATATCAGCAGTTCTGGGAGCAATGAGAGTAAGTCTGGTGAGAAGTTTTTTCCCTCGAACTCTCTAGGGATAAGCAACACTCTGTGAAGATGCCCTCCCCTTTCCAAAAACGAAAAAAGGAGCAGGAAATCACCGTCCACAATGTGCTTATCCTGACAAATGGGCCGATGATGATCCCCGATTAGCTTCGCTAGAGGTCACAATGCTCTTTTCCTATCTGCTAGAGAACACTGGCATTTAAAGACCTGGAAGGTAATAAATGTGCAGCGATAAGAGGTTTAATACTAGCAGGATCAAAAACATACTGTGTCGAATTACGCTCAATAAAGAAAGCCTCCAAAACAAACCGTGCCAAATCAAATTTAAAGCCGCTACAATGGTATGTTCTTATTTTGGAGTTAAATGTACGCGTTATTTGAGCACGTTTGGAGTAGACAGACAGACAGTAGCTCATTCTCACCGCAGTCACAGTGTAGGCCCGGAATCCTCTCTTCTCTTGTCTTGTCAAATAAAATGAAATGGCTTTGATCTTCTATTCTAACTCAGCTCTGTATAATTTCAGCAGCTGCTGAGAAACCTGCTCTCTACCCGAGTGTTTGTCAGCCCGAGCAATTTTTCTTTGGATGGATTGCATTGGGTGATAGCTTTATGGAGTCATGGCCAAAGCTTGCAGCACTGCCTGCGAAGAACAAATCTGTGATACTCACAATCATGCGAGACACGGGGAAGGAATGAAAGGAAAAGAAAGTGAAAAGGAACGAGACTGAAGGGAGAGAGAGAAGGCAATCAAATGCAGCTATTGTGGGAACCATTGTAAGGGTATCAATTACTTTGTGTCAGTCTCCAAAGACCTTCCCCTGGTAATGCTGAACACACATACAGAACGAGATGTGAGGTAAATTATAGCTACATGGAGGTCTACAGATATACCGACACAAATACAGCAGAGAGACACTAGACTGACAGCCTGAAGGGTGAGCCCAAAGATGTATCAGACATCTGTGCACACGTTTCACTAGTGAGTGTGTGCGTTGTTAGCGCCATGCTTCTTCTGGAGACTTCTGTTGTATTTAAAGTGCACATTCTCTTGTGTTTCAAAGCTTGAGTGGATAGAATAAAATTTGTAAAACAGTTGGGGATCACTTGTACCTGCAACCCACACAGCTTGTAATTGCTCTGTGACTTCAGCTCAGCGGTGAGAGGAAAGGAACCAATTAAAAGCCAAATACGGCCTATGAGGTGTCCACTAAAAATAGCCACTCAAGCAGTGTCTGCTGTGAGTTGTGACAGAAAATATGGCAGGTGGAATTTGGGGAATAGTATCCTACAGCCCTAAATAAGTGTGCTACTTTGTTTTGCTTTCGTGGTGCGAAATGAAATGTTGCAAGCAATGATTATAAGAAAGGTGCCTGCTTTATTTTCTCAAAGGACGAGATGTTTAAAGATCCAGGCTCTCTAGCAGCTGCATGCCGAAGACGTCTGTGGGAAATTAGGCAAGCTGAGGCTTGTTATTGTGTTGTGGCTGATGAAGCAGAGGGCTTTTTTTCAGCCACCCCTTATTTCTGTTCTCTATATTAATTCAGTTAATATTTTTTTGTCTAAGCAAAGATGAAGTTTCTCACTATGCTATCTGAGGACGCACCTTTAGTAGATGGTGGATGAACAGTTTTACCAGGTTGTGTGAAAATAAAAATTCTAAATGGAAATTTAGACTATTGATAGATAGACCTAGTGATCTGCTTCATTGCCTTCTTAGACGCAGAACCTGATTTTACCAAGTGAGACATGTTCCTGGGACAACATCTTTGTTGACCCTGAAACAACATTGTGATTAACCAATCAGATTTGAAGAACATGTTTATAGATTTTCTGAAGTTTACGCTTACAATCACTGTTAGGTGCTTGTACATCAGTGTCATTCATCTATCATTTCCTCTCATTTTAAGGATCACTCATGGTTAAGGTTAGGTTTAGGTTTATGGATATGGTCAAGACGCACGTCCTAGACTACATTTTTTGAGTAAAATGTTGTTCCAGGGTTAACAAAATATGTTGACCTAGGAACACATCTAACTCAGCAATATCAGGACGTGCTTCTTAGACAGCTGCCTTACCCAGCATCCTGATCATCATGGAACCTCGTAAGTGACTGATTTAGAAAGAAAGACTCTTTGTTCCATATACAAAACATGTGGCTAAGCTGATAAAATAAAATAAAACCATTACAAATATTACATATAAAATTATTATTAGATAATGTTTTAATCAATATTTATTTTATCACTACATCTCAGTAGTAAAAAAATGTAATTCATGTTTAGCATTTATTAGATTAAAACGTTTATTTATAACTGACATCTTTCTCACTTTGTTTTTGTTTTTGTTTTTGTTTTTTTTTGCTTTTTCTGAGCCCATCACTATGCATTATGGGATTTCCTTCTCCACAGAGTATAAATGTAAAGCTGCCTTCACATTTCACCATTATGTGGTATATTATGAGACAGTATGATATTTTAAAATACTCCCCCTGTATGCAGTTTTCTAGGTTTTAGAACAGGCTTTTTATAAACTGATTTATTTATTTATCTACAACCCCAATTCCGGAAAAGTTGGGACGTTTTTTAAATTTTAATAAAATCAAAACTAAAGGAATTTCAAATCACATGAGCCAATATTTTATTCACAATAGAACATAGATAACGTAGCAAATGTTTAAACTGAGAAATTTTACACTTTTATCCACTTAATTAGCTCATTTAAAATTTAATGCCTGCTACAGGTCTCAAAAAAGTTGGCACGGGGGCAACAAATGGCTAAAAAAGCAAGCAGTTTTGAAAAGATTCAGCTGGAAGAACATCTATTGATTAATTAAGTTAATTGATATCAGGTCTGTAACATGATTAGCTATAAAAGCTTCGTCTTAGAGAAGCAGAGTCTCTCAGAAGTAAAGATGGGCAGAGGCTCTCCAATCTGTGAAAGACTGCGTAAAAAAATTGTGGAAAACTTTAAAAACAATGTTCCTCAACGTCAAATTGCAAAGGCTTTGCAAATCTCATCATCTACAGTGCATAACATCATCAAAAGATTCAGAGAAACTGGAGAAATCTCTGTGCGTAAGGGACAAGGCCGGAGACCTTTATTGGATGCCCGTGGTCTTCGGGCTCTCAGACGACACTGCATCACTCATCGGCATGATTGTGTCAATGACATTACTAAATGGGCCCAGGAATACTTTCAGAAACCACTGTCGGTAAACACAATCCGCCGTGCCATCAGCAGATGCCAACTAAAGCTCTATCATGCAAAAAGGAAGCCATATGTGAACATGGTCCAGAAGCGCCGTCGTGTCCTGTGGGCCAAGGCTCATTTAAAATGGACTATTTCAAAGTGGAATAGTGTTTTATGGTCAGACGAGTACAAATTTGACATTCTTGTTGGAAATCACAGACGCCGTGTCCTCCGGGCTAAAGAGGAGGGAGACCTTCCAGCATGTTATCAGCGTTCAGTTCAAAAGCCAGCATCTCTGATGGTATGGGGGTGCATAAGTGCATACGGTATGGGCAGCTTGCATGTTTTGGAAGGCTCTGTGAATGCTGAAAGGTATATTAAGGTTTTAGAGCAACATATGCTTCCCTCCAAACAACGTCTATTTCAGGGAAGGCCTTGTTTATTTCAGCAGGACAATGCAAAACCACATACTGCAGCTATAACAACAGCATGGCTTCGTCGTAGAAGAGTCCGGGTGCTAACCTGGCCTGCCTGCAGTCCAGATCTTTCACCTATAGAGAACATTTGGCGCATCATTAAACGAAAAATACGTCAAAGACGACCACGAACTCTTCAGCAGCTGAAAATCTATATAAGGCAAGAATGGGACCAAATTCCAACAGCAAAACTCCAGCAACTCATAGCCTCAATGCCCAGACGTCTTCAAACTGTTTTGAAAAGAAAAGGAGATGCTACACCATGGTAAACATGCCCCGTCCCAACTATTTTGAGACCTGTAGCAGAAATCAAAATTGAAATGAGCTCATTTTGTGCATAAAATTGTAAACTTTCTCAGTTTAAACATTTGCTATGTTATCTATGTTCTATTGTGAATAAAATATTGGCTCATGTGATTTGAAAGTCTTTTAGTTTTCATTTTATTAAAATTTAAAAAACGTCCCAACTTCTCCGGAATTCGGGTTGTATTTTAAAACCAATAAGTCTTAATTTACGTTCTTCATTCTTGTCTGCACCTACTGTATGATGCTTCCCGATGCTAGGCAGCTCACTAGGTTTTGGAACCGTACCATGCATATGGCTTATATTACTTTGTTGATGTGACGCTTTCAAGGGGTCAGTTCATCTCTCATGCTTCCCCATATTGTTATTCTTAATTCCGTAATGGTCGTCTTCATCGCAAACGCCTCATTTTAAGTCGAGGTAAAAGTTCAATCCTTTAGTGGCATGGCTAATTATGAGGTCACAATGAGTCAGAGGGAAAAATAGCCTAAGGAGTAATTTTATAGGGCCAGAAGTCAAACTGATATATGATGTTGGATCTTTAAGGGTCACAGTCTTGTTTCCCTGTCCTCTTCATGCCTGTTGCTACAAATGTCTTCAATCAGGACTCTAGGCTTACAGAAAAAAAGCTCAGTCTTTTCAAGATCTTTCACAAGTCCTCTCCACTTCTCAAATACAACCACTCCAATCCAAATATTGTTTTAACCAGTCTTGGAACCCTTGTGCCATGCATGTGGGTGGCATATGAACGTAATTAAAATGCTATTATTGTGCTATATTTTCTCTGTGGTGGACACTTGACCCTGATGGTGGACTTCTATGCTGATTTAAATCTTCTAGCATTTAAATAAGCCTTTTTATAAGCTTTTGACTGCTGTCCACTCTGATTAGGCCATGAGTTGTTTCTCAATAGTATGTTTTCATTTCTCATCTTCACCAGTACTTCTGAAGATTGGATGTTTGAGTGCTCTGTAATTGAGACTGAAACTTGGCCATGCATTATGGATCATAAGTACTAGACCTCATTTGAATATGCATTGCACAGTCCACCGAAGTGGATTGTCTCTCTGTAAGAGAGCAGGAGCGTTGAGCTGAATTATGCAAAAGACCCAAACTGGATTGAGACTTGAATTTGATTCTCAAAAAATATCAATCTTCATCGGTTTTGGTGTCATAAATCTGGTGTACTGTGTCTCATAAAAGCAGCTTGTTTCCCTCCTCCTTTTGCATTTCCACCATATCTCTGCTCACAGTAAGATGTGTGCGTGTCGATTGGACGATCGCACAAACCGAGTGAGTGAATGACTCACTCCTATCAGTTTAGTGCTGCATACTTAGAGAAGTGTTTCATCTACTAGCTTTGTGGCAGGTCCAACCATGTGCCGCAGCTCATCAGTCTTTGCGCTGTGTATGATGATCTTCCTCTCTGGGGCTGTGAGAGCCGGAGATGCACTGGTGATGCGATGGGACTAACAAGTACATGAGTACAATGCAGTTGGGCGTTCACTCACCAGCTGGCTTTCTGCTCAGTGATGTGTCAGATCCCTTCTTTCCCGTTTGAGGGCATCCCTGTTATAGGCTCTCCATGCCTGAGACTGTCACTACCAAGCCATTTCCCTTCATTTTGAGCAACATTAATCCTGTTGTATTGGAGATAGTGTTTTATTTACTCAACAATGCTGTGCACACATTGAATCCGGGTTTAATTCTTTGATTAAAAGTCCGCTGATTGATTCTGCAAATGTTCAGAAAACTGTGATTCCCTTTCAGGAAGTGTTTGATCACCAGGGAATGATGAACACTGGTATTTTGTCTGAGGCAAAAGAGAACATTTTTGTTTTGTTAACCACACGCATATTTGCTATATAGTGTGGGCACAAAAATGCCACTTGGCTGTCTCCTCCAATGATTACAGCAAATTACAATTTATTTCCTTGACAGACAATCCTTAGGTGGTTCTTCTCTTGTTCTTCAACATACAAAAATACTTCAAAATGGTTGAAACCGGTTTGAAAGTCAGTATGAAGTCACTATATAACGTCATCCTTACCTCACACTGTCTTATTCAAAGGCCCGCGGTGCACCATGCTTTGCATCTTCTCAGTGCCATTCCATTTGAAGTGCAGTAAAACAAAAACATCAGTGGCTGGAGGTGTTTCTCTGGAGAAATGCTTTTTAATGTAGGATTGTTTGAAGCTGCATCTCTGTGAAATTCTCATTTTAAGAGGATGCACACTGTTTTCATAGGATATGAGTGAGCAAAGTGAGCAACTGTCAGAGAAGTAAAGTTTGAATATGAATACTGGTGTCAAGCATCTTGGTCCATAACCCACATGTCCCATGTTCAGATTGTACTAAGTGAAGGCTGCATTATTGTTCTCTAGTCTCTGCATCATGCTGGCTGTCACACGTATAGGCCTACGCATAAGCTGTAATTCAAATGAGGTAAAGGCTTTTAGCATTGAATCTACAAATCATATATTTTTCTGTCTAAATTAAAATAATCCACATGCAATGAATTTTCTGCAATGTAACAGAAGTAACGACTATTGATTATCGAAAAAGAAAAAAAAAATGTATAGTGGAGACTTGGTTCAAACCATCAGTTGATGATTGCATGGAGGCAGATTAGAATCCATTGTAAGAAAGTGAGAGCTTATGTGGCAAAGCCCTGCATACATGCTTATGTTTATGATAAGATGCAACTGTCATGGTTCTGCCCTGGCAGCTGTGTCTATTTTGTCTTTGTTTAGTGTTTCTCTGTTTTCCCTGTGTATGACCACATGGCTTTGTCTTTGTTTATGTTGGCCATGTGCTCCTTTCGTCGTGCCACCTTGTTTCACATTACCACACCCCCTTGTTTAGTCCTTGTTTGGTGCTCATTAATTTATTGTTTTCAGCTTGTGTTTGTGTGCTTTCCTTCCTATTTATTGTGCTCATTTCCCACATGTGGTTGCTGGTTTGTTTTGTATGTGAGTTAGTGTTTGCTTAGCTTGCTAGCTGATCTATACTAATAGAGTTTTTCCTTGTCTGTTAAAGTCTGGTATTTATTAGTTTATCTTGTCACTGTTTATTCCAGTCTAGTTTAAGTTTTTCTTTTTGTTTGGATCTCATTTTTAATTTCTCGTGAGTTTGACTTGTTTTTTAAAGTATTTATTTTCCCCTTTGGGTTATTTTCTTGGTTAGTCTTTCCAGTTATTTCTAGAACTTTATTTTGTATTTGTTTCTTTTCCTTTTTAGTTTACTTTAGTTAGTTAGCTTTGGTTATTTCTCTAGTTTATCTTGTTTCTGGGTCATAGCATTCCTGTCTGATTTGTGCCCTTGTTTTTATTATTATTATTATTATTATTATTATTATTATTGTTGTTGTTGTTCTCTTGTTGTCTTAAGTCTTGTCTAGTGTTTTTTGAGTTCTGTCTGTTCCTGTCTTGCCTGCTGCTTTCTCCCTGGCCACTGGGTCTCCCTGCCTAGAGGTCTGACGTGTGTGGCTTCACCTCCATAGCCAAGTGCCCTTGGTTCCTGGTGCTGTGGTCTGGTCCCTTCCTCAGCCTCCTCTACCGTCCTGCACTCGGTTGTCACCCAGAGCCCTCCTCGGCGATCACCCCCCCCCCCCCATCTGCCTGCTCCACTGTTGTATGCCCTATCCCACTATCTGGACTGTTCAAGCCACTTCCTCCTATCGTGCTTTGTCTAATTTGTCAATAAACATCCCTTGTTCATTCTGCATCTGGGTCCTCTCCCTCAGTACCCCTGACAGCATCCTTATACACAAATGCATTTAGAAAATTTAACAGTAAAATAAATTGGGAATTGTCATATGAACAATTAGCTTGATGTATATTTCTAGATTTTATATTCCTGTTTATAAGGTATCATTTTAATTTAACATGAATTTTGTCAGTTCAATTTACATCAGATTTAAATGATAAATACCAAATGGCCCACTAGCAGATTTGAGTATGTTTTATTATTATTTATATCATGAATCATAAATGTATTTTGTATAATTAAGCATTTTAACCTGAGACAAAGAGGGACTGAACTTTCTTAATTTGTCAGAAAAATCTTTAAAACCTGATAAATTAACTTGGGGATCAACACTGCATGAGCCATTTTTATTTAATTTTTTTTCATGAAATAGGTTTCCTGTTCACTGTAAATACACCCATCATGATGTCCTGCCTACGTATAAACAAGTGCTGGAAAGGAATGTGTTGATGGCAGTTAAATATCAAGAAAGATCTATCGAAGGATTAATGTGATTATCAGTCAAAAGCAATTATAGCAAACTGAAACTCCACATCCAGGTCTCATTAGCGTAGCTGTTAGCACAGACAGGCCTGTTTATTTTTAGCTGAGTGCCAAGGCAAGGCAAAGGTGCAGGGGCCAGTGTGTGGAGACTATTGATTAGAAACATGTGCTCGTATGTTGGAGGGGCCGATCTGACCTTGGTTAATGACAGAGAAGAGGTGATAAGGGCTAGCACAGCTGTGGCTGTTGTCGACTATCATCTCACCTTTTATTGCTCCAACCTATAACATCACACAGACATAAAGCATCCACAGGAATGAGAGCTCCATGTGCACTGGGTCTTATATCCACCTTATTTTTTAACTTAAGAGCAGGTGTGGCCATTTGTATCTTTACTGTGCAAGGCTTCTGGTATCATCCACTTTCAGTTGTTGTAGCTGTAACAGTTTGTTATGCAGTTTGATACTGCAAACAGGTATTTGTTATCATATTATTTAAATGTATTATTGTAATGTCCCTGTTGAAAAGTCCAGCATATGCAGGTTAGCTATGTTTTGAAGCATGGCTGCTGGTTTGAGCTGGTTTAAGCTGGTCACGTGCTGGTCCTAAGCTGGTTCTGAGCAGTTGCTTAGGACAAGTTTAGGACCAGCACATGACCAGCTAAAAACCAGCTTAAACCAGCTCATGAACAGTTTAAACAAGCTCAAACCGGCAGCCATGCTTCAAAACATACATAACCAGCATATGCTGTTTGTTTCAACAGGGATTGTAAACTATTTGGCATTGAAAATAGTTGTACTCTTTACTGCACTTTGTATAGTTATATTAATGTAGTGGTTAATGAATCAGTAGTCCTACACAGAAAATAGCTTACGTTCACGTAGGAAAAGGAGAATAAAGCAGTAGGTTCTGTCTTTGTATTCACAGGGCTTTGTATCAAACCTCCATATTTTAACCTTGTCCAAAAGGACAAATGGACTTGAGTCCAGACCAAAAGCTGTAGTTGGAAAGCATCCTGAAAGCCAACACTTGCATTTAGATTGCAAATTAGATCATAATGCAGAGCAAATGTCTAAAATGTGTTATAATTTTGCATCCTATTATTAAGCAATAACAGCAGTCATAGCCTTAACTGCATCCATGCGACTGAATAGCTACATTAGTGGCGTTGCTAATATCCACCCATTAGTCACACATATTACTGAGTTGTAAATAGAGCTGGTAAGAATAAAAGAGATGAAACTGTTGATAGATGTTGAAAATACTTCAGGAAAAACTTAAGAGATTCACACACACACACACACACACACACACACACACACACACACACACACACACGATGAACACATACCAAAACATCATCATGATCACCATATTTTTTCTCATTTAGTTTTGGGAAGTATTCTTGTGACCCTTATCTTCAAATGGTCGGAATGTGGGAATATTTTCAAGGCTCCTGCTGAAAGGCTAGAATGGTCATGCCAAGATCAACAGAACACAAGTACATGAAATTTAGCTTGTGAGGGGAGACAGTGGGAGCTTGAAGTTTCCTCTTCCCTCACTAAATTTATATCTGCCTGGAAAATGAATCTGTATAAGGTCACACTCCAATCAGGGTTCCCACAGCATTCCCATCTAACCGTTAACTGATAAAGCTATCAGCCTGAGCTAGTGTGTGCCTTATTGAAATAAATGAGACTTCATTAGGAGAGCAAAATAGATGGCATTGCACATCGAAATTGTCTTACTGATTTCTCACCAACACATGCCAAAATGGGGATTGCTGTGTGTTCCCGTTCCTGATAAAAGGCGAGGCAGATGTTGTGTTGAAAATTTCCTTTTACAATAAATGATTGCTTCCTCCGCTTTGACTTAATAGAGGGATAGATTCCTCCCAAAATTCAAAACAGAGGGTCTGTTCTGCCGGAAATCTGCAGATAGATGCGCACACGTCCAGATGCCTCATGGTTGCAGCTTGCATGGTGAAATCCAAAAAACGAAATGTGTTAGCAATTGAAGCCAATGCCTCATTTCTCTCGGTACTGACGTTTTTATTCATTTTAACACGTGTGAAAGCAGATGAGATGGTTAAAGAGATTGACCCTAAAACAATGGGCAAACAACAGTAGAACCGGTTGTTTGGAATTATAGGTGTGCGTGAGGTGCAGAAAAATGAGGAGCACAATGACAAAATAATGAAAGAGGTTTAAATGGGAGCCAAATAAAAGACAGAAAGCCTGACTGCACACATCTGGACAGAGCAGCATGTGTTGGTTAAAGCGGAACCTCATACGTCAATGAGCCATTTCAGCACATTGACTTTAAGGATATTGGCTTCGGATGTTATAGTGAGGGCATTCGTTTTCTGGAGAAGACATCTGGTTGGCTTTGGCTGTGGTGTAAAGTTGGGCCTGACTCTCTGCCTACAGTAAAGAGCTGCTCACTATAATGATGATAACTATAAAAATAACAGTTTAATATTATTTCTAATTCTGTGAGGTCTCCACCATAAATATAATGATAAGATTTGTGGGATCACTTTTCCAGCTGATGAAAGACCACTGACAGCCAATCAGAATCCACTACACTTTAAGCTGCAGACAGTATAGAAAGAATGCTTATATTAAACAGAATATGATAATCTGCCAGTGAGGACGGTAAAATAGTTATTGTAATAGTTGTCTTTATAGTTATTGTTCTTGGTGTAAACGGGCCTTATGGCGAGAGTGAGAGAACCATGAGTCAGGGTGTTGAGGTTGAGGGTGACAGACTGCAATTACCTCCACTGATTATTATAGTTCCCAAGCACAGAGACGACATGAGGGTTTTCATTCTGTACGCCAACTCTTTTGTATTTGGCCTCTGCTGCTGTTGTCATGGAGCCTTGAGATTGTGCATGTCTAAAGGAACCGTTTTTGTGTCTGGCATGCATCTGGCATGATTGAGCATTATGAAATGCGACTGCTCTTAGCTTGTTAGGTGAATGTGCTTGCAGTATGTGTGCACGCGAGCCAAAGAGAGTTGGAGACCTTTTCAAAAGAGAACAAGCGGAGCTGTGCAAAGGAGAGGATAACAGAGTGTGCAGTCATCGATTCCCATTTGCAGAAGTGGCTGCATGTGCTCTTTCTGTACTGCAAAACCGCAAAAACACATACTCCTTGCAGTCGGTGTGTCACTCGGTGTTCGTTTGACTCCTGAAGCTCATCTTTCACTTGCAGAGTCTTTAGAGAAAGTTCAAGTCTTGAGTCATTTCATCAATGATCCACAAAGGCCTGACTGGCTAGTGGAGGTGTCAGGCAGTGTGATGTATCATGAAGAACTGAGCAGCACCTGTATTCAGCATTCATGGCGCTATGCACACTCTACCTCAATATAGGCTACTGTACAGTAAGAGACAGATTCTGTTCAGATTCTTCATGTTTTCTGTATATAGGGTCCATTTTTTATATTTTAGATGCATGCTCTGTATCATGACATATTGAAAATTGAATGAGAATTATTATTATTTATTTATTTATTTCCTTTTTTTTTCATTGCTGGGTCTTTGTGGGAGATGACACCCACCAGCAGATGGCGATGTGATAGGAGATAGGAGACCTATAAGGAGTGCACCCAAGGTTTGCCTGGTTAGCAAGGCCTCATTAGTTCGCTATTGGTAGATGGCATGAAAGCACCATCTGGACCCCAAAAAAGTGTCTTTCTTCACTGACATCCATTCAAAATAATTATTGTATATTGGCAACTATTATAATTATATGTTATATATTCAGTGGCTCTAGGGTGATTAATCACGTGAGATTTTGAGATGTGATTAGAACTCCTCTTGCTTTTGTGTATAAATTAGAAGTTCTGAATCCAGCATTAAAAAACACACACACACACACACACACACACACACACACACACACACACACACACACACACACACACACACAAAAACAATAAAATAATGTCTGTAAAATAAAGGTTATATACATATATATATATATATATATATATATATATATATATATATATATATATATATATATATATATATATATACACACACACACACACACAGGGTAACAAGATAAAACACAATAAAAACGTTATCTGTAGATAAGTTGTGATAACTGAGAAAGTAGAAATAAATTAGTAGAAAGAAATGATCTACATGAGTGAAATATCCGCACTGATGTGACAATGCACACTATAAATCTCTGTGTTAAAAATAAAGGATTTACATGACTGAAAAAATTAGGTCATACATTTCACTTAAACTTTTTAATTGATTTGCAGTTGTGTTAATGAATGTAAAATGACAACACAAGTGTCGTGATCTAAATCAGCAGATTTAAAAATGTGTAAATTAGTTTTAAGTAAAAAAAAACTGTTGTTACAGATGATTATTGAGCAAGTTTTAACAATAATAGAAATCACATATTAATAAAAAATTGGAAAAAAAAAATAATACAGTACATTAACACACAAATATCGAACCAGATGTGGTTTCCCCTGAAGTCAATGTTTGTTGTTGTTACATGCGTTATAGAAATAAATGTGACTTGACTTGAAATAGTAAACACATTTGGTGCCTTCAGGAAGACTGGTCAGCTGAGTGACATGGTATGTAGGAAGGTGAGTGACTGTGTGTGATGTTTAAGAGTGAAAGAAAGAGACGGGAGAAGTGTGTAGAGGAGTAATATCAGCCTCTACTCACAAACCTCAGTGGCTTTTGAACCCATTTCTCCACTAGAGAGGTCAGCGCGCATGCTAAAAAATCCAGTGATGACAGCATAAAGTGACAGCAATGAAATTGGAAAGAGTGGTTGACCTTTCAATGACACTCAGAAAAAAAAAAGTTAGAGGATGGCAGACTGATAAGGCTTGAGATCAATTTTTTTTTCTAGAGATGGGCTGCTGGGTCGGTTTCAATGTCCTCTTCCAAAAAGAGTAATAATAAATAAATAAAAAGCCCAATGGAGAATTCATTGCAGTCCCGTTGATACTACAACAGTTCTGGAGATGGCATTTGCTGGCACACACTTTTTCTTTGGTCTGCAGTGGAAGGGCCGTCAAAGGAATTTGTTGTCTGAGGATTGTTTGTAGTGCCTGGTGCTCTCAGCTGTCAAAATGAGTTGAGGTGAAAACTGTAAATATTAGTTTGCTGTGTCTGACAGCTCAAAACATGCATTTCAATAACCAAGCAACCAGGCCATGTTTCTCTCACTCCAGCCTTTGTATTCAATCTCTCTGATGGACAGCTGCACAATGTGGAAGCTCTTCCTCCCGTATGCCACAGAAGTAAGCGTATCTTTACCTGACATATAGCAATGATGTAACATCACGTTAGGTGGGCCTGTCAGTACTGGAGCAGGCCATTCATATGATTCTATATGCCCTTAATAGTAACCCCACAGATACTGCTGAAAGCATGGATGTTTCCTCCATTTTAGGAATACTTCAAAAGAACAGCTGATTGTCCTCAAGCCTACTGATAGTAAGCATTGGATACGACCTCAGTGACATGAGATTTTTGAGAAGGAGTCCAAAATGTTGAGACCGGAGGAAGCACAGTGGGAGTGGAATGGGTGACGATTTAAAAAGAGTGTTTCTTCGAGAAACCAGAAGTGCCCACAGGGAGGATTAATGGGAACAAAATGAAAGGCTCCTGTGTGCCAGTCTCTCTGAAACCCAACTCTTCAAAACCAGACGTTGCACCACCCACCTGATCCTGAGCAGTTGTGCTGTTATTTTTTGGAGAGAATTGCCATTCTTTATCTTTACTGAACCAGCTGAGCAATATTAGAATGCACAGGAAATGTATTTTAGCCCTAGAGTAGAGAAAGAATGGGGGGCTTCTATGTAAGGGGGAAAATGAATAGTCAGCAGGTCTTTATTGCAAAATAAACCCCTTTGTGCCATACGAGCCCCGTCAGGGTTTATTTTTACTAACTCTACATTATCCTGCTAATTACATTGCTGCTTAACAGATAAATAAATACACTGACATTAAATATTGATTTAAAAGGATAGTTCACCCAAAAAATTAAAATAGTCACAGTGTTGTTGTTTTGAAATATGTCTCCTGTGGAACATGAAATAACATATTTTAAGGAATGTCTTTTTTTTCTCCATATAGTGAAAGTCAGTTGGTTACTTTTCTTGAAAATATCTTATTTTGTGTTCTGTAGAAGTAAAGTAAGTCATACAACAACATGAGGATGAGTAAATTATAACAGAATATACTTGCATAGAATGTAGAAAGACAAAACTTAAGTATTTAACTTTTTCCCCCTTTTTTTCCCTCACCTTTAGGCCTAACTGTCCTCATTACAAAACCATCCTGATACAAACTAGTAGACACATTTAAATGCTACGAAATCTGGAATGTACAGTATGTCACCTTGTTGACAGCATAACACTGTAGTAAAAATTGGAACGAGTGAACCTTGCAGGATGATCAAATCATACAGATAAGGTAAAAGTATCCAGATCTGCAACAAAGAACATTTATTAACTTAATATTCTACCATGATATGAGTAGTATTAGATATATGCCTTTTAAGGAGTTAGCTAGTGTAATGTACCTTGCTGGGAGGGGGGGCATGTAGAAAAATACTGTACTGTAAAATCATCATGTCACTTCTGCGGTTCCACTAGCATGGTGAGCTAACAGTGCAGAGAAACCCAGACTAGGAACAGATTGCAATTGTAATGTGCTGAACCATGCTCAAATGTAGCTGGAACCATTGGGATGGTGAAAAAGTGCCAGCAGTATGTGTTTTCCCTACAATGGTCAGTTATACAGTAGTGCAATAGGCAATGGTCATTATTTGGAAATGATGCGTTTGACCAATCGTAATCAGGTGTTCCAGAGAGCCATGTAATATGGTTGTATCCACCCGATCATTTTGCATGAGTCATGGACATAAGCTTTAACAGCGTAAATGTGTGAATAATCACATCCTTTAAACTGAACATGCAAGGTAAATAACAGCATTCCCCAGCTTTTTAAGGAGTTGCAGTAAACTAAAGAAATTCCTCATCTGCCAAACAGAAACAAGCATGAAGTTCGATCTGACTGTGAATTCAGCATGAATCAGAGACTGTTTTGCAATTTGAATAACCCATGAGCCAAAGTTAAGCAGGTCTATTTCACCACAGCCAACCTTTACGAGTCTGATTTATGTAAATTGCTTTATTGTGGTGCCACTGCAACATATTGGAATATGAAAAAGGAATATTAAGCATTTATATTTGATCCAGAAAATTTCACTATTGAGCATGCTGTTGTGCTTTGCCCTCTTATATATTTAAGGAATATCCTCATTACAGTAATAGGAGTATGTTACCTCATTCTCTGTTGTATTTACTGGAATTGTTCTCTCCATCGACTTCATTTTGCCCAAACAAACAAACGAGGAAAATGAGTAGAGCCATTTCCTTTGAGATCTCCTTAGGCGTCAACAAATCTGATCAAGTTTTCCAAATTCACCAAGAACAGGGGGAGGAAGATGAAATACTCTTTCACTTTTCACTGCTCTAGTTGCATAATCCTATTCTGTCTCTGGCCATTAATTTTATATTTAACTTTGCGCCTTGGTCAGGGCGCCGTTCAGTGTGTGGGAGAAAAGTAGTGGCTACCTGGAAGCCTCTGGCATAAATGTGACACAATGTCTCCCTTAGACATACAGTAATACTAGTTAAAACAAATTAATTCTTCTCCTGCGATTGTAAGCAAGAAAACTCATGTAGTGTACTGACTAGAAAAGAGAGAGAGAGAACGAGAGCGAGAGAGAGAGCGGTAGACAAATCTCATTTAAAAATGGCAGTAATGACATGCATAATTCTAACCCATTACAGGGAGCGGCTACATTGCTCTACATTAATTGAGAGCTTCACATCTGATCCAGAAAGAGTTCCTCTTTAAATTCACACAAGAAAGAACTTGTCTTGCATGCTAACATTGTATAATTTATTTATTTTCTGTATAAAAATAATGCATTATTATTCATTCATTGTGGAGTGCAATGCCATTTCGAATATATTTAATGTTTGTCAAAATACTCATCAGATACTAAATGGATGGTGCATTGCTTCACAAGTTTATTAAGAACCATTTGATGAATCCTTCTCTTTTCTCCGTTCTGTTTCTCTTTTAGAAATGGACTTTTCATTCTGACAGACATTGGCTGAGTTCTTGTTTACAGCGTTTCTGGCCTTGCGTGGCGGTCTGCTTGTGGTTGCATTGTCAGTAGGAGTTTTTCTTTAGCAGGTGTAGTCAGCTGTGAAGAACATCTCTCTGAATCAGACTTTGAGTCAATTTCGTCTCTTGTTTGGTGCTCACTCCTCTTGTTTTTTTCTGATAAATATTTACCAAGCTAAATCAGCTTGAACTCTGAAATATCATTCCCAGTCAAAGTTTTGACACACCTACTATTTTTTAACCATATTATGACATTTTAGATTTACAGTAAAATAGGAAATGCCACAGATTATGCAGTGGCAAATCAAAACGATTACATATTTTATTTCCTTTACATCCTGATATGACCTTTTAGAGTTCAGTTTTACTGTATTTTGGACAAGTGTTGAAGTCCAGCTCATCCATTTCAAAACCTCATTTTATATTAGCCTTCTATGGTATAGATTAATTTCTAACCAATAATTTTTTTTTAAATAAGTTTTTATTATAAAATAGCTTTAATTGTACAAATCAAATCAGATTTAAAAAAATAAAATAAAAGGAAAACATTATTTAGGAAAATGTTGCCACATGGCAACAGTGTACCAAAATGGCAAAAAGTAGTTTTTCTGTTAAATTATGAATTTCTTTTCAATTGAAATGCACATTTATTTACATTTACATTTACATTTATTCATTTAGCAGATGCTTATCCAAAGCGACCTACAAATGAGGACAGTGGAAGCAAAAACAACAAAAATAGCAATGATATATAAGTGCTATAACAAGTCTCAGCTAGGTTAACACAATACACCTAGCATGGGCTTTTAAATAATATAATAAATAAAAAAAGAAAGGAGATAGAAAAAAAAGAATAGAGCAAGCTAGTGTTAGAAGTCTTTACACACACACACACACACACACACACACACACACACACACACACACACAATTGCATAATAAATTAAAAGGAAATATAATACAAAAAGATTAGAAAGGTAGTAAGATTTTTTTTTTAAGAATAGAATTAGAATACTGAGTGTTAAAGTTAGAGGGTCAAATAAAGATCGAAGAGATGGGTTTTAAGCCGATTCTTGAAGATGGCTAAGGACTCAGCTGCTCGGATTAAAAAAAAATATATGTTATATGATCTTTAAAAACAAATATGCATCCAGTCCTAACACACACACACACACACACACACACACACACACACACACACACACACACACACACACACACACACACACACACACACACACACACACACACACTCACTCATTGTTATGGTCAAAGAAGGCTAACTCATCCTCATTGTCATCAAATGGAAGAGCCAACTCTGCACTCTTCCTATCGCCCTTTCCATTAAATATTGCAGTATTAATTTTCTGAAAAGAGCAAATACTGTTCTTATTCATAATATAAATTTAATTCAATTCAATTCAAGTGTATTTGTATAGCGCTTTTTACAATACAAATCGTTACAAACAAACTTTACAGAAAATTATGTTTCTACAATATTTAGTAGTAGCTTATAAGTGGTGACTGTCAGTTTGTGCACGTATGACAGGATTTTTAGAAAATTAATACAAGACGTAGTCAGCCAGACGATGAACATTATTAATATTATTAATAATTATTATATGATGCAGTCACACTTGTAGCAATAGTTGTTATTATAGTATATAATAGTTGTCGATTCAGGGTTAGCATCATCTGAGGTCCTCTGAGGGGTTGGCATCATCTCTTCTCAGGTGTTCTGGATCCAGACTGGAGCTTGTGTAAATCCTAGTTACCACAGGATGTAAATAAATAAATAACTGCAATCATATTACTGATGTTACTATCTAAAATAATCCCTATGTGGAAATACATGACTTTAATTCCACTGTGGTAAAGCAGTGTCATATGGCAACATTGAGTTTTTCTCAATTTACAGTAAAACTGTGTTGGACAATGCTGATTTTTTAAATAAAAATATTTAATTTACTACCCAAGGATAATGCAAAAAAATCCCTCTTGAGAACATATGTTCAGAAATGAGGTTAACCCAGCAATTTCGGGAGCACTTCGATAGGTGTCGTCCATGCGAGGGTGAAAGTTGAAAGTGGGAAAAGGTGTTTTGGAGGAACAATCAAATGTCATTTTACTTAAAAACAGCTCATCATTGACTACCTTAAGGCAGACTCTTTTAATTACCATATTGCAATATATTTATTTACCCCCCACCCCAGAATAAAAAGTTAGTAAGTAGAAATTAATTGTTGCCCAAAGGCAACTCTGTACCATAAAAATGGGTAATACTTTATTCTTAAGTCCAATTCTCACTATTAACTAGCATGCATATTACTAGCATATTGCTGTTTATTTCTTCTTATAAAGCAAGTGTCTTATTCTGCATGTTTTGACATAACCTTATACAACCTCATACATAACCTTAACAACTATATAACTAACTATTAATAAGCAGCAACTTAGGTGTTTATTGAGGCAAGCGTTTAAGTTAATATTGAGATTTGAACCTTAAAATTAAGTGTGACCAAATCTGGTATTATTAAATTCACATGTAGACAAAATGTTGTATTTGTTTAATGTGTGCCAGTGGTGCTTTAGCTTAATGTCATCAGCTTTAATGTCCATCAGTAATTTTTTTCCAAGTCATTGAGTATGTTTTTTTTTTTTAAACCAACTTTACGGCAATGCGAATATAATGTCTAACTCTAGAGCAAACGATTGCTGAAATCTTTCCACTGAGGGGAAATCACAGTCTTAGCACACAGTTCGAGATACAATAGCATTTGTCTTTCATCATTTGTTAAAAAGCCACAGTAATGTGTTTTTCAGCTGTCTAGCAGTATAATAGAACTTGTCTGCTCCGCTTTAATGGTGCCCTCTATCCATAATCAAGCTGATCTTCCCAGTGCTCCTGATGAACATTAGATTTTAATTAGCTGCACTGCAAGGATTTGTTCAGCTGATTAAAGTATCTTGCCTTCTCTTTGTGTAATAATCGCTGTTCTATCTCTAAATGCCAACCAAACATGAAGCCTCTCTCTCTTTCATTGTAATAGACCTGAAAGAGTGTGTGGGGCCTGATTGCTTTTCCATTGCATCTAAGACAGAGGGCAGGAAAAAAGAAAGTTGCCCTTGACCTCAAAGCTGTCATTCTCATTCTGGAGGTTAAATCCTGCCAAACGGCACCTGGATCCAACATGTTTTATTTAGACACAAGCTGCAATTTCTGGCAAAATTAATAGTCGTGAAATCACTTGCATACACATCGCCCTCAAGTTCTCATTTACAGTCTGTACACCTCGAATTCTTGCGGTTGAAATCCATTTTAACCCAAGCTTATTAAACCTCACAGATTTTAAGGCTTTCCCTTTCCCCCAGAATTCAGAGTCAGGAAGCGTAACACAGCTGGTATGTAAAAGGAAAGGGTACATTTATCATGGGTAATGTGCTTAAAAGATGATTCGGATGGGTTATTTTGTCAAGAAAGGTCTCTTTGTTAACAGTCACAGTGTAAAGCTATAATACTATGTGCAGTGCGAACTGGAACCCAGGAAATATAGTTCCTGTACTCACATGGGAAAATGTGGTAGATACTATACATCTCAATGATTAAATATTTGCCAGTAATAGCTGAAGTGCACTACAACCAGCTTTATATATACAAAAACAGGGACGGACTTTTCATATCAGTGATCATTTGTTTCTTAAGTGTCTTTCCACCAAGAAAGACCATGCTTGCTTTGTCATAAAAGTCCTTGGAGGGAAGGAAAGCAACACCTTCCTCTAGAGAGCTGTGCATTGGCAGAATTTGTAATCAAGGTTAAGTAAGATGATTGTGATGATGATCCCCCCATGGCGCACTCTGACATAACCTTAATCTCCGAAGGACGGCCTCCTCCACACTGGCACCACTCATCGCAATGCTGGAGAGCATCCAGGTGTGTTTTATAAAGTGACTGTGATATATCTGTCACACTTACCCACACTCTGTGCCCTCAGATCAGTGGGTGGGAGATAGACGAATGCAAACTCTGATGGATGAAGGAGACCAGGCTGGTTAAATGTGTGTGTAAATATTTCAATTGTGGACTGAAGACAACAGCTGTCAAAAAAGTTGAAGGAAGTTGAGAGGCGGTGATCAATGTGCAAAGTCAAATAATCAAACCATATGAGCTGTGTCATAATTCACTGTTTTCGGTCAGACTGTGCATGTTCTCAGGAAAAGTTGGGCCAAAATCCTGAAAACCAAACACAAAGGATATTGGACCCCGAGGTCTCATTTGAACAAGAACTGCATTCTTTGTGAATGCTTGCAAACTCCTTCCTTCGTGTCAACAGTCGGGCAAGTCGAGGTTCGGTCTGGTCAGCCTCCAATCAGGAAGTGGATGATATATGACTGCGAATTCCAGTGGTTTAAGTTAACACATTAATAACAGCCCAAACACTGCGGCTGGAAAAGAGAGAGAGAGGAAAATAAGCCTAACCAAAGACATATGGGAAATATTTTCTTTCCCCTTTTAAATTATATGTCTGAGGGCTTCGGAGTCCAATTACCCTACATATTTAAACTGCTGTTTATATTTTAAACAAAAATAAAGCCCTAAAACCCATGCCAAAGCCCTTTTCCTCTTACTTCTGCAAACTCCTCATTGTAATCGAGCCAACAGATGGAGATGGTGACATTTCTGCTTGAGCCTTTGCGAGGCAGCTTTCAAAGTTTAATTATCATTTGTAAAACATGCTCCAAGAACAGAGAATAATAGAACAGTGCACACATAATTTGGCAATACAGGAAACCTCCAAATGCAAAGCACATATTGTAATGTGTAATGTTCATCTATGGTCCAAAACAAGACTTTTTTTTTTACATTTCTGATCAAACCCAAATCTGTTTTTCCTCAGTGTAACCAATGTGGTCATTTCCAAGGCAACGGGCTGACTGTGACAGTTAATTATTTTGGCTTTTCTGTGCTTTAGTCTTCTTGACTTTCACAGAAAATAGAAGATATTCAATAAAGGGTGTCCTCAATGTTTAATTTCATGCTCGAAGACTTCCAAATGTCTCTCCAACAGGATGGGGAGAAAAGGGATGGATTGCAGTACGTTCTGACCTGTCCATGTTTAATTAATTTGGTGGCATTTTGTTCCCACATAAAAGGATTTATTCGTTCTCATTTGAAAAGGGCTAGTCTCCGCTTCTCTGTGTTGATTACTGCCAGAACTGTTACCTGGCATGTTAGGGGCCACTTGCTAATGTGAAGTGATTGTTTTACACTGCCAATTATATTTTGAAGGCTTTAAATAATAATAATAATAAAAAAATTATAAAAAAATAACAAAATGAACAATTTGAATAACTTAGTGTGCATACAAGATGATATTATGTAAGATGATCAAGGGCAGCACTTTCAAATGATTTTGAAATGGAGCATATTAAAGGCCTTTATCAAGGAAAAGAAACTGAAATTAACTGGCACTTTCCATGAATATTGTTCAGATTGCTGTGCCATTACTTGCTTAAAAGCATTAGTAGCACAAATATTATAGTTCTGTCGTGAGGAGAATCTAACATAATATTAACCTGTCTAGCATGTTAAATGTCTTGGGTGATATTTCTCTCACTTCTTCTTGACCTTCTGACCTTCTCAAATGTATTCAGCAATTAAAGTTGCAGAGCAATGCATAACACAATCAATTCAACTAATATTCAAATCATTGTAGTAAAAATGTTTATATATGAACAGATTTTATTGACTGAAAACATAATATTTAGCTACTGTACGTTCCTGGTATTTCTGTTTATTAAAAATTTATAAAAAATGATGTCAGTTTAAATGTACATCATACACTTTTATATTTGTGTGTGTGTTTTTCTTAGCATATTAATTAAGATTATGTATGTTAACATAAATGTTAAGTAATTTTAAGACATATTGGGGCCACCTTGGAGGTTTGCTGAGGGCCCCTGAAACACTGCTCTAAAACCTTCTACAACATTAAAAGTGTGGCACCCAGGAAGTTATATTATTTTGACTCTTTCTACAACATGGTAGCCAGAAATGGCATGCATTCATATACTCTTTTGTTGGTTTCATTATGTTTGTTCAATGTAATTTCAACAAGAAATAAATAAATAAATAAATAAATAAAGAAAGAAAGAAAGAAAGAAAGAAAGGGTAAAAAACTTGTTGTGTACCCTGTTTTTGGGAAATGGCTAATAAATACATGATTTCCTGCTTGTTATGCAGGGTGAGCATGAGAGATTAACTGGATCTGGAATACTCAGCACTTTTAGATTTGTTTTACATATTCTTGTTGAAAGAAATGGACCAAAACAAAGATCTGACTCATATATTAAAATAGGATCAGTGACTCAAATGTTCTCTACAATAGCCCTGTTCTGTCTTAACTTCTGAGAAATGTTTTTAATGTTTCCATCATCCCATATGCTCTCGTATTTCAAAACATTTTTTTTCCCCACAGTACTCACTTAAACAGTAATTAATATGCTTAAATATTTATGTGAACTGTACAGAGGGTCTTTCTTCTCAACAAACAGTATGTGGTGGTCTGCGGGCAGCTGAGAAGCCATTTGTTGCCATGGTGATTTCATGCCCACAACTGATGCCATGCTATTGAAAAGCTGTCACCATATCAAAGAAATGGCATATCTACATATAACAGAAAGTGGGCAGATTACATATAGACAATCAGAGGCAGCTGCAAGGGGGTGAGAAATGATTACATTTACAGAGGATTTTTAAATAATTCTTTAAAATAAATTACAGCATGATCCTCATTTGATCCTCCCTAGATGATTATATTTATTTTATTTTACTCCTGCATAATGTTAACTTGAAATATAATTTTAATGAATACACTAACAATTCATTAATTGTTAACAGTAAATAAACACAGAAGATAGTCAGTTAATTAGCTTATTTTCTGTCTTTTTTACATCTCATCTGTTTCAGATGATCTAAATCTTCCTTATGTGGTTTTTCCTTGGCTAATATCAGCTTGTTTAGTTTTTCCCTTTATTTATTTATGTATGTATTCATGTATTTTCTTTGTGTGTGTAATAAATAAACAACACTACAAAGAGGTCCAGGAGTGGATGAGAAGGGAGCACCAGATTCCAAGACTTCTTGTCCAGGATAGATTCAGGGAATGGAATGACAAGGGAACTCAGTCGCATTCTTGCCTGTTTTCCCACATGAGCCTGTGCCACTTTGAGTGACCTTCATGTTACCTGGAAAAAGCAATAATCTTCTGGATCTCTCTCTCTCTCTCTCTCTCTCTCTCTATATATATATATATGTATATATATATATATATATATGTGTGTGTGTGTGTGTGTGTGTGTGTGTTTATTTGTGTTTCTATTTTTCTATTTTTTTTTTTTATTTTTTTGTGAATTTTTCTGATGCTGTTTCAAAATTTTGGCCATAAATTGGGTGTGGACTAATTCCTTCATGTTACCTGCAAAAAGCAATAATCTTCTGGATGTCTCTCCAGTGGTGCAGGGGCATATTTCAACATTCAAGACACTGCCGGCAGGAGGGGTTGATGGAGGTCAGGTCAAGGACATCAGGGCTGGCGTGGGACCCCTTTGTACCTGGGGACAGAACCAGTGGACCCAATCCTGAAAAAGATTATGACTGTTTTTCATCTTATTAGGGAGGTTCACCCTGTATGGGGGTGCGAGTGAACAGACACTGTCACATTACATGAACCAGTTGCCAGTAATTTTGTTTTTGTGACTTTGAGGACTAATTGTGACCCATGGACTGTCAAATAAACAAATAAATGCTGCTCTATTCATCTAAAATCCTGCCAAAATAATCATAAATAAATAAATAAATGATTGAATGAATGATGGTTTCCACAAAAAGTAACACAACTGTTTTCAACACTGATAATCGTAAATAATGTTTCTTGAGCATCAAATTAGCATATTACAATGACACTGAAGACTGGAGCAATGATGCTGAAAATTTAGCTTTTCCATCATATAAATAAATTACATATTTAAATAAATTGCATAATTGTCATCTTTCAATAATAATAATAATAATAATACAAAAAAAATCTTATCAACTCCAATTTTTTTAAAGTATATTCTTCTGGAATTTATTAGTTTATTTCTGAAAAAAAGATTCTAGTGTTTTCAGACGTGAGTAACAGTATGTGTCAACAAATGAAAGAGCTCTTGTGGCACACACACACACACACACACACACACACACACACACACACACACACACACACACACACACATTTATTTTTGTCTATGTTAACTTCAAAGTCAAAGCTATTCAAAAAATCTTCTTTTGTGTCCCACATAAAGAAAGTGATACAGGTTTGGAATGACACAATGGTGAGTGAATGATGACAAAATTTTCAGAAAATCTGGCCCAAACTGGTTCAGACATATGTACATGTAACTGATGAAATACATGATGCAAACATTTTCATTCTGATGAAAATGAGTGGAGAATACATTTTCGTAACATATACATTATTAAAAGTGAGGGAAACACTTGTGCATTCTCCACATAACTATAGTCCTTGCACTCTTTTTGAAAGGAAAAATTCTGTCCACATTGCAGTTTTTTATATAGTTGATAGACTTTCTCTAGAGATGCATCCAGCTCATTTTTAGGGCCCCTATTCTCACGTTATTCTCAGCTCTGCATATTCCCAGGATGTATTTTAAAACTGTGACCTTGTCACATTGAGAAGAGATTCTGGCAGCTGACCTTACACTAGACCAAAGAGAATTGCGGATACCATTGCTGTTTTTCTTTCGCTCAGTTGAGCTCACATCAGGTGGATACGGCTGTTCAAACACTCTATTCACCACAGCAGGGGAGAGGACAAGAAATCGGTCCCTCAGCTACACATTAAGCATGCAACACACACACAGACGTATTAGAAGCAGCACAACACCGACATTTCATTCTTTCACACCCATCAACCATCTTTGACCTGCCGTGCTGTAAAGAGAGCTTGAGAAAACAGCTTTTTCAAATGGAAAGCGCAGATAGATGGAACAGTTTTCCGAGTCTCACACTACGTATTTACGCAGCAACACTTTGTCCTCGAGAAACCCTCTTAAATCAAACGTTACCTCAAACACATGCTCCTCCTCCATATTCCTCATGCTGTGTCTTTTAAAGGCATCCTAGCAGCCATATCAGAGTGGGAAGAATTAACACTCTCTGTGGGCTTTTTTGGCTGCTAAGCGGTGGCCATGGGTCACACGGAGAGGGGCTGCTGTATCTGCCACACATGCAGAGGCCAGATGTTTTCTAAGAGCTTGATTTTCCAAATCTCCAGTCGGAGAGCTTGGCCTATTCCCTCAGAAATATGAAGCTCCCTCTGTCTTTCTCCCTTTGTCTTTCTCTCTGTCCATGACATGTGTTCTCTTGTGTGCTCCAAAAGGCACAAACTCTTTACTGCAGACACGGCTCCCAAAACAGCCCCAGTAACTTTTCATTGAGCTGGAACAGCACACACACACACACTTTGTGGATCGCTTTGGGATCTCCACATTCCCTTTTTTCTCTTTAGCAATTTTTTTTGAGTTTACAAGCTCTTTGTCTGTGCTTCACTTGTGGGTCTCTCTTCAAAAAAAATAAAATAATAATAATAAATAAAAAATAAAAAAGTAATACAAAGACATTCAATGCAGATAAAACATTCATGAATTCATCCATCCATCCGTCCATCCATCCATCCAACTATTTTGTGTTTAGTGAAGTGTAATCCAAATACAATCAACAAAAATAATGCATTCATGAATCTATCCATTGTTCCATCTGTCCATTTCCATTTCAAAATCGAATAAATTTTAATACAAAGAAATTCAACACAATGCATTCATGAATACATCCATCCATTATTCTATCCATTCATAAATTTTGTGTTTACTAAATTGCAATTCAATGGCATTCAACACAGATAATACATTAATGAATTTATCCATCCATCCTTCCATCCATTCATCCATCCTTCCATCATTCATCAATTTTGTGTTTACTGAAGTGCAATAGAAACACATTCTACAAAGATAATCTATCCATCCATCCATTTTGTGTACTATATTGCAATCCAAAGACATTTAATACAGATAACGCATTCATCCATCCAAATTTTGGATCAAGGGCCAGGCTACTCCCCGGATCTCAATCCCATAGAGAACCTGTGGTCAGTCCTCAAAAGGTGAGTGGACAAGCAGAAGCCCACAAAGTGTGATCACCTCTGAGAACTAATAAGGCAAAAATGGATCGCCATCAGTCAGGATCTGGCCCTAAACTCCAGCATGCCAGAGCAAATTCCAAAGGTTATGAAGAACAAGGGTCAACACTGTAAATATTGGCTCATTATATTTTCTTGCCTTTAAAATGTATGATATACTTATCATTGTTTTTCAGTTTACCACAGAAACGTGATATAATATATCTATAATATATCTAATATATATAATATATCTACAAATACTGAAGCAGCAAACTTTGCAAAACAAAAAATTTGTCACTGCCAAAACTTTTGCCCATGACTGTATGTCATAGAAAATAGTGCAGGCGTGTGCATTTTCAATCACTGTCATAAAAACAGCAGCCATAAAGATCAGAAAATGCTAACAGAGTATTGATAACATAGGTAAGCATTTTGAATAGGACTTGTCATTCTGAGGGCAATGATATTATGTTTATTGACATAAATATTTACTTGTAAGAGCATTTTGACAAAATGAAAAGGTTTTGTGTGGTAATCCTTTGAGTCAAGTTGTTTGTATGAATTATTTCAAGAAATGCACTTAAAGGTTAACAAATGTCAAGGGTAATTTGTGAAATTTACCAAATCGACTGAGAAAAACTGTAAAAATACCATGTGCCAAACTTTGCTATTTATATACAGTATATATTAAAAAAATAATAATTGTGTAAGAACAAAGCTTATCTACTTTCAAGGACACACCAGTATGATGTAATATAGCGACATTTAGCAAGCAGGCATTAGCTACAGTACTTTCCATTGAAAGCAGTTGGCAACAGTGTTTCGATTATCTTTGTTTTGTGTTTTAGATTAAAAGAAATTACAACTGCTGCATTTAGATCCACATCTTCCCTTCCTTACATGACTCACCATTTCAGGCAGTATTTAGATGGTTAGCTTGTATAATTATTCTCAGCCAAAGAAATATGTCCTAAGAAGTGAAAGCATCAAGTTTTGAGAACATAAACAAATTGCTATAAAATGTATGTACATAAACAGACACAGTACAATTTGATTAAAAGAGAATCTGTTACAAACAATCCTGAGATTAAATGTACAGTACATATGAATATTGAGTTGAACTAAACCACAGCTAGTTTTCCAGCCAAGATGGGCAATTTTCTGTAACTTGATGCTTCAACCCTGTTTTATTTCCTCCCTCTCACGCTCTTGCTCTTTTCCTCCATCTAACTTGTCTCCATGTAACAGTTTGTATTCTGCTTCTTTTGTTGCCTTCTAACTAAATGTTACATATTTTAATACAGAAATTAAAAGGCTCAACTGACCAAAGTATTCTGATGATGAGCCCTGACCTCATTAACACTTTCAGGAAGAGCAGAGCAATGACCTTATTAACATTTCTGGTGTAATTAATTAATCCACACAAGTGCTGAATCTTTGCTGATTCCTCCCAGCATAGTCCACTCTGCCAGAGAGTGAGTGATGCATTGAGGGTGAAGGAGAGGCAGACCGCTGTCAAATTGTCAGGTCACCAGCATGGGGCACGGATGACAGCAGTTGGCTAAAAGCTTAATGGAGGAGATTTTATCAGTACGCATTCATTATAATATTTCTTTCAGAATGATTCATTTTGAAGGGCTGGAGAAAGCTTCCTCCATAAATTCTGTATATGCAGACATAAAGTATCTGTTTAGGCTTTCAGTAGCTGTGTTTCATTGCTCTTTGCGATAAAGGTTATATTAAACACAAGCGCTAGATAGTGTGCACCACGCATCATTCTTTTAGTATTCAGGGTTAAAGAGTCTCTGAGTGCTGAATATGATGAATCATTATGTCTTCAGCATGCCACAGTGGTCAAGATGTTTGTTCAAGGCTTTTTCTTTTTTTTTTCTCTAGAGCTAATACCAGCACTCTACAAAGAGCAGAGGATAGAGAGAGACCTAAGGCTGTCGGGCTATCACGGTCGTACACATTGCTGCTCTCATGCACTGAATGCAAATTGGATCAGGTAATTGGGAGGCAGCTTGAGAGGCCTGCTTCAGATCTCCCTAGCGACAAGCTCTGCGCACAATCATGATTGGGCCCAGATGGACTGTGAAGTACTTACTATGCTTCTCACCTCACATAACTGTCTATATGCCTGAACGCAGACCAGCCTTGCATAGTTATTTTAATGTCACGTCTCGCATATGCACGTGATCACAAGGGGTCTTGTTTCTAAATACTGTGTACATGCAAAACAGACTTTGAAAAGTGCATACAGCAGCTCACACATCAGTTGTTATTGTAAACTAAAAGTAAAACTTATGAAACTAAATATATTTAATTGAAAACTTACACATAAAAAAAATAGGAATGTTGGCTTGACTACTGATAAAAATAAAATAGATTAAGTACATTAATTACAAGAACTAAAACTGAAAAATAAGACATATTTTAACGATCTAAACGCAAAGCTCACGGCGCAGGTGCACTCAGTGTCCGAATCCACTTTTGCTATTTTAAAGACGAAAAAAAGGTTGGCGCGCCCGGTCCCATGGTCTAAACGGTTTGTCCCTATTCTCCTAATGAGTAATGGGTGTTTTTGGGGCGTTTTTTAGGCTAACCCGCTCTTTAAATAACAAAGAAAAAACATTGTGCCAGACTTTAGAGCAGGTTTGAGTTGGTCTATGGCCCAATCTATTTTCAGCTCCTTAAAATAGCATTGCGCTAGCAATGCGCCTGAACACACCTCTTTCTTAGACAAGCATGCCTATGGGCGCACAAATGGGTGAAAATGCATTTGCTAATTAAACGATGGGGCGCTGAACGGGAAAATGGCTGTAATGGCTCACCATCCTGATTAAGGGTTCTGTTGTCAACAATGAAAAGGTGTAGATGCCAAGCATACCTAAAACCACACAAATTACACATTCATAATATAACCTACTAGATATTTCACACACACACACACACACACACACACACACACACACACACACACACACACACACACACACACACACACACACACACACACACACACACACACACACACACAGAAAATCAAGCTTTTAGATAGGAGAGTAGATGTACAGTAGTAAATATAAAGCCCTTGAACTGGAACTTCAGTGGCTCACCTCTGAAATGTTTTTCACTTGCTACATCACTCATGTGTCTTCATTTGACTAAACGGCTGCAAATTGCATTCTGGGGTAAACAGCACTGATAAATTGAAGCCATTGTATAAACAGCTGCGGCTATAATGTGAGTTGTTGTGCTGAGCAGCACCACATATAGTGATCGATTTAGACAAAGACAATTTAATATACATAAAACCATTGAGTGAGGCACCATGATTTATGCTTATGAAATTTTATAGCACAAATTTTACAGATGGCTGTCTGTGAGTGTTTCCAATCAGCTGGGCTACAATGTCTTTCACACTATAAACAGAGCGAATCTTGATAATAGGAAATGTCTATAGTGATCTGATTCTAGAGGGTTTATGTGAGAAGGGAAGCATGTGTGGTTGAGGGTTTATCAAATTCATTACTCGTTCTTGTGTGTAGGTAACATAATTGAAGTATCGCTGTTGATCTTGAAGCTGGATTTTTGCCAGTTGGTCAAACACTCTAGTAACTCAAGTATAGCATGAGTTGGGATTTCACCTCCAGAGATAAAATATAATTGCCAAGGAAGAAGAGATGAGATGCTGGTAAATTAACAAGACATCTGTGCTTAACATTCAGCAGGTGGTATTAACCTGACAAGTTGACTGGCATCTCAAATTATCCGTAGAGGATCACACCCTCTCTTTTCCAACTAACAACTTTTACCATCTTAACATCTTCTTATATTCTCATTATCTTAACATAATCTAAATATAAAATAATAAATAAAATATGGCAGAAATTATGGCAGTTCAATCTTTTTAATAAAATAAAATAAAATAAAATAAAAGGCAGAAATTATGGCAGTTCAATCTCTTCCCTCTGAAAGGAGAGAGGTGCCCTGATGGCCCCCTGGTGTGCCCCATCACCACTTCAGTGGAGTCAGCAGAATAGTTGGTGAATGTCAGGATGATGGGATGGCTTTCATCAAGGGTCTGAAGGCCACTCTTATCCATCCAGATAGACTTGCTGAAACGGCAAGATCTCAATCTTCATCTCAACCCAAAACACAGGGAAGCCACTGAAATAAATCACACACACTTCTTACTTCACACCGGAGGGTTTAAATGCAGTGATGTGAGCATTCCTTCAGGGGTTTATTTGATAGTGTTCACCACTCCCTATTTTCTAAACACAAGACAATATATGTAAATACATAAAATAGAATACACATTTAATATAATCAAATACAATTATTTTTTTTATATTATTTTTCATAACTTTTCACATTTTCATAACATAACAGGCTAATTTGCATGTTTCAAAACTACTAACATAACAAAACTGAATTTAAACAGAAAAATGCAGGTGTAGGTCCTTTAATTTCATTAAATACTATACAACAGGGGAATTCTAAACAGTGCTACCAAACCACAAGAAGGCCTCAGACATTAGCTTGTGATGTTGACTCAAGGACATGAGAGCCCGGAGTAGCATGGACATCCCTAATAGGGGGAGCATGGTCTGCCACGCTCTGCTTTTTAACCTCCCTGGTTTTTGAAAGGACCGGGGCGAGGCTGGGTGGCTGATGGCCCCTCCCCTTGAGTGCGGCGAGGAAGGAACTGAGTGAACGCTTCTTCATGTTTCTTCACTTCCCTAAACCTGTTGACAACCGTATTAACCGAATCGCCAAACAGGCCAGATGGAGAAATAGGAGAGTCTAAAAGAAACAAACATTCCTTCTCTCTAATGCCTATCAAATTAAGCCACAGATGCCTCTCCATGCTGACTAAAGCACTATATTTTCACTGTTTTTATTATGTAAAATCATTTTCTAACTGTTTTAAATTCATTTAAAAAAAGTACATTTTTAAATAATTTTAAAAGTTTTAAAATTGCTTGTTTTATTCTTGTTATTATTTTTCTTCATTATTATTTTACTTTCTTTTATGTAAAGCACTTTGAATTACCATTGTGTACAAAATGTGCTATATAAATAAACTTGCCTTGCCTAAAGCTGACATAGACCGGCCAATGGCAAGAGCCGTCTGCTTGGTCGCACGGAGAGACAAATCTGTGGCCCGACAAAGCTCAACCAACGCTTCCTCGTCGATTGTACTGCCCACGCTCAAGTCCTTCAACAGGTCAGCCTTGTATGCCTGTAACACTGCCATAGTGTGCAGCACAGCACCAGCCTGACCTGCAGCTTGGTAAGCTTTATCCACTAGCAATGATGTTATTTTACAAGGTTTAGTGGGGAGAGTAGGTTTCTTAACCAAGGATGCAGATTCGGGCGAGAGATAGCTCGCAAGCATCTCTTCAACCCGAGGCATCTCCGAATAACCCTGCGACTTTGCATCCACGATAGTTGAAAAAGTCAACGTCGAGGGCACAAAGATGCGGGAAGTATACGGTTTGCTCCATGACTTCAACAGCTCATCATGGAGGTCCGCGAAAAAGGGGAGAGACTGATGTTGCGGTCTCTCTCTCCTACCACCCGACAGAAAGCTATCCTCCAGCTTACTACGTTTGGGGGTCTCTTGTTCTCGTGGCCAGTCAAGCTGCAACCTGTCCACCGCGCAAGTAACCACCTCGAGCAGTTCCTCGACCGATTTCCTGTCGCGAGAGGAGCGCTCAGAGGCAGGCTTCTGATGGTTCGAAGACCCAAGAGATATATCATCCTCCTCGTGAACCGAAGAAGCACCGGAGCACGCTTCGAGATCATGAGAGAGGATGCCTGGATCCGATGACACCGCAAGCGAAAGGGACGGGCCCGTCGCTCGCTCTTCACGCAGATCCGCATGAGAGCCCTTCGATAAAATGTTGGGTGCGGTCTGAATAGTGGCGCTAAAAGTGGGTATGCGCCATATGCGGCGCATAGGGGCGCTGCACCATGGGGGGCGCCAAAGCGATGGTTAATTTTTTTTTTTTATAATAAAAATAAAAATGTGTATTAAAAGTTAACCTCATAATATTCCATCATAGAATTTAGACATAGAACCTCGCGAGTGGGTGGGGCGCTGTGAGCGGTGAGTGAGCAGCAGTAGCTAACCTAGTGCGTTGTCGTTGAAACTCGAAATAGATGGATAAAACAAAAAAGCTCTCGGGGGCTAAAAATAGAAAAAGAAAGAGGGAAAAGGAGATGGCATGTCAAGGGATGCGACAGCAGCTAAATAAGTGAATGGTGAAAGGCAACAGGTAGGATTTAAAATGTGACGTCTATGCTCGGAGAATATGTAAAACTGGAATATGAGCTGTCATTTATTCCGTCATCACCCGGGTGCTGATAGCGCGCGCGCACAGATGAGACCTAAACAGCACACGTTGATATCTGTATTTAAACTAAACTAATTTAAGCTTTGTCAGTTTAAACATTTAAGAGGCAGAGAACGTGAGCTCGCGCGCTAGGTGAGAAGATTTGTGCATGGGCTCATCCGAAGCACGCAAACCCGCGCCTCAGAACGCGCGCAAATAGAAGCTCTCTCTGAAGTATTTTATTTAAATGGACATATTCAGACAAAAATTATGTCAAAATGCCGGTCTTGGTAAGTATCCTATAGCAGACATAGCCAGCTGAACGTAAGCCACTGTATCAGTGCATTCTCTTAAAGTGACAGTCTTTATATTAATCGAACAGCAACAACAAAGAAATCACTCACTGCTCTTGATTAAAAAGCTTTTGCAACAGATTGTTCAGTTTCTCCTAATGTTGGCTCGAAAGGCCATAATGGTCAAATGGGTTGGTAGTGATGCCCCCTCTACTCAGATATGGAAATCTATGACATCTGAAGTTGTAACTCTAGAAAGATTGATGTATTGTCGCAATGGTAAATCGCACCTGTTTAAAAAATGGGATAATATTTTTAAGTGTCTAAAGATTAAACGGTCAAAAACTGGATAAAATTTAGGTACAATCATATGATGAAATGCTGTATGTAAATTGTCCACATGTTCATGAATATGTTAATTATTTCCTGTGCTGTGTTTTTGTTTTAATATGTTTTTGTTTGTAATAATTAAAATGTTTAATAAAAAGAATTATCTTTTAATAAAGAACAATCTTTAATTTATAGTCAAATATGCGATGCTGTTTTACATTTGATTACTTTATTACATTTCTGTACCTAAAAACTAATACTAGACCTCTTTACTCTATTGTATTTATTTTTGCATACATATATATATATGTATGTATGTGTGTGTACATATATACCATATAATTATGGTAGGCTTACAGTGGCTGTCTGATATACTTTAAAATAAACATTTATTATTTAAAAGCCCATACATGATGATGTCCGGCGCAATTATTTATTTAGAAGTGGGGGGGGGTGCCAAAATGTTTTGCTGCATACTCCTCTAACACTGGATAGTTGCTGAATAGACACTGGATAACACTGGATAGAGATTTATTCAATATTTTGATCGTTTTAGTGTATTTTGAAAGTGAAATTAACTGCTGTGTCAAGTTTAGAAGAAATATGTAAAAAATTAGAACAGCTGACTTTATTATTGAGAAATGGATCCTATAACAATAAAAAGTACAATAACTTAATATTTGTATAAATTCTTTGTATTAAATGAAAGTATAAATTGTATTGTAAATATGGTCCAGGTGCCAGGACTGGAATTGAGAAGATCAGCATCTAAGACTTCTCAACAGAGTTATTAACTGATCAGACTATTTAAGTCACACAATATTCATATCAAATCCCCCAAAACTGTAATTTTTGCACACAGTCCTTTACTCACAGTCTTGTTATTTTTAGCGCTATATAAACATGCTGAACATAGCCAGAGACAGTATATTTCCTTTAAAGTATCCATTTTTCTTTGAGCAGAAAGGATGGGGCTGGGCCTCTTAAAGTTAATGTAAAAATCTATATTTTTTTTGAGCAGGTTCCATGGTTTGACGGTAGGGATAATTAGAGTTTATGTGGTATTTTTACCCTTGTAGAGAGCAGGACATTATTTTATTTTGGGTTTTGGTTTTAAATTTATAACAAATGACCTGACAGCATAAATGTCACACATATTCATGGTTTTGGGGAACACATGTGGGACAAAAAGAAATGCGATTTCTCACAGAATTGCCGATGATTTAAAAGCAATCCACAGAATTATGATTATTTAAATACTACTTAAAATTACTACCTCAATTTGACTACAGGGAGTAAAAGACCAACAAAGACACCCAAGAATCAAGTCAGGAATATACTACTACAACTACACCTCTTGAGCTCTTGTATACTCCAGACAGTAAATGATAGTATGACAGAATTCATAAACATAATGACAGACAAAATTTGACTTGTTGAAAGTCTTTAGACTAAAGAACAAATCCACCATCACCAGAGTTGGGCAGAATTCAGAGATGAAGGACATTGAACTTTTCTTGGAAATTGATTTTTATTTTTAGAAATGTACTTTTTTCTGTAATTAGAATTTAAAATACATTCTAAATGCAATTCAAAATGATTACCAAATGAATAAAATAGATATTCTCTATATGTTTTGCTAGTGTGAACCGGAAGGTATATGCATCACGTTCAGGTATTTATTTTACAGTTTATCCTACTTGCACTTAAAGGCTTAAAAAATCATCTGTTTATGTGGTCTGTCTAAATGGTAAAGGGCAAGAAAGTGTTTCTCCATTTAGTGTGGAAATAGCATTCTGCATTTTACAGCTCTTTAGAGTACTTTACTGTGATTTCTAGAGTTAGAAGACAAAGAAGGCACTGGTGGTTAAGCTGTTAGGTTGGACAGAGTTGATTGATTAGATGGTGCTGGTGGAGTGTCTAGAAATAGCAGTGAAGAGTCGTAGTGCTTTAACACCTCTGCTGTCTCACCTCTCTGACTGGTTTACAGTCTGCTCCTGAAGCAGTTAAACACTACAAGGGTTCTTCATCTCTGTAACCCAGCGGGCCACCAGGAAGATTTACATGTTTTTCCTTACATAAGGGAATGAGTCCTTTAAGACTTTGCAGAAGGTCTACTGTGCTTTATTGCACACTAATTATGCCAGGATGAAGCTTGTTAGCATACTAGTGTAAATTGACAGCATTACATAAAAGCAAGCATTACACTGTCCCAAACTAACCTGGTCTCACAGGATTCCGTGAAATGTCCACGGGCCCTTAACTCAAAATCCGTGAAGCCATCACGGAATTGCCCCGAATTCCGTGACGCGGCCATGGATATAACTCCAATGCAAGTCAATGACACAGACCTTCCGTGGTCCACAGATGGACACCCGTTTCAATGACGGAGTACAGAAGTCACTCAACAGACGTGCTTTCTCATTTGGAAACGCAACATTTGTTTCTTTTCCAATTTCAAATGCCATAATGACGTTAACCTGACAGTTATTGTAATTATTGCATTGTCCTGTCATCATAAAAATTCAGTTTGTTTCAGTTAGCCTTACCAAAGTCCTGTGATGGCACCTCGGACCTCAACAACCTGACCTCACTCACTGGATGTTGTAATGTTGCTGGCTTGATTAGAAACTCAAAAGCTTTATGTCGACTGTGTTGCAATGGCATGCAATTAACTTGACATTTTGTCTTGTCCTGTCATCATAGAATCCAGTTTGATGGCGTTTTAAACACATATTGATCGCTTGGCTATAGTCAGAACCAAAATCTGGGTTGTGCAACCCAGTCTCATGGCAGTTCGTGATTTGGTCACGTAATTTAATCTATTTATTCGTGGCAGGGACACGTTTATTTCGTTATTTTCGTGATTGCAGCACGTTTTTTAAACTAATGCATTTCAATTGGATGCATCTTTCGTGCATCATTACGATACTTTCTGATTAATTAATTTATTTTTTCCACAGGACAACAGAAGAAACTCACTGAAACTTAAAAAAAATCGGAGCTTAACTTACTGTAACAAAACTGAGCAACATACTGTATTGCTGGTGACAAAAACACATATTAAAACTTTTTTTGCTGTAAAATGCGCAATGGTTCTTTTTTTAACTTTTTTTATTGATTATTACTATTTTTTTTATAGACCTAGATTTTTTTTTAATTACAGAATTCAATATCAAGTTCTTGACACATAACTGTAACACATTTTCACATTCATAAACAATATAGTTTAAATAAAAAGAATAAAAAAATAAAAAAAATAAACTAGTAGAGATAGGCCTACAGATCTTTTTTTTTTTTTTTACTTTAGACTCTAAAGTTAAAAGTTTTTATTAAGGTTATTGTAAAGGCTGCTTAAAAATGCGATAGCCATACTGTCGTTGATGAGCCGCTGATCGCTGTCAGATTCTGTGATATGAATGTCCGCGTTGGATTGTGGCTAATCGGCTTAGAATGAGCCCCGCTCGGCCCGTATTCTGGCTTACTGTAATATTTCACCGATAATAAGACCAAAATAATATAATTAAAATAAAGAAATGAATGAATACAATGATAACATCTAAATAAATGTTGATAGATGTAGCGTTATAGTTTTAAAAATATCAATAAACAGCAAATCAACACAGCTTTGAAATAATAACCGAAAAAGACCTAAATAATAATAATACATAATTAATATACAGCGCCGCCACTCCCACCACGCGCATCACGCACTGTGCGTCAACCCATTCTCACTCCCAAAGCGTCAAAAACTGAAGCGTGGTCAAGCGCCTCTAGCGTCACTGACATGAGATGTTTATCGCTATGAAATCACGTTCAAGAAGTCTCATTCAGCACACATCGCGATACTTGCCATCAGTTTACAAGAGCCGCAGGTTGGGTGAGTAGTAGTAAATATGCTCTTTTAATGCCTGTTATAAAATGTATTCTGTCTTCTTTATTAATCAGATGAGCGCCTTATGTTTACTCTCTGTATTATATCGGTCATCCGAGGCTGTCTTTGAGTTTCATTGTGTTTAACTAAATGAACACAGCTGCTAACTGGGGTGATTAAACTCGTGACGTGCCATAGACCTGGGATCCGTTTTATATTCGTTTCAGGTTCAAATATGTAAGTTGTATTTGTAGTAAAATCATGGTAACCATGACACCTACGATAGTAGGTAAAACCCAGTAAACAAGACATTTACCATGTTTTTTACCACAGTAACTGTAGTTTTACTATGGTATAGTAATAGCACAATAATCACTAAAATAACTATAGTTGTACCACTGTAATGGTAGTGTTTTAATGTGCTTTTATATGACATATTTCACAGTAATCACATTTACTGTACCATGCTTGTAATACCTTTTTAATGTAAATCAAAAAAAAAAAAAATTTCACAACTTGCAGTTCATTCATATTAGTTTATATCTTAAATATTTTGCTCACAGATCACTATTAACATTCTGTATATAATTCTGTTTTATTTTCTTTCCCCTTGTATTTATTTTTTAGCTAATAAAAGATGTAAAGGAAGCAGTCACCCCAGTCGTGTTTGTGGAGAGGTATTCCTTCAGAAATGGAGAAGACAGAAAGCTGCAGAGGCAGGTTGGTCTGTGATAGTTTGTCCCTTTTATCAAACATTCCTGCTGTTATCATTTGCACAGCATTTGTTGTTTCTTAACCCTCTGGGGACGGATTGGGCGGTACCGCCCAAAATGGCATACTTTTACAAATGTGTAGTTATCTAAAAAACTATTAATGCTAGAGAGATGCGGTTTTTTTTGCCGTCTTCCTCAGATTCCACTGAAAACAGCGGTATCCAGTTGTATATTAAACATGCTTCCCTTATTGCGCAATACCACTGCGTAAACAGGCCAATGAAAACTATTATGTTAGGCAGATTCAACACGCAACAACCAATGTAAAAACCGCTGGGAGGAATATTTTTCTAACCCAATCAGAGGAAGGTTACCATGATTTATTCTAGCCATTCAGAGGACTCTGTAGCTCTGCTGTAGCCTTGTAAAAGCTGGGCTGGACTATAGTAAAACGACCTCCAGCCAGGTGTAATCAATAACCGATCGGAGAATCAGCATGAGGTGGAGAAAGCAGAAAGCGATCGGAGTGTTACAGAGAACGATCGGAGTATTAGCGAGCACAAAGAGATAAATTCGAGAGAGATATAGCATTATTACAGAATTGTTTTATCAAAATTGCAAGCAGTAAAAGATTTAGGGCAGAACAAGCTCTGGAACAATTACTGGAAAGTGACGAGGGGAAATCTGGAGCAGACAGCTTTTACACAGATGACGAAGTATTTTACCAGGATGGGGAAGATCCATTTGAGGACTGGTATGTAACTTCAAATAACCTCTTTATCATTATAATTTATTATATCATACATCTTGAGTATGTATATGTTTTGGATTTTTAGTCAGATAGCGATTGAGGCATGAAATATTTGTTTTAGTGTACCATACTACTCTTTCCCTGTAAACTCAGTTCAAGAGTGGTGTGCAATTTGTTTCAATAGACTGACTTACTCAACTAAGTAAACTGCTCAGGTCAAGAGAGGTGAAATGTGTTTTTAGTGTACAGTGGAGTTTCATAGGGTTACATGAGTTTATAGGAGTTATTTTTTCTACATTGAATTTTGACACAAAAAAGTGTCAAACTTCCAGTTTGATTGTGTATTTGCTCTGATGCAGGATGCAGACAGGACAACTCGCCGCACACCCCTACCCATTGTCCCTTGGACCCAGCAAACCCTGCACACAAGCCTGCAGATGTCAGAAAGTACTGTGAGCACTGCAAGGCAAGCAAAATGTACAACAAGACCTCCTGGCCTTGCTTTGCTCACTGGCATGCCTAGGACTGTTTGTAAAAAAAGTTAATTATTTAATTGTTCTTTACACATTTGATTAAACAATAACACATTTCTGTCAAGCAAAGAGTTTGAAAAAAAAATTTTTTTTCAAAAACTGTTCTATATTGTGTGTTTTTCAGTAATAAATGACAAAAAAAATCTAATTTTCGTTTTTGAAATTCTCTAGTTTATTGTACAATTTTTCACTCATACTTCCTTTATAAACACATTGCATGCATGCTTATGGTAGCTTAGGGTCTTCTGAATCCATCGATACCAAATACATGGTGGTCCATCATCATTACATATGGTTTATAAGCCGAAATGTAAAAATAGAGAAAACAGACCAAAAAGGGCTTAGTCCCAAAAATAAAAAAAAACGCCTAGGACTGTTTGTAAATAAAGTTAATTATTGAATTGTTCTTTACACATTTGATTGAACATTAACCCATTTCTGTCAAGCAAAGGGTTTGAAAAATATATTTTTGGGTCAAAAACTTTTCACTTTTGTTGTGTGAGGTAGGATTTTCAGTAATAAATGACAAAAATCTCATTTTTGTTTTGAAATTCTCTAGTTTATTGTACAATTTTTCACTCATACTTCCTTCATAAACATATTGCATGCATGCTTATGGTAGCTTAGGGTCTTCTGAATCCATCGATACCAAATACATGGTGGTCATTCATCATTACATATGGTTTATAAGCCGAAATGTAAAAATAGAGAAAACGGACCAAAAAGGGCTTAGTACCCTAAGGGTTAAACTGTTGTACAGTCCAAATACCCACACTTGCCATATTTGCACCTTTCCTTTATTTGGCCCAAGTGAGCATGAAGATCACAAGTGTGTGTCGATCTTAACATGACTATGGAAGCGTATGGGTAGCAATATTCAATTTGGGATGTAATATGCAAAATGACAATGCAATATGTAAAATGACAGTTTTTGCTTGAACATGTTATACATATCTAATCATTTCTGTAATACATTTTCATTTTAATTTAGCAACTTATAAAGTGTTAAAATTAGTATTCATTTTACATATTAAAACTGGTGTATGAAATGGAAAACGAAAATTATATAATTTAATTTTCATTTTTCCATTTTGCACCAAACGTTGCACAAATGTATTGGAAAATGTAAATGTAAAATACAGAAATGCATATTGCTACCCATATGCTTCCATACATGACAAAGTTAGTTTCAACTTTGCATTTTAAAATAAACTTCTAAATGTCTTTTCAATAGTCCCTATCAAAGATGACAATTTAATTTGTGGTGCTTCTAATTAAGTGATAAAAAGCAGTCGCAAATGATGTACAAAATAAATATACTTTTCTGTGCACCAAGAAAACGTGCAACACTTTGTTTTTACTACTAAATTATTCTCAATATCTAATTATTATTATTAATATATATATATATATATATATATATATATATATATATATATATATATATATATGAATGAATTTGTCCTTGTGTAATAGTGAAGTATCACAATGTGTATGCATTGTCCTTGATTACTGCTTAACAGTGGAGAATAGATAATGGCATGTTGTTGCAGGTTCATCCATTATATTTATTGCTGTTTACTTCAAAAATCAAATAAATAATCTATTATTTTTATTATTAAATAATTTCTTTATAATTTTTCCATGTTTCATCAGATGGCCTCACAATGTCCTGTCAAAAGCTATCCTTGTCATGATGTAAAAATAGAAAAGGTTGGTCTGTGAAAACTGTCAGATATAAATGTGACTCAGCTCAGTTTGTTGTTCATGATGAGGAGAATACATACATGTAGGTTTTATTGCCCTTCTACCCCCAGGGGCCCATTAGCACCCCCTGGAAGATCCAAAAACTGTACATTTCAAATGGCTGTAAATCAGAGTCCAATTAACGTATCAAAGCGAAAATCAGCAGGATTACTACTTATGCTATGCTGATAAAATAATGTTGGGCACAGTTTTCAGAAATAAATGGAAAGGTGGCATAAAGGCATTTTAAATATTGCTCACTCTAAAATACTGAATTTCATCATGCCTCTCTAATATATCATAGTGGTTTACACAGTGAACATATTTATATGTCCAGTTTACCATTAAATATATTATTTATTTAATTTCGTTAATAAAACATTTTAAACTACATTACCCATAAGCCTCTGTCGTTCTATCCATGGAAAGGGAAAACTAGGCGCTGTCTTTTGTAGTTAATTGAAGTTATTCTTAGGGTTAGGGTTAGGATCTCACTAAAAAGGTGATTTTTCTCAATATAGAAACACTTCATTTTTGACTTAATATATTTACTAATGTGATAATAGCAGCAAAACATACTTTTGTAACATGATTTGCTGTTTAATATGGGTTAAAAGATAGATCCAAAGATCCAACCACAGACAGTCTTGCGGTGACAAGGGACATTCACAGCCAATGACATCAAAGCTGAGCAGCGTCATCACACTTCCTTAACCATTTATGGTCATTCATGAGCGCTGTCTTCCGTTTTTCGACTGAAGGGATAGATTGGTTAAATTTTCAAACTTTCATTTGCAACTGCTTTTTATCACTTAATGAGAAGCACCACAAATTAAATTGTCATCTTTAATAGGGACTATTGAAAATACATTTAGAAGTTTATTTTAAAATGCAAAGTTGAAACGAACTTTGTCATGTTAAGATCGACACACACTTGTGATCTTCATGCTCACTTGGGCCAAATAAAGGAAAGGTGCAAGGATGGCAAGTGTGTGTATTTGGACCGTACAACAGTTTAAGAAACAACAAATGCTGTGCAAATGATAACAGCAGGAATGTTTGATAAAAGGGACAAAATATCAAAGACCAACCTGCCTCTGCAGCTTTCTTTCTTCTACATTTCTGAATGAATACCTCTCCACGAACAAGACTGGGGTGACTGCTTCCTTTACGTCTGTTCAGCTAAAAAAATAAATACAAGGGGAAAGAAAATAAAACAGAACTGTAGTAAAACTACAGTTACTGTGGTAAAAAAAACATAGTAAATGTCTTGTTTACTGGGTTTTACCTACTATTGTAGGTGTCATGGTTACCATGATTTTACTACAAATACAACTTACATCTTTGAACCTGAAATTAATATAAAACGGATCCCAGGTCTATGGCACGTCACGAGTTTAATCACCCCAGTTAGCAGCTGTGTTAATTTAGTTTAACACAATGAAACTCAAAGAAAGCCTCGGATGACCGATATCATACAGAGAGTAAACATAAGGCGCTCATCTGATTAATAAAGAAGACAGAATACATTTTATAACAGGCATTAAAAGAGCATATTTACTACTACTCACCCAACCTGCGGCTCTTGTAAACTGATGGCAAATATCGCGATGTGTGCTGAATGAGACTTCTTGAACGTGAATTCATAGTGATAATCATGTCAGTGACGCTAGAGGCGCTTGACCATGCTTCAGTTTTTGACGCTTTGGGAGTGAGAATGGGTTGATGCACAGTGCGTGATGCGCGTGTAGTGGTGGGAGTGGCGGTGCTGTATATTAATAATGTATTATTATTATTTAGGTCTTTTTCGGTTATTATTTCGAAGCTGTGTTGATTTGCTGTTTATTTATATTTTTAAATCTATAACGCTACATCTATCAACATTTATTTAGATGTTATCATTGTATTCATTCATTTCTTTATTTTAATTATATTATTTCGGTCTTATTACCGGTGAAATATTACAGTAAACCAGAACACGGGCCGAGCGGGGCTCATTCTAAGCCGATTAGCCACAATCCAACGCGGACATTCATATCACAGAATCTGACAGCGATCAGCGGCTCATCAACGACAGTATGGCTATTGCATTTTAAGCAGCCTTTACAATAACCTTAACAAAGACTTTTAACTTTAGAGTCTAAAGTAAAAAAAAAAAAAAAGATCTGTAGGCCTATCTCTGCTAGTTTATTTATTAATTTTTTTGTTTCTTTTTATTTAAACTATTTTGTTTCTAAATGTGAAAATGTGTTACAGTTATGTGTCAAGGACTTGATATTGAATTTCTGTAATTTAAAATTCTGTAATTTTATAGGCCTATAAAAGAAAATTAAATCAATAAAAAAGTAAAAAAGAACCATTGCACATTTTACAGCAAAAAAAGTTTTAATATGTGTTTTTGTCACCAGCAATACAGTATGTTGCTCAGTTTTGTTACAGTAAGTTAAGCTCCGATTTTTTTTTTTAAGTTTCAGTGAGTTTCTTCTGTTGTGTATTCCTGTGGAATAAAAAAAAAAATTAATTAATCAGAAAGTATCGTGCTGATGCACGAAAGATGCATTCAATTGAAATGCATTAGTTTAAAAAACGTGCTGCAATCATGAAAATAACAAAATAAACGTGCCCCTGCCACAAATAAATAGATTAAATTACGTGACCAAATCACGAACTGCCATGAGACTGGGTTGCACAACCCAGATTTTAGTTCTGACCACAGCCGGATTATCCATAAGGGCACTTGGGCCAGTGCCCAGGGGCACCAACCATTCACAACAACTAGGGGGGCACCACATGACACAAGCTTTAAAAATATTTTTCGTAAATTGTTTTATTATTTACTTGAAATTCTTAAAAGACCATACATAACTCGTTTATGAACACTAACTTAACAACAACAATAATAATAATAAATTATAAATAAATAAAGATTACATGACCACTATCAGTCCCCCCCTTCCGTCACCAATCTGTCAGAGTTGAGTTGGTCCACAACAAGTGCGCGCAAATGTGTCATTTTTTTAACGGCTACAGAAAATGAATCAAAATGGACAGACGTCATTGAGTGGTTTTGCAAAAAGAAAGTTAAAGAAAGACAAGGACGCTAGACGTTTAGTTACAATTCAAAATGTTCCAGGGATCGAAAGTTTTTTTTAAAACGAGTGAAGAATGATCTCAGGACGACAATGACACAGAAGCGATTGACTGCACTCTCGCTTGCTCTCCCTGTTTACCACTGAAGTTAAAGTTAAAACATTACCGTCTACAGCCGCGAGAGGGCGCTCTATGCTGCTGAGTGCTCCTGTAGTCTACACTGAGCAGCATAGAGCGCCCTCTCGCGGCTGTAGACGGTAATGTTTTCTCTTGGTTCTTGGTTCTAAATAAATGCTACTTATAGTCCAGTGTGACTTATATATGTTTTTTTCCTTGTCAGGACGTATTTTTGGACTGATGCGACTTAAACTTAGGTGCGACTTATAGTCCGAAAAATACGGTAGTTGGACCAGTTAATAAATTACATTTTATTTGCGAAATCACCTTAATTATGTCTGGGTGGGGCATTTGATATAGTGCCCAGGGGCACCACACTGTCTTAATACGGCCCTGGTTCTGACTATAGCCAAGCGATCAATATGTGTTTAAAACGCCATCAAACTGGATTCTATGATGGCAGGACAAGACAAAATGTCAAGTCAATCACATGCCATTGCAACACAGTCGACATAAAGATTTTAAGTTTCTAATCAAGCCAGCAACATTACAACATCCAGTGAGTGAGGTCAGGTTGTTGAGAACCGTGGTGACATCACGGGACTTTGGTTAGGCTAACTGAAACAAACAAACTTTTATGATGACAGGACTATGCAATAGCTACAATAACAGAGAGGTTAACGTCTTTTTGGTATTTGGTGTCGGAAAATAAATAAATACTTAAAATGCTGTGTTTCCAAATGAGAAAGCACATTCATTGAGTGAGATCTGTTCTCTGTCACTGAAACTGGTATCCGTGTATGGACCACGGAAGATGAGTGTCATTGACTTGCGTTAGAGTTATCCGTGATCTCAGAACAGACTCACTCCGTGCTCCTATCACAGATTTTAGTTAGGCTAACAGAATCAAAATGAATTTGTATGATGGCAGGACAATGCAATAGTTACAATAACAGTCAGGTTTGTCATGGTATTTGGTGTTGGAAAATAAATACTTCAAATGTTGCGTTTCCAGATGAGATAGCACGTCCATTGAGTGAGGTCTGTACTCCATCACTGAAACGAGTATCCATGTGTGGACCACGGAAAATGAGTGCCATTGACTTGCGATAGAGTTATCCGGGATCTCAGCACAGACTCACTCCGTGCTCCTATCACAGATTTTAGTTCTGACTATAGCCAATATGTGTGTAAAACGCCATCAAACTGGATTTTATGATGACAGGACGACAAAAAATGTCAAGTTAATTACATGCCATTGCAACAGAGTCGACGAAAAGCTTATAAGTTCCTAAACAAGCCAGCAACATTACAACATCCAGTGAGTGAGGTCAGGTTGTTGAGGTCCATGGTGCCATCACGGGACTTTGGTTAGGCTAACTGAAACAAACTGAATTTTTATGATGACAGGACAATGCAATAACTACAATAACTGTCAGGTTAACGTCATTATGGCATTTGATGTTGGAAAAGAAACAAATACGTCAAATGTTGCGTTTCCAAATGAGAAAGCACGTCCGTTGAGCGAGTTCTGTACTCCGTCATTGAAACGGGTATCCGTGTGTGGACCACGGAAGGTCCGTGCCATTGACTTGCGTTGGAGTTATATCTGTGGCCGCAGCACGGAATTTGGGGCAATTCCGTGATGGCTTGACGGATTTTGAGTTAAGGGCCTGTGGACATTTCACGGAATCCTGTGAGACCAGGTTGCCCGAACAATTACAAAGCCTTCTGCAGTACATTCTGTGCAGAATTAGACTACAAGTGTAATATTGTTTGCATCGGTAAAGACTAATAAGCTGTTGATGAACATTAACTAGTTGCTTAGATACTAGAAAGACTTCATGATGGCAGAAATCTAGTAACAATCCAGACAAATAAGATAAAGAGAAAATAACTTTTATCTGACACAAGCTTTATCCTTCTTCCAATTTGCTAATAGGTTTCAGAAAATGAGTGTAAAAAGAGTGTAGGATTATATGTTTGCACCTCATCTAATGTGACTGATCATTAATAGATTGCTGTTTTTCAGTTATTATAACGCATAAAACAAATTTAATCTATTTGATATTATGGTCATTTATCTTGCTGTCTTCCAGTGAGTTATTGACTGTTTCATAGACAGATCATTTTTGTCATCTGTCTCTCCAGTTCAGATAACTTTATAGTTCAACTTTACTTTTTCTGCTTAACCTTGTTTTGTTTTGAGCTATGTGGGTGGGTGAAATACTTTCTCATACTTTGGATCTGATTGTATTAGTGTGCTGGCCTCAAACTGTGCTGCCCTCCAAACTGAAGTCAACGTTAAGAGAAGAGGTCACTTTGAGGTGTTGTTAATGTCTCACCACATGCCCCGGGCTGAGCCAAATGTTTTCCTTTCAACCGTAGATATATTCAGTTGTGAGAAAAACACAAAACACCTGGTGTGCAATGTAATATCTTTTCAAAGATTTTTTCTTTTCTCCCTCATGAATCTTTCTTTTAAAATATCTCACTTATTATTGTAGCATTTGTCTGTTATGTCATTGTGTTTGTTTTAACAGTGGCGTAGTGGCTGTAAAGCATATACAGTATGAAACACATGTTTGATGAATGTACAAATATATAACACACATTTAAGCACATTAAATGTCTTTTTTAAACTGCTGTGTTTGAATTGTCGGTGTGAAATGGACCAAAACACAAACAAGGACAATTAATTATCATCATCCCTCTGTGTATAAACTAATATTCAATTATCAAAGCTTGAAAATTAACAAATTAAAAGAAAACTTCACTGATTTTAAGGCAAGGTTAACACTAATTAATTTAATATGTTGATGCTGCTCAGTGTGCAGCATAATTGGAGCTTGTGGCAACTCATTTGATTCAAGTAACTGGTTTTCAAACACAATATTTTAAATTTTAAATATTGTACAAATATTAAAACCAGATGAATATCACACCCAAGGGATTATTTGGGTGAAATGCGCTTCAAAACGACTTTTGATTTTTTAAATTGCATTTCACTGCATGAAAAGAGTCAAATCTGGCAACATCTGGTCATGGTACACTGCCATTTAATCTCAGGTTTGCTGGATGTATGTGGAAATTACCTGAGCCAAGTTACACAGAATAGTACATTTCCGGAAATACCAATGTACTCTGGTGTACATGGACATATACAGGGATTCTAGAAGTGTCATGGACATATACAGCTGAAACTGCTGGTTTTGAGGACTTGTGACTGTCAGACCTTTCATATGTTAATGAACAGCAGTAAAGGTGCTTACTGTTTTCTCAGGTGGAGGGAGGTGGTGAGCCAGGGTAGTTTGACAAAATGGCCTCAAATTAGTCTTAATATTACTGAACTCAAATAGAGAACATATGTATGTTTAATAATTTGAAGGCATTCTTTCTCCCCAGTTTTTTTTTTTTTAAGTTACCAACCACCGCCAGCGATTTTGATGATTTTCACTCAAATTTGATGGCCTCCAGTATATTTTGCTGTTTGAATATTGGAATATGCAATACACCAAAGTAAAGATCAGAGTCTCTACTTTTAAACAAACAAAAAAAACTTCAAGCATTCTTTTGTTTATCGACACTTGAATAGTAGGTTTCATAAAAATGCATAATTTTGAGCAAAAAGTTCAGAAAATCACATTTTTATCAAAAACTACATCTGGATAATATTCAGTACAATTATCAAAGCATAAATCAAGTAAATTGCTTCCATCGACACCTCCAAAGCTTGCACAGACATATACCACTTCCTGGAACAACATTTTGTGTAATATTATTCAGTTTTCATTTATATGCAAGGTTGGGTATTTGAATGCCAGGGAACACATGTTAGGAGAAAATTGTTAGCCTGAATGTAATGTAAGTCACTTAAAAAGCGTCTGCTAAATGCATAAATTTATTTATTTATTCCCGATGATCAGATTCTTTTTTCATATGCATCTATTTACATAAGAGTTTGCTCGTTTCAGCGTCCTGTTCATGTGTGTTTTTGATTTGGAGGTTTTATACTCATTCAGAGTATGTGTAAGAGCACCCCCGAGTGTATAACAGTGAAAACACAAAAAGCCGTAAAAATTTCTCAGGTTACGAATGTAACCATGGTTCCCTTAGTAGGGAACAAGACACTGCGTCCTCTAGGGGTCACGTGCGAACTTACCACAGTGTGGATTTCAGAAAGTGCGCAAAGACTTCACGTGCACACTTACCATAGCATGGATTTTCAAATACTGTTCTAAGGAGGGGCTCTTGTGGCACTCTGATAGAGCAGCTCATAGATGGAATGGTGCATCTCAAAACAGTATGTTTGAGAGTCATCAACACGATCTGTGGAAATAATGCTGGAGCGCTCTGGGGAAAAAAACAGAGAACTCAGTCTTATATGAGAGGAGAGCTCCGAATTCAGAGTAGCGCACTCATAGGCGACCCTTCTTGGGAAAGGGGAGCGCTGCTAAACTACCACGAGAATCGCCCAAATAGCCCCTCACGTTGAGGGAAGCGATGCTTGAAGTGTATAAACAAATACAAACTGGCTGAATGGAGCCCAAGGAACCAAGGTCTAATCATCAAGAAAGGGAATGAGGTGGAGCGCGTAACCCTTACCGTACAGGATTTCAGAAAGTGCGAAGAGTGTTCACGTGCCCACTGACCATCATGTGGTTTTCAGAAAGTACACAGAGCTTAGTGTGTGTACCTAAAGGTTCGTAAGCATCGCAGAGGCACTGAACCACATGGGAGAGGCAAGCTCAAATTTTACAAATCTCTGGCGAGGGGAGCATCACCTCAGTCATCATGTACAAGAAAACTTCTGTAACTGCCAACTCCACTTCCCGCTGGATGCGACAGCACAACTAAGTGGCCAGGAGACCCCTCAGGGTGACCTGGCCGGACCTCCATGAAAAATTCCCTGCAGTGCTGTGCCAGGCCTGATGATCAAGGAGGCTCCCGCAGAAACCTGTGATCTCAGGTTCGCCTAATACCGGAACATGAAGCTGGATGGCTGGGGCTGACAAGCGTTTAGTAAACACTGTAACTGAGCACTGCAAAGGAAACTCATAGTTTATTAGTAGACACATAACCACCAGCAATTTAATTTCTCAGCTGGAGCTGGAGGGCTATTGTCAGAAAGAAAACGCTCATCCACGCGGCCTCACGGCATCACCTTGTTAGCGCACTTTCGTGGCAAGTCCAACTGTGCCGTGGTGCGATCCATAAACTCCAACAGCTCTACATACGCAGGGCAGAAGAATTGAGAAGGCTCAGCCTCAGCTTCTTCAGCATCCTCAAGTATCTTCCTCAAAAAGATATAAAGATATATATATAAAGTGTTAAAGATATAACATCATCCTCCTGAGGCTCTCTCTCGTCTGCTGCCAACAAGCGCAAATAACGCATTCTCATCCCAAGGCGTCATATACTGACCCTCTTGACATTTCGTCAACATCCTACGCATATGGCACCCTCTAGCGTCAATATGAGACACAGATTATGGGTTAAGGTTAGGGTTAGGGTGAGGGTTAGGGTTAGACCGCTAGGAGGCGCCTTCTGGCCCATTTTTATCTGCTTCTAATATTGACGCTAGAGGGTGCCATGTGCGTAGGATGTTGACGAAATGTCAAAAGGGTCAGTACATGACGCCTTGGGATGAGAACGGTCTGGCGCAAAAGGGAAAGTCCCTCTCTAAACCATTCAGACAGATCCACGTGTAATTCTCACGAGCTCATTCTCATCCACGCCTCAGCATTGGCAGGTCCTAAACTGCGGGAAGCAGCTGCCTTTTTTCCTTTTTTTCCTTGGAAAGAGAGACGAACGAGAGCGTAGATTTTTTTATTGAAAAAACACTCACAATGCATGAGGATTGCCTCCTCAAAGACATCGTGTGCGTGCTCTTCACCCAAACAAATGATGCAAAGATTGTGTGTGTCGTCGGGTGTCAAATAACGCTGACACAGACGCACACATTGTCTAAATGCTTGCTAGTAGGCGCCATGATAGACAGAGAAAGATCGCTCTTACCAGATCTTTCAGATGCAAGCTTCAAACAGAACAGTCAGTGAAGACGAAGAAGAGAATGACGTGTTCTCCCGGTGCCTGTTTATAGTCGCACTGGTAGTGTCGTCAGAGGCTGGTGCCGGCCAACACGTTGGTGTTTTTTCAAAGTATGCTTCAGACACGGGTCACGACAAGGTGTTTCCTATAGCGACCCCTAGAGGACGCAGTGTCTCGTTCCCTTGAAAGGGAACTTGTATTTGTGAGGGGAAGCGCGGTCTTCTAAATGATGAGAGACAACAGTAAGTTTAGAAACGGACATGATGTAACTTCTTAAATAGGCTATTAGTCTGTAAAGGTTATTGTCGGCATTACTGTTGTTTTGCTGTTGCTGGACAAAAGCAGAAAGAGCACTGCAGAGGACAGAAATGGTTGAGCTCAGTTTAGGATGAGGAAGATATTGTTGTTGTGGATGCACACAGGATCTACAGTGAGGAATGTAGTCTGCTGGGACGCTTCGTTTCATGTTATTTACTGCATTTGTTTGAAATCTTTCATCCAAAGTAGACGTTTTTAATATGCTGTTTTCTATTGAAATGGTTATGTTTTGGATACTATTTACTATTTTCCCGTAATAAAGACAAACAATCAATCTGCCCAATCAATCAAAATGTGGTCAGCAACCAATCACATCATTCACCTGTAAGGTTTTTGGGAGGGATGTATTCTAAATGTAACCAATAAAGTCGCTTTTCATTTAAGGGTTTTGGGTGGGATAAATAAGTTTACCAATGAAATTACTTTTGAAGGAAGTCAATGTGCTCAGTGGCCCAATAGCTGTCTGGTTTAGGGATGGGGTTAGTTTCAAATCAATCCAGTTTAGAAGGTGTGTACTACCTCTTATTTTAGGAGATTACTTGCCATGGTACATATCTGGCAGTATACTGACCCATGGTATTTCCGTGTCTGATCAGTAATACTCCCAGATTTTTATGAAAATCTGCAGTGTATACAGGGGTTTACTTGTCCATATGCAGCTATTTTCATGCAGTGTTTGTGATAAACTTATTCCATCTCTCAGTTGTAGTGCATATACAATATTGATGTTTTTATCTGTTTATCTATTATTAGTTTTAATAAACCAAATTTGCCCTTCACTGACAGCTGAACTGACAAGGAGAGACTCTCAAATTTGAAAAAATAGGTGATCTCATTATAGATATTTTGATATGTAATTTTAAGTAAACCAAGGTAAACACAAACATATAGCCAACACGCATATGCATTTATAAGCTAATAATATGTAAAATGTTTTAGATATTGTTAAGATATAACCAACAATATATATTTTGTACAGAATGGAACCAAGTTAGACCTGCCCTCGAAATAAACCACATGCCCTATAAAGCTGCACAAAAGCTTAAGGATTTCACACTGTCCACTTTGCCCTTGTCACTGAGGACTAGAGGAAGTTCATCATAGATGTCATATGAGGTCTAAAGTCTGACCTGAGCATGTATCAGCTCTGAATGCTGACCCCCAAAAGCTCAACACTCAAACTGCATTAGGCAACCTGCATCAGCAGATGATGGCCGGGATTTGGCTGGAGCAGCATTAAAACAGCCCCATGCTGTCCGTCCTCAGTGGATTGCAAGGTTATTAAACTATACAGACCTTAGAATCATTATTTTTTTATAGGCCATAAATAATAAAAATGTATAATGTATAGCGAACAATCGCACAACAGCACAGTGGCGGAAATGTCACTACAACTGACCTTAAAGAGCATATTTCAACAAGCTGTGTAGTAGCTAATTGTGCCTTTTGAATAACACGATTAAAATAAAATTTGAATGTTTATAGAAAAACTGCATGATTGAGAATCTAAAATTGCATTTATACAAGAGCTCTACAAAAAGTAAATTAACTTTCATTTTTGACAATATTTTCAGTCACTTGTTCTGTTTTGTTCAATTAATTCATGTTTTTGAATAGGTTGAGTGACTCATTCAACTCAAGCAGTTGAGTAAATTATTCAATGAATCTCTCATTAAAAACCATGCTGCACATTCTTTGTGTAGGTACTTCTTATGAATATATGTCTGAATGTCTGTAACATGGATGTAAATGGGACCAGAGGCAAATAATAATAATAATAATAATAATAATAATTTTAGTTTTATTCAATGGCTCTGATCCAGGCGTACTACATTTATCATGTTGTCATTGTCCTACCAATGTCAATTCATTCACTTCACTGCCATTCGCAAATCCCCTCCCCTCCATAATAAAGTGCCTATTAGATTAATACCTCAGAAAAGGATTTCGATTTTTTGCAGTTTTCTTCAAAACAAATATTAGTTCATAACTAGACATGAGTATGGCAGAGAGTTTGTCAGCAAAGCCACATTTGGTCTCAACTAGCCAAAGTGTTTAGCTGATTAATTTTTCTTTTCACCATTGCACTCAACATAACTAGCAAAATCCCCCATCACATTTAAGGTCAAGAAAAGTATTTTCTAATTGGAGCAAGCTGCTTTCTTTTGAGAATTGCATAAACCACAGCCAAGCTTGCAGTTTTATAGTATGTTTACGTTGCATATCCTTTGACTTAGATGACTCGAAGAATGATTTGCTGAATCTGTAAAAAGCTTTTCTCGACACTTCAAGGGGATGGGTACAGAGCCAGGAGATTTAGGCATTGGGTTTTTTCTTTCATATCTGAAGCGCAAATGGATGACGATCTCCCAAGACGGGTGCCCCTGAACGCATTCATTTTTCCATTCATGCACTGTCCATCTCTGTTTTAAGTTCATTAAAATTTATCTCAATTGTACTCAAAAATGTAAACTCAGTAACCCCAGTTCAGTTCTGGATGAACTCTTGCTGAGTTAAGCTTTAAATATTAAATTGCCAGATCCATAAATCTTCTTGCATTTTGCCTACCTCATCAAAATCAGGTACCATGATTCTCTGTAAAAGACCCTGGTCTTCTGAAATCATGATAAAATCATTTCAGCAATTTTTGTTAATGCTACTGAGATATAATGACTTTGCCTAAAGACTATACACTTCAGCTTTTCAGTTTTCATGTAAGAGTCTCATATTAATTTAAATAATCATAGCCCTTCATTTGTGCTATACCTTGCATATTACTGTATACTTTGAATATTCTTAGAATATTCAACACATAATAGCCAACACTGAGAGAGAGATAAAAATATTTCCATACCCATAATCCCTTAGGGAGGATGGCAAAACTTATTTTGATAATTCACACAATAGGTCTAAATGTCATTTTGTCAATAAACATTGCATTCTTTATCAACTATGCATGATGTGTGCAATATTTATTCAAGCCAACCCTAACCACACCAAAATAAGCACATCACGTTTTAGTAATAGGATAATTTAATAATATTAATGATAATAATTATATATATATAAAAAAAACACAAAATCTGCATAAAAGCAAAAACTGAAAAAAAAAAATAAAATAAAAAAAATAAAACTCTGGAAAAACGCTGTCTGCAAAGTCATTGCTTCATATGGCAGTGAGTCAGCAAGTCAGCTGCCTTGGCTTTCAGATGCAGCCCTAGTTTCCCTTAGTCCCCCTGATTAGTTCATTCTGTTCAGCCATGTTGATTAATCATCTCATTTGCTCCTTTGTTTTCATGTCTTTATAAGCCTTTAGTTTCTGTCTGTTCTTCATCCTGGATTGATTTACATTTAATGGTACATGTGTTTTGATGCTTCTTAGTGTGCCTTTTCTTTATGTTGAAGTTAGAATTAAAGATCATAAATGGTTACTACTTTGTGTGCTTTTTACAACCACATACTGTGACAACTCCTTTTATTTAGATTTTTTTCACCCCAGACTACATGGTTTTAAGGATAACAATTTTTATTTATTTTTTGCTACTTTATAATTACAAATTATTTTAATTTTATCAATTTATTTTAGCCTCTTACCAAAATTAGCCTATTGACTGCTGTGGACATTTTGTAATGCTGGTTACATATGATATCATAAGGTACGAGTTCTTACTGACAGCTCATTCAGGGATGGTTGATATCTGACTGTGACTTGGACACTCTGATATGTACAAACACATTACAGGTGTTTTGTGTCTCTTTATCACACCATGAAGCATGGCATATGGTGACATCAAATGCCTTTTTCCCAGTATGGCTTTAACCACAAAAGATGCCATTTCTAAGTGAATATTATGAATTACATCACATGCAAGCTCGTTAGAAGGCTTATCTGTAGCTGAAAAATGCATTTTGCTTTTTTTCTGTAAAATGTCTTAGGTGAGTAGATATGAAGATGTGTCACCTCAATTACTAATGGCAATTGAATATTAGCAGTGGTTTGTTGCCAAAGAAGGGAAAATGTCATTAAAAAAAAACAACAACAACAACAACAAAAAACAACAACACTGAAATACATCACAAATGAAAGGCTTTTTGTTTTCTTTCCTTACATTTGAAAAAGATCCATCCATTTGTTCAGGTTCATATGTGCTATCTGAATAAAACAGTAGGATTATTATGGATTCAAATTATTCCAATAATTATTCCTAATGAAAACAGACAGGTCATGCACAGATGGGCATACAGTATATTGTTGAGGAAACTGCATCTAAAACAAATTATATATTAAATTAAAATGTTAATATATAAAGAACATCTTTATTTGTTTGATTTATTTAAGGTAAATGGTGTAAAATAAATTATATATATATATTTTTTTTTTTTTACGATTACTGCAATTCTTAACTTTTGAGTCCTGGTGAAATGATGATGATGAAATGATTTGAAAAAAAAAAAAATAATAATTAAATCACCAGTCATTAAAGAACTTAAAAAAAAAGAGTTTGAAATGAGTGGCGATTCAAATACAAACGTGAAGGCAAAGTATTATAAGGCTTATAGAAGAAACTTCACAGTGCATCCCATGCCAGTTATTCTATCTAACAGCCTTTGGAGAGCTGTAGGTTTTAGTAGTCTGAAGTGTGACAAATGTACAAAGTCTTGTTCTGATTGTTCTGATTTGCACTGACTGACCCAGACATAGCCGAAGGGAACGGGGCAAAGGTCCTATGAACTGGACAAGTTGACAATAAGTGCTGTATACTTAAGATGGCAAAATCATTGTTTTTGGAATTGAGTTTGACTTCAGTGAACCCTAAATCCAAACTCCAATGACCCAGTTCCCAGACTGTAGCTTCAAAATGCAGTAACAAGTCTACCTGTTTTTCCTCTAGTGAGTATAGAGCAGAAAGTTAGCAGCCGACCCCACTTTTTCAGAGATAATCATTAGACTATATTTTTGTTTTGCTTGGCTGCATTTTACTATGTGCCTGCATTCCATCTAGTAACAGCTTCTTAAAATGGTAAGTGCTCCCCTACATGCCTTTTATCAATTCATATAGGACTATAGGGTAAATTCAAGCTACATATTTAATATTAATGAATGTGCCTAATTCATATTAATGAGCCAGGTTAATAAGATTTGTAATGGTCTTCAAGGCACACTAGCATCCAATCTGAGCCCCCTCTGCTGGCCAGCATGCAATCACACTGGGATTCTCGTTAGAGGACCTTCTAAATTTAAATTAAATGCAGTCATATCATGTGTGACACTATTCAGTGAGGGAACTCCTGTTTGAACTGGCAGGGCTTCAGTATATTTCAAACAGCACACGGTTGCCTCAGTTGCCAGCCCAACTGTTCACTGCAGAGGGATCCATATGGGATGAGAGACATGTCCCAATTAGTCACTGTGCATTTCTCTTTGACATCCTCCCATCCTCTGGCATGACAGGTCCCTTTGTAAATTCTCGATTGAATTGCTGTGTTTGAGCCCCTCTGCTTAGGCCTAATAATTGGTGACATAGTTTGATGTGAGTGGCCAACACGGGCCTGTGAAGAAAATCCCTCAATGTGGCGAAACTCGTAAGTTTAATATATAGCTGGTAAATGGAATTCCAAGCAAGGCTGCAAATGCAGAGAGGGAGAAAATGGAACTTGGCACCAAAATAACAAAGCCCTGAGGGCGATCTTCTGAACTCACCCACTTTCTTATTTGGAGTCTGGAGGAGAATGAATGAGAAAGTAAATTGAAGTTGGACTGGGGTAAGATGGGAGTTTGGGAAGTGGGGGCGGTGTGTAAAGGGGCCCTTATTTTGATGCTGTTATATAGGGCTGTATATCGATACACATTTCTTGATTTAATTCCAACTCACAAACTCTTAATTTGATTCAGATTATTTTGAGTATATTTCACTTTCAGTGCCCATTATGTTTACATTTGAAAGAGATCCTCTTTCAGCTATTGGTGTAAGATTTTCAGGAAACCTTCTAAGTTGGTACATCCTAAAAATAATAATATAAAAAATTGACAACAAGGCCCAAACAATGCAATGCAGGTGTAATTTATATAATAATGAAAAAAAAAGAACTATTTCAAAATATAGTTAAGTTGTATTTCTTGTGTAAAAGTGTTATTAGTTGCCTAATGTGTAATATATATATATATATATATATATATATATATATATATATATATATATATATATATATATATATATATATATATATATATATATATATATATATAAAATAAAAAAGTATATTGACTTATATGATGTAATTTATTTATTTAGTTCCATTATAGATTACCAGCCTTTGTATTAATGGTGTGGATTTTTCAGTGATTCTTTCTTGCTGGTCACATAGCTATGTCAGTAGGTTGTGGCAAATGAATCACTGATTTATTCAGCTGTTTTGTTGATTTATTTAATGCTGATTCATTCAGGAACAAAACAACTTACCAGGTGCTTCTCAATTGGAAGACTGCATCTTAGTGAGGCTTTCTAGTCTAGTCCTTTTAAAGGATCTAGGCTAGAATCCTCAGCACTGAATACTAGAATGAGATGCTTTAGTAAGTCACTGACAGTGTCATAAAGATTTGAAGGTTGCCCACAAAGGCCCTCGTTGGCACTTGATGACATGGCAGCTGATGTATGCAGCTTTAATATGTCACAGCCTTATATTCAAAAGTTAATTTATACAGGCATTTGATTTAACAAGTGACATGCTTTATGGATGAATCAATGAATCATTCATTCAACCTCTTCATTTAAAAATACTGCTTTATTCAGGAAGGAAAAATACCAGACTGCCTCTATTAGTGAGTCACTAAATTTTTTTTAAAGGTGTTTTATGCAGGAATGAAACAAGTGATTCTCTTTATAGGTGAATCAATGAATCATTAATTCAGATGATTTATTGAATATTGCTTCATTTATTGAATACCGCAGTAGGAGTGAACCCATGAAGGCTGTTTCTGAAGGAGTCTCTCAGAAACATCACAAAAAGAGACATAGAAACCCTAACCATTCTCTCCCTCTTAGAAGATCAAATCTTCAGCGGCCATTTGTGTACAATAAGCTAGGATAAAACCACAACATGAAGCCATGCCTGGATGGTTGAAATGCGTAACCCACCCAAAACCAAAACCCCTGAAAACAATCAGCTCCTTAGGCATCTGTCTAGTTACGTGCAATTTTTCTTCATTTTGCACCTCAGGTGATGACACGTCAGAGAATGAAGCCAAGAACCTGATGTGTATGACCTATTTTCTTTCCTTCAGCTTATGGCATTTCATCATCTGCCACCCTGCCTGCAAAGTCTGCACCTCAAAAATAGCTTTCTCAAGATTCGATGCCCTGCATTTTGTGCAGCCTAAGAACATTTGTGTTTGAAAGAGCACCCAGTAAAACATGCTACACTCATACAGTGGGATGTACTAAAGCCTCACCACTTGCTAATTTGCTGAATCTTATTAAATAATAATGTAATGACACCCTGCAATTGGTGGTTTGATGCTGTGCCATCCGGGGTGGCTGATGTCCCAAGGATAAGAATTCATTTAAAAATGTATTTATTAGATTATTTTCTTGGCTTGCTCATAGTCTGCATTATAGGATTAAAGTTTACTCTTTTAGCAACTAAATTATTTATCAAAATAGAATAGAAATAGAAACTATCTACACATCACAGGAACTGAAATTGCCTTAATTTCTTTTTATGAATTCTACTATCAACATGTACGCACACTAGGGCTGGCAACGAATATTCTAAATTCGAATATGTATTCGAATAGTTTAAAAAAAACGAATTTCGAAGGTGAAAATTAATATTCGAAAATAAAAAAAATGTGGAAAAAAACGCCCGCGGTAGTAGAGGTGTGGTTGTCTGCTTTGCGAGTGGGCGCACTAGCGCGCCTGAGGGTTCAGGGACAGGTCACAGGAGTCGCACTGTCTGGCACAGCATTACTGCTGAAATTGACACGTCTTCATGGAAGATGCCAGCAAGTGCAGAGCCCAACTCGACCGCAGCAGAGAAAGTGAGGTAAAATTGTTGACCCGCGAGATAAAGTTGTGCAAGCTATTTAAGATACAGTTAGCATACCATTCGACCACTAGCAACATGAGGTCACATCTCAAAAATGTGCACCCAAATGAGCATGGCATAATGTGTGGAACTCCAGCTAAACAGTCAAGTCTTGACAATTAACGTTACTTTGCATCGCCCGCCACAAGCTCTTTGTCTGCAACACGACAAGAGGCCATAACGGATTAAATAATTTCGTTCATTTGTAAGGACATGAGACAGATGGGGCAGGCTTCGGGGAGTTCTGTCAAGCAGTGGATCCGAGGTTTGATTATTTATCGTTTCATGTCAAGGAAAAGTTCCATGTTTACCACAGCACAGCTTTCAATGTCAGTTCTATATGCTGTAAAACTTCAATTAATATTAATAATATTAGTTTCAATCACTGACTGAAGCCTGCTATATTTGGGACAACAGTCGCGACCTTAAATTGCTTGCACAAAAATTTGTTTGTTCATTTAAACCATTATGCGCAGAGAACGTGAGGGTGAGAGAGCTTGAGGTCTGCAGTCTTGGCCATTAGTTGATTTCCTTGTTTTTGTGTAGGTAATACGTTGTCATATATGTTTAAACTTAAATAGACTATCTATACAAGTAGTTATGTCTCTTTGTATTATTTTGTCCTGCTATTGACGTAATGCGCGTCATTGACAACATGCGCTACCAGATGTTCGAATAGTTCGAATATTCGTGTATTTTTTAGAGGGAATATTCGAAAGTAATTTTTGAGCAATTTTGACAGCCCTAACGCACGCACACACACGCACGCACGCACGCACACACACTCTCACACACACACACACACACACACACACACACACACACACACACACACACACACACACACACACACACACACACACACACACACACACACACACATATATCTGAGCAAAGGTGACTGTGAAAATAAATCTGCATTGTTTATCCTTTTGATATTTCATTCAAAAAAAAAACATTACAAAATTATAACCTATCATTGAAGTAAAGTAGTGATTAAATCTCATGATGAAATACATGTTTTTCTCCAATGCATGTTGGCCACAATTATTGGCACCCACAGAAATTCTTAAATATCTCCCTTTTCCAATAGTTTTTTGCAATTTTCTTTCTATTTTTTCTGTTTTTTAGCACACCAGGGTGACTAAGAGCATGAAATTGTCCAGCTATGACTTCCTGTTCCACAGGATTGTAAATATGAGGAACACAAAGGCAAAATTCCCTTAATCATCCATCACAAGAAGCAAAACCAAAGAATAAAGTTCTGATATGCAGGACAAGATTATTGAGCTTCCCAAAATAGAAATTTGACTGTAAGAAAATAGCTAAAGCACTGAAAATATCTCGTTATGTATGTAACCCTCAGTCCCTGAAGGAGGGTACGGAGACGTCACATCGATGACCGATGAACTGGCATTGATATCCCAAAAATCCCTTAGGGCAAGTTATTTATTTTTCATTGGCTCAAGTTAAAAAATATGGAATATAGAATATATAATCTTTACCCTAAATGTAAAAAAAAAAAAAAATTGGATGAATTAATTTTATTTATTTTTTTTCAGTGTAGTGAACGACTAAAAGGAAATGTCTCGGTTACGTATGTTATCCTCGTTGCCTGAAAGGAGGGATCAAAGACCTCACATCCATGACCGAAATATTGGTTCCTTATTGGTGCAATAAAGCCCAATATGGGATCTCAATTTTCAATAACGTGGCATCCAATTACAAATCTAAATTTAAAATGATAATTTACATTCAATATGTTATTACTGCACACTGTTTTATAATGTACTGTAATACTGAGGTGCTGTTAACTGACAATATTTGCAATAATTAGAATAAATAAATAGTTTTTGTCTTGTGTGTAAAAATAACTTTCCAGGGTATATATGTTTTTTAATAAAACTATTCTGTTTCATAAGCTTGGTACTAATATCAGCCTAACATTATTTACCTTTGCCTACCTTTCTGGTCTTTGCTATTACCGGTGCATCTAAAAAAATAGAATATCATGGAAAAGTTCTTTATTTTTTGTGATTTAATTCAAAAAAGCAAACTTCCTTATACTTTATTCTAGATTAATTGCACACAAACTGAAATATTTCAAGAGTTTTTTGTTTTGTTTTAATTCTGATGGTTACGACTTACAGCTTAGGGAGATTAAAAATTCTCAAAAAAATTTGAATATTCCATTTTGAGCTTGATTAGTTTGATTCAGTTTGAGTATAACTACTGGGTCTCTCTTGGGCTAGTTTAGAACATGCAACCACAATTATGGGAAAGACTACTGACTTGACAGTTGTCCAGAAGACAAATATCAACACCCTCCACAAGGAGGGTAAGCCACAAAAGGTCATTGTTGAAAGGGCTGGCTGTTCACAGAGTGCTGTATCAAAATATATTTATAGAAAGTTGACTGGAAAGAAAAAGTGTTGTAGGAAAAGGTGCACAAGCAACAGGGATGACCACTGCCTTGGGGAGATTGTCAGGAAAAGCAGATTCAAGAACTTAAGAGAGCTTCACAAGGAGTGGACTGAAGCCGTAGTAAGCACATCAAGAGTCACCATACTCAGACATCTTCAGGAAAAGGGATACACCTGTCACATTCCTAGAACCAAGCCACTCCTGAACCAGAAAAAAAAAAAAAAACATCTGAATTTTTTCACCTGGGGTAAGGAGAATAAGAACTGGACTGTTGCTTAGTGGTCCAAAGTCCTCTTTTCAGATGAAAGTAAATTTAGCATTTCATTTGGAAATCAAGGTCTGGAGGTCTGAGTCTGGAGGAAGACTGGAGAGGCACAGAATCCAAAGTCCAGTGTGAAGTTTCCGAAGTCAGTGATGATTTGGGGAGCCATAACGTCTGCTGGTGTTGCTCCAATGTGTTTTATCAAGGCCAAAGTCAATGCAGCCATCTACCAGGAGATTTTGGAGCACTTTATGCTTCCATTTGCTGACAGGCTTTATGGAGATGCTAATTTCATTTTGCAGCAGGACTTTAGCACATTCCCACAGTGCAAAAAACACTTTCAAGTGGTTTGATGACAATGATATTACTGTGCTTGATTGGCCAACCAACTCACCTGACCTGAACATCACAGATAATCTATGGGGTATTGTGAAGAGGAAGATAAGTAATATCTGACAAACAATACAGATGAGCTGAAGGCCACTATCAAAGCAACCTGGGCTTCAATAATTCCTCATCAGTGCCACAGGCTGATCGCCTCCATGCCACGCCGCATTGAAGCAGTAATTCATGCAAAAGGAGCCCCAACCAAGTATTGAGTGCATAAATAAACCTGCTTTAGAGATTTTGAACATTTCTGCTTTGTCTTTTTTTGATTGATCTTTAAGAAAATATAACTTTTTTTTTTGAGATACTGAATTTGAATTTTCCTAAGCTGTAAGTCATGACCATCAGAATTAAAACAAAACGTGAAATATTTCCGTTTGTGTGCAATGAATCTAGAATATAAGAAAATTCTTTTTAATTAAATTACAAAAATTAAGAACTTTTCCATGATATTCTAATTTTTGAGATGCACCTGTATAATCCAATATCATTGTGGCTCAATTAGTTGGTTATAGATTAAGAGATGGTGTTTTTTTATGTACAGATGGCTTGCTGCTTTGTATAACAATATATGTGAATGCATTGTCTGCTGGTTTATTTAGCTAATTTTCAGTACACCACATTATATACCACTTAGGTACTGTAAGAATTAACGTTAAAGTATTAAAGTATTAAAGTTAAAGTATTAACTCCTGGACACTCTTGTGGGTTTGCTCCTGTTACAATTAAAAATCACAGAAAGGTAAAACATTGGTTTGATGAAAGCTACACAGCTTCAACAAAAACAGGTGCTTCTCAACAAATTATAATGTCGAGCAAAAGTTAATTTATTTCAGTAATTCAACTCAAATTGTGTAACTTGTGTATTAAATAAATTCATTGCACACAGACTGAAGTAGTTTAAGTCTTTGGTTATTTTAATTGGGATGATTTTGCCTCACATTTAACAAAAACCCCACCAATTATCATTCCCATCTCAACAAATTAGAATATGGTGACATGCCAATCAGCTAATCAACTCAAAATACCTTCAAAGGTTTTCTGATCCTTCAAAATGGCCTTTGGTTAACAAGGCTACACAATCATGGGGAAGACTGCTGACCTGACAGTTGTCCATAAGACAATCATTGACACCCTTCACAAGGAGGGTAAGCCACAAACATTCATTGCCAAAGAATCTGACTGTTCACAGAGTTCTGTATCCAAGCATGTTAACAGAAAGTTAAGTGGAAGGAAAAGTGTGGAAGAAAAAGATTCACAACCAATGCTTATGATGTCTTACCTGGGGCTAAGGAGAAGAAGAACTGGACTGTTGCCTAGTGGTCCAAAGTCCTCTTTTCAGATGAGAGCAAGTTTTGTATTTCATTTGGAAACCAAGGTCCTAGAGTCTGGAGAAAGGGTGGAGAAGCTCAAAGCCCAAGTTGCTTGAAGTCCAGTATTAACTTTCCACAGTTTGTGATGTTTCGGGTGCAATGTCATCTACTGGTGTGGGTCCATTGTGTTTCTTGAAAACCAACGTCACTGCACCCGTTTACCAAGAAATTTTGGAGCACTTCCTGCTTCCTTCTGCTGACCATCTTTTTGAAGATGCTGATTTCATTTTACAGCAGGATTTGGCACCTGCCCACACTGCCAAAAGGACCAAAAGTTTGACCATGGTGTTGGTGTGCTTGACTGGCCAGCAAACTCATCAAACCTATTGTCAAGAGGAAAAGGAGAAACAAGAGACCAAAAATGCAGATGAGCTGAAAGCCACCGTCAAAGAAACCTTGGCTTCCATACCACCTCAGCAGTGCCACAAACTGATCACCTCCATGCCACGCTGAATTGAAGCAGTAATGAACCTTTTGAGCAGTATGGTCCCACATATGGAATTCTAATTTCTGTGCCCCTGGGAGTATGGTCCCACTTATGGGATTTAGAACGTTCAGTGATGTCACATAACTGTCAAAATCAAACTGCATTTTCGCGCGTTGGCTGGCATAGCCAGAAAGAGACGTGCACTGCACTTGTCACAATATCACAACTATGCAGTGTTATTAACCACATAATGCATATTTTAGGTTTAAGACATTTAAATATACATAAATACTAGTAAAACAATACATTTAGAGTTTGAAGAATACACACATGTCTATGGAAGCAACAATAACAATCCATTCAAATTTAATTTGCAGATGTGCTTTATTCATATCAGATACACATCAAGTAACTGTAAACTTCACTCTGTTCATCACCCAGTTCACCCACCACTTATCACTTGTATTTCGGGAGAGATTGATGAATTCACATGCTATAAATCCGACTGACAGGAATGTTCCCAGGTGGTGCCTGTCTCACATTACAGATCATGATCAAGATAATTTAGAAAGGTTTTTAAATGACAAAACACACTCATTTACACAAATATATGAATCGGAATATCAGATTGTTCAATACATGGTAAATAATAAAAAATAATAAAATAAAAATAAAAGTGATCCATCTGTCAAACAGTGTAATTGTAGACACGGTGTGTCACGTGACAAGCTTGTCGCATCACCATGGAAACAGTAAGGAGAACGTTCTTAAAAAAAAAAAAACTCACTCTGGGGGGACCGCTAGAATATTTTAAACTCAGCACTGAAAAGGTTAAGGCAACATACTTTCCAGAAGGCCAACAATTCACTAGAAATGTTTTTTTTATTGGACTTATGAAGTATTCTAATTTGTTGAGATAGTGAATTGGTGGGTTTTTGTAAATTATTTTGTTGATTTTGAGCCAAAATCATCACAATTAAAAGAACCAAAGACTCAAACTAATTCAGGCTCTTCAGTTTCAAAATTTGAGTTGAATTACTGAAATAAATGAACTTTTCCATGAAATTCTAATTTATTGAGATGCACTTGTAAAACTGATAATCGGTGATACATGATACATGCTTGCCCTGCAGCAATGGTCAAAACCGGTGAAGGGCAAACCACACTGCTAGCAACTCAAGGTAAATGATCTGCTTGCCTATTGTTGGGTACCAAACCCGGTACCAATACCATACAGTTTCGGTGCCTCTTAAATGTCTGATAAATGTCTGACTGATCGATTGTAAATGTCTGAGTGATCGATTGTCATGGTTCTCCAAAATGTATGCAAGAAGCATGGGCATCACTACGCTTTTTTAGCAGGGCTATAGCATTTAGCTCCATAAACTGTACACAAATTCGCAATCACCTCAGAGTCCCTTTAAATTTCATATGAAAACGGTGACTGACCTGTCTCCTCCCCATATTTCAGCATGCTCTTCAATCCGCAGACAGCGGCAGAGCAGCGTGAGTAGACTCAAACAGAAACAGAGGACACAAGGTGTGTGTTTATTGATAGATTGTTAGAATATCTGTATCTGTGCCGTTCTTTGTCATAAATACAGTTTACAAAAGGATACGAGCGAGCAATCGGTTTTCCATCTACTGTAAAGATTTCGCTGACCACTCATCACATCGCAGCTGTTTCCTCCAGCAAAAATCTAGCCTTTAACACATATGAACGCATACTTTAATTATACTTACTTTATACATACACTACTGTGCAAAAGTCTTAGGGCACGTTTTACCCCAAAGAATGATGTTCGGACAGTTATTTATATATTTTGCTATAGTGTGTCTCAGTTTCATCTGTTTCTACATGTAATCACAGACATATTTGATGATGTGAGATCTCCATGTGGAGCAGCGGCTGTTGTCAGACAGCTTGTGCATTCAAAAATCTCACTAAATTATTATTAAAATGAATGACAAAATGAATGTTTGAAAATGTAAACTGATATTTCCTACTGACACACTAGAGCAAAATATAAATAACTGGCTTAAAACCCTTTTATTGGGGGGTGAAAATACTAGTGCGTACGACTTTTGCACAGTAATGTATACATTACAAACGACATTGTTGCTACTTTATAAAGAATGACCATGCAGTCATTCACAGAATTGATTAAAGACAGTGACACACAGCACTCATTTTAACTAAATATCAGAGTGATTGACAGAGATGCAGTAGAAACATAATATGTGGTTTTGTATTAAATAATGACCCAGAGTGTGAAATACATTTATTAGCCGTAGAGTAAGTGAAGCTTGGGAAATGAGAGCATCCAAGGAGCATGTGAATGCTATGGATTTAGATATGGATTTTATGGATTTAGGCACTGGTACCATTTTAAACTATCGATATGGCCAGTATTGTAAAAAACCCAATCGATGCCCAACCCTAGGCGTCACTGCAGCTGTGGCTGCCATATACCACAAGAGCCTCTGAAATAGTTTTAGAGAGACTTCTGTCTTGCCCCTGCACAAATTCAGGCAGTTCAGCTCTGACTGCGCATGAACATTCCTGAGAAAGTCAGTCGCTGTATGCAGTTCCTGCATCAACCCCGGACACAAGCGGCATGACACGACAAAACACTATAGATCTCATTATAATCAGTGATGCTGTCTACACTGAATGCAGAAACAGAAAACTGCTGCTGCGTTCTATTTATGATGTATTGTCACAAATTTCTAATTATTTTCAACGGTCACTTTGTCGAGTCCGGTGTAGACACACCGTTACAGGCTTTGCAGATGAGATGTTCCCTCGACTTTCAGTTTAGACTTTACAGTAAAAAACTGTACAATTGTGAAACATTATTAGAATATAAAAAAGCTGTGTTGTATTTTAATATATTTTTTACAGTTGACTGATTGATTCCTGTGATGGCAAAGCTGAATTTTCAGCTGTCATTACTCAGTGTCACATGATCCTTCAGAAATCACTTTAATTTCTTACAATTAGTGCATTATTGCAGTACCTGTCGCTGCCAATATCTATTCACAGAAGCAATTCAAGCATGTTCACAGCTCTCCATATGAAAAAGAGAGCAATCTGTACTGTTCATTCTTTCTTACCTGTTGCCACCCACTGAGCTCAATTCTCCATTGAGAACGTATTGTGTCTCTGCCGCACTCTTTATTTTCTGCCCTGAAGACAAATACTATAGAATTAAATCGTGTTATCTTCCTACTACGGGTCCGCAGTACATTCCTATCCAGTATCACTATATGGTGTGTTTTACTTATGAAATAAAACCTCTGGTTTCAGGGCTAATCTAATTGTTTTTGTTCCATGTGTTTGGTATGTGCACGCAGGGCCCAGTGGACACTGAAAGTAAATTTTGAAGGAAGTCGAGGTGAGAACAGGAGCGGGATGTGTCTAGACAAGAAATGTATCAGCCAATTTCGGATATAGCGAATCAACATGTTGTAGGGCATAATTGAGTTTTTCCCCCTGCCTGTTATGTGAGCATACAACGGGACATTGGCTAAACAGGTTGCTTAATTGAAATTAAAATGTAAAAGCATAAATCATGCTAGCCCTGGTGTAATTGAAGGGTAACTCAAGATTTAATGAAGCCGGTAGACTAGGCTCCATATCAGGATGTGTCAAAGTGATCTATAGCCTAGGAGTCTGTCACTACACACTCTTTTCTTTTTCTTTTTTAAATATCTTTTTTTCGTGACATTTTTTGAAGTATTTTTGTTTCTAGGGTACAGAAGCTAATACATAAAATAACCCTCAATTAAAGTGTTTCACTTGTAGTGCACAAATCCCAGAGGGAGGCTACACAGGTAATAATACAAGGAAAGTGGGACAACAACTTGACAGCATTATGCCAAATGGCAGTCCTTAATTTAAGCCATTTTGAGATGAGCTCTGACAGTGAAACTAAACCTGCACTAAATTTTGTGCAGAAATCGTGATGGATTATTACACAACATCTTCCTGCACCGAAGATAACATAACACTGAATCAGGTAACTCATTAACATTCGAATGTGTCAACACAAGTTAACATGGCTTGCAACATGTCAGCCGAAGGTGACTTAAGCTTACACTTTGTTAACAGACCCTGTGGCAACTGATTGTCAGCGATGTGACATTTAGATATTGTGCTTCTTCAAGTATTTTCTGTGTCCTCTGCACTTGTTATAAGGTCCAAATGTGGTGTTCTTCCAATAAGAGTGTTTCTCCTCAATATGTAGATAACACTCAGCTTCCATTTTCACACTCCTTCTCCTCCACCGCCCCCAATAAAGAGCAGATGCAAATATGACATTTATTTATTTATTTATTTATTTTTGGAGAAATGTAATTGGAGGGAAATGTGAATCAGTTAAGAAATGTGAGATGATTTCTCGGGGAAAAACACCATTAGAAAATGAAGCATTGACACAGCTTCAGGATTTTCTGTTTTCAGCAGAAGTGACATTTCTGGTTGCAAAAATGACCTCAGTAAAAGTTTTAATATTTAATGTTCAAATGGTTCGAGAGGTTGCCATTATCACACTTGTTCATTCATCAATAAAGAGGCAATTACCCAAAAGCAGGGAACATTTGTTGTTCTGTCACATGGGATAATTTCCAATGGATTTTTTGGGCTGCTTACGGAGCTCAATGACTCTGGAGTGCTAGAAATCAGCCAAATAAATGAAGGCATTTAAAGCTGCTCAATATCCCACCATGCCCTTAACCAATTACAAAATGACAGGAAATAGAATGTGCACTTTGTTTGGCTTTAAAAGGGATGTTTTTTTTTTTGTTTTTTTTTAGCATTTCCTCCTAATTTACCGCCAAATATCACAACCATTGTCCATTTAGTGGGTTTTATAGTCTCATTACCTTAGGCGTGTTTGATGTACTGTATAGAGTTTTTATTTTTTTGTCTCGCTTTACACCATCCACACATTTCCTCGCAAGATAGGCTACAGATATGCTAATCTCTTGAAAACGCTTGCTCATTTGCATATCTCAATATCATCTATGTCTTGACAATATCAACAGTGACCTTGGCATTTGCTACACAGTCAGACAGATAAGTATCCAAAAGGTTACAAAGACACAAGATCATCTGGGGTTAAAACAGAATAATTAAATGCTACATTGGGTCATTTCCACATATGATCTTTATTCACCAAGCCAATTAACATACTCGGATGTATAACTTCAGCAGTGTGACAATTAATATACATTTTATAAGCCTACTAGTTACACTGCATTTGCTTAGCACACCCTTCTCAAAAAGAAGAATTACACATACATTCCGAACAGGAGTTTAACTTATAAAATTCCTGTTTAAATTAGATTCAAAAAATGAAAACACGCACACACACACGCACACACACACACACACACACACACACACACACACACACACACTCGCACACACACATACACACACACACACACACACACACAGACACCACACACACACACAAGAATGCACTGGAAAAAAACTGATATAATTCACACAAATAATAGAGGCATGACTCAAAATCTGACAACGAGGAGAATGGAAGAGAAATTATGTGATAATTGGAATGAGCTACTACACTCCATCTTTCTCACAAAAGTTATCAGTCCACACCTGGAAGTCTTGATTGTGCACGAAAGATTCGAGGTGAAGGGACTAGCCACTGAGGTGATTAGCTTTGCTGAATAGCGTGTGGAATAGAAATGAACTGACTCTTTTTCTTTCTCACTCTCTCCTTCATATCTTTGTCTGTCCCGATATGGGAAACTTTACAAACAAACAATGTTTAGTCATAAAAATGTTAACTGCTGCGTATTAAATAGCTAATTATATATAAAAAAATATTCTGTTAAATCACTGTTTGTAAATCTCGTTGCTGTGGTTGCAAGTAATTCACCTTAAAATAAACAATGTTTCCATTCTCATGGCATTCTCTTGTGGATTTATAGCTTATAACAGAATATTTCATTAAAGGGTTAGTTCACCCAAAAACGAAAATTATGTCATTAATGACTCACCCTCATGTCGTTCCTAACCCGTAAGACCTCTGTTTATCTTTGGAACACAGTTTAAGATATTTTAGATTTAGTTTGAGAGCTCTCAGTCCCTCCATTGAAACTGTGTGTACGGTATACTGTCCATGTCCAGAAAGGTAAGAAAAACATCATTTTGAATTTTGAATTTTTTGAAGCATCGAAAATACATTTTGGTCCAAAAATAACAAAAATTACGACTTTATTCAGCATTGTCTTCTCTTCCGGGTCTGTTGTGAGAGAGTTCACAACGCTGCTGACGTAAGGCGCTGCTGACGTGTTTTCTGGTGCACCCAATAACAAATATAACATGTCAGCAGCGTCACTGCAGTGTTGCGCTCACAACAGACCCGGAAGAAAAGAATTTCAATGCTTCAACAAATTCTAACTGACCCTCTGATGTCACATGGACTACTTTGATGATGTTTTTCTTACCTTTCTGGACATGGACAGTATACCGTACATACATTTTCAATGGAGGGACAGAAAGCTCTCGGACTAAATCTAAAATATCTTAAACTGTGTTCCGAAGATTAACGGAGGTCGCACGGGTTTGGAACGACATGAGGGTGAATTATTAACGACATAATTTTCATTTTTGGGTGAACTAACCCTTTAAGTGAAATAATGTTAATATACTAGTCTACTTAAACTATCAGAATCTGCTTTTTACCTTAAATTGGCACAATAGAAAGCCACACATTGAATCAGAGTTCATTATAAGTGCCCTAACAATAAAACAGGCCCAGTACTTGAGTATACTGTAGATGGTGCACATGGTCACACAAACCTCATCATTTTAAGACATATGACACTAAAATAATGTATTACATTTTAACCATGTTACAGAAAAAAAAACACAAAACACCCTAAAGATGGGTGCACACTACAATTTTTAATAATCTTTTAAGCTTGTTGCTTGTCAGACTGTATAAACGTCTCAGGTTACGAATGTAACTATGGTTCCCTGAGAGAGAACAAGACACTGCGTCCTCTAGGGGTCGCATTGGGGAACACCTCATCGTGACCCGTGTCTAAAGCATACTTTGAAAAACGCCAACGTGTTGGCCGGCGACAGCCTCTGACGTCACTACCGGCTCGACTATAAATACGCGCCCGTAGGACCCGTCACTTATCTTCTTCGTGAAGCTTGCATCCGAAGCATGGCAGGGAGCTAGAGGACGCAGTGTCTTGTTCCCTCTCAGGGAACCATGGTTACATTCATAACCTGAGACGTTCCCTGTCAAGGGAACTTCGAACTGCGTCCTCTAGGGGTCGCTTTGGGGAACAGTATACCCACCCCGCCATGCTGAGGGGAGTGCAGGCCAGAATCATGGCAAACACTAAGTACCAACTCTACCATTTCACTGCGAGTCACCCCTGGGATGGTTAGACGGCTGTCGATGACATTATCCCTTACGGCCAAAGGCCTAAGCTACATACCCAACTTACCTGTAGGGCCTCAGCCCGGGGTAGAGATGAAGGCTTGGAATCACGAAAGATTCCTTTAAAGGGATATGGCTAAGAACCTAGCACGTTCTTTACTAAGTCTTGCCTGTCACACAGGGCTACCGCTAGCTTTCGCAAAAACCTGCCAAAAGAGCTGTCTCAACAGTTCTCTAGAAGCAACGCCCTGTTCTAGATAGGTATCAGAGGATACCTGGGTGGAGTGGCGCCCAAGATGAACGGGGCTTTAACCGACCCAAGAAAGGGCACGAAGCAACCGAGCGAAGCCCTCACCATATAGGATTTTATAAAGAACGCAGAGTACTAGCGTGCGAACTTACCACAGTGTGGATTTCAGAAAGTGTGCAAAGACTTCACGTGCACACTTTCCATAGCATGGATTTACAAATACTGTTCTAAGGAGGCGCTCTGGTGGCACTCTGATAGAGCAGCTCATAGATGGAATGGCCCGAGAGCAGAGCAATTGGAGGACGAAAATGTACAGATGAAGCCTCGGCCACACCTGTACCATGGCGTCCAGCCCCAGTGGAGCTGGATGAGTCAGAGGAAGCCAGAGGGGATAGTGCAATGCTCTCTCGAGTCGCAAACCGATCCACCCAAGTCTGGCCAACCTCTCCAACTCTGCTTCATCACCTTAGTGCGAAGGCACCATTCCCCGAGCCTCAGCCCCTGCCTCAACAGGATGTCTGCTCTCACAGTGCATCTCAAAAACAGTATGTATTACTGGAGCGCTCTGGTGAAAAAAACGAGAATTCAGTCTCATATGAGAGGAGGACTCCGAGCTCAGAGTAGCACGCTCATAGGCGACCCTTTTTCTTTTGGAAAAGGGGAGCGCTGCTAAACTACCACGAGAATTGCCCAAACAGCCCCTCATGTTGAGGGAAGCGATGCTTGAGGTGTATAACAAATACACACTGGCTGAATGAAGCCCAAGGAATCCAGGGCTAATCATCTTAAGAAAGGGAATCTAGCGGAGCTCGTAACCCCTACCGTACAGGATTTCAGAAAGTGCGCAGATTCTTGCGTGCACACTTACCACTTACGTGGATTTCAGACAGTGCGCAAAGTGTTCACATGCACACTGACCACCATGTGGTTTTGAGAAAGTACACAGGCTTAGCGTGTGTACTGAAAGGTTCCTAAGCATCGCAGAGGCGCTGGATCGCACGGGAGAGGCCAGCTCCAATTTTCCAAACCTCAAGCGAGGGGAGCATCACCTGAGGCAGTACATACAGAAAGACTTCCGTAACTACCACCTCCACCTTCCCATTGGATGTCGCTAAGCGGCCAGGAGGCCCCTCACGGTGACCTGGCCGGACATCCTGCCGGATGCGCCGAGCAGACATCCATGAAATTCCCTGCAGTGCTGCAAGGAAACTCACAGAGTTTGTTAGTAGACATGTAACCACCAGCAATATAACACCCATAAGCAGATAAAGAAAGGGTTACATACTCACCCACCCTCCTGTACCGGAGTCCCGCTTACGGGGCACCCCCTTTTGGTCCGGACCATCAGTAAGGTGGTTACTATGAATATAGGACCAAACAAAAACATCATAGGTCCAGCATAGGAGACTGTTATGTGAGAAATCTTCCACCTAACCTCGATCAGGTGGAGAGCTGGTGGTTTCAGGGGAATTAGGCAGGGGAGGATAAAAGCAGAAGTTAAAAACATCCAAAGGAAGTGAGTAACTACTTAGGTATCGCTCCGATCCGGATGAGAACGCTGCCTCGTCTGAATCACATCCCTCAGGTCCTGCTTACCTCTTTGTGACCCACGATTCCTCTTGCCCCTGCCCTTAGGCGGGGGAGGAGCGCGAGCCACGACACTAGCCTTCTGTGCCCATCTTTGATCCTCAGATCGAGATGGGCCAGGACCCCTTTGTTGTTCGGGCTCAGACCTGGACCTTCCTGGAATGAAGGATTTAAAGGCAGCTGAGTGCGCCCTTAACTCCCTGAACTTTTCGACCACCATCTCGACGGTGGTACCGAAAAGCTCAGAAGGCAAGACCGGAGCATCGAGAATGAAACCCCCTTTCTTCCCTCCCGATGTCTGCCAGGTTCACCCACAGATGTCTCTCCGTTGCCACCATGGCCGCCATAGACCTACCCATGGTGGAGGCGGCCTGCTTGGTAGCACGGAGAGAGAGGTCTGTGGTGCGGCGCAGCTCGGCTACCTGGTCAGCTGAAAGGCCCTCGCCTGTATCCAGGTCCTTCAGCAGGTCAACCTGGTAAGCCTGAAGCACTGCCATCGTGTGCAACGAAGCCACAGCCTGACCTGCTGCTGCGTATGCTTTACCATTTAAGCGGGATGTATCCTGCAGGGGCTTAGATGGCAAAGAGGGAGATTTAAGAGAGGATGTTTCCCCCACAGAGAGATAGCTAGCCAGCGTCTCTTCTACAGGGGGCATCCTCTCATAGCCGTTTTCGTGCATGCCCTCGATATAAGCATAACTCGTATAACACGGCCTCTTCCATTCCTTTTCAACTTCTGCATGTAAGTCAGGCAAGAATGGAAGGCTCACCTGGGCTGGAGGGCTATGGTCAGACAAATAACGCTCATCGAGGCGACCACAGCAGAGCACTAACTTCAGTATCAGAATGGGTTAATGACAACGCATCTTCCTCCTGAAGTTCACTCTCTTTTGCCGCCGAAGAGTGTGAAAGGAAAAGTCCCCCTCTACACTCCTCAGCGAGATCCACGAGCTCATTCTCCTCCGTGCCTCGGCAACGGCGGGTCCTGAGCCGCGGGAACCAGATGGCTGTCCCTCTTTCCTCAAAAAGAGAGACAAACAAGAGCGGAGCGCAGATTGCCCCCTCAAGGACATCGCGCGCATGCTCTTCACCCAAACAAGAGACGCAAAGACTGTGTGTGTCATCAGGTGTCAAATAACGCTGACATGGAGGCACACACTGTTTAAACACCTTGCTAGTGGATACCATGATAACAATGATAGATGATATCAATGATTGATATCATTGAACAATCATTGAACAATGATCAATGATACACTGGCTGAATGAAGCCCAAGGAATCCAGGGCTAATCATCTTAAGAAAGGGAATGAAGCGGAGCTCGTAACCCCTACCGTACAGGATTTCAGAAAGTGCGCAGAGTCTTGCGTGCACACTTACCACTTACGTGGATTTCAGAAAGTGCGCAGATTCTTGCGTGCACACTTACCACTTACGTGGATTTCAGACAGTGCGCAAAGTGTTCACGTGCACACTGACCACCATGTGGTTTTGAGAAAGTACACAGGCAATGATAACAATGATAGATCGCTCTTACCGTTTTGGTCGTTTCTCAAGTACATGCTTCAAACAAAACAGTCAATGAAGACGAAGAAGATAAGTGACGGGTCCTACGGGCGCGTATTTATAGTCGCGCCGGTAGTGACGTCAGAGGCTGTCGCCGGCCAACACGTTGGCGTTTTTCAAAGTATGCTTCAGACACGGGTCACGACGAGGTGTTCCCCAAAGCGACCCCTAGAGGACACAGTTCGAAGTTCCCTTGACAGGGAACATGATCCCAGCTAAAAGCTATGTCACACTGCATGTGGGATCCTAGATGTCATTAATGTCAGACTTTACGACTCTCAAGACATAAGCAAGAAAACTCATAAAGAGTTTTACATCATTTATAGCCGTGACATGTTCAGTGATTGTGAGCTGCACGTGAAACTGAAATAGTGGCTAAACAAACAAAAAAACAAACAAAATTTTCTGGTGTTAATGTTGATCATAACTCATAGTTTGCTTTTGAATAAAAGGAAAATAATGAAGACAATGTGTGTAGACAAATTGGTGGTTTGTTGTCGTTACACTAATTGTGTCATCAGGTTCCGTGCTCCTAATCGTTCCGGATTTAACGCTCATTTAAGAAGAGGTTTTGTCCCCTGAATGCCTGTGGTGGTTACGGCCCTGATCAAAGCTGAAATTTGACCGCAGTGCTCCTTAATGGGCTGTTGGCAAATATGTCAAACTAACAATCAAAGACTACAGATTTTGGCTTAGGATCAGAGGAATCTATCAGTATTCTGTGACCAAGTCATTGCCTAAAATGAACAGTGTGCATTTACTGATAATAAACAGACAAAAATACAAAACTGTTCATATAAAATATAATAGATGTGGTGTAACCATATGTGTAATGCAAAACAATTATGGGCACATCCTTTTACTGTTTTGCATCATGAATAATACAAAGCATAGTTTTTACTTCCAAAATATATAGAAATGTGACAGTAGTTTTGATTAACATGACATAACGTGATGTCAAACAATCTACAAGTTTTCACTTTATATGACAAGGCTACAGTTAACATGGAAATCATCACGAATAGAATAATGGATAGAATTTCAAAATAAAAGAACACTACCAAAAACCAGTATGACAGTAATATGTTTTGCAGTATTTTTCTGTTGTACAAATATTTGTATAGTGTGTAAATGTAACTGCAAATACATATAACATAGATCTATGTTCTTTTATACTAATTGTTCTATATTTCAAGCAAGTACAGCAAATGCTTTCACGTTCACTGAGCATGTGTGATGTTCATATGGTCATGTGTATACATACTGTATATTATATGTGTGCAAGCATGTCAGCATGTGACTGTCTTAGCGGACATGCATTAATTAATCATTATCAAAATGAAGCAGGAATGTTTTTATTTTTGCTGACAGAAACAGATTGGATTACCCTAGATTGACTGATGGTGTTGGCAGGTATTTCATTTGAGGGCTTAGGAATCATTGATAGGAAGTGTCGAGATTAGTTATTGCTTGTGATTTTACTTTATTAAAATGCATGTGTGATGAATGAACAGATTTCATGAGGTTAAAACGGACATAATGAGATTCCATTTCGTAAGAGACTAGACATACTTCATTATTGCAAAGACAGAGATTCATTTGATTGTATTTAGAATGCTTGATGTGAAAATGTATATCTTGATTTAAAATGTTCTTGGAAACATTATGCTAAACAGGCAAGCGAAAATATTGAAGCCAATATATCATCAGTTTTTACGCTTATGGTGGTTTTTAATATTTTATTTTTTGTTGTGTTATACATTCAGTTTTCTTAGCTATTTTAAGAATCTGAAAGAATGTTTTTTTGTGTCATTTTCCCTGAGAAAGTGTGTTTTTTTTTTTTTTTTTTTTTTTTTTTACAATTGTTCATTAAGACAAAAGAGAAACATACTGTCAGATGTAGTGGAATATGAAGGAGTTTAAAGTATATGAAAAAAAAATAATTATTGCAGATGCTGGCTTGAACTGGAATTTAAATTTTGTTTACTTGAAGGAAGATTGACATCCTAAATTTAAAACATCACTTTGTCTTAATTTCTTCTGCCTTTTTTCCCCACTGAGTAATTTTAACCCTAAACATTTTTAATCAAGCTTATTCTAGGAAAATCCACTTTGACCTTGTTAGCAAACACAAATGCAAATACACAGCATGTATGTATAATGAGCTGAATCACCTTTGAGATGCTTGGGCTCAGTGGGTAAGTTTGCTCATTATCTCATGCACAAATGAACTATTAACCTTCAAAATCAGCCTCTGTTAACCATCAAGGTTAAATAGCAACCATGATCGCAATGCAACTCCTCTTCTTGGAAGACACAGCAGATGCATTATTAAGACTGTGTGATTCTGATGGGAAGGGTGAGACAAGGTGACAGTTATGTTTAAATGAGATGATTTAAATAAGTGTGTGCTCCACCAGCTTGTTTAGTATTGCAAAAGAGCCCCGTCTTTATGTGAGTTTTAAATCACTCCTCCATCATGGCTCTGTTCCCTCTCTCGCTGAACGCTTCAGGTCAGACAACATCAAACAGCCGAGTATGAGGCGTAGACTGACATTCTGGAAAACAGTATCATCTCTCTATAGCTTGAAATAATGGAATAAACAAATCTAAGATAGTCTGACTTTAAAAAGTGGCTGTCAGTAACATGCTATAATATCATGGTAGAATGCCTTTAACAGCATAGACTACTGCAGATATTTCATTGTTTATACTGGACTGTCAATGTCAAAGAGGTTCTCAAAACAACACAATGTCTGATAGACAGCGGACAAATAGTGATGCAAGCTGACAAAATGCATTCAGTGATTTTGAACATCAGTGTTTTTCACCAATGAGTATTATTTATTTATTTATTTATTATACAGTCCTTAATAATGCCCTGTGGAATCATGTTTCTGTAAAAAAATAAAGAAAATAAAAAGGTATTTGTGACATTATAATACATTAATTAACAATACATTAATATTACAGACTTTTATTTCTCACAATTTTAAAGCACAAAAGAAATGTCTGAATTGTGAGAAAAAAATCAGATTTTTAAAGGGGTGGTTTTTCTAGGCTTGATTGGGTTTATGGGGTGCTGTCTAACATGTTCATGCTTTGTTTTTTTGGGGGTTTTTTAGGCATTATTTTTCATATAATTTACCTTTATTCCACACTGATCTTTCCCTTCTCTGACAAACACCTCAATTATTTCCAGTTATCATAAAGCCCTTCCCTCAGAAGTGATGGGCTGAGATCGGTCAGCTGGCTCAGGGTGTTGTGATTCGCTAAACCGCCTCGAGCATGTGCACCCCTAGTTTTCTCTTCCTCTTCTCTAAAGCAGCACAATATTGCCTCGCCCCCTTTGTTGGTGTTCCTGGGGGCGGAGTTTATTTGGGTTTTTGACATAATGGACCTGGGAAGAAGCTCGTTGTAGTCCCTTACCAGCCATTTTTATAGACATTTAATTGCCAGAATTTTAAATGACGTAGTATATCTCCGTTTGGATTGAACCTTCATCTCTCCAAATTGATTTTTTTCCCCCTTAAAATCTCAAAATGTGTACTTTTCGTAGAATTGTGGGTTTGTATCGTACAATTCTTCAATTATATCTCACAATTGAGGTTTTTTTTCTCTCAGAATTAAAAAAAGTCTGAATTGAAAGATAAAAACTCACAATTACCATTTTTTTTCATTCAGTGGAAGAAATAAGGTTATATATTTTATTATACAGCTCATAGCTCCATATAATGCAGCTAACATACGTAAGTAAAGCCATGCAGACAAAGTTGGTAGCTGAATGGGTTCATGAAGATGATACTTTAATGGACTTCAAAACGTGCTGATACTGTAGAAAGAAGAAAGGACCACTTTTACGTACCTCAATTTAGCACTTGTTGGTGTTACTATCTTCTTTTACAAGACGAAGAAGCCACTGCACTTTGTTCCATTAAAGCTAAAACACGTAGTTAAATAATGCATGCTATTTTATGTCACTTAGTTAATTCTGCTGTGGATAAAAATGACAAACCAGACATAGAAGGTCATGTAATGTTGTGTATTCACAGGCTTCAATGGCTACTGCGTTGAATTGCCCATCTGTAGCTGGGTAAAGGGACAGGACGTACATGTGCATTGATTTTGAGAAGCAGCACTTACAAATATATCAGAAAATAGAAGTAATTCCCAGGTGGATGGAAATATGTGGCCCCCTTTTCATTAAATATTTAATTGCTTTGCGCTTTTTGACAAAAAGCACTGTCAATTTGGATGCCTGTGCCATCAGGTTGCCTCCTCACACACTTTGGGCACAAGGACGTGATGGCTGTATCTCATGCTTCCTGACGCTCTTCAATTATGGTGAAAGAAAAAGTTTCCAACTATAAAAAGTCTTGTGCCCATAAAGTCATCTGTAATAGCAAAAGGAGGACACATGAATATTTTATTAGATACTGAAAGTTGCCGATAAATTCATTGCGGAAACAAAGTGGCTATGTAAACATTATCCATCCTTTTCTGAGTAAGGCAGGAATTTATCTCTTTATCATCTTCAGCTGGAAACAAATCAGTTGCACTCTTTTCTTCTGACAATTTCTTTCTAAACATCAAGATATTTGCTATAAAGCTGAAAATGCCAAACCAACAAAATCAACAACAACAAAATATCTTCATTTATTGACCTTTAGATTGAGTAAAAAAAAAAAAAAAAAGGTTGAGAATAAAGATGCATGGCTATTAAATCTCTAGCTGATATCAGTTCTTGTTATGTCCAATAATCAATAAATGTTTGGTATTAAAACTCTATACTGTTCTGTCCACATAAATTGAAAATACAACATCAAAAACGATAATTTTACATGCTACAAGTGAACTTAAGTATCAAAACATGTATAATGATATAATAACTTGATAATGACTATATTTTGTGTAAAGATTATTCTAAATGTAAATATGTGAATTGAGACTGCACAATTAAATATAAAATGCTGATCGTTACAAAATCAAGAAAGGCATACTTGGCCTAGAAAGGCTTTCACTCTTATGATAAAAGTGAACACCATTATCTCCCTGCATCTTCTGAAACAAGATTTAAATAATACATAAGTTCCTCAAATGCTTGTTGTGCAATTTTGCTTGTACTTGAAATGTATTTTGGGAATAAATAATTTACAAGCTGAGAACAACTAATTGCTGTGCCATACATCTACCGGTAGTCTCTCTCGCTGAGAGAGCTCCCTTTTTTTTGTATGACAAGGTAATGAGAGGAGAGGGCTCAATGAGTTTTATTTATTGGGCTCCACGCTGGTTCTCCATGGCCTTCTCTGTCTCAGGAAGGGCTTTCTGACAATTTTCCACAGGAGCCTGGCAGCTCCATGCAATGATCGTGAGGTGTTTTCTGAAAAAATAATTGGCTACTCTGGCATTTCAATTCAATCCTTGTAAATAGCTTTGTGCAAGGGCATTCTTTGACACTGTATCAGAGGCCAAGAAATAACACATCTGGTGAATTTGGTGGATTCTGTGAACAATACAAGGAAAACATCAAAAAACTTGTAGTCAGCTACGTTTGTTCAAAGAAAAGGTATATCATAGGCCTCTATTTTTTTTCTCACTTTTCTGTTGTATCAAAACATCTATATTGGCACAGAACCAAACTATTTAAGAACAAACCACCCTAATCCGGCAAGTTGCGTTCCACTTAGTTGGCTGAAAGGGCAGTTGTGAAAGCGCTGACTCAAGCTTCCATTAGAGCAGATCTCATGGCTGTTATCAGACGGTCTGGATGAGGCCCTTGGAAAGTGCTTGTCTGGCCAGAGGTGTTGAACCCCCACGGCTGAAGGATAAATGGTGCTTTCACAGAGGAGGAATAGTCCCTGAGCGTAATGGTATACTCTGGAAGGGTTCCAGTTGAACCCTTGCAGATTCCGCACACCTAAATCCAGATGATTGTCTCAGATGGGGTAGGAGGAAACGATTAGAACATGCTGCTGGGAGCTGAGGACAACATTGTCCTAGAAACACCCTGTGAGCCTTTCTCGTTCACTTTTCTCAGATCTCGTCTGCAGTGTTTCTCAAGCACTACAATCTCGGCATCGAAACTGTCCTCTGTCTGTCTGTCTGTTGCTTATATCTCAGTCGTTCTGTCACACTCCGCCATCTTTCTCTTAAAAGCCACGTTATCTCTAGAAATGCCTTCACTCTCTTTGAAGTGTTTAAAGTATCCATTCTGCTATTGCAGGCTGATACTATTTCAGTTTGTGAAGCAGTTAGTGACCTCTATCAGCAACTCACCTCTCCTTCAGTTAGTTATCAGCAGACTTCAGCCTGAGAGGAAGATCCTGCTAGTGTGAATCAAACGGGAGCTATGCTTCAAAACTGACATTTGACAGAGGCTAATAATTTAGCTTGAAATAAATCAATACATGAATAAATGCATAGGCATTAAAGAGATATTTCACTCCCAAAAGAAAATTCTCCTTATTTTCTCACCCTTGTGCCTTTTGTTCTTTTTTTGTAAAACGGAAGATCTAAAGACTTGCTGTTTGCTTTTTCCATCCAGTTACAATAGATACAATTTTAGCAACCATTTCTCTCGTTTTCAGTGTCACATTATCCTTTTAGAAATCATAATAATATGCTGATTTGCATATTTGTTATTTACTCACCCATTTACTTACTTTCATGATACTCAGCAGGAGAAAAATGAATGACTGTGCTGATTGCTATTTTTTATCCAGTTACAGTGAATGGGAACTGAAGCATTAGAGTTTTAAAACGTCAAGAAAACCCGAACAAGCACCCCAAAGATATACAATTATTGGTCTTACATAACTTGCCAGTTACATTTCAAGTGTTTTGAAGTCATGCAATAACTTGTTATAAACATCCCCATGTTATGTTAAATGCTGCAAATGAATCATTGATTCAGTAGGTTGTCAAGTACCAAATCATTGGGATTTATAAATTATTCATGCTGATTTTGTGAACCAGTTCAACTGAATCATTAAAAGATCTGAATCTAGAGACTTATTTATTCACAAAACAGATATCATTACTTCTCTCATGAACCTGGCATCATATGGAGCACTTACTGTATAATAACTTCATGGTGCATTTGTGCCTCCTCATAATTGATTGGAAAATAGCATTGAAAACAACACAAGGGTGTGTAAATGATGACAGAATTTGCCTTTCCTCTAAATGAACAAACACGCAAATGCAAATAAATGGCTGGTGTAAATGGCAACATGCTCTTCACAACAAAGTGTAAATTATACAAAATCACGTTTATTTTAGGCTTGAAGAACACTTTACAACACATGTAAATAGTCATATCTGTTGATATTTATCCCCTAAATGAAAATAGAAGCAACATGCTATTTACACAAAGTGTGGGCTACACTGCGACATGAGGTGACATTTGCTCAGAATTGTACATAGGTGGTTTTATAAATTCCAAATACTGTATGTAAACACATCCTGTGTATTAGAGCATGATTGAAGCAACATTATTTTTGAGGACAGGGACCAACTGAACATTTAGACTAAACAGTTAGGCAGCACAGCAGTCACGTTAAGTTCTTTCTTCCAATAAAAGGGCTATGCAGAAAGCATAAAGTGGGACAGGGCCAGATGCACAGTCTGTGTTTATTCAGCTGGAATCTCTGTGTGCACCAAAAGTCTTGTAATATTCATCCATTTGTGTTTCTTACATACACCATCATTCCCAAGATGCCTGCTGGCTCCTGAATTATGTACAGTACATCCCAAACTGATGATGAATATGAAAGCCCCATCAAGGCCGGCTACATACAGAAAGTCTTATTGCGATGTACTGTGGAATGAGCTGGTGTCTTCAGAAAGAGGGAGTGAACATATTGATGATGATTTTAAAATTGCTCCTCTCTTCAAAAACAGCTTTAAAAACTATTGATCATGAACCAAGTGTGCTCCGTGCGCAATTTATATGATATATTCATTCTACTGTGTGACCTGGCTTAAAAATATGAAATTTGGTGAGTTTTCAAATGCAGTATACTACTGATCAAATGTTTGGGGTTGGTAAGACTTTTTAAAAGTTTTTGAAATAAGTCTCAACACAGCTAACTTTGTCTGACAACGTTAAAATTAAAAACAGTAATACTGTGAAATATAATTAATATGAAAAATAACTGTTTTCTATTATAATGTCTTTAAAAGTTTACTTTATTCCTGTGATAGCTTTTTCAACAGTCATTATTCTAGTCTTCAGTGTTACATGATCCTTCAGAATTTATTTGAATATGCTGATTTGGTGCTTATTTATTTATTGTGAAAAAGGTTATACATTTATTATTTTAGGATTCTTTGATGAATAGAAAGTTCAAAATGACTTAATTTATTTGAAATATTTTTTCCTGATGTTTATTTTTTTCAGTCAATTATAGATCCTGTAATTTAGTCTTAGTTATTCAGTCATGTTTGTCTTCTGAAAAAGCTGTTTGAAGTTCATATCACGGTTACGTGTTGTATGAACCTTTTTTTTGTTGTGTTTGTTTACCCGTTAGTTTAAGGATTATGAATGCATTTTTAGAAAGATATGCTAGAAGTTTTAATTATCTCTAACCTTTGGGCTTTGTTTTTACGCAAACAAATCAATAATGGACTAAAATGAACTGGTAAGTCAAATGCTGTGAAAGATTATAGCAGTAAGTAACTACTAGGAACGTCCTGCAAAATCTCGCTCACAAACATGTTTTATTGTTGCTGACACTATTTCTAAACAACATTTAGTGTAGACTGGGAAAGCTGTGATGCCAGGGGCACATTATAAATAGAGAGAAAAAATCTCTCTCTTTTTTTTTTTTTTATAAAATGTATTTTTTCACCTCAGGCAAGGTTAAACTCATATGTGCACATTTGGAGAGACTGTATGGCAGGATGCTAATCACACAGAAACACACTGTCACTCTCAAACTGTCTCAGACGGTAGGTAGCCTGTGGTCTGTTTTATAAGTCACATTTTTAATACAGTATTTATTGTAACTATTTCATTATATATGAGTTGATAAGCATTTACACTTCCTACTTTACCTCATCAAATTCCAAATGGCATGCATTAGTTGCAAGGATCTGTAGTCAAGCAGAGCCTACACAAACCATGCTTGCTCATACCAAGAGGAAAAACTGGTCCCCACAGGTTTATTGCATTTAGGTGATAAGCTTTTATGGTTCATTAGTCATTTTAGAGGAAGCTGTTTATAACGCTCAGCTGGAGAGGTACAGTGTGGTGTATATGGCCTGTATGTGTGGAATAAAAGATGGCTGCTGTCACCCACGCCTGATGTCGAGACCCAGAGGAGCCCTTATAGTGCTCTGTAGTGACAACGGTCTTACTTTGGGCACTGAAGGCCCCCTGCAAAGTCTGGAGTCCAAACACATCAATAATACCAATGTATCCTCTGCTCTGAAGCCCAGCGCTGAGGACACAGGCCTTGCATTGATGGAGGGCAGACAAATAAAGTGGACAGGATGGTTGCTGATGTACTACCTGGCTGTGTGAAATATTGGCAGAGCATGACTCTGGATGTATATTTACCAAAGGGGTGCAGCCAAGCTGAAAGGTGACAGCAAAGGCGGTAGGGGAAAAGGGTGGCCTGGGACACAGAGCTCTCTCTGCGGGGGTTGACCACAGATGGACATAGATCTGACTCGGAAAACAAACACTACTGGGTAGTTCAGTACATGGATATAACCTCTATCCTCTCCCCCGCTGATATCATATACACTCTATTTAAAGGGAGTGCTGAGTGAGGACAGACAAAAAAACAAACCCAGGCAGTGGTATGGTCAAACAATCACAGTCTCATATAGAAGTTGATAACTATTAAGAATGATAACTATTAAGATAACGATAGCGTCCAAGCACCCTCGGACGCTGCTTTAAATTCCCAAGCTCGTTATAGCAGGATTCTGATTGGCTGTCAATGTTTTTAATCGTTCTTAAAGTGATTACAACGATATTGTTTCTCTATGTCTTTATCATTATAGCTGTGGTGTGGACTCTTTTTTAATACTGAGAACGATTTTTAAAACTATGTATCTTTATCGGTTTCTGAATGGTCAGAATCGCTCTAGACCATTCAGATTTCCAGATTCAATGTGGTGCTTTTTCTCTTCAGTCCACACCATTCATTTTTTTAAGGGTTCAGTTAGGGATGGGCATGGCAGAAGTTTAGTTTTGTTCTTAGTGACCCATTTTTGTTTTGATTTTGATGTTTATTTGTGGATCATTGTCCTGTCGGAAGATCCAACCATGGCCCATTATATGACTTCCAGCATGGAATTTTTTTTTTTATCTGTTGGTATTTGACAGAATCCGTGATGCCATCTATCTAAACAAGATATCAAATAATCTCTGGCAGAAAAATAGGCCCACAATATTAAAGATCCAGCAATATATATCATTGGACACATGGTGTACTTTTTTATCCCTGGGTGCACCAAACCCATCGCGAATGTTTGCTGATAAAAAGCTCTTTTTTAGTTTCATCTGACAATGAGTGTATTCCAGAGAGCACGGTAAATTTACCGTCAGCTATGCCCTGAAATTTCGGTTGATTAACCTCAAACCTTGCTTACTCAAGATATGTGGTTCCAAAAACATGTCCGGGAGTAAGTTCATTCAACTCGGAGTATGTTCCTGGTTGAGACTCAAGACATTCTCAACAGAGCGTCGAATTGACAAGTCACTATGGAAACAGACGATAAGAAAAAGTGCGCTATGCTGTTTCTTTCTTCTATTGTTCAATTGCCGTTTACATGCCTATTGCATATCGATAGTTGTTTTATCTTTAATCCTTGAGGATTAATTATATAGTTTGTTTCATGCTAATTATATATTAAATCATATTGATTTAGAATTTACACATTATAGAAAATGCCAATCAATGTGTGAGATGATATAACATTTAATAAATAAATATATATAAATTAAACATCACCTTGTCATGTTTTTTTTTATTTATACAGATAACTGCTATATTTGCCAATAAAATAAATATAAATATTAGAATAATATATTACCTTATTTCCTTATTTGTTACTTATATTAGTGCTTCATCATTAAATCTTTATATATATATATATATATATATATATATATATATATATATATATATATATATATATATATATATATATATATATATATATATATATAATAATACCCCCCACCCCCCCATAGAAGCCAGTCCCATTTGAAGTTCTAGTAGTGTCTAGCAAATGAGTATGCTGGAGTTTGTTTTTGGTTGAGAGCATTTTCTTTTTTTGATTTTTCTTGAAACTCTCCCAAAACAACATGTGGTGATGTAGGTGCTGATATTTTGTTTTAGGCTTTCTGACGCTGAGACTAAGATGTAGCCAAAATCATCACAATTAAAAGAACCAAAGACTTATACAACTTCAGTCTGTGTGCACTGAATTTATTTAATACAAGAGTTTCACAATTTGAGTTGAATTACTGAAATGATCTTTTCCACGACATTCTAATTTATAGTTATGCATCTGTATTTGCTGCAGTTCTCCAGCTGTGATCCTTGGAGAGTCTTTGGCCACTCAGACTATCTTCTTTGTGAAATAGGCACTTCCTCTACCAGACAGATTTGTAACATTTTCTGTTGATTGGAATTTTTTACTTATTTCCCTGATGGAGGAATTTGTAATGCTTTAGCTCTTTTCTTATAGCCACTTTCTAATTTGTGAAGTTAACAAGCTATTTTCTTTTTTGTTTCACATCAGAGATATATTGTTTGATTTTACTAATTGCAGTGTTGGGGACAGTTACTTTTAAAAGTAATGCATTACAATATTGCATTACTTCCTAAAAAAGTAACTAAATATGCTAGTTACGTTTTTATAAAAATTAATGATACATTACTTTTGCGTCACTTTTTAAATCTGAAAAGTACAGTACCAGAGCTTGCATGACTGAACAGGTGTGTGTTGCTTTATTCTCAGTCCCCTTTTGATTTTGAATCTTTGTTTTGTACTGCTGACACAAAGTTATCGCTTTATCTCTTATCAAGATTATTAATTATTTGACAGTATAATATGCATTAAATTACAGTTAACAGCATATCAATAAAGTATTTTTTTAAAAACTGCCATAATAAATCCAGTAGGGTAAATTTTCATTTCAAGGCGAGTTTTAGCTGAAAACTCATCAAACTGCAGCACTACAGGCCATGTTTGTAATATCTATCTCTATGGGCAGAAAATTAGTACATTTTCTATTTTATAATGAGAAATGTTGCCATGGCAACTATCTGAAATAAAGCATTTTCTTGTTTTTTATTTAAAGGTTTTTAAAAACAATTTTATCTGCTTTTTAGTTTATATTTGATCCGTCTTAATGTAGTCTATGTTACACCAGTCATTGTTTGTGATGGCAGCAATGGCAAGGGAAGACAAACTTAATATACAAAGCACCTCAGACGGTAAACATGACGGCAATAAAACCTCTGGCAATAAAGTGCTGTTGACATGAGCTCCTTTAAAGTGCTAATTAGTAATAGCTAAGGTGCTCTCATTCCACATTACATCTTAAATGTCATTGACAATGTGTGTACCACCTTAGTCGTCGATTAACAAAACCCTTTAAAACCAAATTAATTGGTCTTTCAACTTGACTGCTGGGAACATGATTTGTGAGCTAGTAAATAAATAGTTCTTTGTTAGAGGGCAGCCCTCCTCTGTTTCATAGGGACTAGTGTCTTTATTGCACTTCAGAGGACACCCACACTTATCCCACATATGAGATTTCTTATGACGAGGGGATTCGCTAGTCATAACTGTTTTGCAGTGGTCATCTGATCTTGGCTATGCTTTGGAGAGGTCTGTGGAGGTTTGAGCCGAGTAGCTGAGTCTCCCATCACAACTGGATGTGGTGGCAGAGCTTTGATGCCTGGATGAACACAAGCCTACTTTAGTAGAGGGAAATCAGAGGTGAACAAACAAGCAGAGATGAAGTATTAGTGGGTATTGTGGCCCACAGCACACAGAGGAAGAGCAACAACAGGCATCTCTGATTTCGCTTTTCAATTATCTAATAATAATAATAATAATAATAATAATAATAATAAAGGGGTCACCACAAAATAAAAATGTACTGTGCCTCAGGACATCTAAGATATAAATAAGTTTGTTTTTTATTCTAAACATATTTGAAGAAATTTAGCAATACATCACCAACAGATCCTCTGCAGTGAATGGTTGCAAGCAGAATCCAAACAACTGATTAAAAAAAATAAAAAATAAAACTCACAATAACCTTGTGAAGCTAAATGCTGCATGTATGCTACAAACAAGTTTATCATTAAAATATTTTTAATATAAAACTGTTGCTTCAAGCAGGGGTAAAGTCAAGTCAAGCACCAAATGAAAACCATCCAAAACAGTTCTAAACTTATATGTTCTTGTGGATTATTGTGATGCTTGTATCAGCTGTTTTATCAGTAATAATAATTCAGATAAGTGAACCATAAACAATTTCTTGGATCTTGGTATTAATATATATATATATATATATATATATATATATATATATATATATATATATATATATATATATATATATATATATATATATATATATATATATATTTTTTTTTTTTTTTTCTGTTGATATGTAAATTTGAATGGTTTGACATGGATTCCTTATAACAGGCTTATTATTAAAGTATAATGTGCATTATTAAAATACTATGCATGATAATAATTGATTCTGATTGATCTGAATGTAATCAAAATTTTACTTAAATAATTTTTCATGACACATCTGGTTTTATAATTAGCATAGTTTAATTATAATATTCCGCAATTAATGATGTGACACATGATCCAGACTCAGTGATCAGTATTCAAGTCATTATGTATATCCTCTGGTGTTTTGCTTATATTTGAATATTCAATAAATAGGGGAGTGATTGAGCCAGTAGACTATTTTATGAATGTTTTTATTCACCAGTATTGCTTTCAAGCTAACATAAACTAAATTTATTTTTTTATTTTTTTAAATGAGTGAAGCACATAGCAGAGAACCAAAGTCCTGTTTTTATAATAAATTAGTATACTATGGATCGTGTTGTTTAGATATTTATACTGTTTACTGTTTTTACTATTATATATTTTGAATTAGCTTTTATTTTATTTTTTCAGTTAAAGTTTTTGTTTATTTTGACTTTTTTTACATTTGTTATTAGTTTATTTATTTATTTCTATTTAGCTTTATTTTTCCTAACTTTAGTACTTTAGCTTAAAATATGTTATTTTCTAGTGTATCAGCATTTCTTATCAATATTAGTATTTTTATCTCTTATTCATATATTTTATTTCAGCTTTATTTTAATTACTGAAAATAATGTTTAATACTTTTAATTGTATTGAAAAAACAACAACACTTTAGATGCACAGTAACTTGTTATGATACACAACAACATAGCAGAACGTGGCTGTAGATACAGCAAATCCTCTTATGTCATAAACATGCAACTGCGCATGAGTTCTGATCCATTAATAAGTTCATCTTGTGAAAGCTTTACTTGACTCATGAGAGACAGCATACAGTTTTAAACAGTAAAATCCTTGGTTTTTGACTCATCATAATCTGCATTTAAAAGGTCATGTCTGTACTCCGTTTGTTTGTTTAGTGTGTCTCTGAAATAATAGAGTTAACGAGCAATTGTCAGAACTGCTTCTTGACGTTTGATCAGAGTCAAAGACTTCCTTTGTGTCTTGCCTCAGTTTCCTTGCCAGAACAATGACATAGCCCACTGATTATTGTTTATATTTTGCATACTTCTCCAAATGTAGGGAAATCTCATAATTAAAAATCCATAAGCCTTTTAAATGTCTTAGTTCCATTGTATGACTGCAGCCCCAGCAAATTTAATATGCCTTAAGAGAGAATACTGGAAAATAGTCTAATGTGTTTCTGCCTGCTAAACAAAATGCTTTCTATAGCATTTCAAATGCAACATATAAAAAGTTTATAAAAACACTCATCATAATAGGAACTATATTTCCCAAGAGAGTGTCTTAAGGCATAAGCACATCTCTTTCGACTTGACTATAGCTTTTGCTCTGGCTTCAGATATAACAGCCATCATAAAAAAAATATTATTTTTATAATACATTTATTTGAATTGTAATGTGCCTTAATTGCTATAATAAAAAGAACTATCTTTTAAGGATACAGCTTTGATCTGTCCATAAAATAATAATAGTGTCCAATAATAGTGCCCCCCCCCCTCCCATCTCCCATCTCTCAGCCTGCGCGTTACTGTTCTACAGAGGATTGGTTAATCTGCCATCCAGTTAATACAGGTAAAAGAGCTATTCCCGGCTTGGCTTCAGTCCAGACACGCTCTGGCAAGGCTCTTGAACACCCAAAGAGTCGAGTTTTATCTTTAGGAGGGTCAACCATTTTAAGAGGCCGATTCTTCTGGAAGCTGAGTGACACAAAGAGCGCTGCTGACAGGAGCACTCAGGCTCACAACAGCTCCCACAACAACAAGCTGGACCATATGCTGGTCTGTGCTCACCAGATCCCAACACACCTCTGCTGCTTCCTGTTCCTTTTTACTGAGATCCTAATGTATCACCTGGGATGGAAATTGAGATTCTGCTTATTTACAGTGGGACATTATATTACAACTTCTCATAAGACTGGATTTATTTATTTAAAGGCAAATTTACTGTCAGCTTTTGTGCACGGATAAAGAAAAGTAGCTATTGTGTACATTGTGCTGTTTCTGGCTGTGCTTTATCTGCTTTATCCTTCTGAAGGTTGGCTGTGTTGATGAGTGGCTGAAGTTTATTTTTAACAAGGTCTACAATCATTTCAGTCTAACCTTCACAGTCTAACATGTTTCGGAGTGGGTTGTTTTGTGGACAGGTCACAATGTATTTCAGACTTAGCAAAGAGGTTGCTATGAAGGACTATGCAGTTAGAAATTACACTGGACCCGAAGGCAGCTTGCAGATAATTCCATTAAAGTGTATTTTACTTTATGGTTTATAAATTTGATATAGCACTATAGCCAGAACACCACAAACAGTGCATGTAAATTGTTGGGGCTGAATCCAAGAATATAAATTTTTATTGATACGTGTTGAGACAGAGAAACAGAAGATAAATAAAATGCTGCATTTCAAGGGTAAAAACAAACTTCCTTCAGCTGCACTGACGTGTTATTATAAAGTCTGAGAGCACTGAGATGAATGAGCCAGTGTAACATAAACAAATAATTACTAAGGGTATGCACATATTGATCAGATGCTCTCTTTCTATTCAAGTGGGTGGTTTTCGGAAAGATCTTTATGCCATGCATGCAAGTTACAAACTTTTTCAAACATCTGTCAGCTCTACAATAATGCCACTAAATACACCACCAATTAAAACTTTTAGGTTAGCATTTGTTTTAAAGAAATGCAATACTTTTGTTATATTCAGCAAGAATTCATGATTAAATCAAAAGTGACTTTATATTCATCAAAGAAAACGTATCACAGTTTCCACAAAATAATTAAGCAGCACAAACTGTTTTCAACATTGATAATTAATTCAACATTTATTTAGCCACAATCAGCATATCAGAAAGATTTCTGAAGAATCATGTGACACTGAAGACTGGAATAATGATGCTGAAAATTCAACTGGAGTAGATTATATTTAAACAAAAAATTTAAAAAACAAACAAACAAAAAAACTTTCAACTGTAGTAATATTTCGCAGTATTATTGCTTTTACTACATTTTTGATGCAGCCTTGGTGAGCGTAAGAGACATCTTTCAGAAACGCAAGAAAAACAAAAACAACACAAGAAACAAAACTTAACATCAGACTTTTGAACATTAGTGTATGTTTACATGCATTTTGCGGTTTTAGCTAGGCTTAAACAGCAATGTGTATTTTTAATATGTAGTAGTTAAATTGTTGTGAAGTCAAACTATAACAGTCCTTGATTATTCAGCTCTAACTTGACTTCATCCAGCATGTCTTCATGTTAATCAGTCTACAGTTAGTCTGCACATTTGCTTGAAAAAAACATGTGATGTGTATTTAATCTGTTTAGATTCAAGATGAATGGCGTGCTCAATCTCTTTTAAGTTTGATTTGGGTGCTCTTCGGTCCAAGGTAGAACATCTTATAAGGCAGTGTAGAGAAAAGAAATCTCTGATAGCCGAGGCACTCCATAATTAAAATGTCTTTATTGCTAAAAAGACATGTCCTAAATGGACAACTTTAAAATGCCCAAGTGTAGCGGCATGGGGCCTTCTTCAGGGCATAGTGAAGCAGATAAAAAACTGATCTTATAATGACAAAGACACACAGGTAGAAGCAAACACACAAGTGCTGACAATCAGTATTTAAGGTCTGCAGGTAATTACTAGGACACGCCTCTCACACGGTTCTCAGCACTTAAGCTATTAGTCACAATAATAAACAGAAACACAGGTAACAGATAGCATGCATATATATTCATGCATACATTGCTAGGGCACGCCTCTCACATGGTTCTCAGCACTAAAGCTATTAGTCACAATAATAAACAGAAACACAGGTAACAGATAGGATGCATATATATTCATACATACATTGCTAGGGCACGCCCCTCACATGGTTCTCAGCACTAAAGCTATTAGTCACAATAATAAACAGAAACACAGGTAACAGATAGCATGCATATATATTCATGCATACATTGCTAGGGCACGCCTCTCACATGGTTCTCAACACTGAAGCTGTTGGTCACAATAATAAACAAAGAAGCAACAGATTGCTTGTACTGTATTACTGATAATCAGTATTGAAGGTCTGCAGGTAATTACTAGAGCACGCCTCTCACATGATTCTCAGCAATAAAGCTGTTGGTCACAATGTAAGCAAAAATACAAGCAACAGGTAGCATGCATATATTCATGCATACACATGCATACACATTCATGCATACATATGCATACACATATACATATACAATATATATGAAAAGAGTAGTCACAGGAAAGAACAATATTACAAAATCACAGAAAAGGTCTAAAATCTATCTCCTCATTTAATCCTGGATAGTCCATTGCTTTGAAACTCCATATCCAAAAGGTTTCACGTTGCAATAACTGTTTTAAAATATCACCTCCACGTATTGATTTTTTAATAATTTCAATGCCCTGAATTCTCAAAGATGAAGGGTCACTATGGTGTATTTCTTTATAGTGTTTATATCCTTTTTGTTTGTTCTTTCTTTCTTTTTTTCAACCTAGTAATTTATTTGAATCTATGTAAATACAGAAATAAATATATAAATCTAAGTTGGTCCAATCCACTAGCACAGGAATTTTTTTTAAATAATTAATAAAAATGAATTCATAAATAATTACAAACATATGTACAGGAAATTAAGTTATTGTTATCATAGTGATTTCCCTGTAGATGCCTTCATCTAATAAGATGACATTTAAATTAAAGTTAGTTCAAGCTGTATTTTTTTAATGTGTTTTGAGTTGTGACAATATTATTTGGAATAATAAATGATTTTTCATGTATTGTGTTTCCTTCTGGAACATCTGTGAATGTTTGAACCTTTTTTAATAGTTGTGTGTGAGTCCCACAGTTGTCCTCAGTGTGAAAAGATGGATCCCAAAATTATAGTCACCGTTGTAAAGGGTTTAAATATGCAAAAGATGCTGGAAAACTAAAGAATATGCAGGACATGGAAGAATTGTCTGAAGAATAGTGCTCAGTTTAACTGCTCAGAACAAACAAGGATTACATGAATAACCACCGCAAAAAACAAACAAAAAAACAACAACTCACATAGCAGACTAAACTTAGGTAAGTGACACAGGTAAGTCATAACAGAATCTGTTATATTGTATTTTTGTATGGTCACACTGGTAGATGTTAACCTTAATATTAAAAATAAACTCATTAATAAGTACATTAAATGTTATGTACAGTTACTCATAAACTTGACCACTTCAACGTCAATGCAAAGTGTTAAACACAAGTGAACCCTATGACAAATTATAGAGGCTGTATGTATTTATGAGAGCTGTTCTGAAATGACTAATTAAATAGGTATCTGAATGTGAATTTGTAATTTTTCTTGACATTTGGCCATTTTACTAACCTTTTTGTAATGAAGAAAGAGAAAGAGACAAGAGTTTGCCTTTAGTTAAGCGGTCCTCTTTGTTGACTGAAAACACACTGTAGTCATGTATTATTATTATAATTATTGCTGTTGGTGTTGTTGTTTCTTTAGTAATGTGATACTAACATGTATTCAAGATGTAAGTAAATGTAATGTAATTAATAAGTAAAAAGAAATATATATATATATTTAAGTCACTTGGCATATGTTTTAAACTAGATAAAAAAAAAAGATTTGTTCATTTTGAAAACACTCTTATACATGTCATTGACCCATCTATATCAGAGCTCTCCCACAATAACTTAGTTTTTCATCTCTTTTCTTGTCTTTTCAGTTTGACGGAGTGAGCTAGAGGAATATCAATATGCTCAGTACGTGTTATACATTTAGACTGGGTGACTTAACACACTCCAGGGGCATTACATGCACCTACGGTCTCTTTTTGATGCTAAGAAAGCAAACACTTTTGGGTAATGCAGGATATATGTGAAGCCGGGGCTTTGAGATACCTGCTCGCAGTAGCGCACTGTTTCATGTGGTTTGCTGTGAGAGTATCTGCGGAGTTAAGGGAAGTTAAAACACAGAAGCTGTCAAATTACCTGTCATACCTGCTTGTTTGTGGCGTTGTGCACTCTGCTGACTGCCAGTACACATTTTCATCAATTAGCCTCTATCTTTTCGCACTGCCACTTTCTCCCAGAGCAGTTTAAAAACATATCTGTAAAAGTTGAAGCAGACTTAACAAGCAGTCCTGCTGAGGTGTGTGAGCTAATGCGCTGTGAATGTGTAATCCAAGAATGAAGGCCCGCGTGGAGATGAGAGCATATCAACAGCTCCATAGAGCCATTGATACACCTGTATGAGTGACCCTCTCCATACTCAAGCTAATAATGGAGCAAAAAAAAAAAAAAAAAAAAAACGCGGACGATACAGCAAAAATATTGTATCAGTTTTTTTTGAGTCAGGATCATGATCAACAATCCAATCCATTCTTGGTGCTTTTTAGGTCTGTTTTGTAAATTACTAAGCTGTAAACTACACCCTACTAGCCTTATGTAAATTAAACAAATAAATAAATAAATACAAATAAAAAAAACAAGTTAACAAAAATCAAACCCAAAACAGTACATAAGGGTTGAGCACTCCTGTCTGTCATTGCCTGCTGCATACTTTTTTATTTGCGGTCCATTGGCATGGGTTGCATGTCACCTTTGAGTCCAATGAGTGCCACATAATATCTGCAAGGGACATTAATGATGGTCAGGACATGTACCCACTGAGCACTTTGATTCGAAACAGCTGGCCTTGTGAGTAATCCAGGGAAAAAGTAAGAGGGAGATAAAAGAACATCCAAGTGACGTGTCTAAACATCCTCTGACATGAAGGGCAGAGAGAGGAGATCACCTTCTAGTGTTGCCACACTGGAGAAACAGGGGAAAAGATACAAATCAAACCTTTCTGTGTTCTGTGTCTTTGTGTTCTGGCTGCTGGCAGATAAACAATTGGGAAAGGGTTTTGCTTTGGAGCATATTGTTTGGAGATGACAAAACTAGACCAAAACCTTTGCAATGGTCTGGGAATGGTGAAGCTATACAGTTTAGTTCCGAGGTGGGCAAACTCGGTACTAGAGGGCCACTGACCTGCAGAGTGCTCCTCCAAGCCTGATCAAACCCACCTACCTGTAGCCTTCTAGTAATATTAGATATACTTCAGGTCTGTTTAATTAAGGTTGGAGCGAAACTCTGCAGGACAGTAGCCCTCCAAGACAAAGGCTGCCCATCTAAACTGTATGGCTTCACCATTCCCAGACCATTATTTTTAAGGTTTTGGTCTAGTTTTGTCATCTCCAAACAATATGCTCCAAAGCAAAACACTTTCCCAGTTGTTTATTTGCCCATCTCTGGTTTAGTTGGTCATTGAGCTAAAACAAACAAAAACCAAACAAAACAAAAACAGACAGATGGATCATTTGCATCATAATGACATTGGGATAACCAAGGTGTTGTATAGAGTAATTGGATAAACAAGCAAACAAATAAATTAACCCACACTGATCATCTCCATTTTCAGACTGATTAGAAGCAATCAGCAAGATTGTTTGTAAATGCTGGGTCTCAGCAAAGCTCCCTTGGTTGCTGTTTACACCTGGTGTTAACATCTGTCTCAAGTGATCTGATCACAAGTGGTCATTTGAAACAGATTGACATTAACATGCATCTCCAGTGACCTCTCATGATCAGATTATAAGATTCTCTTGTTTCTCTACATATAATATAATCATAGTATTCAGAAGGTCAAAAAAAAAACACTAATTGTTAGTAGTTTGGTATATTACTGATTTAAGTAATACTGATCTCACACCACAAACATAGTATTTTAAATATAATGTTTTATTTTTAGTCAAGCAATATTCAGATCAGATCAATAAATAGATGATTCAATATTCAAATGCTTTATATGGTCTGTGTCATTGCATGTTGATGGCAGTTAGGACTTTCACAATATTAAACTTTCACTACAAGATTTTAGTGGCAAAAGTAATTCACAATAAAAATATTACAATAGTAATAATAAAAAAAAAAGTGTAGGTACAGTAGGTGGAGAGTTAGTTCATAATCATAACTGTACAAAAGATTACAAAATAACTTTCTTTTGCCTGGGGTGTCGAACACCAGTCTATTTTATAGATTCAAAAAATATAAATAAATAAAAAACTCCCACACTGACAAGCTGACTGTCACGCTCAGAGGGAAGAAAGAGAGAGATGTAAATTAACTTAGAGATGTATTTAATAATAAAGGATAAACTCAAAACAGAAAGGTTTCATTCAGAACATAAATCACATCATAAGAAATAATGCAAAAGCAAACATAAAACAGGAACAAACTTAACTTGTAGACAGACAGAACGGCGGGAAGACTGGTAGATAATACTGTGGTAGAAGAGAGTAGTTTGAGTCCAGTGTCTAACGAGTAGATCTGACAGTGTTCTGATGAAAGTGCTGTGTATATATGGAGGTGCGTTGATGAGGAGCGGCAGGTGCAGGTGATCAGAAGGCGGGTGATTGGGAACGAGTGGGCGTGGTGATGGAACCTGACGGTCTGGATGTGTTGCTGACACTGACAACTTTTTTTCAGTTGTGGGTGTAGTGTTTTGTTATTTCCTCCAACAATATTTTTTGTGGCATCAGTAGCTTCACACTGTGTTATACATTGTGACGTGGGATCCATCATTCAAGTGAAAGTTTCATGTTCAGTGAAATTGTCCTTCAGTTTTGTGTTTAGTGGTTACACTTAAAATCTAATGTGGTCACAAGCATTTCTGACTACACTTTAGTAGCAGGAACGTGATTTCTTCATTAATTTAATTTGAGAGTTGCTTCTCTCCTGCAAGTCCATTCATTGCCATGACTTGTGAATGTTTATAATTAGGCTTCATCAACACAACACTAATAAATGCCATTGTGCATTTTGTTGGTATGTCATACCTTCTTATTCATCTTATTCATCTATTTTGTTAATACTTTCATTTTGGAGTCAGGATTGCTACTGTTACACTATTGTTGCTTGCAGAAAAGGATTGTTGTGCATTTTTGACCTATTCCTGTCTCTGAGCTGTAGTAGTGAAATAATGTTCAGATATGCATTTTATAGTTTTAGTTTTGGTCACCAACCAAATAATCTGTTTCCTCTGCTTCTCTTTTAGGTGATACATTTTCATTAATTATTATTATTTTTTTTTTAAATATACCAACATATACCTATAATGTAAATTAACTGAACTTATTTGGAGATAAGGCAAAAGGTGATTAGTCAACTTTGCAATACAGCCTTATTATAAACAAATAAATAAAACATCAAGCCTTTACATTTTATTTCAGATTTTAAGGCATATCATGTCATAAGCTGTGCTCAACAAAGATCACTTTCAACACATCATGAATATGTGATGCCCATTTTTCACGGAATCAACCAATGGAAGTGCTGAAATGCTATTGTCACACCTCTCAATACCCACTGAGAGTTTCAGGATGGATTCAAGCTTGAAGGAGAAGAAAAGGCCTGTGGTTTGGGAGGGAATCAATTTTTTTTTTTCGCCATGGCTGGTGATTTTCAATGGAATCCCTAAAAGCAATAGAAGAGCGTAGAGTATGAGATCTGGATTGAGTGCCAAATGTACTTTTTAGCCCATTATTGAGACAAGTGTATAAACCCTTGAGGTCTCTCCTTTACATGTGTAAATTTCACTGACTACAGTTCCCCTTTTGAAGATGAGACAGAGGTCATGTGAGACTCGGAGGCATTTGTCTAGTTGAGTGGTCTGAAGTGACTGGATGACCACTACATGATGTCTGACAACTTGAAAACTTAAAAATTACAAACAATTACATTTAACTATCAATGTCTTTACATGCTGCAGTAGTTACAGTAGGTAAAGCATTGGCATTAAACCTTGCATGCTGACTAACCGAGACTCAGGCAGAAGGAATAGTTGGAGTGCATAATGAATAATAAGTAGATTGGATGTGCTGCAGAAACAAAAAGTGCTGTGCCTGGCATCCGGAGCAAAATCATCAAGCCTTAGTTTTATGTCATCTACCATTAGCGGAGATGATTTTTCTACCACCTTCTGTGATTGAAAGCCCATTGAGAATAATATTTGTGCTTGTGAGAAGTTCCACAGAGGTTTTTGATTTTAATTGGACCTGTCATGATGTAGTGTGCACTGAGCCGTGATGACATAAGTACATGAGATCAGTCAGATTGGTGTGTTTGATGCAGAGCAATGTTCTCACCTCCCCTTGCATTGCATACTCCTCTTGCATGCAAATATCTCCAGTGGCAGATCTAGTGAGACCTTTTAACAATTAATATAAAATATGCTAAAGGGAATAAATGAAAAGGCTTACGTGAATCAATATGGGCTGCGTAATGTAAATCTTCTCTCTTTTCTAGAGGTCACATGTTGATTTGTGATGAAGGGAAAGCACGAACCCCTTTTCTCAGCTTAGCAACAGTGGACATGTTTTGGCTGATTTTAATATGCCTGCTTTAGTTTTGTGTTAGTCTTGGCATACTGAATCATTTTTGTCTTTCTGAAAACTTTATGTGTGGGGGATATTATCTTTTCCTTCCCTACTTCTGATACTGGTTCCTGGTTTGAGATCAGCAGGTTCCAGGGGCCCTTGTGCAGCCAATTTCTCAGGTACAGAAACATTTTTCACCCTGGAAAAGTAAAATTTTGCCCCCTTCATTGTAATTTTGGATGGTGAGTGTTTGTTTGGAGAGGTAAATGACACCGATCCCTTTCAAAAATGTTTTCTAAAAAAACATATAGGCTAAAGCAATACAAATAATTGCTGTTTTAAACACTGTGCGTAATTAATATACCCAACAACCCAGTTAGATTTGACCTTGCTGCAAGTGAAGTGTTTGACATTTTGTATTTCTATCGGTTAATTATTTATTAAAGACAGAATGCCTACAGCATGATATCATATCCTGTTGCCTGTATTCATTGCTGGGACAAAACAATTGTGCATATTTAAAAAGCCTAGAGGGGTGAATCCAGTAGAAATTATTGATTTAAACTACAAATCAAAAGTTTGAGGTTGGTAAGATTTATTGGATCACAAACAGGGCCATGTACTGGCAACAAAGTAATGATACACTACCTATAAAGGCCATAATACAATAATAATATGATACATTAATAATACATTTCTAAATTTCTTTAAAGTTCTCCTCAGAAGAAATGCTCTGCATTATAGAAGGCTTGCAACAGTATAGGCAGGTTTAATATGAATACTTGGTGCACCCTCACAATATTCTGCATAGTTTGCTTACTACATATTCTAGTACTAGAATTTCTAGTGTAATAATATAATACATTCTCAGAAATAATCTTTGCATTGCTGGCAATTTATCGTTAAACAAATTAAGTAGCAGTTAGTATGTGGCACCAAAAATGTATTGCACATATCACAGCTGTATTTATACTCATGTGAGCAAGGAGTATTTGATTATACATGAATGTGTCTATACAAAGTCCTAATTTAAAAATAAATAAATTATTTTTTTTTAAGTGTAATTTATTCCTGTTATGGCAAAGCAGAATTGGATTCTAATATATGCTGATCTTGTGTCCCATAAACATAAATTCTAATGAATATTGAAAACTGTTGTGCTGCTTAATGCTTTTGTGATATATAGATCGATAGATTATATTTTGAATCTTGTTAAAAGCCAAGTCAAGACATCAGTTATATCATCATAATCAATTTTAACTATGAAAATGTTAGTTTATTATTAGTAAGAAAAAAAAAAACTGCAAACACACTTTAGCCTTCAGTGATGGATTTAAAAAAGCTATTTTTGAGGTCCAGTGATGTAGAATCACTGTCATGCAGGTGAAAAGCCATGATGTTGGTGATGGATACTTGAGCACTTATGAGATTAGTAAATGCCAGCTACTCTAAAACTCAAGTTTAGCACATTGGGAGTATGGAAATGAGTTTTAATGCATGTAGAAAGACTTCTGATGGATGAGGATATCAGGCAGCTTTTAGAACAAGATTAGCATGTGATAGAGATGTTGTGTGCTCTCTATCATGTGTACAGTGGGGAATCTGCATGTTTAATGAATGGACTTTACATAGCATCACATAGTAAAATCTCTGTTCAATATGCATGGCTGGTTGCAGCCACTATCTTCTCCCATTTCCATCATGCTGAACATGAACTGGCCAGGACGGACCACTGTAGGTCATTTTACAATCTAAAATTCTTCCTTGCTAATGCTTCATTTGATAACCTGCAAATGCAGCTATTTTTATTCTCAATTGCATAGTCCATTAATGACTACTCAGGAGGGTGCACGCATATACTGTAAGAAGCAAGCAATGTTTTAATGCAGTATTTGGAATGAGACAATTAATGGGCTTCGGGAGTCAGTGGTTGTGTCACATAATCAAAAATGATAGTTTACGCCATGCTTTACAGATGCAAAATAATGCTTAGTATTGCAGTGCAATGAACCTGCTGTATTGCATTAGTTTGATGAATGTGAAGTTCGGAAGACATGTTTTAATTTGGCACTGATTGCCAGTCTAAATGAGTAACAAATCACAAGGATAAGATGTGACTGAAGTGACATGAGAGATAAGAGTAATCTATTCTCAAAGAAATACCCAATGGAAGGACATTCTGTCAAGCGCTTTTGTCTGTGCAGCAGCATTTGCATGCACAGCAGGCTGGTTTGTTTACCTGAGAGTCTTGTTTGTGTTCTCTGACGCATAACTCTCTTTCTCTCCTTTTTTCCTCCTTCAGACTATAATTATGTTAAAGAAGATTGCGAATCTAACAGATACAAAAACATAAACGATTAGAGGCGAATCTGATTTATTAGACGCAATGTCAACGATAGACATGATATGTTTTAGAGTGCAACGAATGACTGGTATTTTGAGTTTGTGGGCCTGCCTCTGTAGAGATGAGAATGCTTTAGCTATTTTCCTTCCACTGATGTTTTGATCTGGATTTTATGTCAGCAGTCTGCTGTTTGCCACTAAGTGCTATAAAGAGTGAAAGATGAGTTTTAAACTAGTAGAAATGTTAAGAAGTAATAGAGTTTAAAGATTGTTAATTGGGTCTTGTAATAGGGCTGACGAGTCATGAGATGTGCGGATCCATGTGCAAGCTTTTATTAGACAGAGATGTGGTCATAACAGGCATGGGTCAAACACTGGCAAACAGGTATATAGGGGGCAAGACACAAGAATAATCCTAGGGCAGGTGTGGGTCTACATTTAGCTAACAATATCCAGAGGAGTAGACAAGAGGGATAATCCAGTAACCAGAGCAAATGGGTCAAAACACAAGAAAGAGGGCAGAGCAAGGAAAAGACTATGAACATTATAAACTGAAACAAGACTATGAAAACTACAAACTTAAGACTACGAAAACTAGAAACTAAGACAAGAATGAAAACTACAAACTAAAACAAGACTATGAAAACAAACACGGAATGGCTTGCTATCACTATGTGTTACGTTCATAGGTGTTTTGTTGGAGTGCCTGTGTTTGTTTTCTCTCCTGCGCTTTTTCTCTCTCTCTCTCTCTCTCTCTCTTTCTCTGTCGATTTCTAAGGCCGTCATTCCTTGACTGCCGATTGGCTCACGAGGCTGTCAATCATCATCAAGAGATGTGACGTCGACCTATCCGCTGCCAGTGATGTTCCCGCTGGCAGATGGAAGCTGGAAAGGAATGAAAGGAGGCTCGGTTGTTTTGATTTTTGCTGTCATTGTTACTCGGTTTGTTTTGTTTTGTTTTGCCTCGCTTTGTCTGTCATTTGTTTATGCCAACATCTGTTGTTTTGGTCATAATGTTGATTTACTATTTTGGTTCGTTTATTTTCTTTCACTTGGATGGCGTTGGGTTTTGATCTTTGCTGAGCTTACGCTCTCTGATGTTTACTCTTTACCAAGAGGAAGGAGGATAGGGAAGATGTCGTACGACTTCCATTGTGCAACATTTAGGTAACTCCGTGTATAGAAACCCCAGGTAAGAGGTGAACGCCACCCACTGTATGTTTTGTTTTGTTAGTCGAGAGGAGGGAAGTATACGGCGCTTGGCGCTGAAAATTTGATTGTTTTCTTTTCTTTCCTTTAGTTAGGTTAGAGGGTTAAACCAGGTAGGACTGGTTTTGTTTTGTTTCTTTCTTTCTTTTGGCGTCACTAGAGTCCCCTTTCTTTCGGGTTGATTTGTTTAGTAGTTTTTTTTTCTCCTCGTGGTCATTTTACTTTTTATTTATTTATTTATTTATTTTTGTAAATTTGTATATATTGGTTGTGGCTTTAATAATTAATCCTTTTGTAAATCTACTTTATAGTTTAATGGTCTCTTTTCCTTTTTGTACAATAAATCATTTTTTCATTGGCAGTTCTTGTCTTTTGCATGGTTTCTTGCCGCCTCCGATCATTCTTACAATTTTTGGCTATATTTTCTTTAGTGTTACTCCTCTTGCTCCTAGACAAATCTTAGAGGGGTCGTAACACTATGGAAGGGATATGTGCAGAACAATACTCAACAGTGTGTTAAAGGAAGTCCAATGCTTATAAAGTGTGCCTGATTGATTGGGCTTTGTGTGTGTAAAACATTTTTCTTCACTTTTTTATCTTTTCTTTTACAGATATGATTCATTATTAATCTGTTTGTTTTTGGTTGAATATTTTATTCTTTCTTTCTTTCTTTCTTTCTTTCTTAACAAAGGCTTCATTGTATTATACAAATAGGACTGTATTTTAATTAAAAAAAAAGAAAAATTAGCTCATTAGGGAAGAGGTGTATTCAACTCTTACCTATGCATTGTTGCATGATATATTTTTATCCATCTTTTTCCTGATTAACCAATGAGCGCCAATATGATGGATTCTAACTTACATTTGGGTGCTTTCATGTTTCAGTCTTAAAGGAGTCATATGATACTGCTAAAAATGACATATTTGAGTGTATTTGGTGTAATGAAATGTGTTTATGTGGTTTAAGGTTAAGATAACACATTATTTTCCACATACTGTACATTATTGTTTCTCCTCTATGCCCCACCTTCTGAAAAGCGTCGATTTTTACAATTCTCATCAGTCTGAAAAGTGAGGTGTGCTCTCATTGGGCAGCTATCCAGTGCATTGTGATTTGCCAAATACCTAATGCGTGTGACGGAAATGTTACACCCCTTAACATATTGTGATGCCCTGTACGAACAGTGTGATGAGACATAAACATAAAACCCATTATACGTGATATAAACATGATTTCTAGTCATGTCATCTTTTGGAAGGCCAAACAAAGTAGTTTCGCTTTCTCAGCGAAACAACGTCACATTTTGCGGCCTTGAGTGAGCAGAGGCCAGATGTCTAGAGTGAGCCGCAGTCTAGAGTGAGCAGAGGTGAACGGGCTTGAGAATGGTGTGGCCAGCGGATTCTATCCCCCAATTTCTACCAGATGCGTAACGGCTGCGGAACGGCTCCGCTTCGTGACAGCTCCGTGTTCCGTCGTCCGTCAATACCCACCAGGTCCGTTTTTGTTGCGGAATGGCTGCGGTCATGGCTGACAGCTGACGTCACGATGCCCCATGTAATCTCGCGAATTCTGGTGTGATCGCGCAATATGTAGTTTCTATAAACAGAACTACCAAACCAGGAACAGTTTTCCATCCGAGGGAGTATAGGATAGAACTCTTTTCTTTTCTCTTTTCATTTCTTCATCCATCGTGTCAATGGGGTTAAAACTTAAACAAGCCTGTCTCCGCCCATTATGACGTTTTCAAGGTGTAGTGTAGGGAAATATGAGCGCGGTGTATTTTATTTTGAAAATTAAACGGATCTTTTATTTTGTTTCTGGCTGTTCTGTTTTGTCACTCGACTTCCTGTCCTGTGTTCTCTGCCCTGTAGTGCTGCAGAGCGCTCCGGCATCCGGCAAAAATAGAAGCTCTGCGTATCTGCTCCGGAGGGCTGCGGATCGCCGGAGTCGGAACGCAGCTGTAACGCATTCAGTGGAAATACACTCATTGACTTTAATGGAAACCTATTGACTCCGCCGCCGTGCCGGAGCCGTAACGCAGCCGTTACGCATCTGGTGGAAATTGGGGGTATGAAGGAGCCTCTGTTGGGCTTGAGGCAACCACATGTGACGACCCCGGTGTAATGTTTTTTTTTTTTAGCTCTTTTCTTTTAAATATCGAATCTAAAGATTCGAATTGATTAAATTGAGCTGATTCCAAATTTTATTAGTTTATAATTCATAAACAGTTCATCCAGCAAACGTTAAAATCAGTATATCTTAAACAGTTATGTTATACTGTTTTGTGGCCAACAAGCATATAAACAAAATGATAATGTATAAGCTACGAGCTGGGTAGCACGGGATCTGGGCAACGTTTAACTTCAAAATACACAAACCAAGACAAGGCTTCTTTTTAAATGAAACACAAATTCATTGATCTACTTTTAAGGTTAAATGGAACTACTTTAATGAACACACACACACACACACACACACACACACACACACACATACACATAAAGTTAATGAAGATGAGGATTAACTGAAATTGAATGAAGTTCCAAAGTTCTAGTATTGGTTGCTAGTTCTTAGATCACATCAAGAGAATCACAAAAGCAGATATTTGCCTTATCTGAACTTTTACTCTGATGTACATCATTGATTGTGTTGCATGGGTGCCCACTTCTGGTGGAACCATTAGACTGGGCTGAACTGGAATTTCCTAAGTTCTTGATTACTTAGAATCAGCTATACAGTTGGTTCCTCTTCAGGAACTCGAGCTGCATCGAGAACGTTTGGGGAACGCGTCCAGCGTGACGTCTCTGAATAATGTGTATAATCAGTCCAAAGGAAGGGCGAGACGTCATAGGCGGGTGACGTCAGAGACCAGGAAGCATAAAGCATGAGCGGCAAAGCCGGAAATCAGCCTTGTGTCTTCAGCAAGCGCTCTGTGTGTGTGTGTCAGTCAATATCTGTTTGTGAGTCTTATTTAGTGTCGTTTGTCCACTGATAAACTCCATTGTCAAAGCTTCAATCAAGAGAAGTTTTGGGCGAGAGCAGGCAGCGTTCAGGCTGTGTGTTTTCCCTGCCCAAAAAAAAAAAAGAAGGTAGGGACACACGCAGCTCGTGTGTTGTCTGCTTGAGAGTGAAGCGCGCAGTGTCAGCTCTCGAGGGAGTTGACAGCTGCGATGCGAGCCTTTGCTTCACTCTCAGAAGGCTCTCTTTGAGGAGAGAGCTTTCACTGGCGTTTCTCGCGGTGCCAGCCCCGCATTTTGTCAAGGAAAAAACGGAGCGGTGGTTGTGCTCGCGGGATTCGCTTTCGGATCTGCTGGAAGGAATGTAAGATGGGTCTTTTCAAGTCCCTATCTTCTTTCTTAGCCACCAGATCCGGCGCCCGCTCTCGGGGGTTCGGAAGCCCGCGTTTGCGGTACTTTCTCCCCGATGAGAGGGCGCGACGCACTGCCTGTCTTTCTCAGAGGAGATTGATATGGAAAGGCGTCGATGAGCTCGCCAGTTGTTCAAGCACCAGTCACACAAGCACCAGTTACACACGCATATTATGCCTAATATTATAATAAGCTGCATTAATGAGGAGTGGAGCTCGCGCAGTCGGCTTTTGGGGGGCTGATTGTGCTTTTCTTGCTGTTAAGCGCTCCGCTCTCGCCGGGCACGCTCCGAGGAGTGTGTCCGTGCATGCAATCTTGCAGTTGCGGTCGCGCTGGGGCTGATGCACGGCGGCGACCGCGATGGTTGGAATCGCACATGATCTGGTGAACGGGTTGGAGACGGCTCGTCCTATCTCCACCCGTGTTTACTAGATCTACTAGTTTCTTCGTCCTTGGAGGCAGAGCTCGCTGCAGCATTCGTCTTTCTCTGAGGAGATTGATGCTGTCTGTGTGACTGAGTAGCATATATATATATATATATATATATATATATATATAAAAATAGAACATGCACGCTGCCGAGGCAATGCGTGTATTACATTGTTTCATCTTTATGTGAGTTCTACACCAGACAGCATTGACTCGTCTGGTTGTTGACTACTATATATTAATATTTATCTGACTATGTGAAGTTAAATGTGCAGGGGCTCTAGGGATGTAATTTCTTATGTGAGAACACGTGTGTACCGCTCTTCCTCTGAGGAGGTTGAGGCGGTCAGGGGCTGCTGGGCGGAGCAGTCCCAACCATGTTCCAGCCCCTCATGCCGGGGGTGTCACTTTTGTACTCCGCAGACGCTAGAGTCAGAGTGGCGCTCCCAGGCCGAAGGCTTCTAGTGGAAAGCTTCTAGTTTTTTTTTCCCCCGATTGCTCTGCTCTCTAAAGTTCTGGAGAGAGTGCGCCGGGACGGAGCCGGCTGCTGTTAGTAGCCCCGTTCTGGCCGGGCTTGGAATGGTTCCTGGGCCTGATTTCTCTTTTTGATGGCACTCCATGGGAGGTTCCCGTCAGGCGGAGGGTGCGCCCCCGCATGGAGCTTAGAGACTGTAGGTGTGGTCTCTGAAGAGGCACAACTCTTAGCTTCCCGTCTCTCAACCGAGGTTGTAAGACCTTTCTCCAATCCAGAGCTCCCTCAATGAGGAAACTGTATGCCTTGAAGTCGAAGCTTTTCACTTCTTGGTGCGGAGACCGCCACCTCAACCAAGTTAACTGCCCGTATGGTTCAGTGCTGGAGTTCCTGCAGGCTCTCCGCAGAGTTGACCCACTCCACCATGAAGGTCCAGTCAGTGGGCAGAAACCCTCTGGTTACATGTTTCCTCCATGGTGCGCTGAGGCTGAGGCCTCCGGCCAGAAGAAGCTTATGCTAAGCGGTGATCAGGATGTTATCCTAAGCCTCGAGTCCTCTGATCTCCCCTCTCCTGGGGGTCAAGACTCACTCCTTCTGAAGTTTGGCCATTGGACGGGTTGTCCCCGAATTCTGTCAGGCTCCTTCTCTTGCTTTAGCTGTGCTCTTCCACACTAGGCAGAGATTTGAAAGTCTGGCGGCGTGGGCATTCTCGTTCCCCAAACGTTCTCGACGCAGCTCGAGTTCCTGAAGAGGAACGTCTAAGGTTACGTATGTAACCCTGGTTCCTCGAAGGAACGAGACGCTGCGTCGCAGTGCCACACTTCCGGCATCTCTGGCTGGCGCTTGCTTCATCCTTTGAGGCTGATTTCCGGCTTTGCCTCTCATGCTTTATGCTTCCTGGTCTCTGACGTCACCCACCTATGACGTCTCGCCCTTCCTTTGGACTGATTATACACATTATTCAGAGACGTCACGCTGGACGCGTTCCCCAAACGTTCTCGACGCAGCGTCTCGTTCCTTCGAGGAACCAGGGTTAAATACGTAACCTTAGACGTTTATTGTTTATATTTTCCCCCTTAAAAATTTATTTGCCGCAGCATTCTATATGTATATAGGTATGCTTGAACTGTTATAAATGTAAAAAAAAAATCCTAAACTTTAACTCCTAACCCTAACGTTGTGGGTTCGAGTCTTGGGCCGACAATACCATGACTGAGGTGCCCTTGAGCAAGGGACCAAACCCCCAACTGCTCCCTGGGTGCCGCAGCATAAATGGCTGCCCACTGCTCCGTGTTCACGGTCTGTGTGTGTGTGTGTGTGTGTGTGTGTGCCTGCTCTTGTTTTTGTGACATATCAGGACAGAACTCTGTATAATGACATGGGTATGACACAGGTATTACAAGGAGAGGGCCATGTCCCCATTTTTCAAAACGCTTATAAATCATACAGAATAAAGTTTCCTGTGAGGGTTAGGGTTAGGGGTAGGGTTGGTGAAGGGCGATAGAATATACAGTTTTAATTAACATTAATAAAAAATTATAAAATAATAATTTTCCAAGTCTTCCGAGGCAAAACGGTTGATGTGTGAGAGGAGTAGGTGTGATCGCTGTCTCCATCCGCCGTAAAGCTCAGATCCTATGTGCTGCAGTCTGTGCGCTAATTTCATTGGAATGCAACAGGACTTGTTTTTTAATGCTTTTATACTGCTTTTATAGTCAGTTTTTGCAATACATACCTGTGACTGTACTTTTATTTGCCTGCTACGTATTTTATATTGTCCAAAAGTGGGTAGGTTTAGGGTAGGGGTTTTTGGGGGATAGGTGCTCCAATGAAAGTATAAATTTATATAAAATTATTTAAATTTGTACAAATGCATACAATATAAAATACAATAGGGGACCTTGCACGTTGAGAAGTGAAGCTAAAAGGAATTCCCTGTGCATTGAAAAATTATGCTTGAGCATCATAAAGCGGTGCAAGGGGTCCTGATCTTGCGTTAATATGTGACGAGTTGGGAGTGAGAATGTATTGAAAGCACTGTTCCAGTCGGGTGAGACTTACGTGTTCAGGAAAAAAATTGATATGTAGAATAAACATAAGTAACATGTCATTGACCAAGTTCACAAGTAAATTGCTGGTGACTGGTAGATAAAGCAGATGTACTGGTCTTTGGAGTGCTGGGCACAGTCTGCTGGGCTTTTTGTTGAAATCACATGCCGGCAGCAATGAATACCGACAGATCCTTCCACCTAACCTCGTAACCTCGGCTTTATCCGAGCTGGCTGGAACAGGTTGGGAAGAAATTGACACTTCTCCCTCCCTTAACTCCCCTACTTTTCAAACTCCCTTCTCACTGATGCCTGGCAGCTAGGTGAGGTCTTACCCTTGCCGCTCCTTAGCTATCTCCACCATAGAGCCGAAGGAAAAACACATTCCAAGCCTTTCTGAAAAAGCAGTCTCTTCTCTATCTGTCAGAAGAGGTATCACTCTTAAATGCATCAGCTGAATGCACCCCCCCCCCATGTCAGTAGGTATTAAAAAGCAGTGTTGGAATAATTGATCCTGTCCCATCGGGAGGCCATTATATTCCCAGTGCCCACTTGTAGCTCTGACAGCCGCTACACAATGTATATGCACACAAACACCCACTCACTCTCAAAACACAATTGTATGCCCACGGACTCACACACGCTGGCATTTTTCAGCATTCTTTTCAGTTTTTGGGAAACATGCAGTGTCACTGCAGAATGGATGTATTCACTGTTTTCCCTGGCAATGCAACCATCTCCAGTAATGCTGAAAATAATCTACCCTGGAGTAACATGTAGTATAAATTTAAATCAGGCCTGGATCTGGGGGCTTCTCCCAAAGGGGATGCAGACAATAGAAGGATGGTTATTTACCTTGCATTAGGCCTAGCATAATGTAAAACATAGTGGCTGGAGGCTAATGTATGTTCTGTTGATAAAGAAGTGAGTTATAGAAGAGGAAATAACAAACATTTTGGATCAGTAGGTTACAGGAATAATTTAACATAAGCAAATGGGCCTGCAAATAATGAAGACATATGCTGCTGGAGAGCTCTTTAAAACAAACAGGCAGTGGATCTTTTATGCATGGTTGCACGTGTTAAAAACGTTTCAGTCTCTGTCATTTTCTCCAAAATAAATATTAATTTAATCCTACAAGAAAGCGAACAATATGGCCAACTATTCTAAACAAATACTATCTAATGGACTGTTGTCATGCCCTTTTTTCTTGTCCCAACAGATGGAGGATCACTGCTGGACTAGCACACATGCATAATTCTCTCTTCCCTCCTCTTTCTGCTTAAAATAAAGGATATTTCCTGCTATGTTCAATTCTGTAATCCTTCAATGAGCTCAGAGTCTGATTTGATCTCAATATGCTTTGTGCAAGAGGGAGAGGGAGCTCTCTTTGCTATGTGGATGGCTACGCATCGTTTAATTGATTTGAGAGTTGATGTGTGCTCCACCCGTGGTTAAAGATCTGAAAGCATGTTGTAGCTTCATTCCCCATCAAGCACATTAAGCACTTTGAACGCTGAGGAGCGCATAGCCCCACTTTGATCTGAAGCCACTAAACTGATACTTTATCAATAACTGCCATTTTGTAAACCTGGTGTGAAGAGTGAAGACAATCTGAACTTTGACAAATGTCATTATATATATATATATATATATATATATATATATATATATATATATATATATATATCCAGTGAATAGATGTATACTTTGTGTCAGTAAGGACATTTATAAAACTTCTAAAAACAGAAGGGAAATTTAATTTGTCAAAATATTGCCCAGCATTTATGGGACAAAAAATGGTAGATCCGTGTTTTTGGTTGTTTTCCCACTTTCTTAAGCAATGTTAATTTTCTGCTAAACCACACTCATATACAGTATGTGTATAAACAAGTATATATTATTATATGATAGAGTAATACTGTACACTGAATGGTAAAAATAGTTTTCAAAAGTCTGGAGGAAATCTTTCACCAGAGGGTTACTTTAAATACAGATCATTTGCTCTTTTAAAAGCACAACAAGATCACCCCTTTTCTTGTATTTATAAAACTTAAATGATTCTTGCTTCACTGCTTCTTTCTTAGAAGATACCTGCAAACCCTATCTCTGAAATGGAGCCTTTTACACAAAGTTAAATTGATTTCCTCTAGGTGAAGAATGGATAAAGGCTGACCTTCCAGGCTTTTAGGCACGGCAGAAAAATCTACTGTAGATGCATGTCTGTGGTATGGTGGAGCTCAATAAGTCGAACTCCGTTATCTCTGCCTCGAGATGTGAAAATGCTATCCAGGTGCTGTCATAGCTTGAGTAAACTGTTTGTTTTCCTTCTTTCTGCCATAACTACAGCTGGATGAATAAGGTATAACGTTGCAAAGACATCCCATATTCCCAGCATGGATGGACCGAATAAATGGGAAAGGCAGCCAGTGACATTTGTAATCTGTTAAAACTTCTGGTCAGCAACTCCCTGGCTCATTTGCTGTGAAAGGGTTTTGCTGTTCTCTCGCAGTGGCAGAAGGCTTTGTTATCACTGTGGACATGTGCCCACACAAACACACAAAATTAAACACAGTGTTCCATTGTCCTTTATTGTTTTCAACCATTGTAAAGTAAACATGGCAATGCAAACACATTCATATGTTAGATTTTTTTTAATTGATCTTTTTAGTGAAAGGCAAAGAGAACACTAGAATTTGTTTGTTGCGCACTGGTAAATACATTTTTGTTGATGATTGTAGATTCTTATTTTTGAGGAACAAGGAAGGAACTAGTTTTACTCAAAATTGGACACACATGACAACTGTTGCACATCTGTACAAATGAGTGTGTGTTGTAGGAGACCTCTTTAATGTTTCCCGTTTTTCTTGCTTTTTTAAGGATTGATTGCTTATATAAGATTGCAATATAACATGTGTTCATGTTTCATGTGTAAAAAAACTGTATTTTTCACACAATTCACCTATCTGTATACCGCTGTTTTCACTGTCTTAAAAAACGGGCTGATGTCTTCCTTGTTCTATGAAGTACCTCCTTCAGAAATATGTAACGAGTTCTGATTGTGCCAGCGGTTCCTGTGTTGTGATTCGACACCAGCTTAGTGCACGCTGCCCTCCTGGAAACGCGATTGGGCTAGTTTTGAGAAGCAAGTGGGCAGGATTTGTTTTGAAAACCTTGCAATCCTGATCTGAACGCACATGCTGGAGATGTACTTATAATCACAGGAGCGTTTTTACTGACGAGATGCACATGAAAATCACATTCTATTTTTTTGCACAGCACTACCATCTAGTTAACAAAGATAAACAGCGTTGCCCTTTGTGTAATAAGTTACAGAAACTGTTAAACGCACCAACTTAAATAATAAAATACACTTACCGGTTGTGGTCCATAAACAACGCCTTCTCCAGACAAAGAGGGAACTGCTCCATCTTTCAAGAATAATCTTTGTGCAAATCCGGCATTAAACTGATTGAGATTGAGAAGCTGTCCTCAGCAAAATGTGCTGCACATAGTTTTACATGTGGATTATAATTTTCGGGAACCAAGTTAAACATAAATTGTAACCATTGATTTTTAAGTACAGCGTCCCTGGGAAGGCCAAACAAAGGTGATTGGACTCCAAGATGAAAATAACAGCGTTTCGACGACATGGCGACAAACACAAACGCAACTCTTCCTCTTCTTCGTCAGAGCGCAACAAGACCACGCCCCCTTTTTTGTGTATTCATGTGGGCAGAGCTTTGTCAAAAAACGGTTTTAGTGATGTCATTACTGCAGGAACTAGAGGGATGTAGTCCAAACGGGTCGTTTGTTGTAGGCGAATTCTATTAAATAAAATATTTCGCTTGGCATTGAACTTTGAGATTTCGAATTTTACAGATATTATTTATATACAGATATTATGTCTAACAACAACATTACACACTAACTAAAGTTTGAAACATGGGATCACGAAGAACGGGACCTTTAAAAATAAAATAAAAATAAAATAAAAAACAGATGAAATAGCTCTAGATCAGATGAAATGATAAAAAATAAAGGTTCTTTCATCATTTACTCACTCATGTCGTTGCAAACCTTTTTGACTTTATTTTCTTCTGTGTAACACAAAAGCAGATATTTTAAATATTTTTTTCAACAGTTTTTGTCCATTTAGTGGAAGTCAGTGGGATTGATTTTTGTGTTCTGAAGAATGATTTGGATCAGTGTGAGGAAGAGTAAATTATGCTACGTCATTGTGAATTTAAAAAACTGATTTTTAGTATTAGTTGTGTAAACCTACATTCACTGATGTTTGTTTGAATGAGTTTACCCTCTACCCACTCACCTTCACTGTTTATGTGCATACAACACCTAAAAATACTGTTTAGGAGTCTGTGAGGGCTTCTTATCTGGGGAATCAAATGGAATGTTAGAACCTGGTAGGCATCAATAGCTCAGTCAGCCCCAAAGTTCCAACCTGTGAATTTTTTTAATGTGATTTATTAGTTTGACTGACTGCTTTAAACTTGAGTTTGTACATAGAGAACAACATGTTCTATGTGGGATGCATGCACTTTGCCATACCTTTATGTATGCCACAATGTGGTGCTTCTTATCCAGTGTGCTTCCCCCCATTTGAGTATTACATATGTCACAGACAACTGGGACCCTAGCAATTAAGGCAATTAAGGCATAAACCACATTCTTACACTAATTGTCTTGGAATAACTGATCGTTAAATGATTCTCTCAATCAATTTTGCAGCAACTGTTAAATTAACACATTCTTGGAATTGTATAAACCTGAAGGGGCATGACCAGTAATGCATATTACAATCTGTCTACACAAATAAAGCCATTGACTTGATTAAAACAGTAAGCCAGTAAGCAGTCTGTGATTAAAAGAGAAAGTGTCTTGCCTGCTTGAAATCACCCTCTCTTGCTCTCACTCTCTTGATTTCAGATCGTTCAGATATTTGACTAAGTCACCAAATTCATTGCTAGTGGCGTCTCTTTTTATGAACATCAGATGAAGCAGCAGGAAGCTGTAAGTTGACAGCCATGTGAATCAAGATTATTATTTTGCTAAAAGATTAATTTTATGATGGATTTTGTATTGTAAAAAGCGCTATACAAATAAACTTGAATTGAAAAATACAAGATATTCCACCAAGTGAGTCATTAGTACTACATTTATAAGGTTTTTTCTCTCTTTTTTTATTTTTTTTTAATTTGACTTTTTTTTTTATTATCAATGATGCAATACTTTCCTTAGATTTTTTTTTTCTCCTAGAAAGTCCTAAAATGAACAAGACCACTAGGCTGGAAAATGATATATAAAGGTGTGTGTGTGAGTTTGGGCAGGATTCAAAAGAGGCAGATTGACACTTATTTGATTGCCTTTCAATAGCTGATGGGTTTCTGCACAGCTGCCCGGCTCACCCGCTTATGCTCCAATGAGCAGGTCAGAATCAAAATGCATGAGATCAATATTTCTTCACTGCAAACAACTCTTGAAAAACACTTTTTACATCAACAGGCTCTGGAAGGACATGTCATACACACTCATACTCTTAGATAGAGAGAAAGAGTGCAGATTTTTCAAGACACTTTAAATATGAATAATCAGTATGGAGTGATTATGAACATCCTTTAAATAGACAAGTAAAGTCCATAATACATGACATTCATACAACTTAAATAGTATACTTTTTACTTTCCATACTTGCATGTCTCTTGTGCTAATTAGAATGTCTCTGTAACGTATGGTAACCCTCGTTCCCTGAAGGAGGGAATGGAGCCACGTCTGTGACTGACGAAAATGGGATAGCGCTTCGATAGACCAATGTACTTCGAGTTTAAACTTAACGAGCCAATGCACATTGGCATGCAATTATTGCATCCAGCTGCCACTGATCAAAGCATGAGTATAAGAATGCAGCAGGTGCAATGCATACCAGGTTTTTGCTGAGGAGGCCAGCTGGAGACCCGGCAGCTCAGCGGCGGTACAGCAACCATGGCAAGGGGACGTAGCGTCTCCGTTCCCTTCTTCAGGGAATGAGGGTTACCATACATAACCGAGACGTTCCCTTTCAGTCAGTCACTGTCGACGCCATGTCGGTGACCGATGAAAATGGGATCCCTACCAAAGCGCCATGGGTGCTGCCACTTCCAGTGCCCTGTGTGAGCAACCTGCGCCCCTATTAGGCATAGGCCGGGGCTCAGAACAAGTAGTTCCACTCACCATTGTCAAAGCACTACCTCACTGGGTGACACTGGATAACACTGGGAAAATGTACCCATTCCGCTTGGAACAGGGACGCTGTGGAAGCCCCGTCCTTCCCGAAGGAGGTCTCGGGAGAAAATACACATATAGCATCTGTTTAGGTATATATGGAGAAATTTGAGGTGATTAATATCCTCTTGGGAAGGCAGAAGTCTGCCGAGGAAAAACACGGGCTCTAAGGCTATACTGTGGACTACATGCATATGAGTACCGCTTAGGTCTCAATATGGAACTCAGCCTTCCATGGTTCTCACGGATTCATCATGAAGACCTGGCGCCGGATGTTCCGCCGTGTCCAGCTGCCTAGGGTGATGGAGGATCTCAACATGGTCTATAGTTAGGAAACTCTGGAGCAGTTTTAGCAAGCCGAGACTAACCGGGGCCTCTCAGTGCCACTACCCATTTGAGGTGAGAACAGAGGAGGATGCCATCACTACACGAAGGTTATAGAACCTACCGAACGTGTTAGGGGTTGCCCAGCCTGCAGCTATACAAATATCTGTCAGTGAGGCGCCATGAGCCAGCGCACAGGAGGATGCAACACTTCTAGTTGAGTGAGCTCTTAACCTGAACATGTGCCTGGTAAGCCAGGGATATGGCATCCACAATCCAGTGGGCCATCCTATGCTTAGAGATGGAATTCCCCTTCTGCCGTCCTCTGTAACAGACAAAGAGCTGGTCTGAGGTTCTGAAGCTTTTGTGAAGCTACTCAATGCTTAGACGGGACAGAGCAAAGCCAGGGCTGGGTCTGCCTCCTCCAGGGGCAGTGCTTGCAGGTTCACCACTTGGACTTTGAAGTTTTGTCATGCCCTGACATTTGTGCTTTTTTCAGTTGGTTATACACATCTAAATGGCTAAAGTCTAATATCACTGTAATCAGCACAAACTGAGCTATAATAATATGTGAGCAGCATGTATGTACATGATGAAAATTGTTTATGTGTGGTTATTGAAAAACTAAAAATGTTAAATCACTTGAATAAGGCCATACAACACATAAAGAACATTGGTTCCCGGGACTTTTGAGAACTGGAGCTTGTAGCCTAGAATTTTTCTTTCTAAATGATGTGAAACAGAAAACTCACAGAAAACAATATATTGATTTAAATGTTCTAAGACAATTTTTGTTTGTAAAAGTCATATGCGAGTAGGTGTCAACTATCATGAATATCATTGGGATTTACACCTGAGACGACAAAGGTCCGCATAATGAGCTGCATAATGAGCCTTTCAGTCAGATTTGTGACTGAGAGGGAAGAGTTACAAGAAAGAATGTGAGGACAAAATAAATGTATATAATTGTATGTTTGGAGTTTATTTAGAATATATTTAATTATCCCACAACATAGTTTAATATTCACTTGCGAGTGCAGATAAACAGTTAATTAGGAACAATCAAAGCTGACTTTCAAAGCTGATTTTTTTTTTCCATCGTTACTCCAGTCACACAATCCTTCAGAAATCATTTTAACAATCTGATTTTCTACAAAAAACATAAATAAACAAACAAAAATAAAAAAAATAAAGAAATAAACCTTTATTGTTATCATTATTATTGTTATTATTATTATTATTATTATTATTATTAATGTTGAAAAGATATGAGAATATTTTTTCAGGTTTTTTGGGATAAATTGAAAGAACAGCATTGTTTGTTACCTTCGTTACATTTACATTTATTTGTTACATTTATATTATTTACATCAAGCTTTTGAATGGTATAGAAGTGTATATTGTTATTAAAACTTAATAATGTTTCACTTGATTATACATTTAGTCAGGAATTATAGTTCGGAAACAGTTTAACTAGAAGATGTTTACATGTTATGTGAAAACTAGTACAAGTATATAAATAAATAAAAAGAGACTCTCTGCTGAATAAAGCTTTTCATTCTTTTTCCTGAGGTATTCCACATCACATCTTTTTTGGGGTGAATTTTGCCTTATTCCTCTCTTGCGAAGCAAACAGTAAAATAAAAAATAAATAAAAACTTGACGAACAGTCTCGTTGCTTTGTTTTCTGTTGTATGAGCGTATTCAAGCTGCGAGCTTCAGTAAAACATTATAATCTCAAAAGCACGTTCAACGCGTGGGCGTGGTTGCATTAGAGAATAATGAAGGGAGACATGAAAAACGGACATCACGTTGTTTTCATATGGATTACTTTATCACAGAATATTTGTTTTCAGCAGTACTTGTTTAGTTTAAAAGGAGACATGTCAAGCTTTTTATAGATATATAGATATATCTCATATCTCTTTGTTGAGTATTCACTGAGTTACAGTTCATTTTAATGACGCGTTTGTAAATGAAGATCACCACAGACAAAGGCTGCAGACAGCACACCTTGTTTGTTATCTTTATTTTATAAATGCACAGAGTTTTGTTGTTATTATGTCTGTATACAAAAAAGTAGAACCTTTACAAATTCGATTGATGGGGTTATCAGGACAAAATGTCTCATAACGTGTATACGCGTTAATCTACTCCAAAGGGTTAAGCACTAGAGTCAGGTCCCAAGAGGGTATAGAGGGGGGCCGGGAAGGATTTATCTTCCTGGCCACTCTAAGGAACCTGATGATGAGGTCATGCTTACCCAAAGACTTCCCATTCACGGGCTCATGGTACACAGCAATAGCAGCAATCTGGACTTTGAGGGTGGATGGAGGCAGCCTTCGCTCCAGCCCTTGCTGCAGAAAGGAAAGCACGACCGCAGTCGGGCATCTTCGGGGGTCTCCTTGGCGAGAAGTGCTTACGCCACTTCAAGGCGTAAGCATGTCTTGTAGACGGTGTTCTTGCTAAAGTGATGGTGTTCACTACCTCCTGGAACAGACATGGAGTGTCCAAAGGTCTGGTAACGGGTGCCAAACGGTGCCCCGTCTCTGAGTCAGTTGATCCTTCCTCAGAGGAATCGGCCAAGGAGGGGCTGTCGCGAGGAGCACTAGTTCGGGGAACCAGGTCAGAGTTGGCCAATACCCAATATACCCAATATTGTCCCGGACTTTGCACAGTGTCTGTGAGAGAAGGCTCACTGGGGGAAACACATATTTGTGTAGGCCCCACAGCCAGCTGTGTGCAAGTTGTGTGCACGGTTCAAGGCAAGGTGCACTGCTAACAACTCTAGGCAATTGATGTGCCACTGTAGCTGCAGGCCCGTCCAAACCCCTAGGACTGCATGCCTGGAGATCTGCTGTAGGGGCACTCCTGCCCGGAGAAACACAAAATTTGACCATGGGGTGAGGCTTTGGCGACAGGTCGGTGTAACTTGGACCCGGTGAGTGCCGCGCTTCCACGCCCACCTCATAAAGCCAGTGCTGGAGCGGTCTCTGTGAGGCGTGCTGTCTGTTCGACCGACTCCAACTCCATACCGAGAAAAGAGATCCTCTGCATCGGTGAGAGTTTGCTCTTTTCCCAGTTGACCCGAAAGCCCAACAGGCTCAGGTGCTGGAGCACCAAATCCCTGTGCTCGCACAAGTGATCCCGAGATTGTGCTATTATCAGCCAATTGTCTAGATAGTTGAGAATGCGGACACCCTTCTCTCTGCGGGGAACAACAGCTGCCTCTGCAAATTTCGTGAAGACACAGGGAGACAGGGAAAGCCTGCAGGGCAGGACCTTGTATTGATATGCCCAGAAGGAATGATAGATGGAAGTACTAGTCCTTCAGGTCGAACGCTGCAAACCAATCTTGGGGACAGACGCACCCAAAGATGAGTTTCTGCGTCACATCTTGAATGGTAGCCAATAAATGGCCTGATTCAAAACTGTAACCGAAATAACCATAGAAACTGTACAAGCGGGACTAGCAGAACCACAGCTGTACCCGCAGTGGGGCAGCGAGGTGGAACCCAGGGACCCAACTCGGACCGCTTGTGAGCAGGCCGGAGTGTGGTGTGAGTGTGGGGTGCAGGGCCCACCTGGTTCCAGAGGTTGGCAGAGGGTGCGTGAGTAGGGCCTTTGCTGACACTCTCGAACTGCCCGCTGCTGCCATATTGCAAAGATAGAGGATGAGTGAGGTCCTGTGCTTGGCCGACCGCAACTTTCTGTGCCCTCCTGGGACCCAGAGAATGAGAAAACTGCTCTCTTGTCGAGATTTCCAGATTCTCCACCTGGCCCTCCTCCAGGGGAGGGAGAGGTGCCTTCACCATGTGCAACCCACTCGACACAGGAACGACCACCGCTGAAGCGCCATCTCGCCAACACACGAAGCTTACGAGTGTGTACTGAACTCGTAGTTCACAGCAGACACGGTTGAGCAGAATGCTAGATACTAACGCTCGGCTCCGAAGTGAAAAGCTCATATGCATTGCACCTGCTGCATTCTTATACACACGCTGTGATGGGCGGCAGCTGGATGAAATAATTGCATGCCAATGTGCATTGGCTCGTTTAGTTTAAACTGGAAGTAGATTGGTCTATTGAAGCGATATCCCATTTTCGTCGGTCACTGACGTGGCGTCGAGAGTGACCGACTGAAAGGGAACTGTAAGTTAATGTGACTTAACAGACGCAGCCTTATCATACAAGTTTCCCAGATCTCTGAGTGATGTTATGATCTTTTATGATTGTTGCTTGTCAAACTGTAAGATATGAAACCAATAAAACCTTCGGTTAAAGCCATAGCGCACTGTGACATCAACTGCCTTTTATCAGACTGATAAACACATTGTTGCCAAGTCTTTGGTCCTAATCATCCTTAACAGGGTGTAGGAAGAGTGTCAGTACATGACTACAACTTATAATTTTTATACTATCCAAACTTTTTGAAGACAATCTTTATTTTCTGTCAAAGACAAAAAACAAGCCAAAAGTCATTCATTTCCAACAGATGTTGTATGGGACCTACATAGGGTTTCAGCCAAAACATATTTATTTTAGGTTGGATTTGGGACTGAAATATTAATTGTACTGCTAGAGTCTATTTGTCTGCATTAAAAAAAAAAAAAAAACCTTTTGTTGTTTTTTTTCTGTAATTATCTGTTGAATAATTACTAAGTAAAAATAATAATTTACGTTGATTAGTCCTATACAGCCTTTTAGTTGATTAAGCTAAAGATAATCACTGCTTTACAACCAATTTAAAAGTTCACTGTCGCTGGGGGTAAAATTAGACAAACGTACATACATTTCGGGGATAGTGGAACATCCATTCAAGATTCACTGGCAATTAATAAGCCATTTGCAGCATGCCACATAGTTAGCTATAAAAATCTGTGTCACGATTCAAACTTCATTTTCATCGGGAAGAAGGAGGCGGGAACCGGCGGACAATCAAATGAAACTTTAATAATCAAAATAAACACAAAAAAGCGCACCAGCCCCTTACGGATGACTGAAGTGCACAAATAAAAATCAAACACAAAATAAAGTCCAGGCCTGGTCCTCTCTCGTCCGTCACTGTCGTCGCTCCGGTTTTATATCCCTCCATCTCCTCCGTGGGACTCGAGACCGGCGAGTGTCGCAGGTGTCACTCATCTCCAATCACTCCACCGGCCTCGCTCCTGTTCCCACGTCCCTTGGCCCCGCCCCACTCGTCACAATCTGCTAAGCCTATCCTGAAATATTGAATTACATTTCAAACAAATAAATACCCAAACTAAGTTATATGTAGAAAACTTAGAGTAGCAAACCTTGAATGTGAAACATAGCAGCACGTCTGCTGTGAATGGTTATTATGTATATATTTTTTCCTTGCTAATATTAAGACGCTTTGTTAGAAAGAGCTTATGAGAACAAATATAAAGTTAATAACTTACTTTTCATGGCTTGCTTTATGTAAAATGTTCTTGTCAAATAATATGCATAAATAAACTAATACAATAAATGTTAGTATAACAAAAATAGCAGAAACCCTTTTTTCATCTTGATAATTAATGTAGCCTACACTTGAGCAAAGCATTTGACCTACAACAACAAAAATGCTTTCTATTCCTCAGAAGTGGTCTCAGATAGCAAAACCATACAGTGTGAATAAACCCAGCTTGAGAGGAATCTATCTTAGAGCACCATTTGCTCATCTTGTATCCCATGAGCTCATTTCATTGTAAATTGTGTCTTCTATTCCGGCTAGTTGGCAATAACAGCTAATGAGGGAGCTAATGTAATTAACTGTCATGGCTAACCTTGTGTTAAAGTCTGTTCATCAATCCCCACTCGATGTATGTCAGTGTTGGATACATCCCTGCCTGGTTTTTATGAGACCATGTTGTCAATTAATCACAGTGAAGAACGCATTCACAAATCCTTCACCTGTTAATTTCTGAAGGATTAGTCAATAATGAGCTGTGAACCACTGTGTTAATAATTTGATCGCTCTTCAAATGACCTTTGCCCACTGGGAACCTGCTTACTGTGCCACAGGACATGGCAAAATCCACAAAACTGGAGCTGAGTGTTTTGATGATCAATACATTGATTAGTAGGTCAGACAAGGTAATTACCAGCCGCTTTCAATCAATGCATGACTCCTTTCGGTTCCCCTTTTTGTCAGACCGCTACTGAAATCAGAGCAATAAACATGCCTTGACTAAGGCTAAATAGGAATCTGTCTGATTGTTTGACATATAATGTTGTTGTAGTATATATCTCTACAGAATCAAGTTATTTGTGGGCATTTCATTTCTGTCCACAGAGCACTTAATTTCAAATTTACAGCACATTGCAAGTGTAAAATTATATAATGTAACACCGCATGTTCCCTACACTAGCTATAAATATGCTGCCGAGCTCATGATCTTACTGCTGATTCATGCTGAAAGTGATGCAACTCTAAAACAGATCTGTTTTTCCCCTCTCTTTTCTTTTGTCTTTTTTCCACCCCAAGCTATTACAGGCTCATCTATTAAAGAGAACAAAAGGATGTTTATTTTGCACATTGTCCAGACAGGCATATGAAGCCTCTAATTAGTGATTCTCTCTGCAGCCAGTAAATTATTAATATTCCAATTTATGGCAAAATATTGAAATGCATGCTTGAGAGATCGTGGCTGAGAGTGTGACGGATTTTGATTCATGGCTGCGGGGTGAGAGCCAAAGGGCTGTGACCTGAAAAGGAAGTTGAGCTTAATGATTCAAACTCAGACTGCAGAGGGTTGTAAACAAACCTGATGATGTCTTTGGTGTGGGGCAAATGGTTTAAGGTACTTTATTTGCTTCCTGACTTTTGGGAACTTTATATCAGTGCTAGGCTGGATTTGCAATTATAGAACAAAGGCTCCAGATTAGAGATTTTCCATTTAGAATAAGTACCATGGATCCTGTCATTAATTACTCACCCTCATGTTGTTCCAAACCCACAAGACCTATGTTCGTCTTTGAAACACAAATTAAGATATTTTTAATGAAATCAAAGAGCTTTCTGATCCTGCATAGACAGCAACGCAACTTATAGATTCCCAGGCCCAGAAACGTATTAAGGATGTCGTTACAATGTGACAATACATCTCATGCCCAGTTTGCTCGAGTTAACCCTGAAGATGGGGGTGCAGTTTCTGCTTTGATTAACATCACCCAGCAACTAGCTCAACAACTAGCTGACGTCCAGAGACAGTTAGCCATGCTAACGGCCAGCCAGTCAAAGACCAGCTCTATCCCCAAGATTTCCACCTACAGTAAGCCACATGCCAGGGCCACGAATCAGCAGCCTCGTCGCTCCACACCTACTCCTGCAAAACCTGATTATTGCTTTCGGTGTGGTGAGGATGGCCACATCCGTCCTCAGTGTGAGAATGAACCCAATTCTACTCTGGTTGCTCGTACAAAGAAGCAGTTCACTAGCAACCAACACAATGCTTCCAACTCCGTTCATTTAAACTGAGTCTGGTTCCTGTTGTGGGACAGACAGGGGCCAGAGGGGACCAAATCCGTCCCAAGGAAAAGAAGATTGTCAAGTGTGCAGAAATGTCACAACCCAAGATAAAGAATGCAACCATACAACTTCCAAAGGGCCTGGTGGGCTCTAAATGTTCTGCAGTCGTCCAGATTGCTGGACAGAACTACCACTGCCTTTTGGATACCGGCTCGCAGGTCACTACAATTCCAGTCTCTTTTTACAACGAGGGTCTCAGTGATCACCCTGTGAAGCCACTGTACGACTTACTCCAGGTAGAGGGTGCCGCCGGTCAGTCAGTGCCATACTTGGGGTATGTAGAGATGACCATAGGTTTTCACAAAGAGTTTGTGGGAGAAGAAGTTGATGTGCCGACTCTTGCTTTGGTTGTACCCGATGGTCATCCTGAGGGTTCTTCAATTGTGCTTGTTGGCATGAATACTCTGGAGCCTTTATATGAGCGATACGCCCGCAGTGACATCTCTAATTTTCAACCTACGGCCCAAGGGTACTGTGCAGTTCTAAAGCTCTTACAACTGAAGCACCAACAAAGCCAGCTGGGTCGAGCAGGATCTGTGAAGTTGTTGAGTCAGACACCAGTCCTGATTCCTTCTGGTCAGACCATTGTCCTAGAAGGTTCTGCCAGAATAGACAGTCCAACTACAGTTCCATGGGTTCTGATTGAACACCCCCTATCACCTCTTCCTGGTGGTCTATGCGTCCAGAGTTGTGTCATCACACTTCCAACTCATGCTCCCTACAAGGTTCCTGTTCTCGTTATGAACGAGTCTGAACAAGATGTTCTCATTCCACCAATGACTGTAGTTGCTGATATCGGTACATCACCTACCATCCTGGCCCAGCATACCGTAAACACTTCTCCAGTCAAAGGAGGTCCCCAAAGAAGCACTTTGGAGTTAAACTTTGGAGAATCGTCTTTTCCACCGTCTTTTCCTGAATGGAAAGAGCGAGTAACATCCAAGCTCAATCAGATGCCTGAAGTGTTTTCTTACCACGACCTTGATTTCGGCTGTACGGACCAGGTAAAACACCATATCAAGCTTCATGATGAGACTTCTTTCAAGCTTCGAGCCAGGCCTATCCATCCCCGCGACATTGAAGCTGTTCGAAGTCATTTGCGGGGTCTGCTTGAAGCTGACATCATTCGGGAGTCAGAGTCACCATTTGCCTCCCCAATTGTTGTGGTCCGGAAACGGAATGGCGATGTTAGGTTGTGCATCGACTATCGTAAATTAAATTTACAAACTGTAAAAGATGCCTATGCCCTGCCGAACCTTGAAGAGTCGTTCTCAGCATTAACGGGCTCTAGATGGTTCACGGTTCTGGATCTAAAGTCTGGATATTATCAGATTCAAATGAGTGAAGACGACAAGGCTAAAACAGCATTTGTCACACCGCTGGGTTTCTGGGAATGGAATCGGATGCCACAAGGCGTTACGAATGCTCCAAGTACATTCCAGAGACTTATGGAGAGGTGTATGGGGGATTTAAATCTCAAGGAAGTCCTTGTATTTCTAGATGACATCATTATCTTCTCTGACACTTTAGAGGAACATGAGAAGCGCTTACTCCGAGTACTTAACCGCCTGAAGGAATTCGGCTTGAAGCTGTCCCCTGAAAAATGTAAATTTTTCCAGTCCAGTGTACGTTATCTTGGACATGTCGTGTCTGAAAGGGGTGTTGAAACGGACCCTGAGAAAATATCGGCTCTCAAATCCTGGCCAGTTCCCCGAAATCTTAAAGAGCTACGGTCCTTCCTAGGATTTGCAGGATACTATCGAAGGTTCATCAAAGATTACGCCACCATAGTAAAACCTCTCAATGTCCTTACTAGAGGCTATGCACCCATCCGTCAGTATAGCAAAGATAAAAGTCCTGCTGGAAAGTTCCTGGACCCGAAGCAGTCCTTTGGGGAAAGATGGACGTTTGATTGTCAAGCTGCTTTTGACACAGTGATTTCTAAGTTAACATCTGCTCCTGTCCTTGGGTTCGCCAATCCGAAGTTGCCCTACATCCTTCACACAGATGCTAGCATAATCGGATTGGGAGCCGTTCTATACCAAGAACAGGATGATCAACTCCGGGTAATTGCCTATGCCAGCCGAGGCCTATCTCAGAGTGAGTCTCGATATCCGGCACACAAACTTGAGTTTCTGGCCTTAAAATGGAGTGTCACAGAGACATTCCATGATTATCTTTATGGTGCACACTTCACAGTTGACACAGACAACAATCCTCTTACATACGTTTTGACCTCAGCAAAATTGGATGCCACAAGCCACCGGTGGCTAGCTGCGTTGTCAACATATTCCTTTAAAATGCAGTACCGTGCTGGCAAACATAACTTTGATGCTGATGCTCTGTCCAGACGTTACCATGAAGTGCCAGATAAGGCTACAAGCTGTGAAGAATGGGAAGTTGTGAACCGCCTAGCAGGGCAACTGTGTGACCCTGGTGAAGCTACTGAAATCTCCCCCGACATTGTGGATGCTATATGTCAGAGCAGTCTTGTCAGATCATGCTGTCCTGCTGACTACACTCGACTTGATGTGACATTAGTTGAGTCTCTTTCTGTCCATGCAAATATTATTCCGGACTGTTTTGCTGAGGAAGAGTTACATGGCCTTCCTGTCATTTCCCCTTTGAACCACGCTGACTTGAAAGAAGAGCAGCGTGCCGATCCAGCAATTCGGGAGGTCATTTACCAGCTTGAGACGGGAGAAAAGGTCTCTTCCACTGTCAGAAAGGAACTTCCTGAGCTTCCATTGTTACTACGGGAGTGGAATCGGTTAGAGCTGGAAGGTGGAATTTTATACAGGAGAAAACAGGACGAAGATGAACTTGTCTTTCAGCTTGTTTTGCCTCCAAGGTTGCGTTCTACGGTGCTGAAGATTCTCCATAGTGATATGGGGCACATGGGCATAGAGCAAACTCTGGATTTGGTGCGGCAGCGATTCTTCTGGCCAAAAATGGCAGCTAATGTTGAGAACTTCATTAAAACCTGTGGTCGGTGTATAAGACGCAAGACTCCTCCCGAAAAGGCAGCTCCTTTAGTGAATATTCAAACTAGTCATCCTTTGGAACTTGTATGTATGGATTTTCTAACGCTTGAACCGGACAGCAGCAATACCAAGAACATCTTAGTGCTTACTGATCACTTCACCAAATTTGCAGTTGCTATTCCAACTGCAAACCAGAAGGCTAAAACTGTGGCGAAGTGTCTGTGGAACGACTTTATGGTTTGCTACGGCATTCCAGAACTCCTACATTCTGACCAAGGCCCAGACTTTGAGTCTAAACTGATTAAAGAGCTCTGCGATGTTGCTGGCATCAAGAAAACTCGGACTACTCCATACCATCCCAGGGGCAACCCTGTTGAGCGCTTTAGCCGGACACTGTTAAACATGCTGGGAACTCTTGAGAGCAAGCAGAAGGCTAAGTGGAGGGAATACGTTAAACCTCTTGTCCATGCATATAACTGCACGCGGAATGAGGTCACAGGGTTCACACCTTATGAACTCCTGTTTGGACGATCACCACGGCTCCCGGTTGACTTAGCTTTCGGGTTGCCAGTCTGTGACTCTATATCTTCCTCGCACTCTCAGTATGTGAAGGACTTAAGATCACGTCTTGAGGAGAGCTATAAGCTTACATGCCAGAATGCTCAGAAGTCAGCTAAAAGGAACAAGAGTCGCTTCGATCAACGTGTAAAACCTGCAAGCTTGGATGTTGGGGACAGAGTCCTTGTTCGCAACGTCAGAATTCGAGGAAAACACAAGCTAGAAGACAAGTGGGAACAGGAGGTGTATGTGGTTGTGAAACGTGCTGGGGATCTTCCAGTTTACATTGTGAGACCAGAGACTAGGGAGGGACCTAATCGCACGCTCCATCGTGATCTGCTCTTGCCCTGTGGCTTCCTATCGGCTTCTGTTATGGAGGACTTTCCAGAAGATCTTACTGCTTAAAAACCCCATACTCGTAGCCAGAGTCGCAACCGTACTGACCAAGTTGACATCTTTGAGGATGAGGATACAGAGGATGTTGAACTTACCATCCTTGGGAGTTTTCCTCAGTCCCCAATGAAGTTCAGTGTGGAAGGAGTGAGTGGAGGTGAACATGACCCAACGACCTGTGACATTGTGGGTTCCGCCTTACCGACAGCCCTAAGTGACACTGAATCTGTTCCACCTTTTCCACAAAGCTCTAAAAGAAGACCTTCAATTGCAACCCACTTACCTGACATTGAAGAGTCTTGGCCAATCATTGGTGAAGATCCGTCTATGTTCAGTTGTGAGGTAGAAACTCCTGTGGAAGAGGCTCAGTTGGAAGAGCTTGGAAATTCTCTACTTGAGCCTATAGATGAACATGTTACAAGAGAGATGGCGCGACCTGTGGGAGGAGAATTGGAAATTCCTGTGGAAGAGATAACTGTCAATGTGTCTGAAGCTGAAGTGCGGGACTTGACAGAGTGTTGCGTCACTTCCTTTAAATACGGCCGCGCGCTGTTGTTTGGTATGTGTGTGCGCGAGCCGGTGTGTTGAACTGCTGAAGGTAGGCGTTTAGCCGTTCAAACATTCTATTAATTCAACTGCTGGTTTAACTATTATGTATGCCAACCTTTTAGATTGCCTCTACTTTTTCAAATGACTGCTGTTGAGTGACTTAATGATACAGGAACTGGTGAGTTTGTCACTGTTTGTTATACGGTGCTAAAAGTGTGTTGTATGTGGTTCTGTTAGCCGGCGCTGGCGCTGGCTGTACTTTAATCATACTGAGTTTGACTATATATACACATTTTGTGCCTATTTAAATGAGGAATACATTAATTAATCTTAATATTGTTATTGAATTATGAAGTCAACTACTCTTTGATTCTGAAATGTATTTTGAAGCTATTTATTGATATTTGTCTATTTATAAGAGTACTCTTGCTGATTGTTAAATTATTTATATTGCTATATGCAGTATTTATTGAATCATGTACATGATGAAACAAATGAATTGAGATTTATTATGATAATATGATGACTTTATTATATTGGATTATGGTGATATAGTTGTGATGCTTGGAACCAGAGTGATGTATTAATTGGTCATGTTTTGTACAGGCCAGGTTCTGTGTATTGATGGCGAGCCACTAGGCCCAACCTGATGCTTCGGAGTGCATGCATCTACCGGTGTGGTAGGAGGCACTGCAGCTGTGTACACACACACTCAGCTGCTAATTGACATTTACACACACTCTGAGACATTTGCACAAACCTTGGACATGTTTCACATCCACGCATTGGTACTGATCTTATGAACTTGTGCTATCATGGACTCCTTGGACTCTGCCTGTCTCGAGGGTTGTGTTTTGTGAATCACTGCTGCTTCAAGCATCCTTTTATGGTTGAGAGAATTCTGAGATCGTTGTATGCTCATAAATAACTTTGAACCTAGTACTACCTATGTGCACATGTAAATATTGTAAATACTTGTTGTCCTATATGTAATACAACTCACAATTGCAATGCAACCTTGACTCTGTGTGTCATTGAACTGCACCTTTTCCTCCTTGAGCCAAATTAGACTCTTCTGATACTGATGTACTATTTTATCTATAATTGTAGCAAGTTATATATGCTACATAGTCATAAATCTTTCCTAGTGCCACAAGTCCGAAACAAGTTAACCAACCAACCAACTCTTTCACAGAACAGCTTTCAACATTGACACCACTAGAACAATTACTGACAATTTCAATTCAGAGAAGAGATTGTCAAATTTGGGGAAACAAATTGAGATGCAACGCCGGACATCACATGTAAACCCATGATAGTACTACACAAGATCCTTAAACACTTTCCCCACCTAGCAGAATCAGACTGAAATTCCTAAGGGGGGCCTTTAAACCTCTGGTCTCCACAGAAATCTTTGTCAGATAATGGCACAGAAAACTGTCTTTTCTACATATATATGGACCAAAATGAACTCAAAAAGACTTATAAATGAATATCAGTCAATCGCTTCACTCCATATTCATTTATATGTAACCCACATGTTTAATCACTTATTGTGTATGTTTTTTTTATAACTATTGGATAGCTTAAGGATACATATTCATGTTTGGTGTGTACGTTTTTGAATCTGTTAGCTTGAAACAGTCCTGACCATCAGTTATTTGTCAAATGTATCGTATCATATTCTTGTTATAGGAATCATGTCCAAAATTAGACCCTGCAAGAGGGGGAAAATTCGGACCACATGCTTGATAAGATAACATATGATTTATGATACCCCCGAGCCAAGACAATATCTGATTGGTCAAGACAACATTTTAGGTGTGGCCAACAGGCCAGTTTAAATACTTAGGACACCATAAAATCTTGCTTTTAGTTTTAACTTTGCTTTTGCTATCAGTCATGCCAGCTTTTAGTATGCTTTTAGTTTGCTTTTAGCTTTTAGCTTGTAGCTTTGCTTCCTAGCTTTAGCTTTTAGCCATGCTTTTAGTCATCACTGTTAGCTTTTCTTTGAGCGCGGTTCCAGCGTGCTTCGGCTTGCACGCCTGCTGCTACTTAGCCACGATGAGAAGAAACACCACCTAGTCTCGTCAAACTTGACTTCTTTTCTTTTCCGTTTGAGAGTTTCGTGTTCTGAGTTAAGTTTTGTAACCGAGTTCAACTTCAACCAGCCACACAACTCCGCGTCTTCAGCCAACGCCCCATCACGGGCTTCCCAGGACGTCATTTCAGGGACTACTGAACTTTCAGCCAATCAGCAACATCGGGAAACCCCCTTTCAACTCCCTTTACACAGAAGACACAAGTAACTTTACCTCCAGACTCTGATCTTTACTGGTGTATCTAATATAATTTTAACCTCATTGAGGAACTCAATGCGAGGGCTAATTAAGTGATTGATGGTTGTTCATGTCTATGCAATTTAACGTATTGCTGTAGACTTGGGATTCCACATTTCCATTCTCTTAAACTCATCTTTCTCTAACTTTCGATCTTCCTGCAACTTGTGTGAATGTGTGAGTGTGTGCGTTTATGTGTTAGATTAGTTTATCTGTCTTAGATTTATCTAATAAAGCCTTATTCATATTGAAAAGAGAAGTATCTTGTGTTTTGTGCTTACAAGTTAATGTCTTAAACTGCCGATCTTGTTACTGTGCTAATTGATAGTGTTTTCACTATAGTTTGGATATTAATATCCAGCGCAGATTTGATGTTAAACGGCTCGTTCAGTGAATCGCAGGGCGTCTCAGTGATCAGTCGTGAAACAGTGATTCTGTTCAAATTCCCTTTAAAATCTTAAATGATTCCCTTTGAGCTAAATTGACCTGTTTCACTTAAATTAAATAGAGTTTAGGTTTAAAAATATGTGGAGTTTTTAAATTGCATCATTTTAATAATGTCAGCAGGTTTTGAAATCATATTACAATGATGTATTTTTCTTTACTTCACCAGGTTTTTTTTTTTTTTTTAGGAAAACAACATAATTTGAGGATACCTTTCTCATTGTTCACTCATAAACTGAGGTGCATAAACTCAGATCAATAAGGCATACAATCAATCAGTTCCAAAAATAAGATTTCAAGTTTTTGAAATACATCCACTTTTAAATTCAGGCTGGTCTTTTCAGCAGGACAGACTGTTCCAGAGAAACAGTTCCTGTAATAAGTGAACATTAATTACTTTAGATAAGAAAGTGACTGCTAAATGAATCACCATCCATTGTTAGTGAATACATGTGTCATCTTTCTACAGTGAATCTACTATTTTCACGCCAAAGAAACCAATAATAAACGTATTATGTAATACTGATGTCTTGGCAAGTTGCGTAGCCTACACAATCAGACACAACATCGCACAAAGTATATGAGCCAGCATCTTAGTTCAGACTGCTTTTAACTGTCACAACTGAGGGAGGAGGCGTACTGCGCACTTGTTTGATTCGTTCTGTAAATAGCATGCAAACAATGATGGCGTCGGACATAAAAATAGCATGCAATGACAATGCCATGGCTTTGTTCTTGTTAATAACACGTTTCCATGAAATTGACTTGGGCAAATGCTGGGCTTTGGCTTTATTAATCAAGCTCTCTGATTAGTTTTGCTGCTAAATCCCTATATAAACTTAAAGACTAGCTGAGCTCCACATCAACCTGATGTTTTATGTTATAGGAGGAAATACTAATTTGTTTGCCAGGCAGCTAAGAAAAGAAAGGCAATTGGAAAGGCATTCAAGATTTACAAGTGGTTTGCAGTTGTCATGGTTTAGTCAGTTTTACTGTGTGATAACTGATATGATAAGCTTTTGGTAATATGTTTTTCTGTATTTTTAAGTAAAACTCTCAGAAATAAGAGGAGCTGCTCACAATTTTCTCACTCAGAGCTAAGAACTTCCATAGGGGCTGACTTGGGCTTAATTGAAAGCCCAGTGTTCTAGCAAAGAGAGTTTCTGTCAAAACTGTATCCAAACTTTTCATGTTCTGTATTGCAGATCTTTAATCAAATAAATGTAATGCTTAGTCTTGCATAGCCAGACCTTTGAATAAAAAGCATAAGATCTGCTCCACATTGCATGTTAATTAGCTATCAGTTTTTATATTTCAGGATTTAAATAATGTCACATTAATTTATCTCTGCAGGAAAACAGTAGTAAGTTAACTTAGCACACAGAACTGCTAAGTTCCTCTGAAAAACTGGATATGATTTGATGCAATTAGTCTAGTCTGCTAAACTTTGGCAAATAAGGTGTTTATTTCATCCCCTGAAGCATTCATTTAACGTCCCAGTACCTAATGTAAGGCAATGCCGTAACCATGTCTTGAACACTGGGGGGACCTCTAATCACATTCAGTTATATAATCACATAATTTATTCTTCCTATATTTTAAATTCAAGCTGTTTAAATTACAAAATATTATTGGTTGGTTTGTGGTTTCTATAATAACACAGTAAAATGTTTAGCTATCATTAAAAAAATAAAAAGTTGCTCTGGAATTATTTCTATGAAAAGGAAACACCCACTACCTTTTTGGCCATTTCTAGTTATTGGAGGGAGACCTGGTCCTGATGTAAGGTAACCCAAAGTTTTGTGTGTAATAATACGTATCATGGTGCACAGTGTTGCCTGTGATAAACTTCAGTGCGCACATGCTATTGGGACTAAGCCTACTTGTTTGTGATCTATTATTTTATATTTGCTTTGCATTTTCCCTGCGCATGATCTTCCGATGAGATTAAGTCTTTTAAAATAAGTCATATACTGTAGGAAGTTTGCACCATAATACTTCCTACTGCACCTATGACACATTTGTAGTTCTATTAGCACTAAGCATTTCATTCTTCCAGTTTTTGGGGCAAACATACCACAGAGCTCTTCTGCAGTCAAAACACGCTATAAAGCACTTCACATCTTTTCATGTCTTTCCTTTTTTTTCTCTCACTCTATTTATCTCTCTCATTCACCTATTGCATCTCTCTCGTTCCATATGTAGCTCTCCCTTTGGGTTTCACACAGCTCATTATATGGAGGTCCTGCTGCAGAGGCAGCAACAGTCTGAAAATTTCATTAAGAATTCATTGATGAGACCACACTCATGTGGAACACTGTTTACCCAATGATGGAGCCTCTAGTCTGCAGTGAGGGTGCCAGGCTCTGACGGTGTGGTAAGTTGGATAAATTACATTACAACAGCCTGCCCATTATGGGCAGGGGGAAACAGACCTGTGCTTGGAGGTGGGACTGAGATTGGGCTCTGGATTGCTCAGTGCCTTTTGAACCAGGGATACTCAGACCTCAGATGTACTGCTGACCTGAACAGTGTGGTTAAGCTTAAAGGTTTTAACATCCTGTTGGCTTATATTGCCTAAAAGGTCATTTTTGAGTCATTTGAGACTCCTCTTGAACTACTTCCAAAGTCAGTATACAGTCAGTCAATATACTACAGTGGCTTAATGTGCAACTCCTAATGCCAGAGAGTTGCATAAGAAAACGTTAGGAATTATTGGCTAATTTAAACCTGTTATTATTATTATTATTATTATTTTTATTTATTTTTTGGAATGACAAAAATTGACACCTCATCTGTACATTTAATTTTCAAAGACAACAATAGTAAGTGTCAATAGTAAATCATGACAAGCATTATAAAACAAAATTATATATATATATATATATATATATATATATATATATATATATATATATAATTTTGTTTTATAATGCTTGTCCAGTCATGCCAGTAGTTGTGAATTCTTCTTGCCTGGTCAACATATGTATAATGTATAATAACATTTTTGCATTAGACTTTACTTTTTACTATATGTACATTTGCTTTTTACACAGTTTCTCCTTTACTTTCATAATTTTCAATGTATTATTATTTGTTACTCATTTTATTATTATATTTTCCACACATATGGTTATTTTTCATCAAATCTTAAAGTCAAAAGACTTTAGACATAATACATTTAATGAAAATATCACTTGAATTACGATGTCTCCATTTATAAATAATAATATTAGACATCTTTATCATTATTAGAATTATTAATAATAATTTATCTGCCTCGCATTTTGAGTGCAATGCACACATCTGTTGGATAGATCCAAGTCTTTACATTTTTCCTTGTCAATAATCTCTAGAAAATGTTTGCTTCCTGCATTTCATTATGACAAAACATCTCGCCTATCTCACCTATGTTAGTCATTTAGAATTTATTTATTTTCACCAATGTCTACAGTAAAAAAAAAAAAAAAAACACACACACATACACAAACTTCATGACCAAATGTCACAGAAGAAAGACAAATGCATGTTGATGATCACAAAATGAACGATATACTGCTGGCCTAGCAGAATAATTGACGGTTTAGTCAAGTGGTCTGAAACACTCTCACACTGGCTCCAGGCCAGCAGATGATCCTTACTGTTGAACTCTGGATTATCAAAATCAACACAGTCACAGTGAACGGAAATTACATGCTCTGATTGAGCAACCAATTGACAGGCAAGAAAATTACTGCACTGGCCTTAGCAAGATCAAATTTGATTCAGAGTCATTTATTTGGCCTTCGGTCACTTCATACTAAGACTATCCTTGTCAGAATAATGTTGCACTGTGAATTATTGGACTCTTCTTAGATAGGGTACTGGCCATTATCTTCCCTAGCCAGATTGCACTGTTTAAACAAGGCGAATATCAAAAAAGAATTAAGATCTAAGTCTAATAAAAGAGCAAGAGCACTTCATTTCATCCTCTACTTGTGACATTGTGACAGCTTTAAAGCTGAAGCTCTATTAATTAGAGGGGAAAAAAACTATAGAGTGTAGTGACATGGTTAATCTTTAAGAATTTAAAACAAAACACTGAAAAGTAGTAAAAAAAATGTAATTGCTAGTCAGAATACTGGTTAATTTTAATGTACAATTTTTGGTTTGGTTTTGGTTTGGTTAAAATATTTGATGTACACTTTATAAAATCACAGGATGTGCTATAATTTCTTTGAAGTTAACATGTACAAGTATTGTAATGAAAAGTGGACGTCTACTAGCAGCAAGAAGCAAATGAAGAATTTATCTGTGTATTCCCCACTGTGTCAGTGTGAAAAGACTGTTCTGTGCTAATCCATAGGGCCTTGTTGTTAATTATTTTGGAGTTTAAAATGTGAGTAGTCCCTTTGAAGATGGCTATAAAACAAAAATAACATTTTAATGAACAGTCTGTTCATCTCACGTTAAAATCTCTAGAATTAGCACTAATTAATTACTCTGTGAGACACATATCATGTTCTGGGACGTGGAAATCCCAGTATTGTTCCATTTCAGAATGTCACATACTCATGCATATTTGTCTGTATCTCTCTGAAACATTATGACATGATGATAGCTTAAGTTTATAATTTATAAGTAGTTTATGTAAAATAAACTCAAAAATAAAAATAAAACATACTTTTTATGTACAACCTTATTATTTTAAATCAAACTGCATAACACAGCTGTTCAAATCTCATTGCTAGTTTTACTTGATATTAGTGCTGCGTTCAACACCACAGATCATGACATACTCATAGATCGATTACAAAACTGTACGGGTATTTAAGGGCAGGCTTTAGGTTGGTTTAGATACTACCTGTCTGATTGATACCCCAGGGAGTCATCTCAGTTATCACCAGTAAAATATGGAGTGCCACAAGGATCTGTCCTAGGTCTTCTGCTATTTTAAATATACATGTTGCCCCTTGGTAATATTATAATAAAATAAGTTATGCTGATAATACTCAACTATATATCTCTACAAGAACAGATTAAACTTCTAAATTATCTAAACTAACAGAGTGTGTTAAAAAATGTAAAACATTGGATAACCAATTATTTTCTCCTAATAAATTTGTGTAAGACATGTATATTACTTACTGGACCAAAAAATATTACACATAATCTTAAAATTTGCAACTAGAAGGGTGTATTTTTACTTCTCCTACAGTCAAAAATCTGGGTGTAATATTAGATAAAATCCATCACGGTCCTTAAGGTTGCAAACCTCTGGACTTTTGGTAGTACCAACAGTAGGATAACAAAGTCCACTAAAGGAGGTAGAGCTTTTTCGCATCTGGCTCACAAACTCTGGAATAGCCTTCCTGATAATGTTTGGGGTTCTCTCTGTTTAAATCTAGATTAAAGACATTCAAATAATGCATCTCATAATCTTGTACTGCAGTTATATCTGATCAAATGCACATTATTATTCTTTAGCTTGGGTTGAACAAATCAATTTTGCTTGGTTTGAACAGCTCAGAGGACCTCAGATGATGTCAACCATGAAAAAACATACAGAACTACCAAATTTTGCTACAAGTTTGATTGCATCATATAATAATGTTAATAGTGTTCATCGTCTGTTTGATTACATCTTTAATAGATTTTTCTGTACATTTCTGCCATATGTACATTAACTGACAGTCAACACTGATAAGTTACTACTTAATATTGTAGAAACTTAATTTTCTGTAAATTTCCCTTGCAATGATTTGTAAAGCTATAAAAATAAACTTTAATTGAATTGAATTGAATTGAATCTCAACATGCTGGTTGTCATGAAGGGCTGACCTGCTCCGTGTACTGTAGAATAAAACTTTTTTTCACTCTAGTGCATGACAACATTATTCATATCTCATAATTATTCATGGCACCACATGACATTTTCCTAAGACAAGCACTTCAAATGCTCAGGCACTTGAGCAAGTTGATATTTAGCTAAAAAAAGCATATTGAGTGTTGTTTGCATTGCATTCCCTCCAGTGCTAATGCTACAATGCTAACATCAGCACAGCAAGCATTATCAGGTGAGAGTTGTGTAAATTAGCATCCCATAATAGCTCAAAAAGTTATTAAGAATGTTAAAGCGCATTCAAATATTTGTTGTTGAAAGTGTCACCTTATCACTAGTACTCCAATTTTAGATTCACTGTGGGTCAGTTCTGTGGTGCCATTAGTTAACTGCAATGTAATTTGGCCCAATACTGTTTATTGCGGACTAGTTTCTGTTGTGTTTGTTGTGTTGTTGTGTTTTGTTGTATATATATATATATATATATATATATATATATATATATATATATATATATATCGCTCAAATTTATATGTTTGTTTTGATTCTTTGATGGCTGAATTTGTTCAATCTATCTCTCACACACAGGCTGCTAAACTGCTGTCAATTCCGCTCGAGTTTGTCTCTACAGGGTCGGCATCATCTAAAAGGAGCATGTGAATCTGCAGATGGCTGTCCATGTATTGACAGGCGTCTGGATTTAAAGTTGATTATTACTGTGACTGACACAAGCAAATGGATGGTCATACTGCAGATGTTTAGGGCTTAGATGAAAGTGTGACGTGTGATTTGCAGGCCTTACGGTTTTCTCAAGGTTTGCTGCCATATTGAGATCATCATCATCATCCTCCTGCCATCTGACAGCAAGACATCCACCCACTCACAAAGTCAGACCTTTTTCTGGTTGAGCAGTTGGCACTGGGTGTTCATTGTTGTGTGATATTGTAATATTATAATTCTGAATAATCAGCTCAGGAAAGTTTACTACCAAAATGATTTTTGGTTAACCTGGTTTTAAATAGCGATCAGCTGTTTGGTCTGTTTTCTTAAAGCTCCGGTATACCTGAAGTTCTCCTTCACTCTTAATAAATAGAAGATTAGAACTCATGATAAATGGGCTATACTGGTCCGATGATTCCAGTTCAACACTCTATTTTTTTTTTCTCGTATCTAACTGGACTCAGTCCAAAAAAAAAATAATAATCTGAAAAGATTTCTATGTCAAAGAACATGGAACCCTATGCACATGTCTGAAGGTGAATTTCGGAATGCTTTTGCTGGCAAAAGGTTTCAAACCAATGCATCTAACTACAAAACACCTTCTTTTTTTGCTAGATTTTGTTTGAAATTACATCACACACATTCATTTCTCATATTTTGAAGCCATTAGTAACTGTTATGGTATCTCCAGTGCTGCTTGTTGAAGGTTAGTGTTATGCTGGTCTCGTGTAGCCAGACTGCCCAAAAGGCCATATGACTGACATGTAAAGCAACCATTCTGTCAAATCATGTATTGGTACATGTAAATATCCCCAGAATAGACTGGTGTGTAAAACCATTAGAAATATTTTAAGGAGTCAGCACACACTTTACATATTTCACATACTTTTGAAAATCTAAAATTTAGTTGACCGTTATAAATACGACGACTTTCTTCTTCTTTAATGTGTACTTTCACATTATAACCATTCACATATTATTAACATTTGTACTTTTTGTCATCACGTGAGACAAATAAACTGGATCATTAGTGTAAAAAAAGAGTTGTGGTACTGAAGTGTGGAGTAAAATATTTAAAACACTTCAAAGCTGTTGACTCCTGACAACATTCAGAGTTTACAACTGTGAACGGTGACACAATATATCAAAATGTATTAACTCAAAATTAATTTATTATTCATGATTTTCCTGTCATAAATCAGCATGAGATCTTTTGAATTAATGAACACTGCTTAAAACGGAAACTGTATAATTCTTTAGAATCTGAATGAATTGCGCTAAAGGCACAGTGTGTGCAAATTTTATTTTATTTTTAGCAAGGTGAGTGGCACAATGGGGGTTGTTTTTGGAGTTGTACTTTTTTGTTCTCTGATGGAGCACCACTTTCTCATTTTGTTTTCTTCAGATTTCAAGTTAGAGGAGCTCTCAGGCAATTCATCGTGAAGGGCATGATAACAAACAAAGATTGATTGACTCAGTACATAGTGAGGCCAGGTGCCACTACAGATACTTCAAACACTGCATTTAAATGCTAATATCTCTGCTACAGACCCGGCCATGTGTCCCTCCTAAACTATCCTAAGCTCCAGACAACAGCATGATAAACCGCATGGGATGTCTTCCAAAATGTTTCATTGGCACGGAAACATATTCCTAAAAAACTATCCAGTTTAATTGGAAGACTGAGGGTATTTCATAAAAAATAAATAAATAAATAAATAAAACAGATTACAAAAATGTCAAGAAATTAGTTATTTATTCTTAAACACAGACAGACACATTTAGCATCATGTTACTCTGTTGTTCCAGAGAGACAACCTAGCAAATGGTCTGTCCACACCGATCAATTCATTTTTCTTTTTTTCATTGTTTCTGTTGTCATAACAAAAAAAGAAACAACAACTGTGCTGTCAGCAGCACTTCTGGTACAAGAGAGAATGAACTGATGATAGAGCAGGGATGCTTTGATACTTATTATTTTCATGTTAATATCAGATAAATGGCCTTTATTAAAGCAGTATTTAGTTGAAATAAAAATTACCCCCAACTAAAATTAATAATTTTAAAGTTTCAATTTTAATTTAGGAATCACAACATAATGTACAGTATGAAAAATGTATATTTTGAGATTTGCTGCAGATTTAACAATGCAATTAACTTATTAATGCTTTAAAGGGATATTTCACCCCAAAAAATATTTTCAAGAATGATGAAAAAAAAAATCTTTGTTCTGCAGAATGATGATGACAGAATTCAAATTTTTGAGTCAACACTATACAGTGCCAATGGTAATCTGAAAAAAAAAAATAATAATAAATAATAATAATAATAATAATAATAATTTTATATCAGCCAATATGAAATCAGTATTGCAAGATGATAGATTAGTTTACTCTCACTTCGTAGACTACATTTTTTTTTTTTTTTTTTTTTTTTTTATAGTGAAACTGCATTATATTGCCGCATTTAACTACCAATACTAAACAATATGTAATCATTTGGAGGCTCAGGGATTTCTGAAAAAATTTATTTTTTTATGAAAGAGTATGTGTCCGTTTCTGATGAATGAGAATGCAGACTGTAAATCACTGATATTGGTCTGACTGCACTTTTTCTTTTTCTTTCCCCCCCCCTCTAGATTTGGCAGCTAATTGTTCCAGTTTTGATGGACGGTTGATTCCCTCCTTTCAGTCAAGGAATTATAATTTTTTTATCTCTCTCTCAGGTCTGGCTGAATGCCTCATACCAGTACAGCACAATGAGGCTCAATCCAGGAGGATCTAATCAGTGGCAGCACAGCCAGATGTCTCCCGGAGTAGAGTCCAAAGCAGGCTATACATCGATTGTGTATGCTGGGTGAATCTTTGTACATTACATCAGGGCCAAAAATCATTAGCAAATTGCCTTTACACAGACATCGTACAACCTTGAGGATATAATTATTTTTATTTATTTTTTTCTATGAGGACTTTGAATTACTTTTATGATATGCTCATTAAAAGTGTGAGCTAATTAATCTGATGTCCATTGCAATTTTGTCCAAATGGATAAAGAGCCCAGTTCTCCATCATCCGTGAACGCTTTCTGTAATCTTGCATTTCATTGCATTTCGCCTTAAGGCATCCAGCACCTAGCCCCGTCCCTCTCTATTCATTGCCCGTCTTTTGATCGCACTTGTGCAGAAAATAGGCTTTTCGTTTGACAGTGTCGCAAAGTGCTGTCTTTAATACATGGTCATGTGCCATGATATTCTTTTCCATTGTGATTCTTTCACATTCACTTACACAAGCTTGAATGAACTATAATGGAACAATATCATGGCAAACTGTGTTCCTTGTGCATAGCGCACTCCATGTCTGTGTCAACAGAAAATAAATGACACTATAAAGATATCTAGTAGCATTTCCTGATTCACTGTGAATTAATTCATAGCACATGTAGGCATGTAGGCATGTAGGCAGCTGAAATGAGCCATTCCAGAATGCTACATGGATACATGTATCTGTTTTTATGTTTTCAGCTGTTTCATGGTGTATTCTGCTTTGATGGATACATGTGTTGAAATCAGTTGATTATTTAAGGCTGACAGTATAATGGTGTGACTGGTAGGGTTGAATAGAACTGTAAGACCCGTGGAACACACACACGCATACTGTATATATATATGTATATATATATATATACAGTACAGACCAAATGTTTGGACACACCTTCTCATTCAAAGAGTTTTCTTTATTATCATGACTATGAAAATTGTAGATTCACACTGTGGAATTATATATGGAATTATTTACATAACAAAAAAGTGTGAAACAACTGAAAATATGTCATATTCTAGGTTCTTCAAAGTAGCCACCTTTTGCTTTGATTACTGCTTTGCACACTCTTGGCATTCTCTTGATGAGCTTCAAGAAGTAGTCACCTGAAATGGTCTTCCAACAGTCTTGAAGGAGTTCCCCGAGAGATGCTTGGCACTTGTTGGCCCTTTTGCCTTCTGTCTGCGGTCTAGCTCACCCCTAAACCATCTCGATTGGGTTCAGGTCCGGTGACTGTGGAGGCCAGGTCATCTGGCGCAGCACCCCATCTCTCTCCTTCTTGGTCAAATAGCCCTTGATGCCTTCAGTGTGACTCTACAATTTTCATAGTCATGAAAATAAAGAAAACTCTTTGAATGAGAAGGTGTGTCCAAACTTTTGGTCTGTACTGTATATATATATATATATATATATATATATATATATATATATACGGCGAGAGTGATTTCACAAAGTACAACATGTTCCTGGATCAACATCCTTGTTGATCATGGAACAACATTCCAATCAACCAATTAGAATTGAGATATAACTTTTAAGAAAATATCTGTTTTAGGCTTACAGTCAGGGTAAGGTGCTTCCACACCCTTGTTAATCAACTATCATTTCCCACTGATTTAAGGAATAAATTATGGGTAGGGTTAGGCTTAGGGGTAGAGATTGGGTTAAATCAAATTTTTGGACAATAATGTTGATCCAGGGTCATCAAGAGATGTTGATACAGGAACATGTCTTACTTGGCAAAATCATGGCGACCATATGCATACAGGTACATCTCAATGAATTAGAATGTTGTGGAAAATTTCATTTATTTCAGTAATTCAGCTCAAATTGTGAAACTCATGTATAAAATAAATTCAATGCACAAAGACTGAAGTAGTTTAAGTCACATTTGATAAAGATCCACCAATTCACTCTCAACAAATTAGAATACTTCACAAGACCAAGACTGGCCTTCTGGAAAGTATATTTATTTACTGTACATGTACTCCATACTTGGTAGGAGCCCCTTTTGCTTTAATTACTGCCTCAATTCGGTGTGGCATGGATGTGATCAGTTTGTGGCATTGCTGAGATGGTATGGAAGCCCAGATTTCTTTGACAGTGGCCTTCAGCTCATCTGCTTTTTTTTTGGTCTCTTGTTTCTCATTTTCCTTTTGACAATACCCCATTGATTCTCTATGGGGTTTAGGTCTGGTGAGATTGCTGGCCAGTCCAGCACACCAACATCATTGTCATTTAACCAACTTTTGGTGCTTTTTGTTAGTGTGGGCAGGTGCCACATTCTGCTGTAAAATTAAATCAGCATCTTCAAACAGCTGGTCAGCAGAAGGAAGCATGAAGTGCTCCAAAATTTCTTGGTAAACGGGTACAGTGACTTGATTGACAGATGACATTGCACCCCAAATCATCACAGACTGTGGAAACTTAACACTGGACTTCAAGCAGCTTGGGCTATGAGCTTCTCCACCCTTCCTCCAGACTCTAAGACCTTGGTTTCCAAATGAAATACAAAACTTACTCTCATCTGAAAAGAGGACATTGGACCACTGGGCAACAGTCCAGTTCGTCTTCTCCTTTGCCCAGGTAAGACGCCTCTGACGTTGTCTGTTGCTCAAGATTGGTTTAACAAGAGGAATACGACAACTGTAGCCAAATTCCTTGACACGTCTGTATGCCTTGACCCCAGCCTCAGTCCATTCCTTGTGAAGTTCAAATTATTGAACCGATTTTGCTTGACATACCACCATTTTCAAATTTTTGAGAAAGTGAATTGGTGGATTTTTGTTAAATGTGAGCCACAATCATCACAATAAAAGAAACAAATACTTAAACTACTTCAGTCTGTGTGCATAGAATTTATTTAATACACAAGTTTCAAAATTTAAGTTGATTTACTGAAACAAATTAACTTTTACACGACATTCTAATTTATTTTTTTTATAAATTTTCTAATATATATATATGTGTGCATGTGTATGTGCTCTTGTTTTTGTGACATATCAGGACACAAATCTGTATAATGACATGAGTATGACACAGGTATTACAAGGAGAGGGTGACTTATGAGGACATAACCCATGTCCCCATTTTTCAAAACGCTCATAAATCACACATAATGAGTTTTTTTGAGAAAGTAAAAATGCACAAAGTTTCCTGTGAGGGTTAGGGTTAGGTGTAGGGCCATAGAATATACAGTTTCTACAGTATAAAAACCATTATGCCTATTGGATGTCCCCACTTTTCACAAAAACAAAAGTGTGTGTGTGTGTGTGTGTGTGTGTGTGTGTGTGTGTGTGTGTGTGTGTGTGTGTGTTTGTGTGTGTCTCACTGGTTACGTGAACACAAGTCATACACATACAGTATAATATAATCTATTTTTCAGAGGTATTATGGGATATGATAGTTTGAGTCATATATTAAGTAGTCTTTTTCAATTGCTTATTTTTTATTCTTCTGGGAGTTTTTATAGCTGACTAGTCGGTTACAAAATTTCTATTTAAAGATTAATGATATGAGACATGGCTGCATCCACCCATCATAAATCATAAAAATAGAATATAGAGATGCAGTGTGCAGCTACTGCTGCCTAACAATATTATGTTTTTTGAAGTTTACTTTTTGTTTTCTGATGGAGCACTGCTTTTCCATTTATTTTTCTTCAGATTTCAACTCCTCTAAGTTGTGCAAGAAATGTAACTGTATTCATATATTTTTGTTTTTTTAAATTTATTTATTTGTTTTACCTCTGATTCATGCAACATTCGAACTGTTAGAACTCTCCTGAGCACTCCTAATTGAGATTGTAGATATAGTTTCAGTGGTCCATTTGAGAGATAGGTGGCAGTAATGCACTTATAAGCATGCGATCCATATTAAAGAAAGAAGAAGACGACGCCTCAAGCGACTGCTGTTGAGATCTGCACAGGAGTACGCGCTCAGGAGAGTTCTAACAGTTAGAACATTATATAGCATTTAAAGATGTAACCTATAGCTATTGTGGTGGTATCATTGTCATTCTTAGCTAGTGACAGGCTTTTCCAGGTTCAATCAAACTATCAAGAGCTCTTGTGTTGAAGTACATAATCTATCAGAAATAATAGTATTAATCAGCCAGCTAATTTCAGGACTTCGTTTGCAAGATACTTGAGATGGTGTGCAGAAAGCTGGCATCCTAATGCACACAACTGAAGGGTGTTTATGCGTGCTTATCACTGGCAGTAGAGAGGCAGCAATGTGAAATAAAGTGTGGTTAAAGAACGGACAGACAGCTTTCATCTGAAGGCTCGGTGACCTCCACAGCTGTCACACACACTCCAGACTCATTTCCAGCTCTGCTGCGAGAGGAGTGCCATCACCCTGCAATTACAGCAGAGGAAAACAGAGTTGATTTCTGCGCTCATCTGTTGACGCCTGGCCACTTTAGAATACATATAAACACAACGAATGTATACGTCACTCACTCATGCAAGCAAACATACACACATCCTCTCTGTGTAATTCCGCTGTGAGCTTTTGTTTTTGCCAAAACCTAAAAAGAAGCCTAATATTTTCTCATCACCTCTCAGGAACAAGTAATAAATAAACAGGAAAGAGAAAAAATAAACAGTGAAGTAAATTAGTTTTCCCTTATTCATTCTGCAGATATCTAAAATGCCTTTCTGTTCGCTGTCAGCATTTCTAGTAATTTGCTGCCCTTATATTGCTGGTACCTGGCTGACCCTTATGAAAAATGTGCATATAAATAACCATAACTCAGATTGTGCTGTTCTGTAGGCTGAGATATTGAGCAAAATAATCTAATTTAGCATCTGGCACGCACTTAAACTATATATAATGGATTGTCAATGCCCAAGAAGTGAGCTTGCAGTCACTCCACAAGTCACTCTGGAGAGTTTAACGTTCTATTTTACCTGTTCTGAGCACAAAGACTCGACCCTTCTCACCGGATGCCAGAGTACAGTAGCCTAACATGATAAAGCCGGCATGAGAATAGAGCCTTACAGAAAAAATGAAAACACAATCATAGCCACAACCAGAGTTGAGGACAGCACAGGCTGTGATCTAGAGCAGTGGTTCCCAAACTTTTCCATTCCACGACCCACCTAGACAAGTGTAATATATTTCACGACCCACCAAAATATTAAAAAAAAAAAAAAAACAACGAGTGAAATTACTTTAAACCTAATCTTACTTAAAATTTTTATGACAGAAATTAAGTATTTAAGAAAAATAACCATTTTATTTTAGAGTACAACTGAAAATTTCACTACAAATTTACAAGTTTTAATTTTTGTTTACTGGCGTTAAAATATGTAGTGTCCATAAAAACGTGAAGCAGGCTCACTCCAGTGAAGTGTGATCTGCGCTGCTGTGTTTTGTTGCATTCATGATCCTTCCGTGTGTGTCGGCGAGAACGGAGCACAATCCAACACTTTTTTAGAAAAGCATAAGAAGCAAAGCAGAACTATCTAAAACAGTTTGGAGATTAAAATAATTGTGAAATAGGTAAAAAAAGACCGATTGAACCTTTTAATGACATTGCTCTGAGACCTTCAAAACACGCAACGCACACGGACTTAATTGCAATTTGAAAATCACACTAAGGATATTGCAGTTCATTATTAATGTTGGTGGGCTATATCGTTGTGATGAGTGGGTTCCCAGTTCCCGCCTCCTTCTTCCTGTGATTGTGAAGATTTTAATGTTTTACACTGGTGCCGAAGCCAGGGAGGAAGGAGGGGCGCGCTGCCGAAGATCCTTCGCCGCTGGGGTGAATCCGCAGTGCCATCGAGCAGGGCGAAGGAGTCTGCCGCCGAGGGTGCTCGATGTGGTGGGCTGGAGTGAGTTGCCGGGGGGGGGGGGGGGGGCGAACTCACTCCAGCCCACCGCCTCGATGACTCCTTCGTGGAAAGAGGTGGGAACCGGCGGACAATCAAACAAAGTTTTAATAACCAAATAAACACAAAACAGCGCGACAGCCCCTCTCGGATGACTGCCGTGCACAAATAAAAAACAAACACAAAATAAAACCCAGGCCTGGTCCTCTCTCGTCCTTCACTGTCATCGCTCCTCTTTTGTATCTTTCCGATCTCCTCCGTGGTTCTTGAGACCGGTGAGTGTTGCTCATTTCCCAATCACTCCACCGGCCTAGCTCTGTTCCCATGGCACTAGGCCCCGCCCCACTCGTCACATTCGTGCAGCCCTAGACTGAACTGTGTTAGTGTCTGTGTGTCATTGAAACGCAAAATTAGCTGCAGCCAAGTGACTTTGTGCGACCCACCTTGTTCCATTCCGTGACCCACGAGTGGGTCGCGACCCACAGTTTGAAAACCCCTGATCTAGAGAGGGTAAAAGCCACAGGGATGTGATAAGAAGCTCATAAAACAGAGCTGTCACCACTATATAGTTTATTACTGCAGAGTGTCTCGTCGGCAGCTCTGCTAGCCAGCCCCGTTTTGTACGGGAACTCTGTCCCTGGCTAGAGAATGACCTTTCGGAGTGGTAATATGGTGGGAAAATCCACTATACACTCAAGTCAATAAATATTCTCAAGGCATTTTTAAATCTCTGAAGATTTATTATCTCCAAAGCAAGTTGAAGAGGGAAGATGTGATTTATGTTGGGCCAGTGGGTAATTGAGGATTAGTCCTTAATATTTTACTTAGATCAGAGGTCAGGTCGTCTTTAATGATGGTGCTAAAATAATTGATTTGCTCATCAAGAATGAGGATACATGGGGAATGAGGTTACAACTGTGTAAATCTCTAGAGATGATCAGTATCAGAAGTGATGTAGAGTATTGTACATCAGGTAATTTTCTGCTGTCTCATGGAACTGTAGAACTGGGCTGAACTTTATTGTCTCAGCTGATAATGAATATTTGAATTTAGGAATTTACTTTATTTGTCGATGCTCATTTCCTGTATTTTTGTATTTATATTACCTGTGCAGTCATCTAACAGCTACAGTTTATCTTTAAAAACACTAATACTGACTTTAAGTAATCTTTATTCAAAAGTCGAAATGCATTCAAACGTGGATTAAATGTTATAAGGGAAATTAGGCTCTGTCTACATAAGTGTAAAATTATCCTCATATACAATAGTGTTTTCATTGCATTTAAGAAACTATCTCTGTCCACACTACACAACAGCAAATGCATGTCACACGACCATTCATAACGGGAATGATGTTATTGTTTACATGGTCATTAACATTCAATATGCAGAGTATAAGAAGGCAACCTTTAGCCAAAAAAATTTAATGGCTAATGCTAAAGCTGCGGCACACGGAAATGACTATTTTTAGAGTTTACCATGAAAAAAAATTGCTGTTTTATAAGAGAAGTCACTGACTTTTTTTTAAGCAACGTTACTACAAATTCATTCCTATGGTATCCATAAACGGTGACTGAGTGTCGCACAACTCTGACTGAAATTTAATGACGTCAAGGTTGAAATTTGATTGTTATTATGGCATATGCGATCCAATTTAGCTGCTACGCTTTCTTCAATAGTAAATAATACAGACCCTCTCATCTTCCTAGTAGTCAACATTTGAAGTGGATCAAAAAACTTCATCAAAGTTGTCCCAAGACAAGAGCACATTTTGGTTTCATGTTTTAGGATAGCACTGATGAAAGGTTTTGATCCAATTTAAATGTTGATTAATGTAAATCACCAGTATAGATACATTAAAGTAATGTTTTCTAATAAAGAACCTCCAGAATAAATTAGTTATTTAAACAAAATTTTTATTCAAATCTTAAATTGAATATCCTGTTCTCTTAATGTATTTTAAAATCAGTTCAAATAAATAAAATCAGTATAAAATATATAATGGAAATTAGACATCATGACATTCTAGTTGTATCTTTTTGTCAGTGATTTTCGACACATTAGTATATAATTTGTATATCCATTGTGACAAGTTCGTGACGAACCTGCAACTTTTAGTTGCGATCACATGAATGAACTGAAGTGACCAATCAGGAGACAGACAAAGGATGACGCAGATGGTATGAACAGGAAGCAGTAAGGAAATGGAGAGAAGGGATGGTAAACGTAAAGACTGGGGGGACCGACAGCAGACAGTCATAGCTCACGGTTCTCTTCATTCACTGCATGAATCTTTCGTCTGCTACTAAAGATCTGCGTGGAAGTGTACATTACTAGTAACGCTAATGAGTCAAGTCAAGTCCAAACGTGGAACTTTAACAAACGCATACTTCTTCGAGTTGGTCAGCCTACAGTCAACAGAGGGAACAAGCCAAAAGGGATTTAATCGCCGCATTTTTGGAACCTTCAGACACCAGATGCCGAGCGTTGCCGGTTTTAAAGCCTTACCTCAGGTACTCACTCCAAATCCATTCCAATCAAGCCCAAAAGTCTCCTCTGTGGTGTTGTGCATTCACGTCAGTGATAAACGCACATTACGTTACACATACACACACACACACACACACACACACACACACAAACGAACATTCACAATTACTCATTCTAACTCTTTCAAGATACGCTCAGAGCGAGCGCTTTTCTTTTGTTCCTGTTTTGTATGATTATTTTTGAGCGTGACGATTTTGCATATGAGTGTGATATCTTGAGTTAAACTTTGCAAATCATGGACTATTGATTACTACGAGCCTACAACACTCGACCTACATCAAAGTCATTGTGATTCGTTATTGTAACCTCTGCTGTGAGAAATGTTTTTTTGTTGTTGTTGTTTTGTAAAAGAATAATATAAATATTTACACTAAATCTTTCTTGTGGGATGTTTTGTGAAGAAGATTAATACAATTTGTTTTTGTGTAACTGGTGGCTTATGAGCTATCCCGGTATAAATTATTATGTGAGGTAGACCTTAATTCTACCTGGCGCCTGAATTAATTTAAAAAATCCTTTTGCAAGGGCGTGCCACCGTTACATAAATGGCGCCCAAACAGGGACCCTTACTGACTTGAATGTATAATACTATATTTTTTTTGTACCTTCAGATATTCTTATAATTGTGAGTCTATTATTTGATTTTGTGAATTTAAATTTGAATGTTTTTGGGAAGATTGTATGACTTCTGTGAATAGTGTTAATGAATTGATAAGCTTAAATGTAATCCTTTAACACTGCAAAAAAAAAAAAAAAAATGTTGTTATTGTTATCACTTCTTATAATTTTCATGTAAAAAAAATCATTTTTTTATTGTTATAACTGTGTGGTGCTGATTTTGGAACCAACTGTTATTTTTGAGGCCTATGATAAGTGTTTTTGATAAGTGGTGAAATGACAGACATAAGGGTGTGGCTTCTAAGCTAATGGACAATTGAAGTGATTTTACATACTCACCACACACACATTGATAAACAATACCTTTCTTGAACTTTTATACATTGACTGATACACACAATACATGTGTATTGATACCACCCTCCCCATCAACGTTGGTGGATATTGATCCTCCTCCGGACATCCCTACGCCAAGTGGGCAACCCGGGCAACTGCAGGATCCACAACGTTACACTAACCCACTGCCAAGCCCTTCCATTTTCTACTCCTCACCCACACTGCCCAACAAACTTCCACAGGGATGGAATGTCCGTTTTGCTTCTACACCACCACCACCTGCCGACAACCTCCTTGACCAAGGCCAACCCTGGGAGCAGGTACTGGATCCTATGCATCTGTGCACCTCATCTGAAACCACTTCTCCAGAAATACAACATGGCTTACCTGGTTCCCTACCTGGTTTCTTTCCCACGCCTGGAAAAGAAATGCAACATCTTACTACACAACTACAAGGGAATTGGGATCGTCTGTTTGAAAGTCAAACAAATCAAGAAAAGATTGTAAGTGAACTTACCTATGAACTAGCTTCATTTTACTGTCTAAAATGAAAAACTTTCTCACTCCAAAAACTCTAGAAATGGCTGTTCATGCATTTGTTACATCGAGTCTAGATTACTGCAATTCTTTATATTACGGTATATCTAAATCTCAAATTGCACAACTTCAGCTTGTCCAAAATGCTGCAGCCAGACTTCTTTTAAACTGTCGTAAACATGAACACATTACTCCAATTCTTAGATCCCTTCACTGGTTGCCGATTTCTCAGAGAATAGACTTTAAAATTCTCCTCTTCATTTATAAATCCCTTCATAACAAAGCTCCTGTCTATTTATCTGAACTTCTTCATCCCTATACTCCATCAAGAAGCCTACGATCCTGTGACCAGGCTCTGTTGGTGGTCCCTCGCGTTAGGCTAAAGCGTAGAGGGGAGCGTGCATTTGTGGTGGCTGGGGCACGACTCTGGAATACCCTGGCTTTAGAGATCAGACTGGCCCCTTCCTTGTCTATTTTTAAGTCCTTGCTAAAAACTTTTTTATTTTCCTTAGTGTACTGACTACTGTGATATGCTAAATTTTGAAATGGGTGGTTTTACATTTTTGTCTGGTCTATTTTTCATGTATGTGTAATACTCTTGCTCTTCTGTAAAGCACTTTGGTCAGCCGGGAGGCTGTTGTAAATGTGCTATACAAATAAAATTGAAATTGAAATTGAATTGAAACTAAAACAACTGACTCACACTGGTGGGCAACTGGATGCTTTCACTGTAAAAACGAGTCCAACCATCAGCAACTCTTCACCACCTTAACTGCAACAAAACAACAAGAAGAAACCAAGACTGATCAATTAGTTAAAGCCATGAGAATGCTACTAACAGAGAAACTACAAAAAACTGAAGCTACCATGGGTACTGAATTTCGCTTCATGGTGGAACAACTACAACTGGAGTTACAGCAGTACATCAAGACCACCCAGCGAATTTTTCAAAAAGAGCATAAGCAACTGACTGCAGAAGTTACCAAAGGTAACATCAAGTTGAATGAACTAGACAAGAAGATAACTGAACTTCAACTTGAAATGAACAGCCTCAAAACAATCAAGGTGGATATAGAAAGACAAAGTGAGTCCTCATCTACAACCCCACCTAACATACCTGCTGCACCAGTAGTAAGTCCAGCACATCTACTAACTCCTGCCATCAAAAGTGACCATTTAAGACTGACTTTTCCTACTTTTGGAAGATCATCTGATGACACTGACCCACTGCTATATCTAGCACGATGTCAAGACTTCCAAGCATTACACCCTCTTGCCGACATTTACATTTTAGCAACTTTTCGCACAGTCCTACATGGCACAGCAAGAGACTGGTGGGAGGTCACTAGATCTTCCATAGACACGTGGGATGAGTTTAAAACTGCATTTCTTTCTGCTTTTCTATCAGAAGATTATGAAGATGAGTTGGCGGAACGAGTTCGTACCCGAACACAAGGAGAAAATTCGAGATTTTGCTTTCACATACAGAGCCCTCTGCAAACGGTGGAAACCAACCTTGACCGAAACGGAGGTGGTTAAATTGATTCTCAAGAACATAAAACCTCACCTGGCCAGTCAGTTATGTAGTCGTGTCGTGTACACAGTGGAAGAACTCGTAAAGTTGGGTCATTAACTGGAGAAGGACTACGAGCAACAACAGCAGTATGAAACTTGTGTGAGTAAACCATCATTCCCAGATGTCCCACAAAAGCCCACAAACAGAACTGCTGACAAACCATCTTCTGTACGATGCTGGAGATGTAAAGGATATCACGCACCTGGAAACTGTCCACATTATTCATCCACTCCTGAGAAACCACAGCACCCACCTGGTAACAGAAGAGCATTTCAACCTCACAAACATGGCAGCCAACCAACCAGTAATGCTGTAACTGCTACAACCATACCTAAAATGAAAACAACCCCGAAAATACCTTAATCTCCATCACCAATCATTCTGCCACAGTTTGTAGTGCCTGTCTGCATTGGTGTTTGGGCAGGAAAAGCTATTGTGGACACAGGAGCAAGTTATACTATGGTGCAGGAGGGAAAAAAATGTACCCCACATGAGAAACTGCAACCTTGCACTTTGGGACCTTTGTATCTGGCAAATGGAGAAGCTGAAGTTCCTTTAGGATGGATACATCAACAAATTAATAAACATTATCATTATTTTACTTTACCCATTGCTGTCCTTTCTTCCAAGGCCCTCGCCTATTCAGTAGTTTTGGGTTTGGACTTCATATTCTTTAGTGGCATGCAAATCAACGTCATTGACCGACAATACTTTTTCAAGTCAAATCCAGGAGAACAACATTTGTTTCAACCTGGAAATGCTAATGTGCCTGCAAGTTGCAAATCCCAACGACAAAGAAATAAAAGAAAGCTGCAGAGTCTGTCCTTACTAAGTTCTATATCTCCTCAATCCACACCCATGTTACCATCTCCTGATATTACCAACTTAACTCTGATTGAAAATGCTGTGAATGATGCCCACTTACCTCCTGATGGTAAACAGCAATTGCAGGAACTTCTAGAGAGGAACACTCAAGTATGCACACTTCAACTTGGTCATACTGATGTTTTGAAACATTACATCTACACAAGTCAGCAAGTACCCATTAAACAGAAACCTTACCGCATGCCTCCTCTCAAGCAAGCTCTGGTAAAAGAACAACTGGAAGAGATGCTTAAGACAGGAATTGTGGAACCATCATACTCCGGTTGGGCTTCTCCAGTCGTTCTTGTCCCCAAGAAAGATGGCAGCATGAGATTCTGCGTGGATTACAGGAAGTTAAATGCCAGAACCGAAACAGATGCTTACCCGTTGCATCTGATCTCAACAGTGGTTATTGGCAAGTGGCCATAGACCCCTCAAGTAAACCAAAAACTGCCTTCATCACTCCTTCAGGACTTTTCCAATTTAACGCTATGTCTTTTGGGCTTAGGAACGCCCCTGCGACCTTCCAAAGGTTAATGGAGACGGTATTGGGGAAATTGCGAGGAGAACGGTGTTTTGTTTACATAGATGATATAATCATCTATTCATCAGACCTAAATCAGCATCTACAAGACGTCTTCCATAAGCTACAAGAAGCAGGTTTGACCATCAACTTGAAAAAAAGTAAATTCTGCCTCCAAGAAGTTTCATTCCTTGGCCATGTTGTGAACACTAAAGGTATTATGGCAGACCCAAGCAAAGATGAGGCCATTCGGTCTTATCCAGTACCCACCAACCTTAAAGAGGTACAGCGGTTTCTTGGACTAGCCGGATGGTACTATCGATTTGTGCCAAATTTAAAAAAAAATCCAGAACCAATCCTTTCACAGTATACACAGACGGTAGTGGCACGGGTTTAGGAGTTTTGTTAACCCAAAGAAAAGAGCAAGGAATGGAAAAAGTTATAGCTTATGCAAGCTGAAGCTTAAACCCAGCAGAAACAAACTACTCCGTCTGTGTAGACTATTTCCCTCGGTGGGTTGAAATGTTCCCAACGCGTAAAGCAAATGCACAAAGCATTGCTCTGATTCTCCGCAAGGAAATTCTTACCCGTTGGGGTGTGCCAGACTTCATCTTGTCCGATCGAGGATCCCAATTCGTATCATCACTTTTCAGAGAATTGTGTTCAAAATGGAACATTGCACAAAAATTAACGACAGCGTATCATCCACAAACGAACATGACGGAGAGAGTGAACCGCACCTTAAAATGTATAATTGCCTCTAACCTGGAGGAAAACCACAAAAAATGGGACCAGTACATACCTGAGCTTCGTTTTGCTGTGAACTCCGCCATCCAAGAGAGTATTGGAATGTCACCTGCAGAATTGCAACTAGGCCGAAAGCTCCAAGGTCCAATGGACAAACTGTTCCGCCCTCAGGAAAACAACCTCTCACCATCTGATCCATCTTACGATGTGGTAAACCAAATAGCTCAGCTAAAGGAAAGAGCTAAAGAGAATTGCCTTACCGAGTAATCAAGCAGATGGGTCCAGTCAATTATCAAATTGTTTTGGAATCAACGGGCGAAGATGTTAGTTACTCACGTCTGTAATCTGAAGACAGCAGACAGTCATAGCTCACGGTTCTCTTCATTCACTGCATGAATCTTTCGTCTTCTACTAAAGATCTGCGTGGAAGTGAACATTACTAGTAACGCTAATGAGTCAAGTCAAGTCAAGTCCAAACGTGGAACTTTACCAAACGCACGCTGTTTCGAATTGGTAGCCTACAGTCAACAGAGGGAACGAGCCAAAAGGGATTTAATCGCAGCATTTTTGGAACCTTCAGACACCAGCTGCCGAGCGTTGACGGTTTTAAAGCCTTACCTCAGGTACTCACTCGAAATCCATTCCATTCAAGCCCGAAAGTCTCCTCTGTGGCGTTGTGCATTCACGTCAGTGATAAACGCACATTACGTTACACATACACACACACACACACACACACAAACGAACATTCACAATTACTCATTCTAACTCTTTCAAGATACGCTCAGAGCGAGCGCTTTTCTTTTGTTCCTGTTTTGTATGATTATTTTTGAGCGTGACGATTTTGCATATGAGTGTGATATCTTGAGTTAAACTTTGCAAATCATGGACTATTGATTACTGTGAGCCTCCAGCACTGGACTACATCAAAGTCATTGTGATTTGTTATTGTAACCTCTGTTGTGAGAAATGTTTTTTTTTGTTTGTGTGTAAAAGAATAATATAAATATTTACACTAAATCTTTCTTTTGGGATGTTTTGTGAAGAAGATTAATACAATTTGTTTTTGTGTAACTGGTGGCTTACGAGCTATCCCGGTATAAATTATTATGTGTGGTAGACCTTAATTCTACCTGGCGCCCGAATTAATTAAAAAAAATCCTTTTGCAAGGGCGTGCCACCGTTACACCATATAGCCATTTATTTATTAATAGCTATTTGTTGGTTATCTCCCATAATATGAAAGCAAATTTCTGCTCAATTTTAATATCAGCGCATCTGCACAACACACTATTTTTGTGCTATACTGTTACATGACAACAAAATTAAATTTAGTTCATGTTAAATTTAATTTGCTTATGTTTAACTTTACAGGGGCTGACAGCATACAGTACACCTTAAGGATAAAGATCAGTAGGCAGGAAATAAGAATGAGATGTATTGCTTTACAGCAATGGAAGATGTATCCTTTAAGGTAAACGTAAAATTTTATGTTGTTCAGGAGTGCGGGTCTTAAATAATTTTCTTTCAATTGCATTGTAGCTTTAGATCTATGCAGCTTATCGTAACATTTGTCATTGACAGTAAACTGTGAAAAGCTTTTACATGAAACATTAAATTAATAACTGTCATGCAACAACACAGGATGCTGTTACTGTTGTGCATGCTGTGTGTTTTAGTAGGTGGCAAAGATGGACGGCTCTGGGTCATGGCTCGTGTCACATAGCAGCCTGACTGGCAGGTGTCATGGCACTTGTCAGATGTGCGGTCTCAGATGTTTCCAGCATCGCTCTGCAGATACCTCCACTGGGTGCTATGTGGCAGTTGTGTACTATGCCATTACAGCCAGGGTTACATGCGCCTGTCACTGCAGTGACAGGAACAGGCTTCTTCGTTTTGCCGCAAGGTGCTTGGCACGATAAGAGAACTGCGTCTTTCTGTCAGGGTTTGTGTGGGCAGCCGTTTTCTTTCCCTCTTCATTTCAGACATCTCATTGCTACTCATTGTTTGTGCTGGGTGGTCAAGTGGCAGTAGGAAATGAATAGATTTTACAGGAGTACCAGCTGTACAGCATTGGCATATTTATTTTTGTATTATTCTAATGAGGCCGATAGATGAATGAATCAAACACACTCTTCAGCTGATCATGGGTGGGAGCAGAATTGGTAGGAAGTCTCATACCCAGCCATAATAGAGGTAATTTTTTGCCTTCGGTGGGGAAACAAAGCAAATAGTGAGAGGAAATGTATGCACTCTTTTAAAGCATGTAAAATTCATAGGAATGAGATTGTGCCATATTCTATTTAAACTGAAGATGGAGCAGAAAAAGCAGCAGTTGCAAATGGAAATGAACTGACAGATGCCAAAACACTTTTAACTATAGAGCACAAGCCCAACAATAGATCAACTAGATGGATAAATTAAAAAAAAAAAACAAGAATAAATCACAATGGTATTTGCTGCTATATCTTAATTTATTCTGTTTAACAATCTATTATTATTTTAGTTTGTTTTCCTTTTCATTTCAAGCTCAAGAATATTAAATACCCAGATTATTTTGCTATGCCAGGGCTATTGTCTATGAAATTTTAGACATGCCACTCAGAGCATGCAATGACCTTTTTCTTGGAGAGACAGAAAACAGAGTGTGATTCAATATTCAAATGGGAGAGCTGTCCTTGCAGCGTAACATGTCAATACACAGAGATGGTTGGCCAACTTGCTGTATTATTGCCGCACATCATTTTAATGCAGGGCACGCTTTGACCCATAATGCCCATGTGCATTACATCTTCATTAGGTCTATTATCTGAGCCCTCACTGACGCACATCTCAGAGACCCTGTCCTCATTGACCTTTCTCAAATTTGCCCTTTGTTCTCTCCCTTTACCACATGCTAAATTGATAGTTTAAGATGCCCCAAATGACAGTGCAAAAGGCTTTGTGGCAAACTTTGTGATTAAACGTGTGCATGGGAAGAAAAGTGAAAGCATATTTAGTAGAATGTAGTCTGTTTGTTTTGGTAAGATGCAAGACTGGAGCAAATATAGATCAGCATGAGGATGTGAATGAATAAGAAACAGCTGTGTTGCTGTGGGAATGAGGTCATTGTCGGATTCATGACACCTGCTTAATCAACAGGTCTGGCGAAATGTCAGAGAGTTCGCAAGTGAGCATTAAGGTAATGTAAAGAGGTCAATTTTCCACTGATTTGCTGTGAAATGGCAGTGTAATGCATGTAAGGTGCTTAAGGACAATTACACTTGTCAAACCAGAGAGCAATTAGGTGTGCAGCCCACACAGGTCCAAATGAGCCAAGTTGGACAGAACTGCACTGCAAATGGCAATAAGGGGACAATGATATTATAATCAGTATTTCTAGGCATGTAATGTAGTCGACCAAATGGCTATGTAACTTTTGTATTAGTTCTCTATTACAACCCATTCTCACTCCAAAGGGGTCAAAAACCGAAGCATGGTCAAGCGCCCCTAGCGTCACTTTTATGACGCCAAATGTGCCTCTCGCCGTCGAAATATCGACGCACTACGACCTTCATTGCTTTCAGTGGGAAACTTTTGGCGTCAGAATTTCGACGCGAGGACATGAGACATTTATCGCTATGAAATCACGTTCAAGAAGTCTCATTAGGCACACATCGCGATACTTGCTATCAGTTCCACAGTTTGGGTGAGTAGTCATTAATACGCTCTTTTAATGCTTTTTATAAAATGTATTCTGTCTTCTTTTTGTCGCGGCTGTCTTTGAGTTTCATTGTGTTTAAATAAATGAACACAGCTGCTAATTAGTGTGATTAAACTCTATCTGTCACGTGACGTGCCATAGACCTTCGATCTGTTTTATATTAATTTCAGGTTCAATGATGTAAGTTGTATTTGTAGTAACACCATGGTAATCATGACACTTACAATAGTAATAAATGAAATGTGAAGTTAAAACACAGTAAACGGGACATTTACCATGTTTTTACCACAGTAACTGTAGTTTTACTATGGTATATTAATAATCAATACAACAATACAATGATCACCAAACCAGCTATGTTTGTATCACTGTAACTTTAGTGTTTTTGTGTGCTTTTATATGACAGATATCACAGTAATCATATGTTCTATACCATGCTTTTAAAACATTTTATGGTAAATCCAAAAAAAAAAAAAAAAATTAAAAATAATAATAAAAAATTTAATTTTTCATCTTGCAGTTCATTCATTTCAGTTTATATCTAAATGTTTTGCTCACAGATCAGTATTAACATTCTGTATATAATTCAATTTTATTTTCTCTCCCCTTTTTTATTATTTTTATTTTTAGCTGAAAAGACGTAAAGGAAGCAGTCAGCCCAGTGGTGTTTCTGGAGAGGTATTCCTTCAGAAATGGAGAAGTCAGAAAGCTGCAGAGGCAGACATTTGCAGCAGTAAGTCTGTGATAGTTTGTCCCTTTTATCAAACATTCATGCTGTTATAATCTGTACAGCATTTGTTGTTTCTTAAACTGTTGCCCTGTCCAAATACCCACACTTGCCATCTTTGCACTTGACCACTTGATTACTTATTTTGACCCAATCCAGGTCCTGGAGAACCCCAACACTGCACGGTTTTGGTGTCTCTCTTATCTGACAAACACACTTTTGAGGTCTTGGAGTCTTCACTGATGAGCTGATGAGCTGAATCATGTGTGTTTGTTTAGGGAGACATCTCAAATGTGCAGTGTTGGGGTTCTCCAGGACCAGGATTGGGAGCCACTGCCTTATGGGACACTTATGTGTTTACAGAGATTTTTAATATCTAATTATCAATATTTCACATACTGTACATTGGACAGCTTTCCGTGACCTCTTGTGAGATCTCGGCAAAAAGTCTGACGATTTATTCCAAAACATGATGTATGATGGGATACACTAAGCGTTGTATAGTGCTCTGGAGCAGTATTGGAGAGCTTTAATGTGTGCTAAGGATGCTGTGCTTTGGCATTATTAAGACCGGGGACAGTCTTGTGCACACACTGTCACGTACACACACTCTCAAGTGTCCAAGACTGCAAGTGTGGGTATCTGGACAGGGTCAGAGTCTTAAAAATGAACCCTAAACACAGTCGCACATCACAGTCTTAATAATTCAGTTTAAAACTTGTATGATATTGTACAAGCCCTAGGACTGTCTCATCTGACAATATCAAAAGAATTCATATGACTATAGCTTGCTATTAATTACTTGCTTTTAATAATGGATGCATTTAACATTTAATTATACAGCATCTTTACAGAGGCTGCTTTTATGGTCTAAACAAAACCCAGTGTAATGTATAAGTTGCACGTAATTAATAATATTTCCTTCCTTTCTGTCTCACAGGATTGTTTGCAGATAATGCTGTTCTTCTTTTTCAGGTCTACAATATCGAGCTTAACAGCTCTTTTAAGAGCCAACCCTCACAAACCTTCCTAAAAACTAAAAGAGCTATTACTGAGTCTCAGCGAATCTTGCCATGATCAGCTCTTATAACATATAATTATATCAACATATAATTATATGTTTAATTAGCAATATTAATTGCACAAAGAGTAAGTAGAGATTATCTTGTTTCACAGAAGAGAAGGAAGACCAAGGAAATTATTTGCTCAGGATGAGAAATGAAGAAGGCCATCTTGTGCTCAAACAAACAGAAGTCCTCTGGTATGTGTGTATTGAAGCAATGCTGTGTTAGGGGCCATTCACATATCGCTTCGCGCCCTTCTTGCCACTTCCCGCCGAAACGGGTGTGGCCCAACCTATAAAAGGAGCTCGAAAAGGCTGACTCACCTGATTTATTTCATCGCCGAAGCGAACCAGAGTGAATCGTATGCACGGCAGAGAACGCAGTACTCGTTCGCTCTTCTAGAGAGAACCGAGGTTACGTTTAGTAACCGAGTACGTTCTCTTACGAGAGCTCTCTCGTACTGCGTCTTAGCTAAGACGCTACGGGAACCCGATGTAAAACGCCGTGCGCGCAGGGATCACACACCAATAAACCTGAAGCAACGCCCAGGATTTACAGTGCACAGTCACCTGAGGGACTCACAGAGAGTCCGGGATAGAAAAGGGGGAAAGCCCTCCTTCCCATATCTAGCAGCATCCGTAGATGCGGCAATATGACATCACACAGCCGAGGCAAGGCCTGACCAATGTGGCAATGCGGGTCTTACGCAATACTGCCCATATAACAGTCGGCAGCGCATAGCGCTCATGAATTCAGAATTCCCCTCAGGGCCCTGATTCTTCTATACCGACAGCAGCCTTGCTTGCAAGGCGGGAACCTCCAGGTTATAGAACCTGATAAACGAGGCCCAACCCGCCGCCATACATATATCCTGCAAGAAGATCCCAGTAGACCACGCCCACGACGAGGCGACGCCTCTTGTGGAGTGTGCTCTGACGCCCAACGGGCACTGAAGGCCCCTGGAAGCGTAAGCTAACGCTTTGGCGTCAACTATCCATCTGGATAGAGTCTGTCTCGAAACAGCCATTCCTTTGGAACGTCCACCGAACGAGACAAATAGCTGCTCCGTCTGCCGAAAGGCAGCAGAGCGAGACACCTAAGCTCTTAAAACCCTGACAGGGCAAAGAAGACTCGAGTCTCCATCCTCCCCTGACACCGGCAGGGCAGACAGGGCAATAACCTGAGCCCGAAACGGTGTGTTGAGGGATTTCGGCACATAACCGTGCCTAGGTTTGAGTATGACCCTTGAGTCATTGGGCCCAAACTCCAAGCACGACTGGCTCACCGAGAGCGCGTGCAAATCACCCACACGCTTCACAGAAGCGAGAGCCAACAAGAATACTGTCTTGAACGACAGATGCTGAAGGCTAACCGATTGGATAGGCTCAAAAGGGGGACCCTTCAAGGCCTCCAAAACCGCCGCGAGGTCCCACATAGGGACTGACGGAGGTCTGGGAGGATTCAGCCTCCTAGCTCCTCTGAGGAACCGGATGACTAAATCGTTCCTTCCTATTGACTGACCGGACGCCGTTTCAGAAAACGCCACGATGGCCGCCACATAAACTTTGAGCGTGGATGGGGCTCTGCCCTTATCCAACAGCTCCTGTAGGAAGGAGAGGACCTCCGTCACCTCACAACTAAGGGGTGAATAACCTCGAGCTGTGCACCAGCTGGAGAACACCGACCACTTCGAGGCATACAGACGTCGTGTCGACGGAGCTCTAGCCTGAGTGATGGTATTTAGCACTCCCACTGCAAGATCAGCGGGTAACCGTTGAGTGCCCATACATGTAGGGACTACAACTCCGGTTGAGGGTGCCAAATCGAGCCCCTGGCCTGCGAGAGGAGATCTCTCCTCAACGGTACCGGCCATGGGGCGACATCTGCTAATTGCATCAAATCTGGGAACCATGGTTGGTTGGTTCTTCCAAAGAGGTGCCACAAGCAGTATTGAACATGTCGTTTCTCTCACCCGTTCTATCACCTGCGGAAGGAGGGAGACGGGAGGGAACGCATAAAGCGGGCAGCACGGCCATTTCCATGACAGCGTGCTTTCGTTCTTGGAAAAGAACGCGGGGCAGTGAGCGTTTTCGTGGGACGCAAAGAGGTCCACCTCCGCCATGCCAAATCTCTCCCACAACAGCCGAACTGTTTGCGGGTGTAGAGACCATTCGCCCGTAGGGACATTGCCTCTGGACAGCCTGTCTGGACCCAGATTCTGCAGTCCAGGCACATGCACTGCTCTCAGTGAACGCACGTTGCGTTGAGCCCAAATCAGGAGGCGTTCCGTCAGCCTGTACAGGTTTCGGGACCCGAGACCGCCCTGGCGATTTATGTAGGACACCACGGACATGTTGTCCGAACGGACTACGACGTGGTGATCCTTGATATGGGGACAAAAGCGCGTCAGCGCGTTCTCCACTGCCAGCATTTCCAGGCAGTTGATATGATGGAGCTTTTCCCGTTCTGACCATAGGCCAAAGGACGGTCTGCCTTCGAGCAGCGCTCCCCATCCCGAAGTGGAGGCGTCTGTCGACACCATTTTCACACTCGGGGAAGTCCCCAGGCTTACACCTGATCGGTACCAGCCGTTCGCTGTCCAAGGTGCTAGAGCCGCAACACAGCTCTGATCGACCTTGAAATGCAGCCGGCCAGACGCCCACGCTCTGCGCGGCACCCGAGCCTTCAGCCAGAACTGCAGGGGGCGCATGCAGAGCAGGCCCAGCCGCAGAACCGGAGATGCTGAGGCCATGAGACCCAGCATCTTTTGACAGTGTTTGAGCGACACAGTCGCGCCGCAGCGGAAAGAACTCGCTGCGCGCTGAATGCCCATCGTGCGCTGTGGTGACAGTCGTGCCGTCATGGAACACGAGTTCAGAACTATACCCAGAAACAGGATCGTCTGACTGGGGTTCAGCGAACTCTTCGCCCAATTGACACTGAGGCCGAGCTTCTCGAGGTGATCGAGTAAAACGGCCCTGTGGTCCACGAGCTCCGCTCGTGATTGGGCCAGAACCAGCCAGTCGTCCAAATAATTCAGCACTCGTATGCCTCTGAGTCTGAGAGGAGCGAGCGCTGCATCCATGCACCTCGTAAACGTACGAGGAGCTACGGACAAGCTGAATGGCAGGACTGCAAACTGGTATGCCTGGCCCTCGAAGGCGAATCTCAAAAACCGCCTGTGGTTTGACGCTATCTGTATTTGAAAATACGCGTCCTTCAGATCTATTGACATGAACCAGTCCCCTCCGTGAATCTGCGCGAGGAGCTTCCTGGTCGTGAGCATTTTGAAACTGCGTTTCATCAATGCCTTGTTCAGCTGTCTTAGATCCAGTATGGGCCTGAGACCCCCGTCTCTCTTGGGCACCAGAAAGTATCTGCTGTACAGCCCCCCCTCGCTTTGAGCTTGAGACACAGGCTCTACAGCCCCTTTGCTCAACAGTTTTGATATTTCGGCCCGAAGTATGTGTGCTACTTCTGTTTTGACCGTAGTTTCGACGTGCGCTGAGAAGCGCGGTGGGCGTCGAGAAAACTGTAGCGAGTAGCCTCTCTTTATAATGCCTAGCACCCAATCCGAAACCCCTGGAAGCGCTGACCATGCATCTGCATGAACGGCTAAGGGCTGGATGTGACACGCGCTCTGTTGACTGGGCAACGGCGGCGATCGAGTGTGCTGCGCATCTGAGGCGGGGAGCGCGCTGATCACAGCGGGCAGATCGCTCATCCTCGACCCCGTTCCGGCGCTTAACCGACTGGAGGGAGGCTGAGCGGGTCCCGTGGGACTCAATATATCTGCGAGTAACCGTGGGCTGCATGTGTGCACTTTTACCACTTTACCAACTCGCCGTCTGCCTGTGCAGAATGTACGTGCACGGGCCTCGTTTTTACAGAAGCCCCGCGCCGTAAGTGACATAGTGTATGTGGGCACTGGGAAGTGGGCACGTTTACTATGCGGCGCGCTCGACCGATCTGTGTCGATCTTATGTGCGCCAGCCCTGTGTGCAGGGCTGTGCTTACATGCGGGGATGGGCACTGGGTAGTGGGCATCGTCAATGCATTTAAAGCACCATCGGCCGTGGCCGGACGAGCGTGCACGGGTTTCGTTTTTACAGAAACCACATGACGCGTGTGACATAGTAATTGTGGGCACTGAGGGGTGGGCACGTTTACTATGTAGTGTGCGCGACCGACTTGAGTCGACATTATGAGCACAGGCCCTGTGTGTAGGGCTGTGCTTACATGTGGAGATGGGCACTGAGGAGTGGGCATCGTCACAACATTTATAACACCATCGGCCGTGGCCGGAACACCAGAAAAAACACTGTTTTTGTGAAACATCTGGGTAGCCGTGATAACGGCTTTTGTGTGCAGGCAAGCGGGCACTCGTGCAGGCTTGCGCATTGCAGAAGACACTGAGGCAGTCGCAACTCTTGGAACTGCAAAAGCGGCGCGCTTGGGTGAGAGCTCGGCCGCAGCGGAACTCGAACACCGGCGCTTTCCCAGCAGTGCTAGGATGCTTTCGGGGCTTCTGGCTTCACCGCAATCCTCTGCCGCGGCTCCCGCGGCGCGGGGCGACGGCTCGAAGAGCGAGAACGGGGTCCCGAGCTGCGTTGCTGACGCTGTCTTGATGGCGCAGCAGGAGGCGGTGGGCGTGACTTAGAGCTCTGTGGGGCCGGTCTAGAGCGGCTAGCTGCAGAACTGGAGTGCTTCGGCAAGAAGTGCTTGAACGCCTGTGAAGCTTTCTGGTCCTCGGCGAATCTCTCCACAAACTCGTTGACGGAAGATCCAAAGAGGCCGGCAGGAGTTAGCGGAGCGTCAAGAAACGCAGCGCGCTCAGACTCCTTGATGTCAGAAAGCGTCAGCCACAAATGCCTCTCAGCCACCGTAGCGGAAGCCATAACCCGTCCCATGGCCTGTGCAGCGGACTTAGTAGCGCGGAGGGAGAGATCCGAAGCACTCCTCAGATCCGCGAGACAGATCGCTTCAGGTCCCATCTCATCCAGCTTGCGGAGAAGATCGCCCTGGAAAATCTGTAGCGTCGCCATGGTGTGTAACGCAGACGCAGCCTGCCCAGCAGCAGAGAATATCCGTGCGAGCAGCGATGACGTCATGCGGCAGGCTTTGGATGGCAACGCCGCCTTAGTCCGCCGTCCAGCAGAGGGCGGGCAAAGGTGCGCTGCTATAGCCTGTTCCACCGGCGGAAGTGACAGGTAACCTCTGTTCTTAGCACCGTCCAGTGTGGAGAATGCTGACGAAACAGATGAGCGGATTCTCGCCGAGAATGGAGCGTCCCAAGCCTTCGCCACTTCTTCGTGAAGCTCAGGAAGAAAAGGGGCGTGTTTTGAGCTTGAGGAAGAGCGCTCATCCGGAAGATAGCTACCATCCAGCCGGGAACGTGAAGGGGGCGCTGGTGCAGACCACTCGAGGCCGAGGCTCGCCGCGGCCAACGAGAGTACACGCATCAGCTCCTTATCGATATCCCCCCGTCTGCTGGGCCTCTGAGCAGCGGGCGCGAGATCCACGGAGCTCGCCCAACCCTCACTGCCCGAAGCAAGCAGAGAGCACGTGTCTTCTTCCTCCGACGCGGGCCTGAGATCCACTTCCTCCGATGACGCGTTGGCAAGCAGCGGACGCTGAGCATCGGGAAGCGATGCAGGGGAGACCGGCGAAGCGGAGGGAACCGGCGAGCTCGGCCGAGCTGGAGGCGGTTCTGGTAGGCGCTGCGAGCGGCGCTTCTTACGGCGCTGCGGCGCAGCGGATGATGCAGGTTTCGAGAAGGATGCCAGGCGAGTCCTCAGAGTCACCATAGGCATCAACTCGCAATGAGGACATCTGCCATCAGCGAGCGCGAGCGCTGCATGGTCTTCACCCAGAGAGGAGACGCAGATGACATGACGATCTCCTTCGCTGAGCGGGGTTCTGCACGAGCCGCACGAAGGCATCTTTAAAAAGACGCAGCTCTTTTGTGAATGTGCGTCGCAGGGCGAACACACACACAGAATATCACAGAACAAGGATTATAAAGGATATGGGCGCCGGATAGCGCAGCAGGAACGGCAGTGGAAGGCGGCGGTGCCAGCGGCTTCGGGATGGCTCGTCCTGCTGATATGCTCTTCTAGACGGCGCTTGCTTCCTCGTGATCCAGCGATGCGTGAGCTTCGCTGAAGAGATGAAAAATCAGGTGAGTCAGCCTTTTCGAGCTCCTTTTATAGGTTGGGCCACACCCGTTTCGGCGGGAAGTGGCAAGAAGGGCGCGAAGCGCCCTTATTGGTCTGATGTTGCATCAGCCTGTGCTCGATAGGCTGTGCAGTTGCCGCAGAACAAGCCAATGAGCGAGCGAGCCGTCTCGCCTATGGCTGTGTACTGCTGCAAATGCGCTTTACAAAAATACAAAATTAAGGATAATTTTTTGCTTCAGTATTTCGTGAAAAGAGACTTTTCCCGTAGCGTCTTAGCTAAGACGCAGTACGAGAGAGCTCTCGTAAGAGAACGCTAGGCATGCCACTTTCTCCTTCTTTCCAAAGCGCTCCGGCAGTTGCGCCCCTGAGGCGTCTGTGGTTGCTAAGCAACCATGACGTGCTCTCTCCATGAAGACGTGGATATTTCAGCAAACGCTTACATTATGAGCATGCATACTGCGCGCCTACATTGGAAATAACAAACTTGAGCGCGCAAAAGACAAGATATGTGAACGGCCCCTTATACAGCACTTTATGATGATCTCTTACAGAACTGTTCATGTCAGCCTTGATTTTTTTTTTTATATACTACTACAATTACAGCATGTTAGCAAAGTGTGACTGGACATTTTTAATCTTATGTTTTTAAAAACACACCACATGTTTTAAAAGCAGACAAGTATCATGAAATTGGTTTAGTTGATATAAACACCAATTGACATTATTTCATTGTTTTGTAAATGTTGTGTTATAAATTGTGGATTGATAGTTGATTGGTTTGAAGCCAGGCCTTACAATGCACAGACTAAAACACATTTGTGAGAGAAGTCAGGAACTTTGGAGAAAGATTCTAGAAGAAAAAAAAGACACATTTACTGCAACAACAGATGAATTCTAGTGGCAAAAACTCCAGTCTCTGAGAACTACACATGCTAATGGACAGAGGTGGAAAGTAACGAATTACATTTACTTGCGTTACTGTAATTGAGTAGCTTTTTTGTGTACTAATACTTTTTAAAGTAATTTTTTTAATCTGTAATTTTACTTTTACTTAAGTATATTTTGATTGAAGTATTGTACTTCGCTACATTTTAAAACACATTAATTACTGATTAAAAAAAATAAAAAAAATAAATCGCTCCCTGGAAACTACGTCAGTAAATAAAGAGCAGGAGGGCAAACTGGCGCTAAAATCACGAGAAAGATGCAGACGGACAAAACAGGCGTTAGTGGTGCAGACACCGCTGAAAACGAAACCCCCTTCATATTCTGAAGTTGAACTCGAAGGAAATGAATTGAACCCCTGGCCATATGTATGCTCTATTATGCAGTGTAAGCTGTACTTGCCTAGGAAGACCAAACTAGCAGCTTATAAAATCTCGACAAGACATCAACCCTTCGCAAGAATGTAGAGGTAAGCTAAATAATTGCATCGTTGCATTGGTGGTTAAAATGAAGCTTTGACATTTTAGCAAGAGGTTTTGCACAAATTAGCCAAAAAGACAGTGGTGAGGAGTGTGCTATTTTTGTTTTAATGATGTGCGCGCGCATTTATAGTGCGTTCTTTCACTGTGTGATTCAGTCTCCTAAAATGCATTTAGAATGATCACAAAATTGAAGATATAGGGGCAGAAAATTCACATATTTATATAATTTCATATATTAAATCAAAATCACACAAAGAATGCCATCGTTTCCTCCAAAAATCATCATGAATATATACATACATATATAACAGTTCAGTAAACAAGTTAATTAAGAGACTTGCGTTTTAGACATTATATTGCCTTTTTTAGCTCTATTTCTACAACAGAAAATAATTCCAAACACAGCCACCAAAGCACAGTTTTGCGTCTCTGAGCAACGTGACAGTGTTTCGTTCCTGAATGAATCAACCGTTTAAATGAGTCGGTTCAGTCGCAATGACTCACTTATTAACAGTGACTTGCTGACACATACTGGCCATTTTAATTTCACATTTAAAGTATCTTTTGAATTTTTTAAAATAATTAATTTCTTATCATTTCAAATGAGTATTCAACATTTTATGTCTTATATATCAAAACATTTTTCATGCATTTGTAACTGCAGGTTAAATGCATTCTTGTCCTGCACTAAACAGTGTAATACATCTAAATGCCACTTCCAATGAATCTTCTGCATTTCCTCTGCATTAAAAGATGAGTTTGTTGATACTGATTTGCCTGGTAACAGCCCAAATGTTTTATTATTCTAAATAACTGATTCCTTTAATTAAAAACAACTAGTTTGAGATTAATAGACCTATCCCAGGGGTGTCAAACTCAGTTCCTGGAGGGCCGTAGCCCTGCAGAGTTTAGTTCTAACCCTGCTCCAGCACACATATCATGTAGTTTTCAAATAAACCTAAATGATTAGATTAGCTGGATCAGGTGTGTTTAATTAGGGTTATATCTAAACTGTGCAGGACTCTGGCCCTCCAGGAACTGAGTTTGACACCCTTGGCCTGTCCCATTTTTGACTCCCTCCCACTGTTAAAATGTAACTAAGTAATTTTTACTCTGAGTAAATTTTAAATGAGCTACTTTTTACTTTTACTTGAGTAGATTTTTAGACTGGTACTTTTACTTGTACTTAAGTAAAATTTCATTAATGTAATGGTACTTTTACTTGAGTAGAATATTTTTGTACTCTTTCCACCTAATGGAGTCTCATGAGCAAGTCCTTTGCCTTTTAACTTTTTCTTAATTCTTGCAGAATTAAATTTTTATTGCAGTATTTTAATTTGTACAGATGATCTCATCAGCCAAATGAGGGGTTTTGACCAAGTGACGCTCTTGAAAGGACTGAAAGAATAGGATGTGGTAATTGTCTTCAAAGAAAAAGCTTCTCAAAAGGTCTTAAAGCAGCTTGAAGAATGGTATGTATACAGTACTACAAGGGTCATAGTTGCTCACCCTGCTAAAATCATACAGAACATAAACTGAGCTCTCTGTCCATTAAACAACTTCATCTGCATTGTTTAATAAATAATAATAAACTTTATTTTATAAAGCGCCTTTAAAGGCAACTTCTCAAAGCGCTGTACACAAACAAGCAATACAAAGCTCAAACAATAAAAGTAACATCAACAATCAAATGCTAATTTAAAAAAAATAAGTCTTAAGTCTACCTTTAAAAATGTCGTAGCCCTGTGCTTCCCTAAGATCAGGAGGCAGAGAATTCCAAAGGACAGGAGCATATGAAGAAAAAGCCCTGTCACCCATAGATCGTAAGCGTGTTTGAGGAACAACCAACAAGTTGGATTGTGAAGAACGCAGACTCCGAGTTGGGTCATATTAAGTTAACAACTCAGATAAATAATAAGGGGCCAAGCTATGCAATGCTTTATATGTCAGCATCATAATTTTAAAATCTACTCTGAATCGGACTGGGAGCATGGGTGTAAGGACTCCAAAACTGTGTGATATGATTGCATACCCTGGACCCAGTCAATATCCTGGCGGCCGAGTTTTGTACATATTGTAGTTTAAGTGTGGATTTAGAGACTCCGGCTAGAAGGGCGTTACAGTAATCTATCCTAGAGATGACAAAGGAATTCATCAGCTTTTCAGCTACTGGGAAATTTAGCATAGGACGTAATCTAGATATATTTCTGAGGTGAAAATAGGATGATTTAACTGTATTCTGAATGAAAGAATCAAATGAAAGCCTAGTATCAAAAATAACTCCAAGATTCCTCACTTTAGCTTGAGTAGCCAAGACAGAGCCATCAATAGTCAAAGATAAGGAACCAGCTTTTGAATTTTGATGACGGGAACCAATAAGCATAACTTCAGTTTTACCACTGTTCAGACACAAAAAATTTGTACTCATCCATCCCAAAATCAACATGAAGATGTCCACCAGACTTTGAGTGTATATAAATCTGCGTATCATCAGCATAAAAGTGATAATGGAGGCCAAGCGATCGCAACAACTGTCCAAGTGGTGCCAGATAAATATTAAAAAGCAGAGGGCCCAAGACTGAGCCCTGAGGAACCCCAGTGAGAACAGAGCTAATCTCAGACCTGAAACTGCCCATGGAAACGAACTGAGAACGGTCAGGAAAATAGGATTTAAACCACTTCAAAGCTGTCCCCGACACACCAAAATCTTGTTCAAGGTGGGCGAGTAATAGACTATGATCAACAGTATCAAAAGCTGCTCTTAAATCAAGAAGCATGCGAATGGAAATTATACCAGAGTCAGAATCCATCAACAAATCATTGGTAACTCTGACCAAAGCCGTTTCAGTACTGTGGAATAATGAGGTTATTAATTGCGAGATGGTTACGTAGATAAAAAGCAACAACACGCTCAAGTATTTTTGCCATGAACGGAAGGTTGGAGCTAGATCGAAAATTATTTTTAAATTTAAAAATTTATTTTTAAATTTTTGGTACTGGGGTTACAGCAGCAATCTTTAATGCTGCTGGAACCTCCCCATCTGCAATGAATCATTCATAATACTAAAGACAGTAGGGCTCAAAACATCTAAGCAAGACTTAAATAAGCTTGAGGGAATAGGATCAAGCAAGCAAGTGGTAGATTTCATGCTTGATACCTCCCTTTTGAGACCCTCAGAATCAAGATGTGGAAAATTAGTGAGAGGAAAACCAGTAAACACAGATGAACTGAGAAGTGAGACAGTGGGAGCAGATGCAACAGAAATTTGTTTGCGAACACTATCAATTTTAGAATTAAAAAATGTAAGAAAAGAATCACATAGCTGTTGAGAAACAGACAAGGTGGTGGCAGCAACAACTTTAAGCAGTCTATTTATAGTTTGAAACAAATGTCTGGGGTTTCCTTGATTGTTTTCAATAGTCTGAGAGAAATAAGAAGATCTTCAGTCTCAATTAATGCTCTGTAGTCACCCAGAAGGTCCTTCCAAGCCAAATAATGAGCATTCAAGCCAGTAAGACGCCATTTACGATCCATTTTACGACATGCAGCCTTCCTAGTGCGCAAATTATCATTATACCAAGGAGCAGTGCGGGCTGAAGTAATCTGACATGACCTTGGAGGAGCATAAGAGTCAAGATTAGTAACAAGTGAATTGTTAAACTGTGAAACTTTCTCCTCCAAAGATGTAGAATGCTGGTCACTTAAAGAGGATACAACAGAATTAGAAAAAAACTGTTTGATCAATAGACTTCCACTTCCGGAATGTTACAGTTCGTTTTGTAGGCACACTTGAAAGATGCATCTCCAGATTAAAGAAAACAGCTGAGTGATCAGACAATCCAATGTCAACAGATGATAACTGTGATACAAATGAACCATTTGATATCACAAGATCCAGGGTATGGCCTTTACAATGAGTTGGGCCAATTACCAACTGTGAGAAGTCAAGACAGTCAAGAAGCGATAAAAATTCCTTGGCAACCGCAGAGTCACTTCGGTCCACATGTATATTAAAGTCCCCCACAATAAGAATTCTATGGAACTTCAAGCTCAACATAGACAGAAACTCAGCAAATTCTGATGTAAAAGCTTAATGTGATGTCTTAGGTGTTATATCAAAGACATTAACATATCAAAGAGAAAATGGGCAGGATTATTCCTTATGCTATGCTGATAAAATAATGTTGAGCTCAGTTTTCAGAAATAAATGGAAAGCTGGCATAAAGGCATTTTAAATATTGCTCACTGTAAAATACCACATTTCAGCCTGCCTCTCAAATATATCATAGAGGTTTGCTTAATGAACATATTTAGATATCCAGTTTTCCTTAAAATAAATAATTTATTTCGTTTCGTTAATAAAAAGTTTTAAACTACCCACAAGTTCTATCTATGGGAAGGCAAAACTAGGGGCTGTTTTTTGTAGTTCATTGAAGTTATGCTTAGGGTTAGGGTTAGGATCTCGCTAAAGATGTAATTTTTCTCAACATAGCAACACTTCATTGTTGACTTAATATATAACTAATTTGATGATTGCAGCAAAACATACTTTTTAACATGATGCGCTGTTTAATATGGGTTAAAAGATAGTCCAACCACAGACTGTCCTGAAAATTCACAGCCAATGACATCAAAGCTGAGCAGCGGTGTCACACTTCCTTATCCATTTATGACAGATGTCTTTTGTTTTTCAGCTGAAGGGATAGATTCGGTTAACAATAGATTAAATTTGCTACTTATTAGATTCTGTTTTATTAACGTCTACACTTCCTCCGTTGTTCAGCTTGACAAAAATTGGGCAATATTGATGTGCACATGCCCAGCAGTCGCAGTTATGCGACCTGTATCTGATATTGTCATGACAGTCTGAACAACACAAATCCGATCTTTTCAAATGTGACCCAGGCCACTTGGGTATGTGGTCCTGAATCCGATACGTATCCGATCTTTTGAAATGCGACCTCCGTCTGAACGGCCAGGCCACATGTATCCGACCCGTACGTCATTGATACGCTACAAACGTCATAATTCTGCGTTGAAGTAGGCGGGAACGAGAAGATAAACTGATGAATTCTGTATTAGTGAAGCCACTCACATCAGTATCCCACCACTCCTGGCTGCGACTCCGCACCCACATGTTTCTCTGTACCGATGTTGCTAACACTGCTCCACAAAACTCCATGGCCAAAAACCTTGCTCTCCTCCTCCTTTTTAATTATCTTCTTAAAACGAGAAGATTGTAATTGTGCTGGCTCCGTTGGGAAAATAACTTTAATATTGCAAAAAGAGCTCCGCTGTTGACTACACTGTTGTTGACATCCATGTTTAACGTTAGCTACTTCCGCAAACAACGAGTGACGCCGTTGAGCGTTGAGTACTCTTCTGCGCATGCGGGTCACTTCTGGGACATTTCACGTTCACACAGGAGATCAAAAAAGGTCGCATTTAATTGGAATTGTGATGGCCTTGCAAAAAAATCAAATTTTTTCAAAAAATCGGAATTGAGCATTAAGCCTTGCAGTGTGAACGTAGCCTAACAGATAGATTCCTCTCATTATTCCTCTCATTATTCCTCTCATGGGGAAGTCATGGCCTGGTGGTTAGAGAATCGGACTCCCAATCGAAGGGTTGTGGGTTCGAGTCCCGGGCCGGCAGGAATTGTGGGTGGGGGGAGTGCATGTACAGTTCTCTCACCACCCTCAATACCACGACTGAGGTGCCCTTGAGCAAGGCACCGAACCCCCAACTGCTCCCCGGGCGCCGCAGCATAAATGGCTGCCCACTGCTCTGGGTGTGTGTTCACAGTGTGTGTGTGTGTTCACTGCTCTGTGTGTGTGCACTTCGGATGGGTTAAATGCAGAGCACAAATTCTGAGTATGGGTCACCATACTTGGCCGAATCTCACTTCACTTCACTTCATTAAATAGAAAACAGATTTTTAAGATTTAGATTTTTTTTTTTGACCAAAGACTTATCAAATGATGTGCTTCTAAAATTTACATTGTATATTACATTGTGTTTTAAAGTTAAAATTGTTCACATTTATGTTTCTGTGATTTACCATTCTCTACCATTTGAACTCTAGGAATAAAAACAGAAAGAATGAATGAATGAATGAATGAATGAATGAATGAATGAACAAATAAATACATAAAGCATAATGAACATGCATATTTTTGTAAGGATCTTCAATTATTTATTGATATGTCAAACTCATTTAAAGACGTACCCAAATTACTCTGTCACCAAGCTAGTTTTTGCCACCATAAAGAATAAAACGGCAGTTATGTTGTAAACGTTAACTATTTTCAGTATGCAAATGAAAATGCTTTTATTAAAAAAACAAAACAGTAAATACAGTATGTCTTTCAGAGAACACTGGAAAAAGATAAATTTTCTGAAATCCGAAATTCTGACGCCAAAAGTTTCCCACTGAAAGCAATAAAGGTCGTAGTGCGTCAATAAATCGACGCCGAGAGGCTCATTTGGCGTCATAAAAGTGACGCTAGGGGCGCTTGACCATGCTTCGGTTTTTGACGCCTTTGGAGTGAGAATGGGTTGTCTATTACTTCACTGTATCCAAGCAACTAGTGATTGTTAATCATGATAAGTATGATGATTTTGGCACAAGTATAAAGTTTTTCCTAAGCCCTGAGCTGTCATGCTGTTGACGTGTGTCACAGGCTACCGCTTGCAAAGGTCATTCCATCTAAAATCCATCTGCACCCACTTTGAACCAAATGAGAGAGCCAGCCAAGCTAAGCATGAGGATAGATTTGTCGATTACCCACTCCTACTACCCCTACCCCTTGCTCGCTTTCTCTCTCGCTCTACACCCACTGAATCTCTGATCTGCCTTGCGCTAGTTCGATTACGGTGCAGGGAGATACGGAGAACAGGGCTCACCTCTTTCTAGCAGGCTACTGTTGTAAATGTGCCTGAAAATGCAAGCTTTCTTTATCAGATTATCTGAGAAAAGGGGGCCCTTGTCTGCCTCTGATTTACACCGATCAATTCTCCATTAAAAATGAACGTTGCTTCAGAAGTTTAACTGGTGGAGAGGGAGGATGCAGTGATGTCTGCTAGCCTGGCATTTTGCCGTGTTAAACGGGGGCCTCATCAATTGGAGTATTCGAGAGCAGCTTGCGGACAATAGGAAGGCATAAATGAAGGCAAATTACTTAATTCCATGGTTAGACATTTCACTTAGGAGGCTGCAGTTTACAAGAAGACAAAACACCTCACTTGACTTGCTGCTGTGAGTGAGTGCATGAATCATGGTAGTAAAAGGAGAATGGATTCATTTTTGGTTTCATTCACATTTGAAAAAACCTGCCCCAAATCTATGTGGCCATTTATTTATATGTCAGAAACTCACTCTAGATGACGAAATTACTCCGCACTCAATGCTGAGGTGTCATTTAACTTCATCAAGGTCTGCATTTGTACTTAGAAGTATATTATTCATGAAAATGCTGAAGAGTCTTGAGGACAAATGGCACTTTGCCTCGCCAAAATATTTGTTGTTTGAGCCTGAAACCCATGAGCTTGCAGAATTTATTGAACGAGCTTAGTTATTTTAGTATAATATGCTGTATTGGTTGAATTATTCAGAATTAGAATTCATTTTAAAACAACAACAATATTAATACATTTACAATATATTGTAGTATTATAAGTTGTTATTATTGATTTTATGTTGCGACTTTAGCAACACTTTTTGAGATGTACTGTATTCTGCTGTTCCTTAATCCTCACCGGTATTCTGAATTCTGCAGAATTAAATTGTATCAGTTGGTAGCATAGACACAGACTCTGTTTAAATAAGTTGCCTGAAACTGAATCTCAGATCGTTGGCCTTCGGGAATTATAGACTGGAAATAACGAGAAAGAGAGAGAATATCAAAAGCCTTGTAAATAATCTAACGAGAGTGAGAAATGTAGTCGAGAAGAAATTGTTGGAATGGTGAAGATAAAACGGTGACATTCCCAGAGCTGCCATCCAAAAAATAAATCTCGCCACAGCTGGATCATTAGTTCGTCAAATAGAAATTGTGGATGATAACAGACATAATAATCAGGAATACATTTTTGGTAACATGCAGAGAAAAGGCAGTAAGGAATTAATGATTTCCCCCTTTAAATGATCTTATGCTTCAGAAACCACCTTATGCTGCAATTTAAGTTTTTTAAATTAAATACAGTGCTTTTGTATCACACCTTTCAAGGACACAGAGATGGAAAATGTCTGTGCAACAAAGTTTTTCAGTTTCCGCTGACCTCTTCCCAAACCTTCTCAAATATTTTCACACGTACATTTGGCTGGAAATATCAGCTATTATTTTGAAAGGATAGTACATCTGCACCTGTGAAATGGAGGCTGTGTTCTATTGAACGTATTTTGTGCTGGTCTCGTGGACATATTTCAGATGTCACTCTCACCTGCTCCCTGTATTTTGACACCCAACCATTTTTTACCCACTGTACTGCAAACCACTGAGACTGATAGTTAGATTACAACAAACTTTAAATTTTTCACAAAAAAACATTTAATTTTACTCAACCCAAGCATATGCTTCAAATATATGCCTCCTTTTAATGCTGCCACCTTTCTGTGCTGCTCACCCAACCAGTTCCCCTGGATCCACCTCTTAAAGTTCCTTTCGATAGCTTCAGCTAATTCCTTTGTTGTTTTTGAATATTTTATCACTACAGAAGCACCCTTTTTGGGATAGGGTTTAATTTAACCGTAAGGGAACTAATCGTAGATAGATTTAAGAAGCACAGGTGATTGGTTGGCCACCGGGTTGAAGAAGTGAGCTGCTTCTCTGTCACTGTCCTGTATTTAGTGAAAGTGAAGGAGTAAAAAAGATGACAAACCAGTACCTGCGGGGGATTCCAGCAAAGTTAGAATTGGGGTCAAGATTAACTGTGATGGTGGGGATAATGGGGGCTGAGGCTGTGTCTGAAACCTCCAATTAACAAGATGGGATCTGAGATGAGCCTTAAAACAGAGGAATAATAAAGTAGCATGACAGGATGGGATTAATAGATGCTTGTACTTGTTTCTTGCAGATGGCAAATAGTCTAACAGATTATTTTATATATATATATATATATCCTCATCTTGTATGTGGGAACAAAAGATGCATGTTTCTATAGGTACAACTTCATTTACATTTTTTTTTCTGTCCCTGTATTACAGATAGAAAATGAAAAAAAAAAATTAAGGCAAATGCACATTCCTGTGAGAGCGCTGCAGCACATGGCTTCAATAGATATCTGACATTTGAAAATTATAGCTTCCTACCTGCCTTCTATTTTCCCTGCCTAAACTGCAAAGTATGAAATTAAAATTTCCCAGATATTTATAGCATCCATAGATACATTTAAAGTTAAAAGCAAAGAGATTTTAATAAGTAAAGAACCATAAATTATATACCATACTGTTCAGAAAGCTAGAGAGAGAGAGAAGAAAGAACTTGTACTTCTTTACAGCTAACAACAAGGAAAAAAATAAATAAGGGAGGACAAAGGTTGTTGATTGGATTGTGAAAAGCTAATGTTGGTTTCCATTACCAAACTAAAGGCAAATCTGAATGTACATGGCTTAACTGTAAGGAAACCTTGCATACATCAGCAGAATGAAGTGAGCTACATTACAGGAAAAGCAAGTTGAAAAGGTTAAGGTTGATCTTATGAGGAATTTAAATAATAATATATTGAGCAGGTAAATTATTATTTTTTTTTCTCCTGCACAATATTACACTAAACATAAAATATCATGACTGCTACTACAATTTTCATTGCATCATGTTGCAGACATTTCATGATATTTGCACAAATAATATGACAATGCTGTATGCCGAAAGAGAACATGGGGAAGATTTCAGTTGCCGTGGTCTGCGGCCTCATCTCTCAGCGTGTTGATTATCTGCTCTTGGGATCATCTTATATGAGGGCCAGCAAAATTGGCGATTGATTACCCAATTGAACCTGACCACAAAACCAGCCCACTGTTTGAAAGCGGAGAGACCTGCATCCTGTTACTATCGATCGACCACCCCATCTAGTCTAGCCAAACAAGGTACTCTGCAATGTCGTGTGGAGCCTCTCAGGAACTGGCCAGAGCTGAAGACTTACTTAGGATTTACAACCTGTCTTCTGAGTCTACAGATATCCTCCTCTTCCTTCCAACAGGGATACTGTTCCGGCATAAAAAGGCTCACGGTCATTAATTACTTTTAGGGTAGGTGAGCTAAATCAAGCTCCTATGAAAAGTACAACATCTGTTCAACAAGACAGGAAGATCTGACAGATTTTTGATAATGCCAGAGGAATTTTTCTGTTCTGTCAAATTGACAACATCATCTAACTAGGCTAAACAAAAATCAATGCATTGACTGTTTAACAGGAACATTGACATTTACTGAAATGGCAATTGGTTTACACAGACCTTCAAGATTTTTTTTTCTTATCTTTTCTTTTCTTTTTCTAATTATAAAAGGGAATTAAATTTCTGTCCACACTGCTGAGTCTGCATTGCCCCATAATAACCTTCTTTCATTAATTCAACATAAAGAAAATACAGTTTTACTGGATTACATATAAATACATAAATGCACAGCATGTGAACCTAAGGTCTGCTTTCTGACCGAACCGAGACACAGTTCACTTTGAAAGAAGCCAATTTCTGTATATGTTATAAATCCCTTGACTGATCGTGATCACATATTACATAATGTATCCCTTTCTTCACCGTGGTCTCTGGGGCGTGGGTGCATTTGGAATTCTGACAGCTTCCCAGCTGAATTTACAGCTCAAAATTCACAGCTCATATTTCCCTTAAATGGCTGGCAGTTGAGTAGGGGTTCTTTTTGTAAGAAGTGTTTCCCTTTCTTTCAGCTGTCAGGCCCCCTGATTGAACAAAACCATTGAGAATGACATGCAGTGGCTTTGAGGGAGCAAAAATGTGGGATCCAAGACAGTGCCTGATTGATGACTCGATTATGAATGCCAAGCCTTTAAAGGCAGAAAGGCAGAAAAAGAGAACATATTAATTTTAGTTTTGAAATTAACCAGTCACTGATGTCTCGCAGTAAATTAACTAAACCTTTTGAAGTGTCGGACGTCACCTACTACAGTAAGCATTTATGCTGCAGTCAGAGTCTACAGTTTATTTTTAGCAAAACTAGTCTTAAAATAATTACTAAATATCACTGCAATAGCCAGAGTTAGATTGGTTATACAATCATTATGGTTCTTATTAAAAATCACACAGTTAAATTGTAATGACTGGGATTTTTTTTATGGTGTGAAATTTGCAGTAAAAAAAAAAAACATAAATAAAAGAAGTAAGATGAATGTATTATAAACATCGTTTTATGTCATATATTTCCCCCCTTTATACAAATATTTTTGGTTCAGGCCTCAACTCCCATCACTAAAATAAAAGTAAGTGTTGACAAAAGCTTGTATAGACTAATAATAGATGATTGTTTTGATGTAAAGAGTTTTACAGATGCACATTTATGTTTTGTCGAGGCCCCCTTTCATAAGTCATGATCAAACAGACATGGCCAGTGTCACTTTGTCAGTATCACACACGTTAAAATAATACTAATTTGCATTCAAAGGGAATGGCACAGTTCAAAAAATTGTTTTTGCTTTTCTTATATGCCTAAGGCTATATGTTATCCAAACATCAAAGACTTGGCACATGAGAAAAAAGCATTTCTGATTCATCACAAAGCACCTGTTTACTATTTTTAAAATAGCTCAAGAGGCCACCAACCCCCCCCCAACACCACCACCACCAACACACACACTTATTGTCTTATGCCAGTTCTACTCAATTGTTTGTTTTACCCCATTTAAACACACTAGTTCTGGATTAAAGGAGACTTAGTGTTTTGGGAAAAGGTTGTCAACAGCAGGGTTGGCCAGACACCTAGCCAGGAACTGGTTTCTGCTGAAGAGGCTTGGACTCAACCGTTGTCTTGTGTTCCAGCAGAGACATGTGAGAGAAACATCATAGCCAAAGGACCAGCATGTGTGCAGACTGTTGGGAACAACTGTAAAATGACTAATTTCATCTGCCACAGTGTATTGCATGTTACCCAGAGGTGATAGAGGAAGGAAAAAGAGAATACAATGGAAAGCTAAAATCAGTAGGTCCATAAATCAAAGGAAGGTTGTGATTTCTTAAAACATGGCTTAAATTGAAATCAATACATTGAAATTGTTAGGCTCATCGGTTTCAGAAATATTTTGAATGGGAGTTGGAAGCCAACATTTTATGATGTACTGCTCCAGGTTTCAGATGCATAAGCTCGCTCTGAACACATTTGATGGACCATGACAATATCTAGCTGTATCGATTTGTACAAAACTTAAATCCTGCTTGAGCTTCTATTTTATCCGATTCCAAAAAAGTTGGGACACTGTACAAATTGTGAGTAAAAAAGAAATGCAATAATTTACAAATCTCATAAACCTTTTTTTTTTCTTTTTTCACAATAGAACATAGATAACATATCAAATGTTGTAATTGAGACATTTTGAAATGTCATGCCAAATATTGGCTCATTTTGGATTTCATGAGAGCTACACATTCCAAAAAAGTTTGGACAGGAAGCAATAAGAGGCGAGAAAAGTTAAATGTACATATAAGGAACAGCTGGAGGACCAATTTGCAACTTATTAGGTCAACTGGCAACATGATTGGGTATAAAAAGAGCCTCTGAGAGTGGCAGTGTCTTTCAGAAGTCAAGATGGACAGAGGATCACCAATTCCTCCAATGCTGTAGCGAAAAATAGTGGAGCAATATCAGAAAGGAGTTTCTCAGAGAAAAGTTGCAAATAGTTTTAAGTTATCATAATCTACAGTGCATAATATCATCCAACGATTCAGAGAATCTGGAACAATCTCTGTGTGTAAGGGTCAAGGCTGGAAAACCATACTGGGTGCCCGTGATCTTCGGGCCCTTAGACGGCACTGCATCACATACAGGAATGCGACTGTAATGGAAATCACAACACAATACTTCCAGAAAACATTGTCGGTGAACACAATCCACTGTGCCATTCGCCATGGCCAGCTAGAACTCTATAGGTCAAAAAAGAAGCCATATCTAAACATGATCCAGAAGCGCTTGTTTTCTCTGGGCCAAGGCTCATTTAAAATGGACTGTGGCAAAGTGGAAATATGTTCTGTGGTCAGACAAATCAAAATTTGAAGATATTTTTGGAAAACTGGGACGCCATGTCATACAGACTAAAGAGGACAAGGACAACCAAAGTTGTTATCAGCGCTCAGTTCAGAAGCCTGCATATCTGATGGTATGGGGTTGCATGAGTCCGTGTGGCATGGGAAGCTTACACATCTGGAAAGGTACCATCAATTCCGAAAGGTATATCCAAGTTCTAGAACAACATATGCTCCCATCCAGACATCGTCTCTTTCAGGGAGACCTTGCATTTTCCAACATGACAATGCCAGACCACATACTGCATCAATTACAACATCATGGCTGCGTAGAAGAAGGATCTGGGTACTGAAATGGCCAGCCTGCAGTCCAGATCTTTCACCCATGGAAAACATTTGGCGCATCATAAAGAGGAAGATGCGACTAAGAAGACCTAAGACAGTTGAGCAACTAGAAGCCTGTATTAGACAATATATATATATATATATATATATATTTATATGTTTGTAACACTTTACTACAAGATTAAAATTGTATTAGTTATCATGAACTAACAATGTAAAATACTTCTAAATTCATTTCATACTACATTATTTTATGTATGTTTATGAATGTTATATACAGTTTTTAAATTTTAACTCGTAAAAAAAAATAGTTCCTGCATTTTGACAAACATGAATCATTAGTATATTTTAAATTAATATTATAGGACTAATAGATGCAGTAAAACTATTCAGTCCTAGTGTATTATACCTAATGTATTCAGTCTACAAATTTTTTTAGTTATTTTTTATTTGCTATTAACTTCAGACAATGGCTACACTGTGAACTTGTAGTGTCTTGTAGTGTAGTCTCTTGTACCTTTTTGGTCAAATGGTCTGTATAGTATGAGAGAGGCAGGGAGTCATAGGTGAACTGGGTTAATTGTGAGGTCACATGCTAATGACTGACCTCAGTGGCACACTTTTTTAGAGTGTTCACACTGCGGTGTATGCAGGGTATCACTGCATATAAAAACTGCTACAAGCATTGCTTGCAAATTGGAATTCATGACAGTGACGATTGTAGTAGTACTTATTAGGCCATTATCAGTAACTATTTTGTATGAAGTAAGCCTACTTGATGTGATATAACTATTTTATATATAGAGTTGTGGTTCTTTTTTGTAGTGGCTCATTTTTGGCTTCACATCTCAAACTAATAGATCTACACTACCATTCAAAAGCTTGAAGTGAGTAAGATTTTTTTTAAAGAAGTCTTCTATTTTCACCAAGACTGCATATTTTTTTTTGATCGAAATATAGTAAAACAGTAAATAAAAAAAATAAAGTAATAGTTATTATTATAATTATTATTTCTATCAAAAATAAATGATAGAAAAGCAGAATTTTCAGCAAACACTTAAGTCTTCAGTGTCTCATGATTCTTTAGAGATCATTCTTTTTTTTTTTTTTTTTTTAACACCAAATATGCTGATTATCAATTCTGAAAATGCTTGTGCTGCAAATATGTACAATTCAGTTGGCTTATATTGTTTTTTTCTCTTTTTACCAGCTACACTTGCTTTTATATGTACTACACTGATTGGACTACAATATAAATATGCTCATGGGACTGCAAAAGAAGCATGTCAGCGCTAAAAGCATAATTGTTTTAAGGCTGACAGCATACAAAGGTGTCCTTATTGAAAACAATCATGTTACTCTGTGGGACAGATTTTGATAAACGTTTGTTTACGGTAGGTGAAATGAGATGCAATCAGTGTGAGCATGAGGTTTGATTTGCACTGAGAGACTGGTGGGAGCAGACGTTTATGTTTATTGCTCTCTTCTACTCACAGCAGCAGATCAAAATGGTTTCATGCAGCATAGCTGAAGCATTTTAAGTATAGTGTTTATGTCAACATGTATATAAAGTTGTTCAAGGGACATGGGATACACTAAGTAGTATGTAGGAAGAGGTTAATATCTAAGCTGTAGAATTTAGTCAAAATAGCTTGTAATTTCAGCAGTCTGAGTTTCATCTTTTCTTTATTCCTGGATAAGAGATTCATGTCTGGGATGCTTTTACACCCTCAAGCTTGTTTTTGGATCATGTTTCAAATCCGAAACTATCTACACAAAGTCATTATATGCTTTATGCTTCATTGCTTGAGTCAGATTATTTACTTGCAATGGAGGTGTTAGATAGTAATCAACACAGCCAGAAACTCTTTCAGGCTAATGCCCTATAATTTAATGAATGGTCTATCGTTACCAGGGACTGCACTGTTTTTAATGATGCGACACAAAGATTGTTGCACCACAGACATTTTCTTGTAATCATGGGCTGGAAAATGTTTGAAAATACATTGTAATGCAATTTTACCATTCTTTAAACCTTAAAGCATTATATTGGAAGCATCATACAATGAGTAATGGGTTTGAGCTGAATCAGTTTTTGGGGTTCATGAATGCAGTCCACATTTAGAACTCAACAGAACCTTTTCAATATATATCGAATCACTCTCAGTACCTATAATAGGTCTTTTGGACACATCCATTTTCCACTTGCAATTGGAATATGGAATTTTAAATTCACTGAGGAGAATATTATAGTGACTTACTTCAACTGACAGTCAGCTACTGCACATCTAGACATCTGCAAATAGAGGTCAACTCATATGTTTACTAAAAGCTATAATACAGAACTTCTATTCTATTTGATTGAAATATAACATTACAAGTTCTTTGCAGTTATTTGTTTATCTGGGTAAATTGCATTTGATTTCTGCCAGCTAAAATAGATCAGACATCAGAGCAAATTTGTCATTTAAATCATCATGAGAAGTAGTATGGCCTACAAGATATTTCCAAACAAGCTGCCTGCATAATCAGGTTTCTTGATTTTGACAACAGGTGATAGGTAGCCATCTTGATGAGAAGTTTAAATTCTTGTTGTAAGAACCAGCTAAAAACGCTCCACTAACACACCCCGTGTAGTAGCCAGGGGTCTCATTTATAAACGTTGCATATGCATGAAATGAGCATATAAATATGCGTACACAATTTTTCATGTGTATATCGTGATATATATAAAAAAATAACTTGCCTTAAATACGCACCGAAAGGACATTCTAGACCATGCGTCTTGGTGTGAAAAAACTGTTCCTGTCGATATATACACATTCCACTCAGATTAAAAGAGATAATTACATAATTTAATTAACAATAAACAATTTTCCTGTGACATGCTATGTTTTAATGACAGCGAGAAGTGCTAAAAGAAATACTTTAGCGAGAACAATGATCGATGATGTGCAATTACTGCGATATTATGGCAGACACTGCTGGATTCGGTGGTCGAACGCTCCATTGTCCAGTTTGAATAGGAGAAATGATAATAACTTGTGGTGTTAACAGAGGTGTTAATGTCACGTGAAGTCATCTCTACAACATTATGCACAATACCACTATATTTGAAGGTTATAACTAGGAGAAATGGTAAGATTTGCATTTTAAAATACTGTCAGTGACGTGCCGAATCAGAGAATATACAATAATAGATATGGGCCTGTCTGTTCTCACTGAAAATAGCTAAAATATGTTCATCTTATCAGCAAAACTGCATACATTTAATTTGAGTTTAAAACTATTTAAATACTATTTGGCCAGTGTAAAAGAATGAGATCAACTAAAATATATCTAGGAACTACTTTAAACCATTTTGTTTTTATGGATATTTTTGTATATTTATTATGAAACATAACAAGGACACTGGCACAAATGGCATTATAGTCCGTATCTCATATTTCTTTAATGTCTCTGTGTTAAACCTGGTGTCACGTGCATGGAAATGATATGCAGATGAGGTTATGCATAGTAAAACTAGGCATTGTAAGCTCCATATATGGTGATTTCTGGGAGGAGTCTATGTGGAGATGCACGTATGCACAATCTTTCCCGACTGGAGTTTATAAAGAGGTTTTCACTCAGGTTCTGGCATACACAAAATCTAGCTTTTGTGCCAATTTACACTTTTAGGATGAAATCTACATTGAGTTTTATGAATGAGGCCACAGGTCTTCTTTGATCCGTTTATGGACATGATGTAATCACACAAAGATGACGGCAAAATTTCCCTCAAAATCGTTATCGACAGCTCAAATTATCCATTTTATAATAAGCTCACAGTTGCAAATTGTGACAAGTTAAAGAAACTTTGAAAAACTGATGTCTTATGTACAGAGCTGGGTAGATTACTTACAAATTGTAGTCTGTTAAAATTCCAAATGACATGACATTTTTTTTTGCTATTAACTTAATCCATTACATTACACATTTTAGGTAATATATTTAGATTACTTTTGACCTAACTCGTTTATCACATTGATTTAAACAGGATAATCTTGCACCATGTCGATATAAAAGAAAAAAAAATAAAGAAAATATATTCCATTCAATGTTATTGACAACATAAAGTGCATTAAACATTACATTGCCTCTAGGTTACCCAAATGGGGTTTGTTTAATGAAAAGCTCATAATTAACTAATGTAACTAATGTACTAATGTAAAATTAAATAATAAATAATAACATCAATCTAAATAAAACTCTTACTAAAAAGATTACATTTTTGTTTACTGCATGTTATGTGACCACAATTTCAGAGAACTGTGAACATGCAAATCATATAATACTTTTAATTAAAACATTAATTTTAAAACGTCATGGTACTTCAATTAAACATATTAGATGAAAGAAAAAAAAAGTTTGAGAATCCCTGCATTGCTTGTAGATAAAATGAATTAACATGAATCTGTGCATTTTAATGTGTTTGAAAGTAATAATTCAGATAAAAAAAATTATGTGTTCATCAGTAGTTAATGCAACAGATAAAATCCCTTCTTAAACGTGAAAGGTTTATTTTATTATTATTTTTTTCAGGGGTAAAATGCTGTTTAAGCCACCTGGTCTTTGTGTGAATGTCCTTAGACTTTATTAGTATAAGTAAAATTTTAAATATGAAAAAGAGTTAGGGAGAATTATGTATTCATATATTATGAATAGTTCATTGCTATTGTATGAATAATATCTGATCAAATGATATATATAAAAATATTATTATTATTATTTTTTTAATATTATTTTTATTATATTATTATTATTATTTTTTTTTTTTCATTTTGGCACATCAACTTATTTAAGTTACTTGTCAATGCATTATTTATATTTTATTTTTAAATTGCAAGTTTTTCATATAATATTTATGTTTTATTTAAATCAACAAAAAAGTATTTTTAATGGTTTACAATGGATACATATTCAGTTTATTATTGCAGCAGTGTTGAACATGTTATGTATTATGTTTGAAATTAAATTATGTGATTATTTTTGCTTTTATATCAGCCAATTGCCATTCTGCTCTTTAACATAATTGCACCGTCCCATCAACAGACCCTAATCAGTCGACCACTATCTGCAACACATGGATGCCACTGAAAGATTGACCCCAAATGTTCTGCCAGTTCCTCTGTTCTCTTCAAACAGCTGAGTGACCTTTTTCCACTCAATTCTCATCACAAACGGCACAACGGCACTCCTTTTGTCAGTAATAAACAGCCACCGGGTTTCCTGTGGTCAAAAGAAACACCTTCTCTGCTCACAATATAACTGTTTTATTGCACAGAGACTGATTAGACAGAGCATTGCAGTGCATTTATTCTGCTGGATCTTGAAGGCCTCATACAAATGTGTGGAGGCAGAGCTAATCGTATAATTAATCGTCAGCGTTCGTCGGTTCCTGGGATGCTCACTGTTAGGACTATGATCATGGACTGTCATGTTGTCAGGAATTTAAACAGACTTCTACAACCCAGAAGCACTCCCAGAGAGACAACATTGTTGATCTAGCACCTCCCAAAGCTTCTGCGCACTTTTCAGACTGCATGGTCTGTCAATCAAGAGATTAGTCTGTGCAGTTACTTGAACGCAGATTAACACGTTTCAACAATTTTTCTTCCCTACAGGGTTTAGAATTCATTTATAGTGGGGTACTTTTTATTTTACTTAAGCCAGATATCTTGCTTAATTATATAGAGCACAAAATATTATTGTCTGTCAATGGCTTATTATGTGTAGTTAACATCTCTTTTTTTGTGAGTCACTTTTAAGTGGGAGGATCTAGAGGGACAGAGAAATCCTGCATGGCAAACATTGAGAACTGAATTCAGAAACACACTTGATTATATTTGTGTCTCAGTTGAATGGTCAACAGGAAGTAATACGCATAGGAAAATATCAATTTACATGGGAAATATAACACTTACTTGTGATGAACATAATGAGGGCACACTCTAAGTGCCCTATTCTAACTTTTGTGTCTTTAATAATTTCAAGAGAATGTGCTAACCCAGAAATGTCACCACTTGCCGTGGCCCAGCTGAATTTATTTGCCGGGAGACATGTTAGCTGTCAATAAGACCAGAGAGCTGTGCTGAGTGACAGATCGGCATAGATTTCCCCATACAGAGGGGTCTGGGTTATTGGGATTAAAATCACTTCCTTCCCAGAGACAGCTCTGCCTTCTTGATTATCTCTGCCTCAGAGCAGATAACCTTTTGGGACAGTGCCACATGCCAGACACATACTGGAAACTCACCAGTCCGTCTCACTCTTGGTTGTGATGCTATTTTGCTGGTAGGATTTGGCTTTGTTTCAGAGACTCATGCCTTATTTTTTTGAGAAGTGTAGTCTTTTTTCCCTCTGTGAACCTGAAATGGTGCTGAACACTCATAAAGCATTTGATTTACAACATTAAATTACACCTTTTATGGCCGTCTGTCCACCAAAGGCTCCACCAAGGTGTTGTATTATGTGCATACATTAATTTGTAGACATTTGGATATAAGAAGGAGCTAGTCTAGTGACTCTAGCTTAAATACCGCTGCTCTATTAAAACATCATAAACACAAAGTGTTTTAATACATACATATATATATAGTGCTATATAAAGTGCTGTACACATAAAAAAAAATGTAAAAATAAGTACAACCATAGTTTATTAATATCACCAGAAGCAAAATGAATGAATGAAAAAATAAATACAATTTTAAAATTTGCTAAATACTTTTTAATTAACATTATATTATATTATATTATATTATATTATATTATATTATATTATATTATATTATATTATATTATATTATATTATATTATATTATATTATATTATATTAATTATATTATATTATATTTTAGCATGTGTCCACTCAAGTTGACCTAAAACAAGTGAGTATTAAAATTCTAAAAAAACATATCTATATTCAAAAGATATCTATCTATCTCTTTATCTCAATAAAATGTCGTTTTATTTATTTATTTTTTTTCTTAAACATTATATACAGTTAATTTAACAATCACATTAATGGGAGAATTGTATGTCATTTGTAATGTTATTAAATATATGTAAACATTCATACATATTATGTAAGTATTATATAAGCCTTTAAGGCATGCTACTTACCAAGTGAATTAGCAAAATGGTGCATTCTTGTGTAGCGTGATAGTGCTCAAAAGAGGCAGCGCGCAGATGGACTTAATGTAGAACTGTCTACTTAAGTCAATGGCAGCTCTCTTTGCTTGAGTGTGTGCTGAGGTGGGACTGCCTTCAACTTTTAGATGGAGATAAAGGGGTCATGCCACAGACTTCTCCACCAAAGTGTGTCAGAGGTTGATGAGAGGTAAAATCGTCTAATCAGCCCTGAGTGGAGCCTCTCCAATGTTATTGTTTATCCCGATGATTGCAGACTCTTATCCCACAGTCTCATGTCATTATGCTTTTCCTCAAGTAGAAGCTCTTTTATGCCTTTTTTCTCTCTATTATTCCCTCACACTGCTTTTCCAGCTCCCAAATTCAACTTGAATTAACTCATGCTTCAGAGTATGCATGTAAAACTTCTTTCCAATATTCCCTGGAGTAGATAAATCATTAGGGAGGAATAAGAATTGAGGACAGCTGTTTAACTATCATTCATTTTCCAGCATGTGCGGGAAACGATAGATGCACTAATGTATTTAAAACTCCACAATGACCTTGATAGGGATGTGTATCCATTTTGGAGCAGCTTGAGTTTTTGGCTCAAACAAACTGTTCTGACATTGCTGTCCTTGTTTGGCAGTCACCCCTTGTCCAAACAAGGACAATTCACCTAGACATGATCTTCAACTTGAAAAGTGATATTTAACACCCTGAGATCAAAGAAGAAGAAGAAGAAGAAGAAAGATCCCTGAAAGGGGTCTTGTTTGTCTAATAATCATTTTATCATTCAATAACTCCTCAGATCCACAGTGTAAAATGAATATTAACCTGCATTAAACTTGAATCCTTCTATGTGACGCTTAGGCAATATTTAAACATACATCCAAAAACAAGTACCTGGAAAAGTTCAGTGCTTTTTGTGTGCAGGTAGAATGACGGAGTACTTTTTACTCTTAAAGTATCTGCTGTATTTCTTCTGTTAGTGCTCAACTGGATACGGGTGTCTGCACTTCCTTCATGTAGGACTAAATCTTTTAATTTGCTTTTAGTGAATACAATTGTCTCTGATGCACTGCAATTATACTCAAACATCGCAGTACTATTTAAATTCTGTAGCCAACCTTATATTATATACAGTTACTCAACAATCCCCCTGTCTATTCAGTGTTTGCCCAAGTACATTTTCTACACATTTTGTGTTTCCTTGCCTCAAGTGTCATTTTACTGAGCTGAGAATTGAGACTCGGAGATGGGTTTGACATTGAACAGCTCAAGTAGTGATTTGTTGCTCTCTCTTGCGACAAAACAGCGGTCAGCCAGTTCTAGACACCAAGGGATCTCAAATATGTCTCAGGGACATCTAATCTCCTCTATTACTGATGCTGTTCTTGGCTTGTTATGTATAGTAAAAAGGGACCCTTCATCAAGCAAGCTGATTGATTTTCAATTAATTTATCATCTCATTTTTTCAGCTCTCTATAGTCATTATGGTGACGGTACGTCTTATTTACTTCTTTAGGGTGACATCTAATTAATTCAACCACTCCGGAGATGGAATTCATCCAATCCACCCCTCAATGGTGCCTAATGAGGAAACATTATTAATTCACCTCAGACAGGAAATTACCCAGGTCGTGCTTTTTTTAGATGCCACCTGTTGATATAAGTAACTCATGTAATATTATTTATCAACCTGGGGCTAGTTTCATGAAACATCCTTGAAGGGATATTTCACCCCAAAATGGGCCATACTATGTTTTCTGGGCCTGGGAATATTTCAGTTACATTGCTGTCTATGGAGTGTCAGAAAGCTCTTTCATAAAAAATATCTTAATAAGTGTTATGAAGATGAACAAAGGTCTTAAAAGTTCGGAAGGACATGAATGTGAGTAATTAATGACAGATTTTTAATTTTTGGGTGAACTATACTTTTAAGAAACATCTTCTTATTTTCTAACTTAATAAAAAAATAAGAAGAAAAATAAAAAAAGTTACAGTTACATATAACATGTAGGCTACTACTATCACTAGGGTTGTGCATAAATGCTCTGAAGTGGCTTTAGTGATAGATTAATGTAAACAGTGATCAATCATAATTATGTTTGATTTACAAAGGAATCAAATAGGGACTTTAATTTTTATAATTATGACATAATTTTCAGCAAAACATATGAGTGCTCCCATACACAGGATGTCTATCAACAAACTCGGATACAGGACACATTCACTCTATAGAGACGGAGCACAAATTAACTGGTTAAAATGCATGTACATTAAAAACAGAACTTCTGAACATCTTGGCCTGAATTCCCAAGACAGCCGTGACAAAAATAGTGACGTTTTTTTTCATTGAGTCCCACCATACATTCAGATAACAGCAAAGCCAGTTTATATTTTCTTAAAAAAAAAAAAAAACAGTGTATATATACTGTATATAATATATTATATACTTTTTTTTAAAGATGTTCTTAAAGGGATAGGCTATACATCATAAAAGTGGGACATTCCACAACCTATCGTTTTGGCAGACTGGCTTCAATATAAGCTGTTTTTAGACTAACAAGGAAGTTTTGAGTTCGGAAATTTACAAGATATTTTTATAGTATAATAACCTTGTATATATCAAAGATCAAGGAAATGTTTATTTTTATCAGTTGATGACCACTCTAAGAAAATATTTGAGAACTTCTTAAAAACTGTTACAAAATGCACATTCTTATAAACTTCTTATATTCTCTCTTATGGAATTTCTTAACATCTTTCTTAAGATTTTTGTAATCCATCATAGTCTGAAGAATCCGATCTATGTGTTGTTGTCTGTGCGCAGTGTCTATTTTTACTCATGCGCTGGTGGTCTGTAGGGCAGTGACTGGTGGTATGTGCCTTTTGCTCTGTCTCTAGCCTCCATAATGTCCAGAGGTCAGGATAACCCCCGAGATTGATCCCCTGGTAATGACCAAACGGTGAAGGCTGATCTCAGGTCAACTTATTGTGGCAGAGGTGAGCAGCTCCTACAGGAACAACAAGAAGAAAAAACGACAGCAAAAGCGACAGCTTCAGTCAGGCGTGGCCAGTCGATGTCTCTATCCCCCAATACCCTACTGTCAAACTTAAAGCAGAAGACAAGAAAGAGAGTATGCCATTATGTTTTGTTTTGTTTTTGTCATATAATTTGTTTATTTTATTTCTATACAAGCTGTTTGGGTATCCCAGGAATCGTGCATATGAAATAGTTGATTGTCCAGCATCGTTGGATTAGTAGCTGCATTAATCATGCGCTAAGCCTCAACATTTTTGCATTTAACAGAGGCCAAATTGTTTTTACGGTTTTAACATTGAGTGGTATAGGCTACTGTGTGTGTAGTGTGTGATCTTATTCGTCCATGTTATGCTTTGACAGACCGTCAATTCAGACTCCTCTGATCCTTAAAGAATAGTTTCTGTCATCACTTACTCACTCTTTTATGTTGTTCCAAACTCGTATGGCTTGCTTTCTTCTGTGGAACACATTATATATTTTGAAAAATGCTTTCGTCTGTATAATGAAAGTCGGATCGGTTCAATGTTGTTAAAGAACATTTTACTTCACTGTGTGGATAAAATAGTTGAAACATTCTTTAAAATATGTTATTTTATTTTTCACATAATAATAATAATAATAATAATAATAATAATAAATCATACAGGTTTGGAACAACATGAGGATGAGTAAATAATTATAGATTTGTGATTTTGAGTGAACAATCCCTTTAGTATCTGAAGGACACAGGAAGCCCCATAACATGCATAAGTATAGACAATAAAACAATTATTTTGGGGAGATTTGCTTTCCATTATAAAATTTTCTCTTCTCTGTATCGTTTTAATTATTCTGACAGATCTACAGAGAAGTACAGCAGTAAGAGGAGCTGCTGAGAAGCTACTAATTCAGTTAAGAATGTATAGGTTATCTACCTTTTGCCCCTCAGATAATCAGCATAAATTAATCTAGGCCTGACAGCTGTGTGTGCGTGTGATTGTATATGAAAATCAGTGTTCCGTTGCAGAGGACATTCAGAGATAAGAGAGGGAGAGAGAGACTCAGGGCAGAGGCAGGGTCACTCAGACAGAGAGCATCTTGTCTCATTTACATTTCCGGTTGTACCTCAGCCAGGAAAGGTGCATGCTTGAGACATTACGTTCTTCACTCTTTGACAGCATCTACTTGAGCTTTCAATTGTTTCATAGGGTCCACGTAATGCTTTAGCATTATTATTATTTATCTGAAACCTAAAACAAATGAATTTTAAATCTCATTAATATGTAAATTACACTGGGACATGAATAGTAAGCTATTTCATTATTTTATCATGTGCATTGTTGTTTAGTTTGGCATCTGGTATGCTATTCTATTTATTTATCATGCTGCTGACTATAACTGAAAGGTCAAGGCATCCAAATTAGAAATGGACTACCTTTGTCTGTGTGTTTGTGTCTGATAGAGATAAAGAGTGAGAGTAAAACAGAAAGGTCATAAATTGACCCTTCACTAAGCTATACCAACCCCCAGTAAAATATTTTCACAAAGTGTTCAAATGTGTTGAAAGTTATTCTTATTTGGGCTTTCATTGCAAAAGTTTTGATCTGCCTCGTTTATTTGTTGAATTACACAATAACACAATTAAAAGTAAGATTCATTTAAATATTTTTGGGATATTCTGCTTGTATTTTCTCTGTGTACAACGTGTTACTGTTATAAGTGACATGACGTGTTTTACTGTATTTTTAGATAATTTCCATCATATTGCATCTAAAATCACAGATTTCCCATAGATTTATGTTGAAGGATTACAAAGGGTCAGTTGTATTTTAAATAGTGTCAAATGATGACCTGAATTACATTTGCATTCTTTAACAGTACATTTTAGTTTTTAGCCAAATTCAAAAATAGCACACCAAAGGCTGTAATTACTTGCACAAAATGAGCTAAACAACGTTTTAAAGGATTCTGTATGATAAGCAGTTTGGAATGAATTAATTGCAGTGGTCTAATACTTAGAGGTTTTAAACAAACCCCTAATCAGAAGAAAATATCAATACAGGACTGCCTCGAAAGCACATTTAATATCAAGCTTTAAAAATGCAACTCAGGAATTAAAAGTCATACTTGAGTCCATGAGAAAGTTTTCAGTTCCTCTCTCAGATATCACTGGGTTATTTTGGCCTTTTCACCCTAAGCCAAAACATCACATGCCCTTCAATTTAGACAAATTGTATAGTTTAATTTTTCCCCTGCTCTCACCCCATTTCTTGGCCATTTATGTTTGTAATCTGAAGCTGTGCTGTTTGTCTGAGATGCCAAAATATGTCGCCCACATTCCAGAGTATTTAGTCTGCACAGCGGAGTTAAAAGTGTAGAATAACAGTCAAGAAATATTCCGAGTTAAAATAAATGCTATGAACTGGAGCAGCCCTCGTTTCCCTTCATCCTCCCCCTCCTGCTTGAATTCGTCTCTTTCCATCTTTCCCTAACTGACAGGTCAGTCTGTTTTACTTGGAAGAGGTCCGGGTGGAACAACATTGAGATCGTTTTCGACAGGAAACTGCAGCAGCTGACTTTCATTAGGTAAATTGTGAAGAGTTTCAAATGAACAATCCTGTATTGTCAGGTACAATTACAAGTGAAATCCAGCTTTCTGGTGAGTGCAGTGAAATGATAAAATATAAAGCTCAACGTGATGTCTTATAGCTGCGCTGGTTTCAATTACTAATGGTCTAGGAAGTTAAGACTGGAAAGAGCATGTCTGAGGCTGCCAGAGTGAGCCTATAAAAAGCCATACCCATGTCAGATGGGACAATGAGACTTTTGATGCCTTTTATGGGTGCATATGTGGGTCACCCATGAATAAACCCCCACTTTGTGTAACCTTTTGCTTTATACAGCTCAGTAGAAGTGTTTTATTAATGTTTCAGTCAAAATGAATAGTTTACCACCACATTGCTTTGAATTTATTGCTGCTGTACTTTGACCCTGTGCAAACAGTAGCGTCATGAGTAAATCACGACATGTTTGCGCCAAGGGTTTTAAAAGGTTATAAATTTGGTTCAGTACTACTTTTCTTCCCTTTTTCTTCCACAGTTCAGTGGCGTAGTTGAAAAAGTATTCAAAGTGATTTTATTTTTATTTTATTTATTCAGGTAATATCATACTGTATTATAATATACAATGTGTTATCCATTTAAAGGCTACCATTCATTTTTTTTTTTTAAGCATATTTGTCAAAAGTGACATTTAAGTGAATTTACACACATCTTTTGTGATTTTACAAAAGAGTTATTTTTGGAATAAATGCTTATTTGAACTTTCTATTTATTAAATAATAAAAAGCAAAAAACAAATCCCAAATTTTCATGATGAAAGTCATGCGACCGAAACGTAGTCAATAAATATTTTTATATTTTTTGCACAGATAGTGTGCAGGATTTGTTTTTAGCTTTTACGTTTTTTGACCTGGTTGGTCTTTGCTTCCAACACACCTATCCATTGCCACCAGGTGTGCAGATATTAATTGTTAATTTATTTATTAAATAATAAAATAAAATCCCAGACGATAAAATAAAATAAATAAATGAATGAATGAAAGCAACACAAGTGTTATTTATTTTTATTTTCTTTACACCAAATCAGAATATAAAAATTATTTCTGAAGTATCAGAAGGATAATAGAAAATGTTTTAAATTGTAGTAATATTTCTGTATTTCAATTACTGTTGTATATCATAATTGGCTAACAGCAGTGTGTATAATTATGAATAGTTCAAATAAATAATGTAAATGTAAATTCATAATGATTTCTGGCCTTGTCTTTTTTCACAGGGTATTACACTCTTATTTCTTCAGTCCATAAATGCATGTATGATGATTAGAAAAGTAAGAGCACTTCCATGGTGAGTAAGATTTAGATTAAACTAGAAATATCATTTTTTGAAAGATATATCTCTTAGTTTGTGTGTGTCTATTCTTTTTCCTTTTTTAATCTCTTTTAAGAGCTCAATTCAGTCTGCCCCTTCAGCACCAGGAAGACATGGCACAGAACAGCACTAGAAGGGGGCCACCAGGCCCCTAATGGAGAGTGATTTATTGAATGGCTTTGGCTTGCTGTTGGCCCTGGGCCTGTCTCCTAATTGAGCACCTGGTGCTGCATGGGAAAAGTTAATATGATATAAATTGATACTGTGGCAGCGGCCGTGGCAGGGCTCTGGAGGCAGCATGGACTCATGCCTGCTTCCCCATGGAGATAGGACCAGATGCTCCAGGAGGCAGGCGGAGCAGCATGGGAACACTGAGGTGACAGATAGGCCTCACATGAGGCTGGAGAGGTGGGTCAGAATCGTGTGACTGCAGATGTTGTGCTGGAGTTTCTAGTTATTGATTCTGATACCATCCGTGTTGAAACAGAAGACTGGAAAATTATAAATAATGGTGAAATCCTGGAGTCGTGATTCATGTTGTTTTGTCAGTTGGACTGTACATTACTGTTGTTCTCTACACCTAAATGAATAATGTGTAACAGATATGGTGCACTTTGAGCATCTAAAGTTGTCAGCAAAATCCATTAAATATTTCTGAAAATTCAACAGTATTAAACACTTATCAATATTACTTTATTTAAATTATAACATATGAAAAAATGTGTTATTAGACATATTGTAGACTTAATTTGATATGTTTGAATAAACATAAATATAAACTAATATGTATTAGAGTACTACATATGACCAGATAGATATACATTCACTCAAATGTTTAGGGATTGTATTATTTATTTATTTATTTATTTATACATGCATGAATTAATTAATGAATGAATTAATTAAATGGCTACTTTTGTTAACCAAAAATAAATAACATTTATAATGTTCTGAGATATTTCTATTTCAAATAAATGCTATTATTTTAAACTTTCCAATTATCAAAGAATCCAGACAAAAAAAAATAAATAAATAAAAATAACTATAACTATAAAACTATAATAATAATAATAAGCACAAATAATACTGATAATAGTAGAAAAACAAAAACATTGATAATGATGTTCCTTGAGCAGCAAATCAGCTAATTGCCAACACAGGAATAAACTACTGTATAAATTATATTTTAAAATACAGAAGATGTAGTAGATACAGTAGAAATAATGTAGATTAAAAAAAGAAATAATGTACGCATCAGATACAATTTTCAAAAGTATAAAAACACTGAATTTGTAGTATACTGTACATTTAGCATTTCTTTCCCAGAGACCAAAATTATGACTGGTTCTTTATGCTAACAGTGAATAAAGATATAGAAAGCCGCACTCAGCCTGTATAAACCCTGTGGAGTCACACAGGAAAGTCAGTTTTAGCATTTTCCTTTTGCCCCTTCTAGAGAGAGGGAGGGAGAATGAAAGAAGAAAAAGTGCCTGTTCTTTGTGGGTCCCCCCTGAGGATGGTTGTGTCTTGACAGCTCACTCCCACAAATGAAACAGAGTGCCAGATCCATTCAGCAACCCTGTTCGTTTCTCTGTCCCACTCCTCTCCTCTTACCCCAGCAAATCAGGTGCTGAATATACAAAACCTATGCCCACTGGCAGCTTCAGACTGCAGATCAGTGAGATGTGAAAAAAAGACAATCTGGAAAAAGTATTTTTCAAAATATTTCTTTCTCTGCCTAGCTACATTCTGCCAAACTCACAGTCCAAAGCACACAGGCTTTTCCAGAATAATCTTCTGAGGGAATTCCGCTCTGTAGCTCTTTTGTAGCTCTTCTTAGTACTCCTGTGTCAATACAAAGAATTGTATGGCTTTGGATGGATTTACCACCTTCCTTCTCCATTTAGACTTACAAATATTCCTGCCTGAGTGCATTTCACTTTTCACAGTTTGCATGCCATGATTGTTCCACAGAAAACGGGAGTGTTGAAATCCGATTGCAATCTAGATTGCCGATTGGAAGAATGCGAGGAACCAAAGCCACTTATATTAGCTTGCTGTTGTTCACTTTCAAAGTTTAAGATATTTCCCAACAGTACTACTGACGCCTGTCCTTACGGTTAATCTGAACTGACCAAAACCCCCACATAGATCCTACAAAGAACACTGTCGATTTATTTATTCACATATTTAGCTTAAACCAAGACTTGCATTCCTCTGCCTCTTCAGAGGGTGTTCACCCACCACATTATGTTTTCATTGTGTTTTGGCAGAGCACGCAAACCTCGACTTGTGCGGTAATTCCCGATGTTGAGAAATACTGAGACTTTGTCAGAATGGTATGAGTCTCTTCTCTTGGCCGCATATTTATATTTCTTTTCTCTTTCATCCACTCCCTGGTGCAGAACTCCAGAAAATGGTTTCTGTAGCAGAATTATAAATTAAAGCTTTTAATTTTTTTCAAAAGTACAACAATTTATTAACCTAGATTATTTTTCTACACAAATAATTTTACCTAAATTGAATTATGTACATTTAATGATACTCAATCCTCCTTTTAAGAAAGTGTAAGTAATTGGTTTATTCATTTAGATGAATTGAGCTGGTCAGTGTCACCCTGCTTTGGACTTTGGCTAAGAAATGCTTCACAAATTAGTGGATAATTTTTTAGCCAAAGTCACGCTAATTAAACGACTTCTGGAACACTCTTTAATTGTCTTTTTAACAACTGAAAGATGTAAGATTTCTTTTTTTTTTGTATTCCCATGCAGAAAGATCCTTCACATGTTCATACACTGAAATAGGTAGGACAATTTACACTTTTTCATCTGCCTGTCTGTGGTAATTTTGGTTACTTTTAGTTCCTGGCTTTTACTGCTTTATGAACCGAGTGTACAGTATCTGGACAATATTGAGTTTCTTTCCACCCGTGTAGGCTGATGAGTCTTGACATCATGTCCTTTATGAGGGAGCACAGTTTCTGCCATGAGTGCAGTCTTCTGTGCACCCATTCTGCTGGCTTCCGGCTTCTGAAATCACAGTACCACACAACTATTAAATACTACTACTATTCCTTACATTTTTTATATAGCGCTTTTCTAGGTACTCAAAGCACTTTACATAGTCTTGGGACATAGACATAGTCTCCTCATCCACTACTACTACTACTAATAATAATAATAATAAATTAGGCTTCCTAGACATAGTGATGGGGGTAAAAAAGAGTGGGAGGTGAGCGGTATCCCAGAGATTTTTGTAGTAAACTAGAAAATAATCTACAGTATAAGAAATGATTTTATTGGTCAGGCTGTTTTAGGTAATTTCCTAGTTTTACATAGGGAACCATCTCATTACATTGCTCATGTATTGTTAGTTTTATTAACTTATATTTTGGGGTTATATATATAACTTATATTAAGTTTGGGGTTTGGGGATTGATTGGTTGGTTGGTTTGTTTGTTTGATTGATTGATTGAAATTAATACATTTATTGGGCAAGGATGCATTACAATTGCATTACAAAACAGAAAACAGTTATCTTTAACCCAAATTAAACACAGCTGAAGGACTCACTAGAAACTTCCAGGCAAGTGTGTTGGAGCAGGTTGGAGCTAAACTTTCCAGGATAGTGGCCCTCCTGTAGCTCGATTGGATACCCTAGAAATAAATGCTGCTTTTGTCAGTGTAAGAGACTTGTTTTTTGTTCCAAAAACATTAAGCAAATGCTAATGACCCAGCATTTTTGAACAGTGGTATTTAAGAGTCAAAGAACCTTTACACCGCTCCAGCATTCAAATAAAGCACAGAGAAGACATCAGTATTTCTTTGTACTGGAATGTGGTTAATTGTATCATTTATAGCATATTTCTGTTTGTTGCATATATAAAAGTTTCTGTTTAAATCAGTGCAGATACCCCTCAAGTAAGAGCAGATAAATTAAATAAAATGAGGTAAAGCTTCTTGCTCATTCTCAAAAATAAGCCCCCATAGTTATATATATATATATATATATATATACAACCCGAATTCCGGAAAAGTTGGGACGTTTTTTAAATTTTAATAAAATGAAAACTAAAAGACTTTCAAATCACATGAGCCAATATTTTATTCACAATAGAGCATAGATAACATAACAAATGTTTAAACTAAGAAAGTTTACAATTTTATGCACAAAATGAGCTCATTTCAATTTTGATTTCTGATACAGGTCTCAAAATAGTTGGGACGGGGCATGTTTACCATGGTGTAGCATCTCCTTTTCTTTTCAAAACAGTTTGAAGACGTCTGGGCATTGAGGCTATGAGTTGCTGGAGTTTTGCTGTTGGAATTTGGTCCCATTCTTGCCTTATATAGATTTCCAGCTGCTGAAGAGTTCGTGGTCGTCTTTGACGTATTTTTCGTTTAATGATGCGCCAAATGTTCTCTATAGGTGAAAGATCTGGACTGCAGGCAGGCCAGGTTAGCACCCGGACTCTTCTACGACGAAGCCATGCTGTTGTTATAGCTGCAGTATGTGGTTTTGCATTGTCCTGCTGAAATAAACAAGGCCTTCCCTGAAATAGACGTTGTTTGGAGGGAAGCATATGTTGCTCTAAAACCTTTATATACCTTTCAGCATTCACAGAGCCTTCCAAAACATGCAAGCTGCCCATACCGTATGCACTTATGCACCCCCATACCATCAGAGATGCTGGCTTTTGAACTGAACGCTGATAACATGCTGGAAGGTCTCCCTCCTCTTTAGCCCGGAGGACACGGCGTTCATGATTTCCAACAAGAATGTCAAATTTGGACTCGTCTGACCATAAAACACTATTCCACTTTGAAATAGTCCATTTTAAATGAGCCTTGGCCCACAGGACACGACGGCGCTTCTGGACCATGTTCACATATGGCTTCCTTTTTGCATGATAGAGCTTTAGTTGGCATCTGCTGATGGCACGGCGGATTGTGTTTACCGACAGTTGTTTCTGAAAGTATTCCTGGGCCCATTTAGTAATGTCATTGACACAATCATGTCGATGAGTGATGCAGTGTCATCTGAGAGCCCGAAGACCACGGGCATCCAATAAAGGTCTCTGGCCTTGTCCCTTACGCACAGAGATTTCTCCAGTTTCTCTGAATCGTTTGATGATGTTATGCACTGTAGATGATGAGATTTGCAAAGCCTTTGCAATTTGACGTTGAGGAACATTGTTTTTAAAGTTTTCCACAATTTTTTTACGCAGTCTTTCACAGATTGGAGAGCCTCTGCCCATCTTTACTTCTGAGAGACTCTGCTTCTCTAAGACAAAGCTTTTATAGCTAATCATGTTACAGACCTGATATCAATTAACTTAATTAATCACCTAGATGTTCTCCCAGCTGAATCTTTTCAAAACTGCTTGCTTTTTTAGCCATTTGTTGCCCCCGTGCCAACTTTTTTGAGACCTGTAGCAGGCATAAAATTTTAAACGAGCTAATTAAGTGGATAAAAGTGTAAAATTTCTCAGTTTAAACATTTGCTACGTTATCTATGTTCTATTGTGAATAAAATATTGGCTCATGTGATTTGAAATTCCTTTAGTTTTCATTTTATTAAAATTTAAAAAACGTCCCAACTTTTTCCGGAATTCGGGTTGTATATATATATATATATATCATCCTGTAAATTATTAATTCACCATTCAACTTATGCAATACTCTGAATAGAACTTTAATTTTGAAACGTTCCTTAAATGATATCTCCTTAGACAGCTCACAGGATGATTTGTATGTGTGTTTTCAACACACACTAGTCTACTGGCACACCAGTATGGTCTCGTAAGTGTGGTTTGGATTCATGCTCATCTGTAGAAGGCAGAGTTCACACAGCACCTGATCCACATTCCAACTGCTCCATAACTTGCTCAAATCACCCTTCTCCATCTCCAGCTTGCTTGCTTTCTCGTGAGAGACCGACACAAAAAAGGAGAGAAAATGACTGCTGCTGACCGCTGAAAACAGCTGCAACTCTGAGGCTGATATATTGATCGACACTAAGAAATAGAGCATAATGGAAACAACAGAACATTTCTGTAACAAGTACAAAAAACAGTCTATCCTGACAACTGCTGTATGTTATATGAGAGTAAAATTGTAATGAGTAAATTCTGAAAGAGTGTCACTTTTTCTCAAAGAAAAAGTTAGTATATGTTATCATGCAGGTGAAAAACAACTAGTACAGAATGAGTGTGGCTAACAGTTACATACGTTATTGTGGAATTAAGGTTTTTTTTTTTATCCATGATGTGAACCAGACAGGGTTTAAGTGAGGAAAGATGTAGCAGGCCCAAGTTTTAAAAGAAAAATGATGAAATATATTTTGCAGAATGATTTCCATTCTATACACAAGATGATGATTTCCATTAAGTCATTTTAGTCCAACCATACTCTCTGTGAGGACCGTTATGATGGAATACTGATAAAGCTAGGTCATTAAGAGTCTAACCTTTCCCAGGGGTGAATATTTTTCCTGTCTGAATAATAAATAATATGAAGAGAAAAGCAAAAGGCAGAGAGATAAAATATTTAATGGAATGTTTTCAGTTCAGAGGTCGTCTATGCTCTAGCTATTTGTCAGCACTTTATAGCTTCGAATGACTTGTAAATGAACTGCTTTGTCTGTTCATTGGACTTCAACGGTAATGCAGTTCCCTATACTGATAATGTAGTACCTTATTGTGCTCCTTACACTACTGTTCGATTTGGGGTGATTTATTTTTTTTTATATAAAATTTTAATCATATTAAAACATTTATTCAGGGACACATTCAATGGCTGGATGTCTAAGTGAGGTGAGGTGATTAAAACCCTCTTGGGAAGGCAGAAGTCTGCCGGGGAAACATGGTCTCTAAGGCTATACCATGGACCATATGCATACGAGTACCGCTTAGGTCTCAATATGGAACACAGCCTTCCATGGTTCTCATGGATTCATCATGAAGGCATGGGGCCGGACGTTCCGCCGCGTCCAGCTGCCTAGAGTGATGGAGGATCTCAACAGGGTCTACAGTACGGACACTCTGGAGCAGTTTTTAGCAAGCCGACACTAACCGGGGCCTCTCGTTGCCACTACCTGTTTGAGGTGAGAACACAGGAGGATACTTGCTCTACATGAAGGCTATAGAACCTAGCGAACATGTTAGGGGTCACCCAGCCTGCAGCTCTACAAATATCTTTCAGCGAGGTGCCACGAGCCAGTCCAGGAAGATGCAACACTTCTAGTTGAGTGAGATCGCAACCTGATAAGCCAGGGTTATGGCATCCACAATCCAGTGGGCCATCCTCTGCTTAGAGACGGCATTCCCCTACTGCCAGCCTCCGTAACACACAAAGAGCTGGTATGAGGTCCTGAAGCTTTATATCTGGTCTACGTAGCATCTCAGTGCTCGGACTGGACAGAGCAAAGCCAGGACTGGGTCTGCCTCCTCCAGGGGCAGCACTTGCAGGCTCACCACTTGGCCTTTGAAGGGTGTAGTGGAAACCTTGGGCACGTAGCCGGGCCGGGGCCTCAGGATTACCTGGGAGTCAGCCGACCCAAACTCTAGGCATGACTCATCAACTGAAAATGCATGCGGGTCCCCTATTCTCTTGATGGAGGCCAGTGCAAGCAGGAGCAGAGCTTTCAATTAAATAAACTGTAGCTCAACTGAATGCAAAGGCTCGAATGGGCCCTGCTGTAGTGATTTAAGCACAAGAGTCAGGTCCCAAGAGGGTATAGAGGAGGGCTGGGGAGGATTTAACCTCCTGGCCCCTCTAAGGAACCTGATGATGAGGCTGTGCTTACCTAAAGACTTCCCATTCATGGGGTCATGGTGTGCAGCAATAGCGGGTGAAGGGAGACAGCCTTCGCTCCAGCCCCTGCTAAAGAAAGAAAAGAGTTCCCTCGGTCAGGGAGTATAACAACTGGCAGTGAGAGGTCTCTGGAGAAGCAAACAGACCTAACTGAATGGCTCCGAATTGGCTCCAAATCAGCTGGACCGTCAGGGAATGGAGTTGCTATTCTCCTGGGAGCATTGCTCGAGACTGCTCGTCGGCTGTACGGTTGAGCAGGCCTGGAACGTGAACGGCACGAAGTGACCTCAGAACCTTCCAACTCCGAAGGAGGAGGTGACGGGCGAGTTGCGACATGCGACGGGAGCGCAGACCACGTTGTCGGTTGATGCATGCAATGGTCGCTGTGTTTGCCTCATAGGTGACCTTTGAGACGGTTCAAGGCAAGGTGCACTGCTAACAACTCTAGGCAATTGATGTGCCACTGCAGCTGCGGGGCCGTCCAAATCCCTGAGACTGCCCGTTGTACATGGCACCCCAGCTGGTGGTGGAGGCATCCGTGTAAACCACAACATGCCTGGAGATCTGCTCTAGGGGCACCCCTGCCCAGAGAAATGCAAGATCTGACCACTGGGTGAGGGTTTGGCCACAGGCCGGTGTTACTTGGACCCGGTGAGTGCCGCACTTCCACGCCTACCTCGGGATTCGGCCATTAAGCCAGTGCTGGAGCGGTCTCATATGTAACAAGCCAAGCGTAAGTGCTGCTGTGACCGCAATATGCCCCAGGAGCCTCTGAAAAAGTTTCAGTGGGACCGCTGTTCTGCCCTTGAATGTATTCAAGCAGGCTAGCACCGACCACGCACATTCCTCTGTGAGGCGTGCTGTCTGTTCGACCGAATCCAACTCCATACCGAGAAAAGAGATACTCTGCATCGGTGAGAGTTTGCTCTTTTCCCAGTTGACCCGAAAGCCCAACAGGCTTTCACAGGGAGACAGGGAGAGCCTGCAGGGTAGGATCATGTACTGATATGTCCATCCTTCAAATGCTAACGCCAAAAAAGGTCTGTGGCGTGGAAGGAACGAGACATGAAAGTACTCGTCATTCAGGTCGAATGCTGCAAACCAATTTTGGGGAATGAGTCACCTGAAGATGCGTTTCTGCGTCAACATTTTGAACGGTAGCTTATAAAGGGCCTGTTTCAAAACTTCCAAGATCAGTCATAACCCACCACTTTTCTTGGGTACAATGAAGTAAGGGCTGTAAAACCCTGTCTTCATATTGGCTGGAGGGGCCGGCTCTATCGCGTTCTTCGCCAGTTGGACTACGATCTTTGCCCGCGGAACAGGGGCATTGGCTGCTTTCACTGTAGTGAAGCAGATACCACTGAACTTGGGTGCACGCCGGGCGAACTCGCATAGCCGAGGCTGATGCTCGGTAGAAGCCAGCAAGACGGCAGCGCTGACCAGGTGCTTAAAAACCATACAAGTGGGACTAGCAGAACCACAGCCGTACCCACGGTGGGGCAGCGAGGTGGAACCCAGGGACCCAACGCAGGCGGCTTGTGAGCAGGCCGGTGGGGACCGTCACTTGGTGAAGAGCAGGCTGGGGCACTGCGGATGGGTGGAGCCAGGGCAGGATGTGTCGGATTGCCTCAGTCTGCTTCTGGGCAGCCGAGAACTGCTGGGAAAAGCTCTCGACTGCGTCGCCAAAGAGGCCAGTCTGGGAGACAGGGGCATTGAGAAACATGGCTTTGAAGGTGGAAGCAGCTTCCCCGCAAGCCGCATAGGCACCACCGGTTAGACCAGACGAATGCCTATAGGCCCGGGAAGGCAGTACTGGGTCTCCACGCCAGGAGGAGACGGACTTAGGACACAACTGCATCGCTACCGCGCGCTCCACCGGCGGGATTGCCAATTACCCCTTCGCTGAGGAGTGATGGTCCCCAGATGGCTGGTTCCCTGTGAGAAACTACCGGTTTCGTCTGGTCAGAGGAGAACTGGCCCCCCGACTGAGGTTTTCCCAAGGTTTTTTTTCTCCATTCTGTCACTGATGGAGTTTTGGTTCCTTGTCGCTGTCACCTATGGCTTGCTTAGTTGGGGACACTTAATTTCCAGTGATATTAATCGACTTGATTTCACAGATACTATTTAAACTGAACTGAGCTGGATGATGTCATCACTGAATTCAATGATGAACTGCCTTTTTGCATTATTGGCATACTATGTTTCTATTTAATGCTGTTAATTTGCTTTGTCACAATCTGTATTGTTTAAAGTGCTATATAAATAAAGGTGACTTGACTTGACTAGTCGTGACATTTAAATGCAGTTTCAATTGATTGTTTTTTCTTTATTTTAAAACACCATCTTCACTGGAGTGTCAAAGAGAATGTTAAGCGCCCAGGGAAAAAAAGGTAAACATCACAATACAGAGGGAATACATTACTTATGAAATGTGCATACAGTAACATCCACCACCTGGTTTGAGGCTGTTTCTTATCATTGACCTAGATATACAGGATGCTTGTGGGCTATTTTTTAAAATTCTTTAAAATGAAGTTGTAATGCATGAGAGGAAATGATTATAGCCTCCTCCAATTGTAGATATTATTTTGTAAATTATTTGCATGTGTTTGTCAGAAGGGAGAGAGTATTGCATCTTCTGCATTCATCCATACAAATGCTTGCATAATATGTGGCATCTTCTCAATTGGTTCATCGTGGTGTACAGTATGTGGGGTGGTCAAATGATGCATGGATGTGCACTGCTTACCTCATGCATATTCTGTGTCACAGTGATAGAGAGCGGGTACAGTGGCTAACTTGGGTTGAAAAGCAGCAGCAGATTAGACAGGACCACCTTGAAACCTCAGCTCTGTGTTAATCCAGACAGCTGGGGGAGCAGCCCATCTCTGCCACCTGTCTCTCAATTCACACCCATGACTACATATTGTACTGCTCAGCTCATAAAGTGAGACATGAACTGCAATGTTGCAGCTTTATAACTGTGTTAAATGCAAAGCATTTACAGTATAGCTTTGAAATGACAGGCCACAATGCAAGAGAAGCATACTTTAATACAAAGAGATGTATGAATATATAACACTATAGAGATGTCAGTGAGATGCAATTTTGTGATAGCAGAAAAGTTTGTCATCATATTTATGTCTTATAACTCCACATGGATCAGATGGTGCTACCCTACATCATAGATGCTTGTTGTAGCCTCACTTTATATATATATTCACTTACATTCAAGAGATGGTCTGAAACCTTTAGCAGCATCTAACAAATAAGAGGATATAAACTGTGTTGGTGATTTCTATGTAGCATTGGTGTTAGGCCAGCAGAGGCAGCAGATGTGCACTCATGTGCACATATTTACATATTTCATTATTGTTTTCCATTCTGTTTTGAGAAGAATATCAATGCAAATAATGAAATGTCGTGTAACAGGCATTAGATGCTATCATATAATGATTACAGAGACATGCATGGAGTCTAAAAAAAAAAGTCTGAATGTACACTAACATTTAAAAAGTTATTTTAAAAGGGTCATGTGTCACATGTCTACGTCACTATGTGGAAATATTTGCATAATGTCGCCCAAATGTTCACACAAAGAAAGAAGGCGCGGTTTCAGTAACCGCAGTTAGTATTCAAGCAACCATGTCAGGGAGATGTTGAGTATAACTTGGATGAAAGCAAAAGCACTATATTTGGCCTTCCGAAAGTAGATGCATATAGGAATCTTTAAGATTACTTAAAATAGAACAGCAACTCATTGTAAGGACCTCCATTTCATGAACCTAGGAGAGGAGGTACTTCTGACTTTGTTACAACAATCTGGAGTTTCTGAATGAGCTACTGTACGTATGTTTTGTTATTAGTTTAAGTATTTGCTATTGAATGTTCAGATACAGAGTTTTGCACGGTGTGTGTTTGTGTGTGTGTGTGTGTGTGTGTGTGTGTGAGAGAGAGAGAGAGAGAGAGAGAGAGAGAGAGAGAGATGGTCAAACAGTGGAGTCAGCTGTCTTAACCTTCAGTGGCTTGTGTACTGCAAACACATCTGAACTTCACATACGAACAGTTATTTGTATGTTTCCACAAGACAGAATCAAAACAATACAACTGGTCTCAATGGGCTGGACATTTGGGAGAGAGAGCATAGTCGGAATGCAAATGCGGAACACTTATATAAACAGGCTCCAAAATATACAAAGGCTGCGGTTGCTTGAAAGGACTTTGGAAGAACTACTTAGAGAAGAGTCTGTCGTGATTTCTGGGATAAACAAACTGTCTGTTCTTCCCAAAATGCATTTCATTTATAAACAGGGAGAATTCATTGTGTGAAGTCATAATGACACTCTGAGTTGAAAATTGCTTTAATACGTGCCTTTTAGCACAATCAGTAAAAGTGTCAGTAAAATGTGTTTCCAGGATTATAAAAAAAAATACATATAATAAATATATAAATAAATAAATAAACCATCCAAAAATACTTGGACATATATAATAAATGAGTAATTAATCAAAACACTCAGAGGTAACATATTTATGTAAAACAAAGAAGCCTAAAAGAAGTAACACACAGTTTGCAGATGGGCTCCTGTAATTGATTGGCTCAAGAATGAGACCAGTACCACATCTGCCTTGCTGAAATAAAAGATTCCCTTGTCTCTTGTTAAACGAGATAATACAGTTATCAACACCTGTCTAGCTATTTTGGTAATTTAATAGTGCCCTAAAAGGGGACTTACAGTCTTTTAAAACAAAAGATGTGGTTTGCATATATCTTATCTGATTCTGAATAACTTAAAATGCTATCAAAAGTATTTGAATTGAATGAGTCTTACAGGATATAGCATTGATTAGGATTGATTAGTATTAGTATTTTCTTTCATTGTGAATTTATTTCTTATTTAAGCTTCTTTTAAAATGTAAGATTTATTTTTACTCATTCTGAGGCAATATGAGTTTCCATAGATAAACATTAGTTTTAACTGATTTAATAAAAGTTCATACTGCTAAGTCATGCCACTTAACCAATAAATACTGTATAAGCTATATTTGTGTATTAGATAATTCACTCTACCTGCTTGATACATTAAGTATTATTTTTCTTTTCTAGCAAATGTTTGTATGTAGTGTTATCTAAGGATGCACTTAAATGAAAATTCTTGGCTGAACCCAAAACCGAACAAATTTAAACACTGGGCTGAAGGCCAAATACCAAAATCCAAAAACGTTTTTTTCACATCCTTTTTTTTTCTTTTTTTTCACCATTTCATTAATTAAATTGCCAAAATGTGCCCTTTACTGTTTTGTCCTGCTTTAAAAAATATACAGTACAGACCAAAAGTTTGGACACACCTTCTCATTCAAAGAGTTTTCTTTATTTTCATGACTATGAAAATTGTAGAGTCACACTGAAGGCATCAAGGGCTATTTGACCAAGAAGGCGAGTGATGGGGTGCTGCACCAGATGACCTGGCCTCCACAGTGACCGGACCTGAACCCAATCGAGATGGTTTAGTGGTGAGCTGGACCGCAGACTGAAGGCAAAAGGGCCAACAAGTGCTAAGCATCTCTCGGGGAACTCCTTCAAGACCATTTCAGGTGACTACCTCTTGAAGCTCATCAAGAGAATGCCAAGAGTGTGCAAAGCAGAACCTAGAATATGACATATTTTCAGTTGTTTCACACTTTTTTGTTATGTATATAATTCCACATGTGTTAATTCATAGTTTTGATGCCTTCAGTGTGAATCTACAATTTTCCTAGTCATGAAAATAAAGAAAACTCTTTGAATGAGAAGGTGGTTCAAACTTTTGGTCTGTACTGTATATAAAAAAACAAAAATAATAATAAAATCGGCTGCCGAATATTTGATGCATCCCAGTATTATCACAAAAAAAGTTTGCCATGCCATCTATCTTTCTCGGGCTAGAGAATCTTCACATATATCAATATACATCTATATGTTTTTTATTTATTTATTTTTTTCATGCTGCCTCTTAGTCTGACCATGAAGTTTTTGCAGATAAAGCAATCTTCCCCTCCTTTTAGAGCTCCAATAATTTGCTAGGATGCTGTGAATATTAATGGCCTTATCCAACCTTGGCCTCCCATGAATGACAGGGATGGGAAATGCAAGCGGGAATCTAATAAGACCTGATTGTCAACATGGAGTTGTTTGTTGCTTTGGCTGCAATTAAACTCCCAGGCCTGTGTCCCCATGTTGATGGAGAAAAATGAGCAACACAGCAGTAGTTGGTAATCATTATGACACGGAGGGATGAAGGTCAAGTGCTTCGATTGGGGTGGTGGGGTATGTTATTGAAACACCAAGGCCTTAGTTGTCCTTTTTTACAGTGTTCCAAAATCTGTCGATCGTTCTATCTATTGATCTATCGATTGTTTCTATCTGTCTCGTTTTCTGTGCAATCCAATTTTAGGTCTGACGAACCAAAATTGCTTTTTATAAAACGTTTGCTCTAAAATGTGATTTTGACTGTAAAATTGTTAAAAAAATACTGTAGTTCTTTCACGATCGCATAAAGGACAGGAAGCAAATGCAAGTAAACAATCCTATATTAGAGAAGTATGGTCAGGCTGGGTTGATGGTGGGTGACGCAGGGACCTCGATGGCAGCATAGACTGGTGAGAAGGTGATTGAGTGCGCAGGTGGGTGATGATGAGGGATCCGTGAGATGACTGGTAATCCACAACGACCGAACAGGAACAAGACACAAGGAGTATCTGAGCAGATGGGACACAGACAAGAATCACGGAGGAACTCAAACAACGATCTGACAAACAAGAGACGAAAGACAGGGCATAAAGTAGGCTGGTGGAATGGGGAATTGGGGGCCGGTGCAGGCGGATTAATTGAAGAATGAAATACAGGCTTTATTTTAGATATATGAAAGGCGGGATGAATTCTCCTGTAAGCTGGAGGAAGTTTAAGGCGGACTGCCACCGGACTAATGATCTTGGTGACAGTGAACGGGCCAATAAATTTGGGAGCAAGCTTATTAGAGACGGAAAGGAGAGGAATGTTCTTGGTAGAAAGCCACACTTTTTGACCCACGACGTATACGGGAGGCCTAGACCGGTGGCGGTCGGCTTTAGCCTTGGTGCGTGCCCCCACGCGGGCTCTAGTCCAAGTGCGGTGACACCTCTGGACAAAGGCGTGAACGGAGGGGACCGCGACTTCGGATTCCAGACTGGGAAAAATTGGTGGCTGGTATCCTACACTACACTCAAACGGAGATAGGCCCATAGCTGATATAGGTAATGTATTGTGGGCGTACTCCACCATCGACAGTTGTTGGCTCCAGGAGGAAGGATTCTTGGAGACCAAGCATCGTAACACCATTTCCAAATCTTGGTTGGCTCTCTCGGTTTGACCATTGCTCTGGGGATGAAACCCTGAGGACAGACTTACAGTCGCTCCCAGTAATCTACAGAATTCACGCCAAAATTTGGACACAAATTGGGGTCCCCTGTCGGAGACCACGTCTGTCGGGAGGCCATGTAAACGAAAGACGTGATCTACGACAGTCAATGCTGTCTCCTTGGCTGAGGGTAATTTGATTCGCCGGGCACCCGGGCGGAGGCGTTACCCCTTCTAAGGCCGTCTTGACCTACGATTCGACCTCCCATGTGAGTGTGGAGACCACTAATGTGTCAGGTAAAATACACTCGGGAGTAGACGGGCGTCCGGAACGGTCAAAAATGCGCGACAAACAATTGGGTTTGATGTTCTGGGAACCCAGGTGGTACGATAGAGTAAAATCAAAACGTCTGAAAAAAAGTGCCCACCGAGCCTGCCTGGAGTTCAACCTTTTGGCAGAACTAATGCATTCTAAATTCTTGTGGTCGGTCCATACTATAAAAGGAACCCCCGAGCCTTCTAACCAGTGGCACCATTATTCCAATGCCATCTTGACTGCCAACAGTTCTCGGTTACCAATATCATAATTGCGTTCGGCAGGGGATAATCGATATGAAAAAAACGTGCACGGGTGAATCTTGTTGTCTGAGGGAGAACCTACCCCCTGCCCCCACCTCCGACGCGTCGACCTCCACCACAAACTGACGTGATGGATCAGGGGTGATTAAGATAGGGGCCGAAAATGAAGCAGCCCTTCAGTTTGGCAAACACAGCCTCGGCTGTGTCTGAACACCTGAACTTAGTTTTGGGGGAGGTCAAGGCGGTCAGAGGTGCGGCTAGTTGACTAAAGTTGCGAATAAAACGCAGATAGAAGTTGGCAAACCCCAGAAACCTCTGTAGGGCCTTACGGGAATGTGGACTTGGCCACTCTACCACAGCCTTAACTTTCTCGGGATCCATGCATATTCCCTCAGTCGACACGATAAACCCAAGAAACGGAACAGACTGTGCATGAAAAGCGCATTTCTTCTCCTTGACAAAAAGCCCATTCTCTAGCAACCTCTGAAGCACTCGTTGAACGTGCTGCACATGTTCCTGGAGAGAAGAGGAAAAAATCAATATGTCGTCCAGGTAGACATATATGAATTGAACGATCATATCTCACAGCACGTCGTTGACGAATGCCTGGAAGACCGCTGGGGAGTTGGACAGCCCGAAGGGCATGACCAAGTATTCAAAGTGCCCCCTGGGGGTGTTAAAAGCGGTCTTCCATTCATTGCCCTCCCTAATATGAGCAAAATGAAAAGCGTTACGTAAGTCCAATTTCGTGACGATCGACACTCCCTGCAACCTCTCGAAGGCTGAAGACATCAACGGCAAAGGGTATGTATTCTTTATCGTGATGTTGTTCAGTCCCCGGTAATCAATACAAGGTCGCAGCAACCTGTCTTTCTTCCCCACAAAAAAGAACCCCGTCCCCGCTGGAGAAGAGGAAGGGCGGATGAACCCTGAAGCTTGAGAATCATAAATATATTTCTCCATAGCCTCCCTTTCTGGGACAGAAAGTGAATATAATTTGCCTTTAGGCGGAGACTTACCTGACAGTAAATCTATGGCACAGTCATAGGGACGATGCGGAGGGAGAGAAGAAGCACGAGACTTACTGAACACTTCCTTCAGGTGGAGGTACTCCGCGGGCACGTTAGACAAATCCACTGCTTCCTCCTGAAACATAGACATAGAAACAGACGGACAAGCAGACACTAAACAAAACTCATGACATTTGTTACTCCAGGCCAGGATGGAATGCAGTTGCCAGTCCACTTTGGGGTTGTGACGGAGGAGCCAGGGGTGACCAAGAACTATGGGTGCAAGGGGAGAGTCTAGTATGTAGAATGAGATGATTTCTGAGTGGTTGCCTGATGTGATGAGGGTAATGTTTTCAGTGATGAGTGAGATGACCAGCAGTCTTTGTCCATTGAGGGCGTGAACCGTGATCTGGTGAGTGAGGGGTCTGAGGGGAATTTGAAGTTTGCGTGCAAGTGCATGGTCCATGAAATTACCTTCAGCCCCGGAGTCCAGAAGTGCTTGACAGTCGTGAAATCGTGCTGACCATCTTAGTCTTACCGGGAGGAGCGTAGATGATGATGAGGTCTTCTCGGCAGAGATCCCACCCGATAGTAGCCTCATACTTACTACCGGGCTTGGCCTTTTACCGGACAGATGTAGGCGTGATGACCGGTCCCACCGCAGTAGAGGCACAGGCCCAGGGATCTCCGCCTCTCCTTCTCCTCCCGGGAAAGCCGAGCTTGCCCTACCTGCATGGGCTCGTGATCGTAGGAGTGGCTGGCCGCGTCCCCACCGGTGACCGGGGCATCCGTAGGAGCTCTCGGTGTGGGATTGGGTAGGTTACGTCGTTCCACTCATGTCAGTCGTGCATCTACCCTTAGTGCCAGCTAAATGAGTCCATTGAGTGAGGTCGGAAGGTCCAGGGTGTAGATCTCCCTCTGGACACGGTCAGCCAGCCCATGCAGGAACATGTCCCACTCTGCCTCCTCGTTCCATTGACACTCCACCGCCAGGGTGCGGAACTCGATAGAGAAATCCGAAACTGATCTCTCTCCTTGTCATAATTCAGCTAGCTTCCTAGCCGCTTCTCTCCCGAAGACATGCTTCATCTCTCCGGCGAGTGTCTGGAACGAGGCTCAGCATGGATCTTGATTCTCCCACACCGCCGTTCCCCATAATGCCGCCCTCCCAGTGAGCAGTGTCAACACGAAAGCCACCTTGGCTTGTTCGTTGGAGAAGGTCCTGGGTTGAAGAGAGAAGTGCATAGCGCATCGTGTAAGGAAAGCTCTACAGAAATTAGGCTCACCAGAGTAGGTTTCCGGAACTGGAAGGCGTGGTTCCGGCTGGGAGGGGGTCTCCGATGGTGTGGGAGGAATGGACGGTGTGAGCAGCGCAGTGGGGGCTCGCAGAAGCTGTAATTGCTGGGTGAGCTCGGACAACCTGCGCCACCAAAGCCTGGACAGCGCGACCAGTGTCGTTAAGATTCCATTCCTGGGAGTCCATCCTTTGGGCACTGGCGCTGAGGAACTCTTCCAATGCCGACGATGGGTTACTCGCTGCTTCCATGGGTGGTCAGATCGTTCTGTCACAATCGCATAAAGGACAGGAAGCAAATGGAAGTAAACAATCCTTTATTAGAGAAGTATGTCATGCTGGGTTGATGGTGGGTGATGCAGGGACCTCGATGGCAGCATAGACTGGTGAGAAGTTGATTGAGTGCGCAGGTGGGTGATGATGAGGGATCCGTGAGATGACTGGTAATCCACAACGACTGAACAGGAACAAGACACAAGGAGTAGCTGAGCAGATGGGACACAGACAAGAATCACGGAGGACCTCAAACAACGATCTGACAAACAAGAGACGAAAGACAGGGCATTAAGTAGGCTGGTGGAATGAGCTGCAGCTGCCGCTGATCACATGATCAGCGGTAATACCCACATGAAACAATCAACATGACGTAACATGAGACGAGCAGGAAACAGTGCATTCATGAACCGTGACAAGTTCTTAATAATTATGGATTGCACTGAAAAACATGATGCATTCTGAGATACATGTAAAGACTTAAAACTAGTACCTACTACAATATAATTGGTTTAGCAGGTTTGTGAAGTGAATTTAATACCACAAATCAAATCAGTCACTGCAAAACCTTTAGTACTGTACATGGGAACATGAGTTGAATGAAGCAAAAGAAAACCTCTCCACCTTTATCAGACTGTATGAACACATGAACTTTTGAACTCATATTTTTAAATACAGGCTATATTATGAGAGCATTATCCCATGTCATTGAGACATTTAAACACAAAGCAGTTTCCCACTTTTGTTCTAAGTAAGGTATGCTGTCTTATAATTCTACCTTTGGACCAGGGAGTACTCAGCTTTGTAGCTCAGCTTTGGCTTTTGCCAGAGGCTAGAGAGACAATAGCCCTTTTTGTAGCAGAGGAAATCCCAAAAGGAGATCTGCTTTCTTCGACTTTTTACTCCTAAGGTCCCAGTCAAGAGAAGCTGAATTCTGCTAGCACAATACGTAACTGAGAACCAGGCATCTCTCAGGATTGAATATGTCGCTATAAGGTGTAGTGGTTACACTACGGGGGCTGATACAATTACCCTGCCCTGTTTTAGCACATTCGACTCATTAAACCATTAGAACACTTGGAAAGAAGATTTGTTTTGAATTAATGTTGCACTTTCTTTTTTAAATGCACTGATGTTGTACTTTATTCTAAAATCATTTGTTGTTCATTGATGTTTGTGAGCACTGTAAGTTTCATTAAAGGTGCATGGAAATAGCATTAGGATGAAAAGACAGCGATTTAATTTGATAATTTGATATATTGGAATTGTTTACTATACCATTTAAAAGCTCATTTACATATATTTTCTTCTATTGAGGCCACTTGTTTCAGATTTGAGTATCCGAACATCTGAGAGCATCTCTGTGTTTCTCTTGAGTCTAACGGTGTGCACAGTCATGAAATGAAATGTTCCATTAAGAATATCCTGCTGTATTTCTGCTGTTATTAGAACAGATTAAATACACGGTGCTGTCAAGACATGCCCCAGAGACCAGTCATTCAAGAAGAGAATCTATCTGATCTTATCTCCATATTTGCTATAAAGTTACTACAGAATTGTAACACAGCTGCACTTTTTTTTTTAGCCAAGAGTGCTGTTGCAGAAGGTTGATTTCCAAAAAAAAAAAACTGACAAGAATCACAGAAGAAATTGATTTTAGATACACATATATACATAAACACAAGTCTGCAGTTGATGAGATTTTTAAATGTTTTTGAAATCACCAAGAAACCACAACATTTTTTTTTTATTTGATTTGAAGTTTTAATGAACACCCAAGAAAATAAAATGAGCACCCAGGTGAAAATACAGCAATATGGCCTAAAGCAAAATTGACCTTAAAATACCACCCAGTAATAAATTATTTAGAAGCCTACAGTACATTTATGCTCTAAACTACTTTTTCCTGAATTGGGTTGATTCATACTGTATGTCTCAATAACTCTATTTCGATTATCTAAGCATTCTCTATTTGTCATATTCCCAAATTGGAGGCTCTAGTGTCTGTCCCTGCAAATGTTTCAGCTGTCACAGAGTAGAAAGTCTTCATGCTGCTGATGCAGATGTAACTCGTTTTGTGTGACACCGTCTGTAGCCTTTAGCTTCATTCAGATTCACAAATGCGTACTCCAAAGCAGTTTATTCTACTTGTTCATTCCAATTTTTTTTATCCTTTTTCTTTTTTTTTTTTGACAACATGTTATCTTTGGACTGTCCATGGTAAACTAATATTCTGAAAAGAGATATCTCATGGAGAAGAGCCTCTGCATTAATACTGTGGATCTAGAACAGTTTTTAGACTCATGTCTGCTGGTATGCTGAGTGAAATCAAGACCACTAAGGTACTCAAAAACATGCTTTTCTTTTTCTAAGATCCAAACACAGAATGGCTGTGTGGGAATGCCAAGTGTGCAGTAAAGTAGTTTGCATCTGTTGTAAATAATCATCAGGTTTCTCTCAAATATCTCTTATACTGCTTCCTTGTGTTGTGGATATGTACATTACATTGTTTTAGGCATTCTTTGACAAATACAAATGTTAAAAGAGCAATTATTTTAAATAGAAAAGTTTTTTTTTTAATGTTTTATATATTTTTTAATGAAAATATTAATTCATATTTCTTCATATTTTTCTTTATCTTGCACAAGAGGTGCAAAGCTGTCAATTGGGTGATTCCCTAAGGTACAAAAGCTAAAAGGTATGTCTTTATATCTTATTTAACCCTAAATGCAGAGCCGATTCTGCCTATATGCAAACTATGCTGTGTGGGTTCCCCTTGCTCTCAAAGATGATTTAGTTTCATTTCAGTTTATTTATTTTAAGGCGGTGTGCTGCTGCCATTTCTGCCTTTCTTTCTTTCTTTCTTTCTTTCTTTCTTAAATCTGTGAAATCATGTAATGAATGTCATACAGTCTTGCTCCAGACCAAAAAAACACCAACAACAAAAACAAAACCTAGTTGAAAGCGTACCGAGCTGTGGAAGAAACACTGTTTCTCAAGCACTTTCTGTGAGTGTGATTCAAGACAGAGTGAAACATGGACAAATGCATTTCATTCATTCGTTCATAACCACTCATACGGCAAGGGTTTAAAAAAAAAAATTGAATAGAGGCTACAACAAGGTTTAATCTTGCATAGTATGACCTTCAGACTGAAGGTCTGGAATCTATGGCAGCTCTCATTGGCCAAGGCTCGCCCATGAGGCCGTTTGACCGACATGTCAAACAACCAATCACAGTTCGTTTCGTTCATCATCGCGTTTCAATGTGTGGAAATGTCACCATAATAACACAGCGGTATTTAAAACTCTTGGACATATTTTAAAATTCTGTGCCTTATATGAAGAGACGTAATTCCCAACACAGAGCTTCACACTTAGCAATTTGAAATTATCTACTTTGTGTTAGCTTTGTCAGCCTGGCAACCATGTGCACAAGTGCTCTCTCCACCATGGATAAACGCGCTGGCTTTCTAAAAACACTGATAAACTTGCAGTTTAGTGATCTCCACTTCAATTAATGAATTACCACTTTTTTCCACATTTACAGTTAAGCAGAAACAAGCTCCTTGTTGAGAAAGATAATGTAGCTCTTGAGCGATTAAGCTATTTTATTGATAAAATTGTGAATGTCTGTGTGCACGCGCTCAATGTGACCTTTTTGAGTGACTGAACATGTGCGTGTGAGATAGAGTGAAGACGGCGCATTAGTTTAGAACTATTTTTTTATTTTTTAAATGTAGAAAGTGTGTTAATTTGCCACCTACCAGCAATGTTATATATATATGTGTGTGTGTGTGTGTGTGTGTGTGTGTGTTTGTGTGTGAATGTATATGTGTGTGTTATTATGAGTTCATTACAGTATGAGTTTTTTAGAAAGAGTACATTATTATTTATGGGCTTAAAACAAGATGCAAACAATCAGAATATTATACCTGGTGGGGAATGCACAATTTAAACATGAAACATATGCCATTACCTGTATTTTGGTACAGTTATGGAGGCCCTTCAAACAGCCTGCTCTGCCTATAGTTAGAAATGGCTCTATAGTTTGTTGGTGATACACAGCCCTAATAGCAATTACGTACCATTTATTTATTTATTTATTTGTATTCATTGATGTATTATTAAGTAATACACATTGAGCCATTAAGATGTGAGACTCATATTTTTCTGTCTTTAATCCTGTGCCATTCTGTGCCTAATGTGAATGCAGAAAAAAAAAATACAATTTCAAGACTACAGAATTTAATGTAATGAAATATTAAAGTTGTGTTTCATCATGTGGATTCCAGGTTATTCATTATGCTACAGTACTGTACAAAAATTACTGCTGGGTGACATTAGAGTAAATGCTCTTGAAAGACCTGAGAAAAATTATCCTCACTGGAACGGGGCTTTTTCTGCAACTGCTATGGAGCCTGAAGGCAATACATACCTATGGGATTATATACAATTAGATGGTCATAATCATAAAATAATCCTGACAGAGTGATTAGGAGCCTGCTGTGAAATATGTTGCTGTTGAAATACAATAAATTAAATAAATGCACTTAAAATATTGATTTGTCTTAAAAAAAAAAAAAAAAGTCAGATGAAAGACAATGTTATGAGAGGCATTATATGGGATTATATTAAATGCACAGTCCTGTAAATATGACATTAGTATGCCATTTATGTAAAGGTTAAATCCTTTTTCTCACCTTTGTGTCTCTGTGCCACATGTTGGTTGTGGCCAGTAGTTAAAGATTTGAGCTTCTCATGCAGAGGTTAGAAGGTTCAATTCCAGAAAAGGGTGACCCAATAACTGGAGAATTACAGTCATCCCACTTCTGCCCTGAAACGGTTTCACCTGTGAGCAAGGCACTTAACCCAAGGCTTTCTCCATGAGGATGCAATTTCCTTACTCTGAAGTGGTTTTGGCTAAAAAAAAAAAAATATATATATATATATATATATATATATATATGTTGCCCACTGACTATAGTTTTAATTAAATATGTTGCATTGTCAGTACATGTGTAAAAAATGTAAAAAAAAAAAAAAAAAAAATTATATATATATATATATATATATATATATATATATATATATATATATGTTGCCCACTAACTATAGTTTTATTTAAATATGTTGCAATATCAGTATGTCAGTACATATGTAAAAAAAAAAAAAAACCCACATTTGTTTGCATTCGCTTCTGCCGTTTTAGAAATTAGTTTTACATTTGTCACAATTAGTGCACAATAAAATAAATAAATAAGAGTAGTACATTTATCAGTAAATGGACACCAATGTATTTACCCCTGTAAAAATTTTTACCATAGACAGCATATATACAACAGAAACAAAGAGCTAAGTAAATAATCCCGTTTCTGTCAGAACAAAACATTGCGGCTCTTCTATTAACTGAATTCCTGCAGTCATGCTCAATTAGCATCGCATGAGACATTTAACTCCATTGTAATGCAAGTAATATATGTCAATTGACCTGGAAGTTTAGATGTTGATTACATTTGGTTCTTATTGTATACAGTTCCCTGTGGATGGCAGAGAGGGAAACGTAACATAACATTTAAAAATGATCACTCTACAAGAAACATTAGTGACTTTAGCAGTGTGGGGGCAACTGCTGAGATGTCTTTTTAACAAACTGGCCAAGAAAGACAAGTAGAACATTTTTTACAATAATTTAAAATTGTGAGCATGTAGAAACTGCCATACTGAATGTGAATAAATCCAAACATCCATACAGATATCCTTCATGCTGGGAAATACATTATCCTGTCAGTTATAGATTACACTAAATGATTTTAATACAGAACTGAATAATTTCCCTAGGACAGGTAATACTGTTATTCCCAATACATTTCCAACATATAATAGATGTTAGCATTGAGGAAGCCCGGATCATGTCTTAACATTTTGCTTAAAGCTTCCCTGAGGCATCAGTTGTTACTGCAGCAGAGTCTGGTCAAGAAGGCATTGGTCTTTCTGAGCCTCACAAACCCCAAACCCCAGAGTCATTTCCGTTTAATTTATCTCTACAATAAAGACTTTGTCATCCTGAAACACTGCTAACGAAAGTCGATATGATTCAACTTGGGCCTCCTTCAGTGTGGATGTTGACACAGTTGGATTTACTATGTATACAGTTTTCCAGGGTTAATCTGATAAGATCTATGAAGTCCTTCTAATGAAATCAAACCTTATACAAACAAAGGAGGTTTGCCCAGTTTATTGTGTTTACATTTGTGAGACGTTTAGGAAATACTGAGATAGAAAGAAAGTTTAACCAATTTTAAGAGTCAGAGTTTTGTGTTTCCTTTATTTACTTTGGCTTATGCTTTTTAACATAAAAAAAATTTGCATTGATATTTATGCTGATCTCAATATTTATATATATCACATATGTAGTAGTAGCAGCAGTAGTAGTAGTAGCAGTGTTGTTATTGTAAAAAAAACTAAACAAAAAAAGAATAGTTTTCTTTTAATAAAATAAATAAAAAATATATATAAATTATCCATGAAAAAAACTTTAATTAAAATAACAAATGATGCCTTGCAAGCAGTGGTGTAATGTAACAAAGTTAAAATACTTAATTACAGTACTTAATTATTTTTAGGAGTATCTAAGGCCTACTTTACTTGAGTTTTTATGTTTCAGACAACCTTTACTTTTACTCCACTACATTTCCTAAATAAAATGTATAGGCTACTTTTACTCCGATACATTTTCTCTAAGTATGTTTGTTACTTACTACAAAATATTCAGAAGAACACAGACTGCAGGAAAGCAGGTTTGACGAACCAGTGGTCTGGCGTTTGCAAGTAAGACCCTTAAAAAACACCCTTTCTCTGCACAACCATGAATTATTTCATTTCCCACTCAAATCGAGTCAGGGGGTGTGCAATGCATGTTCGTCTGCGATAATATGTTAAGAGTTGTTGTAATGATGTGCAGTCTGACGTTTTCAAGTAGGCTATATCACCAAATCATACACAGAGTGCACGCACATTAATTTATTACTCTATTAAAACCCAAAATTCAGTCATTCTAAATTGTAGATGGCAAAAATGCTTCTATGTGCTTTTTATATTTATATAATTTCATGTAGGCTATAGGCCTAGTTAACTTAATCTATATCACACAAAGAGTACCGTTTTTCTGCAGATGCATGAACACATTAAATACTAATTTTATACAAGTTCAGTAAAGCAATAAATTAGTTATATTTTAGACATAATTTTGCTCGTTTCTGCTCAATTTTGCTAACGAAAATAGTTCCAAACAGCACTGTTTTGCGTCTCTGAGCAATGGACGCTATTTACTTATTGAATGAATCAGCTTTTTGAACGAATCGGTTGAATAAATGATTCAGTGATTCGCTAATTAATACAGTCAAATGCTTTGTTTCTGAATGATTTAGCCGTTTAATTTCACATTTTTTCTTTTCATGTTTTAAATTTTATATATATATATATATATATCTTGAGTATGTATTAAAAGTCATACTCAAGTTGGTAGAAGTTGAAGTCACTGTTTAGAATATTATTTGAGTAAAAGTCTTAAAGTATGTGATATTTATTGTACTTAAGTATACAAATTATTTTTTTATATCTTAAATAAATAAAAAGTACAAGTACAAGTAAATGAAAAATGAAAATGAAGTATATATATATATATATATATATATATATATATATATATATATACTTCTTTTTCATTTTTCATTTTTCATTTACTTGTACTTGTACTTGTACTTGTACAAGTAAATGAAAAAGAAGTATATATATATATATATATATATATATATATATATATATATATATATATATATATATATATATACTTCTTTTTCATTTTTCATTTACTTGTACTTGTACTTTTTATTTATTTAAGATAAAAAAAAAATCATTTGTATACTTAAGTACAATAAATATCACATACTTTAAGACTTTTACTCAAATAATATTCTAAACAGTGACTTCAACTTCTACCAACTTGAGTATGACTTTCAGGTACTTTAGACAGTACACCACTGCTTGCAAGCTAAGTGAAGTCAAACAGGTTTTTTTGTGAAGTACAAAAATAACTAAAGCTAAAACAATAACAAAATACTAATTTAAAAATAAAATAAAATAATGATATACATCACATTTTATATTTAAACAAATATATGATAAAAGGTCATAACTAAATTACTAACTTTAAAATGAGACTGAAAAAAATACAAGAAATTTCAAATTATTAATAAAAACTATAACTATACTAAAATAACAATTTGTAGGATAATTTTGTACAAAGAAATACTCTGGCATGGATATTAGTTTATAAATATTTCTCATGTAAATTAATCTCAAACTACATCAAACTTAACTTACCTGCATTTGATTTAATAATGGTCTCACTTCATATTAAGTAACCTTAACTACTATGTACTTAATCATTTAGTACAATGCACATATTGTATACATGTTTGACATTCCACTATATATATAATACCTGCAAATAATTACATCTGTAATTAATAACAATTATAATTACACTGAGAGAGAAATTAAGCGAATGTGACTGAACACTGCAAATGGCCTTTCTTGTTTGCAGTCGAGTCAGACAACAACAAGTCTTCCCAAATAATTTTTACATCTCATTAAGTAAATAAAATAATGAAGCAGTGGGTGGTGCGATGCAAACTACAGTTGTAAATGCTGAAGCCTGTAATTAATTCATGACCAGTTACCCCAATGGAGGTTCAAATTGCAAAAGCGACACATTGTCTGTATCTATTGCAGACTAAAGGAATTTCATCAGTTCCTGTAATGCATTGCAATCATATGTACAGTAGATGAATATCATGCTCTGTTCTTCTAATTAATGGTATCAGGCTGGCTGCACAGCTATAATATTGATATGATCCTTTTGAAGAGACATGTCGTATCTCCAGAGGGCTGGCTGGGTGATTCATCGGTTGTGGCTGGAGGAATCCTGGTGCATTGTAAGTATCAATATACATTTGTATCAGTACACAGTATGTATAGTCAGCCAGTCTTCCAGTGCAAGAGCACAAATCGCATTGCCACGATCTAGATGTGTCAGTTGAACCCAGAGGCCTTGTGATGGCTCTAAAAAAAAAAAAAAAAAAAAAAAAAATTGTGTGACTCTACTTTGCTGTGTATCAGAAGAGCGAGTGGGAATGTGTAGACAGAAGAACACACCGTCTTTCAGGTATCATATTTAAAAGGCTTTAGAATTCAGCTGTACTGAGAGGAAAGCACTTCTAGTAGTCAGATGCACTGTAATTAAAAAAAAGTGCTAATGTGCTAATGATCTATGCATAAGGTAATTGCAAATTTGACTGAAAACAAATGAAATTGAAAACAAGTGCTTTCTTAACTCCCTGCTGGGGAATAAAAAAAAAAAACTTTCTTGCGAGGACTATAGAACTATAGATCTATACTATAGATCCTGAGGGACCGACCACAGGGGCCAATTTACTGGAGAAGTCGACTAATGCTCACTTTAATGCTACTAAATCATCACACATTCCCCATAGGCTGTTTCTGATGACCATTAAATGAAAGTGGGAACTATGTGTTTGATATGAATGTGTGATTCAGCTAAATGAATGCATGTGCAGAAATATTTTTTATCACACTCTTTATTTCTAATAGACCAATTTCCGTCATTTTGTGGGGCATTACAATGTTAATCAAAAATACATGGACTCCAGTTTCTTAACTGTGACTACAACGAAGAGAAATGAGGCTGTTGATTTATGTGTTAAATTAGCTAAAGGAATAGTTCACCCAAAAATCTAAATTTGCTTAAAATGTACTTAACCTCAGGCAATCCAAGATGTTGATGAGTTTGTTTCTTCGTCAGAACAGATTTGGATAAATTTTGCATTACATCACTTGCTCACCAGTAAATCCTCTGCAGCGAGTAAGATCAGAGTCCAAACAGCTAATACAAAAAATCACAATAATCCATAAAGTTATCAGTATGACTGTAATCCATTATTAATGTCTTGTGATTTGAAAAGTTGCTTATTTGTAAGAAAAACATCCATCATTAAGGTATTTTAACTTTAATAGTTGTTTATGGTCAAAATATAAGTCTATAGTCCGTAATAAAAAAAGTTGATCTTCTGTTGTCCCGTTACATCACAATCCACTGACATGTTATTTTTATATATGTGTGTGTGTGTGTGTGTGTGTACTGAATGCTATTACTTGTATACACATAATAAACTTGCTCAACCTTTCTCTCACCCATATAATAAAGCTGATTGCAAAATGTGTTACAAGGAATTCCACAACATGAACTAAGTAGAGCACTTTCAATTTAAGCATATTATGACCTGATTTTCTTTCTTTACACTCTTCAAAATAAGTCTCTAGAGATGTGTTTGAAAACCAATGTCATTTTATTAAAGAAGATATGTGTCACCATAGACATACAGTCAGTTTGGCCTATATCAGTGTATTTTATGTACATGAGAAGTGAGTAACAGCATTCAAAATGAATTAAAAACTTTAAAAGTGCTGTATGTAAGATTTTGAGTATACTAAAGCATAAAAATACCATAATATGTTTGAAGATATTTAAGAAACATGCTAAGTTAACATACTTGTTTATCTGAAAAACAATGCTACAGTCAGTTATTCTCTGAAAATGTGTGTTCCAGACAGAATGTTGATCTTTGTTTTGGTTTGTGAAACCCACCCGCTGCCAGTTGACCCAATTGTATTTCGGCACCAGGTTCAGGTTGCCAGGTGGAGGAAAACACAGTGTATTTCATTTCATACATTGTCAAGTGTGCTCGTTCCTGTCTGTGACGTCAATCTGGCAACCTGCCTTTGCCTCCGGTCTGAGGAGGAGGGACCGGGTGAAAAAACCTTCTTCAATATTTTGAATTTGGACTGCAATACCTAGTTCAGCCACTCAGTGTCAATCCTACACACAGCAGCTTTAAAGGGGTCATATGATACGATTTCAAGTTTTCCTTTCTCTTTGGAGAGTCACAAGCTGTTCATGCATAGATAAGATCCCTAAAGTTGCAAAGACTAAAGTCTCAAAACCAAAGAGATATTCTTTATTAAAGTTAAGACTCGTCCAAGCCCTCCTAAAATGCCTCGTTTAAATGTCCCCACATGTCTACGTCACTGTGTGGGAAGAATTGCATAACACCGCCCAAATGTTTACGCAAAGACAGAAAGCATAACTTTGATTCTCACTGTAGTATTGTTGTCTCATCACGACGGGACACGGCATATCAGTATGATAAGTGGGGTAAGATTTTCGTCACACGCTTTAGGCAGTCGGCCAATCACAACTCACTGGATAGCTGGCCAATCAGAGCACAACTCGCTTCTCAGAACGACGAGCTTTGTAAAAATCAATGTGTTTCAGAAAGGCGGGGCATATAGGAGAATCTACATTATGTGGAAAATAAGTTTTTTTTTTTTTTTTTTTTTTTTGCGTTCAAGCATCGCCGACGGCCACAGTTTATTATTGTTTCACTTTCACAGAACGTTAAACATCACTCTCTTATTTGATCTGGAAAAACTGTGCATCAATTAAAAGTTTAAAGACTCTAGCTTCGATATTTAACCAATGTTTTGATAAAACATTGTTGCAGTGACAGTTATTTAGTAATTTATGTCAGGAGTTGAAAATAATAACTCCGTATTATGCCACATTTTGAATAGATATTAACCACTCATACATATTCAGTCACGTCAGCAGCGGTTTATTTGTGTTCACATAGACTCACTTAACAGCATCAATAAGGATTTATAGACCAAAGATGCATATCTGCGGAGATATATGGATATATTTACTGATATTTACTTCATATTTCTTCACACAAAATCGTAATTTCTATTCATTTTCCATAATGAATAATCCCCCACGTGGGGTGCATTCTTGTGATTGGCTAAAACAAGGGAGATATCTGATTGGTTGCAGATCATTCCTTGTTTAAAAAAAGGCATTTGTGTGTCGAGCCTAGTCAGGGGAGTCTCAAAATTCACACACAAATGCAGTGAAGTTCACAGACCGCAAGCAGTTTGTAAATCAAGATATATGTGTGTGTGCATCAGAAATACATTTCTGAATCTTGTCCTGTGCATTTGTGAATCTTGAGCGCATTTGTAAATGTTGTTTGCATTTCTGAATTGTGTGTGTATTTCTGAATTTTGTGTGCATTTCTGAATTTTGTATGCATTTGTGAATCTTCTGTGCTTTTTAAATTTTGTGTGTGCATTTGTGAATTTTGTGCACATTTGTGTATCCTGTGTGTGTATTTATGAATGATGTGTGTGCATGTATGAATCCTATGTGTGCATATGTGAATGTAGTGTGTGCATTTATCTTTATTGAGACTCTTTTGGCTTCATACATTTCTGTCACAATAATTCATGTAAAGTCATAAGAAAATGTTTTGTTGTATTTTTATAGTAAGACTTTTGATAAATAAGGGCTAAATGCATACTGAGACTGAAGTGAGATTGCAGGTTGGTGGCTTTGTAAAGCTTGAAATACCACAACAAAGGCTAATAAAGGTGGAATAAAATCAAAAGAATAATGATAAAAGAATAATGCGGAGGTGTGAAAGACTAGTTTTATGAGAACAACATAATCATGAATGGGGGAGTTTTCAGAGCCAAAAACACAGACAGAGCACATATGATAGTTTACATGTGAGATCTTTCAGAGATGACAAATGCAATTAAAATCAATCAGATAAGCCTTCTCTGAAAACACACGACATGGCCTTAGAAAATATTTCATAAAATTCATAGTTTTACAGATTGAATTATGAAATTTCAACTGAAGCTTTGATAGACTTGTGGCTTTAGCCTAAATGCATATCCTACTTTTTTAATACGTTTAAAAAATATGTTTTTTAATATTTGTATTTTTGTTTTTATGTTTGAGCTTATATATCTCTATTATCATAACAGTCTGAGTGATTCTGATTCCTGAACCGTAAACTTTGAAGTGTCAGCTTTGTGAACAAATGTTGATTATGTATCTAATCAGAAAGAATAGTGTCTGCTGATGTATGCCTTAAAAATGCAAAAACATGAAATACTCAATTGTATTACAAGTCTTTTTATTGTTGAAGAAATGTAATATTTTTCAGCACCCTTTATTTATTAGCAAAAAACATTCCCAGTCTCTTGCATTAGTTTATCTCAGTGTTATATTTTCAGCTGCATATATTTTATATATTTACCTTTATCTTTTTTTTTCTTGTCTGCATATGCATTGGCTATTGAGTAGAGATATTACATTTCCTGTAAAGGCAAAAAAGGTATATAGGCTGCTAAAGTGCAGTCATGATCCTTCAAGGAAAATTGAGAAAACAAATGCTCAATCAATGAGTGTGATATTGATGAGGCACTTCTTTAGTAAAGCGAGCAAATCATAGATATTGTGTGTCCTTCATCTAGAAGACAAAATGATGGATGGTTTATGATTATTAAATTGATTATAAGAATATAAAATATAACAGCCCATTGCAGTTGTATTTGATGGTTGTGGTGGGCAGCAGCCAAAATGATTCCCCAGCAGACGGTTCTCGAGACAGCATGCTGGTTATTCATATGCAGGCCTCCGGGTAAAACTGCAACGATTAAATGCTTTGTGTATTCAGTGTGTTGTTTTAACAGTGGGCCTACCGTCGCATTGACTTTGAAATACTAAACTCAGACAGTTGGCAGATCCTGGTAAAGGTGAGGCGTAATTTGGGTCTTACTTGAAAATCCTCTGTTATCCTAAAAAAGTAGCCAATTTCCAGTTGCCTGCAAAAAGACAACAATGGTGGAGTTTCAGTTACAGAGGCAAGGTATTAGCTGAAATGGAGAGTGGAACATGATCCTCAGCTGTGTGCCTGTGTTTATATAGCAATCCCGGGTAAGTCTGGCTGGAGGAGACAGACCATAAATGTCAGCGAGGGGGGACTGTTTTATTTTCTTTGGTATATTGGATCCATGCATGGGATGACAATCATTAGAAATTAGAAATAGCTCAGTTTCAGTCTTTACGGGTCACTGTTCTGTGTCTTAGTAAAGCTCTAAATGCACGTTTTACTTGAATTACAGCATATCATTTCAGATTTCTTGGTGACTGTGCTCCCAGGACATTAATCTGGTTCCTCTTCCAATTCACATACATCCAATGTGATAGTCTTTGTGTTCCTTTGAAGTCACACTTAAATGGGTGGATCAGATCTACTAATGTTAAATTGATTTCAGTGTAACTTGAACAGGAAATGTATGATTTTATGCTGTTTTAACTATGCTTTCTTCCCAAATTTGTACCATTTTTATTAGAGTGCCTCAAAGAAAGAGGAACTTGAAAATATTGTTTGGCAGGGTATGATTACATGGCACTCTGGACAGGTTTTTATTTTTATTTTTTTACACCCCATTTACCTTTTTTTTTTTATATACTTAGCACAGGCAGACACCTCACTGCATACAAGCTTTACATACAAGACCAACAAGTGACAGACTTGTATATTAAAGGTAACTTGCAAAGGTATACAGTTGAACTATGGCTATCACAATATTAAATTTTAACTACACGATTGTCGTTCAAGATAATTCACAGTAAAGAATAATTACTCAAATGAATGAATGATACAATTTAAAAAAAAAGCTACAAGTTACATCTTTCTTTCTATACCCACTTACTCCCATTCTAATGCTTTTTACATTTTTCGGTGAACTAACGCTTTAATATCATCTAGTGTGTGGCTAGCTTTATTAGTCTGGCAAGACAATGGCTTTATTTTGTTATGTGACAGAGACAACAGCAGGAATGCACAGATCTTACATTTTGAGCATGTTTACATGCACAGCAGTAAGCTGACTGAAAAATAACCAGTTTTCTCCTTTTAAATGCACATCAGTAACCTGACAACGCAAGTAAGCTGCGTTCGCATGACTTCAATAATAAATCAGGTTATTTCCCTGTAGTAACGTCAAAATATTATAATTTGTGTATCTGTCTCAGAGTCTTCCATACATTTGTCACTTGTGATGTTAAATTAAGCTTGCAACATGTCAATTTGCAACATGTCGTGAAACTTACAGCTCATATCCTCTCATGCAGTTATAAACGTAGCATTGTGACTGAACCACTTCTACTTCTGCTGCACGAGATGAGAACACATTTGAATCATGAAAAAGTATGCTTTTTAAGTATGCTGCAAGAAGTTTGCTCGGTCTTGATGTGCTTAAATCAGCACTAATGATGCGCTCTTGTCACGTATTACACGTGCACACTTCAATAAGTTAACAGAAAGCTGATTATTGGTTTTTCATGCCATGCGAAAGTGGAGTAAGAGGCAAAAAAAACTACCTGTTGCGACCGGTTTATGCTTACACCATTTATGATGTATTCCGATAAAAGAAAACGGGTTACCGTGTTTGCTTGACCAAGTGCGTTTTCGCTTATTAAGCATAATCGGCTTAAGAGCGTGCATGTGAAGGCTCTCACTGACAAGTATATAAATGTTTGTCTTCACTTAAGGCATAACTGACTGAGCATAAGTAAAAGCGTGCAAAGTCTGACATTTTGACATATGTTTTTTGTGTATATTTGTTAATTTTAAGTGCACACTCAAAGCTGCCTATACTTCTCAGTATTTGCGCTGTAGCTGATTGTGTGCACAGAAAGCTGCAAGGGGAACAGTGTCTCTTTTTCAGCACAATATGCTCTTCTTTAAAAAAAAAAAAAAAAAAAAAAAAAAAAATAGTATTGAGTGCCTCTAGCAGTAGATTTTATATTACTATGTGGCTGGATTGAGTATTAACTCATTATCGTTATTTCTTATTGTTAAATATTACAGTTATAGTTATCACTGGTGTTTTGCAATCCCCCTAGTATGACATCTTTCTATGAAATTTGTGCTTTTTTCTCATCAATATTAAAATCAATTATTTGCAGTCCAGTTGAAAATACCATTCAGGAGTTGACAATGTTATTAAGGACATGGAACTGGTGTGTCTCGCCTCAACGTGGGTTTGTTGCATCTCACATGAAGATAAGCCTCACTTTGGTTTAATGCGCAGAGCTGCTTCCTGTCTCCCCTCCTCAAGTAGGTCACAAATGGTCTCGCTGCAGACTCGGAGAATAATCCCATCTCTTCGTAGTCTGGGGGATTGTGACGAGATGAAAAAAAAATAAAAAATCATTTTTCCCACTGATGAAGCTCTGAACTCTAAATATTCTATACCAATAGTTTGAGGACTTTGTGATAGGTAATTTGTGCTTGTACGTGACAATTTGCATAATATGGTACAGAGAGAACATTTTTAAATAATTGCCTTGTTGACAATGCGTTGAGTAAATGTAAGAAGTGAGCAAAGTATACATTCTAGAAGGCCCGGAGTTGTAATAACATCATCCATGTATGTATTCATGCCGGTATGGTTTAACAGTCAGTTTCCTCACTTAACACAGAACTGTAATTAACCTGCATAGGTTAGAGAAAATATATTATATCACTGGACACATGTTTGTGTCATAGTCTCGGTCAGATGGTGTATAACCCTGGGGAGTCTTGTAATAGGCCTGCATCCAGGTGGGTGTATTGATTAAAACTGTACTGCACTTGGAAATATGTAAATCTGTGCTAATTAGTTTTCATTCACAAAGAAGGCCAGTGTCTGAAATACCATTTCCAGGCTAGCTTAAAAACAGACAGGCCTGCTGCTTGATCGCATAAAAAAAAAAAAAAAAAAAAAATTGGGAGAGAGAGAGAAAGAGACAGAATGTTCTTTAAACAGGATTTTAAATCTGATCATTATTATCAGAAGTCAGCAGTAGTCATTAGGGAGCATATAATATATCAAGACTGAGAGATTAATGGAGCTGGACCTGATAAATTCCTGTTTTCCATCAAATCATTGGGTAGGGTTTGTCTAATACTCACATAATTAGTTTACACCGTTGAGGAGTGATATATATTTGCTCTGCTGCTGGAAAAAAAGAGGGAGCCAGTGGTAAATACTAGGGATGCGCAGCAAAGCCATTAACTGAATATATACACACTACTGTGTTTCCTTATATATATATATATATATATATATATATATATATATATATATATATATATATATATATATATATATATATATATATATATAAACTCTTTAATATTCTCCCCAAGGCAGCATTTATTTGATACAGTAGGAAAAGTAATATGGTGAATTTGATATATTATTATTATTATTATTATTTTATAATTTCATATAACTGTTTTCTATTTGAATATATTTTAAAATGTAATTTATTCCCATGATGAAAAGCTTAATTTCCAACAGTCATTACTTCAGTAACACAAACCTTCAGAAATCATTCGTGCTGATTTGATTCTCAGGAAACGTCATATAATTACAGTTGAAAACAACTGTGCTGGCTAATATTTAATTTATTTATTTGTTTATTTTTTTGTTTCTGTGATGAATAAATTGTTCGAAAGCATTGATATTTTATGTAACAGTATACATATATTTACTGTTAGTTTTGTTCAACTTAATGCATCCTTGTTTAATACAAATATTTTTAAATATAAAAAATATACAATTGCAAAATACTAATGCAAATACAAAATACTATTATTGGTTCCTTTACAAATACATTAACTATTGATTAATAAAAAATAAAAATAAAACGTTTGTCTTTAGATAGAGAGCTGTTGAGTGTAATGTGCCTAAGGACAACACTGGGAGACCTAAAATATGGAGGGTTGTGTCAGGCTGTCTTATTCACAGTATAGATTTTCCATATGTCTACAGTTGACGATTGAAATTCCTTAGACTGGGTGACCCCAAAAAACTCCAGCTGGGACTGTCGTACATGCCATTTTTATGGGAATTTATTGGTTGTGCACATTTCTGGTAACTTACTGCTCTCCTTCAATTTCTCCTTGACCCCCCAAAAATCTCTGTCAACAACTTTTTTTTTCTTTCTTTTTTTTCTTCTTAATGTAATATCTATTCTCACATCACTTTATGTAATCGGGGTATTTAGCCCTTAGTGTAGGGGAAATTAATTACGACTGCCCCGGAAGTTTGGACAACAAATGGATCTCGGTCCCCGCTCTACATTTTTTTTTTTTGTCCCGTTACACACTAACTTGTGTATGTGGTTACTTACCTTTTTGTGTTTGAACACTATTGATTGATAGGGGAGGCTTCTAGGTGTGGTAATGTTAAATGGTGGCTTTCTGAAGTGAAATTGCATACATGAGAGTAGAGTGATATGTTTCTCCTTCCCCTGATCTAATAAGTGCGAAAAGGAATTAAACTGAATTTAATATTTTAGATTTCATTGTCTTTTGATTAATTAATTCTTCTGTTTGAGTAATCAATTTAATGAAAAAATAATAATTTTGCTGTCTTTTCAAATCCACACAGTCACCTTCAACACAACAATTGGAAAACCTTTCACTAGTATAACAAATCCCTTACGTAACTTCAAAATGAGATCAATTGCAATTTGTCAATTGGTTATCCTACAAATGATCACCTTTTCAAATGATCATCTTCAAACAATCATATATATATAATATTGTGGCGGGGGGGGCGTGGTTTATCGGCAGCGGGAGAGAGAATCAGGAGACGAACGGTAAGTGAGTGGTTTAGGCGGAAACGATGAACAACTGTTTCTTGTTTCAGTAATTGGCGTGGAGAGAGTATAAAACGCCAGGAGAGACAGAAGCAGTCGAGAGAGAGACGGACTGCTGACTGGAACCGGAAGAAGTTACCCGGAAGCGTTTGGCGATAGTGTCTGCGCTAGTGTCATAATAAAATTCACCATTGGTGTTTGTAAAGATCACTTTTTGTTTTATTATTAAAAACTTGTCAGCAGTCCATCCGACCACTTGTCCTCTTCCTTTCCTCCTAAGAACATACTACATATATATATATATATATATATATATATATATATATATATATATATATATATATATATATATATATATATTATTATCATTTAATTTTTTTTGACGAGTGGGGCCGGGCCGAGAGCCGTGGGAATGGAGCGAGGGCGGTGGAATGATTGTAAATGAGCGACACCTGCTACACTCACCGGTCTCGAGTCCCACGGAGGAGATCAGAAGGATACAAAAGAGTAGCAACGACAGTGAAGGACGAGAGAGGACCAGGCCTGGGCATTATTTTGTGTGTTTTTTTTTTTTTTGTGCATGGCAGTCGTCTGCGAGGGGCTGTCGCACTGTTTTGTGTTTATTTTATTATTAAACTTTCATTTGAATGTCCGCCGATTCCTGCCTCCTCCTTCCTGTGATTATGAAGGTTGTATACTGTGCTGAAACCCGGGAGGAAGGAGGGACTCGCTGCTGAAGATCCCTTGCCGCTGGAGTGAATGCCATCGAGCATGGCATAGCAGTCTGGCGCCGTGGATGCTCGAGGCGGTGGGCTGGAGTGAATTGCCATGGACGAACAAACTCACTGCCGGCCGCCTGTGATGTGGAGGGGTGGCTGCCGGCTGTGAGGGAGTGAAGGTGTCAGTGCCTTTGCCAGGGGGCCGGAGCCTGCTGCCATCTGCCAAAAGTGGGGAGGAGCTGGGAACGGGGGACTCCTGCCGGCTGCCCAAAACCGGAGGAGCCGCCGCCGTCCACCGGGCGGCAGAGGAGTGTCGTGCCGTCCACCGAGGGCTGTCCAATGCCACCGCCAGGCACCGCGGAGGAGTTCACACAGGCTGGTGGAGGGCCGAGCGGCAATGTATCTGGGAACTGGAACATTTTTTTTTTCTCCTCTCTCCCCTCTCTAGTCTCTGTCGCTCCTCATCCTTCTATCTCCTTTTCTTTCGCCTCATTTGTCCTACCCCCCAGGTTCCCGCAGGTCACCATGAATTTTCCCACCGGAGGGAGGGGGGGGTGGGTAGAGTGCAGTCTCGTGGGTACCCCCCGGCCTGCGAGGGGCCATGGGGGGTATGTGACGAGCAGAGGTGGGTAGTAACGAGTTACATTTACTTCGTTACATTTACTTGAGTAATTTTTGGGGGTAACGAATACTTTTCGGAGTATATTTAAAGATGGGTACTTTATACTCTTACTTGAGTAAATTTTTGGGGAAAAATCTGTACTTTTACTTCGTTACTGTGGGCGACGCTCCTCTCGTTACTTTATCTTAATGCAATAAATGTTATAAATGCTTCAGTTTATTCCAAACGCACCGTCTACTTTTCTCTGGGCAATGAGCGATGCCCATTCGCGAATGATTCATTCTTTTGAGTCAATTCTGTTCAAAGGCTTGATCAAACCAATTGGCAAACGAGTGAATTGGTTCATGAATCAGTTTGAATGATTCGTTCAGTTCCCTGTCGCGCGCGGAAAGCGTCTGAAATGGTTCACTCGGAGTTGTAACGTTTAAGAACTTCAGCAGCGTTGAAAACGTGGCTGGAACTGCACTGAATTGAAATCTGCAAAGGTTATTATTATATATTATATAATATATATATATAAACAAAGCATACACAATTGAATCTCACCTCAGAATGAGCACTTATATGAAACGTCCCTTCACTTGTTTACTCACAGTTCATGTGTTACCCACAGTTACTCAAGTTCTGTAGTCCACTTGAATTACCACAGTTCCCTGTTTATCTGTTCAGTCATTGAACAAAAAGAAAAAAGAGAGAATACCAGTTCTTAGAACAATGAATTAGAATGTATTGTCTAGATGTAGGGTGAAGATTACATAGTTTAAATGTGCAAGTTAAAAAATTCACTCGGTCTTGTAAAAATATCCCACAGATAAACTGTCTCAAAAATGAACAAATTGAGATGAATCAATCTGAGATGTCACTTGAATGGCAGGGTAGCAACACAGTCTTCAAACTTAAATCAGCTGGAAAGTTACGTCTCTGCATTAATGGGATAGTTCACCCAAAAATTACAATTATCCCATTATTTACTCACCCTCAAACCATCCTATGCATATATGACTTCCTTCTTTTAAGATGAATCCATTCAGAGTTATATTAAACATTGACTTTGATCTTCCAAGCTGTTTAGCAGTCAGCTGGTGTTACAGTTCATCAGTCCAAAAGAAGTGGGGGGGGGGGGGGGGTGATGATGCATTTTTATAAGAAATATATCCATATTCAAAATGTAATAATCACTTTAATCTAGCTTGCGCCAACAGTTGTACATGGAAGCAGCTCCGGGAGGATGATTAAGATGTCGGTGTTCCACAGGCACCTGTGAGTCTTGTGAAAACTAAAAAAAAAAAAACTTCACAAAAATCCAACGACATTCTTCTTTACAAATCCTCAGTTTGTATTTCTAATTCGTCACCATTTTTTTTTTTGATCTCTCTCCTGCGCTCGTCACTTCTGAGTAGGGCTGGATATCATTTGTTTGTTTTTTCCAGTACCGATCCCAAATCGATACTTTAAAAAAACGTTACCAGTGCCTGAACAGATACTTAAAAAAAAAAAAAATAGGATGGTTTGGCCATTATTGAGCACTATAAACGCATTTAATTTCTGTTTCATTCATACTAGACACCAGAGGGCGCCTGAAGCTATAAACATTCTGAATGATAAAAAAATACATTTATTTGTGTTATTCAAGCCATCTTTGGTATTTTAATCATATTTAAGTATATTTATAACCCATTGCTTATTGACATAACATTTTTACCATATGCTTTAAACAGTAAAGAACATATTTTCTGCCTCATTATGTGACAAGAAGCCACATCCTATAACAAATGGAAGCAGTTGTGGAGTTAAAATGTTATAGAGCTCTATTTTGTTAGACAGCAGGTTTAGAAACAATTCTCATTGCAAGTCATTAAAAGGGAAATTTAGATTTAGGCATTTTAATTTAAGAATGCTTCAATTAGCTAGCTAATGGTAGGCTACCTGCTGCTAACTTACTGCATTCATGCGATCCTCAGATGCTCTCATTTTATGAGTTGTGCTTTTATGTCAGAATGGACACTTGCATAACTACAAAGATGGATTTGTGTTGGATTTGTATTATTAGAGCTTTCTGACTGATTTCAATTGATCACTCAAGCATATAAGTTGCACTGAAATGAGGCACCAAAATCTGCATTCTGATTCAGTTCTAGTACATACCAGTTGCATAGTGGCACCGGGTTTCTGTACCTAACCCTACTTCTGAGTGGCACATTTGCAATGCTGACTTCCTTCATCATTTGTCCGGCGCTGCTTCCAACTACAACAGTGAGCACAAGATAGATTAAATTATTTTTCTTATACAAATGCATCAGTTTGCTACAGGAGGCCTTTGTTCACCCCCCGGAGCAGTGTGAGGCACTTTTTATTATGGATGGATGCACATTAAACTGCCATTAAACCACTTGGAAGTTCAAAGACATTTTTTTAATATAACTCCAAATGGATTTGTCTGAAAGAAGAAGGTGGTGATTGCTTTGAGGGTGAGTAATTCATGGGCTAATTTTCATTTTTGAGTGAACTAAACCTTTAATTGCATTATACAGTGATCTCGGTCTCAAGTGCTCTGACACATGGAGGAAACTCAATTACACGTGAACAGTCCCGTTGAAATATTAGCTCTTGGTGCTGCTTTTCAATCAAAACACGAGAAGTGCAAAATGCAGCAAAAGGACATGCAACAAGTTTCTCTTGATGACAAAAAAGAAACAGTGTTCGCACTTTAAGCCTACTCATAACTTCTTTGGCCTTCACGTTATGTTACTGTGTCATTCTAACAGCCAACACATTCCACAAGAACAAAACTGAAGAAAAAAAAAATTCTATTTTCTGCTATGAAATAATGCTGTCGTCCTTTATTCGGCTTTAGCCTCGATAATCTTCAGTTGAAGCAACTTTATCGAACAAGCTTCTCTTTCTTCTTCTTCTTCTGTGGATTAATTGGTGGGTCGAATACCAGCTTTTAGGTGCATACTGCCTCCTCCTGTGCTGGAGTGTGATGTGATTTCAGTTTAGGTATATACTGTATCATGATAATTCTATTCTATTTTCAAGTCGACTCTTCTTAAAGGGGTGCTATTATGCTCTTTTACAAAGTCTTGATTTTGTTTTGGGTGTGTACTAAAACAGGATCTCATACTAGGTTGTTCGAAAAACACATTATTTTTAACATATTTTATTTTGTTTTATTACAACACCTCTATCCCCAGTCTGGCATCAGTAAATGTCATGCCCCTTACCATAGCCACCTGCGAGCTTCGGTGTAAATATTGTGTCAATATCAAATAAATTTGAGTGTGATTTAAACCCAGATGATTGTAACTACTCTCTGAAATTGTGATAACGCTCATTGCCTTCTCTAGTGCAGTTCACCCAGGTCTCCTCCCATTTGTTGGTATTTGTGATATTACAAATCCTGGAAAATATACGCTGTAGTCCAAACGAGTTGTTCATTGTAGTTTTTGAAAAGTGATTTATGTTAAACTAAAATATCTCATTCTGAAGTGGACTTTGAGCATTGTAACTTTGCAGACCTTTTTTATGCTCAAAGAGCAATATTTTAGACTAACTTAAGTTGAAAAAGCGAAAAAGCATAATAGGACCCATTTAATGAATTTTAAAATTGTCTTTATTATTTTACCAAATCCTTGTTTTATGTTTAATATGTTGCAGAATGAAAATTCCTTGGATCCTAAATTCTGTAATTCTCTGTGTAGTTAATTCCTTTCCTGTCCATTAGCAGAGAGTAACAACACATGATCAACTGTTTACTTTACTTGGCATGTTTCACATAATCCAGTACTGTGTTTTCATATTATATAGTGTAAAATTAAGTTTTGTACGACCCCCTTAGTCTTGTTAAAATGATCTTATCTTCTCTACTTAAATGTTTGCTTTAACTTACCCTTTTTTGTATATTATAAAAATGTCTTCCTGTTTTACAGTCATTCCAATTCCCTTGTAATTTCCAATTGCAAACTTATTTATACTTTTCCCTCCATCCTGCTTAGTGAAACTGAAATAGTAGGAGTATTCAGATTAAGTGACCGTTTAGCCATTTTATCAGATGTTTTTATTTACTGGTATATCAACATGCGCTGGAATCCAAAAAAAATTAACTATTATTCCAGCATATCTTAATCTATACAATATATTATTAATTTATATAAATATATTATATCTAACAGTTTGAAAAGTTTATAGACTACTAAATGATGCCATTGAATCTGAACAAATCACCACCAGTGTCATCTGAGTTGCCACCATTTCCCAAGTCCCATACGTTAACCTCCCATATTTTCCAATTGTAAATTCTGGAACATAGAATGCAGATCCAGTGCGACCTATTTCTTGGTTTCTTGAGCCATCGGTGTACATTGGCAGAAATGCATAATAAACTGTTCTGATATATTCTGTTGAATATATTTTGATATTAATGTCAATCTGTCCTTTTTGAATACATTCATGAATTTGTAAATCAACTTCAGGTTGACTGAAAAATCAAGGAGGTATTGGGGAAATTGCAATTGTTGATGACAATTTAATATTATTTAGTGACATTTTTGCAGACCAATCCTTTACTTCCCATACAAATCCTGTTCCTATTAAGTTATTTGTCTCCCAACTCCCCTCTAATATTGATTTTGTAGGATGATCTGAATTATGCCCTTGTAAATTAATCCAGTAAGCAACAGATAATGTTTTTACGTCTAATATCTAATGGGGACTCTCCTGTTTCAACTTGCATTGCTGATACTGAAGTTGTTTTATTTTCACCTGTAATACTACATCTCAAAGTAATACATCTCACAAATACATCTCTAACTTTTTAAGCATACTGACTGATGCAAATCCATATCACTACATCCATAGTTTAAAACTGATCATAGAAGTGCACAGTATAAGGTGATCATTGATTGTTTATTTGCCCCCCATTATTGGCCTACTATACATCTCATTATATTTAGTACTTTACTGCATTTCTTTTAATGTAGTCAATATTGATTTTCTGTGTTAATTTTTAATCAAACCATCGACCTAAATATTTACATTGTGTTACCCTTTCTAAGGGTTGTTTATTTAAATAAAGTGTAATATTTTCTGCAATCCAATTTTTCTTCTTTTTTTAACTGACAACACATTTTGACATAGAGAATCTGAATCCCCATTCCACTTGCCATTTCTCTATGCCCTCTATTGCTTCCTGAATTTTATGTAGCTTACAATATATTTAACATTTCTTTCCCTTCTTCCACATTGGTCTATCATCAGCATATAATGGTGTTAGAATTCCTGGATGAACACACTATAGTTCATTATATTAAATAATATAGGACTTATAGCAATTGCCTGAGGAGTTTCATTTTCTGCATTTACCATCTGAGATAATACACTACCCACCTTGACTTGAATCGTTCAACCAAATAAGAAATGTAAAACGCAATTATACAATTCCTACTATTCCAATTTTCTGCAACTTTAATAACACTCCTTCCCTCCACATCGTATAATATGCCTTTTCAATGTCAAACTATACTGCCACTAACACCTCTTTCATTGCTAATGCCTTCTTTACATCAGTTTCTAATCTTAATAATGCATCTGGGGTAGAACCAGCTTCTCGATCACAACACTGCACTAACTTCTCTGTGCGACACACTCATACACCGCTCTCTTCTTCGTCTCTCCCTGCTGCATTTTGTCAGTTTCACACATACTCCATCTGCAGTGCTTATGCGGTTCATGTGCTTTGCTTATGCAGTCCATGTGCTTTATGAATGTACAGGATGCATTTGCAGTCTGCTACTGATCCGCTGATGTTTAGGCCACAAACACATTTCATGCATTTGACTTTCTATGTTTGTATAATACAGGTGAATTAAAAAAAAATGTATTTATAGAACACAAACTGAAATATTTCAAGAGTTTTTTTCTATTATGATGGTTATTACAGCTTAGGGAAATTTTTAGTTCTCAAAAAAAAAAAAAATATTCCATTTTGAGCTTCATTAGTTTGTTTAATTTTGAGTATAAATACTGGGTCTCTCTTGGGCTAGTTTAGAACATGCAACCACAATTATGGGAAAGACTGCTGACTTGACAGTTGTCCAGAAGACAATCGTCAACACCCTCCACAAGGAGGGTAAGCCACAGAAAGTCATCGCTGAAAGGGCTGGCTGTTCACAGAGTGCTGTATCAAAATATGTTCATAGAAAGTTGACAGGTGCACATGCAACAGGGATGACCACTGCTTTAGGATGATTGTCAGGAAAAGCCGATTCAAGAAATTGGGAGAGCTTCACAAAGAGTGGACTGAAGCCGGAGACAGCACATCAAGAGTCACCACACTCAGACATCTTTAGGAAAAGGGATACACCTGTCACATTCCTAGAACCAAGCCACTCCTGAACCAGAAAAAAAAACATCTGAAGTTTTTCACCTGGGGTAAGAAGAATAAGTCAGTGATGATTTGGGGAGCCATGACGTCTGCTGGTGTTGGTCCAATATGTTTTATCAAGACCAAAGTCAATGTAGCCATCTACCAGGAGATTTTGGAGCACTTTATGCTTCCATCTGCTGACAAGCTTTATGGAGATGCTGATTTCATTTTGTAGCAGGACTTTAGCACATTCCCACAGTGCAAAAACCGCTTTCAAGTGGTTTGATGACAGTGATATTACTGTGCTTGATTGGCCAGCCAACTCACCTGACCTGAACCTCACAGAGAATCTATAGGGTATTGTGTAGAGGAAGATAAGTAACATCTGACAAACAATACAGATGAGCTGAAGGCCACTATCAAAGCAACCTGGGCTTCAATAACTCCTCAGCAGTGCCACAGGCTGATCGCCTCCATGCCACGCCGCATTGAAGCAGTAATTCGTGCAAAAGGAGCCCCAACCAAGTATTGAGTGCATAATAAAATCTGCTTTAACATTTCTGTTTTGTAAATCGTTTTTGATTGATATTTGAGAAAATATTAAATTGTTTTGATATACTGAATTTTTTTTTTTTAAGCTGGAAGTCTTAACCATCACAATTAAAACTAAAAAACTCTTGAAATATTTCAGTTTGTGTGCAATTAATCTAGAATATAAGAAAGTTCCTTTTTTGAATTAAATGAAAACTTTTTTACATGCACCTGTAAGTTGCTCAAGCAAGTGGCAACACATTTAAACAGAGTATACAGCCTACTTTTCTTACATTAAAGCTATCACAAATATTTAAAATTAAAATTCACCGCTGACAGAAACAGTCAACTCTCATGCCTTTTCATTTGCATTTAAATATATATTACAAGCAATCCCTCGGCTCGTAATAGAACTTTGTTTTTCTACCACCACAAGAGCATCTATTGTTACCTTATTCATCTAAAAGTGCACTTTTCCTTATTTTAAACCTAGCCAAAAAAAAAAAAAAAAACACATTGACTGTGAAACACAGTAGACCTTATATCAGTTTATTATAAAATTACTACATTTCTGTGTCAAGCCATGTTAATTTGTACTGTGATCAATGCACTTTCACTTTAATTCAGTTCGTGCAGCACAGCAAAAATAGGCTTGGTGCGTAAATGATCGCTGCACTGCTGCAGACGTGGCACCCCTGGAATGCACTGACAGACAGCAAGCATGTGCAGTGTGAACACTCTAATCCGTTAATGTGTGTGTAAAAAAAAAAAAAAAACATACAAGCTTAAAGCATATGCACTGCAGATAGAGCATGTGTGAAACAGGCATTAGAGCATGCGCAAAAATAATATACTTGTTACATTTAGCATGACATGCAGTTTAACAGGTGGCAGATAGCGTTGGCGTGTTGTCCAACAGAGCACAAAAATGACATAAGATTATGTAGGTAACACAGATACCTGTTGTTTTGTTGTCATGAGCAAGACATGTTACTCACTATTCTGCACTGAAATAACATCTGCAGTGTTTTACAGCACTTGTTCAATGAAAATTCTGAGCAGCGAAATGGGAGATGTTTATGATGAAATAATCGTGTGAAGAATCTCTGAATCCACTGATAAACAATCCGGCTGCAGCCCTGCACTTTCTCAGCTGGTGTAATCTGTCTCACCTTTTAGCGAAATCCTTCCGCATGCCCCATGGTCCACACAAACACAGACATTGTAGTTAAAAGCCTTGAAGATCAGGAAGAAAGCCTCAGCAGGCAGATAGAGTTTCTTTTTAAAGACCTGCCGGGATAGAAGTGTTACAATCAGCGGGAACAATCACAAGAATATTCCGGGAACCTTCAATCCAAGGGGCAGAGTAACGGGCATGGCGGTCCATTTCATCCATCAGGGATGATGCGTGCAGGAAAAGGAGTTCTTTCTTAATCAGGTTAGGCCTCTCTCTAACCGCAACACATCTCCAGCCTCCTCTCTCAAACACATCCATCTTGGACTGGAGAGGTAATGTGTTCCTAAGTGAGTTAACCAACTAGATAAATTTGATTTGGCCCTTAAACATTATATCACTCTTTATATCTCATTATTAATTAGTTGGGATTATGCTTCAGACATTGTGTTTAGAGTGCCTCAAGGTTATCGTAAGAGGTCCATTTATCCCATGCTGTATTTAATTTCATGTGTTTAATTAATATATAGCAGACTTTTAAAAGTCTACCAACGGAAGACCTTTCATGAACCACATATGAACCTTTGCTTCTCGGCTCCGGTTCATGTTCATATCATGATTCATATCTCAGAGAAATCAAAAGTGCAATGGTGAATGGTCTAAGTCTGCACTCATCTGTCACAACGTTTTTTGTTTTTTTTTGAGGTTTAATTCTCATGTAAGATATTAAGTGGCACATTTTATTGATAGTCTGATTTGAAAATAGATTTGCATATCATTTGTGGTTAAAATGTAGCATTTGTTTCTGTTTCAGCCAGCTCAGCCAAACTCTGCATTTACTTGCACACCAATATACTGATAACTACCAAAAATTAACATTACTTTTAACTTCGAAATTTTCAGCGGGACACCTAGAGACTCATATTCTCAAATGTTATTTGCATTCTAAAAACAAATTACAAACAAACTTTGTTCTGGCCTGCATTTTTTTATTTTTATTATTATTATTATTTATTTATTTATTTTTTTATATGATGTCACACCAGTTCATTATCTGATTTCTCTTGAAGTATATCAAGGCCTTTAAGTCCTAGATTTAGGCCAATGGCTTCAGATGAAGCCATTAAAGGATACTTAAAACTCCTTAACACAACCATGTTTACATCACATGCAGTGATGATGTTGATTCACTGTAAATGGAAACTTCTCTTAACCCACGTGGTTGGAAACCGTTACCATTGCCAAAAAGTACACCGTTAAATCATCTGCCCCTCAATGCTGTTTGCAAACAGACCATCACAATCTATTGCAGTTAGTGGAGGTTTTCCTTGCTTAAGCATAACGGTAATTATGGTCGACGCTGTTAGATGAGAAAGATGATACTGGCCTCTTCACTTCTTTTATGGAGTCAGCTCAAGCATTTTATGTTCCTTGATTTCACTTGTTTTACCCAACACCCTAAAGCCTGGCCTCCACATCTTTGAAATGAGATCTGGAAGTCTTCAACCCTCCCTCAGCCCTCTTTCCTACTGTGCTGTGAACTACTAGAAGTTGCTCTGAGACACTGAACCCTTTCTCCCATCCCAAATCTTAAGTGCATTAATGGCCCCTTTGTTTGTGTGAGATTCTCTCCTGTCCGCAGGCCATGAATGAAAATGCAATGTGTAAGATAATGAATTTTCAAATTTTTCTTGTGTCAGTAGCATTTGTTCAAAGTGCAAATTAGCTGAATTTGCTCACACTTATACTGTGTGGAATAAGCCAAACAAGCTTGTATAAATCAAAATGTATTAATTAAATCAACTGTGCATGAAAAGGTGTGTAGGATTTAAATATAATGTGAAATCTGAATCAACTAAATTACAGCTGAGACTAAGCCGATGCCTTGAAATATATACAAACAGTCAAATGCCATTATGCCCTATTTTTTTAACTTAGCTGTAATAATAATTAACAGCAAATTTGAAATTTGTTACTTTAATTCACTAATGTGTTATAATATGAATACATAATGACTTTTAGCTAAATTGAGACTGATAATATAATGCTATTCAGGGGCCTTATGCATAAATATGGGTTTCATCGGAAGAGATATGAATATGCATATGAATTTGATAGTCATACAGGTTTGGAATGATATGAGGATGAGTAAATAATGTTAGGATTTTTTGTTTTGGGTGAACGACTTATTTAACATTGGTAGTCAACAGTGAAATCCTCTTCCTGCAGTACTAATTACAGGAAAAGCCTCTCCAGAACAACATCAGGTTAACTGGCCTGCTCAAGGCCACAGTGTCCAACATGACTCAAGATCCTGGAGTTCACTTTTACGTGGGTGGGAACCTACGGCGTAGATTCTTAATGATTTGGCAAGCATCGTCAATATAGAAATACAGAAATTATTGGCCTTCTAATGAATGCAACAAAACACCAAATGTTCTGTGCTTAGACAAATTTTCATCAAAAACATATTTTCTCTGAATCAGTAATTTTCCATATTGCAAAAAGCAGAAAATGGCATCCTGGTAGCTTAGGGGCTTTTAGCAACTTTCTGCTTTGCTGACAGAAACTGTACAATGATGCAATTCTAGATAAAATAGGTGCTCATCAACTTCCCAGGAGACAGTCTGATAGTCAGACCATGACATATAAACTGCAGTAAATAAATTTGCTAACTTAATTTCTAGCATGACACCCATTCCAATTCATTAATCAAATCATCTTGTGTTGACTCTAAAAAGAAATACCTTTCCAGTACCTATTCAATGCCCCGATTCCAGGAATAAATGTGAAACATTTTTTTTTTTTACATAATGTTATTTAGCCATAACACTCTGTAATCTGTTTACATAGCTTTTAACTCGTGCCTTTGGAAAGTGCTGTTAGTACAGTCACTGGGAGTTTATCGCTATCTTACCCCTATCAATATATTTATTTATAAAACCATGCATGTGTATATCACTGCTCTCGCCCTGTTTTTTTTTTTTTTTTTTCTTTTAGCAAGTGAAAATAAAAGAAACCACAATACATAAATGTATTCTTTTCTCGATTTAGCTGTGCATCAGTGCCAAATAATTCAGCTCCATGCTGAAACACATAATGCAAGTACATGCAAGAGCTGATGTAAGTATACATCATATAAAACTGATGGGAAAGTAATTAGGCCATACTGAGAAGAAAAAAAACGAAAAAAAAAAAATAAATATCTGTGATTATTATTAAATCAACATTTGTTTTCATTAATTTAGCAAATTTGTTGTTCAGCATGCTTTTAAATCTTCTCTTAAAGCATTACTGCTGGAACAAAAATCAAGAGCACATACTGAATATTTATTTTTAGACCTGCATTAGCATGTGGTTCTTCCCTCTGTTGGTTTACAACAGAAATCAATTTATGGATAAAACTTTACAGGAATAATAAAATAAAACTAGGTTAGGACAGTTTTTTTTTGCAAGGCCGTTCACATTTCCAATTAAATGCGACCTTTTGTGATCTCCTGTGTGAACGTGAAATGACCCAGAAGTGACCCGCATGCGCAGAAGAGTACTCAACGCTCAACGACGTCACTCGTTGTTTGCGGAAGTAGCTAACGTTAAACATGGATGTCAACAACAGTGTAGTCAACAGCGGAGCTCTTTTTGCAATATTAAAGTTATTTTCCCAACGTAGCCAGCACAATTACAATCTTCTCGTTTTAAGAAGAAAATTAAAAAGAAGGAGGAGAGCAAGGTTTTTGGCCATGGCATTTTGTGGAGCAGTGTTAGCAACATCGGTACAGAGAAACGTGTGGGTGCGGAGTCGCAGCCAGGAGTGGTGGGATACTGATGTGAGTGGCTTCACTAATACAGAATTCATCATTTTATCTTCTCGTTCCCGCCTACTTCAACGCAGAATTATGACGTTTGTAGCGTATCAATGACGTAAGGGTTGGATACATGTGGCCTGGCCATTCAGTCGGAGGTCGCATTTCAAAAGATCGGATACAAATCGGACCAAATACCCAAGTGGCCTGGGTCACATTTGAAAAGATCGGATCTGTGTCGTTCAGACTGTCATGAAAAGATCAGATACAGGTTGCATAGGGGCAAAAAAATCGGAATTGGGTCGTTTCAGCCTGCAGTGTGAACGTAGCCTAAATAAATCTTATGCAATTTAAATGCTTGCCAATTTTTAAGGTGATTTGAAGTTTTAAGGTCATATACAGTTGTATATACTTCACTAGGGGGTTGCTAAGCTGTTTTGGGTGGTTAGGAAGTTGCCAGGCAGTGATTGTCATAGTGCATAGTTGCTGAGAATTTTTAAGTGTTAAGGCTTAAGGTTGGGGCATATTGTGGTGAATGTGGCTTGGAAGAGTTACATTTTGAAATATTGGTCCTAACCCAAGTTTGCACATAAGCAGTGCATTGTCTTTGTCAAGTGAACATTATAAAAAAACACAAACGTTCCCATAGCTCTTTCTATTCTATTACACCCCCTCTTTCTCTTTCTACCCTTTTCTCTCTTTCACCGGCCCCCTCCATCCTCAGGTCACATGACTGACAATGCCTTGTTCGTTCTCTTTGTGGAATTTTCATACTGTGTGATTAATGTAAATAGCATATCAACACTCTCTTTGTTCGTGTGAGTGGAGGTTTGAGACTCTCAACACACAAAACCATTAAGGGCGGCAGAAGATGGCCTCAAAATCAAACAAACATACAAAAAGGCATATCCATTAATTAAAGAACAAAATAAACCTGAATCTGTTTTAATGAGGAAAATGTTTCTAGACTTACTGATACTCAGTTGATCTCAATGACATGTGGTCTTAATTAGAAGCTCCAAATTGATTTAAGATGGAGGCAATAAAAAACATTCTTCCAACATATAATGTTTTTTTTTTTTCTGCTGTCAGTTTTAAAATGAGAATGGGAGGAGATTAGGGGATTTCAGTGGCCCTCCCCAACCCACTTGATGAATGAGTGAAAGAAGCGAAGGAGACAGTTCACCTTCTCTGTGCTTTGTTTCAAGGAGACTTTTGATGATTGTTGTCAACTACAGCTAACCAGATTAAATGACTGCCTGGGTATCAGAGTTAGCTTTTACCCTTTCCAGGGCTCTTGTTACCCCTTTCTTTCATTATAATTATAGCTGGCTGATGATGAAGCTGTTGGGAGAAGCTTCCTGGGCTCATGGCCGATGTGTAAGGCGAGCGCTTTATTGTCACTCCATCATTGTTTGACAGAAGCGGGACTGGAGCGTGGCAAGCACCGAAAACATGCTCACAAAACTCAACAGCCACCTTGAGCTCTCCAGCCCACTGGGAAACTACCAGTCCTTTGGATTTTTCCAACAATGATCACTACATGGAAAAAAGCTTAATAGACACGTCCTTCTATTAATGGGTTTGGCTAGGCCATTAATTAAAGTGAAGACAAATTATAATGCTACTCCATACAATAACATTACAGAACAGCAGTTTTTAATTTTTTATATACCAAAAACCTCAAGTATGTTGATCCCCTTGAGAACGGAACATATTCTTAAAATATGCATGTAAGCTATATCTTTTCTTTGACTAAAAAAAGTGAATATAAAATTGTTTTAAAAAAAGTTAAGTGTGAACTGTGTTGTGTGATATTGTGAGATAATTTAAAAAAAAAAAAAGAAAAAAAGAAAAACCTCTTATAGTGAATTATTGATCCTACTTTGTGGCAGCAGGGAGGGTCATTTTATGTTCCAGTGAGATAATGTCTCTGTATCGGGTCCTTACAGAAATGTTTTACTGAATCTGGTCTGGAAGAAATTGACTGGCTGCATGCAGCCTGAACCCTATGCACCTTTGAGATGAATGAGAATGACGACTGTCAGCCAGACCTCATCACCCAACATCAGTGCCTGATTTAACTGGTGCTTGTGTCTAAATTGGAGTGGATCCCCACAGCCATGTTCCAATGTCTACTGTAAAACCTACCCAGAAGAGCTGAAGCTCTGCAATCACCAAGTGATTTGAAATCAAATACTCAACAAGCACATAGGGGGTGTTGTTTGGGTGTCCACATGCTTTTGTCCGTATAATATATAGACGGAGCTCTAATCGTATTACCATTGATTCGATTTATCAGTTAAGTAGGAGGCATTGGTCCTCCAAAGGGCAGCATCTCCTTCAACAACAAAGCAAAAACTTCACTATGCATGATGCGTCAGTTAGGACTATCTATCTATCTATCTATCTATCTATCTATCTATCTGTCTGTCTGTCTGTCTGTCTGTCTGTCTGTCTGTCTATCTATCTATCTATCTAATTTTGTTTTAATTTTTCAGTATTAGCAGACATTCATCCAAACTTCTCTGACCCTTCTAGACCTGATTTGAACTGAGGGAATGTGCTCTCATTGCCCGTGGGAACTGTGGCCTTGCTGAGGGCACTGGATGTCATCACTCAGGGGACATCTTGTTAATGGACATATCCTTGTGCCGACTGCCAGACTCATTATTTATTTATTTATTTTGCCATGTTTGCCGCAGTTTGTGTCTCACACAGTTTATGGTAAATAGGCCACAGGGAAAACGGGCGGGGGGATTTGTAAACCCCCAACATGCCATACTTAATTTTCCAAAGGCTGATCCTGACAGAGTGATAATCAAGCGTTGCAGTGATTGGAAATATTTCTGCCCACAGTAGCATTTTAATGCAAACGGCTTTCATTTGCACCGATAGGGGCTGTAATTGGATTTTGATTGGACATTAATGAAGATGCACACCCTCTGCGATGGACACAGGCAGTCATCTGTTTTCAGGGATGCTCACAGACACTTACAGAACACCCATACTTTCCGGAACAAGTTTTACATTTATTATATGCAGCAACACATAACCAGCAATTAAACGTTACAAAACCTTCATCCTTTTCCAGCCATACCACAGACAATGAAATGTTTGGTCAAGAATCATAAGACTCAAAGCCTTGTGGTGTCCTTAGTATTTGATTGTTCTCATTAAATAGAACAGGGCTTTTGCTCTTACAGTAATAACAAGCTATTAGTTTGTGGAATTTTGCTTCTAGATATTTTGCTTGTGTGTAAACATCTGAATCTGACATATCTGAGGGATTAATTAAGAAATATGGACATATTTTTAATGAATCAGTTCCAGGAATAAATTGGTAGAGCTTTCAGATTATGTTATGATTAGTTTTCCCCCTTTTGCTTCAAATTGGCTAAGCTGTGCAAGCTAAGTTGTATAAAACGAGGTCAGATGTGATGATGATAGGGGTGATTTTGTGTGTGTGTGTGTGTGTGGCTTTCTCCCTGCTCTTCTAAATGTAGAGGAATGTTAATGAGAAGCAGGCCATGCTGAAATGCTCCACTCGTCTCATACTGCTCTCCTTTGAGCTTTGCCCTTGTCGCTGCCCCCTATTCATTTATCTCTCTCTTATTCCCACATGAAGCCTTATGCCTGACCACAAGCAGACTACCGTTACAGCAGTCTGCTTTCACTCACTTTTTCTTTCTCTAGTTGCATCTACATGTGTATTTTACCCATGCGTCTGGGTAAACTTATTTAGTATGTTTTATTAATAATACTTATACTACTACTAATAATAATAATAATAATACAAAGTAAAAAAAAACAAAAAAACAATTCACTTGATTTGTCCAGACAAAAGGCTATACGGCATATTGGATAATGTACACTATCATTAAAACGATTTGCATTTATGTGATCAAAAATAAGGTAAAACAATAATATTGTACAATATTATTGGAATTTTAAAAAACATTTTTATATTCAAACATGTTTTAAAATTAAATTTATACCTGTGATGGTAAAGCTGTAATTTCAGCAGCAGTTACTGCAATCTGAAATTTCCTTTTATAATTATTGTTGAAGACTTCAAAACGTGATACTTTTTTTTCTAGGAATATTTAATGCATAGAATGTTCAAAAGAACAAAGAATGGAATTTCTTTGATAATGAATTATTTTGTCATTATAAAATATTATAAATTATAAAATGTCTTTACTGTCCCTTTTAATCAATTTAAGGTGTCCTTGCTGAATTAAAACCCTGACTCCGGACGTGTATGTCATGATCACTCACGTACCTTGTTATTTCAATACCTATTTAGCCTTTACTATAGTTAATGCTGCTTGAGAAATCCTTTCCTAATCAGTGGTTTAAATGTAGTTCTAAACACAAGATATGTGTAGGGTCAAAACCAGAATATATATCTACAGTAGTCAACATTTGAAGTGGATCAAATAGTTCATCAAAGTTGTCGTAAGACAAGAACTAGTATTGTTTTGGTTTTAGGACAACTTTGATGAAAGGTTTTGATCTACTTCAAATGTTGACTTGTTTGTGTGTGTGTGTGTGTGTGTGTTTGAATGTGTGTGTGTGTGTGTGTGTGTGTGGGTGTGTGTGTGTATATATATATATATATATATATATATATATATATATATATATATATATATATATAACATGAATAAATGAACATGTGGTAGAAAATGAATAAATCACTCTGGACTGTTTAGTTAAAGCCATTGAAACATCACTGAGCTTTTGTATTATCACTGGCTTACTGTTTTTCTATTTACAATTCACCTCATTCAGTCAGAGACATTTTTTAATCTTGTAACACCAAAATATGAACTTTTAAGCTATTTATTTTAGTAATGTTAGCCAGATGACCTTCAGTCTAATCCCAGGATTAGTGTGCAGTCGTCTGGTGTTGACATTGATCTGTTTTCCTCCGCACCAGAAATGGTTAAATGATATGCCTTCGTGAGAGAGTGGTCTCCAGTCAAAGCAGACTCTAAAGAAGCAAATACTGCTTTTATTCCAAAGATTGGAGTGCAGCTGCAAACAATTAGGATCTCAAGGAGGACACGCCGATTACATTTGCATTTGTATAGCTCGTGTCTCTGGCAAATGTCACTATATTGCTGGCTCCCAAACTTCCACATTATTTGGAGAGGAGATAGGAACACACATCTATTAAATGCTAATGCTGGAAATCTGATCCACAAAATTAGTTTTGTGTGTGTGTGTGTGTGTGTGTGTGTGTGTGTGTGTGTGTGTGTGTGTGTGATCAACATAAACTGAAACCAGGTCATCTGATTTGAGTTCTGCTGTGAAATGCAAATAGATAATATGTGTATTCTGAGTGAAGGCTTCTTGTCAGATAAAATCTCCCCACAGTGTTACACTACCTTAGAAACACAGCACTTTTCCTCACTGAGCATAAACAAATTGTACAAAACATCACTCAGTATGAACAAAATTGTGATTCTCAATCAATACTTTTAATGATGGTTCTATGAGAACATACTGAACTTTTCACTTCATTAAAAGTACTACCCAAAAAAAAAAATGTTTGAGCTGATCTTTTTATGTAATGATGACTGTATCTTTCACACGAGCAAAATAGTTTGTCCTGTCCTTTTTGCAAGTTTCTATTTATGAATGTAAAACCTGAATGTGCCTATGTGAAGAATATATAGACAATCTCAATGTCGCTGGACTGCTGCCATGCATTGATGTGATATAGAAATTTTTTGTGTAGAACACAGAATCATAAAAACTATAAACGAACACAGCATAGTATAAAGGAAAAATAGTGTACATCTTCCTATATCAAGATTTATATTAAAACACTAGCGCCAATAGCCTAATAGTTCGTGTGTCAACATATAGTGCCACTGCGCTCATGGCGACCCAAGTTTGATTCCCAGATTTACATATATATATTCAGAATTATAACTATATATTCAGATTTACTTCTATATATTCGGACTTATATACTTTATTCAGGTTTACATTTATATATTCAGAATTACTGTATAAGTATTCAAATTCTTTTTTTCCCTCATTAATGTACACACAGCACTCCATATTGACAGAAAAACAGATTTCTTTTTACATTTTTGGACATTTATTAAAAAAGAAAAAATGAAATGAAATATCACATGGTCCTAAGTATTCAGACCCTTTGCTCGGTATCTAGGAGTCTTTTTGGGAAAGATGCAACAAGTTTTTCACACCTGGATTTGGGGATCCTCTGCCATTACTCCTTGCAGATCCTCTCCGGTTCTGTCAGGTTGGATGGTAAACGTTGGTGGACAGCCATTTTCAGGTCTCAGCAGAGATGCTCAATTGGGTTTAAGTCAGGGCTCTGGCTGGGCCATTCAAGAACAGTCACGGAGTTGTTGTGAAGCCACTCTTTCGTTATTTTAGCGGTGTGCTTAGGGTCATTGTCTTGTTGGAAGGTGACCCTTCAGGCCAGTCTGAGGTCCTGAGCACTCTGGAGAAGGTTTTCATCCAGGATATCCCTGTACTTGGCCGCATTCATCTTTCCCTCGATTGCAACCAGTCGTCCTGTCCCTGCAGCTGAAAAAGACCCCCACAGCATGATGCTGCTACCACCATGCTTCACTGTTGGGAGTGTATTGGACAGGTGATGAGCAGAGCCTGGTTTTCTCTACACATACTGCTTAGAATTAAATTTAAAATTAAATTAAATTAAACATTAAAATTAAATTAATTATATAATATTGCATTAAGGCCAAAAAGTTCTGTCTTGGGCTCATCAGACCAGATAATCCTTCAGGTGTTTTTTAGCAAACTCCATGGGGGCTTTCATGTGTTTTGCAGTGAGGAGAGGCTTCCGTCGGGCCATTCTGCTCCGACTGTTGGAGGGATGCAGTGATGGTTGACTTTCTACAACTTTCTCCCACCTCCCGACTGCATCTCTGGAGCTCAGCCACAGTGATCTTTGGGTTCTTCTTTACCTCTCTCACCAAGGCTCTTCTCCCCCGATAGCTCAGTTTGGCCGGACGGCCAGCTCTGGGAAGGGTTCTGGTCATTCCAAACGTCTTCCATTTAAGGATTATGGAGGCCACTGTGCTCTTCGGAACCTTAAGTGCAACAGAAATGTTTTATAACCTTGGCCAGATTTGTGACTTGCCACAATTCTGTCTCTGAGCTCTTCAGGCAGTTCCTTTGACCTCATGATTCTCATTTCTTCTGACATGCACTGTGAGCTGTAAGGTCTTATATAGACAGGTGTGTGGCTTTCCTAATCAAGACCAGTCAGTATAATCAAACGCAGCTGCACTCAGATGAAGGAGTAGAACCATCTCAAGGATGATAAGAAGAAATGGTCAGCACCTGAGTTAAATATATGACAGCAAAGGGTCAAAAAAATCAAGGTAAAGGGTCTGAATACTTAGGACCTTATGATATTTCAGTTTTTCTTTTTAAATAAATCTGCAAAAATGTCTCTCTCTCTCTCTCTCTCTCTCTCTCTCTCTCTCTCTCTCTATATATATATATATATATATATTTATATGTGTGTATGTACAGTATGTATGCAATATTTGTCAGATTGGACAAACAAAACAGTGGCTCCTGTTTGGGAGGATGGAAAATCAGGGCCTGACATGTGGAGTTTATCACTAAACAGTGTTTAAGCATCTAATGTGAGCTCTCTGTAACTCACTCTCTAGAGTTAACAGCTGTTTTTTCATTCCAGTGTGAAAAGTCTGTTTGAATGTGCTCCTTCATGCGCCTCTCCCATTGGGCCTCCATTAGCATGTCAGTTTACTCTTTCTGTCACTGGGCCCCGGGGGTCGAGCAGTGAGGGCCAGTTCAGCCTATCAGTCTGCCAGTCCTGGAGGTTGAATTCTCATCTTAACCAAGCTCCAGAGCTATAAGTTGTGAAATGAGGCGAATCATCCTGCTACTTAATTACAAAACAGGCCAAGTCAATGCAGCAAGGCAAAGCCTGGCTCAACGCTCGGCCTCGATAGATTTCATGAATGAAGAGCTCGCCTGGCACCCTGGAGGACTGCAGTTCTCAAGCTGTAGCTCTACATCTGTTTACATCCTAAAACTGAGTCTGCTCATCCTGCGTAGTCATCGTTCTTCATGGCCTGCAGCTCATCATATAACTCGGCTCTGCCCCTTGGCCCATAGTTCAAAGTGTACATTAAGATTAGACCAGCAGCCTTGGAGGTTATCAGTGACTTTTACTGCTTTTTTCTTCATTCACCTGCTCACTTTCTTCCTTTTTTGAATTTCTTAAAGGAAGTATCTAGTGGATAAAAGAAAGTAGGACTTTGTACAGCTGTACCGTAGCACGTCTGAGGCAGTTTTGAGGTAGAGAATGTTAATTAGTTCCCTGTGTTTGCTGCTGATAGCATGATTTCCATTTAACTCCTGCAGATTTCAGGATTGGATATAGCTGGCATTAAAAGCTATAAAGATTGGGCTCAGAGCATTTCTTAAGGAATCATTGCCTTTCTTTCATTATCAGACTAATCAGTTGGCTGAGATGATAATGCCTCTTGTGTCTTCTGCTCTTGTTCTTCCTGCCAGTTGTGTTTATTTAGCTACTAAATGTAAATGTCTAATTAGCTGGTTAGGCTCAATCAGTTTTAGAATGGTGTAAATTGCCTCGAAACATGTTCAAATTACTTCCCATTTCTCCTTTGCTTAGCATGAAACAAACATTAGACCACACAAACCTCAACCAAGGGGATACATGAACAGATTTGGAGAGATTAAGAGATAAACAGAGTTTCAGAGAATATTAGAAATATAACAATCAAGGGGGTAAGCACCAAGATGGGCATTTTCAGTGATATATAAACGGTTATACGCTATGGTTATGTGTCTGACCAAATACATTTACAAAAACAAATGTAACATTTCAGAGGTTGTGTCTGTATTTAATTTATTTTAAATATGTTTTGTCTTCAACATCCTGAATCTTTAATATTTAATATTAAATTGTTGGTCTGTATTTAATTTATTTTAAATATGTTTTGTCTTCAACATCCTGAATCTTTAATATTTAATATTAAATTGTTGGTCTTATCAGTTCAGTTTATAAAAATATTTGGGTAGCACTTTATTTTAAGTTCCAATTCTCACTATTAATCAGTTGCTTATTAACATTTATATTACTTGTGTATTGGCTGTTTATTAATACTTAAGCGCATGATCATATTCCATATCCCTAATACAAACCAATACCTAACAACTACCTTACCAGCTATTAATAAGCAACAAATTAGAAGTTTATTGAGGGAAAACACTTAGTTAACAGTGGACATGTCTTCCCTTTTTTTCAGGAATAACAAAAATGTCATGTCCTGGTGCAAAACACACACATACACACACACAAACAAAGGGAAGGGTGAAAAAAGACAGTAAACATCTTGACTCCCACAATTAGATAAAATTCAGAGTCTAATCTAATTTGCTTTTATTATTTTCTCAAGACTCTAAGCATCCAACCTATTAGATTCAGGCTTGTAACTGCTTGCCTTTCATGAAAGGTTAAAGAAGGTCTTTCCTGAATTAGAGACATGCAAGATGAATAATAGAACTGAAATTCTTCATTCAGTGGGGGGAACAAATTGTCTTGTTTTTATTTGCAGAGGTGGTCAACTTTGTGTGCTTTAACCATATTTGCATTAACTCTCTGACTAACAAAGGACAGTGTGTATAAATATAGCATACATAATATGTGTGAGAAAGAGAGAGAAGAGGAGAAAGGAGTAAAGGGAGGAGGTTTCACTTGCTATTGATTTTATCTTCGGCCTCCTCCCTGGAGTATCTCTCCTCAGAATGAGTGCACAGTGGCCAATAAAAGTTCAGTAAGAAGCATGATGTGCACAATTCCACTTTTAGATAACAAACAGGCTTTTATATGCTCTAAAATTATCCTGTTTTTTTTGTCACCATTGTGAAAGCAGACAGAGTTGGAGCGGAGAATGATGCAATTGGCTAAATAAATAAGCAAAGCACAGTGATTTAATAGACATGAGGGCCTATCAAATTCAGTGTGGTTTAGTTTCCAAACAAACACACTCCTCATTCGCCCCATCCCCAGCAGTCACATATACTTTTATGGAAGAAAAATGTGCCTTGGTGTCACCAGCAGAAGAGAGGCCGTTTTTTCTGTCTTTCTCTGTCTACCATCTTCCTTCCCTTGTAGAGGTATACCACAACATTCTGGCTGCATGAGAGAGTGTGGCAAGACTTCAATCAATGTCCACTGACTGTTTCCTCTCAAATGACTATTCAGCACTATGCAGGAAATGTGCTCTGCAATCTACCAAACTATTTCACCACAGTATGTGCCACAGGCTTTATAGATGACCAGCCTAAACGTGTCAGATATTTTGAGGTCTTTATTGGGTTTCTGTATTTTTTTCTACATCTTTTATTTACTTTTGTCTTTTTTTTGTATTTTCTTTTTTTAAGTAAGCACATTACAACTGTTTATAAAGAAACATCTGTTGTCTATTTATTCACTGCATATTTGCAGATTAAATAAATAACAATCCATTCAGATTGATTTCTTTTTCTGCACAAATCCTAAAAATACATGATTCATTTAGTGAAGAAAAAACATCTCAGAAACCACAACTGTTTGCAAAATGTTGCAGATTAAAGTTCGTATCACCCTGCACAATGGCACAATAGTAAAACTGGGCCATTATATTAACTATTTAATAATTTTTGTGTGTTCGCTTTCCACTTTTACAACCTCATGTTATACTTTGCAGACACTCTTTCGATTTATTCCTTCTATTCCATTCCAAGAGTAAAACTGTGGAATGCTCATCCAGATTTTAAAGTCCTCTCCATCACTGTGGTGTCTGCTTGTTGTTATTACTTTGTGTTTTTATTGCAGAAGAGAGAAGCTCAAACTGTGTTGTGGTGTAAAATCAAATGACATCAGAATTTCCTTACTTTCTGCAATATTTCTGGGGCTAAGGATTATTTTCTTAAAAGGAACAGTATGGCTCATAGTCAAATGTGTATATTTTCGCAAACCTGCTTATAGACCCTATGCACATGATCTACTTGGAAAGGTGCTTGTCCCGTTCATAACCCATCTATTGCTTTGCTTTGAATTGTTTGCCCAAATCATAAACCAATTAACTTTCTAGTTGGTTCCATGTGCATATGCTTTCAAGTCTGGTATCAATCTAGCAGTTCGAATGGATTTTGACGGCAACATTTTTAATAAACCCTTCTCATTCTCTTTATGTGGTAATTGCCTTTAACAGTCTGGATCTGGAGTAATTAGCTCCCTTTGAAACATAAATAGAATGATAGTGATAGAGAAGAGGTGGCATTCCACAACACCTGCCACTGTCACTCTCCTTGCCTCATTTTTAATGTATCATTCGGCCCATGAGAATAGCAGTGCCGCGTATTCTTCTTCTTTGAATGCCTTTAAGTGCCCTTGCCCGTACAGACTGTGACTGTGCTACACAGTTACTAAAACAGATTTACAGGCTTTAATAAAAAAAAAACTATTTGTTGTTAAGCTCTGGAATGGCAGTCCTATGCTTATTAACAAGAGACTAGGATCGTATTTCAGTGTCTCCACAAAAGATGGCCAGCAATCATATGGTACAAAGTAAAAAAAAAAAAAAAAAATTATATATATATAGGGATGGGATGGTATGAAAATTTAATATCACGATTATAGTGACTAAAATTATCACGATTATCAATATTATCACGGTTTTGTTGAAACGAGATGAAAGTGTTCAAAAATAGTTGATGCTCACACTGAAAACATTTCAGCAAGTTTTATATTTAATAATCAACAAACAACTAATAAAACAAGCAACTCTATGCACTTAATTTAAAGAAAGATTAAATTCTGTGGCATTTCCTTCCTTACAATGAAAAGTGTAGAAGCATAGAAAAGCATATAAAAGTCACTGACTCGCCATTCCTTCTCAAAAAAAAAAAAAAAAAAAACATTGTGCGCTGCGCTTGCGTCAGACTGTTGCTGGCTGGACATGATTTAATAGCGAGTTATTAAAACCGCGATAATCAAACACGGTTTTAATGATAATTCATTTTTAAACGACATTACTAACCTTCAGCACATTTTATCACGGTTATCGATAAAACCGGTTATCGTCCCATCCCTATATATATATATATATATATATATATATATATACATACATACATATATATATATATATATATATATATATATATATATATATATATATATATATATATATATACATATATATATATATATACATACATACATATATATATATATATATATATATATATATATATATATATATATACATATACTAATATCATATAATAAAATATATTGAAAAATATAAATAAATAACTGATTACAGTGCAGCATTACCAATCCCAGCTTGTAGGCCTGCTTCACCAGAATCGTGCCTGATGCGGCGCTGGCGCGCTGCTGCTACTGTTGTTGACATAGAGGGAGACCACCGACAGACCAGGCTCTTGTCTTCATGACAACAATATCTACACTTCATTTTGAGCATAAATATTAAGCCTACTGATAAAGGACACCGTCAACAGTATTGACGGCAAAATAGACTATGTATGACAGGTGCAATATTTGAAAATCGATAATTATTAATTTATTTTTTTAAATTACATTTATATCTGAATTTGTCAACCTATAGACTTTCAAACATCAAAGTGTCATGAATTAATATGTATTTGTGTACAACATGACATATAAACATATTTTCCTATTCTATTTTGCCTGGAAACGCTTCCAACACCCTTGCGTGTCGCGTAAAAAAAATAGGCGTCGGTTCTATTTCTAGCATGCACGCGTTTTCCGCATGGCTGGAGCCGCTCCTGAGATGCGCGTCTCACGCAGGCAGTATGCAAGCTCTAACCTGTTAACATGGGAGCCGAATTCAAAACGGACACGCCACGCAGCTGAGACGCTTGCGCCACGCATCCAGTATGCCGCCGGCCTTATTAGAATCAGCTGCAGGGCGGGATTTGCGCTGAACACGGAGACTTCCGCCACTTAATATGTTTGTTTGGAAACACGAAAATGTACTTATGTTCCGCGCACAAAATATTGCATTCCGTTATTCGGTACACACGTGCACCGTACCGAAAGCCCTGTACTAAAACAGTCCGGTACGAATACACGGTACCGTTACACCCCTAATATATATGTATATATATATTATATATTTTTTTTTTTTATGAATCTTTAATTTCCAAGTGGACAGTGATGTGACTGCCAAAAAATAAATACAATGTTCTTACTTTTTTCATACTGTATTGCAAAACACTTTTGCTGCTATTGAGGTGGTATACGGGTAATGTTACTGGCAGGTTTGGTGGTATGGTTAAGGTGTAAGGGATGTGTCAACAGTGTAATTATAAATGTAATTACAGAAATTAATTATATATGTAATTGAATAATTTGAAGTTAGTTAGGGACCATACACTCTCTTACAAGTTTCATTTTATAGACATCTATGGCTACATGAAGAAACTTTAACATCCATAGCAGCCTCCCACTGCACAAAAGGTTATTTTTTAGTGGAAAAGGCTTCTTTAGATTGTTAAAATGTTATTCTAAGAAAATGAAATGGACACTGAAAGTTTATTTTATGGCATCATTGTAGAAACCCCCTTTTAAGAGCATGCAGTTTTTGCTGCTCTAAAATAGCGTGAAACTGACTAGCCTTGTAACTTAAATCTTGATTCACCCAAATCCTCATAGCTTCTTGTTCAAATCTCAGCCGTCTTTTACATTGATTATTAGAAATCAATACTCACTGGTCTGACTACTTCTCCGTTGATCAGATCCAACATTTTGCTAACCTGGTATTCAGCCTCTAGAAATATGTTATCATTTTATTCAGATCACCCTGTTGGCCTCTTGTAACTGCCAGAATTTAATTTGATATGCAATTGTGGCGAGTGGGGCGGGGCCGAGGGACGTGGGAACAAGGAGGGAGGCCGGCAATGATTGGGAAATCAGTGACACCTGCGACCCACTGCCGGTCTCGAGTCCCAGGTAGGAGATGGAAGGATATAAAACTGGAGCGACGACAGTGAAAGACGAGAGAGGACCAGGCCTGGGTTTTTAGTTGTGTTTTGGTTTTTATTTTGTGTTTATTTTGGAGTTATTAAAATGTTATTTGATTGTCCGCAGGTTCCCGCCTCCTTCTTGCCGATGACTAGTAAGGTTAATTCATTACAGCAATTTTTTTTTTCTTGAAATGAAGTAAAACCCTTACAGATATCTAGATATCAAAAGATATCATCTAGCTTTCTTCACATAGTGCTTTGTTTGTTTTGTTGCTAGGCTCTTAATAGCGTATATAGTGTATAATAGTGTATAATACCATATAGTGTATGCACTTTTTTTTTTTGCTGGAAGTAACCTACCCAAAAATAAATATATGTAAGTTGTAAAAAAAATTTGACACACTGCAGATGTTATGAACTAAATATAGAACATATACAGTATAACTTAAGTTCTAAGGATGTTCACTTCACGTTGTGTATGGGGTAAACTCCTGTTTACTCTTTTTCTGAAACTCGGTTTGTTCGCATTTGTGTAGCTGCACAAGCCAATGGTGTTTTATCCCCCCAGAAAGGGCGGAGTTGACATTTATATAAATCAGCTCACAGCACCATTTTATCGGAATCTTCTTCTTCAGCGACGAGGATCATTTCTTTGCTGACTCTGCAAGAAGCAGAAGAAAAAAGACAGAAAGAAGCTCAAACCGCTGGCTGCTGTCGAAGAGCCCCAGCAGAGGATGAGTCTCCCCTGTGGCCATCCTACGCTTTCTAAAAGAGCAAATTAGAGCAAATTTCCAGAGCGCATTGATGCAATTGTTGCACGGTAATGCGGTCCTTCCACAAGTCAGACAGGCACAGCGTGTGTTTTGCCTGCCTGGGCAGCACCCATGCAGAGGCTACATTTGCTTATGGATCATGTTATCATTGCAAGAATATGAGTTTGTCCAGTCTCCGCTCCCGTATCACCTTCTTCACTGAAGGTGCTAACTCCGGCTCTGCTCTCCTATTTTCTTTCTCTCCTAAGATGCATTGATTTATCGTGAACTGATAAATGATTCTGCATCGATTCTAAGATTTTCTGAAGGCATCATAATTCTCTCTTGAAACGATTGTGAGCTTAGTTTTTAACAGTAGATGGCCCTGTGCGTTTTAAAAATAGCTGTATTCTACATGCTTTCAGTTCTTTGCACACGCACCACTTGAACCTAATGTAATCATTCATAAAGTCCGAAATGGTCAAAGCAAATTACAAGGATCTTCAGAGTGGACTGTGTTTATATTATATTGCATCATAGAAGCATAAAAGCCAATGTGCAAGTTCATTTAACTAGCTCTTTGTGAACATTTGTATGTGCTTTTTAAAAGTAGCCTAGAGCGCTACTTGCTGTTAAAAACTAAGCTTTGCGTCACTTCTTCCCAAGCACTCTGGTGCTGCGGCTGCTTGTCGCTAGAGAGGCCCATCCACTCAGCCCGCAAAGCTAGCGCCGCTTCAGCCTCAGAAGTCTGAGCCTAAGCTTCAGCAGCGCCCCCAGACAGAAAAGCAGTTTCTTTACCCAAAGTGCCAAGGCCCATGCCCTCGACTAGTGCTGGACCCTGAACCCCAGAAGCCGCCCTGACCCATTAGAAAGGAAGAGGAAATGGTCAGTTCTCACCTCGACCAGAACTGCATCACAAAATAAGCTCGATTTCACCCTCCATCCCTCCAAACACCTCTGAGTGATGGAGTTTTGTTTCCCATGTCTAAATCTTTTACTGCTGTGATAGTAGACCCAAATACTCAAAAGAGTGAATTTCCTCTTCCCATATTTACACACGCGGATATCAGTTCCTTGCATCCTCGCAGAGAACTTTCATTTACAAAATTAGATCCACTTGCATCCCGGTTGAAGGCCTGGGCAGACTAATCCCTTCAGTTTGCTTGCTGCAGGCCACCTTGTTTCAGAGGTATTAGTCACACTTCAGTTCAGGACAACAAACATGTTCAGTGTAAACACTGCTTTCAAAAGGTGCTATAGAATTAGTACCTACAGCATACAGTGAGTAAGGCTTTTACAGCCGCTACTTCCTCGTTCCCAAAGAAGATTGTGGGCTGAGACCAATTCTGGATCTCATATATCTGAATAGCTCGCTTATGTGTCAGACATTCAAATGTTAACTATCAAACAGATCCTCATACACATTTCCCCCGATGACTGGTTTTTAACAGTGAACCTGAAAGATGCTTACATTTACATGCACATAGCTCTCCATCACAGACCATTCTTATGTAAGTGTTTGAGGGAGTGGCCTACCAATATACAGTCCTACCATTTGGACTGTCTCTGGCCCCTCACACTTTTCAAAGTGCATAGACATGGCTCTTTCACCTCTGAGGCAGATGGGAATCCACATACTCAACTACCTTGACGACTGGCTTATCCTGGCCAAATCATTTAATTAAGAATTAGTCATTCACAGAGCACTGTTACTCAGCCACTTGGAGAACCTCGGGTTGAACATCAACCTTCTAAAGAGTAATTTGTCACCCAGACAGCGAGTGGTCTGTCTGGGGATGATTTTGGAGTCTGCCCAAATGCATGCTTGGGTCACAATGGAACGGTCCCTGACTGTTCAGTGATTGGTGGCTCCCTGAAATCAGGAACATCTCGTCCCAGAGTCCCATCCCTCACTTGGCACCTAGACTGCTTTTATATCAAGTTAAACCATCACTATATTCAAAGCTATGGCCCCATGGACAACTTCTGTGGGCAGCTGTGGCCTAATGGTTAGAGAGACGGACTAGTTACCAGAAGGTCACCAGTTTGAGTCTCTGTGCTGGCAGGAGTTGTTAGGTGGGAGGGAGTGAATGAATAGCGCTCTCTTCCACCCTCAATACCCATGGCTGAAGTGCCCTTGAGCAAGGCACTGAATCCCCAGTTCAGCTGGATCTATAGCTGCCCGCTGCTCCTGGTGTGTGTTCACGGTGTGTTCACTTCTTCCAACTCACTTGCTTCCAACTCAAGTTGGGGAGCTGCTTTGGAGGGCAATCCGGTGTCTGGCTCCTGGTCAGCCCCAGAACGGTGCCTACATATAAAATGTCTAGAGCTCCTAGCAGTTTTTCTAGCTCTGAAAATCTTCCTGCCGGCCTTGCGCTGGCACCATGTCCTGGTCCATTCGGACAACATGACAGTGGTATTTTACATCAATTGCCAAGGTGGCGAGGTCTCACACCCTTTACAGTCTGGCTTGATGCCTCCTATTCTGGCCACATAACAAATTCCTTTCTCTAAAAGCAGTTCACATGCCAGGCAGTCTGAACATGGTGCATACATGCTGTTCAAAGGCAATGTGGCTCCAGGAGAATGGACCCTACATCCTCAGATGGTTCAATAAATCTGGTCTATCTTCAGGAAGGCAGAGTTAGCTCTCTTCGCCTTAGAAGACAACTCCCACTGCCCAACTTATTTCTCGATACAGCAAGATGCTCTTATCCACGATTGGCCCAGTACTCACCTGTACACTTTCACCCTGTTTCCACAGGTCATCAAATAGGTCAGGGAGACTAAATGCTAAGTTCTCTTGGCGACCCATTTCTGGAGGAACCAGTCTTGGTTCCCCGAGTTAGTGCAGCTTTCAGTAGCTGTATCCGTGGCCAATACCACTGAGATGAGATCTTCTCTTATGGGCAAAAGGCATGATTTGACATCCCCGGCCAGAGCTGTGGAGCCTCGACAAGAGCTTATGCAGCTCCCAGCCAGAGAGAGTGATACCATTTTAGAGGCTAGAGCACCGTCTACAAGATGCCTTCATGGCCTCAAATGGTCAGCCTTCTTTGACTGGTGTACTGTACGAAGCTTGCACCCTGTATCTTGTGATGTGTCCCACATGCTATCCTTTCTACAAGAGTTGTTGGACAACAGATGCACCCCTTCTACACTCAAAGTTTACGTGGCAGCTATTTCAGCACTTTATTCCCTTGAAGCTGGCAATTCAATCGGCATAAATTATCTGATCATTAAGTTATTGAAGGTGCCCAGAAATGAAACCCTCCTCATCCTCAGACTGTACTGATCTGGGACTTGTCAATAGGCACAATAGGCACTACAGGTCCTCCCTTCAAGCCACTACATTTGGCCAAACTACACACTTTGTTGATGAAAACTGCTCTGCTGCTGGCACTAGTACTTACAAACACTGTCAATCAGTGCTTCCTGTCTGGAGTTTGGGCCTAAAAAAGTCAACCTCAAGCCTAGACATGGGCACGTTCCAAAGGAGCTCTCAACTCCATTCAGAACCCAGGTAATTACCCTTCTGGCACTCCCAACTACAGATGGTGTGCAGGGTCCCAATGTTCTCTTCCCCGTCAGGGCCCTGAAAATATATCTTGAATGCACCAGCCAGTCAGACAGTCAGAGCAGCTTTTTGTTTGTTTTGGAGGCCGCTCCAAGGTGCTGCCGGTTACAAAGCAAAGACTATCCAGCTGGATAATTGATGCTATAGCCTTGGCTTGTGCCTTGGTCCACCAAAATCTCTATTGGTATGATATGTGTAGCGGCCGTCCATGTTTGCCAGATTTTACAGCCTAGATGTCCCTGCTCTCCAGGCATTGATTTTACTGGCTTAAACATATTAAACTATTTATTTCTCCCTATGGTGGAAATAGCTATATCCAAACTCTTCAGCTATGCTCTGGACTCAGTTGGCTCATGTTCTCTAGGGGCCTTTAACATAAGTGCTCCAGAAGTTGCCTCGCAGAGCTGCTTAGTCTGCTTCTGCTCATAACACAGCATGATTGGATTTATTCCCAAAATACAATATAAAGTGAAAAAGGGAACGCTATGGTTACTGACATAACCTCGGTTACCTGAGATAAGGGAACAAGCATTGTGTCACTTTCCGTGCTATAAGCTGCAGACGAATCGATGACTGCCACTTCAGTTGAATTATTCTGATTGGGTCCTCTGCCGTGGATCTCAGACAGCGGTGAGCAGATTGAGCTTCTTTATGACTTATTTCTTCTACTTCTTGCAGAGTCAGTGAAGAGATGATCGTCATTGCTGAAGAAGAAGATTCTGATGAATCTGTGCTGCGATCCGATTTATATAAATTTAGGCTCTGCCCTTTCTGGTGAGATAAAGCACCATTGGTTTGTGCTGCTACACAAACGTGAACAAATCACGTCTTCAGTAACAGAGTAAATCACGAGTTTACCCCATACACAACACTTGTTCCCACATCTCAGGGAACCGAGGTTACGTCAGTAACTGGAGCGATAACTCAGTTTCTTATTTATTTATTTAGATTTTTTTTACCATGTTTTTTTGTGTTAGTTAGCTGTGTTTCTTTTTTTAAGTTATTTTTCAATCTAATCAAAATAATCCAGTGCAGTTGAATTGAGATTAATTGGAATGCACAAAGAAAAAATCTTTATTTCTGAAACTTTATTTCTTTATAGTTTTTGCAAATGAACTGAGAGTGAGAGAGAGTTCATTTGTTAAAACAATGTGTGTGTGTGCTCTTGTTTTAATGACATATAAGGACACAACTCTGTATAATGACATGGGTATGACACAGGTATTACAAAGAGAGGGTGACTTATGAGGACATAAACCATGTCCCCATTTTCCAAAACGCTTATAAATCATACAGAATGAGTTTTTTTTGAGAAAGTAAAAATGCACAAAGTATCCTGTGATGGTTACGGTTAGGTATAGGGCCATAGAATATACAGTTTGTACAGTATAAAAACCATTACGCCTATGGGATGAACCCAATTTTCACAAGAACAAACATGTGTGTATGTGTGTGTATGAAGTGTTCATTTGCAAAAAAAAAAAAAAAAAAAAAAAAAAAAAAACATAACTTTGTTTTTCGACCTGTACTAAATATATAATTTTTGTTGAAGAGTCTTGAGCTTTAAGATCAAATCCTGAAAAAAAAAAAATCGCCATGAAAAATAGACCAGATTTTGGTTGAGTCAGAGCACAGGCCTATTTACCTTTATAATCAAACAGGAACAGATCTGAGCACTGGGATCCAGATGTGCATAATTAGAGCCAAACCCCTGTAATAAAATCAGGCTGGAGAGAAAGTTGCGGTCAAAATTTACTGCATCCTGCTTAGCTTTTTATTGAGCTCATGGCTGCTTCCCCTCAGCTAACGTAACTCATGCATCACTAAAAGGAGCTATTAGTCATTTAGATCATTTGAATCCAATGATAGAGAGTAAAATAAAAAGGAAAGGAAACAGGGTCTAGCTGTCCTCTGAGATGTGTGGTGACAGGAGCATTAAGACACAGAGCTCTTATTACATAAGCAGTGAGAAGAGAGGTATGCAGTGAGGAAGAGGGAGGTGAGAACACATAGTACTTTAATGCTGAGAAAATAAATGTTAGATTACCAAATGAGTGCAGAATGACAACTGCATCTCTGGCATTAATTCAGCACCACCTACAACTATTTTCATATACCACCTGTGCTGAGACAGTATGTTGGGGTTTTAAAAAAACCCTTTTGTATTATGAATATTTCTTTATTTGCTATGTAATCTATTTTTTAGAGCAAACATGTAATAGTAATATTTAATTTATTATATTTATTAGTATTATTATTTCAGAAATGTTCAGGATTTCTTTGCATTAAAACATTTTTACTCACTATTACCCACCCTTTTTTAAATAACTTTTTTATATGTTTATCGACCCCCAGGACCACAAGGTAACTTATTGGATGAATTAGATGTGCTGCTCTCAATTTTTCTTGAGGATGATACTCCCCTACTTATGCTTGGAGAATTCAACATCCATCTAGATAAACCTCAGGCTGCATACTTACACATTCTGCTTGCCTCTTTTGATCTCAAGAGAGTGTTAACTAGTGTTAGCTATTCAGAAATTAGGCAACCAACTGGACCGTAGGTACACACGACACTGCTTCACTGATCATGTACTGGTTACCCCACTGCACACCTTGGATCACTTCTCTCTTAACCTCAACATGGTTCCTGACACAACATATAACACTCCACATTTCATCTTTCGAGGTAACCTACGCTCACTCTCACCCTCCCGGCTATCTGCTATGGTTTCATCTTCGCTTCCTCCCCCTAAACAGTTATCATCTCTTGATGCTAACAGTGCTCCTGATATTTTCTGCTCCACTCTTACATCTTGTTTAGACACTGTCTGCACCTTGTCTTCCAGGCCAGGCCGTACCACCCCTTGTGCCTCTTGGCTGTCTGATGTTCTCCACAAGCATCATTCTAAGCTCAGGGCTTCTGAAACAGTGTGGCGTAAATAAAAAAGTACGACTGACCTTAATGTGTATCAGTCACTCCTCTCTTCCTTCTCTGCTAATGTCTCCACAGCTAAACAGACATTCTGTCATAACACATGGTTATCCACCAGATCCTCCTGTCAACCCTATTGGCAATGGGCATCTCAGGAACTGCACTCCAGTGGTTTGAGTCTTATCTCTCAGATAGGTCCTTCAAGATATCTCGGAGAGGTGAGGTGTCCAAGTCTCAACATCTAACTACTGGGGTGCCTCAGGGCTCAGTTCTTGGACCACTTCCCTTCTCTGTCTACATGAATCACTAGGTTCTGTCATTCAGAAACATGGCTTTTCATATCACTGCTATGCCGATGACACTCAACTCTATCTCTATGCATTCAGTTAACACAAATGCATGGGTGTTTCTTATGCAGCGTCTAAGGGAGGAACAGTAAATTTGACATCATTCTCTCTTCTGACTGCCGTTATCAATCTCTCTCAGTTTTATTTTTCCTTTTATGGAAAGTCACGAAAGCACAGTAGGGGATTTTTTTTTCTTTCTATTTGAGCAAACGGGAATACAAACTGCTTGTTTTCTAAACTTTTTGTATTCTATCTTTGTTTTCTTTTTTCTTTATTATACAATTAACAAAAACAAAAAGGCATCTAACACTAGCTTACTCTATTCTTATTCTATTCTTTTCTATATCTTTTTTCTTTTTATTTATTATGTGCTTAAAAAAAACTTGCTACTGTACATGTACTGCAATAAGCTAACTGAGATTTGTTATAAAACTTGCATATCATTGATTTTTTTTCTCGATTTTGATTGCTTCCATTGTCCACATTTGTAAGTCTCTTTGGATAAAAGTGTCTGCTACATGTTAATGTAAATGTAAAAATTTATACAGTTTCATAGCAACTTTCATACCAATTTAAAAATCACCCCCTCAATTATAGTGACCGAGAAAGCTCAACGCGCTTAGAAAATAGAAAAAAACCCCCCTGCAAATTAAGAAAACAACTTCATCAATTTGACAACACATGCGCTGCAAATGCTCAGAACAGAACCAAATAACGAAACGCACGGCAAATACTCACAACATAACCAAACAAAGAAACACGCTACAAATATAATTATTTATTTGGTTGTGTTGTGAGCATTTGCAGTGTGTTTCTGTGTTTACGTTGTGAGCATTTGTACCACCTGCTGTCAAACTGATGTAGGTTTTTTTTCTTGATTTGCTGGTGCTTTTTCTATATGCATGTGTTTTCTGAAGTTGCTGTGCATTGAGCTCTCTCGGCCACCATACTCAATGCCCCAAAGAGGGAGAAAAAATACATCAATGATAATGAATAAACTAACGGAACTAAATTAACAAGTGTAATACATTATGCAAGTAAGATCATTTTAAAATTATGAGAATAGCGAATATTTCATAGGCAAGCCCACCCTGAAATGACTGGAGATGCAGACAGTGCTCATTAAAGTGTTTGGCTGGCAGTAGGTATCACTCAGCAATGTCTCTGCACATTAGTTTATAGTCATTGAAGTCTAAATCTAAATTAAAGCTGCAAGCAGTGATGAAAGGGCCCTCGCATCCGAGCTCACCACCACCCGGTAGATTTAAGAAAACAGCAAATGGTGGGCAATATACATTTAAAGTGATAAATATAAGTGGAACCTGTCAAACTCATTTATATGTGCCAAATGTCTTTTATATGTGCCAAACATCCTGCTGCCAGCTGGTGATGCTATGATTAAAACAGAATGTTGGCATGTAGATGTCTTCAGGCCAGGACTTTTATCAAATGTGAAGTCAGGTGCAGATTAAACATGGTATGTTTGAGTTACTGTAAAGCATGACATATCATGTTCCCCAACAGGTGGTGCTATGCTTATAACTGAACATTGATGTATGGATGTCTTCAGGCCAATATTCTTACCAGACATGTGAAGTTTTTTTGGGGCAGATTGGACATTGCATGTTTAAGTTAGTTTAAACCAACTAATTTACTGTTGCCAACAGGTGGCACTAGGATTATAACTGAATATTGACTTGTAGATGTCTTCAGGCCAATATTTTTACCAAACATGTAACATTTTGGGCAGATCAGACATTGCATGTTTAGGTTAGTGTAAACCAATTAATTTCCTGTTGCCAGTAGGTGGTGTTATGATTATAATGGAATATCAGCATGTAAATATTTATATCAAACACGTCCATAAGACACGCACTTAGAAAAAAAACTCAAGATCTTTGCAAAACCATATGATTGCACTCAGCAAATTTGAAGGTGATCCGATTAAAACTTTTTGAGGAGTTAGTTAAAGTATGAGGCCTGAAAATGACAAAAACTGTCCAAAAATCATACAGCAAATTCAAAATAACTGACTTCCTGTTTGGATTCAGATTTTGTACAAGGAGTATTTTTTGTAGGTATTGGTGTTACATGTGTGTACTGAGTTTTGTACATGTACATGAAACATAGCTCGAGGGGCACTTCATCTGAATTTTATAGGTGGCGGTATTGAGCTATTTTGCCACACCCACTTCTGAAACCAATATCAGATGTCCATTTTCGCCAGTTCTGATGCGTGTGCAAAGTTTCATGAGTTTTGGACAGAGGTGGAAAGTAACGAATTACATTTACTCGCGTTACTGTAATTGAGTAGCTTTTTTGTGTACTTCTACTTTTTTAAGTATTTTTTTTAATCTGTAATTTTACTTTTACTTAAGTATATTTAGTTTGAAGTATTGTACTTCGCTACATTTTAAAACACATTAATTACTGAGTAAAAAAAAAATCGCTCCCTGGAAGCTATGTCAGTAAATAATGGGCAGGAGGGCAAACTGGCGCTAAAATCACAAAGATGCAGACGGACAAAACAGGCGTTAGTGTTGCAGACACCGCTGAAAACGAAACCCCGTCATATTCTGAAGTTGAACTCGAAGGAAATGAAGTGAACCCCTGCCCATATTTATACTCTATTATGCTGTGTATGCTGTGCTTGCCTAGGGAGACCAAACTAGCAGTTTATAAAATCTCGACAAGACATCAACCCCACGTAATGTAAAAAAAAAAAACCAACGGTCAAATATGTACTATTGTGTATTATGTATTGTGTCGGCTGACTCGATTTTCTTCTCATACATTCCCGTAGCGTCACAGTGCATTTCCCTGAAGAAGCCGAGCGACTTCAATGGGGCTGCTTTGAACAGTTTTTTTCAGTGCTCCGAAGCTAGACGGTCATTGGATAAATGCTGCGATTATGTCCCGCCCACGGACGCTCAGCGTCTCTGGAGGTGAATGAAGACTGGGCTTCCGCGTGATGATTGGAGGATCTGTCGATCTCCTTTTGACTGACAGCGGTCTGCACCATAAGAAGTCGGTGAAGCTGTTTCACGCTCAGTCCCATGATCGCGGATTTCTCAAGTGTATTCGAAAGACAAACTTCGGCAATATTTCTTGATATTTGTAAAATGCAGAACCACCACAAAATTGAATTAACTAAGACAGATTGAAAATGTGCGCGCGCACACACACACACACACACACACTATAGCCATCTAGTGGTTAAAGTGATTTATTACAATTTTTAAACTGAATTTCCCCAAAAATGGGCAAAAATCTTACATTAAACCTTATAAAATTATCCATGGTATCCCCATGTATGAAAGTTAGAAATCTGGGTCTTTTATGAAGTGAATTTTACCTGAAATGCTTTTTTCTTTTTTTGTAAAAAAAAAAGCCTATTTAAATAAATATTTATTTATAGAAATGTAAAAGATTTAAATCCTCCAAAAACTGTACAAAGTTTAGTAAAAACATAAATGAACAGAGTAAAATTATATTTGTAAAAAATTTAAATATTTTACTATTACAAAATGAAATGTTATTGTCTGGGGTCAAAAAGACCCCGAGTGTCACTACAAATGAAAACCATCAGAGGGTTATAATGTAGGCCGAAAATGAGCTTCCCCTCTTTGAAAGACCAGCAGCCGCCACTGATATATATATATATATATATATATATATATATATATATATATATATTTATATTTATATATTTATATTTATATTTATTAAATATATATTTATATTTATATATATATATTTATATATATATATATATATATTTTTTTTTTTACAACAGGACAGCAAACTAAGAGACTTGCGTTTTAGACACCATATTGCCGTATTTCTACAACAAAAATTTATTCCAAACACAGCCACCAAAGCAAAATTTTGCATCTCTGAGCAACATGACAGTTTTTCGTTCCTGAATGAATCAACCGTTTAAATGATTTGGTTCAATCGCAATGACTCACTTATTAACAGTGACTTGCTGACACATACTGGCCATTTTAATTTCACATTTAAAGTATCTTTTGATTTTTTTTTTTTTTATAATTAAGTTTTTATAATTTCAAATGAGCATTCAACATTTTATGTCTGGCATATCAAAACATTATTCATGCATTTGTAACTGCAGGTTAAATGCATTCTTGTCCTGCACTAAACAGTGTGTAAATACATCTAAATGCCACGTCCGATGAAGCTTTTGCATTTCCTCTGTATTGAAAAGATGAGTTTGTTGATACTGATTTGCCTGGTAACAGCCCAAATGTTTTATTATTCTAAATAACTGATTCCTTTAATTAAAAACAACTAGTTTGAGATTAATAGGCCTATCCCAGAGGTGTCAAACTCAGTTCCTGGAGGGCCGTAGCCCTGCAGAGTTTAGTTCTAACCCTGCTCCAGCACACATATCATGTAGTTTTCAAATAAACCTAAATGATTAGATTAGCTGGATCAGGTGTGTTTTATTAGGGTTAAATCTAAACTGTGCAGGACTGTGGCCCTCCAGGAACTGAGTTTGACACCCTTGGCCTGTCCCATTTTTGACTCCCTCCCACTGTTAAAATGTAACTAAGTAATTTTTACTCTGAGTAAATTTTAAATGAGCTACTTTTTACTTTTACTTGAGTTGATTTTTTAGACTGGTACTTTTACTTGTACTTAAGTAAAATTTCATTAATGTAATGGTACTTTTACTTGAGTAGAATATTTTTGTACTCTTTCCACCTCTGGTTTTGGAGCATGTTTAGTCCCTCAAAACTGCGATCCACTTAGGAGAAGAAGAAGAACAGTTCATAGTACGGGAAGAAGGAGGCGGGAAACGGCGAACATTGAAATAAAACTTTAATAATAAAATAAACACAAAATAGAACCCAGGCCTGGTCCTCCCTCATCCTGCACTGTCGTTACTCCTCCCTTTTTCCTTCTGGAGCTCCTCCGCTGGACTCGAGACCAGTGAGTGGTGCAGGTGTCACTCATCTTCAATTACTCCAACCGCCCCACTCATCATAGTGCCATGTTGTGATAATACATACTGTACATAGGAATGCATGTCATTGCTGAATGTTGGTGGGTATGTTAGCTTAGTCTGAAGACTGTCCTAATAGGTGTGATATAACACATTAGTATGTAGATTGTATTTTTGATATGTACACATCTGTACATTACACATTAAGCAATATTTGCACCAGTTTAATTACAGTACTCTTTATGATATTGACCACACAATCATAATTTTAATTGAGAATTAAACTGATTTTATAAAATCACTTTAACAGCTTAAAGTATGTTCAGACTATCTCTTGGCCATGTTCAGCACGAGACTGCTCCTATTAATATGTCAAGTGCAGAAGGAAAAAGAAAAGTGTTATGGAAAGAGAAGGAGATGTCTCCATGGGGAACAAAGAGAAAGCAAATAGCTCAGAACCACTATTATACTGTACAGCAAAAAAAAAGTACAGTTCAGACTCTAGATACACAGTGCTCTCTAACAGTCAGAGACCTCTAGTGATAATTCCTATATACAGTATGTATCACAACGTCTTCTGCTTGAATGACAATAATGTCCATACATGATTAGAAGTTTCAATCAATTTGAAATTATGAAATGTTGAGGCAAAAATGGGAAGTATGCATATGTATATACTGCATATTATCTGTCACATATGCTACCATTTAAAAATTTGAAGTCAGTAAGATTTTTCAATAAAACTGTACAGTAAAACTGGAATAGTCTGTATTACAGTTATTACAATTTCCATATATAATCAAAATATTTTAAAATGTAACTTTTTTTTAAGCAGCTATTACTCTACTCTTTAGTGTCACATGATCCTTCAGAAATCATTCCAATATGCTGATTTGGAGCTCAAGAAACATTTTTTTTTTTTTTTTTGTAACCTGTGGTAATTTATTATATGTGTTTACAGATCAAAGAATATCAATTATTTTGTAATATTATAAATGTTTTTACTGTCACTTTTGATCAGTTAAATGTGTCCTTGTTAATATATATATATATATATATATATATATATATATATATATATATATATATATATATATATATATAATTTTTTCTTCTCTTCTCCAGTTTTGCTTGAAAAAGTTGGTGTGTTAAAGAAAGAAAATAAACCACAGTCCATAAATCATTACTTGGGCAATATTTTTAGGAATCATGTTGGTGTCTTTAATATAAGATGCAATAATATTCAACCATGGAGCATTTGGGATTTAGGAAACTAAAATCACTTTGCCAACAGGGCATGTAAAACAGCACTCCTTTTTGCATTATGAAGAAGTTTTTTTTTTTTTTTTTGGTATACTGAAATGATATGGTATGAAATACAGTATGTAAAATAAGCACTTCTCTACGAGTTTTATTTTTATTTATTTTTTTCTTCATAGCAGAGTACAGTATGGGAGTTTAGGAAGCAAAACTAAGAATAAAGATGATATACGGCTGTGATTTACAAATCAGCTTGCCTAGCACCCAACAACACAGGCAGTAGGGCATGAAATTGCCTACTTTATCATATCCTACTGGATAATTGTTTTTGTGATTGCTTTTCTATATTTACAAAAGGCCAAAAATTAATATGAATGTGTGTTAAGGGGCATTATTGGTACTGTTGGCATGAAGCTACAGCTGATGTTTTGGGATCAATCGTGTTCATTGCTTTAGTCGTAATCTGAAGTGTGCATGTGTGCTTTTGTGTGCGTACTTGAAAATGAGACAAAAAGCTTACAAGAAAGAGGACATATGCAGTTTTTTTTGCCAGTTTTTTTATTTTATTTATTTTTTTTCACAACAGAGGCAGAATATCTAAACTACAATGTCTTACTGACCATTAATAGGCCTAATTCTTGAGCAACAGATGGGCAAGGTCCATTTGGGTGAGAGGTACTTGCCACACAATCAGCGGCCAACATAACAACTGCAACCCTAATGAACCGCAATCGTTATTTTCTCATTCAAGTCAAAGCAAGTGTATTTTACAGAAAAAAAACATGTCTCTTTTTATTTGAATAGTTCAAATGCACGAGTGTATAGAATTTAAAGCTTAAAATTATACACATGTTTCCATGATTATAGCCCTTCACGCATTTCTTTTTTCTCTTCATTTGAACACCAAATGGTGGCTGAAAATAAATGCAAATACCCAAGTGCAAGGCTTCTCTGTTTGCGTAGATGTCCTCTAATCTTTCAATAAATAGCACGCTGCAAACCGTGTTTCATCCCAAATTTTCCATTCTGATCCTTGGCTACACAGAAATGCTTGATTGCGGTGCCGGAGCCCTTCTGAGCACAGTGTGGAGCTTTTCTTTGGGCTTTATTTCAGGTTTTTTTTTTTTTCTTTTCTTTTTTCGGGAGCGAGAGAAAGAGGGATTGAGAGGGCCGGGTATCCCTTGCCTCAGCTTCTGCGCTAGCAGTTATATGCCTCATGTCACTCTGCTCTCCATCCAATCCTGCATCTCTCATGGATTCACTGGTGCAGGTAAATGGAAAATAGCATTTATTCATTCCTCCAGGTCCTCCATGTTGTTTACCAATAGCACTGTGCAGAGTCGACAGAGAAAATCTCAGCCCTCCTCATCTTCATCCTTGTCTTCTCAACCCAGATGTTCATGACCTTCATAGCTGTATTCTTTAGAAAACGAAAGGTTAGTATGGAAAGTTAGTTGCAACTCTATAGCTGTTTATATGCGGAAAATACACAGATTTGCTCCTGCCACTCTGAACCTTCCTGTGAAGTGGCAGAAGTCTCACTGTGATGTGGAGGGTTGACAGTCTCAGTCTTTCTAAGCAGAACAGAGATTCAAGTCTCTTTTGTGCACAAGTCAGTGTGCACACCTGATGACTCACAGACGGTTCATTCTTTTTACCGCAAAGTGTGTGTGTGCGTGTGACTGCATCTGTTCTTGAGACCTAATTGGACTACACCACATTTATGCAGTGAGACAGGAAGGTCTGCCAAGCATCTATCTCACTGTCTTGAACGCCCGTTCTGTCTTGTCTTGTCTGGGCAGAAAATTAGAAATGACAATTACGCTTTGCGCAGTGCATCCCTCTGTTGTTTACGTATTCTGTACGATGCTGTTATGTGAAATATTAATGGAGCAGTCATCTCGTTATTTCAGATTATTAATTCTAATCATAAAACTAGCTGCAAGTTCATTCCCTTTCTCATTAGAAATATTAGACACACTTCACGTGAGGTCTTTTTTCTGAGGTGAGGTTGAATAAAGAAGCTTGTTAACACTCCTGGTGCCAAAGGCAAGATATGTAAATTAGACTTACTACTTATACTGTTGAAACAAAGATATTGATCAAATAAGTAAATTTGTTTTCACTTGAATTAAGCCCAGAACTAAGCCCACATTTCTGCTTGCTAATCAGCAAATGCTATCTTGCAGTCCTCAGAAGCAAATGGGCGACACTCCCAGTACACTTGCAGCTGTGCATTTAGCAGTGTGTGTTTGTGGATGGAGCTCTCAGTATCCGTGTGGTTTCTCTCTTCTTTGAAGGAGCTTGACCACATGACTGCTGGCAGGCTGAAATTTATTTTTGTGCTTTTTTCTGGAATATGAGAATTGGTTTGCGTGGCGACACAGCCTGTATTTTGGTGAGGTGGAGGAGGTTGAAAGTAATAGACTCCATATGTGTGTCTGCCACGTCACTGTGCATTGATGTCAGCTTTCTCTTGTGCTTTGAGAATAAGGCTCTGAAAAGAAAGCCTGATGCACTGACATTTCAAACTACTTTTATTGTGCTTCAAAAAAATTCTTCCAACAAGTTAGAGGTAATCCTGCCAGTCTCTGCTATGAATTTAGCTAAACACCTTGAGCAAAATGTGGTTAAATTATATTTTTATATTTCTTTGCCCTCCATATATTTTGTTTACAGCTGGTTTTCAAATGTGGCACATCAAACAAATCTGAGGATTGAAATTACTGTTGTGACATGTTTGACAAATAAATGCTTTATGGCATATTGTTTATTAACGAGAAAAAATAATTAATTCTCCAGGATCATCTGTCATGTCAGATGTCACATCACAGCTCTTCTTTGGGGTACAAAGCAAGCCTGCTTGTTTAGACTAATGTGGCTTCATTTTATTCCTGTCAGATTATTTCTTCCACTCTGTGTCTAGATTCTCATGTTTTACATGGACACAATACATACTGTAAATAATCACAGTTACAGCGTGGAGCATTTTGGTGTGCCTCCAGAAAATAAGTTAGGTATATTAATAGTATGTTTGCCTCCTTGTATAGAAAGTGTGTTGGGGATCAGTAAGTCTATCTGTCTGTCTGTCTGTCTGTCTGTCTGTCTGTCTGTCTGTCTGTCTGTCTGTCTATCTATCTATCTATCTATCTATCTATCTATCTATCTATCTATCTATCTATCTATCTATCTATCTATCTTTTATATTCACAAAGGCTGCATTTATTTAATATAAAAAAACAGTATCTTACAACTTAAAATAAGAGTTTTCTATTTTAGTAAATTTTAAAATGTCATTTATTCATGTGATGGTGAAGCTTAACTCTCAGTTGAAAACTTTTGTAGAACTATACTTTTTTTTTTTTTTTTTTTTTTTTTACAGTAGTGTATGTTTTCCTGAGGGCTGCCTGGTTTATTTATTTTTTATTTTTTTATTTTTTTTGTATTTTATTTATTTCGCCTCTCAGCATCTCTGTCTTGTATTGGCATTTTTAGCATCGGAAAACATTCGTTTTCCAGACACACTGCACCACAGTAATCTGTTTAATATGTCATGAATAAAAACATACTATTATTATTATTAATAATTTTATTATTATTATTATTATAATTATTATTATTACTATAAGTCTTTGCTGAAGGCATGAAAGCCTATATTTTTATCAAAGACAAAACACTACCAAAAAGAGTAACAATTAAAATTTACCTATAGCGACTTCTGTGGCTTGAAGCTGTATCAGGAATCCCAGGAAATGAATTTGTCTGGATGGCGATGTTGCAATACTACAAACCTGTGCAATGTCTCTTGTTATTGATATGTTGTTATGTACCATGACTTATAATGTAAATTATTAAAAGTAAATATGATTCCAGCTTCTGAAGTTTGTTGCAGTAGATATATCCTCTCTGCCTGATGACTTTTCAAAAGACTTTTCAAAACACTGGATTATTGATTCTTTAGTATTCGAGCCACTTCAAATTCCTAATTTAGGAAGACTTACGTCAGACAAATACACAGTTGTTTAGAAGAAAAAAAAGCTTTTGCAGTGTGTTCTGATTAATTAAATAATGGCTATAGTTGATGTGTTTTGTTGTTTCCTTTCCTGTTTCTACTACTGAAGTTGCAGATGTAACAACAGCCTTTCTATTTTTGTATACGCCTGGAATATTTTGCGTGTCAACTAGAGTTTGGATGCTTGCCTAAAATGCTGATTAATTGTATCATAGTTAATTGTGTAGACAAGGTGAGTTTTATATTCCAGCTGCACATATTTAAATAAATGCTACTTCATGAAAACAGAAATAAAACTGTAGAATGAGAGCGATATTGGTCTGTGATTTTTGACAGCATGTTGCTGCTCAATTAACAAGACAGCTGCAGCTCCATTTATCTGCTTTCAGCTGCACTCTTTGATTCCAGGCTTATTTTTCAAGCAGTGTGGCTCCTAATTTGGACAAGTAGCTCATGAAAAAAAAAAGTTAAATGCTGTCATTATGCCAAATGTTACAATACTATCGCTTTTGCTGTGAAACAGAAGATACCTCTAAGACTGCGAAATTGTCACATGGGTTTAGGTTCATGCACACCTTTGAAACAACCGTCCTCTGGATCCAATTAGAAATGCCTGAACGTTTCTGTGTGCACAATTACTCATCATCTAAGCTGATTCCTATCAGTATGGAGGCTCTCTTCTTGTGGAGTCCCAGCCTCCTCGGGGTCACTGCTTCAGTGCTTTAAATATGTGATACTAATCAGTAATTTTCTGCTTGATATAAACAGCTGCAAGTGGCTATGAAACCTCACTTTTCAACCAAAAAGTTTGCTCTCAAAATGCAGAGAGATTTCATTGCTGGTATATGTTGATTATGCCTTGTACGATAATTACCCATTTCTGTCCATAGCCTGTCAGAAATATTTGTAGGTAATAGCAAAACTTAAGTTAAATTGTCTTCTCGGTCGCAGACTTGCAGCGCTATCCAGTTCACAGCGGTTGTTTTGCAGAGAGACGGTTGATAAATAATCCCAGAGAACTCACTACAAGTTTACTATAATTGCTACAATAAAAGTACAATAAAGAAATCACTTATAAGCACATCTGAGTCAGAGAGGCCAGTGCAGTGGATGAGATTTAGGCTGAGGTCTCACAGAAGAATAGCTTTTTAACTCTCTTAGTGAGGCCAGGACCTCAGGGCATGATGACTGACCTGACTTCCTATCAACAGCAGGCTAACACAAGAGGTTAGCAGATTGAATCAGTCCCAGTTTCCCCTCCCAGCTGTATACCTGAGCAGCTCTATCTAATAAAGGAGGATGCTGCAGAGGAGGAGAACTTACTAGAACATTCATACTCCTCTGTGTGCAACGCAGAATGATAGATGTGAGTTACTGTAGATATTAATATATTTTCTTCTGTCTGGTTTGTTCAGAATGGGATGAACATAAAAAGACTGGAAATGGTCTCTAACTCCCATCGGTCTTCAGACTATTCTTAGAGATCGCTTCTTCTATTGGACTGCTGTTCTTAATTGGCTGTATTAGTACATTTTTATTGCATTTGAGGAGTATATAATAAATGCACAAAGTATCTCTTTAGTCTTTACTTAACTTTTGAGAAGGACATTACAGAGGCATATATCGGTACCTATATCATTAATGGTAGATATGGGCTATATATTGGTTTGACATTTAATGTTTTTTTTTTTTTTTAATCTGACATTTGCCATCATCTAATGCTTACTTTAAATTAACCATTAAAACCCTAGTAATTTACTTTAATTTTCTAATAATTAAAATTTTGGAAGGATAAACACAAAATCAACTCAGCCACTATAATATAACCACTATAAATAATCATAGTTACCTTCATTCTCTCTAGTCTTTCAGTACCCCTCCATCACCCAGACTCCTCACTGTCAACCACTTTATTATTATTATTATTATTATTATTATTATTATTATTATTTGTGGCGTTACTGAATTATTGTGATATGTAATTATTCCTGTGATGACAAAGCTAGATTTTCAGCAGCCATTACTCCAGTTTTGTGTATCATATATCATTCTAAAAGGATAATCTAACTTTCTTTTATGATGAAGAGAATAGAAGAGATTATAAATTTACTGCAACAATGTAAAAGTCTTTACTGTATACAGTGTCAATTTTGATCAATTTAATGTGTGCTTGCTGAATAAAAAAAATAAATCACGATTAATTGCATGATTGTCTGCGATTAATTGGAATTAATCGCATTGTTATGCACAAAACTAATAATGCATTCAAAAGTAGTGTATTGTACACTTTTTTTCATTTAAAAGTACTGCTATATGAACAAAAGTGTAGTAACATTTGGATGGAAAACGAAAACAATAAGGTGCTTTGTGCATGATTGCGTGAATATTTCTGAGCAGCAAAAGCGATTGATGAGTAAAGCAATATATTGTGAGAAGGCCGTGTGTTACCACGTCCCATACGGCTCAAAATAATAAACCACAAAGTTAAGAAAATAATACACTCCACTGTGCGGAGGAAGCACTTCTCTGCTGTCTTCACGTGCTATCGAAAACGTCCTATTTCTCATTTATGATATAGATTCTCAAACAGTAGTGTAATGTCATTTTGCCTAAATTCACTTGTATAAAAAAATAAATAATCATAAGTCTTTCAGTGAGGTTTTATTTTAGTGATAGCCCTTTTCAAGCATATAGATCAAGTGGTCCTCCTGCCCGCGGCAGTATAATTTGAATGTGGAGACAGGTTGCTACAGTACAGCAATTAAATTTACACTGACATGAAATCATAAAAGTCTAATTGTCATTCAGTAAGCACCTTGTCATACAATTTGCAGGCAGTAGGAAGGTGAGCATTACCTTGACAGATTTGAATTTATCACCCTCCATGGCCAGGACACTGTCCACCTGCTGAAGGATGTGTAAATCACTGGTAAAACATTTTGGATTCCAGATGTGTCAAGTGCAACATAAAATACAATAAAATACATTTCCAAATATATTTCATAGCAACAGAAATTGGCTTCAGTCAGAAGGAGCTTTTTATTGCATACCAAAAATAAGTTATTACTTTCAACCTGAGGTTTGGATCTGAATTTTAATGTCATAGTAAATGTGTTGTTACACACAAAGAGAAGGTATGTTGTTGCTCTCTTTTCTTTTTTTTCTAAAGATCTCTGTCAAGGGTTTTTAAATGATAAAAGGTCACATTAGCAGACAGCTCATGAAATCTCATGAAATAATTTTTGCAGAACTCTTAACTTGCCACATCCACAGACTCTGAGGTAAACTAGCTCTCATTTCTCAGCTGTCATCACACAATTTTATTCTGTTCACACCTTGCTTTCCCTTGTGCTATGATACTAGTCAGATAAAACATCTCGAGGTTACATATGTAACCATGATTTCTCAAAGGGAATGGGACGCTGCATCGAATGCTTTGGGAACGCCACTGGCGAGACCCACATAGTGAAGCATGTGTGAAATCTGTCCAATAGACAAGTGAGAGACGTCATGAGCGGGGTGACATGAGCAACCAGGAAGTATAAAGGTGCATCTGGCAAATGCACATGGTAGTTCCTTTTCAGGAACTTGAGCTGCGTCTAGCGCTTTGGGGAACGTCCCTGACGAGACCGACTCTGAATATCGTGGGCAATCCGTCCATCGGAAAGGCGTGACGTCACGGGCGGGGTGACGTAGCGACCAGGAAGCTATAAAAGCACGTGCCGTGCAGCTGGCCTCAGCTTCGCGTCTGTCAGCAAGCGCTCTGTGTGTGCATGTCAAAAGTCTGTCCCGTTGGTCCTATTTATTGTTGTCTGTCCCTTAGCCATTAAAAGATCGCTAAAACAGCTCAATATGCCAAAACTAAAGCAAAAGACCAAACATATGAAGGGCGATTCCAAGCCACGTTATAGATTGTGTGTTCCTCCCTGTCCTCGCTACATTACGAGCGGGGATACACACAGTCTGTGCGTGGCTTGCCTGGGATCGAAGCACGCTGAGTCGGCTCTCGAGGGGGCCGACTGTCCGCATTGCGAGCGATTGCCAATGCGGACGCTTCGATCCCGGAGGGCTCTCTTCGAGGAGGGAGCCTTCACCAGCGTTCCTTGCGGTGCTGGCCCCGCTTCTGCCGAGGCAGAGCGGCTGCTGCACTCGTGGGGATCGCAGGTGGATCTGTCAGAGGGAATGGAGACGGGCCAGTCCTTATCTCCTTCCTTATCTGCCAGATCCGGCGCCCAAACCCTGGGTTCGGAAGCACGCTCGTCGGTTTCTTCCCCCCAGGGTGAGGGATCAACTCTTCACCTCTCTTCCTCCGAGGAGGTCGATGTGGAGTCGGTTGCTGGGGATTCTGGGTTGCTCGCCGCCCCTTCGGGGGCCTCTTACACCAGAGGTCAGTCTCGAGAGACTGATTCCCTTAGTAGATTATTTAGCAGCGTGGAAGCTACTGCCAAATGTATCTCAGTGGGTCCTGCGTACAATAGAAAGAGGCTATTGCATTCAGTTCGGTCATCCACCACCGAAGTTCAACGGGGTTACACCGACTGTGGTCGGCCCCCGGCAGGCTCTGGTTATGGAACAAGAAGTGAATACCCTATTAAGGAAGGAGGCCATCGAGGTGGTCCCTCCTCTAGACAGGGAATCCGGATTCTACAGCCGGTATTTCATAGTTCCAAAGAAGGATGGGGGGTTGCGTCCGATCTTAGACTTAAGTCTCCTGAACCGCTCAGTTATGCCACTGAAGTTCAAAATGCTCACTGTCAATCAGGTGGTAGCTCAAATCAGATCCGAGGACTGGTTTGTCACAATAGATCTCAAAGACGCATACTTCCACATATCCATCCTTCCACAACACAGGAGGTTTCTGAGGTTCGCTTTCGGGGGCAAAGCTTATCAATATCGAGTACTTCCCTTTGGCCTCGCACTCTCACCCCACACGTTCACGAAATGTGTAGATGCGGCTCTGGTATCCCTCCGTATGCAGGGCATCTGCATTCTAAATTATATCGACGATTGGTTGATTCTAGCTCAATCAGAGCAGATGGCGGTTCGACATCGAGATGTCGTTCTCGCACACATGGGGGAGCTGGGTTTGAGAATAAACGCCAAGAAGAGTGTACTTTCTCCAGTTCAGAGAACCACCTATCTAGGCGTAGTTTGGAATTCGACCACGATGCAGGCACGCTTGTCTCCTGCTCGGATCGAGTCGATCCTCACGTCAGTCGAGAGAGTCAAAGAAGGCCAGTCACTCACTGTCAAACAATTCCAGAGATTGTTAGGGCTGATGGCAGCTGCGTCCAACGTGATACCTTTTGGCCTGCTGTACATGAGACCCCTACAGTGGTGGCTCAAGTCCAAGGGCTTTTCCCCGAGGGGAAATCCACTTCGAGTTATCAAGGTCACGCGGCGGTGCCTTCGTGCCTTAGACATGTGGAAGAAACCTTGGTTCTTGAATCAGGGCACGGTGCTGGGAGCTCCTTGTCGCCGTGTAACGCTAGCGACAGACGCGTCCCTCACCGGTTGGGGTGCGGTCATGAGTGGCCACCCTGCCAGCGGTCTGTGGAGCGATCGCCATCTGACATGGCACATCAATTGCCTAGAGATGCTAGCAATCTATCGAGCATTGAAATATTTCCTCCCAGACCTGAGAGGTCACCATGTGTTGGTGCGCACCGACAACACATCAGTGGTCTCTTATATCAATCACCAGGGGGGTCTGCGTTCACGCCCCTTGTAGAAGCTGGCACACCAGATCCTTCTGTGGTCCCAGGGCAAACTCCTCTCGATCAGAGCAGTGTATATTCCTGGGAGGTTGAATGTGGGAGCAGACATACTGTCGAGGCAGGGGCCGAGGCCCGGGGAATGGATGCTTCACCCCGAGGTGGTGAAGCAGATATGGAGAGTATTTGGCACAGCCCAGGTGGACCTCTTTGCGACTCAGGAGACATCGCAATGTCCCCTCTGGTTCTCTCTAGTTCATCCAGCTCCTCTGGGACTGGACGCTATGGTACAGACCTGGCCGAGGCTTCGTCTGTATGCTTTTCCCCCTATTGCTCTGCTCCCGGGAGTTCTGGCGAGAGTACGCCAGGACGGGGTCCGTCTGTTATTAGTAGCCCCGTTCTGGCCGGGCCGACCATGGTTCTCAGATCTAGTCTCGCTCCTCGACGGCTCTCCGTGGGAGATACCGATCAGGACAGACCTACTCTCACAGGCGCAGGGCATGATAATTCACCCTCGCCCGGAGTTGTGGAAGCTGTGGGTGTGGCCCCTGAGGGGGCACAACTGTTAGCAGCTGGTCTCTCAACCGAGGTTGTTGAGACCCTACTCCAATCCAGAGCTCCCGCTACGAGGAAACTGTACGCCCTGAAGTGGAAACTCTTCACTTCATGGTGCAGAGACCGCCAGCTTGACCCAGCAAACTGCCCAGTTGGTACAGTTCTGGAGTTTTTACAAGCCAGGCTCTCTGCGGGGTTATCCCACTCCACCTTAAAGGTTTACGTGGTGGCCATAGCTGCTTTCCATGTCCCTTTCAATGATCAGTCAGTGGGTAGACACCCCCTAGTTACACATTTCCTCCGAGGTGCACTGAGGCTGAGACCTCCAGTACAGTCCCGTGTTCCCCCCTGGGATTTGGTTGTGGTGCTAGAGGCTCTTTGTAAAGCTCCATTCGAGCCAATTCAAGACATCTCAGACAGACATCTAACAATTAAAACTGCCCTGTTATTGGCAATCACCTCTCTAAAGAGAGTTGGAGATCTCCAGGCCCTCTCGGTGGCCCCTACCTACCTAGACTTTGCCCCTGGTATGGCCAAAGCATTCTTACACCCTCGAGCGGGTTATGTTCCGAAGGTTCCCTCTGTCACACCACAACCTATCGTACTGCAGGCCTTCTGTCCTCCTCCCTTTCGGGAGCCAGACCAAGAGAAGCTAAACTGTATGTGTCCAGTGCGAGCACTGGACGCATACGTCCACAGAGCTGCCCTGTGGAGAAAATCCGACCAACTGCTTGTTTGCTATGGTCCTTCTAACAAGGGTTCTCCTGCCACCAAGCAGACCCTTAGTCGTTGGATAGTCGAGGCTATCAACATCTCCTATGAGTCCTCTGGTCTTCCCCCTCCTTTGGGGGCCAAGGCTCACTCTACTCGGGGTATGGCGGCCTCTAAGGCCTTCTCAGCAGGTGTGTCCCTCTTGGACATCTGCAACGCTGCGGGGTGGTCCACGCCCTCCACATTTGTCCGATTTTACAATCTTGACATGCGAGCCACGCCGGGCTCTTCTGTTCTCTCGTCTTAGCTGTGCTCTTTGGATACACACTAGGCAGGGATTTGGAAGTCTGGCAGCGTTGGCACATCGTTCCCCAAAAGGAACGCCTCAAGGTTACGTATGTAACCCTAGTTCCTTGAAGGAACGAGACGCTGCGTCGCAAAGCCATACTCCCGGCACCCCTGCCGGCGCTTGCTTCCCTACTCGAAGCTGAGGCCAGCTGCACGGCACGTGCTTTTATAGCTTCCTGGTCGCTACGTCACCCCGCCCGTGACGTCACGCCTTTCCGATGGACGGATTGCACACGATATTCAGAGTCGGTCTCGTCAGGGACGTTCCCCAAAGAGCTAGACGCAGCGTCTCGTTCCTTCAAGGAACTAGGGTTACATACGTAACCTTGAGGCGTTTCTGTGGAAGCAAGCGACTGCAAGGGATACAGGGAGTGTGGCAGGGAGACGCAACATCTTGTTCCCTTTTTGGGAATTATGGTCACATATGTAACTGCAAGATGTTCCTTTCAACCAAGAAGCATAAGTCATGGCCTAATGGTTAGAGAGTTTGACTCCTAACCCTAAGGTTGTGGGTTCAAGTCTTGGGCAGGCAATGCCATGACTGAGGTGCCCTTGAGCAAGGCACTGAACCCCCAAATGCTCCCCGGGTGCTGCAGCATAAATGGCTGCCCACTGCTCCACGTGTGTGTTCATGGTGTGTGTGTGTTCACTACTGTGTGTGTGTGTGTGTGTGCACTTTGGATGGGTTAAATGCAGAGCTCAAATTCTCAATATGGGTCACCATACTTGGCTGTATGTCACTTACTTTCACCTTCACACTTTTTTCAGGAACTTGAGCTGTGTCGAATGCTTTGAGAACAAGAATACCCACTGCACCATACAAGCAAGTCCCCGTCTGATGTGTGTCTGGTGAGCACATCAAAACTAGAGGACTTGGGACCAGTCTCAGGTCCAAACTTGATATCATGTCAATATGGACCACAGTCTCTGAAGAATGTTTTCAGAACACCTTGTTGAATCTATGTGAAGCTGCACTCTCACTCTAGTACACAGCCTCAGTAAAATGTTAAGTGCTCATTCAAACTGGAAACAAGTGCCACAGTATGTTCTGATGTGTTTTGTGATTCCTCTAAAAAAAAGTAACTTCACACAGTCCCCATGTAAGCTAATTAGCCATTTAGTTTATTTTTATTTATTTATTTTTTAAACAAAATGAGCTACTGCACAGAGTAATTAGTCAGTATCTTCAAAGAAAGTCTCCTAGTTATCATTGGCATTACCTGTGAAATGATATGGATGTGGAAGAGTAGTGCTGTCTAATTTTCATTTCAGAAAGTCTCCCACACTGTGATGGCAAGGCTGACAGTCAAAAACCTCTCTATTAATCTGTCAGTCATACAATCTCACTGGCAGAATTAAGTAAATTGCATCTCATCTTTCAACAAGAGAGAGCATCTCCTGAACTGCTGTTACAAAGACTTCACAGGCTCTCGTATATCCTATTTAACTGACTGCAAAAAGATGCACAAAAGAACATGTAGGATCTTGTGATTCTAGATACAAAATTTATGTTGGAAATTTCATAAAATTGTATGAAATATTTTAATATAATTTGGAATTATATCTTCAGATGTATTCTTGATTAATTCAGAAATATATTCTTTAACATTGCTTAAAGAATACTAACAAGCTTTAACTAAAGGCTAATTGTGCTGAACCCATCGTGGGTCTTAATATTCTACCAAGAAGGGCACGGCCATATCATAGGATGTGAATACACTCTCTGTTTTTGCCAATGTCTCTAATTTAATTGGTTGCTAATAGTAATAACTGCCATTAAATGCTTTCTAAAGAATTACCTCAGTATTTAGCTCCTCATCAGAAAGGCATTACTCGTATTGCTTCATCCACACTAATTTATTACTAATATCTCTCTCTGTTTTATTTTATTGTACTCTAGTCTGAAAAGTCTGAACATGTCTGAACATGTCCCTCTGTGTATTTTGTGATCAATTCCGGAGTGCGAATGGATATGATTTCCCCTAAAAGAGAATGGCCCTTTTTTAATCTACATGATTAAAAAGGCTAATTATTAACATGAATAATTATTTATTTATTTAATTTTTTTAAAATCTGGTGAATTCCCCACTAATGTGACTCCTGTTGACAAATTGTTGTTGTTTTTTTTTTTTTTGAATGGTGCGGGGGTGGGGACTTAGACTTTTTGTTTTTTCAAAAATATGTAATTTTAATGTTTGATCAAGCTGTGTAGTTTTGTTTGTACATTTGGCCAATTGTTGAGTGTGCATGAGCACATAGTCTCTGGTGAGTGCACGAGTGCGAAATGGTTTAAATACTGGCCAAACTTGCAAATGCAAATTATAAACTTTCGGACATGTACTTGTAAACTGGGACAATTCCTGTGTCAACCGTGCAGAGACGCGATGTGTTGGTATGAAGCCATTTGCACATTTTGATAGGGAAAGACAGAGAGCTTGCCTTGAACTCGTGCTGTTTGTAAAATTACACCTCACAGAAAGTTTTCAAATTATTTTGTAAGTTATTTAATAAAGAAATATGAATTGTAAATCACCTTCTGGACAGAGATTGAGGTGGTGCTGATGCATGTCATGCCAAGCCTCTCATGGCAGGCGCTTCATCAGCTTGAAATCGGTTTATGAGAACAGTATCTAATTCACCATTAACATAGAAATATGGAGATAAAGCAACAGAAATATCAATAACAGTATTATTTGTCCTGAAGCTTATCGGTAGTCCATTACTGACCCAATTATGCACTGGTCCAAAAAAAATGCTGATTCTCTGTTCCCATTGGAAGAAGTAAAATTGTGTTCCGCGGGGCCTCACGCAATTGTATGGGTTGTGTGGTGCCTCAACACACCTTTGTGTGAGACTTGAAGACCTATTTATGTCAATTTCAAAGCCAGGCTCTTTCACACGACTTAGAACATTACTTATTTACTTTAGAAAACTGATCCAGGGCTTGTGAAGGCAATGTAAAGTAACCCAGAATTGATATTTCATCTCTGCTATTAGGTGGCAGGATATTATGCCTCAGAGTGGTTAAAAGTAAAGATCAACATAAGATGAGATGGTTACCTGTTTAGCATTGACCCAATTGCAAAATGAGGCACTTTTTTTTTGTTGTTGCAACAAGTGAGATTTTTTACACCAATTTATTTGGTGTCTTGAGAAGAATTGTTCCACCACAATAAAAATGGCTTTACAAATGACCTCAGTTTCTGAAATAGCTTGCAACATTATTTGATTTGGTTTGCCAATTTTTTTTTTTCAACATCAATATGATGAAATACATTAATTTTTTTATAAAAATAATTTTTATTATTATATTATCATATTATCATATCATATGTTAAAGCTGCAGTCCATTAGTTTTGCCTCTTTGTCGCCATCTCTGTTTGAAATCTGCAATTGGAGTTATTTGTGTAATTATCTTTTTTTGTGTGGGTTGTGCATCGGCAGGGTTTTTCAACGCAGATGAATCTAATGTTCTGAAGAGTATGGTTATTAACTGTACCCTGAAATCACAGATTCTACGTCTTGAAAGTATGACCCAAATAAGTTCGTTCACAGGAAAATGGCATCTGAACACGTTATAACATGTCTTCCACTTTTATTTGACCAACTGAGAGAGAGAGATCTTAGCTCATATCACATCAAACCATGCAAATTATTTTTGTTATACCTTGTTCTCAAATTGTTAATGTAAACAACATTCAGCATTTAGTGTGTGTTAGCGTTACCTGTAGACTACTAGTGACTCTGTTGTCACTGATGAGTGTCTTTCTGGATTATATTCCGCCATCAAATCGATATGTTTAATTATTCCAGCTCCTTTGAGAACTATCTATAAAAGATCAGCCACCTGCAAGATCCTCACATGGATATAGCCTACTAGCCAAGACTCCTTCTTTATGTATACAGAAGTGAATATGAATGGCGGCAAGCTTGTATTTCCCATGGAAACCTACCAGTACTACTCTGATTTGAACACATTATTACACATTTACCATTGTGAATCAGATAAAGAGATGAACACTGCCTTGGACACTGGGTTTTTATGTACTTGCTCAGAAATTGATTTTGTGTATTTTTTTAAAACCAAGATTTTTGGACTGCAGCTTTAAGAATTATATATGGTCATCAGCCCCTTATAGCAAAATAAATCACAGCTGATCAATTGGAAAGCCAAAGACGTGATTTATTGTTTTGAGCTTAAATAATTTCATTATTTGGTGTGACATGAAACTAGCACAGCTATGTGGGAAACCAGTTGCTTGGGATATACACCTTTTGACCAATCAGATTGAAGTATTACAGAGAGCAGTGTATATATAGTATATTGTGTTACTTATGAAAGCTGCACATGCACAGTTGAGCAGGTGACACCAGTTAGAAGAAGTGATTACCACTTTAAGAGACCTTAACAGGCATAATGAATAGACATCAAACATAGCGTCTGGATGAAAAGGTCAAAAGTGCAAGAGTGAAAACTGGAATGCTGAAGGCAGTGCAGCTGCAGCGGAGGGGAGTAGTTTACCCTTGAAGTGTACATACTGTTTCAATGGCACATTCTCATGCAGACCTCAGAGATAAACGTTGTTCATGCCGGTGGGAGCAGTTGTTATTATGCATGACATGCTAATACTCTGTTTAGCAATGACAATGCCAGAGCATTAGAAGTGTTTAAATCCGGTCTCCATCTGGTGTGCCACATAGACAACACAAATCATCATGGCCTATTGTAACATTTATCTCTCATTCTTTCCAAATTCGCAGCATCAAGTACTTCATTTGTTTAATAGTGTTCATGTTTACTCAGTCTGAGCTGTAACAGCTTGTGACAGGCTTAGAGATGTCTGTGGTGGATCATTCCACGGACAGAGATCTGTCTTCTGTACACTGCTGCGAAAGCACTATTTCTCTCATGTTTCCAAGTGTAATTGACCAATCTGAGATCCACAACACAACAGCTAAATTGTGTCATACTGTACTTATCAGGCCTCCTCTCTATCCAGATGGAATGAGAAACAAAGCTAGTTGAGTGTTTGAAGCAAAGCTTGCATGAACGGTTGGTGAATATCTAGCACAGTCTTTGTGTTTCTTGTTGCTGGTCATTTCCGAGTATTAAATTCCTGTTCATCCAAGGTCATTTTCGATTGACGCTGCAACCTCATTCTCAACTGAAAGTTTACATTTACATATGAAGTGAAGTTATAAACCACTAAAGAGCATGGAAGTGATTGGAAAGGTTCCTGGCTGCATATCATGGGAGTCCTTTAGTAGGTTTTTCACACAAAGGAGCACCTGGACCCTTCGGAAAGAAAGAGAGTGATAAATGGGAAAGAAAAGAGAGAAAGAGACAGAGATGGAGAGCAACCACCGTCCCTTAACCTTAAATCCACTTTATTTCCTCAAAGTAGCCCGAAAGCCAGAGGTCCTCGCCATTGAAGGGTGTGGAAAGATAAATGTTCCCATATCTAAAATTAAATAAAATTTGCATACTTGTTCATCCTACATAGAAAAGTCTGTCAAGGAAAAAAAGAGATAGTGATGATAGTGGTAATCTGGCATGAGCCAGAAGTTTAATAATGTTTCCTATCGGCACAATCGTCTTCAAGAAATGTCTGGAATTAATGAAAAGATAAATGTGAAAAGTTTGAGGCAGGGTACGGAACTTTTGCTAACTCTAGATAAGTCCGCTAATATGAATGCAATACAATGTTACTGTTTCTATGAATACTAAATCAGTGTTAATTGACATTATCTAGTCACATCCAGCACTCATTCTGCATTCCACTGCTTATGTCAAAAGATAAAGGGCAATTAGAAGTGCTTTTCACATGGATGGTCAAATGCAGCCGCTTTAACCCACTGAGCAAATTCAAAGAAGATGCGCAGGTCATGGGGAAACGTTTTTTTTTTTTTCCTTTAAATTTTATTCTCATGTCTTTGTTGGCTCTAAAGTGCTAACCAAGCCCCGGAGAACTAATAAACTAGTCTGAGTACAAGAAGTGCCAAGCTTTTAATAAAAGAGGATGACTGCGAGGAGAGAGTTCTGGAAGCATACTTTACCACGTAAAAGGTTTACTAGCAGTTTTGATGGCTCTTAATACATTTCATCAGTAATATGCATGTGAATAATTTATAATTCATGTACAGTATATACAATTTTACAGTGAAGCTTTTTGATGCTGTCTTTTAATCGTGGGGCTTTCATCTGTCTTTGACTGCAGTTGTTTTAGGAGTATATGAGACCAATGTGAGCCTTGCAGAGCCAGTAGTTTGGCAGGTTCATTTTCCGCATGATTTAATGAGGTGCTGAGCTAACCCAGAGAATCCGAGGTCTCACTGTAATCATTGCGTTTTATTTTCTTACCAGACACACTAAATAAAGAGATCAGCAGTGGCTGAGACGGATATGCATTATTCATGTTGTGTGTTAAATTATTCTTTGCAATGTGTAGTGTGTGTCTGTGTGTGTGTGCCTGTGAATGTGTTTTCTCAAAACTATGATTACTGAGAATCTAATAATTCCATAGTTTAAATCAGCAGATTTAAAACTGGGAACCCTGATGCCACCATGGTCATCCATGTTAAAAAATTGAAAAAATAACTAAAAATAATAATAATAATAATAATAATAATAATAAATTAATACAAAAAAAATGAATAAATTGATCTTTAAAAAAAAAAAGAAAAGAAAAGAAAAAAAAACATTTTTGGATCATTTCTATTTTGTTTGTTTTGTTTTGTTGTTGTATTTTTAAGCAAAATGTTGTCTTTATAATATAACACTATATTTCTTGTAAATGGGTCTTTTTATGAAAATCAACCATTATATTTCATGAAGGGTGGCCCCCAAGTATAATGATGCTTGAGGAACAAGTTTAAAAAGTCCTAGCCTGCATCATGTGTTAACATCTATTTTTGACAGTACTCTTGACTATCTTGGCTCCTGCCGGCTAACAGTGACTATAGCATACATATTAAATCTGAAACAGTTAAAGTACTAAGACGCAGAATGAATGAACTGAAGATGAGACCATTGTATCACATCTAAAGGTCTCTCGAAACACAGAAAGGTTGCCATAGTTCACATTGAACATGACCATTTTAGCACTCTTAAACAGTACTGACACCTTATTCTGCTGCTGTGAAAGTGGCCTTTGTTTTCACAGATACAGGACTGTCAAATCTGCTCTCTGTCATTTTAGAAATGAACTGTTTGTTGTGGGCTGCTGTTCTAAGACAACACGACTGGAGTGTGCTGCTGCCATACTGCTTTTGTTTTAGCTGTGTAATCGTGTCTTTTGGCACTGACTGCAGTTGGAGCCATTCAGAGCTGTGTCAGACAGCTGTTTGCTGTCTGCTGTTGTTCCCTTTTGCAATCTGTACCTCTTATCATCATCATCATCATCATCGGCCACCAGGGTTATGTGACTAAAAATCACCATATTTTGCTTCACTCCTGTGGGTCTGTGTGTCCTGGGAGAATTGACATTCTTTCAAATTATTTGCAATAGCATTAATACTTTAATGAAATATTATATTATGTATTATGTTATATTTTAAACAGTTATCTTATTATTGAAAATATTGATATGGATGAATGATATATCTGTAGCATATTGGATATCAACCAATAATATTATTTGTTCGTTTAGTTCATCCATTCATTCATTTACTTATTACACTGAACAAAATTATAGATGCAACACTTTTGTTTTTGCCCCCATTTTTCATGAGCTGAACTCAAAGATCTAAGACTTTTTCTATGTACACAAAGGCCTATTTCTCTCAAATATTGTCACAAATCTGCCTAAATCTGTGTTAGTGAGCACTTCTCCTTTGCCGAGAGAATTCATCCACCTCACAGGTGTGGCGTATTAAGAAGCTGATTAGACAGCATAATTATTGCACAGGTGTGCCTTAGGCTGGCCACAATAAAAGACATCTCTAAAATGTGCAGCTTTATCACACAGCACAATCCCACAGATGTCGCAAGTTTTAAGGGAGCATGCAATTGGCATGCTGACTGCAGGAATGTCCACCAGAACTGTTGCCCATGAATTGAATGTTCATTTCTCTACCATAAGCCATCTCCAAAGGTTTTTCAGAGACTTTGGCAGTACATCCAACTGGCCTCATAACCGCAGACCACGTTTAACTACACCAGCCCAGGATCTTCACCTCCAAGATCGTCTGAGACCAGCCACCCAGACAGCTGCTGCAACAATCGGTTTGCATAACCAAAGAATTTCTGCACAAACTGTCAGAAACTGTGTCAGGGAAGCTCATCTGCATGCTCGTCGTCCTCATCGGGGTCTCGACCTGACTGCAGCTCGTTTTCGTAACCGACTTGAGTGGGCAAATGCTCACATTCGATGGCATCTGGCACATTGGAGAGGTGTTCTCTTCACGGATGAATCCCGTTTTTCACTGTACAGGGCAGATGGCAGACAGTGTGTATGGCGTCGTGTGGGTGAGTGGTTTGCTGATATCAATGTTGTGGATTGAGTGGCCCGTGGTGGTGGTGGGGTTATGGTATGGGCAGGCATATGATATGGACATTGAACACAGATGCATTTTATTGATGACATTTTGAATGCATGGAGATATAGTGACGAGACCCTGAAGCCCATTGTTGTGCCATTCATCCACAACCATCACCTCATGTTGCAACACGATAATGCATGGCCCCATGTTGCAAGGATCTGTATAAAATTCCTAGAAGCTGAAAACTTCCCAGTTCTTGCATGGCCAGCATACATAGTATGCTTTGAGATGGTCTGGATCAGTGTATATAACAGCGTGTTCCAGTTCCTGCCAATATCAAGCAACTTGGCACAGCTATTGAAGAGGAGTGGACCATCATTCCACAGGCCACAATCAACAACCTGATCAACTCTATGAGAAGGAGATATGCTGAACTGCATGAGGCAAATGGTGGTCACACCAGATACTGAGTGGTTTCCGGATGGGGGGCAAAAGGGGGAAAAAACAAAAGTGCTGCATTTCTAATTTTGTTCAGTATATTTACTTTATTGTAAAAAAGATAGATTTTTTATATATCATTGTAAAGTTTCAGTTGATATGATTATATACTTTGTTTTTAACATTAAAATTACATTTCATTTGATGTCCATTTACAGCTAATTACTAAAAAAACACTAACGATTTATGATAACACTAAATAAGGTGTAATTCGTTAACATTAAGTAATGATAATGTGAATGAACTAAGAATGAGAAATGTAATCTTACTGTACATAATTTATTAACCATTGTTAAAGTTAGTTAATAAAAAATGCTCATGTTCACGTTAGTTCTAACTAATGTTAACAGACAAAACTTTTTTTTATCTTGAAAATGTGTTTGTAAATGTTGACATTAAAATTTAATTAAAATTAATATATGCTGTAAAAGAATTGTTCATGCAAACTAATGTAGTTCCTTTTCAGGAACTCGAGCTGCATCAAGCGCTTTGGGGAACGTCCCTGACGAGACCGACTCTGAATATCATGTGTCAATCTTTCCAATGGAAGGGCGTGATGTCACGGGCGGGGTGACGTAGCGACCAGGAAGCTATAAAGGCACCTGCCACGCAGCTGGCTTCAGCTTCTTGTCCTTCATCAAGCGCTCTGTGTGTGCATGTCTTTCTGTCTTGTCAGTCTTATTTGTTGTCGTTTGTCACTATTAGCTCCTTTAAGTAGCTATAGTATGTCAGAGAGCAAAGCTAAGACTGGCATCTGAAGGGTAAATCCAGACCGCGTTCAGATTGTGTGTTCCTCCCTACTCAACAAAGCTAAACGTTAGAGGCGGGGATACACACGGTCCCTCTTTCGCCGAGGCGGAGCGGCGCCGACATTCGTTGGGTTCGCAGATCGATCTGCTGGAAGGATCTCCTTTTATTATCTCCTACCTTACCCAACAGATCTGTCCGATTCCGGGGTTCGGAAGCCCGAGCTTCTGTTCTTCTCCCCCGATCATCGGGCTTGACGCTCTGCCTTTCTTTCTCCAAAGAGATTGACACGGAGGGCGTCGGCGAGCTTGTAGTTGCACAAACATAAAGTTGCATAAGCACCAGTATACAACAAACAGTGTTATGCCTAATATTATACGGGCAGCATTAATGAGCAGCTATTTAATCTCCGAGGGGATTAATATTGTTTGTGTGACTATTCGCGCACTGTCGAGGAAATGCGTGTATTACATCATTTTCAGTTTTGATGTGAATTTTTCCATACCCGACCGCGTGTCTGGTTATTTAAACTCCATTTAATAAGGAGGAGTTAGTTCTATCACTTCAATGTGTACTTTATCACAATCTAGACCGTTTACTTGTCTGATTGTTTGATTACATTAAATTCTGAGAAATTTAATAACATTGAGAAGTTAATATATCACTTCAGTGTGTATTTTATCACCATCTAGACCATGTTTACTTGTCTGATTGTTTGATTATTTTAAATTCTGAGGAATATGATGACTTTGAGAAGTCAATATATCACTACAATGTGTACTTTATCACAATCTAGATCGTGTTTATTTGTCTGATTGTTGGATTGCATTGGATTCTGAGGAATCTAATGACTGTTATCTAACTTCGAGAAGTTCAATATGTCACTTCAATGTGTATTGTATCACAATCCAGACCGTATTTACTTGTCTGATTGTTTGATTGCATTAAATTCTGAGGAATATGATGACAGTTATTTGACTCAAGAAGTTAGATGTACTGGAGGGACTGCTGGGCGGGAGCAGCCCCCTCCGCGTTCAAACAGAGCGTTGCCGCTTCGGGACCAGAGGCTGAAGCAACGCTCTGGGCCAGTGACTTCTCAGCCTAATCCGAAGGAGCGTACTTCAGGCTGGGAGGTCCACGGCCAAGAAGTCATGACGGATTTTGGTCACGTCTACAGAGGGCGGCCCCTACTGAGGTAGAGCGGTGTCCACCTCATTACACGGTGCCCGTCTCGCCTCAGTGCCCTCGGGAGGTGGGTCTGCCAACCCTGCCAGAGTTTCAGGGTGCAGCGGCTTCCAGCGAGCACTGCTCTCAGTTATTTCCGCCCGTGAGCGTAGCGGAGCTGAGACGCTCGCCGCCCCTTCGGGGGCCTCTTACACCAGAGGTCAGTCTCGAGAGACTGATTCCCTTAGTACATTAGTAAGCAGCTTGGAAACTACTGCCAAATGTATCTCAATGGGTCCTGCACACAGTAGAAAGAGGCTATAGCATTCAGTTCGGCCATCCACCGCCTACATTCAACGGGGTTACACCAACAATAGTCGGCCCCCGGCAGGCTCTGGTTATGGAACAAGAAGTGAATACCCTATTAAGGAAGGAGGCCATCGAGGTGTTCCCTCCTCTATACAGGGAGTCCGGGTTTATAGCCGGTATTTCATAGTTCCAAAGAAGGATGGGGGCTGCGTCCGATCTTAGACTTGCGTCACCTAAACCCCTCAGTAATGTCACTGAAGTTCAAAATGCTCACTGTCAAACAGGTTGTAGCTCAAATCAGATCCGAGGACTGGTTTGTCACAATAGATCTCAAAGACGCATACTTCCATATCCATCCTTCCACAACACAGGAAGTTTCTGAGGTTTGCTTTTCGGGGGTAAAGCCTACCAATATCGAGTACTTCCCTTCGGCCTTGCACTCTCACCCCGCACGTTCACGATATGTGTAGATGCGGCTCTGGTATCCCTCCCTATGCAGGGCATCTGCATTCTGAACTATATCGACGATTGGTTGATTTTAGCTCAATCAGAGCAAATGGCGGTTCGAAATCGAGATGTCGTTCTCGCAAATATGGGGGAGCTGGGTTTGAGACTAAACCAAGAATAGTGTACTTTCTCCAGTTCAGAGAACCACCTATCTAGGCGTAGTGTGGGATTCGACCACGATGCAGGCACATCTGTCTCCTGCTCGGATCGAGTCGATCTTCACATCAGTCAAGAGAGTCAAAGAAGGCCAGTCACTCACTGTCAAACAGTTTCAGAGACTGTTAGGACTTATGGCAGCTGTGTCCAACGTGATACCTTTTGGCCTCCTGCACATGAGACCCCTACATTGGTGGCTCAAGACCAAGGGATTTTCCCCGAGGGGGAATCCATTACGAACTATCAAGGTCACGCGGCGATGCCTTCGTGCCTTAGACATGTGGAAGAAACCTTGGTTCTTGAATCAGGGCCCGGTGCTGAGAGCTCTTGGTCGCCGTGTAACGCTAGCGACAGACGCATCCCTCACCGGTTGGGGTGTGGTCATGAGTGGCCACCCTGCCCGCGGTCTGTGGAGTGGTCGCCATCTGACATGGCATACCAGTTGTCTAGAGATGCTAGCTGTGCATCGAGCATTGAAATATTTCCTCCCAGACCGGAGAGGTCACCATGTGTTGGTGCGTACCGACAACACATTGGCGATTTCCTATATCAGTCACCAGAGAGATCTGCATTCGCCGCCCCTTGTACAAGCTGGCACACTAGATCCTTCTGTGGTCCCAGGACAAACTCCTCTCATTCAGAGCAGTGTTTATTCCTGGGAGATTGACTGTGGGGGCAGACATACTGTCGAGACAGGGGCCGAGGCCCGGGGGGCTTCACCTCGAGGTGGTGAAGTAGATATGGAGAGTTTTTGGACCTCTTTGCGACTCAAGAGATATCGCAATGTCCCCTCTGTTTTTCTCTAGTTCATCCAGCTCCTCTGGGACTAGACGCTATGGTACAGACCAGGCTGAGGCTTCATCTGTACGCCTTTCCCCCCTGTCGCTCTGCTCCTGGGAGTTCTGGCGAGAGTACGCTGGGACGGGGTCCGTCTTCTATTACTAGCCCGTTCTGGACAGATATACTGCCCTTATACTGGCTATTACTTCTCTAAAGAGAGTTGGAGATCTTCAGGCCCCCTCGGTGGCCCCTACCTACTTAGACTTTGCCCCTGGTATGGCCAAAGCATTCTTATACCAGCGGGTTATGTTCCTAAAGTTCCCTCTGTTACTCCACAACCCATAGTACTGCAGGCCTTCTGCCCTCCTCCCTTTCGGGAGCCAGACCAGGAGAAGCTAAACTGTATGTGTCCAGTTCGAGCGCTGGACGCATACGTCCACAGAGCTGCCCTGACGAGAAAATCTGACTACGTCACCCCACCCGTGACGTCACGCCCTTCCGTTGGAAAGATTGCACATGATATTCAGAGTCGGTCTCGTCAGGGACGTTCCCCAAAGCGCTTGATGCAGCATCTCGTTCCTTCAAGGAACCAGGGTTACATTCGTAACCTTGAGACGTTTTTCATTATAATTTTGATGGCTAAAATTTATTTTAGCTTGTTTTTTACTTTGTTTATATATATATATATATATATATATATATATATAATAAAATTCCCATTTATCAGTTCTCAGCCATGATATGAAAATAGTTATTCGCATCTTATTGGTGCATCTATGTACTCTTAACATGCGAAGTCGAGGCAAAGTTACATGATTGCTAGGAGTCAAACAGAACTATGTTCTCAGTGTGAAATTGTAAAACTTTGCCACATGATATGAAATCCATAGCAACAGGACGCACCCCCTGTCCCTTGAGATGAGCAGTCATTTTCGCTCGGTGGAACAATTTGACATAAATTCCCTCTGCACTGGCATGGCGAAGATGAGGTGCAAGTGGATCTTTTAATAGCTGACAGGGTGGGGATGTTTGATTTTCGAGCACACTTATACCCACAACAACAAGATCACAACAGGAAAAGATAAGTTAACAACATGGGAGAAATAAAAGATTAGCGATGATGCATCTGAATAGATGCAATTGATCCTCTTTGTCATTACTATAAAAAGGTGCTTCATTTGCGAAGGAATATGTGATTTGTTGTTTGTGTACAGATGTAATGAATCAGACAGAGGAGATGACAGGCAGACAAAGAGTGGAGCCTGGGAATAGAGCCCATCTGACATGCTTAGCACAGCAGTTAACCACAGTCCTGCTCCTCAGCCTCTCCTCTGTCAAGGGACCACACACACTCTCACTCTTCTGCTTACTCACTCAATCAGCTTTCTCAGCCTCATCCCACTCTCAAATGAACTGCTTATAACTGTTTGCAATTGTCATTCAGGAACATGTACAATGGGACACACACCTGTAATTTACCAACCCAGGCTCATTGGAAAAACATGCCTGTGACAAAATCATATTCAACTGTAATCATAAGAAATAAAAGGTGCTGGTGTTTCCCTGACACTCATTTTCGTCTCTGCTAAAAACTTCAGTGCATTGTATGTATACTCAGAAAAAGTGTAAAAGGGATACTAAAATGTGTTTATGTACTAATATGTATGAGGGTGTTGGTACATTTTTGGAGTTTTGCAAAATTTAAGTAGATATGTCTTTCCAATGAGGCTGTGTTGGTCTTTTAGGTTTTTCTGTGAATAAGTAGCAATACAAAATGTAAAATTTTAGTTTTATGTGTAACAGGTTGTTGAACATATGTCCTCAACTTTTAAAGTCATGTATACACTATTTGACCTCATACTGATCACCACGCTTTGCTTTCAAAGCAAAAATCAGCTGTTTGTGATTTAACTTCTAATCTACAGACAGCAGCTGCGGTTCAGTCAGCTCTTATTAGAGCAGAGGCCATCACGATGACCAATGTCTATAAATTATCATAATGTGTGTAAAATCCTAAATTTGCCCTAATCCACAGATGATGATTGAAATCCACAGAAGGCCAAACCATTAATCTTTAGAAAATAAGGTATTTTAATCTCAATCTAAATGCAGCTTTGAAAACTTGGAAGTGTCACCGCTGAGTGTTGTTTGTAAACGATAATTTCATCTGTACTCATGAGAAATTGCACTGACATATGTTCAATGTCTCCTCATTATCACAAGGGCAATGCATCATCCTTATTTTATTTTTAAAACACATTTTTAAAATGACAAGTTTGTCTCTTCTTCCATCCCTCCCTCTGCCTCCCCTCTTTTGACATACTCTCCCTCCCTCCCTGTCTCCCTCTCTCTCTCTCTCTCTCTCTCGCTTTCTCTCTCTCTCCCCCACTCCAGCCCAGGGCCCAGTCATAGGGGAGGATGTGTGGCTGGGAGATAAAGAGGCTTGTCGCACCGCTTGATAGCCATTCGCCGATAAGATCTAGTTGCTGTCCATCAGGCTAGCTCATAGCAATGGCTGTCAGTGGCGTCCTAGGAAATTTGTCAGATGCACAAGCCTGTCATATCATTGACATCCCATAAAGAGCACCTACACAAACAGGTCTTTGCTAGGATTCATTACCCTCTGATGGCTGCTGGATGAAAGGGGGAGACATCACAGTAATGACCCTCGATAGGCTTTGTTTCTAGGCAACAAAGAGAGCAGAAAACAGTATTTTGGAGTGTTTGATTTTGACAGCCCAAACATCCTCTGACATATCTATTTAACAAGGTTTTGAAATGTGTTCAGTGTATGCTTATTTATGAGTAGGATATGTCTTTTTGTTAAATGCATTGTGTCAGGTCACAGTTTGGTGTTAGTCTTGCCAAATTATTTCTGAATGTTTAATAACAAACCTCTAACGAACACCCATGCACTACCGTTCAAAAGTTTGGGGTCAATAAAATGAATATATTAATTCACTGAATTGAGTTACAAAACATTTGTATTTCAAATAAATGCAGTTGTTTTTAGCTTTCTATTAACTTTCTATTATTTATGTTTACTGATTTATTTGTGGTACTGTATGGATCCACATATCCACCTTTATCATTGCTTTAAAGTTAGCTAATGCTAACCTTCATATTAACCTCTGTTTCACAGGAGACACATTTGTCCTCATGCATCAGGACCAGGTTAAACAGCATCATTGTTTTTTCTCCTCCTCCAGATGAGGCATTGTCCCTGTCTAGTACTGCAAGGCTAGTCTCAACAACGAACCTATCATCTTTGTATTGTCACTCTGCATTTCCAACATATTGCATCTCAAAACTCATTCTCACCTAGTCCTCTGAATTTCCAGTCTGTTGTGAAAGAGAGAGCAAGAAACAATGAACATCCTCTGCCCACATCTCAGATATACTCTACCACAATTGCTTTAATGTTTCTGAGGGCGTAATCTCTCCACACTGTAACCTTTAATCCATGTGCTATTAGCATGTGTCTGGTATTTCACCTAAACTCAGAAATAGATGAGGATAATGCCACAGGAAGAGGACGCATTTAGAGGCAACTGCTTACACAGCAGGTGTGCCCTCATCTGAATCGCCCTCAGATCAATTGAAGGGCTGCCTACCGCAGAGCAGCGCTCTTGTTAGCTTGGGCAAAATGATTGGGGGGAATTCTGTAGTTTCTCTCTAAATCTGTTTGTCTCGTGGTCTCGAGAGAGAGCCGTGTAGGGGCTCAGATAAGCTAACTCTATGTTTTACTCTGAGGCGCCTTTTTCAGTTAATTACATGCTCCCCTGAGACTCCACATGAATGCAAGCTTCATTTAATAATAGGAGCAACATTCATCATGGGTCAGTGTGACAATTGTGGTTTTATTTAATTTAATTTATTGGTTAGCTGTTCCCTTTCACCAAGTGCTAATCAGAAAATATTTATTTATATTTATGTGTATGTTAAGTTAATTAAGGAATAATCTGCAACAATACACCAGTATGATAGTGAGATATTGCCTTTTATCAAAAGTTCAATAAACATAATTAATACTGCATAACCTGAGTTTCAGATGAAATTCAGATGAAACACACATATGTTATAGCCATTTTTAGACCAGTGTATTCATGACTACCTTGCAATCAGAAAGAGCAATTTTTAGATTGTTGCATGTGTGTTAGCAGAGCACTGGCATCCCAGATTGAACACATTGCCTTCCATACTGAGCATGTTAATTGCCTCTGAGTCAATATGTTCCCCCTCTCGTCTGTGCATGTGTTCTCTGCTCAGCTCAAGAGGTGAAGCAGGAGGCCAAATGAGGGCCCCAGGTAGCCCACAGCATCATATGTAATGATGGTTTTAATGCTGTTTATACAGCATTGTAGATTGCTGTGAAGTTGTTCATATATGAATAAAAAAAAAAACATACAAATCTTTAAAATCACTCTTGAAAATACAGTATGTGATATGCTGTATGTGAATGAGAAGACTGAGCTCATGTATACAAATGGAGAATATTTTTTTCTGCGTGTGCTTCCTTTGAAAAGTATTATGTTTTTGCCTCCCACATTATTTATTATTATTATTATTTATTTATTGTTTATATATATATATATATATATATATATATTTTTTTTTTATTTTTTTTTTTATTATTATTATTATTATTATTATTTTATTTTCTTTGGACTGATCAGCCTTCGGAATGCTGTTTAAATAATGAGAGTTAAGAAGAAATAAAAGGGTTTAAAAAAACCTTCAGAATGCATTATTTTCGACTGAGGCAGGAACTCCTTCTGTCTAAACATTTTATGATGCCAAGTAAAACTAAATCAAATACACCTAAAAGAATGCTTCATATAGTCGTGTCTTAACTAACTTTTTATTTTTTATTTTTTATTACTGTTTGATTTTCTGTAAAGCTGCTTAGAAATGAATTACATGAATTGTGGAAGGAACTATGCAACTTACATGAAGTGTCTTGAAAGGTTGAAGATTTATTTAATTATGTCCTTTTGTATTTAATCTTCTGTGTAAACTGATGCTCAGTCATTTCAGTATTGTGGCATTCTTGACTCAATGAAAAGACTGTATTCAAAAGTTATTCAACCAGATTCTTTCACGGATAGATAGATAGATAGATAGATAGATAGATAGATAGATAGATAGATAGATAGATAGATAGATAGATAGATAGATCCTAAATAAATAAATAAATTGCAGAATGAATGCCTTCTTTGCTTTGTTTTTATTTTCACAGCAAGGATTTTGAGCTGTGATGTATGTCAAAACAGGAACTTTAAAACTTAATTGCCATACTGTATAATGTATATTTCTAATTCTCTGCCTGGGTAAATCACTGACAGACAATTGGATATTAATTTTCAAACTCTAAAGAAGCCAGAGATTGAATTATGCTTCATAATATGGATTAGTGAACGGCATGACGGTTGGTTTTATTGCTGTAAGGGAAAATATACTTTTTTCACCCTCTGTATAATTGATTAATCCAAAGTGCAAGCAACTGTGTAACTGCAAAGGTGTGATTTCTTCTTCATCCTCTTCTTCTTCTTCTTTATAGACAGATTACCAATGTGAGTAGCTACCAGCCTGCATACCAATATGAAATGTTTATTTATTGATGCATACAAAATAACACTAAAGGTTGGAGGGCTGGAGTTGGTTGTGGTCAGGCAGTCGAAGCAGGGGAGAAAAACAGCAGGACAGGAAGTGTAATTCCAAATCCAATTTCGCTCAGAGGCCAGTACAAATGCACCATTCAAATGGAACAACTGAACCAAAACCCAAACCAAGAATTTAGATAACAGAGCGAGGGCTATACTCAGACGAGTGTGCAGAGAAAGACTACAAAAAACTGCCTCATGTTCCACCTCCTCCCTCTGTGGTCAGTATTTAGACTATTCCTCTTACCGTCATTTGTCTATACCAAATGTAGATACATTAGCCTTGAGAATGTTCTCCCCTGATACAAGCCAGATAGTCTTAAAGCTCCTTAAAATTAGCCTCATTTGCATCCGACTGCAATTTGCATTGAAAGCAAAAGTTATTAGAGCAAAATCACAGATTTTTTGGTGGAATTGCCACTTCAAATTCAAATTACTCCTGTGATCCTTTTATGTTTTTCAATGCAGACATTATTTCCAGAGTTTTACTGGTTTAGTTGTAAGACTAAAATCCCTAAAATTAGTAGGCAGTGGTTGACAAACTGTGAATGTGTTGTTGGATGCTAAGGGAACTTAATTTTTACACTTTTACATCTATTGCTTTGCTTATTATGAAACTATTATGTAGCTCCTGCAAAGCAGTATTACTTTTTATCTATTATATTGCATTTTAAGAGCCATTTTTGTATAAATATACTAAAATGTAAAAAACATAATCAACATAATCTATACAATTTATTATTATTATTATTATTATTATTATTATAAAAAAAAAAAAAAACAGTACAATGTAGGCCTGACACAAGAAGAAGAAGAAGAAACTACCATATTGCCTTATTGAGCCTTAATCGTAACAGGGCAGAGGGTTATAACCTTGGTTGTAGATTTAAGCCTGATAATAGCTCTTTAAAAATGTGAACGCTAAGATAAACTTCATTAAACATTTTATGTTGCTGCTGCTTGGCTTATCTGAGAGCACACCATTCTGACATTAGGGCCGTGACATGCTATCAGTCCTGCATTGTGTCTTAGCAGTTAGCTGTTTCCATTTTGTCCTCAAAGCTCATCCCTAGATTTTCCAGATCAAGGCCTGGTGACATTTGCCCAAAGGATTTGGAGAAAAAAAATACAGCTCTATCCTGCCAGGCCCAATGGAAGACTATGGTTGGTCACAGAGTACAGACCCAGGGTCAGCTCTCTGATCACAGCAACCCATTTCAAGAACAGGGAAGGTTGCAGATACAAGCTAGCAGTGTATCAGCAGTTGTAAGACAGGTTCAGTTCAGTGTTAAGCTCAGAATCTATGATGTCACACAGTAATCGGCTATACTGACTCACAGATCAAGTGTGTTTGAACATAATTCAAAGTAATTTACACTACTGTTCAAATGATTGGGGTTGGTAATGTTTATTTATTTTTTAAGAATTACTTATGCTCACGAAGGCTACATTTTTTTTTTTTCAACATCAAAAGTATCAACAATATTGATTAATAAACTTGTGGAATATTTGGATGAATATAATGTTCAGAAGAACAGAACTTATGTTTATTTATTTTTTTGTTTGTTTTAAAACAATATAAAAGTCTTAACTGTCACCGCCACATTAAGTATACAAATAAACCTTTGAATTGTGTCCATGGCATTAATGTCACTGAACTATGAGTCCAGTGTTTACATTATTGATCACCAGTCAATCATAATTAAAATGTGCATTAAACGTAAAGGCCCTTAAGTCTTCATATTATTCTGTAATTTCTAATGAGCCATGTGGGTTGGTATAACGTATTATATACATAAATGAGCTACTACTTAAGACGTGGGGCACATGCAGTGTATTATTCATTTATTAAAATTAATGTTTAATGAGGGGTCGAAATTATTCAGCTCACACTGCTTTATTCATCTAATTTTGAGCAACCGTTTAAAGCTCAGCTATATTCAAATGTTTCGTTACAAATCATGCAATTTTCATCAGGGATCATATTCATGAGGAAGAGGGAGAGAAGAGCAGGAGCTGGAAGTGTGTACTACTGTAAATGTGACCATGTGAGAGCTACTTCAATATACCTACCATCTGAGTCCTTATAAGTCCTATATAGTAAGTAAACTGAAGAGTCTTAAAAAAAAAAAAAAAAAAAAAAAAATTATATATATATATAGTGGTTTTACATCTAATTATTATTATTATTATTATTATTATTATTATTTATATATTGATTTATTTATTTTCTCTTGTCTTATATATAAGAATTAAGAATTATGTTCTATTACCCTCTTTCTGTTCTGTAAATTACATGAAACTATAATTTAGGACAGATGCCGGAATGAGCTCTCAATTGGCGCATTATCCATCTATGAGCAATTATCTCCCTCTGCATATTCGGCGTTACACATGACCAGCTGACATTATTTGTTCAACATTCCGTAACATTATAAATAGTAAGTACACCGAAAATTGTTTTTGGGGTTTCAGAAATGTTGAGAAAGTTTTATTGATGTAAACATCTCTAAAATGATATTTTATGCAGTAAAGGCTAATTCTTTGGAATGCAAGTGCAAGAAGATGCACACTAGCTCTGAGAGCACACGTTTTTGGCAGTCTAGAGCTCTGCTTTAGGTCTTGAGTGGCTCAACTACAGGGTTCCTGGGGATCAGTGGAGCAGGGTAGGAGACAGGAGATAATTGGGCAGAACAGGATGTGGTGTGGCACCATTGCCACCCAGGAGGCTTCAGCACTAATCCATGCCTCACATCAGGGGTGAGACTGGGGAATGACTATCTCAAGCACTCCCCTGGCACTGGCTCCCTTGGGAAACTCCTTCAGTCAGTTTCTCTCTAAGCATCTGTCAGCCTTCCCACCTGACTTTCTTGTCAACCATCAGCTCTGTTGTGCTCTGAGATCTTTCCTTATCATATCATCTGACCTCTGGTGGCACAGAGAAGATCAAGATAGAGGATCAGGTAGTGGATGCTGGCTTGGTCATTAGTGGATGGAAGAACTTGTTATTCCATCTCCTTGTTGTTGTTGTTGAAGACAATTCCTCTGAGGGGTCAATTACATGACACGGCATGTAACACTTTGTAAGATCCAATTTGATCCAATGTAGATCCTCAAAATAAGTAATGCAACAGAGACAGAAAATAAAGTTACACCACAGAAATTTGAAAGTTTGAGGCACATGGGAGTTATTGTCCATTATTAGAGAGCTTCTTGTTGGTTATTCTGAATAGAAATCTGGAGAAATCCAATCAGACCCCTGCTGAAGCTCTTTGAGAAGTTTAATCAGTTACTTACATTCATTGTGTTCTCCCAACTAAAGTAAAACCCAAGTGTATCCAGAAAGATGCTAACATAAGAGATGAGAAAATGAATTCATAATTATTCTTTTGTATTTTGGTTGAAATGGATTTGATCCCGTGTCAAATGGGTTGATGTTCTGAGTCATGGGACTGTAAGCCTCGGCTGGTCCTGTGGGGTTCTCTGGGTTCTTAGTGACATCTCAATTCAAAGTGGCACCATTTGGATTTTAAAGTGTGGCCAATGTTTCTCTCAGGCCACCCAGACCTCCCTCGGCATGCAGAATATTTATCAGGGAACATTTTGCATTTGTATGAAATCAACCGAGGAAGGAACCTGATGAATGTATTTATGTGCTGGCTCCACTAATTCACCACTGTTGGTTTTCTCTCTCTCTCTCTCTCTCTCTATCTCTCTCTCTCTCTCTCTCTCTCTCTCTCTCTCTCTTTCTCTCAGCTTTCAGGAATGGGTTAGAATTTTAAATATCCTCCCTTGGCCAAGGGCTCAATGATTGACTTATGTCATACTGTCTTTCCCTTTCTTTTTCTCTTGCTTCCCCATTAGTTTCTGAAATGGTATTGTACATTCTTATTACAAGAGCAGTTTTAATCTGTTTTTGCTTTGAAGTAAATACACTTTTAGATTTAGTACACCTTAATAGCTTTCCTCTCTCTCTGTTTTCCTGCTATATGTATTTTAATTAAGGCGAGGAGGCTGAGAGGTTACAAAACGCAACATAGTTACAGTAAAATTAATCTGCTAATGTAATCAGCATTCACAGCAATGAGCAACACTTCATGAAATGTGTTTATTGGTTAAAACTGGCAAATTAAGTGCAAAGCAAAGTGAAAACAAAGCACTAGGATTGTTTTTATGTCTTTTAATGTGGTTGCCAGCCTCTTGTGCGATGCTTCTTATGTCTTGATGTGATTACCATCAGTGGTAGTCTCTTTGAGATGCACAAAATAAGATTTTCAAAGAAAGAATATAAAGCACCTGAACGGTTTGACAGCAATGAGTGAGAAGAAAAAGACTGAGGTACAACCAAATTCCAGATGTATGTGAGGTTGCAAGGTTACACTCAATGCTGTAACAATAGGTTTTCCACATAATACAAATATGTGCATAGTAACATAATTCTCACTTTTTCTTGTTCCAACACAAGGTGCTTCTAAGCTGGGAAGAGTGTGTTTGTGCATATGCTACTGCCCTGCATTTCTGCCACAATGTAGCAATGTGCCTTCAATCTGAACAACTAACTTTCCACCCTCCTTACATTTCTTATATCACTTCTTCCTACATTTGTCCACGTGGCTATTTATAGTGCCACATTAATTTACTGCACATGGGACTCTGAGGGCCACATGGCCCTTCTTTTCCTCTTTCAACTTCATTGCATGTGGTTTCAACCCTTTTATTGGTTTCCAGTACGCTCTGTTTTTGCTGGAGGAGTTATGAGCCGTTCATGGATGGAAGCCCAGTCCCAGGCAATGGCACAGCATAGGCTTTAAACACATATGTGGAAAGTTTGAGCAAAAATATAAAATAAAAATAAATAATGAAATGTGCAAAGGAAATACGTAATTCAATACTCTGAGTAGTCTTAACTGTTTAGATGACCTGCAGAGGTTGTGGGAGAGCTTACTGCCAGTTCAAATCAACATATCACTTGCCTCAAGGACAGATGAGGTGGCATTTCAGTCTGAATTTCTATGCTAACCAAGGTCAACTCTGTTGACCCTTGATTTCAGGGAAAACAGATTAGAGAAAGTGGTCTGCCACACAGCGGGAGGATTGTGCCTTGTTTTGTTTTTCCTAATTAATTTGAGAAACAAATAGGTTCATTGAACAGACAAACTCTGGTATGATGACAAATCAAATCTTCCTTCTGTTTTTAACAGTAGAGAGTACACTCGCTCTAGGCCCACATTACCATTTCACCTTTCTGGGAGCCAACATCTGGAACTGATCCCCTAACTGCTTGGAGAATTGAGCATCAACCATTAAAACACACGCACACGCACACACACACACACACCAGCCTGATCTCACAATCAAAACGTACATATTTAGACGTAAATTAAAACTGTCCAATATGTATGTGCCTTTACGTATTTACAGTGTCATTTACGTATTATCTGGACGTAATTACAGGTTCGATACGTATCGAAATTTACATAAAAACAACCTCAAATACGTACAGATAGAACGTGTTCTCTGACCCGTCAGTTATCCATAGAAATTTTCTCATGAAGCTGCTTTTCAATGCGTATCGGATTAATTTTTTTAATATTTATGTATATTTTCCCTTTTTATAATTTTTTTTGATAAATGTAAGATGCCTATACCTCACCCGAACCAATGAGAGTTCGATATTAGTGCCGTAAACCATGTCGTAACGTTCCTGTCGCGCACTGGCGCTATTTTCAAATTCGAATCATAACGAGCGCGGGCTTTGACTGTGACGGACGTTGTTGCTGAGAATGAAGATGAAGATCTATTGATATGGATATGTTCCTTGCAAACATCTGGATTCTAAAGATATGGAGTACAGCAAACAAATAAAATGGATGTGATTTGTAATTTTATGCTGTGCTTTTGTGTATCTATGTGTTGCAGCATGCACAGAAATGTTATTTCCTATTAAGTAGATGAGTAAACTGCTTTCAATAAATTCAATAAAAAATATTTATTGATATGACAATTAAATACAACAGATTTAAATAATTAAAGCCACGATTTTAATATTAATACATGGGAATTCATATAAATTCACACTTTACGTTAGATTATTTACGTTTTTTAGCAGCTAACACGTAAGTATTTGTACGTTTTACTGCTATAAATACGTCTAAGTTGTACGTATTTATGTGCATGAAAACGTAAGTAAATGTACGTGTGGTAGAACCACATTTAACGTAAAAATACACACGTATTCTCATGAGATCACGTTGCACACACACACACAAAGAGGAGAACTTCTAGTTTCTTTACAAATGCTTTCCAAAAGACAGCAGTTGTTGACATTTATGCTTATGTATAGCTCTTAAATCTATTCTAGTTCTTCTCTTTTTGCCTTACTTACTCCAAAACACACATACAACCACATAGGCACACGTCTAGACAGGAAATATTGATCATACATTGAGAATAAATTGACCAAGAATAAAAAGTCAATTGCTCACCCTCATGTCTTTGCAAACCTGTATGAATTTATTTTGTTTGCAGAACACAGAAGAACATATTTTGAAGAATGCATTTTTTTTGTCTTTTGCTTTGCTTTGTATTATGTGAGTGCAATGAGGTGAGTAAATGATGGCAGAATATTCAGAATGTGGGTGAACTGTTTCTAATTTTTATATACAGGATAACTTTTAAATGTTCTTTAGTAGTTTGAGGGAATCAGTCCATTCACAAAATCATTCAGTTGTACTTAAGGCAAAACTATGGTTTGTCTGAACCCACAGGTGTTTACGTTTGAGGATCTCTAGCTGCACTTTAGCTTAGTGAATGGTGTTCCCAATTATAGGCTTGGATGCACAAATGCAATCTTTCAAGGCTTAAATATTTTGGGGATGATTTGTCGAAGATGACAGTGCTGTTTACAGTCAGCAAACACCACAGCGAGGTCGATGAAAACTGACAAATGATGAATAGATTACTGCATCTCTCATCTTTACTCCACAAAAGATTATTCCCAGTGTGAGTCTGGTAATCACTCTGCTAACAGGCCTCAGAGAAAATGCCTCCTCTGTTCACATAAAGCCAAGGCAGTTCAGCATTATTTTGTTTACTGTTCCAAACTCCTGCCGTCATCTATGTACAATCTGGAGAGAGCCTTCCTCTCTGCCCTCGGCCACATCTGCTCTAATCAGCATAAAAGCTCCCTAAGAGCTCAAAGATGAAGAGAACTGGCCTCAATTACACAGGTAATGACATTGTTTTCACTAAGATACTTTGGGGAATTGGTTCTAGCAGCAACCTGAATCTATACCAGAGTCATTACATGATCTTTAATGGAATCAGTAGTGCCTTCCTTTGCAGGTTGGAGTTCCATCACATCTCTGATGAGGGAGAAAGAGGGAAAGTGGGTTTACAGTATGTAGTAGTGTCCAGGCACACAGATGGCACTATAGGGACGGGGTGGACATGACCCCCCCAGTTTATAGTGACCCGATCCATCCCCCCTCACTGCCTCTTATGAAAGGCGACATCGATAAAGGAAGATTAATCAGAGATTTCGCTAGGTACCTTAGTCAAAGCAGAGTACTGATGGGTCATTCTGGGTCAATCGCATGCGCAAAATTCTATAGGTTCTATACTGGAACTAGCCTAGTTTACCTGTTTCAGTCAAAGCAGTCTGAGCCGGAAAGAGAACTGATTAGCTCATCTCATGATTCTTTCAGGTTTGAGTCGATCCTTTATCATGTGACAGACTCATAAGCTTTAACCTATGCAGTCTGGGCCGGAAAGAGACTTAATAATAATAATAACAAACTCTTTATGACCTTTGTTACAACATTCAGTGTTTGGAAAATAACCATCATGACAGGAATTCATACATTTATAAACTGTGAGAAGTAAAAAGCTACAATGTGAGACCAGAAATGCTGTAAGAGTAAATAATAATTATAATAATGATGACAATGATGATGATAATAATAATGACTATGCACCTGTCTATCCAATGCTGTCACGTCACGTGACAAAAGAACGAATGATAGGTTAAAGCCTTTTATACAATCGTATTATTATTATTATTATTATTATTATTATTATTATTATTATTATTATTATTATTATTATTATTATTATTATTAAACAATACAAACATTAAAACATTAAGACAGTACACTTAAAACCATAAAGACAAAATAATAATAATAATAATAATAATAATAATAATAATAATAATATACACAGATTTGTTGCCAGGGTAACTCCAGTCTATGGTCAAAGCTTATGGGGCTGTCCACGTGATAAAAGAACGACTCAAACCCAAAAGACTCATGAGATGGACTAATCAATTCTCTTTCCAGCTTAGACTGCATTGGTTAACTCAAACCCGAAGACTTGTGAGATGAGAGGTGAGGTGAGCTAATCATAGACTGAAGACCCAGGTAAACAATTTATTAATCTTTTCTGTTTACTATTGCATTATAGTTTTGTATTGTTTGTAAAGTGATCAACGTTTGCGTAAGTATTAGTAGACGTTAGGGAAGTAACACGTAACATTTTAATTATATTTGATCAAATAAATGAAGTAAACGAATTGCCTCGAAAAATGATTTGTTCATTTTGCTGGAAGAGACTCTAAGGTCCGAGTCGGTAAAATGATCCTAACTTCCCATCACTAAAGCAGAGGCGACTTGGCCCTCCGCTCCTTAAACATGCACTAAGCGATTTTTGAAAAACACTTTTGACCGCAGTGTCTGACCAAATTCCAAAACACAAAATCAGCGGTAAGGGGCGTGTTATTATATATATTATAGTGGTGGGCATAGATTAATTTTCTTAATCTAGATTCATCTCACTGTAATCTTGGAATTAATCTAGATTAATCTAGATTAAAATGGCTCATTTGAATTCTGCCAAAGGCATTCAGATTATGTGTGCTACCCAAATAAAATAATGACTAACGTTAAGTCTTTGAGAACGGGTTTCTCAAGACAGGTGGTGCATTAGACCAGGGGCTCATTTACTGTTTCCAAAATCACAAACTGCTTGAGAAAGCTGTAAACGAATTCCACATTGCACAAGGTGCAAACAACCTTACGCCTGTTTCACACATACTCCGTCTGCAGTGTGTATGCATTGCATATTTTTTTACGCACCCATGTTAACGGATTCCAGTTACGTTCCAGGAGCGTCTGTGTGAAAGCACAATGAGTCTGTGCAGCTTTTGCACCACATACGAAACGCACAAGAACTGCATATGCACTGCAGACAGAATATGTGTGAAAAAAGCGTACGTCTTGTCGAGGTTTCCATTGGGAAGCTTCTTTAAAAAAAAATAAAAAATTCCCTGAAGCAAACCCGGCGGCTTCAGCTGCATCCAAGTTAGCATGTCACATTTGATGTGGTAATTTCACAGTAGACATACACACAGGTTTAAAGACTCGTTCTCGCTCCCTATAGATTCGGATAGATATACATCCGTGCTAAAATATCAAGGCGAAAGTCATCATAGCTTGCGTAGTATAGACCCAGCTCCCAACCCAACTTTGAGAATAGATTAACGGCGATATTTTTTTTATCGTCCGATAAGAGTCTACCGTTAACGCAGCACGTTAACGTCGATAACGGCCCACCACGAATATATATATATATATATATATATATATATATATGATTAGGATGTTAAAATAAACAAAAATCTTTTCAGAGCAAACATTGATAAACATGTCCTGACCAAGTTCGTCACTTTGTGGTTCCCTTAAATATTTCAGATGTAGTCTGTGCCTCTATTTGCAACATGTTTCTGTTTTTGCAGCCTGTTTCTTTATTTGTTTGTGTCGTGAGTATTTGCAGTGCATTTTTTCATTTGTTTAGTTGTGAGTATTTGCAGCACGTTTCTTTATTGGCTTGTATTGTATTTGCAGCACGTTTCTGTTTTTGCAGTGTGTTTCATTTGCTTGTGTTTTGAGCATTTGCAGCATGTGTTCTCAAATTAATGAAGATGTTTTCTTAATTTGCAGGTGTTTTTAGTTTTTTTTTTTTTTTAGCTCTCTCGGTCACCGTAGCAGGTCCTGGTGGGATATATGGTATGGGCATTTTTGTTTTGGTGCTTTAAAATATCAACATAATTTAGCAAAAATCACTTAGTGCACCTTTAATTATTGCGCCACTGCTTCAGAATTGGGTCGGGGCAGACGAAAGGCTGCACAATAATAATCTACCAGTCACCCTTACTTTGACCCACGTTCTCACTACACGCTGTTTTGTTGTCAATAAACACACATGACGATGTTTATTGTTGTTGTTATTATACTTTTTAGTCGCACTAACAGACATAGCATGTGAGCTGTATTAATGCATTTTTGGAGTTCTAGACTTGTGTGTGTGTGGGGGGGGGTGAATATTTAATTTTGTTATATTTTTAACTGTACATTAGTTTTATTTAATTTAATATTGATTTTGTTATGCTTTTACAGTGTAGACCGACAGATGTGCAGTTTAAATAATAGCAGAGACACATTTGAATGCAATGTGTTCTTGCAGTGCACAAAAGAAGAAGGAAACAAAGGGATGATGCTGTGTGACAGAAAGATGGACATAGTTTTGGTGTGAGTGAGGTTAAGAATATGAGTCAGTATTCCTATCAGCACTGTGTCAGCCTTTCCCAGACACTCCAGCAGACAAACTTTATTAAAATATACCTTGCCTCTGCCAAGGTTATACCAGTGATAATCTGCAAAACTTTCTACCACTATGCACAGCTGACTGAACTGCAATTTCAAAGATTACAGATCTTGTCATACAAAATATCATCATTGGCTCCAAACTGAAGAAGTTTTCTGGGAGCAAACATCTAAATGTTCCCCAAACACAGTGTTTCCGAAGCGCTCTTTAAATAACTGCCATTCATTACAGACAGGTCTGACAACCAAACTGCCATTGTTGTTGGTTATTTTATTGTTCACAGAGACCTCTAAACATTTCATTTTGCAGATATGATGTTGGCATGGTTATTTTTTTTCATAGTCTTCCATAGTCTGTAGTCATTCTAATAATATGCTCTGCATAAATATATTTGTAATTGACAAGCTGAATTAATTTTTAATCACATATTGATGTGTTTTCTATGTTCAGTCCCTCCTTAGGCAATCTCCTGTTTTCAGCTGTAAAATTGTGGTTATATATTCTGAATCTCACATACGGTGATGAAAATGTCTGCTTTCAGCATTTGACATGCATGGCTTGTCTAACGCACTGCAATGTTCTATACTTAAAACAGAAGAAACAGTCTCTCTGTTTGGCATGAATCAGTGTGCCTAGTAACCCGGCACACTGAACTGTCTGTAAGGCATCCATCCGTGACATTTGTTTGATGATGTTCTCTCCTCCGTCGGTGTGTTTTATAATTATGGGTATTTTGCAAAGGCTGCTGGCTCAATGGAAACTCAGGTTAGCATCTTTAATGCACAGAGACATCTTCACAGTCATTTTGTGGTGTAATTGCAATCGCATGACCGCATTAATCTAGCGTTTGCGCAAATAGCATAGCTTGTTATCCATTTAGCAAAATCATGTAGTTACTTATTTTTTTTTTGTAGGCCTACGTGTGTGTAAAATATTATAAGACTATTTTTGTTTCTGTACCAGCTGTAAATAGATGTACCCTTGAGGGTTGGGACGGGCTAGAGAGGCTTCCTCCACATAGTGAAATAATTACTATGGTTCAAAACGGTATGAGATTTGATTGCATGTTTAGTATGGTATTCCACTGAGAGGCACTATGTAATTTAGAAACTGATGACAATATTGCTTTCTCCTCTGAGGAGAACAAGAACATTTGTATCTACTTTTTTTTCTTCTCTCTGAGCATTTATCCAAGATGGTGACCCAAAAAAGATTTGAATTTACACAGGAGAATGGAGGGGGGGTATTGTGCAGCACTGGTAATTATCCACAGAGAGGGACTCGGTGGTGTCAGGTGATGCTGGGTGGCTCCGCCGAAGAATGCTTGTGAAGTATCACCCGTGTCCGTTTGTGTCCAAGTAACATGCTGGCCTGATCAAAGCCAAGGCCGTCAAGTCATATCAGGAGCAGTCGAGAGTGGAGAACTAGTTCTGGCTAATGAATGTCAGGGAATGTAAAACATATACATTGGACATTTGGTCAAAGCCTCATGTTGCCTCTCAGCACCCCACCTCCCACAAACCCATCAGATGGAGGCATCCAGCACCCCATAGTGTGTATATCCTGCATCAGGAGGGGGACCGTCTGCAGACAGCAGGGGGACCAGGCTGTACTGAGGAAGGAGAGGCATTTTCAAAGCTCACTGAAGCGGCGATGCATTTCCCCCCTGGCTAGCTGAGTTTAGAGAGTCCCCGTAAACAATGACAGGGGGCCATCATAGATGCCCTCTGAGGGCCAGACACAGAGATAATCATCTGATAGTGATGACGGGACTATTACCAGAGTGCTTTCATTCTTCTGCTCCAGTACATATCCCTGTGTGTTTCCATCTCTGTGACACAGAGTTCAGATTATAGTGTTTAAGCCAGTCCGTTGTGTTTTTGTATTCTAAGCCTTGCGATGAGCCGGTGAATTTATACATGCTTTTCTTTTTTTTGCCACAAATAGAGAATCTAAAATCTCACACTATATGGTTTTATATGGTGCATGTGGAATCACTTGTGCTGAGAAAAAAAAAAAAGGCAAAAAGTGAGGTCTCTCTCGAAAACACATAAAGGCTGTCAGAGCTAATTTTGCTGCATCTTTGATCTGCTGCTGCTATTGAATCTTAGAATTTCAAGCAGCGTGTGAAAGCTTGATATGCTCAGAATGGATCACTTTTGTTCCAGGCAGTAAACTTATACTGCATGCAAATGGCCCAGCAGTCAATAAGTCCATGTGGTACATCTCACGTGGCATGAGCAATATCCCAAATTACTCCACACAGACCTCTTGACTCCTCAATGCGATGACAACTCCAGTCATGAGACCAAATGAAATGGAGGGATTAATTTAGAAAAGACATGCGTAGGAAGGTACAGGAAAGAGAGACATGGCAACACCCTCACAAATGGGTCAATTACATTTTTATTGTCATATATATTAGTTTAAAACGACAAAAAAAATGACTTGACAAGGCATAAAGAATAAGTTTATTTATTTATTTATTTATTTAACTCTGGATTTATATTTTTTTGATTAAATCAAGAAATACATACAATAAAAATAAGTAAATCAAATAAAAATTGTTACTTTTTACAACATATTAGACTTTATTAAAGTAAAATTTCTGAAAAAAAAAATAATAATAAAAAATAAATAAAATAAACCAAATAAATATAAAGTAGGAGTGCTCTTATCAGGATGTTTGAAGCTGATCGCGTGATCACAGAAAGCAGTATATGCCGATACGATCACCGATACCGATCTTTTTAAAATCTTTATTTCATATAGAATTATTCATAGTGATGATCCAATCAAGATTTTTTTACTTTTATTCAGGGCCTGAATTAAATTTTTGAAAATGAATTCCCCTCTTAGGTGACTTTTGTGAGATTTTTTTTTATTTTAAGGGATGGAAGGGGGCATTATTATTATATATATATATATATATATATATATTAAAACTTTTTATATATTTATCTCACCTAAATGTTTGATCATGCACTGATTTTTTGTTTTGACAATTCGTCCCCTTGGAATTATAAGGTTCTCTCTGCATTCCGAGTAGTTTTGAGATATTGAGCTTCAAAGTTTTTGCATTCCATTAGACTGTGTAGATAGAACCTTATTGTTTTTTTTTTTTTTATATAAAAATCCCATAATGTATACAACATAAACAAAACAAAAACAAATCTAGCACATAATGTAAATAAGTTGTCACAGAATAATAATATGGGAATAACTCAATTTTGACAAAAATGTCAGATAGAATCTTATAATACCAAGGGGACGAATTGTGCAATTGTTGCACAATATTACACACGGCACAGTCCTGATTTCATGAGCTGTATTTTATGTGGCCTTTTACACCAGGTTCACACATACTCTGTTTGCAGTGCTTATGAAGTCCTTGTTCGCCAAGTAACTGATGCAGAAGCGGCACTAAATGTGCTTTCACACAGGAGTCTGCAACTGATCCGAGGCCATTACTACAAACACAAAACATTTATACATTATTTTGATTTCAAATCCAAACATTGTTAATAAAAATGTTCAGCATCGTGATTCTTTTTTTACATTTTTTCATAGATGCGTTTAAACCCAATAAATATAAGAAACACTTAATTAAAAGCTTTTTACTTTTCCATTTACGTCTAGGTTGATATATTAAGTTGCTTAAGCAAGTGGCAAAACATTTAAACTACTTTAATTACATTATCACTAACAATCTAAATTAAAACTTACTATTGACAAAAACAGTCAGCTCTACTGCCTTTTCTTTTGCATGTAATTCTTTATTACAAGCAATCCAGGGAATGAGATCGCAAATGTGTCGCAAAATGCTCTGAAACGTGTATAATCCATCCGAGGGAATTCCAGGTAACGTCACCGGTGGGGATGAAGAAGCAACCAGAAAGAATAAAAGCATGTGTGGTGAAGAGAGTGGCAGCTTCTGGAGAATGAAGGAAGCGCTCGCAGGGATGCCGGAAGTATGGCATGAGATGCAGCATATCTTTCCCTTGGGAACCATGGTTACATACGTAACCTGCGACATTCCCTTTAGGAACTCGAGCTGTATTGCAAAACGCTTTGGGAACGAAAATGTCCAAGCCACCATACTGACAAATCCCTGCCTAGTGTGGAATGCTGAAAGGACTGAGGATCCAGAAGTGACATCAAGGTCAAGGCTGTAGAACCTTATGAAGGTCAGAGGGGTGGACCATCCCGCAGCACTGCAAATACTGTGCATCGATACACCAGAAGAGAAGGCCTTGGAGGCTGCCATACCTCTATTAGAATGAGCCCAGGAAACATGTTACTAACGTGATCCTCTTTTTTAGATTGTCGTTTAGTTATTTTTTTCATTTTGTCTTGTTTTGTTTTGTTGGTCATGATTCTTCAAAACTGATTCAAGTACACACTACTTGGGCAGATTAACTCAGCACGGGATGTATTATGTGTGTCAAGTGTTGCGTGCAAAGCTCAGAACGTATTTTCCTACAGAGAGTGAATGAGGGACAATATGGACTAAATACACATCCCTCTTTTTCTCTGAAAGTTGTCTTTTATACTCTGATTTATTGATAGCTCTAATGTTCCTAGCTGGCTCTGTGTTTTATTTCAGGAGGCACTCCTTTCCTGGCACTCATCTTCTCTTTAATTTTTCATCTCATGCAGAGGGGATGATTCAAGTCCATAATGTACATGTCTTATTAATGTGAGGTTTTCACAACAGGGTTTTAATCGTGAGAAATGTCCCCATTGTCCATTCCTCAGCCATCCCCCGATCACTTTCACCTCCCTCTATTTACCCCCAACCCTCCTCCATCCGAGCCAGTACTGAACACCCTGTGGGCTTTCAGGCCCTTTGACTTAACTACAGATTAAATCCTGTCTCCAGATGTGACATACAGTAGCAGAATGGTGTCAATAAATTCCAAGACTATTTATTTATTCATTTTTATTTTACCAACCAGGAAAGTCACTTATTGTAGTAAAAATAATTTCTCATTATAGTTCAGGAGAAAAGTAGTGGTGCCTGATCTGTGAACAAAAGTTTAATATTTTCAATTAATCGTTTGATCTTAATCACACATTGTTCTGAATGATTCATTCATGAATCAGAACATCAAGTTCTCAAGTTTGACTGACTGTCTCAATCATCCATTCACAGCTGTTTAGTGCTGCAGGGGATGATTATATCATATGAATTCATATGAATGAAGCTTTTGTAGCATTTTTCGGTTTCTCCTCTTCTGTCCAACATAAGTCATGGTTTGGCTGAGTAAATGTTAAAGAATTTTAGTTTGTGCTTCATTTTCATCTCTATCTTCTGTGCCATTTGGATACAAAGCTATAGAAAAGTGTTTTGCTGTTTTGTCTGTTTATTTCTGCAGGGGAAGCTGTACTTTTCACAGCTATAATTAATGATTTTCACATCTGACTGAACCTGGCATTTGTGGGACGCCATCTATCTCCTGTGAGAGCCAGTGCTAAGCAGCCTCACATTAAAGTCCCAAAATAATTTAGATCCGCCAGTTGCATTGATGGCTTGCTAACAGCACACTATAGCGGTCTGCAGAACACACAAACAATGACAACAACTCTGATTTCATCATTCCTTCAGGTTCTAATGTAGGCTGCTCAATAAACCCAACTTATATGTTGGTATTTATTGTTATGCAGTGAATGAATGGCACCTTTACCCCCAACTCAACTAGAAATATCAATATATCTTTTTTTTTAAACAGACTAAAGTAAAGAAAAAGAATCAGCTCTGTGGCTGCTCACAGGCAGCATCATTCAAGCCTAATGTCACACTGATCTTTGTGATAAATGTCGCAGTTTCACCTACTCCAAATGATGATGTGCCAGAGAAGTCATTTCTCAGAGAGCGGACAGTTGTTTCTTTTGCCATGATCTAAAAAGTTCAAGTGCTCATCCTCACTTGTCACAAATATTGTGCATGGCTGGTTGACAAGACATACTTGTCTAGTGTGTAAAACAGTGATAATAGACATGTAGTAGTTAATTAATTAATATCTGATGTCATGTCAATAATCAAATTATGTTTTAGTAGAGTTCACATTTTTCTCAAACCTTTCTAGCTTTAAAAAAAAATTAAAATAAATTGTTGTTTGTAAATGTTTATTTATTATTATTATTATTATTATTATTATCATTATTATTATTAAATGTCTTACTTGTATCAACAGAATTAAGTATTCAGGCATTGTTTGTTTAGTTAACATAATGTTTAGACTTGTACCCATATAGATATGAACACACAAACGTGTTTTTATTTGTCTTGCCTTTTTTTGTCAATCTGTAGCCTAGGTTGACTTAAATGTGGTATTTTGCAAATGCTCTTTAGCTTCAGTGCATAAGAGAGGAAAATTATGATTTTAGTATTTAACATATAATTACTTTCTGTTGTGTGTTTGCATACTTAAATATGCCTACTGTTCCTGCAGACATGCTGAGATGTATAAACAGTTTATCACAATGGCAGAACACATTAAATAAATTAAATGTAGATTAAGTGCATGATATTATATCTATAAATCACCATACATTTTCAGCAGCAAACACTATAGTCTTCAGTGTCACATGATCTTTCAGAAATAGTTTTAATATGTTGATATGTTGCTCAAAATGTCTAATTATCAATGTTCAAACAATGGTGCTACTTGTTTTTTTTTGTTTTTTTTTTTTTATGTTAATACATCTTTAAGGATTATTTAATGAATATAAACATTTATTTTAATTAGAAATATGCTTTGAATGAATTTGAATGTCTTTGTTTAATGCGTCCTTGCTAAATAAATTATTCAAATTATTATTCTTAATAAAATAAAAAATAATAATTAAACACTAGAACAAAATGTTTCAACTGGTTTCCATTTGTACAGTACAGTACATGTAGCCAAATGTTTCTTTGAAGTTAAAGTATATATGTTGGCATAAATGTTTCAAAAGCACATTTTCAGAAGCAACTTGCCTTTGCCTTTTTGCTTAGATTATGTCAAGATCACGATGGTCTCTAAAATTAGTTTCCCAGAAATGTACTTGTGAAGCTGGAACATGATTCACAAACAGTAGCTAATGATTCACTGAGCAATGCCAATCGAGTAGCTTCTCAAACCGCCACCAGGCCTTGCCCAGATCACTGTTATCAGTGATTAGCACACACTTCTTGCTCATCACCCAAAGGAACTGTTGGAAACACACTTAGTCATTGTTCAGATTGAAAATTCAGTGAGACTAAGTTGATGAAAATGTAAAGTAGAAACTATATGAATGTTCCATTGCTCTGCCTCAATGTTAAATTCTTTTCTTTGGATTCAACTCAGAAGCATGCACTTTTAAATGCTACAAATGTTGCTCTCCATTCCATACTGTGGCTTCCTTTGTTTCTTCCACATATATATTCATATGCAGAAATAGAAGCAGTATACAAGTCCAGACCTCCAATATTGTGTCTACACCAGAGCTCAACAAGCCAACTAAATGAAGGAATGGAAAAGCACCCTCAGTTTTTGACAGGAATGAAAACAGGCTTTGAGGGATAGAAGTACAGTAAGTTCAAGAAAATTGCAACTGTTGTGAAAAGTATGTGATTTAGGACCTTTATGCAGTGCGTGCCATTGTAAATAATGCAAGTCTATCCTTCACAGCCTTGTTTTCAATCATGTTCAATTCAGTATAGTGACTAACCCGATTAAGATATGTCTTGCTTGAAGCAGCATTTCATTAAAGCATTTTAAATGAAATCACCTGCACCCTTAGATACAGTTCTTGCACACATCTAAAAGAGTATGTAAACAGAAGTTGTTTTTGCATATACTTAAAAATTTGATCTGAGTCCGATTAAGCAGTATTTTGTCTTTTATGTTGACATTGGTCTAGTGCAGTTTATGTCAAGTCAGACTAACAGACCTGGATAATGAGATTGCAGCTTGTCTTTATTCACGTTACTTACTGAATTATTCTCTGCGTTATGTGTTTATAAAGGACTGAGATACTGAGAAATTTTGGAGTAGTAGATACAACCAGTTAATCATCACTGATGAATAATCATTATCTGTCACACAAGAGCATTATGCCACATTGTGAGCTGAAATATTGTACGTGAAGTAATTAATTATGCCAGTTTTAAATTACTGAGACATCATCACCATAATTAAATAATTATAAAATAATCCAAATAATGAAATAATTGAATTCATAATCATTGCAGTCACTTTGGTCTTCTTACGTTTTTTGCTGAGAAAACAGTCGTCAAAAGATAAGACTACAAGCTCGCAGTTGTTTTATATCATAGCTCCACCTTGGTGAATTATTTATGTGACTGTGATTTATATCTTACAAACAACAAAACATTTCCTTCATGACGCCTTCCTGCCTGTGTCTCCATATGTCTCTCTGTATGATTCCTAATTTAAAGGCTTGGAGTGTTGGTGCCGTTTCACATTATCCTCAGGAATCTATTTCATTTATTCTAATCCACAACCGTTTTTTTTTTTTTTTTTTTGAGCCTTGTTCTGCTGCTGTGTATTTTGATTAATATGTATATCTCTGCATCTATGCCTTCTAAGCACCTCTTTCCCCCAGCTCTGTCTTAAGGTAATCACATAATTCAATATTGATCATTTCCTTTGACAAATGAGGTGCTTTATTTTTCTGAAGGCACTTCAATTTGAGCACAGACAGATTCATTGCTTGAAGGTGAAAACAAAACTACCAAAAACATGCAAGCATAAACATAATGAAGATTAAACAATTTTGCTTTACCACATACTGCTTAGATAGATGAGAAAAAACAAAGCAGGAAACAAATAATGAAGAAAAATAATCTATAGTATATTGACCTAGATGCCAATGTACTAGTTTTCCGCAGTAAAAGAACATCTTCTACCGAAAGCTATCGAGTCATCAATACATTGGTTCCTTGTTCATGGAAATAGCTGTACAGTTTCTCAAAGTGGCCATCAAATGAATGATTTATTCACAGCTGTATGTATGACACATGCTTTGGATCAGATTTCACCATGCATTTTTTATATTTATTAATAGTACTGCTGGGCAAGCGCTCCACAGAGCTGGACACATGGGAGCCTGTGTTCCATTAAATGGCTCTTTCTTTATGAGTGATATCTTTTCCTTTGAAATGGAACAGACGGAAAAAAATAATAAATAATAAAGAAATAAACCGAAACCAGTCTTTGTTTGTTTACTTCTCCAGAAGTGCTCAGAGAGTTAGAAGGAGCACAGAGGAATAGGAAAGAAATCGTCAGGAAAATATGTACTCAGCGGAGACCTGCATATAAAATAGCCTTGGGTTTCTGATATCTTCCAGTTTGGCAAAAACCTCTGTCTCTACGGGTCATATGTGTTATTAGCGTATGCGCATACAGTAAGAGCTAACTGTTCATGACCGTACTATATGCAGCAGCATGTGAAAAACTGTATGTCAAATTATAGGCTACATCTGATTACTCATATTCATAAAATAGTAGGTGAAAAATGCCTGAATAACCCACTTTCGCTGAGATTCTGAAGAATGTGTCCGATGGATGCTTTACTATCCCATGAGGAAAGGACCTATAAATGGTGTAACAGAGATGAGGCAGCCATCATAAGCCTCATAACAAAACCAACAGAGTGAATGGAGTATCTCTGTATTACAGAACATACTTCATCAAATGTATCCCATACAGTCAGAATTATTGGCACTCTTCATAAATATGAGCAAAGAAGACTGTGAAAACAAATCCGCAGGGTTATCCTTTTGATCGTTAATTTAATAATTCCAACTAAACATTCGTTAAATTAAAAATCATTGAAAGTGGGGGAGAAATTACATGGACACAAATATTGGCCTCCTTTTTATCCCTTACTTTTTTTTAGCCTCCATCCGCCAAGAAGTGTTCTGTACATTTAGTCTACATCAGTTAAATCTCTACATTTGAAAGGACTTTATCATGGATTATGCTGGATAGTTTATTATGAATATACAGTGCTGTTGGTATATGTATATGTTTGTTTATTTATTGAAAGTTTCAAATGCAAACCAAAGGCTGCATTTATTGGGTCAGAAATACAGTAATATTGTGAAATAATATAACAATTAAAATGTGATTTATTTCAGCAATCATTACTCCAGGCTTCAGTGTCAAATGGTCCTTCAGAAATCACTCTAATATACTGATTTGCTGCTCAATAAACATTTCTTTTCATCACAGTTGTAAAGGTTTTTTTTTTTTTAACAGCATTAATTTGAAATATAAATCTTTCTATTTCAATCTGTGTGCAAGTACAATCTGTGTAAAAATAAATAAATAAATAAATAAATAAAATAACTGATCAATTTAATGTGTCCTTCCTGAAGAGTATTTACATTTGGCATATATTTGCAAATTTCCTTCCCAGTTTACTGCTTACCATATTGCAATACTTTCAAAGATTTTGAAATATAAATACCACAGGAGGAAAACAGCTGCAGTTGTATGTCATGTGACAGATGTTTAGTATACAACAGTTTGACTAATTCCTTGCAAAATGTCTACGGGTTGGTAAAAGTCAGCAAGGTGAAGAGAGATGATGTAAATACATGAAGTGCCCTGAGAGTAGACTGCTTGGAAAAGAAAAGGAACTTACTGCTATCCAAATATAAGTATGACTGCCATGTGACTGTCTCACTTCCCCAATTTTGAAGATGTGCCTACTAACAACAGAACTATATATTCAAAAAAGGAGCAGCACAGACAAATAGGTTTTTCTTATCTGTTCCCATCCAATCGAGTGCCATTGGTCAAATAGCTTTCACTTGTTGCCAAGGAAAGATTGTATTTCTCCACTCGTGGGATATGAGAACACAACGACTGAATGTAAATACTTAATCTGCCACCCAAAGTTGCATCAATGCCTCAGCACATCTTCTGTAGATGTCTGATGCTGTTCATTTGCATAGATCTTGAGCACTAATGGTAAAAAATCAATAATTCTGGCTGGAAAATCTTCACAGGACCCACAAAACATATCTGTAGCAGCCAACCAGTTGGCATAGGACTCGGTGTCTCCACATCACACAGATTGGAGGCTGCTTTTTTCTGCTTTCACTTCCTGATCACTACCTACTTGAGAGCACATTTAGTTTTATATTGCATTTTTTTCCAGTGTGAATATATCCGATATATTTTCAATAGAGTCATAAACATCACAACATTAAGAGAAAGCAGGGTAAAATGTGAAAAAACTAGTAAAAAGTGTTGCTATATTTAGTCTAGCAAACTATCTATCTATCTGTCTGTTTGTTTGTGTTTGTCTATCTACCTATTTGTTTATTTTTTTAGTTATTTATTTTGTTATTTGTTTGTTTGTTTATTCAGATTACCATGTTTAAACTACAGTATAAGTTGTATCTTGCATTACTCATTTGCTAAATATTTTTTCCTGTCCTCCTGTTTATTATTATCATTATTATTATTATTATTATTATTATTAATATTAATTTGTTAGAATACATCTTAAAATTGTTTTAATAATAATAATAATAATAATAATTATTATTATTTATTTATTTTTCATCCATTCTCAAACTGCTTGTTTAATGTAGGGTAAATTGTTTCTTTTGTATTTTTTCCTTGTCTGGAGCATAGATTAAGTAAAAATTGGTCTGGCTTACAACACACTCCCCTATATCAAAATAATAATGAGGTAGCAAGGTCTTTTGGAGTCTTAGGGTTTATTTATTGATCAGCATTGTGGCTCTGCATGGGCATCTCTTTGTTTGTTGACCCTTAACCCTTTGCTCATCAGTCCCAGCAATGGGGAGGCGTCAACTGTAGCCTCTCTATCCACAAGTTTTATGTTTGTTTGCAAGCATCACCTTCTTAAACACAACCATTTGTCATTCAACCTACCCAAAAAGACACATAACGGGCAGCAGTTCAGTTTATGTGCACCTCGTCCCTGCTTGCTCTTGAAAGAGCAGCACCTCGAGGAAGATTAATTCTTCCTGCTGCCCAGTTTTCAATGCAAGGATGCTAAACGAGGTGATAAATACCTTGAGTTATCATACACTGAGGAATAGAAACATCAAATCCGATCCTGTAGTGGTGATTCATTGGTGGACGTGGATGCATCTCAGAGGACAGTAATTGTGTGAGAGAGTATGTTCCTGCCCAACCGACCCATCTGAGTAGAAGCGTATTGATGAATTCAGGAACAGTGAAAAGTCAATACATATAGCACACATTTAATGCCAGTGAGATGAAAATCTAAAATATATATTTAAATTAAGACCAAACAATGTTACTACATGCTATATGTTGGGGTTCCAATGAAACATATGTTCACCACAGAGATGACCTTTAACTTTTCAGTTGGCAGATGGCATTGCTCTGAACATGAGTATCTACTGTATGTGTTCAGTCTGAGCATGGTTTTCAGTCGGCAAGGCTGCTTGAGAGGTTTTCGAAAGTTCAAAAAGTGAGCTTTGACAAACCTTTGACAAGAAGTACCTTGAGTGCTTAAATAATCAGTTCTGGATGAAAAATGTAAAGACAAGGTTGCTTTTATTTACTAGGGAGCATGTGTGGGCGAAAAGGGTGGCATATCCAATTGTGACATGAAACAGCAATTTACAGTAAAATGTTTCAAATAAACAAAAACAATTGGAGCTTTCTAGAACCTTATTTACAGAAGCAATGAAGGTTGATATAGCAGTGTCAAAAAATAAAATTAAATAAATGTTTTATATAACAACAGGACAGTAGTGGAAATAGCCAGATGCTTGATCCCAATGTGAACTATGTGAATTAGCTGTTTCAAATGTGTACCATAATCTTACTATCAATCATAAATAGTATATTATAGTACTACTGAAAGATTTTACAGGCCACCTCAAACTCATACACAAACCAACAAACCTTCCTAAAGCATTTCCTTTCCTCCCACACTCAGTTAAGGAGCTAGGTTTTACTTTATTTTACCTCCCTGTTTTCCTGGAACAGTGCCCACTCTCTAAACTGTTGGGCAAACGTAGTAAGAGTGGTGTGTCAAGCAGAATAAGCATGCGGTCTACTGGGATTCCTGGATTCCGGTTGTTTTGTATGTTCCAAAAACTCTTTCAAGGTGAGAGAGCAATTCATCATTGTCTTATGCGATGGAGGAGATCCACCCTTCTCCGCCAATCACACAGGGGACCAAGGGCTTCGGTTTGACAGAATCAGATCTGACTTTTTCAAGTCACTTTCTGGATGTGCCTGACTGTCACTGTTTATTTTGCTCAAATTGATGACAAACTTGAACAGTTTTTCCACAAGTATACTATGCATCTCAGTTGCATGACAAATAGTCCCATGTGAGTGGCAAGAGTCTTGTTGTTGGATTGCCAGGCATCTGTAGGAGAGGCCCTCTTCTCTGTTCCTTAACTGCAGCTGCGCTTCTCACTCTGACACTTGCTTGCATTTGGATGATTGCTGGTTCTTTCTCAAAATACTCTTGAGACAAGTTGTGTATAATTATTATTATGTCCTTGGAGTTAAATTCTGTAATAAGCTCAACCTTTCTGCAACTTTAGTTCATGTCTAAATGCATTTATAAATGTCTCTTTGTGCAACTGTGCCATTCAGAAGTGAATTAAGAATGGCTTGCTATTTCCAATTGCATTCCCTAATGTTCAATGGCATTGCAAACCAAATTGTTCAGGACAACAAAATTCAGGAAGTAGAATTAAAGTTAATTTAAAGAACCTATTCAACTGTAATTGATAGATTTCAGTAGTTGATAGACAGAACAAAGATAGATAGACAGACAGACAGACAGACAGACAGATAGATAGACAGACAGACAGACAGGCAGATAGATAGATAGACAGACAGACAGACAGACAGACTGTGTGTTTCTAGATCCCAGAGCTGAGAAGCAAAAGATATAAATAAAATAAAATAAACCCTGTCGAATGGTTCAGAATGAAGCTGTGATTGAACTCCCAGTGGATGTAATGCGCTGGTGCCTGGTACTGGGAGAAATATTTATTTTAACAACAAATAAAATATTATGAAACTAGGAATCTGTGAGATATTCGGTGACAGGTCGCAAAATGCTTTCTGTTTTCCCTGACAAGGGGGACCCGAGGGCTTTACGTCCAAATGGTGAGCCTGCAGTCTCAGATGAGAGGGCACCACTCTCGGGCCCTTTCCACTCTGTTGCCTGCAAAAACTGAGAAAATGTTCTGGGTGGAGCTGTGAAATCCATTGCCCATCATCACATTCTCCTACCACAGGCCTCAGGCTGCTCTGAGACACCTGACAATACTGTCACAGAGGTGAGGTCATGTGGACCAAAGTGACCTTCAATGAGGATACCACACAGGCATTCTAACTGCTTTGTAATTTTTTAAAGGAAAGCATTTCTTATAAAAAGAGTTATAATTATTTTCATTTGCCTTATTAGTGGGATGTTTACACAAACGCCCCATTAAAGCCGACTGCTGCTCTGAGCCTTGTTACGCTCTTACTGTTCGAGCGTCTTTAATGCCATCAGAGAATTCAGTTTAACGTTTAGAGAACAGAGGAAGTCATGCAACAAAATTGACTAACATAGTCCCATCCTCTTAAATTTATCATGTCTGAATCACCACATATTCCCTTCTTACACAGATAATGGGATGTGATGAAATGTTTCACTTTTACTCTGGCTGCATTCATATAGCCTACATAGAAGAAATATATTTGAATTATGAATGCACTCATGCATACATAAGTATGCACAAATGTGTATGCCTCTTTCTCAGAAATCCATGGTGTTTGTAATGGTATTGAAATATATATTTTTTTTGCTTTGTGCTTAGACTACGTGTACAAAATAAAATTATTTTCTTTGCAAATCTGCCATCCCAAAAGTGTTTAATTTAATCAGATCAGAAAGGGAGATGCTGTGGAAGACATCATTGCTATGGCAGTGGAGGGACACAGGATGAAATCTGAGACATTTAAGTATTTAAAATCAATATAGAGTTAAGTAAGGAAGATTTAAATGAATGAATGCACAATTGAACAAATGAACACAAATTTAAACAAATGGACATACTTGAAATAAGGCATATTTGAGGGAATAAGCAAACTAATCAAACTTTAAATGAATAAAAGCAAATATTTGAACAAACATTTGACATGGCAAGCATTTGAAATAACAGGCATTTGAAGGAACAAAAGAAGGTACAATTGAAATAATTAGAGAGTAAATTCACGTTTGAATTAATAAAAAACATGTAAACAAACAAATGAAGACATGAAGTAACACATTTAAAAAAAAAAGCAAACAAACTCACATTTGAGAAATGCATGCATTAGATGAATAAACAAATGCACATTTTAACACAAACATTTGAGCAAAAAAACAAACAAATGCACATTTGAACAAAAGCATAAATGAATGAATGAATGAAAGACTGAACAAAGTCGAGATTTAAACAAACAAACGCACATATGGACAGACAAACAAATACATATTTGATAAAACATTTAATGAAAAAAATGCACATATGAATGAAAGAAAAAAGACACATATTTGAACAAATGCATATTTGAACAAACACACATTTGAATGGACAAACAAATGCACATATGCATGAATGATTGAACAAAGAGATTTGAACAAATGCACATAAGAATGAACAAATGGATGAACACATATTTGAACAAACGCACATTTGAATGATCAAACAAGTGCACGTGTGAACAAAAGTATGCGTATTCAAACAAACAAACAAATGCATGTATGAATGAATGAATGAATGAATGAATGAAGTGGAGATTTGAACAAACAAATGCACATATGAACGAACAAACAAATGCATATTTGAAAAAAAAAACAGATATTTTAACAAATGCACATTTAAAGAAACAAATAAATATTTGAATGTACAAATATCTGAATGAGCAAACATGTCTGTTTCTGAAACGTATAAATTGTTGAGCTATACTTTGGTTTTGCATTGCCTTAACCCGCCCAGCCCGGCTGAAGGTGAAGGATGGGCCGTTCAGTTTTTCTCCTCTATTCTTATCTTGGATACCGTGGAGAGCAGAGAGCAGACAGCAAGTGCGAGTGAAGGGCTGGGATCGTGTCAGCTCTACCCTGCAGCTGCACACCCAGCGTGCTGCACCCTCTTTGGCTTCAGATGCAATTGAATAATTTAAGGCAATTAACGCTGGCAGGGGTTAGGGCCTGTGGCGTCCATCTTTTTCTGAATCTGCTGCTGTGTGGGTCACAGGGGAATCTTTGTTGCTTCTGCTCTTGCAGCTGGAGTGAGAGAACACTATATCGCATCACACTGGCAAGAAGCCCAACAGTCCACAGCGTCAGCCCTGCTGCCTGCAGGTCTCCAGTTTTTTGGGTGTTGAGTTTAGCCATTTTAGCTAATATATTTATCTGGCTGCTTTAAATGTCCTTATTTTACCCCTCAGCGATGACAACTGTTTTAAAAACTGAAAAGGGCCACTTGCGGTCAACAGTACTGTAGTGGAAACGATTCCTACAGCATCACGATCATCCATCTTCCTTTTTCAAATTTTCTTCATTAAAGTGCATCTTTTGAGCCAGACTCACGGAGACATAAAGTCCATCATGTCTTTAGTGCTTAGTTCCATCTGTTGACACATCATCTGTTTTCATTCCATAGGTGGCAGACTGCTGTTTCTTGGGGGTATTGACAGTGTCATTTTTCTGGATGCCTCATGTTGGGATCAAATGAGGATGAGTTTCAACTCTGGAAGGAAAGAAAACAAAAGAGCGTCAAATGAATCGACGTTAGAGGCAAAGACTGACAGACTGACGGGTATTTAACGACCTCCATTTTACATCTGGTCCCCTTCTCAAGTTTACTTGGGTCTAGAATGATGGCTGCCCAGAAAGGTCAAACCTTACCAGATTGTAAAACAACACTAATCATCCTGGCCAGCCCATTTCCCACACTGACATCCCCTAATTTGTTACCAGCCGTCCAGCCGTTTCAAAGTGCTGCCAGCCACAAGCAGTGTTTGGCTTCTCTTTTCTGCTAAATAAGAATTAGCGAGGGTGGTGAAGGGAGATGTGAAGTAGGGCTCAAAGCGGTTCATCAACACTGTTGTCTCTGCTGCTAAGGAGAAGGGCACACTTTATGTAAAATTTATATGGGCTGTCTTGTAAATGTCCTTTGGATGTGACACGTTAGCTCGCCGCTTGATACCAATCTGTAAGACTATAGTGTCCTGCTGTCTAAAACAGGGCTCTCCTGCCTGTTCTTGAGTATGGATGAGACATGGCCACTTCTTTACTCCCGCTTCCCCTCAGTAATAACAGCCCCAGCCCATGTTTACGGGAATTCCATCTTCCTTGCGAGACAGCCGGCTTTGACCATGTTTTGTTGTGAATAATTATTCACATTATGACATTATGACATTGATAAATATGAACAGGATATTAAACTTGCTACATGAGGCCTGGTCGCAGAACAGGAAAACAGACAAGGTGTGTTTACTGTGCATTGATACTAGAAGAGCTGCTATCCCAGTCACCGATTAAACCTAATAGAGAGCTAAATGGGACATTTGATGAAGAATCCACATTGGCAATATCATTTTCTCCAGGACAAAGTTTAGTCTGTTCATATTAAAAGCATAAAAAGAAAAAAAAATCTATTGACCATGACGGAGGTAGCAAAACCAACAGCAGAATACCGTTAGGATATAATACTATACTAAATAATGACTTTTTAAATAAATAATGTGCTTTTTGTCATGATGAAAATATTCTTTTTTGCTACCACTCATGACTCAATTTAATTTCCTCAATGGTATCTTCAGTGACCCATCCTCCAATTCAATTTCCTCAAATAGTAAGTAGCCTTCTGTCCAGGCCTAGCTAACAAGATCCATATGATTTCAATCTTAAGGCAGTGATAAAACACCGTTGAGAAGACAATTGAAATTATTGTAGAATATCTGTCCTTTTAACAAGGCATTCATGAAAAAGAGAAAAATTAAAGATAATTAGACTTTGATTAAGACCAGGCAGAGGCAGAAATATAGATAATGGGGCTTTGTGAATGAGTGTACATGAGCGGCTTCACTGAAGCGTATCCAAGAATGTGGTACCCACAATCAAATGAGCTTCTTTCGGGAAGACCTCTAGGCAATGTCCAGTTTTCCTATTCAAACCAATCAGACACGCTCTTTCTTCAACCCAGATGGCTGGAATCATCATTGTGTATAGATGCTGTCTGCAGACTTTCAACACAACAAGGCCATGATTCATTCATGTTGACAGGAAGTTGCATCAGCACATTTGGATTAAAAACAGTCAGATGTTTCTGATGTACTTTTCTAGAATAATATCAGCACATATGGAAAGCATTCATATACATGCACTTGTCTGATGTTCACACTCTTCAGTCTGAATACTGTAGTTCACATATGTCAAAATGGAACTATTATTTACTTAATTAAATTAACTAATGCTATGTATTGGTTTTAAACTGTTTCATTTAAATGAAAACAAAAATCATTTAAATAAAAGATTGCTTTGGATAAAAGCATCTTGTAAATGTAGTCATATTTTTTTTAAGCTATGAACTTCATTAATGTCCCTGATGGTCAGTAAACCACACTGAATGGAAAGTGAATGTGAAATATGTACTAGTGTACAAATATAGGGACATTTAAAAAGGCCTCATGTAATATCTTAATTGAAAGATACCAAATACTTCCAGCACATTTACATGGTAACTACATTAAAAAATACAGAAATGAACGCAACTCACCATGTGTGTTCAGACTGAGCACTGACATTTCAAAACTAAACTTCCGGTAAAGTATTAAAATTTGGCTGGTTTGTGAACACTGAGTTTCTCCATGTTTTTGCTTCTCACTCTGACCTCCTGTATCCTTTAATCCGGTGTCCCGCCTCCAAACCAATCACAGTGATGAAAATGAACAGGACTTCTAATCAAGTAGCTCCACATTTTTTTATCATGTACATCTTAGACAAAATGAAATGTTGTAATTTATTATTGATATCCCAATTCAGCAGTGTGCATGAACAAACAAGAAGAAATGTAACACATACTTTGCATAAAAATAATTTTGATATGTCGGAATAAGTAAGAGACTGACATATCTGTACACTGGAAGGGCAACACATGCTAACTTCTCCATAACTGGTATGAGTTCAGGTAATGCTACTTATAACATATGAAATTGGATATATTTGGATATATATTTAATTATTATTATTATTATTATTTAATTAGTTTTTTTGTAACGTAATGGAAATGTTGCCAGACGGTGTTTGTGTTTGAGATAGATGGCCTGACTCATATGTGTTTTGGGCTACAGTGTTTACATATTAGTAAATACAGACTGATGTAATACAGTAATTGTGCCTAATTTGTACATGTCGACAAATACTTTCATTTTACTATAGTTTAGCCACCTACTTTTCATGCTGAAGGTAAATTACAAATTTGTTTATTTGATTTACAAAATGCCTGTATTCTTTAATGGCCACGAGACATTATTAGAGAAATTCATCATTGCTTAACCTTTATTTGTTTATTTATTTGTTTAGTGAGAAAAATTGTATGCAATGTGTTGAATTTCCTTTTTCCTAAGTTAGAGAGTTATTTTCCAAATATCACCTGACATTTTACATCAAGCTTCAATGAAATGATTGCTTTGCAGGTTGCACATATTCAATGATGAACCAAAATGCTTGTTTGTGCTCATGAGGGTGAAGATCAATTATTAATTTAGCTTAGCCATGTGTAGTCCAAGTCAGCTGGTGTTTTATCCAGACTGAATTAAACACAGAGGCCACAAACAAGGTCTTGAGACCTTGATATATTTAACTCATTTGAGTGTCCCTGAAAGTAACTAAATGATCCAATTATTTTGTTTTGGTTCCCTTAGATAATGCAGGCAAAAATTCAGTTGGTTTGGCCAAAGCATTTGTGTCACATATGTGGCTATTTCAGTTAAGATCAATGCCAGTATCATGTACTTTTTAAATGGCATTGAAAAGTACAGATAATTCGATTTTGCCTGTTATTTGCTACATTGTGCCCTTGACCCCTTTCATTGGAGGAGTTGACCAGTTTAAGGTCTCTTATAAGAATATTCAATAGGCTAAATCCACCTTGACCCAGACCTTTAACCTCCGTGCATTGGGTGTTGCCATTGACAAAACTAAAAGAAGTTGGTAACTTGGTTTCTTAATTTTATAAGTCTCCATCTTTCATATACTGTATGACTCACACGGATGGCACATGTTTCTTAACAAACAGTGTTGCTAGGGTTTTTTCTTAAAACATTACATCCACAGACTTATGTGTGGTAAACATCAAGCAATAATGATTCCATAGTTATGTCTGATTGGATATTACATTATAATTGTCTAGAACAATCTATTATGAGATGTTAGCCTTTGTTCATAAACAAATACAAAGACATAAAGATTCCTGCAAGGCATTACATTTCACAGACTTACTGTATACACAGGCATTTGGTCATGTCCGCGCACATGCATGTACTTGCACACAATTACATAGTCTTTAACTTTGATCCACTGTTACAAATCCAAATCACTTTGGTGAATTTCAAATATGATTTGAGACATCTTGCTGTGCTGCTGTGAGACATTTATTTCAACATCTGGTTCAGGTTCACCCTTGTAAGCTTTCCTCTCAGATGCTCACAGTATGTTTATTGGGTAGTTTCACTCTGCTGTGGAAACTGAGAACATGACGCAGGTGTTGACAAAAGTTGCAATATGCTGAGGGGGCATAAAACACAACTGAGAGAAAATGAACAAAGCTGGAAAGGCATTTTACATTTACATTTTGATATCAATGAGCTTTCTAGTTTAGATAGTTTAGAGTTCAAATTGGTTTATACAGGAAAGAATTCAAAAAGATTCAGTCATAAAGGAGTGTAAATCACCCCCTTAGCACAGCAACATGTAGCAGAGCTTAAGTGCAGAGACAAAGAGACACATACATACACTGAAATACTAGATCCCCCCCCCCCCCCCCCCCATGAGACAGGGCACAGCAGTCAGCAATGAGTTAACAGAGCCTCAGATGAGTTTTTACCTCTCCATCATCTGCCTGTTGAAATAACAGAAGGATGAGAGGCATTATGAACAGCAGATTAACACCAGTGTAGTTTGCATAGCAGCCCTTTGCTCCTATAATGAGAAATACAGAGATGAAAGAAGAGAGCCACCTGAATGAATCTGAACTAAAGTGACCGGGATCAGCCAGAGGCTTTACCTTTGTCCCTCCTCTTTGTATGCTCTGTTTTGACTAATCAGAACATAAAAGCCATGCAAATATTGTGTGTCTTTTGCATGGACAAGAGAGGTTAAGAAAGGACATGCTAAAAGTCGGAACACTGAACTTTCACATAAAGGGATAGTAAAAAAAAATAAAATAAAAGGAAATGCTGTCTTTACTCACCCTCTTGTCATCCAAAGCTATTATTATTATTATTTTTATTGTTATTATATAGATGATATTTTAATAATGTCTTATAATTTGTTTTTGTTTTGTTTTTCCACTGTTGGCCCTTACGCAAATGTAATATATGTATAAATATTAATTTAAATTAAAATATCATAAGGTAGATATCTGGACCAGACAAATATGCTTGTTTAAATACATTTTTAGACATAAATGTCATATATGTACAGTACAGACCAAAAGTTTGGACACACCTTCTCATTCAAAGAGTTTTCTTTATTTTCATGACTATGAAAATTGTAGAGTCACACTGAAGGCATCAAGGGCTATTTGACCAAGAAGGAGAGTGATGGGGTGCTGTGCCAGATGACCTGGCCTCCACAGTCACCGGACCTGAACCCAATCGAGATGGTTTAGGGGTGAGCTGGATTGCAGACAGAAGGCAAAAGGGCCAACAAGTGCTTAAGCATATCTCGGGGAACTCCTTCAAGACTGTTGGAAGACCATTTCAGGTGACTACCTCTTGAAGCTCATCAAGAGAATGCCAAGAGTTTGCAAAGGAGTAATCAAAGCAAAAGGTGGCTACTTTGAAGAACCTAGAATATGACATATTTTCAGTTGTTTCACACTTTTTTGTTATGTATATAATTCCATATATAATTCCACATGTGTTAATTCATAGTTTTAATGCCTTCAGTGTGAATCTACAATTTTCATAGTCATGAAAATAAAGAAAACTCTTTGAATGAGAAGGTGTGTCCAAACTTTTGGTCTGTACTGTATATCCATACTAAAATATAAAAAGGTATATATAGACATTTATATGTAAAGATAAATTATAATAAAAAAAACATATAAAGATACAGATACACACACACACACACAAACACAGTATGTTGTTTTGTAGATTAGTTGCACATTTAAATAAAATATGTAATGTTGTCATATATGGTGGCTACATATAATATCATAATTTTATCATTCCAAAATTACCATATAGATTTTATAAACATATGTACATTATTGATGTAGTTGTACATTGTTGCTGCTGCTGCTGCTTCAAAAGCAAGTGCAGGAACTTGCTACTGCCAATAAATAAACTAATACAGTGCTGTGAGACATAAAGGCTTTATTAAGTATTTTTTTATTTATTTAAGACATACTGCTGCTGCACGAATGGCATATAAAATAACCTGTAGCAGATCTATACAGGGGGAGCTGGGGAAGGTGGAGGATTTCAGAAAAACTCTGTAAGCATGCTACAAAATGCTCCAGTGAATGCTAACCAGCTATTTAAATGTAAAGCAATATGATAATTGGCTACATAAGTAACATAAACCAATCAGCTTAGTAGTTTAACACTGTGAATATCATCAGTTTGCCTTAATGACCAATTAGCCTGCGCCTAGGCTCTAAAGTTTCATGACAGATCTTATATAATATAACATAATACATATAAGAAGGCATATCTTTATTTTTTTTTACCCAGAAACTGTAAAATTATATTTTGACTTACAGGTAACACATATGGCAATGTCTCTCTTAATATATGGAAATATACAATAAATCATGGAGTATGCTACATATCTGTATATATGCATAAAGACATGTAATGGGGTCCAATGTTGTCTGGACCTCAAAATGTTCAAAACAGCTTCTCTTGTATTCCTTGGGGAAAAGAAAGGCATGCAGGTTTGAAACAACATGACAGTGATGACATTTTGGGATGAGTTGTTTTTTCCTTTAAGGGAGTGAAGGGAAATTGTATGTCCATGTCGCATATGTTACACATAAACCTCATCTATCCACATATTTGCTCTACAGATTTATTTTTTAAATAAAATTGAAAGGAAGCAGTAGTGAGGATGACATGCAGCTCTCCAATCTGGGGTGTCGGGTTCTTCTTTCCCTGCAAATAACGCTCCAATTTTTATCCAAGCTGTCTTGTGATTAGCCACGGTGGTCCAGCCTTGTCACTAAGGAAATGCCCCATGCCACTTCTTGGCATTGCAAATGAGCGTCAGAGTAAGCCAGCTGGCCCTAGATGGCTCAGTCCCCTTCAGTATGAAACAGGAATTTCTGAATGCTAAAAACCTTGGCCTGTTGCATCCCTCTGGCTGTTTTGAGATGGAAGAACTAAAAACTGACTCATTCAGAAGCTATTTGTGTTGAAATCTGAATTAAATGTTAATAGTCCTTAACGTGTTGGCTGAGTTATGGTTGTATGCTGTAACTGTCATTTTAGTTTCAGGTAATAGATATTTACCTGCTTACAGTCATTAAGCTCAGCTTTAAGGACATTGAGCAATAGCTGGCAGTGTTACAGGGAATCTAATTGTAGCTCCACTTACCTGCAGATGAAGTTTAGAGGAGATCTTGCGTCTGTGGCTTGGCGGTGGGTGGTGTCTCTGATCAGATTGATGGATGAGTTGAACTGAAGGGGCAATAGGTTGTGACAGTGTGGCTCGATTGAATTGTCCTTATTGGGCAAAGGGGAACTTTAGGGGGGAAAACAAGGCATATGAGTGACAGGTATGGCCCAGACGCTGTCTGAGGTTACTCTGGGATGGTGTTTGAAAGGAAGTGCAAATCTCATCCACCTTGTTTAAGACAGTGACATCAGTTAACTCACTCAGCTCAGACTTTAAACAAAGCAGGATACTGTTCAATAAACTGGAGACATGATAAAGCAAAATAGCTAAATCCATGATTTATGTATTTCCCCTATATACATAAGACCCTTTTATACAAAATCTGAATGTATATGTCCTAAAATGACATAAATGACAATTACTGAAAGGTAATTTTTCTCTTTTTTTTTTTTTTTTTTTTTTTGGGGGGGGGGGGTAGATTGCTAGTACATAAATATTGTGAAAACAAGCATGTGCATTTTACTGTTATCTGAAAAGCCTTTGAGCCTCAGTGTGGCTGATTATGACTTTAAGACCCAAGCACAGTGAAAGCAGAAATAAATTAAAGGAACAAAATGATATGGACTGTCTGTGAATGTACATGAGGGGAGATGGAGAGAGTGAGAAAGAAAGAGAGAGAGATGGTGGGCGTGCAAAAGATCGATGCTACTCAACCAATTCTGTGTGTGTCTCTTTTAGGTTTTACTCTATCCATCTGTAAAATAAAATATCTTCATGTGCAAAAAAAAAAAAAAAAAAATGGTGAAATCCCCAGTATAACACGCCGCACTTTCATTTCTTTTGACACAGAAGAAAGCCAAGAACCACAACATTAGACAGTGAAAACAGTAGCTCAGTATTGATGGACCTAGGAACTAGCTTTGTATTAAAGACAGAACAGAACATGGTGTCCAGACAAGCTAGGATCACAATTAAAGTGAACCTTCTTCAGCAATGTACTTCTTTCAACATTTCAAATACAATTAGGAGTTAAGAAGTGCAATACTATAGTTGGTGGAGTTTAAAAGAGAGCCCTAAATTTATGATGGACAGTGTCGGATAAACTAATTTTTATTAAATGCTTGCCTGGGGCCAAGACCTAGTTTTCTCAAAGTATAATCAACATCACCTAGAGCTTACAGGAACTAGTTTATTCCATATGTCATTTCAGGGTTATGCTCACAAGACTGACGTACTATAACAACCAAACTGCTGGAAACAATAAAAGAAGACTATCTGTGGGCTATAAGTTAGAGCATGTGTGCTTGTCTGTGATAATATGTCGAAATAATAACATCATTGCAATGCCATCTTGTTTAAATTGAAATAAAACAAAAAGATCCTCTAAAGAATCTCTTATCAGTCACTAATTTGAGAAAAATGTAGCAGAATATTAAAATGATGCTGTGCCAACACCATATTTGTATTGTCAAGTCAGTCCATTTGTTGGAGCATGTTATCATTCTCCTTGTATGCCCTCAGATGTAGTCTCGGGGTATCATGCTTCTTGTGATCAGATTAGTGGGTGACACATGGCCATGGGGCTGGGGAGACTCAATGGCATCCAGTAGACGAACCCCATTGGGCTCAATCCTATTTACTGGATATCACCATAGCAGCAGGAGCCCTCCATATGGTGGCAAAGATTCCCATTTGAGTCTAGCAGCCTGTTTCCTTTCCATTTGCTGCTGCAGCACAGCCACAGCCCCATTCAATTATATCCGCTATACCTGCCAATGTCCTGCACTCATTGCCCAACTGTCTAAAGCAGACCTCACCTATTTAAATTTAAGGACTCTAAGCAGCAAATAGAGACTAATACTTAGCTTGAGTGACAAAGTGAAAATAGATTAAAGGAATTCACTCATGAATGAAATTCTGTCATCAATTACTTACCCTCATGTCGTTCCAATCCATATGACTGGAAAGCAAATTAATCTATTTTAAAGGCTGTTTCAACTGTTTTTTGCAGATACAATTAAAGTCAATGGGGTCCAAAATAACATTGGATTGGACCCTGTTGACTTTGAGTGTATGGACTTCTTCAGAGATTTGGAAGTATTTGAGGGTAAGTAAATGATGACAGAATGTAAAAAAATTTCTGAACTATCCCTTTAATCAGTTTCCCTCCCTCAAAATAAGACTATGACTAACAGTTTATGTTGTGAATTGTTTCTTTCTGAAGTCTTGCTGAATGATGTTACATACACTTGCAATAATTTCAGTGTACAGCCTGTATAAAAGAAACTCTCAAGCTTTAATTGTCTATTTAGGAAGCAAGTGTCGGAGCACGCAGTCATCCGGTAGACAAAGGTTTCTATAGAAGTTCTTTGTGTTCTCTCAAAGAATTCTCTGTCGCTTAAATGACACCACTGAAATCTTTCCTTATTAGCATATATGCCTGAGAGTGAAACTGTCACCCAGCTGCACCAGCAATTAGCCAGTTTCATCATAAAGACTCGTATCAGCAGAAAAAAAGTAATCATTTGCAGTACGGTGAAAGGCCTTCCTCGTGATTTCCTCATTAAATTATTCATAGGGCTTCCTCCTGCTTGTATGTTTTCCATTTAGAATGACAAGGTTCATTACGAAGATGAAGCTCCTGGAATATTTTTGTGTAACTCTTCTTACAGGGTCTTTTCTGATTTTCTGGAACAAAATCACACGCTCAAGTCGTGGACCACAAGTGAGGAAAGAGTGAAAACCTTCAGACTTTACAAAGCAAGATTAAGAGTGAGAAAAACACAACTGTCTGTTTGCTTGTTCACGGTCTTCCCGTACCTCGTCTGATGTGACACGACCTGATAAAGAGCAAGGACCCCATGTTTCCAGAATCTCCTCAGGTAGAAAGGCGGCACCCCACTTGCAACCATATCTGTGGAAAATCTCTTAAAGAAAATAAAGCGAGCTCTCTCTGATGAGCACCTCCAACTGATAAGGTGTCAGATGTATCACTCCATTAGTGTGACTGAGGTCGTTCTGTTTTTCTTTCATTTGAACTCACACCGCAATAGAGTGAGTAATCAGCTCCTCTCTGTGCTCTGCCGAGACCCCCGCCAGGTCTCTGATCCACCAACAGATATCAGTGTCTCGTAATGGATTAAAATAGGGTTAGACAAAATGGATATTATATCAAAGAGTGCATGTGTCTGGATGCTTCTGCATGTGTTTCTGCAGTGAATACCTGATCAAAACAAAAGAGACAGAGTGATAATAGTTCTGAAGTATGTCGGAATCCAAGCCGTGTTTGCTTCAGCTGCTGGGATGTACATTGGCATGGGTGTCTGATTTTATTTACCCAACTGTGCCCCAGCAAGACAGTGCAATTGATATTGGCAGCCATTTGTTTGTGCGAATAAATGATAAAACAATAAAAGACATGTTCATTTTTGTCTTTTTAGGCATATTGAATGGTGGCTTTAGTCTTTTAATGTGTTACTTCAAAACAATGCTGCCACTGTCGTATAATCACTTGTGGGAAGTTAATAAGACAAACTGCATAAATCGTGTCATGGAATCCTCTCGGGAAACCTCGACAGGCTCTCCTCAGATGTAAAATTGTAAGTTCATACATACGATTTTGAAATGGAAAGGCAAAGCAAGACGTTTTCCTTATGTGACGCCTAATTTGTGCCTCAAAGGAACCTGATTAAAAACTGACATGGATCTGATTGCTCTGCCATCCTGAGGTATCACTGCCAACGTTGTCGCTCTGCTTCAGTTTGCTTTTTTTCTATTCCACTCACACCCCCGCCCTTACTTCTCTCTCTCTCTCTCTCTCTCTCTCTCATACACACACACACACACACACACACTTCTTTAAACCAGCTTTGGCTGAAGCTACCGTGTGAGCAGTGAATCCATTACCCGAGCGACAGCTCAATTCAATTATTAGACGGGCTAATAATCTGACTGAATTGATTGTTCACTATATCCCCAGCCAAATGGCTAATGGAGAGAGGATCATGTTTGAGATTTCTTGCCGTATAGACAGGAATAGAGCACATGCTGAATATAACCAGGAGCTGCTCTTAATGAACACCACAACGCTTCCTCAATCTGAGACTGTGGAACCTGAAGTCATAAATACGCCTATTGAAATCTCGTTTTTACCAAACAATCATTATTGTCTTCCTTTATTATAACGGTGTTGCAAAAACAACACCAAAGAGAGAGAATACATTTTTTTTCATCTCATTAAACTCTCCATCTAAACAGAGTGTTTTGCATTTCTCTTGATAGACTCCAAATGGGATCCTGAACAGTGATATTACAACAGTTTTATTTTTCAGCATGATCCACATTCATTTCCCTGCCTCAACCTTAAGCCACAAATGGAAAAGAAGTGGGTCAAATTGCAGTTTCAGTAGAATACCAATTTCAATCAACAATGCACAATGCTAAGAGTAGACATTCCAATTAGCAGGGCAGTAATGGATACCATAATTATAGACCAACCTACAATTAAGCTCTGACATGATGGCCAGAGTAATGGTCTTACAACGTAATGACCTATTTGCAAAATGAGTTTTTGTGAGTCATGTGCTGTTCTCGACAGTGATTTTATGTGTGCAACACCGTATTTAACCTTAAAAATTGTATTACTCTGAAAACATAGTCATCTTTGAAACAGGGGAAACTGGAGAGTTGTAAAACACCTTTACATTCAAAACGCAGCATAGCTTTGAGTACCTTAAAATCGTTATAAAAAACTTGGAACAGGTTTTTATTAAACCATTATTATTGTTATTATTATTATTATTATTATTATTATTATTATTAATATTTATTATTATTATTATTATTATTATTATTATTATTATCATCATCATCATCATTATTATTATTGATTAATTAGGCACTGTACACATATATGGTTAACAGGTGTTTCTGTCAGAGCTGTTACAATTTTTTTGCATCACAGAACAGCTTTAATTTTGTATTGACCAATCAGGTCATAACTTTTCATTTATTTATTTATTTATTTATATTAAATTGATAACATCAAAAGCATTTCACATATTTGCAAAAAAAAAAAAAAAAAACCACCAATAAAAAATAAACTAATAAATTATTTTATTTTATTTATTTATTTACATACTGAATTTAAAAAATGGAAGACATAATTTTATTGTAACAAAAAAATTATAATAATAAAAAAATTAAAAATAATATAAAATTGATTAACAAAATGAATCCACTCATAACTTGCTGTATAGCAGTCTCCGGTCTTTCCTATAGCCATCACGTCAACTAAACAAACAACAGTAAAAGTTCGAGTTTAAAAGAGTCATTGTGGATTCGCAAACGGTCTTTATTAGTTTTATTAGCTCGACTTTGCAAAGAGAATTGTGGCACTTTTACCATTTTTATATTATTTTACTTTATTGAGACGAGTGGGTTTTTCATTCCCCAGTGGGGGCTCAGCTTTCATCCGCCTGTTTTGATTGGAGGAGGATTTTAGAGGCCGGTTTAACAGTTACGTTGGCTGCTCGCTTCAGATGGGACCGCACGACAGGACAGATGAGAAACTGCTTCCATCTGGAAACGCGGGGACAGAAGGAGGGTCGACACGACTCAGTCACCGGCGGTAAGACACACATCCTGCTTGCGTTACATCGCACCGGTCATCATCATCATCATTCCGACTGTTGGAGGAGCAGAGCGAACGTGCGCGCAGAGCAGCTGCACCTGACTGACTGATCGTGGACATACAACAGTCTTCATTTAACAGTTGCCTTCGGTACTTACTTGAAGGAAGAGGGGAGAAAAATAAATACATACATACTAATAAAACAAGCGGCGTTTTATGTTTTGCTTCAATTCTGGGAGAGGACTTTGGCAAGGAGGACCCTGCGTCTGGAGTGCTAACACACTGACTGCTCTTGTTGGATGTTGATTGTTGGTCAGAGAGAAGAAGTGGCAACGTTTAGCCGCTGTTGGGACCATCACTGGACAACTGGTGTCGTCTTTGAAAGTGTTCTGAAGGTAGGAAGTGATGCTGCTGTTTACGACTGAAATGCGCATCATATCAACGCTGGACTGTATTCTGAGGAATGGAGAGGACAGGTCAGCCGTTCACACCAAAGGTTTTCTCCATTCCTCAGCAGTCAGCTCTCTTGCAGTGACTGCACACCTATTGTAAACCGTGCACACTTAGTCTGAAGTAAATGTGAGCGCCCCAGATGACATTCAGAGGAGCGATTTGCTTTCGTGGAGAATTTGCTGAAACATGGAGCTCTTACTTATGGCTCAGCGAGTAGCTCAACTTTTAGTTTTGAGCTGCTCTTCAGATCGTGAGTACGACGTGGTATGCACTGCGTTCCACTGAGGCTAAGCAAATAATAATAATAATAATAATAATAATAAAATCACGTAGTCAAGTTAATAAAATATAGCCTGTGTGTAGTACAGAAATACGCTGTAGTTTTATTTTTAATTGTTACATATTAGCCAATCAGTCTATCAGATTTAATTTTGTGACTTTGGCATTATTATAATGACTGTCGATCATGCACAACTTCCCATGCCGTTTAATAGCCTATAGCCTGATATCCATTATAACGATTCCATCTGGTGCATAGTACAGGATTTGTGTCCCCGGATTGTTCATTTGTTAATTTATTAAACGAGTTAAAAGTTAAATCGATTTTTATTATTATTTTGATAGAAGTAATGGGGTTCACGAGTTTGTGGACTGTAGAAGGGAATGCGAGGCGCCTGTCGCTGGAGTGAATCCACAAGCGCCTCAACATTCACGGTGAGGAATGAAGGAGTCGTGCGGTGGTGAGAGAGCACAACCTCGGGCATAGAAACAGTCATATAGCCTACCCCCCACTGTGAGAATCACACCATGAATCATTACACAAATCTTTTATGAACAATATCAGCTCTGCGTTTCCTCGGTAGGACGCGTAGAACTAGTCAAGACAGTGAACGATTTAGTGAAGTGAAACAATGTGTTTAGATCTAACAGTTAAGGAAAGGCCTTGAAAGCTGGATTTTGTATTTAAAAATTATTAAAAATGACCTTTATTTATTTATTTATATTTTTTTGAAAATCATATTTTGGTCGTAGTTAAGTTATGTTTTTTTAAAATTGTGGTATGTATTTGTCAGATGCAATAGGTAAAAGATGTCTGCTACTTTGTGACAGTTCTCAGATACAGGCCTAAAAAGATACCCACATACACATACATGTATATATATATATATATATATATATATATACATGTATATATATATATATATATATATATATATATATATATATATATATATATATATATATGACCCTGGACCACAAAACCAGTCTTAAGTCGCTGGGGTTTATCTGTAGCACTAGCCAAAAATACATTGTATGGGTCAAAATTACAATATTTTCTTTTATGCAAAAAATCATTAGGATATTAAGTAAAGATCATACTCCATGAAGATATTTTGTACATTTCCTACTGTAAATATATGAAAACTTATTTTTGAAATATTTTATTAGTAATATGCATTGCCCAGAACTTCATTTGGACAACTTTAAAGGTGATTTTCTCTTATGTGTTGTTTTTTTTCTTTTTTTTTTCTTTTTTTTTTTGCACCCTCAGATTTCAAGTAGTTGTATACGGGCAAAATATTGTCCTAGCCTGACAAACCATACATCAATTGAAAGCTTATTTATTCAAATGATGCATAAATCTAAATTTTGAAGAAAAAAAAAACAAAAGAAAAAACAGTATGACTGGTTTTCTGGTCCAGGGTCACAATATATCCTTACCTCAATCCAATACTAATGCATTTGGCATTTAAAATAACATAAAAAAATTATAATAATTAAATAGATAATTGAAATTGATAATTAAAATGGGGCATCACAGAGATAAATGAATGTGTATACACACACACAAACATATATTTATTTATTTACATTATATCCATATCTCAATCCAGTACTAATGCATTTAAAATAACATAATAATAATGACAACAACAATCGTAATATTTGAAGACCACCATGTACGCTCACATGCATTCAATAGAGGGTGCTGTTGTTCTTTTTAGTCATGGCCCAGTTTGCTTACAACAGTTTTGTTTTGAAGGGCCACTCAAAAAGATTGAGCGCCACCGTCTGTGTTGCTCACGCTCCCGAGGGATGCAGAATTCAATCTAGCAGAGGCTCTGGCTAATGCTGTGGCACTTTGTCAGGATTAACATCTTTCTAGTCAGTGACTTCTGTTACCTTTGGTGTCACATTACCACCTTGGAGTTGTGTACAGGGAGAAAAAAATGAAGCCCCGGTATCTTGCTCTTGCATTGTGCTGGGTGCTGCGCTGCTCCAGTCCCACATCACTGCGGGTCGATAGAGGAAGAGACTCAGTCATTTTCAACAAATAAAGGCATTTGTTATGGTGACTGGTGAAGCTTCTCAAAGAGACCTTTTTTTTCTTTTTCTTTTCGTCACATCTGAACAAGGCAGAGAGATCTCTGTGCTGAGATTAATTTTCAATTAAAGAAATAAATACCTCAGCTAGAATATATTTTCAGAGCTCTTCTGATCAGTCCATATCCTGTGAGGGAGCGTTTCATTTCAGCCTTCATTAAAGCCAGTCTTTTGAAAGGCAAAAGCAAAGTTACGATCAGACAAACAGCGCTTTGGCACATCATTTGGCTTTGCTGAAAAAAAAAAAAAAAAAAACGTAAATTAATCTCCACACCTAGGTAAATTCAGTCATGTTGATGCCTGAAGAAATTACTTCTGATTCTGCTGGCTGCCTCCTCGACAGTATGGTCTCATTGTGGTGCTTTCTACTCAGGCGCAGAATAATGATGATTATACCAACAGTTGGACAGGGCCAAGTTGTTCGTGCCAACTGTCTCCAGTGCAGGAATCTCATGCCATCTGTTAGTGACCTTGGAACACAGAAATACAACTGTCTGACTGGTAGCATGGTGCTATAAGAGAACCCTGCACTTTCTAGGGGTCTTTCCTGGTGAATGATTGAAGTGCTTCTTTTGATCTGATAACCAGCTTATACAATGGCCTGCATCTTTAAGTGTTTCTACAAAGATTCATGAAGAGAGTCTACATTTACTGCTCTGAAATTTGGTGGATGAAATGTGGCAACAGGAGAATAAATTGGATGCTTTATTTATTTATATTTTTTTTTTATTCCCCTCAAATAATTATTAATAGTGTATTTGACACAGTGGAGAATTATAGCTTCATTTACACAAAGCAGCCTTCATGCTGAACGTGGTTGTACTAATCACTGCGTGGGTGCGTGGAATACATCCATTCACCCCTATGAAGAGCAATTAGCAAAGCAGAAAATCATACACCCTTTTATATGCTAACTTTTAGAGCAGGGGCTGATTTTCTTTTCTTTCTTTCATTCTTTTAACGCTTTACAAGGCGGTGCAATGACAAACATTATTCATCATTTGTGATCTCACAACTAATGCTGTACAAAAATGTTGAGATGTGGATGACTATTGAATAATACCTGAGGTGATCTTCTTAGTGATACAGAAGTATATGAGCATGAATTGATATGGAAAGTGGCTGCAACGTGCCAGTTGCAGTTTGGTGTTTGTTGTTTTATGAGATTTGGTGTGATATGTGATCTCGCACTAAAATGTTGGCAATCTGAAGCCTGCTGTTCTGAAAATGCATTGGAATATGAATGAAAACACAGGAATGTATTATGAATTTGCTGCCAACATTATGGCATGCAAGATGTACTAGGCTTCACTGTTAATATTCTTCATTTACCCTGGATAGCCTGGAGTGTGACAGGCCAAGTAGATTTTGTCAAAGCGGTTTTGAAATACTTTTTTCTGATGTCAAGTCCACTCTTTGATCTAGCACTATATCATCATACTGCTTTTTTTTAACCTTTGCCTTTGAAGACCATGATGTAACTCACCCTTCTTTCACTGTTGTGTCCTGTATTCTTTTATGGATGACTATACATGGATACTATACCACATATTTTAAAATGATTCAAGTGCACTGCTGTTCTCATGCTTTTATGTTTTTAAATGCATTTAAATGCAGCCAAACATAATGCATATATTAAACAAAATTATGAAACGATGAAAGGTGGCTTTTTTATTTTATTGAGAGATTATCAAGCATGTGGACAGATTTCATTTTTATTTATATGGTATTGCTTCACATGGCTTTACTAATAGTTATAGTACATTTAGGATTGGCATTATTTGTAGCCTATTTTTCTTAATGTATTCAGTCTTATCATTGTTATGAAAATGGACTTTATATAATATTTATATATATTTAAAAAGGCTAATTTTGCCAGTGATATTTTGTCCTGTAGACCCAGTCATTAAAATACTTCTTGAAATAATTTTTGTTGAAATGAACCCAAAATACCAAATCTTGCTGCATTCTCTCAGAGCTGACCTTTAGAAAGAAAGCACTGGTCATAAGTGATGTCTTAGGTGTATGGCCAGTAATAGGCCAGATTCTTCTCTCAGGCTTGTTGGCCGCAGAATAGCAGATCACATTATCCTGAACCTATTTCCACACAGCGCAATTAGACATGAGACACGTAACCTTTTCTTCAATAGTGTATCCTACGACAGAAATGCCACCCCACTTTTCCTCTCAGTTTGAATTCCAGCCGTTATACCACTGATAAAACAGACGTGATGGGTCAGATATTGGAAGCACAGTAAATATTTTATTTTATAAGGATGACAACATGTGGTTGCATGTATATTAGGTCCTTTTTCGCAGTGGGAACCTTTTCATAGTACCAGAACTAATTGTGGAACTACCCACTTTTGGGCATTTTCACACCACCTGAACTGGGTGTGATTTTATTACCTGACTACCATTTTCGAGAACCAAATTAGCTCCTACTCCGGAGCAGGGTCTAACCAGCACAACTGGTACTACCTGTGACGTAAGTAGACATTGATTGGCCAGACGCATTCGAAAACGCCCTCACTCGCCATGATTTAAAATGGCATGTAAACATACTGTAAACATTGTATCAAATTATGTCACAAGTATGATGAACAGCGATAGATGAACGGACACTGAAGTGCAGGCAAATATAGCACTGCCTGTTGTCGTTGGAGATTCTTAAGCTGCCTTTCCGTTCTTTCAATCACTTTACGAATACGTCGACATTCCATCTCCATTATTGTGAAACCTGCGAGACAAAACAAAACACAGCTCCGATCACAGCGTCCTCCATCCTCCTGTTGTTAACGTTGTTCCTCTTTGTTAGCGTTGTTGAACGCCGCGCATAAATGACATCGCTGTCGACTGGATTACGTCACGTCCTAGTACACACTGTCGGTGCGAGTGCAGCCCTTTAAATGGTACCGGAAATAGTTCGCGCAAAATTGTCCCTGTACTTTAGTACTGTACATTTAGTTCTCGAACTAAAGCAGTGCAAAAGGCCCCATTGTTATTTATGCACTAGTTCCTGCCATTTCATGAATTCCTGTTAGTAAACAAGTATGCTTATCTGTGAGTCCAGATACCAGCCATGTGGTTAGTGTTGCTGAGGTTTTTCACAGGTTTGCAACTCTTCCGTTTTGGAGTGAGACAGTGGTGGGAGGATGAACTGATCTGCAATGACACGCTCCATTACTCCTTCTTTGCATTTGCAATAAAGCTAATTGTTGGGTTTCCCCTGTTTAAGCCCAGCATAGCCATAATGCACAATAACACTAATATTCAAGACACTGAAGACAAGGCGTGCAGGCTGTGTTTCTTGTAGACCAATCAGAAACAGCACCCCTGCAATTGGATCTCAAATACCCCCTCCTTTTCCTCCTGAAAGTGAACTAACATCTTTTAATTTACAGATCACCCATAGCCCACAATCAGAGCGTTAAGTGCTCTGGATTCATTATCTGGTGGCATATGGTGACACATTTGCATGATACGCTAATACTTACTCAAGATCTCTTCATGTTGTCCTTCACTGTGCTATTGGCAATGTACAATTTGGTGCAATTAAACTTTTACCGGAGATGTATACTCTTTGTTCTTTTGTCTAATTAAGTCTTTGAACATAATGAAACAATAGGGAAGAACACACCTTGAATCACAACCTGATCGTTGTAATTTTGCTCTACGTGTTTTGGAGGGTTGTCTCTGAAAGCATGGGGTGCGTAAATACCTACGTTATTCTGTCTTTAAATATTTATTTGCTGCTTCACCAGCCCAGAATTTACCAGATCAAAAGGAAAAAGACAGAGAAAACCAGTCATGATGACAGCGGCTAATGCTTGGTAATTGTCTCTTAGCTAGTTGTCTCTTGCGGTTTGTAAGCGATGTGCCATCACCCAAGCTTTCATAGCAATGTTCAAGTAGCTTATTGTTTCCTACTTAATGGTAATGAATATTACTGCAGATTGTTGATATGCAGAAACAAAATAATGAAAGGGAAATCTCTTAAAATTAGCTCACTTTAAGACATGAGGCATGAAATTGGATTTTAAGTTTGCTGTAGAGAAAGAAAGACGAAGAGAGGGAGGAAAAGTGCATTGCTGTTCTCACAGTTCAATGCATCCCTTATTGCTTGCTGTCCTTTTACTCTGTTGTAATTCTTCAGAGCTGCTGCCTCACCTGTTCTCAATATTTAATGTGGTGGAGGGTCTTTTGGGCTTGTAATGAAGTGGAGGTCAAGAGCTTCCTCCAGCTTCTTTCCTCCAAACTGGCCCTGTAAATGTCAGACGGCTGTGAGAAAAAGAGTCTGAACTTTCCCCCGTCTATCTCAGTCAGTCATCTCTTATTTTTCTTCATCACTGCCCACTCTTTTGCTCCCTCCAACCTTCATCAGAATTCATCTCAGAGCTCTGGCCTCCACTCAACCATAATCTGAGCTTTTTCCATGTTATATTACCACCTCATCAGACTTTTTTTCTGTCACTCATCTCCCCTCTTTTCCCTTATCTGATGAAAGACTGAGAAAATCCACCAAAACAAAATGAATTTGACACATATGATGTGTATGGTTATGGATGCTGCATAAACATAACTTTTTGTTTTGTATATATATATATACAGAGGACATAGTCATTTCTTTTGGCAGAGATGGAAAAAGACGTAACTCATCACCTCCTGCACTTAGCACTTTTGTGCGGCCCTGGGCATTTTGGTGGCCTTGATAAAATATTCATCCCTTTTAATCCCTAAGCTGACAAAATGGTGTGTGAAGAATCAGGCTATGTTCCATTCCACTGAAAATCTGATGGGCATCCTTCTCTAAAGAACTGGCCACAATGCTAGCGTTTGGCGGGTTCACTTAGAGAAAACAAGAGGTCCAAATCTAGGAGCACTGGGGCTTTGTCAACAGTGAATAACAAGCAGGCCAATTACAACTCAGTTACCAAAAGAACAGGGGAAAAGGCTGCGAGGAACAACAACTCCCAAACGGTGAGAGAAAACTAGGTTTATGGAACAGATGATGTGAAAGATAAAAGAATTTGTTGAATAACCTGGTGGGCCAATATTTCAGGCGAGGGATACAGATAAAGGCTTCCAATTTTTGTGTTTATACATAATAAGAAGAATAAACTGAGCTTGCACTACGGGGACTTTAACAAGTACGACACTGATATCCTTCTGTAGTCCTTGTCATTCACAGCCATGTATCCACAATCTCCAAGGCCTCAAATTAACTTCTGGATGGAAATCTGTCTCGAATGAATTATGATGCTAAAATAATCCTGGGGATTCTTAATCAGTAATTTTGTTTACTTTAGCCAATCGCAGGGCCCCAGATCCATGCTGTGATGTGGCCCTTTCTCTGCCAGGATCTGAGGACTTGAAAAGATATGTAAATTATATTATTTTCTTTATTACACCTCTTAGTTTTTCAAGGAATTATAATGGGACAAGATGCATGATTGATTACATGTATTTAGCTAAATTTAACTATCTGAAGAGCTCATTTCCTCAGAGGGAAATTGCAGCTAAATCAATAAGGATGAATAATATTTTCTTTATTTTTTCTTTTTTATGAAAGAAAGAAAGAAAGAAAGAAAGAAAGAAAGAAAGAAAGAAACTCAGTTAGTTTGGAACATCTGGTGTTTTATAATGTATATTCTTTTGACTTGATATGCTAATGAAATTTTTAGACAAAAGAGAAAAAGCACTCAAAAGAGTAGAGGGACAGTCCCAGCACATGTTCTCGGATCCTGGTTTCCCTTCCTATTGACATTTTAAAGACATTCAGTCAATCCATCTCTCCAAATGTTATTTGTGTCATTTTCGTTTTTAACCCTGAGATCAACAAAAATAGCATGGAATGAGTGAATAATTTATTTAGTTCTGCTTCTAGTGGCTGGGTTAATGGGAAGCGGTTTGGTCACAAACGCATACATTTGTAAATGAGGCAGATAAACCTTTGGGTAGACAAGAAGCGTTTTGTTTGACACAGGAATTCTGTTGTTGGCTGTTTTGGTTGTCAAGTGCTCTGGGAAGGCAGGATGTGTACTGGGCCTACAATGGGCCTTTCAGCTAAGCATCTCAAATGCATGGCGACGCTGTCCCGCCTCCTTTCACACTGCCCTAATCTCTTTATCAGGCAGTCACAATGGCGGATTCAGTCTTAAGCCTTGCCGGCGAGATCTTAGAGACCAGGAGGCAGATGCTTCAAAACTGACCACCGTCTAACCTCAATCAAGTTTTCACAAGTGCTCAAGGGTTATAGACATATTGAGAAACTATTTGCATGATGTTACTAAATCAGTTCTAGGATTAGGATTGTTTTTCTTTTTGTACACAGTCGCTTTTTGAAATATGTTGTCAGTTTATATGAAAATCTTCAGTGACATATTTTCTCAATTTTGGACTTTGAACTCAATCAGTGTGGATTCCTTTGTTGTTTTCTGCTAAATCAATGCTAGGAATGATTTATTTTTTTCTACATGACAACATATATACAGATATACTCAATACTTTTGAATAAACATTAATGACACTGAACAATAATTCTCAGCATGCAAGATAATCTATCCTGGTTTTCTGTAAATGTTGTCTTCATCATTCAGTTTGAACATTTAAAATGGGGCTACAGCAAATATTAAGGTTTATTACCATTTGAAAAAAAACACAATAAAGAAATCGACTGCATGTTTAAACAAGATTGCTTTAGTAGGATATGGTTCTCTTTGTGTAACTTTATAAATGATAATAGACATATTTGGACCTTTTGTTGATTTCTGGTCATTTTAAACTTATTTTGTAAAATAAATATAATTTTATTGGATTGCACAACACATTTTAATATATTTGATTGATACTTTTGTATGTTTTGTCTGTAAAATGAACTAAAAATATATTGAATAATCAAATGAAATATATTATAGATTTCAAAGAAAAGAGAATAATGTGGGGGAGAAAAAGACCACAAAAGCAGAATGCACCACTATAGTAGTGTCTGTTCCTCCATCCAGCACCTCATTTTTGTTTAGTGCCTGTCAATGAAGGTTTGCATCAGTAAACTCATTCACACTCTTGGATCCAGCACCCTCGGGAATCCACTAGCCTTGCAGTGCTAACTCTGTAGCGTGGACTTTGCCGTTCTATTTGCAGGCTGTTTGTCTTTGGTGCAACAGCTTTTCCATTGCTTATATCCTCTCTGAATCATTCTTCGCTCTCGCATTAAGAAGGCATTTTAGGTCTGGCTGGATCACTGTAATGCCAAAATGCACTTAATTTCACACCTCTGTAAATTCTGTTGTGTCAGGAAGGCTCGTTTTAGACCTCTTTCTGTCACGGACAAGCTCTGTAGTAAATAGTTTGGGGCCTCAGGGACTCGTCCAGCCTGAGGTTTTAATTGTTATAATTTAATGCAGGGGTGTCCACATCCTGTTGACCCCTGTTTGCTGGGTTTTGTAGGTTACTGTAAGGCAGAAATTATTTCCAGCTGCCTGACATTGTGGGTGGCCCATGGGTGGACAGTATTTTAAGAAAAGCAGCCGCTTCCCTTTCTAATTAGGCTGTTAAACATTAGCACTACAACTGTTGGAGGAGAAGGCTGTAATGGCCTTTTCAGTAAGAACGGTAAAGGGCTGTACACTGCCTGTCACTTCCACAAGGACACAGGGCTCGTGAAGGCCAGCAAGGCGTTCATTAACATGACACTTAGGCTGCCATTGTAAAACCCAAATGGCTTGTAATGGAGAAGCCCGGCCCCTGCTGAGAGACCAGGACAGTGCGGTGTATGGGGGCCCTAAACTAGACCACCATCCATACAAATCAACCCACCACTCTCACGAAGAGCAAACAAGCTGTACCTCCTTCGACTGTCATGTAAAACACTGTCTTTCATTTTATGCCAGAAAGACCAGTTCACATCCGCACAGGCGCTTTCTTCTTTTGCCATTTGCCCATTTGCCTTCTGTATTCACCTTTTACCCCACAACAAACCATCTTTTCTTTGATACCCACTCGTGTGATTGTTGACCTGACAGCTGTCTGTGTTTGAATGGCTCTCCTTGGTAACATTCGAGAATGCTCCGATGAAAGTGCAAAAGCAGTGACTGTGCTGCCTAGAGAGTATAAAACCATTGCTTATGAATTGCATCATACACTCCTCAACGTTATGTCACTTGTTACATACGTGTTAAAGTAACTTGACTCTGAGTTACTTTATTTCTTCATGCTGCTTCTGAAATCTGAGCTTTGAGCAGAACAGTTACTGCTGATATTTAAGAGTGAAAGGTTTTGTTTAGAACTGGTGTTAAGATCAATCCGAGATGATCAGAAGTGGTTATGTGTCAATGATAAACACAGTCCAGAAGATTTTGGGATCTGATCACCCATTCTGAGGTGCATGGACCACATCCCATTTGAAGTGTAAACGCTAATCTGTCCTGAAGCGACCCAGATGGTTAACTGCTAAAATAAGTTTTTTTTAAAACACTGCTGTGATTAAAATTGATTTAAATTGTATCTTAAGTTGTGTATGTGGTATAATGTTTAGGTATTAAGGGAGAAAACATTTAGGAAAAACATTATTATTATTATTATTATTATTATTATTTCCCTTTTAGATTGTAAATTATTGATAATAATAATACAAACCTTCCCTGTTTGTTTGTTTGTTTGTATGAATGGATGTTATTTTGTTAATCTAAAGACAATAAAAAGTTAATCACAAAAAAAAGAAAAAAAAAAACATTATTGTAATACATTCAAAACACCTTAATGAAACACACACACACAAATATATATATATATATATTTACTGCTTTTTATTTTAGTTTTTTTCTTCCATGTGCAATGTGCAATGTGTATTGCCAACCTCTTTCCAGTGAGCACCTGTGTAAGGAATTTATAAATGCAGGTGGTGAAGAAGGCAGGCAGATGCTATCATTTATCACAACCCTTCTGTATGCAAGCAAAGCAAATCCTGAGGCTAAGAACAGAGAGAGAGGGGCGGAAAAGAGAGCGATTTCCATGCCTGTTGAGGCCACACTGACAGATATAGTTGCCTCTGAGATTAAATCAAATTCACAATGAACACATCTGATACTAACACAAAGCTCGGCGAGAGCTTTGTTATTAACATTGTTATTCATTTCCCATCCAGCCAAGATAGAAAACATTATTGCTTGGACGTAGGGTGCCCGGTGGATCATTATGGGTCAGTGCAGGTGTCCCTGGAAATCTTGTTGGGTAGCTATTCACACTGAGGTGCTAAGACCCACTCGGACCATTTTCCCCTTGGTCTCCGTCGTCAGTATGCAGCAAACACAGTCGCTCAGTCCCTACATCGGAGGTGGCTTTTCAATTACTGAGCGAGGCTGCGGGGGAAAGGCGCTTGACAAAGGCCATGACATAAACCATTTATAGTGCGGCTCCATCATGGCCCCAATGCCAAACCGGGCTGGACGGTTCATTTAAAAGAGAAATTAATCACACATGGTTTCAGGCACACAATAACAGATTATGACTGGCTAGTGGCACCTCACTGAGTCCAGGGATAAAATTTTAAAAAGACAATTAAATCTGTGGAGATATGCAATGGGGTTTGTTGAATTGTAGGCCTGCGATTTTAGCTTATTTCCGAACTGCTGCTGAACATAGACTTTGTATCAAAAAGAGGGAGAGAGGAGAATAAAACTGCATAAATATATATTTAGTTTTATTAAGTAACTAGCTAAAGGTAGTGATGCTACAAACTACATTTCTCAGTAATATGATCATAGTTCAGTTCTTTTCAAAACACTAACAAAGAACTTTTTCCACTGAGTGTAGAAAAAGAAAATGTATTTTTCATCATATTTTATTATGCCTGCAGATGAATGAGCTGAGGCAATACTCAGAAAAGCTCTGTCTCCTGTTGCATGTGTTGTGTTCAACTGATTCGCTAAAAACTATACTTCTCTTTTTCACAGTTAAATCAGTGATCAAATAAATGATTTTAACCACTATTTTAAACCTGCTGTATAAATTGTTTTCTGCTTTTATTCATAATTAAATTAGTTAAGTACCACGGTAAAAAAAAAAAAAAATTAAATAAAAAATAATAATAATATTTATATATAATTATATATATCAGCATACTTTTTTCATCATGAGAAGAATAAGAAATGGTTCTTGAACAACAACAGTAATATATCTTCTTGTTAATACATTTATTTTTCTTAATAAAAAGGGTATCTATGTTAAATTCTAACTTTGTAGTCTAGTTAAAAGTTGCTTCCCCGATAGTGTCTTATATTTTAAGTTACAAACAATGAGTGTTCAGTGTAATATATGATCTCATTATCACTTCTTACTGTAATATGGAAGGTTACTGTGTCTATACAGTCAGAGGATGAGAGTCTAGGCTCACTTTCACTGAACCACTGGAATAATTCATTTTCATGAGTTATTCCATATTGTAGTCTGCTTAATAAATGATTGTGGAAACTATGAGACATCGGAAAAGAAATCCACTCAAAGACCAAATTGAATATAAGAGAAGCCGCGACAGAAAAAAGATTCTGGGCAAAAATGGCCAAGAAGCTGTTGAATCCAGCATACCACTACTAATCAAGCATGATGGAGACTGTAAGCATAAGGAACAGAAACCTTTATAATGCTGGAAATGACAGATTTAGTCATTAGCCACAGTATGGAGCACACATTGGGAGTTACATCTGCCTCTCCCCCGTGAGTGAGGGGTGTGAGCGTGGTTTGAGAGCCACTGCCTTGATGAATGAGACTCAACTGCTGCCGATTAATGGAGCGTCCATGAGTGGGTGAGATACAGAAGCCAGATCGTCCTCTAAAAATCTCCCTCTCAGCAGCCCTTACCGCATCCTTTTTCCGTGACTCTTTCCACTTTTGTTGCCTTTTAAAGTGGTGTTTATTGATAATTCAAACTTATTGATTTCATTCTCGTTTTTTATCATCGCACTCACAGAAGGCTGTGGAGGAATCCCGTCCACTTCAGGCTTGTCAGATTCACATCAGGATGCATTTAGTATTCACGAACACAGGCCAGAGCCTCTATTAATTTGGCGGGCGACAGTGGGTGTATGTCAGCGGCCCTACCTCACCTCTGGCTACTGCGCCCTGAGGTAATGGCTATTTAAAAGGAGGTGACGATTATAATGGAAGGGTTTTTTTTCTTTGTACCCCCTCCTGAATGGCTGCAGACTGTGATTCACGTCACTTGATATTCATTGGAGGCTGTCACAGCGCATGCAGCTCAGGGCCTACTCTTATCAAGATAACCATTCAGCTGCTCACAGCTTTTGAGCGCTGAAAGAACTAGAGCAAAATAAATAAATAACTCGGTAAATAAATAAACAAGTGCATTCTGTAGGTCACTTTCCAATGACAACAGCCAAGGAACGAAGAAAAATAATATGTTCTTATCATGTTTCTTTCATTTAGCTCCCAGCACCCATAATGCACCACCTTGCATGAGAGTTCAAGTTCTAATTAATCACAAGGTTTATATTGACTGCTAAATTGTGATCCCGAAAACTTCAGGAATTAAAAAAAGGTGCCAGACTTCCTTCAGGCTTATCTCATTACTAATGTTAATTTTGTATTGGAGACAGACAGTTTTTCAAGCGTCCTTTACTTATCTCTCAGCCTATCTAAATATTGGTTTATCTCCCATGTATCGCTGGGCTCGTCTTTTCTATTAATGATGATTTTATCAGAATGCACCTCGGCTATGCAAACAGGGCATCGATGTTGTGCAGGCACAAAGCGCCATTTAATAGCAATTTATAATTTCCACGGCTTGTTCTTCAGCTCTCTTCATTTCTAAAGATTTCTGTAAATAGATTACTACAATCAAATATGCTGCTGCACAAATCCTATTAGAAAGCAGCAGGGTGGAGAAAATCATTTGCAGTTTGATGTGAAGAACTATAGACAAATAATACAAACCTAATGATTTACAAAATTAGGGTCAGATAGGTGGAACTGCAATACTTCGATGAGCATACTGGTAGAAACATTGCTTTTTTATCAGATATACTCAACAGCAAATCTGACACCGGTCCCGCAGAGGCTAAATGAATGTTGAAAGCATATTGAATTTCCCCCGATTGCGGGTTTTCAAACAGGTAATAGGATGCACTAGGAGCCTCTTTTTCAAAATAAATGACAGTCAAGGAGGAAAAGTGGAGTGATTTAATTTGGCCTTGAGTCAGGTGATCGCCAGCAATAGAGGGTCACTGACCTTTTTCAGGGGAAATAAAGGACAGTCATTCTGAGCCACATCTAATAATATGTGGAATACATATTCAAGAGCTTATCCATAAACATCACCCTCGAGAGAGAAGTGGTGCCAGGAATATCAGCGTTCCATTGACCCATGCTTTCCTTAAGCTTCTGTGGCTCTCCACTTTTACATATATTACCAATGCAGTCACAGTTTGTGATTTGTTTTCTTTTTTCTTTTTTTTTTTGACCTGTTGTTGTCGTCGTCACACACACAGACACATACAGACAAATAAAGCCTGTAAGCGCCTCCTCACAGAGAGGGTGGTTTCGATGCTGGTTTTGATGATGCTTCGAGTTGGAGGCTTCAGGGACAAAGTCATTACTTGAGCTGCACCCTCATTTGAGGTTCCTCTTGGGGAGGGAAAAAAATGGCCTGGAAAATAAATGAAAAACCAGAATAGAAGACTAGCTGTGAAAAGAGGATAGCCATTCATCAGCCACTCACTTCACGCCACTGTTGTCTTCCATACATGAAGCAGAAAAGCACTGTTGCTAGAATATGGCTTGACTTTGAAAATGTCTTCTTACCATCAGTTCAATAGAGGCGAGCCACACAGTTAGAGAAGGTGACCTCGCCATCTGACTCTTTTTCTCTCCGTTATTGAATCTCTGATGTTGTCGTCTCTGAGATGTTAATAAAACAATGTTATTTGGTTACTAAATGAACTGTGTCCATTTTCCCCACAGAAAAGCAGATGAAAGCAAGTTTTCTTTCTTTCTTCTCTCTCTCTCACTGTCTCATACACACTCACACACATACACACACACACACACACACACAAATTCACATAAGCATCCTATCAGAAGCACTGGGTTTTGATTGTTCTTCATATCTGTAGGAGATTTGACGGCAGTTATTGGTTTTTGTGCTGTCTGTGTTGGGCGTCATGCATGGTGTTTGAGGATGCTTATTTATGCAGTTTGTTCCCCCTGTCTGGTTTGAAGTGCTGGAAATCAGGCCCAGATGGTGTTGTTAGGATGCTAGAACTATAGATGAGTGTTCCGTCACTTCACAAATCCTTTAAGGTTGCTTTTTATTGCGCCGCTTTGATCGTATTTTGAATTGTATATTCTCTCACGGTGCCATCCACTTGTTGTGTTTTGTTCCCAGGGACATTTCTGGTCATTGCTATTCAGAACAGACAGTTTTCAAACAGTTGTAATTGGACACCGATAATAAATAATGAAACAAAATATGTAATATTCACAAAGACATTGAAAATTCAAAGGGAGAAGGGGGAGGGGGAGTAACATTGGGCCCATCTCAAATCTATTTGCTATTTCCTCATAGTTCCTGAAAACACACAGCTTTGAACATGAGTAATTTAGTTCTCCCTTACATCTCTGCCACAAATAATAGTAGTGTCTGGCAGGATGCTCCGTCACGTGTGGCTCCACAGAGCTGTGACCTGTATATTTACCCTGTAAACAAGTCTAATCTGTCCACCCGTGCTCCATGTTTGCCCAAACCCAATTTCATCCTTTGTCCTGATTCGCTGAGGTTGGGCTGTACCACACAAGATATTTTACATTAAAAATGGAGCACATTCATACAAAACAAAAACAGAGATGTCAGATGCACAAACACACACACACACAACTTTGCTTATACCTCTACTTGAAATGTAACCTCAGTTATTTTTTGACAGGTCTTCATGTTTATGTGAAGTAACGTTGGAGCATTTTCTTTTTTTTTTAAGCAGACGACTGTTCGGAGGTCCTACTCACTGTAATTACGAGGATAACTTGCTCTGCCAGGTTTCACGACTAGGCTGTTAATTACCCTTCTCATGCCTTAAGATTTGCAGTCTTGCAGCTGGGGAACAGCAAAACTCAATGGGCTGTGATTGGATATATGTACTGGCAGATTCCTTTCTACTTACATTTGCAAGTCTAGACAAACATCTTAATCAAAGCTTTAGAGATATGCGTCCAAATCTGACTTTTTATTCCAAATGAGTTGACTAATAAAAACAACATTTCATTTCGACTCTACATGTGGTAACATGTAGAGATTTAAAAACACAAAAATAAAATAATGGTCCAGCCTGAAGGGTTTTCAAAGTATGGAATCAGTGGATGCAAGTGTATCCATAAATATTTAATACACAAAATAAATAAATTAAAGTGCATAGTTAAAATGGTACTGTTACATTCTGGTTTGAAAAAAAAGGTGGGTCAGAAATCACACATTTTATTCTATTGATCTTTGTAATTTTCTGTGCCTCTTCAGGTTTATACATTAATGTATACAACATTCAGTTATAAAAAAATAAGGTAAAAAAATATAAATAAATAAATAAATTGTGGTAAAAAAAAAAAAAAAAAAAAACACCCCTTTTAATAGAATGTACATTTTTTATATAATGTAAATATTTTCCAGGTACGATTTGACAAATATTTATAATATTATTATTTTATTTATTTAATTGGTTCTTGGCCACGTCCATATATGGCTGCTTTTATATTTCAAGAAGGGGGTCCCTCGCAAGAGCATCATACATGGGGGGTTTGTGGAATCACCACATTTGAAAACCCTAGGTTTAGTCAACAACCAATTAACGAAACCAGCCTAATTATATAGTCGATTGGTCATCTAGTCATTCAGGGAACCCACCAACAAGTCAATTTTAAAAATACATGCACATCCCTAGTCTGAATTAGATTTGAGACAAAGCGTCTGCTTTCTGTATTAGTTAGGCCAGTCATATTTCCTGACAGTTTCTATATCTTTTTAATTCAAACTCCCCTGTGCCCTTTCTCCAATACTCCCCGCTGAGACCATTTCTCATTTTCTCTCATTACTGTACAGAATCAGCGGCCATCATTGATATTCAGAGGGTTCAGAGAAGTGACTGTGAGTCTGCCTCCTAGTTACCAAAGTTGATTTCATGCTAGTGTAGCACTAAATGTAATTCAATATGTCACCAGGAGCCATTTGTGGCCCAGAGCATAAAGCATTTAATAGTTTAACCTTTCTTCATCTTCAACCAGTGTTCTAGCATGTAGAGATGTGTAAAGATGAAGGCTATAGTGAGTTTCTCTCAATACTTCCCTTTCTATAATTGGCTGAAAGACTGAGGGTTTCTTCAGTTTGTCATAACAAGCACTTAGTGTGTGATGTATTTGTCAGAAAGGTTTTGCAGAACAAACTCAGCTGTGAAAAGTAGCAGCACCTGAATGTACAGCTCTGTGAAAGAGAAGTTTTTTTATTTATTTATTTATTTATTATCATTTATGTTTTTTTCTTTTCTCAAAAAAAAAGAAAGAAAGAAAAATGTGCAATGTAACTGCATTTCAGAACATTTATATTTACGTTGCTTCTGACGTGTTTTGTGACTCTTTCAAAGTAAAATGTCCAATGAGTGCCATTAAAAGAGCATTCAATATTAACCAAAACAGATGAATTTGGCAATATTTTATCATATTGGTTGGTTTGAAAATAAATGTCGGAAGTACTTTGCTCTACCAGTTGAGTTTACTACATTAAAAAGCCATAGCTATATGAAGCTGCTGATGCAAACATCAAATTTATCAGGTTAGTTTACAAATCACATACTATAGTAATAATGTTTCGAGGTTATAGCATTGTATTGTTCTTTATTAGTCAGTAATCTGCCCCTGTAATCATAATTAGTGTGAAAATAAATAATGTTTCACTATCACTTGTGTTCATCTCAGCTGGAAACAGAAGTGAATTGGAAAAACCTAAACACAAGACTTTACAAATATGATCCTAAATTGCACATACTTAGCAACCTGACCCACACCACAATGATCCCCCTGGTCCTGTTAGGCACAGCACTTACAAATATACGACTTGCTTTTTTATAGGCTTGAAAGGCAAACCCATTCATTCAATGTAATGATTTTTTCTGCATGAGTTGCCAGGATAGAATATACTTTATTGTTTTTTTTTTATTATTATTATTTATTTATTTATTTTTTACAGCATGACCTTCGTGAATCAGTCATCCACAGTGGAACACCCCCCCCCTAAAAAAAAAGGATTTACACACATGCATTCTGTGGTATTTAACCCTTAAAGACCTAGAACATTTTTGGGGCGCCTGAAACACCTGCACTTTTCTTTGTTTTTCAGACCTATTCTAGCAGTCAGCATCAAGTGCCATATATCATTATAAACAGGAGGACTTACAGTTTAAGTTTAACTAATTCAAAGTCTCAATTTTACTTTACAGAATTTTAAGAAAAATGCAAGCAACAGTTGGGTGTTTTTTACTGTGTACTCAAACAGAAACTCCTAAAGTTTGGATATTTTTCTTTAGAAAGTTGTGTCTGGGTATTTTACACTTCCAAATAAAATTGTGTTTAGATATATCATTCCCCAAGCAAATTTTAGCCATTTATTTCAATATTGTTATCTGCGCTTTTAAGTAAAAAAAAAAAAAAAAACAGGCCTATTTCGTTAACTAACAATAGAGATGTGTCCAAAAACATTTTAATGAGTAAAGAAAATGGAAAGAGTGTTATTTGATAACAAAACCAAACAAAACAAGTTTTTTTTCTTTTTCTGAGAAATATATTTTCAATCTGAGTATGAACTATAAACATAAACTATGCAGCATAGGCTATAGTAAAACAATTGCACAAATTGTCTTCAACAAAACAGTGCTGCAAATGATTCACAAACTACACAAAATGAGTGAGAAATTGCAACAGAAAAAAACAGTGCAAACTATCTTTTTGAATTATCTTTTATTTTGCATAATTATTTTATTATAAAAGACATAATGTAAATGAGAGATCCGACGACTGTAATATGTGTCAGAATCGATTTTACCGGGACATTGCCTAGCGACCCAGTCCCTGGCGATTCCAGTGCTTTATCAGATATGTACCACTGTTTCATCCTTGGTTTTGATTTATTTTATGTCAAAGTTCTCTGTCGTGTTTTTTTTTTTTTTGTACTTTTTCAGAGTTTTCTCATGCAAATGTGTTATTTTGTGTTCGTATCCATGCACTCGCGACAGACTTCACTTTCAATTTGTGTTCGTTCATAGTTCAAAAGCAATATGTTGAGTAGTAGTTCAAATGACTACTTATTGGTTGAATATGGTACAGTTTGAACCAATCTGGGCTCGGGGGTGAGACTACGCGTCAACAATCATTTCTGTTTGGTTCAGAGGAACGAAAGCATCGGTTTCTTCTGACGAATCAATGTTGTCAAAATGTGATGACGTAATCACGTGCACTACGGCGCCTCTGAATATCCAGCTCTGCTTTACATCACTTTTTAAAGCATTCAGATTGGATTAGCGGTTCAAAAGTTATTAAACATTAAAAAACAACAGTTATTGTTAGCCGCGGGCGGCTATATCGGTCTTTGAGGGTTAAGAGATAGCTGCTTCCATTACATGACTGACGTTTTCCTCGGTGTGCTCTCACTCTCATATTGTTGTCTTCTTTTCATAGTCTGGATTTTTTTGGCTGGATTTTGGAATGTTTTTAGTGCAGATATTGCATCTGGTTTCTTTTATGTTTATTTATTTATTTTCTTAATTTGCTGATATGAATGCTAGGATATGAATTTCAAATGGTCTGTAACTTAAAAAATAAAATAAAAATAAAACTTTTATGCATAACAATGATTTGTCATACATTTGATGTTAGCATGGCCTACATTTTGATTCAGTTTTCCCCATGCGTCTGGTAGGGTGTAGCTGTTGATTGAATTATTTTGACTGATTGATGTGTGATGCATGTAAATGTCAGGTGGTTAAAGAATGCACATCCTCAAACCAGCGTTCAGAAAATGACTCATGTGGGTAAGCAAGCGTTCCCCTTCCATTATTTCACTGCATCAAGATGTGACAGCTCTCATCGCATTTGAGGTGCGCACTCTCATAGAGCAACTTGCATTAATGAGCACTAACTTGTTGTTTTAGCAACCTTGCAGTTTTATGAAACTTTTTGCTAGAGCATGCTCTAGAAATAATGCATGGTATGAATTTGATCTTGACTTGTAGCTTGGCTTTGCCATATGTCATGATTGACAGCAGACACTAATCCTGTCCTGTCTACAACGTGAGAAAAAAAAATGCCTGATTTAAGCAAATGCCCTGGGAGTTGGATGCTAATGTCAACATTTGCAGCAGTTAGCCCCCCTCCGAGCCTTAACCCCTGACCCTGGCCCTGGCGTAGGATAAATCAGCGCGCTGGTGACATTTATGGAGGAGTGCAGATGATAACGAATCTGTTGTCTTTAACCATTGACCAAAGGATCAGTCATCAAAACAAAACACTTAGCCTTCTGGATTTTAAACAGAGATTATAAATTTAATACAAGCCATGCAGGTTAAACTACTAGATTTATTGTCTTGTTGCCATGGTAGAAGACAGATTTTCTCTCAACTAGTTTGTGGTTTATTACTAATAGATAAGAAGCCTCCCAACCATCCAATTCTTCCCCCTAGAAGGATTTTCCTGGATTTTGATGTGTCACTGGTGTTTTTCAGACCCACTGGAACTATTGATTGTAAGCAATAGTTTTGATTAAACTGAGATACAAAAAATGACAAATCGATATAGTGCTGCAGTTCAAAGCAATTGCTGATATTTGTGCCACTTTGATCAAATTTGTTCACTCAAATTTGAAACATAACAGTTAGTCTAAAAACAGCAGATGCTCTGGCAGAATATAGTCTAAAATGGTACCTTCAGAATTCATGTTTTTGACAAGTGGTTCAAGTATTGTACTTAAAAAAAAAAAAGACTTACGTATTATACGGGTAATGACATAATAGAGTATGTTCTCACTATCAGTACAAACAAAGCAAAAACTAAAAAACGAAATATATTTTACATGTACTACATAAATGCATGGCCCAGATAAATAAATAAAGTAGAATTCCCTTGTCGTGGGATTATAATGATTCATAAATCCCACAGGAATCAAATTTAGAGACAAAAAACAAATGCAAACCCCAGAGGATTAACAATCTCATTTTCCAACTTGCTAGAATAATGAGAGGATCGCCCTGCTTCCTTCGATACCTGCTAAATTACTATCTTCTTCATTTCTTCTGCTGCACAGTAAGCGTGTCGGTGTGCACTGGGGCCTGGGAGCTCCGGTCAGAATCAACCAGGCAGACGGGCCTCCTTTTGTGCTGCTCTTGAAATGGTGGATTGTGTCAAGCGCTGTTGAAAGCCCCGTGAGGCACATTCACGTGTGTGTCTGGATGTGTGTGGAAAGGTCATTATGTAAAGGTGAAAAAGCACTGGGTGAGATTTACAGACAGTAATGCTCAATTCAGTGAAGGATTGGTTGGGGAAGATACTCCTCAGACGAGACCTGATGATAAGGCGATGCCCTCTGCCTTGCAGTGATTTAAAGGTTATTCGGCTAGGTACAACAGATATGTGACATGAATTAGCATTTGATGTGGATCTGATATTATTGTGACTGTGTTAGGACTGCTTATGGTATTGAGGAATAGTGTTAATATGACTTAAAAGTATTTTTAAAGCTTTTAAATTTCATTTCTTTGTAACTATAGTTACTTCTTTGAAATTTCCATCGAATGATTAAGTGGACCTGGAGGAGATCCAACTTGTTGGTGGTTCACAACCAATGATTGACAGACACACAGTGGAGCGGCGGTTGGGAGGGGAAATGTTAACTTGCAATGTGGCAGACTGTCACTTTGTTAAATTGCAGTGTTGCATTTTCCATAAAATTACTTATAGCTGAAACAGCTGGATACAATTTTGTTATAATACCTCCATTATGACCAACAAACCTTGCCAGAGCAGAGATCAAGGTCCCATAATGCAATTTGAATATATATATATATATATATATATATATATATATATATAGCTTTTTAATGTGTCTTTATATATTTTCTTATTATAAGACTTTAAAATCTATTACATTTTATTTAAAACGTATTTGCCCCTTTTATTAAGAACTTTTAAAAATTAATCTTTTGATTTGTCTTGGTATTATTGTGATCAGGTTATGTGAAAATCTAAATATATCACTCTCAATACTATTGTTTTCATTACCTTTGAGATTTTCCTAAAATAATGAGAAGTGGCAGAGAAGCGCATCTCTGCCAGGGCAGCAGAGTCACAGTTTAAAGATCTAATTAATTTTCTAATTAAATTCAAGATTTCTGTATAATTATATGAAAAAGTTTTATTAGTCATTACTAAACTGGTCAGTAGTTGGACATTTTTAATTTACAAACAGTGTATTTTTACTTTTAAGTTGTTTAACCTTTTAATCTCTAGCTAAATATATCAGATATATGGGGATATCATCTAATGATAGACATATCAGTTGCTAATGGGAAAGTTATTGCTCATTTATAACCCCTGGTTTCAACAAAGAAATGTCCTGAGAAGATTGATAACAAGTGTGATTGTGTTCCCCTGACTACATATTCCTTTGTTTACTCCCTGCTGATCTAGAGGGTCCAAGGTTCTGTGTTATTATATCACTGCCTTTTCCAATTTTGAATCATTTTCACCTAATCTGTGGCTTGAGGCCATCTCAAAGGGGACTTGCTGGTAGGTAGTTGTCACCAGATGTTTTAAGGAGACAGAGTATCTTTGTTGATTCAGCGGTGCATGACAGAGGCGGATTGGGTCGGAGGATTGAGGACAGACATCTCCTTGTTTTAACCACGTCTCAGGGTCTCTAAGCCATAGTAAGAGGGAAGCTTGAGCTTCAAATTGCTTGTGTTGAAAGACAGATGCATTCTCTCTAATGCCTTTAGAAATGGTCCAAAAGCAGCTTAAATGTGTTTTTTTTTGTGTGTTTTTTTCAGAGAACAAAAATTCTCACTCTGCAGTTTCTGCTTTTGTACTTTTTTAGCTGGTTTGCTTTCTTTTTCCTGGTAATAGGAATTTAAAATGTTTGCTTGGTCTAGAAACAGGCTGGGGAAATGCCATCATTTTAGAAGTCCCAGCCCCCCACAATATACCTCTCTGTGAAGGGATTATGGGTATAGGTTCAGTGTCACAGCCTTCTGTTCAAATGAGTCTATGGCTTCATCATTGATAAGAGGAAATTGGACGCAGTGAAGTGCTCTCTGACAGTGCTTTATGTTCTCTGCTTTTGATTTCCCTTTGCTCATGCTGTTTACCCTCAACCCTCCTTTCCTTTTTCACTTCATCTTGCTCATCACCTTGACGTCTTCTGTGTTTGTTTAACAACCATAGAGACAGTTTTGGTTCTGCTGCCCGCACCCATAAATGAGATCTGTTGAGTGGCTATGAAATTTTGAGTTTAACATGTATTTTTGCCATGTTCAGTTGCCTTAATCCTGGGAGAAAAAATGGTCTACAGTTTTAGAGACTTTTAAGGACAATTTCAAAGTCTTCCTTTTCATGTATTTCATCTGAATATTCATTGAACAGTGAGTAAACATGTATTCCCATATGGATGTTGAGGAGTATCTCATGGCTGGAAAGACCTCTCAGCCAATTCAAGGACCAGAACGAACTGCTCTATAGGCCTACAGTGTATACTGTACAGTCTATGCAAATGAGCAAAAGAAGCATATCAATTTGGAGTCATTCTTTAAAAACTGGAATATATATGAAATCCATTGCGGGACTGGATCGGTTTTAACCCAGCTTTAGACTGCTTTATTATATTCTAGTTTTTGACTTAATGTGACACACATGCCTCCATTTCATTCTCAGTTGCATGCAATTCTCTGCCAGAGCAGCTGTATAATCATTTTCAGTCTCTCTTCTTTTCGGTTGCGCACAGTTGAAATGGCACTGAGGTTTAATTTCTCTGTTTACCAATTCAATGAATTAACCTCTCCTCAAAGGAGACGCTTGGTGAAAAGGTATTAAAAATCGAGTGATGTTTATCAATGCACCATTTGCTTTTCAATCATCTCTGAAAAAGTAAAACAATAAAGCTGTCAGTCAAGTGGCTTCAGCAAGGAAGAAACTTGCAGATGCGAACGGTAAAAAGAAACAACCTACATGGAAATTCAGAAGTGGGGTCGTTAGTGAAAGTTGCATGACACGATAAGTTGTCTGGGCTCTGGGACTTGAAATGGTTCCCTAAATCCAGTCAACTTTGTTGCAGTAGCATAATAGTCTAATTTCTCGCTCACTCCACTGTTTCCCTACTTAGCATTGGTGGGATCCATGACTTTTTGCCTGCTGTCCCCCAAACCTCAGGAATCCCAAGTATTTTATTTTCCCTTTGCCTCAAATCAATTCCAGACACCGCAGTTTCCTGCTCCCCAGATCCTCCGGGACGGGGCTGTCTGAAAACTCTGACTAGTCCTCCATTTTCCAGAAAATGAAAAGGTTTGGGAATGAGAGGCTTTGGCAGCATCTCACCATTCACCTCTTTGTAACATAGCTGCTAAAAGAAAAATATGCAAGCACGTCTTACACACTGACAGAAATATTCCGCGGCCTTGTGCGTGAGACAAAAGAGAAGTCATGGGGCCTTTGTTAGCCTTGTACATTTTAAGAATGGATAAAGTGTCTTGCGGGTGATTGAAGCTCTAAGGAGATGCAGCTGTCATTAGTCAGTGTTTTTAGAACCTAGTCATTAGTATTCTTGAATATACAGTGAAGATATGAAGTGCTTATTGGAATGGCACAATAACTGAAGACATAATTAGGATGTTATTGATGTGTAAAGAGGGGAGAAAGAAGAAAGGAACAATTATCTAAACTAATTAGAAACAGTATTAAATGACATCCAAGAAGTCAATTGAGAGGCTATAAAACTCAGGAATCATCATTCATGGCTGAATATTTTCAGTCGTGCATGATTTTTATTTCTTTTTTTTCTTTTTTTAAAATGTTTTATAGACCCCAGTGACTCCATTTAATACTGTCATGTACGTCTCCTTGAACTGATCATTCATTAACGTTTGTTTTGTTGTTTTCAGTTTCCTTAGTAATTGCTCAAATATTATTCTTGTATTGCTTTCAGTTTCAATGTCATCATCTACAATACACGCAGAAGAAGGAAATTATTCATTTTTCAGTACTTTTCAACATCTATTCATGAAAATGTCTTATTGCTGCATTCATTTTTGTTATTATTTTATTTATTTAGTGGAGTTTTTTGTGGTGGTGGTGGGGGGGGGTATGGCAGGAAAAGCACAGACTGGCTGGGTGGATTTACAGATTGTTATTAATACACCCATATTCATGATTGCATTAATAAACAGGAGGATAATGTGTTAGCGGAGATGAATAATGATGAAAAATGCATGTGAAAAAGCTGATTCTCGTGGTTAATAATTATGGCCAAAGCTGTAATGAGTTTCAAAAGCTCGGATGAGCGCCTCATACACACAACACACCAATTGTAGCCACACCTGCTTATGCAGACACAACAATGACCCTTACACTCTAATGAGTGCTAGAAATGGTGCTGTATACGCTTTTAGAGTTTGTCATCAGGACATTCGGCCGTGTTTGACTTGTCTGACGGAAGTTGATGCTCTATTGGAAACGAATACACCTTGTAGAGTGGATAATCGAGGTATGCAGGGAATACAAGGCACACACTGTTGCCTTTAGGCATCTAACCTTCATGTTGTTCTAGGTAATATAAGTAGATTGCTGAGCCTTGTTTGCCCTAGTAAGGTGATACTCGGTTCTCTTCTCCAAGGGCACGTGCTGCAGAATAGACAGTGGTGGAGCCTTGGGCTCTTCTGAAATAACATCACGAGAAAATGTAAGGGCATTCATCTCTGTAGTCCGACTTTTGAGACTCCACCACCGTCGCTCTCTCGCTGTTAGTAACTGTGGTTTTACACTAACATGAAGTGGTGGTGGTGGAAAAAGCAAAGGCTTCCCCTCACCTCCATAGCTAAGAACCCTGGCCACAACTGTTAGCATATTCATAATCCAGAGATCTCAGAGGATGTGCGGGAGGCAGGAAAGGAGAAAACGGCATGAGCATTAGTCACTTTTTTAGAATACAAATCAGCTCTTTAGCCATGCACTGCAGTGAGCCAGGCTGAGGGATTTTTGTTTGCGAAACACCTCCACCGATTAGTCTCTGTAATTGAACGGCAATTAAGAGTCGGGTTTCGCCCTGTGAGCACAATCGCTGACCAGGGGAAGTACTGCTGGGTAATGAGAAACCAAAAAGCTCTTTTCTCCGTGACAGCATCGGGAAAGGCTTTGATGGCAGAACTTTGAAGTGAATAGATATGCATCTCAATTCCCAGGTCCATCAAGAGCACGTGTAGTGTTTAGAGGTTATGACTTCCTGTTACATTGCCACTTTTTAAAAGCCTTCTAATTTCTATGCCCTTAAATAGCAATTAGTCATTCGAAAGCTATTCTTTTTATAGCTGACTTTTAGTTGTGAAATTATGGTAGTAAGTACTACAAGTTTAGGCCTTCATCACACTTTTGTTTAGGGTGAGTCCACTACTGTAATGTGAAGTGTGAATGACACTCTGAGATCCTTGAAATTGCACTTTGATGGAGTTAAACACCCCATGTGTTTGTACAGTATGAGCACTTCCTATGATGTAGTGGAATTTACATCTTTGTGTCTTGAGAGTTGATCTCTAAGTGCCTGAGGAGAAAGTGAAGATGGAGGAGTCAAATGGGAGAGGAACAATCTTCATTAAAAATGGTTTCAGTGGCTTTGAAAACACAGAGCTATTGTTTGAGTGTTTCTGCAATATTTCCTCTATTCCCAGCTAAATATCAAGTGGCAATTACAACCGTGCGGTCACATTAGCAAGTTTTGTGGGCAAAAATTTCAATATAATAATGTATGAAGTACAGTTGACACAGAAGAAAGTTTCAAACCAAACAGCTTTATATTGGTAAATGTGTCAAATTTATGTGACCAACTACTAAATCTGTGTAAGAATATCTTACCCTCATGCAGAATTCTTGATTGCATGGATTCCCATTGAAATGACTGGATTTTGCATGTAAATATTCTCCAGACACACCTTAAATCAGCCGTCTTGGGGAGAAGAAAAGAGTGCTTATCTCTGTTGATTTAGGATAAAGTCTGACGTGTACCACTGGTATACAAATTCCAGCTGTGTATTCATTAAGGCAGTTGAATGGCTGTTAAAAAAGGTAACACTTTTTTTAATAGTCTACTTTATACATTCATCTGATAGTTACTAACTCTGCACCAACATGTCAACTACCAGTTAAGAGTCGACTGTCTGCTTAATATCTGCTAACACTTTATTTTTATGGTCCCCTAACACATTCTACTAAGTAACTTTGCAAGTAAATGTCGGCTTATTCTACTAACCATATATATATATATATATATATATATATATATATATATATATATATAATACAGACCAAAAGTTTGGACACACCTTCTCATTCAAAGAGTTTTCTTTATTTTCATGACTATGAAAATTGTAGAGTCACACTGAAGGCATCAAGAGCTATTTGACCAAGAAGGAGAGTGATGGGGTGCTGCGCCAGATGACCTGGCCTCCACAGTCACCGGACCTCAACCCAATCGAGATGGTTTAGGGGTGAGCTGGACCGCAGACAGAAGGCAAAAGGGCCAACAAGTGCTAAGCATCTCTCGGGGAACTCCTTCAAGACTGTTGGAAGACCATTTCAGGTGACTACCTCTTGAAGCTCATCAAGAGAATGCCAAGAGTGTGCAAAGCAGTAATCAAAGCAAAAGGTGGCTACTTTGAAGAACCTAGAATATGACATATTTTCAGTTTTTTCACCCTCTTTTATGTATATAATTCCATATATAATTCAACATGTGTTAATTCATAGTTTTGATGCATTCAGTGTGAATCTACTATTTTCATAGTCATCAAGTCATATTTCAAGTTTCTTCTGCTCATCAAGCCTGCATTTATTTGATCAAAAATACAGAAAAAACAGTAATATTGTAAAATATTATTACAACTTAAAATAATAGTTTTCTATTTGAATATACTTTAAAAAAAAAAAATTTATTCCTGTGATGCAAAGCTTCAGCATCATGTAACATCCAGTCTATCACATGATCATTTAGAAATCATTCTAATATTCAGATTTATTATGAGTGTTGGAAACAGTTCTGCTGTCTAATATATTTGATGAATAAAAGGTTAAAAAGAACTGCATTTATTCCAAAAAAAAAAATCTAATAATATATATTCTAATAATATATTTTCTTTACTAACACTTTTTTATCAATTTAACACATCCTTGCTGAATAAAGGTATTGATTTTATTAAAAAAAAAGAAAGAAAAAAAATTACTGACCCCAAATTACTGACCAGTAGTGTATATTGTTATTACAAAATATAAAAAACATAGCAAATTTTTCTTTTTTACTTTTTATTCATCAAAGTATCCTAAAAAAGTATCACATGTTCTGAAAAAATATTAAGCAGCAGAACTGTTTCCAACTTTGATAATGAATCATCATATTAGAATGATTTCTAAAGGATCATGTGATAATGATCTTAAAAATTCAGCTTTGCATCACAGAAATAAATGATAATTTAAAGTATAATACATTTGAAAACAATTATTTTAAATTGTAATAATATATCACATTATTACATTTTTTTCTGTATTTTTGATCAAATAAATGCAGGCTTGATGAGCAGAAGAAACTTCTTTCAAAAACATTAAAAATAGTAATGTTTCCAAACTTTTGGTCTGTACTGTATATATATATATATATATATATATATATATATATATATATATATATATATATATATATATATATATATATATATATATATATATATATATATTCAAAATGTACATTCTAACATTACCAAGACCATCAAAACCCAGTTTCATTAACTGGAGTTGCATAGTAAAGCAAAAAGCACTGCTGGATGGTTTTACATGAATCGCCATGTTATTATACTTTTGAAAAAACAGCATAGAGAGTGTATGAGTGTGTGAGTGACAGTATTACTACATATACATACTGTATTCTTAAAAAAAAATGACAGCTGTGGTTGCTCGAAATTCACAGTGAAAATGGTGATTTTTTTTATGTATTACAGGTATTTATTACAACTTACAATTCATGCTGTAGGTGATAATATACTAATATAGCCTACTAGTCTACTTGAACTACCAAATTTGCTTTACATTAAATGTACTGATAACCACTGTAATAATATGGGTAGCAAAACAGAAAACCACATGCTGGTTTGTGTTAATCATAGGTGGCCATGAAGAAACAATTATTTATATGAAACCCATGTGATGTTTCACACAGGCATTTCTGGGAATGTCTATTTACTGTATTACACTGTTCATTATACAGCAATTCCTAGCTTGTGTGTTTAAAACCTAACTATGCTGGTAATGTTAAATAATGTATCACAACTGACTCTTGGTAGGAGAAACCTACAGTAAAAAGGAAAAAGGTAATCTATGGCACATTTTCTAGCGCAAAAGCACTTTAGTGTAATATCAAATGTGTACATGTGCACATACTTTAGATACACAGAGACGCATGAGAAAGCAAAAGCTAAGGATCCAAGCAGCTAGTAGCATACATCAAATATACTGTACATGTAGAGAAATTTATCCAGGTGTCCTTTTGCCCATTCCTACAACAGTGAATGTCACTGAGAGTAAAAGAAAAAAGAAAAAGAGAAAGAGTGGGGGAAAATGAGTGAAAAATTGAGTAGAGCTGACCACACCATTTTCACATTAGAGTTTGCTCTCAAGCCACTTTTCATTAGATCCTAAGTTTGTGGTTGGAGATCCAGAAGCAGAGTGTGCTTACAGCTGAATTCCTGTAATTTTCTGCTTTAGTTTAGCGATAGCTGCTAAAATTCAGAAACCAACAGGGTAAGTGGCTGTTAACTGAAAATACTGTGTAAAGAACAGAATAACTGTATTTCACTCAGGTCTCAGTCTTCCACAGAAATAGCTTCACTTCTGTTTGATTTCAAGTGTCATTCCATAACCCTTCCTCCATTTCGCTCTCCATTTCCTTTTCTCGATCCTTCCGCTGTGAGAAAATTTGATAGGAAATTAGATTCTTCTCAGACTTCTGAATGCTTGCAATAGGCCATGACAGAGCTTCTGGATCCGGTTTGACATGTCTCCTAAGGATTTTGAGATCTATTAATGTATCCGTTCATCCGTTTATTTGTTTTATATCTTTATACTTGTTGGGCGAAAGGATCACTTCCAGTGCCTCTCAGATTTTGCAGTTGCTTCGTTTCATCCCAAGGCTCTCGCAGTTGCAACAGAATCCGTAACTCAGCATTATGATTAAGGTCTTGGCATTTTATAGTGCAGAATTCAATATTTAGTTTAAGGCGTGTGTAATATATTCCACTGAATATATCCCACTAAACTAGTAATTATAGACTGTGGGGCAGGGTGATCATTTGTGGTTCCAAAACACTGAGGCATTTTCTTCCCTTGCCCTCCATTAGTCATAACAGTACACGCTAGCAGTTTCTTTGTTCCAGAGACACACAAATACTGTTGCTCTTAAAATACAATATCTGTTTTATTTTCTCCGTCAAATGTGTTTTAAGATACAAGAGCTTGAATCCCCTCAGCAGAGACACACTTAGTCGTCTGGCCGTTAAGAGTGCGTGATAAATAACGGTATCGCTTTTACAGACATTACATTGCAGGGTTGGTGAATCACTTACCAACTCTGAGTGACTCTGCGCTTGGTTTGTTATACGAATGTTTCAGTAAGGACCAGAATAACTAACTCTGTGGTTAGACTATTTATTGTAATTTCTCAATGTTTTAATCATCATGTAGTTTGGTGTTTGAGATAAAAGAGCATTTACCCCTGGTGACTGAAAAAAGGCTGAACTCTTCTCAAAAGAATGTTGTGGGTGGTAGGAGCGGGGTCTTCAACCTTTTTTCAGATCCCTTGGTGGAGAGAGAAATGGAGCAGGGGCTTCTGCTAAATATTGTATAAAATGGCCTATAACAGCATGCATATAGTGCCATATAAATGTATTTACATACTCTATTAGGTTTACAGTACATTACAAAGCTATTAAAATAATTTTGTCAAATGTACAGTCATATGGTTGTAAATGTTGAGTGAGAGACAATGAACATTTAGCACAACATTAACCTCTTAATTTGAATTTCACTGATTATTATGCTTTCGGATAATGCATATATTAATTTTGAGATCAAACAGTAATGTGCAGACTTAATGCAGTACCACCGCAGACTCCAAGGGGTCTTCAAATCCCGTGTTGAAGACGTCTTACACCATAGTTTTAACTGAAAGTGTGTGACAGAAGACTTTAACTGAAAGACGAGATATGATTATTAAAGTGTTTCTGAATACAGTATTCAGTTATGTACATCTTAACCTCAAGCAAGTATGTGTGCATCCTTTTTTTTTTTTTTTTTTAAGAAATTGATAATTTTAAGGGATTATTACATTGATCACACTTAACAGTAAAGCAAATTCAGATTTGCCATAACAAATCAATTCCATTTTGAGATTTACAATCTTGTAATTTTATTGTATTTTGTATCTAATAAATTCAGCCTAAGTGCATTAGAGACTTAAAAAAATAATAAAAATTAACTTATTTTAATCGAGCTAAATGCTCTGGATTCCCAGTGCTCTCAAGAAGCACACTTATGAGGAAGACTTCAGAGGCAGTAAAACCACTCCAAGTAGCAGTGCATCCTGACATTTTGGTGGCCGGTCAATAAGGAAAGGAGGGATAGAATGTCTTCTTTCTCTAGCGCCGATGCCAATTTACAGCCAAGACTGAGACAAACGTGAAGCAATATAATGTAATCAGGGCCTGACAGTACAGAGGTCTGCCTGAGTTAGGGCACCCACTTTCCTAGTTCTCCGCTGGATGCACTTTATTTAGGAAATATTTATGGGCTTTGCTTTGCAGACTGGTAATTGGTTAGGTTTAGGTTTAGGTTTCACACTCTCACAAACCCTTCCTCTGAATGTGTGTGAAGTGATGATTTGACTTACTGTGATTAGGGTAAGGATGGCACTGCGTGCGTGCGTGTGTGTGTGTGTGTGTGTGGGTGCTGCAGGCTATTGTGGCTGTTGTTGTCAGAGCTGATGGTTGTTAGCGGCTCAGTGGATGAGAAAATACCCGGCGGGCCGCTCTCCCATACCACATCCACCTACACCCAGACAGAGAGCGATGCACGGACTTTATAGGATTTCGCCCAACACTTCAAGTGGTTAATTATGGGATGTGTAACATGACAAGCGTTTACACAGGATAAAGATCTGGAAATGGATGGTCATGTGGGACATTTATATTAGGAATTTTATGAGACATTATCAAATTTCCTATATTAATTAATATTAAGTTTTTTTTTTTTTTTTTTTTTTTTTTCAAAATATAATTTATTTCTGTTATTGCAAAGCTGAAATTTGCCACAAATGGAAATCTTTTGCAACTTTATAAATGTCTTTAATGTCACTTGTAATCAATTTAAGGCATCTTTGCTTAATAAAAGTATTCATTTCGTTTAAAAAATCTTAATGACCCCAAGCCTTTGAATTATAGAGAAGGAGTTTATGTGTTCATTTTGCTCTTCATTTTGTTCTCTTTATTGTGTGTCTGATCTTCTGAAAGTGAATAGAAACTTATTTTTTTCATTTCATTTTCAAATAAACAGCTATGAGACCTAATAGACCTTGTGGTTTATATACTGCAACATAGAGAATAGCTTATCGCAACAATGGTTTGCTGGTAGACCGCTGACTGTGTAATGTCTAATTGAATAGGCTCAAATGGGCTTACAACCTCAGATGCTTAATTAATTCAGGGTACACTGTTGGAAAATGAATTAATACATTTCAACACAGTCAATTTAACTTGACTCCAGTGCGGTCTTACAAAAGTCACATTGTATAGCCAAGTTTGATATAAATTGGGGTCCAAGATTGAGAGCACCATTTTTCTGATTTAATGAATTGTTTTCATTACACATTATATAAGCATAGCAATTTAACTAAAAGTTGAATTGAAATACTAACATGTATTTCAGGATGTATCTTGTGTTTGATTTGTCCCCTTTTGTTTTAATGAGAGCAGCACTCAAGTTGCACGAACTCCCCAGGTGTGTTAATATAAAACCTGATGATCATGTTCTCCAGCATGATTTGAGCCAAAGAACATCTTGTGCTCCAGTGGAAACAAGAATATATGACATTTACAAAGAATCTTTGCACATGATCAGTGACACAAATGTTCTCATTTGATTAGTGACCTAGTAATAGTGCAGAATCGTTTTAGTCAAAGTGTCATTAAATGTTGTGTTATCCTAAAACTATTATCCTGTCTATTCCTGGTTTTATGCGGACAATTTAGACCTTTGTAACTTACATTTCGCCTTGTGAGTAATGATGTTTTTATTTATTTTTTTCTCTCCTTTTTTGTTTCAGAAACAGAGAGGAAGAAATAGTGGAAAAGAATGACTTTGTGATGAATCTCACAGGCCAAATCTAGTGAGGTCTCCTCCTGTCCCCCTCAACCTCTTTATAGACCAGACCATCAAAGCTGACAGCATTTCAAGATTTTCTCTGAACCTTGATACCACAGGAGAGGAAGTGGACAGTGTGGGCAGGATGTGGGAGGGACTGAGACTGCAGGTGTTCTTCTTGTGTTTGGGGGCTGCACTATGGAGCGCTGCAGCAGCAGCGACACATAGGGGCTCAGGGCCACGGGAGCGCGGCCACAGCCATCTCTCATTGCACAGACATAGGGAGAGAGGTAAAGAGGGCCAGGTGCTTCACCGCTCCAAACGAGGCTGGGTCTGGAACCAGTTCTTTGTCATTGAGGAGTACACAGGCCCAGATCCTGTCTTAGTAGGTCGGGTGAGTAGAAACAAGGAACTTGTACATCCATTTCTCTACATCCATTCTTCATCTCCCTTCCCCTCTATATTTCTCTTAAGGTTATGCTGTGAATGAAAGTCATTGGGGTTTTCATTACAGACAGAGTCCTTGCAATATCCTTCATTTGTTCCACAAAAGCAATCAGTGGCCCACTTGATTAAAGGTTATAAATTGGATTTCCTTTTTAATAACGGTGCAGTTCCCTATGGTTCTGGCATAGGGGGAATGGACGATTTATGGGCCTGCCGGATAGTTACATGGCGAACCTGCAGCACGTTGGCCTTTAAATTCCCACCTGAACCCAAGTGGAGGTTTAGACTTATTGAGTGGGGATATTCTGTGTCAGGAGTTTAATTTCATTTTAACCAGCATAATCAACATCCCTTAATTCACATCAGCTCTATACACGTTGCTCGCAACATATAAACAGTCATACATTACAAAAATGAGGTTTCTTCTCATATTAATATAAAATGATGAAATTCGCTCGAGAGTAATGTAGAGGGATGTTTAGGAGAGGGATGTTTCCCTGCTGAATTCTCTGTCAGTGCAACCGGCCATCAGGGTGGATATCACTAAGAGATAGGAGTGTGTTAATTTGATACTCTAGAGGAGATGCTATCATGGATTGCTGAAGACCAGCCAAAACGCTTTCTACTTTGAGTCAGCGTTCTTGTTTGACCTGCTCATTGATGATGGAAACCTCTCACTCACATGCTCTTTCTCTTCTTCCAGCTTCATTCGGATGTAGATTCAGGAGATGGAAACATTAAATACATCCTTTCAGGGGAGGGAGCAGGCACTATTTTTGTCATCGATGACAAAACGGGCAACATTCATGCAACAAAGACACTGGACAGAGAAGAACAGGCCCAGTACACCCTGACCGCCCAGGCTGTGGCTCGAGACACCAACAAACCCCTAGAGCCTCCTTCAGAGTTCATTGTCAAGGTGCAGGACATCAACGACAATCCACCAGAGTTCCTTCACGGCCCTTACTATGCGCGAGTGGCTGAGATGTCAAATGTTGGTGAGTCCGAGCCTCTGGAAAAGCTTATTTGTCAGCTTCTTCTCTTTCTCTATGAGTCCTCGCCTGACGGCTTGTTCCTCATGCATTATTCAAAAGAGCTGAAATCTGACTCTCAGAAAGTGAGTTGGTACTCTTGTTTCAACTGTTGTTTTGTGACTGCTGACTTGTCTGGGGTTGTGTGTGTGTGCTTGCATTTGTTTGTGTGCATGTGTTTGTGTTTACTGCATTTTCACTGTGCAATACATCATCAGTAATGCTCTCCTGTCACAGGGTAACGATCTGTTACCCCGATACCCCCCATACACAGCTCACATAATACTACTGGGAACCTCGAAAGGCTAGTTTTTTCCAGGTCAATTCCTTATATTTTTTTAGACAAGTTTGGTAAACATGCTGGGTAAATTGATTTTAGTGTGTAAACAGAATCAGATCTCATGGAAATTAGCCCGGCTGCAGGCAAAACATTGCATGCACAAACCCGAGGCAACGGTTTGTATCGTCTAGCTTTAGACTCTGAAATACTCTTGTTGCCTTTAAGAAAGGTTATTCAAGATCAACTTTATAACCTGAGAAATAGTCAAGTTGCTGTTCTCTCTCTTATCTTTGTTGTGAATGTTGATGGGAAGTGTACCTTAGACTGTGAGATATGTGCAATATCCAAAAGTGATCCCTATCGTGGCTTTCTCTTCAGGTACATCAGTGATAAAGGTCACAGCTACAGACGCCGATGACCCCACATACGGCAACAGTGCCAGGCTGGTCTACAGCATCCTGCAGGGCCAGCCTTACTTTTCTGTGGAGCCACAAACAGGTAAATATAAGTAAAGATATTTTCACTGGTTCTGTGTTAGTTCTGTGGAGCCAGCCATGCATTCAAATATGCATCATGTGCAATTTCAAGTCATGTTTGGCTTCAATTCAATTACCATGGTATGAGGATTGGGAATGAAGAGGATAGTCCTTTCACGCTTCGCGAGAGCACCTTGTGTTCTCTGAGCTAAATTAACCCAGGTTACATTAGTCCTACAGTGTCCCAGTGGCAGTGGAAACCCCTACAGCAGTCAGAGATGATGAAGCAGATGCTGCTAATAAACTAAAGCTGGATGTTTTGCTCGATCCTGTTCAGTGCTGCTCATCTATGTGGTACTAACAAAACCATAATGCGACTATTCATAGCACATTTGTGTTAAATGCTTCAAGACCTCAGGAATGAGCAAAATAGCCACATATTTTTTTCTGGTCTGAAAGAAGACTGGATGAGTAAAGTGTCAACTAAAAGCCAGACTTTTGTTCTACAGCACTATCCTGAATTGTAAGACCAAGGTCAGTTGCCCTACTGGATAAAAACTGCCTGTGTATGACGTGCACATGGTAGGAGATGAACAAGAGTGTACAAGATGCCCCCTTAAGAACAGTATGCATTTACTGCAACTTGATGATCATCAAGCATATTAAGGAAAGCATATTTGCTAATTCGGCTCACACAAAATGTGTAAAATATATCTTCTATCATTTTAATTACTTTTTTTTAATAAGAAGTCATTCATTTGAAATACTAAATCACATATTCCATGCAAATGTAAGCATTTTGACAGATTAGTTGAATGAATAATGACAGTCAAATCAAATAGCATAATAGAATCTGGCAACTTCATTTAACTTTTAATTGAACAGATTGTTGTTATAGCAGTACTATATATAATTTATACATATATATAAATTATATATGAGCATCTAACTTAAAGGGTTTTCACGTCAAAATAGCAATATTTGTTACTGCAAAAATCCATTCCTACTGGTTAGATGGAATAAATCTCATAAATGGTGATGAAACATACAATAAATCAATCAGTGAATGCATGGTCATGAAAGAATGGTTCTTCATACTGTGTTTATATGTGTGTCTATAGGAATCATACGAACAGCTCTTCCTAACATGGACAGGGAGGCCAGGCAGGAATACGATGTCGTCATCCAGGCCAAGGACATGGGTGGACACATGGGCGGTCTGTCAGGCACCACTCAGGTTAAAATCACCCTGACTGATGTCAATGACAACCCTCCGAAGTTCGCTCAGGGTGAGAAAATGTGAATGTTCTCTCTTTCTCTTTCTTTCTCTCTTTTCTTATCTCCATCTCTCCTCCATCCATCTGTTTTGTCCTCCTCTATCCCTGTCAGGTTTTATTATTGTCACTGTGGCCATGCCCTGCTCATTGGCTGGCTACACACAACATTACTCTGACCTCTGCTATGCATGCGCCAAGGGAGGAGAGTTTGCTTTTAGCCAGTGTACAGCCCTTTCTTCTCCACACTTCAATCCTCAAACCACATAATAACATTGACAAGCCCTCAGGGACCAAGTCAGAATCTGCTAATATGAGCTACAGATGTTAACATGAAAATATCACAACTTAATTATTCAAATGTTCTTTAAACGTTCAACGCAAGCGTGATGACATCAAGTCTCTCGAGCGTGAAAGGCTGGATGAAATATTTACTGTAATGCAAAAACAAAAGTGCTGCATGGGGTATAAAGTTTCGGTGCTCTTTGGTTGTGGGATAGTAAATCTCTTAAGACAAGAACTCCAAGGCACTCGAATATCTCAGTGAAAAAATTAAAAAGCCTTTATTACATTCTTGGCTTGCTTTTTTTTAAAAATGGTGAGAGGTACACCTACGCGTTGCGGCTACATGCCTGATGAAGGCATTTAGCCGCAACGCGTAGGTGTACCTCTCACCATTTTTTTAAAAAAGCAAGCCAAGAATGTAATAAAGGCTTTTTAATTTTTTCACTGAGATATTCGAGTGCCTTGGAGTTCTTGTCTTCAGAAATATTTACTGTGTTTGCGTGTACAGAAGATAACAGTGTGAGCTAGCGCTCATGTGTTGCCAATGTGACATTAAACTGCACACTAAGCACATAGATTTAATCTGTCTTTTGTTCCAGAAATCGGCCTTATAAATCTCCTCCAAGCTTTTGCTTTTTTGTGCGCTCTGAGCCTCAGGCTCGGTAGAAAAGGGCCTTCAAGCTTTTCCCTGACTTAAGCAGAATGCATCATGGTCCCAGCGCTCCAGCTCCTATACAAGCCCTGTTTTTGGTGCTAGTAGAAACCATTATTCATGGATCAAAATAAACTGTACATTGCAAGGTTATTGCCCACAATGAGTAGCTTAGACTAGCAGATCCTTAAATCTACCTCACCGATAGTTTTGAGCTGACTGCATGATGGAACATTTCAGGAGCAAGATTTTTTTTTAATGTGGACAGCAGTTTGGCACAGAGAACAGGTGAGAATCTGGGCTTCAGCTATTTAATATGGTTCTGCTCACTCCAAAAAATACAGTTTGAGCAGTGGGCTGTCTCTTTTAGGCTCGATATTGATTCCCAGAGATGTTTACCCTATCCGAAACAGACTTTGACACATGATTCGCTGCAAACATGTGTAGTGTAGATGAAAAGGTTTTTTTTTTTTTTTTTGTTCTGTCGAGGGTCTGATTGAAAAAGCAGACCTCTTTTCACACCCTGGCCTTTTTTCGCGAGGATTCATCCCCATGTGGGAGTTATTTTTGTAAATGCAGCTGAAGCCTTTGGCTCTCAGCAGACAGGGAGTGGAGCCATATGGTCCTTCTGCAAGCTCCAGCCTCAGGCAGGTGTCTGTTATAGTCTTCATACACCCACCCACATACGCATACAGGCTCACTCGAGCACAAAAATATAAATTTCACACATGCACTCCTGTTCTCACAAGCTAAGAGCTCACATGTGCCAGGCAGCTAGCTGAAGGTAGCACCGGTATCATGCAGAGAACCAGCTCTCCATTCCCGGGTGGGCAGTGTGATCATGATTTTTCTCGCCCGTGACTCAGAGATATTATAAACCATATAACCTCCTACTCTCCCACCCCCTGCCTTTTCTGAGAGCTCCCAGGACTCACTCTCCTTCTTCACAGGTGTTTACATCATGGCGGTCTCAGAGGACAAGGTTCCCGGTGAGGAGGTGGGTCGATTGAAGGCCAGAGATCCCGATCTGGCGGAGAACGGACTGGTAGATTATCGCATCTTGGAGGGAGACGGCATGAACCTCTTCGAGATCACCAAGGACTCGGAGACCCAGGAGGCAGTCATCAAACTAAAGAAGGTGAAGTGTGTGAGAGCACCAAAGAAGTATGTGTAAATGCAACGTCTAGTTACGTATGTGTGAATGGAAGCAAGTATGTGCGCAAAAAGGATTGAATTACTGTGAATTTATCTGATCACCCCTTAGTCTTCTTCAGGAATCATTTGCATTTAACTTATTTGCTTGTTCATTTGTGTTCCTATTTGCATGGATGCTCAAATATGCAAGGTTGTGAACGCAAGTGCAGGACTGCTGGGAGGCTGGGAAGTGATTTTTCACCATTTTCACTCTGTAATTGCAATGACATTGCCCATCCCTTCCCTATTATGTCTGAGATGAGCATTGACTTTCATGGCTGCTTCTCTCCGTCCGTGTGAGGGAAGCTCATCTGGGCCGTGCTGCCCGGGTTACTCTTCCCCTGCTCTGAGGCCCTGGATTATGCAGACAATTACACAGCCACTCGGGTTAGGCTGCCGCCCATCCATACCCCCACCTCTCATGGCCGAGAGAAATCTCACATCGCCCCAAGAAGCCTGCTAGCCACTAACCAGCTTTAGCCTGAGAGCCAAAGAGACCAAGCCTGCAGCCTTAACACTGCCACCTGCTGGTGATCTTTTACCTCTCAGCCCCACAGCTTAAGATCTGGAGTGATCATCTAAGAAATGATCATTAGAAAGGAAAGCATATTAAAAGAAAGAAAAACTGCAGTCAAGAATTATTGCTGTTTAAGCTATGTAATCCGGTGAAGCGTCAGCATATTTGTTTGTGTAAAGGAGGTTTGTATGAAACAAAAACAATTGAAGGGGGATTTTGTCTGGCTTTTTTTTAAACATCATGACCACAGCAGTGCTATTTCAGATTGCCGAGTAGGGTATAAGGAAGGGATGAATCGTGCAGAAGGGTGAGAGAACAGACAATACGGCATGCCTACAACAATCAGCTTGATGCAATGCTGCTTTACTCAATAACACAATGTTTCACTGATACACCTCTTGGGAAATCATCACCTTTTGCTCTTCAAAGCATGTTGGAAATTAAAGTCGAAATTACTGACAGAATTGCCAGGGTTTTAATCAAGTATTCTGTTTCAACTGCGGGCAGGGCAACACACGCTGAATATTAAGAGGAGACGTAGCATTATTGTGAACACTATCTGCTCCTGATTAGGTTCAGTCGGGAGTTATTAGGTGCCAAATAAAGGATTGTAGTAGGGGGCAAAAAGAGAAGGAGGGGGAACTGCTTTTGTCAGGATAAACAGAGAATAGTTTCCAACCTGTTGGAGGAAAGAACTGGGTCATACTTGTTTCCAGCGTTGGCAGCTCCATTAAAGAGATCCAAAGAAAAGAAAATGCGAGAGAAGAGAATGAGGAAGCAGGAAAAACAACTTTCATCCAATAAACAGAAACACAAAGCTAGCCGGCATGTGTCCGTGTGAGTGTGTGTTTGAGTTGATATGTACCCTTTATGTGTAATTCTCACTTGGTAATTTGTGACCGAGAGGTGTGACGGGTGAGACAGGCTAATCAGAAAACAGGCGGACGTGTGAAAACTGGCGATGCAGGAAGACACGAGCGGACCAAATGACTGGCTGCTTTTGAACACTTCTTTTTGTATCTTGTTTTATTTGCCTGAACCTAAATTGCATGGGAAATGTGCCATTTGAGAATTGTAAAAAAGTGCAATCTGTAACTGAAAGATGTCTAGGAGAGCCTTGATATTTCAATGCTTTTTTCATTCAAGCTTCTTTGTGGATTCAGTCTCCTTCCAAAATGTATAACAACAGTGCCCTCTAGTCTGCTTCTTTTAAACTTTTCCTTTTTTTTCTGGTTAGCTATATTATAGTGTTTACTTTTGTCCTATTTCATTTCACTTGATTTACTATATTGGTGATCTATTAATGGCACATTTATTTTTTAATTCACCTTTGGTTCTCCACCAGTCAATTGACACAGGGGTCATTTTCATATTTGAACATGTAGAGTGATTCCTGAAAAATAAAAATAAATAATTAAATTCTATTGACAGCTTCATCAAAAGTGAATGACTGAATTGTATCCTGACCTTCTGTTTTCAGCCTGTGGACTTTGAGACCAAGCGATCATATACACTAAAGGTAGAAGCCTCCAACCCACATGTGGACCCACGTTTCGCTACCTGGGGTCCATACAAAGATACTACCATTGTGAAAATATCAGTAGAAGATGCAGACGAGCCCCCGACCTTCATGGCTCCCAGCTACAGCTTTGAGGTGGAGGAAAATGCCCCAGCAGGCACTCTGGTCGGCCGTGTGCATGCCAAAGACACCGACATCATGAACAACCCAATCAGGTAGCAATTGTTTCCTTTAAAGAATCAGATTACTTTTGCTTTGGCTGTTTTTTTGTTTGTTTTTTTGTCATCTTTGTTTGATGACAGTAACCCCCTAACCAAAGTTTATAATTTATTTATTTTTCTTTATCCCAGATATATGATTCCACGATACACAGACTTGGAAGAGTTTTTTACCATTAATACTGAGGACGGCATTATTAAGACCACAAGGCCTTTAGATCGGGAAGCACAGGCTTGGCACAACATATCTGTCAGTGCTGCAGAGATCGGTAGGTCACTCATCGCTTTTCTGGGATTTTAAATAACAGAGTAGCCTTGCATGTTTCTCATTTTTTCCCTAACCAAGCTCCCTAGCTCTCCATCCACACTGCTCTTATGTGGTTGTAGCGTCGCCAGGCCTCCTGCACGATTTCAGAAGAGACAGCCACAGATTACCTCTTCAAACTTCAAATGATACCCTCAGTTCAGTGAACAGTGTGTAATTGGCCCTAAAATGTTAGATATTTATTTTTTTGTGTGCGTGTGATTTCCTTGAAGTGCAGGTAGTGTTTGTTCTGGTTGAATTCAAAGTTTCTGTGTGATACATTTTCGCTTTCATTTCAACTGTCTTTGATAATTTCGACCATCAAAATGTTTTGCCAGAAGACTACATTGAAAATAGTCTATTGCTATGTGGAGGACTCTTGTGTCTGAAAGCAAAATATCAACGGATTTACTAAACCTGATCATTTCAGATAGGAGATGTGAGTGAATCATTCCAATAGTGTATATTTTGGTTCTGTCTTGTCACTCGTGCCCTTCCACTAAGAGCTTAATCAAGTGTAGTGTTAGTTCTGGCAGGTCACGTTAGTCACGCTCGCATCAGCTGACTCTCAGCTGATCCCCATCTACCTATGGGAAAATAACACCTATCTAAGCTTTCATATATAAGGTCTCTCAGTATTATCAGCAATTTTTGCTCAATAGCTAATTACCCGGCCTCCTCCATCCCCAACTCCTCCTCTGTAAGTCAGGATTTAGCCTTCTTATTCTCCTTTGAATCAGACTTATTCTGAAATGTGTAGAACTTTTTACAGCACACACTGAATTATTAATAAATCTTAAAAATGTGTGTCCTTTGGAATTCTGTTGTTGTTCCAGGAGGCCATCACCAAGATGCAAAAGTACGAGTAAATATCAAAGTCAAAGATGTGAATGACAACGCTCCAGAGTTTGCAACTCAAAACGAAGTGCTTGTCTGTGAGAATGTCAGCCCTGGAAAGGTAAATCAACCGTTTATTTGAGGGCCAAGTATGTTTCAGCACTTATTAAAAAATTAGCAACACTTTACACTAAGGTTCATTAATAGTGTGTTTATGTTATTAATGCATATACGTACACATGCTTGACCATTCAAAGGTTTGGGATCAGTAAAATTACTTTTATCCAGCAAGGATGCATCATAAGTTACAAGTTACTAAATTACTAATCTTTGAATTAGAATAATTTCTGAAAGATAATGTGACAATACAGACAATTTTTTGATCTAAAAATAATAATAATAATAATACATAAATATATACTGTATATATAGTACTGACTCCAAACTTCAAAACATTAGTGAATAATCTTTAAAGTGTTGCCAGATAATATTTTATAGCTAGATGAAGAGGCTTATATAACTTAATGTCCCTCAATTTGATCCTTGTATCTGTGAAATGTATGACTGCCTATAAGTAGGTACAGGAAACGGTTAATGAATTAGCTAATTCCTAAAAGAGGTCACAACTTCTATCAAAACTTTTAAATGAGCACTATAAAAGATTATATTGATGTCTTAATTTAATCAATTCAGTGTTCACTTTCCGTTTGTCGGCCAGTTGCAAGTTTGAATGAGTGATAGAGAAAAAAAAGAAAGAGAGATAAAAGAGGCATACATTTATTTAAAGGCATGCCCTGGTGATTTTAACCAATTTAATACGACCTGATTTGAACCCTCTGCTCCACAGCTCGTTGAAACAGTTAGCGCTACGGATAAGGACGAAATGGCCCACCGCCAGCACTTCCACTTCAGACTGGCCCCTGAGGTCGCTAACAACCACAGCTTCTCCCTCAAAGACAACAGAGGTGTGTAGCACACAAAACACCTTATAACTGAATAATTTGCACTGAAGAACTGCTTCTTTCAAGACAAGTAAACTTCCTATGGAAATACGACCAACTAAAAATACAAAACTTTTTTTTTAGTCTCTTTCCAAATCAACTTTTTATCCAAATACACACATGGATATACAAAGTTTATCCATGTGGAGGAGTGTGTCTCTGCAGTGTTGCCCAGCCAACCTCGTGTTGATAATTAGGTCACGGTGAGGTGGGCAAACTCAAGTCAACTTCCTCTCTTATTAATTATGGAGGCGTCACTCTCGTTTGAGCATCTCCATCTGTGGATTCGAGACGTGGGTGAGGCCCAGCTGGTAGGCAGCCCTGTTTCTATCTGTTTCTCAAGCATCCTGATTGGTGTGACCAGAAAACCTTCAGCACCATGCTTTAATCTGATAGTCTTTCGTCAAACAGACAGGCACAGGTCTGAAGAACATGTTTGAGAGCCCCACCTATACTGTAATGTTAGAGTCAGTCGCTGGGAAATGAGAAGCCTCAAGTTAGAGCCAGTTGAGGAGCCTCTCTGAGGAGTGCCGTCGTGACTGGGTGGTGCTCAGTTTGAGGGGAATTTGCTGCTTTTATATGAACTCATTATGTGGTGGCTCTTATAAGCTGAATTATGTATGCTTCAAAGAAACTGTAAATCGTGTTTACTTTGCTCAGGAGTTTTGGTGTTATTTTAGAATGCTCTGTGTGACTGCTATATGATAATGATATTAGTCTAACATATGCTAACAAGCTAAACTATTTTCCATCTGTATATCTGGAAGATAATTATAATTTTCAAGCCATCGAATTAGAAATTTGCAGGCCGGTTTTGGAATTTGGATTTTTTTTTCTATTTTGTTTACACAAGTTACACTCTAGACAGTGAAAGCTGCTGTGCTTAAAGAATCAGACAACTGTAGCTCCATGTAATTCAATGCTACAGACCTCATTTTACTCAAAAATCGAAAACCTTTGCTTTTCTGAACACCTCAAGGGACCCCATGGTGAAATAGCCTTCCAGGATGGCCTACAAATTGACGTCATCGACTGAGCTGCTCCGTTCCATCGGTTAATTTCTGATTGTGCTATATTTCTCGTTGACCACCAATAGATTGGAAATATAATGAATTCCAATAGCTTATTCCAGCAACTCCACATAACTGTTGCCTGAGTTTTTAAAAGGTAAATGTTTACAATCACAGATCTGTTTAGGCTTTTTTCTTGGTTAATAGAGCAGACCGATGTGAACCGAGAAGTTGAGCGAGTGAAAGAGAGAGAGAAATGGGTGTCTTTTCCCATTCGGTCTGCTTTAATGAGAAAGGAGATGAGCAGTTTTTAGCCGGCCATTTCAAAAGCCAACAATATTAGAGAGACAGATTAGGCTACTCAGACTGACTGGCTTTATCAGGATCCGAAGTCTTTCAAATGGATACAGTTTTTAACAGCTTTGCCCACCCATTTATCTGACACTTCATTATGCTTCACTCTCTGCTCAGAGGCTCTGACATTGCTCTCTTATCAGACGGACGTAATGAAGGCCTGCTGATTATAAATGTGCACAAAATCGAAATTTTAAGTGTATAGAATATTATCGGGTTTAGAAATTATAAAAAAATGCATCAGATCTGGTTTTGATCTGCAAGGTTTTGAGAATGCCAACCGCATTTAAATGTGGGAACTAATCATCATACAGCAACTTCAATTTTTAGTAAATATCTGTTATTGAGAGCCATACAATTAATTCTGTAAGTTTTTATTTTTATTTTTTATGTGTTTTTGAAAAAAAGTCCAAATACAGTTAAAATACATTATTGCAGTCTATTTTGAATTATAAAGTTTAACATAACTTATTCCATGATTTTTAAACATATTATTAGACTTTTTTTTTTTTTTTGCTCAGAACTGCTTGATATAAACTTTCAAGTTATAAAGTTCTAAAGTCAGAGATGTAAACTCCCCCTTTATTTATTTTTTTAAACTAGGTGGCTAGGTCAACACATCAGTGTTTCATTCTCAACCAATATGCTGTCCAATGTCATGGCCAACGTTAGCCTGACGTTATATTGATGTCCTGTGCCTGCTTTGTTGTTATAAAGCCAGAATTGTGAGATATAAACATAAAATTCTGAGAAAAATAGTCAAAATTATGAGATAAATAGTCCATGGCAGAAACAGTCTTCAATAGAATATTTTCCAGATAATTATTTATGAAGAATTAGATTTGGCTTCAACTTGACAGTGTAAAAAAAAAAATTGTTTATAATAGCAGACTCAATATTTTTGTCACACATTATGTGTACATGACCAACACATTTATGCTCCCTTTCTGGCACAAAAGAAGGCTTCCTTGAGAGTGCTCAGTGTACAGCATTTGCCAATAAAGGTGGCCCAAAAGCACAACATCATAAACAAGGACCCAGAGGAGCTCTCTCAGGTTCAAACATTGCAAATTGATACTTCACACAGCCCATGGTAATCTCACTGACAGAATGTGGTATAGAATTATAATGGATAACATTAGATTGATCGAGCCTGTCCACAGCGTCATGCTATATGAGCGTTGTAGCCATATCATTAGTGGCCTTCCCTGACAGAGCCACTGAAGGTTGAAGAAAGTGCTGCCAGAGGGAGTGAAAATGACTAAACCCCAGGCCCCTAAATGAACTCACTCCATCTATGCCTTCAGCGTGACCTTGCACTGAGTCAGGGAAATGCACTGGCACTGATCCATCCCTCCCAGTTGCAAATAAAACCAATACCGTCTAACTTTGATTACACTTCCAAAAGCTGATAAATGTTCTCAGTATTAAACATGAATTTAATATTGGAGGATTCACACCCCATTGACTCTCACCGGTGGCAGTGGGTAGCTCTCCTGCACCTAAACTCCAGGGAACGGAGAACTTTCCTGTAATTCTATTCAGCGCATTTACAACTCTGTTGTTGTTTTGTTCAAATCCGGTAACCTCCTCATCAGCTGAAGTAAACATTCCATCAATGTTCCTCTGTTGCTTCCACAGATAGCACTGCTAGCATCTTTGTTATACGGAAGGGCTTCAGCAGAATGTCCCAGGATGTGTATCACCTTCCCATCGAGATCAACGACAATGGCGTACCCCCAATGAGCAGCACCAATACTCTTATAATCCGTGTGTGCAGCTGCGACAGCAAAGACACTATCCTCTCTTGCAATGTGGAACCTTTCATCCTATCAGCAGGGCTCAGCACCGGAGCTCTGATTGCCATCTTGGCCTGTATTGTTATTCTACTGGGTAAGCCTAATTATATTTGTTTATGAATACACAAGCGAAGCAATCACATGTAAATAATAGAGGTCTAGCTTGGCTGGTTTAAACATCTTATAGGGACCCGATGCATTTCAATATTTACATTTCACCCCAAAACACACTGGGATTCTTTTACACTCATACAACTACAGAAGTATTTGAAGAACAGATAGTTTACAGAGAACATCATTGATTTACTTTGCTTGCCTCTAAATCTGATTAGGGATTTGTTTCCCTAAAGCATTCTGAGCCTAAGAAGGTTGTAAAGACAACGTTTACTTAAGTAATATTTGAAATTGTCAGCGACGATTAAAACTTATGTAGTCACTTGTTGAACCACTGCAAAATAATACTTTTATTTAAGCCAGTAATTAAAAATAATATAAATAAAAATATATATATATTAACAATTGTTAAACTGAAAAAAAAGATACGAATGCAAAATACAAAAATAGAAACACAAATATGAATGAATGATTACATACATAAAAATATAAAAGTACAAAATAAATATATTTTATAATTATGTATAATTATAGACTGCAATTATGTTAAAATTTTTAGGTCAAAGAGCTTTTATGTTATGTTTTATACAAAGTGTGTGTTTGTGTGTACAGTATATATATATATATATATATATATATATATATATATATATATATATATATATAGACCAAAACTTTGAATATGTTTGATAATGAATCATCATATTAGAATAATTTCTAAAGGATCATGTGATAATGATCCTAAAAAATTTATAAGCAATTTTTGAACAGACAGCAGCTGAAACCACACACAAAATAAAGGGAATTAAAACTTAAAGCTTGTAATCTAAGGAGGGATTTTTTATTTATTCTAATGTGTAAAGAATGTCAAGTCATATTCAAGTACTCTAGTATTATAGTTCATAACTTCCCAAAACACATTAGCTATCTCAAGTTATGTGGGCTTATCAAAAAGCAGTATTAAAACTTTGCATTTAATGGGGACACTTTATCTTCAGAGTCAAATCTTTCCAGCAGCTACATTTAAGAAAACTGATGTGAATACTTATCTACAGAAGCATCGTAGTGATTCCAGCATAAGTGAAAGATGCTATTAGCATTGGCTTGATATTTGTTTGCATGTCTGCAGCGATCGTGGTGCTGTTCGTGGCCCTGCGGCGCCAGAAAAAGGAGCCTTTGATCGTATTTGAGGAGGAAGACATTCGGGAGAACATCATCACCTATGATGATGAGGGAGGTGGCGAGGAGGACACAGAGGCGTTTGACATCGCCACCTTACAGAACCCAGATGGTGCTAACGGCTTCCTGCCCCGTAAGGACATCAAGCCCGAGCTCCAGTATCCCATGCGCCCCGGCCTGAGGCCCATAGGCAACAGCGTAGACGTGGATGACTTCATCAAAACGCGGATTTCAGACGCGGACAATGACCCCACAGCGCCCCCGTATGACTCCATTCAGATCTACGGTTATGAAGGTAGAGGCTCTATCGCCGGCTCTCTCAGTTCTTTGGAGTCGGTGACCACAGATTCAGACCTGGACTATGACTACCTCCAGAGCTGGGGGCCGCGATTCAAGAAACTTGCCGATCTATACGGCACCAAAGACTCCGCTGATGACAACTCTTAACGTTCGCTCAAATAAGTCCTTTTCATCTCCCTCCATCCGGCCCTTCTCCACTAACTGTGTGTTTTGTGAAGTTTACTATAAGTATTCCATGAGTTTTTCACTTTATAGTAAACTCTAGGTCGTTTGTAAGTATACACACAGTATACTAGATGCTGGGAGTGTCATAGGTACAGTACAGTACGATCACAATGTGCTATGGGGAGCCAGAAGGGTAGAAAAAAAAATGGTACAAAAACAAAATAAAAAAACAACAAAAAAACAAAAAAAAAGATAAAGACACACAGACACATTTGTGGTGGACGTGGGTCTGTGGTGTGTATGAAATGAAGAAATATGTGACAATGTTGTTTAAGAACTGAAGAACATTACGTTTCACTTTTGATGTTTGTAGGTTCCTACAGGTTTGAGGTATGGATGTGGATCACAGAGAGACATGGATTTGCTGATACTGTGAACGAGCTCATGAAGAAATAAAAACAAAAACAGTTGCCTTATTTAGTAATCTGGAGCGAACGTCAGCAAATTAAGACTTCTGTAACTTCTGTAGCACCTCCATATTGTCTTTGGAGATATTGTCTAAACAGGTCCTCTTGTTTTTTTTTGTTTTTTTACGTTATATATATATATATATATATATATATATATATATATATATATATATATATATATATATTTGGAAGCAGATGGATCCAGCAAAAATAGACTCTGTGTTTCTGTCTTCTAGAGAAAAAAGAAACAAAAACGTAAAGGAAAAAAAAAAAACCTTCAGCCCAGTTCCATCTACAAACAATCACAAAGAAAGACCTGTGAGCTCAAAAATCGCCTTAACTAATGGACACTCTTGCAACGCAGTGCATTTTTTTTGTAACTTGAAAGCTATATCCTAAAGCAAGCTAATGTCCTTATAACGTATGTACAGTACAAAGTGCAAAATATGTATCTTGAGGATCAATCTTACACAGATCAGTTTATGTAAATCTTTCTCTCTCTTTTTTTTTTCACTATGATGATATCATTATGACTATCATTTTTTTTCGTTTTTTTTTTCAGTTTTCTTCATTTCTCATTCTCTTTAATGGCTTATGTTATTCTCCTTGGTGAGAAAATAGCAGTCTGTCTTGTCACAGTGAGAAATGGCTATTTTCTATGTCGATTTTATGGTAACTATTTGTACAATTTTAAAGGTTCTTATTTTAGTATACATACAAATATCAGTATTTCAACATGTAAGGAAAATATTACAGCATCACACTTATATTTTATGAACATTGTACTGTTGCTTTATTATGTGCTTCAATCTAAGAAGCAAAAACATTGAAATAAATGCTCTTTTTCTAAAAATTATCAATGGCGGTAAGAAATTTGTGTGAACACAATGTATCGGTGCTTTGCACGACATATAACCACTGTAGCGCGATTCATGATGGAAACTCAAAGGTTGAAAACGAATGCAGTGCAGCACATGAATTGCTTTTGCACTCGCAGAGACGTGCAGAGCTTTTCACCGGCGGCTTCTGTGCTCTCCAGTGCTAGGTTTGTCCATTTTCTCCCAGCAGAGAGCAGCTTGCATTCTTGCCTCTCCCAGGGCAGCCACACACTGAAAGGTCAATGTGCACCTTGTTAAAAAAAGAAAAAGAATGAAAAGAAAAATAGTCTTACATAAAACTGAACTTCAGCCCACCTGAATGAGATTGGACACCAATTTCCATGAAGGGCCTTGGAAATAAACAGAAGAGCACTGCTGCAGGCTCTTCTCGCACATGCAGGAAGTCTACATTTGCCGAAACTGTATGAAGTGAAGCACAGGAAATAGCCTCTGATGACAAACCATTCCCTGTGGAACTGTAGCCCTTAGCTGTCCTCCGTGAAATCCTGCTGGGTGTTCTCTTTAACAAGCAGCTAAAACGCATGCCCTTTAAAAATACTGGTTTTGGTTTATTCCACCAGTGTTATTGTCAGAAAGGATTTGGCTATCTGTGCTTCTGAGTAGGAAAAATTGTCACTCTGCATGAGTTTTTCTTGTCATGTGTCTAGACATGTTCTGACAAAAAGAACTAGATTGCGTGTGAACAGAGGCGCACTAGCAGCAGGTGGCATCCTCTTGTTAGCTGATTAGTGATTTTGAACTACTGGTCTAGAGATACATGCCAATCACAATCACCAGATTTCCACCAACATGGCTGATTGTTTTGGAATGCGTTTTACTGTTTCTAAAGAATGCCCTGTGTAGGTTTTATAAAGTTTAGTTTGAAACTTAACCGTCTTACGGAGTGCAAGAGTAAAAATGCATGTAAAACAATGCTATATGCTTTTTGAAAGACTCAGTTATGCCTAAACATGTTTTAAATGATCGTGTTTAACAGTGAAATCCCTGCTGAAAGTCTGCATTGCCCATGATGCTGTAAAGAATCCCACCAATCAGAGATCCGCTGCTAGCAAATTGCACCAAATGTCTGCTGAACCCTGCCCACTACCGTGAAGCACAACAAATGATGTAATACAATGTCCCTTGACTTTCAAACACTAAAACATTTAAATAATCAGTCATACTTTAATTTAAGGTCCAGTTCTTGCTATTAACAAATCATTAACTACATCCTTAGCATCAATGAACTCCTAATTCACTGCTTAATAGTTAGTAAGGTAGTTGTTAAATTTAGTTATAGGGCAGGATTAGGGATGGAAAATATGGTGATGCAGAATATGTGCTTTATAAGTACTAAGAAAAAATGTTAATAATAGGCATGCTAATAAGCAACTAGTTAATGAGAACTGGTCACTATACCCAAATAGTCTATATAAACCTAAAATATATTGTTTCTATCAACCTTATTTTTTTATGTAAAAAAATGTGCATGGCCTTTTGTAATTTTTATTGGTTTAACTTCTGGGCTCATCCATGTCCAGCTATTTTTAGCTGTACAAAACAGCTAGTTTGCTGCTTGATATTGCAAATTGGTGTGTCTTACCGTTTACTGCATGTTGTTCTTATTTCCCTATAGCGGCTAATGAACCAGAAGTTTCGCCCATAGGCTTACTTCTGTGTTCAAGAATAAGGTTGATATATACAATCTACAACTTTAAACGGATAGTTTTTTATTTCTTCTTCATTACTAAATTTGTCATTAACAGTGATTCATGGGATTGTAGTTCTTTTCCTCATTAAGAACACAGTCTTGTACCTTTGTCTTTTTTTCAGATTTTCAGTGACATTTTTCTTTGAATCCAAGTTTGCATTGTTGATATTTACCTTGAAGCTGGTTGCTTGGTTAATGTCTTAGAGACTGTTTAAACATCCTCATGGGGAAATTGAATGGATAAAATACTTCTGAAACCAGCAACATTGAGAAAGGAGAGTTACAGTCTTCTGATTAACTCAGAAAGCACAAGACGGATAAGGATAACTTTCGCATATACACACAAATGACTGTGAGTAGGTTTTATTTATTTATTTATTTATTTTTTCATCCATTTCGATCAGTATAAATAGGCATTTTTGAACCATTTCTCTCAAGCAAACCCTCTTGTCATTAGTCTGACTGTTCTGGGCTGTGTTTCCCAAAAGCATCGTAAGCCTAAGTTGATCGTAGAGCAATGATCAACTTAGGTGTACAATGTTTTTGGAAAACGCTGCCCTGGTGATCTTGTATCTTGTCTCTCTCTGGGTCCTCTTGGTCCCACTAACAGGGCCTGGGTGACTTCTATAACCTCAGTCTCTCCTCAGTGTCTAGGGGGCAGATGGGGAGGGGCAGACTGCAGCTCTGACTTGTATCTCAAGGATCTATACAAAAAGTGTCAGATACTTCCCTGGGAACTATGAATCAATAGTTCCTTCCTGACACCGGTGCTGCAAGCATTAAGTGTGGTTGGGTGCACTGCGACGTACCTGAGATATAGAAGGGTGGAGGAGGCTGATTCAAATCTACACAAAATACTCGGAAGTGCACAGGGCAGATTCACACTCAGAATAGGGAGTGAACTCTCTGTGTAAAAGTCAGAAACACTGCAACTAATCAGAGAAAGCAACAATGCATACTTACCGAAATCAATTCCAGTGTCAATGAGGGTTCAAGCTCGAAATGATTTTGTTAGAGGGTCACATTGTCTCATAGCAGCTGTGTATCTGTATTCCATAGCCAGATTCTCTGACTGTTTGTGCATGTGGGCGTTTGGGTGTGAAGCATATCACACCTCCACTTTATCTCCTTTATATTGCTTAACAGTGCTTTATGAACATGTGAGTAAATATAAGCCTATTAGCAGTTATATTATCACATATAATTTGATTATAATTAAAATGTATTCATATTTTATTAATTATATTTTATTACATGCATATTTTACTAATTTTAAAATAATATTTACAGTTATTTTATTACAATTTCACATTGTTTTTATTATTCATTACATTCAATAATTATTATATTAGTAACAGAAAGTCACTATTAGTAATTGCAACTCTTTGCAATTATTACTAGTAATTGCCAATTGTTTTATTATTAAAACTATTATGTTATTTTTATTACCTATAATTGCTAAATATGCATGACATTACAGAAATATGAGCTATTTTTAAATAAATGATGGAAAACGTTCTTTGTGATGTTAATGTACTCTGCTTTGTGTAACTAAATAAATCCTGCTCATTTTTTTTTTTTCTTCGATCAGTGGCATAAGCCATTATTCCCTTTGTGTTGTCATTCAGCACTAAGCCCTTAATTAAGAATTGTAACAGCTCTGACTGATTTTGTCTTGTTTGCTTTATAGGATTGCTTTCAACGGGAAATGCAAGAAGATTTATTGTTGTTTGATTGTTACAAGCTGATTGTTGAGCTTGTAAACCTGAAATACTGAGCTACTATAAAAGCAAAGGCAAGAGAGTTTGTCAAGAGAGAGGAAAGGATGATGAGAGAACATCCCATGTTTGTCCTTGGGGGGAAATTAGAACTAAAGGCTTCTGGAGTTGTCCATGATGACTTTTGCGCAGATAACGTGTCTTCCACAGGAGTAGCTCCTTCTTGGTTGTAGCTGCAGGAGGGCAAACAACGAAGGTGGAGAAAATAAATAAAAAAGTTCAAACCTGTTCCATGATTTATGGTGTGTCATAGGAAACTAGCAATAGCTTAGCTTCCATACATTGCAAAGCTTCAGGGCCGTATTGCTTTTCTGCTCTGTGTCCCTCACCCACAGGGATGCAGGGATAAATTTATCTTTGTGATTCAACAATATTGCACAGTTTTTGTTCTTCTTCACGAAATACATACAGAACACCTGTGACAGTCACACAGGACCAACATTCACCTCAAAGCTCGGTAAGGATACTGGTCCAGGAGTAGAATATCCTTATATATATATATATATATATATATATATATATAAAGAAATAAAAAAATAAAAAATTGTGAGTTAAATGCATCTGACCTCTCAGACTCATATCTGGAATTCATAATGGCACAAGCTCCTTTTCACCAACTTTATACACTTTAATGTCTCAAATTTATTTATTATTTTAATCATTATATTCTGTAATATCATTCAGTATTATTATGTAACATATAATTATTTGTTGTCAAATAGGAATTAGAAATAATAACAAAAAAGTACAATATACAATAATGTTCCTGTGGCTCAGTGGTAGAGCATTGCGTTAGCAGCGCAAAAGGTTGTGGGTTCATTTTCCCATTTTTCCCTATAAAAAAAAATATATATATATATATATAGCCTGAAGACACTGTAAATCGCTTTGGATAAAAGTGTCTGCTAAATGCTTAAATGTAAATATACCATTGTATTCTTTAATAATAACGTTTTTATTTTTTATTTTAATTAATTAATTAAATGTATTTATTTATTGGTACTGCCATGGTGATATTTAGTATGTGACTCTAATGTGCTTGAATATGTTATTTTTTAGTGCAGTATAGGTATCAGTAGCAATACCATTGTTCTTAAGAATATACTTATATATTCCTAAGTACCATAGTATTGCTATCGTATACCTGTACTGTAATGTGGTGCTGCATATTAAGTTTGTGTTTATAATATTATCAATCTTTTTAACCTTTTTACATCGCCGTATAAACCAAATGATCCCTCATAACTGCTTAATGGTGACTTTTCTGTAGTTTTCCACTTTGTTCCAGTTCCTCAGTATGAAATGTCCTGACATTCTTTGTGTTCACATATCAGAACAGGTAGTGCTACATGTGACAGCAGCCGGTGTGACATGGGAGTTAGCATATTTAGGCCAGCATATGCCAGATTGGGGAAAAGCTTCTGAGAATTATTTCTGGACTCACAGAGGGCCAGTGGTGTGAAAACAATTAAGACTTTTTTTGTGACTTTAATTAACATTTTAGTTAATGTAATTGTCTCTTAGGTCTTATTCGCTAGAGGTATGGCTAATTAAAACATATATCCTTCAAACTCTTAATAAGTGGGCACACTATGCATACTGATGTGATAGATGTAATCTGGCTTGTCTGTTCCACAATCAGCACCTCTGGAAATGTTCCGACTTGTCAAATGGGGTTTTTTAAGGTCCCTTGTCAACCCCTACACAAGACATGACCCAATATAACATATATTGGGGAGTAAAATGATCAGTGAAAAGATGTGATAATCAAGTATATAATATCAAGTAGCCAATACAAGCTGGAATCTCATTTGTATCTAATTATGCTAATTATTAACCTAATTCTAGTTTGGGCATTTCAAATGTATTATAAAAAACTAGGTCAATTAAATCGTTTCTCAAAAGTGTAGTCATTTTAAACTGGACATGCTCACAAAATGGCAAAATGATCTTGAATCAGACCTTTTTTAGTTAATGTGAAAAGGTGTGTTACTTATTTCTTTATTTTTATATACAAATACAAATACAAAAAAAAAAAAAAACAATACATCGTATAGAAATACTTGTGTTTATTATTATTATTATTATTAGCTATAGGTTGTAAGTGAGTGAGTGAGTGAGTGAAGTGACATTCAGCCAAGTATAGTGACCCATACTCAGAATTTGTGCTCTGCATTTAACCCATCCGAAATGCACACACACACAGAGCAGTGAACACACACACACACACACTGTGAGCATACACCCAGAGCAGTGGGCAGCCATTTATGCTGCGGCGCCCGGGGAGCAGTTGCCTTGTTCGATGCCTTGCTCAAGGGCACCTAAGTCGTGGTATTGAAGGTGGAGAGAGAACTGTACATGCACTCCCCCCACCCACAATTCCTGCCGGCCCGGGACTCGAACTCACAACCTTTCGATTGGGAGTCCGACTCTCTAACCATTAGGCCACGACTTCCCCCATAAAGCACATGTAGCACATATACCTTAAAGAATATACTGTAGCAGCATCTCTTAAATGTATCGTTGTAGCACATTTGGCCAGACATTGCCATTACTAATTATTCTTTCTTTCTTTCTTTCTTTCTTTCTTTCTTTATTTATTTATTTCTTTCTTTCTTATTACAAAACAATAATATTTGATAAAAAAAACATTTATTTTAAGAATTTATTTGTTTAATGTATAATACAGTAGTTACATATAATGTACACAGTGATAAATACACACTACAAATATGTGCTTGAAAAAGCACACTCATCTCATCATTTTCTTTGAGACCTGTTCAGCTGACAGAGTAGGAATGTCTCAATTTAGGTGTTGTTTCACATTTGTTTATTAAGAGGAACAATATTTGTCTTCACTGAAATTACTTGAATAGCCATAGTGTGGGTGTCCACATAGATAAGCTGGACAGAAATATGAACATAATTACATGTAGGCAATGCTGAATATCATGTTAATGTTGAGATTTATATTTATTAAGAAAAAAAAAATAAAAACTTATAAAATGAGTATCATATGCAAACACACACACACACACACACACACACACACACACACGCACACACACACACACACACACACACAGACACTTTTCAACGTATTGTATTCCACTCCACTGCATAGATAGGTATAACATTTGAGTAGGCCGGCTGAATAAGCCATACAAGTCTTTCTGAAACCTGATCTCTCTCTCTCTCTCTCTCTCTCTCTCTCTCTCACACACACACACACACACACACACACCTGTTAGCATTTCTAGTACAACCCATTTTCTAGCTCGAGTATTCAAATGTTTGCCCAATGCACTGTAAATAATGTTTCATATTAAAAGTGAAAACTTTCATTAAAAAGGGCAACATGATCATTTTATATAGTATGTGTTTTTATGTGTTAAAGACTTAATTTTCGCTGGAGGAAACAGCTGTGATGAGGTGTGATGAGGGGTGAACGCAGCGAAAACTTTACAGGAAATGGAAAACCGATTGCTCCCCCATGATATTAACAAAGAACTGCACAGATGTAGATATCATAAAAAATCTATCGATAAACACGCACCTTGTCCTCTGTTCCTCGCTCTGCAGAATGTGGTTTGAAGAACGCGCTGAAAGAAGCGAAGGAGCCGAAGTCTGCTGCCGTTTTCATATGGAGTTTAAAGGGGACTGAGGCAATCACAAATCTGTATATAGTTTATTGAGCTAACTGCAAAATGTTTAGGTGGGCTATAGCCTCCAAAAATGGCCTAGAGATGCCTATGATCATATGCATCACAAATGAGATGTTTTTTTACTCGTTTTTTGACTCATGCATTCCAAAGAGAAAATTTTTCTACTGTATGCCTTCTGGGGTAAATAAAAACAGGTGGAAAACAAGAATTCAAACACAGGCAAACAAACAAACAAACAAACAAACTCTGTAGTAGAATCCACATCTTAGTATGAGCTCCCAGTGAGTGTGGAGGAGAAGAAGGTGAGGAGAGAATTGAAAGGAAAATGAGCAGGACAAAACCAGTGAACGTCTCCTGTGAGTCACCACTGAGATATATTGGTGGTAAACAAAAGAAACCAAGAAAGATCAGACCCAAAATACCCAGCGAACCAGCAAATTCTTATTCTTCTTACACACACAGTGGCAACAAATCACACCCCTAGGACTGATGAGGTCAAAGCCACTTTCATTCCACTTCACCAGGCACGTGCACACATAGACATCAAAGGGGGTTTGAGCACCTGCCCATTTCTACCTCGAGAGAAAGTGTTCTTTTGTCTGGGGTGTTTTTTTTTTTTATTATTAGTATTTTTTTTTTTTTATAAATGAATATATGTCTATGCGTCTGTTCGCACACAGATTTCCCTGTCAAAAAAATAAAAAAATCTAAATATCAGGTCGGGCTGGGAAACGGGTCCGATGCCTTTCTCCCCTCTGCATCTCTGCAGCACAGCAGTGTAGCACACATTGATCAGAGCATAACAGTCACAGACAGACGGAGCAGCAGAAGTGAAGCCCTCCCTCCCTTTCCAGTTGTGTTTGTCTTGCTGTGGAGTGTAGGTGAGTGTTGATGAACAAAGACTAAGCTACCTGTGCCCGAATATACAGCTAATTATACAAAAGACAGAAGGCAAATATAGTTAATTTGTCTTGCTACCTAGCTACCATGTAAGTTAGCTAAAGTTTATCTAAGGCAATAGGAAATCTAGGTTAGACCAGTGCACTTATTTCACTGCATGATTCAGTTTGTTAAAATGCTTTTAGAATGATCACAAAATTCAAGACATGGGTGCAGAAATATATGTATATATATTTAGTTTCATGTGAAGGCTGACGTTTTTTTTTTTTTTCACCAAAAAGCATCATGATTACAAATGTGATATTGATTTTAGACAGCAGTTCAATAAACATTTACATCACATTACATTACATTCAGTCATTTAGCAGAAGCTTTTATCCAAAGCGACTTACAAATGAGGACAATGGAAGCAATCAAAAACAACAAAAGAGCAATGATATATAAGTGCTATAACAAGTCTCAAGAACTAAACAAGAACTGAATATTAAGACACTTATGTTTTAGACACAATATTAACTGTTTTTGCTTGCCAAAAAAATATTATTCCAGTTGCGTCTCTGAACAACATGACAGTGTTTCGCTGCTTAATGAATCAATCGTTTAAATGATTTTGTTCAAAATCAATGACTCACTTATTAAGAGTGACTTGCTGCCATCTACTGGTGGTTTTAATACAAAAATTAATGTATATTTTATTTATTTTTATTAATATATTTTAGATATCAGTATTCAACGTTATATGTTTAAAATATCAAAACAGTATTAATGCATTTGTAACTGCAGGTTAAATACATCCACGTCTTGCATTAAACAGTGTGTAAATACATCTAAATGCCCCTTCTAATGTGGCTTCTGTGTTTTCTCTGCATTGCAAAGATGCATTTTGTCAGTACAGATTTCATTGCCTTGGTAAAAGCCCAAATGTATTATTACTCTAATTGACTGAATACATTAATAGATGATGCACACTTTTAGAAAAAAAGGGGGCTTTATAAAGGTAAAAATACCCATAAAAGGTAAAAAATATATTTAAACTTATTGGAAACAATGCATTTCTATGTAACTGCTATAAACTGATTACCACACAGAATAAACTCTAATAAAATATGGTTCTTTAAAGGTTCTTTACAAGTAGAAACAGTTTTATAGAACCATAGCATCCTGAAGAACCCTTTTAATGCTGAAATGGTTCTTTCTGTCAGAGTTTAGGGTTCTTTTTTCCCGTCCTTTTGTTTTTCAAATCTGTAACTGTCAAAGCACTTCATTACTTAGTTTCTGGAGTTCAGTGATCCAACTACAGACTGTCAATACACTTTCAACAGGTAAATTATTCCATTCTTAAATTTAAATACAAATGTAACTTTAAATTTGTATCTGGTTTTCAAACAAACATTATTTTCTCTTCTTTTTTGATCACATGTAAGTGTGAGCAGCTCTGGTTGAGGATACTCCTCTTCTTCACTAAGTAAGTAACAGAAACATTGAATTTATAATCCATATTTTTAGATTTTGTAAATAATAATAATTACTTATTTATTACTGTTACGTCCCTGTGGTTGTGCGTGGCCGTGTTTTCTCTCTCTCTCTCTCTCTCTCTCTCTCTCTCTCTCTCTCTCTGACTTTTCTTAGGGTCACTCCCCTCTGGCCTGGTGATTGGCTTTGAGACCTGTCAGTTTCTATCACTGGCGTGACATCACCTCTCCCACAGCCAATCAAGTTTCCCACCTGCAGCCAATCAAGTTCCTGCCAGCAGTTAAAAGGACGCTGAAAAGAACGCGAGGAGCAACTTGTTTTGATGCCACTCTGTTTTTGTTGTTGCTTTGTACGCTTGCTTTCAGTAACCCTTCTGTTTTCGTTGCCATCTTGTTTTGAACATCGTTTTGACATTTGTTTTACTTTATGTTTGATTTCGGACTTTTTGATGGTATTGAGTAAAAGACCCAGAGTAAAGTGGACAGGTAAAATGTCACGTGACTTACATAAAACAACACCTAGGTGACTTGATGTATATACACCCCAGGTAAGAAAGTGAATGCCAACTTCTGTATGTTTTGTTTGTTAGCTAGGGTAAGTAAGTTAGGGCGTTTTCTGACGCTGAAGATTTGACGTCTTTTCTTTTCTTTATTTTATTAGTCAGGTAAGAGGTTTACTTACAAGTTAGAATGAGTTTTGTTTTGTTCTTTTCATTTCTTTGGCTTCACTAATTGTCCCCTTTTTCTCTTGGGTTATTTATTTTTCTGAGATCTTTTTGAGTTGTAAATACTAATTATTTCGCCTTTCTTATATTCACCATTATTACTATTACACATTTTTGTATACTTATTTTCATTTAATGTATAATAAATAATTTTTCTTTCACCATTAGTTCGTTACGTGTTGTCTCTTGTCACCCCAATCACACCAAAAAACTATCATGACCTCAATGTTACCTCTTTTGACCTTAGGCCATAAGAGTTCGTAACATTTAATGGGGGCTCGTCCGAGATTGTTTAATCCCAAAGAAAAATTATAGTTGTGATAATTTGTGTGTGATGGTGACAACTGACGTTACGTTAGTTTGGTGGCGTACTTATGCGGAGGGGTATTTTTGTGCTCGTTTACTGGCTGTGCATTATGGAAATGTTTAGTTTGCAGAAATTTATTGCCAGTCCGTCTTTAGAGCAGATTAGTTCGTGCAGGAAACAAGATTTATTGCTGATAGCTGACCACTATCAGGTTGTCGTGAGCAGGCTCTTAAGAGTGACATAAAGAGTAAGTTGATACAGCGTTTAAGAGAGATCAGTGTTCTTCCTATGTCAAATACTGTGGATGATGATGAGGCTAGCGGAAATTTTGTTGTTGGTGACGTTGCAGTGGAAAATCACAGTCTTGGGGATGAGGAGGATAAGCGGAGTGGTCGAGCTGATGCTGAAGCGGAGGGGATGGCCGATGCTAAGGCCGGCTTGCCCCCGTTTGATCCACTCTCACCAAGTTCTGTTGATTCTAGAGACGGTGCGCGACTGAAAGTCCGTTTGGCCCGTTTGCAATACGAGGCACAGGAGAAAGCCCAAGCACGTCAGGCTGAGCTCAATCTGCGGCTGGAGGTACGCAGGCTCGAAATTGAGGCTGAGACTCAGGTGAAGCTGCGACAGCTCGATCTGGAGGCAATGAAGGGTGCTGCCGGTTCGGCTGCGCAGTCGAATCCAGGTCAGCTCTCTGAAGTTTCTCCGCGGTCTGATCCATCCCAGGTAACATTTGACATAAGTAAGCACATTGCATTAGTACCCCAGTTTAGAGAATCAGAAGTAGATTCTTATTTCAATGCATTCGAACGCATTGCTACTTCTCTTCGTTGGCCTAAAGACGTCTGGTCTTTATTATTGCAGTGCAAGTTGATCGGTAAAGCTCAGGAGGTTTGCTCTACGTTATCATTAGAAGAGAGTTTGAAGTATGAGTCTATGAAGTCTGCTATTCTTCGCGCTTATGAATTAGTTCCAGAGGCATATAGGCAGAAATTTAGGGGACACAAAAAAAATTCTACCCAGACTTTTGTGGAGTTTGCACGGGACAAAGGAATTTTATTTGACAAGTGGTGCGCAGCCAGTAAAGTGAGTGATTTGAATGAGTTACGAGAGCTCGTACTGCTTGAAGAGTTTAAGGGATGCTTGCCCGATCGTGTTGTCGTTTACCTTAACGAACAGAAAGTAACTTCGTTGTCCCATGCAGCCGTGCTAGCGGATGAGTTTGTTTTAACACACAAAAATGTCTTTTCACCGGTGCGTCCAGAGAAGTCACAGCCTGTTCCTCTGCAAAACCTAACGTTACGTTCCAAATCCAGTCCACCTCGTACTAGAGAGGATCGTGAATGTTTTTATTGTCACAAGCAAGGACATGTGATCGCGGACTGTTTGGCATTAAAACGCAAACAACAGCCACAAACTAAAAGCGTAGGGTTTGTGAAAGCTGTTAAGCCGACTGTTATGGTACCTAGGGAGCAGAAAATTGATGATAGTTACAGACCTTTTATCTTGAAAGGGTTAATTTCCTTAACTGGTAATCGTGAGGATCAGAGAGAAATAAGGATGCTCCGAGACACAGGTGCAATGCAATCATTTATTGTGGCAGATAGATTACCATTGTCTGAAGATTCTTTCTGTGGCTCAAGTGTACTAATACAAGGCATTGAAATGAGTTGCATAAATGTACCATTGCATCGTCTACATTTACAGAGTGAGTTATGCACCGGATTCGTGAGAGTGGCAGTACGTCCTTCTCTTCCTGTTCAAGGCGTTGACTTTATTCTTGGAAATGACCTGGCTGGAGGGAAAATATTGCCTGTGTTAGAGGTTGTTGACAAACCAGACGTGTTTAGCCAGTCAGAAGATTTGTCTAATACTTACCCTGATGTTTTCCCCGCATGCGCTGTTACACGCGCTCAGTCGCAAAAAGTGGGTAATATGGTGGATTTGTCTGACTCCTTTTTTCCTCCTCTTCTTGCTGGTAATGAATCACTGCATACTGTTACTTCCTCCAAGCAAAACAATTCACAGACAGAGGATGTGAGTGTAAATGTGTTTGACGCAGATACCTTAAAATTATCCGTGTCACGAGAGAAAATTAGTGCTGCGCAGAAAGAGGATAAGTCTCTCGTTACTACTTTTAATTCTGTTATCTCTCTTGATGTGGCTAAGGACAAGAAAGTTGCTTATTTTGTTGAAAATGAGTTGTTGATGAGAAAGTGGTGTTCTAACACTGATTCAGATTGGGATGTTGTATATCAAATTGTTGTTCCTTCACCTTATCGTCAGCATGTTTTATGTTTAGCACATGATCACCACCTTGCTGGTCATTTAGGAGTAACAAAGACGTACAACCGGATATTACGACATTTCTTTTGGCCAGGGTTAAAAAAAGATGTTGTTCAGTACTGCCGTACCTGTCATACCTGCCAAATTGTTGGGAAGCCGAATCAAGTGATTCAAACTGCTCCACTGTCTCCCATACCAGTGATCGGGGAGCCATTCGAGCATGTGATCATAGACTGTGTGGGGCCATTGCCTAAAACTAAATCTGGTAACCAGTTTTTGTTAACCATAATGTGCGTGGCTACTAGGTTTCCGGAAGCGATTCCATTAAGAAAAATCACTGCGCCCGTTATCATCAAAGCGTTGGTGAGGTTCTTTTCTACTTTCGGTCTTCCAAAAATAATACAAAGTGATCAGGGCACGAATTTTTTATCAAGACTTTTTAAACAAGTGCTTGAATCATTAGCAATTTCCCACCGAGTTTCAAGTGCGTACCATCCGCAAAGTCAGGGCGCACTTGAACGCTTTCACCAGACCCTTAAGTCAATGCTCAAGAAATATTGTATCGACACTGCTAGAGACTGGGATGAGGGAGTTCCCTTGGTGTTATTCGCAGTAAGAGAGACAGTACAGGAATCTCTTGGCTTTAGCCCAGCTGAACTCGTATTCGGACATCAGGTACGAGGACCCTTAAAAGTTCTCAAAGAACACATTTTAACCCCTGATTCGAGTCCAAACGCTAACGTATTGGAATATGTAAGTACATTTCGAGAGCGTTTACATACTGCTTGGTCACTAGCTAAAGAATCTTTAGAAAATGCGCAGAAATGCATGAAGAGCAAGTTCGATCAGAAAGCAGTTGCACGTTCTTTTACACCTGGCGATGAAGTGCTGGTGCTTTTGTCCATTCCTGGTTTATCTTTGTCGGCCCGTTTCTTTGGTCCTTATGTGGTGAAACAGAAAATGAGTGAAACTGATTATATGCTTTACACACCTGATAGAAAACGTCAAACCCGAGTGTGTCACATAAACATGTTAAAAGCTTACCATTCCAGGGAGAAGCCTGAGGTTAAAGTTTCAGAGAAGACTGCAGGGCCCGCTGTCTCTTCTGTTGCACTAGCCGTGGAACTGATACCCTCTTCTGGTATCTCGGGGGCTGACGAGGATGGTGTCGTGCTTCGAAATGCTCCTCAGCAGTGCGTAAGGTTAGCCAACTCAGAGATTATGAAAGACCTTCACTCTTTTCTTAATCATTTAACTATGGACCAGGAAACGGATATTGTTAAAGTAATATCTGAGTTTGATTGTCTGTTTAGTGATGTCCCAAAACAAACTAATGTCTTGCAGCATGACATTAATGTAAACAGTGCTCGTCCTATTAAGCAACATGCTTATCGCGTCAATGCAGTTAAGAAATCTATTATGCGTCAGGAAGTAAGTTATCTGCTGGAGAATGATTTGGCTAAACCTAGTTGCAGTCCCTGGAGTTCTCCATGTCTTCTTGTTCCGAAGCCTGACGGCACGTTTAGATTCTGCACTGATTTTCGTAAGGTGAACGCCGTAACGGTGCCAGATAGTTATCCTCTACCACGAATGGAAGATTGTATTGACAACATTGGGTCTGCACGCTTTGTTAGTAAGCTCGATATGCTGAAAGGGTACTGGCAAGTTCCACTTACTCCACAAGCGTCAGAAATTTCAGCATTTGTAACCCCAGACAGCTTCCTTCAGTATACAGCGATGGCTTTCGGACTCCGAAACGCCCCAGCAACGTTTCAACGTCTTGTAAATCTTGTCTTGGCAGATGTACCGAATTGCAATGCATACCTTGATGATCTGGTTATATATTCTGTGAGTTGGAAAGAACATGTGTGCTTGTTGAGAACAGTGTTTGAACGTCTTCGTAAGGCTAACTTAACCCTCAACTTGGCAAAATGTGAGTTTGGCCGAGCGACGGTCACTTATCTTGGTAAAGAGGTTGGACAAGGCCAGGTACGACCGGTCGGGGCTAAAGTTACAGCTATTGCGGAGTTTCCAGCCCCTACCACCCGACGAGAGTTACGAAGGTTCTTGGGTATGGCTGGGTATTATCGCAGTTTTTGCAAAAATTTCTCAACGGTTGTTAATCCTCTCACTGCGTTACTCAGCCCATCTAAAGCCTTTGAGTGGTCTGTGAAGTGTCAGTATGCTTTTGACTGTGTGAAGACGCTTTTATGTAATGCACCTGTTCTTGTTGCACCGGACTGTACACACAGATTTAAGCTTGACGTCGATGCAAGTGCCGTTGGTGCGGGAGCTGTTCTTCTTCAAGAAGATAAAAATGGTATAGATCATCCTGTTAGTTATTATTCTCGTAAGTTTAATAAGCATCAGCTTAATTACTCTACCATTGAAAAAGAAGCACTTGCTCTATTGCTTGCCCTACAACAGTTTGAGGTTGATCTTGGTTCTAGCAATCTTCCTGTCTTAGTGTTTACAGACCATAACCCTCTTGTGTCTTGAATGTATAATCAAAATCAGCGTTTGATGCACTGGGCTCTAGCACTCCAAAACTACAATTTGGAGATTAGACACAAAAAGGGTGTTGATAATGTTTTGGCTGACGCTCTTTCGAGAGTATAGAACTGTTGCATGTTTTATTTTCACAAACAGGTTTGTTCTTAAGGGTGGGAGTGTTACGTCCCTGTGGTTGTGCGTGGCCGTGTTTCTCTCTCTCTCTCTCTCTCTCTCTCTCTCTCTCTCTCTCTCTCTCTCTCTCTCTCTCTCTCTCTCTCTCTCTCTGACTTTTCTTAGGGTCACTCCCCTCTGGCCTGGTGATTGGCTTTGAGACCTGTCAGTTTCTATCACTGGCGTGACATCACCTCTCCCACAGCCAATCAAGTTTCCCACCTGCAGCCAATCAAGTTCCTGCCAGCAGTTAAAAGGACGCTGAAAAGAACGCGAGGAGCAACTTGTTTTGATGCCACTCTGTTTTTGTTGTTGCTTTGTACGCTTGCTTTCAGTAACCCTTCTGTTTTCGTTGCCATCTTGTTTTGAACATCGTTTTGACATTTGTTTTACTTTATGTTTGATTTCGGACTTTTTGATGGTATTGAGTAAAAGACCCAGAGTAAAGTGGACAGGTAAAATGTCACGTGACTTACATAAAACAACACCTAGGTGACTTGATGTATATACACCCCAGGTAAGAAAGTGAATGCCAACTTCTGTATGTTTTGTTTGTTAGCTAGGGTAAGTAAGTTAGGGCGTTTTCTGACGCTGAAGATTTGACGTCTTTTCTTTTCTTTATTTTATTAGTCAGGTAAGAGGTTTACTTACAAGTTAGAATGAGTTTTGTTTTATTCTTTTCATTTCTTTGGCTTCACTAATTGTCCCCTTTTTCTCTTGGGTTATTTATTTTTCTGAGATCTTTTTGAGTTGTAAATACTAATTATTTCGCCTTTCTTATATTCACCATTATTACTATTACACATTTTTGTATACTTATTTTCATTTAATGTATAATAAATAATTTTTCTTTCACCATTAGTTCGTTACGTGTTGTCTCTTGTCACCCCAATCACACCAAAAAACTATCATGACCTCAATGTTACCTCTTTTGACCTTAGGCCATAAGAGTTCGTAACAATTACTTACAGGGGCTACACTAATTTTTTTTTTTTTTTTTTTTTTATAAAAAATTTTAAAAAGATGGCTAGATTAGGCCTACTGATTTTCTGGAGTTAAGATATCCAACTACACAGACTGCAACACAGGTAGCAGCCGGTACATGATATCTTTCTTAAAATGTCTATAATTTTTTTACTTTTTTCAAATTGTAACTAGTTTCTTGCAAATCATGTATTTTTCTCTTTTCAATTTAAGTGAACATGTAAGTGTGTCCAGCCCTGTTCAGTTAAGGAATTGTCTCTCCTCTTCACCCCTAAGTAAGTATCAAAAATATAAAAATTATGGTAATGTACGTTTTTTTTTTTTTCACAAAAGCAAACGGAAGGAGACACATTGTGACTCTGAACGCAATTGTGTATTTCAGATGCTGTCACATCCTACAACCTCATCATCTGCAGAGAGAAACTGCCTCTCAAACACACCCAAATACACATAATGATGGTCTTACAGGCATTATAGAGGATTATGAAATTACAGTATTTCACTCGAACTTGGTCTTCATTTCACTTTTTCCTGTTTCTATTTTGTTTTACTTTGTTATGTATTTATTTATGTTCAATTCCAATTGTCATTTATTCATGTATTCTGCTAAAAACTGTTGTTAGAGCACTGCCATTTTTGGTACAAATCCACATGTCATTAAAAAAATAAAAGTACCTAGCTGACATGTTGTTGTTTTTATGTAAAACCCTTACAGACACTGCATGATATTTTAATACCTGGTAAATAGAGACGTAAAAAAACAATATTAATAAATAATATGTACAGATCACATTAATAATGATATAAATATGTTAATATACTAATATTAATGATAATAAACTATCATTAAAAATGTTATTTATAACACCATTAAGGTCCTATTTAGCATTTTCAAAGCATGGTTCTTTATCTCTTTAGCACTAAAATGGGTTCTGCTATTGTTACAAGCTGAAGAACCCTTTTCTGGTACGGTGTAGAACCATTTTTATATATTGTGAGCCGTGTCCCGGGCACCTATCAGCGTCACCCTGGCAACGAAGGAGATCCACCTGCACGCAATCACCACGGGCTGATCGGTCCCAGCTGAAGCCGATGAGGAGAGGACTACAAAAGCTGCACCCGAGAATACACGGGTGAGAAAGATCTCCAGACGACAGCCAGTTAATGTTGTGTCTCTTGTCCCTCCAGAAAGTGACTGACCGACCAGCCCGCCACCTGAGCACTGGACACCGAATCCCCTTGCACTCAGCCGGCCGGCGAACAGGATCACGCAGCACCGAGGACGAGCACCTGACACCTCTGGCACCCTCACGGTTATATCTGTCAATAAACACACCCTCCGGGGCTTTAACTTTCACTGCAGCCTGTCGTGTGATTCTTCAGCCCGCCACACTGGTGGAGAATGCGGGCAAATTGCTGAAGAATCACCCGAGTCACCCAGCCTGCCAGCCCTGCCGGGAACTGCCAGAAGAGGAAAAAACTCAGCCGAGCTCCCCGACGGCACCCTGCCCTCCTAGCATCGGACAGCGCCCGAGATGGTGAGCCCCCCCCCCCAAAGTTCTAACCTTTTTTATGATGTGTTCCAGCAGGTTAGGGGTGGCGGAACTTTTGTGGAGAAGCAACTCGGGGACGATCGGCTGAAACACTGCTGGAAGCAAGAAAGGGTGGTTGAGGGAAAAGAGGTCCAACCACCACCACACCCAACCCCACACTTCGTGGTCCAGAATGGCCTGCTGTACTGTGTCGCACAGCGGAGAGGGGAGGAGGTGAAACTGCTGGTAGTCCCACATACAAGGACACAGATGGTCATTGAGCTTGCCCATTCCCATCCTATGGCTGGCCACCTGGGGGCGCAGAATACTACCCAACGGATCCGAGACAGGTTCCATTGGCCCGGCATGGAGGCGGAGATCAAACGATTTTGTCAGGCTTGTCCGGACTGCCAACGGACGTCACCACATACCCTTCCCCCAGCTCTGCTAATTCCGCTGCCCATCATCGAGGTGCCCTTTGAGCTAATAGGAATGGATTTAGTAGGGCCGCTGCCAAAGTCCGCCCGGGGACACGAACACATATTAGTCATCGTGGATTATGCGACCCGGTACCCTGAAGCCATTCCATTGCGCAAAGCTACATCCAAGGCCATCGTCCAGGAACTCTTCCTGCTGTGCAGCCAAGTCGGCATACCCCGAGATATTGACCGACCAGGGCACCCCCTCCATGTCCCGGACGATGGCTGACCTCTGCCGCCTCCTCAAGGTAAAGCAGCTTCGTACCACCGTCTACCACCCTCAGACCAATGGGCTGGTCGAAAGATTCAATCAGACGTTGAAGCAGAAGCTCCGTCGCGTGGCTGCGGACGACCGACGGGATTGGGACCAAATGCTGCCGTACGTCCTCTTTGGCATCCGGGAAGTCCCCCAGGCCTCCACAGGATTTACCCCTTTCGAACTTCTGTTGGGACGGCAGCCCCATGGCCTGCTCGATGTCGCCAAAGAGGCCTGGGAGGAGCAGCTGACCACCCATCGGACCACGATCGAGCACGTGAGAGAGATGAGGGAAAGGATCGACTGCGTCATGCCCCTCGTCCGGGAACACCTGGCAGCAGCCCAAGAAGCCCAACGTCGTCGATACGACCGGGCGGCCCAACCACGGGAATTCCGGCCAGGTGATTATGTTTTAGTCCTCGTCCCAACAGCAGCATGTAAATTTCTCGCCAAATAGCAAGGCCCGTATATCGTCACGGAGAAAATGGGGCCCGTGACTTACAGAGTACGCCAGCCTGGACGACGGAAGGAAAGTCAACTGTACCAAATTAATCTCCTGAAGCGCTGGGAGGGGACGAGGACTCAGGTTGCTGCGTTAGCCGCCACCTCTCCCGTGGTTGTTGACATCAGGCCCCACCTATCGGCCGCCCAGAAGACGGAGCTCCAACATCTGGCCGGTCAATTCTCTGATGTGTTCTCCCCACGTCCCGGGCGGACCCGCATACTTCAGCAAGACGTACGCACACCTCCAGGGACCATTGTGCGACAGCGGCCCTGCCGAATCCCGAAGGCCCGGCGACACGCAGTCGAAGGGGAGGTTCGGGAGATGCTGAAGTTAGGGATCATCGAGCCCTCCCGCAGTCCCTGGTCCAGTCCCATAGTCATGGTCCCAAAACCGGACGGCACCCTCCGGTTCTGTAACGACTTCCGCCACCTAAACGATGTCTCCGAGTTCGATGGATACCCGATGCCCCGTTTAGATGAGCTGCTGGAGCGGCTGGGGAGAGCCCGGTTCATTTCCACGCTCGACCTCACCAAAGGCTACTGGCAGGTGCCGTTAACAGAATCCACCAAACTGAAGACCGCCTTCTCCACCCCCAGTGGCCACTGGCAGTACCGGGTTCTCCCCTTCGGGCTGCATGGGGCTCCGGCCACCTTCCAACGGATGATGTATATCGTGCTGAGACCCCATCAGGCTCATGCAGCAGCCTACATCGATGATTTCGTCCTCCACTAGGAGACCTGGGAGGACCACCTGGAGCGGCTGCGGAGGGTGCTTCTCGAACTGTGGCGGGCGGGGCTCACCGCCAATGCCAAGAAATGCCACCTTGCCCTACCTGAAGCAAAATACCTCGGTTTCCGGGTGGGCCGGGGCCTGATCCGTCTGCAGGAGCGAAAAGTGGCAGCCATTCTCTCTGCCCCGAGGCCCACCTCCAAGAAACAGGTACGGGCCTTTTTGGGGTTGGCTGGTTACTACAGATGATTTTATACCTAACTTCTCCTCCTTAGCGACAGACCTCACTAAGAAGGAACAGCCAGAGAAGGTGAGGTGGGGAACCCAGGAAGAAGAAGCGTTCAAAAGGATAAAAGCGGCGCTCACGTCTGAGCCAGTATTGCACGCTCCCAACTTTAACTGTCCCTTCTTATTGCAGACGGACGCATCCGACACCGGGTTGGGAGCCGTACTATCCCAAGTACAAGACGGTGAGGAACACCCGGTGGTCTACATCAGCCGGAAGTTGTCCACAACGGAACAGCTGTACACGGCGGTGGAGAAGGAGGCGCTGGCCGTCAAGTGGGCAGTCCTGGAGCTGAAGTACTATCTACTGGGACGGAAATTCACCCTCATCACTGATCACGCCCCCTTGCAATGGATGGCCCGGGCTAAAGATACCAATGCCCGGGTGACGCGGTGGTTCCTGGCGCTCCAGGACTTCCACTTTGACGTGCGACATCGAGCTGGAACCGCCAACGCCAATGCGGACTCTCTCGCCTGTGGACAGCTTTCGCAGGTGTGAGCCGTGTCCCGGGCACCTATCAGCGTCGCCCTGGCAACGAAGGAGATCCACCTGCACGCAATCACCACGGGCTGATCGGTCCCAGCTGAAGCCGATGAGGAGAGGACTACAAAAGCTGCACCCAAGAATACACGGGTGAGAAAGATCTCCAGACGACAGCCAGTTAATGTTGTGTCTCTTGTCCCTCCAGAAAGTGACTGACCGACCAGCCCGCCACCTGAGCACCGGACACCGAATCGCCTTGCACTCAGCCGGCCGGCGAACAGGATCACGCAGCACCGAGGACGAGCACCTGACACCTCTGGCACACTCACGGTTATATCTGTCAATAAACACACCCTCCGGGGCTTTAACTAATTTTAACTGCAGCCTGTCGTGTGATTCTTCAGCCCGTCACAATATGAAATATAAGAATATCAAAAACTTTAGGCTTCAGCTGTCCACACTCAGCAAAATATAGTCTAATTATCGTTATCAATGAAATCACAGAAAACACTGATAAAAATGTTTTTCAATATCACATACCCCTAACATATTTAAGTTTTTTTATATATAATAATCAATGAAATAAATGAATAAATAAATATGAGAAGGGCCCTTTTTTCCACTTGAGTCCCTGGCCTGCCCCTCAGAATGTTCACAGTGGCAAATGACCACTTCTGCTTCAATAATCATGCAGTGGTGAGATGTTTTTATGTGTTTGCATGTGATACTGATGTTCTTCTGAGAATCTAAGAGCGTCAGATGCTGGTTAGTTCCCAATCAAAGGTTTCATCACGATAGCACTAACACTGATTTTTATTTGTTACACAAAAAGATTAGTTTTGAATGTAGTGTAATCTACATCAGATCAGTGTTTAGCCATAAGCGTATTTCAATAAACTCTTAGGATTTATTCAATTATTCTCTATTTGTTTAAGCAAAGTCTGCATGTGGGCTCAGGGGAGATGATTGGTCTCAGCGTGATGAGTGTGCGTTTGGGTCTGAGAATCACTTCAGACAGCCAAGGTAGGGGATAAACTGTCTTTAGTTGTGCCAGGCTGTCATGGCAATGAAACAAGTCATTACTAAACTGGCTTCACAATCGACTCCCTGGGCACCAACAACAATCCACCTCAGATGTTTATCCAGCGAAGCCTAAATGTGTAACTGGATTACACTGCTCACCAAATTACAATCTTTTCATGTGATGACTGCCATCTTTGTCTTTCCAATAAGGCTTTCTTGCTCACAGGTTTAGAATGAAAAGTAGAATGCTTTATTTAAAGTAGAAGTATAATCTCAGAGAAATATATATATATGCAAGGTTTCTGTTGTGATACATTATTTACAAGATTGTGAAAGAATGAGCAATAATATTTAGTTTTCCTTTTCAAGTAGCATACAGTAGCTGCAGTAGCATACTTTTACCTTTTCCTCAATTTCCAGCAGTGTTTTTTTTTCTTCTTCTTTTTCCCTCAGGATTCTTCATTGAAAAGAATATTCAAAATAACAAATGCTTTTGCTTCTTCTTCTTTTTTTTTTGCATTTTGTGGATAAAGGAATTGTACAGCAAAGAGATGCTTGAATGCCACATCAAAGACTAAATACATATGAGGAATCTTTACAGTTCCTTTTTATTAGAAGTTCGTTCCTTCTTAGCAAATCCAGGAATTCCCTGTTTAATCAGATGTGTTTCCCATGTAAACTCAAGATTAGTCCACAGCCTTCATGGACATATAAGATAAGCAAATGGCCACTTTTTTCCCCTCCTCAAAGACTTGTAACCTGAAGCAGCTGTGTACGTATCTGAAAGCCAAGATGAAGATATATCTTATCTGGGATTTGGGATACCCTTTGTGCTACATTTCTTTCTGTCAAATGTTTCCTTTGTTCCAGTCCATCTAATCATTTTGCTAAGCTTTCCCTTATAGATAATACTAAAGCATTTAGATTCAGAGGGACTGGGACTCAGAGATGTGACGATCACTGGGGACATAGGTGTAGGGCTTTGATGAATTCTCGACACCCCCACTGTTTGCCCACATCAAACACTGATGTAAGAGGCAGATGACACAAAATCTAAGAGTACTCAAGGTACATTAGTTCTATTTGCTAAAGGTAAATCAAAGTGAGTGTGCTTTAAGCAGGTGGACCAGAGTCAGCTGAACCCATAGAGCCTGCCTCTATTGGTCAAAGAACTTGGTAGTTTTTAAGGATTTTCACACTTCCCTTGAAAGGATAGCATACCCACAAATGAAAATAACCCAACCCAATCCCTACCCCTAAACCTTTCCTTACCAATACTTTATTCCTAAAATCAGTGGGAAATGATAGCTGATTAACAAGAGTGTAGAAGCACCTAACCCTGATTGCAAGCCTAAAATAGATATTTCCAGAAAAGTTATACTGTACCTCAATTTTGATCGGTTGATTGGAATATTGTTCCACTCGCCAACCCCCAAGCCATCCTAGGTGTATATGAATTTCTTCTTTCAGACGAATACAACCAGAGTTATATATATATATATATATATATATATATATATATATATATATATATATATATATATATATATATATTACGGCTGGTAATTTAACGCGTTAATTCGATTAAATAATTATGGAGAAAAATCAATCCATCATCCATCCATCATCTTCTGCTTATCCGGGGCCGGGTCACAGGGGCAACAGTCTAAGCAGAGATGCCCAGACTTCCCTCTCCCTAGCCACTTCCTCCAGCTCTACCGGGGGAACCCCGAGGCGTTCCCAGGCCAGCCAGGAGACATAGTCCCTCCAGCGTGTCCTAGGTCTTCCCCGGGGCCTCCTCCTGGTGGGACGTGCCTGGAACACCTCCCTGGGAAGGTTTCCAGGAGGCATCCAAAATAGATGCCCGAGCCACCTCAGCTGGCTCCTCTCGATGTGGAGGAGCAACGGCTCTACTCTGAGCTCCTCCCGAGTGACCGAGCTTCTCACCCTTTCTCTAAGGGAGCGCCCAGCCACCCTACGGAGAAAGCTCATTTCGGCTGCCTGTATCTAGGATGTTGTCCTTTCGGTCATGACCCACAGCTCATGACCATAGGTGAGAGTAGGAACGTAGATTGACCGGTAAATCGAGAGCTTCACCTTACAGCTCAGCTCCTTCTTCACAACGACAGACCGGTGCAGCCACCGCATTACTGCAGAAGCTGCACCGATCCGTCTGTCAATCTCCCGTTCCATCCTTCCCTCACTCGTGAACAAGACCCCAAGATACCTGAACTCCTCCACTTGAGGCAGGAACTCTCCACCAACCTGAAGTGGACACCCTTATGCTTGAACATGGTGTTTGTTATGGACAAACCGTGATTAGCACAGAAATCCAATAACAGGCTCCTTCCCCGCCATCGAGGTGACATTCCATGTCCCTAAAGCCAGATTCCGTGTCCAGAGATCGGGTCGTCGGGGGTCTTGCCTTCGACTGTCGTCCGATCCACTTTGCACCGGCCCCTTACGCTCCCTCCTGCAGGTGGTGAGCCCATGGGAGGGCGGCCCCAAGTCACTCCTACGGGCTGAGCCCGGCCGGACCCCATTGGGGGAGGCCCGGCCACCAGGCGCTCGCATACGAGCCCCAACCCCGGGCCTGGCTCCAGGGTTGGGCCCCGGCTGCGCCATGCCGGGCGACGTCTCGGTCCTTGATGTATTTTTCAACATAAAGGAGTTTGAGAACTGTTCTTAGTCTGGCCCGTCACCAAGGACCTATTTGCCTTGAGAGACCCTACCAGGAGCATATAGCCCCAGACAACATAACTCCCAGGATCCTTCGGGTACTCAAACCTCTCCACCACGATAAGGTGACAGTTCAAGGAGAGGGGAGAAAAATAACGCGTTAAAATTATTATTATTATTTATTTATTTATTTTTTTTTTATTAAAATTATAAACGCATTTGACGCACTTGCCTAGATGATTGCCTAGACCTATGTGAATCATCTGCCATTTCATACAGTCGATTGATGACTTATATGAGGAAGAGCAACAACTTACTGTGTGATGGAGCCTAGAGAATATCCCTAAAATTCAAGATATGGGGCATGAAATATGAAATTTTGTCTCATATTTACATCACATAGTTAAGAAATATCACACGAGAAGTAGACTAAGTGCAATATCACAGGAGTGCAAATGTGATACTCGTCTCATACAACAGTTCATTAAGAACAAAAGACAAAGCAGAACTGTTCATCTCCAAGCAACCCACAGCCGCATTTCATTTCCTAATCCATGTTTTGAACAAATTTGGTGAACCATTTGGCTCGGTGAACCACTGGCCATAGTCGCGCTGGCTTTGAAGTGGTGCTGCTCAGACCGATTGGTGTATGACATCAAAGTACCGCGAGAGTGATTCAGAAGCACAAGTAGTTATCTGTGCTATAAAGCTGTTGCGGTACTTTGATGTCACACACCAGTCGGTCTGATGGTGATGACCCGCTTCAAGTCGAACAAGCCTAATGATTCAATGAACCATTCATAAAGAACCATATACTTCACTCCTGAATGAATCAGCCATTTGAACGAATCAAATAAATGTATAAATGACCACCTAATGGCAGTTTTAGTATATTATTTAGAGTATCATTTCATTAAAGACATAATTTCATATTTTCATAGTAATAATAATAAAATTAAGAAAATAAATTATTAAAGTTATAGTTCACCCAACCAAAAATGACAATTCTCTCATTATTTACTCACATGGTCCAAAAGAGTAGGCTATAATCAATTTTATCAAACAAAATATTTCTTGCTGAACCTACTTCTTGTAATGCCTGGTGCTTTACACAACAATGACTTTAATTGTCTTCTGGGAGTAATTTCTCCAAATCTGATTTGCGATTAATTTAATCAATTAATTAATCACCACATCATGTAATTAGATTTAAAAAATGTTATCGCTTACCAGCCCTAATATATATATATGGAAGCAATTGATTACAGTTTCTGAAGTTTTAAATATAGATATTTTTCTTACACAGATACATCGATTCATCCGGAACTGTGTGGAAAACTCTTTATGATTGATAAATGCACTTTTTGGAGCTTCAAAATCTTGACCATTTATTGCCATTGTAAAGCTTGGAAGAGCCAGGACAATTTTTAATATAACTCTGTTTATATTCGCCTGAAAGAAAAAAGTCATATACACCTAGGATTGCTTGAGGGTAAGTAAATCATGGAGTCATTATTACAGTACCTCATTTGCCAATGTAAACAGGTCACACGTTTGTCCAATGAATGACAACGATGACATAAATATGTAAATAGGAATCTTAACTGAGTATATTTGTACAGTGTGAATCGCCAGCTTATGAATGCCCAGAACTAATTGTTAACCCCAAGTAAATTATGGGCACGATACAAGATAAGCCAAGTTTACCCAGGGTTTCAAATGACCCAGGCTTAACTATTCCAAATGTAGGCCACTCATTTAAGTGCCAAGCTCTCTATACTGTCACGGCTCATAGCAAATATTCCCATTACTTCAATTCATTTTTCATCTGAAAAAAAAAAAAAAAACTAAGAACAAATTAAATTACCCATAAGCTGCTCTTTTATTTGCTATATGATTATGTCTTAAACCTATAGCACCCGGGGAGAATACAGCTAAGTGGGTTTTGCAAACACCTCCAGATTGTACAGTTTTTTATGGTTGATCTGAAAGGCATGACAGAGATGAAGCAATTTCTCTTCTGAAGAGCTGGAGGGTGAGTGTCACTGTCATTTGTCTTCCTGCAGCATTTAATGACTAGTACAACAATAATGAGGATATTTTATAGACTTCTCTCTCCACGGCTCATCTGCTACATGAGAATTAGCACAGAATATACGTTACAAACAATCCCGGTGATGATGCATGAAGCCTATAAGTGGTTGCTATATATAATTGGTCGTCCAGTCATAACAATCCTTATGATAGAAAATATATGCTATTAGTCGGAGAATTTCACCGTATCACACAACAGATTCATCATGACAACAGCGATTACAGAACAACAGGTGTATGCGCTTGTAACGGTGGCTGCCCCAAATCAAATTTGACTTAATAAAATTTAAATTGTTCGGGCGCCAGACAAGTAAAACTTGTCAAGTAAAAAAAAAAAAAAAAAAAAAAATATATATATATATATGTAATGAAGTTCAATTTCCCCGAAGATAACTCAAACCACCGTTACACAAAAAACGAAAATAAATTCCTTCAAATACCCACAATAATGTAGAATAGGGCTTAAATGACACACAGTCAGAAATTGAAGGGTTTGGTCAAAAATATGTATATTTTAAGAAAACATTTTTGCAAAGAAATAAAATAAAATAAACTACACAAAGTTAAATTTTCACAGAGTTTTCTTTCTTTACCTCACATGACAAATAACAAAATATTTAAGGCAAACAGTTCTTTTTTTCAAACTCAGTTTGTGTTCAATTTTCAGCCAAAATAAAGAAATGAAAGAGAAAAAAAAAAAACACACACAAAAAAAAAAAAAAAAACACTTCAAACGAGTGTTTGTGTATGGGTGTGTGCGTGTACAATGAGCGTGTATGTGTGTGTGTGTGGTGGTGGCTGCGTGAAGCAGTCTGTGTAGCGGCCGCAAATCCTGGGCCGGAGAAAGAGTTTGGAGACTTGGCGAGAGTTTGGCGTGAGTTTAGAAACTCTTGGCGTGAGGTTAAAAGATGATGGACATCACCACTAGTACCTGAGGCAGGCGAACGAACCAGGCTGGATTATGTTGCACCAGGCAGGCGAACGAACCATGCAGACGCAGTAGAGCAATTTCTCCGTCACTTTGGCGATCGCACCCAGTCAGCGCATGCACAGAGATTCCAGCAAAGAATAGTACGACCTTCAGCTTCAGGTAGCGTGTGTCCCACTCCAATAATAACCTACAGGTGTGTTTTGTTTTTTACTCGCGCCCCAACTTCCGTTTCTAGCGCTCTTTTATTCTAAATTTCCTCATTGGTTTCCGCCCATCAGAAAAAATGAAAAGCTGATATGGATTTCTTCCATATCGCTACACTCTCCCTCCCTGGAGAAGACAACCTATGGTTGTGGAAATGTGAATCATAATTAAAATCCAATGAATTCCTCTTCATCAGAAGATTCATTGAATATCTGGCAGAGCCTTTTCTTCTCCTGGCATTCCAGCTCTTCAGCCGTGGGAAAGCATGGTTTCAGGTTGCACACATGCACTATGCGAACATCTTCGCCAGTGGACTCTAGCGCTATTCGATAGTTCAATGGACCCACCTGTTTTATGACACGGTAAGGGCCTTTCCATTTTTGAGCCAATTTTGCAGTGAAGTGATGTTGTGCACTAGACTGGGGAAAGGTTCTCATCCACACACGATCATTTTCCTTGTATGTGACATCTCGTCTTCTTTTATTATAATTCCGAAGCTGTCTCTTTTGTGCTTTTTTACAGCATTCCATGGCCTTGGTCTGAAGCTCAGTTAGGTGGTGGACTGTATCGTAAGATGTGCAGTCTGGAGTTAGATTCTTGCCATGTAACACCTTGTCCATGGGACTTTGCAGTTTCCTCCCCAAATGAAGCTCTGCAGGGGTCATCCCAATCGTTTCCTGGACAGCTGAATTAATAGCGAAACGGAGTTCCGGTAAGTATTGGTCCCATTTTCTGTGATTGTTGTCCACATAGGCAGAAATCATGCATTTGAGCGTACGGTTAACCCTCTCGGTCATATTTGTTTGTGGATGGTATGATGTTGTCAATTTAGGTTTGATACTCCACTTTTGACAGAGTTCTCTGAACAGTGATGACACAAATTGTGTACCTCTATCCGACAGAATGAAGTCTGGCACCCCCCAACGGGTTAGAATTTCCTTCCGAAGAAGTAACGCAACAGTCTCAGCTTTAGCATTGCGCATGGGGAAAAATTCCACCCACCGGGAGTAGTAATCTACAAAGACTAAGAGGTACTCATTTTGCTGTGTGCTGCGTGGCATTGGCCCCATAATGTCCACTCCAAGCATCTCATTGGGACGGGTGGTGGTGACTTGCTGTAGTTTGCCCACAGGTTTCTGATTTTCTCCCTTAAGAGTCTGGCATTTGACACATTTTTTGACGTGGTGTTTTATGTCAGTCCACATTCCAGGCCAGAATGCAACATCATGGATACGCTTGTAGGTCTTATAAATACCTACATGACCGCTCCAGGTATTAGAGTGGTAGTGGTGTAGAATGGACGACACAAGGCTGGTAGGAATGTAGACTCTGTAATGAACTTGATTGTTCGGCAGGTGAGTTTTGTGATAGAGTTTATCTTCCACTATCTCATACTGATCTTTAAAAGAGGAATCATTTTCTGCAAGTGCTTTAAGTGTGTTGGTGATGACAGGGTCTTTGTGCTGTTCCTCCCAGATTGTGGCTGGAGATATCGGAAACTCAGCATTCTCCTGTTGGTGTGGGTTGGTGTACAGGTTACAACTGGTGTGAATCCGAGACAGAGCATCAGGTGCCATATTTAGTTTTCCTTTGCGATATTCAATGATAAAATCAAATCTCTGTAGTCGCAAGGCCCACCGGATGAGGCGACTCGTGGTTTTTGTGGAAGACATTACCCATTGTAACGCTGAGTGGTCTGTGATGACAGTGAACAGTTTGTGCTCTAGGTAGTGCTGCCATTTTTCCAGGGCCCAAATTACAGCCAAACACTCTTTTTCAGTGGCTGTGTAATTGGTCTCTGCTTTGTTCAGGGTTCTGCTGGCATAAGCAATAACTTGTTCCAATCCCTGTTCCTTGCGCTGGGTCAGCACAGCACCCAGACCAGTGTTACTGGCATCCGTATAGACAGTAAAAGGCAGTTGAAGGTCAGGATGGCCAAGAATGGGAGGAGAGGTAAGACAGCATTTTAAATGTTCAAAGGCTTGTTGACATTGTTGTGACCAGAGGAATGAACATCCTTTTTTTTTCAGTGCATTGATGGGTTCAGCGATCCTGGAGAAGTTTGGTACAAACCGGTGGTACCACCCGGCTAACCCCAGGAAGCGCTGGACCTCCTTGATGTTGGTGGGCACAGGGTATTCACGTATAGCCTCCACTTTACTTGGGTCTGCAGCTATGCCTTGGACGCTGACAACATGTCCCAGAAAAGTTATTTTCTGAAGACAGAACTTGCTCTTTTTTAAATTAATGGTGAGGCCAGCCATTTGCAGTTTATAAAAAACAGCTTGGAGGTCGGAGAAGTGCTGGGCTACAGATGGTGAGTAAATAATGATGTCGTCAATGTAGACAAAGCAGATGTTTCCACGCAATTCTCCTAGAACGTTCTCCATTAGTCTTTGGAAGGTTGCTGGGGCATTTTTTAACCCAAATGGCATAACATTAAACTGAAACAGTCCTGATGAAGTTGTGAAAGCTGTCTTTGGTTTACTTTCTTGATCCATGTTTACCTGCCAGTAGCCACTGTTAAGGTCAATGGTGGAAAAGATGGCCGCTCCAGATAGTGACTCCAAGATCTCAGTGATGTTGGGTAATGGGTAAGCATCATTCTCTGTAATGGCATTAACTTTTCTGTAGTCCACACAAAACCTAAGGCTTCCGTCTTTTTTAGGGACCAAGACGACAGGTGAGGCCCATCCAGAGTGTGATGGTTCTACGATGCCGGCAGTCAACATCTCTTCCAGTTGCTCTGTAATGACAGCTTGTTTGGCAGGTGTTGTGCGGTACGGTCTTTGTTTTATAGGTACTTGGTGGGTAGTATATATGTGATGCTGTGTAACTTCAGTACGTCCTGGACGAAGGGTACAAACTTGAGGATTTGACTCGAGGATCTGCCGTAACTGTTGCTTGCCTTCCGGAGGTAAGTGGGCATCCTGTACAGCAGTGTTAATTAATGTCTTCTCATCCAGGCAGGCTGGTTGAAACATGTTAAGTTGAGGAGGAGGAACAGAAGATAGTAAGGAGAGGCTGTTGGGATTTTTATTTCCCATCTTTCCCCTTGGATGTTGGGAACTGATAACTGGTACACTGGCATTTGTTGGCTGGAAAGGATAATACTCTTTAGGATTGGACTGAAATGAATACTTTTGATCTGCCACATTGATCTGCAGCCCACTGGAGAAGATGAAGTCCAGTCCTAATACGACTGCATAGGCCAGGGCTTTGGCTGATAGAACAACAGCAGGTATGGTGAATACTTTTTGATGTAGGGTGATTGGCATGTTTATCCAACCTAAAGGAATTTCTGCTTCCCCATTTGCTAGGTAGAGCGGACCCTGGGTCCATGGATGGAGTTTTTGTGAAGTGAGCTCCTTCCAGAGATTCTCATGTAGAAGGGTGTAGCTAGCCCCAGTATCAACAATGGCTTTTCCCTTCCAGGTACCAATGCAAAGTGGTATCACTAATTGTTGTGGAACAATTGCAGCAGGTGGTGGTTTCTTACCAGTTGTTGATGAATTGTGGGGAAAGGTGGCAGACACAGAGCGATTGCCAGATGGACCAGTACCTTTAGAAGATGGAAATGTTGTCCGCTTGTTATTGGAGGAAGGGTGTTGGCTGGTGGACTGAGGTGACTGGGACTGAGAAGAGACAAAGTGAGGACAGCTGCCAGGTGAGTGATGGCCTTTACATCGCCAGCATTGCACTAAAGGCTTCTCTGCCGGGCGGTTGGGAATAGGTCTTTGAGGCATGGATAGGGGTTGCTTAGAACTCACACGTTTTTCATATTGCAGTTGTTGTTCGTAGTCTTTTTCCAGCTGTTGGCCCAATTTCACAAGCTCATCGACTGTGTTCACCCGACTGCGAATCTGGCTTGCAAGGTAAGGATTCATATTTTTCAAAATCATTTTCACCAACTCACTGTCGGTCAAGGTGGGCTTCCACCTTTTGCAGAGAGCTCTGTATGTAAATGCAAAGTCCCTAATGCTCTCTCTTTCTCCCTGTGTTCTTGTCCTTACCCTTTCAGCCAGCTCGTCTTCATAATCCTCTGAGAGGAAAGCAGAGAGGAAAGCAGCTTCAAACTCTTCCCACGTGGTTATTGAGGATCGTGCAACTTCCCACCAGTCCCGGGCAGTACCATAAAGGACAGTGCGGAAAGTGGCCAGGATGTCAGCATTAGTAAGAGGATGTAACGCCAAGAAATCCTGACATCGAGTTAGATAGAGCAAGGGGTCCAAGTCATCTGACTGTCTCCCAAAAGTAGGAAATGTAATCTTAAGATGATCACTCTTTACAACAGGAGTAGGAAACATTGGAGGTGTCACTGGTGATGTAGGTGAAACTGCAGTGGTCAGAGGCAAGGGTGAGTAATCTCTTGTCTGCAGGTCAATCATTTGTTTCTCTTGCTTTTCGAGTCTTTTCTCAAGTTCAGTTTGTAAGCTTTTTACAGTTGCACACAGGGTGTTGGTGGTTTGGGTGCACTGGGTGAGTTCTGTTGACAACTGGTCATAATTTTTTTGATGGGTTACCAGGTAGGTTTTGATGTCCTGCTGAAGCTCCACTTGAAGTTGGTCAATCATGAACCGTACTTCAGACACATATGTAGTCTTAGCTTTGTGAAGTTCATCAGACATCATGACTTTAAGTGACTTAGTGAGTTGATCAGTCTCTTCCTTCACATGCTTCTTACTTTCAGAAATGTGGGTGAGCATTTCTTGTTGGTTTTGCTTGAGTTTATCAGCAAGGTTAGAAATCAGGCTGTCGTGATGTGCAGTCATGGTTTTAAGTTCTTTGGCAAGTTCACCAATGTTTTTTTCATGGGTTTGCATATGCTGTGTCAACGTGTCCCAGTTTCCTTTAACTTGAGTGAGTTGATGCATTCCTTTTCCAGGAGTTGACAGGATGCCAGGCAAGCCCTGCTGTGCCACTGAAGATAAAGATGAAGGCCCAGGTGATGTACATATCTGCATGGAGTCGCCATTCGGTTCCTGCTCCCAGGTGAAGGGTTGAACAGGAGTACTGCCAGCTAGTGGTGAAGTTGCAAACCGCACATGGGTTCCTGGGAAGTCAGTGGTGCTGGCTTGAGTAGGAGTGAAGTGGAAAGGAGCACGAAGAGGTCCAGTTGAAGAAAGTAGAGGACGGGGTGCTGGAGGCCAGACTGGGGTAGCAACATCTGGTGCTGGTGGTTCCATCTCCACAAAAGTGGATGGAGACAGAGGAGTGGCAGCCATGTTTGATTGTCAGTGTATGTATAGTCAGTCAGTGTAAAAATGTAGTGAAATGCAAGTTGAGTGAAAAAAAAACAATGTATAAATGTTTGAAAAAATAAATTGCAGCAGAATACTCTTAACAGTTCAGTGTGAAATGTCTGTCCAATTGTCCAATTCACCAATTCACACTTCAATTCACTTAACTTCACAAATCAATAATTAGATTTCAATAACACAAATGGGTGTTTCCACAACTTTCACATAATTGGGTCAGTTTGGCAGCAAGACAACTAAGGGGTAACACAATTATATATTTAACAACGTGCAAGTTCACAAACAAAAAGTATCTTCCCACAAAACCATTAAGTAAAGGAAAAAAACTGTTTCAATTCAGTATGTATATACACCACAATTTCACAAACACAAAAAAAATATAGGCAGTGACAGCCAACCTTTAAGTAATCGTTTAGGGAAACTCAAATTCAAAGCTCAAATGACCAGTTTAAGTGGTCATGGTTTACGTGCTTAAATGTTTAAGTTTCAAGTTGTCAAGGTTTAAGGGTTTAAGTTTCAAGTCATCAAGGTTTAAGTGTTTAAGTTTCAAGTTTCATGTCTCAAGTTCCAAGTTTCAGGTCCCTGTTTGGGCGCCACTTCTGTAACGGTGGCTGCCCCAAATCAAATTTGACTTAATAAAATTTAAATTGTTCGGGCGCCAGACAAGTAAAACTTGTCAAGTAAAAAAAAAAAAAAAAAATATATATATATATATATGTAATGAAGTTCAATTTCCCCGAAGATAACTCAAACCACCGTTACACAAAAAACGAAAATAAATTCCTTCAAATACCCACAATAATGTAGAATAGGGCTTAAATGACACACAGTCAGAAATTGAAGGGTTTGGTCAAAAATATGTATATTTTAAGAAAACATTTTTGCAAAGAAATAAAATAAAATAAACTACACAAAGTTAAATTTTCACAGAGTTTTCTTTCTTTACCTCACATGACAAATAACAAAATATTTAAGGCAAACAGTTCTTTTTTTCAAACTCAGTTTGTGTTCAATTTTCAGCCAAAATAAAGAAATGAAAGAGAAAAAAAAAAAACACACACAAAAAAACAAAAAAAAACACTTCAAACGAGTGTTTGTGTATGGGTGTGTGCGTGTACAATGAGCGTGTATGTGTGTGTGTGTGGTGGTGGCTGCGTGAAGCAGTCTGTGTAGCGGCCGCAAATCCTGGGCCGGAGAAAGAGTTTGGAGACTTGGCGAGAGTTTGGCGTGAGTTTAGAAACTCTTGGCGTGAGGTTAAAAGATGATGGACATCACCACTAGTACCTGAGGCAGGCGAACGAACCAGGCTGGATTATGTTGCACCAGGCAGGCGAACGAACCATGCAGACGCAGTAGAGCAATTTCTCCGTCACTTTGGCGATCGCACCCAGTCAGCGCATGCACAGAGATTCCAGCAAAGAATAGTACGACCTTCAGCTTCAGGTAGCGTGTGTCCCACTCCAATAATAACCTACAGGTGTGTTTTATTTTTTACTCGCGCCCCAACTTCCGTTTCTAGCGCTCTTTTATTCTAAATTTCCTCATTGGTTTCCGCCCATCAGAAAAAATGAAAAGCTGATATGGATTTCTTCCATATCGCTACACGCTGTATATATGTAGTTTGAGGATAATCAAGACATGAAAAACACCAAGATTATTTTGATTAATGGAGAGGCAAAAGCATTGAAAAATACGGAGCCTAATGGGAGAAAATTGAGAAGAATGATTTTATGCATACCACCCCTTTGATACTCAGTGTATAGCAGACTTTTGTATACAATTTCTAACCATATCATTCAAAGAAAGCTCATCTTTAGTATTTCCTGTAAAATAAGCTCCTGGAAAGCTGTGGCATCATACTCTGAAGGTTGTAATTTGCAAATTACTATTTGATTTGTTATTAATATCATAATTTCAAAGTTCAAGGGAAATTTTCAATGAGAAATGTCAAATTTAACACTCCAGTTAAGAGAATCAGTATAATAATTTAATTGCACTATCCTTTTGTCAGGTTACTTTTAAAGGTCAATCAGATTTTTTTTTTTTTTTTTTTTGACACAAATAAATTAAAAGCAGGCTACTTTTGTCAGACATGATTACATACTAACTCACATGAAGAGCAGCATCAGTAATAGCAGCAGATCCAGTAATACAATAATAGATTTATTATTATGGAGAAGGATTCTGACTGACTGTTTCCAAATTGACTAAATTACTACAACTTCTTTCAGGTAAGTGTATACGCTACCGTTCAAAGTTTGGGGTCAGTAGGCTTTCTTTTTCTTTCTTGGAATTTCTTGAGCAAAATAGTTATTTTAATACTTTTTTTTCCCACCAGTATACAAGTACATACTTTAAATTATAAAGTAAAAGTGTAATGTAATAGTTGTCTATTTTTAAATAAATGCTCTTTTTAAACTTTCTGTTCTTCAAAGTTTCTGGAAGAAAAACATAACGGTTTCCACAAAATTATTAAGCAGCAAAACTGCTTTTGATGTTGATAACAATAACAAATGTTTCTTTCAAATCAGTATATTAGAATTATTATTGGATGTTGAAAATTCATTGTTACTTAGCAGTACAATTTAATTGTAATAACATTTCATTTATTTATATATATATATATATATATATATATATATATATATATATATATATATATATATATATATATATATATATTACTGTATGCTATTTCATGAAATAAATGCAGCCATTGGTGAGCATAAGAGACCTTCAAAAACACGTTTAAACATCTTACCGAGCCCAAACTTTTGAATGGTAGTGCATATATATTCCAGATGCAATGGGATGGCTGATGAAATACCACAAACTAATGTGGCACAACTGAATTCACCCCTGCGTCTTTAAACCTGCACTCTTAATTCTGCTTCATCATTCTTCATTGCTCCGGCACTCTACAGATGAAAAAGCATCACATTTATAGACTGAATGGTCATGCTCCAAAAGTTCAATTAAGGAAAAACATTCCACTCAACCTTTATGTGATAGGATTACCAGATACATTTCAAAAGAATGAGGAATTCTATCAAGTCCTCTCGTAAAACCCTCATCAAAAATCTCCATCATCTTACAACCGCTGAAAAGAAGAATTACAACATGACAATGAAAATGCAATGCTTTCAGAACGATTTAAAACATATCTTCTTTCCAATGCCATTTCTTTGCTTAACTGAGAATATAAACAACTTCTGCTGCAAAGTCATTAAGATGTTTGTTGCGGAAACGTGAATACTCTTATTAGCTGGAACAGATGTGATCTCAAGATGACTGCATTAATTTCTATCTATCTATCTATCTATCTATCTATCTATCTATCTATCTATCTATCTATCTATCTATCTATCTATCTATCTATCTATCTATCTATCTGGCACATTTGTCTTGATTATTTTTCACAATACTCAAAATTATCTCACTAAATTATCCCAAATTTGGTTTTGAGTTGTGAGAGGGGAAGAGAGCTCATGTGACACACCCTCAATCATGGAGGCACAGAAAAGGGAGCCTGAAGCCTGCCTCAGGTACTCGTCCCATCATTCTTTCTCTCAACACAACTGATGTAATTAGCACCGTGGCACCACACTAAGCCTAGTGATGACCAAATTAGTTCAACACAAACAAGAGGCAGCAGGTTAACTGCCGTGTGATGCCAGCTTGTTTTGATCGGAAGTTCTTCTGCATTGCTGAAGTTACGTGGGGACTCTTGCTTGACAGATTCCTGGGGCGAAACGAGACACTTTCTACCCCCACACAACCGTCTTAGCTGTTTCATCATTTGTAAATGACACATTATTATTCTGTCTCCCCACTGCCTGATTACCTCTTCTCATTGGGGATTTGATTTATTTATTTATTTTATTTTTATTTATTATTATTATTCTTTTCTCAAGCACTTTGAGCCCCTTGAGCTGTTTGACAAGTGCAACGGTTGTTGGTGGCAAAATGAGAAAAACAAAAGAAAGGCACGATTACATTGTTGAGATATTTATTATTATTATTATTATTATTATTATTATTATTATTATTATTATTCTCTCCACAACTTATTAAATAAACCTGCCATTACATGACTGAAATTATTACCAATCTATCTATCAATCCATCTATCTATCTATCTATCTATCTATCTATCTATCTATCTATCTATATATATATATATATATATATATTTTTTTTTTTTTTTTTTTTTTTTTTTTTTTTTTTTTTGCTACGGATTACATCATTATGCGGATTTCTAATGTGAAACAAACAATGAGCCATTTAAAAAATAAACATCAATACACTAGCACACAGTAATTTACATACTTAATAAACATGAAATAAATCAGTGGGAAATCAACACAAGGCACGATGCCTATACAATTTATCCATACCTTCACATCTTATTTATCAAATAATCAGCTTATTTTTATTTTTTTTCTACATATTATTTTGCTTGGTTGGCCATTTTACACTCAACTAGATATGTCATTCTTAATTGATAGATTAATTCATATTCAAGGCACGTGCTTTTAGATATGAGAGTTAGACACACCTACCAAAAAAAACTAAATCATAATAAACAATCATTAATGATATATTGAGGTACTCTGCCCTGCAATACTGATTTAATTGTGTGCATTTGGCATGAATTTGTTCAAGTAAAATGTAGTGGATTGCATCTTTGTTTTTCAAAATGTCATCTTAGCTGTGAGAGATGTGTTTGAACAATCCAAATTAGAAATAAAGACCATGAAGGCAAAATAAATCACAAAAAAGCACTAGCTGCTGTGGGCCTCTGTCAGCAGACAAAGAATGGTGTGGTGAGAGCTGTAAGACAGCAGGGTGGGAACAACAATGAGACAGATGTGGGGGAGAGAGACAAAGATTGCATCTGCTTACAGACGTGTACACTCCAACAACTGTGGATGTGACTGATGCCTTGACACACAGCACTGCATTCTTTTTCTGCAATGAAAAAAAAAATATTATTAATAATATAGTAATAAAAAAATAAAATAAAAGAAAAACAGAACCTGAACCTGAACCTGCATGAACTATATTTTTTTTAGCATTTTTCATCCTGTCTAAACAATACACTCTATAACTGTTGTTGTATGTATGTACATACTGTATGTCTGTATCATAATATATATATATATTTTTGTGCATGGTTTGATGATTACAAAGCTGATACATTCTACATCTGCCAAAAATAATAATTTTTAATAAAAATAAAGTTAATTAAAAGACCATTATCACATACATAATATTTTTTGCTGGTTTAATATGTCTCTTGATTTGGTACATCTAATGTACAAAACAAAGCACAAAGATCCTCCACTGAAATGCATGTTGCAATACACTTATCCATGTTTTAACATAGGCACAGACACACACAAACATACACGCACATATACAAGACAGACCGCTACAACCCTGCAAATGACCTGAAGTCCACCACAATTCAGATGAGATGTCCTCGTATGGATTTCCATCTCTGCCGTACGAGTAAATACCTCTGAAGCGGCAGGTTAATCCACTGTCATCCAAAGCCCCAGCGATTAATCAGCCACAGTCAATCCATTATTATTCTTGTTTACTCTTTGATGAAAAAATTTGACTGAGGTACCACAATAAGCTTAGGTAGAATTACATGTGCAAACCAAAAATGAGATTCAGAAATGATTTACAGTGAGGACCAAAAACTGTGCATGCATCTAATATTTAGAGAGATTAAATCTTATCAGAGAGGGTTATATGAAATTAAATATCAGGACAGATTGGTAAATGGCCTAGTGCTTCAAAATAACCCTCACAGAGTACAGCGGAGTTGTAATATAATCCAGCTCACAAGGGCCCACAATAGGTCTAGCTACATAAAATGATTATATGAGATACTCTGAAATGACTTTGTTTGGTTGCACAGCATCTAGAGTTAATTTCTCTTGGTTCTAAATGAAGTAGAATATAGTGGCTGCCCTTTTCACTCTGACTAATAACATCTAGTAGAGGAAGCAAGAGTTTCTGGCTGATTAGAGCTAGTAATATATTTATTAGCATTTGCAGGACAAAGTCAATCCATCATAGACAGCATATTCAGGATAAAAGAGAAGAGTGATTGATTTTGGCTCAACTCAGCCAATCCGACCAATGAATCAAAGATGTAGTGTGGTACGATAAAATAACAGAGACGCAACCTTCCTTTTCAACTACCTCTGCATCTGATAATCTTCATTCCACTGCCTCACACTAATGATGATCCTATGGCCTAATAATGTTCCAAAAAAAAAGAAAGAAAAAGAAAAAGAAAGTATACTGAGGTGCGTAAAAATCTTATTTCTTTCAAATGAGGTGCACTTAAATCTCCCATCTTATAAAAAGCAAATGCAGGGTTGATCCTGAGGAAAATATGCTTTTGTTGCTTAATAAATTGTCTTTTAGACTTCATCCCATCAACACCTTCACAAAGCTGCCTTCCAGTATCAGTGCAATCTTACAGGCAGTGCTGGGTGGCTAAAAAATTGTAGTCAATTTCTTATTACAGATTAAACGATACAAATTGTAGATATTACATAGTTACTCATTTTAGGTTATGTACAGTTTTCTGACTAGTTTATGTTTTGATTACTTTTTACCTAACTTTTTTAAATGTATTATTAAACATACCACATTGATATATGGGGAGAGAGAGAGAGAGAGAGAGAGAGAGAGAGAATACATCGTAAAATAAAATAAAAATAGAACACTTGCACACTAAAAAAATAAATATTTATGTTGTTTACCTGAATGTCTATGTGACCATTAACTGACATCAGAGAAATGCAAATGCATAAACGTATTGCTGAATTATTATTGTTTGAATTATTGAAATGTTAACTTCATGAATATTTCAAATACATATTTTATCTCAAAGGGATTTGGAAGAAGAAAAAAGAACTGTAATCTGATTATAAGCATTTTAAAGTGTTATATACAGATGCATCTCAATAAATTAGAATGTCGTGGAAAAGTTAATTTATTTCAGTAATTTAACTCAAAATGTGAAACTTGTGTATTAAATAAATTCAATGCACACAGACTGAAGTAGTTTAAGTCTTTGGTTCTTTTAATTGTGATGATTTTGGCTCACAATTAACAAAAAAACACCAATTCACTATGTCAACAAATTAGAATACTTTATAAGAAAAAAAAAAAAAAAAACTTTGTTCAAAAAAATGTTCAGTTACTGTACATGTACTGAATACTTGGTAGATGTACCTTTTGCTTTAATTACTGCCTCAATTCGGCGTGGCATGGAGGTGATCAGTTTGTGGCACTGCTGAGGTGGTATGGAAGCCCAGGTTTCTTTGACAGTGGCCTACAGCTCATCTGCAATTTTTGGTCTCGTTTCTCATTTTCCTCTTGACAATACCCCATAGATTCTCTCTGGGGTTCAGGTCTGGTGAGTTTGCTGGCCAGTCAAGAACACCAAACATCATGGTCATTTAACCAACTTTTGGTGTTTTTGTCAGTGTGGGCAGGTGCCAAATCCTGCTTGGAAAAGAAATCAGCATCTTCAAAAAGTGCTCCAAAATGTCTTGGTAAATGGGTGCAGTGACTTTGGTTTCCAAAAAACACAATGGACCAAAACCAGCAGATGACATTGCACACCAAATCATCACAGACTGTGGAAACTTAACACTGGACTTCAAGTAAATTTGGCTATGAGCTTCTCCTACCTTCCTACAGACTCTAGGACCTTGGTTTACAAATGAAATACAAAACTTGCTCTCATCTGAAAAGAGGACTTTGGACCACTGGGCAACAGTCCAGTTCTTCTTCTCCTTAGCCTAGGTAAGAGGCTGTGGTTAAGCAAATTCCTTGACATGTCTGTGTGTGGTGGCTCTTAATGCCTCGACCCCAGCCTCAGTCCATTCCTTGTGTAGTTCACTCAAATTCTTGAATCAATTTTGTTTGACAGTCTTTATAAGGCTGCAGTTCTCTAGGTTGGTTGTCTCTTTTTCTTCCACACTTTTTCCTTCTACTCAACTTTGTTAACATGCTTGGATACAGTACTCTGTGAACAGCCAGCTTCTTTGGCAATGAAAGTTTGTGACTTACCCTCCCTGTGAAGGTTGTCAGCAGTCTTCCCCTTGTTTGTTAACCTAGTGAACCAAACTAAGAGACCAATTTGAAGGCTCAGGAAACCTTTGCAGGTGTTTTGAGCTGATTAGCTGATTGGCATGTCACCATATTCTAATTTGTTGACATAGTGAATTGGTGGGTTTTTTGTTAAATGTGAGCCAAAATCATCACAATTAAAAGAACCAAAGACTTAAACTACTTCAGTGCACTGAATTTATTTAATACACAAGTTTCACAATTTGAGTTGAATTAGTGATATAAATTAATTTTTCTATGAAATTCTAATTTATTGAGATGCACCTGTATTTAAGAAGTATGAGTACTTATTATTATTAATTGTATTTTTTTTTTATTACATAGTTATTACATAATCCAGATTACATGTAATCAGTTTATACTAGTATCTGTCACGTTCGGTGTTATGGAAAACACAGGAGAGAGAACCAATTGCGAGTATGTCTTTAATAAGGGGTAATCCAAAGAGAATACACAGTCCAGGCAGGGTCAAAACCGGTAAATCCAAATCAGAACATAAACAAGGCAAGGCAAGGCAAGGCAAGGCAAGGCAAGGCAAGGCAAGGCATTGACGGACATGAATTAACATTTAACATTAAACAAGGACTCCGTGACTAAGACTCAGACAGACCAGGTATAAATACACAAAAGGATGATGGGGAAACAGGAGACAGGTGGGAAACAATCAATTAACTAAACAAGGAGGAAGGTGACCAAATAAGGAGACAGGAAGTGATAAATGATAAACACTGTGGGAACTGAGGACACCTAGTGGAAACCCAGGGAACACAACCCAGACACTGTGACAGTACCCCCTTACTAAGGAGCGGCTCCCAGACGCTCCAAGACAGACACAAAACAGAGACCAGGAGGGAGGCGGACAGGTGGAGGCTCAGGGGGAGGGACGGAGGGCCAGACTAACAGAAAGGAACAGGGACCGACATTAACACAAAAACAAAAGGAGAAAAAAAAAAAACAACATGAAGCCCCCCAGGGCGGAGCAGAAGACCACCACACCCTTGTGGTCAAGGCCAGAGTCCTCCAGGGCGGAGCGGAAGACCACCACAACCGTGTAGTCAGGGCAAACGCCCCCCAGGGCGGAACGGAAGACCACCACGTCCGTGTGGTCAGAGCGGAAGCCCCCCAGGGCGGAGCGGAAGACCACCACACCCTTGTGGTCAAGGCCAGAGTCCTCCAGGGTGGAGCAGATGACCACCACGCCCCTGTGGTCGATGCCGGAGTCCAACAGGGCGGAGCAGCAGACCACCCAGTGACTTGACTTAACTCTGAAAGTTCAACGGTGACTGGCCCTGACTCTGGAGAGGTCACTGGCACCTGACTCGACTCTGGAGAGTTCACTGGCCCCTGACTCGCCTCTGGAGGGTCAACTGGAACCTGACTCGACTCTGGACTGCCTGTGGAGACTTGAGACGCCTCGGCTTCGGGCACCGCCTCTGGAACGGACTCGGGCACTGCCTCGGTCACGGCCTCGGGAGCGGCCTCGGGCACCGCATCGGGAGCGGCCTCGGACACCGCATCGGGAATGGCCTCCACCTCGGCATCGGGCACCGCCTCGGCATCGGGCACCGCCTCGGCCTCCGGAACAGCATCGGGCACCGCCTCGGCATCGGGCACCGCCTCGGCCTCCGGAACCGCATCGGGCCCCGCCTCGGCCTCCGGAACAGCATCGGGCACCGCCTCGGCCTCCGGAACAGCATCGGGCACCGCCTCGGCCTCCGGAACAGCATCGTGCACCGCCTCGGCCTCCGGAACAGCATCCTGCACCGCCTCGGCCTCCGGAACAGCATCGGGCACCGCCTCGGCCTCCGGAACAGCATCGGGCACCGCCTCGGCCTCCGGAACAGCATCGGGCACCGCCTCGGCATCGGGCACCGCCTCGGCCTCCGGAACAGCATCGTGCACCGCCTCGGCCTCCGGAACAGCATCGGGCACCGCCTCGGCATCGGGCACCGCCTCGGCCTCCGGAACCGCATCGGGCACCGCCTCGGCCTCCGGAACAGCATCGGGCACCGCCTCGGGAACGTCCTCTGGGCTTTGAGGAACGGTAGACGCCTGTCTCCTCCTCCTCCGCCCTCTATTTTGGCGAGTCGGTGACACCTTGTCTGGAGACTCAGGCGTTGAGTCGGCCATCTTGTGCTGTGGTTGCAAGCTGGCGGCCATCTTGTGCTGTGGCGCTGGGCTGGCGGCCATCTTGTGCTGTGGCGCTGGGCTGGCGGCCATCTTGTGCTGTGGCGCTGGGCTGGCGGCCATCTTGTGCTGTGGCGCTGGGCTGGCGGCCATCTTGTGCTGTGGCGCTGGGCTGGCGGCCATCTTGTGCTGTGGCTCTGGGCTGGCGGCCATCTTGTGCTGTGGCTCTGGGCTGGCGGCCATCTTGTGCTGTGGCTCTGGGCTGGCGGCCATCTTGTGCTGTGGCGCTGGCTCCGCAGCCATGACGTCAACCGTCTTGGGAATCTCTAGGATCTTGGACAGCGTAGCGAAATAGTCCAAGAATGAGTCAGCGGCCCTCTTGGGCGTTGGCGCTGGGCTGGCGGCCATCTTGCACCGTGGCGCTGGACTCGTGATCGCCTTGGGTTGTGGTGTTGTGTTGGCGTCCATCCTGCCTCGTGGCGCTGGACTAGCGGCCATCATGGGCAGTGACGCCACTGTGGCGGACGTGCGCTTCCTCTCTCCTCTCCGTCCGCCATGGTGAGACGGTGGCTCTAATCCATCCCACACGAGTCCCGGGTCGAAGGGCGGCCCTGGTTGAGAGCGGTGCTGAGTATCCTCTCGACCACTCCCTCCTCGGCGACCTCCTCTGGTTCCCCGGAAAACCACCAGACGAGTTCCTTCAAATCCACTCCTCTCCCGCACTGTGGCTGGGGAGGAGACATAAGCCGACATACCGCTGGCTCTTGTAGGGACGGAGTCCTTCTGTCACGTTCGGTGTTATGGAAAACACAGGAGAGAGAACCAATTGCGAGTATGTCTTTAATAAGGGGTAATCCAAAGAGAATACACAGTCCAGGCAGGGTCAAAACCGGTAAATCCAAATCAGAACATAGGCAAGGCAAGGCAAGGCAAGGCAAGGCAAGGCAAGGCAAGGCAAGGCAAGGCAAGGCATTGACGGACATGAATTAACATTTAACATTAAACAAGGACTCCGTGACTAAGACTCAGACAGACCAGGTATAAATACACAAAAGGATGATGGGGAAACAGGAGACAGGTGGGAAACAATCAATTAACTAAACAAGGAGGAAGGTGACCAAATAAGGAGACAGGAAGTGATGAATGATAAACACTGTGGGAACTGAGGACACCTAGTGGAAACCCAGGGAACACAACCCAGACACTGTGACAGTATCCTTATACTGCATCTCTTTACATCAACTGTGTATGGATTGCTAGTAATAAATATAGGACTTCCTCGGGCATTGTGTGTTTTCTGATAGCATTACTGCTTAAATGGTAATTCCTGTCAAACCACATGATATAATGTAATCATACTGGCCTGTACAGAGAATTACATCTTTTATCATTAGGTACGGTATTGTATTGACAACCCAGACTACATGCATATTATCTTACAAGAGGGATTTATTTTACTTTATTTCATGCTGTAATGGCGTCTTCACACTAAATTGGCTTGCTAGCATAGCGTTATACCACTGATACTAAGAAAATCAAGATTAAAAGCAGATAAAAGGGTTTCTGTTACATATGGCTCAAAGGTTTTTTTGAATTCTGAGTCGGACTTGTGAAATTCTGTGAGTAGAGAAGCACTTCAATCCAGAGCCTTCTCAAGATTCTGGTCATTTACCAATTTTTTTTTTCTTTTCTTCTCTGTGGTGAATAAAATGGAAAGCGTGGAACCTTCAAAGAGACATCTAAAGTACTGGCACACTGAATTAGAGGTTGTTCGAAGTTTTAGAGATGAGTTTCCCCAAGCAACAAAGACCAAACCATGCACCAATGTGCTGCATGGTCTATATAGGATTTCAAGAAATCATTCCAAACAGAGAGTAAACAGACTCCAAGCAAAATGTATGATGCGGCAGCATTTATTGTTAGTGTGCAATGGATTTTAGGCATCTACTTCAGTCATTGTAAAAGAAAACAGTTCCCGCTCAGTTGCTTCCCAACAATTTGATATGTTTGTCAAATGTCTGAATGCATTTTAAATGTTTAAATGGTATCTGGAAAAGTTGGCAACCTTTTCCTCTTTCCTGAGATACTTCCACCAGATATACAGCCAATAGTGTGGATCACATACAGGATTAAGTAAGTCTACCTCTTACGGAAGGGTGGGTTTCTCTCCGAATCTGTCACCTGCTTGAGTTCTGCATTAGTGGCAAATTGATTTCTTGGTGCAGTGAAGGCACAGCCTGTAGAGATGTGGGCTCAAACCCAGAGGGGACTGCCATCTGTGGACACTCAATCGATGTGAGATTGTGGGGTGGAGAGAATGATTGACAGCTTCAGAAATAACGAAACAGGGCAAGAATGTGAGCCATGTGATATGGCTTAAATTTACAGAGAAGATGAGTTCAGTCTTCAGTCCTTTGTTACGGGCTTTGAGGGCACTTAGAAGACAAACATTTCCACAGTATGTCAAATAAATCAGTACAGTAAAACTCTACTTACCTCAAAACTCAAAACTTATAATAGGATACAGGATATTTGACAAGAGATTTCAGCAGTTGGGACATACTAAAATCATTTTCTGCCTAAATGACCTTCACAAGGGTAGAGAATTTTGCTAATTACTATATACTGGTTCTAGTGACCTTCTTTTGTCAACGAAAAGAATTAAAAGGAGAGAAGTGGGCCCTTAAAACCCAATTTTAGCTCAGTGAAGGTCAGAACAAAGTGGTTGTGTACCTTCCCAAGACTATCAATAATTTATACATTTCTAAAGGTACGTCTCAGTTTTAATACCCTGACCAATTTAGAGCTGAATATATTCACACGAGGCATGCAGATATATCCAGCCTTGAGAGGTGCATGGATTTAACCCTTGGCTTGATGAGAGAGAAGACTTTACAAGCAAGAATCAGTCACTGACACCTTTGAAATATCTTTTAAGGAACAACTGTAAAAGATTTTGGTTTTTGGTAGAAATACCAAAGAGATCATCCTAAACACTGAATAAATTAATATGGCTGACAATTAATATATGAATTGGTTACTTTTTTAAACCAGCATTATATACTACTTTTACATATTTATTTAAAGACAATCAAAAATATTTATTTTGAACTATCATGATTTGTTTAGAAGGTAGTATTATTTTATTTTATTTATTTTTTTCTTTTTCTTTTTTTCTGGTATGATGAAAGAACTTCAAAGCATAGTTTAGTTTGAATTCAAGCTTTCATGTTGATGGAATGCACAAGTTTCAAAGTGTCAAGTCATTGAAAACACAACGAGTTTCATTTTTCGAAAGTTTCATGTTCTTTAATTGAATTAAAGGGATTCATTTAAAAAATGCAGTTTGCACTGAAGTTTCATGATTTATTAAAAAAACAATCTGACAATCTAAAAAATCCACATGAATTTTTAAAATCTATTTGATCTGTCCTCAGAGAAAAATTGAGCTCTCACTGGCTATTGTATATTTTCCAAAGATTGTGTACAGTAGGGGCAATTGAGACAGCAACTGATTTTTCACACAAATATTACAACTGGATCTGGAACTCCTTTGTCAAATTTTATGTTTATCATTTGGAAATCATGATGTATATTCACTTGTGCAGAAGAGCTGCAGAGGAAAGAAAACTATACTTTATAATAAATAAAAAAGAAGAAGAATATTCTATTCAACTACAAGCAACAGCACACATAAATACAATAGAGTAAAGATACAAACAATAAACAGTGATTTTCAGATTTTTTTTTTTTTTTTTTTTAGGTAGGTCTAGCATAAGTTAGTTTTTAGGAACAGAAATTGAATAAAGTAATCAAATGGCATATTGGACTGTATAAATTAAAGATTATTCTTTATTAAAGTTATAAAAGCTTTTTAATCAAGAGCAAGTGAGTGATTTCTTTGTTTTTGCTGTTCGCTGTTCACTGATATAGTAGGCCTACGTTCAGCCGGCTATGTCTGCTGTAGGATACTTACCAAGACGGGCATTTTGAAATGTGAATTTGTTCATTTAAACGCAATACTTCAGAGAGAGCTTATATTTGCGTGCGTTCTGAGGCGCGGGTTTGCGCGCTAAGGATGAGCACACGCCCAATCTTCTCACTGCGCGTGCGAGCTAGCGTCCTCTGGCTCTTAAATGTTTAAACTGACAAAGCTTAAATTAATTTAGTTTAAATACATATTAGCGTGTGCTGTTCAGGTCTCATCTGTGCGCGTGCGCTGTCAGCATGATGATGGATGATGATCCAGCATAAGGCATTCACATTGATCAAGAGTGAATGATTTGTCCAGGTTTTTTTTTTTTTTTTCATCGCTGTTGGTGTAATGTCAATGTAATGGTGTAATTGAACCGCGGTCCCAGTGCGTACCGAACCGTGTGTGCGTTTTTTTTTCAGCGAACCGTGCCACCCCTAATTTGAGTTTGGTGCCCCTCCCCCAAAATAAACCCATCCATACTTACAGTGGCTCTACAACTGTAACTTATATTTGGCAGTCCAGGAAATGTCTGCAGTGCTGATATATTTAATCTCTTATGAATCGTCATTTTCCCAGTATCTCTTCTTTAGCTTTTCCTTTGCTCTCTCAAACTAACAATAATCGGATTATCAGCAACCTAAAAAGAGAAATGTCATCTCCTCCAACGAAGTAATTAATTTTTGATGTTGCTTTCAGAAGGGTTACAGATGATCTTGGGATTAGGATGGGGGTTTGGGTTGAAGTCGCCTAATTCTATGAGACAGGTTTTTACTTAAGAACATTTGCACTCTAAACACTTTTTATTTCTATAGACGACTACTCCAATTTCAAATAGTAAAGGCATTACAAAGTCCAATTGAAATGTGTGATAAAAGGACCACCCTTATTCAATGGAACTTCAGAGAGCTTTTGATACAGGTCATTAGACATCAGCTGGCTGGGATCAGACAAAGTGACCATAAGCCATCACACTAATCTGCTGATAGCAATGTGACAGGGTAGCCATTGTGTCATTCCTTTTCTCACTTCCATTCCACTGAAGACGAATATATCTCCAGTGTCTCCCATTAGCAGGGGCCATGAGCTCATTTCTGTATTCACGATGTCATTCACCGTTCTTTCTTTCTGAGGTTAAAACAATTTGTACTTTCACTCAGAGCAGCGGAAGACTACTTATCCAGCATTTAATTAGAATTCAGAGGATCTTTCTGTCCTAAAATTGTAGATTATGATATAATATTACAATAAACAAGTATTAACATGTTAAAGACAATTCTAATCCATTGATTTGCTCTTAAAATTAGGCATTTGTTCTTAAATTGTCATTAAACTATAAATTTTTTTGCGCTTGATTGCTAGGTTGGGTAAAACTAGAAAAAGCTGTGAATGTTTCCAGAAATTGTCCATAATACGTTGTCCTTTACTGGCAATTATTCTATTCAAAAGCTAATGGGCTAATTGGAGAGAAAAGGTTTCAAAACAAAGCGAGCATGGGATGGGATTTACCCCCTACCCTTTGCAGAGAGAAGAATAGAACAAAAAAAAGAAAAAGAGAACACTTTATGGTCCGATTGCTCATGATTCAGAACGGACCTATGGTGGCACTAGAAGCAAATAATCAATTCAAGGTTATTCTCTTGAATTTAAACTCTACACCTGCTATGAAGACTCCATCACATTTTGATTTCAAAAACTTGCATGAAGTCAGTTCCAAAAAAACATTTTCCTGGGTTTAAAAACAGAGAGGTCTAAAGATGCATTTTTAAGAGTTAGAATTCAATATGGTGTCATAAGGTGTCTCAATAAATGCAGCATTGCAGAATTTATATGATGTAGTGCAAAATGTATTTATTATCACATATTTCAATATTAAGTTTTCAGTGTTTCACTTTTCAACTGAAGAGAAAAAAGATCAGCTTTTTTATAATATTGTCAAGCATTTTTTTTTTTTTGTATAGCTTCAAAAATGTATATCAAAGTGTGAACCCTGAGTAAGGTCAAGAAAAGACCCTCAGCTCTGGACACCAAGTGCATGTGTAAAACGGTATGGAAAATATTTTTAACGGGCCATTTCCTTAAGCTTTCTAAACATTTAATCATGACTGATTGTATCCTCTGCTTCGCCTGCAGACAATAAAGGACATTTATCTTCTCGGAGCTTTGACAGCTTCCCAGATTTGTGTGACACTGTACGAGATGCTGTGTGTGTTGTGGTTGGTGGGGCGATGGGGGGCGGAGATTGGATAGGGGGTCTGTTTTTGTCTTCTTTGTCTTCTGCTTTGCTTTGATTTCTGATGCTTTGGTTTAAAGAACCCCTGCATGAGCACACATGGTCACACTATTTAATATGTTGACATGAAAGACGAATGACTTTATTCTGACACTATACACAAACAACTGAAATGGTTTTCACTGTAAAGTAAAAGATGATCGATAGCAGACGGCCCATCTTGAACCAGTCGCTATGTGTTTGATCTGACTCCAGTGATCATTAACTAATCCCTTCCAGGTGTCTAGTTTACACACAGACTTTTGCAGAGTAGCGATCCATAGTGTTCGGCTCTCCTAGGAAAAAAGGGAAAGTGAACTTTTTAACTGTGAGTCTTTGTGCCATTCCATTTGCTTCTAGGGTATGCCTCTGGATGCTGGCAGAGAATGGGTGGATATTTTGAACACGCTTCAGCTCCGGAAATGTCTTAATGTTCTTACTCACAAAAGCTTGGCCTTAACACATGGGAGCTCTTGTGCCCTGGTTTTTCAATTCAAAAATAGATTTCTTTACAAGTAATTTTGACAAATTACACCAAAGCCGAAAACCCCTGGCCACAGAATTTCTTTTAAATCTAAGTCTTGGATGTGACCTAATATGGCTCAAAAAAAAAAGAAAAAAAAAGGATGAATATTATTAAATATCTATACCAAAGTAATGTATAACAAAAAGTTGTTTATATAAATATATATATTTCATTTAATAATAGTGTTCATGAAGAATTTTATATATAAATATTTAAAACAAAAATAAATGTAAGAGAACCCCCATGCAGACTGACATATATGTTAAGATATGCCACTGACAAAGATATATTGCCATTGAAAATTGTCCATGTAGTTTTAAGACCCACTACGTTACAGCTGTAGCTTCATACAGAGCACTAAAACAAGTCTATGCCCTTAGGAAGTGACCTGTCAGGAGGAATAATGGCTGCCCACAGCCTCTCCAGCAGAGATACGTGTTATTTGTCACCTGGATGTACTTCCTTGGCTCCTCTCCAATTCCCACATTAACTTAACCGACTCTCTTTATTCTTGCCATGATTTGACTTCAAACGCAGCAATAACTTACTCCTGTTGTCCCTCATTCCATACACTTTATGTACCGTCTAACTGTTAATTTTTTTCCCTGTCCACTTTTGTGAATATCAAACCATCCCTGAACAAGTGGCCAGATTTACAGTATGGCAAATCCTGTAGACAAGGTAATCACTGCATTCTGTACATCAATAAATAATTGCCTCTTATTGCAGTGGTAATAGATCATTTGGGTAATCAGTAGTGGCTTCTTGTTTAAATATGATAATGGGATGGGTGTGGATGGCAATATGGTGAACTGTCAGCTCTGATGGATGGCAATGTTTGCTGTCAATATTTTTTCATGGCAAAAGATGAATGATAAATTTAGCTATAGATCAACTATGAATCTGTGATCTCTGGTGTTTGTGGTGACAGCAGGGCTAATTTGATACCTGAAATAAATAATTGACCATAAGCCTCTGAGGACCAATGGATCCAGGTTAAGGGTATTGCATTAATTTATTACATATATGGTACATATAACAAAAGAAAGGGATCTGCAATAGCAATCTGAGTATTCATGCACAGCCTGTACTTAGTACACACAACGCTGAGCATTTTATTTCTACCTGTATGCAACTTCAGCACATATGCATTATTCAGTAGGAATAGACTACACTGTCCCATTTATCAATTTCCATAAAATTCTTCAAACAAGTGAGTCTCCATGGCCAATGGAATCATATTGTACAGTATTTAGCAGAAATGCAGGATAATGAATACAAAAGAGAGTGCTTAAACATGGGTCAGTTCAGGTCATGCAAAAGACTACAGTCGTGAGTGGGGTGGTTGGCTAGATTTGGACAGATAACCGGAGAGTACAGTCATCCTCCAACTATCAGAACCAGACTCTGGGTATATTACACAAAACCATATATTAAAGGAGAGTATTGTAGAGGTCATCATAATTATAAATCCTGTCTCGTGAACACGTCATCATATTCCTCTGGTTTTGAAAGGTAGGCTATGCATACTATAAGCTGATAAACCCTATTTTATCATGCAATGAAACTGAAATTATGTGTCGCTGTGGCATTTAGAGAAGAAATTGTCAAACTGCAGAGCCTTTCGATTCTTTTCAGTGCTGATTTATGGAGATGAATAATGTGAACAGATTCATTGAACACAGCAATTCACAATCACACCTTCTTATAGAAAGATAGCATTCCCTTAAATGTGATCCTCAATTCCAGACAGGATCACAACTGCAAAATAAAACTGTTCTCTGTGTTGTGGCATCATATTTATTTACTAATAATTTGAAATTAAACAACTTTTAGGAAAAATCATGGTGCATCAACACCCTTCCACAGACAAGTTTAATCTGTCTCTCAACACTGCACAGTGAAAGCGCCTAGCCACTTTTTAATCGACATGTTTGGTGTGGAGGGACCCTGGTGCAATAATGGCAGCATAATGCATGCACCATGTTCCAGCGGCCCAAGGCACCATCCATATGCCAGCCTTTATCTCAGGAGTGAGGCAGAAAGAGTCTGATCGATAGGGCATCTCTCACTCAGGGGAAATAAGTGGATCTGGTTTCTTGCTGGAGCCACCATGCATTGAAAATAATGCTGAAGTCCACAAATTTCATCCCATCCCCCATTAAAAGAGCATTGTCGAAAACATTCAGGATTCCCCTGTTCGCTCATAATTGCCATCCTGACCTAATTAGTTGAAATGAGCAGTCCATCTCACTGGATGTCTTCACTTAGGACCTTCTGCATATTTGTATGAAATCACTTGATGTTAAGGTTAAGATACTGAATTGTTCTGGGCTTCTCTGAGTTTCTCTTCATGAACTCATGACAGGTTTGACCTGGAAATCAATGCATGGTTAAATTTACTAGATCTGATCATTTATTTATGAAATTAAAAGGCCTGAAAAGGACAGTCAACAGGGTCCAGCATTGTTCTGGACCACTGATGTTCATTCTGTTGATGAAAACAGTTCAACCTTTCTTCTACATGAGGGTAAGAGTAATAGCTGACATAATTTTAATTAGAAGAATCATGCTGTCAGAAGTTTTTATATAGGTCAAAACATTGAAGTGGGAAAGGTGACCGGTGTTGAACGTGTCTAACTTGACACAACATTTGTGTTAAATGTGTGCAAATGAAGCCCAGAGGACACAGATATGGCCCTGCAGATCTATCGGAAACTCAGGCGGCACAATGCCTCATTTGCATTACAAGGACGCAGCTCCCTCTAGGCCATAAAGATGACAGAGTTGTGCTCCACACCCACACACTTCTGATGAATAAATAATATTTCTCCACCTCCCATCTGAATGATCAGAGTGTAAGTTCCTCAGGACGTAAATAGCCACGTAATGGAGCAACACATCTTACAGTAAGTATTTCTCTGTCAAGGGAAGAGGGTTGGGTCAGGTTGATAACAATAGTGGGAGGTTTGGGAAATCAGCGGAAGGGATCCTTAAGGTTTCCCCCTCAAGGCTTCATTGAAAGTAAGACATGTCTCTTGAGGGTAAAGTAAAATGATGTGTATCAAAATGGAAAGTAAATGGTGTAGGTGAGAAGTATGAGTTTTTAACTTCTAAGCATGGTGGAAAAAATGTACAGAGACTTTACCTCTAAATGTATGTCAGTATTCAGGTCTGCTGTGAGCTCATGCATTTTTGTGTAATACGTTTAGGTTTAACAATTGTGTCATTAAATAATAGTCTTACTTACTGATAGTTGATGTTTCTAGCCATTCATTTCAAGTTCTTAGATTTGGCAAAGTGGTAATGTCTGAGTGAGTATTATCTCTGCACGTAGTCGCATCCATTTCCATGGGCTTGTTTGAGGACCGACTGCAAACACGATAAGCGGGCATTGTCTCATTGACAAGGTCAGCCAATCATTTTTTAACTTCATCCTCAGAGAAAATGTCCCTCTGTGAAAACCTTTCTAATTGCGAAGTACAAAAATGATGGCATAATTAATTAATTGGAAAGTTATTACTCGCAATAAAGCCCTTCAAAGTTATAACAAATGGTCTACAGCCAAGAGTGTAATGAAGTTTTGTGGTCATGTGCTGGGGGAAAAAAAGTGTGTATATATATGTAATGAAAATGTCAGCTTTAAGTAACTAATTAAAAGTATAGGGGAACAGAAGATGGCAAACTTCAAGAAAAAAAAAATAGTTCAAAAACAAGAACATTATAATGACTACACTGTACTCTCAAGTCATTCTAAAGTGTAATTATTGTAACTAACCTCAAGGGAATTACTGAGCTGTTGTACACACACACACACACACACACACACATATATATACATACATACATATATATATATATATATATATATATATATATATATACAGAACAGACCAAAAGTTTGGACACACCTTCTCATTCAAAGAGTTTTCTTTATTTTCATGACTATGAAAATTGTAGATTCATTATATGGAATTATATACATAACAAAAAAGTGTGAAAAAACAGTTACAGGTTACTAAAACAATGCAGACAGCACGTGAAAATAAACGACGATATCAGTGGGGGCACAATTTATTCTGAATTCCTCCCTACAGGAACTAATTTTTCAAATGTTCACTCCAGTTTTGACAATTATTGAGCAGTTTTGAATGTTGATTCTTGGAATTGAATTGACCTATTTCATTGTCAATCTCGGAGGTCATCAAACAGTTATTTCCCAGTAGTCCAGTGTGTTATTGAAAACAAATCTCAAGAAAACACCCTGGAGATAAGGCTACATAGTTCAAAGCTTCACAAGACAGCTGCTCATCCTGCTCTGTAATAGCCAACTGGACAAACAGCACCTATAGTTTTTTTTTTTTTTTTTTTTTGTCAGCAATTTATTGGTATATATGGAGAGTAGGCCTATAAGGTTTGGTTCACACAGAACGTTGTTGTGTTCCACACGGTGCTAAACGCGCTTCTAGATCAGTCGTTTGTGCCGTGACTACGTTTTTAAGATGTTGTCAAATTAAATCAAGCTTTTAAACTCACTCATCTGTAATGCGTCTATTATTTTAAAAGCAAAGAAACGTTCTGTGAGTGCTTTTGGCAACCGCAATAAATCAAAATGATCAAAACTGATTATTAAACTCTCAAGGACAAAGATTCTCCTCTACATTGCTCAGTGCTGTGACTATTACCACCAGGTGCCATCCGTTGGAATCACTCTGCCTTCAACTAAGGTTTTTTTTTTTTTTTGAGCTGTACATTCATCCAAAGCCAGAGAGCGCGCTGCAGCTTGCATGCTGTGTGTGCTGTATGTCACTTCCGACACAGATGTGCAAAGGTTACGTTCTTTGCAGAATCCTGATCGTGTGTTAACATGACAACGAGCGCTGTTCATCCATTGGCCTCTCTGCATCATCCCAGCTAGCGATTGTGTCAGTGTTCGCGGGGAACATGCAGGTTTGCTAAGAACACCATCTAACCTAACTATGTTGTAAACTGTATTCACACTGTGATATTTTTTTACTTAAATTTCAAGTCAGAAATAATGCTACTATGCTACTAATTGATACAGACTATTTAAAATCAAGAAATGATATGACCAGAAATTACGGTTTAAGGTTTAAGGTTTTTCTAGTATAAATAAATGAACATAAAATAATAATAATAATAATAATAATAATAATAATAATAATAATAATAATAATAAAAATAACAACAACAACAATAATAATAATAATAATAATAATAATAATAATAATAATAATAATAATAATATGCACATGATAAATAAAATATCTAGCCTATTCTGTTAAAATACAGCAAACTGAAAATGTATTTAGAGAAAATATCAATAGTCTACTCTAATTTCTTTAGTATGTCTAGATTATACATAATTACAGCTATCACTGGAATATATAGTCTAGGTGGGATTTTTTTATTTATTTGATTATTATTATTATTGCTTTTTTATTTTTATTTTTTTTTGCTATTGATTGATTTTTTTAATTCATTGGTAAATATAAGTAAATTAAAATTTTAAATTAAATTAAAATTAATTTTTTAATTATTACTGAGTATTACTGATTATGAGAATTCTTGACAATTTACAAATGTATTTTTGTAAATAAATGCCTTAAAAATACATTTTAAAATGTTGAGCTTTTAAAATGGCATTGGGCAATCTGGGAACTCAAAAACTTGAGTTATATTAGAATGCATCTTGAGATTTTAACACTGCTGGTGATTCTCAAAACTGTATTGTTCTGTTTGTTCAAGAACTGTAAGCTATTAGAAGGGTCCAGTCCTACATTTATAAATTTAGCAGATACGTTTATCCAAAGTTTAGCTCCAACGACGATAAAAATGTCTCCACAGTCTGCTCTTGAAGGAATATCGTAGTATTGTGTTACAGAGCACATTCTATCAGCTGGAGTTCTGGCGCCTCCATCTCAGTATAACATTAATGTGCAACACCACATGCTTTCACATCAGTGTTAACTCTGGTAGAGTTACTCTCACGAGACACTGCACTTTTTTACAGTCACAAAAGTACATTATTTGCATGTGCTTTAAAGCCTTGCCAGTGAAATGTTTTATTCAGACGTTGGTCAGACGTGAGCATTTTTGAGCGCATGCACCCGGAGAGCACGCATTAAAAAACCTGTCAAACAGCGCTTGATTACTGAACTAAGTTATCTCTTGCACTTATACTGTCAAAACACACAAGGTTTACATCAGAGGTGTCAAACTCAGTTCCTGGAAGGCTGCAGCCCTGCAGAGTTTTGTTCCAACCCTGCTCCAACACTCAAAGCATGTAGTTTTCTTGATTAGTTGAATCATGTGTGTTTAATTAGGGTTGCATCTAAACTCTGAAGGGCTTCGGCCCTCCAGGACCTGAGTTTGACATCCCTGGTTTACATATAGACTAAGTTACTTATGTCTAAAATAAAAGTAAACAGTTGTGAGAAAAACGGACGCATGCCTGTATATTAGATGCGTGCAGGCTTAACGGGACAGTATTAAACATGCTGCTGACTGTTGACATTAAACCCTAAAATTTAATTTCTGTCATTATTTACTCACTCACATGTCATCCCAAACATGTATTAATTTCTGTTTTGTGCTGAACACAAAAGAAGATATTTTGAAGAATGTGGGTAACCAAACAGTTGCTGGTCCACATTTAAAGTACTATGGAAGCCACTGGGGACTAGCAACTGTTTGGTTTTCCACATTCTCCAAAATAGCCTTTATCTGCAGCAGAAGATAGACAATCATTCAGGTTTAAAACAACTTTTGAGTGAGTAACACTAAAACAGAAAGTCAGATGACAGAATTTTTAGTTTTGGTTGAACTATTCCTTTAACATTAATAAAACAACAACACACAAAGAGAAAAAAAATCACTCACCACTCTTGACTGATTAACTTTAGTACAGCTGATTTAATAGGAATCAGTCTATATAGTGTTTCATTTTTATATTTGTTCATTCAATTGCTTGAATGCTCCTGCTAAATACACCTACTGTACCTGAAAATGAAGCACTGTTTGTTTTATTCGTATGTATTATGCGTAGTCGTAATGTGCGTCTTTGTTCTTATTTTTTTATAACAATGATAAAACAATGTCAAATATTTTTACCTTGAAAGGCTTTGTCTTTAAAAATAGGGGATTTAATTTGCCTCTACTGCTCAAACAACTTAGTAACAAAATAGTAAAATAGTAAAACCAACATGACAGAGAATCATGATAAAATCGTGAGTTGTGATATTTAATAAATAGAATTGTGATATAATATTTTTTTCCATATCACCCACTCCAGCTCCGACCCTAATTAAACTTACTCGAGCCAGCTATGTCTTCAGGATCAGTTGAAACTTCCAGGCATGTATGTTGGAGCAGGTTAGATCTAACTTTCGGAGGAAGGTGGGCCTCCTGGAGTGGAATCAGACATCTCTGGTATTATACTGTAGACTTATAATGGGCCAAACCCTGATGTAAATATGCTACATAGTTTTATCTTTCGTATGGTAAATAGTTTTTAGAAGAGATCGCTCTTGCTGCTGTGCCCTTTCTGTGGTCTACAAGGTTGCTGTAATTATGTATCACCAGGGATTGTTATTATTCATATTTGCTGCCATGAAAAATTGCGTCAGAACCACTTTTCGACCGAATGCAACAAGCGGCACAAATGAGTAAGTGCCTATCATCCCCACCATCGTCAAACACTCCAGAGGATTCTCTGCCTATCTTCACCCAAAAGAAGGTCAACACATAATAATTGTGCTCTCCAAATGGCCTGTTTAGTTCATTTGTTTAGTCTGATATCTGAAAGTTAAGGGTGACATTTGGTTTGTTAAAACAATAAATGATAGATTTATTTTATGCTTCATGGACTTTACTGCTCAAATACCATTCATCAGCATGGAGACATTGTAAGCCGTAAACTGATGCACATTATTCTGAGTGCTGAGTTTTAGAAGTCCTTGATAGGGAGCGCTCCTTTAGGTGGACAAAAGCCTGCCATCAGTGAGCAATGCTAACTGCCTGAAGGCTTCTCATTGAGACACAGCAGCATTATGCTAAGTCTGCTTGGGGGAAAAAAAGGAAAGGGAAAGAGAAAGGAGACTGAGAGAAGATTACAATTCTGCTCTGCAGCTGCGCAGAATTAATGCACTCGCGATTGGATTCAGTTGAGTCAAAGAAGAAAGCCCTTCACCAGGGCTTTGCTCGTATTTCATGTTGTCTCCCTTTGTGGCTGACATCAGTGAAAATTAATGCATTCAGAGATGTCCTGAGTGCTTAGCAAGTGATTGATAAGATGATGCAGCTGAGGAGGTTTGAATGCTTCTCAGGGAACTGATGTAATCCCAAGCACGTAACTTTTATTCCCTCTTTTCTGGGGGGGATTAAACAAATGTTATTTATTCCGACTGCATTTCAGTTACTGCATTGGCTGGCAATAATTCTTGTATTAGCAATCCCGCAGTTCATTTATTCCATTTGCAGTGAGGCCGGTCTGAATGTGTAAACATGAGGCGGTGTTCTGTGAAACCTCTCGCATACAGACTGCTTCTGTTCACAGAATGGCACTCAGATTTGTTTACAGCCTGGTGTTAATTGCATGCACACTGTAAAACTTTTGTGGTGAGTAAATCAGGGGCAGCAGCTCGATCTTTGCTTGTTTTGATACCTGTGTGTTTGGGTTGTATTGATTGCTAGGTCAGCTTTTAGCAGCAGGAAGATAAATGACCGTGAGCATCGTGAGGCCCACAGGTGTTTTAGTCACTGACGTGAATGATGCAGATTTTCGCTGATCGATACTAAACCTATGGTGGTTATGCCCCTATGACCCTGTCAGTAACAATTACATTTCAAAATCTGACCCGCACTGGCAAATAATGGATCATAGCAAGATACAGAGTTCAGAAGCACAACCTACGTAGCAGTTCGAAAACATACTAAGCTATGCTTTCTATGCCTGTGAGGGTAGCAGGGACATGGAAATGAACATAAATGCGAGCTGTTTTTATGGCTCTCTGAAAATCATTCTCATGCAAACTCTCCGTTTTGAGTGTGGACAGGTATGAGCATGACCTCTGCACTCATGTTTAAAACACAAGAGCTCTCCTCTGCACATAAACACTTTAACAGCTTTTGTTAATCGCTTGCCAGATTCACACTTCACTGTTCACCGTGTTGCTGTTTCTCTTGCAAATTTATCCTAGAGCTCTATTTAATTTGTTTCTGCAATTTTATTAGATCAGAAGAAAAGCCTAGATTAATTTCCAATACAGTAATTAATTAATATCAATAACATTTGTGTCAAGATCTAGCTAAAGGGATAACCAAATGAAAATCAAGATATTGTGCATTGCACATATTGATCACACCACTTGCTCCCCAATAGAACCTCTGCAGCGAATGGGTGCCGTCAGAATGAGAGTCCAAACAGCTGATAGAAACATCACAGTAATCTACAAGTAATCAAGACGACTCCAGTCAATCAATTAATGCCTTGTTAAGCAACAATCAGTGTCTTAGTAAAAAACAAATCCATCATTAAGCCATTTTCAACTTTAAATGGTTACTTCTGGCCAAAATACAAGTCCATTATCAACCATCGATTCCATCTAGTAAAAAAGTCCATCCCTTGTTGTGATCTCACATCAAAATCAACTGACATACAGTATTTGTTTAGAACTGTTTTCACTTGTAATGGTGCTTGATCTGTGTATATTCTTTCACCTGATTCAGACAATAAGCTTTATTGGAGACAGCAATATTATGGATAGAGGACTCATTTGAAAGGTTTGATGACTCCAATTTTATGGATTTGTTCATTACAAACTTACCGTTATGTTGCTTACTGGATGTTATTATCAGCTGTTTGGACTCTGACTCATTCACCGCAGAGGATCAATTGGTGAGAAAGTGATTTACCGGTAATTCCTCTTACACCATTTATTCTGTTCTGTTTAACTAATTAAACCAGGAAATCAGGATTTTATTTATTTATTTTTTACATTTATTTATTCATAAAGGATGGTGATCTGAGATTGTGAGATAGTTAGTCGACTTATTTATTGTGATCTCATTCGTCCTGCAATGTGTACAACTCTTCAACATACTCCAAAGACTTGGACAGAGGTGCATGATAGAATAACAGGCACTGATGCATATGCAAATGACCCAGGAATGCAGAGCTTATGAAATGTTAGCTTCTCCCACATCGTCATGGTGATGCATATGATCCCACTGGAGTATCATCTTCTTTTCTTTTGTTCTTATCTGCAGTATACATACTTCATGTGCATGTCTGTCTTTTAGGGTATAAAATGGTGATATGTAAAACAGCTTTCATGAGTGAGTGGGTTGGAAGGAGAGGGCAAAATCTTTCATGATATGTAGTTTGTTCTTATCTTCAAATTATAGTGTTGAACCTAGTTGAAGCTGTACATCTGACAGAGTGCTGTTTTGTTTACGTCTGTGGAGCGAATGGATGCCAGAGTGGATTTTCCTCACCATGCCCATTGAGCATAACAAAGTAAAGGGCAGAGAGGAAGGACACGTTCATTTCAGGGACGGAATAACAAGGCTAGATGAATGCCACTGTGTCTTCAGAACACAGCATCTCTCTTCAGTAAATGTGTTTTTTTGTAGAGCCTATTCAGCTTGCTTCAGAAAACCAATGGCATCATAGCAACAGGCCTATGGATGGCAGATGAGAGGAGAGAGAACAATCGATGGCAGACACAAAGCTAGGTGAATAGACTTAGTTTGCTTTTCACAGGCAGCCTTTCACAGGCAGCCTGTCAGTAGTGAGAGTGAGTTTAGCAGGGACCTGTTGTAAAAATGTGGGTGTCTCACTGTGAATGTCAAAGACAAGCTATTAAAAAAAAAAAAAAAGTGGCCTTAACTACTATGTACTTACATTTTAATTAATAATTTAGTACAAAGTTCTTATTGTGTACATACATGTTTTTACATTGTACTTATATTTAACAAAAAAACTACATGTAATTACATCTGTATTTAATTTCTGTAATTACATTTATAATTACACTGTTGACCCATATTTTACACCTTAACCCACCCTTAAACTTACCCATACCTCCAACCCTCTCCCTAACTTTACCCCTATCCCACCTCAATAGCAGCAAAAGTGTTTTACAATACACTATGAACACAATAAGTACAGTGTACTTATTTTTTTATGTAAGTACATAGTAATTAAGGCCACCTAATATAAAGTGGGACCCACAATTTTAGAAGGGCTTCCCATCTAATCTGACGTTTTTATGGTTTAACCCCATCGGATTCCAGATTTCATGCAAACAGATACAGCTTCGATACTGAGATTGCCACAGATATTGGCTTTGCCTATTAGTGAGTAACTTACAGAATGCGAATTATTTGTGCAAACTATGCACTTATATATATAGATAGTCAAAATTGATAGCCTGAATGCACTGTATGTCGCTTTGGATAAAAGCGTCAGCTAAATGCATAAATTTTATATTATTTTATTTTTTATTTTATTTTATTTATATATATATATATATATAATTATTATTATTAATATTATTACTTTTATTTTTTTTTTCATTTTGAAGCCATTATCCATGCCTTCAAATAAGGTATTCGGCTTTGGGCACATCCCAATTACTTACCCTCATGTTGTTCTAAAGCTGTAAACCTATGAAAAAAAGCCTTTCTTCTTTGTTGCACAAAAGAAGACATTTTGAAAAATGTCTGGGTCTTGTGTGAAAAATGTTTTTTTTTTTTTTTTTGTATATATTAGAAACCAAAGGGTTAGTGGATCCCATTTCCTTTCCTTTTATGGACAAAAACATTCTTTAGTATATCTTCCTTTGTGTTCTGCAGAACAGTCATGTGGGTTTAGGACGACGCGTAAATGAAAACAGGTTATTTTTAATTTTAAATTTTTTGGTTGAACTATCACTTTAGCCATTGCAAACATTAGGTGTTTATTTTTCAGGGATAATTAAACCAAAAACAAGGACATTCATTTAAAAGCTCATAGCATACATGCTGTTCCTGAGCTATACTGTATCTCAGTAGTTTACGTCATTAGTCTTTCTTTTCAAGGAGGAATCATTCTAAATGATTTGGGCTTATTGGGTCACATTGTATTATGTGTACAGAGGTGCCATTTTTACCTCACAAAGACACAGCTGCTTTCAGAGACCCTTTTCAGGAATTATGAGTCAAAATGGCCCCTCTAAAGGCACTAGAAGCACATAACGGTTCTCTTCAGCTGTAACCCAGCAACAGAGAGTGATAAGAGCACACTGTCCATTTAGAATGACTGAACAGAGCATATAGTGAGCAGAATACGGTGTTATTGATAATTCATGTAACCCTTTGGCGTATATGCTGAAACTGTTGCTCCCAGTGGAGCGGCGTTGTTGTAGAGCACAGCGGCTCAAACGAGAGCTCTTGACACAGCCCAGGGATTTGTTGTAAGCCATTGCATATTCACAGAATCAACTCAAGGTTTTTATCCATCCTCATACAAAGTCTGGGTAACAAAGGCAGGCTGAGCCACCCTGCTTTGAAGCCTGTTTCATTTAGTGCCATTCTTCAGCCACCGCACGCGTCGTCCATTTAAATGCACTGGCATTGTTCTCCACAATGTCAGCTGCATTTTGATCAGGGTCATGATGCAAAATATTTTCTCATCTGAAAGCTGCCCAAGAGGTGAAACAAACAAAACAGAGTGTAAAAAATGAGGAGATGGTTGCTGTCGTGTTGTGAAACCTCATGCTAGGGCCTGTTTTGCATTTTAATTGTTTGTTCTTTTGCACTATATGAGGTAATTTTTAGTAGGATGGATTTTCAACACACGTTATGACATTTCAGAAGCATTTAAATGTGTAATATGGTATCTCATCTAAAATGTTTTCTTTCTTTTGAACTTTTTGATTCAAAACTTTTTATATGCTTTGATTACAATACTATGGAAGCCATTAGTCAAATGATCGGTAGAGCCACAAATGATTTTTTCTTTATGCCCCATTCCAGTGTTTCAGACCAGTGGGCGCCTAACTGTACCCAGAACTCTCCACAAGAGAGAAATTTCTCCCACTGAGTGTTGAGGTTGTGCCAGCATAATTAGTCCCCCATGTACTCTCCTCTAACTTGAGTGAGACATGCAAGAGACTTTCTTTGTTGCTTATAGTGGCTGAGCATTAGCCCTGGAAAAGAATGCAACAAATGATTCTTTTTTATTATTTATTTATTTAGCAAGAGATGTTTTAAAGTAGATGAAGCGTGCTTGTTGGATTTAAGAGAAACTGGTCCAAGTTCCCGATACTAAAAGATGGAGCTGGTGAGTAAAGCAGTTACATCCTCGTGGATGTCTCCCCATCAACTTGGCAAATCTCCAGTCCAGCTAGACTTGCACCGTCCTAAACAAATAATAATGATTTTCATGTTGTGCATATTCTGCTTTTGTTTCTGCATAGTTGGTGCAACAAAAACCCAGTTGTGCATTTTATTTTGCTTACTCTTTATTTAAATGCATTTGCATTTATTAGATAAAAGATCATTGATTTGTAAAAACCCAGTCATGATCGACTTACAAACTGAAAATTGATATAGTCTTGAATAGCAGTGAAATGATTAGCTATGTTATTTTTCAGTCTTTGTTTTTGAAACAACAATAAATTAACGATTGATCTAGAATACACTAATGAGGTAAAAACGCAAAACTCTTGTTCATTATTAAGTGACATATCATTATTATGACATTATTTCTGTCATCTGTCTTCAGTGCTAATATCATCATCATTATCTTAATGTATATTTTTAATGTCATATGGCCAGAATAGAGATATAACTGAGAAAAATGTGAAAAGACTAGTGATATAGTGACCGTTAAGATTGTGTGTGAGGGAGTCACCCTGTGAAAGGGGCTATGATGTGACCCTCGGCGTGTCTGGATGAGAATGGATTTGAGTATATGATATTGGATGGCAGCTCTCAGGTGCTTAGATATAGTCTGTCAGCCTTGATGAATGAGACCGTATATTCCTCTTGGAAAAGCTTGAAACACTAGACCAGATTACTAGATTACTAGCAGTCTGTTTCAGGTCTGTTTTCGCACCTGCTGCTAAACCATCACGGATATCTGGTGTTTTGTACCATCGTTCTGATGATAAACAACCAGACTGTGTTTTGGTGTTTTTCTTTAGAAACACATTTGTGTGATACTGGCAGTGGCATGAGCATCTGTGATGCTCAAAGATAACTCTAAAATGCATCATTTTGACAAATAAATGAATATTACAAGCACTTCATTGTTTTGGTGCTAAGAACAGTCTCTAAATGCCACTCAAAGTAAAACCCTCATAATCTGTTTAGTATCTAGACAATATGCAATCCAGAAAATGGAGTTGGATCTGAGTGGTGCAAGGTTTTGAAGAACCCATTTCTCATCTGCCACCGTAATGTCTACCAATTGGTTTTGCACAAGTCTGGTAAAGTTGTTTGTGACTTATACAATCTTTCATATTACCGAATGAAAGGACTAATATGTTTCTGGGAAGCTGTGAATCTAGTTGATATAATCATCTGGAAATCAAAGTTAGTTTGATAATGGCTTGCAAATCTGGAAATACCAGATGGATAGTCCAATGGATGTCCAGATGATCACTGAAACACATTCAGCAGAGCTCCAAACTGCGATTACAACGGTTGCATTTGCAACCAAAAACATTTAAATTGCGAGTGAAGTTTTTGCTGAGGTTGACACTGGCAACTAGGCCTACGTATTTACATGTTATAACTTAAATTTTTGCATGTAATGTATTTTTTCCTGATTGTTTTGAAATCACATCTTTTGTTATGTTCGCGTATTAAACTGAGATGATGCGCATCAAAGTTTTAGTGGAAAAAATAGTTTAAAACTGTCCTCATCTCACACACACCTGAGAAACGCACCTCAGTTGAGCAGTTTGAGATAGATCGGAATGATGGAGATGTAAGACGTGAAAGTGAGAAAAAGCAGCATCTATTTCGTGCACAACTTGAACAAACTACAACAGGTAAAGCTGTCAGCTGTGTGGGTATTGGCAGTATTGTTAACAATTTAATTTATAATCATTAATAAAATGGCTTCTTCTTAACAAGATTTTAGGTCTATGCTGTGTTCTTTTAATGCGTGAACTTCATTATTTGAAGCGCAATTGCCATCCAGTAATTTCAAAAAAGCTTTGTTTTGTTAAATTTTTAAAACAAAGTATCAGCTTTAAAATTATTCTAAATTCATAATGAAATAGAAACAATAAATACAGTTTGGTTTTTTGGTGCTATTTAATGCGGCAGGCGCAACCGCTTTAGCGCCTCAGTTCAAGAAGCAAATAATCCATTTAATCTTTCTCTTTACTACTATAGTACATAATGAACATGAATTAATATCAAAAGGTAGGCTATTTTATAAGAGAGCCTACAGTACAACTTACAGAAATGTCTCGTTTAAAAGCATTTAGTGTTTCAAACTGCGCGTAAAAAACGTGCAAAGCTTGTAAATATTAATTTTTTTTACCATTTTTACTTAAGCTGTTGTCTACACATGATTCAACCCTCTCATATAAAATAGCATTTTACTAATTAAGAAAAACAAACTGAAAGTGTGAAAGACATACCCTCTTAAAAAGAAAAATGTGAGAAAAGAAAAAAGGCGCTTACAACGTTCTTCACCGAACCATTTTTGGTGCCACAAAGAACCATTCAGTCAAAAGTTCTTTGAAAAACTATCTCTTTCTCAACCTTTTATAATCTGAAGAACCTTCTTTCGCCAACAAAGAACCTTTTGTTATATGTAAAGGTTATTCAGATGTTAAATGTTCTTTATGAAACCATTTAGACAAAAAAAAAGGTTCTTCTATGGCACCATAAAGCAACTTTATTTTTAAGAGTGTATGACAACATTTACAGGACTCACAGAGGATGAGCCCAAACTACACTCAGTGGCCAAGTGATGCTTATGGTCCATGATACTGGTACAAATCATGAACATTTCTTTGTGACTGTATATTTCAAGTTGGAAAAGACATTTATTTCCCACTTTAAGTGAACCTTAGTTCCCAGGTCATCTACAAGAAAAGATGAGAAATAAACACATGACAGTATGATTGAAATGTTAAAATGTAATAATAATAATAATAATAATAAATAAAACACGTTTATTCTGTGGCACCTATAAAATATTTGGCACGTTTTTTTTTTTCTCATAGGAGCCAATGGCTCCTTACGCGATTTCTTTAGTTTGGAGCCCTGTTCAGCATGTTCCTAACAGCACATCTATGCTTTCCTGCTGCTGTGTGTTCTCTGATTGCCAGGTTTTTTTTTTTCTTTTTTTCTATCTTGTCCGTGCAAATACATCTGTAATCCCACATTCAGCAATGACTTTGCATAGCCAAAATCATTTAAAATGTGTGTTATATTCAGTGTTTAACATGCTTTTAAGGGCCCCGAAGACAATGTAAAAAAAAAAAAAAAAAAAAAAAAAAAAACTATTCAACTACAAACAAAAACTATTCAATCTTTACTTGGTTTCTCCCGCATTGAAAAAAGAAAGAAAAAAAGAATGAAATTGATTAGTATCTTGACAGGTGGGGATGGATTTGCCATCTAACATCAAAGAATAGATTAAGCATACTTCCCTCTCAAATTACATTCACATATTTCAAATATGTATGAGGAACATTATGGCTTACGAGATTATTTTTCACACTGACCTCATTGCCTTTGCTCACACCCAATCTCATTTGGGCTGAAAAGTGAAATTGAGTTTTTGGATGAATCAGCCTCATTGTGTGACACACAATGGCCGATTCTGGGCAACATCAAAATGCCAAATCAATCCACAAAGAATCTCGGAGGGTCTATCTTGAATTATGGCAGCCAGCACAGAAGATTCCAAACAAGACATGAAACACTTCAGCATATGGAGTCATATTAATGTTTGCTCATTTAAATCATTGAAAATCTGTTTATTCCAGGATGGAAGTATTATTCTGAGCCAGAGAAATATACCACATCAGCTTGCAGGTAAAGTCTGAGTTGCTGGTTAGAGGTCAGTCTATGGATTCAATGTCTTTGAGCAAATGTGGATTCATGTAAAGATGGATAGAGGCCCCAGAGACCTGGAAGCCTCTTAGCTGGATGTTCTTGACAGCACAGTCCTCTCCTGTAACCTTGTTCTCTCATCTGCACTCAAGCGAGCCTCCACTATAGGGTGGAGATCAAAAGGCCAGGGTTTACCTGTTTCTCCCCCTCTCTCCTTTGTTGTGGGATGAAAATTTAGACAGAAATCAGAACCAGATCAAAGCATCTCTGTCTGCTCATTTACTTTGGTGGAATTTGGAGTGTATGAAGGAGAACAGCATTATAAATGGTACTGAAAGGCAACTGCTGTGGAAGTGAAATCCCTGTGCTCCCGAAACAGAATCAAACCTGTATGCAATGCCAGATTGTATTTGAATCTTTTTTTTTTTTTTTTAAATGTTTATGTTTATGTTTACATTTTTTTTCATTGACTTTTCATTGATAGATCACACATGGATATGTGCTGTATGATAGAATCTGGTTAAATATATATTTTCAAACTGTTTTAAATATTATTGTTGATGGAGTGCTGCTACACTGACTATAATAATCAACACTGACATGCAGTTAAAACTAATGAGGTCATGTACCAATATTTTTAAATCACCATAGTTTACACCCGTTCTTCAGAATTTTATTTTTTTTAAAGGTTCAGGTTTACTGACTCCTAGAAACAAAGCTTGCTGGGCACTGAGCAGTGAAAATATGACATACTGTATATCAGGTTGTCCGCGAGGCCTTAAAAAGTCTTAAAATGTTTTAAATAACGTTTTCCTAATAAGGCCTTAAAAAGTCTTAAAGTTGTCTTAAATTCGTATTTGATGGGTCTTAAATATTTTTGGTCACATTACCGCTAAAATATCTTCAGTCTGATGGACCTAATGACTGTTTACAATCATTGTACTGACTGTAGATTTTTTTATCCCCGTGGTAGTTACTTCACCATCAGAGAGTGATGTTGTAGCAGAATACACGTTGAATTACCTTCTTAATGTTGTCAATAATAATAATGACAGTAATACAGCGGATCAGCCTTCAAGCTAGTTTAAAAAGTTTTTTTTTTCTTCTTATCTGACCAAACAAATAGCCTGATTAAAACTTAAGTGACAAAAAAATAAATAAATAAATAAATGGGAGGTGGGGGCAGGTGGAGTACCGGCACTTCTTCTTTTTTTCCACTTCCGGTGTTCTCTCGATTTGTCCTACCCTGTCAGATTTTCCAACTTCCCACTACAACAGTGGGTAGTACAATTCGACAACGAAAAATGCTACTGTAAAGTTAAGGTTTTTTAACATCTACACCTACCACAACCCTAAACCTACCCTTACAGTACTGCAAATACAGTAATTATGTGTTATGTGTCGCGGTTGTAGCTAGAAGGGATACAGCTACAGGAAACCAACAATAAATATTATTTTCTACCAATTAGATTGTGTTTTTATTAAAGTCTACACCTACCCTTACAGTAATGCAGATACATTAAATATTGTTGTTTAGCATGAGAAAAAGGACGCAATATTTATGTGCGCATGCGCAGTAAAACCTGGTAGGAAAATCTGACAGGGTAGGATAAAATGTCAGGACAACGGCACTGATTTCGCCAACAAAAATTATTTCAAACACAGCCATGGCACTGTTTTGCGTCTTTGATCAACATGGCAGTGTTTTATTCCTGAATGAATCAACCGTTTAAAATTATTTGGTTCAATCGCAATGACTCACTTATTAACAGTGACTTGCTGCCACCTACTGGCAGTTTTAATTTCACATTTCATTAATTTCATGCCATTTCATGAGCAGCTTATGTCTGTATTGCCAAAATAAAATGTTTTATTGATAATGACATTTACTTGTTAACAGCCCAAATCTCTCATTATTCCAATTCAATGTTTAAATGTACGAATTTGACTCAAAAGATAATTCACACTTTTTGGAAAAAGTAAAAAAGGTCATATGGTATTTTAGAGTGTCCTAATTTTGTGTTGGAGTCCACTACAACAGGTTTAAATGCATCTGAAGTTAGAAAACATTGTAATTTTATTAGAAAATACATTTAAAGGTTCCGTTCTTTGTGATGTTTCAAACTTTAGTTAGTGTGTAATGTTGCTGTTAGAGTATAAAAAATATCTGTAAAATTCTAAAGCTCAAAGTCCAATGCCAAGCAAGATATTTTATTTAACAGAGTTTGCCTACAACGCACGACCCGTTTGGACTACATCCCTCTAGTTCCTGAAGTAATGACATCACTAGAACCGTTTTTTGACTAACCTCCGCCCACAGGAATACACAAAAAAGGGGGCGTGGTCTTGTTGCGCTCCGACGAAGAAGAGGAAGAGTTGCGTTTGTGTTTGTCGCCATGTCGTCGAAACGCTGTTATTTTCATCTCGGAGTCCAATCACCTTTGTTTTGCCTTCCCAGGGACGCTGTACTTAGAGATCAATGGTTACAATTTATGTTTAACTCGGTTCCTGAAAATTATAATCCACATGTAAAACTATGTGCAGCACATTTTGCTGAGGACAGCTTCTCAATCTCAACTGGTTTAAAGGGTTAGTTCACCCGGTAATCAAAATTATGTAATCAATAACTCACCCTCATGTCGTTCCAAACTGGTGAGACCTACGTTTATCTTTGGAACACAGTTTAAAATATTTTTGATTTAGTCCGAGAGCTTTCTGACCCTCCATTGAAGCTGTGTGTACGGTATACTGTCCATTTCCAGAAAGGTAAGAAAAACATCATCAAAGTAGTCCATTTGACATCAGAGGGTCAGTTAGAATTTTTTGAAGCATCGAAAACACATTTTGGTCCAAAAATAGCAAAAACGACGACTTTATTCAGCATTTTTTTCTCTTCCGTGTCTGTTGTGAGAGAGTTCAAAACAAAGCAGTTTGTGATTATCCGGTTCGCAAATGAATCATTCGATGTAACTGGATCTTTTTGAACCAGTTCACCAAATCGAACTGAATCGTTTTAAATGGTTTGTGTCTTCAATACGCATTAATCCACAAATGACTTAAGATGTTAACTTTTTTAATGTGGCTGACACTCCCTCTGAGTTCAAACAAACCAGTATCCCGGAGTAATTCATTTACTCAAACAGTACACTGACTGAACTGCTGTGAAGAGGGAAAGATGAACACCGAGCCGAGCCAGGTAACGAACAAAAGACTGACTCGTTCATATATATATATGTATGTATGCAGATTTAAGTAAGTAAAAGCTGATAGAACACTGAAAAAAATATTGGTTCAGAATAAATGGTTTACTCCACCAAAAAATCTCAGTGATCCAGTTATTTTGCAGGGATATTTTGTATGAAAAATGTCTGCTGATATGAAAAGTTTTTGTTTGCTCTTTAATTTAAATGCATTACATATTACATAAATGTTCTGCTGTGTGAATAGAGTATAGAGTAGATATAGATTCTTATTTGTCACAATCCAAGCATATTGAGATTCCGGCTCAACTTTAACAGCTTTTTCGGTGGGGAGGCACCCACAGTTTGACTTCTCAAAGTTGCGAACAATTTCATTTCCTCGGTATTCTAATGACCTGAGGCTTCTTCATCTACGACTTTACAGTCACTGAGATCCTAGCCAACTGCTCATCAATTTGTCTTATCTCTGCTTCCATTCCTTGCCAGTGCTCAGTAGGTGGAATAAATTACTACCAGTCAACATAAAATGAAATAACCAAGTCTCTTACTCACAAACATACACTTTCCTTTGGTGCTACTGAATGATAACAGAGGGAATAGACTGAGATAGAGATCCAAGCTCAACATTTTCACTGAAACTTCTAAGCCACTTCATTTCTCTCTCGCTCTCCTTCTTAGTAGCAATGACACCTTGTAATTCCTAGCAGATAATTGCTAGCGGGACCCTACCTGTAATGATTATTCTTCACAGGAAACGAATGACACTCTCGGCCCTGATGTTTCAACTGAATGACAGCTAAATTCGCAGTAGCCAGTGAACTTCAGAAGTTCAGATATACCCGTGTGTTACCAGGGGAAATCTGGCAAAGTAATTAGGAGCGTTATAACTAAATAATGTATTACTTGGAAAAGTGGCTGCTGGTCCAATTTGTGATATATATATATATATATATATATATATATATATATATATATAAATATATATATATATATATATATATATATATATTTGTGTGTGTGTGTGTGTATTATTTATTTTTTTTCTGCCTAGACGTTTTCAAACTGCTATTATTATGTAAAAATAGATAGTAAGAATACTGTGTTAAGTTTGCTAATCCCACAGGCACATATGAAACATAACATAGACAAAAAATAGGATAGACTCTTACAAAAATAATAAAAGCATATAAATACAATTCTCATAGCATTTATGAGCAGTAATTATTCTGTACTTGGAGCACATCAGAATGTCATTGTGTGTGTGTGTGTGTGTGTGTGTGTGTGTGTGCGTCTGTGTGTGTGTGTGTGTGTGTGAGTGAGTGAGTGTTTCAAGAGGGCCCTGTTTTCTGAACGCTTTAAACAGCTTATCTAGTGTGCTTTTAAGATGGATTACAGTTGTGTGTTAGGGCTGATTTCCTCCTCCTGTGTGACTCCAGGGCTCCAGTCTGGCTGTGAAATAGAGAGAAACTCTCACACACACACACACACGCACACATGGCTGTGTCCACAGAAGCCTCGCTCACTTTTCTCAATGCAGACAAGGTGCTTTAACAAACAGAAGGGCTGGTAATTTAGAGTGAAAATAAATGCAAGAACAGGCTGTGTGTATAAATGAGATCTCTCTCTTTAGTCTCCAGATACTGCTCTTGCCGTTAGCGCTATAAACACTGATGGTGTCACTGAAGCAAGGCAGTCATTAAAATTTTCAAAAAAAGGGTGAAGGTTAAGTGGATGCCCATGTTATCTCAGTCAATGAATTTTAATTCTCGAAGAAAAATTATAGACCAGCCAATTAAATGTGCAATGAGGACAAATATTATAAAGGCTTGAGCTTTGGGGTGCTAATTTAAATAACTCCTGGCCATTGAGATCATGTCTCCCTGGAATTACTTCATCTTTTCTTTTCTTTTTTTTCTTTCTTTCTTTCTTGACACGTGAGTAGGAGAAGATGCAGTTTGTTAAGGTCATCAGTATTATTGCGATTGTGTAGTGTGTGTGTGTGTGAGGGAAATTGACAGGATATTTGTGATATGGCTAGTGCACGACTTGACATGCTTATAATGAAAATGTAATGAATAGTATATGCTATAATATAATACTGTTATAGTTATTTTCACGAAACATTTCACCACAAGATATGCTTAGGATTTCTTATTAATGTCTGCACATAACTATTATTTATAGCAGTTGTCTCTGTGCTATGCTGCCATTTGTGAATTGCAATGGTAAACATGTTCTAAGTCTGTGTTTTCTGTCAGCTGCACACAGCTTTCATCTTCAGCCTGCTGTCATTTAGAGGAGAACCCATGGGACTGCCGATGGCAGTAGTGAGATATTGTCAACAAAAATACAATATAACAAACTAAGACCAATTCTGTTGTAGACACATAAAACATTTTAGACAGTCAGACCTACTTGTTCATGTGTATATATGTATATAAACTACCACCCAAAATGTGTTGTTATTGTTATTTTATTGTATTTTTTATGAAGTGCCTTATGCACACCAAGGTTGCATTTATTTGATCCAAATTCCAGTACAACTTATTGTGAAATTATATATTGAAAAAAAAAAAAATTCCAGCAGATATTAATTCAGTCGTCAGTGTCTCATGAATTTTAGAAATCATTCTAATATGCTTATTTAATGCTCATTGTTGAATGCTTCTTAATAATAATAATAATAATAATAATAATAATAATAATAATAATAATAAATATTTTATTTCAGCAAAAGTGCATTAAATTAATCTAAAGGGAAAATAAAGACATCTGTAATTACAAAAATTTATACATCAAATAAATGTTGTTATTTTTTATTTTTTTATTTTTTTAATAAATCAAAGAATCCCAAACATCTCAGTTTCCCCATACAAATTAAGTCGTAAAAACAGTTTTCAACATTCATAACAATAATAATAAATAAAATAAAAAAAACATCGAGCAGCAAATCAGTATTTTAGGATGATATCTGAAGGATCATGTGACACAGAAGACTAGAATTATGGCTGTTGAAAATTCAGCTTTGACATCACAAGCATAAATGACATTATTAACCTCCTAGGGTCGACGGTAGAGACAGCGATGCCTCTCGGATGAGAGCAAAAAGAACAAAAAATGCTCTGTCATTTTTTATCGTACACATCGGAGTTATAAATCAGTTGAATCTCTATATTTATTTATTTATTTTTTTTGCATTATTGTAGCCCAGTTTGTGCTGATTACAGTGTTATCAGGCTTTAGCTATTAATATGTTTTTTAAGATAACTGAAAAAACACGAGTCAGGTCATGTCAAAACTTCTCCAGGGCCCTGAAACACCCTTAGACCCCAGAGCATTAAATAGAAAACAGTTCTTTTAAATTGTAATACTGTTTCACAATATTATTGTTTTTTTTTTTTACTGTATTTTTTGAATGCAGTTTAGGTGAGCATAGGAAACTTCTTTTAAAAATAGTAATAATAAGTAAATAAATAAACAAATAAATCCAAATGTTTGATAAAATCTGTAAAATCAAATTTTTTGAGGCCTATAACAATATAGCATTTTATCATAAACATAAAAACTCGAACTTAAGTGTAATTTTGTTTAGTGTTTCTAAGTACAACGGTCATCAGTCCATCTTGCACTGTCTGCGCAAAAAGGGAGTATTTCATCACGTCATCTTGCACTGTCTGCTCAGCAACAGTGTGACGGTATCATGGGAGATCTCACTTTGCCAGCCATTACTGAAAATGGAGAATTGCAGGAAAGCAGCCAAGGCAACAAGCATTAGTGCCATTATTCAAACTTTTAAATCCTCCCACTGATCGTAACTGCATATTCAAAAATCTGTCATAATCAAGAGAACACAAGGGAGCAAGGTAAAAATTTATAGGATAATCTCTCACTATAAGAGGCTTTTAAAAACACATTTATTGCATATTACATTTTTTTCACGGGGGGTTATTTGCAAGGAAATAATACTATATACCATTAAGGCACATAAAGTGAGGTCAGAAAGTGAGAAATTGCAAGACCGAAGCATAAAGAACAACTTGATTCACAAAGTAGCACAAATGAATAGCCTGAGTTTAATCATTAATGTGCTTTGGTTGGTTGCATGGTTTGGGATTGTGCATGTATGTGCATTTGTCGGCGGTTTGTCTTGTGAAAGGGCCGATGCTGTAACTTTGACCACACCACCTGATGTAATATCTAATCTTCAAAACAAGTGAGAATGAGAGAGAGTGGGGTTATAAAAGGGAGTATTTCATCACGTCAGAACTAAAAAAAAAAAAAAAAAAAAAAAAAAAAGAAGAAACACAAAACCAGAGGATTAAGTGCCACCGTGAACAAAATACAGAGAGAGTTCGCTATCGGCATGCAGATGGGTTACCAGTGGGGTTCTTTCCACTTTAATCTTGGTTTCTCTTTTTAAAAGTGACTGCCCATCTGCAAAGGCGAGTTACTGCAATTGTAGAGTGAGCTAATGACCCTTTTTGTGTGTTTCTAGGAGCTTAAGATCTCTACTTTTGAAAAACACTGGCACCTGGGGCTTTGATAAACAGATCCTCTTGCTGCTCCTGTATATGTGGGAGTCAAATGGTTCAAGATTGAAATCATTGGCTTCACTTTTCTCCAACATTAAATGGCATAGGCTGTTGACATGTACTTTATATTCCTGCAGTGATTATAAAATCCCCTGTTCTGAATAAAATACATTTTTCACTCATGTATTTCTCTCCCACTCAGCACAACATTCTGGCATATGGTGTCACACTCACATGGTGCATACATTCCTGTTACCAAAACCCCCTATTATTCTCAACAATTTTGGGTTGGAAGTGTTTTGCTAACACATTAACACATTTGTAAAATAGAAATAGGTTTTGACGCCTACAATGGATAAAAAATAAATAAATAAATAAATAAATAAATTAAATTAAGCTTATTGGTACAGTATGCTATTTAGTTTAATAATTGCTTGACTATATATAGAAATGTTGCCACATAGATTCTTAAATCTTAGACATCTTAAGAAAATACAGCAATAATAATTATTTCCCTTCATCACTTCAGTTAACTCGTTTGTTTTCCTCAGACATTGGTGCTAAAAACAGCATGAAAGTTTCACTGACTGAAAAAGCCCATTCATTTTTAATGAGGTAAGCATTGAGGAAGTTTCATTGGTTGTATGTTGCTAAATAACTTGTTTTCAAAAGGCCACCAACAGACGCAGATCAACGATGACAGCAAAGTACAGTACATTATTTCTCAGACATTTCAAGACCTGATAAACACAGATTCAACATTTAATCTGTGAAAACCAATCCAGACCAATGGTGACAGACGACAACGCAATGATCTGACAAAACTCAACAAAGGTGTCTGTTGCTGTTTTTTGGAATCTGTTGATGAAGTGTGAATTTACCTTTTTTTCCCTCATGCTGGCTCAATTAGATGACATAAGTTCCGCTTTTCACAACTCTGAAACATAACCCAGCATTAAAACGGGCCTTTACCATGGGGTTAACAAAAAACGTTAACCCGAGGTTAAGTGCTGTGTGAAAAGCACTTCAGAGTTGTTTATGAGTTTACTGTTAAAATGACCAGTGTGTGTGTGTGTGGGGGGGGGGGGGGGGGGGTTACTAACTGTCACCCTGACATTTTCACTAGCCTTCAAACCTAGAATATTGTGTGATTCTGTCTCTTGAACACATTTCATATAATGATAGGTTAGCATTACTGGAGCAGCGTTCAGATGTCATTCTAGGCATGCCCAATAAAACCAAGTACATTGTTCCATAATGTACTACTTCCTTGGGTGTAAGTCTGACATGTTCCCTGCTGGGATACAATATCTGGCCAAGGACAAACACCACTTTATCTAGCCATGTAAATATGTCCACAAAGAAACAATAATTAGTTAGAGGTCTGCGGATTAAATTTACACCTGGAAATGCTGCTAATTTAATTGAAGTATTACACTGTGTGACGCAAGTGGAGGAAATGATTTAAATCACTATTTTGGAGAAATGCAAGGACCCTAAAATCTCTGCTGTAGAACTGATATGTCTAGCCATGCAGATAGAGTATAGAAAATATTTACTAAAGAGTAACCATAAAACACTGTGTTCAGTATTTTACTATGAATAACTGTAGACTGCCATTTAATTTTGTAAATTAATTGTTGTTTAAAAGAATGAATTGCAGTAATGTACTGTATGTACATAAATGTTTTGTGTGAAGTCACCATTTGGTTGCATCTTGTATCGCACTTTTGATTATTATTCTCCCAGCATAGTGTTACTGGTTGTGTTGGGAAAATAAGGCATGATGATACAGATACAACTACAATATCTGAAGAATCTACCAATATTACTCCATAAATTAGGGTCACAATACTGTATATGCACATGATCACAGTACATGCATATGTCACAAGGTGACGATCTTTAGGGGCGGAACCAAAATTCGGGAAGTTTGGTTCCGCCCGGAAGTGTTTCCGCCCGGACCGGAAAAACAGAACACCGGAACTTCCGGTAGCGCCGTAAGAAGGAAAATCAGGGAATTCGATGCACCTGTGCCTAGTTAGGGACAGCGGTTGGTGATTGGAGGATACGCTGGACAAGGCAGTACTTAAGGCCAAGTTATTTCACAGTCTAGGAAGCTCTCTTTGGTGTGTGTGAAGCACTGGGTTGTGCCCGTCTTGGTACGCTGCTGGTAGCTGTCTAACTCTCTCTCTCCCTCAGGCTGGAATTGTATGATTGTGAAGACATCGCGAACCTTAAAGGTTGAGAAGTGAACAGATTATACGGCGAACTGAGACGACGTGAAAAAGGGGATTGGAAGTGGCATTGATGTGAGTACTAAGAGCCAGTCGAAAGTGCCCTGTATATTGACCTGGCGTTGTGTAGATCTCTCCAGGAGGAGGAGGGTGGCCCTACCCCTAATATAGTGTGGTGGGAGAGCCGAAGGAATACTTATTGAAGTAGTCGCAACGACGACATCACTAGCTAGGCCGCATATTCCATCGCCAGATCCGAACCAAGCGAAGTGAAGGAAGACGGGTGTCCTTTCCGTACACTGAGTGTGGTGGGTGAGTCTTCGTGCTGTGAAAACCTATAATTTTGACGTGGTGTTGTATATTGCTGTGGGCTGCTGTGTATTGCCGTGTGTCCTGTCAGATAAACCCCCGCCTTCACGCACTTCGGCGTGGGAGGACAAGGAGATTGCTGGTCCTGGCCTAGTTCAGTACAGTATATGTTGTGAGCGTGCTTCAGATCTCCGGAGATAGCACGGTACGCTGTGTCCAGCCCAGAGGTGAAAGCCATCCAAAGCAGAGTAACTGTGTTTTGTGTCTAAGTTGATACCTGTGGAGAGGAAAGGAAAGAGAGTGAGTAACACAAGGAGAAACAGAGGAAACCTGTACTTACAGTGCGCTGTGTTCAGCCCAGAGGTGAGAGCCATTCAAAGCAAACTAACGGTGCTATTGTGCCCAAGTTGATATCTGTGGAGAGAAAAGGAGAGAGAGGGAATAACACGAGGAGGAATAGAGCGAACCCTGTACTTACAGTACGCTGTGTCCAGCCCAGAGGTGAGAGCCATTCAAAGCAAACTAACTGTGCTATTGTGCCCAAGTTGATACCTGTGGAGAGAAAAGGAGAGAGAGTGAATAACACGAGGAGGAATAGAGCGAACCCTGTACTTACAGTACGCTGTGTCCAGCCCAGAGGTGAGAGCCATTCAAAGCAAACTAACTGTGCTATTGTGCCCAAGTTGATACCTGTGGAGAGGAAAGGAGAGAGAGAGTGAATAACACGAGGAGGAATAGAGCGAACCCTGTACTTACAGTACGCTGTGTCCAGCCCAGAGGTGAGAGCCATTCAAAGCAAACTAACTGTGCTATTGTGCCCAAGTTGATACCTGTGGAGAGAAAAGGAGAGAGAGTGGGTAACACGAGGAGAGACTGAGGGAACCTGTACTTACGCCGCTGCCTGTGGAGAAAGAGAAAGCGAGTGAGCACCCAAGGAACGAACTGTGTGAACCAGTACTTACTGTGAGCTGTAATCAGCGAAGAGGTGAGAGCAAAACCAAGCTGAACTAACTGTGCCTGTGTGTCCCAGCCGCTGCCTGTGGAGAAAGAGAAAGCGAGTGAGCACCCAAGGAACGAACTGTGTGAACCAGTACTTACTGTGAGCTGTAATCAGCAAAGAGGTGAGAGCAAAACCAAGCTGAACTAACTGTGCCTGTGTGTCCCAGCCGCTGCCTGTGGAGAAAGAGAAAGCGAGTGAGCACCCAAGGAACGAACTGTGTGAACCAGTACTTACTGTGAGCTGTAATCAGCGAAGAGGTGAGAGCAAAACCAAGCTGAACTAACTGTGCCTGTGTGTCCCAGCCGTTGCCTGTGGAGAAAGAGAAAGAGCGTGAGCACCCAAGGAACGAACTGGGTGAATCAGTACTTACTGTGAGCTGTAATCAGCGAAGAGCTGTTGCCTGTGGAGGAAGAGAAAGAGAGTGGGCACCTCGAGAACGAACTGAGTGAACCAGTACTTACCGTGAGCTGTATTCAGCGAAGAGGAGGAAGAAGGAGGGCGCTACGGATACCTAAGACTCAGGCCGGGGCCCGAGCCCCACGCTCCGGATCCCCGTGGCCCCCTTGCTCCCTGACCTCTTCCCGGCCATAGCCCATCTGGAGGGCCGAGTCAGAGTTTAGTTTTAATTGCCCTTTCCCTATTCCCTAAGCTATTTTTAAATATTTAAATAAAGATTGTTTTATCACTTACTTGTTCTCGTGTTGCTTGGCCATTGGGTCGGGTTTGGGGACCTCCTCGAGGTGGAAGTTGAGAAGGGGTGTGGCTTAGTTAAAGCATAGCCAGCCCCTGGGTGTGACAGATTTGGCATAGTCGGCAGGGTTTCCACCTCGAGTTGAGTAACCAAGGTCGTCCAATGACCGACAACGCGGGGCTTTCAGCCCAACCCCGTGCCATGCCCGTTTTTATGGGGAACCCCTGGATTCAAAAATATGGGGGGACAGAATCCGAGGTACGATTGTCTGAATGGAAGGCTCAACTAGAGTACTTGGCCGACCTACAGGGCCTTAGTGCAGCCCAGCGGCTTCAATTTGTGTTAAACTCCCTGGATGGAGAAGCGCGGCGAGAGGTGCATGCCGCCCCCGAAGCCGTTAGAGCCAACGCCCAAACCGTGTTCCAGTTCCTCACTGAACAGTATGGTGACCACACCCCCGTAGCTGTCCTTCGCTCCCAGTTCTTCAATTGTAAGCAGGGCCCCCGCCAACCGATTAGAGCTTTCGCCCTGAGGTTGCGAGAGCAATTCGCCCGACTACAGACCCGTCGGGACCACGGGTTGGGAGATGGAGAGACTCTATTGCGGGACCAGTTTCTTCTGGGGTTGAAGGAGGGTCCGGTGAGACAGAGCCTACGTATCCAGTTTCGAAGGGACCCGGGTCTTACGTTCGAAGATCTGAAGAAAGAGGCACTGGCCCTGGAAGGTGATGAGACTGAGGTGAGTGGTTCCCCAGTGTGTGCGGTTGTCAGTGAAGTAGCACCAGCACAACCCGGAGGCCCTGACTGGAAGCAAGCACTGAAGGCTGAACTTTTGAAAGATGTCCGCGATCAGATGTCTGAACTGTCTAAAGCCCTCGTAGGAGAATTGCGCCAAGGACGGGCGCGGGAGGAACCACGGCCGGCGCCCCGAGACCGAGTGTACTCAGAGGGAGGCCGAGAGCCGTTCAGGCGCCCGAACCACTTTAACCGGCCCCGTTTCGAATGGGACGAGCAAGGGCGACCCATCTGCAACCGCTGTGGCAAACCAGGTCACTATAGCCGCCAGTGTGGGCCCCGCAGGGCGTCAGAAGGGGGTTTTTAGGTCGGCCGGCCACTGTGGGTCGTGTGGCCGGGACCCCTCGAGAAGACCCTGGAAGAGGATATGGCTCTAGGAGCCAGATGATTGGGCGTAGCCCCGTGGCGAAGGTGAGAGTGTGCGGCAAGGAGATTCAATGCCTGGTAGACACAGGCTCCCAAGTGACGTTGTTTGCTGAGAGTTTATCCGAAGAAGTGTTTGGGAAACAAGGGGCACCAGGGGCGGAGGCCCCCTGGCTTACTCTGAAGGGCGCAAACGGCCTCGACATCCCATATATTGGCTACCGATTGACGGACCTAGAGGTTCACGGAGTGATGGTCCCCCAGAAAGGTGTGATTATCGTGCAAGACCATTGTCTGGGTGCACATCGAGCCCTGTTGGGCATGAATGTCCTCGCTGATTGCTGGGAAGAGCTATTTCGGGCTAGGCCCGTATCGAAGATACCACCTGCAGAGAGGCCCAAGTGGGAGTGTGTGGTAGCTGACTGTCGAAGGGTGCAAATGAGCCAAGTCCGCAGGGAACAGGAAGAGGTAGGAAGAGTGATGTGTCGTTTTGCTTTGTCTGTCCCCGCAAAAAGTGAGGCTGTTGTGTGGGCGCGAGTACCGCCCCGAAGAGCGGGCCCAGAAGAGTGGGTGCTGGTGGAGCCCCATGTGGATTGTCCACAAGTGGAAGTGGCACGAGGACTATCGACGGTCCGGCGGGGGAGAGTCCCCGTGAGGATACGGAATGTACATCCATACGCGGTGCAACTACATCGGCACCAACGATTAGCCCGTCTGACAACGGTTACATCCCACCAAGTAAGGGAAGAGAGGGATATTAGTTTTCGTCAGGTGTGCCCCACTGTCATCGAGGTGGCCCTGACACAAGTAGACACCCCATGGGGTGGTATGGAGAGGAGTGTGCCGAGCCACCTGGCGGGTGAGTCGTTACAAGGGGAGGATTTAGAGCAGGCACAGACACAGAAGTTACAGGCCCTCCTTCGGAGATGGCAGCATGTGTTCGCCACCCACGATGAAGACTACGGATGCACCCAGGTGGTACAACATCATATACCTACCGGGGATGCAGGGCCCAGCCGGGAGAGGTATCGCCCAATTCCGCCCACTTTGTATACCGAGGTACGTACACTCCTGCAAGGCATGCTGAAGCAAGGAGTTGTTAGGGAAAGCAGCAGCCCGTGGGCGGCCCCCATAGTGCTGGTGCAAAAGAAGACGGGGGCTTGGAGATTCTGCGTGGACTACCGTAAGCTGAACCTCGTGACTAAGAAAGACGCTTTCCCTTTGCCACGGATCGAAGATTCGCTTGCCAGCCTCACGCAGTCGGCATGGTACTCTACCCTAGATTTGGCCAGTGGCTACTGGCAGGTGCAGGTGGCCGAAGCAGACCGGGAGAAGACTGCCTTTACAACCCCGTTTGGACTATTTGAATGGGACCGGATGCCTTTCGGGCTCTGTAACGCTCCGGCCACCTTCCAGCGGCTGATGCAGCGGTGCTTGGGAGGTCAGTTAATGGAGTCAGTATTAGTTTACCTGGATGATGTGATTGTCTACTCCCCAGATTTTGATTCACACCTGAGGCACCTCGAGGAAGTCTTTCGGGCCATGGAGAAGTACGGATTGAAACTACAGCCCAATAAGTGTCACTTACTACGGAGAGAAGTCAACTTTCTGGGCCACGTGGTCAGTGCGGCTGGAGTGTCCGTAGATCCTGGAAAGGTATCGGCCGTGAAGGACTGGAAGGCCCCGAGGACAGTGAGGCAAGTGCGATCCTTTTTAGGATTTGTGGGATACTATAGGCGTTTCATAAAGGACTTTTCAAAAATTGCTAAACCCCTTAATCAGTTGCTGGTTGGCACAGGTCGTAACCGGGGCCGGGGGTCGCCCAACGTAGACTGGGATGCAAATTGTGAGTCGGCGTTCCAGACATTGAAGCAGGAGCTGCTACAGGCCCCTATCTTGGCATACGCAGATTTCACAAAACCATTCCTTTTGTATACAGATGCCAGCAATCTCGGGCTGGGAGCGGTGTTGGCTCAACGGCAGGACGGAGTTGAGAGGGTCATCGCGTACGCCAGCCGGAGCCTCCACCCAGCCGAGAGGAACGATGTGAACTATAGTTCTTTCAAATTGGAGCTGCTGGCGTTGAAGTGGGCCCTAAGTGAGAAATTTAAAGACTACCTCTGGGGTGCCAAGGTGACGATCATTACAGACAATAACCCATTAGTACACTTACAGACGGCGAAGCTGGGAGCCGTGGAGCAGCGGTGGGTGGCCCAACTGGCCAACTTTGACTATCAACTACAGTACCGACCAGGGCGTGAACACATGAACGCGGACGTCCTCTCAAGGCTGCCCGAAGCGGAAAGCCCCGGAGGGGCCAGCCCGGAGGAGGGCTATATGGTAGGAGCAGTAGAGGCACCAGGCAGCAGACAAGAGGCCGTGCCTGAGAACTGGGGATGGGATCCCCGTCGGTGGAGGGAGAGACAGGCCAGGGATCAAGATGTGCGGCTGGTAAGAGAATGGCTGGAACAGGGCCGACGGCTGACGCCAGCGGAGAGGTTAGCCCAGACGGATACTGGGAGGAGGCTGCTGGGGCAATGGGACAGGCTGGAGCTGAGAGATGGCGTTTTGTGCAGAAGGGTCAGTGACCCGAAGTTGGGCGAAGAAGTACGCCAGATCGTGGTACCCGCAGATGAGGTAACGGCTTTAGTTTCGGCGTACCACAACCAGTTGGGGCATCAGGGACAGGAGAGGACCGTGTCCCTGCTTAGGAGATTCTTCTTTTGGCCCGGGCTAGAGGCATCGGTGCACGCCCTAATTCAAGCTTGCCCGAGATGCATATTGTTTAAGTCCAGACGGGAGGTCCGAGCGCCAATGGTACCCATCCATGCGAAGGCCCCCCTTCATATCATGGCTATGGACTTCTTGACACTGGGCCGACCACGAGATCGCTACCAGAACATCTTGGTAATAACGGATTTGTTCACAAAGTACGCTTGGGCTATCCCCACCCTCGATCAGACTGCAACCACCACCGCTACAGTTTTATGGCGGGCCGTCTTCCAGACGTTCGGATGCCCGGAGTTTCTGCACTCCGATCAAGGAGCCAACTTTGAGTCCAGGGTAATTAGAGAACTATGCCAGTTGTACGGTTGCACGAAAACTCACACCACTTCGTATCATCCTCAGGGGAACGGCGGCTGTGAGAGATTCAATCAGACCCTATTGGGGCTGCTGGGGACCTTGGACCAACAACGGCAGGACGATTGGGTGAGTGCCTTGCCAAACCTCCTACAGGCCTATAACAACAGTATACATAGTACTACGGGTTACGCTCCCACTTACCTGATGTTTGGCAGACACATACGAATGCCTACTGACCTGGTCCTAGGAGTGATAGCCGACCAAGAGGAAGCAAGTGTAACGGAGTGGGTGGGGCGCCATCACCAGCGCTTGCATTTCGCCTACGAGCAGGTGTCGAAAAGGATACAGACGGCAGGAGAGAAAAGTAAGCGGTTGTATGATCGGACTGCTAGAGAAGCCCCTCTACTGCCAGGAGAGAGGGTGTTGGTGAGAGATAATCGGCGGCAGGGGAAGGGGAAACTGAGTGACCGTTGGGAGGCCACCCCTTATGTAGTCTGCCGGCAGCAGAGGCCGGGGCAGCCGGTCTATACCATCCGGCCAGAAGGGAAGTCAGGCCCCGACCGTGTGGTGCACCGGAACATGATTCGCCCATGCCCTAACTACCCTGAAGCCGTGGAAGAAGTCCCCACGGAACCTGTACCAGCGGCCCCCTGGATTGAAGGTTGGGCTGTGGTACCAGGGAGACCCGTGGTGGCACCACCCCCGATCGCCCCGAGAGAACCAGAAGCAGCCCCTGAACAAGCTGAGCCCGATTCACCAGTGAGACGATCCCAGCGAGAGAACCGAGGCCGACCCCCTGCCCGCTATGGGGAGTGGACAGCCCGAGGACGTTCTAGGGACTAGAACGGATTGGCGGGGGAGGATGTCACAAGGTGACGATCTTTAGGGGCGGAACCAAAATTCGGGAAGTTTGGTTCCGCCCGGAAGTGTTTCCGCCCGGACCGGAAAAACAGAACACCGGAACTTCCGGTAGCGCCGTAAGAAGGAAAATCAGGGAATTCGATGCACCTGTGCCTAGTTAGGGACAGCGGTTGGTGATTGGAGGATACGCTGGACAAGGCAGTACTTAAGGCCAAGTTATTTCACAGTCTAGGAAGCTCTCTTTGGTGTGTGTGAAGCACTGGGTTGTGCCCGTCTTGGTACGCTGCTGGTAGCTGTCTAACTCTCTCTCTCCCTCAGGCTGGAATTGTATGATTGTGAAGACATCGCGAACCTTAAAGGTTGAGAAGTGAACAGATTATACGGCGAACTGAGACGACGTGAAAAAGGGGATTGGAAGTGGCATTGATGTGAGTACTAAGAGCCAGTCGAAAGTGCCCTGTATATTGACCTGGCGTTGTGTAGATCTCTCCAGGAGGAGGAGGGTGGCCCTACCCCTAATATAGTGTGGTGGGAGAGCCGAAGGAATACTTATTGAAGTAGTCGCAACGACGACATCACTAGCTAGGCCGCATATTCCATCGCCAGATCCGAACCAAGCGAAGTGAAGGAAGACGGGTGTCCTTTCCGTACACTGAGTGTGGTGGGTGAGTCTTCGTGCTGTGAAAACCTATAATTTTGACGTGGTGTTGTATATTGCTGTGGGCTGCTGTGTATTGCCGTGTGTCCTGTCAGATAAACCCCCGCCTTCACGCACTTCGGCGTGGGAGGACAAGGAGATTGCTGGTCCTGGCCTAGTTCAGTACAGTATATGTTGTGAGCGTGCTTCAGATCTCCGGAGATAGCACGGTACGCTGTGTCCAGCCCAGAGGTGAAAGCCATCCAAAGCAGAGTAACTGTGTTTTGTGTCTAAGTTGATACCTGTGGAGAGGAAAGGAAAGAGAGTGAGTAACACAAGGAGAAACAGAGGAAACCTGTACTTACAGTGCGCTGTGTTCAGCCCAGAGGTGAGAGCCATTCAAAGCAAACTAACGGTGCTATTGTGCCCAAGTTGATATCTGTGGAGAGAAAAGGAGAGAGAGGGAATAACACGAGGAGGAATAGAGCGAACCCTGTACTTACAGTACGCTGTGTCCAGCCCAGAGGTGAGAGCCATTCAAAGCAAACTAACTGTGCTATTGTGCCCAAGTTGATACCTGTGGAGAGAAAAGGAGAGAGAGTGAATAACACGAGGAGGAATAGAGCGAACCCTGTACTTACAGTACGCTGTGTCCAGCCCAGAGGTGAGAGCCATTCAAAGCAAACTAACTGTGCTATTGTGCCCAAGTTGATACCTGTGGAGAGGAAAGGAGAGAGAGAGTGAATAACACGAGGAGGAATAGAGCGAACCCTGTACTTACAGTACGCTGTGTCCAGCCCAGAGGTGAGAGCCATTCAAAGCAAACTAACTGTGCTATTGTGCCCAAGTTGATACCTGTGGAGAGAAAAGGAGAGAGAGTGGGTAACACGAGGAGAGACTGAGGGAACCTGTACTTACGCCGCTGCCTGTGGAGAAAGAGAAAGCGAGTGAGCACCCAAGGAACGAACTGTGTGAACCAGTACTTACTGTGAGCTGTAATCAGCGAAGAGGTGAGAGCAAAACCAAGCTGAACTAACTGTGCCTGTGTGTCCCAGCCGCTGCCTGTGGAGAAAGAGAAAGCGAGTGAGCACCCAAGGAACGAACTGTGTGAACCAGTACTTACTGTGAGCTGTAATCAGCAAAGAGGTGAGAGCAAAACCAAGCTGAACTAACTGTGCCTGTGTGTCCCAGCCGCTGCCTGTGGAGAAAGAGAAAGCGAGTGAGCACCCAAGGAACGAACTGTGTGAACCAGTACTTACTGTGAGCTGTAATCAGCGAAGAGGTGAGAGCAAAACCAAGCTGAACTAACTGTGCCTGTGTGTCCCAGCCGTTGCCTGTGGAGAAAGAGAAAGAGCGTGAGCACCCAAGGAACGAACTGGGTGAATCAGTACTTACTGTGAGCTGTAATCAGCGAAGAGCTGTTGCCTGTGGAGGAAGAGAAAGAGAGTGGGCACCTCGAGAACGAACTGAGTGAACCAGTACTTACCGTGAGCTGTATTCAGCGAAGAGGAGGAAGAAGGAGGGCGCTACGGATACCTAAGACTCAGGCCGGGGCCCGAGCCCCACGCTCCGGATCCCCGTGGCCCCCTTGCTCCCTGACCTCTTCCCGGCCATAGCCCATCTGGAGGGCCGAGTCAGAGTTTAGTTTTAATTGCCCTTTCCCTATTCCCTAAGCTATTTTTAAATATTTAAATAAAGATTGTTTTATCACTTACTTGTTCTCGTGTTGCTTGGCCATTGGGTCGGGTTTGGGGACCTCCTCGAGGTGGAAGTTGAGAAGGGGTGTGGCTTAGTTAAAGCATAGCCAGCCCCTGGGTGTGACACATATATATAAGTAAATCATTTCTTATGTATTGTACGTTTCAAATCTGTACCCAGTGGGAGAACACAGAGACACTGTGAATAAGCACATTTAAAAGTAGTTTTAAATTTCAAAGTATTGTTACAATATAATACCCCAGTATTACATTATTTAATTGTTTGATCATTTGTACAATTTACGATTATTTAACATTTCTCATTGACAGCACGTGACTAGGAATAAAACACATAATTATAGTTTATTTACTCCCTTTATTTACAGTATTTATTTATTTATTTTAAGACATGCTGTTAATTTCATTCAGCTTTGCAATGAGTAAAATACAAGTGCCTCACGTGTTGAGATTGAGAATGTACTGCCAAATGACTTTAATATTAAGTTTGCATGAAAATGTTATGTTTGATTCTGCAGGTTTCAGAAAGACTGTATAATTAATAAAAAAAATAATAATAAAAATGTTATGTCATATAAATAAGTAAAACTCCATTGTTCCATAGCAAATTACCTTCACTTAACAGAAATGAAAGAGAAATGTCACATGCTTTTATACTGCAGCTACAACATTTATAAAGCTAGCCAACTATGTTGCTGTTAAACTCATCCAGAAGGTCACCTCATTCAAAACATCATAAGACACTGTAATATTATTTATTGAATAATTCAAATTTTTAATACAGTTTTGTCACAAAGTCAGTAAGGGCACTGAGAATGACAATAATGACTTTATAATAAACAACCCAAGTCCATTTATTTATGCTTTTTATTTATGAATGAATAAATAAAGCAAGTATACAAGCCCATATACATTGCATCTGCTAATGGGGCCTTTAAAATGTTCTCCTCTTGAATTTGACCTTATAGTTTGAAAGTCAATATTTAGAGAATCACCAAGGTGTTGCCCCCTTTGACAGTGAATGTTTCGCTTGCAGGATTAAAGAAATTTGTAAACCATCTGCTGTCGGAAATGTCAGCGCTGTTCAGGATCAAACATGAGAAGCGCTCAGTCTTGCATCCCTCTCTGCACCCACAGCATCCTAAAGTGCTTCTTTCAGGCCTGCCATAAAGGCCTCTTCAAGGTCAATGGACTTGCATTGTGCATAACCGAGCCTTTGAGGTGGTGACAATGGCTGACGTTAGAGAGACAATCACCCTACCAAAGCATTTTATCAATAGATTTTCAGACATTTAGCACATGATTGCTTGTAAAGAAATAATTAAAACTACCAGGACCATCTATTATAAAGTACTGGAGAAAAGAGACACACGTGCACCAAGAGGTCAATGTTCGACTAGTTAGAATGGTCAAGTTAGTCATCATCTGGCATTAGGCATTATTCTTTTTTTTCTTTTTTTTATGACCATTCAAACATGTAAATTATGAAAAGTATTATTGGTCATGCTTTAGTTTAAAAGTCCAATTCTCGCTATTAAAAGACCATTAACTAGGACTTTTGGCTTAATAAATTACTAATTTGCTGCTTATTAATAGTTAGTAAGATAGTTGATAAGTTCAGGTATTGGGTATGTATATTATGGTCATGCAGAAAATGTGCTTTATAATTACTAATAAATAGACAGAATTTTAATAATAAACATGCTAATAAGCAACAAGTGAATAGATTTGTTTCCTATACTAAAGTGTTAAGCTATTATTATTATTATTATTATTTGTGTTATTATTATTATTTGTATTACGTAAATATTTTTTTAGCAATATACATATTTTTTGTTTGTTGACATTTGTTCATATGAAAACACATTCTTAATTCTATGTTCTTCAAGAATAACATGGAGTAGAATATCAACACTGAGCAAAAAATCATAAACACAACACTTTTGTTTTTGCCCCCATTTTTCATTTTTCATGAGCTGAACTGAAAGATCTTAGAATTTTTCTATGTACATAAAAGGCCTATTTCTTTCAAATATTGTTCACAAATCTGTCTAAATCTGTGTTAGTGAGCACTTCTCCTTTGCCGAGATAATCCATCCACCTCACAGGTGTGGCATATCAAAATGCTGATTAGACAGCATGATTATTGCACAGGTGTGCCTTAGTGTTGCATTTATAATTTTGTTCAGTATATTTACGTGAAACTGCTTTTGACACATAGCTGCAATATTTCAAGGAACAGAACTACAAGAATGGAGCTTTTGTTGAAGTAACATTAGCTTAGCAAATGTGGCATACCCTCAAAATGCCTCCAGTGCACGAGCAAGCTTTTTTTTCTGATCCAAACACAGTAGAATGATTTAATCCATTGTGTTTAATGAACTAGTGTTTAGCCTCAGCGGTCGATGGTGTTAGAAGAGGATTATTGTTGTTATGTCAAAATAAGATATGTCAAACAGATGCCCAACTGCAATGACATTTTAATTTTGCATTAAGACTATTCTTATCCTCAAAAGCCCTTATTTCATGGCATCCTAAACACAAAGCTTGGTCTTTCATTACATGATATGAATGTCATCTGCAACATGTGTCGGGGGCAGCACATCCCTTAATTTTGTCTGAGGATGACAAAGGATCTTATATCTATAAGTCAACATGCTTTATTCAAAAGAGGAGTCTGATATGAGAACGGGATGTTTGGTGGATTAGGAGATGTGTCAAACTAATCCATGGATTTCAACTGGCATTGGAAATATTAAGAATATGCTCTCAGTGGGGTGAACCAGAGTCACATTCATATCCACAGTGAATACATGGAAGACAGACTGATGTGGCAAACAATAAAACTGGGCCAGCTGCATGTGCATGAAATCGGAACTATGGACAACGGCCAGCATTATGTCCAAAAGCAGCATAATACGCAGCATACAATTCTGGAGATTGATAAGCAGTGCGAGTAAATAAGGCCCGTGGTTCTCTCACCCGCAGTGATATCGGGTGGTGAGGGGGCTAAAAAGGTCACAGAGACATCTGGATCAAAAATCTGTTTCCTTCCTCCAACCTGTCCAACCTCCAACCCCAGAGAGGTACGCCATGGACCGCTCATCTGCTTCTGTTTGTGACCAGTAACCGCATTCCCAAGAAAAACAACATCCTGCTATGCTTGGCAATATTGTCCAGAGTTCAAAGGTGCTGTTCAAAGGGAGGGGTGTTCTGGGTCACTCAGCCTTGACCACAACCCCGCCTGCCATTTGTTATTAAATGTATGCGACATGACAGGTCCACTCTAGAGTTCTGCTAGATGACCCCATTACTGAAGGCCTTGACTTTCCATCTGCCAGGTTCTCCTGATGTACTTTTCCTTAAGGTTCCTTCCATATTGTTTGAGCACACAGATGGTTAGTACACAATCTTTATTGGTCATTTGTGATATTGTTTTGTTGGATTGTCAATCGACTACTGAGTTGTACGTGGACATTTGCTGTTTCATAGAGACATTGATCTAGTTTATTAAGGATAAGTAAATTATGTCTGCAGCTTAGTTAATATTCATATTACACATTTCTTTCTTTTTGTCATAGTGAACTATAAATATACTAAAATGCATTTTAATAGTATACTACTAATAAATGTACATATGTAGGTACTCAATAAAAATACAGTACAATTGTACATTTGGTATACTAAACTGGTATACTTAAAATCTGCTAAATTGGAACAACTTAGTTTGTGCTTAATGCACTTTAATTGTGCAAAAGTATAGCGCAACTAAAGGTATACTGAGGGATATTTGATTGAGCTAAAATTTTACTATTGCAAGCATACTTCAGGTAAACTGTAAATAATGCGCATTGAAAGACTGCTATTTTACAAAGATCATACATGAGAATTCATCAATAGTGACTGTAAAACACATTTTAGGTTTAATATTAAGAAATGTGCATTGTACAAAGGTAGTACTCCAAATTAAGTTTAATTAGTCTTGAGCGATATGTCAGTAAATAAACTATACTTAGTATGAAATACATGTATGTTAAATATATTATTTTTTTTAGGCTTATAAAAAGCAATTAGAGATATATAATTAAATGTGCAAGATAAAGTATTGTTCATTAAAATTATAGTTAACCAAAACAGTTATATTATTTTATCTTTTATATATCCTCATGCCAATTTAAACAAATGACGTTCTTTCTTCTGTGGAACTTTGTTGTTTAATTTATTTATTTTCCCCCCAATGGTCACCAAAATTGTTTTTTTTCCAACATTTTTCCTAATATTGTATACCATCAAGAAAATAACGTCATATATATTTTCATTTTGGGGGAATGACCTATGCCTTTAATAGAAAGGAATCAGTTATATTTTGACATTTTTTGGAAAAAACCTTTTGGTTTGGTTTTGATTTGCTGAAAATAAACTGCAAATAATTCATAACTGAAATATGATAATATTATGAGGGAGATGGACTGATTGTGAAGTGATTTAAATTTTCTTTTCTTTTTTTTAGGCCTGAAACCATTATAAAGTATTGTGAAATTGGTTAAAATGAGTAATTCATCACACATGAATGATTCATTAAAATGAATTATAAAATTGTTAAGTGGTGTGAGTTTGATGTCAAATTAAAACCTGTAATTTCTGTTCTCTCTCTCTCTCTCTCTCTCTCTCTCTATCTCTCTCTCTCTCTCATAAAACAAGAGACATACCTTAATAGTGTGCCAACCACTGACAACCAAACATAGTAGAAATGCACAATAACACACATTTTTGAAATGCAATGCATCTATTTTTTTTTTTCTTTTTTAATTTCCTTTCAACTTTCATGTAATGTTTGTTTCACCAGCGATATTCAACAAAGAGTGGAATAAGTTCCAGTCAATCCCGTTCTTCTTTGTATTATCAGTGTTACCATGTCATTTTACTCAATGAATCCCTCTTTGTAAAAACATGCCCTTGACAAGAATGCTACAAATTTAATGATGAAAAAAACAAAAAAAACAAAACAAGATCAGCATGATGGAATTTAAACATTTTAAAAGGAGATCACAGGGGAGAGGAGGATATTGAATGTTTTATGTCAGAAGTCTCTTCCCTCAGGTATCAATTCATAATTGCTTTAGATAATAGGGATTCAATCATTTATGTTCCATTTAGGTCTTGGGAGAATTGTCGGAAAAGTACTATATGTCTTAATCTAATTAAGGTGTGAGTCAGAATGGGAGGTAGATGAGGGAAATCGATGGAAAGGGGGAGAGTGGAAATGAAAGCAGACACAGGCTGGTTAGAAAGATGACTTCTTGATGACATTAGTAAGAAGCTGTAACTGCTTTCTGTCATATGCTAATAATCCTGTTTACTTTGGTGAATTCTTGTAATTTACATAATATCATAGTCGAACAAAAGGCATATCATATTTTTACTCTGATTTCGACTATGTGTTTTTGTTTGGTACAGAGATATGAGAACATGATTGAGTTGAATACTTTAGATGTAGTATATCTGTCTAAGGAGACTTTCCACCTCATGGCTTTCCAAGAGTGATCTCTCCACCATCAGACAACATACCATAAGTATTAGTTATGGCCTCTTACCTTCCTATTGAGACGGATTGTCACCATAACCCCATTTGCATCCTGATGTATATGAAGCTTCAGTTTGTGATGACAGCAATTTCAGAAGGGAAATTACCTTGTAACAAAAGAGGACTGTGCTCTACTCTGATTATGTGGTAAAGAATGGCAGAACTTGGAAATAGATTATGATTGAAAGCTAGCTTGAATACGCAATGGTGGCAGTGAAATCTCTGTAGAGGATTCAAAGATGTTATCTGTCTCAGAAAAGGTTTTTCTTTTCAGGGGACTGAGATTATTTTCTGAGACAAATAAATGTATTTTTTTATTTATTTGTATTTTTACCTCCCACATTAGCCTTTAGTAACCTTGATTTGCCCATAGCTAAAAACTAAAAGCAGTTTGTGTTATCAAGTCTCAGCAGTGCACAAGTCAGGTTTAGGACTCAGGGTATTGAGCGAATTTCTTGAGTTTAAAACTTTGCAATTTCTAGTTTATGTGTGTGGAATGTAATGTCTCTTTATTTGTAGAGTGGCGTAGCACTAGATTAGTCCAATGTACATTATCACGCACTGACAGATTGAGGTCACAGAACAAAACAGTCGCACCATAGGAGGTTAACACAGTTTTACTTCTGTCCTCAGACATGCTCAATAGCCAGTGCGATCTCATTAGTAATCATAGGTTTGTGTTTGTAAAGTGTGGTTCACACACAGGTATTTTATTTGTGCATACTCTGAAGATTATCTATCTATCATCCATCATGCACGACCTTCCACAATTTGAATGGTTTTATATGGGACTCTTCTTATCATGAAGTTTTGAAGAGTAATTAATTAAAGCTCTCTGATAATGCATAAATGGTCAAAAAGCATTTTCAGAAACACTATTAATCTGATAACTTAAATACTTATCTTTCAAATGTCCTGTTTAATGGGTTCAGCTACACACAGATCATTATTGTACTCTATCAGTTGTGCAGTGGCTTTACAAATGAAGAGTTTGGTTGGACTTGCACTTTGGGTCTTTGATAAGCTACCAAAAGCCTTTAGTGTAAATGGCAAGGCAGTGTTTTCTCATATTCGCTTCAACCTCTGTAGCACCTCAGGGACACTTGGCTAAGGAAATGATGTAACAGTCTAGGCAAAGATTACTACAAGATACAAACTAGATACAAAGCGCAGAGAGTACTTCTTTACACTTTTTGATTTACACATCTTTTGTTTTGCCATGAATGGAAACTCACCCATCCTTACTTAATCTGGCTTGTTCATGTCATAAAGGATTCTAACATGGTATTCTAACACACACACACACACACACACACACACACACACACACACACACACACACACACACACACACACACACACACACACACACACACACACACAAACACACACACACACACACACACACACACACACACACAAAAGTAACTATTGTGGACTGAATATGAGTATTGCAAACTGAAGGGTGCTCAAGAGGTTGTCAGAGTATAAGGGATTGACAATCAGGAGGTGATATATATGTATATATATATATATATATATATATATATATATATATATATATATATATATATATATATGTATATATATATATATATATATATATATATATATATAACTAAGAAAAATAATTACTACAACTAAATAAATCATTGAACTAAAAACTCTCCAAGTAAAAGGATGTTGAATAGTAGTTGTTGAGGGTCATTTTCTATGAGTGTGGTCTATGTGAAAGCCTTGATGGAACTCACAGTAATATAATTCATAAGAGCGAAGAGGAATGCCGGTGTCTGCTCTCAGCATGTATATCATACCTTCTCTTTCTGACAGCACCATTACTGCCTCAACGATTTGAGGATGATGACTTTCTAAATGTTGGGCTCTTTATCCCTTTATAACACACCTTACTAAATATGGAGTCTCTTCATGTTCTAACTAGTCAGTTTTTATTTATTTACTGCCACGACAATTTTTGTTGCATTTGTATTCCACATGACATGGCACAGGTCAGTTATGCAAATGATGCTCAAATGGAAACTACCAGTAAAACTAAAAAGTCTTGATGTATTTTGATATCATAGTTTGCAAACACTTTTTTTTTTTTAGGTTAATTTGAAAATGTGGCATGATTCATTTACTTTTTATTTAGAATTTAGTGCTTAAATAGTAATAATCCATATTTTTGTTGTTGCTCTTTATATTTGAATGAATATATGGAAAACCAAAGTCTAAGAGAAATCAATTCAGTACATAAAAGGCAGGTGAAAAGTAAGAAAGAAATCTTGAGGGCATGGGAATTAAATAAATAAAATACAAGACTTGAAAAACAAGAAAGAAAGAAAGAAAGAAAGAAAGAAAGAAAGAAAGAAAGAAAGAAAGAAAGAAAGAAAGAAAAATAAATAAAGAAAGAAAGAAAGAAAGAAAGAGAAATATTTTAATTGTTGTGGTTTTGTCGTTGTGGTCACATTTCAGACTGCATATGTTTAAGATTGTACTCCAGCTGTGACTGGACGTCCTATGATCCCCATGGAGCAGTGCCTCGCTGTTGTGGTGCTGAAATATTTATAAATGTAATGTTGTTTTGTGGTTTTTGTCACTGTGGTTGATTTTTTTTATATTTATATTTCCAGGAAATTGGAGTCTGCCCCAAGGATGCTGATTACAGTTTGTTGTGGCTTCTTCACCATTTGCTGTTGTTTGCACCCAATTATTGGTACACTAATATTGCATTGTGTGTACTAAGTGTGCACATTTGACATTTGGGGTCACATTCCTGAACAGTCTCTGGTGATCATTTCCGGCCTTCTTGTTCAATTCTATTAACATGACTTATTTGTCGAGTTGTAAAAAAAAACAAAAAAACTCACCCTACATTTGTTCCAAGGAATATATTCCTTCTGTTGAAAACAAAAGAAGATGTTTTTTAAGATTGTTGCTAACTAAAACGTTAATGATAGCCACTGACTTCTATAGTTTTTATTTATTTACAAACCCAATTCCAAAAATGTTGGGACACTGTACACATTTTTAATAAAAACAGAATGCAATTATGTGGAAGTTTCAAATTTCAATATTTTATTCAGAATACAACATAGATGACATATCAAATGTTTAAACTGAGAAAATGTATAATTTTAAGGGAAAAATAAGTTGATTTTAAATTTCATGTCATCAACACATCTCAAAAGAGTTGGGACAAGGCCATGTTTACCACTGTGTGGCATCCCCTCTTCTTTTTATAGCAGTCTGCAAATGTTTGGTGAATGAGGAGACAAGTTGCTCAAGTTTAGGAATAGGAATGTTGTCCCATTCTTGTCTAATACAGGCTTCTATTTGCTCAACTGTCTTAGGTCTTCTTTGTCGCATCTTTCTCTTTATGATGCGCCAAATGTTTTCTATGGGTGAAAGATCTGGACTGCAGGCTGGCCATTTCAGTACCCGGATCTTTCTTCTACGCAGCCATGATGTTGTAATTGATGCAGTATTTGGTCTGGCATTGTCATGTTGGAAAATGCAAGGTCTTCCCTGAAAGAGACGATGTCTGGATGGGAGCATATGTCGTTCTAGAGCTTGGGTATACCTTTCAGCATTGATGGTGCCTATCCAGATGTGTAAGCTGCCCATGCCACACGCACTCATGCAACCCCATACCATCAGATATGCAGGCTTCTGAACTGAGCGCTGATAACAACTTGGGTTGTCCTTGTCCTCTTTAGTCCGGATGACATGGCATCCCAGTTTTCCAAAAAGAACTTCAAAATTTGGTTTGTCTGACCACAGAACAGATTTCCACTTTGCCAAAGTCCATTATAAATGAGCCTTGCCCCAGAGAAAACACCTGTGCTTCTGGATCATGTTTAGATATGGCTTCTTTTTTACCTATAGAGTTTTAGCCGGCATCGGCAAATGGCACGGTGGATTGTGTTCACCGACAATGTTTTCTGCAAGTATTCCTGAGCCCATGTTGTGATTTCCATTACAGTTGCATTCCTGTATGTGATGCAGTGCCGTCTAAGGGCCCGAAGATCACGGGCATCCAGTATGGTTTTCCGGCCTTGACCCTTATGCACAGAGATTGTTCCAGATTCTCTGAATCTTTGGATGATATTATGCACTGTAGATGATGATAACTTCAAACTCTTTGCAATTTTTCTCTGAGAAACTCATTTCTGATATTGCTCCACTATTTTTCGCCGCAGCATTGGGGGAATTTGTGATCCTCTGCCCATCTTGACTTCTGAGAGACACTGCCACTCTGAGAAGCACTTTTTATACCCAATCATGTTGCCAATTGACCTAATAATTTGTAAATTGGTCCTCCGGCTGTTCCTTATATGTACATTTAACTTTTTCAGCCTCTTTTGGTAGCAACCTGTCCCAACTTTTTTGGAATATGTAGCTCTCATGAATTTCAAAATGAGCCAATATTTGGCATGACATTTAAAAATTTATCATTTTTAACATTTGATATGTTATCTATATTCCATTGTAAATAAAATATAAGTTTATGAGATTTGTAAATTATTCCATTCATTTTTTACTCACAATTTGTACAGTGTCACAACTTTTTTGGAATTGGGTTTGTATTTTTTTTAATGGCTGCTGTCAGGTTACTGTTTGGTCAGTGCTATTTTGTGCTCAATGGAAGAAATGAACTTATACAGGTCAAATACACAATACACACAAGAAGTGGGTTACACGCACACCAAAAAAAAAAATGAAAACCAACTGGATGTGATTGGTGGCATCTAAAAATATCTTAAAGGTTTACATAAATCCCCCCTTTTTTCATGGTTAAATGGGTAAAAAATAAAAAATAAAAATAATAATGACCTTTAGGATAGGGTGTGATTTGTTGGCAACAGTTCTCTTCTGAGTAACTTAAAATTGTTCCAAATTCAAGTAATTTTTCTCAGGATCTTTTGGTTCACACAGTGTTTGAGTGCTTCCCTAAGCTCTAGTGCTGAGACACAATCAACTTCAAGTGGGCTCAAATGAACCCAGAAGACCTAGAGCAGACATGTGATGATAACCTGACATGAGTGGGAGGCTGTCATTTGTTTTAACTCAAGTAGCATTAAGTAGATTTGGTTATGTCATTATTTTTTTATCTTCCGTGAAGACACAACAACAAGGAATATTTCATTATAAACATAGGAAACCCTTTCGGTTATGGTTGGGTTTTTATGTCAGATCTAATCATGCTCTGATATACTAGTCATAAAGCATGAAGACAAGAAATCGCACTACTTGTCAGAGAAATGTTAATTTGGGTTCGACACCGAGAAATCTTGCTCGATGCGGTGCTCAACTTGTTAAGATCCTTGAAAACATAAAGGCTGAGTATTGTCGAGAGAGCAATGCCAGTGTACTTTCCAAGAGAGTTAACCATTATTTTGCGGAAAAGAGTCTTCTGCTACTGCTATAACAAAACCCTTTAATCAAGTGACAGACAATAGAGCACATGTCAATGAATGAGTCCACAGCCTATTTAATTGCTTTCTCCAGCTGTAAGGAGCTGCACTGAATATGTGCAGTTTTCTTTCTTTTTCTTCTGTCAGTTGTCAAGAATTAAGGGATGATTGATCCCATTTCCTAATTGTCTCTGAATAAAAATAAACAAATAAACTGCAATATTTATGTCCTGCTGAAAACAATAATCAATATAAATGTAATATACACTCATTAAGCAATTTAATACTGCAAATGCTTTTAAGCTAATTAATACATGTTTTAAATGAGAAAAGAGACTGCCTACAGTACATCCAGTATTATAATTTTACATTTATATTTTCATTTAGTCATTTAGCAGATACTTTTATCCAAAGCGACTTACAGATTAGGAAGCAATCAAAATCAACAACATTTAATATAAAAGTTAGTGAAAGTGATTTTGTGCATCATTGTGCTAATCTTTCATCATCATCTGCATTTATATATATATATATATGTACGAACAAACCCTAGATATTATAAAGAAAGAAGGATATAATGTAAGAAAGAGAGAGAGAGAGAGAGAGAGAGAGAGAGAGAGATAGAGAGAGAGAAAATCAGATGAAGTCCTAACAGAAAATGACCAGCACCTACTTATCTACATTTCATTCAACTCTAATGCAAAACAGAATATGTAATTCAAATTATGTAATGGTTTACATGGAAGAATGAACAAAAAAAATTGCTTTATATTAACAAGATACACTGGGCTGTATTTTAGTAACCTTTCTTATATTGTAGAACTAGCTGATATAAATGTATAAAAACATTTTTTAATACCCAATAACCAACTTGGACATACCTCACTGAGCTATATGTTTCACATTATCATAATAACCTTCTGATGTCAAGTTGTGGCTATATTAATGTCTTAAACAACAACTATTTATTTATGTTTTGTGCCATGTGAAGGACTCTTTCAAAACCTATAAAAGCTCCAGGTAATAATTTGTTTGTTGTGAAAGCTGCTATTAAGGCAAAAAGTTGTGATTTGTTTAAAAGGATTTAATAATTCATATAATTGAATTTGTGCTATTTTATGATATAATAATAAAAGAGTAAATGTGCTCAAATATTTAACTGGTACTTGATTAGTATTTTTGTTTCTGGGTTAAATATGTTTAGCTATTTTTTTTTTTAGAGCTTATTTATTTTGGTGGACAGACAACAGGTTGGCTGGACACAAGCAAAAAGTACAGACATTTTCCCTCAGTGTTCATTAGAGTGGTATAGTAGGCCCTTTCGTTTGGGCCTTTCGTCTGATTGCTAGCCCTCGTTTCCCATCTGGGTGCAAAACCTTTCCACTCTGATTAATGAAGTAGCAACACAAGCTTTTTTTTTTCTTCATCATCATTTCATCATCTTCTTATTATTATTATTTTGATTCCTTGTCGGCTATTTCCTTCTCAAAAGTTCAATTATACACATACAAAGCAATCCATCATTTAAAGGAAACCGACCGCAAAAGCAAATTAAAAATGTCAATTTAAATTAAGAAAGTTCACAATTTCTTTAAAGAAAAAGGTGTCTGGTATCAACACATTTACTTAAAACAAAGAGGTTTTATTCACAATTAGCTGTGAAACCTAGGAATATAAGCTAGGTTATTAATACCAATTGAATGTTTTACAATCATAATACTGTAATATTGTAGTCAACAAACCTTCGCTGCACATTGAAAATAACCATCCTGTAGCTGTATAGAATGCTTTGTGAATTTGCAATAATATAGATCTTCAATTTTCAGTCCCCTTCATTTCCACCTGGTCATCAGGTTTCAGATTCAGACTGCATATTTCAGTAATGAGCTTTCATTGCTGTATGCAGGAGAGGGGGACAGCGCTCACAGGCAGGTAATAAACTGAAGTGTCTCAACTTCTGTCTACAACCTGTAATAATTATCTGAGAATCACAAGGGAAATAACCTAGTCTAAAGACAGGATATTTCCTCTGCAGGGCTTAATATAAATATAATATAATTATAAGATTAATATGTGGGCTAGGAGGGGCTGAAGCCCCGGGGTCCAAACATGAAGGGGTGCCCACAGCTGGCTGCATTGTCTTGAGCTGAATTCATTTAAGACCTTCACTGACAAGTGATGAGTTGATTAGTTTATACATGGTTATTCTCTCTTTAACACGTTACAAATAGATGATTGGAGAAATCGACTGATTCTTAACTGAAGGTCCAAAGAAAAAAGTTTGGTTAATGAAAGTTTCTGACATTGCTCCAGTTTTGTTGTCAGAATAAATAAAAATAAATAAATAAATAAATGTAATTTTGATTGTCTGCTATCAGTGCCTCAGTGGGTGGTGTACTTCTAGACTGTCTTTGATTAAAAATCAGTCCTCTATAGCATGGGTGATTGAGCCACCCTACACAAATGATACCTACATTATTATAGCTATGGAATTCAAAGACTTTAAAGACTTGAACTTCAAATATGTACACTGGGCAAAAAAGGTGTAGAACTTACTTTGAAAGAAATTTCTGTCAGAAAAAAAAGAAAAGCTAAAATTACATTTCACAGTTTATATATATATATATATATATATTGAAAATGACACCACAGAAACAAATGAGTAATACACCCTAGTAGCTATGATTAACTAACAACAACAACAAAAAGTTAACTGTTAGCCAATCAATAATTACTATTTTTGCATACTTGTAAGTCAAGTCGTCACCTTTTTTTAATATAGCGCTTTAAACAAAAAAGGATTGCTTCAAAGCAACTGAACAACATTAATTAGGAAAAGAGTGTCAATAATGCAAAATGACAGTTAAAGGCAGTTCATAATTGAATTCAGTGATGTCATTTCTATTCAGTTAAATAGTGTCTGTGCAATCATTTCCAATCAAGTCAACGATATCGCTGTAAATGAAGTGACCCCAACTAAGCAAGCCAGAGGCGACAGCAGCAATGAACCAAAACTCCGTCAGTGACAGAATGGAGAAAAAAACAGGCTCAGTTCTCCTCTGACCAGACGAAACCAGCAGTTCAATTCCAGGGTGCAGCAAAGTTAGATTGGCAGAAGAATCATCTGTTTCCTGGGGTCTTGTCCCGGCGGTCGTCTGAGACAAGGTCTTTACAGGGGATCTGTATCTGGGGCTCTAGTTGCCCTGGTCTCCGCTGCCTTTCAGGGCTGTAGAGGTCCTCTCCAGGTGCTGATCCACCATCTGGTCTGGATACGTACTGGATCTGGGTGGCTGCAGTGACCCTCTGAGTTGGATACAGAGTGGATCTGGTGGCTACCGTGACCTCGGAATAAGAGAGAAACAGACTAATATTAGCGTAGATGCCATTCTTCTAATGATGTAGCAAGTGCATCGGGTGTTATGGGACATTTTCCCAGTTCTGGTTTAGCTAATTAATGCAGCCTAAAAATCATTTTACGGATTTGGATATTAGAAGCATATTAGTGTGTTATGTGTAAGCCAGGTTAAAGAGACGGGTCTTTAATCTAGATTTTAACTGCAAGAGTGTGTCTGCCTCCCGAACAATGTTAGGTAGGTTACTCCAGAGTTTAGATGCCAAATAAGAAAAGGATCTGCCATCCCCGCCGTTGATTTTAATATTCTAGGTATTATCAAATTGCCTGAGTTTTGAGAACGCAGCGGACGTGTGGGATTATAATGCAACAAGAGCTCATTCAAGTACTGGTGCTAAACCATTCAGGGCTTTAAAAGTAATAAGCAAGATTTTAAAATCTATACGATGTTTAATAGGGAGCCAGTGCAGTGTGGACAGAACAGGGCTAATGTGGTCATACTTCCTGATTCAAGTAAGAACTCTAGCTGCTGCATTTTGGACTACCTGGAGTTTGTATATCAACCGTGCAGAACAACCACCCAATTAAGCAATACAATAATCTAACATTGAGGTCATAAATGCATGGATGAACATTTCTGCATTTGACATTGAGAGCATAGGTCGTAGTTTAGATATATTTTTGAGATGGAAATTGCAGTTTTACAAATGCTAGAAACATGGCTTTCTAAGGAAAGATTGCTTTCAAATAGCACACCTAGTTTCCTAACTGATGATGAAGACTTGACAGAGCAGCCATCAAGTCTTAGACAGCATTCTAGGTTATTACATGCAGAGTTTTTAGGTCCTATAATCAACACCTCTGTTTTTTGCAGAATTTAGCAGTAAGAAATTACTCGTCATCCAGTTTTTTATATCGACTATGCATTCTGTTCGTTTTTCAAATTGGTATGTTTCGTCGGGATGCAAAGAAATATAGAGCTGAGTGTCATCAGCATAACAGTGAAAGCTAACACCGTGTTTCCTGATGATATCTCCAAAGGGTAACATGTAAAGCCTGAAGAGTAATGGCCCTAGTACTGAGCCTTGAGGTACTCCATACTGCACTTGTGATCGATATGATACCTCTTCATTCACTACTACGAATTGATGGCGGTCATATAAGTACGATTTAAACCATGCTAATGCAAGAGTTTCACCAGCATTCTCCGCACTGGATGATGCTAAAAACAGAGGCTACCAGTCACTTCCGCCGGTGGAACAGGCGATAGCGACGCACCTTTGCCCGCCCTCTGCTGGACGGCGGACGAAAGCGGTGTTGCCATCTAAAGCCTGCCGCATGACATCATCTCTGCTCGCGCGGATCTTCTCTGCTGCTGGGCAGGCTGCGTCTGCGTTACACACCATGGCCTGCAGATTTTCCAGGGTGATCTCCTCCGTAAGCTGGATAAGATGGCACATGAAGCTATCTGTCTCGCGGATTTGAGAAGTGCTTCGGATCTCTCTCTCTTCGCGCTACTAAGTCCGCTGCACAGGTCATGGGATGAGTTATGGCTTCCGCTACTGTGACTGAGAGGCATCTATGGCTGACGCTATCAGACATGGCGGAGTCTGAGCGCACTGCGTTCCGAGTTCGTTGAGAGATTCGTCGAGGACCAGAAAGCGTCGCAAGCTTTCATGCACTTCCTCCCGAAGCGCTCCGGTTCTGCAGCGAGTCGTGCTAGACCGGCCCTGCAAAGCTCTCAGCCACACCCCCCGCCTCCTGCTGCTTCATCGCAACAGCGTCAGCAACGCAGCTCGAGACCCCGTTCTTGCTCTACCAGCCGTCACCCCGCGCTGCGGGGACCACGGCAGAGGATTACGGTGAGGCCGGAAGCCCTGAAGTCATCCTAGCACTTCTAGGAAAGCGCCGGTGTATGAGTTCCGCTGTGGCTGAGCTCCGCTGTGGCCGAGCTCTCACCCAAGCGCACCGCTGTTTCAGTTCCAGGAATTGTGACTGTCTCAGCGTTTTCTGCAACGCGCAAGCCTGCACAGTTGCCCGCCTTCCTGCACACAAAAGCCTTTATCACGGCTACCCAGATATTTCCCGAAAAGAGTGTCATTTCTGGTGTCCCGGCCACGGCCGGTGGTGCTATAAATGTAGTGACGATGCCCACTTCTCAGTGCCCATCTCCACATATAAGCACAGCCCTTCACACAGGGCTCGCGCCCATAAAAGCGACTCAGGTCAATCGCGCGCACTACATAGTATACGTGCTCACTCCTCAGTGCCCACAAACACTATGACACACACGGCGTGTGGTTTCTGTAAAAACGAAACCCGTGCACGTGCGTTCTGCCCAGGCAGACAGCGAGTCGAAAGCAGTAAATGTGCACGCTTACAGCCCACAATTACTCACAGACAGCACGAGTCCCACGGGACCCGCTCAGCCCTCCCTCACTCGGTTAAGCACCGTGGCGGGGTTGAGGAGGAGCGATCTGCCCGCTGTGATCAGCGCGCTCCCCGCCTCAAACGTCACAGGCATAACGCCCATGTTACAGCACATCGAAGCGCTGCCGTTGTCCAGCCAACAGAGCGCGCTTCGCATCCAACCCTTAGCCATTCATGCAGATGCATGGTCAGCACTTCCAGGGGTTTCGGATTGGGTGCTAGACATTGTAAAGAGAGGCTACTCGCTACAGTTTTTTCGACGCCCTCCGCGCTTTTTAGGGCACGTCGAAACTACGGTCAAAACAGAAGTTGCACACCTACTTCGGGCCAAAATATCAAAACTGTTGAGCAAAGGGGCTGTGGAGCCTGTATCTCAAGCTCAAAGCGAAGGGGGGCTGTACAGCAGATACTTTCTAGTTCCCAAGAAAGATGGGGGTTTAAGGCCCATACTGGATCTAAGACAGCTGAACAAGGCATTGGTGAAACACAGTTTCAAAATGCTTACGACCAGGAAACTCCTCGCGCATATTCGCAGAGGAGAGTGGTTCATGTCGATAGACCTGAAGGACGCGTATTTTCAAATACAGATAGCGTCACGTCACAGGCGATACTTGAGATTCGCCTTCGAGGGCCAGACATACCAGTATACAGTCCTGCCGTTCGGCTTGTCCACGGCTCCTCGTACGTTTACAAGGTGCATGGACGCAGTGCTTGCTCCTCTCAGACTCAGAGGCATGCGAGTGCTGAACTATTTGGACGACTGGCTGGTTCTGGCGCAATCACGATCAGAGCTCGTGGAGCACAGGGCCATTTTATTCGATCACCTCGAGAAACTCGGTCTCAGTTTCAACTGGACGAAGAGTTCGCTGAACCCCAGTCAGACGATACTGGTCTTGGGTATAGCTCTGGACTCACACTCCATGACGGCGCGGCTGTCGCCACAGCGCGCGTTGAGCATTCAGCACGCAGCGAGCTCTTTCCGCTGTGGCGCGACCTTTTCGCTCAGAGAATTTCAGAAGATGCTAGGTCTCATGGCCTCAGCATCACCAGTTCTTCAGTTGGGCCTGCTCCGCATGCGCCCCTTGCAGTTCTGGCTGAAAGCGCGGGTATCGCGCAGAGCGTGGATATCCGGTCAGTTGCGTCTCAAGTTCAATCAGAGCTGTGTCACAGCCTTGAAACCCTGGACAGCGAACGACTGGTACCAATCAGGTGTAAGCCTGGGGACTTCCTCGAAAGTGAGAGTGGTGTCGACGGACGCCTCCACTTCGGGATGCTCGAGGGCAGACCGTTCTTTGGCCTGTGGTCAGAACGGGAAAAGCTCCAACATATCAACTGTCTGGAAATGCTGGCAGTGGAAAACGCGCTGACGCGTTTTTGTCCCCGAATCAAGGGCCACCACGTCTTAGTCCGTTGTCCACCATGTCTGTGGTGTCCTACATAAATCGCCAGGGCGGTCTCAGGTCCCAAAACCTGTGCAGGTTGGCGGAACGCCTCCTGGTTTGGGCTCAGCGCAACTTGTGCTCGCTGAGAGCAGTTCATGTGCCTGGGCTACAGAATCTGGGTCCGGACAGACTGTCCAGGAGCAACATTCCCACGGGCGAATGGTCTCTACACCCACAAACAGTCCAGCTGCAGTGGGAGAGATTCGGCAGGGCGGAAGTGGACCTCTTCGCGTCCCACGGAAACGCTCACTGCCCCGCGTTCTTTTCCAAGAACAAGAGTGCGCTGTCACAAAGGTGGCCGTGCCGCACGCTCTATGCCTTTCCCCCCGTCTCCCTCCTTCCGCAGGTGATAGAACGGGTGAGGGAAACGGAATGCTCAGTACTGCTGGTAGCACCACTTTGGAAGAACCAACCATGGTTTCCAGATTTGATGCAGTTAGCAGACACTGCCCCGTGGCCAGTGCCGTTGAGGAGGGACCTCCTCTCGCAGGCCAGGGGCTCGATTTGGCACCCTCAACCGGAGTTGTGGTCCCTCCATGTGTGGGCGTACCATACCATGCTGGATTTCGCCTGCTCTGTTTACCATGAAACCGAAACCGTAAGTTAGCGTGGCCGAACCGGAAATTAAAATGTCCGCTAATATTTTTTTAAATAAAACTTACAAATAAACATGAAATACTTATAAGAAACTCTTAGAAATGCTTTTTTAAACATTTTAAACCATTTTACTAATTTATTAAGTTATTAACTGCCTTAAGGGCAACACAGAAGTACTGCATTCAACTAAATCCTACTTTATAATTCCTTATTCAGAGTTTCTTGTTACTTATTGGTTGTTACCAGAATGTTAATATTGCATTACTCATTTGTTTCTGTGTAGTTATTAATGAATGAAGATACAGTAGTCTTAAGTGTAACCCACACAGAACTTTGAAGTGAACAGACTGAAATTTTATTTTCTTGTAAAACATCCTACAAAATGTTGTGTTCCCTTTCGATACCACACTCCTACTGTGTCTGCTAAGATGCTATTGGAAAAAGCCTTTCTTTCTCTTGAACTGAAGCCTTTTTTCAATCACACATTGAAACTGGACAGTCTTTGGTTTGTGCAGTGTATTAAACATTTAACTAATGGCTCAGCAGCAGAGCTGCATGCACCTATGGTGACAAAGCCAACAAAAGCACGCCAGAATGGGCGGTGAATCTGGCTATATAAGCGGGTGTTCGCCACAGGATTCTCAGATGGAGCCGACTCTAGGCTCATAACAGTTCTGGTCCTTTTCTCCACCGCCCTCTGGCGATTCTGAAAGAACTTATTTCTAGCAGGTAAACCCTAAAAAGACCAAATTCTAGCGACATTGTTGCAAATGTTGTGCTGCGAGTGGAGCTTGTGCAGGGAATCTGTCTGGGAAGCCCACACGCAGAGACTACTCACTCACTGAGATGGAATGCTCTCATTGAAAGCATGAGTTTTGCTTTTCTACACTCAGATTGCTTCACTGAAGGCAGGTCTACTCTCCCATATCTCCTTTCTCTCGGACAGGAAAACAGTGTAGTCAGGGAATAAGGAACTGGGTATGACCAATCTCATGCCGGCACTGTGCCTGCATGCTCTCTCTCCCCATTACGCTCAGATCTGCCGCAGAAGGGCAGTGAGCGGTGCGCTTACTGAGACTGAGAATGCTCACTCAGAGCATGAGTCTCACGGTGAGCTTGTAGTTTGAGTTATCAGGCTTGATCAATTTCATGCCGACACATATCATGCATGCTCAATCTGCCAGTGTGTATTACACGTGAGGATCAGTGCCCCTCGTTACACTAGCAGTTTGATCCTCCTAGGCAGATCAAAGCAAACGCTGGCAGCTTCTCTTGTGTGTGTGTGCAATGCTGAACTCCCTTTCCTCCACTCTTGTGTTTCTCTCCTCTCAGTTACTCAGAGGTACAAACGGCGAACTTGTGGGTATGAACGAAAAGGCTTGAGTAATTTAATGCCGGCAAAGCCCCTGCATCACTCTTTGATCTGCCAGTGTGTTTTCACGTGAGGTTCGGCAGCCCTCATTGTCGAGCGGCTCAATCCTCCTGGGCGGTTTGGAGCAGAACTTTATCACCAATGATTCAATATCGCTGACAGCTTTGTATTTGAACATGCGTCTCGCCTGGGCCACGCCAAACGCTGAGGCTGCACTGCTGAGACAGACCACTCTTACTAAGAGAGTCCATGTCTTGCTCTGCTTTGCTAGTGGCTTGCCTTCTTCAATGAAGATTGCCCCGCCCCTCCCGTGTCCGCTACCAGTGAATTTGAGAGAATGTGTGCAGCATTTTTGATCTGTCAGAGTGTTTACACATGAAGATCATCAAAATTTCTCTTCTAACGAGCAATGGCCCCTGCTTTCGATCCACTACAGTCTGCCAACATTCGGTCACTACCAATGAAGACTGCTCTGCTTCTGGCATTGGCATCAGTAAAGTGAATAGGGGACCGGCAGGCACTCTCCATTAGCCCTGCCTGCATGGAATTTGGGCCTAACGACTCTAAAGTCATCCTGAAACCATGGCACGTTTGCGAACCTGAGGTGCACTCCACTCTGCTCAGAGCACAGGTCATTACGCTCTCCGCCAAAGGGCTTCCGGGCCCGAAGCAAAGACTCTCTAGATGGATAGTATGATCGCTAGCATACACTTATTTGGGTCTTCAATGCGCCATTGGAGTGTGGGTCCATTCAACTAGAGGCATCGCCTCATCTTTGGTATGGTCCATTGGTGTGTGAGGCGGCAATGGTTCAGCTGTCATCCACATTTGCAAGGTTTTAGAACCTGCCCTGCATAAACAGATATGGCAGAGAGCCCTTGGCTGTATCACATTCAAACTCTCTGCCATTAGTTCACCTGTTAGCTCTTGACCCCTTGGTGTCGACATTACAAATATTAATACTTTTAGTCATTCCACTACATTAGCACGGCGTGATTGTAATGTGTTCCCATAGCATCTTAGCAGATGCAGTATGAGTGTAGTATTGAAAGGGAATGAGTACTGTGTTGCTAGACATGCTATGTAACCTAAGATTTCTGTGGCGAACGTCCGCTTATATAGCCAGATGCCCCGCCCATTCTGGCGGGCTTTGTCGCCATAGGCTCTTTCAGCTCAGCTGCCAAGCTATTGGTTTGTTTTTTAATACACTGCACAAACCAATTGTCGTGCAGATTCACTGTGTGATTGAAAAATAGGCTTCAGGTTATTTTCCCATAGCATCTTAGCAGACGCAGTACTCATTCCTATCCCAGTGAACCGAGGTAACAGAGTACGTTATATTTCCAACCTCTAAAACCTATTTATTTTATTTTTTTATACAGTGTACAGATATTGCTGCTGTGCCAGAAAGCAGGCTTGTCACACATTTATTTTTGTGAGGGAGCACACAGACAGACAGAGACATGCATGTTCACACACACATACATTATATGTAGAGATGGAGAGAAGCAGGGTCTTCTGTGATTGATGGGTCTCACACATCCCCCTTCAGTCCGAATAAGCGTGAGACTTCTGGCAAAAAGCTCATTTGTGAACCAAAAAAATAAATAAAAAATAATTCTGCTGAACAGTGGGTAGTGCATGTGTTCATGACACATAAAGAGCCACAGTGGTCGCATATATGCACTTCAGCTTGCAACACATCCTGGTACACTTTCCTGTCTCTCTCAGCTGTCCTATAAATTAAATGGAAACCTCCACACCCCCACCCCCACCCCCATCACAAACAAAATCAAAACAATCTATGATACTATGGAGGGAGTCCTTGGGGCAGCCATAGCCTCAGAATGTTATGTGCTCCTTCATAGACTTGTTCAGCCATAGATAATTATTTAAAATCCATTAATTTCAGTTCCAGAAAAAAATAAAATATAAATAAATAAATAAAAATGTTTGTTATGTATTATTATTATTATTATTTTTTATTTTTTTTTATCAAGCTCTAATGCATTAATTGCAGGGTTTTTGTAAGGTAAAAAAAGGTGCTTTTTATTTTCTATGACAAAATTTTTTGAAAAAATAAATAAATAATAATAATAATAATAATTACAAATGCTGTCGTTGAAATAGTAACATTTCAAAAGATATTATATTATATTATATTATATTATATTATATTATATTATATTATATTATATTATATTATATTATATTATATTATATTATATTATATTATATTATACACTTTAGTATCTTATTTACGGTGCCCAGGAGATGATATGGTCGGTTCACTTAGTTTTGTCATGGCCACAACATCATAACTCGTGGGATTGTGATAATAAATTGTGGCCACGAGATATTAATTTGTGGGAAATTTGTATTAACTCATGGGAACATCATGTCGTGGCCATGAGATCATAATAGTAATATACAAATATTACGGGGAATAGATGATCAGTTAATGGACTTACTGTAGACTGTAGGATGGATAAAACATGTTTTCTTGTAGGCCTATTTTACATTATGAACTTTATGTAACATTTATTCATGATGAACTTCATTTGAATGCTGACTATGACACATAATAAAGTCTAGTAGCCAAGGCATGTGGTTAAAATAATAATTTAACAATGGAACATTTTCTATAATAAAAAATATAATAATACAAATTCAAAATAAAATATTAATGAATAATCTCTGATAATCCCGGGTTGCTATGTTCATGCAGGTTTGTTTACGCATTAAACCTATGGCCACAAAAAAAAAAAAAAAAAAATGTCGTTACCTCAACATAAAAAGTCATGGCCACGAGAAATTGATGTTGTTCCCTCATCATAGCATCTTGAGGCCATGATATAAGGATGCCACTACCTCGACAAAATAATCTCACGAATTATCTAATAATCTAATTAATATCTAGTGGCCAGGACATATCACGTTCCCACGAGTTATTATGTCGTGGCCACAACAAAACTAAGTGAACCAACCATGTCATCTCCCCGGGCACCATACTTATTTACCCCTTAAAGAGTACATATTAGTTCCCTAAAGGTATCCAAAATGTACCATAAGAGTATAATAGTATTGTATCTAGGAAACTAAGAACCACTTGTTCTGAGGATTCTACATAATTACTTTAAAAAAAGTAAGATGTTTATGAGAGTATTTGTGTGTGTGTGAGTGTGTGTGTGCTTTTTTTTAGCTTTCGTGCAGGTGTTCCAATGTGTCCAAGGTCTAGTTCTTGTTTTGTCTAGGTGTCTCCATGATGTGCACATAACGAAAGGAAATTATACAAATGTAGTTTTACACAAGGATAGTCAAAAAGTGAAGATTTAGAAATTAGAAAATAATAACACTAATCTAATAAGCATCATGAACATTAACAATCAATTTCTAAACCACAAATTTTGCTTTAATTAAATTACTTTAATCATTTGACTTGACTTGTAGATGTGTTAATTAGTTTTTCTTAGTGTATGGTTTGTTTGATTGTATCTATCTATCTATCTATCTATCTATCTATCTATCTATCTATCTATCTATCTATCTATCTATCTATCTATCTATCTATCTATCTATCTATCTATCTATCTATCTATCAGCTTGTTGTTGCCTCTGTATGCTGTGCGTTAACCTCTTTGGATGCTTATTGCACTTAGTCCGGTGAGCAAGTGTGAGTCTGGCACATCGCCGGTGGTCCACATTCTTTCTGTGAGACTCTCTAAGTCATCTCAGAACTTCAGTGGGGTTGTACTGGAAATCTATCATGTGGACGGTAAAAATGAAGTGAGCCAGGACAGATCCCTGGGGTACCCTAGTGCTATTTAGCATCATCTCCACCATGGAGACTTCATAAACACTGCCTGTCAGTACAGTCCATGTTCCTGGACACTGTGTGACAAACGCTTGCACTACCCAGAGTTTGCAAAAAAAATAAAAAATGTGAATATGTCCAGAAATGGTTGAACGTATATTACTATGAACTTTCCACATGCATTTACCTGGCTTACACAACAATATTTAGCATACTATAGATCAACTGGCTGAATGTAGTTGTTCTAAGACATGTTCTGGATGTGGCTTTTTAGCGACACTTGGAGTGACGTGTGAGTATGTGCAAATGGTCCCAAGCCTTACTGTTTTTAAATAGTATAAATCAATTGCAAAGATATCAGACAAAACAAGCCTTAGGGGGCAAAGGTAATGCAGAATTGTGTACATGACCTATGCTGATATTTTTATGTTGTTTTACTCAGATTGAATGTCAAAGGTGAATGTTTGTGTTTTTGTAATGTGACAGAAACATTTTTCAAATTGTTCTTGCTGATTACTTAGCCTGTTATCTCAGCGAATGTCCAACATTGTCAAAACAGCGATTCCTATTATGGAGTAATATCCTCCAGTGGCAAATCAAATCTTATAACATCACCATTAATCATAATCTGCTGGACATGGAATGAGCGCAGATTGTTTTGGCCTGTGAAATGGTAAACAATCATTTGGTTTCATTCAGAGACAAGGGTTTGTGCAATCCTTTTAGCTCAACCAGCAGAACATGACCATCTGTGGAGAGTAATCAAGGGAAATTGTGAACTGGCTAACCACTATGCAGGATTTATAACTTATGAAATTAACTTTAGATTTACCATGAAAGATCTGTTCATTAAAAATGCATTAAATGGGAACAGGATCAGTTGATGCTAAATGGAATAGCCCAAAACTCATTAATTTGAGCTTTCCCTTTTCTTCTAATAGACAGCAGTCAGGCTACTGCTTCGATATACTGTATATACGTCGAGTAAGAGAGGACGACACTACAGCTGTTGTATTGTGACATATGTGGGAGACAAAGACTAGACTGAAGTCCACATTCTAATTCATTTAAAGACAAATGTGTCTTTGCCCCACTGGATTTAACCTGCAGTTAGATCATAACTGCCTCCTATGAGAAACAGAAGGGGAAACTTAGCAGCATGACAAGCCATATCTTCCATTGGGTTGGGTTGCGTGGTATTAAACTTTTCTTCTGTATGTCTTCTCATTCAGTTTAATGCATTTATCTATTATTTAACTAACTCATCTTAATGGTTAATCAGTAATTCATGCGGTGCATCTATAGATATCTATAGACACAGATTCAATAGATATAGTTTCCAAAGAATTTGTTTGCAAAACATGGATAACTAAATGTAAAGTCACCATACCAGTAGCTCAAAAAATGAAAGTTTGTTCTATATATATATATATATATATATATATATATATATATATATATATATACAGTGTTGGGGAGTAACTAGTTACATGTAACGGCGTTACGTAATTTAATTACAAAATTATTGTAACTGTAATTAGTTACAGTTACTAAGAAAAAATGAGTAATTAAATTACAGTTACTTATGAAATTTTTTACGATTACAAAGGGGAAATACAGTCTGGTTCATAGAATCCAGTCATAAAAACGAAATGCCTAACGCGGACGGAATATCCCACATTTTGGATGACTAAATCAAAAGTAGGTCAGTACACTTGAATCAAAACATGACATCGACTAGTGTCTGTTAATATAAAGCCCCAAAAATACAATGACTCCTGCACGTTCTGCGTGTTGGAAATCAGGCGCGGACTAGATACCGGGAGAACCGGGACAATTCCCGGTGGCCTGACAGCCGATTTTGCCCCACTATTTAATATCATTATTGTATAATTGCCTGCCGAATGTACTAAAGCGATCATTTGCGAATCCGCTATTTGATAATTAAATCTCTAATAAATCATGAATTGTTAGTCATGAAGCGCGCGCTCTCCGCGCCTCCGCCAAACGGTTTGGATCAGACTCAGAGTAATCAATGCGAGCGAGAGAGAGAGAGAGAGAGAGAGAGAGAGAGAGAGAGAGAGAGAGAGAGAGAGAGAGAGAGAGAGAGAGAGAGAGAGAGAGAGAGAGAGGGGATTGCTGGAGCAGAGAAGCTGAACTACTGTTCAGGGTTTCGGGTCAGTTTCATCTGTAAAGATGCCTTTTTGTCTTTGTTTTTTTTTTTTTTATTTAATCAAGCAGCAGCACGTTGCTCATCAGTCATCACTCACAATACTATATAAAGGACATCATTATTATCTGTTGTGATGTTACAGTATTAATTTAGCTAAAATAAAATCTGATTTTTTTTATAGGTTTAGGGGGAGCTACGACAGACAACAACACAACACTTACGAAAATTAACATTTTAATATTTAACTATAAATCCAGAGAAAATGTTTACTATTGTTTAACTGTGATAACCAAAAATGTAAAATTATTTTACAAATGTATTTATTTATCCATTTGCAAAAAAACAAAAAATAAAACAAGGTTATTTTACTGTTATATAGGCTAATAAAAGCATGGTAATTTTTTGTACGGGAAAAACATGACTCCTGTACAGTATTAGGATTTTTTTCTATAAAGATATTGTAGCATTGTAGAGTATTGTATTGTAAAGTATAGTTTTGTTCAATCTTGAGTATTAAAGTCATGAGAGAGATGGATAACAGGGCAAAATAAAGAGACTGAAGAGAAAAATGGAAGTGAAGGTGCAGTTCAGGAGATAACTTTTAATTATGTTGCATGTCCCCAAATTAAAGATTTAAACCTTTTTTATGTCAGGTCCACACAAAAAATAGTTTTGTCCATGAATTTGTTTGTATGAGTTTGAATTTTCCATTCTGATTTTTTTTCCCAGTCTGCCCCTCCTGTTAGTTAATGGCAAAGACATGGTTTCATTTACTATGGAAGTAAAATAATGACTTATGTCTTTGAAACAAAAAAGCATGCCAAATAGCACTATCTGAAAAAATAATGCATTGAATTAACAGTACATGCATTTTAATGCCTTGTATTTCCAGGGCTTGCATCTTTAGGTCCTGAAATGTAATATAGTTGTTCGTTTAAGCTGTGAATATTTCAATTAAAAATATTTCACACACTTTTTCATAATTAAAAAATCAATAATTCATATTCACGTTCCAGAATTCACTTCCAAAATGTTAAATCGGTTAAAAAATACGATGTATAATATTCAACAGGCAAATTTCGGTCCATTTAATTTCACTTTCCAAATTCGCTTCCACAAATACAGTGGTTAAAATTCGGCAGATAATTCGCCCTTTCACGTCCGGGAGCTGCAGGAATAGCAGTAGAGCACAGAGGCATAATCTCTATCTACTGTCAGTTGCTCACCAGCAGGTGGTGCAAGCAGCTGTTAAATAAGGCCAAAGCAACAGGTGGATTAAGTAATACAGTTACAAAAACTGATCTGCAGAAATTAAGCAAGCGCTAAGTAGAAGTTTTGATTATCGGGGCATGTGGAAAAGCTGATTGTGCGTATGTTTATTTCAACCTCTTTTCTGTTACCAAGTAAGCAGCATTCAAAGGAGATTATTATGGTGTTTTACCCAACGCTGAATTACAGAACTAACATTACATCTAAGGAAGACACATATTGCTTTCGGTTGTTTAGTTTGCCTAACTTTGTGTCATGGCTTGTGAGTCGCTGTGCTGTAATACTGGGGATCCCCTCACGTCACACTCCAGGACTCCCCAATGACGAGTAACACTTCTCAGTCAATTAGTACTGTGATATAAGACCTCAGATCTCAGAATACATTTTATTGATGATTATTCAAACTATAGACAGTTAAGCAGATGTAAAATATGAACGAACGCTCAAGGTTTCACGCGGTTTCCCTCAGAAATCTGTTAAAGAAAAGAAAACACGTGGCTCAGCGCACTAACAGTGACAGCGATTTAAAAACAAACTCACATCTTACTGATGATGCAAACTATATACAGACAGATGAGGGTATGAACGCAAGTTACGGAACAAGAAAAAGTGCATGTTATGTATATAAAATAATTTATTTAATTTATTTAAAAAATAATTAATGAATGAATAAGGGGCCATTCACATATCGCGCCTAATAACGCGTGGAAAAGGCTATGTGCGCCGCTTTCTCCTTTTTTCCAAAGTGCTCGGGCAGAAGCGCTCCTGAGGCTAAGCAACAATGACGCGCTCTCTCCATGAAGACGCGGAAATTTCAGCAAAGGATAAATGGATTTGCAGCACAAAAAAAATCGCTTTCAGTAGCTCTGCTACTAAATTTATTTAAAAATGGCAATCCATATACAGCTATGATCAGCAGTTCCTTCATCTTGGCTGAGCTTTCAACGTTGTTACGGGAAAGGATGAAGCTGAATGTTTAGTTCTTGTCACATGACCCGCGGTGCGCTTGCGGCATTCTGAAAGTTGAGATGTTTTTAACTCGATGCTGTTCGGACGCGCCTGGAAAAAACGGGCGCGTCGCACCGCATGCGCATCGCGACCGCGTCGCTTCCATTATGAGCGCGCATACCGCGCGCCCACATTGGAAATAACGAACTTGAGCATGCAAAAGACGCGATAAGTGAACGCCCCCTAAGAACTGCGGTCTTCTACAGTACTTCAAATATGCCGTGGAGAATCACAGAAAGTGACCGAATTCAAGAACATTGTTGCAGCATCTCTCATGCAACGAATAAACACAGCTAACTTGGAGAATAAAGTGAAAACTCCTCTTCTCGCATCTGCCCTAGACCCTCGGCACAAATATCTCAGGTTTCTCGATGAAAACATGAGAGAATTAAGAAAAAAAACTTTATTTGAACATTATCAGAACATTTTCCTTGATGCAAGTGGTGCGGATGCAGCCACCGTCACCAACGATGAAGAGGATGCAATAACAACTCGTAGGAAAAGGCTGGAAAAGGCTGAGCCAGTACTTCAGCGATGATTAGCTACAGAGAGTCCAACCGAGACGAGTGGGAGCAGTTCTTGCTGGAGCCATGTATTCCATGTATTCCACCAGATGAGGATCCCATTCAGTGGTGAAACGAAAACACGAAGCGCTTCACAAAACTGATTCGCTTAGCACACCGTTATTTGTGAGTCCCGACAACGTCTGTGCCGTCAGAGCGCGTTTTCTCCGCGGCTGGCCTTATGGTTAACAGACTAAGGAGCCGACTTTCCCCCAATCATCTTTACATGCCCGTATTTCTTAACAAGAACATTTGAAAGAATAGAAAAAAAGCAAAAAAGATTTGCTGACAGTTTAAAAGTTAAGTGTACAATAGCCTAATTGCTGCAGGCTGCTTTACGTTTTTTCTTTGTTCACTTATTATTATTTTTTTTGCTTTTAATCTGTACTTTTATTTGTTTGCACGCATTTGTAAAAGGTTTTCAGCTACAAAACACGATGTGTAATGTTCAAGCTTATTGTGTGTAAGCTTGTTCAAAATGACGAAAACAAATGTTGCTGAAAAATGTCTGACTCATTAAACTTAATTTAAATAAACGAATATTCGAATATTCTTTTTTTTGTGAGCTCAAATAGTCGAATGTGATATTTGTGGAAAACGCCCATCCCTAGTAAGTCAGTCTTGTATCTAGCAATGTACTACAACTGTTGGAACATGAAAACCCTTTCCAGGGATCTTTAATATGTAAATGATTGTATACTGTAAATATATGAAGGGAGGTATTGGCAAAATCTCACCTGTAGAAAATCACTATGAGAAATACAAGATTAAGAATTTGACTGTGTTATTTAAAATTTTAATTAAAACACATTGGACCTTTTAACCCAGTCAGTGGAATTGTCAGACGGTCCCTTGGGTGCGGTAGCACGTCAATAATTTCTTCAGTTTACATTTTTCAGAATATACCTAGATTGTTTTTAACTAATTTTTTATGTTAATATAAATTGGTTGCATATTGTTAAAACTAATCATGGTATTGATATATTTGTGTGACTGTCGACTTTATAGACCAGTGGTAATGGAAATCAATTATAAAGAAAATGCAGCGCATTGGATTCTTTTTGATCCCATTTGCTTGCCTGTATATAGTTTGCATAATCCTCAATAAAATGTATTCTGAGATCTGAGGTCTTATATCACAGTATTAATTGACTGAGAAGTGTTACTCGTCATTGGGGAGTCCTGGAGTGTGACGTGAGGGGATCCCCAGTATTACAGCACAGCGACGCACAAGCCATGACACAAAGTTAGGCAAACTAAACAACCGAAAGCAATATGTGTCTTCCTTAGATGTAATGCTAGTTCTGTAATTCAGCGTTGAGTAAAACACCATAATAATCTCCTTTGAATGCTGCTTACTTGGTCACAGCAAAGAGGTTGAAATAAACATACGCACAATCAGCTTTTCCACATGCCCCGATAATCAAAACTTCTACTTAGCGCTTGCTTAATTTCTGCAGATCAGTTTTTGTAACTGTATTACTTAATCCACCTGTTGCTTTGGCCTTATTTAACAGCTGCTTGCACCACCTGCTGGTGAGCAACTGACAGCAGTTGGAGATTATGCCTCTGTGCTCTACTGCTATTCCTGCAGCTCCCGGACGTGAAAGGGCGAATTATCTGCCGAATTTTAACCACTGAATTTGTGGAAGCGAATTTGGAAAGTGAAATAAAATGGACCGAAATTTGCCTGTTGAATATTATACATCGTATTTTTAACCGATTTAATATTTTGGAAGTGAATTCTGGAACGTGAATATGAATTATTGATTTTTTAATTATGAAAAGGTGTGTGAAATATTTTTAATTGAAATATTCACAGCTTAAATGAACAACTATATAAAATTTCAGGACCTAACAATGCAAGCCCTGGAAATTCAAGGCATTAAAATGCAAGTACTGTTAATTCAATGCATTATTTTTCAGTTAGTGCTATTCAGCATGCTTTTTTGTTTCAAAGACATAAGTCATTATTTTGCTTCCATATTTACTACACATAGGCCTACTGAAGTTTGCAGTGTTTTCAACCTCTGCCATCTCAATATAGGAGTACACGAGCACATAAACACAATTTCTAGAACTGCTTTGTGTCACTTAATGTGCATTTTACTTATTTTGAGAAAACTATCATCATATACAGAGACAGCAGTTTCAAAAAAACACCAATGTTTCAGGAGTTTATTACACAGAATACGTCACATGCTTATTAGATAACTGTATTTAAGTTGATGTATATGCTTTTATTTATTATTCTTTAATTTTCACAAATTTAGAAAGTTACACTACTATTACATTTTAAACAGGGTAACTTGTAATCTGTAACCTATTACATTTCCAAAGTAACCTTCCCAACACTGTATATATATATATATATATATATATATATAATGCATTTTATGATGAACGCAGTAGGCAGTATAAGCAAACGTAACACAATATCCACATCCATGCTCATTCACACATCATGTGTGCTGCTAAATACAGGATTTCATCATAATTAATGGACAACTAGGCTATATCAGGCAAAATACACCAGCACAGTCCGGCAGAGAGAAAAGAAAAGGTAAAAAGGTTTTTTTTTTTTAAAAGCCCAAGATCAAGCCCGTGCATCACTTTCAGGCAGCTTATTCATTTAGATAGGACTTGGTATTGTTTGGCTTCATAATCCTGTGAAACCTTTTTGACTGTTGAAGTTTTAATGTTGGTAATAATTTCCACACCACCATTTATGCATCTGACTTAATATTTTAGTTTTCATGACTAAAACATGTATTATATAAAAACAGTGAGGCAATAATCATTGGTTAATTAATAATAATCATATGGTTTCATTGAATAACACTGTTAAAATACATAATATAATACATAATAAACAATTTGCATTATTACAAATGCCTGCAAAGGGCACCAAAGTCCTGGTAACAGCGGGTGTTACACTTACAGGATAATCAAATCCTTGTTTAATATTGGCCAAACATTTAATTCAAATATCCACATAATTTTAACATTTGTCCACCTTTTTGCGATAGAAATGTTACAACCTCTTTAATTTCTTCAACAAAAACATGTGGACATCACAACCCTTACCGAAGTCATGAGAAGTCGTGGCCTAGTGGTTAGAGAGTTTGACTGTGTTTGTTTCTGTGTGTGTGTGTGTGTGTGGGGGGGGGGGGGGGTGGGCATGTTTTTGTGACATATCAGGACACAACTCTGTATAATGACATGGGTATGACACATGTATTACAAGGAGAGGGTGACTTATGAGGACATAACACATGTCCCCATTTTTCAAAACGCTTATAAAACATACAGAATTAGTTTTTTTGAGAAAGTAAAAATGCACAAAGTTTCCTGTGAGGGTTAGGGTTAGGTGTAGGGTTGGTGTAGGGCGATAGAATATACAGTTTGTACAGTATAAAAACCATTACGCCTATGAGATGTCCCCACTTTTCACAAAAAACAAACGTGTGTGTGTGTGTGTGTGTGTGTGTGTGTGTGTGTGTGTGTGTGTGTGTGTGTGTGTGTGTGTGTGTGTGTGTGCGTGTGTATGTGTGTGTGTACACACACTTTGGATGGGTTAAATGCAGAGCATGAATTCTGAGTGTGGGTCATATTTGGCTGTATGTCACGTCCCTTTCACAAAATTAACCATGGTTGTATAGTAGTAAAACTGCTTAATTTTATTGTGTGTGATTTCTGAATGCTTGAGACTATAAAATCAATCATGCAATGATATTATTAAAAGCACAGCAATAGGTAACTGTCTATAGCTAGAGTTGTAATTTATAAATAATATTTTTTTTTGCAATTTATTTATTTACTTTTATAATTTATTAAAGTTCAATTTGACTCCTTAAAGTAGTTTTATTTTATTTATTTAAGTATTTATTTTTGTAGGGGGCACAACAATACTGGTCTGCTTAGGTCACTCACTTAATCCCCCCCCCCCCCCCCTCCAACCAAATGAGAATCAAGAAGAAAGGTTAAGGGCTAAGGGTAGAAATGGTAGTGGGCCTTAGACTATAAACATATTCACTGGTCCACATTCTGGAGCAGAAGGTGGCAGTAATGCACCACTAAGCTGGATGCCAACAGCCGTAAAATATAAGAAGAAGAAGAACCCAGCTGCTGAGTTACATTGCCGGCCCAGAGCCTCCAGGCAGCTCAAACAATGCCAAGTCCTATCTAAATCATGCTGTATTTATCCAAATATGTTCATTTTGTCTTGTATTTCTTGCTTGTTCTTTTGATTATTTCTGTTCCCTATAGTAATTATCTGTGTGATTTTTTATTTTAAGCCCATTTTAAGCCTGCAATATAATTATTTTTAAACAATAGATGACTTAAATAAAACAACCCAGCATGGTGGGTAAAAAATGTTTAACCCAACCAGCTGGGTCAAAATAACCCAGCATGTGTTCTGTCCAATATTTACCCAGTGCTGGGTTGCCAAAAAAGTTGGGTTGCTTTTAACACATCATTTATTTAATTTTTTATTTATATATATATATATATATATATATATATATATATATATATATATATATATATATTTGTTTCTTTGAGTGTAGTGCAGGTTAAGGTTAGGGAAATAGTATTTGTACAATATAGAAACTATTACTCCTATGGAATGTTACCATAATGATGTGAATGATGTGTGTGTGTGTGTGTGTGTGTGTGTGTGTGTGTGTGTGTGTGTGTGCGTGCATGTGTTGACCTAACCATATTTTGGCATGACAAATTGGTACCCAGAAGTCAGCAAAACCTGACAAGATCACCAAAAACCTCCCTTTGAGGGACGTCCTCATTTGTAAAACTGTGTGTTTTGCAATTTATGAACATACAACACGATACAAGGGATAGAAATTGATTAGAAATGTGTCAGATGGAACAGATGGCATCAAATACAGCATTTTACATTACATCATGCCATTTGATACTTTATAGTCTTTACCATGGTAGAGAATGCACGTTACAATAACTCACCTTTCATCTGAAAAGTTCAATAACAGCATATATTCAGTCATATGTCATACTGCATGGACAGTAATCTCTGTTCTAGCATGACACCTTATGGCCTTGACATATCTTCATCATCGCACCTTTTGATACAGCAACACACTTGAAATACTTTTACAAACATTATTGATTTTATGTGAGTTATTTAAGTTAGGTAATGTTAGTGTAGTTTCTAACATGACAATTACTGCTATTACTCTAATTGTTTCACAATGGTGATTTGATATGTTTCGTACAATGTTTGCTCTTGAATGAACTGATTGTTAAAAGTACTAAATTGAAAAAAAAAGATCATAATATTGTGTTTTAGTGATTAAACCAAATACTCTCTCTCTCTCTCTCTCTCTCTCTCTCTCTCTCTATATATATATATATATATATATATATATATATATATATACATATATATATATATATATATACATATATATATTACAATAATTTTATGTTTGAAAAATAATGATTGAGTGGATGAAAATATGTGTAATAATAATGAAAGTATGAGATCAGATTTTGAAAGAATGACATGTGGTGTTGCACGTGCCATCAGTTTGGCTTTTTGAGTTGGAGTTTTGAAAATATACACCTTACTTGTGAAAATAGTACCAGAGTGAGAGAGACAGAGAGAGACAGAGAGAGAGAGAGAGAGAGAGAGAGAGAGAGAGAGAGAGAGAGAGATATTCAAGAGTAATTCAAAAGAATTCCCTGAAAAAAAACATACCAATTTACCTTAATATAAATTATTAAATAGAATGACCTGCATTCATTACATTCACATCGAGTTTAATAAAAGTCATATAAGTAACAAAACATAACACTTAGGGAATTCATATAAGAAGATAAAATAATCTTTTTTCCTGTATTTGACTCATAATCATTTATATTTCTGTAGCCATTTCTCCATTCTCATGTGACCATTGATGTCATCGTACCAGCAGCGATGTGGAAGTTCATTCCGCTATTCTTCCCTATATCTATAGACTGTGCGGTCATGAAGTCATTAAGATGAAAGCTTACAGCTTAAAGGCTGTATGTTGTTTATCCCCCAGAAATAATTATGATGCATGTGGGTGGCGGAAGCAGCTAATCAGTATCTTTTGTTAAACATCAAAGGGGATAAGACAGACTGTTGATATTCCGGCTGCTGAAATCCAGACAGGTAGATGTGGAGGCACCATTACTCAGCTAATGAGCTCAGATATATATATATATATATATATATATATATATATATATATATATATATATATATATATATATATATATATATATATATATATAAACATATATATATATATATATATATAAACATATATTTATATGGGCAGGTCTGTAGGTGAAGGGATGGAAGCAGCAGCCAGCCTGAGATAGTCCTATTTTGCAATAATCCTGCAAGGCTTAGAATGGCAGCTGCCCGGCAAGCACAACATGAAGCCGACCCCACAGAGTAAAGTAAGCGGGCGATTATGCAAATCGACAGACCTCTCTCACACTGCCCTAAAAAGGTGCCTGATTGCTTTTGGCAAACCGTCACTGGAGCCTGAGCAGATGTTTCACCTCTGTCTACCAAACCTCATGGTGAGGTGCACATGCTGGATTTCCTGAGCAACATGTGCATGTAAATTATCACTGTCACAGAAGAGAGAAAAGTTTGATTTGCTTTGCTCAAGATTTTAAATGATAGATAACTGATAAAAAAAAGAAAAAGTGCAGGTTATATATGAAATACACAGTCTATCAAGCCACTTATTGTCACAGAACAATCAACGATTGATTGACTAGTTTGCCAAATTGTCCATTTCCACTGTCAGCACGCAAACGTTTATGTTTTGGATGTCCTTCAAATGTGGCATAAAACTGCACATATAAATACATCACTGCTCTTGTACTGGCCAAGTCTTAAGGTGTTTCTAATGAATCACACTTTAGACAGCACAACAACAAACAGGTAAATTCCCATCACACAATAATGGAGTTCAAATAATGAATGGCCATTTTAGTGGTTTGATAAAGCCCCTTGAAGCAATAGGCTGGTGCCAAGTTCAGGGGCGAGTTGATGGCAGCTGTCAGTCATGCATAATCTTTACTCGTCTGAAGTGCATTTTGCATTCTCCTATCACTGTGGTTCAGACCTCATTTTCCTCCTTGTCATCTGATAAAAAGAGTTGTTTTGCACTGTGCTTTTGAATTAATGTTGAGCGTAAAGTGGGATGTATCTCATTTGCCAGATGTAATTTAGTGGAACAGGACACAATTAAAGGTGCACAATGTAATTGGTTTAAAATTATAAACATTCACATGAGATCTGTGGCCTAGAAAAAAAAAAAGTAATTGGACTTGGTCACTCACTCAAGGGGATACTATACATTGACATCACATGACCAGCTGAATATTCTGTCATCATTCACTCAACGTCATGTCGCTCCAAATCTGTATGACTTTCTTTCTTCTGTGGGACACAAAAGAGCATGTTTTGAAAGTCATTGGGGTCTAAACATCAGATATCATTGACTTGACATTGTATGAGACTGTCAAACAAATTTGGAATGACAAGAGGATGAGTAAATGGTTCTTTCTAAACTAGGCCTATTCTTTTGATTTTGATGAACAAATATAACTATTTTAAGACCTAAACATAATAAACTGACATATTTTTTTCTTACCTATGATATATGGAGAACTTAAAACTAACACTATACATGGCAAGGTAAAATATTTGGTCACACTTTATTTTAAATAAAAGTCATAAGCAACTTACAGTAATAGTCAGAATTGGTCCCTATTATAAAGTGTTACCAAGCAGTCATTATTATGAATCCAACATACATGTCATATATATATATATATATATATATATATACATTATTCTTCACAATGATAATTCTATAAAATAAAAGGCATTTTTAACAATTAATGCAGAGTGGATGTGTAAAGGTGAAATGTATGCATGTGTATATGAAAACATCTTTGTGTCATTTGTATCTCGCTGATGGACACCGAAGCAAAGCATCTGCATGTGAGAAATAGCACAGAACTCCGTGCTGGTGAAAGAGTATGGTGATGTTTACAGTCTGGTGGAATGAACTGACATGACGTGCAACACATTTTTTACCGCTATTTTGTGGAGAAATAGCTGGTAGGACTAGATGGATCTTAGGCCATTTGTCACATTGAGAGATGTTAATGGCAAACATGCCAGCGCACAGTCTGAGGAAAACTGATTTTAAGTGAGAACAAATTGGGCATCTGTTGCATGCAAATAAATGTTTCTTTTTAAATCAATGGTTACTCTTTGTTATTTTGTACATTAACAACTCCCTGCAGAGTTTAAAACTTGTAGCTATTGGACTTTATTACAATTATATTTACAATTAAAAGTTCAAAATACAAATGTGGATGTATTTGATTGACCCTTTCCCTTCTTTGCTTTGTACGGTACTTGAACTTCCCTAAGATGGTCAAATGATTTGCATTAGTGAATTAATTAGATTTGCATTAGTAATTCTAAATGAATGATGTATCTAATGTTTCTGTCGATTTGCATAGTTTTACTAAAAGCCTCTGGTTTTGGATGAAAGCAGTTGCATTGAAACTGCATGCCAACACAAGCAGAAGAGGAGGAGATGCAACAAAGTGTAATCAAATCAAGTTCTGCAATCATCCATGTGATTACAGTTCTCAGAATTTGTAGAATATTACTATCATCCCAGAATCAGCAGGAAAGTCCATTATTACATAGATAGGGGAAGTTGGTGCTTATTTATTCAAAGTGATTGCCTGCTTGTAAATAGCTAATATTATATATAATAGGATAAAAGGTTTATGGCTGCAAATCTGCAAACTGCTTTTAGAACTCTTTTGTTCATATAAGTGTTTATTTATCCTAGGCACTTCTTTAATATAGGCATTTCTATCTGAGTGCATAATTTGGACTTAATGTGGTTTTTCAGATACAGTTCATAAAACGCAGGAATTGTTTTTTTTTAATTAAAAAAGAGCACCAGTTCATCAGATATATAATTAAATATGAATTAGAACTTTCATTCCCATATACCTTGTGGATGCTATGTTTTGTAAAATCTTTAAAAGTAGTAAAACCATGCTATTTGTGAATCTCAGGATATAAAAAAAGAAAGAAAAAAAGCGAAAGCACAAAAACAGGAAGAGAAAACCTGTTTTACTGTGTAATGACAGCAGTGTGACCTTGTCAAATGTCTCTAAAACTAATTGCATTGGTCTCAGTCTAACGTGGAAAATGTGTCGTGTCTGTCATGAACTCGATGAGTTTTGTGGAGGCACAATTCCAGTTCCAAGTCCAAGTTATACATGAATGCAAATACTTTTGCATGTATTCTACATGTCAAGCAGGACGTAAATGACAGAACGAAATGTCACATAGTCTCATCATTACAATCACAGAGCTTCCGTGCCAGTGCTGTCAAAAGTGTGATGATTCTGTTATATCACTTTTTAAAATTTGTAGAAAGTTGTCAGTGAAACAGAGTATGAAATCCATTAGGGCAAATAAAACTGAAACCAGAAATGTCCCATGCACTGAAGAGCTTAATGTATCTTTCTCTTTAATGTTGAAAACTTCACCCCCAGATAAATGTGTGCGACGGAGAGAGTCTATATTTGAACATTTTTATTTTCCTGGGGTCCTTGAGTTTCGGTGTCAGATATCAACCCTCTTGAGTACCTGAACAGATTTCTGCCTTCAAATATTTCATTTAAGAGGTCCTCCAAGCTGAAAGAGCATGATTAAATGTGTGGAAGCTGTTTTGAAACGAAATATGAACTATTCACTGTTCAGTCCACTGATTCTTTGTTGTACTGGCCCATCTTCTTTAAGAAAAACATTTTAATAGATTTCTGCCTCAGGCAGTTTGTCTTATTCAGTGAAATTCCAGAAATCCAGGGCCTCCTCTTATAATATTAGTAAATGTTTCATGCCAAACCTAATGAAATCCTAATTCTCATACTGACATCTAGTGTTAGCCAATAGAACGGGCATCTTCTGAGACTGTAACCATAGAAACACATAGACAAGAAGTTGATCAGCAGCTAGTCACATACAAGGCTTCTGTGCTTGTGAAAATGAATTAATATAACATAAATGTAAGGTCAAAATGATCAAAGACGGTCAAAAATGATCAAAGACTTCTGTTTTTCCTGTCCCAAACTATCTTGAGTAACAAAAGGCCCATTTGGCATTCCTGGTGGCATTAAAGTGATGATATCAATCAAGGCCTGTAGGCCAGCATGTGTTTACATTAGGGGTCTGCTAATTGTCACACCTTTTGCACAATGGGTGAAGCTGTAGTCTGCTGATTGGTCAGGTTGAATGTCTCACATTTGGGTTTCAGTCACATGGTCAAGGAAGGGATTAAAGAAGACTGTGAATGTTGCTCTAGGCTTTTTCTCTCTTCTGGCTGTTCTTTGCTGGAGCTCTCTTCTCAGGGCCTTGCCCTCTCTCCCTCTATTTCTCCCTCTCTCTATCTCCCCCTCTCTCTTTCCTTCTCAGGTAATATTTTACATACATGTTGGGTACAATTAACTATATGTTTTACAATCCTTCATCTATTCTGTAACCAATTCAAGTGTAACCATAACAAAGTATTGTTATTAAACCATTTTAATTATTAATTATGTGCTAACTAGTCTTGACTCAATATTAACTTTGAAGTGCTACCTATTGCAATACAATATAGTCACTTAATAGCAACGCTCTCCCACATATTTAGCTATTGTAACTGCGCTTATTCCCGTAGTTGGTATAAGTGGCAGTGGGTGGTAATAGAGTAGAAATGTACAGTTTTATAACATCGTGCTGATAACGTTTCTTTAGTCATTTGGCAATCCTACAGCCTGAACCTCTGTAGGCAAACCAACCTTACATAAATAAACAAGATTACTCCAAACACAACCTCTACGACTACATAACTGAAATAACTATACTATTAAAACTATTTACTACAGTAAATATACTATAATTCACTTAAAAAAATTCAAATATTCATAAATAATTTGTACAACTATACATATATATATTTAGACCCTGCTTTTAGAGTAAAATTATTAGGCTGTGTTCTATTGAAATATTACACACAACAACATTTAATGATTACAAATGAGCCAGCAACACTATAACTAATCAAAAAATCTTTGTATAACGTGTCTAAAGCATATCAGTCAAAAGTGTTTGGCACTGGGGTGTTCAATCATGCTTTCCGTTTTCCATTATCAAGATAAATGAGAAGAGTAAGGTTTTAGGAGATTTGCCCTATAGCCTATAGCTTTCAGTCCACCAATTTACTTTGGTTTAAGTTACTGTTATGAGCGGTCTGAGCATTCATGTAGATGACTGTGAATACTACCATAGGAAAACTCGGACCACTGCATGCTACAGTTAGACTCGAGTATGGTCGAAAGCAGAGTAATAAGCAGGAATCTAGATCTATTTTGTATATCCTTATACTGTTACTGTCTAAACTGCAGAGTGTCTTGTGCACCTCATGGTGAATCTCATGGGAAGCGATTACACATGACATCATGCTGTTGCATGTCAGTCCTGATTCAAGCTCTTGCCCTCACTATTTGCACACTTCAGACATGTTACCTGAAGGCTTTGCAGGCTGATGGGTTGGATCCAACTTGTATGTATTCTATCTCTGATGTGAATATATTTTACCACTGAAGCACCCTCCTATTCCCAGTGCTCACTGTCTCTAGCTAAACAGAACTTATAGGAAGTCGTGGCCTGGTGGTTAGAGAATCGGACTCCCAATCGAAGGGTTGTGGGTTCGAGTCCCAGGCCGGCAGGAATTGTGGGTGGGGGGAGTGCATGTACAGTTCTCTCTCCACCTTCAATACCACGACTGAGGTGCCCTTGAGCAAGGCATCGAACCCCCAACTGCTCCCCGGGCGCCGCAGCATAAATGGCTGCCCACTGCTCCGGGTGTGTGTTCACAGTGTGTGTGTGTGTTCACTGCTCTGTGTGTATGCACTTCGGATGGGTTAAATGCAGAGCACAAATTCTGAGTATGGGTCACCATACTTGGCCAAATGTCACTTGACTTATTGGGGAAGTCGTGGCCTAATGGTTAGAGAGTAGGACTCCCAATCGAAAGGTTGTGAGTTTGAGTCCCGTGCCAGCAGGAATTGTGGGTGGGGGGAGTGCATGTACAGTTCTCTCTCCACCCTCAATACCACGACTTAGGTGCCCTTGAGCAAGGCATTGAACCCCCAACTGCTCCCCGGGCGCCGCAGCATAAATGGCTGCCCACTGCTCCGGGTGTGTGCTCACAGTGTGTGTGTGTGTTCACTGCTCTGTGTGTGTGCATTTCGGATGGGTTAAACGCAGAGCACAAATTCTGAGTATGGGTCACCATACTTGGCTGAATGTCACTTCACTTCACTTATGCTCTAGCTTTATTGTACGGCAATCTCAATACGTCCACTGTGCCTATATGACGTAAACCTTTATTCAAATATCTGTTTAAATATGCTCTTCTTGCTCTGAACTACAAAATGATCTTTATACATCATATATATTTATACAAAAGTTAATTTTGATCATGGAACATGATATACCTGATTCCTGGAAAATTATATATACTTTGAAATAGTATTTGATTGATTTGATTGAAATAGTATTATTCAATAAAGAACATTTGGTCCCAGTTTATGTGTTCCTAATACCTGTGTACTTACATAGTAACTAGATGTGTATGTAACCATGGTTTAAGTACACATCAGTACATAGTATCTACAGCTTTATTGTTTGTGTAACTATACACATGCAACAACTCCCTGAATAGTATAAGTACAAATGTGTAACCGGACATTGGTAACAACGCTTTTTGGCAATGAAAATACAAATTTGTAACAGGACTAACAGCACTTTTTGGTAAAGAAAGCATTACACTTTAAAGTAGATTTATCATGGTATTACTCAGTAAGTTAGGCTTTGCATATAGGTTGTGGTTGGTGTCCAGAATGGTGCACTTTATTTTAAATGGACAGTCCCTGAGGAGTTACCACGTAAGAACACTGGTATTACAGTGATGCACCAACTCCCAACTCGAGATCCAACTCCTCCCACTTTTTATATCCCTAAACCTACCCATCTCCACCAACTGGATCCCATTTGCACCCTAAACCTACCCATCACCACCCCCTGGATCAATTACTAATTACTCAAATAAATGTTGTTATGAAATGTAGTTACATAACTCCTGTTACACAAGTACTTAGTGAAAAAAGTGTTGTTACCAATGTCATGTGAGACATTTATACTTACACAAACCATCCTGAAGGTTGTTACACGTATGTAGTTACAGAATATTACAGCTGTAGATTTGATCAATGTTTACTTACACTGTGGTTACATACTACGTACACATCTAGTTAATATGTAAGTACACATGTATTAGGGACAATATAAAGTGAGACAGAATATTTTATTTTAGCTGTGTCCATCCAAAATAGTAAATTTAACGTATGTGCATCAAACATCTGACAATAAGGCAGTTTCATAAGTGTGTGTATCTTCATATTTGCCATATATATATATATATATATATATATATATATATATATATATATATATATATATATATATATATATATATATATATATATATGTTGTTGTTGTTTAAATGTAGTATTCCAAATTTGCATAAACCTGGATGGAAACATATAACTACTTCTACACCATTAGATGGTCACAAGAGACTGTCTTTATATGTAAGTCAGTAGCAAAATAGTTTATATTGAACAATACTAAAACAAGGTTATAAACAAGGATTTGTAATAATTTTTACTTTCAGCAACACCTTGGAAGATGCAACGAGCAAACGCTTTGGACAAGGGAAACTTCTTAATTATTCTGAATTTGAGACTGACTTGAGGAATAAATGTTGTATCAGATGCAGACAGGTAATCACACTTGCTCAGTTCATCTCTCTCTCATAATACTCTACTCTTCGTATTACAATAACACTGTGTGGCATTTTTGTAATTTTTAATGGAGGCTTGAGCTCATCTGTTAACCCCTTAACTGTCACTCACTTTTTTGAACATAGACTTTATAGTGCAAGATCCAAACTTATATAATTCATGAATGAAAACATTTTGTAACATGATATTGATGTACCATTTACATGGTAATGCAATGTCTTATATGAGTTTTAAAGGATTAATTTTTTAATTTACATTTTCAGTTGATATATAATTTCTGATAATCTCTAAAATGTGATAGAGAAAAAGTCAATGAAGAAGTCTTTTTTTAACAAAGGTCAGAATATAATGTAGATGTTTGAGGGTGCACTCTTGTCATAAATTAATCTATTACTTTTCCTACATAATTCTTTACAAAAAACATTGGTAAAATATATATATATATCCCTTTCCAATGATATATAGTTTGTCAAGATTAGATTAGATTTAATTGTAATATAGTGAAGTAAATGTAGGCATCCCATTTAAGACACACTGTATATATATATATATATATATATATATATATATATATATATAATTATTATTATTATTATTATTATTATTATTATTTAGACACTTGTGCCTTCTAACTGTTGTATAAAAGCAATATTACAGAGTCTATATGGCTCCATTTCAGCATGGCTGTGATTCAGTGATGATACTGCTTATATATATACTGTATATATATAGAGAAATACAGATGTACTATTTTGTAAGTATACTATGTTTCAATGTGACATTTAACGGTTACTGGGTAATTGCTAATTATTTTTAGATTTTTTTTCTCACAATAATTATATAAAAAAAATACAATTATCTATATGAAATTAGGAAAGTGTCCTATTTATGCATTACTTGTTTTTTTTTTTTTTGAGAGAGAGAATATGTATTGATTAAAGAAGAGAACTGATGTTAAGCATTATGCTATATTTTCTTCGTCCCTCTTGAAATCTCTCAGTCCTGGGAACTGTTCCCCCATAGTGCTCCAAGGCCTGAGGCAGCACTGGATAGATCTCATTTTGAGCTTCATACGGCGACTGCCTAATCTACAATCGCATGAAAAAGTAAAGTGGATTTTAGCACTTCAAAGAGGTATTTCATCCCGAAGATTTCTGCAGTCATTTGTTAATATTGGGTTTAACCTTTCATCCCCTATATTTCTTGTTTACTCTGTCAATTTTTCCAACTTTTTTCTCATTGATACTTATGTTCAGTGTCTGCACTGAATGAAAAAGATAAGAGCTTATTGAGCTGAAATGCTGAACTAGGGATCAGACTTTAAGGATGAGGAATGAAAGAATCCATTGCAGTAGCTCCCAAATTATGCTTGACAGTATTAAACTCATGTATCTTGAACACAATCAGCCAGAGGGGTTGGATGAAACTGAAGAAATGTGCCATTATTGCAGGCTAAGAACTGCTGCACAGTAGTTTGTCATGAGGTATGTCACCTGCGAGTGCTAGAAACTATAAGTCAGCTGACACAACCGTAGAGCATGTTTATTAGACAAATCAAATAAGTAACAGCAAACATTTTTCAATAAATAAATTAAAAAGTGAGACATTTTACAACACTGTGCCTTTGTGTTAATTCATCTCTTTTGAAAATTGGAAGACAACATTTAGCAGGTCCCAATTATGGGATATCACAAAAACCTCTTCGGCTCATTAAAAACTGAAATAAATTAGCTAACCTGAAATAAATGATATAAAATTCCATCCTAAATTGTAATAATTCATTGCTCTGTGACACTTTCCATTAGGCCTACGCTCCAGGTTAATCAAATCTCACACACATTTTACACAAATGCTAAATATGCTGGCAAGCTTGAGAAAACAAACAGCGAGTAATGACTCTCGCAACATTTACAAAGGTTTTAACAAAGTCATACTCAATATTTGCATTTTGTAAATTAAAAGGCACAAATTGGAATCATGGGAGTTTGATTTATGATCCATTGCCAGCGTGCCTTACAGTTAAAAGTTGGTAAATGAATTGCTATTCTCATATGTCTAATTATAGGTGTCATCCTCAAATTACAATAATTAATATCTATAGGCTACTGCATATAGCAACCAGATCTAATCAATTACACTCGCCTGCCTAGTCTCTTAAATGATCATATTTGTCAGAATATCACAGTGGAACACAGAATAAAGACCTTTCTTTGTGAAAGTTTTTTTTTTTCTTCTTCAGCATGCAACATTCAGATATGTTAAGATTCCATTGTTAAGAACTAAAGGAGACACACTGCAGTCTAGGAGGGAGGGGCATAAAATAAATACAAATCTCATCTATGATTGTTGTGTCCTATATCGGCATAGTTTTATAGTATTATATATGCATTCCCCTAACCACAGTAACAACAACAAAATTCTTCTCCTTCTTCATACATCATCTGAGGCACATTGTACCAGTTGTAGCCCCCCACCCCCCACCCCCACACACACTTTACAGTTGAAAGTGCTACTCTGGCTGTACCAGCATTTCCACTGAGACCTCAGTCTCCTTGACCACGTCACCTCATGTTTGCAGGCATTAATTTCTGTGTGACACGAGCTGGTGCCTGATCATAGCAATCAGGTGTCCCAAGAGCACCAATCTAGCAGTCAGAAAAACAATTGTAAAGTTCTTTAGCCACCAGCAGATGGCAGTCTTGATCTATTTTGACAAACAGCCTTAAATCCTTTGCCTTCAAGCCATAACATCTCAGCTCGCTTTTCCTTTAGAGTTTTCAGACATGCCATCAACAAATAAAAGGTACATTTGTTGAAAAATCTGCCCTGGTAGCAGCCATAGTAACGTATAATCTAATATAAAATAATTTGATCAATTCTGAGCACATCTCAGAAAGGGGTTTTAAAGTATTGCTGTTGCTGTAATATACAGGCTAACAGTGTAGACCTACCCATGCATTTCCTTTTTTGTATTTATTATTAATTTAAACTGTTATTATTTCGTATTATTATTTCTATTTTTCACCCCGCAGCCCATTCCATTCTAACACTCCTCTTTTTGTCCTACTTCTTAAGGCACTGAGCCAGGGTTCTGGTATAACGCCTGGAGTAAACAAAGTCCCCTTTTTGTGACGCACTCTGGGCAACTGACCCATTTTCACCACGTTATTGAAAAAAGAAAATCATCCGTGCATGAAAAAAGAATCTCACGCATGTAGATGTAATTGGTAAAGAGTATGTTTCGCTCCATCTCATTCAAATCAACAGATGAACTGAATTTTCATCTTGTATTCCTTCCACAATGACCTTGTACCTTCTATGATTCACTCTTTGTTAATGGAATATGTAGGGCTGTCGGAAAACCAATCTCCAGTTGTTTTTCACCTATTTAAAATGTACGAAGGGAGGTCAAGACTGGCATTAATCAGAACAGATGCGGATCTAGGTAAGTGCCGACGGAGAGTCCCTGGAGCGGGCTGGTGTCTGCAGCACACCGCTGCTTCTCACGCTTTGACTCTGGGTGAGAGCGCAGAGTAAAGGAGACCAGATGTCAGGTGGAGCTTTCTAAACCAGCGCTGTCGCCGGAACCCACACCAGGCCCGTTACAATTAATTTACCATCGCCGTAAGGCCCTGGCGCTTCAAAAAGCTTCTCATCCTGCTCCATCAAACCCCACAACATGCTTGCTGTGATGTTAAATCTGGAACTGCAGAACACCTTATATCCACCAGGAATGCCAACTGTTGAATGATGGCAGCTTTTAAATTTTGGTCCAAATGGATTGTATCTACATGTCTCAAATCTGCATTTCAGTGGTACGTTAATCATTCATTTTCATTCTGTTTGTAAAAACCTCCTTTTTTTCCTTGGCTTGAAGTCTTCAAAAACACACAAAGAAGAAAGGAAGCAGGGATAAACTTCACCCAGACAGGCTGGTCCTTTATCTAAATGGAATCAGTTACCCGGTGTTATTATATAGTGAATGAGCACGCAAATTGTGCGCTTTGTGGCATTTTGGCAGAAATAGCCTGCCAGCATGTCTTAGTGAGCCACACTCGTATTTATTTATTCTACTCTACCCAGAACCACCTCTGATGATCCTGGGCAGTGGCCTCTTCCCGCTATCAAAGGCCATCCCCCAATGCAGTTCAAAAGATGGATGGTCTCAGGGGTGGGGTCGTCATGAAAGGTAAGATCAAAAACACAATGGGCCGTCCAGCTGCCCAGCCAGGCCTCGAGAGGAAGAGGAAGGGCTGCTGATCTTTGTGGGGGGAAAGTTGACAGGCTTCATTTGTCAGGTCTACTCAAGCTGCCCTGCCCTGGCACTCTAGACGTTTCATTGCTGGGAATGTGTCTGTGACTTTACAGGACCCAGATACACTAACTGTAGCTTATAAAAGAGGATTTTGACCTGCAAAAACATAAATATAAGACACAAGCATTAATAACATCCTGTATGTGCTTTTTTGTTCACACTTTATTTTAAGGTCAGATTCTCTCCATTGACAAACTATTAACTACGACTTTTTTCTCAAACTCCTAATTTGCTGCTTATTAATGGTTAGCTATGTAGTTGTTAAGTTCAGGTATTGTGTAGGATTAGGGATGTAGAATATGGTCATGCAGAATGTGTGCTTTACAAGTACTAATAAACAGCCAATATGTTAATAGGCATGATAATAGGCAACTAGTGAGAATCTATATACTGACGTGTTTCCCGCAGGTTTTATTTATTTATTTATTATTACTGAGTCAACTTTTATTGAATGCATAAACATTTGAATTTGGAATGTGATCATTAACTAATTTACACAGAAAAAAAAAATAAGTGGGACCAATACAGTTGCTTATTAACCATGCCTATTATTAAAATATTGGCTGTTTATTAGTACATATAAAGCACATATTCAGCTTGATGACCATATTGTTCATCTCTAATCCTAGTACATAAATTTAACAACTGCCTTACTAACTGTTAATACACAGCAAATTAGTAGATTATTGAGGCAAAAGTAATAGTTGCTTTTTTTGTTAATAGCGAGACTTGGACCTTAAAATAAAGTGTGACCAAATTATATATGATATACAATAGCATATTATAATATATGCAATATATAGAGGTTGGGGTCATTAAGGTTTTGTTAATTTAAATAAGCAACGATGCATTGAATTGATCAGAAGTGAAAATAAAGATATTTAATTTACAAAATGGAATGCCAATTTATATATCAAATAAACACTGTCTACTAAATAATTTCCACAAAATCATTTGGTGAGCACCATATCAGTACATCAGAAGGAATTCTAAAGGATCATGTGACACTGAATATTAGAATAATGACTCATTTTCATTAGAATAATGACTTATTTTAACTTGTAATAATATTTAACAATATTACTGTTTGTACTGTTTGAACAATTAAATGCAGTCTTTGTGAGTAATAAGAGACCAAATTATTATTCTTTTAATCTTACCTAAACTTTTGAACACTAGTCTGCAAGTTCAGCCACATTCTCTTTCAGATCTGAGAACTACAACTCTCAATATCTGAATATGAAACATTAGTATGTTTTATGATTATGTCACTTGAATTTTAAAAGGGGCCACGCCCAAGGCAGCCAATACCTATTTACATATTTTATGTAAATACAATGCATTGGTTTTCACCATAATTTTTTCAAGTAAACATTGTTTGTATAATTCATAATTTATTGTTTACTTTCTAAATGCAAATCATATAAACCCTGAGACTGAAGCTATAACACACCCACTGTGTTCCCAGAATTGAGTTTTTCTTGGAAAAGTTATACGTGGTGCCAACTTTATAACTGTCCTTCTAGCAAAGTTGACCTAGCGAAACAGGTTATTTGTTAATGCTGACATCAGCCAAAGAAACAGACATCTGCAGATCTGCTGTGAAAGGGGTTATATGTGTCATTTTGTTAAACTGTATAGTCAATTTGCTTCATTTGTTTAACTATGTAGCGATGACTTATAGTGCTTCATCAGTATTAACGGTTCCATCTTCTGAACTGTTAATATTTGTGAAGTAATCGCTTTTGAATAGGGCACAATTTATTTCATAATATTGTGTAATCTATAGCATACTCAAGCCTTTGCTAATTTTATAAGGGTTCTTTAACTTACAAAAGACTGCCATCTCACATTGATTGGAGCATCTGATGCAAATTACTGTTTTCATAGAGCTGAGTTACCTATAGTTCACATTCTTTTCCTATAAGAACTAGGCGTGTTGAATTGATGTCTTAAATAAAGACATGAAAATATGTGGTTATTTTGCAGTCTGTATTCTGTATAATTAATTCAGAACAAAGGTAAGCACAATTTTTATGTCTTTTTTTATTTTTTATTTTTTAAGTTAATGTGGCACCAAGTGATTTACAAACCAGCATAAAATTAAAAATAAGGCTTTACAGCATGATCCCATAGGATAACATTCTACGTTTCTGTGATGTCATAAGGGATCTGTTTTAAGTTTCATGGGTCTTTAGAAAACTACAGCCTACTTGTGATTCAAAGAACCAAGGACTGCTTAAGATTTTTTTTTCTTCACTCTGTAGAATGAATATTCTGCTTGAAGAACCTGCAACTCCAAATATGTTGTCTTCTCCTAAACCATAAAGTCAACTAAAGAACACCAATAAACTGACTTTAATAGGACATATTGAAGAACCAGCAAATCAACCAGAATGTGATCTGTCACAAACAGCACACAGTCAGAAAAATGGTAACATAAACGCACTTCTCATTTCTTTGAGGTCAAGGGGAAACTGAAGGACTCTCTTTTTCCTGTGTTTCTCTTTCCTCATAAATATGCATGCGTCTGGGCTATGGGGATGCCATTGAGTATCCTTGTTTTCTGACCTCTTTAGCAAGTGTTAATCCATGAAAAGGCTAGACCCATTTCACAAGGTGTACAAGCCCTGCCCATCTCCCTGGAGCTTCAAACAAGATTGTGAATTTGTGGAAGTTAAGCACCAAGAATGGCTGCCTGAAATAACAAAGCACAGAGCATCAAGCTATGAAGGTTAAACAAACATGATTTATGAACATGTTTTCATTGCTTAAATTGCCTTTCCTCACATTCCTCATTATTTACAAGCTCAAACAGGTTTTTCCCATAACTACTGCATTAAATGAAAGAGTGTCCCCTTGGAATTATAAGGTTCTTCTATCTGCATTCTGAGTAGTTTTGAGATTTTGAGCTTCAAAGTTTTTTCATTCCATTCGACTGTATAGATACAACTTTGTTGTTTATTTAAATAAAAAGTCCCAAAATGTACTGAACATTACAAAATCTATCACATAATATAAATAAGTTGTCACTGAATAAGAATATGTGAATAACTCAATTTTGACAAAAATGTCAGCTAGAACCTTATAATTCCAAGGGGACGAGCGGACAATTATTGATGTACATGTGCGCACCAAATATCTATAAAAAAATAGCTTTATCTATTAAAATTTTTGTGTGTGCGTTTCTTGAGTCTGATTGGTTGAGCAGAGTTCCAAGAGTTCCAAACACCACTGGGGCTTAATTTTTCACAGCTTGTCTGTAATTGCTGATAACAGACAGACTGTCAGTCTGCAAGCACATTAGTGGTGCAAATTTTTGAGGGGTGACAAGGACAGTCTTTATGAGTCAATGAATCATTCGCTCAATGATTTAATCAAAAATATTGATTTATTTTGGATCTGTATTTTGCTGGGAGAATGCAAATTGCAACATTCTGCTGTGATTTAATTTGGAACTTTTCCATTGGTGGAGCAAATACAGAAAATGTAACTTTCAATATTGTGTCTATAATGCAACTCAGTATAGAACTTTTGTTAATCAAACTTATGTATAAAAGCAATATCACACTCACATGAATACATGCAAGATTGTAAGTGTGATATTATTAGATTTATGTGTATATCTGTGTGTGGCATTTTGTTAATAAGGCCCATAACATCTCTCTGAGTCATGTAGCTGCTTACTGAACTATGTTAGAAATCTTTAATTTCATCGCTTAGCCTTAACCAGGCATGGCAGGTTATGGGGGAACACCCATAGCAGTGGAATTACTTGTGCAGATTTCTAGTGCAACCCTCAAAGTCGCAACAGATTAGAGACAAATACATACATGTCCATGGAAATAAAGAACATTTCAGGTTTGTGTGTTTCTGGAAAGATCTAGGGCAAGGAGTTACTTGATTTGGAAACTGCTCTTGGCTATTTCCCCCATACCCACACACTCTTTCTCCATGTGCCCTCACACGCTCTGAGCTGTCCAGCATGATTATGTGCCAAATCACTCCTACCCTGTCATGGCAGTTATTAATGAGGGTATGTATTACTCTCCTAATTAGCTGTGACACTGAACATGTCATCTGGATCAAGATTAAATGTATGACAAACACTACATTCTGATAAATAGATGCCACTTACCCATGGAAAAGCATTTTATCGCTGGCACAAACTAAATCTTATACCTTTCACTTGGAATACATGAACTGATATAAATACATTTCTAGAAAGAAAACAAAGCAGAATTGTGCAAATTACAGTTCTACAGTAATTATAGCAGATGACACAGCAAGATTTGTTATCTATTTATTTATTTATTTATTTTTTATCAGTTTTATGAAATACATAAAAACAAAGCATATTGTGTATACTGACAATATTGCTTGATTCACATTCAAATGGGCAGAGTAGCAAAGCTTCAAGACATAATCTGATTAAAACACCTCAGGGTCTCTCTGCAATACACTGTCTGTGGTGGACCGAAATACCCAACCACCCCCCCCCCCCCCCAAAAATAAAAAAAAATCACACATTGAATTCGTACAGTTTATTATTATTAAAATTAAGCAAAAAAAATAGATAAATCTAATGTGTGTCTGTTTGTGTCATTATTTCCATCTATAATGCTTATACGAAAATATAACAACACATCTTTTTTTTTTCTTTTTCTTGAAGAAAGCATTAAAACTTATTAAGTAAACAATATCTCTATAAACATGTACAGTTCAATGCAACAGAAGCAATATTATTACATCACATTGTGATCAAGTACATCTGAATTACTGAATCACCTCCAGGACCAAGCTAATTACCATTTAACTACACATTTTAGAGCCTTACCAAAGATACTCCATTGTTTGACATAACAACTGCAACATTACAACTCCCAATTGCTTTGAACTCTGGGGTGAAGTAACCGCATATCAAATCTCCAATATAGAAGGGCACCTACTGTGCTTTCAGAACTGATGAAAGGTTGCCGGTCAAAAACGTAGCTTAATTATAGTCTCTAGCTATTGGGAATTCATCTGTCACTTACATTAGCGATTAAGGTTTACAGTTTGTCAATCAGCTGTGTCCCCCCTGAGCAAACACACAATGTATGAACCACCTATTTGACCTCATCATTAATGGCAGCACAGCATGCCCTTTTCCAGCAAAACTTATTGCCATTTGAACGTCAGAATGAAACAGTCTGCGCTAGCCTTTGAACACGTCAGTGCAACAGAGACAAAAGGTGATCTTGCTTCAAAGTTCTCAGCTTGTGAAAGGCATCTGAATTGCGCCCCACATACAAAATACAAATCACCTTCTCTGTCATTTCCTGTCATCAGTAAAGGCTCCACTAACCCCGACTAGAGACAGCAGCGCACCGGCTGGACTGTCCAAAGGTATCATAATGCTTTTCTAAATTCAAATTCCTCACTGGACTAGTGAGGCTTGCGGGTGGATGGAAAGAACTGGTCGTCAGGCTCAATATATAACCCTGATCCCATTAGAGACCGACTCGCAAAATTGAAGAGGCATTATGAGGTCTTAGCATAAGACAGCAACCAGAGGATTGTTTGATGGAGGTCAGAAAGGCTCTCCCATGCTGCTGAAGCACACATTTTGTTTGAACCCCTCGAACAGATTAGCTTTAGGCAAAATGTATCATTTCCAGATCTGAACCCACTGAGAGACGAACCGCGCAGGTGCAGGTGACTGATCCGGTTCTACTGCTCGTCTGTTGGGTAATACTGCATGCATGAAAACACAGGTCTGTCCATGATATAGTGGAACAAAGTCTCTCTGTAGCCCGTGGACACTTTTAATCTGCAAACCCTCAGCAATCCCAGTGGTATCAGAGGTGTATAATTAGCCTCCTGCTTTCTGTACCAGACGCTGTGGTTTAGCATTGACTATTTCTACCTGCTTTATTGATTGTTTGGATTTAAAGATCTTAAAAGCAGATTCCAATAGAGTCTGAAAAAAAGTGGATTATTTTATGCATATATCTTTTCATGTCACTGATTAACAGTGTGATTTCTGAATTAAGTTGAAATAGAATAAAAAATGTTGCCTAAATGAATAATACATATTCTCAGTCAGACCATTTATCCTCTTTTGTATATAAAACGCCTTTTTTGACATGCATTGAAATTCCTTCAATTATCCATCATTGCGTTCATTCATATGCTCAAAATCAGTCGATGCAATTTGGGTTAAAAAGTTGAAATGCTCTGCCTGGGGTGAAAGCCAGAATCCAGCATATGTTGAAAATCGTAAACATGTCAAAGAGAGTTTGTCAGTCCACAGTGCTTTAGTGTGCATGCAAGAGAATAAAGCATAACAAGAAGAGAAAATAAGATGAAAAAATTAACGGCAATTGCACCAAACTGTAATCCTTTATTGTTTGTTATGCCATGTAAAAAAGCAGTAAAACCCTACAATCAATCTGTAACACCACAGTAATTTGAGGTTCTCAAGCACCTTCGGCCGGTTCACATGCCCAACTTATTTAACGTATTTCAAGTACACTCTCCTATCTTACTTTTAATTAATTCTATAAATCATTATTAATAACCTTTAAAGCGTCCCATCTGCATGCCTTTAATCACCATAGTCAATCTTTGGTGTCAGTTTTGATTTGCAATCCATGTCCTCCTCTAATTGACCTTGTCCACTGAGGGAACAGGAAAGCGAATTGCCTTCCTTTTGATAGTCGATTTATTCCTGCGCTGAATGATGAGTGCTTAGATTTTGTTCTGAAAATTTAATTAAATCTTGTCTCTTTGAGAGGCAGAACGAAATGCCAGAAGCAGGTGAGCACGGGGTTAAACCATGAGTATGTATTATATGACAATGTGATATTATAGATCTTTTCAGATCCATTAAAATTCATTTTCATAGAAGTTGCCGTTAGAATTACGAAAGCTTATCTCTGCCAATAAGGAAGCTGCTTGTCCAGTATAGTGGCTTTAGTTTAGTTAGTATTCAGTCACAGATTGTATGGGTTAAGTATGAGACTTTTAATTGTTACCAATCTGTTAGAAATGTCATTAAGGTTCAGAGCATCTCCCCATTTGAAGAGTAATTATTTTAATATTAACCAGATCCATGCAACTGCAACTATGCTTTACTTTACTATGCACCCCCCTGCTGGCCCCACTAACATCTCTTCCAGCAGGAACCATTGCTTTCCGAAAGAGATCTCCGTCCAGGTACTGATAAGGTTTAACCCTGCTTAGCTTCACTAGGTTTGCAATTTAAAGCTACAGGTTAAAAGCTTTTGGCTTTTGCAGAAGGTCCCCTCATCCCATACACCCAAGGACTATTTTCTAGTTTAACATTTTCTACTTTCATAAATTTCCATGAAAAATAAATATAGACTGTCAGAAAAAAATAAATAAAAGCAGAAACTTCCAAGTTTTTCTTGGCCATCGATTATGATGCACATATTGCATTATGTTTATCAAGTTGTCTTCTACTGACCAACTGACAGAAGAGCACTTGTCAAGGCGACAAGACACATTATTTCCCAGACACAGCTCTTTTGGTTTCACATGATTACACATATTTCTTATGTAACAAGGACAAAATATAATAATAATAATAATAATAATAATCATAATAATAATAATAATAATTATTATTATTATTATTATTATTATTATTATTATTATTATTATTATTATTATTATTTATTTATTTAAAAAAGAACTAGCTATTTTGAGAAATACATGTTTAATTAATCTACTTTTTTTATTATACTTCATTGTTTTGTCCCTCTATTTTCATGGATTAAAAAAAAAAAAAATCCACAATGTCCACACAACCAAAACTTTGATGATCACTTTATATGATGGATATATTTAGTTTAGTCAGTTCAAAATACAGATCAGTCCAAATACATAGAGAGCACATAAGATATGGTTAAATATGGCATCACATGCAAGAACCAAGGTTCTGTCACACAAGCACAATTGAGCATTTGTTTGCATTAATATTTGCTGCTTTGAATACCGATGAAATAATTTAATTTTTGGATGGAGTATTCTTCTTAACAGTGGGAATAACACCTTACACAACACAAGGATGTTACCACATACTACTCATTGCAAAAGTAAAATAATGGATGAATGAATAAATGAATGAATGAATGAACAATCAAACAAACAAACTAATGAAAAAACATACAAACAGCTTTTAAACAAAAAGAATCCAATCCAAAAGAGATGTTCTAACTAAAAATATTACTGGGAAGAAGGAAACAAACTTGGTCACAAACACACACATCTAAAGGTGGCCAGAAAGCTATAATGGGAAGCTGTCAAAAAGCTCTATTTTGAAGCCCTCAAGAGTGTTGACACAGATGTAGGAACATGAAAAGGACTTGATGGGAATAACTGTTTCATTATTTCAGACAAGGTCCCCACGGCAAAGATATATCAAACATCTTTCATTTGAGCCTTGCATGTGTTAGGGGGTTGTTGAGGTGTTGGAATATGATATGCAAAGCCTTGTTTTAGCCTGATGGGAAAGCCATGTCTTTCTCCTCAGGCATGTGGCCTGGGACTCATCCAGCATGCAGCTACAATGAAGGTTATATAACCTGGCCTAGGGAGCCACTAGATCCGAGCTATGCGTGTGAGTCCTGAGTCTGGAGAGATTTCACCGGCTGATGGAACTATGTCAGGTTCGTATGAAAGGATCAGCAGTGTAATTTATTAAAATGCCCACAATGGGCTTGGAGGTGGTGGTGGTAGGGGAAACCGGCACAAGCTTTTGCTCCAAAACTGCCATTTAGAGGAACTGGCAAAGGGTCATAAATCCTCATCACAAGCACAATGTCCGACCTGTTATTTAGCTCTTATTGTGGAAGAATTTAATTAGAGCTGGGTGTTTAAATGGGATGAGCTGATTTGCACGTCAAACTATGGCAATGACAGCACTAGCATGTGACTCATAATGGCATGTGTTTTCCAGCTATCAAGCTTATACACCGCATTGAACAATGAGCTTGTTTGCTGGAAAGGCTTGGATTCACATGAGAAATTAGCATATTAGTGATAATTGAAAGTTTATGGTGCTGCCTACATAATGCACTATATTTGACCTGCAATGGATTTCATAAACCTCCAAGGATGTATCTCACTGATGTATGTCTGTTGAAATTAATTGCATTTACTTAAACCCCACTGAGCATCACTGTAGGAACGAAGATATACGTATATATCATTATATTCATTAATATTCAAAAATACAGCAAAAACAACATTATGAAATATTATTTTGATTTAAAATAGTATAAAATGTAAATTAATCTGAATTTCCGGCAGGCATAATTCCAGCCTTCAGTGTGATCCTTCAGAAAGCATTCTTATATGTATATAATATAGCCTATGTACACTAGACAACAAAACACAAGATGAGTGCAATGCAAGACACTTGAACTAAATTGTGTTTCACATCTAGATGAGGATACACATCAAATTAGTAAGTGGGTAGGAGTGCTATGTTCTCTCTTTTTCACACTCACAATCACAAATACTTTTATTAGAGTTGAAAAGAGCCATTTCATGGAGTGCTCAGATTCCTTAACTCCTTAACGTAAGATTTCCTTTATTCCTTTTTTTAAATTCATGATTTGTTTGTGGTTTCTATCTCTAGAGTCCTTGCACAAAGATGCAATTAGCACTGATCACTGTCATGACCGCTGTAATTTCCAGTTTTAGAAGTTCTTTGACGATCCACTTTTATTTCCATCGGTTCCTCAAACAAACAGGTAGAATTCCCAGGTAATGCACGCTCTCCCTGCGAACACCCAAAGCTTCTCCCTGCATTAATAGCTCCTCAGGAGAGGGCCTGTACATCAGAATTTATCTCCGGAGGAGACGAGCAAGCCAAATGAAGGCTCGACTTGAGAACAATCCTACCTTGCCATCTCATGAGGATGCTCGGAGAACATTAAGTGAAACATCAGTAATGTGAAAAATAAATGGGGGGATGCGAAAACCCCTTAAGAATTGCTGCGCCAGCGATTCATCAGACCCCACCATAAATCTCAAAAACTCTCAGTTGGGGCGGAGACGAGAAATGTGTGAAGGAGAGAGAGAAAGATGGTTAGATAAAGAGAGAGATGAGGTGGCACAGAGGAACTTCCTCCTGCTGCTACTCTCTTTCCGTAAGAGTGGATGATAAAATTGGCTCATTTAAGGGGAAATATATGGATGTGTTGTCTCTTTGGGGTGTTTTGTAGAACATTTAGGAGCTCAACTTCACATGAGAGCTCTTGTCTCCTGACCAAGCTGTTCTTCAGGCAAGGCTTTAATTGGGCTGCTGATGCTGTTCATTCGTTCTGCATTGGAGTTTTCCATTTAAAGTAGGCGCCAACATGATTTGGATAAAGACAAATGAAGTTTGTTCTATGCTCGGGAGCAATGGGATCGGTGTAATAAAGATGCATTAGGAGCTGGAGTAACGCGTCTTGGCAATGTGTCACACAGTTGTGGCCCATGGGAGAGGTGGGCAGGAGCAATCTCTCACTGCATGCTCTCATTGCCTCTTGTCAATCAAATCTATGCATATGATAATGAAGTTCAGCATTTTTGGTTCTGTGCTGCATGAGAGTAGCTCCTCTCGGCGGAACAAGCCCCATCTGTTATTTCAAACACCTAGAAATTACTGTCATGTAACTTTAGCGAATTCCATACGAATATCGGTGACAAGCTTACGTGGATATTATTTGGCTGATGTACAAAGAAAACAAGCAATGTTTGGGATTGAGCAACAAACAGCAGATAAAAGCACCCACTCCAGTCTCCATTATGCAAAGCTTGTTTCACCCACACAATAACGGCGGAGGATATTTCAGAGCGGTGAGCTTTAGGGCATCTACAGGACCTCCAAAGGCTGTGTTTTTTATGTTTGGATCAGGTAGAGCTGCGTGAACATTTTGCATTCGGCAGACACTTTTATCCAAAGTAACTTACTGTACACTGCATTCAAAGTGTACATGTGATCAACTCAATTAGATCAATTCCTGGTGATCAAACCCATGACCTTGACATTACTAATACTATGTACTATATTCTTTGAGCTATGGCAATGCATTTGATTTAGTTTTTTTGTTTTGTTTTTAGCTTAAAATATTCATCCAGGGAGGAATTTTTCCAGCCTGTTTTATGCCTCATGACCTCTTGTCTAGGAAACAAGAACAAGCCTTTCTCTTAAACAATGATAAATAAATTTGAATAAACAAATCAGTGGTTACCGGTTAAAATGTCACATGCCATTTAACACTTCAGTGGGGCTGACTGAGCTGTCTGAAGATTGGATATGAGTCCAAATGTTCATTCCCTCTGAAGTATTGCCCATTCTCATTGGTCATTTGGGTTTGCCTGGCCTCATTTGCCGGTTAATTGCATTCTATACTTGAGCTAAAGACCTGTCATCTGTTTCTGTGGTCCCATTTATCTTACAAATAACCTACAGAAGGTGTGCTGCACCACCTCTCTATGCTAAATGAGAGACTTTTTATATTCCGTAAATTTGGAGAGTGTTTGCCCCAATTTTCTTTTACTTATTCCCTATGTATTACATTAGTGACAAAGTGTTCTTGTTAAAATGTGCCTCATGTTTCAAACGTATTTTTAAAGTAAGGAACGGATGGATGCCTTCACAAAGTCTCCCCGGATATCTGTGCTAGACTTGACAATTATGCATTTTTAATGTATGCGGTAGTTTCAAAAGCAGCGTGAGACTACTTATTGGAGGTAGATTAATTACAGATACAAAATAATCTAACATCCTGTGCTGAGGGTCCATCAGCAGCTGCACCTCTCTTTCTGCAGTCTTCATCAAGACGATCTTCACAGTGATCAAGGAAGTGGCTAAATCAGAGGTCTGGCTGCCATCAAGCAGGCGGCGTCACACTGGGATGAGAAGCTGCAGACTTAACGTGACAGGTCGGGGAAGACTGGCATGTTTTATGTGACTATGAGTGAATTTCATTTGAGTTCATCTTTATTTCTTTACGTCCTCCTCCGATCGGCGCTCATCCCGCTGTGCGCGCTGTCCCTATTCCTTGTAATTATGTAAATGACACATTAATGAGGTGTAATTCAGAATTCATAAAACAGCAGGGATAAACTGTTAAAAGACACAGCTTCTTAATGAGCGGGAATGTGTTTTTCATCATCGAACTGGCTGCTATGCTAATTGTTTACCTACCACTGTTTCTTAAATGCAGCACATTTATACCCAGGTCATAGATATTTATGACAATTTTGAATCACTTAATCAATCAGGTGAAATGTTAGCCATGCTAAATACCATCTGTGCTCTACCATCTCTACAGGAAGCAGCATGGCATTACAGCTTGCTAGCAGCTAAAAATGGTTGGGCGCCCAGAGCTTAACCTAATAAGTCACTAGTGTCAGTGATTTACCAACTCTTGCATATGTTTCAGAGCCCTCCTGTGGTTTAAGGGACTCTGACTGTCTATTGGCTGCCAATGAAATGAGCACAGTTTCAATGTGGAAGGTGATGGCTGACCTCTTTTTTAGCAGAGAGGGGCAATCAGAAAATATATTCTGACATGTCCAAAATAAATTTCTTATTTACTTAGCAGTGCAAAAGGTTGTGGGTTCGATTCCCAGGGAACACACATACTGATAATATATATATATATATATATATATATATATAGTATCGGGAGGAGCCAACAACAGACACAGTGGGTGTGGTGTCAGGCCTCGGAGAGGCTTTTAATAACAGAAAATAAAGTAAAAGAGGGAATAAAAATGGCCAAAGGGGAAAAGTGTCCCGTGTAAACGGGTGCGGTTCTCGTCCGGGCCGCAGGTCCGGCAGCTCACATCTCTGGTGGCGTTGGAATCCCTCAACCCACCCTTCCTGGACCCACGAGGACACCAGTGTGCATGCACAGGGAAGAGACTGTTCTCCCGAGGAGAGGCGTGTTGGGCTTTTGAACAGTGGCGGTGATGAGGCTCCATTCACATCAGGTGTGCCCCATCACATTTATATATATAAATACATACCGTAATTCCTCAAATAAAAGCCAGGGCCTTTATTTACCTGAACTGCAGAAGGTAACAGGCTTTTATTTGAAGCAGGCTTTTATTAAAGGCAGGCCTTTTCTATTCTATTTCTAATTCCATCTGTTTGATAAGTAATTGTTTTAAATAACCTGTTTTAAATTAAAAGTGATAGCGTTCCAGTGGACAGAGATCATAACATTAGCACAGAATCAGTTCAGAATCAATCACCAAAAGAATCAGTTCGGTTCAGACGTGCTCTGTGTCAGTCTGCTTCACGATGAATCACGCATGCGCAATATCATCAGCTCCTCGGTTCTCGAATCAGACGTGTCCAGGGGGGCAGGGTTTCATATTTTATTAAAGCAGCCCTGGGCGCCGCCATTGGCTAGCGGACCCCCACCTGCTGTTAGCATTCCATTGTCTCCCATTCATTTTGCCGTCACTTTGACAGCAAATAAGCGTTTAAAGACTCCATTTGTCCATTGATTATTTATAAAAAAGCATGAAAATGTATAAAAGGCTCCATTACCTTGTATCTTACGTTATGCAGTTTTTGTAAAAAAAAAAATAAAATAGGCTAACGATTGCGTCATAATCTAAGACTCTCTGTCGCACAATAGAGAAATTACCATATGGACAGGAGGAGAAGCTTGCAGACAATCTTTTACTGTCTATGAGTTAATCGAGGGGATGTGGAGGCAAAAAATCAAGGGAGATAATTAATCAGAATACTTACCGAAATTTGCTCCTGTTCACGCACGCCTTCTCTGCAAGATTCGGTGGGTGATTCAGATTTCTCTTGGCACAGCTATTAGAAGACTTACAATTGTCAGACAGGTTGCTCAAGTGACATTTACGTCATCAAGCTCAGTTTGAGTCTGCGCAGTACGCTCGACCCCCAGGAAGTGCGTGCTTCTAAATGACTTCACTTGTCTCAGTTGAATCTAATGGGTTCTCTTACGAGAGTTCTCTCGTACTGCGTCGTAGCTAAGACGCTACGGGAAAAGTCTGCTTTCACGAAATACTGAAGCAAAAAATTATCCTTAATTTTGAATTGTTGTAAAGCGCATTTGCAGCAGCACACAGTCATAGACGAGACGGCTCGCTCGCTAATTGGCTGCTCTGCGGAAACTGCACAAGCCTATCGAGTGTAGGCTGATACGCTTCGCGCCCTTCCTGCCACTTCCCGCCGAAACGGGTGTGGCCCAACCCTATAAAAGGAGCTCGAAAAGGCTGACTCACCTGATTTTTCATCTCTTCAGTGAAGCTCACGCATCGTTGGATCACGAAGGAAGCAAGCGCCGTCTGATAAGCATCTCAGCGGGACGAGCCACTTCTGAAGCCGCTGGCCTTCGCCGCCTTCCACTGCCATTCCTGCTGCGCTCTCCGGCACCTATATCCTTTATTATCCTTGTGTGTGTGTTCGCCCTATGACACAAACTCATAAAATAGCTGCGTCTTTTTAAAGATGCCCTCGTGCGGCTCGTGCAGAGCCCCGCTCAGCGAAGGAGACCGTCACATCATCTGTGTCTCCTGCCTGGGTGAGGATCATGCAGCGCTCGCGCTCGCTGACGGCGGCTGCCCTCACTGCGAGCTAATGCCGATCGTGACTCTGAGGACTCGCCTGGCATTCTTCTCTGAGCCTGCATCCTCAGCTGCGCCGCAGCACCGTAAAAAGCGCCGCTCCCAATGATTACCGGAACCGCCTCCAGCTCTACCGAGCTCGCCGGTTCTTCCTGCTATACCGGCCTCCCCTGCATCGCTTCCCGATGGTCAGCGCCCGCTGTCTGCTGCCGCGTCGTCCGAGGAAGTGGATCTCAGGGCCGCGTCAGAGGAAGAGGACACGTGCTCTCTGCTAGCCTCGGGCAGTGAGGGTTGGGCGAGCTCCGGGGATCTCGCGCCTTCTGCTCAGAGGCCCGGCAGACGGGCTGATATCGAGAAAGAGCTGATGCGAGTGCTCACCCTGGCCGCGGCGAGCCTCGGCCTCGAGTGGTCTGCACCAGCGCCCCCCTCTCGTTCCCGGCTGGATGGTAGCTTTCTGCCGGATGAGCGTATTTCTCCCAGCTCGAAGCCCGCCCCGTTTCTTCCTGAGCTTCATGAAGAAGTGGCGAAAGCTTGGAACGCTCCATTCTCGGCGCGAACTCGTCTGTCTGTTTCACCAGCATTCTCCACACTGGACGATGCTAAAAACAGAGGCTACCAGTCACTTCCGCCGGTGGAACAGGCTATAGCAACGCACCTTTGCCCGCCCTCTGCTGGACTGCGGACGAAAGCGGCGTTGCCATCGAAAGCCTGCCGCATGACGTCATCGCTGCTCGCACGGATCTTTTCTGCTGCTGGGCAGGCTGCGTCTGCGCTACACACCATGGCCACACTGCAGATTTTCCAGGGCGATCTCCTCCGCAAGCTGGATGAGATGGGGCCTGAAGCTATCTGCCTCGCGGATCTGAGGAGTGCTTTGGATCTTTCCCTCCATGCTACTAAGTCCGCTGCACAGGCCATGGGACGTGTTATGGCTTCCGCTACGGTGGCTGAGAGACATTTGTGGCTGACGCTTTCGGACATGGCGGATTCTGAGCGCGCTGCGTTCCTCGACGCCCCGCTGAGTCCTGCTGGCCTCTTCGGATCGTCTGTCAACGAGTTTGTCGAGAGATTCGTCGAGGACCAGAAAGCATCACAGGGCTTTAAGCACTTCTTACCGAAGCGCTCCGGTTCTGCAGCGAGTCGCGCTAGACCGGCCCCGCAAAGCTCTCAGTCACGCCCCCCGCCTTCAGCTGCTGCATCGCGACAGCGTCAGCAACGCAGCTCGGGACCCCGTTCTCGCTCTACCAGCCGTCGCCCCACGCCGCGGGAGTCACAGCAGAGGATTACGGTGAAGCCGGAAGCCCAGAAGTCATCCTAGTACTTCTAGGAAAGCGCCGGTGTATGAGTTCCGCTGTGGCCGAGCTCTCACCCAAGCGCGCCGCTGTTGCAGTTCCAGGAATTGTGACTGTCTCAGCGTTTCTGCAATGTGCAAGCCGGCACAGTTGCCCGCTTGCCTGCACACAAAAGCCGTTATCACGGCTACCCAGATATTTCCCGAAAAGAGTGTTATTTCTGGTGTTCCGGCCACGGCCGATGGTGCTTTAAATGTAGTGACGATGCCCACTCCTCAGTGCCCATCTCCACATATAAGCACAGCCCTGCACACAGGGCTCGCGCCCATAAGATCGACTCAGGTCGCGCGCGCTACATAGTAAACGTGCCCACTCCTCAGTGCCCACAAACACTATGTCACACACGGCGCGCGGTTTCTGTAAAAACGAAACCCGTGCACGTACGCTCACGAGTCCCACGGGACCCGCTCAGCCCTCCCTCAATCTGTTAAGCACCGTGGCGGGGTCGAGGATGAGCAATCTGCCCGCTGTGATCAGCGCGCCCCCGCCTCAAATGCCACAGGCATAATGCCCATGGGGCAGCACATCGAAACGCCACCGTTGCCCAGTCAACAGAGCGCGCTTCGCATCCAGCCCTTAGCCATTCATGCAGATGCATGGTCAGCGCTTCCAGGGGTTTCGGATTGGGTGATAGGCATTATAAAGAGAGGCTACTCGCTACAGTTTTTTCGACGCCCTCCGCGCTTTTCAGCGCGTGTCGAAACTACGGTCAAAACAGAAGTAGCACACCTACTTCGGGCCGAAATATCAAAACTGTTGAGCAAAGGGGCTGTGGAGCCTGTATCTCAAGCTCAAAGCGAAAGGGGGCTGTACAGCAGATACTTTCTAGTGCCCAAGAAAGACGGGGGTCTCAGGCCCATACTGGATCTAAGACAGCTGAACAAGGCATTGGTGAAACACAGTTTCAGAACAGTTTGCTTACGACCAGGAAGCTCCTCGCGCATATTCGCAGAGGAGACTGGTTCATGTCAATAGATATGAAGGATGCGTATTTTCAAATACAGATAGCGATACTTGAGATTTGCCTTCGAGGACCAGAGATACCAGTATACAGTCCTGCCGTTCGGCTTGTCCGTGGCTCCTCGTACGTTTACGAGGTGCATGGACGCAGCGCTCGCTCCTCTCAGACTCAGAGGCATGCGAGTGCTGAACTATTTGGACGACTGGCTGATTCTGGCTCAATCACGATCAGAGCTCGTGGAACACGGGGCCATTTTACTCGATCACCTCCGAGAAACTCGGTCTCAGTGTCAATTGGACGAAGAGTTCGCTGATCCCCAGTCAGACGAAACTGTTCTTGGGTATAGCTCTGGACTCACGCTCCATGACGGCGTGGTTTTCACCACAGCGCGCGTTGGGCATTTTTTCCACTGCGGCGCGACCGTCTCGCTCAGAGGTTTTCAGAAGATGCTGGGTCTCATGGCCTCAGCATCTCCAGTTCTTCGGTTGGGCCTGCTCCGCATGCGCCCCCTGCAGTTCTGGCTGAGAGCTTGGATGTCTGGTCAACTGCGTCTCAGGGTCATTCAGAGCTGCGTTACGGCCCTGGAACCCTGGACAGCGAACGACTGGTACCAATCAGGTGTAAGCCTGGGGACTTCCTCGAAAGTGAAGATGGTGTCGACGGACACCTCCACTTCGGGATGGGGAGCGCTGCTCGAGGGCAGACCGTCCTTTGGCCTGTGGTCAGAACGGGAAAAACTCCAACATATCAACTGTCTGGAAATGCTGGGAGTGGAGAACGCGCTGACGCGTTTTTGTCCCTGAATCAAAGGCCACCACGTCTTAGTCCGTTCGGACAACATGTCTGTGTGGTCCTAAATAAATCACCAGGGCGGTCTCGGGTCCCGAAACCTGTACAGGTTGGCGGAGCGCCTCCTGGTTTGGGCTCAGCGCAACTTGCGCTCGCTGAGGGCAGTTCATGTGCCTGGGCTACAGAATCTGGGTCCAGACAGGCTGTCCAGAAACAACATTCCCACGGGCGAATGGTCTCTACACCCGCAAACAGTCCAGCTTTTGTGGGAGAGATTTGGCAGGGCGGAAGTGGACCTCATCGCGTCCCATGAAAATGCTCACTGCCCCGCGTTCTTTTCCAAGAACGAAAGCGCACTGTCACGGCCGTGCTGCCCGCTTTATGCTTTTTCCCCCATCTCCCTCCTTCCGCAGGTGATAGAACGGGTGAGGGAAACGAGATGCTCAATACTGCTTGTAGCACCATTTTGGAAGAACCAACCATGGTTTCCAGATTTGATGCAGTTAGCAGACGCTGCCCCGTGGCCAGTGCCGTTGAGGAGGGATCTCCTCTTGCAGGCCGGGGGCTCGATTTGGCACCCTCAACCGGAGTTGTGGTCCCTCCATGTGTGGGCGCTCAACGGTTACCCGCTGATCTCTCAGTGGGAGTGCTAAATACCATCACTCAGGCTAGAGCTCCGTCGACACGGCGGCTGTATGCCTCGAAGTGGTCGGTGGTCGGTGTTCTCCAGCTGGTTGATGTTCACCCCTCAGTTGTGAGGTGACGGAGGTTCTCTCCTTCTTACAGGAGCTGTTGGATAAGGGCAGAGCCCCCTCCACGCTCAAAGTGTATGTGGCGGCTATTGCAGCATTTTCTGAGACAGCGCTCGATCAGTCAATAGGAAGGAACGATTTGGTCATCCGCTTCCTTAGAGGAGCTAGGAGGCTGAATCCTCCCAGGCCTCGTCAGTCCCTGTATGGGACCCCGCGACGGTTTTGGAGGCCATGAAATGTTCCCCTTTCGAGCCTATCCTAACGATTAGCCTCAAGCATCTGTCGTTCAAGACAGTGTTCTTGTTGGCTCTCGCTTCAGTGAAGCGTGTGGGTGACCTGCACGCGCTCTCGGTGAGCCCATCGTGCTTGGAGTTTGGGCCTAATGACTCAAGGGTCATACTCAAACCTAGGCACGGTTATGTGCCGAAATCCCTCAACACGCCGTTTCGGGCTCAGGTTATTGCCCTGTCTGCCCTGTCGGTGTCAGGAGAGGACGGAGACTCGAGTCTTCTTTGCCCTGTTAATGCTTTAAGAGCTTATGTGTCTCGCTCCGCTGTCTTTAGACGGACTGAGCAGCTGTTTGTCTCGTTCAGTGGACGTTCCAAAGGAATGGCTGTTTCGAGACAGAGCCTATCCAGATGGATAGTTGACGCCATAGCGTTAGCTTACGCTTCCAGGGGCCTTCAGTGCCCACTGGGCGTCAGAGCACACTCCACAAGGGGCTTCGCCTCGTCGGCGTGGTCTACTGGGATCTCCTTGCAGGATATATGTATGGCGGCATGTTGGGCCTCGCCGTCTACATTTATCAGGTTTTATAACCTGGAGGTTCCCGCCTTGCAAGCAAGGTTGCTGTCGGTATAGTCAAATCAGGGCCCTGATTGGAACTCTGAGATCGCGAGCGTTATGCGCTGCCAACTGTTATATGGGCAGTATTGCGTAAGACCCCCATTACCACATTGGTCAGGCCTTGCCTCGACTGTGTGATGTCATTTTGCCGCGTCTACGGGCGCTGCTAGATATGGGACGGAGGGTCTCCCCCCCTCCTGTCCTGGGCTCTCTGTGAGTCCCTCGGGTGACTGTGCACTGTAAATCCTGGGCGTTGCTTCCAGGTTTATTGGTGTGTAATCCCTGTGTGCACGGCGCTTTACATGGGGTTCCCGTAGCGTCTTAGCTAAGACGCAGTACGAGAGAACTCTCGTAAGAGAACGTACTCGGTTACTAACGTAACCTCGGTTCTCTCTAGAAGTGGGAACGAGTACTGCGTTCTCTGCCGTGCGTACGATTCACTCTGGTTCGCTTCGGCGATGAAATAAATCAGGTGAGTCAGCCTTTTCGAGCTCCTTTTATAGGGTTGGGCCACACCCGTTTCGGCGGGAAGTGGCAAGAAGGGCGCGAAGCACCCTTATTGGTCTGATGTTGCATCAGCCTACGCTCGATAGGCTTGTGCAGTTGCCGCAGAGCAGCCAATTAGCGAGCGAGCCGTCTCGCCTATGGCTGTGTGCTGCTGCAAATGCGCTTTACAACAATTCAAAATTAAGGATAATTTTTTGCTTCAGTATTTCGTGAAAAGAGACTTTTCCCGTAGCGTCTTAGCTAAGACGCAGTACTCGTTCCCTCTTCTAGAGAGAACTGAGGTTACGTTAGTAACCGAGTACGGTCGCTGTGTACATTTCTTTTACTGTCTATGGACACGTCCGACAGAAATGGTTCTTGGTTCAGTGTACTGGTGATCCGAAAACCGATGCAACCGGTTCTTGACTCGAGAACGAAAAACACTCCAGCGTGTACCGTACGTCGTTATCTGGCTCTGCTGCACAAATTTTCCCCCGGCCTTTATTTAAGACTGGCCTTTATTTGTCCGTGTTGACCATGCCCCCGGCCACTATAATGAACAATATATATATATATATATATATATATATATATATATATATATATATATATATGATCACGGAAATCATAGTATTACATCTCTTTTCTACGCAAATGGATGAGTGAGTCGATCGCGCGGTCGACAAGGAGTGTGTTTTGTTTGCATGAGTGTTTTGCCCCCCCTCCCTGTTTAGTTTGGTCTACTCCATTGCTTATCTTGAAACACACCCCCTTTCACATCGTCTATTTTACAGAAAGAGACTGACAGATTTATCCAGTACAGCAAATTTCTCTGAGCAACAGGTCACTGTATGCGTTCACTTAAAACATAACCGACTGTGTTTACGAGAATACTTGCTGAGATAATTTTGTCTGTATGTGTTCATTCAGAAGTTACGATACGCGAAAGATTAATTAATTCTGTGTACGCACATTGTCTGAAATGCTGCTCTCAGCGCGTGTTTTGAATGAGTGCGCGCAAGCTCCAAATGCACGCAAATTGTTTAAAACGCTTGAATCGGCATGATTTAGAAACAAGTGCAAACGATCAACTACGATCTGTGTCACCCCTTCAAGCAAGTGAAAAACGCGAATCAAGTTAGGAATTTTACATCACTATTCAAGATAACCCCTGTCAGCCAGGGCGGTGATACATTCTGGAGCCCGAGTGGAAAACAAAATAGCCCCGGGACATCTAGCTCGCGATTTTACGAGCCCTGCACCTTTAATCTATCCAGTTTGTGAACCATTGGTTTCCACACTGGTTTCGTTCAACAAAATAAATAATTATTTTAAAATATTGACTCAAAAGAATCATCTGTTCACGAATCGGAGCATGAACTTGTATTACCGATCCAAAGATGATTTATTACTGAACATCTCGAATGAATAAAGACTTTGAGTCCATCTGTAAAGCACATAAAGCTATCGTTTGAGTTTATAAACTTATATTTCATGCATGATTCGTATGGATCTGTTAACTGAATGCAAAGTGTGAGTTCTAGGTTTGTGTCGTGATCGAGCATGTATAGTTCACTAGGACCTGTTTTAATGTAATAAATGTATTACAGTGTCAATGTATCAGATTACAATTCACCTTGTATACTGTTTCACTTAAGAAAACTATTCAACAATATTTAACAACATTTTAGCCCTGTAATTATTTAAGTGCAAATATTATGACAAAATGTTTATAACTTTGTTTTTTTCTTTTTTTTACATTTAGACGTGCAAAATAAGTCTGATATTTAAGATGTGATTGAACATGTATTTTAGCCATAAATACTGTAGTTTGGAAGTACATTAAGATGTTCTAATAGTTCTCTGAGTAAAGGTGAGAAACATGTAAAATAGCCTTAATATGACTAACATACTTTTTTTTTTTTTTTACTACTGTCATATGCTGTTTCATCAAGTCTTATTCTCACATTTCCTCACTACCCCAGCAGAAGCAGTGTAGTGTAAAAGTAGTGTTTTTGTGGTTTCTATGATATTCACAAAGTTGTCAAGTATAAGCTAAAAAAGAGAGAACAAATGGTGGTAAATATGCCAAGAATTATGACTGTAAATCAATTACATGTAAAAATGGCATGTATTAAAATAACACCATAAAGCCCTGTCATAGAGGACTGGTTTTAGACTTTAATTAGACAGGGTTAACAAAAGGAGAACGACCCATAGACTGCACCTATCTCTACTGTGACCCCAACTAAAGGGTGAATTCAGTGGGCTGTCGAATGGCCAATTCCTCATTTGATTAATGTGTCCATGTCCATGGGGTAATTCTGGCAAGGTTCTTGTCTGACATGTCTGGAAAGTCCAGCTGTATTCATAGCAAATAAGCACTTAATTCAAATGAGCTGATCTGAATTGCAAATAAAGCAAGTTTAAAAGGGCTAAGGTCTGTGAGCATGTGTGTCAGAGTGTACGTGTAGTTTGTGCACACGCTTTGTGTGATTGTGGTGTGTATGTACAAGCATCACTCTGTGTGTCATGCATATGTTGCAAGATGAAATGGATAGAGAGCTATACTTCACTTTGTAGCTATGAATGAAGTCTCAGGACATTTTCTAAACATTACTTGCAGCATGCTTGACATATATTGCAGTGTTGCCCTCTGACATGTTTTTTTTATTTTATTTTTTATTATTATTAATATTTTACCTGCTTCTTGTAGAGAGACACTGTGAGAAGTTATGTTGTAATCAAAATGTAAATTGCACAGCATCGTTATCTTATGATGTGTATTGCACTCCTCGGCCCTCTTCTGTCAGTCCTCCGCTGTACAGCTGAAATTGTACTGGAGTGCATTTGAAATTGCACCTTGCCAATAAAATCTAATATTTACTGATCCCCTAAAGTGTCAATGCCATCTCAGACTGCCATTAAAACACCATTATATGATTCCTGAAGCAGATAATGATTCCAAAATGAGAGCTGGCAGCTCACTGGTATGCTAATAAAAATCAATTAATAGTGAAGAATTCGGATGGATTGGGCAATAATATTTTGTGATTGTTTGGATGGACAAACATTTATGGTCTGACTGTGGCAGAGTGAACAAAATGAACAGTGCAAGCACAACAAAATACTAATGATAGAAATGATGTAGTCTTTATTCAGATCAGTGAAATGCTCTACACATGCAATTACAGATGCATGTTTTGATTTCTATGTGACAGAGGAAGATGCAACAGAATGCACAGCAGAATCAATATAAAACTCACATATCTTCAAGAGATCTGTTAAATAGCACTTCATCTGGATAGCAACAAATGTTTGATATGCAACTTAAGAAAAATCACAAACATATTAAAAAACATTTGACAGGAAAAGCTTAACTTATTGCAGATGAGCAAATGCTCTAAAAATAAATCTTCCAGATCAAAACAAGCATGTAAGCTAGTCTCTATACAGAGGGTAATGGTAACATCATCAAGCAGACACAACACTGAGGTGTTTAGTGTCACGATCATGGACTTTCTGTTCCTTTTGTGTTTCCCTATTTTGGTCATTTCCTGTTCCTCGTTCTGTTAATTGACTGATCCCTATCTGTTCTCCATTCCCCTGATTACTTTCCTTGTGTTTAAATACCCTGTCTGTTTTAGTTCCTCCTGGTCCGCGATTAAATATGTTAAGTATCCTGATGTTATGTTCTTAAGTTCTGATGGTTGAAGATTTGTGTTAGATGTACCCTTTCCTCCTGTGATAATTAAAATAATCTTTTGATTTATATCCTCCTTGTGCATTGTATGTACACTCCAGCATAAACGTGTGACAGAATTGAGGACCAAACTGTGAGTTTAGTGGTGATTTTCTTTCTTTTTTGTTCTGTTTTCTCCCGGATTGGCTATCCCGTCAGTCCGACTCCTGTGCCTGGAGCAACTAGACTGTTCTCTGGAGGACCACGCCAGGGACTTTATCGATCTGGTGTGCCTTACCAACTTCCCAGACCGTTCGCTCTGTACTTTTTATTACACCGGCCTGAGCGAGCAGTGTAAGGCACGCCTGCCAGCGAACTGTCTCAGAGAGGATTTCGCCGCCATCGTGGAGTGGGTGCTGGTGAATAACGGATCCCCGTTCACCGTCGGATCCGCTGAGGAGGATATCTCCAGCCCCACTCCCGAACCAGAGACCAGCCAGCTGTCATCCCACTGCACGGAGAAGCTGCCTGAGCCCACCACGACGGAGCCGATCGTCAACATGGAGCCTGAGCCTCTAGTAGTGTCTGACCAGGTGTGTGAGCCGGCAACACCGTGCGTCGTGGGATTGCTGGTGAGCATCAAGGGCATAGAGGAGAGTCCTGCCCACACTTCTGCAACTGAGGGTGAGCTGAAACTGGTTTCTGAAAATTATGTAGAGGAATTAATGGACATTTTTCAAATTGACCTTATAGACTGGTTCATTGAGGTATTACTCAAGTCCCCATTGTCTCCGCTGGTAACGCCCAGCCCAAGTCCTGTGTTCCCTCCCAGCCTCCCTCTCCCGCCTCCTCCTAGACCAGCCAGCTCCTCTGCTCCATTTCCGCTGGTTCAGAACCCCCCCACCACCCCCCAGCACTGTGGAGAATCAACGACTGGCAGACGATCTGAACGAGTTTTACTGCAGGTTTGAAAGAACACCCATCACCTGCCCTGAACACCTCTCCACACAACCATTCACACCAATAACAACTCCTGCAACCAACCCTGAATGCCTCTCCAAACAACCGTTCACACCATTAACAGCTCCTGCAACCCATCCTGAACACCTCTCCAATCAAGCACTCTCACCATTCACACCTCCTGCATCCCCCCTCTCCCCCACACCTGCAATACAGATCAGCGAGGATGCGGTGCGCCAGGTCTTCCGGAAGCAGAAAAGGAAAAAAGCACCAGGCCCAGATTGCGTTACACCAGCCTGTCTGAAATCCTGTGCTGACCAGCTGGCCCCCATCTTAACAAAGATCTTCAACAGATCGCTGGAGCTGTGCGAAGTCCCTTCATGCTTAAAACGCTCCACCATCATCCCCATCCCCAAGAAACCCAAAATTACAGGACTAAATGACTACAGGCCTGTGGCTTTAACATCCGTAGTCATGAAGTCATTTGAAAAACTGGTGCTGGCTCACCTGAAGGACATCACTGGACCCTTGCTGGATCCTCTTCAGTTTGCCTACAGAGCAAACAGGTCTGTGGACGATGCAGTAAACATTGGACTGCATTATGTTCTGCAACACCTAGACAGACCGGGGACCTATGTGAGGATCCTGTTTGTGGACTTCAGCTCGGCTTTTAACACGATCATGCCAAACCTCCTCATGCCCAAACTAACTCAGCTCTCCGTGCCCACCTCCGTCTGTCAGTGGATCAACAGCTTCCTGACAGACAGGCAGCAGCTAGTGAGGCTGGGAAAATACACATCCAGCACCCGTACAATCAGCACCGGAGCTCCCCAGGGCTGCGTTCTCTCCCCACTGCTCTTCTCCCTGTACACTAACGATTGCACATCTAAGGACCCCTCTGTCAAGCTCCTGAAGTTTGCAGATGACACCACACTCATCGGCCTCATTCAGGACGGTGACGAGTCTGCTTACAGACAGGAGGTTAAAGAGCTGGCTGTCTGGTGCACTCTCAACAACCTGGAGCTTAACACGCTCAAAACAGTGGAGATGATCGTGGACTTCAGGAGAAACCCCCCTGCACTCCCCGCACTCACCATCATGAAAAGCACTGTGACTGCAGTGGAGTCATTCAGGTTCCTGGGCACCACTATCTCTCAGGACCTGAAGTGGGACATTCACATTGACTCCATTGTGAAAAAGGCCCAGCAGAGGTTGTACTTCCTTCGCCAGCTGAGGAAGTTTAACCTGCCACAGGATCTGCTGAAACAGTTCTACTCCACCATCATCGAATCCATCCTCTGCACTTCAGTAACTGTCTGGTTCAGCTCAGCTTCTAAATCTGACCTCAGAAGACTACAGAGGGTAGTCCGGACTGCTGAGCGAATCATCGGTTCAACTCTCCCATCTATTCAAGAACTGTACTTATCCAGAGTGAGCAAAAGGGCTGTTAAAATCACTCTGGACTCCTCACATCCAGCACACTCCCTCTTTGAACTGTTGCCATCTGGTCGACGCTACAGAGCACTGAGCACCAGAACGACCAGACACAGGAACAGTTTCTTCCCTCAGGCAATCCATCTTATGAACAGCTGATACACACTGAACACACTGAACACACTACACTTTATATTTATATACACATACACTTAATTTATCTAACACACATACTTAGTATACACTTACATTTTGCACATAATATACATGTACATACATAACTGCATTTTTGTAATATACCTGCCTACAATTGTCAATTTGTATATTGTCATTCCTTATCTACTTATTTGTATTTTTATATTCTTTTATTATGTGTTTTATGTTCTGTCGCTGTCATTCTGTTGTACTGCGGAGCTTCTGTCACGAAAACAAATTCCTCGTATGTGTAAACATACCTGGCAATAAAGCTCATTCTGATTCTGATTCTGATTCTGATTCAGTCCATCCCTGAATCTCCTATTTCTTCGCTGGTTCCGTCCAGCCCTGATCCTCCTGTGTTCCCTCCCTGCCTCCCTCTCTCGCCTCCTCCTAGACCATCCAGTTCCTCAACCTCATCTCCGCTGGTGCCAGTCAGTCCCGCAGCTCACCCTAAGTCAGCGCCATCTAGGCGTGATGATTTGCCGCGGGAATTCCAGTCTCCAGCTGCGCCATGGTGTGAAGATTCCCTGTCTCTGCCTCCAGGGGCTCCGCCTTGGCTCTTAGCTCCCTCGTCTCCACCGTGGCCCGGCATCCCACCAGCTCCACAGGGATCCCTCATCCCTCTGGTTCCACCTTCGTCAGTCGTCGACCATCCGCCACCTCTGGACTCCATCCTTGGTCACTCCGGCTCTGCAGTGGTCTTCCAGGGCCCACCTTCGCCGTGGTCACCTGAGCCTTCTGCTCCACCTTGACCCTTTGGATCCTCTGCTTCGCCCTGGCTCTCCGTCTGCTTGGCTCCAACCTGGGCCCCTCATCCACCGGTGCAGTCTCCGTCAGTCGACCCCCTGGTGTTGACGGCTCCTCTTCCACCATGGCTCCTCCCGCCATCGACTCCACCATGGGTCAGCATCCTGGCTGGTCTCTGGATGACCATCTGTCTTCTCTTGCTTTGGGCTCCTCCCTCCATCCACTCCACCCTGGTTCCACACTTCTCCATTGCCTGCCCCATGCCCACCTCCAGAACCCCCACCCTCCCTCCACTGGAATATCTCTTTCGGTGCGAGGACGCACTGTTCCGGGAGGGGGCGAACTGTCATAATTATGGACTTTCTGTTCCTTTTGTGTCCCCCCTATTTTGATCATGCCCCGTTCCTCGTTCTGTTAATTGATTGATCCCCACCTGTTCTCCACTCCCCTGATTACTTTCCTTGTGTTTAAATACCCTGTCTGTTTAGTTCCTCCTGGTCCGCGATTAAATTGTTTGTGTTCTGATGGTTGAAGATTTGTTTTGGATGTACCCTTTTCTCCAGTGATAATTAAAATACTCTTTTGATTTAGATCCTCTTTGTACGTTGTATGTACTCTCCAGCAAAGACGTGTTACATTTAGTTCCTGAATTTATCAATGTTGTTGAATGAATTGGTTAAGCAAAATATTCAATTAGTTTGTGATGCTGTAGACACTTGCAGATCTACTGCGGGATGTTTTAGGTCCAGGGGAAAAAAAGTAAATGGCTTGACCCGTAGAAGTAAATGAAAGGTGACTTATATTTAAAGTGTGCCATATAAAAATATCCAGTGGTGAGAGTACATTACACAAGTGCTAAATCCAAACACACACGCACACAAAAAAATAAAAACCCAACAAAGTACCAAAATAAAAGAACAAAATAAACAATATGCACAAACGAGTATCCACAGTATACAATACGTTTAGTTTCGCTCATGGCACCGCAGTAGCACGCTCGCTTACTTAGTAAAGAAGCAACTCGTTCTGAGCCTGGCCTCCATTCTTATAGGCCAGGCGGAAGTCTGACTACTCCCAACACATACACAAGACAAGACGAACTAAAAATAAAACTTTAAACTAACAACAGCACGTCTGTGTGATTGATCCGGGGTATGTATACTGTAAAGGGGATGAAGAGAGTGTGAAATGTCCGTGTGCCATTCCGATTACGTGTGCACCCGCTCTCCGATGGCTAAACAGCTGGGGTAGGAATGAGGTATGTATATGTATTTAAATGTGTGTGCCAGTACTGCCGTTCCCAATGGTGAAGATCAACTCTTCACATAGTTATTCAAAAAGACAGATGGTAACATTGTGAATGTATATATGTTTTGGTTAATTCATTCACAATTGACTAAATGAATCAAAGCTAGCTCAAAATAACAGTTACTCATTTCATTACTAAATGAATCATTGTTTGTGAATGGGTCTTTAAAATAATTATTCACATTTAAAAACAGTCATTTCTTTTGTTCCTAAATGAATTAACGTCAAAAAAGATCTCTTGTTGCCACCTACTAGCATAATAATGTAATCCGGAAAAGGTTTCGCCAAAAAATAGCCACGTATATGCAGTAACAGCTACATTAGCAAGTTTTCCGTTTAATCCCCCCAGTATATCAGGTGATGGATCATCATCATGTAGCACATATCTGAGCATGTTATAATTTATCAATAAATGTATCTGCACATTTATAAGAGGAGCATTTTACTCCCTTTCTCTCTATCACGCAACCAATGTGTGATTAAACAATGTTTTAATGTAACGCTATAACAATGCTGACTACATGATTAATGCCATAGCAAGCAGCTACAGAGCAACCACATAAACTACACACTGTAATCATCCCCCTCGTCAGCCTTCCATCAAGTGATTTCAAAAGTGATAAATAAAAATAGGCAGTTTAGCCATGGATTGCCTGCTAATCGTTTTGGCATTTTTGCTCCAATGTGCCGTGCATTTCTTCCAGAGTAGGATTTGCATTTGCATGGTAATGAAGGTTAAGGGCAGAAGCCACTAATTACAATCCAGCAAAGTTCTGCCTAATGGTCCACTAAAGACACAGCATAGTTCCCATAATTCCATTATGCAAATAGCACCAAGGGTTGGAAGCCCACAACCTGGGCAGACCTTAAAGGGACCCCATGTCTGGCATCTGCCAAATGAATACAAACTCTCCAAGCTGAATTACTGTGGCACAGCAGGGATGCTGGGAATTCACTTTAATTCATAATACTGAGTAAACATTAAAGCTTTATGCTTAAAATAAAAGAGAATAAAGCATCTCTTAGATTTCCTGAATGTCAGTAATTGCACTATTTGCAACTGATAGTGCACTATACTCCTTAGCTGACTCCTTAGTATGTATTTGTTAAAAAATCGGACAATAACAAGAGTAAAAAAAAAAAAAAAACCTTATGATAGACAATTTAAGGTTTGATACATACCCACACATATCCAGAAAAACAACACACATTTCACAGCTCCGGAAAGCTACTATGAAAGCCAAATAAAATAATTAAGAACTCCCCCCCCCCCCCCACCCCTCTCAAACACTGAGGAACATATGGCTCAAGTTCTAAAGTAGCTTCAGAGACATAATGTAGGGTGTCATTGCCAGGGACTAGTGGATGCTATGGCATGACAGTCACTAAGCTAAGTCCATAACCCCGCGCATCTGCCTCCAAGAGAGAAATCTTTCATCTGAACAAGTCCATATGGCCAATTATGAGAGACATCCAAGGAGAATATTTGGCTTTATTATTTTTGTTACCTTTTAACTGCCAAGGGAAGAGGTCTGCATAAAGTATGTTTAGAGACGAAAAGTCAAGACAGTTTAAGGGTATTTTAAAGCTTAGGCAAAAAAAAAAAAAAACGAATTCTAACCTTGTGAATAGGAAAAGCAGGGCTTTCTGGCCATACACCTGTAAGAAAAAAATTTAGTAAATAAATAAATAACATATTAATGTTAGTACAGTCAAATTCGATCACTTCAAGGCTTTAGACAGCAGCCTGTTATATTCATTATTTAACCTTGCTAGCAAAGCAGGGTGAACAGAGGACTCAACCCTGAAGCTAATGTTCTCTCATTCTTTCCCCCCCCTAAAAAAACCTAAGCATCTGACCTAGCACTGCTACTATCGGTTGTGTTTTCATGCTTGTTTTTCAATGTTTTACAGTCTAACGCCAGACCGTTTATTCATTCATAACAAGGATATGACTGTGCAGTTGAGCACACATACAATTTTGCAATAGCAGTGGGTGATTGAAAATGATGTAATACTTCCTGAGGACTTGCAAATCCTCTCTGGCAAAAAATGCAATACACTGTATTGAAGAAAAAGTCGAGTGCATTATAGTTATAATAATTTAGATGAGCCTCTTGCATGTTACCTTGTGTTTAGATGTCATACGTTGTACGTTTTTACTGAATACTGAAGTGCAAAGTTCTTCATGGTTCAAATGTACAAAGTATTTACTTTGTATAAAGTAAATAATAAAAGAGAGAAAAACCGCCTGAGACCAAGTGCTTATTCCCTGTCTTTTGACCAGCCAACAATTGCTGGCCTTTAGAGACAGCTACTTTCACATCCTTGTAGGTGATAATAAATGAAGTATTCTCATAAAACTTTATAGCGACATTTTTCTCGGCCAGGCATCTAGAGCAATGTCCTTTTGTCAGAGGAATCACAAAATGTGTATGGACTGGAGAAAATAGTCTATACAAATGGTGATGGAATTAATTAGCAATAAAATAATGGTGATCAAAAATCATTGGCAAATCACAGCTAGTCTCTCCAGGTTAAATAGTCGCACAATTAAAACTCAATAAAAACACAATAAAGCTCTTCAGAGTGAAAAAAGTGTGTCCACTGCAATCACGCAAATGATAAATCCAGCGAGTGACATACGTAACACTAGGTGAGTATTGCATTACTGCAATCACGCAAATGATAAATCCAGCGAGTGACATACGTAACACTAGGTGAGTATTGCATTGAATTAATGTTGCAACCATCTTGCAAAAGCGAAACCGTATTTGGGCACAAACAGCTCCCTTTTGAGTAGCTTTATCCTTGCAATTTAAAAGCAAAATGTACAATCTCCCAGGAATTCCCTTGGAAACAAATCGACAATAACAACGGTTTTATCCAAAGTGATCTTGAACAAACCTCATGGAGTATGCATTTTCACATTGTTCAAGGGCAATGTGTTTTAAACTATAAAGGCTCTGGTGTCACTGTAAACGACTGGATGGCACTGTCACATTAAAGGCGGCAAATGAAAAAGCAGGAGAAAGAAGGAAATGGCTCACCTCCCTCCCCTCTCGTCTGTAGTCTAACCACACATACACTAGGTCTCAACTTGTTAAACCTGATGTGTGATGCTGGGTGAATAGCAATGTGCTTACACTCAGATGCTGTTGCTTGGTTCAATTCAGTGGAGTCATTCTCTATTAGAGAGGGATGAAGAGGATTCGTCCTCTATGACATTGACTCAGCTGGCATTATCACGGCCAACAGTCCATGCTAACTGTTCTCTCTTAGCCTGTTTCCCTCACTTCTTGTGCGCAGGTTATTCTTTCAGTGTTTTGGATCTACAGTACATGACTTCCATTCGGTGGTGTTTGTGCTCAACAAGTTTTATTGCTGTGTGTGGTGTAAATTATCCGGTACTATATCTATTTGAGATTATTTTACATGCAGTTGGACTCACAATTTGGAGAGCGTGCTGATACCGAGATGCTGGGAAAATACGTTGATTGATCGCAATGGAGTGATGTAAATGACATCAGCATGTGTGTTCAATAGCATAAAAATGAGGTTATGATTGATTCTTCAGATGAGATCTGCCTAGGGTCCATTAAGCCACAGATCTGATTAGCGCATCTGTAAAATGGCCTATCAACAGAAAGTAAAAGCACTTACATTCAGCATTTTTTTATTTTTTTTAACAACACTTTAAACCTATTCATAAAACATTATTTAACACTGTTAATATATGTTCTTAGAAGATTGATTCCTTACAGCAAGGGAACAGGCAATATATGTAAGAATAACGTTTGAGAGCTCTCTTTGAGAGATTCTATAGCACATTTTCTAAAAGCTAATAAATGTATGCAGTAAATCAAATAATATAAGGTATTACTTTCAATAGAGGAAAGCAAGCTACACAACCAGCAGTAATTCAGCAGCTCTTTCATTTATGCAGTTGGAAATGAATCAGTGAAGAGTCGGTTATCGCGTGATAAATTTAGCTGTAAAGAGATTAAGAGCTCTAGGCAGAGACGAAAGGCTGGATTAAATCTGCGTTAAACAACCTCTTGTGCGACTTCAGCGCTAATACAAATTCGGTGTTTTCCACCTTTTGTGCGCCTTCTGCTTTCAGGCCTCGGAAGAAGATAACTACTCTCACTGAGCAAAATTCTACTCAACGGTTAAGGCCTTCTTTTGTCAGAGCTCTTTGCGTAGCGTTTTCCCGCTTTGTGCCAGCGGTACCGACAAATCTTCTGACACCAGGTGCTGCTGAAGCTGAAAAAAAGATCTCTAACAGGCCGCTAACAGGACCTTCCTCTCGAGATTAAATGGACTTTTAATAATGGCCTCCATGCGGCAGAGTCCAGAAGCAGGAAACTTGTTAAATTTGAGCTGGGTCACATCTCCTGGTGTCCTTTGTAATGCCTTAACCCTTCAAAATTGGGTTGTAATCTAGGCTCATCCGAAGCGCTTTCATACAGCTGTAGAAGAGCTGTAGGGTAGCAACTTTTCCACCCCCAACACTTTAAACTCCTCCCCCCAAAAGGACGGCTTAATGGTGTCAGCTTGAGGGAAGAGGTCTCGACTCTTGTAACAGAGCAAAATCTTAGTCCCATCATCCTCGCTGTGTGCTGTAATTGCAGGAATGGTGTCAGCACTCAGCAAGGGAAAAGAAAAGGGAGGGAGACTGAGAGGGGAGGGACGAGGGCAGGGGTTGTAAAGAAAGAGAGTGAAACGAGAGGCTCAGCTTCAATCCACTTGACCGAGCAGGTCAACGGAAATAAATGACTTTACCCTGACCAAGGCTGGAGCTCTCTCATCTGCTGTGACACTGCTGCCATATCCCTCCGTCAAGGACAGGAGGGCTCACTTGACTGCAGTCAGACAGAGATAAAACAGTGAAGCTCTCAAATCACTGATTAAGTCTCCCTCTCTCTGCCCAACATCCTCATCAGTCAGGAGTCTTTGAGATGGCATTTTTAAGAATATTTGTATAATTAACATTGGGCTAATGGAACACATGTGGTGCCTGCTGCATTATAAGGCATTAAATGTGTTTTTGTGTGCGTGCGTGTGTGTGTGTTTGTGTGTGTGTTGTTTGACGATGGATTCTGAAATGGCTGCCGCATGCTGTGCTTTGCTCTGGAACTAAAAGGGAAGTTTTGGATGAATTTGAGAAAAGTTTATGTAACTTTCATTTCCAACTGATCTTCTGTATTCTTCGCCAACCAATGACAACTCCTTCCTAATCATAGAAGGTGAAATAATGTACAGGTTGATAAACAAATCCTTCTGCACATCTGGAGATGTAAGTGGTGTGAAATGTGTGAATACTGAGCAGATTTTTATCTCGTGTGCACCTTGTTTACACCACACTAGAGGGAGTCTCTCCAGTTCCCACCTGAAAAGACCCTGGCAAGGGCAGCCGTGCCAAGTGGCACAACAGATGGCCCTGTGCTCACCATCATTTCCTTTCGCACAATGCTTCGGGAGCACAGAGAACCCGCTGGGAGAGGAATCAGCAGCCTTCCTCTATCTGACCAGCTGAACTCAGAAGCCACTTCGTAAATACTCATTATTTTATCAAAGTCTCCTTGTCGCTTCACGCGAGTTGAAGGACAAAGGCTATTGTGTAGCTGCTGCAGATACGCATTGCATTTCCTGACTCGTTATCCATCCTGCAGTCCTGCTGCCAGGAAAGCTGATGCTGCCTCCATTTGGAGTGTTTTGCCCTCAATGCTCTGGCTGCCACATGTATGGGCTGTTTCCTGGATTGCCTGTGTACCGGCTGGAACAGCTTTTTAGTTGCACACCTAATCTCCATTGTTTTTCCCTCAAGCAACCAGAGCTTGACTCATTTTCATACATTCTGTTACAGTTTCTTGAAATGTTTTTATGCCGCTAGCATTTAGGTAGTTAAAGGGACAGTTCACCAACAAATTAAAAAAAATGTCATTATCTATTCATGCTCATGTAATTCTAAATCTGTATGAATTTATTTATTTATTTTTTATTTATTTTTTTTCATACAATGACAGTCAATTGGGTTCAGTGTTGTTTGGATCTCAAAATACATTCCACAGGCAGAAACGATTGAAGAAGAAAAGAAGATGAAGACAAAAACAACTTAATTAATAAATTTCAACTATGCTCAGTAGGAAATGAATTTAAAATTACTTATTTATTATTATTATTATTATTATTATTATTATTTTTATTTTATTTATTTTTTTACCAGGGAATGTTGAACAAATGATCACATGGTTTTTAACAAAAATAAATAAAAAAAAAAACTTTAAGAACCTTTGTATAAACTTAAGTTTAGATTTATTTCCTCAAAGGCAGTACTGGGATAATCTGCCTTCTTCAATCACACGTAATGCATTAATTGTTGTTTTGTGTCCCGTGTCTTTGAAACCATCTTTTCCACTATATCTCATTGGATGCACCACAGGTCTGTGCCAAGTGGTCAGACTTTTCCCAGATGGCGGTCATCTGCTTGCAATATTCTCATTCATCTGTTGTGCTGCATCCTGTGAATCTTTTGAAGCTAAGAGTAACCAAGCGAAGGGTGGCAGTGGATATGCATATGCTGTTTCATGTCTCATGATTTATGTATAGCTGAAACTAGCAGGACATTTATATTAAAATATCTCATTGGTTTATACTGAATGTAGGCTAGTCAAGTATGTTGAATCGGGGGTGTCAATCAGTTACACATTTTATCTGAATTATTAAGATGATATGTTGCTAAGTGGATAATATATTGATATGAAATGAGCAAAGACTCCAAACAAATATATATATTATCAGAAACCAAACCTTTTATGGGCAGTGGTAAAAAAACAAACAAACAACAACAAAAAAAAAAAAAAACGCAAATAAATAAATAAATTATGTACACTTATCTATTAATCACACGACATATTGGGTAACCAATAGCATTTGCTATAATACAAAATTATGCATTCAGTCAAGTTTAGTAATTATTAGTCGGTTAAGAATCCATCTGCATCTGTACATTGACTAGATGTATATTTTCTGGGATAGTTCTATGAATGCTATTTTTTAAGAAGCCATGTCAAGGTGGCACAGCATGTCTTAGCGCTCCACTGCTGTGTTTTCTAAATGTTTTTCTATGTAAACATAGAACTAGACAGACATTTTTGACCTCACTGCTTTTCAAGTGCCTCACACATGCTTGCTGCAATTGTTGCGCAGCATATCGATGTTAAAAACAGCAGACCAATCAGAAAAAAGCAAAACGGGGCAAACATCACAAGCATACAGATCATTTGTCAGCAACTTTGCTATTACCAGGATAATTATTTGATCTGCTTGGCTAATTATTTATTTGTATGTATGTGTAACGGAGGCCAGCGAGTAGTGCTGTGCAAGTAGCGAGTGAGCGAGTGCGAGGAGCGTCAGGGAGGACCCGGGAGAGAGGGGTTACATATGTATGTATAATGGATGTATTAATCATTCATTCATTCATTCAGATCGCATCTCTTTAAAGTGGTTTAGCATGTCTCGAGCCCTTCCTTCCTTTGCCATCTGTGCTGTTTCCTTTTTTTATTTTCTTTTTACTACATATTTCTGTGTGTTGTTCCATCCCATTCTACTGTGTTCTGTCCAGCTGCGTTTAAACACAAGATCATGTCTTGTATAGATATGACCTTTCTCATTCTGTGCTGCCTGCTTTTAGTAAGTTAGATGAGGTGCAAAAAAAAAACAGGAGCTTGGAATGCTTAAATTGCTCTGATGGTATGAAATGTCCTCACCACAGAACGTAAATGCAGACCGAGGGAGAAGTACATTTTATTTTGTTATATTTTTTTTGTAATGGACTCTACATACAATCACGTCCATATTTTACCTCAATTCCCACCACAACTTCTGCTGTGTATGGAAATTGTAAGCACACAATTCAGTCTCGACGGAGTGTCACACAATAGGATAAAGCAATAGTGTCATGATCCACTTTATTGAAAAGATATTTAAAGCTTCTGGAACTAATAATTACAGTTTTTTGTTTAACATACTGAAATGTTATGTTTAGCCTATTATATAATAATAATGACAATAATATATTATGTACTATATTATAATATAATTGGTTGTGATCGACACAGTAAAGTGAAATGAAGTGTTTTTTTTTTCCTCAGCCGACAGTCTGGTGTGGTATATTTGAGGCAGCATGATGTTCTGTGCATTCATTTCCCTTCAATTAAGCTTTTCTATATAAATCTAAGATCTGTCCTGTGGAGAATTATAAATCTAAGAAGGCTCTTCAAGCATCCTCTCTCGCCTGAAACGAATGTGTTTAGGCAGCACTCTCAGTCGCACTGTGAAATGATGTGGGCTGATTGAGTCAATTACTGTTTTACTGTTGATATATTTATATATTTGTTATATATAACATTATATTTCTATATGTCAAAAGAGGGCAAGTGTGAGAAAGGATACAGAGTGGGAAGACAGAGCTTCACCAGATTTCACAAAAACCCGGTCAGAAACTTTCTGTCACGGTTGAGAGGGAAAAAATGGAGAGAGAGAGCAAGAGAGAGACAGAGAGGGTGCAAGAAGAAAGAAATTCACCCGTTCTTTGCTTTGTGTATAAAAGCCTCAGAGCTCACTGCCCTCCACTGTTTAGATTTAGGATTTCTGCACAGCCCCAGTAAAGCGATTTAGGGCTCTTTTCCCACTGTCGACAAACCCATGTTTCTAGGTCAACCCCTCCCTCTTCCAAAATGTTTTATGAGCCTGCATTAAATGTACATGTCCTTGTCTTATTTCATCTGGGAACAGAGAGAATGCAGCCACAGCAGTGCTGATAGTTCCTCTGTCTGTCTGTAGAGGGCACATAAAGATGGAGAATGAGCCTATAAGACAAAAAAAAAAGGCTTTAAATGCGTTTGGTAACTTCTCATAAGTTTGATGAAGAGCAGAATAGCTGTGGTTCTAACACCAGATAATCTCAGAATGTATCTGAGTATCAAATGTGTATGGCCACATTCTCACATAAAGGTAATATATGTATTCTGTCCATCATCAGAAGCTTCCATCTTCTATTAATTATGTAATTTGTTCAAAATGTTAGGGGAAAATTGATATCGACAATCTCTAATGCAATAATGCTTATACTAGAAAAAGCAATGTTACTCACTCTAATCATACTCTAACATAATTTTCCACGTAAACTCATACATATTAATAAGACTTTCAAAACCCTCTCAGCTATATAGCATATAGTCTTTGCATAGCTTTGAATGTAGGCTCTTCCAGAACCCATTCAACAGCATACAGAGCATGATTCACTGATAATATTTACTTTCAGATGGTTCACTCCCTCAAGCCTTGTTTGTTCCCTCAAGTGCCAGGGATGCTGCATTGTGTGCCTCCTCATGAAAGGAACACATAGTTTTTTTTGTCCACCCCCCACGCCCACCCCCACTCTCTCTCTCTCTCCCTCCAAATATCTGGCAGGCACAAACCCAATGCAGTTCTGCACCCATCAATATTAAAGAAAAAGAAATCGGAATTAAATGAGTATAACCCCATCGCTTTATTAATGATGGCAGACTTGGAGTCTCTTATTTCTCTGAGACCTAAGTGTAAATTTGACATGCAGAGTCCCTCATTTTTTTTCTTTGTCAAAGTTACACTTAAATGTTTGAATGTCATTAAATTAGGTAAAATAATAAATAATAAATGATGATGATTCTAATGATTAACCTGAACTTAATCATAGACTATTTCTATTACTTTTAACCTATTTTATTACTGACAAGGATTTATAGTGGATGTACTGCATGAAATCAGTCTCAAGTTTACACAGATGTCGTATTTGTTCCAAAAATGTAAACTAAAAGAAGGTGACAAAATACATTCCGTCCTGATTTTAAATACAGTATAGTTATTTTTATATATTTTTAAACCTAACAAATAGGTTAGGTTTAGTAAATGTCACTTGGTTTGATACATTTCTATAATGCACAACCATTACTAAATGTGTGTGCCAACAGTTTTGGGAGACACTACGCATTATTTAATTATGTTTTTACTTTAACTATTTTCTCTTCCAGTTTTGTTTATCATGATTATCTGTTGCCTAAAATGATTTAAATGAATGTAACCATGCTATGCGTATCAGGAGCTGGCTGTCAAAGCAGACACTAGTAATTGGGTTTGTGCTAGAAGGCAACAGTAACATGAATATAGTGATGCATGGGCCAGGTGAGACTGACCTTTATAGGGGATGCTCTGCTGGACTGTCTGTCACTAGTGACTTCAATGCCCCCCAGTTTTAGGGGAGTAATCTGATTTCTTTCCTGCCTGTTCAAAGAGCATTTTGCATTAAGGGCACCTTAGCATGAGATCACAGGTCTCACGTCTAATCAGACCATAAGCGACAGTGCACAGGAAGATAAGGCCAGGTGAGTGCTACCTTTGGCTGTTACAGCAAAACATTCCCAGCAAGAGGACAGCAGGTAGCCGACTAAGCGGTTTTGGAAGCAAAATACAGAGCCAAAATAACAAACACAAAGACAGAGAGGCTGGAGTGACTGCATATGCCTGGAAATACTATTACTGCAGCTATATTTTGCCAATGGCACAAATATAAAATATATTGTTGGTATATTATAATAGTGTGTATATATATTATATTATATTAATATTTTTTATAAGAAGGAGAGGAGGGGCAGGCGGAAGAGGATAAATAGATAAAGAATATTACACACACACACACACACACACTACTGTTCAAAAGTTTGTAAGATACAGTTACAGTATCACAGTTTCCACAAAAATATTACGCAGCACAACTGTTTGATGATAACACATATAGCAAAATACAACAACAACAATCATTATTATTATTATCATCATCAACATTATTATTGAGCACCATTTCTGAAAAATCATGTGAGACTGAAGACTAAAGTTTTGTCAGTACAGAAATGAATTACATGTATTCCATATTAAGCTATTAAACATTCTAATAGTGTAATAACATTTTACAATATTACTGTTTTAGACTATCAAATAAATACTCTTGTAAAGCGTGCTTACAAGAATGAACATTCAAAAGTCTATTCAGACGACAAACTTACAAAGAGTAACTTAAATCTACAAATATGTAAACATTGATACGGTAACAGACACATTATGCAATATTCTGAATCCACTGCACCTTGTATAAACATACAATTTCTTATGCCAGAAGACAAACTTCATGCCCCCTTCACAAAGGTATGGAACAGCGTCACCTTAAAGCTAAAATAACTGATGAATCACTGAATAATTCAGAACATATTAGAATGTGCACAGCATCTCAGTTCTCCCAGGACCGAGTTCCTAATTATGAAACTAAACTCGATCAAGACATAAATCCAGCCCACTGTGCCTCTGGTGTGCCGTGGATCTTCAAGTCAGCCTTACTACCTCAATCCTCCACACAGGAGCAGTAAAACTTTCCAGAGGAGCCCAGAGGGTACTGTTAGCTAGCGTTCCTTAGACCCACTACCCAGCCTATACTCCATCTCCATCAACCCTGTGTGGACTACTTTAATAGCACCCTTTAATGGGCCTTCCACATGCTTTACAACAGGACTTTATGATGGATGTTAGGGGAGGCATAATTGGGAATAATGAGTCTGTTGTTGGGTAGTATCACCCCCCCCAGCCATCACAACACAATGTGCCAGAGTCACCAAACAGCTCTGTGTGTTTAGAGAGGCACAGTAAACCTGAGTGCAAATAATTAATGCCAAGAGATCCCTGCTCTGGCTTTATGCTAACCTTGTGAATACCCATCATTGGCTTCTCAGTGATTTTGATACAGCGCTGCTTCAATAATAATTTGTTTCCTCCAAGGTCAATTATAAGCTCATTGTGTAATCATGACATATAAATCACCAAATTTACTTCTAATATAGATGCTTAAACTGTGTACTGGCATAGATCATTCAATAATAAGATGATTTTGATGTCCCATTGCGTTGATGATTCCCTTCACTCAGTCTTAATGAGAAACCTGAGACTGCTCCAAGGGTTTTATGAGGTCAAATCCATTCATGTTTCTAGCAGCACTCACTCGCTCCCTCCTTTCAACCCCATCCCCATCTTTTCCTCATCGTTCTGCACTCCGAAGCAATCAGACACATGATACTGCACCTACAGCATATTATTCCTCCCTTTCTGACCTTTAATGAAACATGCATGTGCGCCGTTAAATCATTTACAACAGCCATTTTTCATTCCGATGTATATTTGCGTGTAATGTCTGTTTGAAGAGTGTGTATAAGGATATTCCAGAGACTTGCTTGTGGCATATTTGCTTTATAAGGATTTAGAGGAGATTAGCGCCGTATTCAGTTTGACACAAATAAAAATGTATTGTCTTTATCTTAGAATAGTTGACCCTTGAACACTTACATGGACGAATAAAGAGAGTTCTGAGTCATTAAATACAAAAATAAAATAAATAATAATAATATAATAATAATAACAATAATGTTTTAGTAATGTTCTTTTGTTCACCTGTCATGTAGGGTGAATTCAAGTTAACTGGGACATTACCCAGTCATCTTAATGGAAGGTATCCAACATTATCTAAATTCACCCATATACTAACTAACTGACTTAATTAACTAATTGATTCATTCATTAATTCATTACTTCATTCATTCATTCATTCATTCATTCAGTATATTATAACTTTAAGACACATTTGTGAGACATTTTCTTTTGCTGGTAATTTTGCAGATTATTTTGATATGATATTTGCTGAAATGTCTAGAAGATCTCACACAACATGTTTTAATCTTTCTGTTCACAATTAATGAATAAATGAATTTAGACTAGATTTAAAAACAAGATATTTAATTTACAGTCATGGACTTTGTAATATGTATTATATAGATGCCAAAGTCAAAGACAAAAATACCATAGTGAGTCAACATTTTGAAAGTTCATTTAAGAGAAAAACATATAAAGGAAACACTAATTATTATTTATTAAAATAAATTAAAAAATAAAATAAAAAACAGGTATCACCCCAGTGACAACATTTGTACTTTTTTATTTTTATTTTTTCCTGACTGTGTATATTCAGGTTAGAATTCTAAATCATGTGTAATTTTCAATAACATGTTCTGCAGTTTTATTTTGAATGTTTTATCACGTCACAGTGCATCCCTCACAGCCTTGTTTATATCTGGGCCAAATTAAATATGGCATCTACTGACTAAGGTACTTATTATACTACTAGCTAGACAAGTGCACCAATGCAGACAGACACATAAATGTACCAGTACAACATATAATTGCATGATCAAGATTCCAGCCTGTACTTGAGGTGCACTTCTGCCCCACCTTTGCAAAAGCTTTTTACTCAGCTTCACACACACTTATGCAAGCATGGACCCACACACACACAAACCTACAGAGAATTGCACAGGGGACTGTGATGGAGTAGAGTGGCAAGGTAGAGAGACAGCGTGAGCAGCTCAAGGAGTTCATGTGTGACACATCCCCCTCAGAGCTGGTGGAGGGGCAGCCACATGAAACCTATTAGCACGGGCGTCTGTTAGAGTGTCATTCTATGGCACGGTCACCTCGCGCAAAACCCTTTCCTCCTTCTGCACTTCTGTCACCACAGCTCTGAGCCGGCTCTGTCTCGTTCCCTACAATTAGCTTAAGAAAACCTCACAGACTCCACCAAGATTAGGCAACACACTATTCTTTTTTTGACCCCATTATAAACATTGTACACACTGGAGATTAATGCGTAGCTGTCAAGCTCATTAAAGACACAGATTTCTTATTCCGTTGCTATATACAATTTGACAGTGCATTCCTTACATCTACCTTGGAACCCCTACAGTATACAGTATGGGAAATAAATAAGGATGTAACGATTAACTGCGAGTCAGTTGAAAATTTATTAAAATATGTGACAATTGAAATCAGTTGAGATGCTTAACAAATCGTGATTTAATTAGGGGTAGGACTTTATATGAAATGTAAACACCATCCTTGTTTACATTTAAAAATAAATAAATAAATTCTCATGAGCAATGTCTGCTATATGTGTTTTGATATTTTGCACATTTACTCAACATTCTTATGACCTGCCATGATTGTTCACAGTAACTTTGTTCTTTTCAAATATTGCTAGTAAATGTTGGCATTGTGCTCTTCTGGTAATCCACTTTAATTTAGTTTTCAGTGGAAATTAGTATGACATGTTTCGGGGGCCTATTCCTGGAAAATAGGGACACATGGTCTACCAATACTGTTGGATTTAATTATTGTGGGGTCAGTTTATTCATTTATCAATTCTGCAATAGTGTTCCTTTTTCATCCATTTCTCAAGGTCATGCTTGCTTCTGAATATCTTATGGGGTAAGTCAGTGAAACTGTTTGACTGTGTGCAGGTTCAGCTTTACAGCAGCATGAAGCATTAGTCACTGAATTTTAGTCTAGTATAACATAATCCTCTCTTCAAAAACCAGCAATAGCCTGCCATCCCTGTACATGTGTCTGGGGAAGTCTCTTTGATGCAGAGTCTATGTTTGAATAGTGACATCATCCATCACTATGACTGTAAGTCCTAATGGCCCTCTATACTTCATATTGAACACAGATACAAGGATGCACAACAACACTCAAATTCATAGTGAAGCAATATACAGTTCAATATGTAAAACTGATCTGAAATATATAATACTGATCTGAAATACCACAGCTGTGATTTCCAATTTGTGTTTGAATGCTTATATATTTATGTAAAACATGCTACCATTCAAAAGTAACTCTCAGTGTTTAGATTTTTTTTTAGTTCATCAAGAACACATTACATTGATGTTAGATAAATGTATACTGTTAACACACACACACACAAACACACGTTTACAAAATTTATACCAATGAGAAGTGTTTCTTGAGCAACAAATCAGCATATTAAAATAACTTCTAAAGGATCATGTGACACTGAAGACTGAAGTAAGGCTAGCTGCTGAAAAAAACAGCTTCAACATCGCAGGAATGAATTGCATATTAAAATATATAAAAACAAAATATTTATTTATTTTATTTTAATTTTTTTTTATTGTACCAATTTTTCACAATATTGCTTAAATGTATTTGTTTTTGATAATAGTTTATTTTGTATCAATTACATGCAGCCTTATTGAACATAAGAGACTTCTTTCAAAAAAATAACTATTTTGAATACTAAATTTATAGTAGTATATGTCTGTTTTAAACTGCACACACACACACAGTTGTGTATTTTAAAATGTATACAATGAATTATTGCTGATGTTATAGGTTTTTTTTTCTTCTTAATAATCTACTTCTTTTAAATCTCTGTTATGCTTCCATTTTGCCTTTTCAAAGTGTGTCATTTCTGCACCACTAGTTCATAATTTCAGTTCAAAAATATCATCTGTTTTCAAACAAGTTTCTAATAATCCTGCCGTCTGCCACTGCTCTGCAAGTTCATGGAACACACCTATGAAACTCGGTAATTCTAGCACAGGTCGATCTTTGCCATCCAGCTCAGTGTCAGCTAACATTACATGCAGATAAGGCAGACAGAAACATTCCTAATAAGCACACGGATGCAAATACATGTGCTTGACTAATCTCCTTACATTCTGGGGTGCAGGTCATGTGACTGATGTGAGGAATTACTCTGTGTATGTCTGCCATGTTATTGCTTAAGCTCTGCTTCTGACAAGCTTTAATGGTGATGAGGGAAGGCAGGATACAGTGTGTTTCGCAGAGACTTCTACACTGAGACACACATCAAACCTCTCTCCTTGGCCCGTGAAAGTAATGTTATTAAACCTTTATGTCAGAAAAAACCTGTTACCTTTTTAACGTTTTGAGCTTCTGTGGAAGTTCTGTGGGCCAATTGCTTTGGACTTATCTCACCATTATATTGAGGTTCTGGTTATGAATGATGATATACACAATGTCATAAAAACCTTTAAAGCGGCATGTATAGTCTGAATATAAATGAATGGGTGATGGATGCGGGAGCATAAACAGGTGTCAAAAAATGTCAGATTAGTTATGTTCAGGACTTAACGGCACAAACCGGCACAAAATCATTGTCAGGGTAAATTGAAAAAAAAGGCAGAAAGGAAGGAAATCATTCATGTCTCTCTCTCTCTCTCTCTCTCTCTCTCTCTCTCACTCTCTCTCTCTCTCTCTCACACACACACACACACATACAACAACAACAACAAAAACAACTACTATGTTAACACATTTATTTACAATAATCCTCAATGCATGTTAACATAACATTGTGTTTGAATGGATAACAGAAATGGATTTAATAAAGACATGAGTCAGAATATTTAAACAATTGATGTTTCCTTCTTCCTATTTTCTTTCTTTCTGTTTTATTTTTTTTTCTTTCTCTCTCCTCAATGTTTCCTATAATACTGTTTATGAATGTTCTTGAGAAATCGGCTTGAAGCTGTCAGGGCCTGTGAGGTGATAAAAACCTTGAGGAGGAGAATAACACCTTCATTCTGACACATGAAAAGGAATCAAATTCTCTGGAGCCTTCTGCATAGAGGAGATAGGCTTTATTTTTTCCCTCTTCCATAAACACACCACTGCATTAAAGGTGAAGTGTGTAATTTCATCAATACTAGTGGCACTAGGCAGAATTGCAAAAAAAGAAGAAAAAAAAAGACTGATTTCAGAAGTTTTCTGAACAGTCCTGCAGCCTGCAGAGGTGACCAAATGCAAGTTGAAGTAAAAAAAAACATATACATTTATATATATATATATATATATATATATATATATATATATATATATATATATATATATATCTGACCTGCATATATATATATATATATATATATATATATATATATATTAGGGGTGTAACGGTACGTGTATTCGTACCGTACCGTTTCGGTACAGGGCTTTCGGTACGGTGCAGTGTCAGACCGAATTAGAGCTGTAATCGGGCCTTAAAAGTTAGGCCCGACAGGACCCGAGCCCGACAGGTTTCGGCCCGAGCCCGACAAGTACATTTTGATTGACAGCTTTTTTAAAGCCCGAACCCGTTTACAGCCCGACATTATTCAAATGTGCGCACGCACACAGCTCTTTTGCCTTTTGTCAAGAATGAGTCATTTATACATGTTTTAACATAATTTATTCATAACTAACGTAGACTAGACCACTTGGAAGCTGGAATAAAGAAATAAAATAAGTCCTCTGTGACATCGTAACATCTCAGCATTTTAGACATAGGCTCATTTAACCTATAAAAAGACCAACGCACCAATAAATTTTTTTTGTCATTTTTAACAAATTAAATTTATATAAATTTTAAATTAAGATGGATATTTGGCAATAACGAAATTAAGATAAAGGCTCCGCCAGATTTGCTTCGCACTAGCAGATGATATTTAATAAAAGAATAATGCCCGGCTCAAGCCTGCGTAAAATGATATAAATTAAGCCCGAACCCGTCGGGTCCCATCGGGTCCCGTCGGGTTCGGGCAAAGATCTTCAGCTCTAGACCGAATGCAATATTTTGTTTGCGGAACATATATAGGTACATTTTCGTGTTTCCACACGAACATATTAAGTGGCGGAAGTCTCCGCGTTCAGCGCAAATCCCGCCCTACAGCTGATTCCAAAGTTTTCAAAAGGCATCACGCGAGTGTGAACATCACTACAACTATGAAAAAACGGCCGTAATTCAAACGCAGCTCCCGTCTGCATTTAAACAGACCTTTGCTCTTAATTCCGATCGGTCCAACCCAATAACAAAATCTGAGCAGGTCTAAATACTGAAACTGTTGTTGCTGCACTTTACACTTTGGAATAAATATTTATTCTTTTTTATTTTTTTTAAATATGAGCAGGCCTACAAGCTGGGATTGGTAATGCTGCACTGTAATCATAGTTATTTATTTATATTTTTCATTATATTTTATTATGTGATATTGGTTTGAGACAGAGTATTTTATTTAGTGGAGAACTTTGCAGCATTATTTTATTTCTTATTCATTTATTATATATATATATATATATATATATATATATATATATATATTATATTTTATTAAAAAGGGTTTAAAAAGGTGTAAACAAATTGTTACCTGCAGTTTAATGTTTGCATTTCTTTCCCTTACTGTACCGAAAATGAACCGAACCGTGACTTTAAAACCGAGGTACGTACCGAACCGTGATTTTTGCCTACGGTTACACCCCTAATATATATATATATAGGGTGTGATTTGTGAAAAAAACAGAGGGGGGGATGTTTTGAAACATTTTAATTCATAAAGATGATACCTAGATGATGTCATGCGCTAATTAGCATATTTATGACGCAAGTGCGTCGTATTGTATTGCCTCCCTACGCTCACATACTGCAATTTAATTCAGCCATTTAATTTAATTCTCAATAAAACAGTTTTTATTACCATATTTTAATATGTCTGTTGTCAGACAACGGAATGAATATTATAATGACTGAAACACGGTCATTTGTTTTTTACTGAATGTGCTGCTCCTCTCAGCGCTCGCTAAACACATCAGATGCAGAGAGAGAGGCTCGTGCTGGGAAAGAGAGACCTCGTGCTCGTGCGGCAGCACCAGAATCTCAGAGACTAAATAATCATTGCCCAAAAAGTCGCTAGATTTGTCGCTAGTCGCTTTTTTGAAAAAAAAAAAAAAAAAAGTCACTAAATCTAAAGACGCCAAGTTAGCAACTCGACTGCCCAGCGGACCGGCTTCAACCGTGTCACAAGTGTTGATAGGCTATTACTCGTGAGGTGTAACCAATCAGATAGCACCGTGGGTGGGACATTGAGAAAGTCTGCTGCGCGGCAGCTATATAAGAGCCACCAAAAGTAGCGCATTTTAAATAAAATTGACTTTAATCAAACCACGGATCCGTGATAAGTTTTGTGATCCGTTTTGTCACTAGTGTATTAGCATTGATCACTTTGAGGGAGGGATAAATTTATCCCTCCTGAAGACGTCACTTCCTGTTTGTTGTTGGCGGCTGTACTGCGTTTGAGCTCCGTCACTATATTCTTTTCATTGACTATTTTTAACTCAAAAATCAATTGTATACATCATCGTTTCCGTTTATATAACGTGTGAATATATCCTCTATTGTATTCTACAACAAAAACAATCAGAGCGCCTCGCTATCACTAGTTTTATTTTGATCTCCCGGGTCCGCTATTAGCTTTTAGCCCGTTAGCATCAGCGGCATGGTTGCAGCTAACTGCGCTAACATTGCTAATACTCTATTCACACACATTACCACTGCTGTACTCACTGTTACTTGCTTTAATGGCGGATGAATGTCTCCACTCTGTGCAGCTCGAGCTCGAGGCCGTGGGAAAGCAGATTCGCGACCTGGAGGTGAGGCAGGCCCAGCTGAGAGAGCGGAGAACCGCGCTGGAATCATCCCGGGCTGACGCTCACAAGTCCGGGGTAAGTATACAGCGATCTGTTAACAGTCCCACCATGTCTACTCCGTGTGTTTCTCTGCACAGGCCCGGTGCACCCAGGACGCGATCTTCCCAGATGTCCTTCACTGCGACGCCGGGACACCACGGACCCTGGGTGCATCCACAGCGGAGGACGCGAGCCGGGTCCCGGGCGACGACTTCTCCCCCTCCTGCCTTCGACATCTCCATCCGGAACCGCTTCACTCCCCTCCGCGAGACAGGACGCGACGCTGTGATCATCGGAGACTCCATCGTCCGACACGTAAGTGCTACGTTAGCCGAAGGTAAAGTGCACACTCATTGTTTGCCTGGTGCTCGTGTTCTCGATGTTTCTGCGCAGATACCCGCGATCCTGAAGGTCGACGAGAGCCCCAGAGCGGTCGTGCTTCACGCCGGGGTTAACGACACCACGCTGCGGCAGACGGAGACGCTGAAGAGGGACTTCAGCAGCCTGATCGAGACGGTTCGCAGCACGACGCCCGCGGCGACGATCGTCGTGTCAGGACCACTGCCCACGTATCGACGAGGACACGAAAGGTTCAGAAGATTTTTTCCTTTAAATGAATGGTTGTTGTCATGGTGTAAAGAACAGAAACTGCTATTTGTTAATAACTGGAATCTTTTCTGGGAGCGTCCTAGGCTGTTTCGCGCTGATGGATTACACCCCAGCAGAATCGGAGCGGAGCTGCTCTCTGACAACATCTCCAGGACACTTCGCTCCATGTGACTAGTAAGACAATTCTCTAATAACTATTATGATGAGTTTTGTTCCACCCGCTTAAATGATAAAAGTACTTGTGCTGTAAAAACTATTAAGACTGTGTCTGTTCCCCGAATAGTGAGGTCAAAATATAATGTAGGATCTAGAAAAAATCTTATCGTAATTAAACCAGAAAAATGTAAAGTAAATGAACAAAAACAATTTTTAAAGTTTGGGCTCATAAATATTAGATCACTCACACCCAAAGCAGTTATTGTAAATGAAATGATCACAGAAAATAGTTTTGATGTACTCTGCTTGACTGAAACCTGGCTAAAACCAAATGATTATTTTGGTCTAAATGAGTCTACTCCACCAAACTACTGTTATAAGCATGAGCCCCGTCAGACTGGTCGTGGAGGAGGTGTTGCAACAATATATAGTGATATTCTCAATGTTACCCAGAAAACAGGATACAGGTTTAACTCTTTTGAAATACTTCTGCTAAATGTTACACTGTCAGACATGCAAAAGAAATCTAATGTATCTCTTGCTCTGGCTACTGTGTATAGACCACCAGGGCCGTATACAGAATTCCTAAAAGAATTTGCAGATTTCCTCTCAGACCTTCTAGTTACAGTTGATAAGGCGCTAATCATGGGAGATTTTAATATTCACGTTGATAATGCAAATGATACATTAGGACTTGCGTTTACTGACCTAATAAACTCCTTTGGAGTCAAGCAAAATGTCACCGGGCCCACTCATCGTTTTAATCATACACTAGATCTAATTATATCGCATGGAATTGATCTTACTGCTATAGATATTGTACCCCAATGTGATGATATTACAGACCATTTCCTTGTATCGTGCATGCTGCGTATAACTGATATTAACTATATGTCTCAGCGTTACCGTCTGGGCAGAACTATTGTTCCAGCCACCAAAGACAGATTCGCAAATAACCTGCCTGATCTATCTCAACTGCTATTTGTACCCAAAAATACACATGAATTAGACGAAATTACTGACAACATGGGCACTATTTTCTCTAATACATTAGAAGCTGTTGCCCCCATCAAATTGAAAAAGGTTAGAGAAAAACGTACTGTGCCATGGTATAACAGTAATACTCACTCTCTCAAGAAAGTAACTCGTAGTCTTGAACGCAAATGGAGAAAAACTAACTTGGAAGTTTTTAAAATTGCATGGAAAAACAGTATGTCCAGCTATAGACAGGCTCTAAAAACTGCTAGGGCAGAGCATATCCACAAACTCATTGAAAATAACCAAAACAATCCAAGGTTTTTATTTAGCACAGTGGCTAAATTAACAAATTACCAGACGCCACCTGATTCAAATATTCCACCAACGTTAAATAGTAATGACTTTATGAATTTCTTCACTGATAAAATAGATAACATTAGAAATACAATAGCGAATGTAGATTCTACAGCGTCTAACACTTCAGTTTCATCCATCGCACCCAAAAATAAACTGCAGTGCTTTACAAATATAGGACAGGAAGAGCTAAATAAACTTATCACTGTATCTAAACCAACAACATGTTTATTAGATCCTGTACCCACTAAATTACTAAAAGAGCTGTTACCTGTAGCCGAAGAACCGCTTCTCAATATCATTAACTCGTCGTTATCTTTAGGTCACGTCCCAAAACCATTCAAGCTGGCGGTTATCAAGCCTCTTATTAAGAAACCAAAACTAGATCCTAGTGTACTGGCAAATTATAGGCCTATTTCAAATCTTCCATTTATGTCTAAAATTTTAGAAAAAGTTGTGTCTGCTCAATTGAGCACCTTCCTGCATAAAAATGATCTGTATGAAGAATTTCAGTCAGGTTTTAGGCCCCACCATAGCACAGAAACTGCACTTGTTAAAATTACAAATGACCTGCTTCTTGCGTCAGATCAAGGCTGCATCTCATTTCTAGTCTTACTTGATCTTAGTGCTGCGTTCGACACCATAGATCATGACATACTCATAGATCGATTACAAAACTATACAGGTATTCAAGGGCAGGCTCTAAGATGGTTTAGATCCTACCTGTCCGATCGCTACCATTTTGTTTACTTAAATGGGGTGTCATCTCATTTATCATCAGTAAAATATGGAGTGCCACAAGGATCCGTCCTAGGTCCCCTTCTATTTTCAATATACATGTTGCCCCTTGGTAATATTATTAGAAAATACGGAATTAGCTTCCACTGTTATGCTGATGACACTCAGCTATATATTTCAACGAGACCAGATGAAACTTCCCAATTATCTAAGCTAACAGAGTGTGTTAAAAATGTAAAAGATTGGATGACAAATAATTTTCTCCAATTAAATTCGGATAAGACAGAGATATTAATTATTGCACCAAAAAATACCACACAGAATCTTGTAGATTACAATCTGCAACTAGACGGATGTACTGTTACTTCCTCTACAGTCAGAAATCTGGGTGTTATATTAGACAGCAATTTGTCTTTTGAAAATCATATTTCCAATGTTACAAAAACCGCATTCTTCCATCTTAGAAACATTGCCAAGCTACGAAACATGTTATCTGTTTCTGATGCAGAAAAGCTAGTTCATGCTTTCATGACCTCTAGACTGGACTATTGTAATGGACTTCTAGGTGGTTGTCCTGCTTCGTCAATAAACAAGCTACAGGTAGTCCAAAATGCAGCAGCTAGAGTCCTTACCAGGTCAAGAAAATATTAGACAGCAATTTGTCTTTTGAAAATCATATTTCCAATGTTACAAAAACCGCATTCTTCCATCTTAGAAACATTGCCAAGCTACGAAACATGTTATCTGTTTCTGATGCAGAAAAGCTAGTTCATGCTTTCATGTCCTCTAGACTGGACTATTGTAATGGACTTCTAGGTGGTTGTCCTGCTTCGTCAATAAACAAGCTACAGGTAGTCCAAAATGCAGCAGCTAGAGTCCTTACCAGGTCAAGAAAATATGATCATATTACCCCAATTTTACAGTCTCTGCACTGGCTACCTATTAAGTTCCGTATCTGTTACAAATTATCATTACTTACCTATAAGGCCCTAAATGGTTTAGCTCCTGCGTACCTAACTAGCCTTCTACCACGCTACAACCCATCACGCACCCTAAGGTCACAAAACGCTGGACTTTTGGTGGTTCCTAGGATAGCAAAGTCCACTAAAGGAGGTAGAGCTTTTTCACATTTGGCTCCCAAACTCTGGAATAGCCTTCCTGATAATGTTCGGGGTTCAGACACACTCTCTCTGTTTAAATCTAGATTAAAAACGCATCTCTTTCGCCAAGCATTCGAATAATGTATCTCTTAAATTGTGAGTGTAGTTGCATCTGCATTTTTATTCTTTAGCTTGGGTTAAACTAATTTTACTTTGTTGGATCAGCAGCTATGCTAATGATGTCTCTATTTTGTTTCTATGTTTTGCCACGGGATTTACATCCCGTGGTAACTAGGATTTACACAAGCTCCAGTCTGGATCCAGAACACCTGAGAAGAGATGATGCTGACCCTCAGAGGACCCCAGATGATCCTAACCTTGAATCAACAAACAGAACTAACAATTATTGCTACATGTGTGACTGCATCCTATAATTACTATTAATTAATAATATTGATAGTTCATCATCTAGCTGACTACGTCTTGTATTATTATTATTATTTTTATTTTTCTAAAATCCTGTCAAACGTGCACAAACTACTAGCTACTACTAAATATTGTAGAAACATAATTTTCTGTAAAGTTGCTTTGTAATGATTTGTATTGTTAAAAGCGCTATACAAATAAACTTGAATTGAAATTGAATTGAATTGAATCCCCACCAGGGATAAAAATAATTAAGCAGAGGCAGGGATACATTGACCAGAAAGGGGGAAATCCCACACATCCCCCCCGGCAAATCGCACCCTGTATATATATATATATATATATATATATATATATATATATGATTATTTGTAATAGTAGAAGTACAGTTTACATTTTACCTGACTATAATACAAATTTTGCTTTTTGTAATAAATAAATACTTTATGTAAGTAATGTAATGTAAGTAATACTTCATCCATCAAGTCAGTAAAAAAAGTAAACATTTCATAAAAAAACACATTAAACACAACATAACAATATTATTTTTACGTGTGAAACCTGAATTTTAAACTATGCAAACATAACAGTTTTATATCATCAGAAACTGCTTTAACAGGCACTTATGTGCATTATTTTAACATTTATAAATATATAGTAGCCTGAGTACAGATGGTAATGCAATGCTCTACAGGGAAAAAAGTGACTTAAACAGATAAACAAACATATTTATGTCCATATTCAAGCATAAAATGAGTTTTACAATACTTCTCCTTTTACAGCTGATATCAGCAAATAACTTGCATGACCTAAATAAGATTTACATTATCAATAAACAACACTAAAATCTGACAATAGCCTCTGCACACCCTAGCTTGAACGAGTTCTTGCTTGATTTCAATTCAAATTTTATATATTAGGGATTGCACAGACTAATCGACTTGTCAATTTCAATGCTCTGTCATGATGCTTTAAGCTTGACGTCAGTAAAAATGCTGTAAAGTGAGGATGCCGTCAAAAAAATGTCATAAATAGATTCTATTAATTAACTTCTATCAACATTTGGTGTGACCACACTATGCATTAGAAAAAGCTTTTGTCATAGGTTTCTTGAAGTGTCTTGGAGGCATTGCCACAGTTCTTCTGGATTGAGTCTGTCTCAGTTTGTTCTGTTTCTTCATGTTATTCCAGACAGACTGATGATGAAGAGATCAGATCTCTGATAGAGCACTGGCTGTTGTCAGACTCCTTGTGCAAACAAAAATCTTGATTATTACAATTAATAGCAAAAATAATGTTTGGAAATGTAAACTGATATTTACTACTGACACACTACAGCAAAAGATCAATTTTAAATAACTGACTTAAAACTATCTCACTGGTATAGTAGGCCTACAAAAAAAATACAAATAACAAATGTATAGCGCCTGCCTTTGACAAAAGGACAGTCATGGCCTAAACCCACATCAATGGTTGAGCCAATGTTGCTGTTGATGGTTGGGATGCTCAAGCACCACAGAGTCACAGTCTATAATCAATAATAATTCAGAGAATTACAGTCTGGGGAAATCAACTGAAACAAATGGACTGATGACATGAAATCAAGTGCAAGGCTTTTATTCATGACATACAACTGTTGGATTTATAACAAGCATTGTCAAGCAGACCAACTGGAACCAACCCTCTTCTGTTCAGTGTAATGATCACAAGGCATCTTTTTCCTTTCAATTAGCATTTGTGTAGTTTGAACCTATTAACCCCTATCATGAATTAATCTTGTTTTGACTTCCGAGTAATTTCTCCCTCCGGTCTCATTTAAATGAACACATCCTGAGCACTCTCTGTGTTTGAGGCTGAAATACATGTGCTATTTTGGTGATCTGTTGGGGAACAGAACCCCATGCTGTGCAGGGGATTAAAGACATTGTGTTTGTAAATCAAGTACTTAGCTTGGTAATAAGGCTAATGGACTAATCAGAGATCAAATGTGTAAATATAAGTTTTAAATGGAAGAGTCTCACCGTTCAAAGTTTTAAAGTTTCAAAGTATTAGCTTGTCTTTATATTTAGCCAAAACCCTGTTTTTAAATTATGACAAACTATAGGGTAAAAGATCATGCATTAAAAGTTTTTTTTGTTGTTGTTGTTGTTTTTTTTTTGTGTTTTTTTTTTCTTTTTCTTTTTTTAATCAGTTGCATGCTTCGAAATTAACAGCAGCTTGCTCTTGAAGAACATCCGTGGATTCAGAACATGCTCCTCTGTTTCTCTTATCTTCATCTTATTGACAACAGATGGGATCTTAACCTTTTAATCTACATCTGCAAATCCTCATGCTGTCTTCATTACTAATGCTGGAGTGAAATGTCTCCAGGATTCTGTCTGAAAATGCCTCCAGCAAAATGTAATCAAACCACCACCAAATTGAACTAAAATATAAGGATTATTTATTTATTTATTTACTTATTTATTACAATTTATATTTTTTGATGAGAACAACAAGAACATCATACATGCCTATGTTTATGTTAAATGTAAGAACACATTTGATGTTTAATAAAAATAAATAATTTCATTATTAAATTTCATGTGTAAAATAATATATTTATATATATTTATATTAATATAAATATAAATATATTTATATTTAAATATATTCACACCAAGGACAATTTCAGCTAATTAACGGCAAAAACCATCGACATCCAATCAGAATCCACGCCGACTTTAAATAGTTTAAGCATTTAAAGTGGCAGTACACAAAATGTCAACATCAGCATAATAAACATAACAATATAGTGCATTGGTGTGGAAGTTAATATCATTATCTTCATAGTTTTCATTATTAGTGTGAACAGACCTTTTAGACTATTATCTTCCCTTTGAAAAATAGGGTTGACTCAACTTTGCCCAGAATCGGAATAAAAAGATTAATATATAGTGTATATATATATATATATATATATATATATATATAAAATCAAAATGCAGTCATTTTTTTTCTCTCTTATACAGCTAGTATATTTTCTGGCATTAGCTTTGTAGGTCAGTAATATCATGTTATGTTTTATCATGTTATGTTTTATCATCTGTATAACAAGGTTAAATAAGCACTATAGCATTTCAAATTAAATAATTTCAATTTAAGACAAAACTGATCTTAGGGCGCTGAAATATGATAAGTGTCCATTTTATATTTCTGTCACAATGGGAAATTTTATTTTTAGCACTTAAAGAGAGATAATTTGCTTAAAGTTGATAACATGTTCTTCAGATGTTGTGATTAAAAATGAGTGAAAGTGGCAAAGTAGTTTGTGCTACATAAAAAGCAAAAAACTTAATTCATTTGCTTGCAAATGATTAGCAGGAAAAAATCTTGACCCCATAGGCATGGGGTAAAAAACAAATGCTTCTCTTCAAAACACTAATTTTAATTAGATTATGTAATTTTGTACAATTCTATTATCAACCTTTGTATTTCACCAGTAACTGTGAGTTTACAAAGACAGCGTAGAGCTGTGAGATGCACATGTAGTAGATGATGAATTACTGTTTTATTACCCACTTTCCAGGACATTGTGAATGTATTGTGCTTTTGTCCTCCAGTGAGTCTTGGCTGACCCAAAACTCTTGGGATCAACTTCTGATACTAAACATGCTGACTTATTAGTGTGCAGTGTTCTCTCCTTCACAGGCCTTGAGGCAATCATGATACTGAAGCCGCCAAATGATTACAGCAGTCTAGTGCAATGGTTGTTTTTCCCCTGTGTATATTTTAGATGTGCATGAGCCGTGGTCACACATGAAAGTAAACCACAGTGAAAAATCAGTATGTGGTAGGAGAATTGCTTATTACAAACTCCCTTAAATTCTTACAGTCCAGCTAAATGAGATGCCAGTCTGAAAAGTTTTACAAAATCATAAATGTCAAGAGGCAGTATGTCGTAGAAAAAAACAAATTATCAACACAAAATGTAGGGAATCTTTTTTTTTTATTTAGTTGGTTAGCTAGTTTGCTATTTATTCATTTCTTTGGTTGGTTATTTTGTTTACTCTGAATTTCATTGCATTGCATTTTTCTGAGACATTGCTGATGAATATTTTGAATAAAATTTTCAATATGTTACAGTAATCATTCTTTTGTTTACCATCTGCAGGGAGATGATTACAAATAGATCTTGTGTTCCTCTGGATTTGCTTCCTCTACATTCTGTTTCTAGCAGCTGGATATCCATTAACTACCCAGTCTGCATGCTATAGAACAGGCTAGCAATTTCCCTGACAGAGTTCTGCAAAAGTGATATTGTTTTAAAAGATGCCATGGTTCATCTTAGACTTTAAGTTTAGGGATTTGACAGTAACTTTTGTTGCAGGTTACATTGCTATAACAGGTGAATGAAAGCATTTAAGATCTAATTTGATAAACAATACAGATTCTTTCAGAAAAAAAACTTGCACCATAACGGAGTAATTGAATCACTAATTACTCATTTGCTAGAAAAAAAAAAAAAATCTGGAATGCCACTGTGCCTTGCTCTGAGATACTGAAAGGTTTGAAATGATTATACTTGGGCCTATCCCATGATGTTGCACTTAACATCCATACATCTAAAGCACATTTCTTCCACAAAATTCCTTCTTCAGCATTTTACCTTCTGAGGTAAAGCTCCAAATTGAGGTGTTGTAAACATGTATGGCAGTGGAACTCTTGAGAGAAGCCATCTCCACAGTAATGGTCTTTTACACTTCTAATCCGCGTATTGAGAGATTGGAACGGCCTTGTCTATAGGTCGTAACATTTGCAGTGCAAAGCTGGCATTTTTCCTGTTTACCTGCTGACTCAGATGTTTCAGATCTTTGACCTCCCCTTCAGTGATGAGCCGAGTGATTGTCAGGTATGTGTGCACAGGCATCATCTCAAGGCCCCTTTGTCCTAGACCTGAGGTCTACCTGAGCAGCATGTATTCCAGCAAATAGATCATACAGCACTTCTCAGCAAATCCAAGAACACATAGCTCCCGTAAAAAAAAAAAAAAAAAAAAAAAAAAAACAAAACCTCAGTATGAGAAAATTGTAAGGCTGGAACTTTGAAAGATAATTGGCTTAATGAAAAATGAATACAGTATGCAGTACAAGAAGGACAAAGCAGTAAGTGCACTGAAAAAAACAAAAAAGATTAATTGCATTTACTTTTTTTTTTTTTTTTTTAAAGGTAAGTGCTCACAGTCAGTGACAATGCTAATACCCAACTTTTCTGCACACTTCAGCATGGCTGAGAGGGCTAGGGAAATTGCCTACAACGTCATATGTTAACAAATAGAGATTGGAGTGAACAGAGACAATTGCAGCAGCAAGTGATACACAGTAATAATTAAAATAATATAAGTTTATATTCAGATTTACTTCTATATATTCAGACATAACAATATATTAAGACTTATATCCATATATTCACAATTTACATTTAGATATTCAGGCTTATAACTATATATATTCAGATTTTTATATAATTGTTTCCTGTTTGGCACGTGAACGAGTGAGGACACACAGTAAAGTAAATTCCAAAGTGTTTAATGAACTCAAAGCAGGGAACACATCACAGAGAACACAGAATGACATTTAACAGTGGATGGGAAACGAGGGGCAGAACACACATTAAATATACAATAACTAATTAAACCCATCTGGAACCAATAGAACTAAATACAGACAGGAACAGCAAAAAAATAAAAATAAATAATAATAATAATAATTATATGGGCATAATAATAATACTGGAGCATGTGTGGGGGAGGAAAACAACAAGAGACATGGAACAGAGTCTGACATATCAGATATATATTTTTATTAAATGTAGCTTAAATGTGCCGTAGAATGCATTGATACACAATTTAAATTGTTCTCTGATGTCCCCAGAGTGTGAATGCAAAATTTTATCTCAAAATACCCCACAGAATTTTTTTTAGCTTCTTGAAATCGACACTTTTAAAGGTATGAGCCAAAATACTCTGTTTATGTGTATGTCCCTTTTAAATGAAAATGAGCTGGTACTCCTGTCTCCCCCAGGGTTGCAAAACCTGCAGTTTTCCCAAGGAATTGGGCTACTTTAACACTGTTGTCGCGGGTTGCTTTTCATGTCTGCATGTTAAATCAAACCCAATAACATAAGATTTTTACCAGGGAACCCCCCTCGAAACAGGATTGGGCTAGTTTTGCGTAGGAATTACGTGGGTTTTGTTGTAAAAACCTGGCAACCATTGCATTGTGTTACTGACCTCACACATTGCTACCAAATGCAATTTTTAACTACCACATTCCTATTCACGATCATTCTGGTAGCACGGAAAGGCAGCATCAGTGAGAACAGGTAGAGACAATAGTAGCTTTAGAAACATTAGCCTTACAGAGAGCCAAGTAGCTCTTTCGGAAAACAAAATATGATGCGTTATGATTACTAATGCACAAAACATTAGTATTGATCCATCTTTCAGAAGCAATCTTTGCACAAGTCCATTGCTGAAATGACCCTCGTTTGTGAGGCAGTCTGGTGTAAAATGCATTTCGTTGCCTTGTACCATAGTTGAATATAATCTATTAAAAAAAAAAAAAAATGTTAGGACAAAGTATAGGACTCTTCCTTTTTTTTTTCTTAAAAAATTCCTTTGAGAATGAAAGTTAACCACCGTGTCCCCAGCAGTATATGGAGACTCCTATGTTCGTTGGTGCATCCCAACACACAACACTTTGAATGGCTCTTTGGCGCTGACATTGTACCTCCAGCAGCTACAGCAAGAGAACAGTAATGGCGGACCCCAGCTTCTCACTCATGGCTGTATATATGCTAATAGGGCAGAGAGCGTCACATATGGGCGGGACTTTCACCGACTATGTTGGTGAAATATGTCTGGAACTGCTTGTGTGGAGAGACTGTGTATGATTTTTTTGCGATTATTAAACAATGAGTGAGTGGATTTTTACCAATCTATCTATCTATCTATCTATCTATCTATCTATCTATCTATCTATCTATCTATCTATCTATCTATCTATCTATCAAAGCATAAATAACTGTTTAGCATATTGCAACATGCATTACTTTGACTAAATCAATCAGTGTTTTTAAACAAATTGGTTCAATCATCTAACCAGCTACCTGTTTCATCTATCCATTTATCAGTGTTTTTAATTAATCAGTTTAATGAATGAATCATAACTCACTTATAAAGACTTGTCTTGGCCTACTGGTATAAAAATTAAATCTATACAAAGGTCACTAAAGAAAAACACCACTAAAACCCAAGCAGTTTATAGAAACAGAGTTATGGAAACTTTCCCAGTCCCAGGGCTGTTATGCTATACAGTATATCAAATATGTACAGTAGGGCAAGAGATAGTCATTGTCTAATAAAACATATTTCAGTTAAAATCACACCAGTATCGGTCCTTTGTATCATTTAAACACACAATATCCTAAGACTGCTTTGACACAATCCTCCAAGCTGAGATGTGAATGTCACTAGAATGACACACAATGCTCAGACAATTACAGCAATATTTCCCTTAATAAACTACAATGTTACTGTGATAAAAGCTTTTGTTCACTCTGCAGTGGTCACTTGATGATCTGCAGAGAAAAAAGTTTTTCCCTTATCAACACACAAGTTTGTGTGAAACCGTAAGGGTGTGAAACTAAACATTGTTGCCAGATGGCTCAGTAATGCATATGATGGTTTTGTAGGGCCAGTTTTATGGGAGATGGCTGTTCCGTGACAGTGGTTACCGTCTACGGCCATATATTTTCACCTCTAACAAAATTCATTGACATATAGAGGAGAGCCACAGGGCCAACAGCTGCATCTGCACAATAGAGAGGTAGACACTTTTTATCTAAGCTGTTCTTTATCAAAGGCTAAAGATTGTCTTCTTTAAGTGATGTGCAAGGACAGTTGTGACAATGCAATCTTTTCTCTCTCTCTCTCTCTCTCTCTCTCTCTCTCTCCCTCTCTTCTTATGAGTTTAAATCTGAATTCATAAATTACCAATAGAAAACACATTATAAACACACAAAAAAGCCCTATTCAAGAGGTAATTGTTTCGCATGTGGATGTGTGTAAAAATAAAATTTCATGACTTCTCAGTGATGAAAAAATCATGCATTTGGATGAAAATGTATTCCTGGTGAGAAATGAGCACATGTTCAGAATGATGACAAAAATTAATAGTAGGTAAATGATTCATTGAACTGATCACTTATCACTGGCATTTAAACAAACTATTAAGTAATACTTATCCAACAATTTACTCATCCTCACTTTGTTTCACATTTTCTCTTTGACTTTCTTCTGTGAAAGAAAAAAGAAGAAGAATAAGAAGAAGAAGACGAAGAAGAAGAAGATTTTGTCCATATAAATGCACATTCATTCTTGAATGTATAATGTACTGTCTCATATTGTTATAGCAAGACAAGAAAATCACTAAAACACAGTATCCATATGAGATTTATTGATTTAGAGAACTACATTTCATAATTAACTTTGGTTCTCCTGAGGTCTCAGGAGGTTTCCAATTTGCATTGAAAATGCACTTTGTGGTTGTTTCACACAGAGATCCTTACTCCCATCCCTCTGTCTGACAAACTCCAAAGACAACCAGACTTTACTTATGCAGAGTTAGATGGCAGGGTGGAGGTCTCCTACGGAGGCTGTGTCATGGGGTTAGACTCCAGGTGTTGCTCTGAGAGTAACTTCAGCTCTCTCTCTCTCCCTGTCTTTACATGTATTAATCCAGTGAACATGTTCTCCAGCCCTTCCCTCTTCACAAAAGAACACATGTCACCTACAGGATGGTGTTCTCTCAGTCAAGTAGTTAATATGAATTAAAGTTACACAATTACATTATTGAAGTCTATGTTTGTGTGTCTTTACAGTCTTTACACATATATACAGTGGGGAAATATAATGTGTCAGCATTTGACCTCCTGTAGTTTGTCTCTGTGCCTCTAGAGGTCCCCTGTGTTCCCTTCTGTCTTAGTTCTTCTTTGTCTACTCTTGTTAGCGTTATCCAGGTCACCTGTGCCTTGTTTCTCTTAGAGTATTTTAGCTGAGTCTTTCCCTTTGTTTGACACTTGGTTTTTGAGTCCAGGCTGCGTGCTACCAGCTCTGTATTTACAAGTCCTTCCGAGTCCTTCCATGCTTCCTCAAGTAAGGTGTTCCTAGTTATTTGATTGTTCACATGCTCTAGTTTTGTTTTCTCCCCTCGTGGAGTTTTTATTTTCGCTTGTGGTTTTGTTTTCCCATTATCTCTCTTGTTATTAATTCCTCTGTCTGAGAAGAACTTTTTTTGGATTTTTTGGCTTGCGAAGTCCTTTTTTTTTTTTTTTTTTTTTTTTTTTTTTTTCTAATAAACCAATATTGCTTGGAGTACTGCCTTGAGTATTTCAATTGGGTCCAACACCTCAGCCTCTGTGGCCTAGTGGCAGATCTCTCAACCACCACACCAGAGACCTGAATTCTAGCCCGGCTCATGACATAATGAAGTAATAATACTTCTTTATAGTACTTAATTAATTTTTTAGGAGTATCTGTACTTTACTTGAGTTTTTATATCTTAGTCAACTTTTACTTTTGCTCCACTACATTTCCTAATTAAAATGTATACTTTTACTCTGATACATTTCCCCATAGCATATTCATTACTTACTACAAACTAGTCAGAAGAAGAACACGGACTGCAGTAAAGCAGGTTTGATGAATCAGTGGTCTGCCATTTGCAAAATAGACTCATGTACAAACAAGTGCATGCATAAATGCAGATGATTCATTTTCTACTCAAGTTGAATTTGTGGTGGGTGAAACAGCATTGTCTGCCATAATATGGTAAGTGTTGTTGTAAATATGTGTGATCTGACATTATCGAATATATAACCAAATCACACAGAGTGCACACACTTGATTTGTTAGTGTGTTAAAACTCAAAATTCTAGGCATTCTAAATTATAGACCGCAAAAATGCTATTGTATGTTTTTTATATTTATATTATTTAAAAAATAACTTTATATCACACAAAGAGTACTGTTTTCTGCAGATATCAGCATGAATAAATTTAATAATTTTATACAAGTTCAGTTAAGCAATAAGTGACTTACATTTTAGACATATTGTTGGTTTTTGCTTAATTTTGCTAACGACAATAGTCCCAAACAAATATCACAGCACTGTTTTGCATCTCTGAGCAATGGGCAGTGCTTAGTTATTGAATGAATCGGATTTTAAATGAATTGGTTGAATTTATTAAATGATTCACTCATCAACACAGTCAAACTTTGTTTCTGAATGAATCAGTCATTTGAATGAATCTGTTAAATCTCACGACTCAGCATTCACATTTCAACTTTATGTTATCATAAATTTTTATTATATATAGTGTTTATTACATATCAGTCTTCAACATTTTATGTTAAAAACAAAACACTAGTGTTACGCCCCGTCTAGGGTAAAGGACTTAACATGAAAAAAACAAAAACAACAGTATGGTTTGTTATAGAAAAGTGTATGAAACAGTATTTATTTGAGTAAATTAACAGATTTATGTTACCTTGGGATTTTACCTCAGGAGCCGACAATGCCAAAATAACAAACAAAAACAACTAATTTGGAATATACCTCTTCCTGCCCTAATCCAGAAAAGAAAAGAAAAATACAATTACTTCCCTAACTCCCTAATCCAAAACAGGCACAGAAAAATATCAAATTAAAAAGGTGGCATCGGTCTCCCTACCTCCCAATTTACTATGTACAATATATACAATTTGGTTCTAACAGAACAATGTAAGGGGATAATCTATTTTCAAAGTCGTTAAACAGGCTGTAGTCCAAACACTCAAATAAACAATCAAAAGACAAACACTCTCAAATCTTTACCCTCTAGCAGCAGATAACAAAGTCAGGCAAGCAAATAGCCAGGCAAGCAAATAGCAAGTGAGCACAAAAGGGCTAATGAAGTAGCAACAAAGGAGGCATTTATACACGTCCAGGAGTCAGCTGATCAATCAGGGCGTGGCACCAATCAGACTGCAGGAACCAATCTGGTCTTCTTCCTGGATAAAAACAAACACCTCTCACAACAGCATAAAAACACAGACAGACCAAAAGGGACGTAACACTAGGCCTATTTATGCATCTGTAACTTCAGTTTAACCCTCTGGAGTCGGTTAACGCGGATACGCGTTTTGAGTCATTTTCTCCTGATAAGCCCGAAAAGAACTTAAAATACACTTTCAGTTTTAATCGTACAGATAAGAGCAATACATCAATCAAATCTGTAAAGGGTCTACTTATTTTTGGATAAAGAAATTATAACAACAAAACTTTGTGCACTTATAAAATAAAGATAACAAACAATGTGTGCTGTCTGCAGCCTTTGTCTGCGCTGATCTTCATTTACAAACACGTCATTAAAATGAACTGTAACTCAGTGTATACTCAACGAAGAGACATGAGACAGATATCTATAGAAAGCTTGACATATCTACTTTTAAACTAAACAAGTGCCGCCGAAAACAGATATTCTGTGATAAAGTAATCCATATGAAAACAACGCGATGTCTGTTTTTTACGTCTCCCTTCATTATTTCTAATGTGACCACGCCCCCGCGCTGATGCATCCATGTCCCCTCTGAGATACATAAACTGTCTAAAAACATCTAAATGCTATTTCAGATGCAGATTCCAGAAATGTTCTTTCTTATGTTGGAATGAAGTAAGTACCGGATAAAGTGCTTCTTATTCAGATACAAAATTGAAGAAAGTGTTAAAACTGAACATAATCGTGCTAGTCAAGCTTGTGTATGAACATTTTATATATATGGCCAGTTAATAAAATAAAATATTTAAAAAATAATAATAATGCAGATTTATTTTCACAGCTGCTTTTACTCATATTTACGAAGGGTGCCAATTCTAGTGGAGTATATATAAATAATATATATATATATATATATATATATATATATATATATATATATATATATATATATATATATATATTTTTTTTTTTTTTTTTTTTTTTTTTGGAATAGCTTGAATAGATGCACATCTGTGTCTTATATCTTTCCTCTTCCTCCTCCAAGTAGTCTTTTTAGGAGGAGAATGAGCCAGTGCATTCAGCTCACACATTACCTGACCACACTCAGAACCCCCTTTCATTTACATTTAGAGTGAATAGCACTCTGCCACACACACCACACTACTAGGACGAGGCTACTGTTTACAGTTGTATTGACAGTGAGCCAAGCAACTTTGTGTCCTCAGTGTTTTGACATCCTCATAGTCAGAATTGTTATGGCAAATGGTTTTGTACATCAAATACTAATATAAAACACATAATTTCCTGTTAATGGTGTGGAAAAATGAACTGTATATTTTGAAATGTAAACAACAGATATGGATCTAGTTTCTGGCTAGTTCAAAACTCAAAGTCTGATATTACTATTAAGACTCACAACATATGAAACTAAACTGGTTTAGTTTACAAAATGTTTTCCTATATCCACATTACCATTCAAAAGTTTGGGGTCAGTAAGATTTGTCATCAAAAAATCTATATCACTTTACTTTAGTCCATCATCTTCATCCCTGTGCAGTAAAATCACCCACAACCAGCAGAAACAAGTGCTTTACTGGATTACTTCATTTTTTTAAAAATGTATCCGGCCTGAATGGATGGACCAGTGTCAAGGACTTTGTGTTGGGAATGAATTATAGCCCTGAGCTACAGAAAAGAGTAAATAGCATATTAACACAGTAATAAAGCAATGAATGCTAAGTGTATTAAGTAATGATGCTCTTATTAGAGTGACACAAGAACATAAGCAAATCCAAAACATGCTGATAGGAATGAGAGGAAAAACCTTTGGCTCTTAAAGCAGTAAAGAGAAAAAGTGTCAAGCGAGCCTGTCTCAACAGAAAAGTGGACTAATTAGCTTTGCTTTAGGAGCTAACAGTTTTCGCTGCTGAAAATCTGTATTTTCCACAGGGTTATTCATCAAACTGGACATGAGGCTTTGAAAACTCAATGGAATTGTCACAGATTAATTTGCAGCTGGCAAATGTGTTCTTGCAATCTTGGGTAAAAAACACCTCTTTTAGTTAACCTGTAGTTAATAAAATAGTGTGTTTTTACCGATTTGCCATTACTGCTTTGATTACAGAGGGCTTGGTCTTTGAATATATATGACCATTGGATATCTATTGTATCATTCACATAAAAAAAATATCTGGTATCTGAAAATATCTGAACTTATCTGCAGAGAGATTTGTATCTCCACATCTACATGTGGTTTCCTAACCTTGCAGTTCTTCTAACCTCGTGCATGGAAAGGCTTCGTGGCTATTAGCTGGAATGCAGAGCAGGTTCAAGAAGCGGAATGGAAAATGCCCTGAAACATGACAGGCAAAAAGAATGAACGAGAGAGTAAGTACCTGAATGGAAGCAGTAGGCCAGACACGAGTGGCTGCCTCATGTCTGAAGCCTGCTGCTTTCTCTTGTCAGTGTGTGGTGTACTTTCTCTCGTTTCATGTCTGTGTGTCTAGAGAAGAGATGTACTGCTTTCATACCCCAGCATGGAGGCATTTGATATTCATGGAGAAGAAAAAGAGGGAAGGGAGAGAAACATCAGCGGGGATGGTGCTCAGTGCATAAGATTACCTAGTAATTATCAAGTCGACTCAATCACAGAGAACTGGCAAAAACACACTTGGTGCAGGCAGTAATCGTGAACATAATTTCGAAGGGGGAACCAAGGAGCACATAGGTTTCATATAGGCACATAGGCTCATCGTTTGAAGTCATATGAGCCTGGTGAGGCATATTACTTTGTGTCCCAGTTCATCTAAGAGCATGAGGAAAAAATAAACAACTCTTGAATTATAAGCAGACTCACACTGACATAGTCCAAACCGCCACTGCTCTATGTTGTTTATCCACAAGTTTTCTTCTCATGTATTAAAATTGACTTGCTAATGTAATCTTGAAATGTGACACTGCCTTTTGCTTGAGGACTCTCTGAAATATTACAACACATGGAGATGTGTTGTTTATTTCCTTGTAAATTGAGAGATACAGAGAGAAAGAGAGACATTGTTCCATTACAGGGAGTCTTCTCTGCCTCAATGGCCTCTTTTATCAAAGATAAGCAGTATTGATTTACTTCAAGGCAGAGAAAAGTATTGGAGTTAAGGTCTGGCATTTAATAATCTCAACCTAATCCATGATGCACGTGGAGCTACAGTACTTGAGATCTTGTTGAAGACCATAGCATTGTTTATTGTTGAATTGTATCATTTACCCTGAAAGAAGCTACAAATGAGATTGCCTAAACATTTAAATTGATATCGTATCTGCATCAAATAATGAAATAGAAACTACAAAGCATTGCGAACATGATCAGCCTTTGTCACAGAATTGATATTTAGCACCAAAGCACCTTGCAAACAATGATGCGACCTGCACATTGATGGCCAATCTATTTATACAGAATGACATTGGGAGAAACACAAATGTGTTCTCCTTTTGCTTGATTAGCTCTGGTGCATCTCTGGTCTTCTGAGAGGCATGCAATTTTGCAATTTTCACCCTCCAGCTCAAGGGTAGGAGGAACACCCACCCCTCTATTTAGAATGGGTTGAAAAACAGTTGATAATTATGCGGTGTGAGAAACACCGAAAATGAAAAAAAAGGCGGGGTGAGATGGTGTTGGTTGGACTGATTTGGATGGATGATATGTCAGGACACAGCATCTGCCAGGTAGGTATTTCTCTGTTATTTGGATTGGGCTCCAGGGGGAACAAGGGTGTTCCCTTTTCATGCAGGTGGGCATTAGCTCAGGTGCGATCAAAGACCTCTGGTTGACGAGGCCAGCACTCTTATTCCCTAACCTGTGTTTACTGCATGCTTTTACTCTCTCATTTTTTTTCCCTGCTCTGAATCAATGCCAGAAAGAGTCAATGTGTTAAAGGGGAGAGAGAACACCCATGTTTTCTGAGTGTGATGCTGATGCAGGATTAACAGTCAGAGTGGCAAAACTCGCCTATTGGTTGCATCAAGCAATCAATGGCGATGAGCAAGGCAGATGTGAGGGGAGCAGGAGGGTTGGCGGCAGACATGCAAAGCACGAGCGGCCCGTTAAAACGCCTCCATTCCTCACCAAGATGAAGTGCCCGTCCTAACTGAACAGACAAGGTGAGGCACAGCTGAGACCCAGGTTAAACACAGCAGGATTTCGAGAGTGGAATGATTATGTCAATTTGTGGAATTGAATGCTTGCTTCATCATTTACATCATAAAGTGTCATCTGCAGCGCACATGTATTTGTGTCATATATATATAATTCCCTACATTTATATAGCACTTTTCTGGGTACTCAAAGTGCTTTACATAGAAGGGGGAATCTCCTGGATGAAGCGATGGCAGCCATATTGCACCACACACCACCCGCCACACACCAGTTTATTGGTGAAGAGTAGACAGAGTGATGAAGCCAATCAGTATATGTGGATGGTAAGGAGGCCATGATGTTCAGAGGCCAATGGGTGAATCTGGCCAGGATGCCGTGGTTACACCCCTACTCTTTTTTTTTTTTTTTTTAAGAAATCCTGGCATTTTAATGACCACAGAGAGTCAGGACCTCGGTTTAACATCTCATCTGAAAGACAGTGTTTTTTGTCAGTATAGTGTCCCATCTCAATTAAATTGTTAGAACAATTGCCAATGTTAGATCAACTGCAAGACTGCTAAAAATCACATCATACGCAATCACAAAATTAAACTAATTATTTTTGTAAATAGTGGTTATTGAGCTTTGAATGTCACATTGACATGATCATTGGTGTAACTTCTACTTGTGGATCCCAAATACAAAGAAATATACATATACAAAAGTTTTAACAGATCGCCAGATTTTTTCAACTCTCATTGATCTATAGTTTTACTAGTGTATTGTTTACTTATAAGGCATTGTTTGTTATTGTTTCTAATAAGGCAATCTGGTATTCAAGACAAGTTTTATATAATTGCATTGTCCAGGCATTTCAGTGTGATCCATTTTAAGAGTGTTGTTTTTTTGTTTTGTTTTTTTGTTTTTTTGTTTTCAATCCATGCTGCACTCTCTAGAGTGATCTGGCATATCATAAAGTACCCAGGACAAATCAATCCTCTGCTATACCTCATCCAATAAAGCCTGCTCAGAGCTTATAGCAGGTCCATTGACTGCAGTCTTTAACCACCTCAGATGAACCTGACCTTTAAGTAGTGTAGTATCGTTTGATGGTTATGCTGTGCCATTGTGACAATAAGTTGGCTGCTTTGCTTCAACGAAGCGCCCAATGATTCAAACATGCTGACCTTACAAAGGAAAACTGTCAAAAACTTTGTCAAATCTCTGAGGTATCCAGCCACAAAAATCAGAGGATCAATCAAGCTGACTCAAGCATTTTGCGGGTGCTCTCTTCAGCATGGAGGGAGTGGTAGTGGGGTGTCACACTGTGATAATACAGCAATCTATCATTGCGATGAGACTAAGTATTGGCTGCCTGTGACAGGCACTGAGGAATGGGACTAGACTGAGACAGACTTCACATACTCTCCCGATCAGCAGTCTGGCGCCTGAACGAGGAACGCTGCTCCAAATCCATTTATTAAACCACTGCCTCACTTTTTTATACTTTGAAAAGGACACTTTTTGTTCATCACTTGACAGTTGTTTCACAAAAAGTAAGGAGACATGAAAGCGAGTTGTCCATTTCAATGCCTTGTATTGTTCGTGCTGTTAAAGACAAATCTCCACAGTTCCTTTGAAATCCACTGTATTAGGCCGAAGTAGTTATCTGAAAACTAACAATATCTGAGCTGAACATTTTAAGAGCACCACACCACATGCTCTGCTGTTATTATTTATTCTAACATGAGCTCAGCACATTATAGTCTGTATTTCACTACATATTGAGACACCCTTCGCTGCAGACTGTAGCGCGGTGACGTCACGTACGTACGTCACGTATGTACGTCACGTATGTGTTTACCGTGCATGCGCTTGTAATTTGCATTGTGTGATGACGTTAGTTGTTTTTTGGTCGTGCGTGCATTAAAACGATGCGCATACTTAAAAGAAAACTCTAATAAAATGTTAAAGTATTAAAGAACATTAAGGTGTAAAAAAGACGGGGAAAACAACCATGTTTAACCATGTTTCATCTGAGGTAAAATTATACGGAATTAAAGTTCATTCTGTAATATCTGTGTAGTATCTTACAATATATTAACATTCTATTGCACTTTACTTCACTGTGTATATTGTAATATTACACTTCAGTGGCACCTTATATTTCTTATTGAGCTAGTCAAAATTACAACAGATAAAGTACAGTCGTCGGCTCTAATAGTGCAGATGGTAAAACGTGTGTTGTTCACAATTTGATGCAATCGATCCGGTCCGAATCTGCCTTTTTTTCCCCTATCTTTTCAAATTTCAAATCACATCAGAAAAGCATTTATTTTAAATAAAATGGAAATAATCAAACAGTTTTGAGGGAGGGCTTCATTGTCCTAATATGCTGGCATCCATTTAATAGTTTAAATTAAAATTATAATTTACACTCATTATTGCATACTGTTTTATAATGTACTACAATACTGAGGTGCAAATAGTTGCCCCTCTTTGCAATAAGTAATATAAATAGCAGAAAATCCTGCTATTTTAACATAGTATAAATATAATCTATAGCCATTTGCTCTAAGTGTAAACCACTGCCTTTCTTATTTTAATATTTCTTTTGCTATGGTTCTTGTTTATCTATTTTTTAACTATAAATTTGGACATTTTTTTTTTGCTTTGGCAATTCTGCATGTGAAACATTTAAGCCAGTAAAGTAGTTTTAAGTTCAGTTGACTACACACAGTATATTTTCAGTGTCTGCATCCCATTTTATGCAAGGTGCCTCCAAAAAAAACCAAACTGATGACAGTGATCTTTTTTTATTTATTTCAAAGAACAAAACAGAAAATATAATTGTATATACAAATATAGATTAAGACTATAGACATGACACAAGAAAAAAAAAATCTGAAATTCTCCTCCATCACTGATTAAACAATAAGTCAAGCAGTAGCCCTCAAATTCTTTGAATGGATCAAACCCACACAGGACTCTCCTCCTGCGACTCCTCACACACAGGTGGACAGTCTTTAAATATCTCACTGCACCGGAGGCACTGGGTCAGAGAACATGACGCCCGGGAACTCAGGTTGTATTGTTCAGACAATGCACTCAAGTTCACCACACCTAATTTACATAAAATAACAAACAATACTAAAGCAAAATTAAATCATTTTGAAGAAAGGCAAAAGAGCCATACAATGATTATTTTTAAATATATTTTAGCATGGTGTTAGAAAAAGTGTTATTTGCTTTGTCTGTAAACTACCTAAGAGATTAAATTATAACCAGCATTAACATAAACTATATTAATACATTTTCTCAAGTCAAAATTTAGGTTGGCTTGGCTTGAGAGAGCATGGCCTGAAAGTTTGAAGTTTTTTTCAATTTGAAAGTTTTACAGTTGAGGGCTATACAGTCTGTCAGAGAAAGAAAAACAGATAATTACAGGACTCTAGCCACATGAAGTGGGTCTCTTCTCTGAATTTCTTCTCACTGACAATGTCCCCAAAAAGTCATTTTAAGATATATGAAGGTCAATTTAAGAGGTAACACTTTACAATAAGGTGTCATTGGTAAACACTAGTTAATGTATTAATTAACATGAACTAACAATGAAATATACATGTGTTACAGTATCTATTAATCTTTGATAATGTTAATGAAAAAGATTACAAATATTATTATTATTTTTTTTTGCAATGCATGCAACTATCAACCCTTAGAAAAGGAAAATATATTTACCAATATATTTCTTAAAATATATTCTTGTAATATATTATTTTCCCTTTTTATTTTCTAATATATTATATATTTTAATACATTGAATAATATATTGATGATACATATATCATATAATATATTGCAAAATATACAAATGATTGCCGCTTTCAATATATTGCCATATATTGGAAAAATAAATATTAAATCCCATATATACAAATATATGCCAAATATATTACATGATATTTTCCAATAAACTGCAATATATTTTTGTTTCATAAGGGAATGGCATTACTTATATTAATAAAGTCTTTCTGCTCTATTTTAAGACATCTTTAATGGTTCATTTTAGGCGAAATAAGACTTTGAAAGACCACCATTCGAATACTATATCATAAAACATGTCATAAGTGTTTGAAATCGCACACATTTGCAATGGCACTCTCTATGATTATGACCAAAGCATTCTTACAATTAAAAGCAATTTAAACGCAAATCTTTAAGAAAACAAAAGTAATATCTCATATCCACCATACCTTACGAACATCCGGAAGTGAATGATCCTGGATATGTGCATTAATGACAGTCAGTACGGCGCGTACGGCGCACAATCGTATTTACGGTAAATACATATACGTTACTGCGCATGCGCGGTAAACACACGTCACGTACATACGTGACGTACATACGTGACGTCGCCGCGCTACAGTCTGCAGCGAGGAGTACTTGTACATATTTGACTGATAGAATGATGGTCTACTTACAAATGCAAAAAACTATAAACTATGTACATTCAATTTGATATTTGATACAATGCACTTACTACATTATGTACATATTGAATTTGTACTTTACTTTTAAAAATACTGTCCTGTAATTTCATTTTTAATTCATTTTTGTAGTTAGAATTACATTGTTAACCTTACATCTACACCTTAAACCAAACCATACTACCAAACATGCCCCTATTCCACCACTATACCAGCAAAGGTGTTTTGTGATTCAAAATGAACACAATAGGTATGTTGTACATAAGAATTTGTTATTTTATTATTAAGCACATAGTATTTAAAGACACCTAAAATAAAGTGGACCACCTACTTCCTTTGATGAACTCTATCCATTGGCAGCACTAGGTGTGGGGTTTTTAATGCACGACACTACAGGCAAAAGCATGTTTTTACTTACAATGTTTTTTGGGGGGTTATCTGGCTTTCATAATGTTTCTTTTTTTCCAGACTAGTGGGTGGGGGGGTGCAAAATACACATTTAAGCATTTTAATCTTTTTGTATCTGTAGATTTAAATAAAAAAAAAAATCTTTAAAATTGAAAACGTACTCGGTTACTAAACGTAACCTCGGTTCTCTCTAGAAGAGCTCTCTCGTACTGCGTCTTAGCTAAGACGCTACGGGAAAAGTCTCTTTTCACGAAATACTGAAGCAAAAAATTATCCTTTATTTTGTATTTTTGTAAAGCGCATTTGCAGCAGTACACAGCCATAGGCGAGACGGCTCGTTCGCTCATTGGCTTGTTCTGCGGCAACTGCACAGCCTATCGAGCGCAGGCTGATGCAACATTCTTGCCACTTCCCGCCGAAACGGGTGTGGCCCAACCTATAAAAGGAGCTCGAAAAGGCTGACTCACCTGATTTATTTCATCGCCGAAGCGAACCAGAGTGAATCGTACGCACGGCAGAGAACGCAGTACTCGTTCGCTCTTCTAGAGAGAACCGAGGTTACGTTTAGTAACCGAGTATGTTCTCTTACGAGAGCTCTCTCGTACTGCGTCTTAGCTAAGACGCTACGGGAACCCAATGTAAAACGCCGTGCGCGCAGGGATCACACACCAATAAACCTGAAGCAACGCCCAGGATTTACAGTGCACAGTCACCTGAGGGACTCACAGAGAGTCCAGGACAGAAAGGGGGAAAGCCCTCCATCCCATATCTAGCAGCATCCGTAGATGCGGCAATATGACATCACACAGCCGAGGCAAGGCCTGACCAATGTGGCAATGCGGGTCTTACGCAATACTGCCCATATAACAGCCGGCAGCGCATAGCGCTCGTGAACTCAGAATTCCCCTCAGGGCCCTGATTCGTCTATACCGACAGCAGCCTTGCTTGCAAGGCGGGAACCTCCAGGTTATAGAACCTGATAAATGTAGACGGCGAGGCCCAACCTGCCGCCATACATATATCCTGCAAGGAGATCCCAGTAGACCACGCCCACGACGAGGCGACGCCTCTTGTGGAGTGTGCTCTGATGCCCAACGGGCACTGAAGGCCCCTGGAAGCGTAAGCTAACGCTATGGCATCAACTATCCATCTAGATAGAGTCTGTTTCGAAACAGCCATTCCCTTGGAACGTCCACCGAACGAGACAAATAGCTGCTCCGTCTGCCGAAAGGCAGCAGAGCGAGACACATAAGCTCTTAAAACCCTGACAGGGCAAAGAAGACTCGAGTCTCCATCCTCCCCTGACACCGGCAGGGCAGACAGGGCAATAACCTGAGCCCGAAACGGTGTGTTGAGGGATTTCGGCACATAACCGTGCCTAGGTTTGAGTATGACTCTTGAGTCATTGGGCCCAAACTCCAAGCACGACTGGCTCACCGAGAGCGCGTGCAAATCACCCACACGCTTCACAGAAGTGAGAGCCAACAAGAATACTGTCTTGAATGACAGATGCTGAAGGCTAATCGATTGGATAGGCTCGAAAGGGGGACCCTTCAAGGCCTCCAAAACCGCCACGAGGTCCCACATAGGGACTGACGGAGGTCTGGGAGGATTCAGCCTCCTAGCTCCTCTGAGGAACCGGATGACTAAATCATTCCTTCCTATAGACTGACCGGACGCCGTTTCAGAAAACGCCGCGATGGCAGCCACATAAACTTTGAGCGTGGATGGGGCTCTGCCCTTATCCAACAGCTCCTGAAAGAAGGAGAGGACCTCCGTCACCTCACAACTAAGGGGTGAATAACCTCGAGCTGTGCACCAGCTGGAGAACACCGACCCCTTCGAGGCATACAGACGTCGTGTCGACGGAGCTCTAGCCTGAGTGATGGTATTTAGCACTCCCACTGCGAGATCAGCGGGTAACCGTTGAGTGCCCATACATGGAGGGACCACAACTCCGGTTGAGGGTGCCAAATCGAGCCCCTGGCCTGCGAGAGGAGGTCTCTCCTCACCGGTACCGGCCACGGGGCGACATCTGCTAACTGCATCAAATCTGGGAACCATGGTTGGTTCTTCCAAAGAGGTGCTACAAGCAGTATTGAACATCTCGTTTCTCTCACCGGTTCTATCACCTGCGGAAAGAGGGAGACGGGAGGGAACGCATAAAGCGGGCAGCACGGCCATCTCCGTGACAGCGCGCTTTCGTTCTTGGAAAAGAACGCGGGGCAGTGAGCGTTTTCGTGGGACGCAAAGAGGTCCACATCCGCCATGCCAAATCTCTCCCACAACAGCCGGACTGTTTGCGGGTGTAGAGACCATTCGCCCGTAGGAACATTGCCTCTGGACAGCCTGTCTGGACCCAGATTCTGCAGTCCAGGCACATGCACTGCTCTCAGCGAGCGCACGTTGCGCTGAGCCCAAATCAGGAGGCGTTCCATCAGCCTGCACAGGTTTCGGGACCTGAGACCGCCCTGGCGATTTATGTAGGACACTACAGACATGTTGTCCGAGCGGACTACGACGTGGTGATCCTTGATAAGGGGACAAAAGCGCGTCAGCGCATTCTCCACTGCCAGCATTTCTAGGCAGTTGATATGATGGAGCTTTTCCTGTTCTGACCATAGGCCAAAGGATGGTCTGCCTTCGAGCAGCGCTCCCCATCCCGAAGTGGAGGCGTCCGTCGACACCATTTTCACACTCGGGGAAGTCCCCAGGCTTACACCTGATCGGTACCAGCCGTTCGCTGTCCAAGGTGCTAGAGCCGCAACACAGCTCTGATCGACCTTGAAATGCAGCCGGCCAGACGCCCACGCTCTGCGCGGCACCCGAGCCTTCAGCCAGAACTGCAGGGGGCGCATGCGGAGCAGGCCCAGCCGCAGAACCGGAGATGCTGAGGCCATGAGACCCAGCATCTTTTGACAGTGTTTGAGCGACACGGTCGCGCCGCAGCGGAAAGAACTCGCTGCGCGCTGAATGCCCATCGCGCTGTGGTGACAGCCGCGCCGTCATGGAACACGAGTTCAGAACTATACCCAGAAACAGGATCGTCTGACTCGGGTTCAGCGAACTCTTCGCCCAATTGACACTGAGGCCGAGCTTCTCGAGGTGATCGAGTAAAACGGCCCTGTGGTCCACGAGCTCCGCTCGTGATCGGGCCAGAACCAGCCAGTCGTCCAAATAATTCAGCACTCGTATGCCTCTGAGTCTGAGAGGAGCGAGCGCTGCATCCATGCACCTCGTAAACGTACGAGGAGCTACGGACAAGCCGAATGGCAGGACTGCAAACTGGTATGCCTGGCCCTCGAAGGCGAATCTCAAATATCGCCTGTGGTTTGACGCTATCTGTATTTGAAAATACGCGTCCTTCAGATCTATTGACATGAACCAGTCCCCTCTACGAATCTGCGCGAGGAGCTTCCTGGTCGTGAGCATTTTGAAACTGCGTTTCATCAATGCCTTGTTCAGCTGTCTTAGATCCAGTATGGGCCTGAGACCCCCGTCTCTCTTGGGCACCAGAAAGTATCTGCTGTACAGCCCCCCCCTCGCTTTGAGCTTGAGACACAGGCTCTACAGCCCCTTTGCTCAACAGTTTTGATATTTCGGCCCGAAGTATGTGTGCTACTTCTGTTTTGACCGTAGTTTCGACGCGCGCTGAAAAGCGCGGTGGGCGTCGAGAAAACTGTAGCGAGTAGCCTCTCTTTATAATGCCTAACACCCAATCCGAAACCCCTGGAAGCACTGACCATGCATCTGCATGAATGGCTAAGGGCTGGATGCGAAACGCGCTCTGTTGACTGGGCAACGGCGGTGCTCGAGTGCGCTGCGCATGTGAGGCAGGGAGCGCGCTGATCACAGCGGGCAGATCGCTCTTCCTCGACCCCGTTCCAGCGCTTAACCGACTGGAGGGAGGCTGAGCGGGTCCCGTGGGACTCGATATATCTGCGAGTAACCGTGGGCTGCATGTGTGCACTTTTACCACTTTCAACTCGCTGTCTGCCTGTGCAGAATGTACGTGCACGGGCCTCGTTTTTACAGAAGCCCCCTATGCGGAGCGCTCGACCGATCCGTGTCGATCTTATGTGCGCTAGCCCTGTGTGCAGGGCTGTGCTTACATGTGGAGATGGGCACTGGGTAGTGGGCATCGTCACTGCATTTATAGCACCATCGGCCGTGGCCGGACGAGCGTGCACGGGTTTCGTTTTTACAGAAACCACATGACGCGTGTGACATAGTAATTGTGGGCACTGAGGGGTGGGCACGTTTACTATGCAGTGTGCACAACCGACTTGAGTTGACATTATGGGCGCAGGCCCTGTGTGCAGGGCTGTGCTTACATGTGGAGATGGGCACTGAGGAGTGGGCATCGTCACAACATTTATAGCACCATCGGCCATGGCCGGAACACCAGAAAAAACACTCTTTTTGTGAAACATCTGGGTAGCCGTGATAACGGCTTTTGTGTGCAGGCAAGCGGGCACTCGTGCAGGCTTGCGCATTGCAGAAGACACTGAGGCAGTCACAACTCTTGGAACTGCAACAACGCCTGCGAAGCTTTCTGGTCCTCGGCGAATCTCTCCACAAACTCGTTGACGGAAGATCCGAAGAGGCCGGCAGGAGTTAGCGGCGCGTCAAGGAACGCAGCGCGCTCAGACTCCTTGATGTCAGAAAGCGTCAGCCACAAATGCCTCTCAGCCACCGTAGCGGAAGCCATAACCCGTCCCATGGCCTGTGCAGCGGACTTAGTAGCGCGGAGGGAGAGATCCGAAGCACTCCTCAGATCCGCGAGACAGATCGCTTCAGGTCCCATCTCATCCAGCTTGCGGAAAAGATCGCCCTGGAAGATCTGTAGCGTAGCCATAGTGTGTAACGCAGACGCAGCCTGCCCAGCAGCAGAGAATATCCGTGCGAGCAGCGATGACATCATGCGGCAGGCTTTGGATGGTAACGCCGCCTTAGTCCGCCGTCCAGCAGAGGGCGGGCAAAGGTGCGCTGCTATAGCCTGTTCCACCGGCGGAAGTGACAGGTAGCCTCTGTTCTTAGCACCGTCCAGTGTGGAGAATGCTGGACGAAACAGATGAGCGGATTCTCACCGAGAATGGAGCGTCCCAAGCCTTCGCCACTTCTTTGTGAAGCTCAGGAAGAAAAGGGGCGTGCTTTGAGCTTGAGGAAGAGCGCTCATCCGTAAGATAGCTACCATCCAGCCGGGAACGTGAAGGGGGCGCTGGTGCAGACCACTCGAGGCCGAGGCTCGCCGCGGCCAACGAGAGTACACGCATCAGCTCCTTATCGATATCCCCCCGTCTGCTGGGCCTCTGAGCAGCCGGCGCGAGATCCACGGAGCTCGCCCAACCCTCACTGCCCGAAGCAAGCAGAGAGCACGTGTCTTCTTCCTCCGACGCGGGCCTGAGATCCACTTCCTCAGATGACGCGTCGGCAAGCAGCGGACGCTGAGCATCGGGAAGCGATGCAGGGGAGACCGGCAAAGCGGAGGGAACCGGCGAGCTCGGCCGAGCTGGAGGCGGTTCTGGTAGTCGCTGCGAGCGACGCTTCTTACGGCGCTGCGGCGCAGCGGATGATGCAGGCTTCGAGAAGGATGCCAGGCGAGTTCTCAGAGTCACCATAGGCATCAACTCGCAATGAGGGCATCCGCCGTCAGCGAGCGCGAGCGCTGCATGGTCCTCACCCAGACAGGAGACGCAGATGACGTGACGATCTCCTTCGCTGAGCGGGGCTCTGCACGAGCCGCACGAGGGCATCTTTAAAAAGACGGAGCTCTTTTGTGAATGTGTGTCGCAGGGCGAACACACACACAGGATATAACAGAACAAGTATGTAAAGGATATGGGCGCCGGATAGAGCAGCAGGAACGGCAGTGGAAGGCGCCGATGCCAGCGGCTTCAGGATGGCTCGTCCTGCTGATATGCTCTTCCAGACGGCGCTTGCTTCCTCGTGATCCAGCGATGCGTGAGCTTCGCTGAAGAGATGAAAAATCAGGTGAGTCAGCCTTTTCGAGCTCCTTTTATAGGTTGGGCCACACCCGTTTCGGCGGGAAGTGGCAAGAAGGGCGCGAAGCGCCCTTATTGGTCTGATGTTGCATCAGCCTGCGCTCGATAGGCTGTGCAGTTGCCGCAGAACAAGCCAATGAGCGAACGAGCCGTCTCGCCTATGGCTGTGTACTGCTGCAAATGCACTTTACAAAAATACAAAATTAAGGATAATTTTTTGCTTCAGTATTTCGTGAAAAGAGACTTTTCCCGTAGCGTCTTAGCTAAGACGCAGTACGAAAGAGCTCTCGTAAGAGAAAGTGAAAAAAAGAAGAAGAAAGTGAAATTCAGCCAAGTATGGTGACCCATACTCAGAATTTGTGCTCTGCATTTAACCCATCCAAGGTGCACACACACAGAGCAGTGAACACACACACACACACACTGTGAGCACACACCCAGAGCAGTGGGCAGCCATTTATGCTGCGGCACCCGGGGAGCAGTTGGGGGTTCGATGCCTTGCTCAAGGGCACCTAAGTCGTGGTATTGAAGGTGGAGAGAGAACTGTACATGCACTCCCCCCACCCACAATTCCTGCCGGCCCGTGACTCGAACTCACAACCTTTCGATTGGGAGTCTGACTCTCTAACCATTAGGCCACGACTTCCCTAGAGAACTGTTTGTCTCTAATAAGTCAACAAAATGAAACAAGAATTTTAAATGTGGCTTTATCTAATATATTACAGATTTCTGTTTTGGAAATGTATACAAATTAGATTCAGAATACTCACTCTAGAACCACAGCTTACTTTATATATTTAGCAATACTGAAACAAGTAATCAGTCCCATAATAGATCTGATATGTTTATTATAAGCCAGCGTATCAGATTAACCATGATGAAGCTTTAATTAGGCTTTGTTGTATGAAAAAAAAAAAAAAACAGGTATTCGGCATTTCATCAAAATTGTATTTCAAGCCAAGTCGCAACAGTAGATCAAAAAATAATACAACATGCAATACATAGCTTTCTCCATTTACATTAGAAGAGAGCAGAACTGCCACTGTAACCAGCAGCTCTTCAGAATCACACACAGTGCAGATTCCAGCACCTGATGCAGGAAGATTGGAGGCACATGTGTTTAATTTGGTCTAATGCTGAATCCAGTAAAAGACCACCAGAAAAAAAAAAAAAAAAAAAAAAAAAACATTGAGAGAATTCAAGTAATCAATCTCTTATTTTCCCGTTATTCACATAGATTCTGAAAACTAAGAAAAACAGAAACACAAACACAGGACTTCTGTTTATAAAAGCACACCACACTTCTTGATTATTGCAAATACATTCACCCTTCAAGGTTTATTGCACCATATTAAAGATAGTAAACACTACGATACAAGAGGATAACAGAGTGAAACAAGCAAATCGAATTATTTTTGTATCTTTCCAATAGCTGTTTTAATATTAAGAAAAAGGAAATCAATGACTGCTGAGGAAAGTACATTGAAACTCTGCCTTATGGGGAATAGCACAATGATTCTTTAATTCAATTACTGTATATTATTTCTTGTACAGGAAGAACACAAGGTGATGTTGTAAATAGAAGATGTAACATCTGTACTAATCTGTCTATGAGATTCAGAAGCGAGGCTGAGGCAGAGATAAGCCAATCTAAGCTGAGGCGTCAGGAATGACATGAGACGACTGAGTGGAGAGCTGTTGGGATGCTCTCCAGAGGAGCATAAGAGGCATTGCCAATCTATTACAAACCCTATTAAAGGTACCAGAGCTGTCAATCACAGGAAATCTAAAACCGGGAGATAGCGACTGGGCAGCGAGTCAAACACAGTGCTGATTTGTTAGTGTGTGTATGTGTGTGTTTGCGTGTTTAAACGCACATTGACATAAGAGTATGAAGGAATCCAAGCATTATTTGAACGTGCAATAGGCTAGAAAATGGATCAAAAATGACCTAAAATGAATAAACATTTGATGCTATTGAGCAAAAACTAGATTTTTTTTCTTGCTTCTTCACTATTTTCACTATTACGGAACAAAGAGGTACTGTTAACGAAATAAGAAAAAAGCTTCCAAAATGGTATCAACATACGGAGCAAATAAAACGCCTGCAGTTTAATCAGAAAAAGTAGAATCCATCCAAACTTTGCACAGCTGTCTCACTAGCTAATTCTAGTCTGTCAGGGCAACAAATGAAATACAATTAAGCCATACCTTACGTATTGGCAGTCTATGCAAGTTTCCTGATGATTTGTTGTAATTTGCGAGGAATCAACATTATGGCTAGTTGGACAAGAGAGGGCATCCTGTTTAGATTGTTGTAGGACAGTTCTAATTGAGGTGGACTGTGGGAGCTGAATTCTCAATTAAACAGCAATGAAGCAACTTCTCTTTAGCTTTGTCTTATCCATTGTATTTCTTACAGGAACACCAATATGTCACAAAGGATATAATTGCTGCTGCAGTAACACCCGGTCTTAATGCTTTCTCTGATGCAAAATTTGTGGCCGTAATTATGCTGTCAGTCCAGCCCCAAATATAGTTCACTTTCTTGCATAATTATGGCATCAACCCACAAATTCGCTAGACTTATACATGTTTAGACTCTATAGAAAACACCTTATATAGAAGGGGAGAGAAAGGTAATTATGTCTTACCCATCAAAAACATCCATTTCTGACTGATTAAATTACATGTTTCAATGAACCTTAATTGCTTTTTTGTCAAACCCGTTATGTGATTTGGCAGACCGGCTTTCAGAGAGATTGGCCGAATATTAGCACAATTATTTCAATATTACATTAAAAGTTTAAATTATAAGCCCAACACACTCCCTCAAATAGTATTCCATTCTCCTTTGAAATCAAAACATTGTCAGGATCGTCAAAGTGTTCTCAGATAAGTGATGCACTGAATGGGAAATGTGACTGAAAGCAAAGATAGAAGAACCCAAAATAAGGACAAGAGGGAACCTTAGCATTGCAACGCTTCAAAAGCAATGGCACAGGTTCATTTCAAACAGAGATGTATTGCCTTGGACGACACATATTAATCATTTATCTGCTCTCTTTAAAATATGTGATTCATCATTATACCTTTATGTACAATGCTGCAAGTGCTTGTGAAGTACGTTTTCACATTCAAACAACATTTCGTTTTTCAGTCAGTGAGAGTTTGTTATTATAGTGTGCACAATAGGAGCTAATTTTCGGAATAAAAGTGATTCATCACATTTAGCCACCTCGCCATTTGTATGTATGCTGTCATATTTCATTATGGATGGGACGAATTGCCACTTTAATAATGGCGGTGACAGAGGAGTAAAAGTTAGCCAGATGAAGACTGATGACAGGCTTAAGCATTGGACATGGCAGTCAGAACATGGAGGAGATTGAATCTGTAACCCTCTGCACCCATAATAAATTATCTCTCTGAAATGGAATGATTGATTTGCAGCGGTGATGCTTGCACCTGGAATGGGGTCCCTTTCTACCCACTTTCAGGGACATCTATGAAACTTTCTCCTTCAGGAGAGAAATCCCTCTCTTTTTTCCAGTTGAGTGACAGGATGGATGTGAAAAAATGTGACCAAGTGATTCAGTTTTTTTTTTTTTTTTTTTTCTCGACAGCATGGTACAGTTTGACAGGAAGGCTCTCGAGATTATGCTTACGTCAGTACCACTGTTTGGCGGCTACCACTGTCTCTCGATATTACCTCAAGCTTTCAAGTTGCCCTCGCAGGCATTCACAGAGGCATCTGAGGTGTGAGAGCAGGAGAGCTATGGGCAGAGATGATATGACATCAAAGCCAGGATGGTCAACTGACGTGATGGAATTTGTCAGCTGACTCCCCTTCTTTGAATTGGTGAACACCACCCAACCTCACCATATCACTTCTGCAGCTTCCATCCTACCTCAGGGCATCACATGATCTAAAATATAACCACTTATTCCTATAGCAACAAGTATAATTTCCACTAAAAACTGAATGTTCACTTGATTATAATTAAGCTACAAAAGCTTTCCGAAGGACTCTTGGGAAACATGCTTACTTTGAATGTCTTTGTCTGATAGAAATTGTTATTTTAATCTGAGCTTTTATTCTACTCTTATCTTATTTTATATTACCAATACCATATCTTGTTTCCAAGGACATGAGTCCTTGCTGAACTTGTTAGCTGGAATACTGAGCTTGTGAGTCCATGCATACAAGCTCTTGATAGCTGTCATATTTAATTGACCTATTCACAAATTATGCTCTGGCATATTCTCTGTCCTCCTAACGAATCTCATTATAAGACTTCAGTCACTTATGTCACTTAACTTGGGTTATCAATCACTCATATTAAGAGAGATGACAGCCACATCATAAATTACCATTATAAATAGGTAAAGAAAGAAAGAAAGAAAGAAAGAAAGAAAGATAAATCTGTTTAGCTCCTTATTATTGCTATTGCACCAAATTGCTACTATACTAAATAGTAACATTTATGCACATTAACTGTCACTCACATTTTTGAACATAGACTTTATAGTGCACGATTCAAACTTAAATTTTTATAATTCGTGAATGAAAACCTTTTGTAACATGATATTAATGTTTTGAGGGTACACTCTTGTCATAAATTAATCTATTACTTTTCCTACATAATTGTTTACAAAAAACATTGGTAAAATAAATATTTGGGAGTCTTAGACCTTTCCAATGATATATAGTTTGTCAAGATTAGATTAAATTTAATTGTAATATAGTGAAGTAAATTGTAGGCGTCCCGTATACAGGACGGGGTGACAGTTAAAGGGTTAAAGACATTTACTTCTTTATAATTTATTTTTTTTTTTCTGATGTGTTTTCCTTATACTGTATATACAAATATTGTTGTGAAAAACACAAAGTTTTAGCTATGTGTCTTTAAAGTTAGCATGAAACGGAAGTAGCAATTGTCTTTTTTCTCGCGTGAGAAAAATAGAGATACTGCCTCAATGACTGAGCACGTCCTCCATTAATAGTTTGCAATGGCCTAAAAGTAATGTTGTGGTAATATTCTAATATCCTTTCAACTTTTCTGGGTAGTCTATTCCCCATGGCTTGCATCAGCACTGTCAATGCATTGATTTCTATAAAGTAAAGCATCAGCTTCTGTTTTTCCCCCTGTTGTTTATCCCAGCGTTTACACTCACATCACTAGCTCTGCCCTTGCGCTATAGCTCATGACCAGAAGAGTAGAGGAGTCGTTTGAGGGGGTGGGGAGTTTAAGGTTTTTCATTAAAGATTACTAGGGCACAAAATAACGAAGTGCACTCATAAATTATTTATAATAATTACTACAATATTTCATAAAAAAAAAGAAGAAGAATTTTACATTTTTATTTTCATGGTGACTTTAGATATTTTCCATATTTTCAGCATTTGTGAGATCACCTACTCCCACAGCATATTTTATCCCGTATGAACTAATACATAAGATTGGAATAGTACAAAGGATGTTTTGTCTGAAAGAAAGAATGAGGGAAATTGACACAACTGAAAAGAAAAAAAAGAAGAAAAAAAAAACCTTGACCTCTTGTTCTGTTATACGCTTTCTGTTCTCTGTTTATAAGAACGTATCTGGGTTAAGTGTTTGTATTTAAACAAATGTAAGAATAATTTTGTCTGCGGAGTAAATGTTGAAACATGCATGCTTTTCTTCTTCACTTTGCCCTTCTGAAACAAGTCATGGCACTGGAACTCTTTTAAAGATATACTTTGAGGAGAACATACCATAAATGTCAGTGTAGCACTCTTTACTGCTTTGTTTAAGGTAGACCTTTAAATCTTCAAACAAAGCACTAAGTGTTCACACAGTACATTTTGTTGCATTTTAAAAAAGCGGGATGTAATGTGATAAAATGGAACAAAACAAACAGGTCTTAAGGTGGGTTTTTAAAAGCATAACCATTTTTAACCTGACAAAGTAAAGTGCATGGTGTATTGTATACATAGAAATATATATATATATATATATATATATATATATATATATATATATATATATATATATATATATATATATATATATATATATATATATATATATATATATATACCCTTTAAATATGTATTAAATATGTATTTTTCTTCCTTCAGAGGACGGGCTATAGTATACAGTAACATCTAGGTGTGCACTGATCCTCATAAAGTCTCTGTACAAACAGGCCTCTTATATTGTCAGCATATCAATATAAAGATGTGTTAAGAGTGTCAAAAGGTGGACAAATGGTCAGGGGTCCTTGTGCCGTGAAGGCTCTTACAGCCTTTCCAATAATCTACAAATCTTCTAAATGCATACAATTGACTGTCACAATTGCTGTCTTATTTAATTTCTAATGCAGAAATACATTGTTCCAATAATACATTGCATTTATGTAATCCATTTAAGTCTGCAACTAAAGATTTGCAGAGCACTTAAAGAACATATCTTTATATTATACTATCTTAAATATGTACATTCATGTCCAGTTGGTCTGTAAGCTCCAACATATTATGTTTTGTCTTTATGTTTGTGCTGTGTTTACTGAGTTTAGCTAGTCTAGTAAGACTTTGGTTAGCTTGTTCTGGGATTAGAGTTGAACTCTGTGGGAGTTCAGTGGCCACCCAGGAAGGAGTTTAGACACATCTGTCTTAAAAGGTGGAACTGAAGCTACAATAGCTATTTATTGGTCTGGTAGTCCAAGTATGCAAAACCAAAGTGAACACAATATCAGACAGACAACAGCTTTTGCATGACATTTTAAAAAGATGAATTATTGCTTTAGTCTGACTGAAACTGAATTTTTGGTATTCTCTTAGTGGCTACAGTGGCTCACATATGGCATCTTACTAAAGAAGCTTACACTTTCTGACAAAACATCTTACAAGGTCACAAGTTACATTAGTAGTGATTAACAGGAGAAGTATTTAAAATTACATGCTACATTCTGAGAAAGTCCTCAAATGCCAAGGGAAAAACAACAGCAGCAATGGCAAATGCATTACTTATAAGAGAGAGTAATTAGTATTTTCTTATATGTTTTTATTTGTCAGTCTGACATACAGAAATCTTTATTCTTTTTTTTTGTTTTTTGACACCCATACTTTTTGTATTCCTAGAGCCTTGCCAGCTCCCTCACTCATTGTCTCTTCTGTAAAGTAAAGCTTTTATCAGCTGCACTTGCTGGTGACAATTAGTGTCAGTAGTATGATGTGTGAGGGGGACAGTGGAGGCAAGCAGGGGGATCATGGCCCCTGATTGGGAAACAGCCTCTGTGCTGAGGCTGAGAGGTGGATTTGAGCCAGACTCTCCATTAAAGTGCTAAGCAAGGTCACTCTGCCCGCCGTTGCCTCTGCCAAGCTGTTTCAGCCCGGGCCCCTGCCGAGGTGGAACCATGGGCCGCCAGCCAGCTCATCTGGGACACACGTCTCCAAATACAATGCCAGAGGTCACAGAGCAGACCCAACCCTGCCATTGTCCAATGTCGACAGCTTCCCATGGAGTGAGTTATGGGAGAGAGTGTTATGGCATTTTAAGAAGCGTTAGTTACAGAGCATATGCAGTTTTGAAAATGGATAAGACCCGTTCAGTGGTGGCAGTCACAAAATAAGTGGCAACTATTCGATGGCAATATTTTTAAGAAGTTGTGAGGGGACAGACACTGCTTAAAGGTGCACAAAGTAGTTAAGTCATTAACAAAATTACTAACAAAAACGCTAGGACAGCATTTTTTTAATGATATGACTTAAACTACTAAAACATAACGTGTGGAAATCTATGACACTGCAAAAAGATTCAGAAAAAAATATGATTGTTTTAAATATTTTTGTATACACTAATATTAAAATAGTGTATAAATATTTGTTTTTATTTGGCACTTTCTTAAACAAAAACAAAAAAACAAACAAACAAACAAACAAAAAAAAGTAACTTTTTTTTTTTTTTTTTTTTTAGTAAAATTATGTGTCATTTTACCTATAGGGAAGGCTTTTTAATGGTGTAGCAGTGTCAAAACTCAAACTCAAATAAGCACCTTACCTTGCTGACTCACCAAAGGATCGCCACAGGGGCCTCAGAGCTGTGCCACAAGTGAGTGATCGCTGGACTATGGTGGCCAGGCCAGACTGCCCACAGGCCGGAATAACACATGAGAGATCGAGACTGGAATCTCAGTGAATCGGAGTGCTGCAAAACCCCTGGGTACATAACTCCTCTTAATGAATGTATGTAGCCTTTACACCAGGTGCATGACATTATCTGTAGCAGTACCCTAGTTTTGAATGTTTAAAATATCCACTGTGACAAATAAATGAGGCTCGGACTTATGGATAGGGTTGTGTAGCATTCAGAACTGAACTGAGAATATGAATTGAGATGGCAAACAGGATTAAACATTTTGATTCAAATTTGAATATAAGGAAGTAGAATGAAAAGTAATTGAAATCTAAAAAATTATTGACTATAATTTAAAATGAAAAATCAAAGTCAAGAAAACTTGAATGTTACTTTGACAAGTAAAAACATCATTTGATTTGAAGGTTTAAATACCTTACAAACATAGATAATAAACACTAGATAGAACAAACAATGGAACCACAGATCACTACACTGACTGATAGAGTGCTAGATAGAATTAACAACAAAACACCAGATAGAATGAGTAATAGAATGATAGATAGAGTGTTAGATAGAACTACAGAATGTTAAACAGAGTGAACAATAGAGTGCTAGACAGAATCAATCACTATGTTTAGGAGGAAACTTTTTGCTTCAGTCCAAATGAAATCATTCTGAATAATGAATCTGAACGAAGTATTTACATGAACACTAAGTGTATGTGCATGTTCATGTGTAACAACCTTCAGTATCGAATTTGAAATCATACATCAATACGCCATTTCTTTGTCATTGCACATGCGCTGTGTTTTTTTTTTTTTTTTTGCGGTGTCCCTGTTACAGTACAATTATACATTTAAGTAACAAGTAATTCAATTAACTACATGCCATTACTATATGGTTAGGGTTAGGATTAGGGTTTGTTTTAGGGTTACTTGCGTGTAATTGTGCATAATTCACTGTTATTATAATAATAATAACTATTATAATAATAGTCGTGGCCAAATAGTTCGAGATTTGGACTCATAATCCAAAGGATGTGAGTTCGAGTCTCAGGCCGGCAGGATTTGTAGGTGTGGGAAGTGAATGTTTAGCTCGTTTGGAATGATTAAGATGTTTACATTAAGGTTTTTCAGACAAATTGCGCCATCAATACAAATACTATTAGATTTTCTGGTTGCATGTAAATGTAGCCAGTGACAAAACACTAGACAAAAAGAGTCATAGAACTATGAGCATTAGCTATAATGAACCATAGCATGCTAGATGGTGAATCATAGCAATAGGACGCTATATCGAATTAACGATAAATGGCTACCTTTACATTTAAATTTGTTCATAATAATCAGAAGATTTTATCAAAAGGTTTGGATTAGGGTTTAGTTGTCGGTTACTTGCATGTAATTATGCATCCTTTATTATTATTTTAATAGTAAGTACAAGTAACGTGTAAAAAGCCTTCAGAGCCTTCAAATTAAAATATCAGTTTTATTCAAGAGATTTTAAAAGTTGGTTTGATAGCTTATGTTAGGTAATCACAAAGTTATCAGTAGCATTACTTTAATAAATTAATTGAAATAGTTTCTACCTATTTTATGTAAGGGTAACTTGTGATGTATAACCTATTACATTTCCAAAGTTACCTTCCCAACAATGTACTTCAAAAACAGGCAAGTAAACACATGGATTTTACATAATACAAAATGTTTCAGACATTGTTCAGATTAGTAAAGGAGGGATTAAGGAAAGAGAAAGCAAATGTTCAGTATTCAGAGTATTTTGTCATTAGACAGAATGAACAATAGAACACTAGACAGAACAAGTGATAAAGCACCAGACATAATGAACGGTAAAATGCTAGACAGAATTAAAGATTGAGCAGTCCCACTTTATATTAGGTGGCCTTTAACACTATAAGTACAATGTACTTATTGTGTTCATATTGTATTGCAAAAGATAAAAAATAAATAAACACAGGTTTTGTAGTAGTAATTACAGATGTAAGTACAATTTAAAACATTTATGTACACAATAAGTGTATTGTATCAAATTAAATGTAAGTACATTAAGGCCACCTAAACTAATGAGACCGACAGAGCAAAATAATGCTAGACAGAAGGAACTGTAGTACAACAGGACACTAGACAAAATGAATGATAGAAAACTAGATAGGGTCATTAAACAACAGAACACTATGTGAGCAAGAGAATGCTAGATATAATGAACAATATACTGCTAGACAGAATTAATAACAGAATGTCAGTGTCACAGCCGGGATCCAATGAAGCACGGAGATAGAACCAATTGCAAGTAAGTCTTTTATTAAGGGGTAATCCAAACAGCATAAACAGTCCAGGCAGGGGTCAATAGGAAACATCCATCCAAAACATAAACTAAACAAGAAGACAAGGCAAGGGCACGAACATGAATAAACAACGACTCCGTCACACATACTAAGACAGACCGGGTTATATACACAAAAGGATAATGGGGAAACAGGAGACAGGTGGGGAACAATCAATTAACTAAACAAGGAGGAAGGTGACCAAATAAGGAGACATGAAGTGATAATATGATAAACACCGTGGGAACTGAGGACACCTAGTGGAACCCCAGGGAACACAACCCAGACACTGTGACAGTACCCCCCTTCTACGGAGCGGCTCCCAGACGCTCCAAGACAGACACAAAACAGAGACCAGGAGGGAGGTGGACAGGTGGAGGCTCAGGGGGAGGGACGGAGGGCCAGAAAAGAAAAACATGGGGAACAGGCACCAGAATGTAAACACAACACAGAAAGACCAGGAGGGAGGAGGACAGGAGGAGGTTCAGGGGGAGGGACGGAGGGCCAGACTGACAGAAAGGAACAGGGACAGACATTAACACAAAAACCAAAAGGAAAAAACAACATGAAGCCCCCCAGGGCGGAGCAGAAGACCACCACACCCTTGTGGTCAAGGCCAGAGCCCTCCAGGGCGGAGCGGAAGACCACCACAACCGTGTAGTCAGGGCAAGCGCCCCCCAGGGCGGAGCGGAAGACCACCATGTCCGTGTGGTCAGAGCAGAAGCCCCCCAGGGCGGAGCAGAAGACCACCATGTCCGTGTGGTCAGAGCGGAAGCCCCCCAGGGCGGAGCAGAAGACCACCACAACCTTGTGGTCGAGGCCAGAGTTCCCCAGGGCGGAGCAGAAGACCACCATGTGGTCAGGGCGGAAGGCCCCCAGGACGGAGCAGAAGACCACCACCCCCCTGTGGTCAAAGCGGAAGCCCTCCAGGGCGGAGCAGAAGACCACCACATCCCTGTGGTCGATGCACAAAGCCCCCAGGGTGGATCAGAAGCCCACCACTTCCGTGCGGCCGGATCAACGGGAGGACGAGATTCTGGTAATTCCATGGTGTCTCTACTGGACTCCAGAAGATCGGTGCTGGCCTGACACTGCTCATGAAGATCATTGGTGACTTGCATTTGCTCATGAAGATCAATGGTGACTTGACTCAGTCCTTGGAGATCACCGGTGACTTGACTCAGTCCTTGAAGATCACCGGTGACTTGACTCAGCTCTGAAAGGTCAAAGGTGACTTGACTCGACTCTGAAAGGTCAACGGTGACTAGCCCTAACTCTGGAGCATCAGCGGTGACTAGCCCTGACTCTGGAGGGTTAACAGTGACTAGCCTTGACTCTGGAGGGTCATCTGGAACCCGACTCGACTCTGGAGGGTCATCAATGACTAGCCCTGACTCTGGAAGGTCATCGGTGACTAGCCCTGACTCTGGAGGGTCATCGGTGACTAGCCCTGACTCTGGAGGGTCATCGGTGACTAGCCCTGACTCTGGAGGGTCATCGGTGACTAGCCCTGACTCTGGAGGGTCATCGGTGACTAGCCCTGACTCTGGAGGGTCATCGGTGACTAGCCCTGACTCTGGAGGGTCATCGGTGACTAGCCCTGACTCTGGAGGGTCATCGGTGACTAGCCCTGACTCTGGAGGGTCATCGGTGACTAGCCCTAACTCTGGAGGGTTCCCTGGCACCTGACTCGACTCCGGAGGGTCCACGGGCACCTGACTCGACTCCGGAGGGTCCACGGGCACCTGACTCCGGTCTGGCGGCCATCTGGGGTTGTGGTGCTGGACTGGCGGCCATCTTGTACTGTGGCGCTGGACCGGTGGCCAATTTGGGCATTGGCGCTGGGTTAGCGGCCATCTTGTGCTGTGGCGCTAGGCTGACGGCCATCTTGGGCTGTGGCACTGAACCGTTGGCCAAAGTGGGCATTGGCGCTGGGCTGGCGGCCATCTTGTACTGTGGCGCTGGACTGGTGGCCAATTTGGGCATTGGCGCTGGGTTGGCGGCCATCTTGGGCTGTGGCGCTGGAACGGTGGCCAATTTGGGCATTGGCGCTGGGTTAGCGGCCATCTTGTGCTGTGGCGCTTGGCTGGTAGCCATCCTGGGCAGTGATGCTGGACTGGCGGCCATCTTGGATGGTGGCGCTTGGCTGGTAGCCATCCTGGGTAGTGGTGCTGGACTGGCGGCCATCTTGGGTTGTGGTGCTGGAACGGTGGCCAATTTGGGCTTTGGTGCTGGGTTAGCGGCCATCTTGTGCTGTGGCGCTTGGCTGGTAGCCATCCTGGGCAGTGGTGCTGGACTGGCGGTCATCTTGGGTTGTGGCGCTTGGCTGGTTGCAATCCTGGGCAGTGGTGCTGGGCTGACGACCACCCCGCTGGAAGAGACAGAAGTGGCTGGGGCATGCCACCGAAGCCGATGCTGCAGGTAGCGCATGAATTCCCAGAATTCCAGTGTCTCTAGCTGTGCCATCTCCTCCTGAGACACTGGATCATCCAGCCCGCCATTGAAATAGTCCTTGAGGGCCGCATCATTGTAGCCCATGCCCTCGGCCAGGGACCAGAACACCTGAGCCAGGGCACCCACTTCATTTCCCTCTTGGCGGAGGGCGATCAACCGAAGATACTTGGCTCGCCGCTCCGCCATCTTGGCTGGGGAACGGAAAGACGACATACCGCTGGTTCCTAGAATGACGGAGTCGTTCTGTCACGGCCGGGATCCAATGAAGCAAGGAGATAGAACCAATTGCAAGTAAGTCTTTTATTAAGGGGTAATCCAAACAGCATAAACAGTCCAGGCAGGGGTCAATAGGAAACATCCATCCAAAACATAAACTAAACAAGAAGACAAGGCAAGGCAAGGGCACGAACTGACGGACATGAATAAACAACGACTCCGTCACACATACTAAGACAGACCGGGTTATATACACAAAAGGATAATGGGGAAACAGGAGACAGGTGGGGAACAATCAATTAACTAAACAAGGAGGAAGGTGACCAAATAAGGAGACAGGAAGTGATAATATGATAAACACCGTGGGAACTGAGGACACCTAGTGGAACCCCAGGGAACACAACCCAGACACTGTGACAGTCAGACAAAATGAACTACTGATCAGTAGATACAATGAACAATAGAAAATTAGACATAATTAATGGTAGAATGACAGAACAATGGATGGATGGATGAATGGAATACTTATAATACTGTATATAATACATATAATATTCCAGACATATTAAGATTATCAGTCATTCAGTAGCTTGAATGTCATTTAACTCAGCATCAGTCAGTTTAATCTATTTATTTATTCATTTGTTTTAAATCATTTGCACAGATGCATGTAGATCTGAAGTTCTGTAGAACTCAAATCTGTCAATAAATTATCCCTTTTTTATGCCAAATGATGCTGTGATAAATGGAAAGCTATTTTGAACTTTCAATCAGACGAGATGGTGAAAATGAAAACCTGTTCCTTCTCTCTTCAAGGTTGCCTCGGTGAGAGATGACAAGCACTCATCCTCCTTTCACTGAGCATCTCATTCCAGACGAAGACAAATAAACCGCTGATTGAAGCTGAGAACGTGAAGATGTGACTGACATGTTTGTATAAATGTTTACACATTACTCCCTCTGATTAGTCACAGCGCTCGTGGATGGGGTCCAAGAGCTGCAAAATACACCTGTGTGCATGTGTGAGACCGCATGTAACTGTGTCTGACTTTTAGCTTGGGCATCTCCACCCCTTTGAAAGCCCCTCCTGTCATATAAGATTAGAGAGGGTACATCTAACAAAGACAACGAGTCTCTCATGTCAAGGCTGTTTACAGAAATAACACAGTATTAAATTTAGAGTATCCTACATTCATAATTTCAAACACTCCCCCATGAAATATTTAGTGTGACTAAAGGGAAGCAAGGTTGATGTTGGATGTTTTGACATGTGTCTCTGTAACTTGGCTATTTGAGGATGGTAGCTTCAGTATGTGGCAGAATGTGACAAAAGGAGACGTTCTGCACAGACAGATCTGTTTTAGTTTTGCCTGTTCTGTCTGAGAGCTGAGTCACATCCATGTTTGTACTGATTTCATATGTCTATGGTTTGCGTTTTGTTGTTGATTTGTTTGAAGTGACTGCTGAGTAACACCGGGTCCAATTTCATTATCCGTGAAAAACATAAAATGCTTTTGACACTGTTAGATATGTCCTCAAAAATAGACGGCAGACGAGAGTAGGAGGAGAAGTGATTCTGCAGAATGTATCACAGGTATTATGGGAAAATATCAGAAATGGTTAAGTTTTAATAGCACTAGTAAGGTATGATACTTAAATATAATTCATTAAGCGTAGTTTATAATATCAAAATGTAATTAAATACAACTTTGTAAATATAATTCATAATATATAAAGGTAACAATAAAGTTCAGCCTGTTAGCATTAATTCATCTGGAAGCTGGACTCTGATCGGTCGGTCTCTGCAGTCTGATGCTTCCTAAAATTGAATGTCATCCATGCAACTATGACTTGTACTTTCAAGTCTTCCTTATCATTTTACAGACGCACTGTCTCGTCTTTTGTAAAACTATGACTCGTTTTATCGACTGTAAAGAAAATGTCATAGGATTTAAGTATTAAAGGGGTCATATGATGCAATTTCAAGTTTTTAATCTTGTGCCAATATAGTTTTGTATATTATAATGCCATTGTTTTTGTTGTTGTTGTTGTTGTTGTTGTTGTTTTCTTAGTGTAAGCTTTATGATAATAGGTAAGGTTTTATTATTTTTTTTTTTTCATTATGTATTGTGAACATATTTACATATTCATTTATTTCGTAAGCAGCCATTTGATAATGTACAGTCAGTTGATCATCACAGAAAATTCATATACATATATATATATATATATATATATATGGCTCATTGTTAATTAAATGGATAGTTCAGCCAAAAATGAAAATTCTGTCATTAATTACTCACCATCAGAGGCATTCCAAACCTGTTAGATCTTCTCTCATCTTCGAGAAAAACAAGCTTTCTGACCCTCCATAAGAACTTATATTACTTAAAATTTTGTACAAGTATTGTTCATTGTTAACTCATGATACCTTAATGCATGAACGTATTGTCCTAATTATTGATTAATCATTAGCATGCAATCAAATAAACACCAGTGGTGCTTAGTTCTGTGTTTGTGTTTAGTTCTGCAGTTAATAAAATTTATTTAGTATATTCCTGCAACATTTACTGAAACTTTCTGAAAAGACAAGGCATAGAGCATAAACCAGTGGTGGTAGTGTGAAATGACTTCACCTACATGCATTCACCATTGAATTATTAAGCCTTTCTCTGGGGATAACCGACTGTCGTTATAGTTCCCTCCATAGCAGTCACAGATAAGCGTGGCTGATTCTTTTTGAGTTTGCAGTGCTTTGGGTGCATGGTGGCGCAGGGAATTCGCTTCAGCGACTGCAGTCAGAGATAAGAGGAAGAAAGGGATATGTAGATGTTCTTTGCTGGGAAAGGATGCGGAAGAAAAGGTAGGCAGAGTGATTCTACATTTCACTCTCCACCAACAGTGCGGCCTGCATAATGATAACTTTCTCAAAGTGAACAAAGGCATCAAAAGGACTGAGAGAAGCAAGGATTATTTAAATACTAGGTGTATTAAAAGTCCTGGTGTGCCTTTCCATCCCTAAAGTCATCTGGGGAAAAAAAGAAAGAAAATAAAAGAAAAAAAATGAACACAGTTCAGTTTTAGCCTGCTGAAAACCATGTACACAATGGAATCAGCAGTGTTAAATAGCAGCTGACTAAGGGGCAGAGATAAAAAGGCAGGCGTTCATTCAAGCTAAGCCAGAATTAGCTCATGTCATACAAGAAAGGCTGCAAGAAAGTGATATGACAGTGCCCAGCTCTAAATTCTAGCTTTGTCACTAGTTTATCTTGAACACACAGTTCCTGTAGTCTGAGTATGGGACGTTTCATTCAATATACAGCACTTGTCAGGCATTCCTGCGCTTTGGATGGATTATTCATCTGCATTTGGTGTTAATATTACAGGTATCTACTACTATTGTGATGTATATCAGAGTAAAATGTCTATAGACCCTAGTCAGGGTAGCGTCATATTTAATTTTTGAAGGACATGAGAATGAGGCTGTGAGGAATAAAAGTACAGTGTGTTCAGTTTTGTTTAACAATATCCTGTTCAGCTGATTAGATGTCTTTCTGAAAACACTTTCCATAAAAAAAAGAAAAGAAAAAAGTTTTAAAAAGTTGTGAAAATATCTCAGCCTAGGACCTTTATACAGTGTGTGCCATTGTAATGACTGACAAGTCTATCCTTCACAGCCTTGCTTTCAGCCACGTTAAATTCAATATGAAGTATAACTTGATTAAGAATGATCCATAGAATAAGAAAAAAATAAATAAATAAGGGCATGACATGTTTATGTTCATGGATAAATCATTAGTAATCACTGCAACATTCCATGTATTTATCAGAATCATCAATTGGGAATTCAGTGACTTTCAAATCAATAAAGCATTTGAAATCAATAAAGCAATAATGAAGATCAAGTTGTCATTAAAACATAATTAAATTGTGCAAATAAACAAATCAATTGGTGGAACATCAACTGATTAATTGGAGGAAATTCACTCTCAGTCTGTCTACTTTCTTTACTCTCTTACATATTTGTGTCGCAATAGGTTGCCAACAGTAAGGGACGTTTTTGTTCTGACCTCCTTCTGTTTAAAGAGAGGTTGTCCTTGGTGGAGATGTGTACGGGACATGGATGCATAAAGTGTATTAAAAGCAAAGTGCTAAGTCCTGAAGGTTAATTTACTCTTAACTCTTTTTAAGTATCTGTCTGTGGGGGCTTCATTAGGGTGACATGCTGGATGCTGGAGAGGATGAGATTAACATTGCTGGGAAGGCATATTTTCCTTTCAAACCATCCGTCCATCTATTCTCACAGCGGGCATCGGAAATGCACACGCACCCATGCACGCACACACATACAACATCTGGAGTCAACTAGTTAAACCTCATAATGGGCAAGGACAGACCAATGGCAGTGGGATGCAGCCAACAAGGGACTTGTTTTTTCCATTGTGCTTTTAATTAAACCCGTATCCCATTCGTATCTGTCATGAGATCCTTGGCTGAAAACAATTACAAGGGAAATATTTGATTGTGGTCACACTCCACGTACATATTTTGCATTATGAAGTGCGTGAACACGATCTGACTTCTGAGCTCCATGTCTTTTTGTTAATCAGCATTGTCATTGCATCTCATTAACAACAGAATAGAATTTCCGATGGCGGCTTATAGAGGCTGATTCCCATAATCAAACAGCTTGGCAATCAAACAGTCCCTAAATGAATGTTACCATTTCAGCTCCACTGCTTTAATGCATTGATACAAGAATTAATCACATTTTGTTTCATTTCTCACTGTTCTACTTTATGCACTATTGAAATAGAATGCAATTATTGACCATTTAGTCACTGACACACTGCAGAGTTTGTGTTTTAGGACTAGACATGGTCAGAGAGTATATGTTAGAAAATGACCATTCAGATAATTTCATATATATGTGTGCACTAGTGGTCAACAGTTTGGAATAGTTATAATGTTTTTAAATAATGCATCTCAAGTTCAACAAAGCTGAATTTGTTTGATCAAAAATACATAAAATAATAAAATTGGTAAACATAATTACAATTTAAAACTATATTTTAAAATGCTAATAATAAGAACCATTATTAACAATTAAGCACTGATAATAATTGATAGTAAATTAACTGAGCATTAAATTTTAAAATATATTAAAATCGAAATCATATCTTTTAAATTGTAATAATATTTCAAAATATTTGTAATAATTTTTGCTAGTGTAACAGATATATGCCAGCATATGTAAGTGTGTGCAAGTATTGGCAAAGTAATTACATATCTTGGTCAGATTTTATATTTTTATCTTTTTTTTTTTTTTTTTCAGTACTCTACTGTTCAATGAAATCTGGCCAGAGGAATCAATAGACTTCTCCTAGACTTTGTTCCTTGTAATGGGGGAGAAATCCCCAATGCCTGAGTGCAGGAAGGGGAGAGGCCCCACTCTTGTGTATCGATCCTATAACCAGACCAAGGGCAACTCCCAGCTCTCGTTCGCTCTCATCATCTCTTTCCTTTAAAGATACACACACACACTGTACACAAGGGTAGGGCAATGCCAATGAAGAGAAGACCAGCAGGCAGGGAAACTCTTAGAATGTTAAGGAGAGATAAAAGTGCTTTGTTTCCATTACAGATGCACTCTATAGATAGAACTGAGGGATTATAAAGAGAGAAAAGAGGTGGGGGAAAAAAAGCACAGGTACACACTTATCTACTGTAGGCTTTATCTCAACACTCATGTACAGTGTACTTGTATAGCGTGGGAACAGAATCCCCCAGCAGAAATGAGACAGCAGCGCTCTTTTGATTTCAGTTGCACTGCTGCTGTGGCTCTCAACTGGTTTTGCTTCAAGACCCATATTTTACAGAAGATCAAGTGGTGACACAGTGCCAAAGCTGTTTACCGCACAAAGACAAACAAAAATGTTTTAACCTAAACTTTAAAATATATAAATACTTAAAATACTTACAAGAAGTGCAGAGGGCCAACAATATGCAATATACACATTTTTGTCAAAACCAAAATTGTAAAAACATACAGGAAAATACAAAAAAAACTAGGAACCTGTAACATCAGGCTTTAACCCTTTGATGCACAACATGGGTCTTAAGTGACCTGACTGAGTTTTATATATATATATATATATAAATATATATATATATATATATATATATATATATATATATATATATATATATATATATATATATATATATATATATTTTTTTTTTTTTTTTTTTTTTTTTGGGGGGGAAAAATTTATTTCATCATTCAGAATTCCAGGGAATACCTCAATTAACTTGTGTTTGATTATCAAATAGTCTTATTTTTGAATAAAAATCATTTTTGTGTCACTACCATTCTAATGCACAACATGGGTCTAAAATGGCCCATATTAATTTGTTATTTAAGTTATGGATTATGTTTTTTAGGTTCAGAGGTCACAAAATATGTGGAAAGAACTGCAAAAGGGCAAGTGCAAAACGTTTTCAACTGTTAACCCCTCCTCAGTGCCATGTGCTACCAAGCAAAACCTGCGCTCATTAAAACATGTATTACCTTAATACCCCTAGTATCACAAAGATATTTTAAACAAATACACATATCTCAAATCTATAACAAAGGATGGCAAATACATTTATAAGTCATCCCAAATGATCCATATACAATTATCCATATACAAAAAATATACAAACAAAATATAAATAACACCAGTAATGGTCTCATGACTCCAACAATAGTTCTTAACATCAGTTTTTGTGTAAACAATCAATAAACATCATACCCAAGTACTCTTCAGGCCCTCCATATATAGTTAAACTATATATAAAAAAAAAAACAATTCAAAGACAAATCTTCACTAATATCAAGAGGCTGTAGACTTTAAAGATTGAAAATCGACCTACTTTCCTTTTGCAAAAGCCTACTTTCTAAATTCCCTCCTCTACGAGTCTGTGTCAACTTTTCAATGGCTATAAAATTTAGGTCTAAGACTGAATGGGACATCTCAACAAAATGGCGAGCCACAGGTGATTTTAAATCTTTCCTTCTAATAGTGCTCATTTGCTCAATGATCCGAGTTCTAGTTTGTCTATTTGTCTTACCCACATACTGTTTCATACACAGATAAGATAACAGATAAATCACATTAGTGGAAGCATGATACCAGTTGTTTAATTTTATATGTGCGATCAGTTATACTCTGCCAAACTCAAAGCATCTTTTGCATACATTTTTACATGCACCGCATTTGAGACGAGGATAAAAGCCAACAACCCCATTTATGTGTCCATCAATACCATCCTTGACATAAGTATGCGATCTGACTAAAAAGTCCCTAATATTCCTCGCTGTGTAATGGGAAAAAAGGGGCAGATCTGCAAAAATCATTTTGCCCACTGAATCACTAGATAGTATATGCCAGTGCTTCTTAATGATATCTTTAATACTATTACTATTACTATTACATATTACTATATGTGGTAGTGCATACTACGGAGTAAGATTGTTTAGCCAGTTTACAGACTGCCTTTCTTACCCTCTCCAAAACATCATCAAACTCAAAGACGCTTATACATCTCAACCACTTGTTGTTCAAAATCAGATTCAACACTCAAATGTGTTTTAAGCAAAGGAACTGAGTATAAGGTAACCCCTTCTTTAAATAACCAAACTAAGAGACCATTTTGAAGGCTCAGGAAACCTTTGCAGGTGTTTTCAGTTGATTAGCTGATTGGCATGTCAGCATATATTCTAATTTGTTGAGATAGTGGTGGGTTTTTGTTAAATGTGAGCCAAAATCATCACAATTAAAAGAACCAAAGACTTAAACTACTTCAGTCTATGTGCATTGAATTTATTTAATAGTTAAAAGTTTCACAATTTGAGTTGAATTACTGAAATAAATGTACGTTTCCACAACATTCTAATTTATTGAGATGCACCTGTATGTGTATTTGTTTAAATATCTTTGTGATACTAGGGAAATTGAGGTAATACATTTTTTTACTGAGTGCAGGTGTTGCTTGCTTGGTACTGAGGAAGGGTTAATATCCAAAAATGTTTTGCACTTGCATTTTTGCACTTCTTTCCACATATTTTTGTGACCTCTGAACAATAAATGGTATAAGCTTTTTGAGCTGAATTTGGATGAGTGCAGATCTTTTTCATCTTTACATCAATTTTGCACACATGGGTCAAAAATGGCCCATATAGAAACCTTTGATATTTGCTGTTTTTTTTGTTTTGTTTTTTTTTGCATATGGGGACACATTTACTGCAGAAAACTTTTCACCTGCCCAACCTCACAGCTCAACATGAATGCTTTTGTATAATTGATGCATTTAGTCTTATTTTATAAATGTATTACCTGAGAAAATATTTGATATACCTGTCACGGTTCGTGAACGCACCGTCTCCAGCTGTAGTCATGTTATGTCATGTTGATTGGTTCATGTGGGTGTGGCCACTGATCGCCTGATCAGCGGCAGGTGCATCTCATTCCAACCGCCTATATAACGCCCTGTCTTTCGTCTCCTGTTTGTCAGATCGTTGTTTGAGGTCCATGTGTTGATGTCTGTTCGTGCTCCTGTGTTCCTGTCCTTGCCCTGTTTCCTGTTCGGTCTACTTTGGATTATCACAGTCACTCACGGATTATCACCACGGATCACCGATCTACCACCACCGTCATCTCTACCAACGCACTCAAATCACCTACCCACCTATCTGTGCTGCCATCGTGGTTCCTGCGTCACTCACCAGCATTCATCCATCACAACTCCTGTCAATAAACTACCTTTACTTGCATCTGCCTCCTGTCCTCCATTGTTAGCGTCACAGAACGATCTGACCAACATGGAGGCAGCGAGTAATCAACCCTCCTCTCTCGAAGCTTTCCTCAGCGCCAGGAGCGGACTCTTAACGACACTGGTCGCGCGGTTGAGGCTTTAGTGACGCAGGTGTCCGAGCTCACCCAACAGTTCCAGCTATTACGAGCTCCCACTGCGCCACTCACACCGCCTGTTCCACCAGCACCATCGGAGGCCCCCTCCCAGCCGGAACCACGCCTCCCGATTCCGGAGGCTTACTCAGGTGAACCTGATTATTGTAGAGCTTTTCTTAACCTTTGTGATATGCATTTTGCCCTCCAGACTAGAACGTTCGCCACTGAGAGGGCCAAGGTGGCGTTCGTCCTGACCCTGCTCTCTGGGAGGGCGGCATTGTGGGGAACAGCGGTGTGGGAGAACCAGGACCCATGCTGCGCCTCGTTCCAGGCCCTCTCCGCCGAGATGAGACGGGTCTTTGATCGGGCCGCCGCAGGACGGGAGGCGGCCAGGAGGCTGGCGGAGTTGCGCCAGCACGAGAGATCCGTCTCGGACTACTCCATCGAGTTCCGGACACTGGCGGCGGAGTGCCATTGGAACGAGGAGGCGCAGTGGGACATGTTCCTGCATGGGCTGGCTGACCGCGTCCAGAGGGAGATCTACGCCCTGGACCTTCCCCCGTCGTTCAATGGACTCATTGAGCTGGCCCTTCGGGTCGACGCACGTCTGGCACGGATGGAGAGGAGGGGGCTACTCAACACCCCATCCAGGGGACCGGCAGACGTGCGGTTCAGCGGCGGGGACGTGGCCAGCCCCGTCTACGATCACGAGCCCATGCAGGTTGGGCGAGCTCGGCTTTCCTGGGAGGAGAAGGAGAGGCGGAGGTCCCTGGGCCTTTGCCTTTACTGCGGGGGAGCCGGACATCAAGCCCACGCCTGTCCGGTAAAAGGCCAGGCCCGGTAGTACGTATGAGGCTACTATCGGGTGGGATCTCCACCGAGAAGACCTCATCATCATCATCATCATCACCATCATCTTCTACGCTCCTCCCGGTATGGCTGCGGTGGTCAGCACAGACACATCACTGTCAGGCACTACTGGATTCCGGGGCAGAAGGTAACTTCATGGACAGCACATTAGCCCACAAGCTCCACATCCCCCTCAGACCTCTTCCGCACCACATCACGGTTCACGCCCTCACTGGTCAGCAACTTCCCACCATATCATACATCACTGAAGACATTACACTCATCACCTCTGGCAATCACTCCGAAACCATCTCTTTTCACATCCTTGACTCTCCCCTGGCACCCATTGTCCTCGGACACCCTTGGCTCCTCCTCCACAACCCTAGCATTGACTGGCTCTCTAACTCCGTTTTGTCTTGGTGCAAAAGATGTCATGAGTCTTGTCTAGTGTCTGCCTGTCCGTCTGTGTCTGTGTCTGTGTTGCAGGAGGAGGCGGTGGATTTGTCTAACGTGCCCGCTGAGTACCTCCATCTGAAGGAAGTGTTCAGTAAGTCTCGGGCTGCTTCTCTTCCTCCGCATCGTCCTTACGACTGTGCCATAGATTTACTATCAGGTAAGTCTCCGCCTAAGGGCAAACTCTATTCACTTTCTGTTCCAGAGAGGGAGGCTATGGAGAAATATATTTCTGATTCTCTAGCTTCTAAATTCATCCGCCCTTCCTCTTCTCCTGCGGGGGCGGGGTTCTTTTTTGTGGGAAAGAAGGACGGATCTCTGCGACCTTGTATTGATTACCGGGGACTGAACAACATCACGGTAAAGAATACTTATCCTTTGCCGTTGATGTCTTCGGCCTTCGAGAGGTTGCAGGGAGCGTCAATTTTCACAAAACTGGACTTACGCAATGCGTATCATTTGGTTCGGATCAGGGAGGGGGATGAATGGAAGACCACTTTTAACACCCCCAGAGGGCACTTTGAATACTTGGTTATGCCCTTTGGGCTCTCCAACTCCCCAGCGGTCTTCCAGGCACTTGTCAACGACGTGCTGCGAGATATGATCGATCAGTTCATTTATGTCTACCTGGACGACATATTGATTTTTTCTTCTTCTCTCCAGGAACATGTGCAGCACGTCCAACGAGTGCTTCAGAGGTTGCTAGAGAATGGGCTTTTTGTCAAGGCGGAGAAATGCGAATTTCATGCACAGTCAATTCCATTTTTGGGGTATATCGTGTCGACTGAGGGAATACGCATGGATCCCGAGAAGGTTAAGGCTGTGGTAGAATGGCCAAGCCCAGATTCCCGTAAGGCCCTACAGAGGTTTCTGGGGTTCGCTAACTTCTACCGGCGTTTTATTCGCAACTTCAGCCAACTAGCCGCACCTCTGACCGCCTTGACCTCCGCCAAGACTGCGTTCAGGTGGTCGGACACAGCTGAGGCTGTGTTTGCCAAACTGAAGAGCCGTTTCAGTTCAGCCCCTATTCTGATTACCCCTGACCCTACACGTCAGTTCGTGGTGGAGGTCGACGCATCAGAGGTGGGGGTAGGAGCGGTGTTATCTCAACGTTCTCCCTTAGACGACAAGGTCCACCCTTGCGCGTATTTTTCATATCGTTTATCTCCGGCAGAACGAAATTATGATATTGGTAACCGAGAATTGTTGGCAGTTAAGATGGCATTAGAGGAATGGCGACACTGGTTAGAGGGATCGGGGGTTCCTTTTATAGTATGGACTGACCACAAGAATTTAGAGTACATTAGCACCGCCAAGAGGTTGAACTCCAGGCAGGCTCGGTGGGCACTTTTTTTCGGACGTTTTGACTTTACTATCTCGTACCGCCCGGGTTCCAAAAATATCAAACCCGATTCTTTGTGGCGTATTTTTGACCATTCCGAACGCCCGTCCACTCCCGAGTGTATTTTTCCTGAGACATTAGTGGTCTCCACTCTCACATGGGAGATCGAATCGAAGGTCAGAACGGCCTTAGAAGGGGTAACGCCTCCGCCCGGGTGCCCACCGAACCGTTTATTTGTGCCGGAGGGATTAAGGTCCAACGTTATCCAGTGGGGACATTGCTCGAATGTAGCTTGCCATCCAGGGGTTAACCGTACTAGATTTTTAGTCAAGCAACGATTCTGGTGGCCACTTATGGCTCGCGACATTCACAGTTTTGTTTTGGCTTGCTCGGTTTGTGCCACTGGTAAGACTTCCAATCGGCCCCCTGATGGGTTACTCCAACCGCTGCCGGTTCCTTCGAGACCCTGGTCCCACATCGCTCTAGATTTTATTACCGCCCTCCCACCCTCCCAGGGAAACACGGTAGTTTTAACCGTGGTGGACCGGTTCTCGAAGGCGGCCCACTTTATTCCCTTGCCCAAATTACCCTCAGCCAAGGAGACAGCGTTGACCGTCGTAGACCACGTCTTTCGTTTACATGGCCTCCCGATAGACGTGGTTTCCGACAGGGGACCCCAATTTGTGGCTAAATTTTGGCAAGAATTCTGTAGACTACTGGGAGCGACTGTAAGTCTGTCCTCAGGGTTTCACCCCCAGAGCAATGGTCAAACCGAGAGAGCCAACCAAGATTTGGAAAGGGTGTTGCGATGTTTGGTCTCCAAGAATCCTTCCTCCTGGAGCCAACAATTGTCTATGGTGGAGTACGCCCACAATACCTTACCAGTATCAGCTACGGGCCTATCTCCTTTTGAGTGTAGTGTAGGTTACCAGCCACCTATTTTTCCCAGTATGGAATCCGAAGTTGCGGTCCCCTCCGCTCACGCCTTCGTCCAGAGGTGCCACCGCACTTGGACCAGAGCCCGTGAGACTCTACTCCAAGCGGGGGCGCGCACCAAGGCCAAGGCCGATCGCCACCGGTCTAGGCCTCCCGTATACGTCGTGGGTCAAAAGGTGTGGCTTTCAACCAAGAATATTCCTCTCCGGTCCGTATCTAATAAATTGGCTCCCAAATTTATTGGCCCGTTTACTGTCACCAAAATCATTAGTCCGGTGGCAGTCCGCCTTAAACTCCCTCCTACGTACAGGAGAATTCATCCCGCCTTTCATGTGTCCAAAATTAAGCCCGTATTTCATTCTCCCAATAATCCGCCTACCCCGGTCCCTCCCCCGCCGCGTCTCGTAGATGGGGAGACCACCTATTTGGTAAATCGTATTCTGGACTCTAGAAGGAGGGGACGCGGATTTCAGTACTTGGTGGACTGGGAGGGTTACGGTCCGGAGGAGAGAAGTTGGGTACCTGCCAGGGACATCCTGGATCACTCCCTTATCGATGATTACAATCGACAGGTAAGAGATTCTGGGGACGCCAGGAGGCGTCCTTAGGAGGAGGGGTACTGTCACGGTTCGTGAACGCACCGTCTCCAGCTGTAGTCATGTTATGTCATGTTGATTGGTTCATGTGGGTGTGGCCACTGATCGCCTGATCAGCGGCAGGTGCATCTCATTCCAACCGCCTATATAACGCCCTGTCTTTCGTCTCCTGTTTGTCAGATCGTTGTTTGAGGTCCATGTGTTGATGTCTGTTCGTGCTCCTGTGTTCCTGTCCTTGCCCTGTTTCCTGTTCGGTCTACTTTGGATTATCACAGTCACTCACGGATTATCACCACGGATCACCGATCTACCACCACCGTCATCTCTACCAACGCACTCAAATCACCTACCCACCTGTCTGTGCTGCCATCGTGGTTCCTGCGTCACTCACCAGCATTCATCCATCACAACTCCTGTCAATAAACTACCTTTACTTGCATCTGCCTCCTGTCCTCCATTGTTAGCGTCACAATACCGTGGAAGATAAGTGAACATAATTTTTGAATGGTTACCTTGACCTTGAAATCTATTACAAATAAGAAAGGGAGACATGTCCAATAATATTAACTAGCTTGTTTTTCACAATATTCTTTTTTTAGCTAAGTAATCTTAGCTAGGTCAACATAATAAAAGTCAAAATAATATTCTATTATATAGAAGTACATTTTTATTTTTTGTAATATAAATCAGTGCTATTGGTCACCCTTTATGTCTGTCAGTATTTCTGAAAAGTAATGGTTTTGGACATGTAATGTTTCTGACAGCGGCGACATATAATCAGTGCTATACGTACATGGATCAACTGCTTGTTGTGCACTCTTTATCTTGAGTGTTACTATGGCTGATCCCAGATATTGTAGATTAATTGTGGCCTTTGGTTCTATGGTAAAATGTAATGGATGTTACCACCCTCACTGCCTTCACCAGGGCCAGCCAGTGTTGGTCCCGGAGAGCCACAGTGCTGCAGAGTTCAGCTCCAACCCTAATAAAACACACTTGAACAACCTAATCAAGGTCTAAGGGTTACTAGAAAGCTACAGGCATGTGAGTTTTTATCAAGGTTGAAGCAAAACTCTCCAGGATAGACGTTTGCCACCCCTGGCCAACACCAACTTCACTGCACAAAAGCCTTATTAAATAGCCGGTGTGACAAATGCATGAAGGAGCTGGTCAAAGAACTTGTTGTGCCACATATAAAGAGGTGCTTGGAGGGCAGGGCCCACCTTCAAAACCACATTACAGAGGCAATGGGAAGATGTGGGATAAAAAAAAAAAACACAGTCCGACCAGAGGTATACACATCAGACAGAAAAATCAATCAAAGAGGAAGAGGTGCAGGATCTGCCCAGCTGCCGAAGACTGACAAGTCAGCAGTGTGTGTTCCCTGTGCAACAAGCCTGTGTGCAAGGAGCAAAAACCTGTAGTTGTCATTTGAGAGACATGTAAGCACTTAGATGGCAATCTGAGATGGCGCTGCTGTGTGATTTAAATAAACAGATTTTAAAGTGTTAAATGTGTTGGTCTAAATAACTGCTTAAATAATTATTTTAACAAAATGTCAGCATTTTATATATCTTATTTTTTGCATATATTTAATGAAGGTATAATCATATTTGGGGACTATTGGCTTCAAAACTGGTAGATGTGCCCAGAATTACAGTTTTGTTATGAAAAAAATTCTTTATTATCTAACCCATTGATCTGTAGCACAATTATATTCGTATTGTTAGCTAATAATCATAATGCTGTTTAAATAAGCTAAATGACACACTTTTTTCACTACATGACACAACTTGAAGACACACACACGCAATCTGGCACTCTTAGCAGCAAATAATATACCAAAAAATGTTGCTGATGCTTCAAAGTGTCAAATAAATCCCTGTTCATGTGGCTAAAGGTTAGTCTTTGATCTCGGGAGAGGGTGAGGATTAGTATTTCTCACCTTTAAGAGAAGCAGAGAGAAATGGGAAAGACTGGCCATGTGATTCCTTCCTCAGTAAGGTAATAAGGACAGAATAAAAATGATCTGCGTTTTGGCGTAATAGAGTTGTAATAGACTTGCTCTCTGCAGGAGACACAGGAGAAATAGATTGACGTCCCACAGAGAAAAGTCTCTCCCCGATGGGGCTTCCCCTGGGATGGAATGCACACGTTCATCCAACCTCCATCTGCAGGAGCAGTCATCTATCATTCTACATTCTACCGTGCAACTGCTTCTTTAGAAAATGGAAGCGAACCTGCCACGATGACCTGCATAAAGATTTCTGATTAGCATCAGCTTCCTTTCGCATGTTCTATATGCCTGATGGTGGTGATAGTTTTGTTCGGTTGAGCTTATGAGCTCCCTGAGGTAAATATAAGTCTCTATCAGACTGCAGGTGTTTATCTATAATCAGCTCATAATGAATGAGATATATTCCTAGAGAGAGATTCCTGATACTCCTTGGATATACTTGATATATATTGGACAGATATGCTATATGAATCTGCAGCTTTTATTATATGAAACTAGTTCTTCTGCTCTCAGAATGAAGCACTTTTTTTATTTCTCACTGTTGCTCTCCAACCCACAACAACCTCTCTTTACAGTCAAAAAAATCTGCAAAGAATAAAGCTTGAAATAATTAACCAGAAACTCCCTGTTTTGTTTGGAGACTCTTATGTTGTATATTACTGAGCTCAAAGCAGTCAGCCAGAACAGCCGCAGACATTTACATCAAATCAGGCCATTCCACGATACAGGTAGCATTGTAACTATTAAAATGCATATGGAATAAGATTAAGCACTACCCTGATGAAATGTGACACACCATAATGAAAAAGAGACAGAGAGAGAGAGAGAGACAGAGAGAGCGAGATACATACATTCTCTATCTATTAATCATTTAACGGCACCTTAATAAGACATTTATCAGATGACTGCGAAAATCAAAGAAGTTATGATATATTAAAGTCGCAAGACCAACATTACACAGCTGAGCCATAAATCATAACAATAATTAATAATTTACATATGTGCATATCATTCCTCTGGTCTTTTTTGGCCTATGTAGATTGATAGCGCAAAGTGAAGGAATCAATTTCAATGAAGAATGATCAATTGAGCCCTGTATCTCACTTACAATAAGTTATTTTCGATAGATTTCAGAATATATTGCAGATTTTTGGAGAGATACCATTCCCTCTGACTAGCACTTGCATTGATTATTACAATAATAATAATTTTAAAAAAGGCTTCAGAAAGCCTGCCTGTGGTGTCTCCCCTGATGTGTTGTTCAGGCTCCTTTAAACAAATGCTATATTTTATATTCATTAATTTGGGTCTGATTGAGGGCTTCAGCCACGATGCGATCAATATCCCACAGTGAATACAAGACTGACAGAGGTAAATTGGGTTCCCTTAACGAATGGGAACTTGCACTGCATCCCCTAGAGGACACGTTGGGGAATGCCTTCAGTGTGACAAGTGTCCGAAGTGTATGAGGAAACAAGACAATGAACTTAAAATTGGCCTATGACGTGTTACTGGTGTGACAAGGAGTATAAAAGGGAACCTGTAGAACACGTAATAAGCTTCTTGTCTTCAGGAGCTGTTTGTTTTTGTGTGCTTGTGGTGATATATCTAAGAAAAAATCATGAGTGAACACAGTTTTAAAAGATGTGTCTCACTGTGTGGTAGTTTCCTCACACCCAGCGATTCCCATGAGCTGTGTGTGATGTGTCTGGGGGTGCAGCATGCATGGTCAACTCTCAAGGGGGCCGGCTATGCTCATTGTGATCTTTTCACCATGAAGCAGCTGTGCTGCTGCTTGGATCTGTTTGCAAAGGACAGAAGCCAAGCATATGCGCCCAGCTGTGCTGGACCCTGCTGCCGAGGCAGAGCACTGTCTGCACTCATGGAGCACGTAGCTAGATCTGGCGGATGAGCTTGAGATGGGTCTTTCCCTTTCTCAATCCTCGGTCGCCTGTTCTCTTCTTGAAGCCAGGTATCCAGTTTCTTTCGAGCCAGCAGAGAGCATGCAGGTTTCCCTTGCACCTCCCCGGGCATCTTCATGGAAGGCTCCTACCTTGCCCTTGAAGCTGTGCAAATTTACATCTAGGCTCATTGGCAAGGCATATCCAGTAACTGGGCAGGCCGGCAGTGTCCTGCATACCATTTCTGTAGATGCAACGGAGAGCATGGCATCTGACAAAATCAAGGAGCTCCGCTACTCATCTGATCTGGCCCTCAGTGCGACCAAGCAAGTGGCTCTTGCCATCAGATGCTCGCTTGCAGCTCTGATTGTCAATGAGAGGCAAATACAGCTTAACCTGTTGGAGCTAAAGGAGAAGAACATGTCTTTTCTCCATAATGCCCCAGTTTTGCCTACTGGACTCTCTGGAACTGCTGTTGAGAAAGTAGTCTTTAAGTTCAGAGAGGCGGAGGTTAAGTCAGTAGCAACTGAGTCCTCCTGTTCATCCTTCTGAACCTGAACCTGCTGCTAGGCCTAGCTTGTAGCAGGGTCAGAAGGTGAGTATTGCTGCGAGAGCCTCGTTTCTGTGGACCCGGGATGCTAGGCAGTGGCCTCGCCCGAAGGAGAGACAGGACCTCAGGGAAGTCATCGAAGCTAGTAAAGGTAAGTCGAGACCCTAAGGAGCAATGTCTTTTTTTATTATGTCTCCGAGGCTTGTGATTGTAATGTCTGTTAGCCTTTTTATTTCTTTTTGTTTATGTAATTGAGATAGTAACTGATTTCAGCTTGTAGTTTTCACTCAGCTTTGGTGGCAAAATACTGCAATTTCCCCGTTAGAGCTCTGAGATGAGTTAGGGAAGGTGGGCTAGCCCACGAATTGTGTCCCACTTCCTCAGCTATTATCCTCACTATGTTACGAGTTATTTTATCAGTCTAAGGAGATGGCCATTATCGCAGCTCGCATTCCCAATTCTTAATCTGTTGCGCAATAGAATAGAGCAGTTTCCCCTCTGTACTGTGCTTGAGACTGTGATATGTATGTGAAAGGGTTGGGCTATTCCGCAGCTCGTGTCCCACTTCCTCAGGTGTGATCCTCACAATTTTATAATGTTCTAAGGAGACAGGCGATATCGCTTCTCATGTTCCCACTTATATTATGTTGTGCATTTACAACTGTGAGATGTCTGTGAAGTGAGTGGGCTTTTCTGTGGCTCACCTTCCATTTGTGATTCTCACAGTGCAATGAATCTATAGATGATGGGCAGTACTGCAGTTCGCATTCCCACTTCCTAATCAGTTGCGCAGTAGAACAGAGCAGGTTCCCCTCTGTATTCCACTTAAGACTGTGAGATGTATGCGCAAGGGGTGGGCCATCACACAGCTTGTGTGCCACTTCCTCAGCTATGATGCTCACAATATTATAATGGTTTAAGGGGATGAGCAGTATCACTTCACGCATTCCCACTCCTCATATATTTTGTAATAATTGTTCACAGATTGGGGGGTGGGGTCTCTGTATGGCGCTTACATTGTGACATGCCTTTGAAAACAGTGGGCTATTCCGTGGCTCGCGTCCGACCTCATCAGCTGTGATTCTGCTCTACAGTGCTATAAATCTATAGATGAATCAATAGATGATGGGCAGTATTTCAGCTGCACTTTTTTAAGTCATTGTACAATAGGACAGAGCAGTTTGCTCTCTGTGTTGCACCATGAGATATATGCTAAGAGGGTGGCCAATTCCGTGGCTTACGTCCCACTTCCTCAGCTGTAGTCTTCAAAGCGTAAGTCTGAGGAGTATGTGATGATTGTGGGGGATTATGCGAATGTTGCTGGTGTGTCCCTGGTGATGAGGACTCCTTTGAGGCTTTTTTTGGTTGTTGGCTGCCATTAAGGCACTCACCCTTTCAGCATGACGACGTGGGCATTCATTCCCCAAAGTGTCCTCTAGGGTACACAGTGTAAGTTCCCATTCGATAAGGCAATGTCTCATGTTACTCTTGTAAGGGGAGCGAGAAGGGGAACGAGACACTGCGTCCCCTTGCCATGCTTCAGGCATTCCTGTGCACATCTCCTTCAGACCAGGAAGCTAATTACGTGTTCTAAAGGTGCCCTTTAATACTTGTTGTCGCACCAGTAACACATCATAGACCAATGTCAAGTTAATTGTCATGTTTCCAAATCGCTTCAGACACCAGTCATGCTGAAGGCATTCCCCCAAAGTGTCCTCTAGGGGATGCAGTGTCTCTTTCCCCTTCTCAGGGAACCATGGTTACATGAGTAACCTGAGAAGTTATCTTGTTTAAGTTAACAGAGGACCTCAAAGTGATTTTTACTTTGTGGCTTTTGGCCGCAACAGAATAAAACATTCTCAGAGAGACCACAATCTGGGGAGTTACCCTGTTAAATAAATAAGTGCTTAAAGGAGAAAAGATAAGACACAGCAATTTCTCAATCTAAAAGAAACTGCAAGTAATAGTGAAGGGGGAAGTCAAATTCTAATTTAGAATTTTTCAGTATTAATGTATGAGATCATCGAATCTTTGAATGTGTGACCTCTAAGATTCCCCGATATGCTGAATAAACCGTAATTACAGCTGACTATCGATGGTTAAGGTACAGATCTAGACCCAGCACCTTTGTCTTAATGTATACTTTTTTTTTTCATTTTCTTTTTTTTTCTTTTTTAAATCAATCGGCAGCATCAATACCCCTTAGCATTGCTTTAACTGTGCGTCTCTGCTAGCTAATGAAATCTGTGCAAAGCTCCTCCAGCTATCGATTGGAGGGAGCTCTAATGTGCCGCTTGAGATCTGGCAGCTCCATCTCTACCTTTTCTCTCTCACCTCTCTCTCTTCCCTTACTCCCCCTTCGTCCACTCTCTCTTACATAGCAAATAACTGCTGAGCAGACTTGCCTTGAGCAGCATATCGAGCTGGGGTGCAGAACTATGGAAATATTTCATCAGACATTTAACAAAGTATTTAAGGTCAAATAGACATGTGTAAGAGTAAAAGATATATTGGATGAAGTACCGAGCTCTGGTGAAATGAAACTGCCTCACAATACAAGTAATAACTGTATCTTGTATCTATCAATGAAGTCATCCAAAGACAATAGTATGGAGCCGACATTTCATGACTATCTCATGGATATTGATATTAAGGTTTGCTTTTGTAGACTATACACCCTGCTAGACAATCAGACACAGGACAGAAAGATACTATATTTTCCTTATTTGCTACAAAGTGCATTTACAAAAATGTAATAGGGTTGAATTCATGGCGGATAGACGTTGAAAAATAGAAATTTAGGCAAAAAAAAAAAGAAATATATATATATATATATATATATATATATTAGAGCTACTTCTCCAGTCAGAAAGCACGGGCAGTTTTCCCAAATGTTACATAAATAATTCTAATAATGACTTTAACCCAGCAGTCAGTTCTAGTCCTTCAATTTGGTTGGCTGAGTGGTGCTTCAAAAATTCTAACCCTTATAGCACAAGCTCATCATGGAGACGTCTATTTGACATCTATATTTACATCTGCAAAGTGAGTGTTTGCTCATCTGCATTACATCTTTACATCTATAGGACTTATATCAGTTGTCACATAGACTATTTTTTTTTTTACTTTTTATGTCTATGATTTAGAATGTATGTAAAACTAACATCTTAAAGACGTATCTGAAATGTTTGTACAAAACAGATTATCCCCATATCAATCAGTCTTTAACAGATATCTTGCATATGTACATTTGCTATCTGGTGATATACAGTCCAATGGCACTGCAATGCTATACATAGTAGAGTCTTTTTTTCTGCTGGTTACATAATTATCCTAGTAGGTGGTAACAAGTAAATGCCTTTAAGTGATTTAGTGAGTAATTCATTCATTTTTGTTCAAAAACACTTGGGCTGCATTGAAAATTACATACTCCCCTACTTTAAAGTATAGGTGAAAACGATGTGTTAAAACAGTATTTCTGAATATGTAGTATGTAGTACCCAGATGACTTACTGGTTCCAGTGAGGTTCTGATGCATATAAGTCATGAGGTCAGAGGGGAGGATTTGTGAATTGCAGTGAAGCAATGCAACTGGCACTGGTAGGGGACATCATGACAGCAACAATATTCAAAATACAGTACATCCTGATTACATTCATACAACATATATTCATACTAAATAAATTGTACTTTTATAGTGGTTGCAAAATAATGACTTATTCAAAAGAAGTAACTACTCAGAGAGTATGCAATTTTGTACAGTGACTATGGGCCAGATTTACTAACAGCTTGTGTCAGCACAAAATGTATTTTGGTGTTAAAATAGTACTGTCAGGATTTACTTAAGATGCACAGTGAAGAATTAGCACTCAAAAGGCGTGGACATAGTTATTTTTTGCACCTGACCTTATTGAATATGCATTTGTAGGATTTTCCCTTTCCGATGCAAAATTTATGGGAAGAGAGTATTAAAATTAATCATGCAATGTGATTTACTAACTCGTTCGTCAAATTATTTGTATTTGCGCCATTATTTAACGCCACAGAAAAGCATGTCAGAAAAGCATGGCAGGTGGTAATTTGCTTTGGTCTTGGTAGATTGTACTCGTTATTATGGAAATGATCTGGCGGCATCTTTTTTCTTTAATGTGCATATAGTTAGTAAATCACCAAACAGAATTTTCCCCTCCCATCGGCATTTTTATGGAATTGCGCTCTAACGCTAATTTGCCCTGTTTAGTAAATCTAGCTTTATGTCTCTAAAATCACCCCCTGCACCCACTCTACTCCCTATAATACTCTGCTAATATAGACCACATAGTTCATTAAACACTGAATGAGCCAGAAAGTCTACGGACTCCATTTTCCATCTGCCGAGTTGTGGGAATTTTTTCAGCGTTACTCTCACAGGTTATTTTATATTAGCCATCCACTGAATGTACACCAATTGTGCATGTCATTGCAGTGCACTATGGGACTAAATAAATGCACTTGATAATGGTTTCGGATACAATTATAAATTGCTGTCCCATTAAATAGTTCACTATATGAGGGTATCGATGATACTGTATGAATCAAATCAGCCATTCAGGAATGAAACAATGAATGGTCTTCATGAGCAAGTCATTGAATCATTTGTTCAACTGATTAGTTCATAAACATCTATACATTTGAAATTCACTACTGTGAATAAATGCACGCAATGATTCAATGTTGTGTCTACAGTGTAAGTTACTCAATATTAACTATAAAAGCTACATTAGGGAAAGTCGTGGCCTAGTGGTTAGTGAATCGGATTCACAATCGAAGGGTTGTGAGTTCAAGTCTCGGGCCGGCAGGAATTGTGGGTGGGGGGAGTGCATGTACAGTTCTCTCTCCACCCTCAATACCACGACTTAGGTGCCCTTGAGCAAGGCATCGAACCCCCAACTGCTCCCCGGGCGCCGCAGCATAAATGGCTGCCCACTGCTCCGGGTGTGTGCTCACAGTGTGTGTGTGTTCACTGCTCTGTGTGTGTGCACTTTGGATGGGTTAAATGCAGAGCACAAATTCTGAGTATGGGTCACCATACTTGGTTGAATGTCACTTCACTTATCACTTATTATATTGCAAGAGTTGGCAATTTCAAGATTGCATGACAGACCCCAGTTGAAGCTGGGATAGGGTTTAAAGGAGCTCAAATTTAAGTGATGTAATGTGAACACTGAACATTAAAAAAGGTTGTTTTGGGGAATTGTGTTTTTTTTCCTTTAATAACAATCACATTTCTTGTCTGACATTAACTCTTTAGTCTTACTAGGCTTTTGGCTGAGAAAAAGCTTTGAGGGTTTTGGTCAATGAGGCTTGCAGTAATACCACTCTCTCCCTTTCAAGGAGAGATCCAACAGTCTGTATCACAAGGGATTAGACCATGGGGAAATGTTCCTAAATACTGCCAAGCAAAACTGCATTAGAATGCACGGTCGACTCTAATTAAGGTGGTTTCTAAAGCATTATGTGGTGCAGTTGAGAAGGCCAAATACAAGACGGTGACACTCGGCTATTGCCAGTTGCTCCAGAATGAAGACAAACCTTTCCTTCTGTCTGGAACTGGCAAACCCAGTGATGTAGTACTCCTCTGACCACAAAGGCTTTCACAGCACCATTAGTGGATGTTTTAACCACAGATTTTTCACAATCATAATGTACTGTTATCCTCACTCTAGTGTGAAAAGAGATGTCTGTTTCAGCTGCACTGGATTGGAAAAGCATGGAGACTAAATATCACATTAAGGAGTAAATGTTCAGATGTTCTACAAATGAAACAGCCCTGCAAAAAAAAAAAAAAAAAAAAAAAAAATACAAGCAAACACCTGGAGAGACAATTTTAAAAAATTCAGCATTTTAAAATAAATGTTAATATTTTAAAAGATGCCACTGACAAATCATGTTTAGTTACCTCAGCAATGTATGTAGCTTTGTCCAGTATTTAAGAATACACTCAATACAAATAATTCAGATGCCATACTGTATTTAGATAGGACTTTGTTCTGCAGGGTTCTTCCTCATTTGCATCAAACATAATTATTCTAATGTTATGATCTTCATGAGTTCCCTAATATTGGAGGATGTTTGTAAGATGTAAATATTTGTATCAGCAAACACAGGGTTGTGTTGTTATTTTTCTTTTCTTTACTTTGTCTGATACACTCTGTTGACAACATATAGTTTTCCAACAGAAGATCTATTGCATATTATGGTGGTGCAGCAATAAACATCCCTGACATCCCACAAATGAAAAAGGCTTGCATTTATCAGTTGAACAGGTCACCCAATACCTCATTCACTGACATTTCAACAGTGGCTAAAGTACCTGTCTGACCTTTTACTGTTAGTGTTTTTGAGTTCTGCACCAAACTGTGTAAGAGCAAAAAACATTAAACAGCATACTCCATTAAAACATAAAAATAAAAAAAATATATTATATATATATATATATATATATATATATATATATATATATATATATATATATATATATATATATATATATATATATATACATTTATAAAATAAATAATTATAATAATAAATAAATACATAAAGTGTAGCATTAAGAAATACTTATATTTCTTAATGCTATATATATATATATATATATATATATATATATATATATATATATATATACATTTTAAAGTTAAAAAAGCGAGAAGAAAATACAAAAGGTAGAAAATAGAAAAAAAGCCCTTTCTTGCAATATTTCTCATTTTGATTTTGAGAGATCTGCTCTACGTTTATTTGAAGGGGGGGAGTGTGAGTTTGTACTTTTGCACATTACCGTGTCTGTCAGCAACAAGTGTGACCCATTTCAGACATCAGAAAAATCATGTTACACAGTTTAAATTGCACTGTTTATTTTTATTTACTTTTTAAAGGGGTCATGTGACGTTGCTAAAAAGAACATTATTTTGTGTATTTGATGTAATGCAATGTGTTTATGCAGTTTAAGGTTCAAAAAACACATTATTTTCCACATAATGTACATTATTGTTGCTCCTCTATAACTCGCCTTTCTGAAACGAGTCAATTTTTACAAAACTCATCATTCTGAAAAGCGAGGTGTGCACTGATTGGCCATCTATCCAGTGCATTGTGATTGGCCGAATTCCTCAAGTGTGTGATGAAAATGTTACGACCCTTACCATACTATGATGTCATGTGTCCCAGCGTGACAAGACAGAAACAATAAAACCCATTATAAACGAGGCATTTGTTTCTGTTATACTTTTCTATTTTTTTCCCCCATAGTCCTTCCTGTGTCTCCTTATTTAGTTATTGTCCTGTTCCTGTTCTCGTTTAGTTTAATTAGTCATCCGTTACACCTAGTCTGTTTAGTTTGTCTCTGTCAGGTCTACTTCTTGGATGTTTTGTGTTTCCACTGTGGATTATCCCTGTGATTCCTTGATTAAAGACTTTTGCTTGTACTCTACGTTTCTCTCTCGTTCTTCCTACAGCGAATTTCGACAGTTGTATCCAGTAGGGACATAATTACTGATTGTAATGACTTATACTGTCTTTTTAAGTATTGTGTTGCATATCACGCCTCATAAACATAATACCATGTCTGCATTGCACTACTTTACACTGCTCAAAAGTGGTGTTTGAATCGTCAGTGGCAAATGCTTTACATATGAAAATGTACTTACAGGCTGTAAGTCAGAAGTGACAGACTGTCCTTGTAAAGTTGGAGCTGCCCCACTTTATAGAAACAGAAATATTTTAGCATTGTAGACTACTTTCCCAGGAAACAATCTTCATCCTCTGTAAAATGCGCTGCAAACATCTGAATATTTGGGTTGAACTGTTCTCGAACAGTGTTGTAAATACAACGTAAAGTCTGATTTCTAGTTGTTTCCTCTTTCAGTATTCACTTTCACATTGAAACACACAGCGACTCCAACATGGCGCTGGATGCAACAGCCAGAATAAAAGTTACGCCTTCTTTCTTTGCGTGAACATTTGGTTGGCATTATATAAATCTTCCCACACTGTGATTTAAATTGCTTACAATTTCTGAAAGTTCTCCTGTCTTTTTATTTTTTATTTTTATTTTTTCTCTGGCTTTTCTTCCGCAGTTGAAACACTGACAATTACATGAGATATGATACAGATTCCCGTAAATGGTGCTATATTTTTCAACATAACTACTGATGTTGACTCATATTTATTTTGTGCAGTAACTAGTAGTAATGTGGAAAAACTAATCGTTTCACATGTGCTGTGCATGTGATTGGGTAAAATAGAGAAATAAATATTTTACTCAGCCCTAGTGTATACATTAAAATTGTAGACAATGTATAAATTTGTATAAATGCTTAGATGTTGTGACACTGATAGTCTGCAACAGTTTAACATAGCAGTGCCTAATCTTTCCTTAATACTGTTTAGAACTAGCAACTGGTTTGTGATTCATAATTATATTTTAGTTCATAAACACTGATTCTCTATTACAGTTTTTTCTCAATCGCTTTGGTGCATTTCTTGAATCGATAATATGTGCAAAGAAGTATGTGCATTTCTCAAAACAACTCATACAAACAGCACCACACAAAGATTACCAGCAAAAGCCTGTAACTTACTCAAAATCTTTAGTTCATCTCTCAAATGTAAATATTTATGTCAATCAGCATGTTAGTGCCATCAGAATTAAAAGTCCTTGAGTAATTGTTCACAAACAAGATAGTCAAAATGCATAATGTTGTCAATATAACAGAACTCTGTTAGTATTACCTGATGTAATCTATGGCAATAGTTTGGATGAAAGTTATTGTATTGAAATGCAGAAAGCTACACTTCTTATGCCATGTATCCATTTCAAAAGTACAAAGGAAGTGGAGGTGATCCCCAAATCATCACAGACCGTGAGAACTTAACACTGGACTTAAAGCAACTTGGGCTATGAGCTTCTCCACCTTCCTCCAGACTCTAGGACCTTGGTTCCCAAATGAAATAAAAAACTTGCTCTCATCTGAAAAGAGGACTTTGGACCACTGGGCAATAGTCCAGTTCTTCCTCTCCTTAGCCCAGGTAAGACACCTCTGACGTTGTCTGTGGTTCAGAAAATTCCTTGACATGTCTGTGTGTGGAGGCTCTTGATGCTTTGATCCCAGCCTCAGTCCATTCTTTGTGAAGTTCACTCAAAGTTTTTAATTGATTTTGCTTGACAGTCCTCATAAGGCTTCGGTTGTCTCGGTTGGTTGTGCATCTTTTTCTTCCACACCTTTTCCTTCCACTCAACTGTTTACATGCTTGGATACAGCACTCTGTGAACAGCCAGCTTCCCTTTTAACCTAACATGGCGGTGCATCCACACGCAGCAGCTTCTGTCTGTCCCAACAGAATGGTGTTTTTGTGCTTTTTGTCTTGTGTGTTGCAGTGTTTTTGTACGTCGTCATTGCGTCTACCTGTCTGTAAGCACGCAAGCAGTCTTGAGTTTCTGCTCGATGTTGGCAGAACCACATTACAGTTAAACTCCACGCACACGGAACAGTTGCGGGATCTCGGTCTGCTACAGAGGCCTACACCAACACCGACCCTCACTACTGCATCTCGCCCACAGCGGAGGCGCCACAAGCGGCGTGAGAGGAAGCAGAAGAGGGGTAAGCGTGGAGGTATCCGGGCTAGGCTAACGGCTAACCAACACAAGCCATCCATCCCCACCATCGTACTGGCTAACGTACGCTCGTTGGACAATAAACTGGACTACATTCGATTACTACGTTCAACGTCTTACTACGTAAGAGACTGTTGTGTTTTTGTTTTCACGGAAACATTGCTCAGCAGTAGCATTCCAGACGGCGCTATTCAGCTCGACCAGCTGAAGTGCTATCGAGCGGACAGAGCTCTCGGGCTTTGTGTTTACATCAATGATGCGTGGTGCCATGATGCTGTTGTGATTTGCAAACACTGCTCACCCCTGGTGGAGTTTATAATTATTAAGTGCCGGCCGTTCTATCTGCCGAGGGAATATACTGCCATATTGCTCATTTTGGTATACATTCCCCCGAACAACAGCAACAGGAACGACACACTAAATGAACTATACCAGCACATCAGTGAGCAGCAGACAGCACACTATGATGCTTTTCTCATAATAGCTGGGGATTTCAACCATGCTGACATAAAAAGTATGTTTCCAAAAATACACCAACACATTAACTTTCCAACACGAGGCAATAACATTTTTGACTTTGTTTACACCACACAGAGAGGAGCTTACAAAGCCCTCCCCCTCCTCCACCTCAGAGCCTCAGACCACATCACTGTCATGCTAATGCCTGCATACAGACCGCTCATTAAAGTCGCCAAACCAGTTCAAAAACAGGGTCAAGTGTGGCCAGAAGGATCATCAGAGGTTCTTCAAGACTGCTTCGACACAACTGACTGGGACATGTTTAAGCAGGCTGCCACATACAATAAATCCACTGACCTCCAGGAGTACTCAGAGACTGTCACTGCCAACATCAACAAGTGTATTGATGATGTAACAGTCACAAAAACCATCACTGTCCGGGCCAATCAGAAGCTGTGCATGACAGGGGAGGTCTACAGTCTCCTGAAGACATGGAACGCTGCCTTCAGAGCTGGAGATGAGGTGGGCCTGAGAACAGCCAGGGCCAACCTGTCCCGCGGCATCAGAGATGCTAAAAGACATCACTCCAGGAGGATAGCCCATCAATTCAACAACAGCAGAGACACTAGGAGCCTGTGGCAGGGGATACAGACCATAACGAAATACAAGCCCCCACCACGGACCTGTGATAACAACATCTCTCTGCTGAACGAGCGGAACACCTTCTTCGCTGGCTTTGAGCAACAAAACAGCACCACTGCACTGAAGATTCCACCTCCTCCCGACGACCAGGTGATGATGCTGATCCCAGACAGCGTGAGGAGATGCTTCAGCAGGATCAATGCACGCAAAGGTCCGGGTCCTGACAGCACCCCTGGGCATGTACTGAGAGACTGTGCAGCAGAACTCACTGATGTCTTCACAGACATTTTCAACATCTCACTTAGTCAGGCTGTTGTTCCCACATGTTTCAAAACTACCACCATCATTCCAGTCCTGAAGAAGCCATCTCCATCCTGCTTCAATGACTACAGTCCTGTTGCACTTACTCCCATCCTCATGAAGTGCTTTAAAGGGCAAGTCATGCACCACATCAAGTCAATCTCTCTTTGAAAGTGGAGAAGACGAAGGAAATTGTTGTTGACTTCAGGAGAGCACACACTCAGCTCGATCCTCTGACCAACAACGGTGCGACTGTGGAGAGAGTGAGCAGCACCAAGTTCCTGGGTGTGCACATCACATAGGACCTCTCCTGGACTGAAAACACAGCAGCACTGGCCAAGAAATCACAGCAGCATCTTAACTTCCTCTGTAAACTGAGAAGAGCCAGAGCCCCGCCCCCCATCATTTACACCTTCTACAGAGGCACCATCGAGAGCATCCTGACGAGCTCCAGCCCTTTATATGTACTGTACATGTGGAAGAATTGACAATAAAGCAGACTTGACTTGACTTTAGCAATGAATGTTTGTGGCTTACCCTCATTGTGAAGGGTGTCAATGATTATCTTCTGGACAACTATCAGATCAGCAGTCTTCCCCATGATTGTGTAGCCTAGTAAACCAAACTGAGAGACCATTTTGAAGGCTCAGGAAACCTTTGTAGGAGTTTATTAGCTGATTGTCATGTCAACATATTCTTATTTGTTGAGATAGTGAATTGATGGGGTTTTGTTAAATGTGAGCTAAAACACATCAAAATTAAAAGAACCAAACTAATTCAGTCTTATTTGTTGAGATAGTGAATTGATGGGTTTTTGTTAAATGTGAGCTAAAACACATCAAAATTAAAAGAACCAAACTAATTCAGTCTGTGTGCATTGAATTTATTTTATACACAAGTTTTACAATTTGAGTTGAATTACTGAAATAAATTAACTTTTCCACAACTTTTTAATTTATTGAGATGCACCTGTATGTGGGATATTGATTGAAAGAGACAGTTACACTTTGCTGGTTGTCTGAAAAAAAACCTTACAACATCAGAAAAGAAATAAGGACACGAATGCAAAATACAAAATTATAAAGACAAACACAGGAAACACCCCTTAGAAAGAAATTTGCTTTTGCGTGCAGCAGTGTATGAGGAATTGCACTGCACCTCCTGACACGCCAGTCTGTCTACCCATAGATTCTCATCTACATCATAACAAATATTTTCCCTTGCAATACAACGTGGAATTGGAGTCAAGTGAACCATCTCACAACTTCATATGGATGAGGCTGGCTTGAACCTGAACAAAAGCAGAAGGCCTGGTCGAAATGTCATCAGCCACAGAGCTACTGTTGATTTGCCAGGCTAATAGGGAGGAAATATCCACTGTCTGAATTTGTAACTCTTGTGTTATCCTCTGTCTGTACAGTATATGCTTTCCAACTGAAGGTTCTTGAAGCTGCACCTTTGAGCTATTTCAGAGAACTGGTTTACAATTAGCTGATCTACATTCTCTCCATTAGTGAAAGTCAAGATTCACCTGCACAATTCATGGCAAATTTACAAAAAAGGTTTAATAGAAATGTGTAGAACATATGCTTGATGGTTTATGACAACTAGATCAACCATTTTGCATTTAATGACTTATATGATTAACTAATGAGTAGATGTTTCAGAGGGTTAAACTATTGCACAGAGAACATGTTTGAGCAACATGAAATCAGCAACCCCAGACAAATATACATAATCAATTGCATGAATTTACCAAAGCAATTGCAACTTGATCAAAAAAATAAGAAACCGCTTTTATGATGTACATGTGATCCAAGCAATGTAGCTCGACTACACCACCCAATTAAAGAGCTGGGATTCTATTAAATAAAATAGCCTTATCTTTTACTTGCAAGTTCATTTAGTTTGGTGGGAGCAACACAGAGCTACCAAGACAACAGTTTTGATAAAAAAAATATTTATTATAATCTCTAATTACAATAGTAAAAAAAAAAAACTAAAACTAATATCAAACTTCAGTTATATTGCTTGCAAACCTGATTTTAATTACTGTACTGCACAGCTCCGATACACTTTGTTTTGTTATTGCAGTATGAGTATTTACAGACCAGAAAATGAACTAGAGCTCAAACACAAAAGGGTTTACACAATTTATGATATCAGATTATAGCAAATTGAAAATCAATCAATCAAAAATATCAATCAATCAAATGAATGAGAAACATGCAGAAGCAACAGTCTTGTGCTTTCATCAAGTTTTTTTTTTCACCTCCGCAAAATGTTTGCTTAATTTGATTTGATTTTACATAGATAGATAGACAGACAGATCTTATCAAGCAGTGTTCAGTATGTTATTTTAGAGAGAGAGAGAGAGAGAATGTTCAAATTTGTATCAATCAAGCAAATGGCTTGCACAGTCAAGTTATAAATAGATTCATTAAATTCTAGAATTATGATCTCTAGAAAACATACTAACATGGTTGACATTTTATATTCTAATCTGTTTGACCTGTCTTAGCGATAAATGAGGGTTCCATTGTGGTTTGCACTACTTGCAAAGCTTTTCTGATTTTGGTCGCATTGTGTGTATTTGCAGCACAATTCTGTATTTGGTTGTGTGGTGAGTAGCTAGTTGTTTGTGTTGCGAGTATTTGCATTGTGTTTCTGTATTAGGTCATGTTGTCAGTAGCTATTTACAGTGCGTCTCCTACTCATAAAAAACACTATTAATATAGGCTAGTATAATATGTACATAAATAATACATTAATAATTATATATATAACAAAATCCATCTTACAAATTCATGAAAAGAACAAAGTAATATAAATTATATTTATTACTAAATTACAGTTTCTAAAAAGTGTTGTGTCATGAGTAAGAATATTCCCTTATATTGGCCTCTTGTGGCTTATTGCTTTATTAACATACTGCCATTACAAAAGTGCTGCAAGCTAGCCCCCATTAATAAATCGGTCTGATGTGTTTTTTTTTTTTTCTCACATCCTGAACAGAGGCCTGTCTCATCTTCAGTGAGGTGTGCGGTGATCTGAAGCAAAGTCTTAACACTGAGCTGAGCAGGTCATCACACACATAGGCTACATTCACACAGTGATACAATACAGATGTCCATCCTGTTTTAGAGTGTCAAATACAAATATGTTAAAGCACATTTTGATTATTAACGAGAGAGATAATTGCATTATATAACTGAACAGACAGTCTTACATTTTCAGAACGCACAACCGCATATTGAGTTTTGTTGTGAAGTGTTAATGAAACTGCACTTGACAATAAGCTATCTGCCACTATCTTCCTGTAATTATAGAGAGTGAAATGAATAAACATCACCACAGACTGAGAAAGTTGCTGCTACTGTAATATACTGTAAACACACTTACAGACTCTTCTACTCCAATCTCATGAGCTACGAAAGTTTTATATGTTACATGTATTTATTTATTTATTCTTCAATTGACTATTTTCTTATGTTTTTATATTAAGGACTGACCCCCCATGTTTAATTCATGTTTATTATTTTACAAGACGGAACTAGCAATTAAGTTTTGACACTGATCAATAAAAGACATTTAAAGACTATTGCATGTCAAAATGAAAACATCTACACATAAAATGTATGAATATTATTTAAAAAGCTTAGGTATGGCTTTATGTGGTACGAAGAAAGAAAAAAAAACACTTTTGCACATACACATACATTTAATATGAAATTTACAAATTGTATACATGAGCCACTTATACTGTGTAGTTTTGTCTTTATGCTTGAGGTCATTGTCTTGCTAGAAAATAAATCTCTCAGGTTGGTGGTGTTGTGCATGCACATCAGGATTTCCTGCAGGATTTACCTGTATTTTGCTGGATTTGCTTTACCGTCTAACTCACAAGCCTTCCAGGACCTGCTGCAGAGAAGTATCTCCACAGCATGATGCTGCCACTATCATGCTTCACAGTGGGGTTGGTGAGTTTCTGATGATGTGCAGTCTAGCTTATGCCAAACATGCCGTTTAGTCTGACGGCCAAAAAGCTCAATTGTGGTTTCATCAGACCATAAACTCTTCTTCCAGCTGGCTATAGAGTTCCCCACATGCCTTGAGGCAAACTGTAGCCGAGATGTCATATAACATTTTTAACAGTGCCTTTCTTCTCCCTTAAAACTGTGACTGGTGAAGCACAAGGGCAAAATCTTTTGCATGCACAGACTAGGTACATTTACAGCTGTCATAACATTTCTTATCACATTTCATCCTCATCTGCAAAAAAATAAAAATATTGACTCATCAGAAGGTGGAATTTCCAACTAGATGTGTGCTTATACTGCTTATACTGATTTAGTCAAGTGAAGGATACTACAAATTAACTGTTTATGTGGCTTTGAAAACCCATTGGGTGCATTAGTGATGATTCGGGCATGTCATATTACAGGGGATGAAATCAATGTTGCTGCATTATATATACTCATAATAGTCACAATTTACAAATGTCATTTTTTTCAGAATTTTTTTTTTTTTTTTTACTATTGATCAGTGACAAAAGTAGAATTACCCATAAACAATCATATATTAAAAAAAAAAAAAAAAAAAAAAAAAAAAAAAAAAAAATTCAGTTCAGAATTAGCCTATTCAAATCTGAATGATGCCCAGCCCTGGATTCAACACTGTAAAACAAACAACAACAACAAAAGAGAACAATTGGCACAGTATTATGTAGTGTAAACTATGGGGGGCCATATGATCCATAATTCATTATGGCACTCTCACACACATACATTCTCCATTCACGTACATACATTTCTGCTCTCACACACATACATTGCCCTTTCACATACATACATTTCTACTCTCACACACATACATTGCCCTTTCACATACATACATTTCTACTCTCACACACATACACTCTCCTTACACATACATACATTTCTACTCTCACACACATACACTCTCGTTACACATACATATATTCTTGCTTTCACAAACTTAAATTCTCCTTTCACATACAGTACATTTCTACTCTCACACACATACACTCTCGTTACACATACATACATTTCTACTCTCTCTCACATACTTACATTCTCCTTTTACATACATATATTCTTGCTTTACACACATACATTCTCCTTACACATACATAATTTTTTTTTTTGCTTTCACACACATGCATTCTCCTTTTACATAATGATCTGGACCACAGACAGAAGGCAAAAGGGCCAACAAGTGCTAAGCATCTCTCGGGGAACTCCTTCAAGACTGTTGGAAGACCATTTCAGGTGACTACCTCTTGAAGCTCATCAAGAGAATGCCAAGAGTGTGCAAAGCAGCAATCAAAGCAAAAGGTGGCTACTTTGAAGAACCTAGAATATGACATATTTTCAGTTGTTTCACACTTTTTTTTTGTTATATATATATAATTCCATATATAATTCCACATGTGTTAATTCATAGTTTTGATGCCTTCAGTGTGAATCTACAATTTTCATAGTCATGAAAATAAAGAAAACTCTTTGAATGAGAAGGTGTGTCCAAACTTTTGGTCTGTACTGTATATATATATATATATATATATATATATATATATATATATTTCCACCTTTTTTAGTATCCATTACTTCCTGTTTAAGCAGGACGTCACTCTCAGACCAGGAAATACATGTGCAAGACCGGCTCAGCTCTTCCTCACAATTTTAAAGTTATGCTATTCAAAGTCATCCTGTTTTCTTTTCAAGTACATATAAGTACATTTTTATTTTTAACATATCATTATGTAACCTGCGTGTTCTAAAGATCTGTGTACAAGTACTAAGACACTGATTTTGATCAATTAACAGGGCTTAATGCTAAATACATTTTCAACTGGTCCGGTTCGGCCAGTGGTTTATTTATTTTTTACTTGCCCTGGCAAAATTTTCAGAGGACTTGCCACAATCAATCAATCAATCAATCAATCAATCAATCAATCAATCAATACGACTTATTGTTTTCATTGTTGACTGTAACATTGTATTTTAATAAATAATAACCATTTTGCACAAATAAATAAACCATGCTTTTTCGGGTCTTTCAGGTAGACCTAACTATTCCAGTTAAGGATGCACTGATCAGGATTTTATTTATTTTACAATCAGATGAGCCGATTCCCATTATCGTTGCCAATTTATTTAGTTCTTCTTTTTTTTTCTTTTTTACATTTATTAAATGTTTATTTTGCTCTGTTACTGGCCATACTAACCTTGAGCAAACAAACAAACAAAAAAATATATGCAACATGAAGCAAGTGCACAAAACAAAAACATCAGATTGGCTTAATGAATATTTTATTATTACTATTTATTATTATTAGTTTTATTTCCTTAATTATATGTGTGTCTGCACTATGTTTGTACTTTCTGTACTGGAAGCTCCTGATGAAATTTCTTCTGTGTGTAAACACTTGGCAATAAAGCTCTTTCTGATTCTAATGAAAATGCTAATTCAATCTCTGACAGCAGGTGGCGCTTATAGAACACTAGTCTAGCACTGAGTGCACGCAGAGCTGCAATTGAAAAAAAAAAAGATTAAATAAGTAAATTAAAATCTAAAAATAAATAAACCGCAATGAGTCTTGAGTTATTTAAACAAAGATATCGCTGTCCCTAACTTGCAACACCCCACTTAATTAACTTCCTAAATTAAATGAAAAAAAAAAAAACCTTGTACGCTTATAATTCGTCTATCTGGCAACACGACTGAGGCTGAGCTTGCGTCCTCAATCGCAACTCGCTCAAAGTACGAGGCCATGTAAAGTTTTCACAATAATAATATTCATTTATTTTTTTAAAAACCAAGATAGCTTGCTGAAATACTTCTGCGGCTGCCTCATCTGCCTCAGCCATGCTGATCAAGACCTGTACCGGTGAGCCTGATCGTGCCTAACCTGCCTTCCGTTTCAACTAAATGCCTTCCGTTTCCACTATACTCTCTCTCTCTCGCACATACATACATTCTTTTCTTACATACATCTATATGTATGTGTGTATATGTATGTGAAAAGAAAGTGTATGTGTGTGAGAGTAGAAATATATGTATGTGTAAGGAGAATGTATGAGTGTGAAAGCAAAAATATATGCATATGAAAGGAGAATGTATGTGTGTGTAAGAGTAGAAATGTGTGCATGTGTAAGAAGAATGAAAGTGTGTGAAAGCAAGAATATATGTATCTGAAAGGAGAATGTAAGTGTGTGAAAGCAAGAATATATGTATGTGAAAGGAGAATGTAAGTGTGTGAGAGTGCCAGAATGAATTAAGTCTTGCACGGCCCCTCATAGTAAACAGTAGTAGTAAAGTAAATTAAAGAAAAAGAGTAACTTGGTAACAATCATTCTCCTGACCATTGTCACAGTCTTGCGACCAAAGATAGCCTACGATACAGCATGATCACTGCACAGTGTGTTTGCTGGTATGATCTTTAGTGACCAACCAATAAAAATATGACATGAAATTAATGGGACACCCTGCTTAAACATACAGCTGCTTACCTCAAGCACTTATCCCTTCGTATTTCGCAGCTTTTTTCCAGCACACATAAAAATACAACTGCTAACGTGTGATTGATCATGCACTATTTGTTTACTACTAGCGCACACTGATTAAGTTTTATTCTTCTATAGGAATGTGCCAACGTAGTGTACGAGTCAACAGATGTCATCATCGTACAGTCTACACACCAGTCGTAGCCAAGTTTATTTGTTGGCCGATTTAATTTCTAAGAAAGTGATGTTAGGTCTTTAATGAACAAATAAATGAAAGTATGGGATTTCCAGAATAATCAATTATATAAATGTATATGCAATTAATATATGTGATCTTTAAAATATCTAATTTCAAAAAATTTTGGCAATATTTCTAATCAAAAATGTATCACTTGAAATTGGAGTCAGATTGATCATGGAGCTAGACAAAAATTTTAACTAAATCTTGATAAATTCAAAAGTGCAAGTAAAAGACCAAATACGCATTAAATATAGGACCAGGCTGCTGGATTCTGCTTTTCTTACAGATCCATGTTGCACAATGTGACATGCAGTGATCTTATAGGATTGTTTAAATGGTGCAGTGTGTTTTGGGCTTAAAATGAGGCACATGATGGGATGTGTAAGAAATTAATTCTACTCACAAGCAGGACCAAAACCAGACAAATGTCTTAAAATACATCATCTGACTAATGACTTGAGGTGTGGTAACCATAGCATAAGTGGAATAATTTACCTCAGCGTGTTAAATTATTAGAAAATAATACATACCCGAGTACCCAGATTCAATTATTCCTCACTTAACTTCTAATCACATGACTGCTTCATTTTATTAGTCATACAAAACTGCCGCATTAAAGCAGATGCGATAACGGGACCAAATGAAAATATTTTACAGACAGGGAAACGTTTACATTGAAACTATTATAAAGTTGTGCTCGCCATATAAATCTGGCACTCAAATACCTACAGTGTGTAGAATTCTGGAAACAAAAAAAGAGAGAGGCACAACGAATTATGAAATGTGGGAAAGAAAATAAATGGGAATAATTTCAAAATACCTGTCTAACACAGCTACATAGTCAGCCATTACAGGTGGCATGTTATCCATCACATGTGACGCAGACCTACTAAGAGTTCCCAGTCTTTCTTCTCTCTCACCAAGAGAGCTTCAGGCTATCACACGTGACCTCACCACTTAAATGTCTCCTTTCCCTCTCTTTTTTTCCCCACTTCCCTCCCTGTTTATTTCTTGATCACCATCCCTAGCAAACGCAGCTGTTGTTTAGTGATAGATCAGTGAAGCAAGAAATGATGTAGAGCTGAAAAATAGATCTTGAAGCCGCTCTGCCTCCTTGTTCGGCTCCCTTTTGTTCTGCATTAGTGACGGAACCTCTGGGATTCGTTTAGTGGTAATCATTTGTTACTAAGGGGCACCATGTCTTTCAGACACCGGTGATGAAGTCACCTTAGAAAGGAGTGTAAATGAGTGGGGAATTATTTCCGCTCATACTGCCATTGATAAAGTGTCATCAAGCGGAGATGAATGTCTGTCAAACTGAAAGGTATTATTTATTCCCTGAAATAGCCACCTTTGTTTGCTGCTCCTTGTATCTTGGCTGGTTCTGAATGTGCAGTGATATAACTCTGAAAGTAAGGTGTGTGGCAAATAATGTTTATAATGAGCTGACTGTGGCACTTTCTGACTTTGACTGTTTCCCTATAGGCCTGTCTGAATTTTCTCTGAGAGGATCTCGGGAGAGGATTTAACATCGCACCGAAAGGATAAAATCTTTACATCTGCACATCAAGTTTACTGCTGACACATCCTGTGACCCGTGGCTGACGTTTTGTTAAGCAGTGGCCAGATGCGAGGATCTGCGCATCGGTTTGACAGCCACGTCTCTAATGTCCTCCAAAGGCCCCCTCAGGTGTCAGCACACCTGCCTGCGCGCAGCAGGAAGCCACTATGACACCCCCCACAGAGCATCTCAATCTCTCAGCGCTATGGGAGTTCACCTCTACTGTAGGTTGCTATGCATGTACAAGACAAATACACATACAGTATCTGCCACATAAAAAAAAAAAAAAAAAAAACCTTAAATGTCACAAACGTCAATTGACTTGTCTAGTCAGCTTGTTTAAATCCTCATTTTACAACCTCAGCATGGCTGATATTGCTTTGTTAAAAAAAGAAAAAATGGTGGAAAAAGGTCTTAATAGAGAAATGCACGGATATATATATATATATATATATATATATATATATATATATATATATATATATATATATATATATATATATATAATGCCTGCATGTAATTACATTAATAATTACAGTCACTGTTGATCCCTTATACCTTAACACACCCTAAAACCTACCTATACAACCAAACCTGTCCCTAACCTTACCCATATCCCACCTTAATAAAGAAGCAACAAAAGTGTTTTGCAATATAATATGAACAAAATAAGTACATTGGAATTGGTTAAGGCCACCCAATATCAAGTGGAACCAATATATGTATATATGCTTTCTCTGATTTAGATACATGCATGCTACAAGCTTGCATGGTACCATATACAGACACACTACCGATACCATGTTGGGGTGGGTATAAGTTGCAATATTTTGTATTTATTAGTGGTGCTTGCCGGAGGCAAGGCATCACTATTACTATTCGCCTTGACAAAAGTTTGGCGCGCTACTCCTCCCGCATTTTTTGTCACAGACCCATGAATGAGATGTCAAAACGTGCGGCTTATTGAGGAGAGGTGTGCTATGACTTTTCTAAGCAATCAGAAGTACAATATTCGTACAGCGGGCGAAGAAAATGTGTGAAAATATCCCATAGACTTAACATTGGAAAAACTATGTGACATCATATCTTTGGATCAGAAAGTCATAGAGGCTTGGGAGAGGGCTCTTTTGACTTGGCCTATCAAGCAGTCCATATGTAGTGACAAAACAACTTCAATGCCACGCCCTAGCAACCACTTTTAGCAACCTAGCAACTGTTTAACAATATTTAAAAGCTGTATCTCAGCAATATAACATTATAGAAACACTGGCTCTGGCTTTTTGGATTTAGGCTGGCAAATAGTCTTTAAATATCACCCCATAAACTATATAGCCACATCATACCAACCATATAGAGTACCCTAGCAACCATATAGGAATATAAAGAGCATACAGTGGGGCTCGAAAGTTTGGGCACCCCTTGCGAATCTGTGAAAATGTGAGTAATTTAAAAAAAATAAGAGAGATCATACTAAATGCATGTTATATTTTATTTAGTACTGTCCTGAGTAAGATATTGTACATAAAAGATGTTAACATTTAGTCCTTAAGACAAACAAAATGCTGAAATTATTAAAATAACCCCACTCAAAAGTTTGGGAACCCTTGGTTCTTAATACTGTGTGCTGTTACCTGATGATCCACGACTGTCTTTCTGGTTTGTGATGGTTGTGCATGAGTCCCTTGTTTGCTCTGAACAGTTAAACTGAGCAGCGTTCTTCAGAAAAATCTTTAAGGTCGTGCAGATTCTTCAGTTTTCCAGCATCTTTGCATATTTGAACCCTTTCAAGCAGTGACTTTATGATTTTGAGATACATCTTTTCACACTAAGGACAATTGAGGCACTCAAACAAAACTATTAAAAAAGTTTCAAACATTCACTGATGCTCCAGAAGGAAACAAGATGCATTAAGATTTGGGGGGTGAAAACTTTTGAACATGATGAAGATGGCCAAATTTGTCTTATTTTGTTGAATATGATTTTTTTCCCATTTAGTTCTGCCCTTCGTAAGCAGCAGAAGATACTTGTACGTTTCCCGGTACACAAATTAAATACAATTTACCTTGATCTTCAAATTGCAAATGTTTTCACCCCCAGCTCTTAATGCATCGTGTTTCCTTCTGGAGCATCAGTGAATGTTTGACCCTTTTTTAATAGTTGTGTTTGAGTGCCTCAAATGTCCTCAGTGCGAAAATATGTATCTCAAAATCATACAGTCACTGCTGGAAAGGGTTCAAATATGCAAAGATGCTGGAAAACTGAAGAATCTGCACGACCTTAAAGATTTTTCTGAAGAACGCTGCTCAGTTTAACTGTTCAGAGCAAACAAGGGACTCATGCACAACCATCACAAACCAGAAAGACAGTCGTGGATCATCAGGTAACAGCACACATTATTGAGAACCAAGGGTTCCCAAACTTTTGAGTGGGGTTATTTTAATAATTTCTGCAATTGTTTTGTATGGTGGACTAAATGTTAACATCTTTTATATACAATATCTTACTCAGGACAGTACTAAATAAAATATAACATGCATTTAGTATGATCTCTCTTATTCGGTTAAAATTATTCACATTTTCACAGATTCTGCAAGGGGTGCCCAAACTTTCGAGCCCCACTGTATATCTTGGATCCACAACATCACACAGGCGTCATGGGTGGCTACAGGGCGCAGAGTTTTGCCACTGCAAGCACCACTCACATTTTCTTCAGGAAATGTACATTCTAGTTATTATTATTATTTTTTAAAGTCAAGTCACCTGTATTTATATAGCACTTTTAACAATACATATTGTGTCAACGCAACTGTACAGCATTAATTAGAAAAATAGTATGTCATTAATGCAAAATTACAATGATAAACACTAAATTTTCAGTTAAAGGCAGTTCATCACTGAATTCAGTGATGTCATCATCCAGCTCAGTTCAGTTTAAATAGTATCTGTGCAAAAAAGTCAACAATATCACTGGCAATTCAGTTTCCCCAAATAAGCAAGTCAGAGGGGACAGAGGCAAGGAACCAAACTCTATCAGTGACAGAATGGAGAAAAAAACTTGGGAGAAACCAGGCTCAGGGGCCAGTTCTCCTATGGCCAGACGAGGACTCATCTGGTTCCTGTGGTCTTGTCCCAGTGGCCGTCTAGGAGACAAGGTCTTTACTGGGGATCTGTCTCTGGTGCTCATCTACTTGTCCTGGTCTCTGCTGACATTCATGGCTGCCGAGGTCATCTCTAGGTTCTGATCCATCATCTGGGCAGGATATGTACAGGATCCAGGTGACTGCAGTGACCCTCTGGTATGGATACACACTGGATCTGGTGGCAGCGGTGACCTTGGAATAAGAAAGAAACAGACTAATATTAGCATAGATGCCATTCTTCTAACGATGTAGCAAGTACATCGGGTGTGATGGGAAGTGTTCAGGTTGTCCTAATTAATGCAACCTAAAAATCATTTAACGTATTTGAATATTACAAATGTATTATTGTGTTATATGTGTAAGCCAGGTTAAAGAGATGGGTCTTTAATCTAGATTTAAACAGACAGAGTGTTTCTGCCTCCTGAACAATGCTAGGTAAATTATTCCAGAGTTTGGGCACTAAATAGGAAATTGATCTGCCACCTGCAGTTGATTTTGATATGCTAGGTATTATGAAATTGCCAGAGTTTTGAGAACACAGTGGACATGGAGGACTAGAATGCATATACGAATAATAAGAGCTAATTCAAATACTAAGGTGATAAACCATTCAGGGCTTTATAATTAATAAGCAATATTTTAAAATCTATACAATGTTTAATAGGTAACCAGTGCAGGGTTGACAGACCAGGCCTAATATGATCATACTTCCTGATTGTAATATAGAACACTAGCTGCTGCATTTAGGACCAGCTGGAGTTTTTTTTTTTTTAATTAAGCATACAGAACAACCACCCAATAAAATACTACAATATTCTAACCTTGAGGTCATGAACGCATTAATTAAGATTACTGCATTTGACATTGAGAGAATAGGTGGTAATTTAGATATATTTTTGAGATTGAATTTAGTTCTACAAATAATAGAAATGTGGCTTTCAAAGGAAAGATTGATATCAAACTGTACACCTAGGTTACTAAACAATGACAAAGAATTGAAAGAGAAGCTATCAAGTGTTAGACAGTTGTTCTAGGTTATTACATGCATTACATGAGTTTTTAGGTCCTATAATTAACAAGGTTTTTTTTTTTTCAGAATTTATCAGTAAGAAAGTACTCGTCATCCATTTATATATATATATATATATATATATATATATATATATATATATATATATATATATATATTGATTATGCATTCCATTAGTTTTTCAAATTGGTATGTTTCGACGGGCCGCAAAGAAATATAGAGCTGAGTATCATCAGCATAACAGTGAAAGCTAACACTGTGTTTCCTGATGATATCTCCTAAGGGTAACATGTAAAGCGTGAAAATTAATGGCCCTAGTACTGAGCCTTGAGGTACTCCATTCTGCACTTATGATCGATATGATACCTCTTCATTCACTGCTAGAAATTGATGGCGGTCAGATAGGTACGATTTGAACCATGCTAAGTCTCGTATATGCCAACAAGATTTTCTAGCCCATGCAAAAGAATATTGTGAAAGAAGTGTATTAAGCTCAGCAATGCTCATTGATATAATACTAATAATAATAAAAGTATAAAGTGATATTGTGAAACATCTATTTGGATATATTTAACATTTTAATTTATTCTTGTGATGCAAAGCTGAATTTTCAGTATCCAGTACTCAAGTCTTCAGTGTCATATGATCCTTCAGAAATCACTCTAATATGCTGATTTGATGCTCAAGAAACTTTAGAAGAAGTAGTTCTGATTTTTAATGTTTTCCTTCTGAAAAATGTGCACATTTTTCCTCCCTCGGGATTCTTTAAAAGTAAAATGAGATGAATCAAGTCCAAAATAATTTATATATAAAAAAGGCATCTTAAACTTTTCTAAAATATTTGCCATTAGTGTGCCCCCTCCAGTTTCTTGGAATGCCCTCACTCTATCAGTCATGCAGTGTAAAAATTAACATACTCAGTCCAAATAGCTTCCTGCTCCAGGTTGCATACCTTTCTCACCAGGGTGGTATGACACAGAGTATGATCCAAACCTTTTATGATTTTGTGTGGCCACGCAGCCATGAGGCCTGTGGTGTGAGATTGCTTTTGTGGTGGCACAGAGGGAGAGAAAATGAGCTGGAGGTGGACTCTGCTCTTCTAAACTGCCAATCTATTCTGGCTGAAGCAGAACTCTGACCCCCCCAACCAGTTTCTAATGGATTTTGTGAGTCACAAGCAAACACACAGCTGTGGTCCAAACAAACTCCAGTACTTCTCACTTCTATCTCGATCGCTTTTTTCTTTGCACAAGCCTCTTCTTTCTATCTTCTTTCCACAAACTAGTTTTTATTATCTGTTGTTGTTTGCTATTACACAATTGTTTAACTCATACTCATGGCTTTCTCTCACATATTTAATTTCATAAAAGTGAGTGATTAGAATGGCATCACTGGCATGCTCATGAAATGCAAATTGTTGGCTTATGATCAATACTACTGTATAATTGCAAACCTATCAGTTAGTGAGTCTACTTAATGCCACAAGATTGTGATGAAGAAATATGGATGTGACAGTGTTATTTTAGGACAATATTGGTAAAAGATAGAAAAACTTAATACATTCTTTAAATTATATAATTAAATATTAATGTAAATAATTGAATTAAATTTACATTGTGTAAAATTGGGGGAGAGGTGGGGGTTAGTGATTATTCCAAAATAATTTTGTTTTTATATAATGCAAAACAAAATCTCTACACTTCAAAACCAGCATGTGTTTTCAGTATAAGTAAATTGCAGTTAAACTGTGAGTAATGTTTAAATGTTGAATGTGCACCACTCCAAAACTTCTTAACACTTACTATAAAAAAGACTAAATGTATTCCTTAATTGATCTTTAATTTTACTAAAACAATACAAACTATTTGAAAGAACTAACAAGGCCAGTGTTTCTATATTTCTGCAAAAGCTCAAGAATATGGTTTATCATCAGGGAATTAAAACAATAAGACAAAACAGTACATATGTAACAGGAAGTGAGTGAGAAACTCTGTCCTTAAAGCTCTGTGATTGTTTGTTCTCATCAATCTCTGTCCTCTGTTGTCCTGTCAATGCTCCACTTAGAGGAGGCTGGAGGCTATGTACTTCATTGCCTAAGCTTATTCCTTTGAGTTTAGATAACATAAAATTAGGTTGACTGTGAATTTCTATATCCCTTATACTGAGTAACATACTATTGAAAATATTGTGTAAGTCACTGCATCTTTTCCTACAAAGATATCATTCTCTTTCTTGTCTCCAACAGTTACACGTATCTCAAAAAAAAATATTTGCTCACGTTCATTACTATGTGGAGCGCATGATTTAGAATGTGTTGTGTCTATGTTGTGTGTGGCTACAAGCAGTTGTTAAAATACCACTGGAAGCAAGGAGACTGCCAAGACCCCTTTAGGCATCTTGCCTTCGTGCCCATTCAACATTACTGTGAAAACAAATTTTGTGCGTAATGTGACATGTTTGAATGTGCTCTAAGGCATGGTTATTTTAAAAAGTGTTTCTTGCACTGAAAATGTTAAATCTATATTTTTAGGTTGAACGTCATGAATGATTTTTATCAAAAGATCTCTCTCTGCTCTAAATGACAAGGCATCAGTAAATATTTTCCAAAGAAAAAAAAAAAATTAAGAAAAAAAAAAAAAAAATAAAAAAAAAAAAATATATATATATATATATATATATATATATATATATATATATATATGTGTGTGTGTGTGTGTGTGTGTGTGTGTGTGTGTGTGTGTATATATATATATATATACACATATCTCTGCAGATTAAGTAAGGTTAAAGAACTGCACATCAGGCATCCCTGTGAAACCTCGCATCAAATAATTAGAGGGAAATTCCACCATGATAGCTGAGTGCCTCTGAAGTTCTGCCAGTGGGCTGCCTTGGGCAGTGAAAAGAAAGAGGAAAAGGAAACCTGATGTGAATATCCAAGCAAGAGAATGCAGCCCTAAGGGATAAAACATTAATTCAGAAAAAGAGAGAGGGAGAAGCCACTCATTATAAAATTTGATAAAATAGCAAATTTCTAAAAATCTTGTGAATGTGTTATAAGATTTTTGCATATGGGATTTTCCTTTCTGTGCATGATACACTGTATCGGTTTGTTTCCTCTCACTTGGGAAACATTCTTGCTCCTTTGGTGATTACTGCAACACATTCCCAATTACTGCAAGACCAGCTGATTCTCACTACTAAACAAGCTTCAAACTGATTTCAAAACCAACCTACTAGTCTCAAACTGACCTCACATGAATAAAGAAATTAAAAACATTTAATAATCTCCAACTGCACTAAAAATGCCCTACATTCACTGAGAGTGTTGTTACATGCAAACTATTAAAAAAAGTTATGTATAATTAGCCAACAGAGTTAGATTTTTGACAATAATCCTGATTTAGCCCGGCATGTGAACACCCTAACCTGTGTCCCATTGGCTTATTGAAGTGTGCACGTGTAATATAGCCCTGTTCTCCGAATGGCACACTTTATACGATCTTGTGGCTGCTGCATGCAGGAAATTGTGAAGACTGCAAGATTGTATGGTGTCCCAGTGTCACTTTAGGTTTCAGAAGGGTGGTTGCGAACACTCCCTTTACAGTCTATATTGCACCTGATGCACACCTTTGCTGAGTCTGCACTGAAGCGAGATCTGCAGCAGACTTCTATCAGTCTACTTCTAACAGTCAAAGTGGCATTGCGTCACAGAAGTGCAGACTCATAGGAAGACCATGAGTGTTTAGGGTACTATTTGGGAAAGGGCCTATGTGACAGGAAAGCATCTTTTCAGCAGATTTAAACTCATCCAACCACAGCAAGTGTTTTGCAGTAGAGGGGGGGGGGGGGGGGGATATCACAAACTCTGACACTTTCTAGACCCAGGAAATTTTAAAAATGTTATCATATCATGTAGCCATAGGACAAATGGTACAGCCAAATATGAGAGGAGAAAGAGTCTGAAGCGAAAGCTTCCTGCTGATAATTCGGAAACTCTGGGGTTTTTAATTATGCAACATCACAACTTGCATAACAAATGGAAAACTCTGAGTAGAAGTGTATGCATACTTATGTTTCACCACCAGAAAATAACTAGATTTTTTATTAGGTCCTGTAAACACATTTTACTTGGATTGCTTTTATTAATTTGCATGTTAACTAGTAAAATGGGTAATTTCAATAAACTAATGTTTGGTGATTATTAGCGAATAGTGTGCATGTAAACATACTCATTGGTGTGACCCATGTAGCTGTATAGTATTGTTTTGACTGTCTGTTAGTTGAGAAATCCAGTTTATTTGTAGTTACTTGTGTTTTTAATGCAGTCCTGGCTTGCAATGTATATCCCCAGCTACCCTGGTAATTAAATTTTTGCATTTTATTTAATCACTTTGGTAAGTACGATTATGCAAACACAACTGTCAATTCCATAATGCTATTTATCCACAAATGACAACACAATAGCAGTAACATATTTCTAGATAGTTTGTCACATTTGCCACCTTGACAAATCTAACTTTTGTTTAACTCTCCATTTCCATCCATTATTTCCATGGAGAAAACCTTCAGGTTGCAACATTACCATAGAAACAGACATTGCGGAGGAAGCCATACATTTCTCCCCTTTAAATTAAATAAACAATTCTCGCTTGAACTGTATAGACATATCTTTATTATAGAGCAGATGTGATGCAGGTCACACATAAAGCAAACAGCTCTCCTTATTGTGTGTCCAGCATATCAAGTCTCGTATGAGCTCTCAAAGCATCTCATGCATAAAGGTAGCTTGATTTTTTTTCAGGCTGAATGCAGAAAAAAAGATATCACTGCTGCCATGTTAAGCACTGTGAGGTTTAAAAGGTGAGCTAATGAGCTACGGTTGCTTCTTTGCAGATCAAGATGTGCCTAAATGGGTCTAGAATAATGTCTAAGAAAATAGTGGCAATAATAATAATAATAATATAGTTTTATTTATATATTTATGTACACATAAAATATAATGATAGCCCTGCCATTATATCACCCTTCCTGTATATGCCTACATATTATCCTACCTGTCTCCCCAACTAAACCGTAATATTCTTGGTTGAAGTATGGTTTGGTCATATACAGTTGGCAATGCTAGATACACACAGCAGCCAAAAAAATAAATAAATAAAAATAAAAAGGGATCAAAGTAAATGTGTTTTGAGTTCTTCTTCAAAAATACATTTTGTATTTAAAAATGTGGAATTTATACAAATGACTCGCTCTTAACTCACTTCCCTTCTCAGAAAGTATCCCTTTTATTCAGTTTGCTCCAAAAAGCTTTGAGATAATCTCAGTTGCTCTCTCTATATACTGTAAAACATAGTGCCAGATAGTCAGCAAGGGACAAGTTTGAGAGTTCTAAGGAAATCCCATAGATGGGAAAGAGATGTTAGTGTTGTGATCGTGAAAGCCACAGAACACTTTGACTGCATGTCCAAGGTTTTGTTCCACCCCCACTTCAGTCACCGACGTCTTTGATGCTGGCTATTAAAGCATGTGACATGCAGAATTTTATTCATACAGTATCTCCATATTTCACAGAGTGCTTCTCGTTCACCTTTTCCTCTTCTCATTAGTTCACTTCCAAAGACCCCCGTGGTGAGAAAATCATGTCCTTGGCGGGGCTGCCACTATGCTTCTTCTGCGTAATCTTTGCAACGAGAGGGAGAGAAGATAATCAGCTTGTCAGACAGCACTTAGGCTTCATTCTCCCCTGTAGGCTTGAGCAGGGATGTCAGTGTAGTGTTGAATGTGCTCTCTCAAGACACTGTGCTGAGCTGATAGCCAGCAAGGCCCCTTGGTCAAACTTGTCAGCCAATTACGGCATCTTGATCTCTCATTGACAAGCATGTCTCTGCTTGTAGGATGCAGAACACAATAACATATATGCTCTTTTTCTGAACTACTGCAGTTATAACGAATGTGTCAAAGGTTTGAATCAAAGCTTGTCACCCTAAATGTTACTCAACATGGTTGAAACAAACTTTATCTCAACAATAAATCTTCTAGTTTTGCAATCTTAAATTAAATTGAGGCCAGCAGTGATGAAAGTGGATAGATATAAAGCATATTTATAAACTGAATGAAAAAGTATCATTTACACTAATACACTAGTAACGATCTTCCACTGATCAACACCCATACATATTTTCATTATTAATGGGTAGTGGTGATGGTTCTTACAGCTGTGCTAGTCCCCCAGCCTTTTGCTAAATCCATGTCATTAGCTGAAATGACATTATTTGATCTCCAGCCACTAATTCTTCATCAAATTAGTTTCAGAATGGCCTCTACAGGCATTTAAGATTTCCATTATTTTTTAATCATTGCACAAAAATGATAAAAGACTTTAAATATGTCTTTCTTTCTTTAACACACACAAAGATATCACCTATACATTAATGTACTGTATATTTGTTCGGCCCTTTATTAAATACAGCATTCAATGCCAACTTCTTTCAGCATTTATATTAACAACCTAAATGGCAAAGCATTGTTTGTCGTGAAAGTTTCAGTGAAAATTTCAAATGTATTCTCTCGCAGGCATTTACATAACTTTAATATGAAAAACAATAATGGTCATTGTCAAACTGATGGATGTTTGAGCTGGGGTCTGATTTGCAGGGATGAACTAATAAGCCAGAGGAACATTCCACCAATCAGCATCATTGCCATTATCACCAGCAACACTATGATTATGTACTTATACAAACTGCACAGACAGGGAAACATAAATTATTGACACCCGAGTGCTTACTGGAAGCCCAGGTGTGGATCGGTATGTATAGTATGTATTATATACACACACTCAGCTTCCTCAGGTTAATTTCTGGAAAAAGCCATAATTGCTCACTTTATAATTTATGACCGTTGGAGTAAGTCTGGCAAAGCACCATCACCTATTACTCACCAAGCCTCTAACTCTCGCTGCCGTGCTGTCAAAACACACGTGTACGTGCGCGCACACATACACACACACACACACTCTGTATGGCAGAGTCTTAAATCACAGAGACAATTCTCTTTGTGGAGGGCTGGGTGGTATGTACTTCCCGTGTAAAAATGACATGGAATACAGATAAATACAGCAATGTTTTTTCTGTATTTGTAGAAGCTCACCAGGACATCCTTCTTTTTATTTCCCCCCATTTACAAGGACAAATTCAATTCATCAATACTTCATGACAATCTAAAAACATGTACCTGCCCGAAAACTTTAAGTCTCTCGTGTTTTGTCCTTAATTTTGATTTAGTTTAATTGTAAGGCTCTGAATTCAACCATTTTTATTTATTATTATTATTATTATTATTATTATTATTATTATTATTATTATTATATGTATATATATATATATTTTTTTTTATCTAAAAGTTATTGAGAAATCGAGAAGTGACACTTATTGGGCATTTATAAGTGTCTTTTACAATTAAAATTATTTAAAATAAATGTTCTTCAAATATAATAAAATATAAACTATAAAATATTCAGTCTTATTTAAAAAGTTAAATTATGTTTGAGAATTTTATTTGATTAGAATATTGATTTATTAATATGTTACAAATGCTTTCCTTTTTCCATTGATTTATTTTACTCACTAGTTTCTTTTTCCTCACATTTGTGTTTGTTATTTTATTTAGCTTTAAATCACACACAACATGATTTTTCCTTTTCCCATTTGTTGGTTTCCATTTACCGATTGTTGTTTTTCTTCCATCTGTTGATTAAAGCATACAATTATAAATAAAATTTAGTCCCTGCTGGTCTGCATGTGTCCAGGGCAAATACCACGGCCTGTGCGGGAATATGTCCATGCTCTTTCTTTAAAAAAAAATAAATAAATAATAATAATAATAATAATAATAATAATAATAATAATAATAATAATAATAATTATTATTATTATTATTATTATTATTATTATTATTATTATAAGGTGGATACAATAAAAGAACAAACACATTAATAAAAAAGAATAAGACACAAACCCCATTTAAAACGAGATGGCTGGCAATGAAGACATAGTTTTGAAATAAATAATATACCATAGTAATCAACTAATGGGCCTGCAGATTACATAAATGTTCCTTGGAGATTTAGCCAGCTACTTGAGAGGATTGTTATGTGTTAATTGGACATTAATATGTTATCACATCACTTCAGAGACACAATCTGAATTTTTATTACCCCCTGAATTTGAACTGTTATACAATATATTTGACAATTGATTAAACCACATTTTTCTACAATTTTATGCGGTCCTCACAAATGCATTTTATTGTCCACCTGGTGAACATCCTCACAGAAACCTAATAACCACACCACGCCTCCATAAACTCAATTATTCATAAGTATAGTTCACCCCAAAATGAAAATTCTGTCACTTCTTACCTTCCTGTTGTTCAATACCTGTAAGACTTTCTTTCCTCTGCAGAATTGCAAAGATTATATTTATGAAAAAATAGTGTATGTATATATATATACATTTAAAAATGGCATTTATGCATTTATCAGACGCTTTTATCCAAAGCGACTTACAGTGCATTCAGGCTATCAATTTTCATTAAATAATATATATATATATATATATATACAGTAGAGACCAAAAGTTTGGACACACCTCATTCAAAGAGTTTTCTTTATTTTCATGACTATGAAAATTGTAGATTCACACTGAAGGCATCAAAACTATAAATTAACACATGTGTAATTATATATGGAATTATATACATAACAAAAAAGTGTGAAACAACTGAAAATATGTCATATTCTAGGTTCTTCAAAGTAGCCACCTTTTGCTTTGATTACTGCTTTGCACACTCTTGGCATTCTCTTGATGAGCTTCAAGAGGTAGTCACCTGAAATGGTCTTCCAACAGTCTTGAAGGAGTTCCCCGAGAAATACTTAGCGCTTGTTGGCCCTTTTGCCTTCAGTCTGCGATCCAGCTCACCCCTAAACCATCTCGATTGGGTTGAGGTCCGGTGACTGTGGAGGCCAGGTCATCTGGCGCAGCACCCCATCACTCTCCTTCTTGGTCAAATAGCCCTTGATGCCTTCAGTGTGACTCTACAATTTTCATAGTCATGAAAATAAAGAAAACTCTTTGAATGAGAAGGTGTGTCCAAAATTTTGGTCTGTACTGTATATATATATATATATATATATATATATATATATATATATATATATATATATATATATATATATATATATATATATATATATATATGTATATTTCAAACATTGAAAGTCAACTAGCCACTTTTTTTTTATGGCATCTCATTTTGGATAATGCAGAAGAAAGAAATGCATACAGGTTTGGAACAGCATGAACTTGAGTAAACTACATAATTCTAATTTTGAGGTAAACCTTCCCTTAAGGTGTTGTGCCTGTAGCACAAACAATGTGAATGCAGATTTAAGGCAGAGTTTAACACTTAGATTTAGGTTTTCTCTTGCCCAGTATTATACCAAGCAACATGTATATTGTGAAGAGCAACCTGTATGTTCTTCCAGGGTACCTGATCCTTTGAATGTCATTCATTCTACCTTCAGGAGGTTGACCTCAGATATCACTGCAGTTTGTGATGCACCATAAGATGATATGAATTACACTATTTCAATTGTCCCTTCTCTATCTCCCATTCCTCTTAGTTACTGTTGCTATTTTGGTAAAACTTCGCTACTAGCACTTTCTGCTGCCAACAAAACAGCAAGTTAATTACGGATTAAGTGAAGACTTACATCAGGAAGTAAATAACATTGACATATTGAATAAACAGTGAATTTATATCTAGTGGTTGGTGGTAAAAGGTCTCCAGTATGCCATGGGAAGGTTATAGCCAATATGTGAACCTAGATTAAGAAATATGTGAATCAAGGATATATAAGCCCAATTAGATATAACACAAAGCAATGAAATCACATAAAGCCAAATCTCACCACATCATTCCCAATCTATAATTAATTAAGAACAGCGTAACAGGGAAAATATGTTGAAATTAAAATGTGATTATTGTATATGGAAAATAAAGTTGTGTGTAGGGCTGGGCGATATATTTAACGATATGATCATGCACATCTAGTCAGTAAATCTGGTTCCGTGATTAGCGCTAAATTGCCATCACCTGCTTTCAAATAGAGAGGCACTTAATAGACAGAGCCGTAGATCGCTGACAAGCTACGCAATATCGCGTTCATTATCGCAGATGAATCGTCTTCAATAATGAACGCGATATTGTGTCGCTTAAAAGCAGGTGATGGCAATTTAGCGCTAATCACAGAACAAAATTTACTGACTAGATGTGCATGATCATATCATTAGATATATCGCCCAGCCCTAGTTGTGTGTCAATATTTTTACTATAACAGCTGGCCAATCTTTCTGATTGGAGCATATTTTGTCTTGTCCTGAATTTTTGGATAAAGATGTCATAACAGCACCTTAATGAAACAATTATAGGAGTGGCTTAAATAGTGGTATGATTTAAAGACTGCTTGAAGGTTTAACTTTAACATATGTGGACTATGGTTGGAAAGAACTAGCCAATCAGTAAACTGGTTTCAGCCTGAAGGATTGTTATGACTTTGGTTACTGTGTTTCGCGCATACACGAGAAAGTGCAAATTCAGCTGTACTTATATCCTATAAAAATGATATAAGCAGTGTATGAACAAAGCTATATATACAACAGAGCTTCATTATGCAACAAAACATCTAATGGACTAATAGGCTTGTCAGGCAAAACTGCTGTAAGTTTGAACAAAACAAAGAGTAGCATACAGGCCTGTGTATAATATTTACTTACATACGCACTTTGATACTGCTTTGTACAGTGAGCTCTGATGGCTCTCTCTCCCTTGGTAGCATTTGGGCACACAAGCTGTAACAAACAGGAAGTTGTAAGCAAGGAGTAGACATATTATACATTGTCAGATATGCAAATCTTCCAAAAGACATTTACCAAATGTTTGAACAATACTTTTTTCTTCACTTTTTGCTTTCAGGACATCAACTGAAGACTCAGACTAATTTATTATCGTTATTAAGAATTATTGATACATCAAGAAGGTATCTTCAGTCCTGGATACTGACATGCTTTTACAGTTTAGCTGCCAAAAGTGTGCATTTTCTCAGTTTCATTATAATAATTATTTTATACAAATTATTTTATGGACTGCCACTGAAGTGGAATAGGGATATTTATGAAAAGATGCCAATCTTTTCCCTCTAAAAATCTTTTAGCTGTAATTTGTAGTATTTATAGAAAGCTAGTCATATTTCTCATTAAGGGCTGGAGCAAGTCTAAATACAGGATCTCAAACAGCTCTGAAATACTGCTCATAGCCTGCTTTTTATCTGCCATCTTGATGCTGTTAAAATAATCAAATGTGTAGTGACCCACTGTGCAGGGCGCACAGCTTGACTGAGCATGAACATAAGGTCATAGCAGGGCGTGGCAACCCAACAGGCATAGTTTATCTTGTCATATAATATATTTAAATGGCATTTTGTTCTCCTTTATGGAGTATGACAGCACGGTTAGTTTCTTTTCATTGTAGGAAAAAGAAGAAGCTTTGATAATCTGCAAAATCTTACCTTAAAAATGTTGCAATCACCAATGTTGTCGACTCGACTTGGTTCAATCACAACATTGACTTTGACTCAAACCCAGAATGACTCAAAAACAAAAATAATAATTGCTTAAAGGGGTCATATAATTTTTTTTTTTTTAAAGATCATTATTTTGTGTATTTGGTGTAACAGAATATTTTGACATGCTTTAATGTTTAAAATATATATATATATATATATATATATATATATATACATATATATATATATATATATATATATATATATATATATATATATATATATATATTTTTTTTTTTTTTTTTTTTTTTTCAAATACTGCACATTAGGAATGGGACGGTATGAGATTTTGACGGTATGACAACTTTAAGAAACATTTTCACGGTATTACAGTATTGTTGTTACAGCTCTAAAATGTGTTATTTTTAAATGAAAAAAAATTCCCCTCAACGTAATATATTTAGTTTTTCAACAACATACAAAATAGAGACAGTGGAATTAGTTTTTTTTTTTTCTTTAATTAGTTTCCTAAAAGAAAAAAAGAAAATAAATAAATAAAGGTTGACATCTTTATTTAAACAAAATCTGTAATTATGGTTGTTTAATTTTGATTATATAATTTATATACATATAATTTATATCATTTCATATAATTTAGTTATATAATAATCATTATACACACAATTTGATTTAATAATAACCCAATATGAAGCAAAAACAGAATGTTCTGACAAGCTTTGTGAAATTATACCATGTAAACTTTTCTGAAGACGGTCAGCTCCCCTCAGAAACACATTCATATAGACCCCCAAATCAATATTGAGGATTTTCTTCCAATACTTTGTGCGTCATGAACAGTGGGTGATCTCTGCTACCGTATTTTTCTCTTCAGCGTCTCTGGCCTGTGTTAACAGGCATTAAATGGGTCATATGATGCAATTTCTAATTTTCCTTTCTCTTTGGAGTGTTCTGTGAAAGAGGATCTGTGAAGTTGCAAAGACTAAAGTCTCAGATCCAAAGAGATATTCTTTATAAAAGTTAACGGCTTGAAACGGCTCGTTCTAACACGCCCCCACATATCTACATCAGTATGTGGGAAGATTTGCATAACGCCACCCAGATATTCACGCAAAGAATGAAGGTGTACCTTTTATTCTCATTGTAGTATTGTTGTTGTCGCCTCCGCCATGTCGCATAGACGATGTGTTTCACTGTTAAAGCTTTAACAATTTTTTTAATACCTTCCAAAAAAAAAAAAAAAAAACACGACTAGAAATCATATTTATATCATGTTTATAATGGGTTCTCTTACGAGAGCTCTCTCGTACTGCGTCTTAGCTAAGACGCTACGGGAAAAGTCTCTTTTCACGAAATACTGAAGCAAAAAATTATCCTTAATTTTGTATTTTTGTAAAGCGCATTTGCAGCAGTACACAGCCATAGGCGAGACGGCTCGTTCGCTCATTGGCTTGTTCTGCGGCAACTGCACAGCCTATCGAGCGCGGGCTGATGCAACATCAGACCAATGAGGCCGCTTCGCGCCCTTCTTGCCACTTCCCGCCGAAACGGGTGTGGCCCAACCTATAAAAGGAGCTCGAAAAGGCTGACTCACCTGATTTTTCATCTCTTCAGCGAAGCTCACGCATCGCTGGATCACGGAGGAAGCAAGCGCCGTCTGAGAAAGCACATCAGCAGGACGAGCCATTCTGAAGCTGCTGGCATCGCCGCCTTCCACTGCCGTTCCTGCTGCGCTATCCGGCGCCTATATCCTTTCAATTCTGTTATATCCAAGCTGTTCTTTATGTGTGTGTGTGTGTTCGCCCTGCGACACACACTCGTAAAAGAGCTCGCGTCTTTTTTTAGATGCCTTCCTGCGGCTCGTCAGAGCCCCACTCAGCGAGGGAGACCGGTACGTCATCTGTGTCTCCTGCCTGGGTGAAGATCATGCAACGCTCGCGCTCGCTGACGGCGGATGCCCCCACTGCGAGCTGTTGCCATGGTGACTCTGAGGACTAGCCTGGCCTTTTTCTCTGAGCCTGCATTCTCCGCTGCGCTGAGGCGCCGTAAAAGCATCGCTTCCAGCGGATTCCGGAACCGTCTTCAGCTCAACCGAGCTCGCCGGTTCGCCCTGCTTCACCGGCCCCCCCTGCATCGCTTCCCGGTGAGCGTCGGAGGAAGAGGACACGCGCTCTCTGCTAGCTTCGGGCAGTGAGGGCTGGGCGAGCTCCGAGGATCTCGCGCCTTCTGCTCAGAAGCCCAGCAGACGAGCTGACATCGAGAAGGAGCCGGGGCGAATGCTCGTGTTGGCCGCGATGAGTCTCGGCCGCGAGTGGTTTGCACCAGCGCCCCCCCTCTCGTTCCCGGCTGGATGGTATTTCCCTTTCGGATGAGCGTACTTCTCAAAGCCCGCCTCATTTCTTCCTGAGCTTCACGAAGAGGTGGCGAAGGCTTGGAACGCTCCATATTCAGCGCGAACTCGTTCGTCTGTCTCACTAGCATTCTCCACACTGATGATGCTAGAAACAGGAACTACCACTCACTTCCGCCGGTGGAACAGGCGATAGCGACGCACCTTTGTCCGCCCTCTGCTGGACGGCGGCAAAAGCGGTGTTGCCATCTAAAGCCTGCTGTGTGACGCTGCGTCGGCACTACTAACGATGGCTGCTTCATCGAAGTGCAGGTGTACGAGTTCCGCTGTGGCCGAGCTCTCACCCAAGCGCGCCGCTGTTTCAGTTCCAGGAATTGTGACTGTCTCAGCGTTTTCTGCAATGCGCAAGCCTGCACAGTTGCCTGCTTGCCTGCACACAAAAGCCGTTATCACAACAGCTTCAGCAACGCGGCTCGAGACCCCCGTTCTCGCTCTACCGGCCGTCGCCCCGCACCGCGGGGTCCGCGGCAGAGGATTACGGTGAGGCCGGGAGCCCCGAAGCCATCCTAGGAAAGCCATCTACGCATGCTGCATGACGCTGCGTCGGCACTACACACGATGGCTGCTTCATCGAAGCGCCGGTGTACGAGTTCCGCTGTGGCCGGGCTCTCACCTAAGCGCGCCGCTGTTTCAGTTTTGTGACTGTTTCAGCGTTTTTTGCAATGCGCAAGCCTGTACGGTTGCCCGCTTGCCTGCACACGAAAACCGTTATCACGGTTACCCAGATATTTCCCGAAAAAGGTGTCATTTCTGGTGTCCCGGCCACGGCCGATGGTGCTATAAATGTAGTGGCGATGCCCACTGCTCAGTGCCCATCTCCACATATAAGCACAGCCCTTCACACAGGGCTCGCGCCCATAAAAGCGACTCAAGTCGATCACGCGCACTACATAGTAGACGTGCCCACTCCTCAGTGCCCACAATCACTATGTCACACGCGTCATGTGGTTTCTGTAAAAACGAAACCCGTGCACGTTCGTCCGGCCACGGCCGATGGTGCTATAAATGTAGTGGCGATGCCCACTCCTCAGTGCCCATCTCCACATGTAAGCACAGCCCTGCACACAGGGCCTGCGCCCATAAAAGCGACTCAAGTCGATCGCGCACACTGCATAGTAAGCGTGCCCACCCCTCAGTGCCCACAATTACTATGTCACACGCGTCATGTGGTTTCTGTAAAAAAAAAAAAAAACCCTGCACGCTCGTCCGGCCACGGCCGATGGTGCTATAAATGCAGTGACGATGCCCACTCCTCAGTGCCCATCTCCACATGTAAGCACAGCCCTGCACACAGGGCTCGCGCACATACGATCGACACAGATCGGTCAAGCGCGCCGCATAGTAAACGTGCCCACTCCCCAGTGCCCACATACACTGTCACATACGGCGCGTGGCTTCTGTAAAAACGAGGCCCGTGCACGTACGCTCTGAACAGGCAGACAGCGAGTTGAAAGTGGCATATGCAGCCCACAGTCACTCGCAGACATATCGAGTCCCATGGGACCTGCTCAGCCTTCCCCCAGTCGGTTAAGCACCGGGACGGGGTCGAAGAGGAGCGATCTGCCCTCTGTGATTAGCGCGCTCCCCGCCTCAAATGCGCAGCACACCCGAGCGCCGCCGTTGCCCGGTCAACAGAGCGCGCTTCTCATCCAGCCCTTAGCCATTCATGCAGATGCATGGTCAGCGCTTCCAGGGGTTTCGGATTGGGTGCTAGGCATTATAAAGAGAGGCTACTCGCTACAGTTTTTTTCGACGCCCTCCGCGCTTTTCAGCGCGTGTCGAAACTACGGTCAAAACAGAAGTAGCACACATACTTCGGGCCGAAATATCAAAACTGTTGAGCAAAGGGGCTGTAGAGCCTGTGTCTCAAGCTCAAAGCGAGGGGGGGGCTGTACAGCAGATACTTTCTGGTGCCCAAGAGAGACGGGGGTCTCAGGCCCATACTGGATCTAAGACAGCTGAACAAGGCATTGATGAAACGCAGTTTCAAAATGCTTACGACCAGGAAACTCCTCGCGCAGATTCGCAGAGAGGACTGGTTCATGTCAATAGATCTGAGGGACGCGTATTTTCAAATACAGATAGCGTCAAACCACAGGCGATATTTGAGATTCGCCTTCGAGGGCCAGGCATACCAGTTTACAGTCCTCCGTGGCTCCTCGTACGTTTACGAGGTGCATGGATGCAGCGCTCGCTCCTCTCAGACTCAGAGGCATACGAGTGCTGAATTATTTGGACGACTGGCTGGTTCTGGCCCGATCACGAGCGGAGCTCGTGGACCACAGGGCCGTTTTACTCGATCACCTCGAGAAGCTCGGCCTCAGTGTCAATTGGGCGAAGAGTTCGCTGAACCCCAGTCAGCCGATCCTGTTTCTGGGTATAGTTCTGAACTTGTGTTCCATGACGGCGCGGCTGTCACCACAGCGCGCGATGGGCATTCAGCGCGCAGCGAGTCTGGCCGGCTGCATTTAAAGGTCGATCAGAGCTGTGATGCGGCTCTAGCACCTTGGACAGCGAACGGCTGGTACCGATCAGGTGTAAGCCTGGGGACTTCCCCGAGTGTGAAAATGGTGTCGACGGTTGCCTCCACTTCGGGATGGGGAGCGCTGCTCGAAGGCAGACCGTCCTTTGGCCTATGGTCAGAACGGGAAAAGCTCCATCATATCAACTGCCTGGAAATGCTGGCAGTGGAGAACGCGCTGACGCGCTTTTGTCCCCATATCAAGGATCACCACGTCGTAGTCCGTGCGGACAACATATCCGTGGTGTCCTACATAAATCGCCAGGGCGGTCTCGGGTCCCGAAACCTGTGCAGGCTGACGGAACGCCTCCTGGTTTGGGCTCAGCGCAACGTGCGCTCACTGAGAGCAGTGCATGTGCCTGGACTGCAGAATCTGGGTCCAGACAGGCTGTCCAGAGGCAATGTTCCTACGGGCAAATGGTCTCTACACCCGCAAACAGTCCGGCTGTTGTGGGAGAGATTTGGCATGGCGGAGGTGGACCTCTTTGCGTCCCACGAAAACGCTCACTGCCCCGCGTTCTTTTCCAAGAACGAAAGTTCGCTGTCACGGAGATGGCCGTGCTGCCCGCTTTATGCGTTCCATGCGTTATGCGTTTTATCCCGTCTCCCTCCTTCCGCAGGTGATAGAACGGGTGAGAGAAACGAGATGTTCAATACTGCTTGTAGCACCTCTTTGGAAGAACCAACCATGGTTCCCAGATTTGATGCAGTTAGCAGATGTCGCCCCGTGGCCGGTACCGTTGAGGAGGGACCTCCTCTCGCAGGCCAGGGGCTCGATTTGGCACCCTCAACCGGAGTTGTGGTCCCTCCATGTGTGGGCGCTCAACGGTTACCCGCTGATCTCGCAGTGGGAGTGCTAAATACCATCACTCAGGCTAAAGCTCCGTCGACACGACGTCTGTATGCCTCGAAGTGGTCGGTGTTCTCCAGCTGGTGCACAGCTCGAGGTTATTCACCCCTTAGTTGTGAGGTGACGGAGGTCCTCTCCTTCCTACAGGAGCTGTTGGATAAGGGCAGAGCCCCATCCACGCTCAAAGTTTATGTGGCGGCCATCGCGGCGTTTTCTGAAACGGCGTCCGGTCAGTCAATAGGAAGGAACGATTTAGTCATCCGGTTCCTCAGAGGAGCTAGGAGGCTGAATCCTCCCAGACCTCCGTCAGTCCCTATGTGGGACCTCGCGGCGGTTTTGGAGGCCTTGAAGGGTCCCCCTTTTGAGCCTATCCAATCGGTTAGCCTTCAGCATCTGTCTTTCAAGACAGTATTCTTGTTGGCTCTCGCTTCTGTGAAGCGTGTGGGTGATTTGCACGCGCTCTCGCTGAGCCAGTCGTGCTTGGAGTTTGGGCCCAATGACTCAAGGGTCATACTCAAACCTAGGCACGGTTATGTGCCGAAATCCCTCAACACCATGTTTCGGGCTCAGGTTATTGCCCTGTCTGCCCTGCCGGTGTCAGGGGAGGATGGAGACTCGAGTCTTCTTTGCCCTGTCAGGGTTTTAAGAGCTTATGTGTCTCGCTCTGCTGCCTTTCGGCAGACGGAGCAGCTGTTTGTCTCGTTCGGTGGACGTTCCAAGGGAATGGCTGTTTCGAGACAGACTCTATCCAGATGGATAGTTGACGCCATAGCGTTAGCTTACGCTTCCAGGGGCCTTCAGTGCCCGTTGGGCGTCAGAGCACACTGGTGTGGTCTACTGGGATCTCCTTGCAGGATATATGTATGGCGGCAGGTTGGGCCTTTGCCGTCTACATTTATCAGGTTCTATAACCTGGAGGTCCCCGCCTTGCAAGCAAGGCTGTTGTCGGTATAGTCGAGTCAGGGCCCTGAGGGGAATTCTGAGTTCACGGGCGCTATGCGCTGCCGACTGTTATATGGGCAGTATTGCGTAAGACCCGCATTGCCACATTGTCAGGCCTTGCCTCGGCTGTGTGATGTCATATTGCCGCATCTACGGATGCTGCTAGATATAAGACGGAGGACTTTTTCCCTTTTCTGTCCTGGACTCTCTGTGAGTCCCTCAGGTGACTGTGCACTGTAAATCCTGGGCGTTGCTTCAGGTTTATTGGTGTGTGATCCCTGCGCGCACGGCGTTTTTCATTGGGTTCCCGTAGCATCTTAGCTAAGACGCAGTACGAGAGAGCTCTCGTAAGAGAACGTACTCGGTTACTAAACGTAACCTCGGTTCTCTCTAGAAGAGCGAACGAGTACTGTGTTCTCTGCCGTGCGCACGATTCACTCTGGTTCGCTTCGGCGATGAAATAAATCAGGTGAGTCAGCCTTTTCGAGCTCCTTTTATAGGTTGGGCCACACCCGTTTCGGCGGGAAGTGGCAAGAAGGGCGCGAAGCGCCCTCATTGGTCTGATGTTGCATCAGCCCGCGCTCGATAGGCTGTGCAGTTGCCGCAGAACAAGCCAATGAGCGAACGAGCCGTCTCGCCTATGGCTGTGTACTGCTGCAAATGCGCTTTACAAAAATACAAAATTAAGGATAATTTTTTGCTTCAGTATTTTGTGAAAAGAGACTTTTCCCGTAGCGTCTTAGCTAAGACGCAGTACTCGTTCGCTCTTCTAGAGAGAACCGAGGTTACGTTTAGTAACCGAGTACGTTTTATGTTTGTCTTGTCGCTCCAGCCAGACAACTCTTCACAATATGTTAAGAGGCGTAACACTTCCGTCTCACGCTTTAGGCATTCAGCCAATCACAATGCACTGGATAACTGGCCAATCACAGCACACCTAGTTTTTTGAAGAGATAAGCCTTGTGAATCGACGTGTTTCTGAAGGCGGGTCATAGAGGAGAATTAATAATGTACAGTACAATAATGTGTTTTTTTTTTTACCTTAAACCACATAAATACATTTCATTACACCAAATAAACAAAATAATGTTCTTTTTAGACTTCATATTTTCACATAAATGACATTTTGGAAAATTATTGCATTGCTGATCGCATAAAGGCCAAAGTATATTTCAGCCGCCCACGTACCGTAGGGCATTACATTATTTTCATCATCAAGGGTAACCCCTGGTGCTGCGCATGTGTCATGCTCATCCATTCACCCTCATCTATACTTTTGAAAGCTGTGAGGACACGGCTGTGCGCGAGATGGAAAGGAACGCTGAATGTGAAGTGTCTGACATGGCTGCTTCAACATTAACTGCAACTAAAATCATGCCTTCTATATTTGCGTGAACATTTGGGCGGCATTATGATTGGCCAGACTACATTTGTTGAAGCTTACTTCACTTCATGGATTTGCGTTGCTGCATGTGTGACATCATATAGGCCTACCTCTGTAAATAAATACAATTTAAATTCACATCTCATGCACTTGAATGCCCTTTGAATAGAACGTACACTTGTTTCGAACTGGAATCGTGGTGGAATATCCAGTGATGTCCACTTCGTGGGGCACTTAAGTTACGATCGACTGTGATTGTGAAACGCTGCCTTACCATACTGTGATGGCGTGTCACACCGTGAAACCAAAAATAATATAACCCATTACAAACAAAACATCTGTTGCATCCAGTGGGGACATAATTACTGAATATAATGACTTATACTGTCTTTTTACATGTTGCGTTGCATATAGTGCCTCGTAAGCATAAAACCATGTCTGCATTTGACATGAAATAAAGTGCGCGAATCTGTAATAAAACATCCCTCACACGGCTCCGGGGGTGAATAAAGGTCCCCTGCAGTGAATCCATGTGTTTTTGTAAGATAAATTTCTGGATTTCAAACGTAATAAACACTTTTTTTTCTCACTTCTGCTGACTGTTGGGAATCAGAAGACGTGCAGGCAAGATGGAAGACACGCGCCTCTGGGAAATGTAGGAGCAAAGGAAACAAAAGCCGCGTTTCCAAAAAAATGCCCCTCAGAAAGTCCCTGCTGGCCAGGTAGAACTTTTTCAAAGTTCCAGAACTTTCGGGGGCCGGACTTGGGCGCTAAACATGCTGACTGGCTGAGTTCACACAGTGTTATGATTTCAGCCACCATTTATTTCGGATCATTTTCAAAATATTACTGTTATTGTGTCATGAAATGGTATTTTAAAAGCAGTGGCGGTTTCTCCATTAGGGCAATTGGGCGATGCAGCACCAAAGCGGGAAAGGGAGGGATTTTTTTGTTTTTCTTTTACATTCAACCACACTGTTACGCTAGCTTTCACTATTCTAGACTGTTTGTCCTGCCTCTAAATAGTCCAACCAGCATCGAGTCACGTTTTGTGTAGTACCGCCCCTTTTTGGGTGATTTCTGTCAGACTGAGAATCGCCCCGAGTGCTCTCTTATAGACTTCCATAAAAAGATTCATTTTTTTCTAACTGCAGGCACTGCAATGCAATCTCAATGAGTTCCGGGCAGGCTAGCCCTAACGTGCTTTCATCATCGTGCATAACCTTAACTTGTTCAACGACTGGTGGGAACGGGGACATCCAATAATATTTAAAAACTATTTTGAATTTTAACAACAAGAAAAAATGAAAAAGTACTTTAATATCTTTATCAAATGTGAAAAAAAAAAAACTGAGAGACAGGGACAGCTATGCCTTTGCCAACTCAAATAAAGTTTTCAGCTGAACTTGATCGACATCATGGCGAACGGTAACTCAGATTAACTCTATCCCTCATTGAAATAAATACCATTCATTCATCGTAGCAATAAGGACACATTGGCAATTAAAGAATTAGGACCACCAAGACCAAATATAAACATCAAACAAGTATCTACAAAGTGGGGGAAGTTGTATAAACGAGGGTTTTTGAGGACTTGGTATGAGTGTAGAAAAGGGCTAGCAGACTGCGAAGTAGCTGACGCTTTATTCTGCTAATTTACCACTGCATTTTGTTCCAACCTGAGAGCGTGACGGACATTGCATGGACAACTACAGGTGTCACCGAAATGTATCATCCGTTGGAGAAGGTGAAAAAACACGAAAGCGCAAAGTTGCATAGTAGGGAGTAGTATAATGTAAGGGAGAAATGTAAGTAAGCAGTGTAATGCAAATGAGCAGTGTAATATAAGTGAGTTGTGTAAACAGTGATTTATGTGACTTCAATTATTTCTTATTACACTGAAATCGATGTAAAACGTTTTTTTTTTTGTTTGAAAAACCACATCTGGCGTAAGTCTTCATTTGCTGCTAAATTGTGTTGACGCATATAGAAACATAAGGAGACCAAGAGATTGATTCGTAATGTCAGTTTATTTTTTATAGTAGTTCAGTTACCTTTACATCTTTAACTAGCCACTGTTAAAAAATATTCCGGCGAGAATGTAGTTTAAATCTGCAGTTTATTTATAAAGACAGAGCCTATTTAAAATGGTGCTTTGTCGATTTCGGAGATGATCAGCTCCAGCGATCATCTACACTTTTTTCCTCTGCTCATTTTATTTATTTATTTTTTTTCTGGATACACTACTCGATCTGCTTTGTCAAATCATGTTGCATAATTGCCATAACTCTCTTTTTTTGTTTAGTTTAAAAGTGTTTGGTCCGTATTGCATTTATATTTAATTCAAACTAGGGCTGCACGATGTGTCATTTAAGCATCGATATCGGGATGTATGAATCCACGATAGTCACATCGCAGGATGTGCGATGTAGGCTGTCGTAGTTGATCCGTTATTCATTAACTGTATGGACAAGCTGCTCCCCAGCCCTTGACGAATGTGATTCGCGGAGTTTATAATTTGCATGTGTTTCCGTGGCAGTTCTACACGGAGACCTAGGGAGGCCCGTGCCTCTGTAGACATGTCCCTGGCCACCCCTGTGGCCATCCCCCTGCTGGAAAAAAAAGTAATAGGGACTTTAAGCAACAGCTGCGAATGGAACGGCTACAGCGACCGGAAGTTTGCTGTCACACCGCCGTAGCCAAGAACGTAAAAATCACTAAGCAACGGTAAACAGGACAGCGCTACGCGGCATTAATTCATTTATTGAGATACAAAAAAATGTCATTTAAAAAAGCAAGAGAAGGATTGCTTTTGGCATTAAATGACAATCTTTTGTCAGAAGAGGAGTTTTTAATATTGTATGATGTAAATAAGTCTAAAAACCTAGATTTACCATGTAAGCAATACTTGTCTTTTAACCTTGATTACATGGAGGAAGACGAATGCTTAAATGAATTTCGTGTCAGAAAATGTGACCTACCAATTCTGGTAGATGTTCTCGGGATTCCCAATGAGATCGTTTGTGATCAGAGAAGTGTTGTGGGAGGAGTCGAGGCGCTGTGTATGCTCCTTAAGAGGCTGGCATACCCTTGCCGGTACAGTGACATGATGCAAAGGTTTGGTCACCGACAAGTCCCAGTCCTGTGCATGGCCACAAACTCCGTGCTGGACTATATATATTCTGCACATCATCACAGGATAACGCAGTGGAATGTAAACATACTGAACCCTGTAGCATTGAGAAACTATGCTGACTGCATCCTCCAAATGGGAGCCCCTCTGGTTAATTGCTTTGGGTTTATTGATGGCACTGTACGACCCATTGCCAGACCAGGTGTAACACAGAGGATCCTATATAATGGACACAAACGCATCCACAGTCTAAAATACCAGGCTGTAGCCATCCCTAATGGTTTGATTGCCCATCTGTACGGCCCTGTAGGTATGTCTGAATAATTTACCATCTATGGAAACATTGTCATTCCCTTTAAAATTTATAAAATAAAATAAAAAAAATTTTTAATTTAAAAATATATTTTAACAGAGGGAAAGAAGCATGACTCTGGAATGCTGGCAGAATCTGGGCTGTTGGCATTGCTGCAACGTCATGCCATCTCTGTAGATGGCCATCCAATGTGTGTGTATGGGGACCCAGCATACCCACTGCGTGTGCATCTGCAAGCCCCATTTCGACATGTTCATCTCACCCCTCAAATGATGGAATACAACAAATGAATGAGTGAAGTCAGAGTGTCTGTGGAGTGGTTGTTTGGGGACATAGCAAACTACTTCAAGTTCATGGACTTCAAAAAGAATTTAAAAATTGGTTTGAGTAGTGTTGGAAAATTGTATGTTGTATCTGCTTTGTTAAGAAATGCACTAACTTGTCTGTACGGTAATCAGACATCGCAGTTTTTTAACTTGGATCCTCCACACATTCGTGACTATTTTTCATGAGGTAACACATACATGCAAAACTACACTGCTATGTAGGCCTATGTATATATAAATACATTTAAAAATAAAGATAAATAAATATAACATAGTATACAAACACACAATATAAAACCAGAATTGTATTTAAAAAGAATAAGACATTTTATAATAACACATTTTTTATTTTATTATTAACAAAAATATAGTATACATAGTTTACACAAATACACAATATACATAAAGTAAAGTAATAAAGTATAGGCTACTAACGACATGTTATTAAAAATATGCTATTTTATGTTAACATATTTTATATTTTATTATTAATAGAAGGATTTATACATTGAAATGTTTTATGAATGAAATCACAAATAAATGTTTTTAAATGGCAAAAGAATAATCATTTCTTTGACATATTTTCAATGAGGCTAAGTAATGCTTGCCCTTGCTGTTGCTGTTGCTGAAGTAGCATAGTCTGCATTGCCTGCATTTGCTGTTGCTGTTGTTGCATTAGTTGCATCATGTCCCTCATCTGCTTTTGTGTTTGTTGTGCTGCTTTTGCTTGCTCTTCAACCTGTATTTTTTTCAATTCCAATTCCTTTTCTCTTAGAACCCTCTCAGTCTGGCTTCTCTCCCTCAAAAACTCAATGGTGTCATTCCCACTCCTTCTCCTACGTTTGTTGTTTGTCCAGTCCTCTCCCTCTTCACTAAGCCTCCTGTTGGTCTGGCTAACCCTCTCCATGGCCTTCTTCCTTGCCTCTTCTGCTTTGGCCCTGTCCGTCTCTAACTTCCTCATACTCTCATCACTCCCTTTGTTTTCCTCAGCTGCTCTTTCTTTCTCTGATATTTCTTCAATTAGTATATCAAGTTCTGTTATTTCTGCAGATGTTCCACTGCTCTTCTTGTCTTTATTGTTTCTGGCCTTGTATTTCGTCTGAATCAAGTTGAATCTCTCCCTCACTGACCTCTGCATAACTCTGAATTTGGGTTCTTGAGAGCAATTCAGTGTGTCTGCTATACTTGACCAGGCCTTGCCCTTGTCAACACTGCCCTTTTTATACCTGTATGGTTCTGTGAGCAGGATTTCTCTACAGAGAAGCACATCATGTTGCTCTTTCCACTCCATAGGGACTCTAATCAACAAGAAACATGAAGTAAATATAGCTAATTTATGAAAAGTAAGTATAATTAATAGTCTTGATAGATAACTAATAAAAATAACCAATCCATTAATCTATTTCTTATCTGTTAATCAACTTTACCCAATTAAAAATATTTTAATAGCATAGTAATACATTTAACATGGATTTTGAGAAGGATAAATGCAATACTTACATTGTCCGCTTCACATAATCTCAATGCTGCCTGAGGTGTTGTTGCTAACAACAGACATATCTTTATACAAACTGAAAAAATTGTTAAAATTAGCTTAAGTTTAAAACATTTTAACACATGTTATATAAAACACTAGTGGTACAATTATAAACTGATGCAAATTACAGTGTCATATGCCATAAAACATAACATTTATTTACCTAATCTCTCACGTTGTAGCGACTCCGGCAAATCAGCTGTTCTCCCGTAGTAGACCGTTAAAGTAGAACGTCACAATGTAGCAGTTAAATTCGCGCATGCGCAATACAACGCCAGAATGGCCCTAATATGATTTTACACGCGAGCGCCAGCTCCTCTGCAGCTGTCAATCATTCTCCATTCAGTATTCAAATAGCGCGCACCTCGTCCATTTACAGCAGGATGCATGGTAAAACTCTCTCCAATATTATATACTCAAAATATAATGTTTGATCTGTAGATAAAAAGGCTGTGGATTTGCATAAAATGACTTTATTTTGTCTATTTGTATTTTATGTTTGTTGCTGTTTTTAAAAGAATCACTTGTGCCTGTTAGATCACACACGTTTTAAAAGCCGTAAACTTTTAAAATCACTTTGTGAGCTCAGTTTTGAAGCGATTCATATAATCATGGTTTTGCGCACTGAAAGATTATTAAAAGCTTATTATATGTTTAGCCTCCACATTTAAAATAAGCATAATTTAATTGTATATTATTTCTGTGTAGTGTAGTGTAAGCATTATAAATATATACACTTCTGAATTCTTGACATAAATAAATATTAAATTGTGAAATGTATCATTGCCTGATTTAATTTTATAAGAGTACTAATAGTAATTTGTTTTTATTAACATGTTTAGATTGTGTAAAATTACTGTGTAGATTTTTTCAAGAATTACTTTTTGTATTTATTTGCATTACATTTAAATAAAATATGGTGCCATTTTTAATGTGCCCCTCTGGTTAAACCTTGGCCCCTCCTTGGCTTCCCTAGTAAAGTTTGTCTAGAGCCGCCACTGATGTGTGTTTAAGTCCTGTCAGTTTAACAGGGCAGAGAGAGAGAGCGCGAGAGAGAGCAAGCGAGAGAGAGAGAGAGAGAGAGCGCGCGCGCGAGAAAGAGAGAGACAGAGGGAGAGCAAGCGAGCGAGCGAGCCCCGGCCGCACGCTCACTGTCTTCAAACAAACATGAGCGCTGTCTTGCTCTCTCTCCCTCGCGCATATTTATCAATTGACACGATGGTGTCGATGTTTAAATCATTTAAAATGAGAATGTAAGTGCTCACCACTTTTTTGTTTGTAAGAAAAAATTACATTAGATTTCATATCGCAATATATTGCAGAAAAATAAAATATTGCAATGTCATTTTTTCCCAATATCGTGCAGCACTAATTCAAACCACACCAGAAGTTAATTTGGAAGTGGCCAAAGACACATCTTTTTAGTGGTCTTGGCCTGCTTGTTTGGTGCGCACCAGGGTTCGGATGGCAGCGTTCACACTTACTCAAAAGAACCGCACTAACAGAGCAATCGCACCAGGGTTTGTTTTAATCAAACCAAACATGGCAAGTGTGAACACACCATTAGAGTGCATTACTCAGCTGACACACATTCAACAGGCTGCAGTCGAGAGGTTTAGGCATGAGAATGAGCTCACAAAAGCATGTCAGTTCTGTGCCGCTCAGTCCAAAGATCATATGACCAGATTTTGGACAAAATTGGGCAAAATTTGTAGGAGGAGTAGTAAAAAAAAAAAAAAAAAAAAAAAACCTTCAACATGGTGGAAAGACACACTGATGGAAAATGACAAACAAGACATTTGATATGAAATGAAAGTATATAAAAATTACACAATTTGGACAATATTTTCAAAAGTTATAAGCGTTTTTGCAAAAGTCGTTATATCTCTGGATCAGTAGGTGGCACTGTGTTCAAACTTCTCAGGTACCGCCAGTACATGTTGTCGATGAACCCTACTTATTTTTGTGATATGTCAAATTATTTTAAATATATAACAATTTAGGACAAATAAAAAAATGGCAGACACATGGTTAAGATGATCCTGGCAAAATTGATATCCACTGATTCAGCATGACCCAAGGAATCCACATGTACAATATCATGATTTTCTGACTACCTGTTCAAAAGTTATAAACCAATCTAGCAATTTTTCAAATCTCACAATCCATAGGTGGCGCTGTTCCCATCTTTGGCATGGAGTGAAATATGCAGATTCTGGATACGTGCAGCTCTTTACTCGTAACAGATCATAGAGAGGCAAAGTATTGAAAAAAACAAACAAACTGTCATCTCTCATCTGTAGCCTAACACAAGGAGATTGAGGACATGAACCGAATGTGCTTCTTTGAAGCAGTCTAGCTCACAGCATATAATCCCCAAATGATCAAACAAAATAAGAACACTGGTAAAAAGGAAGATTTGATGTTTTGAGACACAACATTAAAAAAAGGGGAGGGGAAACTTGAAGCTATTAAAGTGGGACATCTTGTATTCAGTGGAGAGCTGGAGGCTGCTGCCATCAATCAATTCAACTGGCTTTAGAAGGTGCGGAAATTGAGAGACTGTGTACAGCTGCATATTAAACACCGCTATTCAGCCATTTAATTTAGGAAGATATAGATAACAGGCCACCATTCATACATCTAATTCATTTCTATGAACTGGATCTTCTGAACCGTTTATTTTAAACATTTTGCTTTGTCGTATGCAAAGAAATAGGATTTGTGTTTAAGCTAATTTATCAACATCCTACTTTTGTGGCATCTATGATTGAGCTCATTAACAGCTTCTGTATGATTTATGATGATGATTATGATTATGAAGTCTTAAAGTAGCCCCATGTTGGCCAGTTGAGCACCCTTAACAATCAACCAGAGATATTCTCTAGTTTGAACCATCATCGACAGTTGTTTTTTTTTCACTTGTCTATTCTCCACAATAGGGATATGCCGGTATCAAATTTTCCAGTTGCAATTAATTGCTCATGCTTTTATCATGGTAAACGGTATTATCATGGTATTGAAATGTAGTTTTTTAAAAAGTGCTCGAAATATAGTATAACATGTTAAATAATTTTTTTTCTTAACAAAAATAACGTCTCGGGTTACTTGACTGTAACCCTTTTCCCTGAAAAAGCGGGAACGAGATGCTGCGCTCAATAGCGCTAATGAGAACATTCTTTATTCGGCCGGTTGTGAAGCATGTGTCTCAAACACGCCAAGAATTGGCTTAAATAACCTTGGCAGGTGACGTCACTGATAACGTGCACCTGCAGGTTATAAATAGACGTGAAACGGAAACATCCTCAGGTTACCCCTTTGTCTGAAGAGACGTCCGGACACGTCGACAGTGCGGCATTGAGGCGCAGAATCTCGTTCCCGCTTTTTCAGGGAACAAGGTTACAGTCAAGTAACCGGAGACGTTCCCTATCAAAAGCTACTCTCGATGCTGCTCTCAATAGCGCTAATGGGAATGAGAATACCAATGCCGCCGCACTGTAAGTGTCTGGACCCCCAAGGTTGTGGAGTGTGTGCGCACAAACATCGAAGAGGTCTCAGACATGACTCTGGGATGTGGACTCAAGGGCATGTGAGCCCGGAGTAGCATCGACATCCAAACTATAGAATCTGACAATGTGTGCAGAAAGGACCTACCTGCCGCATCACACACTTGAGCAGGAGCATCCCTCACCCAATGTGAAACTGTTTGCCTGGTGGCAGCCGCACCCCTGACTGCGGCATCCATGGCATATGAAAAGCTGTTCTGACTTACGCCACTAGCTAGTGTAGTGGACGTTAGTCTGAAGAGCACGTAATTGATACAGTAAGGAACATTCGGAAGATAATTAGGGTGAGGATGCAAAATAGCTTTGACTCGCCTAGGGGCAAAATCGGAACGGGACGGCAGGACTGACAAAGCCTGTAAATCCCAAATTCTCCTTAGAGAGGTAATGGCCATAAGAAAAAACATCTTTAGAATCAGAAGCCTGGCAGGCGCTGATTCTAATGGTTTGAAAGGGGTGCCAGCCAGCCCCTCCAGCACTATGGCTAAATCCCCTGAAGGTGGAGGTGGGTGCCTCAACCTCTGAGCCCCATGAATGAAGCGGGCGACTAGAGGGTGCTTCCCCACAGAAACCCAGTCAATCAAAACATGGCAAGCCAAACTAGCGGCCATGTAAGTTCTGAGAGTACTAGGGCATGTGCCTGAGGACAATTTCTCTTGCAGGAACTCCAGTACTGAAACAATTTGGCAGTGAACTGGGTCTGCATGGTGTGTCATGCACCAGCCCTCAAAAACACTCCATATGAGGGCATAAGTTCTTCTAGTGGAGGGAGTCCTAGCACTTAGAATAGTCTCTATTACTGTGGCTGGAAGGCAAGCATCACTAGTTGGTCCCCCTCAGGGCCCAGACATGAAGGTTCCAGAGCTCAGGCCGGGGATGATGTACTGTCCCCAGTGCCTGAGAGAAGATCTCTCCTGACTGGAATCACCCATGGCGAGCCATCGAGGAGGGATATTAGATCTGAGAACCAAACTCCAGTCGGCCAACGGGGTGCTATCAGTAAGAGGCGAGACCCCTGTCGACGGACCTTGGCCAGGACTCCCGGGAGCAGAGCAATCAGAGGAAAGGCGTAAAGATGCCGTCTGGGCCACGCATGGGCCATAGTGTCCAGACCCAGGGGAGCTGGATGAGTCAGAGAGATGTAGACGGGACATTGTGCCATCTCCTGTGAAGCACAGAGGTCCACTTCTGCTACTTGAAATCTTTCCCAGATTTGACTTACTACTTAGGGGTGGAGTTTCCATTTCCCGTGTTTCACAGCTTGTCTGGACAGCAAGTCTGCTCCCACATTCATATGCCCAGGAATGTAAATCGCCCTGAGGGACAGGAACTTGTCCTGTGCCCAAAGCAGAACCTGGTGCGCTAACTCGTTCAAGCGGCGCAACTGCAGTCCGCCCTGGCGATTTATGTAAGAGACTACAGATGTGTTGTCCACCCGCACCAGGACATGGTAGCCTCTCAACTGCTGGAGTAAGTATTTCAGGGCCAGAAATACAGTCTTCATTTCGAGGCAATTGATGTGCCAATTCGAGAAGATGACCTCTCCAGATCCCTTGGGCTGGACAGCCAACTAAGGCCGCTCCCCAGCCCATGAGGGAAGTGTCTGTCATTAGCATCTTGCGATGACAACACGGACCTAGAGTGGGACCCAAAGTCAGAACCCGGGGTCTGAACCACATAGATAGGGTACGAAGCCCCTGGCGCGTAACCCTTATTTGCCACTGGGGATTGGCCCTTGGATGAAATCCCCTGGCTCTGAGCCACAACTGAAACGATCTCATGTGCAGGAGTCCCAAAGGTATCATCGTGGATGCAGCTGCCATGAGACCTAAAACCTTCTGAAAGTGATGAACAGTGACTTTCTGGCCTAGCTTGATGTTCTTTAGGGTGTTTAGAATGGATTCGACGCATGCAGGAGACAGCTGTGCCTGCATTGTGATCGAATCCCATACCACACCCAAATACGTTGTCCTCTGAGCCGGAGAGAGAACGCTTTTCTTGGCATTGAGTCTCAACCCCAGAGATTCGAGATGAGCTAGGACGACATGCTGATGTCGAAGCGCAAGCCAAGAATAGTTAGAACTTTCTTTTTCCTTTTTTATTTTTTAACAAAGAATGTTCTCATTAGCGCTATTGAGCGCAACATCGAGAATAGCTTTTGATAGGGAACTGAACATTTAAATACAATAAAGCAATACAGAAAAATATATAAATTTAAAAGTTTTGCACAGAAAAAAGTGCAAAAGAACTATAAAGACCAATACGTATCACTTTACAATAAGACCTCATTAGTTAACCATTAACATTTACAATGAGCAATAGCTACATTTGCTACAGAAGGTATTAATCTTTATTAAAAAAAAATACAAGTCTTAGTTCATGATAGCTCATTAAATAATACAGTTACAACTTTACATTTTAACAACGTGTTATTAAATATTGGAAAACCTAAGATTAATGAATTTTCAGATGGATTTTTCATTGGCAGTTTATGTCAACCAATGAATTAACTAATGTTAAAAATGAAGTCATAATGTAAAGTGTTAACTTTTTTAAATAATTAACAATAAAAAATCAAAACACTTTCAAAAAATATTTGTGGCATGTTGTAGTCCCGATTAAAATAGTCTATTAAGTCTTAATACTTAAGTATTTGGCACTGTGATGAACATCATAGCAAATACACAAATCTGAATGGCTATTTAAAATTATTTAAATATGTTTTAGAAAGTAGTGCAGCTGCTTTATTTGTGGGGTTTCCCCACATTTTAGCGTCATCTGCTGTCAGAGAGTGAATGTGGTTTCATTCAGCGAGTCTCTCACATGTTCCTCCATGTGCTTCTCATGTGTGCTTGTTTACATCAGAGCACACAAGATTATTTCAAGCAGCATACATCAGTGTTGTACATTCTGACCGGTTGATGGGAATAGTATTCTTAAAATGCATTCCAAATTCAGAATAATTTGTAATATATAATTATTCATGGTATTTAGAAGTGCCCACGATAACAATATTGTGCATATTCATTACCATGCTATATCGTATTACCGAATACCAGCACAAGTCTACTCCACAAAAACACTTCCAATTTAGGGCCTGTACTGAATCACAGCCACTAACCAAATTTAGGTGAGAGTAATGTCAGGAATGCTCAGAATTGCATTGTTACTGGCAGACAACTGGAAATATAGTATATAGAACATACAGTAGTTCACAGAGTTAAACATCTCCTTTCACAATTCGTAAAAAAAAAAAAAAAAAACAGAAGAGGGGCAAAGCCTTTTAGAAAAAGAGCTTCAGATTTCAGGCCTTTTTTTGTACCCTGTTCGTGCAAAGTGCCGTTCTTTTTCACAACAAGTATTGATTCTGTTTATAATGTGTGTCATCTGTATTTGAGAGCATGTACTGGACCTTAATTAAAGGATGTTGAAACAGAGGATGGCAGAAGGACTGGAGATTTGGACAGTGTTCAAGAACAGTACAGGAGGGTATAATCTCCTGTGTTGACATGGTTAATTAGCCCAGGTTAGAGGGAAGTGAAGTTGATCATATATCACAATCTTATTCACAGCTCCATTTACTATCACACTTTAGGGAATTCTTTTCTCTTTACCCCTCGCTGCAAGAGGGTTCGAGGAGATGAGCATTGTGTGTCTGGGTGGAGAGGACACATACGAAAGTCAAATATTCATTTGTCTAATTTCATAATGAGCAGGAACAGAGGAAAAACAGGCCTAATATTCCAGTGGGCCTAATTAAAATTGGTGAGAGCTTGAGAAAAGCAGTTGCACTGAGGTGATTTTAGACTCAAATGAGAAGACCTAATTAAGGAGACTGATGGCCTTTACTTAGAAGCCGCCTGAGATGTGTCGAGCACTTTGTGTTTGTCCCCACAGCAGATCACTTTGATTAACCACTGTCTGTATCAAATCTGGCAGAACAATTAATAAATAAAGTCCAGTTAGAAAAAAAAATAATAATACAAAAACAATTATAATAATTATGATGATTGTGATGATAATAAATACAGCTGCAACTTGCAATTAGGAGGCCATGCACAATAAAACCTCTCATAAGCTCAGCCTACATTGAACTCAGTATGAGGCAAAGTCAATAAAAACAAAACTGAGCCACACTGGACATGACATTGGAAAGCACACAAAAGTAAGATCCTGCTGTAAACAGGTGCAGGCTTGAATAGCAAGCAGCTAATTGCAGACAATGTGGCCAATTTTGGGCATTTTGATTGTGTTTTATTCTTCATGACTCAAGCAAGCTCATGAGCTGGCCAAATTATTTAAAAGTCATAACCAGAGTTATCACCTTTTGTTTTTAACAAGCTAAAGTGAAGCAAAGATAAAGCCCCAGTTCAGAAAGCCTTCTCATCCTCAAGTTTGTTTATGAAGTGCAAGAAAAGATATCAAAAGCTTGTACAGTAAATTATGATCTTCACTACCACATGAAAACTTGAGCCAAAGTTAGCTAAGGGACACATTTGGAAGTACAAGGGATGTTTATTTATTTATTTATTGTCTATGCTGAATTTTTACTTTACCCCACAAATTTTACAAAATAGGAATGGAATTTCACATATAACCTTGCATTCACAATCATTTTGTGTGGCTTAATCATGCCATGGACGATAAAAAAATCCAGGAAAAGGAAACAACAAGCGTGGTGAGCTCAGTCCATTTATTTAGTTAGTTAGTTATATCTCAAGAAAAAAAAAAACGCTTTAGGGTTTTAAACTATTTTTGTGCTACTCCTTTAAAATTAATGGGCACAGTTAAGAAAACAATATTCACATGGCTTGTCATAACAATAGTCTAAAGTGTGTCTGATGTAAAGTGTTCAGAATGTAGGGTAGATTGCAGACCGTACAAGATGGAGTGCCAGTAAAAAAGCACAAAAAGGTACTTTGAGCCAGTGTTTTAATAATTAGATATTAGAATACTAATACATAGCATTTTATCTGTATTTTATGTTATCTATAACAATTATTAAACAAGATCAGCTACTATTTAAATCCCACTTTAAGTGAGACCTTATGAAGTGCTTCTGCTTCTGTACCCTGTTTTTAGAAATTGCCATTCATCAGTTTTGAAGGGCCACACATCCAAATAATGGGCCTTAAAAGTGATTAATCAACTACTGAGAAAGAATGAGAGAGGATTTGAGATGTTAGCCCCAAAGCAATAAATCACCCTCATAGTACTTGGGGAAATATTTAAATAGTGACACCAATAAAACAATATAGCTCTCTCTCTTTGACCTAGCATGACAAATTCATAATCATTATCAACTTCCATTTGCTATGAAAGAAAGAAGGATTCAGCTGTCAGAAATTCTGAAGGATATCAGGGTGTCAGTGGTGCTGACTGATCAATTTCATCCCACAGTTTACAACATGAGTAAACACACAGAATGACAGAGCAAAATTAACTGTTTTTCACACAGTTAAAATATTTAGAGTATTTCAACAGCTCCTGGATCCATTAAAACACTCGTTATGCTCACATTAAAAGAAGATTATTAAGCTTTGACTGTTAAGTACTTTTTAAGGATCCCTACTCTTATGATTCTTAGCCACGAGTCTGTGAGGGCCGGCATTTCTTGTCTGTGTTTCATTGGTGGAGTATAGATGGTTTATCTCTATTTCATTCTGACTGCTCAATTAATGTTTTTATCCATTCTAAATACATTTTACTCTTAAATGATATATATTGTACCATAATCCACCCATATATCCAATCTCTGTGTTGCATTGTGGATTGCACAATCACTTTCATGAGTCATTTTAAGGCATTCTGGCTTTCTTACCATGTAAACATTATTAAGCAAGATGTGAACCTCATAATTATTTTTTATATACTTTAGCAAAACAGTTTGTTTTGATCTGACGGAGTTCAGCTTGCCTTGCGAGAAAGCTAACTGCCTAATTTTTCTCAGGGGTTTTAGATGAGGTTTCATCTTGTAAATAAAACATCAATTGCTGAATTCTCTTGCTGCCAAGTGAGCTGTGTCACTCACATTCATCAAGCGGTTGAGGCTTGAGTAGTTTATTAATACACCGCATTATGTATATTAGAAGTTTGCTTCTCTTTCTCTCTCTATCTTTCACACCCTCATGCTCTTTACCATTTTTACCTTTTTTAACATTCTTATAGTTCCTTTTATGGACGACACTGAAGGAGTACTATCTTTGTGTTTTTATGAGACGATGCTAGAACTGGAGCTAATCTTAATCGATGACACAGTTACTCATCTGCTAATAGCTACCTAAATGTATCCACTAGCAGTGCATACTCAAGACTAATAGCGATTGCTTTCTGACACTTGTCCTTGGGAGGATGCCGGGAATGCAATGAGAGGGCAGGAAGTATCATCTTAATGCCTTAAAGCTGCACTATACATCTCTGCAAAGAGTACCCACACCCCACAGGCTTTAGTGCAGCTGTGTACATGCTCAAACACAAGCAAAACTCTCCACATCTGCATCAATCATATACCGTCATGTTAAAAAAATATCACTGTAAAAGCAGGTCTTGTGGGCGGATGTACACTTGAATATAAATAAGTGATTTCTTTATTTGAGACATGAGTGTGGGAATGTGTTTCAGTGGTACTTAAGACACCACAAGATTTGCATTTCACATTCAAAGCATTAAGTGCCAGAAATAGTTATTCCTGATCCCTGAAATTACTCTGAATTACTTATTTTCTGAACTCTGAAAATAGTTATTCCTGAACTCTGAACTGTTGAAAATACCATCTTAGAAAAAAAACTCTCTTCGTTTTAATTGCTTATATTGATGGGACTCACAGGGCAAAGGGCATATTATCAAAGAAGAAAAAGTGTAGAGCAGGGACTTGGTTCTATCCATCTATCGTTGATCGGAATTTAGGATGTGGGCGTTGCTCAAAAAAAAAAAAAGTACTATAATTGACTTTCGAATTGCAGTCGATTGTGGAGGGATGGGGCTCGAGTAAACTAATAGGAGACGTCTAGCAAATGTCACCAGAGAGAAGTTGTTTTAACTGGAAGATCAAGTTGACATTTTGATGAAACGAGGTAAAGAAAATATAAAAATACATGGACGAACAATTCATAATGCGATGCATTTACAAAATAGGGTGGATTTAAATTTTAGGCTGACTAGCCGACAGGCATTGCTTTTTTATGAAGCTTGCTTACCAAAGAAATATAGCTGGTTAATGTAGTTAAGAATCCTGGTTAGTGGATCTACAGGCAAAATACAACATATTCTGGTCTTATCTTTTTTCATGCTAAGTAAAGTGGTATTTAGTGCTATAGCATTATCAAGGCTGAGTATTCATTTTAATCCTTACACACTCCCATGGGAACCCGTGTGGTTGTCCTACTGTACTATAGCAGCCTTTGATCCTCTTTGATTCTGAATTCTGCAATTGTTGGATGCCTCTTTAAGTAGAAGCCATGACTCGGATAGGTTGGCACCCCAAGGTTTTCTCACTTTTATATCATTAATTATCTATCAAAGTATTTCAGAAGGATTCTTTAACTTTGTGCATCTTCATGCTTTGATGATATTTTGGGTGAAATGTCTAGCACGCACTATTCTAAATAGCACAGTATAGAAAATTCGAACATAAACTCAGTTCCAGCATAGAGTGTCACAGTGATTGACAGCACTTGCCTTTCTGTACTCCTCCCACGCTGTAATTGACTTGGCTGGGGCAGCTGTGTGTCTGTGTGAGTGTCTTCCTTAAATGGCTATTAATTAGCATTAGAGAGCGCAGTCTGCTCACACCTCGCCTCTCTTAATCCTGAGCGTGTGGCTTTTCGCGAATCCATTAGCTACGGCGTGGAAGTCGCTTCTGCGCCAGAGTCAATTACTTTATTCATGCCGCTTTGCTGTTTTGGAGACTCAGCTTTGACATTGTCAGCAGCCAGACTGAAACAAAAGCATAAAAAGGAACCAGCCACTTTTACATTTCAGACCTCGTTTGATTGATTTAATATTTGCCTTTCATATTACTTGTTATTGGCCATTAGCCTCTTCATTCTCATTAGATATAGTGCTTTACCCCCTCCATTTTCAGTTAACAAACAGTCACTTTCTTGTGTATTCAGTAGGTTACGTAAGATTTTTTTTCCTGTCTTAAGAGACTGTAAAGATGCTCTGCCTTGTCTCATGGCAGAATGTACGTGTGGTGGATTTTCAAGTATTATTTTAAGTGTGAGCAGGTTACATTATTTGTCACATGTTTGGTGTAGCTACTAAAAGGCACGTCTTTCAGCTTTTGGCTGAGCTCCCAAATCCAAACCCCATTAAGAAGTACATCTAAAAGCTTTCAGATTGCCAGTGAGGGGAAGCCCATCCCTACGGTATAAAATTAAATTGTACCAAGCTACTATGAGGCAACACGTGTTTCTTCATTCCCAGGAGGAGCTGTCACTTTCCCGACGGGATGCTTTGCCATGTGGGACCTGTGGCTGTTTATGTTGTCCTTAGCTGTTTGTGGGGCAATATTTCCTACTTTTCTGCCAACCTCCCATTTATTAGTGACAAAGCTCACTGCAATAGTCTGTTCTGACCTATTCGTGACTGGCACTGGCATTTAAGAAATACCAACAAGAAGGCAGTGCAAACTGACAGGGTGGACTGGAGGAGTGGCGCATAGCATTTTAAACAGCAAATGTTGAAGAGGACATGCTATCACACTGTTCCTTCCCACCAGTCCTTCGACCTAAAGGTGAGCGGGGCTCATCGGTAGATGATGAGCACCATGGGAGGTCATCTGCACTGCTGAGATTGCTCACTGGTAGGCTTTGGAATTCTCCTTTGGCCATTTATATATATATATATATATATATATATATATATATATATATATATATATATATATATATATATATATATATATATATATATATATTATATTTGCTATTTTTACACACCAGATGCTTTTAAATGAATTGTGAATATAAAATATGTGTGCTAGATAATGTACAAATGGTAAACATTGTGTCATCAGTCAGAAAAGCAGTTCTGGGTTTTTTTTTTTTTTTTAGCTAACTTAGTTTTTATTCTTGGCTTTAAAATTCAAAAGCCCTTTTTAAATTAAATATGCAAACAGTTTGGATATATTAAAGTATAGTCAAATATTTTAATTATCATGTTTTTGTGTTTTCCTTTGGTACCGAAATTGGTACTGAGAACTGTGGATTTTCACTGGTATTCGTACCGAATACTGAAGTTTTGGTACTGTGAGTTCTATCATAAAAATAGACTTACTTGTGTGATTATAATTATAGCAGTCCTATATAATTGAGCTCTGTCTGTTTGACGTGCATGCGCGAGTTGGTGCTCGTTCACTGAAGTTTAGCAGAGAATCCCAGAACAGAAGGCTCATGCACTTCTGACAGAAAAATGTTTATATTTCCATGGCTTCTAACATTTACAGATGGAGGATATACTTGTGAAATGTAAGTTATGCATTCATGAAGACAGCACATCTCAAACGCATTAAACAGCGCAAGTAGTCTGTGTCTCAGTCAGAGCAGGGCTGCTGCTGGCCAAATGGGTGCCCTAAGCAGGATTGTATTGTTGTGCCCCCTTCCTCAAATATTATAAAAACAAAAACATCCACTAAATGGGTTAAAATAGAACTTTAATAAAATAAAAAAGGTAAATAAATTAATTGTATTATTTACAAATTAGACAGTTACCTACATTTATGACTTTATTAATGCAGTTGTCTAATTTATTTTGTAGTCTCAAGCATTCAGAAATTATGCAAATTATGCAAATTAAGTACTTTTACTATGGTAAAACCATTGTTTATTTTTGTAAGGGTTGTGATGTCCACATGTTTTTTTTTGTATGTTTGTTTGTTTTTTTGAAGAAATTATAGAGGCTGTGTCATCTAGAGCAAAAAGGTGGCCAGAAATGAAGATTAAGTGAATATTTGAATTAAATGTTTGGCCAATAGCCTAAACAAGGATTTGCTTGTCCTGTAAGTGTAGCAGCAGCAATTACCCTTTGGCTCCATTTGCAGGCATTTGTAATAACATGTTATGTACATTATTTATTTTTTTATCCTACATTATGAATTTTAAAACCATGGCTAATTTTCGTGAGGGAACATGGAAAGTACAACATAAAAAAATATTTCTGACATTTAAAACACGTTATTAACATCAACAGCCAAAAAAAGTTTCACAGGAATGTGCCTGAAAGGGATGCAAGGGCTTAGTTTTTACCTTTAACAAGTTATTTACAATTTATTTTAATATATATAAAACATGTATAAGGTGTGCCTTCTTCCTCAAATGCTATTGAGCTTTAACATTATAAAACATTCAAAAAATAGTAACAGAATTTACATGAGTTACAGTTTATTTTAATAAATATCAAAAAATGTAAAAGATGTGCATTATTGTTGACACATAGATGAACAGTTTACGGTTGTTTTTTATGATTAAGTCATTCTCCTCAAATGCTATTGACATTCACATTTATTTTTTGAATATCGAACGTCCAGCGTCAAGCCAACTTTATGCCAGTTTTTTTTTACTTTATTTCATTTTCTTCTCTCTGCACTGGATTGCTGATGTCTTTTCCACAGGCATAGATGTCCATCCATCAATTATGAGCATTCCATGCAAACATGAGGACAGCGTGGTTGCGAGCGCGGATTAGGGAATGATAGTGCGGGTTTTTTTTGTTTTTTTTTAAGCAACTGGGATGGTGCCACCTGGGAGTTAGTGGCCTAAGCAAACTGCGTACTTTGCGTATAGGGAGCAGCAGAACTGAGTCAGAGGCACATACAGCCTTTCTGTCTGAGCATATGACGAGCCGAGCCACTTAAACTACTGCGAAGCAAAACTATAAACTATGTCTTACCAGTTTTTAAAAGCCTTAATATGAAGCTTGTCACATGTTAAAAGCAAACAAGATTAAGCACTTTCTGCACAGCAGCTCAGTCTGTGTCCTCCACTATATTCTCAGATGTGCTCGTATCAAACTACGGTATATCAATATAAACAGAATTGCCTCATATCAAATCGCTTATAAAGAAAATATTAATATTTCGTACAAACTCTATATACCGCCCAGCCCTATCTCCATCTACATTTTAACATATCAGTCACAGATGAACTCATTTACAATGAGGTGCATGGCTTTAACCATGGGTAATAGCTTCTAATATATGAATATTCACCAGTAGCTTCTAATATATAAGAAGAAGTCTACAGATAAGGCTCTGTTTGGGTTGGTGAGAGCTGACTGAGGTTTATATTGATGGCACTCACTGGGTGAGGGAGTGGGAGAGCGGATTTAGGGGAAAAGGCTCTTGTACCTGACCAGAAGATGATGGAGGGGCTGTAGGTGGCATGTTCATAATGCTGGCTGGATGTTCCCTGTGCTCTGATACCCCTATGAGAGGCATAAGATCCTCACTCTGGACTCTGGGCTTTAAGATCAATAGGATTATGGGACTTGTGCTAAAAGCTTGTCTTAGTTCTCACTGCAGCTTGCGTTGCACTTTCAATGCCAACTTCACTTCTTCATGAACATCATCTCTGACTCAGTGCAAGGGATCACTGAGTATGTGGACCATAAGTACGGTCACTATATTTGACTTCTCTGGGATATTGAGCATCAATTTTCTTGTGTGTGCCTTTAAATACAAAGTATTTAAACTTTTGAACAAATTAATTAGAAATACTGGTAAGTATTTCCACTGAAGATCATTTCTAAAAATTAAATGGTCAATTTAATATACCACATTTAAATACTAATCAAGCAAATGTTTTGTGTGTATATATGTATTTATTTATTTATTGATCAGTCAATAATAGATATAATTCGGCTTGGAGGTGACACATGACAATGAGCTTTAGACTCAAAACTAGTATTTCACTCGAAATGTAATTTTATTAATAAGATTCGGGAGGAGCGCGTCAGATACTTAGCCTAACCAACACAGGTGGACCATAATCAAGTAATCAATCCCATAGTATAAATATCGCTGACTTACCTCTATCCACTGACGGTTTATCAGCATCCCTCCTCCACCCCATCTCCTCACTTCAAGTTCACTTTATAAATAGACGGGGAAGGGGGGGTACTCTAGGTTCGGGCCATTCCCGAGCTCGGAGCCCTTCCCCGGACAGCACGCCAAATACGCATTCCATACCTCAGCTAATTATATGTAAGCGTGAACTATTGAAAGATGCATAAACTGCAGTACTGCTTATTTGTGAAATGTCATTAGGTATGATAATGGTTCAAATAAAATAATGTTCACTTAATCAAAAACTAGTACGCTGATATTACACTGCTGTCTCTGTAAAATACATACAGTAAAATACATACAGTTTAAAAAGACCTTATGTCACAGACCCGCAACAGAAAACTGTCAATATTAGTCATTTACTCAAAATTTTTTTAGTTAAACCAAAAACATTATTGAGGTTTTTCATGACATGCACACAATTAAATTTCAAGTGATAAAAAATTAAATAAAAAAAAGGTATTAATAATAATAATAACAAAACTAATATGCTGGAGAAATAATGGTTAAGCATACACTAATAAAAATGATTTTGTGGTGTAAATAAGTAAATACTACATAAAAACAAATGTAATTTCTACATTAATTTAGTTAAGGCAAGAATTAAGAAAAATAAAATAAAGTAAATTATATGTTAGTATTCAATTTAAGCTTGTAGAAATTAAAGTTGGAACTCATAAGTATATTTTACTTGAAACCATTTGTTATGTTTACAAGGATTCTTCAAGTAAATATCAAAGTTATAGTCCCATATTTCCTATTATGCACAATGGCATGATGAATAATTATTATAAAAAAAAAAAATCACTATTTGCGAGTTGTATTTACACTGTGTTATGGTTGCTTTTGATGTTAGATTTAGTATTATACATAACATATTTCTTTGTGACATCTGGAGTTTATTTTCCACTCAAAATGACCCATTCATACTCAAACACTATTCACTGATATACCGTCATTGTGCATGGTGTACCATGTATTGAGGTCTCTGTGTTCATTTAGCTAATAATATTATTGAGTGGGCATATTATCTTAAAATGGTTTCCAGGTGAACCACATGCTTTAATAGCATGGTTGTTTACCAGTGCTACCTTGTTAGTGCAAATACTTGCAAAATCAAAGTTAATTAAATCTACTGATTGTTTTAATTTTTCGATGCATTATTATTATTTTACAATACAAAAGTAACATTTACATTTATTTAATTTAAAATAATTGCCAGCACTGCATAAAAAGTAAAATGTATTTGAAATATCAAATGGTATTACTTAATTTTATTAATCAGATTTCTAAGTAAAAATTACTCAATAAAATTTGGCAGGTTGAGTTAAATGTACTCATTCACTATGTTAATTTTACTCCTCTTAGTTAAGTAGATTTACTTAATTTCCACATGTTTGAAATTTACTTAAAATGTACCATGTATTCATGAATGAATCTTCTGCATTGCATTGCATTGTGTTTTAGGTATGAAGCAAATGTTAATAAACTTGACGGAAAATGTACTGTTCAACCCAACCCCCCATTCTTAAAGAATTTCTTCATTCAATCATTTATTAAAGAATTTCGATTCCGTGAAAAAGACCTACCCCTATTTGCCCACACAAAGACCTCTCCCAGTCCCAGTGGTCCTCTCATAATACATTTCCTAAGGATCACTAAACTTTAAATGCTATTATGTGGAAGCCTTCATTGACACATAAAACATAACACTGCAAAACATCCAGTTAAATAGTAAAATAAAATATTGAACAGGAATACATAAGGGACTTGTAACCAAAATGGTCTTGTAACCAGTGCTTTAAGTGGGCCGGTACGCACCGGTACTCAGTACCACCACTTCCAAATATAGCTCTTGAGCGTACCGCCACCTCTCCGTGCGCCCAGAACGTGCTTTTACCGTACCGGTACACTCATTTGGACATCTGTTTTAATCGAGGTTTTAATCTTTTGCCTGCGCTACTGCTTTTCAGGGCGCCTTTCACAATGCAAGCTTCCTAATTCGTCCCAACGAAAGCAGAGATTGCATTAACCATACACCCTTGAGTTTTACAAGTGAAAACTGCATGCATCGCTTTTGCCGCTGATATCGCTGCAGGTCAGACACAAGCTAATGAAGTAATGGGTCCGTGTACGTTTTGATAGTTTGTTTTCCAATTATTCGTTTAAAAAAACGAATAAAGGGGCCGTTATCTCGTTTCTGCTTATTTCATTCATTTCATTCAACTATCAAAACGTACATGGACCGTAATGCAGTAGCTCTTTCAGGTAGGGTGACCAGACAATCCGAAATCTAAACTGTTGTCCCGAATCCCGAATCTGGCCCTAGTTGTCCCGAAAATTATACTAAAACAAAATCTTGAGTAGTATTGTCTGATAAACATTAAAAACTGTCTGCGGATGTTGAGTCGTCCTGCAACCAATTTGTGACATGTAGTACGCTTCAAGGATCTTATTACAACACGTTAGTATTCATGTACCATTCAAAATGCAAGTCCAACACCTGCATTGCTTATAGGGTGCTAGCAAAGGGACACAAAATGTGAGTTTCGACGCGAGGACATGAGATGTTTATCGCTATGAAATCACGTTCAAGAAGTCTCATTCAGCACACATCGCGATACTTGCCATCAGTTCCACAATTTGGGTGAGTAGTCGTAAATACACTCTATTAATGCCTTTTATAAAATGTATTCTGTCTTCCTTATTAATCAGATTAGCGCCATATGTTTAAGCGCTGTATTATATCGGTCATCCGCGGCTGTCTTTGAGTTTCATTGCGTTTAAATAAATGAGCACAGCTGCCAATTAGTGTGATTAAACTCTATCTGTCACGTGACGTGCCATATACAAAATGTTATACAACACAATGTAAATGTTTCAAACTCACAAAATAACACCATGAAGACATGCATGTCAAGTGTGCAATATCAGCTATAAAACTCTATCAGCACAGCATCAAATAAACACTGATTGTCTGAACAATGGAAGATAGAGAAAGTGTTCAGGAAAACAAACACCTGCTACCATTGACAATAACATCATGAATTCACTTCATGACTAGAACTAGGGATGACTGTGTATGAATATGTCCTTTACTAAAACTCCTGATGAGAACTGATGCTTTTTTATGATAAAAGCATTAGGAAGACACCAAGTAAAGTTTACTGTATGAAGCTTGAAAAAGAGAACACAATGCTTAATCAATACATAAAAATACTATTTTTAACTATTGTTTTCATCACTGCTTCTGTAATGTATTCATTATGAGCTTATAATTAAAACAAAGTTACATCTACTGCAAAAATCAAACCACTGCAAAGTCTAATCACTGATCCAGGTACCATTTCCATGTGTGTGTGTGTGGGGGTGGGGGGGGGGGGTTGGGGGGAGTTAACGAGGTGAGTCCTTGTGCATGATGGAGAACTACAGTGTTATCTGCAAACAATCCTGTAAGACAGAAAGGAAGGAATTATTATTAATTACGTGCAACTTGTACATTACATTGGGTTTTGTTTAGACCATAAAAAAAAGTCAAGGCTGACATGAACAGTCCTGTGAGAGATCATCATAAAGTGCTGTATAACACAGCATTGCTTCAATACACACATACCAGAGGACTTCTGTTTGCTTGAGCACAAGATGGCCGTCTTCATTCCTCATCCTGAGCAAATCATTTCCTTGGTCTTCCTTCACTTCTGTGAAACAAGATAATCATTAAAATTATTAACAATAATAATAATTAAGAAATATTATTAATTACGTGCAACTTATACATTACACTGGGTTTTGTTTAGACCATAAAAGCAGCCTCTTTAAAGATGCTGTATAATTAAATGTTAAATGCATCCATTATTAAAAGCAAGTAGGCCTAATTAATAGCAAGCTATAGTCATATGAATTCTTTTGATAGTGTCAGATGAGACAGTCCTGGGGCTTGTACAATATCATACAAGTGTTAAACTGAATTATTAAGACTGTGATGTGCGGCTGTGTTTAGGGTTCATTTTTAAACCTTTGACCCTGTCCAGATACCCACACTTGCAGTCTTGGCAAAAGTGTGGTCATCATGCTCACTCGAACACTAGGTCACATACAGGAAAGACATCAAATAAGTAATCAAGTGGTCAAGTGCAAAGATGGCAAGTGTGGTTATTTGGACAGTGCAACAGTTTAAGAAACAACAAATGCTGTACAAATGATAACAGCAGGAATGTTTGATAAAAGGGTAAAACTATCACAGAATTACTGCTGCAAATGTCTGCGTCCGCAGCTTTCTGTCTTCTCCATTTCTGAAGGAATACTTCTCCACAAATACCACTGGGCTGACTGCTTCCTTTACGTCTTTTCAGCTAAAAATAAAAATAATAAAAAAGGGGAGAGAAAATAAAATTGAATTATATACAGATTGTTAATAATGATCTGTGAGCAAAATATTTAGATATAAACTGATATGAATGAACTGCAAGATGGAAAAATATATTTTTTATTATTTATTTATTTTTAATTTGTTTTATTTTTTTTGGGATTTACATTAAAAGGTATTAAAAGCATGGTACAGAACATATGACTACTGTGATATCTGTCATATAAAAGCACATAAAAACACTAACATTACAGTGCTACAAACATACAGTAGCTGGTTTGGTGATTATTGTATTGTTGTATTGATTATTAATATACCATAGTAAAACAGTTACTGTGGTAAAATATGGTAAATGTCCCGTTTACCGTGTTTTAACTTCACATTTCATTTCTTACTATTGTAAGTGTCGTGATTACCATGATTTTACTACAAATACAATTTACATCATTGAACCTGAAATTAATATAAAACTGATCGAAGGTCTATGGCACTTCACGTGACAGATAGAGTTTAATCACACTAATTAGCAGCTGTGTTCATTTATTTATACGCAATGAAACTCAAAGACAGCCACGGATGACCGATATAATACAGCGATTAAACATATGGCACTAATCTGATTAATAAAGAAGACAGAATACATTTGATAAAAGGCATTGAAAGAGTGTATTTACGACTACTCACCCAAACTGTGGAACTGATGGCAAGTATCACGATGTGTGCTGAATGAGACTTCTTGAACGTGAATTCATAGCGATAAACATCTCATGTCCTTGTGTCGAAATTCTGACGCCAAAAGTTTCCCACTGAAAGCAATGAAGGTCGTAGTGCGTCGAAACTGCGACGCGGAGAGGCACATTTGGCGTCATAAAAGTGACGCTAGGGGCGCTTGACCATGCTTCGGTTTTTGACGCCTTTGGAGTGAGAATGGGTTGGGTTGATAGGGAGTTGTCAGACATTTGTTCTAGGTGGTTGCATGGGTGTTGGATGGATGCTGCTAGAATATTGTGTTTGGTTATTATGGTGTTAATTAGAATTTTGTAACAAAAATATATGAGCTGTCTCATAAATCTCAAGAAATAATTTATGAACTGTATTTTCCTACAGAACAAAGAATCTAGTAACTGCTCTGCTGTATTGTCTTTAACATTCGGGAAACCACTAACCGCACTCAGTCGATCTCACTGCTTTGATGTGACTAACCATCTGCTACGGCCCATAAGCCACTTGCAGTGCTTAATTAGCTTTTTGTCAAGTTCGCTGTTTACAGTTGAAATTGTCACAGACCCCATTCTCACATGTTGCCACTGGCTGTACACAGACTGATGGAGAAGAAGCATGCGCTGCGCCTCAGAGACACACACTTTATATGCTTCACAGTTTAAATCTAGAAGCACATTTCCAAAACCTACTGCAGTTTAGATTTCAGTCTGCAGTTCAAAGGCATCCCTGTAGAGGTATGGAATTTCAAATCTAAATTTATTTGATGGTACGATTGCCTGCAGTAGAAAATATAACGTAGCCAAGATCTTTATTCATAGACGGAACAACTCACTCTGCAGGTGTGAGCAAGCGGTGGTAGAAATGTTTTGTGAAAAGTTGATGAATACGGTATGTTTTTGAGTACTTGAGAATATTATTCTCACCAAATTATCTTAGACATTGCAAGTTCAAATGTTAAGTTTATACAGTGCAAGAAGAAGAAAAATACTGCTGGGATTGAAAGTAGACCGACTTATTTACTTTAAAACATTTCACTCTGTTGTGAAGCTGTACTTGCAGAAAAACACATTCTGTCCAGAAATATAAACTGGATGCACAAATGAGCTTGACAGTCCATATAAATCTTGCCGGGTTGTCCCCAGTGAGGTGAAGTCTGGGCTGCTGGTCTGTTATCAGCTTGTTTACATTAAACTGCATTATAAGCCCCTTGGGATGGATAGAGACAAATACAATAGCATCATGATCAGAGACCACATTTGTCTGCAGATCTTCCTCCTCATTTGGAGACTTTTGGGACTTTTTTTCCCCTCCATGTCCTCATGAATTCTTAAACATAGGCCTCTGCATTTTAAAATAGCATTTTGTTGTGGTTATACAGAAGTGCTACTGGCTTTTGAGGTATGATGCAAAATTACTCCAAATGTTGCATGTAAATCAAAGAAGATGTGGAGATCAGATTATCAGTGTATGGAGCTTGAGTAGAAATAAAGTATAGAATAGATCATTCTCTTTTTCTTTTAACTAAAACTATAGTATTTCCCCCAAACATCAATTGTTGTTGCATGTTACTTTTAGTTTATTTAATTATTTTTTTTATTATTATTTTTTTCTCACACTCTCTCTCTCTTTCTAAGAACTCAGTTTAGAGATGAATCAGCTGTGACAAAACGGACAGCCCAAGTTGTACTACATCTTGCTGACTCAATGCCTCACTAATTGGTCAGAGACCAGAGAACTGTGTGAGGTAACAGTTGCTTTTTGTTAGTGTTGCCTCCACGTTTCATTGCCTGCTTTTTTTCAGTTACTTATTTCTGCTTTTTTATTCAAAGAGAAAGCATTGTTTATTATTATGTGTTGTTAGCATCCAATTAGTGTCTAAGCTCATAATTTAATTTAAGTCTGTGTTCTTTCCTAGCTGTGCACTTCTGCAGTCATGCAGGTTTGATGATGCTCACTCACAGACACAACAAACAAAAATAAATACAGAAAACTGATTTAAAAAAAGGGGGGGTAGATTTTTTGTTGTCAGAATTGTTGTTCTAAGTGCTAAATTCTACCTGAATCTTTGTTAGCCTGACTTTGTTTCCAAGAAAATATTATGCCTTTACTCTGTCCTGATTCATTGCTCTTTCTTTAGTCTGTGGGATGTCGTCTATGGCTGAGATCTGGTTGTTTCTTTAAATGCACAACTTCCTTCTTTTACTTACCTGGTTGTAATTTGTTTGGCATGCTCACTGTTGTTCATCTGTTGGAAAAACGTCTCATCACTCTTACTGTAAAGTCCTCTGTTGTAGGTTTTGCATTTTAAATGCAACATGGAGTGAATCATATCAGCATTGTCTGTTTTAGCATGACATGGGGGACTTGTTTGTTTCTTCATTCCATAATTAACATTTTGAATGCATAGATGATACAAACAGCTTAGGGCACTGACACTATGATGGATATGAACATGCAAGATCATTTTAAGTGTGTGACAATATTTTGAAATTAAGCAGGAAAATGCTCTGATTCCAAAAAGATCACTCCCTTTAGAAGATCGCATTGGTTGGTGGATATCTACGTCAGAACACGTTGCAGCAAAAAGAAAGGAAACTCTTCTCTTCTCTTCTCTTTCTTTTTATTTTTTCTTAACAGTACTGTATGTATCCACTGTATGTATCCACCTTATTTTTTTTGGGCACAGCCATTTGTAAATTTTATGGGTCTTGCTTATAGTTTTGTCCACTTCAACATATTTTTAGCTTTACAAAACTGTTAATTTTACTGTTTTATATTGCAATCGGTGTGTCTTATTATTTTAAAGTATTATATAAAATATACACTGGTTTTTAGTTTAAACAGTTTTACTGCTTACTTCACGTTGTTATTCTTCTCGTTATTTCCCTACAGCAGCTAATGATCCGGAAGTCTTGCACATTCACAGAAAACAAGTTTGTGGGGCCTTTAATGCTGTTCAATTTGCAAACTTAATATTATTAGTTTAGTTTAGTTAGTTAGATTTTTCTCATCAAGTTGTTGCATTTATCACATGCCATTTTGGCTTTTAGTCTTGTTAATTGACACAAATATTGTGAAGCCCTCAGTTAAAGGTTAGCTAGTAGTTGCTCCCTCTTGATATTTGGTATTAGTTTTCCATTCTGGACTGTAATTTTTTTTTTTTTTTACATTATGGCTTGTATGTGAAACTGTTTTAAAAGCAATAATTACAGAATAGGGTGTTAGTGGAATATTTAAGTCTTCCGAAAATCTTGTGAGCAGCCTGACCATCACTAGTATTACTTTACACGCAAGACTGATCACAAGCTATTTTAAAAATTATTATATCAGGCATAACCTGCTAATCGGAAGATGATACATATTCTTCACATTTGCCTTCTGTTCTTTTATTACTTTAGGATAACATTTTCTTATAACTCATTTGTGATACTGTGATTATAGGATATTTTTTACATTTGTGTGGCGCAGCAGAATTGCAAAGTAGAATAATCCTCACAAGATAGTCTTTTATATGAAATGTCACACATCAGGGTTTTACATTAGGAACAGGAAAGTGGAAAAAAAACAGTGTGAGTTTTAAGTATTTCAGCTCTCCATTTCACTTGCTTTCTTCATATTTCAGTTTCTACCTTCTTATTTTTGGGCTTAAAATTAAGGATAAAATTGGACTGCATTATAGCATGCTTTTAAAGTGAAGCTGAATGTCAGTGGCTCATGCACCAAGGTGGTTAGTATTTGCTCAGTGAAGTCAGAAACAATACAAACTCCTTGAAACACACACTGCAACCGACGAAAGAGGTTCATGGTTTTCCGTCTTGATATTAGACCAGTTTCACCACAGACTGTGCATCTGGCTTTGGATTTATGAAAAAGTATAAACTCAGGGCACGTCCTGGGGAACTCTGAGACTTTTAATCTGTGGTGGAACTGATCGCAGTTGACCAAATAATCTGCCAATTCCCTTCACCGGACTGCAACCGCAACAGAGGCTAAGTCCCCAGCCCTCTCATCCCAGAGAGCTTGCTCAGCACTATAAAGAAGCATTAAATCCCAGGAAGAGAAAATGAGAGGTTTCAAAGTAAGAAGATGATGAGTGGACATATATAGGTTGGGGCAAGTTTTTCATACGGTCTGGATGTATTATAGCTGTCACAACTTTCTCTGTGAGATTATTTGGCAGTTTTAGGTTACAAAGTTGACATTTCAGCTGGACTTGATGATTGGGATGATGACATGAAGTACAAGGGAGGTTGTTTGGGGAAATGTGCATACCATCTACAGCCGATGACAGCTAAAATGCTTTATACACACCAATCTGTTGTCAGGTCAGAAAGAATGTTGGATATCCCTACATGAGTATTCGGGATAATTGCTGCTCCCATCATAATACAGATACTTGTGTTTTAATTTAATTTAATTAGTTGTATTCAAATAAATTTAGAGTGAGAAGTAAATTAGTAGACGTAAAGTAAAATTGGAAAAGAAGTGAACAGTGTGTACAAATAGTAGTTGTGGAGCTACAGTACTTCTCCTTCCTCCTCCTCTGCTAATTTTATCATGCACAAATGTTGAGAATGCAAACAGTCACAGGAAGCAGACATTCACAGGCCACATTTATACAGAGAGCCGTTCTTGCCAGAAGCAATGCCAGTTGGGACCCCTTCATCTGGAGTTATTTCACTCTACCATATAACGACAAATTTTAATGTCTAAAAATGTTTAAAAGTTCTGTACAATGTACTATTCATAGATACTTGAAGTACATATTTAAGTAAATATACAATTTATAAATTATACACGCACACACACACACACACACACACACAGACACTATTAATACTTTTTTCTGTCTTACTGCTTCATTAATTGGTGCTTGAGTTTTGCAATGCAAGTGTATAAAGTTGACTGACAAACATTAACTAAAAAGACTCTCAAAAATCTATAAAAATGCTACTGTAAAAAAAAAAAATGCTTACAGTATATTAACTTACAGTGAAAAACTGCAATAGATCTATCAGGACATTTAATATAACTTTAGATTAAAATATTGTTGAATGTGTAGGTTTTATAAGTAAAAATAAGTCATCATTAAATTGGAATAATATGGGGGAAAAGATGAACTGATATTTTTGGAATACTCTGTGACACATCATATTCGATGGTTTACCATATAAATATTTTTTATTTTTATTATTATTATTTGTGTGTGTGTATGATGATGATGGGTTTTAGATTTGTTTGTGTCACTGAGCACCTTCCTGTGTATTCACCTCAATTTGTGAAAAAGCTACTTATGAACTTGGATTCATTGTGTGTTTATAACGTAATGCTCTTTATAACCTAAGTGAGCAAAACTGAGTTTAGAAGAAGGGTGGTTATGCTAATTCAACAAATACTGGATTTTTATTTATTCTTATTTAATGTTTTATTTATTGTTAAAAAAAACACAACAACAACAACAGTATACTCTTTTCTTTTATTTTCTTTTCTTTAAATAATAAAGTGTTGTGTAAGCAAAGTGTGATCCTTTTGACTACATTCAATCTGAAATGGAGAGATTGTGAATAGTTGTACTATTTTCTCTGAGACTTGATTTCTTCTCTCTTGCCACGCTGCCAGTTTCAGAGGAGCAGCAGGCACAACCTGGGAATCATTCCAGGAACCTTTCTCAAGCAGCTGAATATTCATCTTCATTAGGGCATCATCACCCCACCACACTCCACTGCTGATTCCTGTTAACACTGAGCGAATGTGCAAAACGGGTGCTGGGGGAGGCGATATGACGGGATGAGGCTTAGAGAAAGGAGGAATATTGAATGAGTGACAGAGATGGGGAGGAAAGGGTGAGCTTGAACAAGATTATGAAGGACACACTGATCTCTTTGCTTGCTTCAGCAACATGCCCCTCGTTCTTACACTGTCATATATGAAATACTGGAGAATACAAGGACATTAGCAAAGAAACAGTCTTCAATTCGTTTCATCTTTTTACTATTGCTCAGTTCCTTTTAACTTAGATGCTTAAAGACACAACTTGTCTTACATTTTTCACTTGTCTTACTCCATTCTTATATAGATTCATTTCAAATGCACATCTTTTGTTATTTATTTACTTATCTATCTATCTACTGTATCTCAAAATCACAATTTGTTCAGCCTCTTCTCATTGTTTTGTCTTGCTATTTCTTGCTGGCCTTCAAATAAGTCCAGTTATCACTTATGATGAGAAACATGCTTTGAAGAAAAATACTCCATATTGCTCATATTTTATGTTAACTGATAAATATAATTAATATAAATTATATATTTTCATCTCATTCATTCAAAGCTCACTGTGACTTACTGTGTTGATAATAAAGAGTTTATTCACTGATAAATTGGCACATAAAAAATAAGATTTATTTTATCATCTTATTATATGTGCTTTATGTTCGAAGGATGGGCTTACCAGTACAAGGTCCTGCTCTCTTTGGGTTGTCCCTGTCTCCCCGTGTCTTCAGGAAAGTTGCGGAGGGGGTCTTGTTCCCCTCAGTGAGCAGGGTGTTTTGCATCATCAACTATCTTGATTAATGGCTTCTACTAGCACAGTCTCGAGATCAGTTGTGCGAGCACAGAGACCTGGTGCTCCGGCACCTCAGTCTGTTGGGTCTCTGGGTCAACTGGGAAAAGATCTAACTCTCCCTGACGCAGAGGATCTCTTTTCTCAGTATGGAGTTGGATTCGGTCGAACAGACAGCACACCTCACAGAGGAACATGTGCAGTCAGTGCTGACCTGCTTGAATTCATTCAAGGGCAGGACTGTGGTCCCACTGAAATTAATTCAGAGGCTCCTGGGGCACATGGCAGCTGCAGCAGGACTTACACCGCTAGAGCTATTGCAAATGTAAGCCCTTCTGCACTGGCTTCATGGTCGAGTACCAAGGTGGGGGTGGCAGCACGGCCCTCACCGGGTCCAAGTTACATTGGCCTGTCGCCAAACCTTTAACCCGTGGTCAGATCTTACATTTCTCCAGGCAGGAGTGCCCCTTGAACATCTTTTCAGACATACCGTGGTTTACACTGATGGCTCCACCACCTGCTGGGGGGGACAAGTACAACAGGCACACAGTGTCTGGGGTTTGGATGGGCCCCCATCTGCACTGGCATATCAAGTGCATAGAGTTGTTAGCAGTGTGCCTTGCCTTGTACCATTTCAAAGGGCGCTTAACAGGCAAGCATGTGCTGGTCCGAACAAACAACACAGCGACTGTTGTGTACATCAACCGACAAGGTGGTCTGCACTCCCGTCACATGTTGCAACTCGCCACCAGCTCCTTTGGAGTCGGAAGGTTCTGAGGTCACTTCGTGCAATTCCCATTCAGGGTCTGCTCAACCGTACGGCTGACGAGCTGTCTTGAGCTACGCTCCCGGTAGAGTGGCGACTCCATCCACAGACAGTCCAGCTGATTTGGAGATGTTTTGGAGCTGCTAAGGTAGACCTGTTTGCCTCTCCAGAAACCTCTCACTACCAGTTGTTCTACACTCGGCACGGATGTACTGGCACAAAGCTGGCTGCGGGGCCTTCGCAAGTATGCGTTTCACCCAGCGAGCCTTCTCGCACAAACACTGTGCAAGGTCAGGGAGGATGAGGAGCAGGTCCTACTTGTGGTGCCGTATTGGCCCACTCTGACCTGGTTCTCTGAATTAATGCTCCTCATGACGGCGGATTCCTCTGAGGATGGATCTACTTACTCACAGATGGGGCACCCTGTGGCACCCGCATCCAGACCTCTGGAAACTTCATGTCTGGTCCCTGGATGGGACATGGAGGTTCTTGGTGACCTACCCTAAGAGGTAGTGGACACCATGACTTCAGTGAGAGAACCGTCTATGAGACACACATATGCCTTGAAGTGGAACCTGTTCATCGAGTGGTGTTCTCATCGAGAAGACCCCCGTAGATGCCCGATCAGGGTCATGCTTTCCTTTTTGCAGCAAGGGCTGGAGTGAAGACTGTCTCCCTCCACCCTTAAATTCTATGTCACTGCGATTGGTGCTAACCATGACCCCGTGGAAGGGGTGTGTGTAGGTAAGCATGACCAGGTTACCAGGTTCCTTAGGGAAGTCCATACACTCTCTGGACCTGTCTCTATTGCTTAAAACACTACAGCGGGCCCATTTGAGCTTTGCAGTCATTTCAGCTAAAGTTTCTTTCATTTAAAACTCTGCTCCTGCATGCACTGGCCTCCATCAAGAGGGAAGGGGAACTGCACACATTTTTGGCACCAGGCCTTCACTCTATGAATCCTTCAGAACCGGTAGAAGGTTGGGTTAAATATGTGAGACCTAAGTGGATCTCATATGTGTAAAGTCCACAGTATAGCCGCAGAGCTTGTGTTTCCCCAGCAGACTTCTGCCATTTCCAAAAGGGTTACAATCACCTCCAATTTTGTTTGGAGAGGCCTGCTTTGGAGTGGCCTGCTGAGTGGCCAGGTCACCAGCTTGGCTCCTCAGCAAAAACCTGGTATGGATTGCACCTGCTGCTTTTTTATGCTCACACTGTGATCAGCTGCAGCTGGATGCAATAATTGCATGCCAATGTGCAATGGCTCATTTAGTTTACAGTCGAAATAGATTGGTCTCTCGAAGTGAGATCCCAATTTGTCGGTCACCGACGTGACACCTCTGTTCCCTCCTTCAGGGAAAGAGGGTTACATACATAACCAAGACATTATTAGTGGTGATTTTTAAGACTGAGCCCAAAGTGAATACAAAAACATATAAACGTGGGCACTGGGTATTAAAAATCTGTATCACCAGCAAGTTACAGCACTCTGTCTCCCTACATTACGGCTTGTGGGCAATGGGATTCCATGCTTTAATCAGTGATGCCTGTCAGATCTTGTCTTAATTTCATAGAAAACCTTCCAGCAGGCTATTGAAATATACATTAAAGCTTTGTTTATAGCCTGCTTCTTCTGCATTTGCTAATAAATATGCTGTATGTATCCTCAGACATGTTGTATTAATGTGGACAAAAGTATTTGGTGGAGTATTTGGTAAAGAAAATGGAATAATATAAATTACTCATAGTTAATTTGATTTTGACATGAACAGTTGTACATCTCTACATTAATGATTTTGCTGTAGAAAACCATGCATTTTCCTCCATTTGTTTGCTTCAAAATACGTTTCTACAAGTAAAAAGTTAAAGAAAGAAAAAATAATAATAATTAAGAATCTGAAAATGTATGAACTGTTCCTAAAGTCCCCAAATTATCCCTTAAATAACTGTTTTCTATTTTATTACATTTTGAAATAATTCACTGCTGACCAATCTCAGCCCATCGCGTATTTTTGAGGGAGGGATTTCATAATAGCAAGAAATAACGAAGGCGTTTGTCAGAGATGAGACCAATCAGTCTGGAATAAAGGTAAATAATGTGAAAATAATGCGTAAAAAAATATAACATATCTAAGCATGAGCACATTAGACTGCACCCCGTAAACACAATCAAGCCTAGAAAAAAAGTAAACCACCCCTTTAAAATAATTCTTTCCATTCTAATTTGTTAAACTGATGTTGTTACAACTCTACCCTGTGTCACAACTCTTCCTCCTCCCTACAAAAATGACTCACTTATTGTTACCCACATTAAGCAGGGAAAGGAAAAAGTATTTTAACATTTGAAAAAAAAAAGTACATCACCTTTAACATTTAAACATTTATGCTTGGAGGAATATGTATATAGAACTGAAACAACTGATCCTGCAATGCATTTATTTTAAAAGCCAACACCATTATGAAGTCAAGAAGAGTTCAGGCAGCACCTTCTGTCCCTCCCTCTGTTTGTCTACCTCCCTCATGTTTAATATCACTCCATCACTATGGACATAAATCACCAGTCCAGTCAGACCATGAAGCTGTGATGCACAGCTCTCTTCATCAGAGCATGAATTTCTAGAGCTGGATTGCATGAAGTCTCAATATTATCATAGCACTGAATACAATGTCCATTTTAGTTCTGTTTTACACCCATCACATGCTATCAATGCGATGAAGCTGCTGGCCAAAACAGATCCTATCCTGATGAATTAGTTTTGTGGTACTCCTATTGTATAGAGTGTAGGTCTGCCTCCATTCAGGATCTGCGGTCATAATATGAAACAATAAACATCAGTCAGAAGAAATACCCTATATTTGCAGTCAATCTATGACAGAGTCATGGGATTCCCAAGAGCTTCAGTCAGATGGTTGTTTTATGGGTTGTAGGGAACCCTTAGGGAATACTTAATAAACAGCCATAAAAATGACCAATAAACATGCTTGACTAGTCTCCCAATAGGCCAGCGCCATTCCTGTCAAATTCTAGTGGGGACAATGGTGTAAAGCTTTTCTGATTTCAAAACAAGAGGAGAAAATAAAACATCTGAAATAATGCTTTATGACCGTGCTTTCATTTTATGACGGATGGTTGGAGACATTATGTGCTCGGCTTAACTGTAGGATAATATAAGGTGTCAGTTTTACCGTTTGGTCCTGGCTCATTTTAAGCGTGTTACACAGTCTGCTGGTGCCGCTTTTTTATAAACTTCCCCTGAAATAATTTGCAATTCAGAAATGTTTGGACACACCATGCCCTCTGTCTCAATTTGTTGCAGTTGTATCCAGCATTTGTTTTTCTGCTCTAGCTGGCAGAATTCATTATCTGCCATGCTAAAAAAAAAAAAATAATATATAGATTTGTCCTGAGAACGGGTGTCACACAGCCAGAAAATGGCCAAGAAAAAAAACACTGGCATGGTAACATCAGTCCACGTAAAATTAATAACTTCATTCCCAAAGTACCCCTATATTTTAGTCAACAGAAAGGGAGCAAGGGCTTAATAAAGAACTCTCTGTCCACAGGCTTTCTGCGTGTGTCAATGTGAATCAAACTTTCAGGATTGTTTGAAGCTGGTACAAACTTCAAACTTACTGAACTAAAATTAGCATCACATCAACATTTTTGCATACTAAACATACAATTAACAATAGTTTCCAGCTCAAATTATCACTAGTGAAAGGAAAATTTTAATAATTTTTCATAAAGATTATGACATCCAGACTTCATACCCACCGAATGTTGGCTGAAGTGTTCTTTAACATTTCACCTGGAAACAAAGATGCGGTAGCATCAAACCCTCTCACAGAAGAAGAAAGCCGCCATGTTTACAACTGTTAACAATGAATGCTTTTTTTAGGATTAATTAATGCTAGATTTTCAAAAGTATGTGAAATATTTTATGTTCACAGTGACTCTTAAAAATATGTCCAAGCGTTTTACACATCAGTCTGTTATACATGACACGTCACAAAACGAAACATGATTGGTTGCCTTCTGCACTCTTAAGGTCAGACTAAACAAGACTAATTATTTTATAACATAATAAAAATAAATAAATAAATAAAATAAAATGTATATATTATATATCTTGATGTTTTCAACACATAAACAGCTTTGTATGTATGGTTTTTCTGATGTACAGTAGAACGTAGGTACACTCTAAAAAATTAAACACTGGTTTAAATATATACAAATCCTGTGAGACATAAGACGAGCCCAAAGACTGCACACATTTTTTTTTAGAAGAAAACTAAAATGGAATGGATGCATCATAAAATGCTTTCTTATCTCAAGTTTGTTTTGTTAACACCGTGTCAGTCTAGGGTTGCCACCTGTCCCTTAAAATACGGAATTGTCCCATATTTAAAGTGAAAAAGATGCATCCCATATCAAATCAATATGGGACGTGATTTGTCCCGTAGGCCTGTTTTACAAAGGCTAACATAGTTGAATCAACAAACAATATACTGCAAAGTTTATAATACTAATAGCGATTCTAATGAGATAAATTAATAAGCAAATTAATTTAAAATAAATAAATAAACATCCCATCTAGGTAACAGCTGCAGAACTGTGTAAAAATACTAATAATTAATAATTGTAGGGTCAAAAATAAAGACTTATGTTTTCTCTATTATCTTGAGCAACAAAAGGGCCATTTTAAATTCCTAAAGGCACAGGGTTGATGATGGGTTGATGATATCGATCAATGCCTGTAGGCAGGGCCGTCGCAAGTGGGGTGAAAGGTGGTGACGATTATAGGGGCCCATGGCCAAGGGGGGGCCCCCGGCGATCTCAACCGTCTGGCTGAGGCTAGCCTAAAAAGACGATCAGGACAGTTGACAGGATACTGCTGCGTGTCGTCACAAAAGCTTATCGTTTTCATGTGTTTTTAAGCCTGACCACTTTTCAATTTAAACATTCAAAAGAGTTTAAATCATTCAAACACAAGACGCGGAAAAGCTGAACTTGACGAGTCTGACAGAGAGCGACACTAAACCGAGCTCCTTTGCGAAGTTCTCCCCGAACTTCCTCCTGCACCTGAACGAACAAAAACAAATTGCAGTTTAAACAAACGGAAAAAGGATGTGTAAGAGCCTATTTCAGCACCGCGGTGTTCTGGTGTTCAGGCTCAAGCAGAGAGAGGCGTCTCAAAACACTTGAACACCGAATTTGCCTCTTTTTGCTCTTGTACTGACAAAAACATACAGAATATGTCAAAGTACCCGTCTTGGAAAGTATGTCAGAAAAAAACTGTCGGTTATGTCTCAAGTGAAAGTGAACAGTTGAGATAAAAAAAAATTCGGATGTGTAGCCTATTATATTGGATGCATTCATTGTCTCTTAAAGTGACCGCCCCTAATTTAGCTACCAGCTGCTGTAATGTTAATCCAAGAAAATGAAAGAGAGAAAATCACTCACTGCTCTTGACTGAATTACTTCATAGTTTTAACAAGAATGAGTGTACAGTCAAACCAAAATGTCTTTCTTTACATTTTAATAGTAGGTTCAGGACACTATAATTAATGTAAGTGAGTATAGCAAAATAAAGCGAGCTGTGACATACCCAAAAAATCTTCATACAGTGGAGTACTAGTGAAATTGATAGAAAAAAATGGGACCAAAAATTATTCAGACACTTTGTTTTGTGTATTTTTTTTTTTTTTTCCTGAACTGCTAATGCAACCTTTTCACACCACAGACTGAACAAAATTAAGCATTGCTTGGTAATTATTCAACAAAGTATTGATAGTTGTGTAAATATTGTCATACTAACAACTGTCTGAAGTTTTCGTTGATTGTAATCCATTACACACCTTTCTATCAAAGTTATCTGACATTTTCAAGATTAATTTGTTCTGACACACTTTAATTCTGAGATCTTGTCATATTTTATTGCCATTTTATATACTAAAGCAAATAAACTGTGATAATGTAAGAAATGTTGAAGGTGTCTGAATACATTTTGGTTTGACTGTTAATTTAATTTTTACAGTGAAGACTATGTAGTGCTATTTTATATTTAATTATTTGTTTTCTGTACCTGGACACCTACAAACATGAAACAACTTAAACATTGTGCAATAAGCACAAATAAATAAATAGAATGAACATATAAATTAAACAATTTCAAACAGGGCCCACTGGTACAACCTTCATCTGGGCCCCGCTAACCCCAGCTACGGCCCTGCCTGTAGGCCAACATGTGTATACCTTGGGGGTCTGCTAATTGTCACATCTTTTGCACAGTGGGTGAACCTGTAATATGCTGATTGGTCAGTTTGAATGTCTCACATTTGGTTTTTAGTCACATGGTCAAAGAAGGGATAATAGAAGACTGTAAATGCTGATTTATAATTCTGCATCAAACCTACGGTGTAGCTACGACATAGGCATGTGTAGTATGGCATCAACTGACGTGCACTCCAAAAATCTAACAGTGCAACAATTCTACGCGGACAGCAAGCACTGTGATTGGTCTGGTACAATCCCTCCCTCCGTATGTACTTCACTTTTCTGTCTGTTTATGTACAGTTTAATGTATTTTAATGTTACACCTTCATGTAAAAAATAAAGCAAATCAAAGAACTAGTGTCTTATCATTTATTATACTAAATAGCATTATACAACAGTTGTCCGTGACAAACAATGTTGATCTGCCATGGTACAAGTCCTTGTGGAGATGGAAAGAATGCCATCTTCTCTTGTTCCGTTGTTGTCTCCTTTTGTAGTTTTAAATAATAATTTAATGACTTGATATTTATTTGCTGCTGTCACAGCTACAATTCTTCTACGACAAGCCGCTTCTTCTTCAGCTTTTGTCATGGTAATGCTGGTTACACCAGCAACATGCCCTTGGACACTGCAGACTAGGGGTTTGCATGTGTACTACACATCAAAGCGGACAACTATGCAGAATTATAAATGAAAACTGTCACTTAGCCTATGGCGTAAAGGCTACGGCGCAGGCCCGATGCAGCAGTATAAATCAGCCTTAACTGTTGCTCTGGCGCTTTATCTTTGCTGACTCTTTCTCCTTGCTGTCTTTTTTCTTCGCTGGAGCTCTCTTCTTGAGCACCCCACCCCCCACCAGTTTTGTAATCAATTCAAGTTTAACCATAGCAAAATATTGTTATACAACCATTTCAATTATTATGTGCTAACTATTCTTGATTCGATATTAACTTTAAAGTGCTAGCTATTGCAATACAATATAATCACTTAATAGTAACGCTCTCCCACATATTTAACTGTTGTAACTGTGCTTATTTTTGTCGTCGGTATAAGTGGCAGTGGGTGGTAATAGACTAGAAATGTACAGTTTTATACCATCATGCTGATAACGTCTTTAGTCATTCAGCAATCCTACAGCCTGAACCACTGTAGGGAAACCACTCTAACGTAATTATGAATAATAAAATTTAAAATAACAATATTAATGGGTTCTGTTGCAAGTTTACACACTTCAGTATGTTTTCTCATGGTTTTTTTGTTGAGCTATGAGTTCTTCACTAATTATTTCTGTCCTTGGTGTGTTTTTTTTTTTTTTTTTTCTCTGAAGCTGGCAACCCTAAGTGTCACTCACTGGATATTTCACTTTGAAAGTGCAACAAAACAGCTAACTTTATTTTTATGTCGCTACAGGCATGTTTTTCCAACGAGCCCTGGTTGAAAATAGCACAGTAGACTCCTTTTGACGTTTCTTCACACAGATGTATTGAGTAAAGAAATGCAAGTCATGCTGACCGGGTCTCAACAGGGATTTTAAAAAGGTAGGAGGTCATAATGAGGCATAAGTTGTGGCTGTTAGATATGTTATGCTAAATCAGAGAATATGGCCTCTGGAGTACATCCCCCCAGGCACTATCCTCCACTTCTGACAGATCGCCACAGCCTCACATACTCTTCTCATTTACAGTTAAAGATTAATGGGAGAAAGGGATTTCAGATCACAGAGATTAATTGCATCCCCTGCCTTTTTTTTTATTTTTATGTCTCCCATCATTCCCCACCCCAACATAAAGCTAGCGGTGATTTTTGTCAACAAGGACACTGAGAAATTAATAGACCATTAAGTCAGATTCCTACGGGATCCTGTCACCATTTTTGGTGTAGGTGAAAATGGATAAAGGCTCTGGCTGACTTGAGCTATTTTATCATTCAAACCTTCTTTATTCTTTCGTTTTTTTACACTATTTTTCCACTTATTTTAAACTTTATAGGCTGACAGAATTCTATCCCTGACTAAAGCAGTCAGTCCCTGCCTGGTACTGCTGTCAAAAGCTTGAATCATTGTGTATTGTGTTATCAAGGTCCCACTTTATATTACATGGCCTTAACTATTATGAACTTACATTTAAATGACTAATTTGAGACAATGCATTTATTGTGTACATAAAGGCTTTTACATTGTACTTAAATACATGCATGCAAATATTTCTGTAATGTTTATATGTATATATATATATATATATATATATATATATATATATATATATATATATATATATATATATATATATATATATATTAATATTAGTGAATGCCACCTAATATAAAGTGGGACCAAAAATGTATTTATTTAAACATGTTTAAAGTTACTGATTCAATACAATAAATTATAATATATATGTCTATACAAAAATATAAAAATATAGTTGCATAGCATACCTACACACAGATGCATTCAAAGTTAAAAGTTGCCAAGCCTCAGGGCAGCTAATAGGAAATAGGGCAAATCTAAAGATGCTGTTGACTTGAGTATGTATCAGTCTCTGCGCTTTGTCTCTGCCAACTTTGCCACTGCCAACGTCGCACTATGACAAGATCAACATGACTTTGAACTCCCACTACCTGTTCAAGACATTCACTTCTCTCCTATGCCCTCCTCCACCATCACCTCGCCGACTGCTAAGAACTTTTAAGGTGATATGGTGGTAACAAACAGCAGCCACTTTTCACACATCCACCAAAGTTATATATGTCTTCAAGATCCTTCATTTCTACCCATATCGACTCCCATCTTCTAAAAGCCAACGGTCCCCCCTGCATTCGCACAAATCATCAACACATCACTTGCCCTTGGCATCCTTCCCAGTGCATTTAGGCAGGCTGAACTAACCTCACTGCTCAAAACACTCTTTACTCTCCACTAGTGGAAGATTACGGACCAGAATCCTCCTGTTCCTGGCAAAAACACTTGAGTTGTTGTTAGTCAGGTCTCTCCTTTTCTTTCTCAGAACAACCTGCTGGATGACAAACAATCGGGACACAGAATTGGCCATTTCATGGAAACTGCCCAGCTCTCGTTTGCTGAAACCCTTTAAGTGGTGCGATCTACTCTCCTATCACCTGTACATATTCAAGCAGACCTGTCTGCCACCTGTGTAGTGCGTCAACATGACCCGGTCTGTCCTCTCAGTGATTTTACGCAGCGCCTGAAAATAGTCCCCAGCAACTCTGCTATTGCTGCGATTACACAAACTAGCTGGGACTATTTTCAGGTGCTGTGTAATATCACTGTGCCTGCTGCACCCATGGTACAGCAGCAAAGTTCCTTGATTACTACGCCGGAATGAGAGTATAGTTCCTAGCCATATTGGTCTAGAAAATCACAACTTTTCATTTTCCGTCGGTCTTAGTACACAATGTAACCACAGAAGAGTCAAGTTTTAAATAGGAAATATATAGAAACTCTTTGGTCAGTGAGCTGCTTAACGGTCTAATCAGATTCAATGATCTATGCTAAGCTAAGTTAAAAGTGCTACCACCAGACTAGGAGATTGGCTGAATGGATTCGAAAAGGGTAACACTTGACTATATAACTCTAGGGGAGTTGGAAAATGAGCCTATTTAAAAAAAAAAAAAAAAAATAGAGGAGTGCTCCTTTAATACATTCATTACCGTTAGAAAAACTACTTTAGTGTTACTTTGTCACATACTGTAGTACATTTGACTTTTTTCGAAGCTCTTCTATAGTGTTATAAAATCTTCAGACAGAAGTGCTTGTGTTGTTATGTTCCACTTTTGTAAGTTGCTTCAGATAAAGGCATCTGCTAAAATAATGCATTTAAAGGTTTATAAGGGTTAAATAGTTTTATTAGGTGACTATAATGCAGAAAATCTCCACCTTGAACCTTGGCAAAGGATTTGTATCTAAAGAGACTAAGGAGTTGAAGAGTTCTAAAGAGACTAAAGCAGCAGATATTTTAATATTTGGTATTTTGTCATTTGAAACCTCATCCCACACTGAAATGCATTCTGATTTTGTCACTTATATAGACTACTCAGCTGACTAAACCTTTTGCAATAACATAAATGTAATTCCCCTTCAGTATTACTAAAATAAAGGGGGCAATATATTAGCTGAGACAAATTTTGAAGAAATAACAGTGACGGCCATGCTATACAACCAATAACTATGGCAACCTCACTTGACTAGTAGTGCTTCTCATGCCCACTGACATAAATCAAACTTTACCTCCTTTTAACATAAGCCTCTCATCTTGTTATGTGGCCTTTCACACAAATTGTTGCACTGTGTTTGAATGTCAAGGGTTGTTGCAGGCATTTTGAATCTGCACTGATGGATATTGGCAAACAGCTTGCTTTTGTGAGTAAGGATAACCTTCCATTTGATCAATCTTGCACCTGTCACATAGACTATTCCTACCAATAAATCAATAACTCACATTTGTTTGTCCCAGTGCTTTATATTCCTCACTCACTCTCTTTCTGCTTATCTGTCTTTCTCTTAGCTCGCCGTCTCTCATTTTCTTGCTCTCTAACTTTGTCTCTTTGTGATAATCCACAGCATATACTCTTACCATTTTATTATGCAATTGAGGCTGTCACTGAGGTTGAGAGGAACAAGTGCATTTCAATGGTTAGCACATACTAATTATGACCTCTTCCTTATCCTTATTAAATGAAGGGTTTGGGCTGATGTGGGGTTAGATTACAATGTTTTTCGAATTAACACAATAACTGTTTTCATGCAGTCTAATAATATAAACAGATTTTCTGATTAATTTCACAATCAGATTCAGAAATACCTTCCATATTGTGCTGTGTCTTCTTTGAAGAATAAAGGAATTTTAAACCCAATGGCAATTTAGAAAGAGTGGCCCTTAGTGTATTGTTGTCTTGTTTTTCTTTATCATGGTTTTATTTCATACTGTACTGTTTTCTTCCATAAAATACCCATTACGAATCCATGAGTTTCTGTCATGAAACTTTTTATTTTTTATTTTCGACACATACTGTACTCTCATTCATGCTGCTACTAATTCTCATCTTTTTAAAGACATGTTTTTTTTCTGTTGACTAACTAATAGACCGCTTTCTTTGAGAGGACAGTTGTTATGGTAACGTAATGCTGTTCATTTCATGCGCTGAAATTGCGTTCGGAATGTATGTGACGCACATAAACTGTTTTCGTCTGATTGTGGAATTTAGGATGAACATAGAGTGTGCTTTTGAAATCTGCAAATGGATTGAATTTATTCAGATGGAAGAACAATCTATGCATGTAAACAGTCAGCAATTGTACATCAAAAATAGAAACGTATCACACTTCTGGATGGTCATCCCACATAGTGTAAACGAAATTGGTTGTCTCTGCAAAACGGCCTACACTGTCCTTCAGAGAGAGAGAGAGATAGAAAGGTTTATAGAATCCCCTATGGATGGTGTTACTAAACAAATCTAGTATCTGGAAGTGTTGAACTATATCTGTGACAATTTAGACCAACGGTAGTTTTAATCACCAAACAATTGCAATGATCTTCAGTTCTGAACAGGACTCCTTGCTTGACAATAATATTGTTTCATTAAGATTATCTCAGCTCATAGAAAAGTCCTTTCCTTTTAATTTCATGTTCGAACTGAGTCATTATGTTGTACTTATTATGTTATACTCACAGGAACAAGTCTGTAGATTGTGCAATTAAATTTCAAAAAAAAAAAAAGGAAAAAAATGCTTTTGGAGCAGTGGTGCATTCCCAGAGGCGTTCCGAGATCCTTTGTTATAATGTTAGAAGGGCTGTTCTAATGTCTTTTGTACCGATCTTATTGGGTTTAGACCACATAAACCACTTATTAATTAGAAGATAGAAATCCCACTGTGGACTTTTCTCAGTGAACATGAGAGGAGCCTCAATCCCCATCTGCAGAGGAACGTCCTGCTTAAAGCTTTGTGTAAGCACAGCAAGTGATCTCCGCACATGGCTGAATCCTCAGTGTGGGGGGTTCACAGGGTAATATTCTCAGGGTGACTGTCATAGAGGATAAGATATTCAAAATGGTGCAACTGCAGTGTTTCTTAGGTAGACATTTGTTTTCTGCAAATCTGTTGTCCCACAGTGCATGTCTCATGTCTCATGTTCTTTTTTTCTTTTCTTTTTTTAAGCTGGAATGCTTATACATGCCTGAGCCGTCCAGCAGAATTGATCTAAATATGTTAATATTCAGCACAGAGAAAGATTGATAGATCGACTTCAGTCTCTGTTACAAAACATCAGCTCATAGTCGGAGACTGTCAAAAAAATAAAACTTCCAAAAAACAAACCCAAAGAGACACGAGCAGGAGGCGACAATACTGTTTACACTGTCAGACGAATGCCTGTCTTTGAGTGTGTCAGCTTGACGTGTTTATGGATTCAGCCAAACAATGACATGATTTGATAAAAATGAGCTTGTGCTAAAATAAATGTGCTTTTTACAATAGTAATTAAAATCAGGTCTGTCTATACTTAAGATTCAACACACACACACACACACACACACCCATACACACACACACACACACACACACACACAAAAGAATTACCCTTGAACAATCTTCAAAAAAGCCTGGGTGTTCTACAAGGTATAAACAACTATATAGACACTGGATCTCACTGGATATGTGTGAGAGGTAAATATCAATTGAAAACAACTAAATATTCCAAGACACTCATGTGGCCTCGAGGCTAAAATTGTTGATCAGCACATGTTGGCTTGACACAGCCTTCTTCAGGATGCACATCCATTGTCCACGAAAGCTTTCTTTTAACTATTTGCAATCAGTAAAATTAAATAAATACTACTACTAATAATTATTATTAGAATTATAATTATATTAATTATAATAACTGTGGGTTAATAAGTAGGAGTTGTGAAAACAACCCACTCACATACCAATAAAACATTAAATCACATTCAAAGTTTAACAATTAACCTAGTTACCACTTCCCTTAAAATATATCCAGAAAAGTCTTTACATTGTAGAAGACTTTTCAGTCAGTTCCTAGCTCTTATTGTACATGGAATGGATTCAATCTCAATCTCAGCTTCTTTTTTGTCTGATAAAAATGCCCTCATTCACATTATTTAGCTTATAAATCACATAGAAGGAATTTTAATTCATGAAAGTCCTAAGTGGAGACATTTTACAAGAAAACACAGAAGAGCAAGTTTTTATTTTTTTACCACATTGTCACAATGATTACATTCTCCACATCTAAAAATTACCCACTAAACCAACCCAGGTTTTATTTCATCAGCAGGAAGGTACGTTTGTATGGTTAGATCTAAATAAAAATCAAGGTTAGTCAGCTGTCAGAGTCGCTCCAGGATGTATTGGTCTTTTCCAGCACCTCCACTCTCAGCCAGTTTTACAGTACCTTGTTTCCTTGTTTTCAGATAGCTGTTTCAATATTTGATGCTTTGGTTTCCTCCAATTGACAAAAAAAAAAAAAAAAAAAAAAAAGAAATATAGAAAATGTTTAAAATGTAATAAAAAAAATTGTGTTTTTGTTTTTTTTGTTTTTACTGCAAAATACTGTGTAATTTATAAGCTGGAATTTGAATGTGGGCATTATAGTGAATAGTCTAAGTACGGTGTATCAAGATGAAACATGTTCAACAATTGTTTTAATGATTTAGCCCAATTTATTAAAGGCCTTTTACACTTAACAGTGTGAGTGCCTTTAGAATATGTTGTTTGAAACAATTTTTATTCTGAAGTTACTTGTAAATTTCACAAATAATTGCAGAGAAATGGCAATTAAAACATTTAATTAAATATAACATTCTGAAGTAGAAAAACAGCAGTTTTCCTGTAAAACATGCTGAAATAGTCTTTGTTTTATCTTCAACTTTAAATGGTTATAATTTATTTTTAACAGTATGTCTTTTAATTGATATAAATTGCATTAGGTATAATATTTAATAAATGTGTATTAATCCATGGTTAATGGTAATGTCTACATAAACCTTTTTTAACATCAAGTTGTATCAGTTCACATTAAATCCAAATTAGATTATCTTAATTAAATGAAAAACGGCTATAAATAGTTTTCCATGCTTAGTTTGCTTAATGCGTTAATGTACATTAAAGGATTTAACCTTACTGTACTGTGCAACGTAAGGAGATTTTTTTTCTTTAATAAAATAAAAATAATATATATATATATATATATATATATAATTTTATCAGTACACACAGAGATAATTATCCTTTTTTAATTCTGCTTTAATATTGTATAGTTCCACAATGCAATTTTGTTTGTGCATCTGGCTATTGTTGCTAAAATGGTTTGATTAATAATAACATGTATTGATTGACTTCAGTTATATAAATCCTTCTCGTTTCATCTAAGGAGAAGTGCATATTTCTTAAACCTTGCCGCTTTTAATGGCATGCGTGAATGAATGTCAGATCTAAAATTAGTCTCTGCTAATTCCTATTCCATTCCATAAACTTGAGTCACAATTTCAAGTGTATTCCTCAACAAATGGCACTGCAAACATCTTCAATGATGTCTTACAATACCTGCTCAAACAAATATACACTTACATACACACACGTTCTTTACTGTGAGTTGTGCATGCGGCGCGATCATAATGAGCCTCCTCTCATCTCCTCCCAAATGAAGAAGGTGTCAGTCTTAATGAGCGCTATTAAAGGTAACTTGCACCATTATTACGCCACGTCTGTTATTTATGGCAACCATCAGCGTCTACTTTTAGAAGCCCAGCTCAAAATGGATTCTGCTAAACGTTTTTTCATGTCTAGTTGCTTCCTCTCGTGATGGGAGGTCTGCTATACTGTATCCTATTCTAATCAACTTGTACAACTTATTAAGACAGGTAGACAGAGCCACTTTGCCCCGAGGAGTGCTTCATTGAGCCGCATGACAGTTTATGAATCTCGTTGCCAAAGAATGAGCTCTTGGCTCTCAGCTAAATGTGAGTGAGGCTTGTGGCCCACCAGATGCCCTCGCTAATTCCATTCACATCCTACACTCTTAGTGTGAAAGCTCACTGCCAGGATATTAGCATGTGTAAAATGTATGTTTTGCACCTGATATTCCCAGCAACCTATTTGACACGACTACATTTATGTGCTTTTGAATCTACAGTAGGTTTTATTGGAGAACAATAATTACTGCAATTTGGAAATACACTCAGTACGTATAAGTGGATGTAAATAAATAAATAAGTTAAGTGTAATTAATAGGGGGCCCATATGAAACCCATGATAATCAAATCTGCTATGTTTTTTTTTTTTTCAATTTGCATGATTAAGATCTTAGTTGTGTTGTTCATTTAGGATCCAGGTTGTTCATTCTCAAAATGTCAACATATCAAAATTCTGAACACTTCACTTAATTATCTGCAGAGCTTTAAAATCATCAACGTAAAAACCAATTAACTTTAATTTGCTACCAATTAAAATTTGACTTTTAGAAGCGTTAATATGCTAATCATGGCACTAAACCTATGCTAGAAACTGTTTACACATTGCAAGCCCCCGAGGCCATGAATGGAAGCGTGCTTGTGTGTGTTTGTGTGTGCCGGCACAGAAAGATGGGGGTATGATGGTGGAAAGTCTTGTCATAAATTTGTAAATCATTATTCATGCATTTGGAGTGAACTTTGACTGTTTAATTCCTTTGCTACATTAGTGAGCGACCTTTGGAATTCGGTTGAGCAGCTGTTGAGTGGCTGGAGATGGCTGTATGACTAGATTTTGCAAAATAACACGGAGATGTGAACAGTCAACATATTGTGGCACTTTTATGACAAAAAAGTGATTACAGTACTTGCAATACATTGCAATGCACTTGCAATGCCATATTTCTCTGACGTTTTAGCCCAAAATGCTTGAAATACAGACTCCATTTAAACAGTGTTATGTAAATAATTTCAGCCTATTGCGCTATCTATAATTTGTTTTTTTATAAACTCTATAAAAATGTAAGGAAAGATGACAGGGTAACTTTTATTAAATTTATAGATTATTCAGCATTTAAAAAAAATGTGTGGTGTATTCCTACTTGACATTTCGTTCTGTTTCCGCATTTGAGAAACGAGCACATATGCAAAAGTTTTGTTTTTGTAGCATCCCCTAATGTGGCCGAGACAGCTCAACACGCTGCAACTTAAGAAAACACATGCGAATTGAAAAAACATCAGCAAATGAAGAAAGCATCTTCATCAGTTTGACAACACAAGTCTTGCAAATCATCACAACACATGCATATAACGAAACACGCTGCAAATCCTTCACAACACGTGCATATAATGAAACGAACTGCAAATCACCACAACACACGCATATAACGAAACGCTGCAAATCATCACAACACCTGTAATTAACAAACACGCTGCAAATAGCACTGACCACAATGGAAATGTTTCAAGGAGACCTCAAAGTGTCGGACCCGACTTGAATTATTTTATCGTGCAGTGGTTACTGGTCAGTGGAGTTGTATGGAGTTGTCAAGTGGCATAAACACTTTGCGGGAGCCATTGTTGTTATGTGACAGGAAAATCATAAAACATAAGACCCTCTTCATAAAATATGTTTGAAATCATTGCTATTTATAAAATCAAAGTAGTGTAAATTATTTTAAACTGTATAGAACCGACATGAATTCAAATATTACATTTCTGAGAATGCGTTCACATGTTTTCTACTAGAATGTTAAAAGATGTTTTTTTTCATATGTCTTTATTAATCTTGTCATTGACTTACACAGTTGTCTTATAAACAAAGATATTTGGAAGAATGTTTATAACCAAGCAGATCTCACAATCCATTAACTGTCATTGTAGGAAAAATTATTATGATCGTAATATGAGGGTGAGAAAATTATGACTATTTTCATGTTTGGGTGAACTATCCCTTAAACACATCACAGTTGTTTGGCTCATTTCTTGTAACCTCCACCCCCATCTCTTCCTGGAGCGAGCTTCAGGTGTTCTGCCATTGCTGCATCCACTTCAGAGTCTCCACCTCTTCACAGCAGCTGAGGGAAGAGAATATATTTCTTTTTAAAATAAATAAAATAAAAATTTTGAGATAAATGACATGCACTTATTTTCAAAATATCTTTATGGTCTACAGCTAAAAAAAAAAAAACTTGGAACAAGATGAATGAATCATGAATGAAACATTAGAAAAAGGTAATCAACATTAGATTGTATTTTTATTGTATAAAAGATGTTACGCTTTAATGTGACGCCCTTGAGAAAGACCCTTAACTAGCTGTGTAACTGTGAGAAAGTGAACAGGACACTTCTGATAAGACAGGTGGGATGTGATGTCCCCTGAATAATAAATTAAAGCGTACCAATATAAATTACATCAATATAAGTAACTTTTAGCCTACTAACGTTAGCTAATTTTAGCCATACTCAGTGAATTTCAGTTGAAAATGTGGGCATCATTTCTCTCAGTTCCTTCGTGCCAAACAAGTAAAACTCAAGCACGTTAATCAAATAATACAAAATGTACTTACCCAACAGTAGATTTTATATAATATATATCGATACATCTCCCTCAAAGAGTCCTCTTCGAGTCCTCTCCTCGTGGTTGCCTGATCCGGAAAAAAGCAAGATCTCGCGAGATAATCTATCATATCGCGGGATTTTGTAATATCATGAAATATATTAGTATGTTTTGTGTCTACATCTTGGCAGCACCGTTTTGGCAATTACATCCAACTCAGACCGAAATTGTGACCGGGTATATATCTGTTTTACATGTATATGCATAGATTCCATAAAAATAATAACAACGAATACATAAAGCAGGTTGAAATAATGACTAAATTGCAGCATGGCTTTGAAATCACTTAACCACACTGGGCAGTTTGTGATTATAATTTATTTAAACAAGATAAAGTAAATTTATTTACTTTGTATACAAAACATTTTTTCCTGCTAGTCTTGCTTGGATGTCTTTTCACAACCGTGACAAGACGTGTAAAAGACATCAGTGGTCGTCTATTCACAACCTCTTTAAAACCTCTTAAAAACTACTTGGTGCACTTAAATTAATTATTGCAGTATTAATCAAGGTGTAAGCACAGCTTTTGCATATTCCACAAGGATTTCATAGAGGGTCACGATGGAGGTGTAAAGCACGTGTAAAAGACGTCACATAGTGACGTCCTCTCACAACCGATTCACAACACGGGTAAATATTGAACTACACGTAGCTAAAAGTCAAAGAAACAATTATACATGAAACCCCATAGAACTATAGACATGTACAAACATATCTGAATGCATTTTTAGGAAATGTTCTATGTTACATATTTCTACCGATTTATGCCGTCCTACCGCGATTTTTCGGACCAATGTTTGCTGGGTACATTTCGCTGCTTTATCACACTGAAACAACGCCTATTGTTAGTTTTGTTTTATTACTTTGATCATTATTGGCTAATCTGGCTGTCATTCAGGAAACTGGACAATGAATCGGTTTGCGCCTTTCTACATTTAAAAATATGACCATTATTGTCGTCTTTCTGTGAGTGACTGAGGCGGCTAACTGTGAGCTGCTGCTCGTTATAACTGATTGCTTGGTCGGTCCCGAATTATTTAATATTTGCCTGTTAATTTTTTTTTTTATTTTGAGCGAATTTGAGTCGTGACTTGTCAAAGGAGAACAAAAACTGTCAACACAAGAAGGGTCAGATGTGTTCTGCGAGGTCCTGCAAACATCCTGGCAAAATGAGGTAAGAAAATCGCTATCTTTATTATCTTTTGAAAATAGTAAAGTATAACCAGAGTTTACAAATGGGTAGCTTAAAGGACATGTAACCTGCAGAAGATAAATAAATACCCGTTTGTGTATTTTTGCATTGCTTTATCACAGATGATCAAGTTAGATGCTCACCTACTGTGTTGCTGGTAAGTTATGTGTTAATGTCTGTCTTTTAGAGATTTTTCCACATTTTCCTGATATGAATCCCATGATTTACGTGTGTTATATATGATTTTATTCTAATAATAGTTTCAAAATGTTTTCTGAAACATAAAAGTGCAAATGTCGGTACAATTTAAATTAATTAATGAAAATGAACTTAAAAATTCTAGTGGTTACGCAGGTGAATCACTAAATTAAATATTAATGTTAATAAATTTGAATTTAATCTTTGAGTAAGGTTTTTTTTTTTACATTTAAGTACAGTTAATGTACAGTAAAGTTATGTAACTTTTGTTATAACTTATTTTAATTTAAACTTTAAGTTTTAATTTACCTGTATGTAAGCACAGTGTAGTGTTAATGTTCAAACTGTATTTACCATGGTAAAGTGGCTGACAATAATAAATATTCTTATTAGAATAAAACTACCTCATTTTTAACTGTAGAGCTGTAGCTGAATAGTTAGGCCTACTACGCTGCTGAAATTTTAATGTTGGTCATTATGGTGGAACTTAATATTTAATAACAAATATTTTCTGAAGTGGTACTTGGTATAAAAAGTTTGAGAACCAATGGTTTAAAGAAATGGTATAAAATGAAATCTTGCTTTTTAAGAACTTTTCAGTAAACCATTTCTTCTTTCCCCTTGTAGAGTCATCAAGGATCCAGCTTGTCCTTGAAACATTGGTAAGAAATTTGTTCATCTGCTACATTGCACTGTCACTTCTGGTAGAGATGCTTTGACCTTTTGTGATAGGTTTTGATTGTGCTTAGTTTAATAAAAAATTACTGAATTAGATTTTACTTGTTTTACTATACTGTAATGCTAGTGTTCTGATAGTGTAACTGGGGGCTCTAAAAAACACTGCTTGTGAATAATTTGTGAATTGTAAACTTTCATCTGAATACATTAAATAAGTGTTTAATGAATAGTGTTGTCCACTTTGTTTCCAACTCCACTGTTACTGAAGTGTAAAGTTAAAATATTGTGTGATTTATTTTGCATTCAGTTTTCAGTTAAATATATTACACAATATCAAAGTTATTGTGAAACATTGTGAACATACCTAAACTCACTGGTTAAATCTTATGTGCCCTCCAGAAGTTTGCGCTCTGCAACTGAACGATGCCTTGTGGTGCCACCCCAAAGAAGTTCAAAATCACTCTCAAGGATCTTTTCCTGGACTGTGCCCAGCTGGTGGAATGACCTCCCAATCTCTTTACTCATTTTCAAGAAACATCTAAAGACCCATCTTTTTCGCCAGCACTTAACCAGCTAATACTAGCATTTTTCCTTCTTTTCTTGTCTTTCATATTTAAAAAAAAAAATCCTGGCTATGCGTTCTGTACTAGATTAACTGAGACTTGTCATGGCACTTGTATACTGTTGTTGTTCTCTTGTTGACCTGACTGCTTCTATTGTTCTCATTTGTAAGTCGCTTTGGATAAAATCGTCTGTTAAATGATTAAATGTAAATGTTTATACAGGACGGTACAGAAAGTGCACAAGTGGGAGAGAGTGGAGGGGATGGCATCAGAATGGACCTCACGCTGGGACTCTTTCAAGGATCACCCAAAGCACAACCACACTGTATGCACGAGGCTGTTGATTCGAAAATTTTTGAGTCCCCTTTGGTAGAAATCTCATTCTGCATTCCCCACGGTAAAGAAGACACAGTCCGGTTAGAACCCCCCCCCCCCCCGCCCCCCCGAAACTGTAGTTTTCCTCCAAAATAAAAGATCAACTGGTTTCAGTCATAAATGTACAAGGGTTTCTCTTGCAAGTGCTGCAAAAAATATGCATTTATATGCCAAATTATTTTACAAAAACCTTTAAATATTATTGTATTTGGATTGTTCTACTACATGTTTTTAACAATACATCTATGCATACTCTGCAAAAATAAAGTTTGGGTATATTTTTGTTAATCTTTTTTATACAGTATGTTTCCAACATAAAACTGCTGTTATACAATTTTGAGCATGTGGTAGTTTATTGAAGTTGATTGTAAAGCCATTGCTGCCAGTCATTTGATTGTTAGCCTTTATCATGTACTGTTGATCTAAATGCAAACTAGGATCTCATTGAACATACAATTGTGTATTTATACCTGGTGCAAGGTACGACGGTGAAACAACATCGTGTTATCCACGTTGATGAACTTTTCAAAATCAACACCTCATTCAAAGTTAATCCAAGGTCTCCAGAACAACCGTAATTCACCCGTGATGAAGGTAAGAAGGTGAAACAGCATCGCGATTTCAACAGTGAATCAACGTCGTGATTTCAACGGTGAATCAACGTCGTGATTTCAACCGTGCATCAACGTCGCGATTTCAACGGTGAATCAACCTCGTGATTTCAATGTTGATCCAATTTGCAAAATCGAAAAGTAATTCAACGTTGATTCAACCCTGGTACCTGACGTTGTTTCAACGTTGAATCAACGTTGAAATGCCGGCCTGGTTGTGATGATTTGCAGCGCGTTTCGTTGTATGCACGTGTTGTGAAGGATTTGCAACGTGTTTTGTTATATGCATGTGTTGTGATGATTTGCAACACTTGTGTTGTCAAACTGATGAAGATGTTTTCTTCACTAGCTGAAGTTTTTTCAAATTGCATGTGTGTTCTTAAGTTGCAGTGTTTTGAGCTGTCTCGGCCACTGTACATCCCTGACCTGATGTATTTTCATAGCCAAGAAAATATTTAATCAATAATCAATCACAGATTGAAATATTTATTAATTCTGCATTTTCTAAGCCTAATGTGACTGCCCCTAAACTGACAGCCATGATATCACTCTAATATTTGCATATTGAATTATGATTGGTCTTGTCTTCCTTGCTTGTATTAACTATTTAAAATTTGCGTTTAAGCAGTTGGTTCTGTGCACAGCTGACTGTAAACAAGACTTAGTTGCTTAGTATCATGACAATGACAAAGCAGCTCTGATGCAGCATTTCATTTACACAGAACCAAAGCCAATGAAATTTAATCTTACCTAAAACTCGAACACTAATCTTACGCTGCTTTGCAAGCTCTTGCATTTCCTTCAGGAAATGCAAATCTAGTTTTACTCATCCCCTTACAGAAGTTAAGATGGAGAAGGAAATAGGTTGCTGTAGGTTCGTTCTCGCGTCAGATGGCAGAACTTTATTTGTTATTTGTGTCACAGAGATTCTATTACGCTGGATGAGCACTCACTTTGCAGGAATGGAGGGAGAGTCATCCACCTGAAACTGTTATTATACAGTTGAGGCTGCTCTTTAAAGAATAGTATCTCTTTCTTGCTTTGGTTGAGGTGAAATCGATAAACACAGTCCATTATCTTCTTGTCTTGTTGAATTGTGTTCTGAATGAAGAGTCCAACAGGGAACCTCATTCTCCACCAGGTGCATAAATGTGTTAGACTTAATAGCTGGACAATTGGATATACCGATGCTCTGATATTAAATATTGTACATGCTTAAACATAGGCCTCAGAAATGAGAACAGGCATATTAAACATGCATTTTTACATGCATTTTATATGTGTATCCCACATGTTCAGTTCTAGTCCTTCTGACCTGGAGGGGATTTTCTTTTCTCTGAATATTATAGTTAATCTTATCGCATTGTACTAAACCTTGCTCACACAAGGACTAACAAGTTATAACAATAATAATAATAATAACTTTTATATTTTTATTAATCAAAAAAGACTGGCCTACCAAAAATTGCTCATATATTTCTCATTATGAACCTAAACATAACAGCCTGATAAAACTGCTAAATTTAGATTAAACAATTTCAGATGGCATTAAGAAGCTTTTGTATCTGAACTCTTCAAATATTAAATTAAATCTTTGTATCAAGTTGTTTTCTTTCAATTAGCACAACTTTTGATTTATCATTGATTTATTCAAGCTTATTCACTTCAGGTTTTGAGTAAACATTGCCAAAATGATTCACTCACAAACTGCGGTGCGTACGCTCAGATCAATGATGCCTCTGATGAATCAGATCCAAAAGGAAATACAAAACCTGTTCTAATTTAAATAAAACAAGAAAAAAAAAGAACTGGACATTTCTGAACAGGATCACTAAATTAGATTAAGGATTTTCAGCACAGCATGTTTGAATTAATGTATACACATATTTATGGACTAAATTGCATTTTTAGCTTCTTTGAAAAGTACTATGCATTGCGGGACAGTGTGCGGCCATGATTGTGCAATTTTGGAAGAAATGAGATGAGATTGCATACACTATACAGTAGTATTGAGACATGCCAACACTATGATTTATGAATCACAAGAGATTGGAATTCACAGCAGGTACAAGTCTTCAATAAGAAAGACGATTGTTTAAGACATAGCCTCACATCTATGTGAAACAGCTGGGAAAATCCCCAAGTAATTGCCTCTCTAAATGATTTGATGTAAATGCAGAGACAAATGAATAAATCACGGCTTGTTTCCTGTTTGTTTGCCGAGGCTGTTGTCGCCATTTGCAAATGACAGGGCTGAGGTGTGTGGAGAAGGGTGCCAGCAGTTCACGGTGCACCAGGCCTGTGATTAATTCCGCTGACAATGTAGTAACCAATGATCGATTGAGGAAGCTTGGGCTGTAAAGACCGTTTCCCCTTCACTTACTTTGCCTTTTTCAGAAGACGTCTGATATTTTGATCACCGGTAAAGGCTGTGTCAGTGGAATTAATCAATGACAGAGAGAAAGAACCACTGGAGAGCAGCTTGACAAACTGCACAGCTGAACCGAAATAGAGTTAAAGAAGATGTTGAGCAGGATGCAAAATGTGAGCTGCTTTGTTTCCATTATCATTTTCTGAGGTGACAATCACAAGTATAACTAAACATATCAATAAACAAAAAGCAGATATATAAATCACATTGTTAGGATTGTGATTCATAATTCTAATTCCGTGTCATATGACTTGATTGTTCGTGTGGGCAAGAATAATGTTAAAAAAAGACTGGCAATTTGTAACAAAGCAGCTCTCTTCAAGCTTAAAATGAATAAGGATAGCTTAGCAATACTAGAACACATGTGATTAATATTAAGATATCTAGATAAAAACAATTCTGATTGGCAAACTTGATCTTCAACCTATGTTCATAAATTAGCATTTACATTTTTTATCAATATTTTGATCAATATTTTAACTACTGTATCTGTGAAGGCTTCTGTGACTAACAGGTGTACAATTTATTTTGTATTGGTATTATTTTGAATACAGAGTTCTCGGTATCTTGCAGTGAGGCTAATAATTTATTAAACACCTGTATCTGCAAGGTTTAAGCACGGAGGGTTGACTGACCACACAGTTCAGAACACTCCTGATGTCTGCTTGATGTGTGGCCGCTAGAGGGAGCCAGTTGAATCGGAGCTTCGTATGTATCTTTACCTTGAGAGTCGTCAGTGCATGTGGACAAGAAACGTGTCAAGATAAATGTCACGTGCACTAATGAACGCTGAAAAGCTGGTGGGTTTATTGCAGTGCATTTCCTCATTGAAAAGTATAATGAATGGGCTGAATGTTTGCAAACGATATTGAATAGTGCAGCTGCTCACAGCGTCATTTCAGAGTCGTGTGAAGATACTAAAGTTGTTGTTGGGTATCCAGCGCGATCAGAACATTTAGCTGTACAGTTACAAATCTGTCGACTCATTTATATACTTTTAGAGATAGCCTGCCTTCAATACATTCTGATATGAGCTGCGCTAGAATGCTTTAAATGTCATCCCTCGTCACCACATGACTCTTGCAAAGTCTCAAATGAAAGTCTAAAACTGAAATCGTGATAAGAATATGTCTGTTCTGTTTATATAAATATGAATATGTGGCAAGATCTTTTATTTATTTATTTTGTTTATTTATTTATTTATTCTCAAACGATTCATTAATGAAATTAGAGAACAAGTCAATAAAGTAGGTAATTAATGATCGATGTTGAGCTGGCTTGAGGTAACCATAACAACAGCGATCACGTGCTTTCTGGCAGTATGTCGATCAAGCAAGACTGTGTATTATGAACTTATCATTAACTAATTTATATATATATATATATATATATATATATATATATATATATATATGTACATTTTAAAGGAAATTGTATAGGGGTGAATTGAGGTTAATTGGGACATTTTCCCCAGGCATCTCAAGGCAAAAGTGTCCCAATTTACATGACACACTTGGCGAAAAAGCAAGTCTGCCGCTGAGATGCTTAAACAGCACCACATATCACAATTGCGTCCTGATCATGTATCTAAAATCTATTTGCATTTAAATCACGAGCCTAAATGAGACGGGAAGCCAGGGGACCGTCGAAGAAGTGCCAAGACGTGGCACATGTACAGATGCTTTGTTAGCAGAATGCGTTCAAAAAAAAAAAAAAAAACGCAGGTAAAAAACACCAGCGCACTGACATAAAAGTTCAGTATTCCCAGTATAGGGCGCGTGCATTCATTGCCAAGGTTGAGGACCTGCCTCTTTATCAGCCCAATGAGCGCGGCAGAGGGGAGGCTCTTCCCACCAAACACCTCTCGTCCATCTCTCCACACTCCTCCACTCAGCGAGCGGGCTTGCCGGAGCTCTCCGACACCCTGTCAACGCCAAGCCACTAAACTGTACGGATAGTAATTGTTCCCAACCGCGTCTGTCAACTTATTTTCTTATTTTGTTCTTGTTCATTTTCAGAACAGAAAATTGACAGAAAATTGACAGAAAGACAAGTGCCTGCAGTATTGCGAAACAAGTCACGTATTTTTCCCCCTTCTCTGATATTTTTGTTATCTTCTGTGAATGACATGGAATGGACTTCCGGATGAGATACAGTAAGTACTAAATACTCATTAACAAGCACAGATATGTGGTTTGGCGGGAGGCGCGTGCCTTTTTGCTCGACTGAAATACTGGATTTTCCGTTTGATGCTGTTTGCGCTACAGTGATTGATCCGACAGCGAGACAGATTGACAGACTGCAGACCAAACCGTAAATACGCATTGTCCATTATTTGTTTTGCATATTGTTCAGGAATGTCGTGCATCGAATTTGTGTTCACTTTACGCCAGAACGTGGTCTGGGCACGTCTTGGTTAATCAACTTAGTCAACTCGCTGTGCCGTGTGTTTTATGCAGTGCTCTATACTGCTTCTCTAGAGTATCCTTTCCTGCTTTTAAGTATCGAAATTCTGCAGTTCTTGCTTGTTCTAAAGAGCCAGAAAGCGAGCGTAGTAAACGACTTTTTTTGGTTAGGAGCTGTCCACTTATGCTGGTGCTGAAATTCGCCAGTAATTCAAGCATCGCCTCTGCTCACCGAGTCTGTATGTGGTGTTAAGAGTGGTGTTTACTGCTCACTGAAGTTACACTGTGGACGGAAGACTAAGCTGTGAATGTTTCCAATGTGTGGCTTGCTTACTAGTCTACAGAGCAATTGAATTAATTGTATGCCCAACTAACAAAAAAAAAAAAAAAAAAAAAAATATGTATTGCATTCAAAGATAGAAAGTCAGAATTTATCTTAAGCCACATTTCTTCTGCCTATTGATGCTTGAAATGTATGAAATAATACATAACAGAGTTCTCCAGAGGATGATGCTTTAAACTATTCAGCTAAATAATCTGGTTTAGAGAAATACAGCGTATGATTGTTGCATGGTCAACCAGATAGAGAGAAAAAAAAATGCTACTGGTATGTGAATTGAAATCAAGTGCGTGGACAAATTGCAAAACAAATAGTGTAAGTACATAATCTTAAAAAAAAAAAAATGTCTGGCTTATATTTTCTGATATAAAAATCCTAGATAAATATATATAGTCATCCTGCAAACTCTAAATTACACCATAACATTGTAATATGTCAAGGACATTGAAAGCAGTTGATTCAGGGAAATGAAATCAGCGCATGAGCATGAGGAGATACTGCTGTTTTTCATTATTCTCTTCTCTGTGATTTTCAAGTTTACAGCATTTGTAGTCTATGCTGCAGTTATATGTTGAAAATATGGTGTTTTTATCTACTCTTTGGTCCTCAAAATTGCTGTAGGTCTTCATTCATAATCATATCCAATTTTTTAGATATTGATTGCAATATGTTTATATAGTATTTTTATATATTTATACATTTTTCATTAAAGGATGTTAACTTGTGTTGTGTGTGTGTTATTGGTGTTAAATATTGGTTCTCACGAATATTGGTGTGTGCCAGGAATGTTGGCACCACAATAATTGCAATCTGAAACTGTAATCTGCTTGATTTTATATTTCCTAAATGTTTTCCAATTGCTGAGAGAGTAAAAACACATTTTCTGTGCTGTACTATATACTTCTACAGAAGACAGATTTGCTCTGACTTGATTTCTGATGTCATATACAACTGACCTTGAGACTTCACTCCTCAAGCTTGTCAGTTTTATTTACATGCACTTCCAGTAAGTCTGCATTTGTCTCTCCCCTCTAGATCTCTTACATTGATGAACCAACTAATGGATGTCGCATCTCTCTGCGCATCTCTCATCTCTGTGTTCTGGACACAGATCAAAGTGCATCCGTGACCCTCTTCGCAACATGAACTCAAGCTGGGAGATACTTAGAACAAAAGAGTAACCATCCAGCTGTCCAGCTGTCGACCCCTGCTTTTCGGAGGGAAAGCAAAAACAAAGCAAAGACAAAAAGTTACAAAGATGCTAAAACGTGGAGAGGAGATGCAGCGAGATCTATGGACTTCTCTCCTGCTAGTATGGATTACTTGTGTGCCGTACTCTTCCATGGCTCCGTTAAACAATCAGTCACAAAGTTTACAAACGGCATCAGCCATGATCCCGCGAAACCGGCCAAGCGAAGGACAAAGAATCCTCAGTCGTGCCAAGAGAGGATGGGTTTGGAATCAAATGTTTGTGTTGGAGGAGTTCTCTGGACCCGATCCAATTCTGGTTGGCAGGGTGAGTAGTCTAATTGTCAGCTGAATATTAAGCTTACTTATCATGTGGAAACATTAATTCTGCTGCCTCAATGCCATTTTTTTGTTTGACATTTTGTGAAGGAGCAATAATTGCCGTGAAGAAGAGGGCAAGGTTGGCATCGCTGACTCTTGCATAGTTTCCATCTTTAACAGTTCAATTAGGCCGAGGAAAAATACAGCTCTGGATGCTAATTTATACATGGTGTTTTATTTCACAGGTTCTGGGAAAGTTCTGCAACGAATACAGAATGAAGAGAAACTCGAAATTAATTTTACAGGTGTAGTGTGCATTTTGCCCCATGCATATGTGTTTATGTAGAGAGGTGAGATGATATGGAGATAATTACAGGATAGGAGAGTGACCTGGCACCGGACCTGTGCAGAGAGCTCTGCGTCCTAAGAGGACTATAGTATGAGCAGGCCAATGCAGCTTGTTCACAGATCACTGCAAGCGTGAACCTCAGGAGCCCAACCTGGCACTATGTTTGTCCAGTCGCCAACAATATCTGCTCGTTCCTCACGCTGTTTTATTTTTTTTATTATTTAACAAGGTAAAAGTTCCTTACTCATTTTGTATCAATAGTATATTAAAACCTTTTATAAACAACTATTTTTATGAGGTTCATTTTATATATATATATATATATATATATATATATATATATATATATATATATATATATATATATATATATAATATAAACACACACATGTAATTTATAAATATTTCTATCAATACTTTTTAAATTATGCAAATATATATTTTTTACGACAATTTACAGAACATTTTTTACTGCAAAGTCACTTAAACTTCACTGCACTGACGGAACACTATCCTCACCATCAGTGAGGTGGAAAATGACATCTTTTGTGTGTCCAAAATTTGGCAGGGTCTTTGCTAATTAAGGCCTCTCACTTGAATTCCCCACTGCTGCTGCTTACCTCCTTCCGTCTCTCGGGCATGTGAATAAAACATGTGCTCTCATGCGGCCTTTACACCTGTGTTTTCCCAATATATGCGTGACACAACAAAGTCCTTAAGAACTGCATCAATTTTTCAAGAGCTGCAATTAAACAGCCTTTGTTGGATTCTGCCTTAGCTTTTGATCAGCAGAAATGCATAAACAAACACAACAAATGGGCTCCCCGTGATGATCTCCAAGGTAGAAGGGCAAATGAGTATGACGCTTTCAGGCTGAAACATTCACAATGCTATAGGGCTCTCTGTGCGTGATGGAGACAGCTGGGAGTGCTCAGACTGTGATGTGCCATTCTGCTCCTCTCTAATGTGTATTGCTTTATTTAACGCCATGAAGTATTTCTGCCGGGGAGCAGAATGATTGTCTGTAGGAGGACAATGCGTGGAGAGTGGAGGTGAATGGGTGGACATATGGCGTACGGATTGTACTCGGCTTCCTTGGTGGGCTAGCATTGATTGGCTTTCAATTTTCTGCTGTTTTTTTTCCCCCTTAACAAACCACAGGGTTACAGTAAGTGCTCATGAGCATGGCTTGCAGAGCTCAGATAAGTTCCATGTTGCAGCAAGATAGGAAGCCATGCTGTTGGAAGAGATTGAACACCGCTCCTCTCCCTCTCACCCTCTTTTTCAGCGTCTCACTCCATCACCTAAGATCTGCAGTCCTCCCTCACTCTGTCTCTCTAATTAAAAAAATGAATCAAATAAAGAGTGGGAGGTGTGTGATTCAAATGGGTCATTCAAATCAGCATGTTTTTTTTTTTTTTTTTTCTTTTCCTGCCATCTCTGCCAGGCATGTGGTTGTGGGCTGATTATCGAGGAACCTCAGGCCAAGATTACACTCATTTCATCCTTTAGCTTTTATTACGTGCCGGTCTGATGTTTAATTATACACCCGGCTCCTGTCTTGTCAGTGCCCGTACTCCCCTTGAGCACCAGCTGCCAGTCGGAGCAGACGATTAACATACGTGTAGAAGTGGGCATGGCAGGGCTAAGAGAGACAGCAGAGAGAGAGAGCCACAGAGGAAGGGAGAAGAAAAGTTAGCTATGGTACATGACAGCAGGCGTCTCACTGTTTCGCATGGTTTTGTGGTCTCAGTGGTCTGACTCACTGGGTTGGCAGGGCAGCTCACCGTCACCTGGTTCTGAAAGGTGCGTCAAACACGGCACAGCTTGTGCTCCTTTAACATGACTGAGCTTGTTTTAGGTGGCTGTGGAGTTATAGGGGAGTCTAGGGCTAGTTGTCACACTTCTTACTCTAGTGAATTTTTTAAGGGGAGGTTTCTGTTTGAAAGTCCGTTTGTGCGTAGACATATGCGATACTGTTTGGTTTCAGTACGATTTTTTTAATTTCTAAAATAAATACAAAAGTCTGCAATTATTTGTGTGTGTGTGTGTGTGTGTGTGTGTGTGTGTGTGTGTGTGTGTGCACTGCACCCCTGTCTCTCATACAGTATGATACATTCTCACAAATATGTTTGCTAGTTTTGCATCCATTAGCTCTTACCACAGATAAATGATTTATCCATGAGAAGTGTTCGGACTTGCCACCAAAATAACCACACTGTATGTCTTCATCACTGAACTCTAAATCCATTACTGGCTTATATCCCAAATATGTGGATTGCACATGAGATTTCTAACTAAGTACTAGTTGCATTCGACTTAAATGCATGATACCTTTATATAACACTCATAACAGTGAGGGGGCAGAAAAGAACACATTGAAGTCTTTGCCCAACAAAGAGCAATTTAGGCGTGTTTACTTAAAACATTATTTTATCACAACATATGTCAGTTAGATTCTATCTTGCACATGGCTTTGTTCCCCTTCTTTAGGCTGGAGCCTGTTGTGGAGCCTAATCACAATGGACACCATTCTTTTCTTTGGAGTGCAGATGTATTCTGCACAAATTAATAGCACTGCTGTGTGATGCCTTTTCTTACCATAATGTGCTCTTATCTGTGATGGGATTATGTGTGTTTGTAGCAAAAAGAGCATTGATAATACGTTATTCATATTTAGCAATCCGAGCTTAAGAACAAGATCACTGGGGATGTCAGTTTGAATACAAGAGAACGCCATTGATTATTTATTCACAAAAGAACATGGATACGTGTCTGCGAACATTTGTTTGCCTTACAGGGGGCGTGACAACACTTGATAGATAGCGTGTATGAGCTGGAAAGCCATCAGCCAAGCTGCGAATGATTCCCTCTTTCTTTTATTATGGAAAGTTTTTTTTTTTTTTCTATATCAAGAAATTGTGTTTTGCTCAAGCAAACACCAGTTGATTTGATGCATGTCCCTTTTATGCTGATGTCCAGTGTACTGTGAAGCTGATTTCAGCATTAAAGCCAAAATAACTGCTCATTCTATGCTTTTGGAAGCTATTTGTTTAAGGGGGAGGGGAGGAAATTAAAGGGACATCTACCAGTACAGATCTGGCCTACATAAAGGCATGACTCCATTTTGGGTTTAAACCCATATCATTATCTCTCATATTTTCATTCAGCACAAATTAAGCAATAATGCATCCATGTAAATAAGCGTGTGAGCTCAGTATTATTCTCTGGCGCTTCATTAAATTCGAGCCTACAACTTAACCTTGAAATATTCATTATGTTATTATTAATGACATTACAATATTAAATATGAATAACTTTGCTATCAAATATTAATTAGTAGCGCTCTGTCATTTTGTAATGAAAGCCAGAGTGGATTAGTTTCACTGAGCACAATGACTGGAGCTGAGAAGGGATATAAATCTAACGTCAGTCGGGCGTTAAAGCTACACTACTCCAATTCCAGAATAAAATACCCTGTTTTACAGTCGAGGGATGTCGTAGAAATGCTGGTGTCTAAAAACACTTAAGTAGCATTTGGAAGTGTGCCCTATAACTAAGGGGAAAAGAAAAATATTGTGACAGTTTGAATGTAAGAAGCACTGAATCCCTGAAATGGACAATCGATTCATGTTCTTCTGTGCTGCCTGTGATGGGATTTGCTGTTAACTGCCACTTTGTTTTTTGTTTTTTTGCGACCATGACACATTGCTGGAAATCCACTGAAACTGTCCCAACTATTCTACTGAGGAAGCATTTTGCTTTCAGACAGTGGTGTAGCAAAACCTCCTTTCTTTTTCTATGAGAGTATCTCTGTGGAAGACAATACCATGATGATTGTTTCAGAGGATTTCTGGACGAAGCTAGGGTTGATCACAACAACCTCGACCTTGTATATTACTACTATGGTAATATATGCACACAATAAACATTTTTGTTGTTCAGTCGCTCCTGGTCATGGTCTGTACTGAGTGGTGTGAATAAGACCACAGAGAAGTACTTGCCCTGTTCAACCTTCTTGACACCTCATGAATTATCTATATTCCTCCCACTGATCCACTCTGGAGAGTTATAGCTCTAACTCTCAGCTGTTTTGCTGCATGTTTCTGTTGCTCTTAAAAATGCTACAGCCTCTCTTTTTCAGGTAACTAGACCTGCATACCAGACTGTTTGGTTACAAACCGCCCACAGGCCGTGCATTAACCATCTGATATGTGTTGAATAAAAATTTGGAAAGCACTTTATCAATATAGTGAATTCGAAACTGATTGGGTGATTTTACATAACTTGTAAGATTCAGGTCACAGAGGTGCGTGCTTTTAATCAGTTCCACTGGGAACACATATGTACAAATACAGCTGGTGCTTTTGAAGATGAAATATTCTTTGGATTTGATTTGCTTGTTTGAAACTTTGAGAGCTTTGTGTATGGCAATTTAAAGTAAAAACTATATTCTGGTTTGTTTTATAATGTAGTATGAGATGAGTTTTTCCCAAATAATTTTCTATGCACTTACATAATTCAATGTACTCTACTGTCTAGTGTATGAATTTTTTTTGGGGGAGTGGGAGGGGGGGGGGGTGGTGAGTGATGAAATGCATAAGCTGTATATTTGAAGTGCACTTTTTCTTTTTGGAGTTTTCATTGTGAACATGCAAAAATAAATAACAACAACTAGTAATAATATACTCCCTTTGAGTGTTTTCTGCACAGTCATTTGCAAAAAAATACCACAGCATTATTTATTTATCCTTACATTTTTTTTTATAATTTGTGTGTGTGTATATGCGTGTGCTAACTTTTTTTCCTCAGTTGTTGGTCCTTGGCAAGAATGAGCTGCTTTATGTTTAGTAAAAGGTCTGACTAACTTTCACCTTTTATATTATTTTTTTTTATTAAAAGGATAGTTCACTCCCACCCCGCCCCACCACCACCAAAAAAAAAAAAAAAAAAAAAAAAAAAAAAAAAAACACCTCAAAACAAGAAATCGTCACATCATTTTTTCACCCTCATGTTATTTCATGATGTCAAGCTGTATGAAACCACATGAGGATGATTAAATGATAATAATGTTTCAATTTTTGGGTGAAATATCCATGTAAGAATGTGATGCGTGAATGTGAAGTGTTTGTACTTGCAGGTTTTAATTTTTATTGTAATTTATTTTTCATGTAATTACGTACATAGCAAGATTACAATGCGTGTGTCTAAGGTACTGCTGTGACCTTTAATTCCATCACACGCTTATGGTGCGTCACGCAGCTTCGTTCCTTGCTGCTATCTGACGAGGGGATTTTTAGCAGATCAAAGGTCCACCTTCTGATCCCCTCACGGTTTACCCCTGCCAACGCACACTCTGATCTGAGACGGTCTTGTGCATTAATCTGCATCTGCTCAGGTTAGGAGGGATGCAGTGCAGGTTCTAATGGATATCGAGCTGTTGCGTGTGATTGAAGGGCCAGCGAGTGGGCACTAACAAGGGTATTAGTGGACTTATCAGTAACCCAAGTAATGAGATGCTGATGATCACCACTGGCCACTGCATCCATCTGCAGCTCCTGATCTGACCTGTGATTGGTACTGTGCCACTGGTGATGCAGAAAGAGAGATGAATAAACTGTTGTCTTATTTGAACTTTTAACTTTTTTATGGTTAAAGCTGGCAAAGACAGAACAGCAAATGACAATATGATCTCATTAGTAATCTCAGCTGTGTTTGCATATACACTGAATTGTAATCATTAACACTGACAGCATGTAAAATTGCATTTTATGTTAGCATTTTATGTATGAAGGATGAAGTTTGCACTTCTGAGAAGTACAAATGTTATAAGTAATGTAACATTTTTAAATCTACATAAAGTATAACAATTTGGTAATAGTATATTATGATTTGTTGTCACTGTACATTTATCTACGGATCATTTTTTTTTATTTCATTTTTTGGTAGTTTTTTTGTTTACCAATGCTGGATTTATTTGCTTAAAACACATTTAAAATAATATTATGAAATATAATAATCATTTAAAATGCATGTAACTGTTTTATATTTTAATATACTGTATTTTAAAATTTAATTTATTCCAGGGGTGGCAAAGCTGAATTTTCAAAAAAATAACTAAATAAAGCATGCGATTGCTTTACACGCATTGTTGGGAAACGTATGTGAAACAATAACGAACGATCATAAAATTACATTAAAATGTTCTTAAGCGCTAAGATCAATCGTTATCGGGAAACCCAGGCTGATAATAATTAGGGGCAACAGGATTGGACGACGATGAAATACAAATCTAGACAAATCCACATTGCTCACTGCTTGCGAGAGCTCAACTGCTGTCCCATAGGGTTGCTTTCGTCAACGAATATTATGACTAAATATTGTTGTCAACGAACATTTATCACGTGACAAAAACGAGACGAGACGCAACATAAATGCTGGTCATGTGACGATGACTATAATTAAATGTATAATGCAATATTGTTGATGAATAAAAACGAGACTAAATGTGGTTTACAAAATAAAATCTATGCTAAAATGTCCAAATGTAACCAAAATGAGATGAAACAAAATGTTATAATGTTATTTCGTCTTGTTTAGTCGCGTTATTGTTAATATTTAGCAGTATTTCTGTTTCCTTTGTCTCACTTCATGGGCTGCATCAGGTCGCACTGCGCAGACACAGGCGATGTCACTTCCTCAAGCCCCACTCACAGCATTATTTAGAAGATGACAACAAACTAAGTTAAGTACGATTTATACTTTCGCCTGGCTCCACTGACTGAGCGCACCTTCCCAAAAGGACAAGGCTTTTATACTCGTCGTGTTCACCGTTGGAGACGAGGAGTAATTGTCCTCTAAAACTGTCAGGAATCACCGGTGGGAAGAAGACATTTGCCAGTACAAGTCTTGTGATGATGAGTTGATGAATTAATAATTTCTTTATGTACAAACTTAAAACAATCTTAAACTATTGGCTGAATTTCACATCAAACACAAGACAACTGTAAGCAAATAGTGTATAATTAATATCTAAATGAATTCTTATTCTATTTTATACAATAAAATAAAATGTACTTCAAATAACAAGCCTTGGACAAACTATTCAAACTTTATTATTATTATTATTATTATTATTCTTTTATTTTAATAATGTGTGTGTACTTCTAACATGTTTGTTTGGTAAAATAAATGTTGTAAATTCAGAACAGAGAGTCTTCCGTGTCTGGAATGGATGCATTCTTGAGTCTATAAGGTAACAATAGTAAAATAAGATAACCTTGTTTGAAATGGGTTTGGCTAAAATATAATTTTGGTTTTGTCTATACTACTAGGTACTTGTACTATATTGACTGTGTTAAATAAAATGCTATTACTAAAAAGAGACTAAAATGCATTTTCATTGACTAAAACTATGGACTAAATGTCATCAGTTTTTGTAGAATAAAACTAGACTAAATTTCATCAGTTTTCGTCGACTAAAAACTAGACTAAAATGTAATAATTTTCCGTCAGCTAAAACTAGACTAGACTAAAAAGAGTATGAACGCGACTAAACTAATAAAAACTAAAATGACAGCTTCACACAAAGTCTAGACTAAAACTAAAATGAAAACAGGCTGCCAAAAACAACACTATCCCATAGATCCAACTTAAGTTTTTTACTAATATTAAAGTGAGTTATCACGAAGTGGAGGTGGTACTGTGGCACTGCAAGATTATCAGTAAGCATCCAAAAAGTCGAATCAGTGCCCCACTTGTTCTCGTTGTGTCACCATTAAATTCAGCATCCTTTGTTGCTTTCTTTCTATTTCATGACTCCTATTCAGTGTATTTCACCCAGAAGCTGTGGGTCTTGCAGGCCTTTAAAGCCATTATATCATTGCTAGGTGAGCACAATCTGTTGTCTCTCTGTCTGTCTCGTTCTCTCTCTCTCTCTCTCTCTCTCTCTCTCTCTCACCTCTCTCTCTCTCTCTCTCTCTCTCTCTCTCTCTCTCTCTCTCCACAGTGCTGTAATAAAACACCAGGACCCTGCACAGTGTCCAGCTGAGCTGTGGGATCACATTAACACCTCGCGGACCAGCCGGACAGCATGTCTATAGCTCCGTGTTGTTGTCTTTGTTCCCATGAACAAGGTCTGCCTATGTGTGCGTGTGGATGTTACATGTGTGAAAAGAGTCTTAACTTGACATAAGAGCATTTCTTGAGCCAAGCATATTTCCATTACAACAGCAGGGTCATGGTACAACCGCAATTACAGACAAAAGCACGGCTCCATCTGCCTTTCACCAGGTGTGCTTGAATCATTAAATATGTATACAGCCCAGCATTTAAATAAATAACTGCTGGCATTTTATTCCTCTCTCCGATCGTCACATCTTCATACCCTTCGCAGCATCTCTCCACTCATTCCTTTTACACACACACACACACACACACACACACACACACACAGGACAAGACATGATATACAGCTCCAGCAGGCGTAATGAGCCAGTGTGGCAGAGGTGTGACAACAGCAGTGCACCTTTGTGGTGACTTATAGGGTCTGGTCGCTGGCGAGAGTTGTTTGAGGTGTAAATCCCACATCCCTTGGTGGTAACAAGAACATAAACAAACACAGGCACACTTTGTCCCTGCGCTCTGAATCCTCTGCCGAAGTGACACCGTTGCTCGTGATGAGAAATCTGCATGCGGTCCTCATTGGTTCTCCTCAGAACTTTGTGGGAATCCACAATGAACGATTTATAAACTATTTCATGTGGCATGGATGAGGTAGGAGTCAAGTCAATGAGGAAGAGAACGATTACGCTGGCGGAAAAAAGTCAGACGAAACCAACTGTACACAAAGACAATTTCATTCACGCTGTCAGGTAATGGCAGCACAGTACTGAATATCCACAGTCATCTTTTCTACTCATCTCTGTTCGTTAAATGAAACGATATCATCTGTAAAAAGGCTGCCCACCTTGCTTCTTACAGGCAAGGAAGAAAATCCATACATCGACAAAGCTTTTATAACCATCCTTCTCTGTGGGCCAGATAGTCACATGCCTTTTGAGCCTTGACTGTAACCTCAGAGGCTGTGGTGTATTCTATCTCATTTCTGCTGTTTGATCAAGTTTGAGCATGCTCAGGTTTGAACGAAACTGCTTAGGTCAAGTATTATGGCCTTATTTACAGAAGAAACCGATCATGGTCTGGCCTTGAACAGAATGGTAGAGATAAACCTGGGCACGTCACATACCTGATGTTACCTTTGTTTGCCAGCAGTTTCTGGGTTTTGGCCATTGGAGAGCTTGTGGAGGTGGTGCATGTAGCTGCTAAATGAAGGCTTTTGGCAGAGAGCCTTGAACTCTGCGTGGACTAATCACTGGAATTAAGCAGTTAACCTTTACTGTGTCGCCTGGGCTCGATCTTTCACTGCTAAAGCGTGTTATATGGCCCTTTCACTTAGTGCTACTAGAGCCTCTGAATCACACCGTGTATACTGTAGTCAACTCGCTGTACAAACTGTGACTGAAGGTATCAAGAGCCATTATTTATTTTGTTTGTTCTTATTCATTTCTTTCTCCGCTTACCTTGAGAGGTTGTTGCTGGAATGAGCATTTTGAATGCCTGTGCTTGAAATACTGCATAGTAGACTTAATCTTGTCAGTGGAACTACTAACAAATGTGTTTGTTGAAATCTCATTTTTGATAATAAAGAGGCATAGTGATGTTTTTAATTAAATATTTGTTGGAATGAGCTGAATGAAACAGAATGCAACTGGAACTTACTTTAAAACCGAATGGCGCAAATGTACAGGTGAATTTGAGTTAAGTGCTAATCACAATATGTAATGTAATCACGTAATGTAATGGATGTGTTATTGCATTAGAATAACAGTATCCATTTAACTTCAGTAGGAAAGTTTTTTAGGGCCAATTTATACAGGTTGGGTTCAGTTTGTTTACATATCTTTTGTGTGTTTTATACATATTTTAAATGTTTGAACATAAAAAAGTCAAGCTTGATCTGTTACAGCCCATTATTGTCTGCCAAAATGTTATTTTCATCTACTAAAATTATATTCAATTCCTGTCAGAATAGAATTGACTATAATTAATAAGTAGCACTTAACGAAATAGTGATTATATTTTAAGAGCCCTTTCCATTGATTTAAAAAATAATAATAATATATATATATATCTTTATATAGCTTTCATTCAGTAATAATGTTCTTCTTTCTCTTTTTCCTCTCCCTCCAGTTCTGGTTAATTGTAACTGACCAAAAGAAAGCCAAATTTGCTGACTTGCTGAGAGACTTGATGCAAGAGCACGTGGTTTAGTTTAAGCTCTGGCAGCTAGGCTAATTTCTCCATCATTTTGGATTGCAATTATTCAATCCTGAATACTTAAACACTTGATTATAATTATTTAAACCTTCTAATTGCTCACTGGTATAGTCATTGTGGGCTGCTAAGTCATCATCCAGTGAGTCAGTGGATGCTTGGCAGGGCTAAGCAGTTCTCTTCTGCAGACAGCACCCTGCGTCAGGGGAACTGCAGGCAGAAGGGCTTATCCCAAGCTCCCTCAACCCATGAAAGCCCAGGAGCCAAACTGGGAGGATAGAGTAATCTTGTCGAGAATGAATGTCGCTATTGTGCTTTTTGATGTGTAGTTGGCGGCGTGGTTAACTGAGAGCAAACGTGGGTAGGCGAGGTGTAGACAATGAGAGCTGGTGGGAGGAAAGGCCTATTTTGAGATCTTAAAGATCAGCCACCATTCACTGCTGCCTTCTGCCCAAGCTCCAGAATAACAACAAAATGAGGAAGTAAACCCTCGCTTCCGGTGCTTTCTAGCATTGTGGCACCTCCTGTTGTTGGTATCTGTTGCTGCTTGGCAGCCATTTTGAGAAGAACAAAAAGTAGCCATGGAGAATCGATTGCCCCGGTTGTCTCAGTGACACACCTGTAAAATTGTCTGAGAGCCAGCGAAGTGTGGCACTGACCTTTATTGCAAATGAGCTGTTTTTGTCTAATAATGCAGCTTGAGAGAGTAAGAATAAAAAAGAATAACTCAGAGAGAGAGAGAGAGAGCAAAGCCTTGTGTGACACTCTTGTGCACGTGAATCAATAATCAGCATTCGAGCATGTGATGCATTGTTTCATGCCATTGTGATTCTGTGCAAATACATTTAGGCCATCTTTATGCAGCATTAGAAAGTCTACACAAACAGTATATTTGCCTTCTTTGGTGCGGGTTGTATATGTAGATCAATGCATCTCAACCGGGGGTCGGGACCCACTTGGAGGCCTCAGCAAGCCATCCAAGATAACTTTAAACAGTGCAAAAATCTAGTGTAGAAATGCTAAAAAAAAACACCTAGTGTAGAAAAATTTAGTGTAGAAATAATTGTCATTTTATTTATATAAACATTTAATAAGGAAATGAGGAATTAGCAAGTAACACATTGAATTAATTTATAAAATTTATTAAATTTAATAAAAAGAAGAATTGAAGTGTTTTCTTGTAGAGTATTTTAAATAATATTTAACTTTGAAATATTTTATTTATTTTATTTCAGTGAATTATTTCAAATATTTTTAATTAATACATATTTCACTTTGTCTAAAAAGCTCTAAAATATTTTATTAGATGAAAATGTTTAACCCAAGAATGTAATAATAAATAATATATTTAGGGGTCCTTATTATTAATAATATATATATAAATTATAAATTGATTGGTTAAAAAGAGTAATCACCCTGTAAAACATTCAGCCATTAAAATGCCAGAGATGTAACTATTTTTGTTGTTTTTATGTGCATCCTTAAACTAAACAGCAAAGTAAAAAAATAAAAAAATAAAAAAATAAAACTAGGTCTAGGGGCCCATATATTGTGGTGCATAATTTGGGACCTTGGAGTCAAAAAGGCTGAGAACCACTGATGTAAATTCTGGGCAAATTTGACCATAAAATAGTCTCATAATGCTGCATAGAATCAGTCTGTATGCCATTATACACATATACACACACTCGCTCACACACATATCAGTTGCAAATGACTTTTCTCACATCTCCGTCTCGACAATGTCCAAACACGATCCATTCTTGTCCAGATATCCTAAAAATGCTGATTATATCTAATAAAATGAAGCAAATCTCGTCACAGGCCCTGTTGTAATAGTACAATGTTTTAACATGCTAATGTGCCGGGTGGGTTTTGCAGACAACATTTCATCTAATTTCAATTCCTCCTTTCCTCTTCTTGGCATTGAGGGGTTGCATGAAAAATTCAAGCCGTTATAATATGAGATCCAGATGAATCATGAATCCTTAATGGCTATCAGGTCTGTATAGGCCGGCCCCTGGAATTACACTCAAAGAATGATGACCTTCTCTGTACTGGGCCAGTTGCCTGTGTCTTGGTGTGTGTGTGTGTTTGCAGTGTGAGGAACAAGAGTCTGTGTGGTGCTTCTCATACAGGCATGAGCTTACACCTGCATGGTACAAAGATGAAGGAAAAAGAGTCAGAATAAGTGTGAAAATGAACTCCACACATATTGGTTTGTGTATTAAAGTGTATTAGATTGTGCTGATGGAGTGGACATGTATGATGGTGTGAAAAGGAAAGGAAATAAAGGAAATAAAGGACATGCTCTCTCTCTCACCTCCTTTATTACTGTGTCAAAAAAGAGAGATGTCTAAATCATTAGTATTTATAATTACTATTTAATGCTTTCTAAGAATCACATTTGCTATTGAGCTGCCAAATTGATTGGTTGCAACATGTAACAAAAACAGTTTTCTGCAAGAACACACACACACACAGGGTGTTGAGACACACTGTGTTATTTCTCCAGATGGTGTATGATTTCCTCAAAGTGCTAGAGAGCTATCGGCATTTTCAAAATGATATTGGATATCTGTTGTGTGTCCTTGCTACAGGAAATTCATATCTGTTCAGAGTGAACATTGACAGCATTTATTTTTTATTATAGCACGCTCTCAGGCAAAAACAAACAGATACGTAAAGCCTGACGTGCAATCACACAGGAACATGAACACATAAGCAGAGACAGACGGTGCACCGGAAATTCTTGGCCAATAACAGATCCGTGATGTCATGCCAAACATTACAGGTGCGTACTTTACAAATGCAAGGTCACTGTCTTACTGCCGCTGTGTATTTTTATCCACGTAGAGGAAGCTGAAAACATGTCAGGTGGCTTTTCTCATGCTCGCCTAGCTTTATGGCTCAATATTTTCAAGAATCCTGGTACAAAGCACACTTAGTCAAAGGGGATGACCAGGCTAGCCAATTGCACTCCTGCGGATCGATGCAATCTCACATTGCCATGTTTAAGCCCATTTGTCTGTGTCTCAAGATACTTTTAGAAACGTTCCAGGGCATGTTTCTTCAGTTCAAGAAGGCATCCCGGTGTCAGTGTGTTGTTGTTTTTCCTCCAGATTGCAGTGAAATGGTAATGCAAGTTTTGCTTATCACTCGGTTGTGGACATGTGCCGCATCTGCTGCCAGAAATCTATCTCAGAGACGGGCCGCCCATGCACATGACCTTTTTCTTTTGTTAACGCGTAGTGTTTTCATAAATACAGTGCTGATATCGCAGGTTTGATAATTACTACGCTCCTGCACACCCGGCCTCTTTATTAGTTTCCTGACAATGGGCTGTCTCGTCAGCTACACCGCTACAGTGCCAAGAAAACTTACTCCCCCTGCCTCTCTCGTTCATGACCTGAAATTAATCAGATGCTCGCTGACACCTATATATATATATATATATATATAACATTAAAGAATCTTACTGACCTCAAACTTTTTAGTTAAACAAATAAAATAAATACTGTAAGTGTTTTATTGCGGATTAATACAAATGATCTGCATTATATTTGTATCTAAGCCTCTATTAAAAGGTATTTATGGTGTCTGACTACCTGTGGGCACAAGCTCCAATTAATCCAGAGGTATAAACTTTTGAACACGGAAAATATATTAATGTACCTCTTGAATCCATCCAAAGGTTTATAAGAACTTAACATACTTGATATTAATGCATGAGATACATTAATGTCATTTATAATAATAATAATAATAATAATAATAATAATAATTATAATAATAATGTTTCATTTATATAGCATTTTCCCAAGCTCAAGGATGCTGTACAAGAGCAGTAACACAATAGACATTTTGCATTCACACAGGAACAGGAATTTATGAATTTGTATGATTTGTTCATGCGTTATGAAGAACTAAATTAGCCCTGAATGTCCAGGCTTGTTTTCAAACATTTTCAGTTTTTACCAAGAAAAGAAAAGTTGTATTCATTTATTTCCCTACATAAAATGTGAAATATTTCTTAGCGGAATGTAAAACTCTTTTGTTAGATGAATGAAGGAGAGGCATTTTTGTTTAGAATCGTTTTGTTTGCATTGAATTATGTTTTTCTCTTACTCTTTGTGTCATTATGGGACACCACTGCAGCATCACTCTATCTGTCCTTGCCTTGGCTTGAATCCGTAATAAGGTGAATATGATGGCGAAATGACAAGGAGGAAAAGGAGATTACACAGTTGATGCTAAGGCTGTTGGAAGGGCCTGTACACATGTTATTGAATTTTTTGGGATCCCTTGCCAGTAGTTTTGTCCTTGTCAATACATATCACACTCTGTAGGTCAGACTCTGGAGAATAGGTCACTGAGGTTTGATCTGAAAGAATCGAGGCTAGGAAAGCAGAGAGCGAGAGGGAGAGAATTTCAGTCATATTATTTTACTGCTCCCTTCATTATATTATATAGCCGCTCTTTATAATGGAATGCTAACTTTTATTTTATCATATTTGTGAGTGGCAGCAGTGCTCGGTGATAAGGGCACATCCTGTGTGCGGGAGTGCAATCTGGACCTAAAGCGGGTGGATGGAAGGCGATGGGAACTAACTACTTACGAGTGAGAGGGGCTGGGTTGGATGTGTGTGTTAGGGAACATAATTACTACTAATGACCATTAGGAGTTCAGTTTTCACCCTCCAGGGATTGGTGAAAGGGCTTTCGCCTTATCAGTTGATTAGTGCAAATCATGGAGGCCGGATCCAGCATGTTAAGTAAACGGGACTGAGAAGTGTAGCATAATCTGGGGAAGACTAATGGAGCAGCGCAGAGTTCATCCTGAGCTAATGTGAGCCGCATATACGGAACCATTTACTGTACAGAAATCAGATAGAGCCACCTTCCCATCCCAACCCAAACACCACACACATCCCTTTCCTCATGCTGCTTTTCTCACTAGTCTTGTTTATTTGCACATGTAAATAAACCCTATGTATGGATCTTTCCTCTTGGATTTGGCCTCTTGCGAAGGAAATTGCAGCCAAGGCAATTAGTTGTTGACGGAGCAGTATCGCTGAAATGATCGCATGAGGTGCAAGCAGGGCCACGTTTGATGTGTTCAGATTAATCCATAATTGGACAAGGGCTGGGAGGGATAAGACCATGTCATACACGCCTGGACATGTTCTCTCGTCTCTGGTATGCTAATGGCGTAGGTTTAGCATAAACCATGTAATCGTGTTTACTGGGTAAACTCACATTCAATTTCAGGCCAAGCGGAATGATGGAGATTGAGAGATGAAAGTGGGTGGATGATGAATAATCTTGAACGTCACATGCACCGCAGGTAACTTATGAGACATTTATTGATGATTCAATATTTGTACTCTTTAATGCTTATTTATGATTTATTACTTCTTAAAAAAAGACATAAGGCAATAATCAGCGATTGCCATATAAACCGATCTGTGAGATCCTGTTGAACAAACACTGTATATTAGTCGAGAGTCCTCGTTAAACAAATATCTCAGATTGGCTCATAGATATACACAAAGCCCATAATTATTCAAGGAAAAGACAAATTGAAGCAGACCCATGTGATGATGCATCTCCTGCTGTACATGTGCGAATAATAAACCAGCAGATGTATTGTAAATATGTAGCCTTGTACTGAATGAAAAGACAGCAGGCGGTTTATTGCACTACATCTTTATGTCTATGCTCTCAACCATGCGTTGGATACAAACATGCCAGAAAATGGTAAAATGAATGCCTCTGTAGTACTTCAGATATGTCGGAAGTGCTATTTGGAATTAGTCTTTTGGAATATAGCCTCATCATTATCAAGTAATACAGACAGTGTTTTGAGTTATGAGGTTATCTGTACAGTGATCCTTCAACATGTACATGACATTGCATTCATCACTGAATTTGCCCCTTCTGGACTCATGTGGATCATGCTCTAATCAGGAATGGAAAGCATTAAGAAATTAAACACAACCTGGGTGTGGTATAAATATCATAACCTCTTGTTTTAAATTGGATCTGAGAAAGTAAGGGAATAGTTCAACCAAAAATTGACCATCAATGAGTTTGTTTGTTTTTTTGTTTGTTTGTTTATCAGAACAGATTTAGATAAATTTTGCATCATATCACTTGCCCACCAAAGGATTCTCAGCAGTGAATGGGTCCTGTACAAAAAAACAACCCAATAATCTACAAGTAACTTAATTTAATGTCTTTTAAATGAGAACCTGCATGTTTGTTATAAACAAATTCATCATTCAAGCATTTTAACCATTGCTTCTAGCCAAATTATGATTGAATAATCCAATAAAAATGCTTCCTCCAGTGGCCCCTGTGGTCATCTTTCAGGGTATGGGTTAGTGTTAATTATTTAGCTTTTTTATCAGCTGTTTATTCTTTCAATCCAAAAGTACCAATTCATTTATGTGGATAGTTCACTCAAATGAATATAATGCCTGATTTACTCAACCTTATGCCTCAAGAAAAAGTCATAAGTGAGGGTGTGAATGATACCAGAATTTTCATTATGAGCGGAAGTATTCCTCTATATGAGTCTACGTCTCGCTGTCCTGTAGATCTCTACCCCCTACAAATGGCCCTCGCTGATCTCATTTGGAATCCCAACCTTACTATGTGATATTTCCTTTGAGACAGTATCAAGTGAAAAAATATTTCCTCAGAATATGAATTGCCCTCTATCTCTCTCTCCTCGATTTTTCTTTTTTTTATCTTCCTGAGTTGGAAAGTCCCCCAAATGTAGAAAGAAAATAAGAGGTGGAAAAAAGAGATGGAAAAAGAAATAAAAGTTGTGTTGCAGCATGTTTGCCTGTGCAGTGGAATCCCTTTAAGGGATTTCATTTTTCTTCATCTCCCTGGGACCACAGGACCTTTAAACAGAGCCACGCGCTGAAAGAAGAACACAATTATAATTCCGATAGTCTTGTACAGTAAATGTAAACAGATAGCAAACTGCCTCTCTGCCCTCCTCTGTCTCCCAAAAGGCAAGTAATGAGGTAGAATAGATGTAATCGTCTTGAGCAGCGCCTTTTACCTCAGTGCTTCTTTTTTCCCAAATTGAAAAGTATTGGCTGGTCTACGACTACGAGGCAGAGAGATGGACTTAAAGAATTTACGAGAGCTCTGAGATTTCACCAAAAGCATTAAAGTGATTTGTAAACAGTATGATATACTGTATGACTGCTTAGAAATGGTGGTGCCATTTTCTTTATTTCATCCCAACAAAGGGGGAAAATCTTCATTTGCATACAATGGAGCTGTGTTTTAGTGCCAGCTTAATTTTAGGGTTTTATTTTTTTTTAAGTGCCAGGCTCAAAGGGAAAGATAGACAAACACCCCCCCCCCCCCAGCCCCCCCCCCCCCGATACCTGTACAATATCAAAATGGTGGCAAACTTTGATTTGACATCTTGTGTTGAATTAGCAAATCTGGAATTCTCCAGGCAATATTTTTTCTTTCCCAATTTTTTTTTTAATTTTTATTTATTTATTTATTTATTTAATATTTATTTTTCACAAAAATCTTGAGTTACATATTGTCTTGGGGGCCATATTTGCCATGTTGTGTGTGCTTTACAGAGCATCTAGTGAACAGAATCACTTGTGATGTGCTTGTAGTACTATTTTAGGCTGCAATTTTAAATGCATTATTGATCTTCTGCATTATTAACAGCATACAGTATTGAGATTTTTGCTCCTTCACCTCATTTCTCTCACAGACTGGCTTGCAACTTCAAAATGCAATTTTGCAATTGCAAAATGCAAAAAGTAGGACTCGAGTCCTTTTTGTACGAGCCCTTGGACTGATGTATCTCAATGGTTTGGCATCAGACTTATGCATTAACAGATTTTCCTTTTCCCTACTTTTTTTTTTCAGGTCTTATTTTGTGTTGCATTAAAAATTCATTTTAAAGTCACCATGAATTCAAAACTCTTTTATTTTTTTCTTTTCATGAAATATAGTTATACTTAAATCAAAATCACTTTCTCTCCCTTGAAATCACATCTCTTCTCTGACACTGATGACGTGTGCATTGGCGCGAGGGCTAGACAGTAATTTCTCTTCTCCAGAAACCTGTCACTCACATGACATCACAGCAATTAGGAAATGACAAAGATCGAATCAACTCTCGATGGACAAAATCAAGTCTCATCCTGCATTTTTTCTCATTGGAGATCTTGTTCATTCAGATATACATCATAATAGGGAAGAAAAGATGGTTGCATTTACTGTTTCATGCCAAATTTAAAGTCTGGCTTGCTAAAAATTCTAGAAACCACATAAATGGATACTCAACACGAGTCCCTGTCCTACAGAGCCTTGCACTCACTCTCTGTATTTTTTTTCTTTGCATGACATGCCATAGATGTCTTGACTGACAGCTCATAGAGTCAACACCTTCAACTTCATAGATTTCACATTGTCTGTGCATCACTAAGCAAGTGGATGATTGCAAGATGGCGAGAGAGAAAAGTAAGCCCACCCCCCCACCCGAAGAACAAAAAAAGCTAGTTGTGCATTCCGAATCCTTGCCCGAGGACACATTTTATGGCATCAGTGTCACAACAGACGGATGACTTGCTACAGAGTGTCTTCCCAATTTTTTTAGACAGTGAAGACAGACTCTGCTTGTGACTTCCCTTCACGGCTCCTTCGCTAATTTACGTTCGGTGGGGGTGGGCCATCTGGGATCATCACATTTACTGCTTGCCCAGGCTGGCCCCCACTAAATGACTTACTCCATGAGATTGAATGCGTATGCTAAAGGTCAGAGTAGTAGATCATGATTCCATATGGAAAGAGAAATAAATTCTGGAACTCAAGTAAATGGATAAACCTGCTGCCCCAAGGAGTGCTTACAATGTTTTGTATTTCAGCCACATTTAGATTTCTGGTTTAAGTCTATGAGGAGATGCCTGTAGATAACTTGCACTTACACATTTTACTAGGTTTGTGTGGGTGTGTGTGTGTGTGTGTGTGTGTGTGTGTGTGTGTGTGTGTGTGTGTGTGTGTGTGTGTGTGTGTGTGTGTGTGTGTGCGTGTGGTCTAGGAGCAAACTCCAGTCTTCATGCAAAGCACAGATGAACTTCTGTACATGTCATTCCAAGTGACCTGTTCATTCTTCATAGATGTCCAAGATTATCCCCAACACTTTTCTGAATGTATAATGTGTTCTAACATTTGCCCTTGCACTTTTGCTCCCTAATTTCCGTTCAAGCAAACGAAAGTGAAATTTCTTCTAATGATACGTTTAATAATTTTAAATGCTTGAACATGCTTCACAAAATTACAAATCAGATGTATGCCGAAGTTCATCAATACTAATCTTACTGCCAGATGACAGTCCATGCAATTAAAATTTTTTCTTTTTTATTATTATTATTATTGTTGTTGTTGTTGTTGTTCTTCTTCTTATTATTATTATTATTATTAATATTATTATATTTTTATTTTTTTCCCTCGTTGTTCAGTTGACATCCATTTTGCTTCAGTACATGTCACTTGTGTTGTGTTGCTGGGAAAAAGATTATAGGTTTGAGACCACTCGAATGGCAAGGTGGTTTGAGGACCATTTATTGACCCATTTTTTCAAGATGGCTATAAGAGCTTTTCTAAACTATATTAATAAGGCTTGGTGACTGTGAATGTAAGTGTGCTGGGTTACAGTGACACAAATCAAAAAACATCACAGTATGAGTGACACAATCAAAGTGAACGAATGCAGAGGGGAATTTGATGACATCATGTTTTTCTGTAATTAAATATTTGTGGGAAACTGCATGTTATGATTTTTCTATTCCAAAAGAGAACCGAGACGAAAAGAGAAAAACAACATTCCTTGGGTAAATTGTTTTATTTTTATTATTATTTTTTTAATTTTATTTATTTTATTTTTTGTGTGAGAGAACAAATGATGAGGAATGAGGCGCGTGAAAAAAAGGTCTCATGATATCGCTCATTTTCATTATTTAATCTTTTCACAGCCCGACAGTAGATCAGTGCCATAGAAGTGCCTGTACAAAGTTCTTTGTTATTTCTTTTTCAGGGCTATTACTCTCTCACTCTCACTTTCTTAGCTGCTTTTCTATGTTCTCAGGTCACCGGATTAGTGTCCTGGTTCTGTGGATGGAAGCATTTTTCCTCATGTTGTGACTAAATTGTTATTGGGACATGTAAGAGCACAGGCAGGAGCAGAGGGCAAAAGTGAGATTGATGAGTGTTTGGGCACTTTCATCGAGACCCCTTCGCGTCTGGCAAGCACAAAAGCAGGCGAGTGTGACAGCCGGCATCCATCTCCCAGTCTGGGTTGACAGGAAGGGGGCATGCATACAGGGACACCCCCTACCGTCCTATTTCTAGTTGGCCTCTATTGGCAAGAAGGGCCCCATGTGTTCAAGTGGCCTTCAAGGTTAAGACTTTTGATGAGAGCAGGGATTTTCAATACTGTTATATGCTAATTTTATCACTCTGTCATCTATCTATCTATCTACAGTATCTGAAGAGTTGGAGAATGTCTTTCTTTTGTTGTTTGTTTAACATGAATGACAGAAAACATAAATTGTGTGTAACCATTTAAGGTCTATGAAGCTACAAAGATTACCCTGTTCAATTTACCCTGTTGATAGTCCATACTTGGAAGCTAAGAAATTGACCAAGCTGGCTTTATTGAAGAGAGGTTTTACATTATTACAAGTACAGTCAAGTTCAAATCAGGAACCTTTCTTGATGAATTTATATCCTTCAGAAGAAGCAACAAAGACTCGGATCCACCCTGCTGTTTTATTCCTCACATCGGGAGTTTTTAAATGGTCAGACTGACTTGTGTTCATGGTGCTTGGTCTAAAAGCAGGACAGCATTGAATGTTCCTCACAGTGGTGAGTGGATGACACATTGTTAGAGCGTTCAGTCAGAGCAGGCCATTCACCAATGCCGCTAATCTCACTATGCATGTGTTCTGATGTAAATTGCAGGTAAGGGGGAAATGTCTCCGTCGGCTGATGTGCCTGCAGGGGTGCGTGAAATCTCTGTTGACATTACTGATGGGCATTTCAGACAGAGAATAAAAACAGATGAGTAATTTGACCATGTTCATTTTGAAGGGTCCATTTTTATATGTTTTGATGTCTTCCCTCCATCAACAAGCACTTTATTTTGTCAGCAGGTGCAGCTGAACTTCCATGAAATTGCAGTTGTTACGTTAAGGAATTGTTTCTACACAATTGATGTTAAACCGTCTCTTTATTTTTGCTTGGTTTTAATACATTTGAGGTCATACCAATTTTCTGTTTAAAAATAAAGATGGGTTCAAAAGTAATTCAAAAGACTGAGAAGACCTCTGTATTTATCTTCCCAAAGAAAAAAAGATGAAAGTAAAATAAATATCTGCTGTGGGAATTTATTTGTTGGGTAAACTGTTCATTTTGCCCTTGGCACAAAGTAAAAAAAGAAATGCTAGAAGTAAAGGTGCTAAAACAGTGCAGCAAAACAATGATGTTGTGGGACCTGTGAAATTTGTAAAATGCTTTCATCACTCAGTATGGCTTTCATGAAATGTACAGTACACCTTCAGGGGGAAACAAGAAAGGATGCTCACCCTTTGTGTTCCTGTGAATGAAACCCTACCCCTTAGCTCTTGCCTGCTGGTTTTCTAATCTGCAGACTTCGGAGCCATATAGTCACTTATAAGCACATGTGCACATGGACACAAACAGACACACACACACATTGAGTTTGCATGCAGTCTTCAGTATGTGAGACAAAGGAACTGCTTGTTGCCGCGTCTACTCTGCCGTGATGTGACATGTTAAAACAGAGTTCTCTGTAATTCCACATTAGAACAGACAGCGAGCATAGATAGTGCTGCCTGAGCATTGAACCCCCCTCTGTCCCTGAAGCCTTTTGTGGGGACAGCCAATAGACACTTCAAAGAAAAGAACATGATAATTGCAGCCCCTATCAGTCCATTGGTCTCTGCCAAGGAGAGATGGATGAGTTATTTGCATGTCTAATGGCACTGTATAATACCATCATGGCCTTAGGGAACCACTTGAAAATAAAAATGAACATGACATAGTTTAATGTCATTTTCAGTTCAGTTTGATAAAGATTAAAGACATGTATATGTATCCACTTTCAAGGCATCGCAACTTCATGGTTTACTGCCTAAACCGACAAGCACCCTTGTTGTGAACAGAAGCCGATAAGTCCATTTTAGCGAATCAGAGTGTTGTATTCAGGTCAGGTCACAAGACTGCTTTCATTTTGAAAAGACACACTAGCTGAGAGTAGTTTCGTCAAAGCTGACTAAAAACGATCGAGGATGGATCATTTTGACGAACTTGATGAACCCGCATCTTCTGCGTGGCATAAAGTAAAATAAAAGCTGAAACTTTTTTTCATGGAACCTTGCAAAAGCAGCACGTTACAATGGGGAGTGAAATATATATATATATATAAGTGTACTTATATATTTATTATGTATATATAAATGCACACACATGCATGTATATATTTAAGAAAAATGTTAAGTTTATATATTAAATATTCTAATTCTCTCTTTTAATATTAGAATTTTTTTATTTCTAATATATTAAAAAGTCTATATATATACATAATAAATATACACAGTTCACACACATATATTATGTACACAAAAAACTTTTGTTTTGGATGTGATTAATCGTTGCCCAGCACACACACACAAACACACACATCAAAAAACCCTTGTCTATTTTAATTTATTTTAAAATGACGTTTATTCATGTGATTGCAGAGCAGAGCTATTTTCGACAGTCATTAATTGTCTTCAGTGTCATATTATCCTTCAGAAATCATTCTGATATGCTGATTTTGATCAAGCATTAATTTATTTCAAGAAAGAAAGAAAAGAACATCTTATTGACCCCTAACTTTTAAATGGTATAGTTTTATAGTTGAGATTTTATTTTCATATTTAACTTATTTCATATTATTATTATGATTTGTTCCCATGTTAGTGGTTTCTAGATTGAAAGATTGTTGTGTATCTAATTAGATTTTAGCACAACAGAAGTTTAGAGTCACAGCCAGTCTTAAACAGGACCAGTCCCGGCCCAGACCTGACGTGTTGCTTGTGATGGTGTTACTTGTGTGAAATCAATGCATGTTTTAACAGGAGAATTGGTAATCACATCATGTAGCAGTCCACAGTCCATTCAGCCACTCAGTAAATAAAGCACCAGGTTAAAAAAAACAAAAAAACACCACTATTCTAAAATATGAAATTAGATTCTCAGTTTATATTATCTGGCCACACATAAAGCTCTTTTGTAGCAGTGTTTTGTATCTGAATATGTAGTTGGGTCTGCTTCATGAAAATCTATCTGTTTTTGATTTGATTACATTTGCTTTGTATAGCAATAACAATTGCTCTGTTTGGTTCCTTCTCAGCACAGTAGGAATAAACCAGGAGCACAGGAAGGCTAATCATGTACCTGGGAAGGTTACTGAGAAAGCCACTCAAATTCAAGGCACCGTGTGATATTCATTAGTCAAGCATGCATCACATGCTTATTCTTGTTGTTTTTCATTAGGGCATTTATTATTTTCTCTGAAGGTAGGAATCCTGTTTTATTGAATACATGCAGTGTCAAATATAGGGTGAGCTGGTAAAAATAACAATCATTACTTTCATATATAGCCTATTCATTTTATCACATACACTATTCAATTGCACATTCTGTTTGGGGGAATCTCTTAAAGACAACATGTAAACAATATTTATTAGTAAGGGAGTGAAGGTGACATCCCATTTAATAAAACAATTCTCAGTGGGTACTGCAATAATTTAACAATAGGCTTATCAGGCGGCAATGCAATCTTTTTCTCATGAAGAAAGTATTTATATTTAGAGGCATTCATTATGCACATATACACATAGCTTATTTTCCATAAAGCCCATTTTCAATATCTGAAACATAATTATTTATATATGAGAGTCAGTGTGTGAGTGTGTGTGTGTATGTATGTATATATATATATATATATATATATATATATATATATATATATGTATGTATGTATGTATGTATGTATGTACTGTATGTATAAAAGCACTTGCTTTCATATAAAATAATGCTAAACAAAGAGATTGATTGCAAACAAAATACTGTTTTTGAATAATACAACATTTTTTATTTTTTTTTTGCAGTTATTAGTAGTTTCAGTTGGAAATTACATAGCAGATGGTGAACGTAGAGAGTTTTGAAATAATAGGGGAAGAGGGAAATGAATATTGGATGTGACACACAGCCAAATCTGAACCTACATCTCCCACATGAGCACCACATGCCAACCACAATGGCTACAACTTCATCTAGATGAGCAAAATGAAAAGATAGCATAGTATGAAAGCCGTGTTAACAATGTTTTGCCAATATAGCATTTGACATGAATTATAGTGATGCTTCTGATGATGAGGAGGAGAACTCAGTTAATTTCATTAGTGGCTGTTCAAATATAAATGGCATTGCTTCTTAAAAGCCTCGGAATCCATTACAGGAATTTGCTCTTGCAACATGCCTGATCACCATGGAACCTTTCAGCAGGCACCATGCAGAAACTACGGTGACCTTGAAGGCCCGCAGTAGCACATGGTACAATTCACTTAGTCCAAGCAGAGCCCTATTCTTATACAATGCTTAATTGACCGTTGAGACGGTCCTTGGGTTGGGGCTCCGCTGACATTTTTGAAATGTGTGACACATCATCTCTGTAGGTGATGTGAATCTTCTCCTCTCTACTCACGTCTTCTCTGCCACTTGCCCTGACATGAGGCAAAATCATTAATTTGCAATGTCGGGCTTAACGTGCGCTTTAGTGTGCAGTCGGCAGGCGTAGAGGGATAGAGGGGTCCTCATTACGGAGCCGCTGATTGTTCCTTAGGCTACTATAAAGGTTCATCTCTAGCAGCCACTGAAATATTTTTTTCTTCACGACTGACAATAAAAACTGTATTCAACAGCAGTGGTACAGAGAGAGTCGGGTGTAAAAACCCACTGTTGTTCCTGTTCAGCTCCAGTCAGGCAGCTCTGAATGCTAATCCACACCAGTGTGCCGGCAGATTTAAGACTGCCTGGGATTTTACATTTCCCACTGTTGCCGTTACTCTTTAGCTCTGTGTTTCTCAGTGTCTTGTACTCTTGTACTAAACAGTGTCTTGTTTTTAATCAAATGTATAATTAAAATATCTTAACATTGTGATTTTGTTGTTTTCTTTGACCTTCTTTATCCTTTGTAACTTCTTTCGAGTGATCATTTACTTGTTCCTTATTTGACAGTATTGAAACAAAACGGTGAAAAAATAAATTAAAAATAAAAATGAACAACTACCAGACCTCTTTCCATTATGTGTGTTAAGAGAGTTGGGGAAATGCGGATGCTGTCAGATGTTAGAGCACTGGAGTTGCCCTGGCAACCCAGATAATGACAGACTGCCTCCCTCCCACAGCCACACTTTCAGTCGATTGTTTGCACATTGAGATTAAGCGATCACTCGTCAGAATGAGACTGGTGTGAGCACAACCTTGAAATGTTGTCTGTACACATAGTGCATAGGGATGAACAAACGGAGGAAGTGAAGTTTTGCAGCTGTGACATTTTGTTCATATATTGTATTGTATTGTATTATAATAATACATACTATTGCAGATTTTCTCGAATACATGAGAATCTCAGGAAAGAGAAAAAAAAAGTTTTCTATCAGAAAAAGCACATCATTAATTTTGGCTCATTTAGGGGGTTTTCGTAGCGAGAAGACTGTTGTGAAGCTGATGTGTTAATGAGATAGATCTTTCATGTGGAATGATAGGACAATTAGGAGAACAAAAGTGCAAGGTGTGACAATTTAAGTGTGTGTGCTTTGTCAGTGTCTGGAAACGGCACCTCTGAGACAACATATGCATAAGACCATAGTTATAAAGCAATTGCTTTTTTTTGAAGTCCGCATTTCAAAGCTCACACTGTCCTTGTTACTGCAGTCTCAAGTGTACTCGCACCAGGCTGTATATATTACCGCCTCAAGAAATGGAACTGAAGTCGCTGTACATGATATAGCTACCGAACTGATTGGAGTTATGTTTTTTTTTTTTTTTTAATGCCATTTCAGAAATTTTCAGAAAAAGCCAAATTATTATTTTGTATTAATATTATCCAAATTATTAATACTACTAATAATAATGATAATACATTTTTTAAAACAGTTCTTCATAACCCTATTCTACATCCCTAATTCTTCACAATACCTAAACTTAACAACTTCCTTTCTAACTATTAATAGTATCAGCAAATTAGTAATATATTGAGGTAAACATTGTAATTAATGGTTTGTTAATGGCGATAATTGGACCTTAAAATAAGGTGTGAGCAGATAGATAGATAGATAGATAGATAGATAGATAGATAGATAGATAGATTAGCTGTTTTGCGCCTCTTTCTCTTTTGTTTGGCAGATGTCTGTCTATTGTCCCCTTTCAGAAGCAGTCAAGGATAGTCTTGGCCTTTATTCATTTTCTTTCTCTTTGCTTTTTTTTTTTTTTTCACACACAACCCAATTGCCTTCTCGTTCTGGAGCTGTGGCCTGGTGACTGGTTTCAAGTTGGTAACAGGAACCCTGAGGCAGATGTGAGCAGAACGCTTTGACCCAGGGGCATAGATTACGCGGGGGACGTGCCCCCCCCCCACTTTTAATATCACGGAACTTTGTCCCCCGCACTTTTTCGGGGAAGTGTGTTTATATAGAGGTTTTCAAGAGCTGGTATAATAAATATAGATTTAAACTCAAAGAGACAGGATAGTCTGCGCATGACCTGCTGTTTTTTCTGACCGAGAAGGCGAATGGGCAACAGCATCCAGCTATCGCTGCATGAAAACAGTTGTTTTGTCTTGTATTTTCAAGTCCAAAAAAATCTCCAGCAGGTGATAAATAAAGTATAAGAACAATGCAGTGCTAATTGACATAGCATTTATTACAGTATAAAAACTATTCTGCCTTATTATGTGAAAAAAAGTGTTTGTAGTATATAAACAAATCATTATTATATTTGTTATTGTCCAGCAGTTATAGATTTCTAAGCCAAAAAAAAGAAAAGCTGGAAATTAGAAAAAAATAGTTGCCTTTAGTATCCACTACCAGTCAAAAGTTTTTGAACAGTAAGCTTTGTTTATGTTTTTTTAATTCTCTTCTGTTCTCCAAGCCTGCATTTATTTGATCCGAGTTCTGCAAATCAGTGAAATTTTGAAATATTTTTACTAGCCTATTTAAAATAGCTGTTTTCTATTTATGTATATTTCAAAATGTCATTTATTGAGATTTCAAAGCTTTATTTTTTATTTTTTTGCATCATTACTCCAGTCACACGATCCTTCAGAAATAATTCTGATATACTGATTTACTGCAAAAAAAGAAAAAAAAAACTCTTATTATGATAATTTTGAAAACAGCTAAGTAGAATTTTTTCAAGTTTCTTTGATGAATAGACAGTTCAGAAGAGCATCATTTATCTGAAATAGAAATCTCTTGTAAAATTATGTCTTTATCATCACTTTTGATCAATTTAAAGAATCCTTGCTAAATAAAAGTATTAATTTCTATAATTTATTTAACAATATATATATATATATATATATATATATATATATATATATATATATATATATATATATATATATATATATATATATATATATATATATATATATATTTGAATTATATGGTGTATAATGTTGAGAAAGCTTTCTATTTCACATAAATGCTGATCGGTGGATCCTTCTGTTCATCAAAGAATGCTGAAGAAAATGTACTCATCTGTTTTAAATATTGATAATCAGCAAATCAGCATATTACGAATGATTTCTGAAGGATGTGACACTGAAGACTGGAGAAATGATGCTGAAAATTCACCTTTGATCACAGGAACACATTAGATTTAAAATATACTAAGATGGAAAACAGTTATTTTAAATAGTATAAATATTTCACAATATTACTGCTTTTGCTGTAATTTGGATCAAATAAAGGCAGGCTTGGTGAGCAGAAGGGACTTCTTTCAAAACATTAAAAATCGTACTGTTAAAAAACTGTTGACTATTAGGCTATATAGATTACAAAAATGTTATATTATAATGAAATTACACACACACACACACACACACACACACACACACACACAGACATATATATATATATATATATATATATATATATATATATATATATATATGTGTGTGTGTGTGTGTGTGTGTGTGTGTGATTTCTGTCCCCCTCACTTCTGAAAAGATGGCTACGCCTCTGCTTTGACCTCCACCCTCTACTAGCGATGTATGAAGAGGTGAATGACAGATAGATGGGATACACAACCCAAAAATTACCTTGAAATCCAGGACTTAGCCTGCCCTTTTCCCCTTTTTTGTCTGTGAGATTGAGCAATTCAGCCCTTGCAGTGAAACTCTAGAATTTTGAAGAGACTATGCAGCTCTGCACTTGTCTGTGGGCTTTAATTCTTTTACGTGATTGATTGCCGATAGGTCCAGTGTGGACGCCACTAATCTGGTCATGCTCGAGTTGTCTTAGCTGCAACTGGAAGTAGCCTCAATCCCCCTCCTCTGTTTCTCTTTTTAGCTCCATACGGATTTGGACATGGGGACTAAGAACATCAAGTATGTGCTGGCAGGGGAAGGGGCGGGCACCATCTTCGCCATCAACGAGAGGACGGGGGACATTCACGCCATGAAAAGGCTAGACAGGGAGGAGAAGGCCGAGTACACGCTCACGGCACAGGTCATCGACAGAGACACCAACCAACCTCTGGAACCGCCGTCAGAGTTCGTCATCAAAGTGCAAGACATCAATGACAACCCCCCACAGTTCATTGAGGGGCCTTACAAAGGTTCAGTGCCAGAGATGTCCCAAGTGGGTGAGTGATCTCCTTTTATCATCTCCGGTTGTCTCAGCTGAATAATGACATGAGGCAGACAAAAGCTCTGACAAAATATACAAGTAATAGAGATCTAAGAATAGACAAAGACATAGGAGGTGACAGGAATTTCTCATTAGTATGTCTGGAGATTGATGCAACATTGCACAACATGCATAGTGGTGTCCATAGTCATGTTGTAACCTCAGAATCCAATGGACATAGTTCAGCATTAAAGCATGATTGGGGTCTGCACTGAGATTGTCCAGTATGACCATAAAAAAAAAAAAAAGCTTTTTGTTTTTCAAGTCACATAATGTATTCATAAGTTCTCGAGCATTTGTAGCCATGCATTTTAATGAATGTCTCCTTAAAACTTGCTTTAAATAGAGCTCATAGTTAGTCTACAAAGCCTGCTTGACATTTCCCCGTACAATCCTGAGCCTGACCTTGAGATGGATTTTGAATACGAGTTAGTCGGTGAAGGGAATCTCATAATAGTGCCACTTAAGGGATTCATTGTAACCCTCATGACATTCTAAAAGCCCTGTTGTGCTGCAGTGTAGTGAAATTCCCTTTTTTAAGAAAAGTGTAAAGGAATCTGCTGTGTATTTTCAACTCTTGCGCTGGGGAATAGTTGAAATGTCTAATCTCATCACTTGTTTTGTTTTTGCCGTTGATGGTTTATACACAACATGAAATGATGTAATGCAGAGAGGATAACTATATTCATTAATATAGATTAAAGATGAGAGTACTCTGAGTTACAGGAAGTGCCATTAATAAAATGATTGATGTCAATTTGAGCAGTAAAACAGCATTAAATCACCCCGGTGCTTCAAGTGTTTTTCTACTCCTGACCCAAGGCTCACTTTTGACGTGTAGAATGCAGTTAGGGGAATAGTGCTCTTCTCCAGGTACATTACAACCCATTCATGTGTAACACAGAGTTTCCTTGTTTCCTTTAAAACCTTGGCTTCTTCACATGGGCATTTTCTCCTCAGCGTTTGTTCTTTGTCATATTTTGTTGTGCACTTAGAGCATACAGAACTGGAGCTGTATGTGAAAGTCTTTCTTCTGCTTTCAGACTGATGCACTAAATTGAAATCCTCAGTGTAGTTTTCCGTGGGGTTTGACAGTGAAGTGTGGGATACAGCAGACGGTGGGGGTGATGAACACTGTGGTGGAGGTGGGCAGGAAGGGGGATATTGCAAAAGATGCCTGAAGTTGACTTCTTTCACGATTGTTCTTTCCTTTTGTCACTGCTGATCAATTAAACATTAGCTGATGTTCTCTTGTTTGCTTGAAAGGCATTCTCAGTGACTTGTTTTGGTCTTATAAAGTATTTATGTTGTGGGAGACACTCATAGAGGGAATCAAAAGCTCTTTGGCTGGGAGAGAAAAACAACAAACAGACAAATGAGGAAGCCTCTTTTATTTCCCGTCTCATGTACACAAATCAGAGAAGTTTACCTCTCATGCTGATGTAGCATGTTTTGTTTTCTACTAATGGCCTGAAAATAAGTTTTGTGAGAAAGTTGTGAAGAAGTAGAGAAACCAAACCAATTGGTATTCATTTATTTGCGTTGTAGATTACAGCTGGCTGTTGATGATGGAATTAGTTAGTATAGGTATATAAACAGCTAGTTTATTACTTTGGTTAGCACCACAGACATTATTGTCAAAAATGTAGATATTTCGATGCATACCAAGTCTGAATATTTAGGTTCATGGCTCAATGCTCGTTTTTCACAGTATCAATACACCGTTTATAGTTATTTTGCTTTCGTTTCTGTCTGACAGTGAGTTTGACATACAAAGTAGTGTGTGGCATTGTGATCATTTACACACGTACAGCTGTAAACTCCATATCTGGATGTGCTGTAAGTTCAGTGTGCATTTGGGAAAGCATTGTGCGTGATTTATGTGTTCTTTACGTTTTTCACATCATTTCCAACGTTTCAGTAGATTTTTAATGAGAAGCTTTTGTAAACCTGTTATCACAGAAACTTAAAACGTTTCCACCAAAATAAAAGCTTGAAGGTTTAAAGGGAAAGTTCACCCTCAAAAAAAATTAAAATTCTCTCATTAATTTCTCACCCTCATGTCATTACAAACCCGTAAGACCTCCCTCCATCTTCGGAACACAAGTAGTGATATTTTTGTTGAATTCCAGTGCTTTCTGACCCTAGAGAGCAATGCAACTGAAATGTCCCGGACCCCGAAACGTAGTAAGGACATCTGTAAAATAGTCATGTGACATCAGTGGTTCAACCATAATTTTATGAAGCTACAAAGATTTTACGGATGTGGAACAACATGAGGGTGAGTAATTAATGACAGAATTTTCATTTTTGGATTAAGTAACCTTTTAAGTCTTGCGTGTAAAGAAAAAAAAAAGTATATAACGAAATAGTTTTGTAATTTTACTTCTGTAAATAATTATAATTATGAAATATTATTTAAAGTGCAGTTGTATTAAAGTAGTGATGTATTTAAGTGTTAGAATTTGACTAGTATGTAATAGTGACTTAATTTTATAACAATAATAATAATAAACCCATTTGAAGAGAAAGATAAACCAATGGTAACGCGTTAGTTGCGCAAACTATTGCTTGCTGAAGTTGTGTTTAGTTGGGTAATGACTAAATTCTGTATAATTAGGTGTTAAGTAAAAACCAAGAAAAGCATCCCACTAAAAAAAAAAAAAAAAGAGGAAAATAGCTAAAAATATTTTATGTCAGTGGGGGGAATAATGCTCAGATGCTACTGGACTGTTGTGTAACGCCATCGGCAATCTCTAAAATCCTCAGATCACCAAAGCCATGAGAGACCAAAGAATAAATGATTGGAAAGGCCATGTGCGGCGAGACAAAACCTTTTCAGATGAAAGCTCATGGATGCAAAATTTTCCCCAAGGATTTTTATATGTATATTCATGAGATTATCTGATATTTCAATTTAATTTTGAATAATTGAAGAGTGTTACTTGTTTGCATCGGTCTGCCCACAATGGTCAGTGATAACTCATTTGCATGGATTGGACAAATCTCATTGGATTACTGGTTCTGTTTTTTCACTAATGGGGTCTTTGACTCTAAGACCAATACAAGCAGGCGAATTCCCCCATCAGGTCTTCAAACCATATGCTGGCATTACAAAGCTCTCTGCCTTCTGCTGCAGACAAAAGGGTTGTTACAATGTTGAAATTAGCAAGTCTACTTGAAGTGACCATTGGAGTAATTAACATTGAGTCGTCCATACCGCCTCCCTTCCACGGAGGAAGGTGTGAATGACAATAATTGCTACAAGGAAATATAAAGCCGGGAAAGTTGTTTTTGTCATCTGAAAGTCGAGCGTGTGTGAGGCCTCGGCGACGGGGGCTTCATTATAGAGTCAGGTAATAAAGTCAGGAAGAGACAGATGGCACAAGGTTCCTCCACCCTGCTTGCTGTGTGCCCGCTCTCTCCTGGCAAAATGAACCCGAGTACGGAGACACAGTGCGCAGGAATGTGTCAGGATCTGCTAAATTGGAGTGCTGATATAAAATTGAAGTGACGTTAATAGATTACCCAGAGTTCATTTGCATTTTCAGAGTTATTACGAGCTCCGGTAACAGGGCTAACAGGCGAGGGGTCTGTTCTTCTAATAACATTTCTGATTATGCACGCCATATTCCTGGCAGGTAAAAAATAAATAAGGTCTTGTCAGGGGGATTTTTGACAATGATTTGGAAGCTATTTTCTGAGACATATTTATGGAAATAGATAACACGTATCCAGCACACCGCTCGCACATTTTAAGCTATCAGCCCATGTAGATTTACAGTCTGCACACTGCTTTAAATATGATAAAAATTATTGGAATAATTTGGAAAGGGTTTATTTTAAATTTATTTAAAAGTCTTTTTTTTTTGTGCTGTCTGAAAATAAGTCTGTAATAAACATATCCTTTAATGAATTATAAATACAACCAAACAAATTGCAGTACTGGTTAGTAGCCATTTTAGGGAATTATTCCAGGTTCCGTACATATATCAAGTTTACAGTGAGGACCTTACAGTGGAAGTAATTTGTTATTAGATTTGAAAGCAGAAATGTGAAGATTATAATAATAGACATATAAATAAATATATATATATATATATATATTTTTTGTGTTTTCACTAAAATCAAGGTACATATTTAATGAATATAAATGTAATATAATTACAGTTTAGTCTCATTCACTTCCTCCTCCTCCTTCTTTTTCATCATCTTGATTTTTGTGGTAAGTATTGAGTGTTAAGTTAAACCTGGAATATTCCTTTAATTCTTAACTCTGGTACAATACTTGAAAGTGCAGATTTTAATGGGTGAAGCTCATAATTTAAACATATACATTTTGAATTATGTTCACCACTGCATTTGACAAATTAGTGCCTCTCAGTGCTGACGCCCTCAAATGCCAACCCGGCAGCTAACAGACTTTTATGTCTGGATCAAATGTTTCTAGATATGCTCAAATCTCTCCAAGAAATATAGCTTTAGTATTAGTTGAGCCTTGAAGTAAGGTGATCGTAAAGTGTTTGCTCAAATACTGTTGAACAAATAACTATAACAAGGCTTGCTATCAGAAATGTACAGGCTAACCTGTCAGTGGCTTATTTTATTAAAACTGTATCCAAGTTTGCCCTGCTTTGATAGTTTAAACATTCCACAGATAAAGTCATCCACTTTGTGTAGCTTCTCTTTAACACTGTAGGGCAGCTTGAGTTGTAATCTAATTACTCAAGGGTACATGCTTTACTTTCAGTATCACGTCTTAACATTAGAGAATCCTTTCACATGAAATTGTCAGAGCCATAGGCAGTACATAGATCTTTGTACAGTAATTACCAGCTTCTTGATTATTCTGTTTTGCTGTAAGTATCTCTAATGACTTTGTTCCTGACAAAAGCATGACAATGCATGTATGTTTGGCTAGATAAAGTAATTTTAGATAAGTTCTGCTTTGTTGAATATGTCATGACAGATGTAGACTATATTTGGTGGTAGGCTCATTTTGGCATTAAGGGTAAAGGCCAATAACCATCTAGAAAAGACTTTCTTATCCTTGTTAGCAGTTGAAATATGGTGCATATTTCTCAGATAGATTCTGAGGGTTTACGGTTATATACCATACTTGAGTGTGTTATCTGGTGTGTGGCAGTGGCAGATGGAGGAGGAAGTAGGGGGTGCTGGGCCTTTAACATGGTGTGCAGCTGGGCCACTGCAGAAGCACATCTGCTGGTCAGACTCCACACTGAGGTTTGCCCATGGCCTCAGCTGGATTTGAGGGTCAGGGAGTTAACCCACTGCAGCCAAATCATGTCCAGCTAACTTTAGAAAATATCTGGAGGTAGTGGTCAGCAGAAACGTGTACTGCCTCTACTTTGAAACTGTATGTGTGCTTCACTGAACTTAAACTGTAAATATGCATTTAATATGACTAAATGAACTTAAATTAAATAATATATCTGAAATGACAAATAAGAAACAACATAGCAGGTGTCGATTTACAAGTATGAATGTTGCTAGGAATAGCCATTAGGTGTCAGAGCCTTCCCACATGCCTACACACACACACACATATTGTCTCATACTTGGCATGTGTGACGTATATATATATATATATATATATATATATATATATATATATATATATATATATATATATATATATATATATATATATATACGTCACACATGCCAAGTATGAGACAATAAAAATACACAGAATACGAATCAATCAATTTAGTCATTAAATAAAATGTGATTTTCAGTAATCGTTATCTGGCAGAAAACTAGCCGATTTTTCTATTTAGACAAGCAATTTTCTGACAGCTTTCCTTGCACATTAAATCACTCACATGCGAACAAACCGATGAGTAGGGGGGACAATAATGGTGATTCATGACAACAGAGTATAGGCTCAAAAGCTACTATGGATCATCTCACCTGAATCTCTTCTGGCATAGATTTGCAGACAGTTATTGTTGTTTAGCAAATAAATAATTTATGGACTGTTGCATACGTATTCCCAACATCTTATTATGTAACCCTTTTGATTGATCTTACTTTTCGGACACACTTTGGGTGCTGATGCTTGAAACAGACAGTGGAGGAGATTTAGACGCTCCAGGCTTATAGGGTGAGGAAATAAATGTGTCTTTATCATAGCTGAAGGGAACGACAATATGATTGCAGATGTACACACAAGTGAACATGACACACGAGCATATTCAAGCAAAAGCCAGCATATATTAGTTCTGTGAAACAAAGCAAAACCAATATTGCTCAACTTTCAAGAAGAAACAAAGGAACCTCGGTGTCTGATTGCAGGCCTTCCCGCTCCTTGAGTTCTCTCCAGCGCAGGAAAGCTGATCTGATGTTTACACGGGTCCTACTTCTTGCCTTATCATAAGACTTATTTTGTTCCTCAGACTTCTTCCTCTTTTTTTTTCGCCATCTCTATCTTTCTGTCTTTGCTCTGCTCAGCTAATATCTGTACTGTGCACTCACTGAGCGCTCGCTCCTTCACATCATGAGTAGGCATGCGATCTGACACTGAGGTTGCTTTGTTTCTTCTAGAAAGTTAAGTAATATTGGTTTTGCTTTGTTTCACAGAACTAAGAACAGTAGACACGCCCCTTAGTGTGGATTTGCTTCAAGTCTGTTTTGGTACTCAGTCCGACTCGGTTTTCTAAAGCGTTCTTGAAAAAAACACACACCCTAATTTTAAATGGCTTGAATATGCAGAGCATTCACAGCTTATGTGATTCGGATCAATCGAGTTAGAAATATCTCCTTGTGTGTATACATGCAAATATATTGTTATAATAATTCTTCATCAGTAAAAAAAAAATATATATATATATATATATATATATATATATATATATATATATATATATATATATCTTTTGGGGGGTCAGAATATATATATTTTTTTCTTGTTTCCTATTATATCGTGTAAAGAACCATTACAATTACGAGTTGGGCTTTTTGCATGTAAAGCTTGACTGTCTCTCTCTGCTAAGCCTACTTTAGATTTATATTACAGACTTTTAAATCCACAGGTTTTCCAACAGGTGTGAAATTTTCAGTTGAAATGGCCTTAGTGAATAGGATATAAGCAATTCTCGCTGTGAACGTGCTACTGTGGTACTTGTTTCAGCACGTTTTCTTTGAAACCACCTCTCTCGCTGCCTGGACATCAGTGCCATACATAAAATGTGAATCACAAAGAAAGAGCTTACAAAATGATCCTACTCCACTACACTGCCTCTGCCCCTTATCCTACCGCAGTCATGTTCAACTGCTCATGAAAAGAGATGAAACTTCAATAGACAATATAATACATTTCCATCAGCTCTCCTTTTGTATAGTTGAGTCTTTTTTTTATTCTTTTATACTCTTTTTATCCCATTTTTATCCTTGGTTATTTTGATGAATATCAGGTCTGTGCAAAAAGCTAACACTATCAGCGTCCTTCCATTTTTTATTTTTTTTTTAAGCATATTGTCATGATCTCTAGCTGGAGTGCCTGTGAGTTCCGCTAGAGGGCGTTCCATCCTGTACACTTTTTAACACTCACCCCGGATTTAATTTCCAATAATCCTCTGCCTGGACACATCATAAATTGCAATCACCTGTTGTCCACCAGATCTCATCATCAGTTCACAGTTGTCTCACATTAGAATGACTTAGCACACACACTCTCTGACTTTGCTGGGGATTGAATGTTTAGCCTCCAGTTGTCTTGCCTTCCGTGGTTCCTGATAACCGTGTTTTGATCCTGGACTATTTCTTTGTTTTTGATCGTTTGCTGCCTGCCCTGACCATTGCTTGTATATCTGGATTACTCTTTTGCCTTGTCTCTGCTGTTACTGTTTGCCGTTTCTGGACCCTGCCTGTTTTGATCTCGCTCTCTTTTAATAAAGCGTGAAAATGAATCTCCACTCTTTTGGCAGGCCTCCTACGTTACACATACATATAATAATTCACTAGATTTTTTACTGTCATTAGCTATGTCTCCATCCAAAGATGCAAATTTAAATTATGCACAAAACTAGAATATTGTTTGAAACATTTGTGAATAAAGCACTCTTTCCATCCAACGAGTCAAAGAGAACAAAATCACTTACTGTTAAACTGCCACTAAATATCTCTAGGAAACAAGGAGAAGCCACTGAATATTATAATTTTCATATGTAATACATTACTTGGGCTACAGAGAGAGCAGACGTAACGCGTATATAGATGCTGTAAACGAGCTCAGTCCACTAGTTAGTCAACTTATCCCATCTCTTAGCACAAAGTCACATTCATTTTTCAGTGTGCACGGTGGAATTTATTCGGTAAATAAGTTTCCATTGTAGCTTATGTAGTTTTATATATATATATATATATATATATATATATATATATATATATATATATATGCGATAATCCAAAATGTGCATAAAAATAGGTGGATGGAGACATAGGTATTTACAGTTTATACTTAAAATAACATTTTAACCCTGAGATAAAAAGGTGCACTTTTTTGTTCAAGGTTTAAAGTGAATACAGCTTTTAGCTTTTAACTTTCTGTCAATCAAAAAATGCTTACTTTTCGCTCTAGTGAAAGAGAACTACACTGGTTTTAGTCTAATACCTCAAAATGATTGAGGACACAGAAACAAGACCACACAAGCACAGGAAATGATGCCACTCACTGTATTCAGCATAAAAGCAAACCGAGTGATTATTTTGGGCTTGACAAGTTTTTTTTTTTTTTTTTTTATACAGTATATGCTTTTCATAAGTTATCCCTTTCATAGAGGAGAACAGCAGAAAGGCGTAGGGATGGAAATAGACAACAAGTGATGAAAGAGAGGAGAGAGTGTTTTTGCAGTTGGGTGATGAGGAGAGCCCATAAATAGCCCAGGCCAGCACTAATGGGCCCAGGGGGGTATTGTGTTGGCTTAGAGAGTGACACTGATGCCATATGACAGGGTAATCAGCGCTGAGGTGGACACTGACATTATCTGTCTCTCATGATAAGGGAAAGCATGGAGGTGAAGCTAACCTCACATCACTCAGACCTATCTCCCTGATCCTAAACGTGAGCTGAATGCTAGATACACGCTATTATTCAATGCTTCAATATGAGATGGTGCAGTCATTGCCATTTCAGAAGGCCTAATTGAGCTGATATACGGCAGATTGGAAATTAGCTCTGAACAAAAGCCATGAAATGCAGCAAAGCACCTTCAAAAACTGTTAAAGTTTAACATATTTGCAGTAGTTTATATTCAGTTGTTGAATCACTTAGGCTATACAATTAACTATTTGACTTTTAGTGCAAACATGTTCTTGAAAAGTCTTCCTGAAATGTATGTGGGATCCAAATGTGTGAGACCCTACTGTTTTACAATTGCATTGGGAAAGTAGTGGTCTGCAGAAATGTGTACTAATTCATCTCTACAATTATTTGTGTAATGTGTGTGTTTCTGTTTCTCTGAAGACAAACATATTACATGCTTACACACTGTAAATATACATTCAGTATGACTGAATTAACTCAACTGCATCAGGTTTACTTGTTTATTTGTTTCACATCGCATAGAAATAATATATCTTTTTTTCTTACCTCTGCACACACAGTAAAGTAATTTTTTTTTATGAACTTGCATGGATTATGTTACTCTTTCTAACATTCACTGTCCTTTGCGGTTTCTTTGTAATTAATTGTGATTTACTGTAAGTAATTGTGATTAACTGTAAGTAATTGTAATTACAATTACAATTGTACTTTCAATTTCTTAGAGAAAATGGTTTCTACACAATTTATTAAGTTGAACTGATTACTAAGCAGTTGAAATGTTTTATATATTTTCCATTAAAAATATTTATCTTTATTAATTTATTAACTTTTCTGATTTGTTATATTAATTTTATTTGCATAAATAACATGAAAAGAAAAAGAATAAAAAACACGGAAAAGGGAAATGTGAAGTCTGCATGGTCACAAAATTGCTTATTTGATTTGTGATCTTTAAGTGTCTTATAATAAATCATGTATTAATTAGATTTTGTGTGAAATTATAATATTATAATATAAATATTAAGTATTTAATTTGATATAAAATATTGCTTATGTGTTTGTATATTTAAACAATTCAAAATATTCATAACTTGTCTGTGCACTGCTGCACCTCCATAGATCGGTTTTCAGCACAATTGCGGGAGACTGTCTTACACGAGCAGCATTCTGTAGAGGACAGCTGAGATTTCGGTGAATGCTTGAGTGTTCTAATCTACACTCTTGCCTTTGGCACTGCTTATTTATATCTGATATGACGCCTGGCCGCTTTCTCACAGACGGCCCTCTGTTCAAAATCTCCTTCATCTATTAATTATGCAAGAGACACAGTGTGGATATTTAATGTTGCGTCAAGGCTTTCTCTTTCGCTCCTCACCCTAGGACCTCATTTCAGTGTGCTTCTATTTCTACTTGTCTCTATGTTTTACTCTTAATTTCCATCATCCTCCAAATACGACAGTGAATCCACTGTATCTTCTGTCTGCCTCTCTCTCTTTATGCAATTATTAGGCAGCAGCATAGCAGCAGTATGCACTTCCCATAGGCATTCAGCAGTGCCCTTCCAAATAAAAAGCGCTGATTACATCCTGTGGGCAATGTGTTTTTATTTGCTCTTTATAGTCCGTTTATTAGTCTATATTCTAATGAGCAGAGTAAATGCTCAACTGCAGAAAAGCATGTGATCAAGCTCTCGCATTGTGCCATTACACATAAGCCTTTTCAAGCGAAGGACACCAGGAGCCAAAATGCCTTTGTGTTGCTCGGGCTAACCGGGATGATGTGCGAAAAAAAAAAAAAAACAAAAAAAAAAACGTTTGAGGAAAGGTCTTCATGAAAGGTCTTCTCGCAGGGGTCGCACCAAAGAAGATTCATTGGTGGCTGTCTGGGTTGGTGGGGGGACATAAATGTGAGGGAAACGCATCCATCACACTGCGCACATCTAAGCTTAGAGGAGCATCCAATCATGGCTCAGAATAAAAGGCTGAGCATAAAAGTCTGTACCGCAAGGTCATTTGAAAAAGAAACAGATAAGATGGAGAGATCAAACGGTAAATCTCTGCTGCATGGAGTCTTTGTGGTTCTCACAGGGGACTGGCCCATTAAAGCAGGCCTCTGCTCCAGTGAACATCTCCTCCACGTATGAGAAGCGCTATCATCTCCCCCCTACTGTCCCAAATAGCTACACTCAAACATTTGCAAACTAGTTTTGGTTTGCATCATTCAGTTTTGTTGAAGAATTCAGTTTTTTCATTGGGTGTATCTCAATCTTTGACATCACTTGGGCTCTTGCAAGAGCTGCGGTGTCACATCAGGCCTTCTGGCTAATTGGAAACACCTATGGTGAAGAGAAACCTTTTTTAAATGCCACACTTGATCAGATACTTAAGAAACCTCATTTATTTTCTTTCAGCTTTTCCTTTCTTTTTTATCCATCATTTATTTTAACAAATCCCTCTAGGTATATGTGTGTGCAGGTGTGTATACTTGTGTATATGAGAGTATGTGTGTTCCTTTTGATGGATTGCTTGTCAGAAGGCACCAGGAGCGCTTCCTTTGGCTGTCTGAAACATTTACTCACCAGTCACGTTCGCTGGGTTTGGTTTTACCTTTCAGAAGCTCTCAGCAAATGTGTTAACCCTTTTCACCCAGACCATTTTGTCTGAGGCTAAAGGTTTGGTTTGTGTGATTCCCTTTTGGCTCATACTACCAGTCAAGCCATCTTTGCGTCCATATCGTGTGCAATTGTCATGTCAGAGGTGGTGCCGTTACCGTGGCAGGGAGATCAATGCCTCCATACACTCCCATATCTTCCCCACTCCTTTGACCATGAAGCTTTTCATCGCTGTCTGACTGTTCTGTGCGCACGGTTATAGTTATATGTCAACTTTGATGGTCCCATGATCCTTACAGGAAGTCAGGCACAGCGTTAGCTCATTGCCTCACCTTCACACCATACACACAGAGACACATACACACTCCCATCTGCTCAGTGCCACCGTTTATCGCCTATCCTTTCCTCTTTTCACTTTTTCTGGTGAGGGGGAGCAGACTTGGCTGGCGTGCTTTGTGATGATCACAATCACTTCGATGTGTCATTTATTCTCCTGAGTGCTCCAATACTTATCTCACTCTAGACACAGCCAAATATGGAGCTGGAATACACCCAGTGTGTCAAGCGTCAATTCTGACAGGCATCATGTCTCACTTGTTGTTACATATTTCCATTCCAGCTAGATAAACTTTTTTTTTTATTTGACTTGTTTATTGCAAATGGTGCTTGAAACATGGAAAAAAAGATCCACTCTCATGATGCCCTCTTGACTTATTGTTGCTCTAAGTGTAACCAGTGTAACTTACTCTGTCTTGTTTCATTTAGTTCTGACTATCTAGGGGACAATTAAATATGTGAAGTGTAGCAATTTGTCTTGAATTTACTTGACAGCATCCTCCAAAAATCCTGCACACATTTCCTAAGAACTAATTAAAATGAATCAATGACATACCACTTCAAAATGGAAGCATATGTCAAAGCCATCAGCAGCAAGCAAAGGACACTCTTAATTGTTTTGTTCCTGTGGTTCTTGTAAACAGCTTGTCAAGGACTGCACTCAACCATCCATGTTACGCAAGTGTTTTTTTTCTCTTCTCTGCCTCAAATGCCTTTCACAAACACATACTTTACAACCCTTGCCGCCCCACTGCCACATCAACTCACCCCAGGCTGGTAGCATGTTGCGTTAAGTGTTGGTTGTCTTGCTGTCTCATCAAAGGCCATTAATTGTGGCACCAAAGCGATGGTCACTTATACTACATCAGCCCGAGGCCTCTTTTCCATGTGGAAGCAGATTTCAAAACATTGACAGCCTCTCAGGCCTCCCTTACTGGTCATTTAAACAACTGGTCATTCCTTTAGTTGTCATAAGATGAACAGAATACAGTATTTGGTTAAATCTGATTTAGCCATTACTTTCACCTTCACAAAATCAAGTGTTTTGAGTGTGAATGTGAATGAACAGCCGTTATGAGGACAAATCAGGAGGATGGAGTGGTAGATGAGAATATTTTTATTATTTATAGTCTCCCTCACTAAGCCTGTCAGCAACATTCATGTCCCTTGATAAACAACACAGAGGAAACACCCTTTTCAATTATACCTCCAGCTGTAAATCATGCAGGAATGAGTGGCGGCCTGAAAATTACACCCTTCCATATGACAGGCAGGGGAGCACACACCTTGATATCCTTCTCCTGCTGATAGCTTTTAGCATTTGTCGTAAACGTCCACCTGTATGGACAACGAGACAAGCATTGCTGTTATGAGCGTAAATTGGCCTCAATCCAGCATGTTTCAGCGGACTCTAGTGGACATTTTGACTTGACTGCTGTACCGTGATTCACAGTTTTGAGCCTAGCCTATTATCCCTGGCTGTTGGTTTAGGCCGCAATTGGTGGAGAATGATGACTCTTTGATGAGAGCCTTCAAGGCTGGTAATACATGTCTGACCAATGCATTTCAATCAAGAGGGTCAACTTGACTCCCATCGCTCCAGCTGATAGTACGGCACTGTTATAGTAATGCTCACATTCCAGTTTTGGGTCAAACTGACTCTTTGGTTCTTTATAAACTTTTCCCAGAATCGTGTCCTTTTAAATAGTGCATTAAAATCTAAATAATTAAATAATAATTAACAGGGCTCCAGACTAACACTGATGCCCCATGTTCTACAGATGGTCGCACTGGCAGGGGGTCCATTAAAATGAAAAATTAAAAGAAACCAGTAATAACAGTCACATTGTTGTGTTGCAAGTGCAACTAACAATGATATTGCATAAATACATACTTATAATTATATAGTTTTGGATGTTGGTCAGTGCAGCATTTTAGTAGTATTAGTAACATGTTTGAGCTGTTCACTACATTACTGTTTACTATTCTTGTATGAGAATAAAACTTAGTGAATATATATATATATATATATATATATATATATATATATATATATATATATATATATATATATATATATAATAAGAATAATGTGGACAGAGTTAAAGATGTTCTTCCACTTTACTTTCAAAATAAAGTGCTCTGTGACTAGAAAAGAGGAAGAAATAACACTTAACTGAAAAGAGTTGCTGTATATAACAAAACAGATTTTCATTTTGAATCATTGACTCACTTGATTTGTTCAAAAATGTGAATTCATCGAGCGCTAACCTCCCGCTCTCTCTCTCGTAAGGGCAATAATGAAGTGACTAAAATTGCAATTCATCGACTGGCCGCTTGAGGCTGGCTGCAAAAGAGAGTCAGTCCCATAGACTCCCCATGTTAAAATGCCCAACTTTACAGCAGGAAAAAACATGTTTACAGCCTGGTTCAAAAAATGATTTTTCTCTAAATAGCTAATTTTGCCCTTCATGACAACTGTGAGGGGGGTGAATTTTTTTATAACTCATCCGTTTAAATTATATTAAGACTTAAAGTTCTGCATAATTAAGGGCGTAGCCACTTGAGTGACAGGTGGATTGCCGCTGCTGACACTGCCGTCGTGCTAGGTGGGTGTGGCTACAGCAACTAGCTCCCGCCTTTTTGCCCATTTTTGATTGTCCGGGAGAGTCGCGCGGTGACGCGCTGCCAAGATGGCAACGGCCCGCTCTACACACTTTAGGCTTCAAAAACTCTCTTCAGGAGTCTACGGGTGACGTCACGGACACTACGTCCATGTTTTTATACAATCTATGGAATTCATTCAGTAACAAAACACTCTGAGACACAAAACAGTTCTGCTGTGGCTTTGATTAGAACTATTTTCATTAGCAAAACTGAGCAAAAACAGTCAATATTGTGTCTAAAATGTAAGGCACTTAATAGTAACTTCTTGTTTATTTGACTTCTATTGTATAAAATCACATTTCAATCGTGCTGAAACATTTTGGTCATGCAATGTTGCGTACCTATAAATTATTATTATATTTCTTTTACTATTGCAGTATGCGTCTATAACTCTCTCTGTGTGCTGTTGAGTCTCTCTCACACACTCACTCATGCTTCGCAAGCCTCATCTGACACTACATAAATACATTATTAGAAGTGTATAAGTGTGATATCAAAACAGACCGCCTCAGAATTAACAGACTGACCGTTCCGGGCTGGTCATGTGGTAAATCAGCTAATCTGGTCGACTGATACATCTCTATTTTAAACTTAAAGTTACATCTTACAGTACTATATCTTTTAGTATGTAATTTTAGTATTTTGGTGCCAAATTCTGAAGCTATTTTTGTTTTGAAAGTTCCAATTGTGCAGCTATTCCAGATACCATGGATTCGGCAGATGACACGAGTAAATAGCTTTCAGCAGGAAGCTGAGTGGTATCATGATGGGATAGCCATTTTTCCAGCCACGGCTCCTGCCTAGCTCAGCTGCACACCCAAAACAAGCCCATTTAAGTCATAGAACCACTCATTATCCCAGATCTCGTTCCCCGACATTGCTTTGAAATGACGGAAGCTGTGAAGAATTTCTGTGGATATGGGAAAAGTGCGCCATGAAACATATGCTATTTGAATTTTAAGGGTCTGTGTGTTTATTGATCAGATAGATATTGGCCAGGGGTCCCTATGTTGGTGTTGGACCGCATTCCAAGTGCTCAAGTCAAAGACAAGAAACCTCTGAAGACTGACATGGGCTCTTGCCAGCTTCATCACATTCAGTTCCTGCACTGATAGTATCAGTCTCAGACAGTATGCCTATGGACCTCAAGCAGTCATTCACTGACTGTCTGATGCACACAAAACTGGCAAGCTCTAATCTGATTGGCTGATTTTTCTGGAGTAAGGACAAACAGGTGTTTGTTTGTTTGTTTCCGTCTGGAAACAAAATCATGTTTACAAGATACCAGGGTCAAAATACAAGTATTTATTTTGTAAATGACAGGGTAGGCTATACAGTACATATATTTTATGTAATTTTGCCTGTGCTTTCTGAATCATAGTTTGTGTCTGTACCTGTCAATTATAGTGCCATCATCCATCCACAAACCTCTTCCTAAATTATTATCTGCTTTACATATAGGTCAGGCAATTTCTGTCGAAGTGAACAAGGGAAAAGGGCTGGACTGATGGGTCTTGCTGTATTGCATAAGATGGTTGGTTATCATTTATTTAAAAACAATTGAAACTTCAATTGTTTTTATGAAACTTATTATTTCTGGTGTACACTTAAATTGGTTTACAAGAGCCAAGTTTAGCCTTTGCGCAAAAATTCATTTATATCTCATTTTATTGAATTATTTAACCATAGCAAGATAAATATGGGTATTGTTATGATACCCACAACTTAATTGATAATATATATATATATATTAGGGCTGTCAGTCGATTATAATTTTTAATCTAATTAATTACTTGATGTTTCGATAAATTAATCAAATTAACCGCAATAAAACACAAAATAAATTTGACTGTGAAAATACCCACAAAAGAATGTTTAAAGCTAGTTTTGTGTTAAATGAGACAGTATCAAGAAGACATTACAAACTGATGCTTTAGAAAAACTTTGATTCAAAATAAAATGTATTACACATAAACATTTAAGCTAAAATGGCCTAACATAAACTATGGAACAGAAGAAAAAAAAAAAGATAATTTACGAAACAGCCCAGTATTTAATTTTTTTTATATTAATTTTTGGTAACCAAAACAGCTTTGTTACCAACAGTCTTCAAAATACCTTCATGTTCCACAAAAGATCAAGTCAAGTAAAGTCTGCTTTATTGCCAATCTTCCACATATACAGCACATACATACAGAGAATTGAAACTGCATTACTCTCACAAAAAATACAGATAGATACATATTAAATATAAAATACAACTATACAAATAAGGGCATTTTTAAAAAAAAATACAGTTCAATAAAGCAGCACAAGGCACATGGCAGATAGATTGCAAACCAGTGAAGTAAACAAACAGTGCAGATAAAATGACTGTAGTGCAAAAGAGCTTATTCAGACTGATTTAAAGTGACAAAAAGCTCAGAGAGCAGTTCTTTTTTTAAACTGACTGAAGAGGTAGTTGAATGAGGTAGTGAGGAGACCAATACTGCACAAAATGACTGGTGCAGATCAAAGTTTGTTAGTGGGAGGGGGTAGTGGAAGGACCTGGGGATGTGGGAGTTGGGGGGGGGGGGGGGGGTTCAGCTTCCTAACATGTCTGATGAATGAAGCTGTCCTTCAGTCCTGGCCTGGAGACTCCGCAGTCTCCTCCCTGATGGCAGCAGACTGGAGAAGTTGTGTGATGGGAGAGTGGGATCACCTGTGATGCAGAGGGATTTATGGGTGAAATGGGTTCCATAAATGTCCTGGAGGGATTGGAGAGAGATACTGCATTAAAGTGATGCACTGCAGGCGCCATACCACACAGTGATGCAGCTCGTCAGGATGCTCTTGATGGTGCCTCTGTAGAAGGTGCACATGATGGGGGCTGGACCTCTGGCTCTTCTCAGTTTGTGGAGGAAATGCTACTGTGCTTTCTTGGCCAGTGCTGCGGTGTTGTCAGTCCAGGAGATGTCCTCTTGGATGTGCACACCCAGGAACTTGGTGCTGCTCACTCTCTCCACAGTTGTACCATTGATGGTCAGAGGAACATGTTGAATGTGCACTCTCCTGAAGTCAACAACAATCTCCTTCATCTTCTCCACATTCAGAGAGAGATTGTTGTCACTGTACCACTTGGCCAGGAGGCTCACCTCACTCATGTAGTTTGTCTCATCTCTGTTGCTAATGAGACCCACTACAGTTGTGTCATCTGCAAACTTAATGAAGAGCTTGGAGTTGTGTGACGGTGTGCAGTCATGTGTCAGCAGAGTGAAGAGGAGGGGGCTCAGCACACATCCTTGGGGGGACCCAGTGTTCAGTGTGATGGTGCTGGATGTGTTGCTGCTGACCCATACTGCCTGAGGTCTTCCAGTCAGAAAGTCCAACAGCCAGCTGCACAGCGAAGCTGGACCAGTTTGTTAATGAACTGTTGAGGGATGATTGTGTTGAATGCTGAACTGTAGTTTATGAACAGCATTCTGACATATTAATCTTTTTTTCTCTATATGTGTGAGTGCTGAGTGGATGGCAGTGGCAGTGGCATCATCAGTCGAGCGGTTGGACCGATATGCAAACTGGAAGGGGTCCAGGGAGGGGGGAGGGCAGACTTGATATGGTGCATGACTAGCCGTTCAAAGCACTTTGTGAGAATAGGAGTACAGTAAGTGCAACTGGATCGTAGTGATTGAAGCAGGATGAAGACAGATTCGTTGGCACTGGAATGATGGTGGTAGATTTGCAGCATGTGGGGACAACAGCCTGACTTAGTGAGATGTTGAAAATGTCTGTGAAGACATCAGTGAGTTCCACTGCACAGTAGTCTTTCAGTACACACCCAGGAATGTTGTCAGGACTCAGAGTTTTGTGTGCGTTGATCCTGCTGAAGGATCTCCTCATGCTGTCTGGGGACAGTGTCATAACCTGGTCACCAGGAGGAAGTATAGTCTTCTGTGCAGTGGTGCTCTTTTGTTCCTCAAAGTGAGTGAAGAAAGTTTTCAGCTCATTCAGCAGGGAGATGGTGCTGTCACAGGTCCGTGTTAGGGTCTTGTAGTCCACAATGGTCTACATCCCCTGCCACAGGATTTGACTGTCTCTGCTGTCACTGAATTGATGGACTATCCTCCTGGAGTACGTTCTCTTAGCCTCTATGATGCCGTGGGATAGGGTGGCCCTAGCTGTCGTCAGGCCGACATCATCTCCAGCTCTGAAGGCAGCATTCTGAGCCTTCAGGAGCCTGTAGACCTCCCCTGTCATCCATGGCTTCTGGTTGGCCTAGACAATGTTGGTCTTTGTGACTGTTACATCATCAATACACTTGGTGATGTAGGCAGTGACAATCTCGGAGTACTCTTGGATGTCTGTGGTGTTATTGTATGTGGCAGCCTGCTTAAACATATTCAGTGGTGTCCAAGCAGTCTTGAAGAGCATCTGACGACCCTTCCGGCCACACTTGTATTTGTTTGTGAACTGGTTTGGCGACTTTAATGAATGGCCTGTATGCATCCATTAGCATGACACTGATGTGGTCTGAGGAACCAAGGTGGGGGAGGGTGTGTGGTGTAAACAAAGTCCAGAGTGTTGTTACCCCATGTTGGAAAGTCGTTGGTGTGTTGGTTTATTTTTGGAATAAAAAAAAAAGTCTGTGGGGTTGAAATCCCCGGCTAAGATGAGAAAAGCATCAGGGTAGACTGTCTGCTGCTCACCAATGTGCTGGTACAGTTGATTTAGTGCTTCTTTCCTGTTGCTGTTGTTAAATAGCAGTATTGAAATAGCAGTATTGCTGTGTATTCCCTCAGTAGATAGAACGGACGGCACTTGATAATAATAAACTCTGCATGGGGTGAGCAGTGTTTTCAGTGAACACAAAACACAATAATCTCTTACAGTCCTCTGAGTTGGGTATAGTAGTCAGATGTAATCCAGTTTATTGTCCAAAGAGTGTACGATAGCTAGTATGATGGGGGAGGGGATAGCTGGCTTGTGTGGGTTAGCAGTTAGAGAGAGAGAGAAGCCGCTGTGTGTGGATCTTCTGCCATCTTGGATCATTGCAAGTCATTCAGTTCTGCTGTGGCTTTAAAGGTTATATGTTCTATGCAAAAACTTGAGCAAAAACACATCATATTGTGTTTAAAATACAACACAATATCAACTTTTATTACTGAACCGTTGAATAAAATCACATTTAAACTCATAATATTTGGAACAAAAAGCACTTATGTAATACTGCTCTCTCTTTGAAATTCAATATGTAAAAAATAACAATGCAATATGTAAAATGGAAAAAAATTCTGTGTATTCCCATACATAAGGTATATGCAACATTTAGTGCAAAATGAAAATTCAGTTAAATAATATGAATTTCCCACTTTCTAAACTAGTTTTAATATGTAAAAAAAAAAAAAAAAACCTTTTGTTAACGCTTTATAAGTTACCAAATTAAAATGAGATTTTATTAACCAAATTGATCAGATATGTTTTACATGTCCAAGCAAAAACTGTAGCAAAATTATCATTTAAATGCCATTTTAAATGCCCTGGATCTAAATGTGCATCAGTCAGAGTGTAAAACAGTGAGGTCATATGTTGAGGCAGGTGAAAAGCATTTGGTTAATGGGGAATAATGACCTATTGTGCATATTGTTGCCCAGCTCTGCCTTGATATAATGATTGACAGGTTGGGGGGTAATCAGCTCGGAATGCATTTTCCAATTCACCATTGACTTGAGCCTTGTCCACACATACACGGGAATTTTTATAAATTACTTTTCTTCTTCCGTTTAAAAGGTGGCGATATATTCTCAACTTTAAAGCCATGTTGGCCAATCTGAAGCCTGAAAAAAGTTTCCAGTACAGTCAATCCGCGTAGAAAAACCTACAGTTTTGAAAATACCTGCGTTTGTGTGGATAGGGCCTTAAACTACATTATTGCAGGATATTTAATAAAAATGCAATTGAAACGTCTTAAGTGTAAGTGTCAATGCATTTAAGAAAAATAAAAGACATGTAAATCTCCATTTTGGTGCACATTTGGCTCAGAATGCAATTTGAAATTCACACTGCATATTGCTACAGTTATCACACAGTATCACAATGAAAATGCATTCTCAAGTGTCCTGCCCATTAGGGATCTGCATCTCATGACTCAGGCCGATACGATATGCATCTCGATGCATAACCAATGATACGATACATTAAAGATACATATGAAGCAGCAACCGATGCAATAAGATATAATACGATTTACCTCTATTATGATGCAGTGCAATCTGATTTCGATTCAATTCGATTCAACACAATGCGATTTGATGCAATATGATGCAATGGATAAAGTATGATCACTTTTAATGTCCCGAGGCCTGTTTCATAAAACAAGTTAACAAAATAATCCAGGCTTATTTAAATTAGTCTGACTCATTGTCAAATTATTTGGTTCCATAGAGCAAATTTAACATAATCCTAAATCAAGTTTAGTAACTGTGGCAACTTGCTGGGCAACTGCCGGGAAACTAACCTGGTCTAAAGCAGGTTAACTGTCAGGCAAAGCTAAGCTCCTCTACAGACCAAATATGAACATAATGATATCTAGCCATGCAGCCTTTCTCCCTGGTTTTATTACAGCTGTACCTTTTATACTTTGAAGAACAGACAGCAGAACATTACAATCTAAAACCGCTCTTTATAGAATTAAAATAACTCAATTAAAAGTTAAAATCACTGAATTAAAAATGAAAATAAATAATTGACTGATTTTTAAATGCTATAAGAAAAACTAAATAACTAATTTGAGCTTAGTACTGTAGCCTACTAGCTTACATTTGATTTACATATTACAATAGTCAACTTACAGTTACTGCTATCATAAAAATACTCTTTATATGTAGGTTCAAAATTCTGCAAGACACATTAATGTCCCAAATTATTATTTTTTTTTAAACAAAATCTATATTTTACTCAGACTTATTGCACTCCTATTCGATTATGCTCCTTCTGTTTAAGGCGCAGGAGTGCTCATTACTCTCGCGTGCCTTGCCCACTCCTGACAGCAAAATTGATATGTTTGCATTTTTTTTAAATATACCTAGTACATGTCAGTTATGCACTGAGAAAAACTCAGCATCTCAAATGCATTAAACAGCACAGCTATATTTGCTGTTTGTCATGGTGGATCGATTTTAAGGTCCAATTGAAATTATCGACATTAAGGTCTGCTTAAGAATAAGCATACACAAATTAGTGAGATTGTGTAAATCTAATTTGTCATTAATGGAACCGCTTTAGCCCCGGTTGATTTGTTAGGTTATTTTAAGTCAGGTTTTGGACACAAACGCTGCTGATAAAAAAAAAAAAAAAAAAAAAAAAAAAAAAAAAACATGCATATTTTTGCACAAGTATTTTTAATTTAAGGGCATAACTGGGTTTGAGTTGTTGTTCTGCATCATATTTGTCAACAGTCAACTGTATGAAATACATTAAAATTGTGTTATTTTTCATAACTAATTAATTAAAATGTTAGCCATAATATATATATATATATATATATATATATATATATATATATATATATATATATATATATATATATATATATATATATTACAGTATGTGCGTTTAGTTTTGCCCAGGATTTCAGTATATAAATGTACATATAATGAACAGAGGTGGGTAGTAACGAGTTACATTTACTTCGTTACATTTACTTGAGTAATTTTTTGGGGTAACTAATACTTTTCGGAGTATATTTAAAGATGGGTACTTTATACTCTTACTTGAGTACATTTTTGGGGAAAAATCTGTACTTTTACTTCGTTACTGTGGGCGACGCTCCTCTCGTTACTTTATCTTAATGCAATAAATGTTATAACTGCTTCAGTTTATTCCAAACGCGCCGTCTACTTTTGTCTGGGCAATGAACGATGCCCATTCGCGAATGATTCATTCTTTTGAGTCAATTCTGTTCAAAGGCTTGATCAAATCAATTGGCAAACAAGTGAATTGATTCATGAATCAGTTTGAATGAGTCGTTCAGTTCCCTGCCACACGCGCTGAGCGTCTAAAGCGGTTTACTCAGAGTTGTAACGTTTAACATCAGCAGCGTTGAAAACGTTGCTATGGAACTGCACTGAATTGAAAGCAAATATGCAAAGGCTATTATTTGCTAGCGATGGAGATCCTTATTAGATGAACACTGCGTGTGCTGTCTACTGTTCAACAGGTAATAACTTGGGCTACATTCGATTACAGTACACGATACCACTGTGACATTAGTTTGTTGTACATGTGTGGCTTATAACAGAGGGGAGTCAAGTTGAATGCAGCTTCCAAAAGACAAAAAATAGCCGATTAAGATTTTATTAATTTTAATACAATCACACCGGTGCGAGTACGTTCAGCAAGTCATATCATCAGCTGCTAAATTCAGATCTGTGATTGCTTGCTGGCGCTGAGCCAGAGATAGATGTGTTTTTACAGCACTGCGCATTATAACCAATCACACATGATTTTTTTTGGGGCTTATTAAAGCATTGGCCAATCAGAGGCGTTCAGATGAGTCATCGCTGAAATGCCAGTGCTTCCTTCACTCGCTGACTGACTGAATACCTCTTTCTGGCGAATTCTCTCGTCAGAAACAACAAAGTGCAGATGTGTGTGTACGAATCTTTAATTAAGATATTGATTTCACAGTGTTAACAGTTTCAGTGATTTTAATGGGAGTTTCTGTGAGTCATTGAAATCTAGACTCTCAGTGAAAATGATCTTTAATAATGTAAATGTTATTTGCTCTCTTTCTGAACAATGAAAGATTAGTAGCAATATTTATATCACATTAACTTTCAATGTTAAATTCACATTTAATATATAGTCAGTCGTATTAAAAATATGTTATGGCATGACACCTATATCTGTTATTTAAGTAAACAGACAAGGTTTTATAATAAATTACATAAATTGGAGTAAAGGCTGATGAAATATATTTATTTATACACACACACATACATTACATACATTTTATCTATATATCTAAATAAAAATAGGCTCAGTATATATGACCCAAAGTAACTAGTAACTAACTACTTGAGTAGATTTTTTTTATCCGATACTCTTTTTCTCTTACTCAAGTAACTATTCAAGACTAGTACTTTTACTTTTACTTGAGTAAATATTTCTAGAAGTACTTTTACTTTTACTTGAGTACAGTTTTTGGGTACTCTACCCACCTCTGATAATGAAGTATATAAATCAGACTTCTGCTTAGTTTAAATACAGTTCAGATTAAGTTTAAAATTTATAATTTACTTGCCCTCATGCCATTCCAAATTTTCTCTGTGAAATTTCTTTCATCTGTGGTACATAAAAGATGATATCTTGAGTCCATGTTTGTGTGTGTTTGTCCATACTATCAAAGTCACTGGGATTCATTGTTGTTTGGTTCCAAATGTTCCAAGCATATTTTGTGAATAAACAACAGTAAATAATAACAGGATTTTCATTACTATACCTTAAACAGTGATTTGAATATAACTTAGCATTAGCCACACAACTACAACAGTGCTTGGCACATCCTCATTTAGTGGCAGTAAACTCCTTATCATGCAAAATTCTGAATATTCAGTCACGGCTAAAGACCAGATAATGATATATGCATGCTTTGAGCTATATCATGTAGAGACCACAACATGTAAAGACCTTCACTCAATAGAAATAAATGACCTGACAAGTATAATATAATTTTCCTACTTCGAATTGATTCACACCATTCGGTAACTGCTGGCACAGAGTGTGATCGTGCTAAAGATACTGTGGATATGCCAGCGGATAATGATGCCACTGCAGACAGAACCACAGAGAAGCACAGCATGGCCCAGGGCTATAGGAGCAAAAGCACTGAGATGTAAACAGCTTGGAAGTGGCCTGGCCCCGGGACATGCAGTGGCCTGCTCAGGGTGATGCTTTCCCCCATATTCCTCAGTAGATTCATGAATGTTCATGAAATCCCAGTCACACAGGGGAGGGTGGCTCGTCTCCGAGTTCATGATTCACCGACACCTATCTAACAAAGACAATCCTGGCCTCCCAAATCTCTGCCATAATGCAGCTGACATTACTGCACTTCAGTGTTTATCCACCACCCACCAAAAGCTCAGTTCATAAGGAGGTATGGTATTGATTTTCTTTCACTGCATCCATGTATGCAGTAAGTACAAAAAGCAGTTTCCCTTTATTTTTTTCATTAGGCCCAGTGCCCTGGTGCAGTGTTACAAGCATGCAGTTGACAATACTCTAGACACAAATATGATTGTTATGGCTGTTCTGTTTGAGACCTCCGAACAACTCCCATGGCTGGAATGGCAATGAAGCACTCTTGATTTCCCAAATGCGATGGAAGAAAAGTCATCATATTTAGATTATTGTGCTGCAGAAATGCATCAAGCAAGCTAAGCATCATCTCTGACTGGGTCATCCCGATCACCAGCCTTTATAGGTTTGTCAGGGACCCTTATGAAGTTTCATACTACTACTACTTTTTAAAAACATTTTAGTCTTATCTTTCATAGCACTATTGACGTTTTGAAATCAAGTTGCAGCCATGTCCACCACCCAAGGGTGTCACCAACCTGTACCCACGAGTCTCTGACTTTTCAGTGCAGTACATTGCAAGGACGGGCTAATCTGTAGTGATTTGGAGCTCAGCCAGTGGAAGCCTCCTCTAATCCCTCATTCTTTTTATCAGAGGAGGGGAGGCAAATTTCACTTCTGCACAAGAGGGGAAAAGGAGCTATTTCATGCCTCAATGACTCCACTGTTTTTTTAGAATGGTTGTCTTTCCTCTCTTTTTTTAGCACTTATTTTATATGCTGCATAGCTGCATTCTGTGAAAAACTTGCTGTATATGTGTTTTTTTTGTGTGTGTTTTTTTTGCTGGTAGAGGTGGGGAGATACTGTAAAGACACCTTTGCCAATTAGCACATTGGCCCTTAGTTGTCCTGTGTTAACACCGTTGCTCTTTCCTGGAAAAGGAAGTCATTAAACTTATTAATGCAGCATTCATCCATTTATATGCATTGCAATGTAAAAGCATTCATTACAAAATTGCATTACATTGTTTTCAGCTGGCCTCCTACTCACAGCAAAACAGAATGTGGGCCGCCTCTGCCGCTTTACAGTGGTTAAACATATTAAAGACTGTATGTGCCTGTTCGGAAGGTGCTCTTGATGTTCATACTTTGAGGTTTTAAACAGCTGTCCACGGGGCTTGAAAATGAAAATAAAATAATTTAATTGATTCACTCTGAGCAGAATGGATATATTGACGTCTCTGTACCTGTGTTCCTCTGTATTATTACCATTCCGAAACTGATTCGAGAAGACATACCTGTTAATAATGTTATTTTGTAAAAACATTTTTTTTTCTTTGTCTATAACAAGATCATAATAATAATAATAATAATAATAATAATAATAATAATAATAATAATAATAATAATAATAATAATAATAAAGTACAGTGTTTTTTGTTTTGTTTTTTTACTCAAAAATCTAAAATCAAAAATCTTAACCTGGTGCGCTTAGTCACAGCCAATACAACAATTTTATAAGTTTTTTTTTTTTTTTTTAATTATTACATATTTTTTAAGATTAAAAATGTTGCATTGCATAAAACATGCTACTTGTATGCTAAAAAAAAAAATAATAATAATGAAAAAAAAAGAGAAAAAAAAGTCGCATTGGCTAGGCTAATGTGCATTTTATTATTCCATTCAGAAATAGTGTAGGCTAAAATGCTGGTAAAGCAAAATGTTTACAGACATTATAAACAGTTATTATTTCCTCTCCACAACAAATCCTCCAAAGTTAAGGCTATGCATTTAGGCTATAAAAAATGTAAATCCAAAAATAAACAAATTTAAGGTGAAATGGATACATCTCTCATTCGGCACGAATCGAAATGTTTGCATATTTGTGACGTATTTGGATGTTAAAATATTATTTATTATATAGCACAGTCAGGTGGTGGTCCTGTCAAAATTTAGTTTGTGTCCAGTTTTTGTTTTCATTCCTCGAACCGGTTCAGAGACCTGGCTGTCCTCTACATACTATAGTAGCAAGAGAAAGAGACAACTGCGATATCAATCAGTTTCCAGCGCTCCACAAGTTAACAGTAATGTCTTTATTAATCTTTCTGCCTCTAAGGCAGCTTTGAGAGGAAACACTGAGTAAATAAAGAGAAATATTTCCAGTCCTAGATAAAGATAAAGGGATTGCTTTTTATCTAAACATGAATCAGCTGTCTTATGCAAAAGGGAACCTTAGAGTACCTCCCCTGGGCCGTACGGAGAAAGAGATCATATACTGTTAGCAGCGTTTGGGATTGAGATAAGGAGACTATTGTGCCATCTCCATACACATGCATTCTGAGAACACAAAAACTGATATTCATGGGTAATGTAATTAAAGCATTTGATAGCACAGTGCAGTATGTCAAGACCCTGCTGAGTGAAAGAAAGTAGTGTGTTTCAAGTAACAGATATCCTGCAGGGTGAATCGCTCATATTTCACTGGTCATGTTTCACACGTATCGCCCGCATGCGTACGCACTCAAGGACATACAATTACAGTTATCAGTCATCGAGGACACCTCATCCAATGTTGATCTTAATGTGTCTGACACAAAGTTTCTGACACATACATCTCTATCCACTGGCAGAAGTTGTCACATGGACCCTACAAAGTCATCATTTTAGTTTGAGTGTTTATTTCAGTTATCATCCATTATATGAAAATATTTATCATTTCGGTGTTGGTGACATATTGTAGCAAATTTTTATTATTTAACTTTCCACTATGTAACTTGTTTTGCTCAAAATTTATATAATGTATATAATAAGCAAATACATGATGAATCCCTCTTTCAAACAATGTTTTTCTCCTGCCCTGAATCACTGTGGTATGTCTATAATAAGTGTTTATATTAGGATTATTTTAGACTTGTCATGCCCATAAATAGAGAAAAGTAGCTCTGACTACAGTCTTCATCGGCAAAATACATGTAGTTTTGTTTATTAACTGCTAGAGCTCCAAAGGTTACTTAGTGTACCTTTAATTATTTGCATTGTATATAGTTATGTTTTTTTTGTTAGTTTTTTTTTTTTGTTTTTTGGACTGATCCCATTATTGTCTTTGTTAGTTTATGTTTTAGATTAAAATGTAGAAAAAAAAACTAAACAGTGAAAAAAGCTTTATTGCATCAATATTTAATTTCACAAACCTTGTAAATCCAGCTGTTCTGATCTACTGAAGTGGGCATTGTAGCCTGCATAAAATGTGTGTACTCTGTCTATGCAAATTGGATGTAGACATGATTGACAATATTTAAGTCCTTGATGTCCAGCTAGGCTGCACTATATCTAGTTGTCTGTTATTGTATTCATATTCACTTTCATATTCATATTCATATTCCATATTCACTGTGTATTGTATATAAATTAGCGTAACCTGGTCATTTTTGGGGAAAATATGGCTCCAAGTGCACACACTTAAAAGATTTCTGCAGCTGTAACCTGAAAAAAAAATATATATATATATTTTTTTTTCTTTTTGGATAATAATAATAATAACAACAATAATAGGATAAAACGTTGCTATGTAATATATATATATATATATATATATATATATATATATATATATATATATATATATATATATATATATATATATATATATATATATATAATATATATATATATATATACCATTTAATATATAATTATATTATATTAGCATGTAATATACAATAACATTTTTCATACTTGTCAATTTGTTTATAAAAAATGTTATACTGCATAATATCGGCTAAACTGCTCTCTGAGATATCGACATCTGTTGTCAGAAAATGAAGTGAAGTGAAGTGAAGTGAAGTGACATTCAGCCAAGTATGGTGACCCATACTCAGAATTTGTGCTCTGCATTTAACCCATCCGAAAATGCACACACACACAGAGCAGTGAACACACACACACACTGTGAGCATACACCCGGAGCAGTGGGCAGCCATTTATGCTGCGGCGCCCGGGGAGCAGTTGGGGGTTCGATGTCTTGCTCAAGGGCACCTAAGTCGTGGTATTGAAGGTGGAGAGAGAACTGTACATGCACTCCCCCCACCCACAATTCCTGCCGGCCCGGGACTCGAACTCACAACCTTTCGATTGGGAGTCCGACTCTCTAACCATTAGGCCACGACTTCCCCACAACCACGACTTCCCCACAAAATCCTTGTTGCTTGACCTCAGTCTTTTATCCCCTAGTGTAAGTATTTTTAACATTTGCTTTTTTTGCTGGTTTCTCTCAAGGACAGTTGTGGTACCTCATATTCCACTATGGAGTCGAGTCATGAGGGCTTCACTTTGTGTTGCATTGGGGAGAGTTAGGGATGCACCTTCACTTCGGCCTAAATCAAGCCGTGAACATCCCGGTCCTCGCAGTGAACGTTTTTCTTGCTGTTTCCGACAGCTCCAGATACCTGCAGCTGCAGCACAGGCATGCTTGCTGGTCAGACGCTAACCAAGCTGTCAGAGTGCTGTGGAACATGCTTTACAAACAATTACCACACCATCTGCACTGTCAGTGAGCTGTTTAGCATTAGCGTCTCAGTTTCTCTCCCACTCTCCCTCTCTCTTTGTGCATCTCTCTCTTTTTTGTGCATCTTATTTTTCCTCTTTCTTTTCAATTCATCCAAGCCATGGGTTAATGAAGAGGAGGTTAGGAGAGCAGCATGGATTGTTTGTTTGTCTGACTTTCTTCGTTTTGATCTTGTTAAGGCCGGGAGCTGTGATGTTTTTTCATCGTGGAAGTCTCACAGCGTGAGCGAGCGCTTGTGCACATCTGAACAACAAAACACACTTTTATGAGTTTATTCCAGAGAAGCTCTTACACCATGGCCAGAGGTATTATTGAAACATCGGTAGGGAGAAAAAAAAAAATGTTTGTTCTCAAAGAAAACAAGTTCAGAACGTGGACACAGTGGTGCGGTAAATGGAAATAATTGATTTATTTGTTCATTGCAAGTCGTTTTTGTTTATTGAAGAAGATTGTTTTCTCTTCTGCTCCACAGGTACATCAGTAACGAAAGTAACCGCAACTGACGCCGATGATCCAGTTTATGGAAACAGTGCCAGACTGGTCTACAGCATTCTGGAGGGCCAACCTTATTTCTCCATCGACCAAACCACTGGTAAGTCAATCAATCCACAATGTCCAGATGGTCATGAATCATTCAAATGATTCAACAAGCTTATTATTATGCTAAGAAATAGGTGTAAGATGAATGTCCCTTCATGAACCAAGACGAGTTTTAGGTGTTAGATCATTTATCATTTTTGCAATCATTGTTATTATGATCATCATTACGGGAGGCAGGAAATAAATATTAGAGAAAGACCAAATAAACAAGATCATTTTACCTGAAGGACACATGCAGATGCTGATTTTGTTCTGTAATAGCGCACAAAGCAATTTGCGGCTTCTGATTTAAATGACAGGGCTATCTTTGAATTCCATCTGCATTCTGCTTCCTTTTCAACCTTGACTTTGTTTTTTCCCTAATTGCATTTTCAGCTGACTTGTTAACAGTGTGTCTGTAAGCAACATGATTAAATAATGGTGAAATTACATTAATAAGCAATGAGATGGAAATGAACAGCGCGTAATTTGGAAAAACAACAGACAATAAACAAGTCCTGTATCCGTCCAAATTGTATGTGCATATTAAATGAACAGTCTTTAAATATATTTTTTTGTTGTTGTTGTGCTTATGAGAACACCTTTTGCACTTCATAACCCCTTGCATTTCAATCACTCACTGTCAGCTTTGTCTTAAGAATGCAAATGGTCGAGAGAAGGTGTGAAAGCCCAAATTGAGGTGCTGCGTGCGTGGTTTGCATGATTACTGAACACATGCAGATGGCTTATTCAAGTGAGCCAGATGTTTTAATGAATGTTAATGAAAAATAAGAGGTAAAGGGAAAACAACCATTAGAAACCATTTGACACTTCCAACACCTCGTAGGAAATAAGACACACTTGATAAATAAGTAAACATCATGCACCAATTCATTACTTGGCTAATGGCTTGCAAAGAGCAAAAACAAAATAAATAAATGAAAGGAAAGTAAACCTCCAAATACCTATGGAAATGAATGTTTGTGTTGCCTCGCTTCTGTGATCATCAGGAATTCATTTGAATAGATAATGATAAATCAGGATGACAATAGAATGAGTATTGCAGTGTGCATCAGATTCAGCGTTGCACTGCATATGGCGCACACACACGCAGCTGCATCCAGCACTCAGGGAGGCCTGCGCTTCTGTATTCCTATTGACAATCAGAGCACTTCACCTCTAAAAATGCACCTCCTTAGTTCAGTGAAATTATCGTGGTCGGTTGGTCTCCACAACAGAACAAGAAACAAAGACATGTAAGTGCAGCATAAAAAAGTCTAGCAGACAATGCATGCACGCTGTGAATTATTCATGCGTAATGGAACCGGAGCTGGCCCTACAACACTCTTACCTTTCTTCCCGTAGAATGCCTTTGTTTCCTTAGTTCTTTACGTCTATTATTTGCCAATCTCTTTAATGTAGTTGCTTCTTATTACAGTTTCCATTTCTTTATACAAAAATATCTTTGATTGTGTAAGATTACATGTCTGTGAAGATTCTCAGTCATCCAGTTGATTGTAAAAATGTCTCATAGAATGTACAGTGTAGCATATTGTTCTATCGCATGTCTTTTGTCACTTGTCCAAGTGACTTCATCAGGATGAAGGTGATTTCCCAGGAATATATATATTTATAAATCAATGATGGTGCATACAGTATTAAAGATTATAAGAGACAGACAGCATAATTCGCATTCAGTCGGAATATAAATGACTCCAGGTGCTGGGTCAAGTCCTCAGCAAACAAACAAGCTACTTTGAAATGCCAAATGAAAGCAGCCCAGGCAATGCGTGGCACACACTAAACTGGTCGGGGGGTCAAGGACAAGGGAAGAGCTAACAGATTTTGCAAACTATAAACCTCGGAATGTACAATGGCATGTTTATTTAGACCATGTTCATTTTGAATAGCATATTTTTATGTATTTATTTTTCATATCAAAAATAATTAAATGAGAGATAATTTCAATGCATTCTTTTGTTGTTTTGTTCTTTATAATTTTGAATTATTATATGTAAATCCATGTATTTATTGTTATTGCTATAGCAATCATTAGGGTGGCTCTGGCAGGGATGGATCGTGAGATGAGGGAAGAGTATCTTGTTGTCATTCAAGCAAAAGACATGGGAGGTCACATGGGTGGGTTGTCAGGAACCACCACTGTGACAGTCACTCTTACTGATATCAACGATAACCCACCAAAGTTCTCAAAGGGTAAGGAAGTCGCTCTTTTACTGACTATATGAAATACTTTATACTACAGTTCAAAAGTTTGTGGTCAGTAAGATTTATTTACTTATTTAATAAATGTTATCAAAAATGTCTGTAACATTTTAAAATAAGGTTCCATTTGTTAGCATTAGTTAACTACATTGGTCAACATGAACTAGCAATGAAAAATAGTTCTAAAGCCTTTATTAGTCTTAGTTGTTGTTAAAAACATTAAATGATGCATTATTTAAATCAAAAGTTCTGAAAAAATAAAATAAAAAAACAATGGCTATATATATTAAGCAGCACTTTTTTTTCCCCACTCTAATAATTATATGATATCAGAATTTTTTTTTTTTGATTCCTGATGGATCGTTTGACACTGTAGACTGAAATTACTGACCCCAAACTTAAAATAATTGCTTACCATTTGTTGTCTAGTATTTAAGCTATTTTGTTTTTTCTCTGAGTTCTATTTTTCACCTGATAGACCAGATCTTTTTGTACTTCATATCTAAAGGCTCTTATGAGTTCACTATTCCTGAGGATCTTGGCATCGGGAAACCTGGAGGAAGAGTGAAAGCGAATGACAGAGACATCGGGGAAAATGCTAAATCAGCTTACAGCATCATAGGTGGAGACGAGAGGGATGTCTTTGAGATTGTCACTGATGCTCAGACACAGGAGGGAATCCTCAGACTCAAGAAGGTAAGACCAGAAAAGTAGGCTTGATGCGCAATAGGGACTCTGTAACAGTAAACTGTCTGCTACAGGATTGTCACAGGTCTGCATATTGTGAAAAATATGAAAAGTGGCTCATTACTGATGACAAATGGCTGTTAATATTGCAGAGACAGAACCTCTCAGTATGTATTGCAGGGGTCAGAAACCTATTTGACACGGTGTGCCATTTTAAATCATACCCTCCAAAAAGAAAGAATTAATCATGCAAATTAATTAATTATGCAAATTATCACCTTAGTGTTCAGGGTTTTACTCTTTTTTTTAAGGATGGCTACATTATTTTGTGGTGTAGCTGAGTGCATCTTTTTGCATAATTAGATAGTTGTTAGAGTCACAGGCATTCTGCTTTGTGTAGTGAATAGGAAGTATTGTGTAGTAGTGATGTGCGGGTCGTCTAATAATCCTCGGACCCTGGAATATATATATATATATATATATATATATATATATATAGTTTTTTTGTTTTTTTTACAACTGCTGAAAATCCACACTTAAGATTCCTTATACACCTGAAATTGGAAGTAAAACTGCAGTCCAGGTGTTCTGAGGTTTGAGAACTACTGTAAGTCTGAGCCCCTTGACTTTCTGTGCTCAATTCTCAGCTCTTGTGTAGCAGTGTATATTTGCATATGGAATGGCCATTGTATGCAAATGAAGAACCCTTCATAGTGGATGAGAGGACAATGAAGCCCTTTTATCTTACAGGAACATCTACATGTGCAACTGTGCAGCAACAATTCTGCACAAACAATGAGACAAATATATGGGAATATGTACGTACATGATAAATTTGTCATTTATTTTCCATGACATATCTAACATATACCATGTTAAAAGTGTAAATGATGACAATGCTATGCATATTATGACGTGAACAACATAATGAGTGTCATCTGGGAAATAGTCTCGAGGATTTGGGCATGATCTCTATTAATATGAAGAATTATACCAGGATTAAACAAATGAGCTGCCTTAAATAATCTGCATTGTTCAACAGTTTGATACATCATCCTCAGCCACAGTTCTCCATCAGAGAACCATCAGCAACCAACGATGACCTGATCGGCTGAGAAAAACAATGGTAGTTGATGACAGACAAATCATAAAAGCTGTGAAAATTAATCCTAAAATACATGTCTGTAAAATCACCAACAACCTCCAGAAAACTGGGGTGATGCTCTGTCAGTCTACAGTATGCAGGAGAATTTGACACAGAATTACAGATGATACACAGCAAGATGCAAACCTCTGATCAGCACCAAAAATAGAAAGGCAAGATTCATCACAAACGTGAGCCAGTAGAGTTTTGGAACTGAGTTGATGGACCAATGAGACAAAGATTAACCTTTATATAAGTGATTGGAAAGCAAAAGTGTGGAGAAAAAAAAAGAACTGCAAATGATCCTAAGCATACAGCCTCAACTGTAAAGCTTGGTGGATGTGGTGTCATGGCATGGACATGCATGTCTCTAGAACAGGACCTCTACATTTTAATGATGACTTAATGTATGATGGTTGTAGCAGAATGAATTCGGAAGGGTACACAATCATCTTGGCTATATTCCAGAAAATGTCATCAAACTCATTAGAAAGCACTTAATATTGGATCAGAACAATGACCCAAAACACCCTGCCTGTTCAGTCAAGGACTTTATCAGGGCAAAGAAATGTAAAGACTTAGATTGCCCAAATCAATCTCCAGATTTAAATTCGATTGAACATTAATTTCAACAGCTGAAGAGGAGACTAAAGACTGAAACTCCCCAAAACAAGCAACAGGTTGAATTGGCTGCATTAAAGGCTGGGGAAAAGCATTTCAAAGCATAAGACCAAGAGTCTGGTGATGTCTATGGGTTGCAGACTCACTGCTCTGATTGCATGCAAGGGATCTCTAAATATTAGCTTTTAATCTTTTACATCTGCCTTAAATTCAACTGTTCTGATACTTATGCTCAAATCTAATAGTGGGATGAACTCTAAAAGTGCTGTCCTTTTATTTGCTAAAACATGTATGTGTCGAAAGACCTAATAATAAAATGTGACATTCTGTAGTTTTGTCGCATATTCATCTTTTAATCATATTTGCAAATGTCTTGACTCCACAGCAGAGAAAGCAATTTTATCTTTACTGTTCCAATACTTATTGAGGGCACTGTATATATATATATATATATATATATATATATATATATATATATATATATATATATATATATATATATATATATATATATATATATATAAGAAAGTAGTTTACTGAACAAACTGGTAATGTTCTATTGTTACAGCTGCAACCAGCTGCAACACTCTTCATGCTGAAGTTTATTATGCTGTCGTAGATGGCGGAGATTTGGAGCTTTGTATGCAAAATATTTTAGCAAAACTTATATTTTAGTCAGAATAGCTCATTTAAGCTCATTAAGTGAAGTCTGTGATATCTAATGCTTTATATAAGGCATTTTTTTTTCTTTCCCCAGAGCAGCTTACTCTATGTCCTGCTTTTCATTTTCAGATGCATTTGCAACATCAAAGTATGTCAAAATGAAATGTATTGATCTAAATCTCATTTGAAAATATATTGGTATACCTGTTGATATATGTGTTCCTGTAGCTCAAGTGGTAGAGCATTGCTTTATCAAGCATAAGGTTGGGGGTTCGATTCCCCGGGAACACATGATAGGTAAAAATTGATAGCCTGAATGCACTGTAAGTCGCTTTGGATAAAAGCGTCTGCTAAATGCATAAATGTATTTAAAAATGTATATACTTTACCAAAAGAAATTCTAAGTTAATTTCATACGGTACTTGTGCACATGTAGTGGTTAAAACAATGCTGCATTTATCCGGTACACATGCATACTGAACTGGAAGACCCATCCCAAAAATGTGTACCATTACACCCCTAATAGTAAAGTCCTCTTCAATATCAAAATTTTAACATGGAAGAAAGGGAAGAAAATGTAGAGACAAAGCGAGAAATAAAAAAAGCAGTCATTTGGTTTGTCCCAGGTTTCTCACAGCTGAATGCGTAATGGCATGCCTGTTTTTCCTCGTCTTCTCATCCCATAGCACTTGGCCTGGAATCTGTTGTCTGCATTACTAATAGCATGATGGATGGTATTGCATGAGAAAAACAGGCAATCAACAGCCCACTCCCCGCTAACCTCTATACCTCCAGACGGTGCCTGAGTTCAAGAGAGCAGAACAAGCTTGTAAAGCACACAACCCTTATTTTTCTTCAATCTTTTGCACCTGCCACTGTGAACAGATACACATTTTCCCCAGGCATTGGTGCTGAGCCGACGTGCGCCAACTATTATGCGCAGCAAGTTGTCCGATGCAGCCCTCACCAACAATTAAAATTGTATTTAATTTCTGCTAAATATTGAATGGTCATGACCAAAGAGCCTTTGTAGCGAGGTTAAACATTAATCTGAGTGAGATGCCACAGGCTCAGACAGTCAAGATACTGCTTTGTTGTAAAAGGATGCATGCTTTACGCTGTGCTGGTGGTGGTGAGGGTTGCTGTAGCTCCCCCACTGCTGATCTTTGATGCTTCTAAATGTCCCTGTATACATACACCCTCACACCATGCTAGGTGCTTTCAAACAGGCACATATATATGTGGGGAAATCAGTCACAGCCATGCGGTTCAGTGTGCGTTCAGGCCACATGAAAGCCTGAATTGCATCATCTGGAAATGACGGAGGTCAATTGACAGCCGTAGTCATATTCAGGCCTTTCCGCACAATGAGTGCCAAAAGCGATACCCAGAGGGATGCAGAAGTGCCAATCTCACTGTAGAGAGTCAAATGGCATGCATGACTACAAAAAGAATGAGGTGTTGGCATGGTATTTTTAGATGGAACAGATTCGCAGTGTCTGAGATGAGAGGAGCTAGTTTCAGTCTTGCCAATATGCAAAGCTGCATTTGAATGGTGTTCTCAAAAATCTCAGCTACATTTAAATGGTAACATTTCAAGCATGTTGAATGGTAAAAGAGATAACTTTTCTTTCTTTCTTCCTTTTTGTATATGCTGTTTTATTTAGCCATTTTTATATATATTTAAGACATAAAACTCTATGAACTGTCACCAAAATTCAATAGTCCCAAACAGCACTGACCTTTTCAAAAGCAAGCAAGGTGCCAGACTGCAGCTTCTTCTGATTTTTACATCATAGGGAAAGTTCTGCTTGTGAAGTCCTACTGAATGGTGCAGTGCTATTTGCAGGGGTGCACATAAGTGGACTGCAGGTCCCCATGAGCGACCAAAATAAGAAATGCGTTGTGTAAATAAGTTCAGAGCGCACATTTGCGTACCGACATGGCTGTTAATGCACAATTACCATTTTAGATCGACAAACTGTACTGTATAAGATTTCTGTTTGAACTGAAAGCATAAATCTAGGTTACCCGCTACCGTTTTCAAAGCACAGTGCAAAATTGTGACATTTCATTCACTGACGCTCTACAGATGCATATACTTACTTGCCGCCAAATAAAAGCTTGCTGATTTTCAGTTTGAAAATGATGAAAGTTCAAATAAAATAATAATAATAATAGCATTTTATTTTAAAGTTTACAATAAAATTATTTTATTTGTATTTAATACTCCCTTTTTAGTTTATTGTTTTATAAATAAATACATAATAACTAAATAAATTGGAATAATAATATTGCTATTATTAATTTATTTTTCATAGTTATATTTGATGCGTCACACTACATGCCTTGTGAGAACCAAACAAAATCTCCAGGTTCTCATATAAGAACCAGGCTGAAAAAAAAGATGTTTACCCCCTGGTTTTTTGCACAACCTAACTTTTTTTTTTTTTTTTTTTTTTGGTATAAAAAAAAAAAAAAAGATAAGTTTTAATTGCTATATATATTTACATTTACATTTATATTAGAAATAGTAATGAAAAAAAGACAGGAATCTATTGGAATAGAGAGGACTGATGCGAAGGGTCATACTGTTTCAGAATTCTTTGTGAATAGCTTTGACGGAGCTAAGGAGTAGAGAATGAAGTAAAGGGGCACCAGTCAACCATATCAAGAGTTCTGTATTATGCTGTAGTGTACGAGAGGATGACAAAAAAGAAGTACTTTGTGAAAGCACATCTGGAGTTTGCCAGAAAGCCTAATAATAGTGAAAGCAACGAGATGAGGGAAAAAAAAAAATCTGATTTTTAAAGATTTTTTATATATATATATAAAACGGTAAAGATATCAGTAGTATTTCAAAATATTTATATTTTAAATAAATGGCTTTCTTTTAACAGTAGACAGAAGTACATGGGCTGTTCTCATCCGGGTGCCCTGCTGTCAGCCACATTGACTTCAAAGTGTGCTGATAGAGGAACTCCAGCTGCTCTTCTCTCCCAGCTGGGGCTGCTCTCGGCCCGGCTCCAGTGTCCGCCTGACCTCCCTTATGGGACGGAGGCTTTTTTTTTTTTTGATAACATAAGCAAATTCTTCATTCTACTACTTCAGCTCATTCCTATAGCCTGTTTCTTTTCATGTGTACTTCAGCAGTCAGGTCTAGTTTAGTTTCTGTCAATAAAAGAGCAAAGGGGGGACTTGAGCCCTTTTTCGACTTCAAATAAGGTAGGGAGAGATGTGATTCAGAACACAATGGAAAAACCATGATTTTTTTTCTAGATGAAAATATAAAACTGCGCTCTGTGTCAAGTTCTCTTCACTGTGGCATGTACGTACTCAGGTGGGGTGAACATGGGGCCTTTCTTCATACACTGAAATCACAAATATTTATCCTGGAGTACAAATAATTCCCAAATTGTATTTTATCTGCTACTTCAATAATACCTTACCATTGGATAATTGCCTCGGAGAATACATTAACAATGTTAACGTCATGGTATTGTGGGCAAGGATTAATTTTGTTTTCAGACAACACAAACACACAAATTGTATTTTTCATGATTTCTTAACAATTTCCAATGCAGTCCTTGTGTTTCCATTAGATTAACCTTATTTGCAGCCTCATTTAAATCCCAAACACATGCTGTCTCCGCCACAAATTAATAACACATCCCACGCTCCAGGTGAAAGTGTGGTTATTGCTACTAAATATTATTTTTGTTCACCCTGCTAGTGGGCTCGCAGCAGCTTAAATCTTATCCGTTGCAAGGTGGGAGGAAGTCGGTGCAATTACAGTCAGTCCTGCAAGTCCGCTAAAACCAGGAAACCGTTTGTCTTTGTTTTGTGCCCATTAATAATAAACATCCCTCTTTCATCCCTTTTTCTATGTTTCCCAGCCTCTGGACTTTGAGTCCAAAAAATCCTACAATCTAACAGTGGTGGCGACCAACATACGTGCCGATTCGGTTACGGGTGGGCCCTACATGGACCAGGCCACTGTCAAAATCACCGTTGAGGATGCAGATGAACCCCCTGTGTTCACAAAGTCTGCTTATCTCTTCGATGTGCATGAAAATGCTGCAATCAACACAGTCATAGGAGCGGTAACGGCGAGAGACCAGGACGCCACACACAGCCAAGTCAGGTAAAGGCAATCATTTATAGCCCACGTCGACTCTGTTGTCCTCCTTGGCGAAATTAGGCCAAAAAAAAAAAACTTCTTCATTAAGCCAAGAGAAGTTCAAGCTCAAGCTTCTGCATCAATCTAATATCCAAGTTCTCCTTCACCACTGCATCCTACCAGCCATTAAATGCTGCCGCTGAAATTGCCTGTAGAGGTGCATTTGCATTCAGACTAAATGGAGCTCTCACCTCCACAGAATTGGTTGTACTGGGAAAAGAGAGAGGGAGAGAGATAGGACAGTGGCACAATAAGATTCCTCCCCTTCCTCTCACTGATGTATTTCACTTCTGTGACTTCCTACTTGAAAATTACAAGGGCACCTTCAGTATAGGTTATACAGCCAATTTCTCTCAGTCCAACCTAGCATTTCATTAATTCTCCAGTGACTCGAAACGATGTTTTAGGGACAACATGCAACAGGTTGTGTAATTACACGGGGAACTGGGAGCAGGGGAGAAATCAGAGATTGGGTTTCAACGCTGCAATGGAGTTTACACCAAGTGAGCATTCTCGTGTGTGATATATTTATTCCAAGGCTGTGCAATATATCAAAATAAAATTGAAATGGCTTAGTGGGATTTTTATTATTATTATTTATTTTTATTTTTTAATTGCAAATGTTTTAATTAAATATACAGGTATGCACTGTGTGTTTCAGAGTGAAGTTTGCCGCTATGTTATTTTATATATAAGCAACTCATGATTCTGTGTGTTTTAGCATCTCAGACCAGCTCAGTTCACAGTAAATGCTGATCTGCAACATTTGATTTATATTCATATTGAATGGATCAAAATAGTGGTAATGTGGCTTGTGATAAACCCAGTATCAAACTGTAAAGAGTGTGAACACCCAATTGCTTCCCAAATTGTTCAGCCCTAAAAGGATGGTTAGCATTACGAGTATGTTTGATTTTAATCATTCTTATTTTATATACTGTCGATTATGTCCTCAAAAGTTAATGTCTCTCTTTTGCGCAATACTGTTTGTTCTACATTGTAGTGTACTTGTGTATGTTGTTTTATATTGCATAGTAATTTCTTTAACTGTCGCTTTGAAAATATGAGATATAATCATTTAGGAGTGATTTAAATGTTCCAAGCTGTGACATATTAGGAAGAAAATATTTGGCATTTGCTGTTGCCAAGGTGAGATTTTGTTGTTGTTTTTTACTTCTTTCTTATATCCTAACTGGATTGATCTGACTGGTCTGACATGCAGGCTTTTCGTTTTGATGCGTTTGTGTTATGTGAAAGATGAATTACTTCTATCCTGAGGCCATTGAGTAGATTGTGTAAAGCTAAGCAACACAAGGTTGTTTTAAGCATTAAGAGATGAATGATCTTTTTTAATGTGATCAAATGATTTTTGGTTGTTTGACTTTTTGCTGAATTTTGAACCATAAAGTGGTAAAGTTGCATGTCTTCCTAAGCAGAGCTGAAGGGTTGAAGTAGTTTTAAAAGCTAAAAGCCTCTTAGGAAATGAGAAACCAGATTAAAAAAAAAAAAAAAAAAAAAAAGATGACTGACTTTATTTAGCCAATAGCCCATGCAGAATTACATAGAGAAATAAGACAACCAGACCTCACCTCAAATGACAAAATTTCTGCTTGAATACAGCTAATTGTGCATATCGGTGTGGTTGTCACATCAATATGACTAGCAATCAAGGTGTAACGGGCAAGAATAAAAAAAAAAATGGTGTAACTGGGGCTTTTAAAGGACTCTGGTTAAATGAAAATGTCAGTTTAAATCGCAGCTCGACATGGAAACAGTAATACACATAAACATTGTTTCACATCAGTCTGACCTCTCAGACCATTCCTACCTTCAGCCTTGCCATCTCTCTCTCTCTCTCTCTCTCTCTCTCTCTCCACTTTTAAGATTGCAGGATTTCTCTAGTTATTGTGAAACTGACGTGCATCAAATGGTGCCAAGCTGTGTCCAAGTTCAAATTAGCCCTGTTAGAAGTATTGTCTATCTGTCAAACAAAGTGTGGGTGTAATCAGTGGAGATCTTTTAACCTTCTCTGACAGAAGTCCCTCTGGCTCCAGATCTTGTTATGGCACCTGATATCTAACATATGCTAATACATGGTGCCTGCTCTTGAAGGCAATTGTTTTATACCGATGTACACTGTACTTATAGAGGAGGCATAGACATTTGATTTGGTTACTGTACATTTACAGGGTGCAGCCTACTGGAAAATATTTGGTACAGTAGTTTCTGTGAAAGTCCTCTTAATTACTCTTTTACCCGACATAATAACTACATGGCAAAAGGCCTAGGGAACATGTTCTATCCTGTGCTTTTTTGTGTGAAAAAAAGATTTTCTAATTAAAAATAGTATTATTAGAAACTAATGCCATCACAAAGATCATGCTAATTCTTCTTCTTCTTCTTCTTCTTCTTCTTCTTCTTCTTCTTCTTCTTCTTCAGTCATTTTCATTTCTTATGTAATTTAATGAAATGGTAACACTTTACATTAGAGTCCACAGGTTGCAGTATAATTGCATAAGCAAATAGGGCTGCTGAGTAATACTAATCGACAACATACACTTCATATAAACATAATAAATGCAAAAATAACAATATATGTTTGTTATTCAGGAATGTGTCTATGAAAACAAGGTATTTTAATCAGCCTATAATATATATATATATATATATATATATATATATATATATATATATATATATATATATATATATATATATATATATATATATATATATATATATATATATTTTTTTTTTTTTTTTTTTTTTTTTCAGATGTGAGTTGTATTTATCACTGTGAAAAAATCCCATGGAATAATTAATTACAGATTTGATTGTTTGTTTCGGTTTTTTTTCTTCCTTTTTTTTTTCTCTTACTACATTCCCCACTGTAACTTTGTCAGTTTGATTGACACATAGCAGAACATTTCAGGGTCTGTCTCTCTGTGGTACGTGGAGCTGTCAGAGCTTGACTGAAATCCACTCAGCCTCCTGGAGACTGTCCCAGGAGGGAATTCTGTCTGGCTGCCTGCACAGCAGTAGAGCACTCCTCCTGGACTTCCACCCTCAGTCTCAGGATCTCTACTATGGCTGAAAATGTTCCTCACGTTCACTATCCTGGCCAATTAATTATTTCCTTTCATTTCCTTGCTTTGTTTTTTTTTTTTTTTACTTTATTTATTAATTTATTTTACAACTCATTCCTCATCCACTGGGGCCTTCTTACATGTTATACTTCACACTCATGTTTGAGAATGCCCAAGTAGACTTTACCCTGGTTATTCCAAGATTAGTAAATTATAGGTGCATATAAACTAGGTTGAATATAAATGTTATACATTTCTGTGTGGAATGCCAGATTTTCTAAACTATGATCAAAAGTATGTCTTCAGAAAAATAATTGAAACTATTTTTTTTATATCAGCCACTAACTTCCGTATACAGTGTGTGTGTGTGTGTGTGTGTGTGTGTGTGCATATATATATATATATATATATATATATATATATATATATATATAATTATTTTATTTCGTGTTTCTAAAGAATTTCTCTCTATTTCTTTGTTTTTCCTCTACAGTCTCAACAGATAACCTTTTGTACCATTTTACCTCTTGTACTAAAATGGTTTTATTCTGTCTCTCTCTCTCTCTCTCTCTCTCTCTCTCTCTCTCTCTTTCTCTCTTTGTTTTTCCTCTACAGGTATTTTATTGATAGACACACAGATTTAGAGAGGCAGTTTAACATTAATGTTGATGACGGGAAGATCACATTAGCTAAACCTCTGGATAGAGAGACGGATATGTGGCACAATATCACAGTGACAGCCACCGAAGTTCGTAAGTACTATTTCCCTTTCTTCCTCTTCTCAATTGAAACATTAAATGTTTTATGTTTTAAAATGATTGTATAACAATATCAAAGAGGTTGTTATAGTAATGTGCAAAGAGATCATTAAAATCTGTGTAGAGGCACTTCAGACCAATAAAAAATTCACATCACAGTTAACATCTTTGTTAATTATGTAACAGGATTTACAATGGAGAAACAAATGCAGGTTCATAAAGGCACTAAGATAAAAAGGCCAAAAACTAGAAATGAACCATAACAGCTAATGTAATAGAAGCTTTACCTTACACCTCAGGTATTAATTTACCATCAACAGATTTTAAAGTGCTAAAGTTTCCTCTCAGAAACTGAAGACAGAAATTGTACTGAATTTAACAGCTCAGCAGTTAATTTCATGGACATATAATGAGTAATTTCTACTCACGCCAGAGCTGTTTGCTGTACATAACAGATAAAAGAACATCTGTTGACTGGATAAAGAACTTATTAAACACAAGCTGTGGACCAGAAATAAACATTGCACAAGCCATCCATAAACCTCGAGATTCATTTTGATTGGCATGTACAGCTACATTTTTCAGATACTGGAGCCAAAAATCTTTCCCTGGAGGAGGAAAAAATACTGATATTGTCATATACAATTAACATAAGATGTCTCTGAGCTCAAAGAGCTGAATAAACTGAATTACTTAAGGGCTCCTCACATAGCAACATTGCATGTGAAGTTAAGCGTGCAAAATGTTCATCTTTCTCAGTGTTTTAATACGATGACCAACAAACCTGGATTTTTTTTTTTGTGTGTTTTTGGCTGATGCCTCTGGTGAGAGAGAATTTGAACAGAAATATCTGTACAGCATGGCTATGGATATGAGTCTGTGCTATTTCATTATGTTGAAACGTCTGGTCAAGGCTCATAAGCTTTTAAGTAAGGCGATCAAAGAGCAAAATCAACTGACAGGTCAAATGCATTTCAAATGCTGTTTGCTGTTCTAAGTGTCACACATTACAGAAGTATGCCCTGAATTACCCGTACGATGTTAAGGTACCATGTCATGTGCTAAAGCCAAACGAATAGATAATTGTTTTAAAAGTCAGCGGTTGCAACCCTAATTAAATACAATCATTTACATGGGTCCTCAAAAGGGACTGTGAATTACCGCCAGTGAATAATTCCAATGAAAAGTTAATCTAATTAAATTGGCCTTTATTGTCTTCAAGACTTCAGCTGCCACCATTTTATTAATATTCATTTTTTTAAACTTCATGTATAAAACATGCACCTGTACAGAGGATTTCAAAAGCACTTTGAATGTGTTTTTTTCTCTCTCTCTCTCTCTCTCACCGTAATCCTGTTTTGCATACTTGATAATGTCTAAAGCTCAGACTGATGCTGCGTCTCATCTGTCTCTCCATCAACCCAGAGGAGAGAAAATGGGAGAGGAAGAGAGAAAACGGAATAGTTGTGAGGCAGAAAGAGACCGAAAATAACTGGGTCATTGTATTTACCTGGGATTTGCAATAGCTCCCTTCTATATTTGGCCACTGCACTTCTGTTTTCAGTGTTTTAATAGCTTGTCTCTTTTCATATTAGGAAACCACAGCCAGATTTCCAGAGCAATAGTGGCGATCAAAGTGCTGGACATAAACGACAACGCCCCTGAGTTTGCCACCGAATACGAAGCATTCCTTTGTGAAAACGGCAAACCTGGACAGGTAAGAGGGCATGAATCAGACCCGCCAGCAGCATCTCCCTCTCACAGCTCCTCCGTAACGATCAGCCGCGGTAAATTACAGCCAATTGATTTAAGAGAGAGAAGTAAGAGACACCTGGGTGGCCTTTTTTAGCCACTCACTCTCTCTCTCTCTCTCCCTCTGCAGAAAATGAAAACAATCAGATCCATTCAGGCTCAGTCAGAGCCTGCATCTCTCTAGCCGACATGCAGTGTCTGTGACTAACAGTATCAGTATGTACTTCCTCACCCTCCGCCCTCTAACACAGTCACTGCAAGAACATTCTCCATCCATGTGGGGGAAAAATGACCGGGACGGCTGGGTCCTGCTTTTCAGCTAGTTGTAAATCATAAAGAAAAAGAACATGTCTTGAACAGGGGTGGCAGATATATAGATGGACTTGGTACAGAAAAGTGGGCTGCCAAAGCCTGTGCCCCCTTAGCTTAGGGTCTCTACTTTTATGAGTGAATGGGACAGATTTTTCATCCCGTGTTGGCTGCTGTCAGTGTCTGGCCTCATATGATGTCAAAAGTAGAGTAATGGATGGCTGGTCATGTCTTTGTGTCTGTGTCCACAGGTGATTCAAACCATCAGCGCTGTGGACAAAGACAATCCTTCCCAGGGACACACTTTCCACTACCGCCTGGAGATGCTCAACAATCCCAATTTCACCATCAAAAACAATTTAGGTATGTTTATCTTTTCTCCCAATTTAATGTTTTAGCCACCAGTACTGTGATGCACACATATTGGGATTGGGCAATCATTAAGTTCTTTGGAAAGAAATTCACAAATTACAAAATATTATTGGAAACTGTATTTACCATGTCTTCGGTTGTATATCTTTTAAACTCTGATGTTGTTGTAAATAGTTTTGGTGCATATTTTTGCATATTTTGCATCCCCCCCCCCCAAAAATTTTTTTTTTTTTTTTAAATTAAATTTTTTTTTTTTTTAAATTAAATAAAATATAATAATAACATTTAGGTAAGACTGAAATATGACTATGGAACACAGCAGTGAATTAAGAATGAGAGAGAGGCATCTGTACACGCAAACATTGTGTGTCAAGCGCAGTCCGGAGGCATGCATTTGAAGGGGAAATCTGGTGGAATTAGTGTACCCAAAAGTTAGCAGATGCACAATTGTCTGGACATCAGCTATTTTGTACTCCCCAGTGCATTTTGAAAGAAAGCAAATGAACAGAATCCAAGCCGAGGTTTAGCGATGCAACTCGATGTAGGGTGACTTACTCAAAGCTGAGGCTGTGCAGCAGATGGTTCTAAATTTGTTTGCTAAATACACTGATTTTTTTTTTCTTTCTTTTTTGTATAACCTATCCGACCTTCTTTTTCACACTGCGCTCCTGCTGTTCCCGCTGCACAGCCTAGTATTGCACTATGCTTTCGAAGACTTGAGGGAGAACTGTATTGATCTAGTTCCATTTGGCATGTGGTCGTATGGCTGACCGTTGAAGGAGCTGTTGTTTTGGCTGCTCACCAAAAAGAGGAAACGTGATATTTTTGAACCAGACGTTATTTCAAAAGAGCTCTGCCTTCCAAGGGACAGTCATGATTTAAGTTAATATAAGAGTAAGGAAGCGTGTGAAAGGGAAAGAAATTGTGTATCCCCCTAGTCTCTGTAAAGAGTGGCCATGAAAGCCAATACGTAAATCTAAAGAAAAAAAAATAGATAAAAAAACAATCATAATAATAACAAATATTATTTTATTGTTAGTGCTATGCATTATGTAAATATTAAGTTAAATAAAAATAAGATAATTTAAGTAAATTTTAATTTTACATAAAAATGCCATGTTTAATTCCATGTGTTTGCTATTTTCTTTTTCCCTGTAATTATTTGTTAAAAGTTACTAGCAGTTTCTAAGTATTTTTTTTTACCACCATAGGTTTAATTTAAACATAAAAACATAGCCTCAAAAGACTGAAGAGAAAACAGTGTTTAAAAAATAACAATTGTACACTTTTAACTATACTTTATTTTTGTTTTTTAAAAGAAAACCATAGTTCCAGGTATGAAATAGGAATTTCAGAATTCAAGAGTAGCACATCAAAGAACTAGTATCAATTGTGCTAAAGAAGTTGTGATTAAAATGAATGTTAATATACAAAGCGGATTATTGTGGTATTTTTTTAATTGTTTAGTCTTCTCTCTGTTTATGTGCTGTGATAAAAGGTAGACGGTAATGATAACATAAACATAAAACAGGTTTATGATAGGGAGAATTTTTTTCTGTTGTTGATATACAATTGCATTTGCTGGGTTGAATAAAGTGATCAAATGCACAATTTTCAAATATGTCTAGTATGAATGTACTGGCTTTTATAATATTATAAAATTCTTCCTCTTTACATTATGTAGATAAATAAAAAAATAAATTATCAGTACATTATTATAAAATAAATTGAAAGTAGTAAAAGAAAATATATAATAAACAATGCTGTTGAGCTCATAAATATTTCTTAAATGTGTTCACTGTCTTTAGTAATTTCAGTAATGTTGTAGCTAGTTCTAACTATACAGTTTTATATCTGTTAATACAATGAACAAGAAACCCACAAAGAGGATCGATATATATATATATATATATATATATATATATATATATATATAAAAAGCTGTTTCAAAAAGAAAAAGAAAAAAGAAAGATGAAACAATACTGATAGGAAAAGTGTTGTACAATGGACTACTAAGACAAAGACAGACCTTGAGAACTGTAAGATGAAGCAGACAGGCGGAATGTCATTAGTGACAATCTCAGTGATATCTTGAGAGGCAGCATGTATTATGAGTCAGCCTGAGTGAGTTCAGGTTAAAGATGGCCACTCCATCACGGAGACAGGAGAAAGCTCTGTAAGGACACCAGGCTTTGATGCACAGCCTGAGGCGTCTGGTGCACTAAGGCCGCTTTCTCATCTCTTCTGCTGTGTGTGTATGAGTGTGTGTGTGTGTGTGAGTGAGCGTGCATGTGTGTTTGATCGCGCTTGGCATCAAAACGTGTGCCGCAATTTGACAGCATGTCCAAAGTTGTGCTATATCCTAGTGCTTTTCATCATAGTATGTGTTGTTACTTGTGATTCATGATTAAAAAGTGCAGTGTAGTGTATTGTTAGAATCCCTTAAAAAGAGAGTTCACTCAAATATGAAAATGCTGTCATCATTTACTCAGCCTCATGTCATTCCAAACCTTTATGCCTTTCTTGACTTTGTGAAACACAAGATTTTTTTGAAAAAACGTTTTTTGCCCATAAAAAAAATAAAATAAAATAAATAATATATATATATATATATATATATATATATATATATATATATATATATATATATATATATATATATATATAAATATCTGAGGAGGTTTGTTTTTTGATGGTAACTGTAATTGCCAGCTAGGAACTGACAGAATTTCCTCAGCTAGACTAAAAAAAATCTAATAAATAATAATAATAAATAAATAAATAAAATAAATGTTTCTTTCTAAATTTAAAGTAGCATTGAAGCAGTGTTGGAGTTAAGAAGATAATTAAGTGATAATTAACCATTAATGATGAACCTGCTGTTAACAAGCAGAATCACAGAATGACAGAGAAACACAAGAACTACATCTGACTTCAGCCACAGGCAAAGATTAAATCAACTGAAATAAAAGAAGACATTAAATGTCTCAAGATCTCAGCAGAAGATAGTTATATATAGTTATATATATATATATATATATATATATATATATATATATATATATATATATATATATATATATAAACTACAAATATATATTTTTTCTCACTCTCTGATATTATTACTGTAGGGAATTTATAAAATATCTTCATGGACCATGATCTTTACTTAATATCCTAATGATTTTTGGCATAAAAGAAAAGTCGATAATTGTGACCCATACAAGTGTTTTTTTTTGTTTTTTCTTTTGGCTATTGCTACAAATATACCCCTGCGAATTAATAAGATACATAAGTTAAGGAGAATCTACTTTACACATAATGACACATAACAAATATGGAACTTTAATTACATTGATAAATCAGCTCACAACTTTTGCAGATGATTGCTTTGTGATCTCAGGGAAACAAAAAGAAAGCCATGTTTACATTTTTCATTAGCATGTTTATGAGCGGAAATTGAACCCCGTCCCTGTTTAGTTTGCCATTATTTGTTCCAGTGAGTTTAGTGATGTCCTTTTATTCCATAGTTTTAAATGATGAACTTCCTGTTCACCCTCATGAGAAGCAATGAATAAATACATATATACATTAACATTGCCTTGGTTTCTCCCTGGACTCTATTAAGTGATAAAGCTTTTCCCGTAACTATTCTGTTGTATCCGTCTTGAGGTATTATCTAAACCTTTCACTCAGTAGCTGATTTTATTTATTTATTTATTTTCTTGAAATAAAAATTGAAGGCTTTAAGGGACACATTGTGCAGCGTATCAACCGAAAGAGCTCCTTGAGACACTGGAGAGCCTCAACATATGCTTGGGGTATGAGGGGGCAGATAATGAAGTTATAACTTCTGAAAAGAGGCTCCAGTGGAAGCTCCAATACTTTGCTCGGTTTCTTTGTCTGCCTCCCTGAGATGCTTCCACTACTCCCGTTGCTTTGCAAAAGATTGACTGCAGAGATGAACCTATTTATATCCATCTATTTATTTATCGGCGGAATAGACATTGTCTTGTCGCAAATTTAATAGCGTGTCATTTCCCTACCATTTACTTGCATGAATTGTCTTTGATTTCATACATCACAGCCAAACTTTATCTCTCCCCAGATAACTCAATCAGCGTTCTTGCCAAGCACGATTCCTTTCGGCGACAGAAACAGGAGACGTACCTCCTTCCCATCATCGTGACTGACGACGGCGAGCCTCCAATGAGCAGCACGAACACTTTAACTATCCGGGTGTGCGGCTGCAGCAGGGACGGCATTGTGCAGTCGTGTAACGTCGAGGCTTTTGTTCTACCCATTGGTCTCAGCATGGGAGCTCTGATTGCTATTCTAGCTTGTATAATTCTACTTCTCGGTAGGTCATTTCAGCTGCCTCTGTTAGTCCTTACTCATTTTTTAAAGATTTAAAATCCACTTTGCGATGTGCATGTAAAATGTGAATCGAAAAGGCACTTAGGTAAACGAATGAAAAATCCTAACTTTGAACTGCACAAGGCCAAGGTAGAGCTCACTAAGTGGATGTTCTTGTGCCTTTCAGTTATCTTGGTCTTGTTTGTGACACTGAGGAGACACAAGAATGAGCCTCTAATCATCAAAGACGACGAGGACGTGAGGGAGAACATCATCCGTTACGATGACGAGGGAGGCGGGGAGGAGGATACGGAGGCCTTTGACATCGCCACCCTGCAGAACCCAGATGGCATCAACGGGTATCTGCCCAGGAAGGACATCAAGCCTGACCTGCAGTTCATGCCCAGACAGGGTCAGCACTCGGGTCCGAACGGAGTAGACGTGGATGAATTCATCAACGTACGGCTTCATGAGGCAGACAACGACCCCACGGCTCCACCGTACGACTCCATCCAAATCTATGGCTACGAGGGCAGGGGCTCCATCGCGGGCTCCCTGAGTTCCCTCGAAACGGCCTCCTCGGACTCGGACCAGAACTATGACTACCTTAGAGAGTGGGGGCCGCGCTTCAGAAGACTGGGCGAGCTCTATTCTGTGGGCGAGAGCGACAAAGAGACTTGACCTCCAAGCGCTACGGACCTTTTGCTTCTGTCCACATAACTTGTGTATTATGCTACGGGGATGTTAGACACACGGCTGTTTAAAAGGGGGTGGGGGCACCTTTTTTAAATCTTCTTAGAGAGACCTAATAGCATTAGTCATCTACCACATCAGAGTGCATCGTAACTTCAGAACTTACCAGTGTCTATAGTAGGAGGTCAATGATTCTTGTGGAGTGTGAGTTTAGATTACCGTCACTGAGTGTCTAGCAGTATTTTGGGTATTTGTTGTTCACTGTGACCACCAGAGGCATCAGAACCTTGATTCTTGGTAGTCGCTTGAAAGGACTGGATGAAAAGAGGACTTTCGGACACCTTGTAGCCCGCTGTGCTTGGCAGGAGAAAAAGGACTGCAGAGAACTCAAAATGACACCGCTCCCCAGCGACAACAGATCTCTTGCCGTCATTGAGCCAATCAGATAAAGGAACATTTAAAAAAGAAGGTAAACTAAATAGCAATATGTTGTCTACATTAATTATGAATGTATGTGTGGTTTAACAAATGCGAGCGCAATGAAAATACGTCACACTGGCTTTAGGATCTGCCTGCTGAGATAACGTTTGACCCTTTGATACTTCGTGGCCAGATTTCTTGAGTAAACTGGAAAAGCCTTGAGGCTTGCTTTATACAACCCTTTGTATTCATATGCTTTATGTGTGGTTCACACGCTAAGATGATTAGACTGTGTAAGACTGCGTTGAGGACAACAAGAGAATTGTGGAAACAATGAGGCCTTCGTTCTTCAAAAGCAAGCATTAAATACAGTTGTATTCCAATGTTTTTTTGGAACATTGACGGTGTTTCTTCATTGTGTATGTTTTATATAAATCTATAAATATTCATCGCCAGTCGTCTGTTTTGTGCTGCAGGTTTGAGTATATATGTACTTTTTATTTATTTATTTTTAATGTAACGTTTCAAGCTTTTCTTCTTCAGCTTAGTTATATTTTGGAGCATCACATTTTTTATTTTATTATTATTATTATTATTATTATTATTATAATTATTAATTATTTTATTTCATTTTCATTTTTGAAATATTTTCTGAAATTCACAAAGTGAGATTTGTTAATTACACTGAACTGTGAAATCCACAAAAGATTTGTTCTTGACCAGGAAAGATAAGTCAATATTTTATTGACACTGTGTGCATGTGTGTGTGTGTGTGTGTGTGTGTGTGTGTGTGTGTGTGTGCGTGTGTGTTTGTGCGTGTGTGCACTTACTTATATCGCTTTTGGGTACATTCACCAGAATACACACCAGTAAACTGAGGACCACCCAAAAAATTTAGGACATTTTGTATGTCCTCATTTGTTTGACTATACAGTGGCATTCAGCATGCTCTAAAATGGTGTCCAGGCTTAAAATCTAACTTGTCCCAAAAAATCACTTTTAACTGATTTGTGTACCTGAAGTGTGTATGCCCCCCCACTAAAGTGTGTATAACACAGCGCCCTCTAGGAGTACTGCACTTCCGGAAAAGATACACACTTTGGGGATTCTGGCCAATCAGAGCGCAGGAAGCCGCTATGGGAGCGGGACTTGGTGATCTGACCAATCAGAGGCCAATACGTCATCAATAAAGATGGCGGAGGAAAAAACATGTTGATTGTGAATGAATTGACAGATAATCCACATTAAATTACAGATAAATTCCCAATAATTAGTATTAAATAAGATTAGACCAATGTGCATTGAGCAGCAGGAGCTCTCGCGATTCATATTAGCATGTTTTAAAACTTTTAATCCTCGCGTTTTTCTCTGGCATCAGAGTCTGCTCTGTGTGTGTGTGTAAAGATCGCGCTGCCCCGCGTCACCGTGACTACAGGACTTACATCGGATTTTATTAATGCTGTAGGAACGAGTTTGACGCGGGAAGGGACAGACACATTACATCATGTGAATTTGAAAAGTAACATATTTCCTTCCAAAAGCGGAGGGGCAACTGTTTAAATCTGTTATTGTGGGTGTGGTGATATACATCTGAGTTTATTCAATAAAAAATATACAAGCAATTAAAAGATGTGAAAACAGGCATATTCGCTTGCTTTTATAAGGGATATTATTTGTTTTAAGTGTTTTCTCCAACTTTGCGTCCTGCCATTTCCCTGACAGCCGCAGCCAGGCCCCTCCCCCACCCAGAGCACGCGCGTCTGTAACCAGAGCAACACATTCACTTACAGCAAACAAGCAAACATTCTCTTTATGTTATTTAATAATATATTATTATATTACATTACATTATATTCATTAATTTATTATATAATTATATTATATGACATTACATTGCATTATATTACTTTATATTATATTTTTATATAGAGGAAAGAAGTTACAGCAAACATCTTTTTATTTTATATTCTATTAATTATATTTGAAGTTTTTCTTAGTCGACTTGGGGCATTTCTCAGATCACGACTAAAATTCTTATTCAACCTCCACATTATCTAGTTACTTGTGCACCTCATAAAAGCAATTTCTCATCATTTGAACAAATTACAAATGCAATTGATTATGTACAAGTGTTATCTGTTTCTTACATTATCAATTGCTTATGCCATGTTGATCAAAATGTATGGTTCTCTGCTGAATACTCCCAAGTCTTACTCCCCAAAACATCTAGGTATTAATTCCGTAAGTCATTAAATGCAGAATAGTAGTTGTCATAAACTGTCAAGCAAATTTTCTATACACTTTTATTAGACATTTTTTGTCCTGAATTGTTGAATTGCAGAGGTGAATTTAGATTTTCACTAATATAAGGGAATGTAAAGCATTCGATCAACCAATAATCCACCAGTTCTCTAAAATAGCTCAGAGTGCATCTCATTAAGCTTCATCTGGGAAGCATACAGACAGAGCACAACACAACACAAGACAACACAACACAGTGTTACATACTCTGGCAATGAAAGAACAACAAGGTACAAACAGGGTGAACAGCATGGAAGAAGAAGTAAGTATGTGTGGTGGAAGAATACAGAGGTAAAACAGAGGAAGAGGTAGAAGAGGACAAGATTCTGAAGAAATAAGGGCAACTATCATGTTCTCAATATCATGACCTTATGGCCGAGGCGGGTGAAAAGGTGAGCCGAATGTTGGGAGAACAACCGTGTGTGTCCTCAGTCATTCAAACATTTGAACAGGTGTGCTTCTTCTTCTTCTTTTATTGGTGGTTGGCATACCAATTTGGTGCATTACCGCCACCAACTGTTTGGGGTGTGGAGCTTCAATGCGGATTTCTACTAACATGTATTTAAAAAAAAATAATAATAATAATAATAATAATGATATATATATTCTTGGTTATTCTTAAATTCGATCAAATAAGTCTGTTTCTTTAAGGTATCTCATGCTGGCCATGCTGATGGTTTTGATGCAGAAAAGGAAAGTAAACCCTCTACTGATAAATGTGTGTAACGTAATTCTTTAACTTGTTCTAACAGTATGATTCGTTCTGTTCTGTATGCTTCACATTCTATTAATATATGCTCTACTGTTTCTCTCCTGTCACAATTAATGCATAGTCCTTGAACAGGTGTGCAATCACACAGTGTTCACTATACTGTAGTCGTGCAATACAGCATATTTACATTATATATTACAGCAGTCTACTTGCATTTTACATTGGCAACTCCGGTCCTGGAGGGCCACTGTCCTGCAGAGTTTAGCTCCAGCCCAGATAAAAACTCACCTGCCTATATATATCTAGTAATCCTGAAAACATTGATTGCCTTGTTCATGTGTGTTTAATTAGGGATGGAGCTCAACTCTGCAGGACAGTGGCCCTCCAGTTTGACAGTATATGGTATGATTCGTCAGCTAGCAGTTGTGGAAAAGACATAACGAGAAAGACTACATGTCGCCTATGTGACGTCACCCCATAAAGTTGACTTACCCGTGGTTTTCGCCAACCTCAACGATTTTTTGTCCTCTCCCTGAAAGAAGGTGGTGAAGTGCACCAAAGACACAGCCATGTTTAGTGGGATCTGTGAGCTAGAGCCGTGTGCTAGTGTTGTTGACGTCGAAAGCATCGAAAGCAGCGAAGAGTTGTAGTCCACAAAGTGCTGTCACAAAAAGTCTACCCCTATCAAACTTCTACAAGCTAAATTGTAGCATTCTTCACACGAAAGATTATATAAAAAATTCACAGACAACATATGTTCACATTCATGGCACAATTCAAAGGGGACCAGAAAATAATTATTTTCTCCCATTCACTTGCATTGACGGTTTTTCAACTTTGAGGTCCAGCGGGGTTTTACGGAGGGGGCGGGACTTACCAGCTCTATAGGGATAACCACATCCTGGAGAGGATAGTGAAACAAAACCCATTCAAAACTATGGGGGAGATCCACAAAGAGTGGACTGCAGCTGGAGTCAGTGCTTCAAGAACCACCACGCACAGACGTATGCAAGACATGGGTTTCAGCTGTCGCACTCCTTGTGTCAAGCCACTCTTGAACAAGACACAGCGTCAGAAGCGTCTCGCCTGGGCTAAAGACAAAAAGGACTGGACTGCTGCTGAGTGGTCCAAAGTTATGTTCTCTAATGAAAGTAACTTTTGCATTTCCTTTGGAAACCAAGGTCCCAGAGTCTGGAGGAAGAATGGAGAGGCACACAATCCACGTTGCTTGAAGTCCAGTGTAGTTTCCACAGTCAGTGATTGTTTGGGGTGCCATGTCATCTGCTGGTGTTGGTCCACTGTGTTTTCGGAGGTCCAAGGTCAATGCAGCCGTATACCAGGAAGTTTTAGAGCACTTCATGCTTCCTGCTGCTGACCAACTTTATGGAGATGCAGATTTCATTTTCCAACAGGATGTGGCACCTGCACACACTTCCAAAGCAACCAGTACCTGGTTTAAGGACCATTGTATCCCTGTTCTTAATTGGCCAGCAAACTTGCCTTCTATGGGGTATTGTGAAGAGGAAGATGTGATATCCCAGACCCAACAATGCAGAAGAGCTGAAGGCCACTATCAGAGCAACCTGTGCTCTCATAACACCTGAGCAGTGCCACAGACTGATCGACTCCATGCCACGCCGCATTGCTGCAGTAATTCAGGCAAAAGGAGCCTCAACTAAGTATTGAGTGTTGTACATGCTCATACTTTTCATGCTCATACCTTTCAGTTGGCCAGCATTTCTCAAAATCCTTTCTTTGTATTGGTCTTAAGTAATATTCAAATTTTCTGAGATAGTGAATTTGGGATTTTACGTAGTTGTCAGTTATAATCATCAAAATTAAAAGAAACATATTTGAAATATATCAGTCTGTGTTGTAATGAATGAATATAATATATTTCCATGGGAAGTCGTGGCCTAATGGTTAGAGAGTCGGACTCCCAATCGAAAGGTTGTGAGTTCGAGTCCCGGGCTGGCAGGAATTGTGGGTGGGGGGAGTGCATGTACAGTTCTCTCTCCACCTTCAATACCACGACTTAGGTGCCCTTGAGCAAGGCATCGAACCCCCAACTGCTCCCCGGGCGCCGCAGCATAAATGGCTGCCCACTGCTCCGGGTGTGTGCTCACAGTGTGTGTGTGTGTTCACTGCTCTGTGTGTGTGCATTTCGGATGGGTTAAATGCAGAGCACAAATTCTGAGTATGGGTCACCGTACTTGGCTGAATGTCACTTCACTCACTTACTCACTCACTCACTTATACAAGTTTCACTTTTTGAATGGAATTCAAAAATTCACATTGTGTGTGTGTCTTGTCTTTTTCTTTATATCGGAATGATAATTATATACTAATATGTCCACTCCAAATACAATCCAATTAAATCCTGATGGATAAAATGAATGAAATTGTACTGGCATTATTTGAAACATAATTCAAATAATTTCGGGGTTTGATTCCCAGGGAAAGCAAGAACTGATAAGAATGTAAAATGTGTACCTTGAAATGCAATGTAAGTCGCTTTGGATAAAAGCGTCTGCCAAAATGCATAAATGTAAATGTACAAAACACTCACAGTAAATCCTGTCCAGTGTCGAGTAATGCGTACATGTGTACTGTTGAAATGTGTAGGCCTATATGTCATACAGATAAAGTGCAGTATTTTGTATTTTCAATCATTGTCATCAAAATCGTAGCCAAAGGTTACTTCAGTATACTGATAGTTCACTGTTATATTGACAACATGACAAAGCATTTTGACTATCATGTTTGTAAACAATGACACAAGGGCTTGTCATTCTGATGGCACTGATGTTCATTGATATTGTACTAAGGATATTGAGCAAGTTACAGGCTTTTGATCTTGTGTTTTGCTGTTTGTACGAATTGTTTTGAAAAAATGCACTTACTGGTTTGCAAATCTTAAGAATTATTCATGAAATGATATATATATATATATATATATATATATATATATATAGAGAGAGAGAGAGAGAGAGAGAGAGAGCAGTTATAGTCATACAAAAGAACAAAAAGTTTTTAAAAGAATCATGAATTAAGCTGGCACGTTTAAATGTTTGTTAACATATTTATTTGTTCTTACTTTGATTTTATAGCCCTAGCCCTAGCTGAGATCTGCTTCTGCTGCTCATACTGTGATCAGCCGCCCTTCCCCCACAGCACTCTCTGATCGCGCGCGCGCCCTTCCCCCACAGCATTGTCTCTGAGTCTGACTGACTCACTGCAGATGAGATGAATGAACTTTTTTTAATGCCACAAGAACAAGAGGTATCACATGTTCACAATATTACATACATTAACTGTCAGAAAAAAATACAATAAAATATATATTTTTTACATAAAATCCAGTGCTTTCAAAGCATTACGTGTTTTCATTGCTTTTTTGTTTTTAGTTTGTTCCAAAAGATGTACATATAATTTAAAGTCATTTATAAAATGTGGAAAATTTGGTTTATCTTGAGCCCACTTCTTTTTATGAATATGATATTTTCCTAATAAAATAAAAAACGGTATAATATGCTGTTCTTTACATTCCAAATTGTCTTTCTGAGTATAAAAAAGCACATCAAAAACACAAATTTCCATCGTACACTTCAGTTTCCTATTAATAAAGGTTTCTAAATCTTTCCAAAATAATTTTGAGTAAATGCAGTGAATAAACATATGCAAAATCGTTTCTTTTCTCTAGTGCACAAAATTCACAAGTATATGAAAATATTAAGCTTGAATCCAAAACATGCTTAGCAGTTTTTTTGTATTTTGTAAGACACTTCTTTAATTTTGTTATTGACACAAAACTTATTTGGTAATTTCCATGCTTTAACCCAAGCGATATCACCAAATAAAGAAGACCAAAAGAATCTTGCTGCAGGAAAAGACACAGAACCAAGAGATGAATGAACTAACAGGCTGATGAATGACATAGAGATGTAATCAGAAGTGCTACTGAAAAGATGTAAATCTATTGTGGTTATGTGTTTTTTAAAGAACCTTAACAAGGTCTAGCAGGTTATCCGCCCTTTATATTATGGGGAAGTCGTGGCCTAATGGTTAGAGAGTCAGACTCCCAATCGAAAGGTTGTGAGTTCGAGTCCCGGGCTGGCAGGAATTGTGGGTGGGGGGAGTGCATGTACAGTTCTCTCTCCACCCTCAATACCACGACTTAGGTGCCCTTGAGCAAGGCATTGAACCCCCAACTGCTCCCTGGGTGCCGCAGCATAAATGGCTGCCCACTGCTCCGGGTGTGTGTTCACAGTTTGTGTGTGTGTGTGTTCACTGCTCTGTGTTTGTGCACTTTGGATGGGTTAAATGCAGAGCACAAATTCTGAGTATGGGTCACCATACTTGGCTGAATGTCACGTCTTTCACTATATTTAATGTAAAATACCACTATATAGATAATGCTGTTAATGTACATGTTAAAGTTTAATTTAGAGCCTCAAAACAAGCCACACCCCTCCCATCTTAACTCAAATATTTGCCTTAAATTCTGAAGTAGTTGTGGGACACTGATAAAAAAAGACGACAACACAGACTCGTGCAGAAATAGAGACATATACCAGCTTGCATATCAGCCCTGCTGTGGGTTTGCAGACTTCAATTGACTGTTTTGATTAATAAATGCTATTAATAGAAAATAAGATGTCTGTTCAAGAGATCTAGGTTGCTAATTTAGACAGTTGTGAGCTCTTGTTTACAGCAGACCTGCACGTTTTGAATATTCGTATTTGTAATCCTCTTAAAAGCTTTATGATGTGGTGTTATTTCAGAAAATTAAGTGCACATCGGGTACTTTTTGCTCTTTTACAAACCAGTGCACTTACTGGTTTGCAAATCTTAAGAATGATTCAAGAAATTATATATCTATGTATCTCTCTCTCTCTCTCTATATATATATATATATATAGAGAGAGAGAGAGAGCAGTTATAGTCATACAAAAAGTGTTTAAAAGAATCATGAATTAAGCTGGCACGTTTAAATGTTTGTTTACAGATCTATTTGTTCTTACTTTGATTTTAAACTATAGCCCTAGCTGAGATCTGCTTCTGCTGCTCATACTGTGATCAGCCGCCCCTCCCCCACAGCACTCTCTGATCGCGCGCGCGCCCTTCCCCCACAGCATTGTCTCTGACTGACTCGATGCAGATGAGATGAAACACGACAACACAGACTCGTGCAGAAATGGAGACATATACCAGCTTGCATATCAGCCCTGCTGTGGGTTTGCAGACTTCAATTGACTGTCTTGTGAGCTTTTGTTTACAGCAGACCTGCACGTTTTGAATATCCTTATTTGTAATCCTCTTAAAAGCTTTATGATGTGGTGTTATTTTATAAAAATAAGTGCACATCGGGTACTTTTTGCTCTTTTAAACCAGTGCTTGTACGGACATGCGCACTGGTTCGTAGTTTGAGGCGGGTGCTCGTTAAAAAGTGATCATGTGCTCTGTCCACTAGAAAGACTAACTTCACCACATTTTTTTTAAGTTTGAAGAAACAGTACTGTGGTTAAAACAAATATCCTTGCCATCAGATAATTTTCTATTAGGCCAAATAAATGTAGTCACAATTTCAACGTGAAATCCAAATACGTAACTACGTCATTTACGCAAGTCAGCGACCGTGGTGTTTTCCCGGGAAATGCAGACACGTGACGATGGAACGCGAAACAGACGACCAATAACCCACCACGAGGAAAGGTGAGATCAAGACTTGTCCTGAAAATGCATGATAACTAAATACATTGTGTAATATGAAATATAGTAAGATGTATGTTTATTTTAGTGGTTTAATTATTTTTTGTTATAGGGTTTTATTTACTTCTCGATTGTATTTGAGTTTGCGTCTTAGCCTGTCTCACTTGATGATTTGTTGCTATAATGAAAACTAATTTTATATATAAAATTGACTATTAAATATAATTTTGTTATTTTTCATATAATGGTACTTTAGGTTCTACAAATTAATCAAAACAACCGAGCCAATGGTAGTTTACTAAATCATTGTTTTTCTCAAAAGTGTTGTAAAATATCAACAGTAATTTGAAATAATTCATTCTCTTTTTTTTAATATCATTATTTTATATATTATATTTTATGTAATACATTATTACATTATTTGCCCCCGAATTGTTTTTTTTTTTTGTGGAATGTTTTATTTTAATAATTTATCTTCACAGAGATTTTTTTGCACACTGACCATGCATTGATACTTTATAATATTTTTATTTTGTTTCAAGCTCCAAAGCAGACAAAAAGCACATTAAAAATAGTCCATATAAATCTAGCTGGTTATTGACTGAAAATCTCCCATATACTTTAGCTCTTAAATAAAATATAGATTGACATTAATTGTGGTTACAAGACACACAAGAACCAATGGTTATTGGCATCAATGACATTTCCATTTTTTAAAAAAAATCTATAATATAATATAAAGATGTGTTCCACAGAAAAACACAACACAGGTTTGGACATGAGGGTTAGTATGATAATTATGTGTGTTTTTGGTGAACAATTCCAGTAAGATCAACAGGATTTTTTAAAATATGCTTGTTTATTTCATTCACCTTATATTTATTTTTTCCAGTCATTTCAAGAAAGAAAGTCGCCATGCTGGGAAATAAAAGACGGAGGAAACCTCTGCAGGACGCTGAGCATCACATTACCTGTAAAACTGACAAGCCTGGGCTTCGAGAGCAGTTCATCAGCAAATATAAAGGCAAGTATAAATGACTAAGCAGTTTAGTAACTAATAACTAGGGCTGGGGGATATGGCAAAAAAAATTATCACGGTAATTGTTTTATATTAGTCGATATCGATAATTATCACGATAAATGTCAAATCTTTATTTCTTTCAAGTTTAAAGGCAGATTTTTGCTCCTAAGTGAAAGTTGTAGAAACCAGAGCATTAATTGTGGTTTTAAACTACTCTTTATTGTCAGAACATATCATGACAAACACTTGCCAAACAGGTGAACATTTCACAAATCTGAGGTAGAACATTCAAACATTTGTCATTTTTCCTTAACAAAATAAATATATTTATTGGAAAATGTATTTCTTAGTTCCTGCATGTGCTAATGGGGGATATTGTTTCAAGTCTTGAAACAGGTTTGTGTTGCCTGACTTTGATGGCACAGATCTTCAGCACAGTTTACAGTGCAGGCAGCAATATTAATATTAGATATATTTTGTCTCGAAATGCATATTTGACAATGATTTGCAGTAGTATTAGATTCAGTTAGGAGCAGATTTACTATGTAAAATTTATGTTCATTAACAAAAACAGTAACATCTTTTAAAACGACCTCAATTTTATTTGGTAAAATGTAATATTCTGACTGTTTGAGTTTTATTAAAATTAACCATTGGTCATCCAGTATCATGCATTTAGATCATGATAACCACAAAACCAAATACTGTAACTATTTCATTAGTCCTTTAATACATTGTCTACATTAATAACATAAAACAATTTAATATGTATATCCCACATTTCATGGTGCAGTTAATATTATTAGGCTAACGTTACAGTAAATCCGTGGTAAATGGTGGGAATTTGTAGACAAAGAAGCCTTCTGACTGACCACAGTGTTTCTCCTGTTTGTCAGCGCGGTTTAATCGGCCTTTAAACTGGTTTAAATCACTGAGACGTGTGTTCTTCGCTGAATTCAAGCACTTCTCACTGGATCTGATGACCGAGACCGATCAGAGTAAACGCATCTGCTCTAGTGAGCTCGCGAGTCATGCTGCGCTGCCGTTTGGACTTTGAGCCGAGCGGATAAACGGGTCCGTGTGGCGCGCGGGTCAAATGAGTTTGGTTCCGCTTTTGGCGCATAAACATTATCGAATATTTATCGAACTCTGGATATCGTTTAATCGAGAAATTATATTGTAATAATTATCATTATCATTTTATCGCCCAGCCCTAGTAATAATGTTAATCTACAAAACTGAGAATTTAATGTAAGGCAAGTCATATGGTTGTTAGGCCACAAGTTAAACAGTACTTTATAAATATATATATTTTTTATTATGCAGTCCAGATTCCTGAATAGAGTTCTGCTGGCATGAGCCCTAACTTTACGTACACACCGCCGCCGACTTGAGCTGCAAAGAAGCTCTGGCCGCCCGGTCAAGGACGCTTGTCAAAAAGTACGGGGAAGCTTGTTGACGCTTTGGCCGCTCTGACGTAGCACGAAGAAGAGAAGTGTCACAACATAAAATGTAATAAACAGAAAAAACAAGCAATACACTGAAGAAACCTTTTATAATGACAGCATTATTATAAACGTTGTGGTCACATTTGGTTGGGAAAAAAATAATAATTAGCTATTATTATTATATTAATATTATATTTACATTAATGTAATTGGTCAAATTGGTGTTACTGTGAGCAAATTGCATTCCCGCTTAAAACGAGCGCTCGTAAATATTTCAAATAAAAGTTGAGCTCATTCTCAAATGTGTATCACTGTCGGATAATCGCGAAGTTGTTGTGTTTGGTGCTGCTTGAGAAGACGTCGGACTCGGAGATTTCGGGTTCATGACACCCTCCAGGACCGTTATCAATTCAGAGAGTATCACCGGCTGGTGCAGCAGCTGCGGCTCGATGACGAGAGGTACGTCCAGCGGAACTTCAGGCTGGACACAGTTTGATAGCGTGTTGATAGAACTAATGTTTTGGTAGGAACGAAAGTTTACATCGTATGTTTCTCCGGAATCAGCCAGCGCGAAGGACGTCTATATTCCGATTGGTTGCTGACGCTTTGCTGCTGCTTGCCGCTGAACATAGCTCATTACCATAAAGTTGAGCTACTTTCAACTTTCAGATTGACGCTCTAGTCGCTCAAAACGCCATGCCAAGGAATTTGATGCTCCTTGCAGCTGAGAGAAGCCAGCTTCCATTGAAAATGAATGAGTTCCGGTAACTTTGGAAGCTCAAGTCGGCGGAGGTGTGTACGTCGTACAGTAAAACAAAGCAATTGCATTTTTGCACTTCTGGTTCCATCAAACCAAAGTCAGTGTTTATTTGCACATACATAACCCAATTATGCATAATAAGCCGACAGTTCTTGTGGTCATGTAAACGCAGACTAAGGTAATCATAAACGGCATAAGCATAAACCAATCGACACAGCTAGATTTTTGCCCCTTATTCCAGATTTGCCCGGCATGTAAACACATTAAAGGGTTAGTTCACCCAAAAATGAAACTTCTTTCAGTAATTACTCACCCTCATGTTGTTCCAACCGCGTAAGACCTTCGTTCATCTTCGGAACACAAATTAGGATATTTTTTATGAAATCTGAGAGCTGTCTCACTCCTCCATACGCTTCCAAGGGACTGAAACTTGTTGTCCCAGAAAAGTTATAAAAGAGATCGTTAATATAGTCCAAGTGACTACAGTGGCTCAATCTTAAGTTTATCAAGCGACGAGAATACTTTTTGTGCGCAAAAAACAACAAAAATAACGACTTTATTCCACTATTCATTTCCTTCTCTCTGGGCCACAAGTTTTTTCAGTGGCCCAGAGAGAAGTGGCGCAGTGGGTCTGTGTTACACGTCACCACGTAGGCTCACTATTGGCCGACGCTGGTCATGTGTGTGATGCGTGTGACGTGCAACACAGACGCACTGCACAGTTTTACTACGTGAACTCACTCTAGGCCCAGAGAGAAGGAAATGAATAGTGGAATAAAGTCATAATTTTTATTTATTTTTTGCGCACAAAAAGTATTCTCGTCGCTTGATAAACTTAAGATTGAGCCACTGTAGTCACTTGGACTATATTAACGATCTCTTTAATAACTTTTCTGGGCCAACAAGTTTCAGTCCCTTGGAAGCGTATGGAGGAGTGAGACAGCTCTCAGATTTCATCAAAAATATCTTAATTTGTATTCCGAAGATGAACGAAGGTCTTACGGGTTTGGAACAACATGAGGGTGAGTAATTACTGACAGAAATTTCATTTTTGGGTGAACTATCCCTTTAACCTGTGTCCTGTGGCTTATTGAAGTGAGCATGTGTGATGTGTGACAGGAAAGTGTCCTTATTGTGGATTTAAGCACATCCAGAGAGAGCAAGCGTTTTCTCTACCCAAGAAACTCTTAAAATGTGTTCTCATCTCATGCAGAGGTCGTACAGTCAAAATCCTGCATCCGATACTGGATGAGAGGAGAATGAGTCTGTAAGTTTCCCACTGATATTCTGGAATTTTCTTGGGCTTTATTTAACATCACAACTGACATGACATATGAAATACACAAAGTCAGATACACATATGGTTTGGTTTTGACGTCATTAACCTGATTTACTTATAAAGTCTAGTGGTTTACGTGGTTATTGGTTTGCATGTAAACCAGGACAATGGATTATTTCAATAAGGTTATCAGATCATTTTTGTTATCGGTGTGCATGTAGACATGATCAATGGGTTTTGGTTAAAATCCTGAAATAAGGTCCATGGTTAGTAGGGCTGGGGTAAACGATTATTAATTAAACGATTAGTCTGGCGATTATTTTATCGATTAGTCGACATGTGGCATAAGAGCATGCGTGAGCGTGAGAGCAGCGTAGCTTGTCGGACATAGTGAGAGTAACTAAGGGGGTGGTAACTAAGTAAGTAACGCCATGAGTGTACGAGGTGCTGAGTGTTTTTTTTCACTCTGAAGCGCTGAGCACCTGCCATTTTTTTTTTTTACTGGTCAACGAGAGTTGAAGAATGTTATTTTTTTTTTTTGTCACTTTTTACCCAACCGTCAATCACAGTGGAGGAGCGGCGGGACTAATACCACACTGGCCAACTGTCACAACATTCTTTCTGCACAACATCAACCAGCAAAGCTAATCGAACAAAATGGATGAAAAATTTATATTGCTGGTCTCCGAACATATTATCTGTGAAATCAGTTACAAGTAAACTATGCCGTGGATATTCTGTATCATAGCAATGAAGCGTCTCAACTGAATAAAACGCTGTGCTGCCAAAATGCTCAAGCGCCCACAGCTAGGCGTTTTCAGCAGAGTGCCTAGCATTTTCAGCTGGCTAAAACGCTTTGGTGGACACACGGCCTTAGGGATGTACATGGCACACAATCAGTCAAACATACATTACAAGAATGTAGAAACATTATATATATTACACAAGGATATGGATTTTCTATAGGGTTCTAAAATCCTATAAGGTTTTTGTGGAGGGAACTAGGTGAGGTGAACTACCGGGTTGGCCTGCAAAAATACATCATCACTGCGGCACTTTGTTCTAAACAATATATAGCCATGATAATATTGTTTGTGTAAGAAAATGTATGTAATTTTAACTGTATAATTTTAAGACTTAAAAGTATGAAAAGCAAAGCATGCTTTGAGATTAGCCTGGCTGACTATTTTCCTTCAGTAATTTCCCTTCTACATCATATAATGTACATCATATGGTAGAGAACTTTTAGTAATAATCAAAATAATATTTGACATTAAAGAAACTGAAGCTAATGTATTTCTCCTCTTCAGGGCGTGGAGTTTTCACCACTGGAGCTTTTTTCAGAGGTGATTTTGTTCTTGAATACAGAGGTGAACTTCTGAGTTCACAGGAGAGTCTGGACCGAACTGAACACTACACTGAAGCTGAGAACACGTTCCTGTTTGATTTTCAGTGGCATGGCAAAAATTGGTGGTGAGTACAGAACTGTTGGATTGATGTAGTAGGTATGCTAAAATATCTGGAACTGTAAGATACTTAGTTCATGCCTGTAGTTCTGTTCGCTCGTTTCTTTTGGTCCGGATACGCTTAGTGTTCAGATTGGCATTTCTATCGTTGAACCTAAGTTATGCTTGACCAGTCTGTCCTTTTTAGGGTCACATCTTCCTGTTTTTGGTTGATTTACATGACTCTGGTCCATGTTATGTTCCTATTTCATTTGAACTGCACCAGAGTTCATTTGGAAGCCAACTGAGACCCTTCTTTTCAGCGTCTCAGTCTGCTTGTTTGGTCGCACCAGGTTTCAAATGGCAGCTTTCACATTTATTCAAATGAACCACATTCTAAACAGTCTAAAAAACATGCCAGATGTGAACACACCCTAATACTTCAAATTCACCATGAACTGACATAGAGTACGGAGTGTAGTTTCTTTGAGTCATCAAAAAAAATTCCCCCTGTATTCCCTAAAGAGAACAACATGGTAACTTTTAGATGCTTTTATCTGAGAGCTGAGAGGATGTTGCAGTACACTATCATATAGATCAGTGGTTCTGAGACCCTCCTCTGCAGATTCTGTATGTCTCCTTCACCTGATGCACTCAGATGAGTTCATAGAGCCATGTTCTGATGATGAACTCCTCATCTCAATCAGGTGGATTAAAACACGAGACATACAGCATATGCAGAGCGGTGGGTTCCCAGGACTGGGGTTCAGAACCACTTGTAAAAATAACTCTACATGTCTAGCATATTTTCACAAGATTATAAGTATTGAGTGTTCATTTTATGTTTTATAGCATGGATGCATCTAAAGAAGACTCGTCTTTGGGAAGACTTGCAAACGATGAGACCAGAAATCCTACTTGCAAAATGAGAACCGTTGAAGTGAGCAGAAAACCTCACCTGTGTCTGTTTGCTGTACGAGACATTCTACCAGGAGAGGAAATCACTTACAATTATGGAGACTCAGATTGGCCATGGCGAGTCAAGGTACTACCAATAAAATGCTAAAGAGATTGATCAGTAATTCATGATAATTTTTTACTCTAATTCTGATTAGTTACCATGTGATTGTGGTCTCATATTTCTCAAGCCTTTGAATAAAGCATCAGCAGAATCCACTGATAAAAAGCCAGCCAGCAGTTTGCGCCTGCATAAATCCGTAAGTCCACTTTAAAACATCTGTATCATTATTCTATATTATTGACTCTCTCAGCATAGAGTTGTGTGTGGAATGATATATAAAGTATAGGACAGCTAGAGGAATGAACATTAACAAGTTTTTTTGTCCTTTACAAATATTCTGATATTTTGATATTCACTGGTTTCTTTTCTGACATCTAGTCCCATTGTGCAGCTTCTGTTTCCTCTCCGGAACTGGACAAGGTAAACAGCAATGGTCCTCATAAGCAGTCAGGCAAAGCAAGAACATCAAGGAATAAAACGGTAACCATCTTAAACATGCAGCAACTATCTACTGATGTTTACTGCCAGCTAGTTAAAAATGCAGTAAGTGATTTCTGAGAAACACTTAATATTTGAAATCGACACCCAAACAAACACACCCCTCCCTTCATTGCTCCGCCCCCAAAATAATGAACACGCAACACAGTCAACCACTATTAGCTGGTGCTCAGGTGTTCAAATAAAAAATTTCTTTATTGCTGGCAAACCATAGAATGGTTTGGTTTTAGTTGATTTGTAGGTGCATATCCACTTCATCCAGCATCCGTGTCATTTGAAATGTATTTATGTACCCACACTTAAATGTACTCACAATTAAAAAAACAAACAAGAAATTATTTAAAGCTGCAGTCCTAGTTTTTCGTCTTTGTCGCCATTTCTGTTCGAAATCTGCAATTGCAGTCATTCGTGGAATTATCAACTTTACATGGGTTGTGCTTTGACACGGCACAGCGCGAATGAATCCAATGTTTTGAGGAGAACGCGCTGCTGTCAATCACATCGCGTCGGTGTGGATACTGTCATTTGCAATCACAGATTATACTTTTTGGAAGTATGAGTCATGACCAACAGAAGAATGTTCACCGGAAAATGACACCTGAACAAGTAACATCCACTTTTGTTCTGACCAACTAAGGGAAAAAAAAGCATTGCAGTAAATCGCGCTGATTAAAGGTGGGGTATGTGATTTGCAAAACGGCCGGCAGATTTTGAAAATACACAACTCAAATGGTCTTACCTTCTTTCCTTTGACTCCACCCATTCGAAGAACATGGACATGATGGGGGAGGGGGTATGGTACAACCGTTTGATTGACGCAGTTACTGTCTAATGATTCTAGGTGGTCTTGGAAATGATTGGCTGGAGTTTTTCGAGTCCTGCCCGTTCCACAGATGATTAAATTGCTTAATTTTCATTTCAGTGCCTCTAACTCAGTGGCTGTAAGTGGGTTAGGAATAGGATTTCAAGTGATTTTGAAAAAATGGACAAAAAAGAGAATTACAAACCCCACCTTTAATCTAACAATCACTTTCTTATTATCATATTATCATATCACATCAAACCATGCAAACTATACTTTGTTCTCAAATTGTTAATGTTAACAACATCAGCATTGTGTGACTACATTTAAGGCCCTTCAGATATTTATCCTTGTTTTCGTGTGGGCCAGGCGGCCAGTCTCTTTTTTTCTGTAGCCACTCCAAAGTCCAAGTCTTTTGCATTTTACAACGGGTGAATCTCAGTTAGGGATTGAACCTTTCTGGATCTACCATCAAATTAATACGTTTAATTATATCAAGTGCTGTGAGAAATGGATATAAATCTCCACCTCCAACATCCTCACATGCAATATATCCAACAAGCCGAAACTCCTCCTCTATGTGTACAGAAGTGACGTAATGACGCAAAAAATGCTTGAAATTCCCGCGGAAATCCACCAGTACCACTGGAATTAAAAATATTATTACATGCTTACTGTTTTGAATCGAGCTAAGGCAAGCAGATAGTTTTGAACACTGGCTGGTTATGTATTTGCTCAAACATTCATTTTGGATCATTTTTAACCCAAAAAAGTTATGGAAAGCAGCTTTAAATGATATGGAATAAATTTAGCACCTTACTACCCACCCCACTGGGATCGTTTCGAGACTTTGAAGCTGCACTAAAACTCACATTTGGACCTTCGACCCGTTGGACCCCATTGAAGTCACTATATGGTGAAAAATCCTGGAATGTTTTACTCAAAAATCTTAATTTCCTTTCCGCTAAAGAGAGACAGACATGAACATCTTGGTTGACGTGGAGGAGAGTAAACTATCAGGAAATTAATTATGAAGTGAACTAATCCTTTAACTAGTTATTGGTTCAGTGTTTTAATGTCTGAACCAATGTAACTATTAATGTGACTTTTGTCACAATTTGTATGTAAAGTTTGTATAAATGTTTGGTTAGAGTTTTTTTATTTTATTAATGATCTTTGCTTTGAAATGTGCAGAACGTTTTTTTATTTTTTGATCACCCCTACAGTGTGTTTGTTCTTGTCTTATATGGATGCCACAGTTTTCAATATTGTTAAAGTACATTTTATTCTTGTTTAAGCTAAATTCCTCTTATTATATCTGCAGAAGCAGTTTCAATCAAGACTGTTACAGTCATCCTCAGTCGCATCCACATCTGATGCACCCTCTTCATCGGCACCCTGTGCTTTGTTCACCTCTATAATGGCCTTATCAACCTCATGCCCTCCTGCCCTGTCCTCATCACCGTCAACACCTCCTGCGCCACCCACGTCACCTTCAACCTCGCCTGTGCAGCCCTCATCATCGTCGCCTGTGCAGCCCTCATCGCCTTCTCATGTGCAGCCCTCATCATCCTCGCCTGTGCAGCCCTCATCATCGTCGCCTGTGCAGCCCTCATCATCCTCGCCTGTGCAGCCCTCATCGCCTTCTCATGTGCAGCCCTCATCATCCTCGCCTGTGCAGCCCTCATCATCCTCGCCTGTGCAGCCCTCATCATCGTCGTCTGTGCAGCCCTCATCATCCTCGCCTGTGCAGCCCTCATCATCGTCGTCTGTGCAGCCCTCATCGCCTTCTCATGTGCAGCCCTCATCATCCTCGCCTGTGCAGCCCTCATCGCCTTCTCATGTGCAGCCCTCATCATCCTCGCCTGTGCAGCCCTCATCATCCTCGCCTGTGCAGCCCTCATCGCCTTCTCATGTGCAGCCCTCATCATCCTCGCCTGTGCAGCCCTCATCATCCTCGCCTGTGCAGCCCTCATCATCGTCGTCTGTGCAGCCCTCATCGCCTTCTCATGTGCAGCCCTCATCATCCTCGCCTGTGCAGCCCTCATCACCTTCTCATGTGCAGCCCTCATCATCCTCGCCTGTGCAGCCCTCATCATCGTCGCCTGTGCAGCCCTCATCATCCTCGCCTGTGCAGCCCTCATCACCTTCTCATGCGCAGCCCTCATCGTCCTCATCTTCTCCTGCTCCACCCTTATCTTCACCCTGTGCTGCATCAACACCTGTGGTTCATTCATCACAGGCGTCTGAGACCCTCTCATTAAGGGAGGTGGGTAGATTCATTTTTGGACTGGTAGATCTTACAATAAATTATATGAAATTATATATTATTTATATTTGTTTGTATTTCTCCTCTTCCAGATATCCTCTTTAAGGCCATCAAGAAAAAGACAGGTATGTGACTTGCCATGTGATCACTTATACGCTCTATTTTTTGCATAATTATGGCTTTGCTTGCCAGTATCGGCAAATGATGAAACGTAATGTTACATGATCCACTGCCATACCCACTATGCCCAAATACTACCTGTTCTATTAGATTCTGGCAGTGGTGTACTCGTGTGATCACTAAAATATATAATTGAAAAAAAACCAAACCATTTTGTACTATTTGAGTAAGTGTTAAATTCTCTCATTCAGTATTCAGGAAGTGCCGTCTGTGATACAGACTACAGCGATGTCACAGACTACAGCGATGTTGACTACATACCAAAAATCAGCTCAGATGATTCGGATGGTAGTTCTTCTGGACATGACATGGTCAAAAGTGCTTTGATACATCCAACATCTCCCAAAGAGGCAGGCAGTTTATCTGATCAATGTATGACCACACCATCACCTAAAAAGATGAAATGCCAATCTAAAGAGACAAAGACTTTTATTCAGTCAATGCCATCACCAAAGCAGGAACACAAGACGTACAACAAAAAGCAGTATTGCCTTTATTGCTTTAAGCCATATTCAAAAATGGCCAGACACCTTGAATTTGTCCATCGCAATGAAGTGGGGGTTGTAAAGGCAGTAGCATTTCCAAAACATTCCAAAGAAAGACGAGTCCAGTTAAACCTCCTTAGAAAAAGGGGCAACTTTGCCCACAACACCGATGTGGTGAGACAAGGACATGGGGAGATGATTGCCTGCTACCGTCCAAAAAATAGACAAAGAGCCAATGAATTTATTCACTGCATTTACTGCCAAGGGCTTTATAACAAGCGTAGCCTTTGGAAACATATCAAAAACTGTCCCCTGAAACCAAAAAATGAGGATGCCCAGGGCAGGAAAAGAGTTCGATCCCTGTGTGCTCTAAACACACCAGTCGGCTTAGAAGTGAGCAAAGGATTTAAGAAAGTACTCTCCTTTATGAACTATGATGAAGTTTCGCGTGTAGTTCATACTGACAGATGCATCATGCAGCTGGGGGAGCACATGTTCAACAGGATGGGGTCTGATGTGACCAAACATGACTACATCAGACAGAAGATGAGAGAAGTAGGCAGACTTCTTCTTGAAGCAAGGAAGATTACCCCACTGAGAACAATGGTAGACTTCATCATACCAACTAACTTCAAACATGTCATAGCAGCTGTTAAAGTTGTATCTGGCTATGATGAAGAGAAAAACTCCTACCGCATTCCTTCTTTAGCTCTCAAACTTGGGCATTCTTTAAACAAGATATCTAGCATTGTTGAGAGCAATGCCATGATGTATGGAGATCATGAGCGTGCTGAGTGTGCCCGAGACTTCAGGAAAATACACCAGGCAAGGTGGAATGAGTACATTTCTGCTGGTGCTATAACTACATTGAAAGAAGCCAAGTGGAACACACCACAGATCATTCCTTTCACTCAGGATGTCAAAGTCCTGCACACACATCTTGAAAAGAAACACAATGAGCTCCTAAGTAAGCTCAGATCTTGCCCTTCTGCTGACAGCTACGCTGCTCTAGCCAAGGTCACGCTGTCCCAGGTCATCCTGTTCAACCGAAGGAGAGAAGGTGAGGTATCCCGGATGCTTTTGTCAGCTTTTAAAAGCAGGGATACTTCTGAGCTACACGAAGACATTGCCATCTGTCTGTCTGAGTTTGAGAGGAAGCTGTGTCTGCACTTCTCAAGAGTTGAGATCCGTGGTAAACGAGGGAGAAAGGTTCCTGTGCTCCTCAAGCCTTCCATGGTTTCTGCCATGGAGCTGCTTGTTGAAACGCGTGAGCTTTGTTGTGTTCCAGCAGAGAATCCCTTTATGTTTGCTAGGTGTGGAGCAATGTCTGCCTACAGAGGAGGAGAGTGCATCAACAAAGCTGCTTGCGAATGTGGCATAAAGAACCCTGAAGCACTGTCATCAACTAGGCTCAGGAAACACATAGCAACCATGTCTAAAATTCTAAACCTTAATGAGAATGAAGCAGACCAACTGGCTGATTTCCTTGGTCATGATATCAGAATCCACAGACAGTATTATCGGTTACCAGAGGGAACACTGCAGCTGGCAAAAATGAGTAAAGTCCTAATGGCCATGGAGAAAGGAACACTGTCTGACTACAAAGGAAAGAAACTTGATGACATTGAAATCGACCCAAATGGTATGAGTATACTTGCTCTGTGTGTATCTCTGCTGTACATATTTGCAAAACAATGTATATATTCATGTCACAGATACTAGGTATAAGCAATAAAGTGTTCATTTTTTGTTAATTAATTATTAAGAGCAACTTGAGGCCCAAGGTGATTCCATGTCAAGTGATGAGGAGGATTCCAGTGACCTATCTCAGTCAACAGCACCAGTAAAGACTGATCAACCCGTTCAATCTGATCAAGCTGTTTCACAGGAGGATCAAGGTAAGAAAAATCTCTACATTGCACAAACAACAATAATCAAATAAACATGAATTAGCTCCATGCAGCAATATCCAGACAAATTAAAAAAAAAGTTATGCATTAGGACAGTCTTGATTTGCTCTTTACTCACCGATTTAGTTGTAATGAGAATGTGTAATGAGAATTTACTTTTTAATTATTTCATAGGTTCTTCAAATGCTCCAAAAAAGAAATGGGAGGACAGTGAGGTAAAAGCAGTAGAGAGACACATGATGAGTTTCATCAAGACATGCAAAGTTCCTGGTAAGCAAGACTGTGAAAGATGCATTCACGCAGAGCCAGAAGCTTTGAAGCAGCGAACATGGACTGGTGTGAAAAATTATGTGCGGAACAAGATCACGACTCTTAAAAGAAAGGGTGGTTTGTAGGGAGGCACAAACACTTCAACACTTTGCACATTATGCTCTTTTTGTAGGAAATGGAGCTAAATTAAAAGAAATGAGGATAAAGGTGTAGAAATATTTTGTGGATGGAATGAAACAGAATATAAAGTGAAAAGTAAGAGTATAAGAAGGCTAATGAAGAAGTAGAGGATAGTAAGAGTCAATTTTCTTTGTTCAGTTTCAATGAAGTTGGATGAAATGTCATGTTAAACTTTTTGATATTTCTGTCATAGAGGGAGGGGAGAATGTAAAGATGATAAAAAGGGAAGAGTGAATAGCTGTGGCTGGATGTAACCGATTGGTGAGAGTTGCCGTGTGCAGACGAGAGAAGCTAAAAACTGAGATGTGATGTCAGACACTTTCTGCTTCCCGTAGTGATGCAGAGCCAGAAGCTTTGAAGCAGCAAACATGGACTGGTGTGAAAAATTACGTGCGGAACAGGATCACGACTCTTAAAAGAAAGGGTGGTTTGTAGGGAGACACAAACACTTCAACACTTTGCACATTATGCTCTTTTCGTAAGAAATTGAGCTAAATTAAAAGAAATGAAGATAAAGGTGTAGACATTAAAATTAAGAGACGCTCGCGCTGTTTGCATACTTTACCACAGCTGAAGTAGAAAAAATGCATTATTTTCCAAATACACAGATATTTCAGAGACATTTTCATTCAATACATGCACTGCTTAATACAGTGTCTGTTTGTACAAGAATAAAGTTCAACATAAGCCTAAATACCAACGTAAAGAGGGAGGAGAGAATGTAAAGGGGACGTAAAGGACGTAAAGTAGGAGAGCATGTAAAGGGGACGTAAAGAGGGAGGAGAGAATGTAAAGGGGACGTAAAGAGGGAGGAGAGAATGTAAAGGGGGACGTAAAGTAGGAGCATGTAAAGGGGACGTAAAGAGGGAGGAGAGAATGTAACGGGGACGTAAAGAGGGAGAAGAGAATGTAATGGGGACGTAAAGAGGGAGGAGAGAATGTAAAGGGGACGTAAAGAGGGAGGAGAGAATGTAAAGGGGACGTAAAGAGGGAGGAGAGAATGTAAAGGGGACGTAAAGAGGGAGGAGAGAATGTAAAGGGGACGTAAAGAGGGAGGAGAGCATGTAAAGGGGGACGTAAAGGACATAAAGTAGGAGAGTATGTAAAGGGGACGTAAAGAGGGAGGAGAGAATGTAAAGGGGACGTAAAGAGGGAGGAGAGAATGTAAAGGGGACGTAAAGAGGGAGGAGAGAATGTAAAGGGGACGTAAAGAGGGAGGAGAGAATGTAAAGGGGACGTAAAGAGGGAGGAGAGAATGTAAAGGGGACGTAAAGAGGGAGGAGAGAATGTAAAGGGGACGTAAAGAGGGAGGAGAGTATGTAAAGGGGACTTAAAGAGGGAGGAGAGTATGTAAAGGGGACGTAAAGAGGGAGGAGAGAATTTAACGGGGACGTAAAGAGGGAGGAGAGAATGTAAAGGGGACGTAAAGAGGGAGAGAATGTAAAGGGGACGTAAAGAGGGAGGAGAGCATGTAAAGGGGGACGTAAAGGACGTAAAGTAGGAGAGTATGTAAAGGGGACGTAAAGAGGGAGGAGAGAATGTAAAGGGGACGTAAAGAGGGAGGAGAGAATGTAAAGGCGACGTAAAGCGGGAGGAGAGAATGTAAAGGGGGCGTAAAGAGGGAGGAGAGAATGTAAAGGGGACGTAAAGAGGGAGGAGAGAATGTAAAGGCGACGTAAAGCGGGAGGAGAGAATGTAAAGGGGGCGTAAAGCGGGAGGAGAGAATGTAAAGGGGACGTAAAGAGGGAGGAGAGAATGTAAAGGGGACGTAAAGAGGGAGGAGAGAATGTAAAGGGGACATAAAGAGGGAGGAGAGAATGTAAAGGGGACATAAAGAGGGAGGAGAGAATGTAAAGGGGGCGTAAAGAGGGAGGAGAGAATGTAAAGGGGACGTAAAGAGGGAGGAGAGAATGTAAAGGGGACGTAAAGAGGGAGGAGAGAATGTAAAGGGGAGGTAAAGAGGGAGGAGAGAATGTAAAGGGGAGGTAAAGAGGGAGGGGAGGAGAGCATTAGGCTTGTTGGACTTCATGCAGCGCTGCAGAACGATCAGCGGCTAACTTGAGCAGTTCTTGACGGTTAGAACTTGTGTCCGACTTCAGACAGCGACGCCCGTGACTGTGCCATAAGGCAACAGAGTACAACTAGAGTGATTGGAGAGCAGGAGGACTCAGCCAGAGCAGATTCTCTAGAGCGACTCACAAGCTCTGATGATGACACAGCTAATCCACGATTGGCAGAGTACACCGCTTGACAACGATCACGTGTGTTTCATGTTTCTTCTCACACCTTCAGTTCCACTAAGGATCACATCTGTTCTTTATAACAGTAAAAGCTCTTTTCATGTAGTTGCGATAAATGTTTATCAAAATAAAACAATGTAGACCCCACTTCACTGGTATTTAGGCTTACTTTGAACTTTATTCTTGTACAAACAGTAGTGCATGTATTGAATGAAAATGTCTCTGAAATATCTGTATTTGGAAAATAATGCGTTTATTCCACTTCAGCTGTGGTAAAGTATGAAAACTTAGCCTGAGCGTCACTACAGGAAGCAGAAAGTGTCTGACATCACATCTCAGTTTTCAGCTTCTCTCGTCTGCACACGGCAACTCTCACCAATCGGTTACATCCAGCCACAGCCCATGTCCAGCACAGCTAATATAAGGGATGAATAGAGGGAGTAAAAGTAAAGAGGATGAAAAGAGGGAGGTGTAAGCGGGTAAAAAGAGTGAGGAGTAGAGTTAAAGAGGATAAAGAGAGGGAGGAGTAAAGAGGGTAAAAAGAGTGAGGAGTAGAGTTAAAGAGGATAAAGAGAGGGAGGAGTAAAGAGGGTAAAAAGAGGGATGAGTAGAGTTAAAGAGGGAGGAGAGAATGTAAAGGAGGAAGTAGAGAGATTTTGAAGAAGGGTGGATGGAGGAAGTACAGAGGATAGTTGGGCACTGAGAATCATTCCCACCTCCAAGTTAATTGATTTTTCATTGTTGTTCTTTAAAAAATTTTTTTTTTGAAGTTCTGTCATTAACTGCAATGTGCACTTTCAACACAATGTGTCCAAGACTGTTAATATTAAAGAGTCATTTAATCGGAGTGTGTGTCACCTGAGTCCCCATAGAGTCGTTCAATTGGAGTGTGTGTGTGTGTCACTTGAGTCCCCAAAGAGGCATTTAATCGGAGTGTGTGTCACTTGAGTCCCCAAAGAGTCATTTAATCGGAGTGTGTGTGTCACTCGAGTCCCCAAAGAGTCATTTAATCGGAGTGTGTGTGTCACTCGAGTCCCCAAAGGGTCATTTAAGCGGAGTGTGTGTGTCACTCGAGTCCCCAAAGGGTCATTTAAGCGGAGTGTGTGTGTCACTCGAGTCCCCAAAGGGTCATTTAAGCGGAGTGTGTGTGTCACTCGAGTCCCCAAAGGGTCATTTAAGCGGAGTGTGTGTGTCACTCGAGTCCCCAAAGAGTCATTTAATCGGAGTGTGTGTGTCACTCGAGTCCCCAAAGGGTCATTTAAGCGGAGTGTGTGTATCACTATTTTTATTTGTATAGAGTTTTTTTTGACAATTACTACAGAAGAACATGCCTAATGTCTTATAACCCCAGTGTGTAGCCAAAGATGACTCTGGTGAGGAAAACTCCTTAAGATGTTTTTGTGATAATGATTAGTTTACAGTCGATGCCAAATTAACTATGGGAGGGATGCAGATTCGGTCAGTGAAAGGTTCTCTGCCATGAAGTGAAGTCCGTTTTATTTCTATAGCGCATGATACAATACAGATGGTTTCAAAGGAGCTTCACACACATAAAATAACTTGCAAATGTCAACAATTATGAAATGACTAATGTAGAGCTGTTTTGCAGTTGAAATTAAAGACAATAGTGTTATTATTCAGCTCAATTCTGTTCATCTTTTGCTTCTGATAGTCAATCAGTCAAATCAATAATATTTCTGAATGTTAATTGTCATTCCCCAACTGAGCAGCCAAAGGCACTTGATCTCAAGCTACAAATCAGACAAAACATGTAGGCTACCCATTTACAGTGATCTTGCTGAAAAGAAGAAACCCAGTTTACTCTCTCACACCTGTATCTTTGCACTAGCTTGATTTCACTGTCCAGTATTGGAACTGTGAATTGTAATATTCTACTTCTGTCTTCTTAGGATAAATAATATATACCATCTCAACAATGTCCTGAAAGTATACCTTAACCAGAGTTTGTGTATCACCATGGTCCTCAAAGTATGACTTGATCAGAGTTTGTGTTTAATGTCCCCAAAATGGACATATAAAATAATGTCCCTAAAGTGAAGGTAAAATGTCAGGTCTTTAAGGAAGGCTTTTATTGATAAAATCAAGTGATATTTGTGATGACAGCTTCTCCAGAAGTGCAGTCATATCTTTCTTTAGTCTCTAGACCCTTCAGAAAGGGGTGTCCCTAAAGGTAGGGTTTCCAGTCATACGTCCTCACATTGTGGTTAAGTAGGTATGTGTGTGTGTGTGTGTGTGTGTGTGTGCGCGCGCGTGTGTGTGTGTGTGTGTGTATATATTCACATACTATACCCAGTGATATCAGTGATCATTCTAAGCACAATAGTTGAGAACATCTAGTCCATGTTTATATTTGACCCCTGCCATTTTTAAAATCAAAAAATCTGAATCCATCGAGTAAAGAAATACAGAATCAGACATGCGTATTGTGCTGCACTGTATGATATTAGAGCAAAAAAAAAAAAAAAAAAAAAGGTTGTACATAGTCATTGCTGATTCTCTTAGCTTTTCTTTGAAGTGATAGGTTATGTTTATGCACGTTAGCTATTGCACATGGGAATCTGGCACTGAAGCTACGTGCATATTCTGTTTGTATTGATGCGATAAGTGGCAGTTCTCTTGGACAGACATACGAAAATATAAAATAGTCTTTCATGCAAATCATATTTTCTACTGTGCTTTAATGCTCATACACTTGTATGTTTAATTAGCTACTCTCTGTATTGTACTCTAAGATATCCATGTATTGTTTCCTACTTTGTGAAATATATTTTTATAAATACTTGTGGGTGTAACATTTCTTAAGCCAAGTATGTCACGGGTCCTGATCCCTGTACTTGAGATCTCTTTCTTGCTTTTTTTTGCTTTTATTAAAAACTATTCTCCCATTTGGGGGTTGTCAGTTAAGAATTTGAAACCAAACAAATTGATTATGCAAGATGCTGAATAATGAACGAAATGAAGCACATGTATATTTTTTTTCTAAGAAACCCCATCAAATTCACAGATTTTTCACAGATTTATTTTTTATTTTGTTTTTTTATTTTTCTTCTGGAGGACGACCAAAGCCTTGAATTTGAGTTTGTTGGATTTCTGTTTAATTGAACATAATCCCATCACCTTCTACAGCTAGCAGTATTCAATGCAATCTAGTTTGTCCGTTTTTTTAAGGTAAACCTAGACATTCACTCAGAATGTGTTGTAATTTTGCAATTGTTGACTATGAAAACACTAAACAAGCTTTTTTGCCCATTCTAGCTGGGTTATTTTAAGCATCTCATGCCATGAGCACTTTGTTCTTAAAACACTGCATCAAGTTGCACTCCTTTTAGCTGTTTTTGAAGACAGCGGCATGTCCTGTTTGACTGGCTCCCTACTCATTTTGTCCTATCTACTCTTGGTAAGTGTGGTTTGGCAAGGCAAGCTGCATTTTGTGCATCTATTTTATAAATAATAGCCTGTATAAAAGTAATATTACATTGACAGCCCTACATAAAAACAACTGAGTATAAGCTTTATACCAGAGTTAGGAATATTGTGCTAAAAATGTATGCATTTATTGCCTCGTGTGCTTTTGTGTACCAAACCTCCAGTTTCCTGTATTGATCTATATTTCTTGCATTCATCCCTTGACCTAATACAGTCTCTGAATCTTTTTTTTTTTGATTGGCATCAGTTACTTCCTTCATATATATCTATATATATATATATATATATATATATATATATATATATATATATATATATATATGAAGGAAGTGTGTATATGTGTATATGTATTAAAAAGTAGCTTTACTGTCAGACTGAAATCCTTTGTGAGGGATGCTGATAGATTTTAATTATCGGTCCCCTCCAGTGTTTTCTAACAAAGTGGAGGCTTATGATAATCCGCTCCCCCTTTTCTCTATTCCCTTTGAAAGATTTGAATTTATCCTCTAACCTATCTGATATTAGATTGTTTTCATGAATAACAAAAAGCTCATGATCTTGTCAATTACTGTGCTGGGGTGGATTTATTATTTGTTATACTGAAACTATAAACAACTAAAAAACACATCCATACAAGATTACTGTGCTCAACTCAACTCATCTGTACCCTATTTGTATGCATTCTTCTTCTTCTTTTACTTTTATTCCCTGGGTTAAAATTATAACATCAAACTCAATATTGGAATGTTGTTGTAATCCTCAAGTAGATTCAGACACAGATTTACTGGAAAGAAAAGAAAATACATATACGTAAAAGCACTGTTTGGTTAATGAGTTTTTAATAAAACTGAATCAAAAGAAAAAAAATAACGGTGCGGTATTCATTCCAAATTTTGGTAGCACTTTATTTTACAGTCCTGTTCCTCATGTACATACTATGTACTTATTAAAGTGATTACAATAACTATGTAATAACTAGGTACTAACCCTGAACCTACCCCTAAACCTAACCCTACCCCATGTAGTTACCTTGTATTACCAGAACTTTCTTAGATAAATACACTGTAAGTACACTATAAGTACATGTTAGTACACGTACTGTAAAATAAAGTGCAACCAACATTTTGGTTAGTGGCTTTAACTGTTGTTCCCTTAAGCCTGGCACTGAACCTCAGGCTGTTGAAGGTACTCTCTTTCTCTCTCTCTTTCTCTCTCTCTCTCTCTCTCTCTCTCTCACTCTCTCTCTTTCCATTTATTAAGTGAGAATTTAGCAAGGAGAGAAAGTGAGAGGGATAAGTATGTAGTAAAAAAAAAATAAAAATAAAAATATTAAATTGCTGGGAAGCCACATTTGAGTTTTATAGGTTAGAAAGTAGAGTAAGTTAGAGACAAGTACAAACTGTCCACACATTCCAGTTTTAATTCTGCTCTATTTTCTGTTCTGTGCATGAGGACCAGGCTGGTCAATTAAAAATCATTTAATTTAAGTGGGTAATACTGTATGACTTCGGATGTACTCTCTGCAGATTCATCCTTGGCATTTTCTATGCAGACTAGGTAATAAATTGGAAAATGGCATATGTCCCCATTAAAAGGACATCTTTATAGAAGTCAAGCGAGTTGGAAAGGGCCATTACTCTGCCTCTCCCACAGATCACTGAAGCAGTGGAAATACACAGGCACCATATGACCACCCTGACATGCGTATTAATATTGTTGACAACTTTCAAACTTCTGATATGCCACAGAGGATTTATCATCTGATCCTACATAAAATGTCTTTGAACCATGTGCTGATCTAAGTTACTGATTCATGGCAAAAGTTTCAAAAGTGCCAGCAATATCAGAAAATGTGAGGACGAAGAACGATGCTTCCACATATGTTTCCATGACCAAACTGTACCATGACCAAAAATACTTTGCAAACTTTTTTTTTATTCATTTCATAAGTTACAATATTATACAATTCTATTTATAACTCTATTTTTCTAGTATTAATAAATTGCCTCCTTGCTGAAAACTGAGAAATGAAAACCTTTTCAAGGTTTAGTTATCTGCTAAGTCTGATTTAGTTATCTGCTTCGGGAAGTCGTGGCCTGGTGGTTAGAGAGTTGGACTCCCAATCGAAGGGTTGTGGGTTTGAGTCCCGGGCTGGCAGGAATTGTGGGTGGGGGGAGTGCATGTACAGTTCTCTCACCACCCTCAATACCACGACTGAGGTGCCCTTGAGCAAGGCACCGAACCCCCAACTGCTTCCCGGGCGCCGCAGCATAAATGGCTGCCCACTGCTCCGGGTGTGTGCTCACAGTGTGTGTGTGTGTGTGTTCACTGCTCTGTGTGTGTGCACTTCGGATGGGTTAAATGCAGAGCACAAATTCTGAGTATGGGTCACCATACTTGGCCGAATGTCACTTCACTAATCCAAAACAAATTAAACTTCAAGTTTGGCAAATTTCTAAAAAGAGCTGCATGTTTGGCAGCTAATTTATTTAGTTCCAGTTCCAGACAAGAAAAAAAAATGTTTCATAATTCTCTCTCTGTCTACATCTTCCTTGGACTTTCTAAGTTCATCTCCATCCTCCCACAGACATGAGCTTTCATTTGGGAGACCTTGGATATGACTCAGACACATTTCAAGTGTCCTGGTTTGTATACATCATCTCCTTCATATTTTTAGCATATTCATGAGATGATTTATTTATTTTTTTCACTTTGTGATAGCAAGTTCACAGTAACTCTTGATGGATCACGGACATTTATCCAGGTCAAAACTGAATGATGATTTAAAGTGACAAAATGGCGTTACTGGTCTGTAAGGCACTGATGGCATATTCATGCATATTCATCAGAAATTCAGATAGGCCTGATGGTGCTAATTAAAGCAACCCTGATGAAAATGAAATGGACATGACTGAATGAGGACAGGCATTGATGGTGGGCAATAAACAACAAAACGATCTTTGGGAAAAGTCTATCACCAGAATGCAATTATTATTTGCTGGTTTTACACTTTACTTTTAGTTTACTCAGGATAATTTTTGCAATTAAATATTGCAAGGAGAAAGTTACTTTTCAAACGTTGCAAGTGAACAATACATCACACGAAGTGATCAAAGCTGTGGTCAGTCCTCTGACTAAACAGCCATTAACATCAACAACTCAGCTCTGGATGGCGAGAAATGTCAAGCTGATGAATTATACAGCAGTAGAGAAATATGAAAGCACTTCGAGGCTAGTGCTCCTGCAGAGAATCAGATAGAAGGCAAAACCTCTTTTGCAAGCGCCGTATGTAGAAAATCAATGAGTTCTGGTCAGAGGCTCTTCGCCACAGTACCTACCCCATTTCAAGAGCTCAGGCACTGTTAATGATAAGACGAGGGTGCACAATCAACCGCAAACCATTTCACATCTCTGCCTTTGTGGAAGTTGGGTCAGCTTAGTGTCAACTAAGTCTTCTCGCAGACATCCAAAGAAAAAAGAGAGTACAACATTCCCGAGACCAGCCACAGCTGATCAAATTAGGTATTGACCAAATGCCAAGAATTGAGTGCTAGATGCTTTTTTGAGCCAGAGCCCAGTTAGTCTTTACCAGAATCCTTGTCTGCGTAGTATGAAACCACATTAGTACGAATTATACCACCGTAATACAACATGCACTTCCAGTATAAAGCACTTACCAGTTCTTAGGTTATTTATATTATATATACTAAATAAGATCATATGTACAGTCAGTCGGTCAATAACTCTAGACGACTACCCAGTTTACTGTACGTCATCCCACCTTTTTGTAACAAAGAAATAAACAAATTAAAAACATCGAATATAGATACACACGCACACACAATTCAAATGCATCCCCTAAGAATGTATTCGCTAGAACAAATATGTGTGTGTGTGTGTGTATATATATATATATGTATATATATATATATATATATATATATATATATATATATATATATATATATATATATATATACATATACATACATACACAGTATAAGGAATAAATTACAATTTAAAGCATATATAAATAGAAAACTATAATAATTCAAAATATACTGTATTTGATCAAATAAATACAGTCGTGATGAGTGAAAGAGATTTCTTTCAGAAACAAAGTTCAATGTTAAGAGCACATATTGAAGTTTATTGCATGTCTTTATATGAAAGCAAAGAGAAGGCTGAGGTGAGTGCATTCCTGAAGAGCCTCAAAATCTCATTTACTCATTACTTGCTAAATCAAATAAATAATACATAAATATTAGCCTATGTTTTATCATCCGTTTCCAAATGTGCAAGGTAAGCACTTTATTCAGCGATGATGCATTAACTTAAGGTGTTGTTTAGATGTCACCACCCCCCCCCCCCCCAATCCCCTGCACTCTCTTTGATAGTACCATCCATTTTTCATGATCAGTGTAATGCCAATGAGTAAAATAGTAATCAGTCTGAGAGCTGAGAGAGTGGATGGACAGCAGGAGGAGCAGACAGGGTGAAATGAAACAGACTAGCATAAATATTGTACCACACTAAACGACAGATTGAAACGGAAGTAGAATTGTTCTGAAAAGATCTGCTTTATTAAAAGATGATTAGAATATGGTTAGCCTTAAAACTATTTCTGTCTAAGCTTTTATAAGTGGCACTTTGCTGTGTTAGGCTTTGTTGCGAATTTACTGTTGTTATAAAAAAAAAAAACACTTACTCTGAAAATACAAGTATTAGACACGGACAAATGCACTGGACCAGAATGATGAAGCTAATAAACAAACAAATAACTTGCTGAAATGTTTACAATCTTGCACTGAATTAGGGGTGAATTAGTGATTTGCTTATTGCAGAGAAAGTCGGCTTACTTTTTAACTCAGCCATCAAAGACAAACACAAATCCTAGTGGATTACACTATTTTTGATGTAAATGGGGCACATTATACTGCATGTCTGGACAATATGGGTGTTTTGCATTTGTTTATTCACAGAGGTTAACAAAAGACCTCCGGTTGATTGGACTCATGCACTCAAGGATAGTGAAAAGACCAGAACAAGTGGATCAGTACTGTGCTAGATCTGTCCACACAAATCTACACACCAGCACATCTTGTTAATTAAGCAGAGAGACTTTAATACTTTAATCAGAAAAACGCAAGCTTAAAAAAATAAAAACAGAAAAAGAAAGAGAAAGAGAAGAGAAGCTTTCTAACTGACTCTCAGTAGTGAAAGGCAGGGACTGATTGAAAAGTATACTCTAAACTAATTAAACCTGAGAGAAAATGTCAAAGGGCAAAGCAGACACAATTAACTACCCAGGCTTCTCATGTGTACTGCTGCAAATGATGCTATGTGCAGGACTGAAATAGAATGCATTGAAGTCTCTGAGCATTCATCCACTGCAGACGTTGGTTTTCCCTTCACTCAGTGTCAGGGAGCACCCTATGATTACTCCAGAGGTGAACCTTGATTACATCTCACAATGACAGGGTATTCCATTCGTGATTAAAATCGGGGTTCTCAGCTGGAAAGATTAATACATTGATATTAACAATTCAGCGAAATGACACCTCAAAGTGATTCTTTTGAAATTAATAAGCACAAGCCACGTGGATCAAAAGAAATGAGTTAGATGAAGTGTTTGAATTCAGGACCTTGACACTGGGGACAATTTGGCAAATGGCCGTACAGCTCAACAATTAAAATTAAAATTAAATGAGCCAATACATGAAGAGTTGCATTGAGGTGCACATCCTTAGTAGACCGGAGTGAGAAAAAAAATATATAAATGTAATTATAAATAAATATATATATATATATATATATATATATAATGTTTTGATTTAGAGATGTGACAGTACAATGTCTCACAGGGCTGCTTTAATGCGGGATGGTGATTCTGTAAAAGCATGTGTTTTGCATCTGATGTTTTAGAAGACATAATCATGCCATGAGGGAATTTTGCAGGCAACCAGGACCTCTTGCCAAACAGAAATACTACGGTCTTACACTACAAGTCTAATGGACTGTCTACAAAAAGGCTTCTTCTCAAACTACAGACCTACATACGGTATCTGCATTGCTCAACCTAGTTGCATTTGTTATTTTTTATTGGTGTGAAAATTTCACCTATGGTATAAATAATTAAATCTTGAGTGAATATTCTTGGGAAAGTAGAACTTGATTATTTTCAAAGTTGTAATAAAGTACTTACAGCAGACGTTTAAAACTATTTTACATCTGCCTTCCTGATTCTTCCGATGAGCTATCTAGAAACCTGAAAGGAAAGAGATTATATAGTGGTGGCCAAAATTATTAGAACCTTAGTATTTTCCCTAGCTAAATAAAGAAAGGTTTTAAGTCAATTATATTTATCTTTTGCTGTAGTGTGTCAGTTGTATATACACTCACCTAAAGGATTATTAGGAACACCTGTTCAATTTCTCATTAATGCAGTTATTTAATCAACTAATCACATGGCAGTTGCTTCAATGCATTTAGGGGTGTGGTCCCGGTCAAGACAATCTCCTGAACTCCAAACTGAATGTCAGAATGGGAAAGAAAGGTGATTTAAGAAATTTTGAGCGTGTCATGGTTGTTGGTGCCAGATGGGCCGGTCTGAGTATTTCAATCAGTTACTGGGTTACTGGCTCAGTTACTGGGATTTTCAAGCACAACCATTTAGGGTTTACAAAGAATGGTGTGAAAAGGGAAAAACATCCGAAAATGCATTGTTGATGCTAGAGGTCAGAGGAGAATGGGCCGACTGATTCAAGCTGATAGAAGAGCAACTTTGACTGAAATAACCACTCATTACAACCGAGGCATGCAGCAAAGCATTTGTGAAGCCACAACACGCACAACCTTGAGGCGGATGGGCTACAACAGCAGAAGACCCCACCAGGTACCACTCAGCTCCACTATAAATAGGAAAAAGAGGCTACGAGCTCACCAAAATTGGACAGTTGAAGACTGGAAAAATGTTGCCTGGTCTCGATTTCTGTTGAAACTTTCAGATGGTAGAGTCAGAATTTGGTGTAAACAAAATGAGAACATGGATCCATCATGCCTTGTTACCATTGTGCAGGCTGGTGGTGGTGGTGTAATGGTGTGGGGGATGTTTTCTTGGCACACTTTAGGCCCCTTAGTGCCAATTGGGCATTGTTTTAATGCCACGGCCAACCTGAGCATTGTTTTTGACCATGTCCATCCCTTTATGACCACCGTGTACCCATTCACTGATGGCTACTTCCAGCAGGATAATGCACCATGTAACAAAGATCGAATCATTTCAAATTGGTTTCTTGAACATGACAATGAGTTCACTGTACTAAAATTGCCCCCACAGTCACCAGATGTCAACCCAATAGAGCATCTTTGGGATGTGGTGGAACGGGAGCTTCGTGCCCTGGATGTGCATCCCACAAATCTCCATCAACTGCAAGATGATATCCTATCAATATGGGCCAACATTTCTAAAGAATGCTTTCAGCACCTTGTTGAATCAATGCCACGTAAGGCAGTTCTGAAGGCGAAAGGGGGTCATACACAGTATTAGTATGGTGTTCCTAAAAATCCTTTAGGTGAGTGTATATATATATATATATATATATATATATATATATATATATATATAGAAAGAAAGAAGAAAGAAAATAGACACAATTCTGTTTCATTTGTTTAATTTAATAGGGGTCTGTTTAGGAAAAGGTGTTGCTGTGATTCCTCAGTGCTCGTTTATAATTAAGAATGCAGTTGGCATCACTTTAATGTATGTGCCACCCATTTTAGCTCTGGGATTTGGAGCAATATGAGATGTGACAAGAGAAGTGACAATGCATAGGAACTCTGAGGAAAACAATGTCAACAAACAGCTTTGAGGTGCAACACTGAGAGGCGTTTATGTAAATAAAAAAAGAACCCTATTCTGGTAAATGACACTGCTGCTTAGGACAAAAAACAACATTGGGGAAAATGGCACGTAAATGATGAGAAATACAACTGATTTAACTTCAGAGGGAATGGAAAGAGACTCGGAGGAATGAGCAATAACAACTAGCTTCTTTACTATTCAGAAATAACAAAAATAGTCTTATTTGCAACTAATTTTCTTTGCATTTACCTTACATCATTCAGTAACACCCCCCCCCCACCCAAAAAAAATTAAAATAAAAAATGTATAAATAAATAAATAATGAATTTTGTATATCCTAAAGTGTATTGCCTGAGTGTAAAAAAATAACTATACACAAATGTATTTAAAATACCTTTATTGCATGCTAAGTATAATACAAATATATTTGTACTAGTTAAATTGTTATAGAATACACACTGATCATTTGTCAATATGCAGTGTTTACTGCACTGATTCCAGCTTATGAGAGACAGCAGTGCAGTATGTGTCATAATATGTGCACACATGTTTGTTGCTTTTCTTACATATGGACTGGCGTAACTGAGTAAGATACACCACAAAAGTTACTTAAAATATTTGTCACATGCTCAAAACCAAAATAATTATTGAAACTGGGTTCAAAACTGTTTATTCTAATCATCGCTACAAGAAGTAGTTCTGTCAAAAGTTTCTCTTGTGTGCTTTTCTTCTTATTATTCTAGTGAAATTTGGGATCAAAGAGCTATTTGATATTTCACAAAGGAAACTTACGTTGTTTCTTACTCCATATGTGAACTATTTTCAACGCTATTAGTGCCTTACAACTGGCCCTAAAATTGGCTTTTAAAATAGAATTGTAATTTCCGCTCATTGAGTTTACAGTGTCCCATAAAATGTAATTTATTTTATTTAGTCTGTTATTGTTTTATGTAGTGTCAGCATGGGACAGCGGGTTATTAGATTCAATTTTTCATTATGTGATGTTCATTTTCTTCTAAACATAACCCTAAGAAACCGTGTAACTAAGGTAAGCATGTAGCTGGCCATTTAAAATGCAAAGTCAACATGGCTGGCTGGTTTTGACATTTACTTTTCATTTTCCATAGGCTCTTTGAAGAGCTACAATGTCTCTTTTTACACATATGATCCCCTTTCTCTCTAATTAAATGAAGTGAAACAGCCATGTGTAGCAGTTTCATGGATTTCATTTATGTCAGCAAGTTTCCAAAGGCACCCATCTGAATTTCAAATGATAAATGTAAATATAAATCCCACTCTTAGTGTAGCAATTACATTAAATCCCACATTATGGAAATAAAGACAAAACCAACAAAACATAATTTAATTTTCTGCATTTAGTTCCTCATAGGAGTACAGAGAGAGGAACAGTGCATTTAATTTAGTAATTTATATGTGCTTAGTCTTCACAGAAAACCTAATTAAGTCGACTATAAGTGAAATATTTATATAGCACCAATCCTCTAAAATGTTTTCTCGTAGATGTAGTTTTTGAATGAAATATCAATGTATAAAGAAATACTGTAGTGCTATTTAAATGGCATTATGGTATTTACACTGCCCTGGTTCTTGATAACGGTGCATGTAGAGTGGATGTAAAAGGATAGCAATGAAGCTGAAAATCCTAAATATACAATTCTGAAACAAAAACGACATTCAAGGTTATTCTAGAAACAAAAGGCTCAGTAAAATGCTGTGGCATCTCTTCAATGAGTCTGGTTTACATGACATTAAAAGACATATGGATTTTAGCCTACAGGAATGCAAACGAATCATTATTCCAATGTACATACCAACGGTTATAAATAGGCTCATGAAGTTCTTGGGTAGTCCAATCTTTATCGTCAAGTTGTCCCAATTTGTCTTATTGATCAGTATCCACCTGGTGGAATTAACTTTTTTTTTTTCAGTAAGAGGAAGTGGGGGAGTTGGATTGTTGCCTTTCTTTTGGAAAACAAAATCTGTATAACAAGTTTATAACTATAATTTACAGTACACAGCATATAAAAAAATAAAAATAAAAAATAAAAATGCTATCATTTACATTTTACATTATCTATTTCAAATAAATGCTGTTCTTTTGAAGTTTCCATTCATCAAAGATTCCTGGGGGGGGGGGAAATGTATCACTACCAAATTCTTCAATGATTTTGTAAGGATCATATGACACTGAAAAATTGAGCTGTTGAAAATTCTGCTTTTCCCTCACAGGGATAAAATATATGAAAATATAAAACAGTTATTTTAAATTGTCACAATATTTCACTGTAATATTGTTTTTAGCTACTGTATTTTGATCAAATAAACACTGTTTTAAAGAACATTAGAGACTTCTTTCAAAAACATAAAAAAAAATTACCAACCTTGAAACGCTAGATTATTACTTTAAAATTTTTAGACATTTATCACTGTACCTTGTATTTTGGCTTCATTTTAAACATAGCTTAGGAAATGCACTGTCCGTTGCATTCAACAACCAACAGAGAAAGCATTTTTCTGCAGGTAGTTAATGAACTTGTCCTCCAATAGGTTTTCCCCTAGGTGGGTTTGCACCTGTACATTTCAACAGGCAATTTACAAGGTAATACCCTGCTCAAAAGATCTGGCTTTGACCAAAACTGCTTGCAACAACATGCTGTTCAATTGCTCCATTTTACGTTCAGCTTACACATTTTCATTTCCACATTGCTGGATGTTGCGGAGCAGGAAGCACAGATGTGCTCCACAGGGCTCTGTTATTCTCTACAGTCAGCATTTTTCTTAAATACCTCACATATGTGCACCTCCGGCCTGGATCTCATCGTTGTTGATGACTGAGAAAGGGATTGCTGACTGTTAATTGTGCACCCATATATGTGTGTTTCGGAGAGCAAGAACTGAAAGATGAAGGAATAGGAACTCATTGTCATCTGGGTGAACGGGGGGATGGTAAAAAAGAAGAGAGATGGATGCTACTGCTGAGACACTTAGCATGAGCTAGAGGGAATTAGAAACTCACAGAAGCATAAAATTGCCATTGGCAAAATAATTTCATCCTGGTGAAGTAAGAAGTACTTCTAACCTCAGAAATGTCCCGCAACACCACTGCCTTCACTCCATCTATATTTATCTCAATCTTTGCTATCTGACAGCTTGTTTCAGAAGATAAGTTTGTTTTTGCCTCAGAGTGGAGTAAACCTTATCAAGTATCATTTGACTCCATGTTATTGGCATATGCTGCGGATGAGAAGTGTAAACTAATGATTGCCTCTGGTGTGTCGATGAGGCTTGGATATTAACTTCCACTGGAGGACAAAACATTGGTGTTACATGACAAATGTGATATATTTTGTCACTACATTGTAACTCTGCTTGTATTTATATTAATGCATTTGAAATGCAGTTGCAGGAAAAAGTATGTGGAATTAAATTTGGATTTCTGCATACATTTGATTGTCTGCTTAAACAAATAATACAAAAATAATGATGCATTTTCTTTACTACACTAAATAAATGTTAGCACTCACTAGTGAAGGTTAAACAAATATGTGAATCCCTAAACTAATGACAAAACCTGTTTGGAGTCCAATCAGTCAATTTTATTCAAAGACGCTCTGTCCTGTGAAAAAAAGAAATTTGCTATTCACAAGATGCACCTCGTAACATTAACAAACGGACTTGAAAAAAAGCTAGAAAAGGGTCACAAAAGTATCTCTGAAAGTTTTCATGTTCATCAGTCCACGGTGAGACAAATTGTTGTCTATAAATGGAGAAAGTTCAACACTGGTGTTACTGTTCCTAGGAGTGGGCGTCCTGCAAAGCTGACTGCGAAGATGCTGCACATCTGAAGATCAGAAAAGAGCACCTGGTTGCTGCTGGCAAAATATACTTTGGACAGATTAAACCAAAGTTGAGTTGTTTGGGAAAAAAACACAATGATATGTGTGGTGAAAAAGGCACAGTACAGAGTACACCAACATCAAAACCTCATCTCTGCTGTAAAGTATGGTGGATAGGCCTTCGTGATTTTGAGATGTTTTTTTTTTTTTTTTGCCTCAGGGCTTGGACAGCTTGTTACCATCGATTGAAAACTGAATTCCCAAGTTTATCAGGACATTTTGAGAGAGAATATAAGGCCGATTGAAGCTCTACAGAAGTTGAGTGATGCAACAGGAAAACAATCCAAACTGCAGAAGTGAATAAACAACAAAATGTCTTCAAAACAAGAAAATATGCCTTCTGGAGTGGTTCAGACCGGATTTGACCTATATGAGATGCTTTGTGGATGGTGAGTGATTCACCAGACATCCCCAAAAAGTTGAGCTGAAACTGAAAAAGTTATGTCAAAAGGATTGGTGCCTATTTCCTCCTGACCATCAGGCAGGTTTGGTTCACATCCAAATGGTTCACAAACTGGTCACTGATGATGAAAATATCGATGCTTTTTGTCTTATTTGTTTTTTACAGACTTTTTTTCTATTGCTGTGGCTTTAACACTGTTGTAAAGTGTATGGGCCTGTTTACACCTGGACATGGTTTTCTCTGTCCGGATAAATCAGATTTCTCTCTCTCTCTCTCTCTCTCTCTCTCTCTCTCTCTCTCTCTCTCTCTCTCTCTCTCTCTCTCTCTCTCTCTTTAATTATTTATTTATTTTTGTAACTGTTCCATTTACACCTGTGTCATTTACACAATCTTCAGTTCCTGCACTATAACTGAACACGTGAACACAACAGTTATCCTGTGCATTATTCATCAGCAGCTAAAGTAATTTCAAGATCAAAGACCACAAGGAGAGAGTGGCATCAGCACTGGAAAAATAAGTTAGTCTTACTATTTTGATGAAGGTGATTATGTGTTGAGTGTCTGCGACTTACTTTCAGTTTTATTTGCAGCAGTTTGTGCGTCAGCTTGTTGAAGAGATACTCAGCTAATCATCCGAGGCAATGCATGTTGTATTAGTGCTGTTATATCTGATTATAACATGTCATATAGTCTATAAGTCAAGTCACCTTTATTTACATAGTGCTTTTAACAATACAATCATTCAATCTCGTTGTACTTGTACAATGAAAATAAAGTCGTTCATTCATTCATTCATTCATTCATACAGATGAATGGTTGGTTTCATCAAAGCCCTTTACAGTATCACATAGGAAAATAGTGTGTCAATAATACAAAATGACAATAGTACACAAAACATTTTCAGTTAAAGGCAGTTCATCATTGAATTCAGTGATGTTATCATCCAGCTCAGTTCAGTTTCAATAGTATCTGTGCAATCAAGTCGACGACATCACTGGATATTAAGTGTTGCCAACAAAGCAAGCCAGAGGCAACAGTGGCAAGGAACCAATACTCCATCTATGACAGAATGGAGAAAAACCTTGGGAGAAACCAGGCTCAGTCGGGGGGCCAGTTCTCCTCTGACCAGATGAAACCAACAGTTAAATTCCAGCCTGCAACCATGTCAGACTGTGCAGAGGACTCATCTGGTTCCTGTGGTCTTGTCCCGTTGAGCGTCTAGGAGACAAGGTCTTTACTGGGGATCTGTCTCTGGTGCTCATCTAGTTGTCCTGGTCTCTGCTGACATTAATGGCTGTCGAGGTCATCTCTAGGTGCTGATCCATCATCTGGGCAGGATATGTACTGGATCCAGGTGACTGTAATGACCATCTGATCTGGATACAGACTGGATCTGGTGGCTACGGTGACCTCGGAATAAGAGAGAAACAGACTAATATTAGAATAGATGCCATTCTTCTAACGATGTAGCAAGTACATCGGGTGTTAGGGGAAGTGTTCCCGGTTAAGGTTGTGCTTATTAATGCAGCCTAAAAATCCTTAAACGAACTTGATTATTAGAAATGTGTTATTGTGTTATGTGTATGCCAGAGGAGATGCACAAAGTGTCCAGGTTTAAACAGGTAACTATGATTCAGACTTGGATTAAAATCACAATTTATGTCTGTAATAAAAAAATAAAAAAAATACCTATGCTACTTGGTCAAATTAAGTCCTGTGCGAAAAGGGCTTTAGTTGAAGATAACATTTTGTGAGAAATTTATGCAGAAATCCATGGTAAATCCTGTAACTGTAAATTTTTTGTTAACAACAGCAAAATGCCACCAGTTCCTCAGCCAATTTTTTATGGTGTACTAACATGAATGCTACAGTACATGATCAGTGAGACTGATGAGATTGAAGATTACTGAAGATAATACTATCCCCACATCTAATCTACAATTTGAATCTTCAGAAACAACAGTGCGTGTGTGGGAAAAATTATTTGAGTACGTCAATAAAGGTTTTCAGACAAATAACTTTGATGCGGTTACAATCGCTGGACAAATTTTAATTAAAATATCCCTTCTGGATTTCATCACATGTTGGATATTGACGCTGCCACTCAAGGGGATGCATCATAATTGAATATTTTACACCACAGAGCTGCTGTGCTTCATTGATGTATTCCATACCTCAAGGGGCTAAGTGGACTGGAGAGTAAACCGGGTGAATCATTCTCTACTGAGCTTATAAGATTCCAATGGTGTATTTCAAGTTGATAGATGCTGTCCTTGAGAAAGTGTAGCAAAGTAGTCACTTAGATGTATTGGCAATGTGTCCCAGAAACATACCCAGTGCTCTAAATACTAATGACACAGTGCTGCTGATCTCAGTGCCCTTCCTTCACTTTTTGATGTTGATTTAATTAACAGCCATGCACTGGTGTACATTCCAGTAAATTAAATCGACTGCCTTAGAAGAACAATTATTCAAGTTAAAGATATATAAGCAATTATACAGAATACTAACTAAGAAAAATGTCTTGGTAGAGGTTATTAAATAAGAGCATCATTTTGTAATACAGTACATATCTTACGTCAGACCTACAACCTACAACAGTGGTTCTCAAACTCTTTGACTCAAGTCACCCCCCCCCCATATTTTAACCTTAGTAAAATATATAGTATTTTTATAGAAAATAAGATTATTATAAGTTATAATGCATTATTTACTAGATATTTTCCAGGTCTAGAAATCCTACTTTTAAAATTAGGTTACTGCATATGTCTTGTTATATTTACATGTAGTTATGTTCATATATTGGTACCTTGTAAGCTTTTGGAGCAGCACAGGAAATGTTTTTGCACTAGGGCCTGTATGATTTTTGTTGCACTGTAAATACATATAGGTTTGTGGAATATCTATATAGGCTAAATATAGGAACAAGGTTTGGCCATTTTTGTGCAATATAAATCTGTTTTTTAGTGTTACTATTAATCTGGTCTAGACATTAAATAATTGACCTATTAAGACATGCTTACTCATGGTTTATTGTAGGTGGTACTATTTTGGCACTGTTTTTACTTGCACACCTTTAAAGTTTTTCTAATAAAATGCTGCACACTGTGACTGCCTGTCTGAGAGAGCAGATAAAACAAAGTTCAGTCTGTGAAGAATATGTCACACTCTAGAATGTGAAGTCCAAATCAAATTATGAGTAAGAAAAAAAGAAGAAAAAAATAAAACATTCAAGTATAAAGTATTTTCATATTTGTAAAGGTCAGTCATACGTTCTCAAAATTGTGACAAGTCTAGTCCATCTCAGAAGCCTTTTGTTACAGTGTACCATTATATAATTTATCTTCTGGTTTAGATGGGCTTTAAATTATTTTAATATAACTTTATTTAAAATAAAGGTCACCAGGAATATAAATGTCTGGCGTAGGTCATTCACACTGGACAAATTAATTATAAGAATAGTACAATTTATTATTATACCTACTATATTATTAAATCCAAAACAATTAAATTATATAGATATACATATATCTCCAAAATATATTCTTCAATTTTCAAGTCATAGATTATAAAAAGTGAGATTTGAATTGCATTTTGACCACTAAACTAGGAAATGTCTGGGGAAACCTTAATCTTTAACCCACAGAAGTCCACCTGATGGGTCACCTGGGAAGATATTGGTGATGTATGATCATCTTTGTTTCAAATAGTGGCATGGACCAGCACTGAGCGACGAGGATGAGAGACTAGTAGGGGATTATATGACCTTTCCTATCCCTCCCTTTATTGAAGCTGTCCTGCACCGGTGGTATTTACATTAACATTTCAATACATCCAGCCCAGCCAAAGATAAAATATTCATTTGACCTTTAAGGAGAAAGACTTACTTAAACACTGTCATGTCATTTAACCTTAAGAAATGTACAGCGGCAGGGCCCGAGAGCAGAAGTGACCCTCATTACTGTTTAAGAGTCAGAGTTAAAGGGACGCTTTAATTGCTGCTGCGGAAGAGGTCATTGTGTAGAATTCATGCTGCCTTCTGTACACACCGTCTCATCTTTCCGCTCTCTAGATTTGGTAGGTTATGGTGACGAACAAGGCTCCACTAATTATGATGCATAAACAGGAGAACGCTTCCTTTCTCTATTTTGCTTTCTTGCATGCACACAAGCACACACAAAAACCGAGACCCCACATCTGCTTGGAGCAGAAACAAAATGGATGCATGCCCTTTGGGAGCCCAGGCAAATGAATACTGTTGGCAGAACAATTAGCATTTAAAAGGGAGAGTAACCTTTGCTCAATACATCATTTTTATTGCTGTGGACGTTCATTTTCACCAAATACAGGGGCCCGTGTGTATGCGTGTATGTGCGTGTTTGTTTAAGCAGCGGGGAGAAATAAAGAATTTGATAGTCCTTGGCTCAGGAAGCAATTGGGGTTCTAAAATATGGTAATTCTAGCGCTTTCATACATCACGAGTACAGCTGGTGGAGGAGAACTTGTGTTTGCAGTGCTTTCATGTTTCTCGATTAATTATTGGTAGACATTATATGCACTAATGAGTACACTATCTCTTTTTGCATGTACCTATAGAGTCGTTGCAGTATTAATTGTTTTTCTATTTCCATTATTATTTGCATTTTTAAAATGTTATTCATAGAGACAGTGAAGACAGAGTGTACTAAGCTGGATAGCTACATGGTGATTAAATGTCTCCAAAAATGTGTTGCTTCTAAGTATTTTGCCCACCCTCATGTCTTTCCAAACCCGTAAGACTTAGTTCATCTTCAGAACACAAATGAAGCTATTTTTGATGAAATCCGAGATATTTCTGACCCTGCATAGACAGCAAGGCCCAGAGATCTTGATCTGCATAGACCTCGATCAAGGCCCAGAAAGGTAGTAAGGGCATTGTTAAAATAATCTATGTGACATCCTTAATTTTATGAAGCTACAAGAGTACTTTTTGTATGCAAAGAAAACTAGAATAACTACTTTATTCAAAGATTTCTTCTTTTCCATATCAGACTTTGATGAATGTTCATGACAGTACAACGATGCATGCAAACAAGGCGCAGTGCATCCGGAAATGCCAGCTCACACGCATGCATTGTGATACTCTTGTAACTGACAAGGAAGAGAAAAAATGTTGAAAAACAATTAAAATTGAGGTTTGACCACCGATGTCACATGGACTATTTTAACAATGTCCTTACTAGGATTCTGGGTCTTGAACGAGGTAGATGCGTTACTGTCTATGCAGAGTCAGAAAGCTCTCAGATTTCATTAAAATATCTTAAATTGTGTTCCGAAGATGAACAAAGGTGTTATGGATTTGGAACGACATGAAGGTGCGTAATTAATGACAGAATTTTCATCTTTGGATGAACTATCCTTTTAAGTTATACTTATCTAAAGGACCATGACAATAAAGATAAAGTGATATTTTGCTTCATTTTATACAGTTGTATTGATTCTCAGGCTTGAGTTTTCATCTCTGTTAGATGGTAAACATTGTTCTGCAAAAGGTCTTGTAAGTGTCACATAATATTCATACACTGTTTATTAGACTCTTCTGCTAACACTAACCATAACACTAATCCTAACCTAAATGCTAACAAAATTTCAGATTTTTATATCTTTGCAGAACATTATGTACATTGTATGAAATGCTTTAAATTTAAATGTACTATACAGTTTGAGAAATTGCTTTTGTACCAAAGATTAAATACACTCAGCTTACCTGATATTTGCTGTGCTGAACAGTGCTTTTATTAAAGTAGATTTTTACTGACCATAAGAATGTTTGGGTTTAGAGAATCATGCTTTTAGAAATGCCAGGGAGGTTAGAGCAGCCTCGTAAAACTGCAAATGTGTTCACAGCTGTAGTTCGCATTCATCTGTATTGATATTTTTATTTTATGTAAATCCATTTGGATTCTTTCCCCATGACTATTAATAGTACCACTCTTTAATATAGCAACGTTTATTCATTCTGTACCTGAAGGAAGGAACAACATAAAGAAAAAGAACAAGATAGAGATAAGTTCATTGAAAATGATGGACTACATTGCAATAACTACCTTGATAATCTGCAGTAATCAAAACTGGAAGTCCTCTCACTATCTGAGATCTGAATTTTCAATATTAAAGTTAACAATATTACAGCATCCATCATCCCCAAATGCTACATGTCAGCCTGTTGCACAGTCGCAGTCTGCACTGGTGTAGTGATTTATAAGAGGTGCAATCCGATCTCAAAATTCAAAAACGCTTTCTGTTTGTGTTCCTGTTTAAATGTATTAAATGATTTGGATGCTGATCCAGCTGTCTTTGGTTGACATGTAAGCTCATCCTTACCCAAACTGATTGTACAATCAAAACTCCACAGTTGCTCAGACATGCAACGTCTTAAACACATTGACACCATATTTTCTCTTGCTAGCTGAACATACTTTAAAGTAAGTAAATATGGCCAGGATAAATCCAGTGACTGTAATGCCGCCCCTTTTTGTGTATTTAATTTCACACACATTTGCACAGGAAAATTACATTTTATTTATCTAATATAGCAGGGAATCCTGGGTAAATATCAGGTCTGTGGATTTCCTCAGGATATTGGGCTTTAAACATAACCCTGCAGGTTTAAGGAGAGTGCAAAAAAAAAAAAAAAAAAAAAACTAAACTGAAAAGTAACAAATCAATAGGCATTTAACTTTAATGATAAAGAAGTTTATTCGTGTTTATTCTGTTATCAAAGAGCTTTTCATATACTCAAGTGTAAAGCATGTACAACGTTGCTTTCCATTGCATCAGTTACAGTATACAGTGGAAAATGGACATCCTTTCAGTTCCAAGCTACAGTTTAGAATATAGAAATAATATTTTATTGAAGAAGAATTTGTTTGATTGTCACTTATCTGTATCAAGAAAGCAACTATTCTGTCTCTTACATCACCTTGAGGTTTTTGTAATATTTTGGAATGTTTGTTTTGTGTCTACCGGATGTCCCAATTGCTTTTGTTTAATGGATATTTGGGGATTCTCTGTGATACTGAAAAAATGGAGTTGAATAGAACAGTACTGTATGAAGCGGTAAAAGATTTCAGCTGTGAATATCCTTGCTGAGAGACACCACTGGACTAATACAAGGCCCAGGATTAATATAATATTTATTACTCACGCTTTAACAATGATAACATACAAAATATAAATAATATATCTTCACTGTGTATTTGTTCACTGATTCTGGAGATATGACAAAACATTTCATAGAATTGTATCTGCCATTTTTTTCTGTTAAATAGCAACACTTCCACTTTTAAATAATCAAAGTTGATCACTGCGATGTTTTTAACATGAATGTGCCATTAAATGATTTGGTTTTATATAAATGAGCTCTTTCATTGGGTTTCACAAATGTGTCCTCGCTTGGTGTTAACACTCTAAGATATTTATTTAACATTTAGAATTCAGGCAATGTCAAAGTCAACCCATATCTTGAAGGTCCATCTTTTTCTCTCTTTTTTCCTACAGTATTTTTAAATTTATATTTAGATAATATTGCTCATTGTATCATCTTGTCAAGTAACATAATACCATGATTTTCCAACCTTGTCACCTTTTGTGAGGAAGTGGAAGCAATGTAGTGAATACTTCTGAACACATTCGGCAAACTGGAATAATTACAATCTAAAATATTAACAATATAAAATATTTATACTTTCTTTCGGTTACGCTGCCTTTTCTGTTTCATGACTCAAGAAAAGTATGCTCTAATATTCCATAACTGTGACTATGGACCACCATCTACATTTTTCAGTAAGATGCATGTCATTTAGAAAAGGCAGTGGATTAAATTGGTCACAGCTCTGGATACCATGTTATGGTGGTCTTGGATGGATGTTACCAGACCCAGTTTAACCTAGCTGCAGTGAGATCCAATCTTTAAAAAGAAAAACTTGTTTTGAACTTTGAGCAGGTTTTTATTCATTCATCCTTTGTGTTACTAATCATCCCATGGGCAAACACAGTTAATAACAAAGGCTGAAAAAAATGAGCCCTTATCTCGTAAGAAAACAGGAAAATAGATATCCCCATTGTGCATAATTTAGACCTGCTCTCATTTCTTTTAGCTTTCTTCTTTTTTTCCTCTCTCTGCCTTTTTTCCCTTTTTTCAGAGTGAATAAAGGTTGTGGAGTGGATAAGAGATGCATAGACGGATATAAGTCTACCTCTCTCTCTCTCTCCACCATTCTGGGATTAATGGTGCCCCCATGCATCTGAAAATTATACTAATAAATATGAACTGAGTGGTGATGTGGCCTTGTGGCACATTATGTTGATTAAACACAGTAAATAGAAATTCAGCTTGCATTGAGAGCAGTTTATCGCAATCAGCCACTCACTGTTTTTTTGTATTTTCCATTTTAAGTTATTTAATTTATACTTTATTCTATTGCACATATTAAATTAAGCTACAAAATTATTTCCAGATGGCAGGACATAAAGTAAGTGTGCCTCACAAAGCTCTGCAGGAGCACCTTAAATAAACTTAAACTCTCTTTACTCCATAAACTCCATAAAAAAAGTAAACAGAAAATTGTGATTAAAATAAATAATTAAAATAATAACAATAATAATAATAAGAAGAAGAAGCAAATATGTCTACACAATGAGAATGAGATTAGTAATTTCCCAGCTATAAATATTTGCTGTCATGAAGTTTGATAAAATTTACTCCACTTTCTTTCTATCATTTTTTTTTTATTTTTTTTATTTTTTTACCATCATCAAGATGTAAAAAATAATCAGTGGAAATGGAATTCATTAGCTCAAATCCTGCAGATCTACTACTAATCGTTTATTTTTATTTTTTTTTTACTTTTTTTTTTGATGAGCTAGACATCGCTAACAAACGTATTTCTTATATCCTTTACAATTCTTGCATAGCAGCACTATTCCTTAATACAGTAGTCACATTCTGGACAAGAGTTTCTAAAAAAAAATAACTATAAGTATTATATCTTTGCATTTAATTCAGTATGTACCACTTTATGAACAGTCACCAATCTATGTATAAAGCATTTTAAACTCATGTGTCTTTTCAATTTTTGTAAATTTAAAAAAAGAAAGAAAAGAAAATATGTCGTCATTTACTAATTTATTCTCCTCATTCAGTATATTTCTTAATACAAGATTTTCTTATCCTGCCTTGCTGATATTTCCCCTTTATAAATCTTATTTAATAATTTGGCTATTATTAGAAGTAACCTTTATTTCCCATTACTCAGTGACCATGAACACACTGCAGCTAAATATGGTTGTCACTCTAGTCAAGTGCTTAATTCCATTTCACAGAGTTCAGTTATTTACAGTAGCGACAACTATGTTCTACAACCTAATTATTAGTTTGCACATATACTGTTTGAGAAAACTATACTTGGTTTTTAGAGTAAAAAGTAAGAAATCAAACATACAAAAAGTCATTCTCAGGGAGCTGAATAGAAGAGGCGGTGGTTTTGCACTTCAATTTAATTTAGTCAGGCAACTGAAAACGCTTCCACAACCGCAAAGGCAGGGGGAAGTGAGAGCTCAGCATGAAATCATTGAAACCATAAAAGTCCTTAGAACTTAGAAAAAAATAAATAAATAAAATAAAAAGCATGTACTGTACATGTTGTAGGTAACGTTTTTATATTGGATTTTCATAGTTTTAAGAGTATAAATCTTGTATTGTTCTAATCTTGGTAAAACAATCAAATCTATGTATGCATTTGAAAGGCAGTCATATACAATATAATGTATATAATGTACAGTAGGGAAGTCGTGGCCTGGTGGTTAGAGAATCGGACTCCCAATCGAAGGGTTGTGGGTTCGAGTCCCGGGCCGGCAGGAATTGTGGGTGGGGGAAGTGCATGTACAGTTCTCTCACCACCTTCAATACCACGACTTAGGTGCCCTTGAGCAAGGCATTGAACCCCCAACTGCTCCCTGGGCGCCGCAGCATAAATGGCTGCCCACTGCTCCGGGTGTGTGCTCACAGTGTGTGTGTGTGTGTTCACTGCTCTGTGTGTGTGCACCTTGGATGGGTTAAATGCAGAGCACAAATTCTGAGTATGGGTCACCATACTTGGCTGAATGTCACTTCACTTCGTATAAAGTAAATATGTTGTCATTTAACCTTCAAAAGTTGAAATCTGTTTATTGCTTAACTGCTTACACCCAAATTTCTACCTGTCACACAATTTCTGAAACCTGACAGTCAAACACCAGAAGCAAACACCAAATCTGCAGAACCATACTCCAGTTCTCAGCCTTTGACTCAGTTTTCAATTTCATACAACACCTTTTGCAAAACGCAAAACACAAATAACACAAAAACCTAACAGTAATTAATATTATGGCAAAGGTGTCTACAAATGTTTGCGTGATTGTTTTACATTTTGTGTGTACAATTATTCAATTTGACTGTAAAGGGTTTTTTTTTTTACAACAAAGTTGTGAAAATGTGTGTATAAGCACTTAAAAAAATAAAATAAATAAATTTAACAAAGCTTCAGGGAACATTGATTTGACCATTGAACTTAATTTGAGTATATTGTGCTTTTATGGTTGTTTGTTTAGCATTCTGACAATTGTTAGTAATGAATTGCATCACCTATATTCATTTTCTCTCTCTCTCTCTCTCTGTCTCTCTCTCTCTCTCTCTCTCTCTCTCTCTCTCTCTCTCTCTCTCTCTCTTTAAGACACACCCCAGAGACCCCTTTTCTGTTAGCAAAGGAGAAATTCAGATTTTACCTGCATATGTAAGGTCACTCAATGTCTGAGACAGCGATTGTTATTTGAAAAGGTTAACTTTAATGGACGAAATCCGACCTGTCCCTCCCGCACACGCTTTTACTCAAAGGATAGACGATGTGACAGGATTCCCTTCTGTTGATTGACTCACATCTAAGGTGTAGACAAACTCACCATGTCTATCTAGTCAATTTCAGCAGGCAACTATGTTAACAGCTGCTATTCCAACCACAATTACTCATAACAATGTATGAAAAACAACTGAGCGTCTGTGACAGTGGAATTTGTAGTTGTAGAGAATACCCACACATGTGTACCAATAAATTTGAAATCACAGACAAAAGTTGTAAACTTCCACAAACACAACACAATAGTTACAGCTTCTTGAATCCTTCACTGCAGGTGCAAAAAACCTATTCTAGGAATCACAAATCAAGAAACTCGTACGCTACACACGTTTTGCTACTATTGCTGCAGTGATTATGGCGCAAAACCAAGCAGCAACCTTCCGCTCCCTTTCTCGAAACCAACAAGGAAGTGACTAAAACCCTAAAACTGCATTGATTGGCCGCTGGAGGATTGCTCCAAAAGGCAGTAAGTCCCATAGACCCCCCCCCCCCCCATGTTAAAATTACCAACTTTACAGCAGAAAAAAAAAACATGTTTACAGCCGGGTACAAAAAAATATTTTGGTCTATATAGCTAATTTTGCCCCTTCTGACAAATGAATGGGTGAATTTTTTTTTTATAACTCATCCGGTTAAACTATATTAAGACAGTGATAGGTGGATTGCCGCTGCTGTCACCGCTGTTGAGCTAGGTGGGTATGTGGTTTCAGCAACCAGCTCCCGCCTTTTTTCCAGTTTTCGATTATCTGGGAGTGACGCTCGGTGACGCGCTGCCAAGATGGCGACTGCTGCTGTCAGGTCTGCAGGATGCTTTCAGCTCGCAAACCTTTTTATTATTTTATTTTTCTTCCTGCATGTGTGGGTGCCAACTGATGAGCACCTAAACTGCACTGTAAAGAGATTAATGTACATTTGACAGTAGATGGATGTATTATTACTGTATTTTCATTTTTAAGTATTATTACTGAATTGTCAGTGTTAGTACTGTTCAGTTTATTTGCATTTTTATACCTGTATAAAACAATCAAATTGCAATACAGCACCTTAAACCATTTTGTTTTACAACCCCAACCCCATAAAAATCACAATAACTCATTAGCATTTGTCTTGATAATATTATTTTTAAGTGTTGAACATTTTCTTTTTAAAAATACAAATGACAAGTCCTGACCTCTAGCATGCACTAGCTGAAAAAGAGCATCTTCACAGTTCCCCCCAAAACAGGCTTTACAGAAAAAATAAATAAATAAAATAAAAATTGTGTTGTTGTGTTAAATGTGTTTAGTAATTTTTGCAAAGCCGGCGAGCTCTCTGATGAGAAACACCATGAGGGGATTCAGGCTGATTACTTTGCACCCTCTTTTTTGAATTGCATCTGATCTGTGACTTTGAATGGCATTTGGTGGCACCAGGGTTGATTCTCAGAATAAACTTGCAAGCACAAGAGAGAGAAAAAACATTCGGTAACACTTTCTATGAAGCCCATATTTATTATACATTATAAGGGTATTCTTAAACCATTATAACAAATGCATAATGCATTATAAAAACCCTTATAATACGTTGTATAATCTCATGAATAATCATAACAACAATTAAAATACATTATAATACTTAGGTATTTGTGGTCATAACTTTTAAGAGTATTATTATTTATAACACACAATGTCTATAATATTAAATCTACTACACCTACTTATATGTTAGGTTACATTTTATAGTGATGGTCCCCTTATAGTCTGAGTATAAGAAAATTTGCAACTACAAGCAGAGGTGGGTAGTAACGAGTTACATTTACTTCGTTACATTTACTTGAGTCATTTTTTGGGGTAACTAATACTTTTTGGATTATATTTAAAGATGGGAACTTTTACTCATGCTTGAGTAATTTTTTGGGGAAAAATCTGTACTTTTACTCCGTAACTGTGGGCGACGCTCCTATCGTTACTTTATCTTAATGCAATAAATGTTATAAATGCTTCAGTTTATTCCAAACGCGCTGTCTACTTTTCTCTGGACAATGAACGATGCCCATTCGCGAATGATTCATTCTTTTGAGTCAATTCTGTTCAAAGGCTTGATCAAACCAATTGGCAAACTAGAGAATTGGTTCAAGAATCAGTTTGAATGATTCGTTCAGTTCCCTGCCGCACGCGCTGAGCGTCTGAAGCGGTTCATTCAGAGTTGTAACGTTTAAGACCATCAGCAGCGTTGAAAACGTGGCAATGGAACTGCACTAAATTGAAAGCAAATCTGCAAAGGCTATTATTTGCTTGCGATGGAGATCCTTATTAGATGAACACCGCGTGTGCTGTCTACCGTTTAACAGGTAATGACTTGGGCTACATTCGATTACAGTACACGATACCACTGTGAAATTAGTTTGTTGTACGTGTGTGGCTTATAACAGAGGGGAGTCAAGTTGAATGCAGCTTCCAAAAGGCAAAAAATTGCCGATTAGTATTGTATTAATTTTAATTTTAAATGTGATTTTTGACAGTGCTTTTAAATTTGAAAAACAGATTAGTTCTGTTGTAAAAGCCAGTTTCTTTCAACTAAGACTGTTGGCTAAAGTCAAGCCCTACCTGCCACGTAAGGAGTTTGAAAGTGTAATTCATGCTTTTATAACTTCTAGACTAGACTACTGTAACTCTTTATATGTTGGTCTGGATAAGTCATCTCTTCAACGCTTACAGTAAGTCCAAAATGCAGCAGCTCGGCTTTTGACTGGGACTAAAAAGTATGAGCACATTACTCCTGTCCTAGCTTCACTACACTGGCTTCCTGTCTGCTTCAGGATTGATTTCAAGATTTTATTGTTTGTTTTTAAGATTTTAAATGGGTTGGCGCCTGCGTATTTATCAGAGCTTTTACATGTCCATGCCCCCATTAAAGCATTGAGGTCATCCAATCAGGTGCTCCTCAGTGTTCCAAGAACTAGGTTAAAAAATAAAGGTGACCGGGCTTTTTCAGTGGTGGCACCTAATTTGTGGAATAGTTTACCTGTACACATAAGAACTGCTCAGACTGTTGGAATTGTTAAGTCATTTCTTAAGACACACTTGTATTCCTTGGCTTTTATATCAAGCTGAGCTGTGACATTGGTATGTTTTTACTGTATTTGTCTTATTTGTGTGTGACTCTCTATTTTTCTTTTCTAGACATTGTTAAGCACTTTGGTCAACCATGGTTGTTTTTAAATGTGCTATATAAATAAATTGAACTGAACTGAATTGAACTTATACAATCACACCGGTGCGAGTACGTTCAGCAAATCATATCATCAGCTGCTAAATTCAAGATCTGTGATCGCTTGCTGGCGCTGAGCCAGAGATAGATGCGTTTTTACAGCACTGCGCATAACCAATCACACAAGATTCTGTTGAGCTTTTGAATGCAATGGCCAATCAGAGGCGTTCAGATGAGTCATCGCTAAAATTCCGGTGCTTCCTTCACTCGCTCACTGACTGGAGACCTCTTTCTGGCGAATTCTCTCGTCAGAAACAACAAAGTGCAGATGTGTGTACGAATCTATAATTAAGATATTGATTTCACAGTGTTAACAGTTTCAGTGATTTTAATGGGAGTTTCTGAGAGTGATTGAACTCTAGACTGTCAGTTAAAATGATTTTTAATAATATAAATGTTATTTGCTCTCTTTCTGAACAATGAAACATTAGTAGCAATTTTTATAACACATTAACTTTCAATGTTAAATTCACATTTAATATGAAGTCAGTCGTATTAAAAATGTTATGGCATGTCCCAACTGTCAGACTTTGTGCTGTATGCACTTTGAGATTATTAAATACACTATATACTATCTGAATGCACCTACAAGGAAAGTGCAATTAGTTTATAATCCACCACAAATCATTAAAGCTCCATTCCTTACAATGCAATTATGTAGTTCAAACAGCGCAGCAAAGTGCTATATTGCATATATATATATATATATATATATATATATATATATATATATATATATATATATATATATATATATATATTATGGCTAACTTACCAGTTGATATTATCACCGTTAAGATGGCAATCAGAAGTAAAGTCTCGGACTGAAATGTACTGCAAATGACAAGATCCAGACCACAAACTAGCAAAAAAAAAAAAAAAAATGTAACGTTACTTGAAAATACTCTACTGTTTGGATAACTTAACTCAATAAAATGTGTATCTTATGCAGAACAAGTTGCTTTGGATTAAAGCATCTGACAAATGCTTGAATGTAAATGTAATGCAAAATCTAAATATTTTGTGTTACCTTATTCTGTATTTCAATAAAATGGACAGCTGACCATATGATGATCCCATCATACTCAGCATCTGTGTTTTTGGTTGGAGAAATCTCCTGTAAGAGCTACACCATACTACACCAATTGTCACACAGATATATAGTGCAGAAGGGAGAGTGTGCAAAACTTGTTATTTGCACGTGAAAAACAGCTTTGAGACTCATAGCAGCAGATTCACGCCGTTGTCGTGATGCACTTGTGTTTGTGCTAGAAAAAGCATCCAAGGAAAAAATAATATATCTACAAGTATGCAAATCTCAGAATTCACATACTGATTTGCAGATGTAATCGTCTGTGACTTCACATTTTTTATGCAGTTGTGTGATTGTGTTTTGCACCATATTTACTGCAGCAATAATAGTGAAACGTGAGTGTATGATTTTCTTGATTTGGAATACGTAGAATAGTATTTGTGCACCTGCACTGAAGGATTTGAGAAGATGTTACTATTGTGTTGTGTTTGTGGAAGAGGAAAAAAAAATCTACAAGTTTGCAACTTTTGTCTGTGACTTCAAATTTACTTTATATCTCACAATTCTGATAAGAAAAATCAACTAGCCATTCTCTTTTTCAAGTTTATATCACACACTTCTGGCATTTTTCCTCCTCAGAATGGAACTCAGAATGAACTCGCTAGAAGATTTGTGAGACAAAATAGGTAACGTTAAATGTAAAATGTTATAGGTTTAAATAGTATTTCATGCTCTAACTGTATGGCGAATGTAATATGTTCCCAATTAACTGCATATGTTAATATTATGTAGACCAATTGTTTAAATCAAATTTTTTCTTTAAAAGTAATCATAGCAGGTTTCATTCATTAGTCTGTCCGAACGTCTGCGTTTAGCTTCAAATGGTGTTTTTGATGACAGTATTCTATAAAAATGATTTGCATTACGATTCTGACATCCGAAGGCACAACAATACATTTTATCTCTTATTCCGTGGATTTTTCACTCCACTTGTCACTGTGTGTTTCTGCCACCACAATGTGCGTGCAGTTGCTAGTGACATAACTGTGACATCTACACGAAATTGGTCTATATAATCATGAAAAGTGTAAGAGGAGTATTGAGTTCATATAGAGGCTGTGCAGTGTTCTTCGTACTGACCACCCTTCAGAAAGCACATACCTCCAGGTTCTTTTCCACACTCAAGGTCAGTAGAAGTAGAGGTTTAGCCTTAGGTTTGGCCAAGTCTATTCCAGTCCTTTTGTAACTCCTGTATATGTATTTATTTACTAGATTTGTTTTTCCATCTCTAGAGATGTTTGAATGTCAGAGGGCTGTTGCTGTCATGCCCTTTGGGAAAGTTGTCCCACTGCTTTGTTGGTGAGGATGTGACTCTGGAGTATGTTCACTCTCAAAGGCCCGGGGAGGTCATGCGGAGAGAGGGGCAACTGCCTGTCACCATCTCTCTCATTCAGAGACGCATCCACTCGCTGTGTCTGAGCACTGTGTCTCCTTCTCTCCTCCCCCGGGGTGTGCAGGTCTGCATTACCCCAACCTTGCACACCGATGAGCAGTGATGGACTGTGTAGGATGAGAGTCTCAGCCTTATTCCTACAGTCAAACTTGTTCACTCTATCAAAGATTTTAAATTGTAGGTTGCATCAACACCATTTATAGATAAACAGAGACCTTCCTTCATCTTTCTAAATAAACACACAGTTGTTCCAAAATTTGGGTTTGGTATTTTTTAAATGTTTTTGAAAGAAGTACCTGTGTGCATGAGTGTGTGTGTGCGTGCGTAAAGCATGACACAATTTCAGTAATAAACAAAGTAAAAAAAAAAAAAAACATTATGCATTTATGTAGTTCATTATATATAATTAATTTATGCAATTAATATTTTACTGTCACTTTTGTATATATACATATATATATAAATATATATACATATATATATATATATATATATAAATAAAAATTGACTTTTGCCTTAAAACCTTCTTGCAACAATTTCCCAGTGTGACAACTAGCCCCGGACTTCTTCCTTTTTTTTCTGTATATGGTAAAATGTGTGGTCTCTATGGTGCGATCCTTCATGGCCCTCAAGGTTGTCAGCACATACCAATTCCATTCCAGCCTTTGTTTTGGAGGATAAATCTTTCACAGGCTTGGTTTTATTGAGTTTACTGGCATGATTTGTTGGCCTCCAAGGTCTTCTTCCTTTCAGCTCAGATCCTGCTAACACAGGTGTCTACAGTCCACCATGGTCATGACTGTCAGCTATATATGATGAAAGATGTTGGAATGAATAAATACATGCACACACACATGCACACACACACACGAAAAAAGAAAAAAAAAACAGAAAGAAAGAAAACAGGTGCTTTGGGCCTTTCTCCCTCACATCTAATATGAGCTAGACTCATAAAACTCTTATGGGATTTTCCCTCTGGAATTACAATGTGCTGCACATTTCTAAGATTCCGGGTTTTGCATGTTGCATTTTTAGTGGAATAACCAGAAGAAAGATGCACTGTGTCAAGTTTTGGAGCGGAATGTATTTCATTGGCACCTGTGTTGTGGAGAGCCCACTGGCATATATTTACAAGTTTCAGGTGTACGTTCACACCCAGCTTAAGGGCATCTTCTACATCTATTAGTTTCAGTGTATACTGCAGTTTCTGAAATACAATTGTTTGCAAACATTTGTTAAGGAATGATACGTGAGAGCACTGGCCCTGATACATGCAATTTCCTGAAAAAATCACTAGATAGAGTTTTATTTATCTATTTTTAATTGTAAATGGTCTGTTGCTGTGGATGCAATTTACAAGACTCGATTAATTTTTCCCTCTGCTCTGCTGTTCGACTGGCTTTCTTTGTAAGAGGGATCTGGTTTAAGCTCATTTGTCTCTTGTCAGCCTCACTTCAGTGATAATTCAGAGGCTGAAAGTGCAATATTTTGTAGACGTGATTACATCTTTCACAGTGGACCGGTTCTATGAGGATGGGCAGTTTAGAGTAAGGATTTACCTAGAGGGCTTAAGTGATAAACATGTGGAAAGCTGGAGGGTTGCTGTCTGAACCTGCTCTGAACCCTGTCTTTAACAGTGCTCAAAGTCAAGGCAAAGCTGCCCACAGTGCTAAACAATGACAAGTCCTTAATAAACAATCTGTCGCATTCCTTCCATATTAATGCCAGACTTGCATCTCCTGTCAATCTTTATTCCCAGCTCAAATTATTCAAACTGTACTGAGCTGGAAAGGCAGTATTTCCCCTCCACTCAGTATAGTGAAGCTGAGGAATGGAAATGCTCTAACAATTCACAAATTCAGGAACACATTCCTTGAAATAAATTAATTAATCAACATTAGCTAATTATCATGGACAGGGAACAGAAAGATACAGTACACTGTTAAAAAATAACAAATAATTTAATAATAACAAAAATTCTTTTTTATTTTCATGATAAATTAGCTTGATGATATTGTTGTGCAATCATTCCACTTAATTTTGTTGATTGAATAATTTGATATGTTGTGAAATACAAGAGTGAAAGAGTGAGAGATTTTGCCTGTAAGAAAAATCCAAAGAGGCATTGATCTTCTAGTACAACAAAAGTGTAGGTAATGGGATATTGTATCTCTATAGAGCAACTCTGAGGGCATTATAGAGTGTTTGCATGAAAACCTTCCTGGTGCTCAGGCACACATTCGCAGCAGGATATTTTGATATATTCAAATGAGCCAAACAGTTTTCTTTTGCTTCTGCTATACGGACAAACGGTTTATGCAACGTGTGGCACAAATGAAACTCTGTAGACCGTCACACACTGACCCGGTAGGAGTTGCCAGAGGAAAGGGAACCCCTGTGTGTTTTTGATTAAATTTGAGAAATGGTTTGGAGACCCCTTTGGTCTTGGCTGATGTGTGTGGTCCGAGGTCCTGCATTGAGAGTAAATAAATAAGAGAAAATGGCTGCATGGCGTGGTGAACGTGGGACGCTTTCGGCTGTTTTCTGGCTGCCTGCCCCCGCATTGGAGCAGCCCGGCTGCCACCTGCGATATTCCACATATGACATTTATCCAGGGGAGGGCATTGACAGATGATTCAAAGCAGCTTTGCACCACAGCCAAGAAAAGCCCCCAGTCACATCTCAACAGAATTCTGCACACTGATGTTTGCAGAGCTTAGTTTAAAAAAAATAGCTTCTTTAGTTTTAGCCCAGGTGTTTTTTTTTTTTTTCATTATTTATCTTTTCTGTAAAATACAGCACCATGTGGACATTCACCATCAAGGAAGTGTTGAAAAAAAAAAAAAAAAACTCTGCCTGTCTGTACGTCCACTTGACCACAGTCACATGCTGTCTGTGTGACATCTAAACACACAATAAAGAGCTTCTCCCATCTATATGGAGAACACTACCAAATCAGGGTTTATTTTGCTAGACACTGGGTAAAATAGTCTCTCTGTCTCCCTGTCACAGCCACCTAATATCAGGACTGTTCGAAAAGGCGAGATTGGACCTTGCTCTTATATGCCGGTTAGCACAATGTCCCAGGTTTAATTTTTTTAAGGCAGCTTGATTCATAGCACTCCAAAAAGTGGCAGATTATTTTCCCAAAGAACACTGAAGTTTTCATCATAACTAAAAATGATCAGTCAAATTAAATAAATTGACTTTGTGTCATTAATTAGAACTGTCTTAGAACAGAGGATTATTCAAACAGCTGTGCTTAATGGGAGTAATATAACACAGTTTCACATTTTGAAAGTCAATTACAAAGCATAAGGAGGTTATAAATGTTAAATTAACAAAGGTGTGAACCATTAATGAGTCAGTAAACTGATTAAAAGCTCAAGTGTTAATTGGCAGACCCCATTAAACTCCCATCGTTAAAGGGGCTTTTTTTTTTTTTTTTTTACGCACAGAATTTTTTTTTTTATTAATCTCTGTTTTTAGACTGACTGTCTTTCAGACGTGGACAGTGAAATCATCTTTTTTAACGTAGATTTGCTTTAATATTACATCTCCTACCCTTAGGAGCTTGCCTGTAAATGTCAAAAAGAGATTACAGGCTACAAGTCATCACAAGCAATGAGACCTCATATGACAGCTGTAACCTCAAAGATAGACACCAGGATTCTACCTAACTGAAAGAGTCAGTGAGTCCCAGATTACAACAGCTACTATACATCTTCATGAACTAAACAGCTGACTCATCCACAATGTCTGGAAAGCTAATTGCTCCAGTTCCCAGTCAAAGTTGGGCCCCACTGAACATTGGACCCAAGTGACTTTCTTTGTATGAAAGAAAACCTTCTTTTTCATTTGAAAAAAAAGGGGGGTTGGAGTGGCATAAGGGTGATAAATAATGAAAGTGAATTTTCCCTTTAAACATATAGACGGAAAATATGACCACAGTGGCTAAATTTGTAGGTCCCAACATGCAGAAAGTATGTCCGGCACACGTTTGTGGATTGTCATGCAGAATGTGACTCAGCCCATGGGCATTGCTCTGATTCTTATCGCTGTGCGCACATCTGATGAGAAAACAGTGTCTGACAAACACAGGCACTTCTACATTCTCCTCGTATCTTTTTTAACGATTACATCAAAGCTGGGTAAGCCGGGTGGCAATATAGAGACAAATCTTGAACTCATCTATTCGTCAGAATTCCTGATATGGAATGACATTTGATTCACAGGGAGAGGGGAAGGAAAAAGAAGGGGACCAAAAAAGCAAGACCAGACAGCCTGGATAGTGGTTCTGAGTGGTTGAACATTCAGGCATCTAAGAATTCGACAGACCCACCTCTTGAAGACCAGCATAGGCCTGTTTGTACAAACTAAATTAAACAAGCAGGCTTTTTCTACTTGATTATTGATAACTGTATGGATATTGCATGATATTTTCCCCACAAATAATGAGCCATCAAGTCATCACTACAACAGTTGGGTTCTTGGCCCTGTTTAGGCCTGGAATTAAGATATGTTTTCAGTGATTACAAGTTGTCAGTCGAGACACAATACACCTGGTCTTAACATGTATTTTATGTGACCACTTATGTTCTGATTTCCTCTGAACCCTCCCCTTTTATTTATTCACACTCTGCATCACTTTTGAGGGAGCGCAAAGTGTGGCAAACATGACTGAAGCCATTACATTGCTTACAAGCAAACAGGCAAATATGTACATGGGAAGGATACAAATGGTAACAATGATTTTGATCACAACTGTGAATTTTGGTACAACAAAGTAAAGTTGGAATCAGTTGTTTTGGTGTGCTTTCTCAAAACGCAATCAAATAGCGCTCATGTGTTAATCAGTGGGCGGTTGGTTGAATGAGAACAAGTTAACAAGTTAAGTCTGAAATGTTTTAATGCCTGTTTACATGATTTTTAATGTTGCCGCTTCTGATCAGATTGACAAAAATGCATCTTAATGCAAGGTGTAAACAGGACCCTAGAGACAAACTTCAGAGAAAGGCTTCAATCTTAGTTGGAGCTCATACTTTTAATCACGTCCCTTTCACAGGCTTTGGTGAATAAATGAAACTTTTAGGTAGTCACTTTGCTGTCTAGGTTTTATGCTTTATAGGCTGAATGATGGCTGATACTGCCAGGGCTTTGCAGTGAAGGATGTGTGAGCTTTACTGTCTCCTTGCCTGATGTGTGTTTACAAAATTGTGTCTTTTCACCATGCTGAACTGTCAGCATTCACAGCGTCTGCTTCTCTCCTTCACATGGCAGACCCATCCAGACTGACAGACCATTCCCCACAGAACTCTGGGTAATTGGCATTCAGAATCATCCGAATAATAGGGAACGGGCTACAATTTCTAGAGACATCCCCTCCCCTTTCTTGCCTCTTTTCAAAACAAGCACAGAAGTTGTGTTGCCCACACCCAATCGACAGTGGGGCTGCTTTGCATGCAGCGTGGTGGGCAGCCGGTCCCTAGGGGGCTGGGAGTGGCAGAGACGGTGGGAAGTAGCTCTCTATGCATGAGGAGAAATCTCCTTCAGGTCGGTGTTTTCCCCCCGGTGGATTTCTGTAGGGATTTATGACCTGTCACCTCAGAGCTGGTGGGGAGGTGATCTCTCAGTGTCAATTTCAGCAGGCCTATGTGTCAATCTCAGACAAGGTTTTACTTCAACAAACTGCACTAGTGGAAATATTAACAAGGGAAGAGAGAGGGGGCATATTTGCAGCCTCAGCTCTCTGAGTTGTGAAAGTCAAGGAACAATGACACTGTTAGGAATGCTGACTTGGCTGTGAAATTTCAGGTATTGTAATTTTTTGGGGGAAAGTTTTGTTAAATCTGGCAAAAGCAGCATTAAAAATTATCCTATGTTGGCAGCCCCGTAATGCATAATTAAAAAATATATAGAAATAACAATCATAAACAAATAATATAAAATAATCATTTAAATTCACAAATGCAGACTTGTTCAAAACAATAATAATCATTAATAATGAATCATAATTGTAGAGCACAGAATCTAATCTAATAGTTTCTCTCTCTCTCTCTCTCTCTCTCTCTCTCTCTCGCTCTCTCTCTCTCTTATTAGTATTAAAAGGTCATCTATTGAAGAACTGAATATTTCCTCTCTGGCATGAAAATCACAGCATCACTTTGATTTCTGAAAGAGATGCAGTGGATTAAGGCTTTGATATACTGGAAGGGAAAATCAAACAAAGCTGAAAAGAATGTTTGTTTCCAGGAAAGATCCGAATTATGGCTATACTCTCACAGCTTTATTTGAGATCAAACGCTATTACAGATATTTCTCAGTGAAGTAAAACGTATCTGTACTGAATCAAAGAACCTTAGTTATGAGTTTTTTTGTCTTTAATCATGCATTTGACCATAGGTATGTCAGTTTCACCTCACGTTGCAAAGGGTTTTTAGTGATCAAGGGAATTTTATTTGTAGATGAAAAAGCTTAGCAGTGGACCAACAACAGGGTCAGAATCAACAAGTGAGCTTATTGATAAATATATTTATGAGGCCTTTCCCCCGTCATGCACTTGGGAGCTTTGAATCTTAGCATCAAACTCCAAATCACTGAGAAACATATTTTTTATCATAAAATACCACTGATATATGGCTGACAGAAACAAATTAAAAATGTGATATTAAGAGCTGCAGGGATGTGGCATTTTACATTTTACCAATGGCAATTTAGATTATTGCAGAAAATAAGCTCTGTGACCAACAAAACTTGTCTTGGTCATTGAGATAATCTTCACAAATTAACACAACCTTTATATTTGGAGCCAGCAGAAGTAAAGAGCTAAAGAAGAATCCACACCAATTTCTTTTTTTCTTTTTTTTTTGCATGACAAATCTTTCAATCTTTATTTAAAAACTGCAAGTTGTAAACATGAACTTTGCATGAACAGAAGTGTCACAAGGTGACGATCTTTAGGGGCGGAACCAAAATTCGGGAAGTTTGGTTCCGCCCGGAAGTGTTTCCGCCCGGACCGGAAAAACAGAACACCGGAACTTCCGGTAGCGCCGTAAGAAGGAAAATCAGGGAATTCGATGCACCTGTGCCTAGTTAGGGACAGCGGTTGGTGATTGGAGGATACGCTGGACAAGGCAGTACTTAAGGCTAAGTTATTTTACAGTCTGGGAAGCTCTCTTTGGTGTGTGTGAAGCACTGGGTTGTGCCCGTCTTGGTACGCTGCTGGTAGCTGTCTAACTCTCTCTCTCCCTCAGGCTGGAATTGTATGATTGTGAAGACATCGCGAACCTTAAAGGTTGAGAAGTGAACAGATTATACGGCGAACTGAGACGACGTGAAAAAGGGGATTGGAAGTGGCATTGATGTGAGTACTAAGAGCCAGTCGAAAGTGCCCTGTATATTGACCTGGCGTTGTGTAGATCTCTCCAGGAGGAGGAGGGTGGCCCTACCCCTAATATAGTGTGGTGGGAGAGCCGAAGGAATACTTATTGAAGTAGTCGCAACGACGACATCACTAGCTAGGCCGCATATTCCATCGCCAGATCCGAACCAAGCGAAGTGAAGGAAGACGGGTGTCCTTTCCGTACACTGAGTGTGGTGGGTGAGTCTTCGTGCTGTGAAAACCTATAATTTTGACGTGGTGTTGTATATTGCTGTGGGCTGCTGTGTATTGCCGTGTGTCCTGTCAGATAAACCCCCGCCTTCACGCACTTCGGCGTGGGAGGACAAGGAGATTGCTGGTCCTGGCCTAGTTCAGTACAGTATATGTTGTGAGCGTGCTTCAGATCTCCGGAGATAGCACGGTACGCTGTGTCCAGCCCAGAGGTGAAAGCCATCCAAAGCAGAGTAACTGTGTTTTGTGTCTAAGTTGATACCTGTGGAGAGGAAAGGAAAGAGAGTGAGTAACACAAGGAGAAACAGAGGAAACCTGTACTTACAGTGCGCTGTGTTCAGCCCAGAGGTGAGAGCCATTCAAAGCAAACTAACGGTGCTATTGTGCCCAAGTTGATATCTGTGGAGAGAAAAGGAGAGAGAGGGAATAACACGAGGAGGAATAGAGCGAACCCTGTACTTACAGTACGCTGTGTCCAGCCCAGAGGTGAGAGCCATTCAAAGCAAACTAACTGTGCTATTGTGCCCAAGTTGATACCTGTGGAGAGAAAAGGAGAGAGAGTGAATAACACGAGGAGGAATAGAGCGAACCCTGTACTTACAGTACGCTGTGTCCAGCCCAGAGGTGAGAGCCATTCAAAGCAAACTAACTGTGCTATTGTGCCCAAGTTGATACCTGTGGAGAGGAAAGGAGAGAGAGAGTGAATAACACGAGGAGGAATAGAGCGAACCCTGTACTTACAGTACGCTGTGTCCAGCCCAGAGGTGAGAGCCATTCAAAGCAAACTAACTGTGCTATTGTGCCCAAGTTGATACCTGTGGAGAGAAAAGGAGAGAGAGTGGGTAACACGAGGAGAGACTGAGGGAACCTGTACTTACGCCGCTGCCTGTGGAGAAAGAGAAAGCGAGTGAGCACCCAAGGAACGAACTGTGTGAACCAGTACTTACTGTGAGCTGTAATCAGCGAAGAGGTGAGAGCAAAACCAAGCTGAACTAACTGTGCCTGTGTGTCCCAGCCGCTGCCTGTGGAGAAAGAGAAAGCGAGTGAGCACCCAAGGAACGAACTGTGTGAACCAGTACTTACTGTGAGCTGTAATCAGCGAAGAGGTGAGAGCAAAACCAAGCTGAACTAACTGTGCCTGTGTGTCCCAGCCGTTGCCTGTGGAGAAAGAGAAAGAGCGTGAGCACCCAAGGAACGAACTGGGTGAATCAGTACTTACTGTGAGCTGTAATCAGCGAAGAGCTGTTGCCTGTGGAGGAAGAGAAAGAGAGTGGGCACCTCGAGAACGAACTGAGTGAACCAGTACTTACCGTGAGCTGTATTCAGCGAAGAGGAGGAAGAAGGAGGGCGCTACGGATACCTAAGACTCAGGCCGGGGCCCGAGCCCCACGCCCCGGATCCCCGTGGCCCCCTTGCTCCCTGACCTCTTCCCGGCCATAGCCCATCTGGAGGGCCGAGTCAGAGTTTAGTTTTAATTGCCCTTTCCCTATTCCCTAAGCTATTTTTAAATATTTAAATAAAGATTGTTTTATCACTTACTTGTTCTCGTGTTGCTTGGCCATTGGGTCGGGTTTGGGGACCTCCTCGAGGTGGAAGTTGAGAAGGGGTGTGGCTTAGTTAAAGCATAGCCAGCCCCTGGGTGTGACAGATTTGGCGTAGTCGGCAGGGTTTCCACCTCGAGTTGAGTAACCAAGGTCGTCCAATGACCGACAACGCGGGGCTTTCAGCCCAACCCCGTGCCATGCCCGTTTTTATGGGGAGCCCCTGGATTCAAAAATATGGGGGGACAGAATCCGAGGTACGATTGTCTGAATGGAAGGCTCAACTAGAGTACTTGGCCGACCTACAGGGCCTTAGTGCAGCCCAGCGGCTTCAATTTGTGTTAAACTCCCTGGATGGAGAAGCGCGGCGAGAGGTGCATGCCGCCCCCGAAGCCGTTAGAGCCAACGCCCAAACCGTGTTCCAGTTCCTCACTGAACAGTATGGTGACCACACCCCCGTAGCTGTCCTTCGCTCCCAGTTCTTCAATTGTAAGCAGGGCCCCCGCCAACCGATTAGAGCTTTCGCCCTGAGGTTGCGAGAGCAATTCGCCCGACTACAGACCCGTCGGGACCACGGGTTGGGAGATGGAGAGACTCTATTGCGGGACCAGTTTCTTCTGGGGTTGAAGGAGGGTCCGGTGAGACAGAGCCTACGTATCCAGTTTCGAAGGGACCCGGGTCTTACGTTCGAAGATCTGAAGAAAGAGGCACTGGCCCTGGAAGGTGATGAGACTGAGGTGAGTGGTTCCCCAGTGTGTGCGGTTGTCAGTGAAGTAGCACCAGCACAACCCGGAGGCCCTGACTGGAAGCAAGCACTGAAGGCTGAACTTTTGAAAGATGTCCGCGATCAGATGTCTGAACTGTCTAAAGCCCTCGTAGGAGAATTGCGCCAAGGACGGGCGCGGGAGGAACCACGGCCGGCGCCCCGAGACCGAGTGTACTCAGAGGGAGGCCGAGAGCCGTTCAGGCGCCCGAACCACTTTAACCGGCCCCGTTTCGAATGGGACGAGCAAGGGCGACCCATCTGCAACCGCTGTGGCAAACCAGGTCACTATAGCCGCCAGTGTGGGCCCCGCAGGGCGTCAGAAGGGGGTTTTTAGGTCGGCCGGCCACTGTGGGTCGTGTGGCCGGGACCCCTCGAGAAGACCCTGGAAGAGGATATGGCTCTAGGAGCCAGATGATTGGGCGTAGCCCCGTGGCGAAGGTGAGAGTGTGCGGCAAGGAGATTCAATGCCTGGTAGACACAGGCTCCCAAGTGACGTTGTTTGCTGAGAGTTTATCCGAAGAAGTGTTTGGGAAACAAGGGGCACCAGGGGCGGAGGCCCCCTGGCTTACTCTGAAGGGCGCAAACGGCCTCGACATCCCATATATTGGCTACCGATTGACGGACCTAGAGGTTCACGGAGTGATGGTCCCCCAGAAAGGTGTGATTATCGTGCAAGACCATTGTCTGGGTGCACATCGAGCCCTGTTGGGCATGAATGTCCTCGCTGATTGCTGGGAAGAGCTATTTCGGGCTAGGCCCGTATCGAAGATACCACCTGCAGAGAGGCCCAAGTGGGAGTGTGTGGTAGCTGACTGTCGAAGGGTGCAAATGAGCCAAGTCCGCAGGGAACAGGAAGAGGTAGGAAGAGTGATGTGTCGTTTTGCTTTGTCTGTCCCCGCAAAAAGTGAGGCTGTTGTGTGGGCGCGAGTACCGCCCCGAAGAGCGGGCCCAGAAGAGTGGGTGCTGGTGGAGCCCCATGTGGATTGTCCACAAGTGGAAGTGGCACGAGGACTATCGACGGTCCGGCGGGGGAGAGTCCCCGTGAGGATACGGAATGTACATCCATACGCGGTGCAACTACATCGGCACCAACGATTAGCCCGTCTGACAACGGTTACATCCCACCAAGTAAGGGAAGAGAGGGATATTAGTTTTCGTCAGGTGTGCCCCACTGTCATCGAGGTGGCCCTGACACAAGTAGACACCCCATGGGGTGGTATGGAGAGGAGTGTGCCGAGCCACCTGGCGGGTGAGTCGTTACAAGGGGAGGATTTAGAGCAGGCACAGACACAGAAGTTACAGGCCCTCCTTCGGAGATGGCAGCATGTGTTCGCCACCCACGATGAAGACTACGGATGCACCCAGGTGGTACAACATCATATACCTACCGGGGATGCAGGGCCCAGCCGGGAGAGGTATCGCCCAATTCCGCCCACTTTGTATACCGAGGTACGTACACTCCTGCAAGGCATGCTGAAGCAAGGAGTTGTTAGGGAAAGCAGCAGCCCGTGGGCGGCCCCCATAGTGCTGGTGCAAAAGAAGACGGGGGCTTGGAGATTCTGCGTGGACTACCGTAAGCTGAACCTCGTGACTAAGAAAGACGCTTTCCCTTTGCCACGGATCGAAGATTCGCTTGCCAGCCTCACGCAGTCGGCATGGTACTCTACCCTAGATTTGGCCAGTGGCTACTGGCAGGTGCAGGTGGCCGAAGCAGACCGGGAGAAGACTGCCTTTACAACCCCGTTTGGACTATTTGAATGGGACCGGATGCCTTTCGGGCTCTGTAACGCTCCGGCCACCTTCCAGCGGCTGATGCAGCGGTGCTTGGGAGGTCAGTTAATGGAGTCAGTATTAGTTTACCTGGATGATGTGATTGTCTACTCCCCAGATTTTGATTCACACCTGAGGCACCTCGAGGAAGTCTTTCGGGCCATGGAGAAGTACGGATTGAAACTACAGCCCAATAAGTGTCACTTACTACGGAGAGAAGTCAACTTTCTGGGCCACGTGGTCAGTGCGGCTGGAGTGTCCGTAGATCCTGGAAAGGTATCGGCCGTGAAGGACTGGAAGGCCCTGAGGACAGTGAGGCAAGTGCGATCCTTTTTAGGATTTGTGGGATACTATAGGCGTTTCATAAAGGACTTTTCAAAAATTGCTAAACCCCTTAATCAGTTGCTGGTTGGCACAGGTCGTAACCGGGGCCGGGGGTCGCCCAACGTAGACTGGGATGCAAATTGTGAGTCGGCGTTCCAGACATTGAAGCAGGAGCTGCTACAGGCCCCTATCTTGGCATACGCAGATTTCACAAAACCATTCCTTTTGTATACAGATGCCAGCAATCTCGGGCTGGGAGCGGTGTTGGCTCAACGGCAGGACGGAGTTGAGAGGGTCATCGCGTACGCCAGCCGGAGCCTCCACCCAGCCGAGAGGAACGATGCGAACTATAGTTCTTTCAAATTGGAGCTGCTGGCGTTGAAGTGGGCCCTAAGTGAGAAATTTAAAGACTACCTCTGGGGTGCCAAGGTGACGATCATTACAGACAATAACCCATTAGTACACTTACAGACGGCGAAGCTGGGAGCCGTGGAGCAGCGGTGGGTGGCCCAACTGGCCAACTTTGACTATCAACTACAGTACCGACCAGGGCGTGAACACATGAACGCGGACGTCCTCTCAAGGCTGCCCGAAGCGGAAAGCCCCGGAGGGGCCAGCCCGGAGGAGGGCTATATGGTAGGAGCAGTAGAGGCACCAGGCAGCAGACAAGAGGCCGTGCCTGAGAACTGGGGATGGGATCCCCGTCGGTGGAGGGAGAGACAGGCCAGGGATCAAGATGTGCGGCTGGTAAGAGAATGGCTGGAACAGGGCCGACGGCTGACGCCAGCGGAGAGGTTAGCCCAGACGGATACTGGGAGGAGGCTGCTGGGGCAATGGGACAGGCTGGAGCTGAGAGATGGCGTTTTGTGCAGAAGGGTCAGTGACCCGAAGTTGGGCGAAGAAGTACGCCAGATCGTGGTACCCGCAGATGAGGTAACGGCTTTAGTTTCGGCGTACCACAACCAGTTGGGGCATCAGGGACAGGAGAGGACCGTGTCCCTGCTTAGGAGATTCTTCTTTTGGCCCGGGCTAGAGGCATCGGTGCACGCCCTAATTCAAGCTTGCCCGAGATGCATATTGTTTAAGTCCAGACGGGAGGTCCGAGCGCCAATGGTACCCATCCATGCGAAGGCCCCCCTTCATATCATGGCTATGGACTTCTTGACACTGGGCCGACCACGAGATCGCTACCAGAACATCTTGGTAATAACGGATTTGTTCACAAAGTACGCTTGGGCTATCCCCACCCTCGACCAGACTGCAACCACCACCGCTACAGTTTTATGGCGGGCCGTCTTCCAGACGTTCGGATGCCCGGAGTTTCTGCACTCCGATCAAGGAGCCAACTTTGAGTCCAGGGTAATTAGAGAACTATGCCAGTTGTACGGTTGCACGAAAACTCACACCACTTCGTATCATCCTCAGGGGAACGGCGGCTGTGAGAGATTCAATCAGACCCTATTGGGGCTGCTGGGGACCTTGGACCAACAACGGCAGGACGATTGGGTGAGTGCCTTGCCAAACCTCCTACAGGCCTATAACAACAGTATACATAGTACTACGGGTTACGCTCCCACTTACCTGATGTTTGGCAGACACATACGAATGCCTACTGACCTGGTCCTAGGAGTGATAGCCGACCAAGAGGAAGCAAGTGTAACGGAGTGGGTGGGGCGCCATCACCAGCGCTTGCATTTCGCCTACGAGCAGGTGTCGAAAAGGATACAGACGGCAGGAGAGAAAAGTAAGCGGTTGTATGATCGGACTGCTAGAGAAGCCCCTCTACTGCCAGGAGAGAGGGTGTTGGTGAGAGATAATCGGCGGCAGGGGAAGGGGAAACTGAGTGACCGTTGGGAGGCCACCCCTTATGTAGTCTGCCGGCAGCAGAGGCCGGGGCAGCCGGTCTATACCATCCGGCCAGAAGGGAAGTCAGGCCCCGACCGTGTGGTGCACCGGAACATGATTCGCCCATGCCCTAACTACCCTGAAGCCGTGGAAGAAGTCCCCACGGAACCTGTACCAGCGGCCCCCTGGATTGAAGGTTGGGCTGTGGTACCAGGGAGACCCGTGGTGGCACCACCCCCGATCGCCCCGAGAGAACCAGAAGCAGCCCCTGAACAAGCTGAGCCCGATTCACCAGTGAGACGATCCCAGCGAGAGAACCGAGGCCGACCCCCTGCCCGCTATGGGGAGTGGACAGCCCGAGGACGTTCTAGGGACTAGAACGGATTGGCGGGGGAGGATGTCACAAGGTGACGATCTTTAGGGGCGGAACCAAAATTCGGGAAGTTTGGTTCCGCCCGGAAGTGTTTCCGCCCGGACCGGAAAAACAGAACACCGGAACTTCCGGTAGCGCCGTAAGAAGGAAAATCAGGGAATTCGATGCACCTGTGCCTAGTTAGGGACAGCGGTTGGTGATTGGAGGATACGCTGGACAAGGCAGTACTTAAGGCTAAGTTATTTTACAGTCTGGGAAGCTCTCTTTGGTGTGTGTGAAGCACTGGGTTGTGCCCGTCTTGGTACGCTGCTGGTAGCTGTCTAACTCTCTCTCTCCCTCAGGCTGGAATTGTATGATTGTGAAGACATCGCGAACCTTAAAGGTTGAGAAGTGAACAGATTATACGGCGAACTGAGACGACGTGAAAAAGGGGATTGGAAGTGGCATTGATGTGAGTACTAAGAGCCAGTCGAAAGTGCCCTGTATATTGACCTGGCGTTGTGTAGATCTCTCCAGGAGGAGGAGGGTGGCCCTACCCCTAATATAGTGTGGTGGGAGAGCCGAAGGAATACTTATTGAAGTAGTCGCAACGACGACATCACTAGCTAGGCCGCATATTCCATCGCCAGATCCGAACCAAGCGAAGTGAAGGAAGACGGGTGTCCTTTCCGTACACTGAGTGTGGTGGGTGAGTCTTCGTGCTGTGAAAACCTATAATTTTGACGTGGTGTTGTATATTGCTGTGGGCTGCTGTGTATTGCCGTGTGTCCTGTCAGATAAACCCCCGCCTTCACGCACTTCGGCGTGGGAGGACAAGGAGATTGCTGGTCCTGGCCTAGTTCAGTACAGTATATGTTGTGAGCGTGCTTCAGATCTCCGGAGATAGCACGGTACGCTGTGTCCAGCCCAGAGGTGAAAGCCATCCAAAGCAGAGTAACTGTGTTTTGTGTCTAAGTTGATACCTGTGGAGAGGAAAGGAAAGAGAGTGAGTAACACAAGGAGAAACAGAGGAAACCTGTACTTACAGTGCGCTGTGTTCAGCCCAGAGGTGAGAGCCATTCAAAGCAAACTAACGGTGCTATTGTGCCCAAGTTGATATCTGTGGAGAGAAAAGGAGAGAGAGGGAATAACACGAGGAGGAATAGAGCGAACCCTGTACTTACAGTACGCTGTGTCCAGCCCAGAGGTGAGAGCCATTCAAAGCAAACTAACTGTGCTATTGTGCCCAAGTTGATACCTGTGGAGAGAAAAGGAGAGAGAGTGAATAACACGAGGAGGAATAGAGCGAACCCTGTACTTACAGTACGCTGTGTCCAGCCCAGAGGTGAGAGCCATTCAAAGCAAACTAACTGTGCTATTGTGCCCAAGTTGATACCTGTGGAGAGGAAAGGAGAGAGAGAGTGAATAACACGAGGAGGAATAGAGCGAACCCTGTACTTACAGTACGCTGTGTCCAGCCCAGAGGTGAGAGCCATTCAAAGCAAACTAACTGTGCTATTGTGCCCAAGTTGATACCTGTGGAGAGAAAAGGAGAGAGAGTGGGTAACACGAGGAGAGACTGAGGGAACCTGTACTTACGCCGCTGCCTGTGGAGAAAGAGAAAGCGAGTGAGCACCCAAGGAACGAACTGTGTGAACCAGTACTTACTGTGAGCTGTAATCAGCGAAGAGGTGAGAGCAAAACCAAGCTGAACTAACTGTGCCTGTGTGTCCCAGCCGCTGCCTGTGGAGAAAGAGAAAGCGAGTGAGCACCCAAGGAACGAACTGTGTGAACCAGTACTTACTGTGAGCTGTAATCAGCGAAGAGGTGAGAGCAAAACCAAGCTGAACTAACTGTGCCTGTGTGTCCCAGCCGTTGCCTGTGGAGAAAGAGAAAGAGCGTGAGCACCCAAGGAACGAACTGGGTGAATCAGTACTTACTGTGAGCTGTAATCAGCGAAGAGCTGTTGCCTGTGGAGGAAGAGAAAGAGAGTGGGCACCTCGAGAACGAACTGAGTGAACCAGTACTTACCGTGAGCTGTATTCAGCGAAGAGGAGGAAGAAGGAGGGCGCTACGGATACCTAAGACTCAGGCCGGGGCCCGAGCCCCACGCCCCGGATCCCCGTGGCCCCCTTGCTCCCTGACCTCTTCCCGGCCATAGCCCATCTGGAGGGCCGAGTCAGAGTTTAGTTTTAATTGCCCTTTCCCTATTCCCTAAGCTATTTTTAAATATTTAAATAAAGATTGTTTTATCACTTACTTGTTCTCGTGTTGCTTGGCCATTGGGTCGGGTTTGGGGACCTCCTCGAGGTGGAAGTTGAGAAGGGGTGTGGCTTAGTTAAAGCATAGCCAGCCCCTGGGTGTGACAGAAGTATAAATACAATAAGGCTGCAAAAGTGCACTATTGAGTAGATGATTTTACCTGTTTGACGTCATTGTGTTTAATGTCCCTGACAACCTCTGTAGTTCTATTTAGCCACTTTTTCAAAATGACCTTTTATCCTAGACACACAAAAGCTTAAAGGGTTAGTTCACCCCACAATTAAAATTATGACATTAATTACTCACCCTCATGTCATTCCAAACAAGTAAAACCTTTGTTCATCTTCGGAACACAAATTAATAATGTTTTGATGAAACCAGAGAGCTATCTGACCCTCCATAGGCAGCAATGCAACTGAAATTTTCCCAGATCCAGAAATGTAATGAATTCATCAGAAAAACAGTCCATGTGACATCAGTGGCTCAACTTCAGTTTTGCGATGGCATGAGAATACTTGTTTTTGCGCAAAGAAAACAATAATAAGATAATTTACTCAACAATTCTTCTGCCCCGACTTTGTCTTCCGCCATTTTACGGCATGAGGTTGAGTAATTAATGACAATTTAAATTTTGGGGTAAACTAACCCTTTAAAGGTGTGGTACTGGTGTAATTTATGTTATAGATTAAACTCTTGAATAGATTCACATTTCACATTCCCAAATTTACATTTCTTCTGTTGATACACCCCATGGAAGAAAGGGGTGGGGTGAGCATTAGCTCATTATCATGTAAAGAGACATGCATGGAAATGAGTCGCTGTGAACTAGAGGGTGACACAGGAGTGGATTTCCAAATCTCTATCCCCCCCCCCCCAAAATAAAATAATTTCCATCCCAATCCCATAATTGCATGCATATTAAATTTAAAGTAATCATCCATGGTAATACACTTGACTTACACTTTGTTTTTGTTTTTTTGTTGTTGTTTTTTTAAAGTAAACATTTCACTCTCTATAAATATTTTTATCATACATGGAGTTCCAAAGTTTCTTGCTCAAGTTCACATGACTGAGATGGCAGAACGTATATCCTGTTTGCTTTATTTTACAGTAGTGCAACGTTTTTTTTGTTATTCTGATTGCACACAAATAAAGGTAGAGCTTTCTCATTCCAAGAGTTTTCTTTATTTTCATGACTGAAATTTGTAGAGTCACACTGAAGGCATCAAAAATATGAATTAACAAATGTGGAATTTTATATGGAATTATATACATAACAAAAAACTGTGAAACAACTGAAAATATGTCATATTCTAGGTTCTTCAAAGTAGCCACCTTTTGCTTTGATTACTGCTTTGCACACTCTTGGCATTCTCTTGATGAGCTTCAAGAGGTAGTCACCTGAAATGGTCTTCCAACAGTCTTGAAGGAGTTCCCCGAGAGATGCTTAGCACTTGTTGGCCCTTTTGCCTTCACTCTGCGGTCCAGCTCACCCCTAAACCATCTCGATTGGGTTCAGGTCCGGTGACTGTGGAGGCCAGGTCATCTGGCGCAGCACCCCATCACTCTCCTTCTTGGTCAAATAGCCCTTGATGCCTTCAGTGTGACTCTACAATTTTCATAGTCATGAAAATAAAGAAAACTCTTTGAATGAGAAGGTGTCCAAACTTTTGGTCCGTACTGTATTTGTACGTCATTCATTTAACCAGCCACACCAAAGCAAACAGGAGGAGAGCATAAAGAGACAGGGTCACTAGAATTGAGTTACCTCACTTAAAATATACAGTTTATAGTTTATTTATATAAAAGGCATATTTATGTATAAAGGTGGGGATCATAGTGTTATTATGATTCCTGGTCCCGCCCACTCCCGCTGACATTTTTTCCTGTCCTGTACCAATCACGTGATTAATAGTGATTTTGTCCACTACTGTGGACAGAGCTGTTTTTGACAAATAAAAAGGGAGTTGTTTTATATGACCATTGAGGAATTTTAACCAAAGCATGTTACAGCCATTTTATAAGACTCACACCAACTTGTGGAAATTAAGGATCCAATGTCCCCTTTAAGGACTTTTTGTTTCTTTTCTTTTTTTTCCTCCAGTTTTTTTTCAGGCATTTAACTAAAAATCCATTAAAAATAAATAAATAAACCTTGACTTCAGGACAATTGATGTACCAAAATGCTATACTATTTTGACAGCCTTTAGTATTGGGGTTTTCTTAGCTAAATGACCTACAGGTAAGTGAGGTAATTGATATATAATTAGGAACCAATTAGAGAACTAAATCTCTTCAGATTTCTATATGGAGTTAAATATGTCAGTGAGTGACCAGTGCTGCTCTTTATTTTTATTTATTTTAATGATTGTGTTTACATTTGTTCTGGTGTTGCCGTTAATGCCTCAACTTATACATCATGGCTCTACATCAGCTGCAATCAAGCACAATGGTGCAGCATGTTCAAATGACCCAAGTCAAGCAACTGATGGAAGTCTCACAGAAGGCCATTCCTCTCGTTTCCACCTGGCACTTGAGTCAGATTGTTTGTCCTCCAATCAGTCAATTTCACTGAGACACTGAATGCAGGCTGTGGAATTTGTTTCTTTCTTTTTTTTTTCTCTCCTCTCATGGAACCGATGCCGCTATAACATAAGCTATGAATGACCTTCTGCTACATTCACATTCATGACGTTTAACATGTAAGCTATGGTTCGATATACATCGCAGATGTCTTTATCGGCTGACCATAGCAGTGCTACAGATAGTACATATATATATATATATATATATATATATATCAAGTGGATTGATTCTGAATTTAGAATAACCATAGACATGAATACTAGTATAAAGATCAAGCTTTTAGATTTGGATCCATGTTATTTATCTTTTCAGTATTAAAACTTGTGCAACAGACAAGGCTCAGGCTAATAAAAGTAAAAGAAAAAAAAAAAAAAAAAACACCTGGTATACTGGCTGAATATGGTAGTACATACAATTTTATGCCAAAATAACCTCCACATGTTCATAACAAAACATCTATTTTCCCCACAGGTTCATGCAACACCATTTCATCAGTTCACACCTTCCTCTCACAGGATTGTGGGTCTTTTCTCTGTGCAAATGAAACTGGCTACCTTGATCACACTCTAGGAGAAATAAAAGTGATATACAAACACTTTTTTTTTAATGTTCCAAAGCCTGAAATAGATTATTCTCCTAGTTTTACAGAGGAAGAATATGACTATAAGAACATATTGCAAAGTTGTAGCTCTTTCTGCCTCTCCACATCAAAGGCTTATGCTGACAGAGGCTCATGGTAAGAATGGTTGTTTACTAGGTAGATCATACCACCTGCCTCTGCCTTCCACCTTGATGTCTCTCTGAGGCATCTTTCAGCCTTCATTTAGTTATTTTTATTTCCTCTCTTCCATTCCTTTCATCCATTTCCCTCTCAGACACAAAGGTGTCTTTGTCACTGTCATTTTTTTTGGCATGACAGAGAAAAAAAAAAAAACTTTGGACACTTTGAAAAGCGCAGGAGATGGGAGGAGAGAGGAAGTGGGAGGAGGAAGAGAAGATTATGGAAAATTTGCCCCTTTAGAGCACCGCAAAGAAGCATCTCTGTGTTGGCTCTGTGATCTCATCTCACTGTGTTCCTCCCACTATTCAAGAGGCCTGTCAGCCCAATAAAGAACTCTTCTTCTGAGTGAGTAGTGAGCTATACCATGCACCATGGTGCTGTGCAGGTGCTTCTCACTGAACTAAGAATTTATTCATGTAGAGAGTTACATTTAAGTGTTGGAAAAAGTTATGTGATTAGTTGAAGTGCTTTTTTGTTCAAGAACATTCAAGAGTATACAAAGAGTATACAGTTGCTGAAGAACCTTCTCCATAAATTTATGGCCAATTTATCCAGTACCATGCAATGCAGAAAGCATTTTGATTACATTGAGCAGAGAATATAGCGATGAGAAAAAACTGCAAACTCCAATATGTAAGTTAAAAAAGTTGTTCACACAAAAATTATGTCATAATTTACTCACTCCTCATGTTATTCCAAGCCTATATGACTATTTTTCTTCTGATACACACAAAGGAAGATACATATAAAAGATACGCAATATATATATACATATATACTGTATAAAACCAACATGATTGTTTATGAGAACAGTGTGATGATGTTAAAATATATATTTCTGCAACATGTCATATCATAGCGTGAGTAAAAAAAATAAAAAATAAAAATAAAATATTAGTAATAATAATAATATTAATAGCAATAATAAATCAGTATGAATTCAGTTGATGAGAAAAAAAAAAAATCTAAATGATGACGTCCACTTTAAATCTTGTTGTTAGACTGTGAAAGGATGAGGTTGACTTTAAGAATTGAGGTTTTACCTGTCAGATTATTTCCTAAAAATGTACCCTCCTCTGACCTCAGAGGGGAGTGAGACACCTGGCCTGGCCAGAAATAGAAGTGTGAATGTACGTGCCATGCACAACACTGTCCTGCAGAATCAAGCCTGTACCATGACACAAGGCGAAGGGGGCAGCCGACTGAATGATGACAAGTGAAGAGCTATTTATCTTCATTTACCCTCAGTCCCCTTGTTCCACACAGCCTGTTGCTGCCTCCTTTTTACAATAGGGCACTTGTAAAGCTGTATAATAAAGAGGGGTGTGACAGAAACCTTCCAAAGACACTCACATACTGTCAGAAGGAAGAGCTTACAACAGTGCCAAACAGAATCCCAGTGACTAAGAGGGGCTCAATATTCACACACTGTGCAACAGGCGATTGGCATCAATTTTTTTTTTTTTTTTTTTTTTTTTTTTTTACAAAGTCTAATACTGCTGTAACAAACGAAGTGTGTGAGTGTTATAAATGTGGATTATGTTCTAAATCACAGTAGTTCATTAGGAAAATTAGAAATGAAAAAATATTGTAACAGAAAACTGAGGCCAGTTGTCATATTTTATAAATGATATAGTTTAATATCTATAAGGTTTTGGGTCATGTTTAAATGTTATATTTGATTTAATTTTATTTGTCTTTATTGTATTTATTGTCTAAATCAGTAGACTGTTATTTTTGTATGTTACCATTTACATTTTTTGTAAGTTCTTTGAAACTTACCCCATCTACATTAGTGTGAAAGAATGCTTTTCAGTTGGGGCATGCTGTCATAATAGATCGATGTGTACAGTGAAGTGTTTTATGAGGATTTTCCTGCCACTGTTTTTGATATCCAACACTGGTTGTTTGTTGAAATAAATGACAGGTCAACAGCTTTACTAGCTACTGCTAAACACAAGACAATATTATGTATAGTCAATGCAACGCACTGTTGCTGCTCTTCCATGAGACCAAAACACATTTTCATTATATATTTCATTAATAGTTCTATTTTCAGCATTGCAAGAAGACTAGTATTCCATGCACGACAGCACAATTTATCCTGGACTAGGATGGAATTAAGATAATACAAATATGGTTGGACAGATGACTATCCCCTCAGTTTTTTTTTTTCTTTTTTCGTTTTTTTTTTTTTAAAATTGCACCATGCATATTAAAAGCAAATATTTATTTCTCCGTCTTTCTTTTAAAAATGATGAGACTGGACACTAAAGACATCAGTTTAAATTATACATCAAGTGAGACGTTAAGCAAATAAGTCAGTGTCGCATTGTTCAGTTATCTCTCCTTCAGAGGGTGAACATTTGGAACTGATGACCAATGGCATGAATAAATTTGACACATCGTGCACTATTTGTTGAACTGTGGGAGTGCAAGAGGCCAGCCAATACTCAAAAATGTCAATATCCGATCCTTGAAACAGCTGAGAAATGGAGCTCATTCCACCAAAAGTGAACATGTTAATCACATCACAGGAGGGCAGATCTAGGCTCCGTCACACTTTGTAAGTCTGCATTAAAAGAGTGAAGGGCCTCCCTGTGTTTCATGCCTTGGCTGTAAACAGCACAGTTAAATGTTATGTTCCTCATTATGTTGTAAGTGGGTTAGCATATTCATTTGCCACTGAAGTAGGTTATACCTAGAAGCGCCTTCATCCCTGATTAGCATGTCATCAACAAGCAGTTTGTGCCCACGCTGGCCTCTTGACAATTCACATGTGGCCAAGATAATGAAAATTAAAGCAAAAAATCAGAGAGAGCTTTTGGTCCCCCTCTCTTGAGGTTTGAACACTAATTGTAGTGAAAAATGGACTTAATTTCTACACTCCCGAAGTAAGAGTTTCTTACATCCAAGCTGATGGAAAAAACAAAATAGTATTACCACTAATTAAGGCTAAGCAGAATAAATTATGCAAGTTTATAATACTCCAGGGCAAATGCTAAAAAGGAATTACATGATGGTGTGGTGCCACTAAAACTAGTGACTAAATTCAATACTAATAAAGCATGCTTCAGTGGGCAGGGCAACAACAAACAGTCTCGGCGCCAAAATGTTGTGCACTTGTGGAATCTGAACCGAATCCAAAGGTTATATCTGCTGTTAGCAGATCAGTGATCACTTTCAGACAAGAAATGGCAAAGAATGTCTGTCAGAATCCAGGATTCCAGACAGTTAAGAAAAAGGAATCGGGGTAAGTAGTTGTGCAAATTGGAATCACCTCTTTCATCATGATCCTCCAACGATTTTTGGAAATACACAGACAGCTGTGCTGGAATTCCTGCATCCTCCACACCTCATTGAGCACTGTCAGTTCTGTCCAGCGCGTCTGTCTGTGGCTACGGCTTAGACGCCTGGCCTGTGAAAAACTCGGCCTGCCCCATTGGGTCTAATTCTAGGAGACATATTTAGTGCATGATTTAGCTAGCAGACCTACAGCTGTGTCCCAACACTCACGACAAGGCCACTGGGCCGTCACACAAGTGTAATTAACCCGTTCATTATGAAAATAAGGCACCATCATGCATAATTCTGTCTCCAGCAGATGCAAGGATGTGCTTGGGTGAGCCGAGGCTGTTCGTTCCACCAAGCATGTGATGACATCATTCTGTCGTAAGTTATCTCAGGGGAGCGAGGGGAAGTTTTGAAGTCAGAGAGTGCGGAATTAGCTGAGGATTTTTCTCGAGGGATACTATCGGTCAGGCCCGGTCCTGATGGTTTACTTGAACTGCTGTTGAATATAGAAGTTGATCGGTCAGATTTTTTTTTGGCCACCCTTACTGGGGATTTAGAGTCTAATTAAATGCAGTGATTTTTCAAAGTGGATTAGTAAGCATGTCACATTTGTTAACTTTCACACATGCATGTTTATTATGCTAATGCTAAACAAACTTGTAATTACCCATACTGAGCACAGAGCGTGTGATATTTATGAAAGGAGAGACACAGCTGGGATGGTCGGCACTCTGTTCTATTCCTCCTCTCTCTCTCCACAGAGAGAGAGTGTGTGTGTGTGTGTGTGTGTGTGTGTGTGTGTGTGTGTGTGTGTGTGTGTGTGTGTGTGTGTGTGTGTGTGTGTGTGTGATTTGTTGGACAATGAAACAGATGGACTCCTTAAAACTAAGCAAAATAAGTCAAGACAGCAACAGTCTGTTAAAAAAGAATAATTTAAAGGATAGCACAAACATATGGCAAACATATGCATCTTTGTTTTTAGCCCATTATGTCTGGGTGTTAAATGTTGCTGTTGTTGCACTACTACTATTACTATTACTACTTCTGCCAGTTATTATTATTAGTATTATTATTTCATTTCAAAGTACATCAAAGGTTGTCTTTAGATAAGATATTCTGTTCAATGTGAATTTTGCTATCTTGCTTTGAATCCATTTTAGGAAAATGAGATCTATGACATCAGGTGTGTTTGTTTATTGTTTGTGATTTGAACTTTGCCTCTCTCACTGTATAACATCTGATAATCTGATCAGCACCTCCACCCCCCAAAATAAATGAAAAATAAAATAAAATAATAATCAAATCAAATCACTCATGCATTTAAAATTAGCTAGAAAAAAATAATAATAATAAAATTACATGAGCTGACATATAATGTGCTTTAGATGTGACCATTCCTTTTTTCAAATGAAGGGTTCTCTGACTCTCAGCAGTAGAAGAGACGGGGTGGGTGCCCTGAATGACTCTCTCCTTTATGTTATTCCTCTATTGAGAATATGACAGCACCTGTTTGAAATGTAACAGCTCAGCATGTGCCGTCTGACACACACTGCTCTAATCTACGAGCCAAAGCTCTCATGTTTCACTAAATCTCCTTGGCAAGCGATCTTAAGGGAGGAAAGAATGGTAAGTGTGCTTGATTTCATTTTAAAAACTTGACATTTAACATTGAATTTAACATAAAGCATAGTTGTTTGAATCTTAATCACCACACAGTGGCTTTAACAGATGAACGGTAAAATCCGAAGCATAGGGAAACTTAATAATCTAACAGCACTACAAATACATAAAAAAGGATTTAAAGGTATCTAGTTTACTCCATTAAAACGTTGTAATGCATTCAAGAGCCATCTTTTTTTCTCTCTCACTTTTTAGTGCTCAACGGGAAGTCCTACCTGGTAAATATCACATGACCCTGCAATCTTTCAAATGTAGCATTCCCGTCTTTCCCATGGGGCGTATTGTAGGTGCATTGCACACCACTAATGGAAAGCGGGATAGACGATAATGCGCATTGCTTCAGCGTTTCCCGTAGCTTCTGCCCCCCAGGCATCGCACATTGTTCATCATTGCTTGCCCAGTTCATTATAGCACTTAGAGACAGGCTAGGTCATAGCATCCAAGCTCTGCGTGAGTGATACATGCACACACAATCGCCCATCATTTACCACACATCTCTGCATCTCTAGTGCTGTGCTGCAGCATTGCCTTTTTGCTTTTCATCACAGCTAATGTTTTAATATTGGCACTTTAACAACAGAGAGGAGTTCATCTCTAACACAAATACACATTAATGGAATTTTCTATCTGATACATGAATATCGAATTGAACATCAAAAGGGACGTGCCGGACCAAGGGAATGGATGATACTTCTATTCACAAATGGCTTTTGAGTTTAGAGTGTCTACAGTACAAAGTATAAGAAAAATATGAATAGAAATGGACATTTAAATGGGGAAAAGTGAAATGCATTGCTTTTTTTGGTTCGCAAACTTCGTACACACATTCCCGTATAAAAAAAAACAAATGAAAAAAAAAAACATGCCTAGAGGTGGAACGTAAGTAATTACAAATACTTTCATTACAGTACTTAAGTACATTTTTTTTATATATATATAATTAAATTGTGGTACTTTTACTTGAGTAGAACAAAACTAAATTATTCAACTTCACTACATTTATTTTTTGCCAAAAGTACAAAGTAACAAAAAAATAAATAAAATAAAATAAAATATGACAAAGGCGCCACCAAAGGAGAAGTGTGAGCCGGTGTTTGACGGGCACTCCTGGGGTGGAGCCCTGCTCTTCAGCCATTAACTGACAGGTCTGACTCAGGTGCAAAACCAAAACTTCCAGTTCAGTATGACCAGATGATTAATTCATATTTAAAACTAGATGATATGGACATTACTGAGTGCTAAACACTCTCATGCAGTGGATGTTTCATTCATACTCGAAGCCGGAGGGCGCTGTGGCGCAGAAAGTCCAAAACTGCCTTGTAGAAGTAATAACTTATGACGTGCAGGGAATCCCTGATATGGACTGTTGCTGTAGCTTAAAAAAAGCTAATTTCAGGTCATTTTGAGAGTATAAATATAATATATGATTAATCCAGTGCTACTTGACATAACATTTAATACAGTATAGAAACCATTTTGCCTTATTATGTGTTTATATAAACCAATCCAAAAATTGTCATTAGGAAAATACAGATAAACATATTATAGAATACAAATGATTGGTTATCATCCAGCAGTGTATTTGACTTATTATTCAATTAAAAAGCATAAGAATGTAAGAAAAGAAAAAGTCAGTAAGAAAAAAAGTCAAAAGCTTTTTTGCAAAATACATTTTTACTCTTACTTGAGTCATGTTATTTTTCAGTACTTTTACTTGTACTTAAGTCAATTATTCCTTAAGTAGCAATACTTTTACTTAGGTGCAATTTCTTAGTACTCTTTCTACCACTACGTGGCTCACACATAACACATCTTAACAATAAATAACACTGAATGGCCTTGCTGGGTTAAATCAATAGAGAAGCTCTCATGGAACTAATACACCCTAACTGTGAAAAATCGAGCAATATTATCCTCAATAGCTTTGCACTATAGGAAGCTCAATTGATTGTGTGGTCAATACAAAAAAATAGCCTCCAACATGCAACCTCAATTTATGCATGCAATTTATTCAACCTCTATTGCTGAATGTGCTAGGTCAACTTTCTCTGCAAAACAAAGTTGAGGACATGATTCAACTAATATAAATGTATAATCTATAATAAACACTGTATAGGCTTATAATTGTGGCATGAATAAGTAGCATGCCATGTGCTCTAAGCCAATAATGCATTTGTGACTACATGATGTAGCTGTCTAATGAGTGCAGAATTTAAATAAGAATAAGAACAGAAGCGTATTTCTTTCTTTATTTTTTTATCAGCTGTACTCTTTCAGGCTCAGATCTCTGGCTGGAAAGAAGGAGTTTAGATGGTGTTGTGAGCATATTCCAATCAGACTCCTACAATCAGTGATTGGAATATGAAAAGTGCCCTCATAAGATCCAACTGTTTCAGATGTACAAGCACCATCCATGAAATAATTAACTGCTTGATATTGCTGTCAAAACCCATGTGCATAGTGAAAGTATATGATCCACACGCACAGGGACAGAGTTTCTCTCACTGGTGGAGGCCAAAATGTCACAGTGGTGCATAAAAGCCTCATTAAATTCCCAATTATTCACATTATCTGTATAGTTACTCTGAATATACAAATCATCACTAAAAGGAAAAAGTAGTTTCAATTGAAGCAGTGTACCTTCTCTTCAGCATGCAGATTAGATAATTGACAGGGCTTTGACAGTGAAGACCATGCAGAAGCCTGATGCACAGTGAAGGGAGTGAGGCATTACGTTGCTATTTCCGCTAAGTCAATTAGCATGAGCGTGCAGCAAGCTTTCCCTTCCATCTTTTCAAACTGAAATCAAATCTCTTGTTGTCATTAGGGAGACCCTAGACATATTCCCTTGCTCTCTGTCACATTATGTAGCAAGCTCCAAATGTTTGAGATTTTGTCATATTTAGCTCAGGCATTCGCTCTGCTGCATATCAAATCAGAAAAAAAAGGAGGAAAAAAGCATGTCAAAAATAAAAATGTGACAAAATATCACTCCATGCGGTGCAAACATTTATTTCCGATGGGGATTTCAGATTGCAAGAACAATTCCGGCACAGGGATGAAAGACTGTTATTTGAGGATAGCTGTACCAAAGGCTGATGGTTTATATTACAATAAGGAAAAATATTTTACTTAGCAAATTTGATTGATGTGATGTGGATGACACTTTGTAGTAAATGAAAAAGTTAAAATGCTATTTAATAATGACATTAAACAGAACAAAATATCCTTAAACTATAACAATGCAAGTCAATATTTCACAAAAAATGTCCATGTTACATACTGTATATTATGTTATCCATAGCAATAATATAGCAGTGTGTCAATATCAAATAGTTAAAAATAATTCCACATTACGTACTTGTATTTCACTAGCATTACTAATACTTTATCATGTACAGTACATAGAGCACCAGTTATGTACCCACAGCCTTCAGTGGCCATAACCACATATCCCCACTGCCATACATATCGCAACAGGGGTTATGTGATACATGGATCAAATTCTTGTCAGATCTGGTAGGATCTCAGCCAAATTTCTTAAGAAAAAAGCATTAAAATAAAACAGCACCTCATGAAGATGTCTGGTTTAAGGCAGAGACTCAGTAGGGGACTTACCCTCTGTCCTGGCACACCAGTAACCACAGGATTCATTTACACTTAGAGTGCCTGATTTCATGCCTTTCTAGTCTTTGGAGATGTGCTTTGAGTTGAAATAAGTCCATTTTTTGTTGTTGTTCAAAGCCAGTCAAGGTCCAAAATGACAAGACTTATGTAGTTTATAGTATAGATTTAGCAAAGAAAAGAAAGCTTCCGAGGTGGTAACAGTTTTTCAGGATTTGTGGATGGTATTTCCCCTCCAGTTACCTCTGTCCTTTATTTATTAACTTGGTTATTTATTTATTTTGTATAACATTTATCAGTTGTACACAGAAACACATATTGGATGATGGGAGAGAAGTAACACAAGCAAAACCGAGTAAGACAAGATTGCTTTTCTAACGGAATACGTTCTTTTTTTCTTTTTTTTTGGACCATATACAGTATATTTGAACACAGGCACATTTTTTTTTACTAATTTAGCTGTTGACCAAAACATATTAAAGTTACAGTTATGTAATGGGCTTAAAGTGCACACCCTAAGCTTTAATTTGAAGGGTATTCCCATCAAAATTGGATTTTATAATATGGATTTTTCAAGGGACCACAAGTAATTGGACAGTTGACTCAAAAGCCATTTCATTTGGGCTATTCATTCATTGTTTGTACATCAGTTAAACAGGTAAAAGATCTGGAGTTGATTCTAAGTGTGCCATTTGCATTTGGAAGTTGTTGCTGTGAACTCACATCATGCGGTCAAAGGAGCTCTCCATGCAGGTGAAACAGCCAATTGTTAGGCTTCAATAACAAAACAAAGGACACACTGGTGAGGTCAGCTACATTAAAAGGCCTGGATTTCCATGGAGGATAACAGTGGTGGATGATCGGAGGATCATTTCCATGGTAAAGAAAAACCCTATCCCAACATCCAGCTAAGTGAAGAACACTCTCCAGGAGGTAGATCTACAATCAAGAGAAGACTTAATGAGAGCAAATACAGAGAGTTCACCACAAACTGTAAACAAGGCCTGATTAGACTTTTCCAATAAAAAAAAGCCATACCACTTCTGGAAAAGCATTCTTTGGATGGTTGAAATTAAGATCAATCTGTACCAGAATGAAGGGAAGAAAAAATATGGAGAAGTCTTGGAACAGCTCATGATCCAAAGCATACAATGTCATCTATGAAACATGGTGGAGCAGTGTGATGGCATGAGCATGCATGGCTTCCAGTGGCACTGGGTTACTGGTGTTTAGTGATAACTTGACAGAGGACAGACACAGCCGGATTAATTCTGAAGTGTTTAGGGATATACTGTCTGCCCAGATTCAGCCAGTTGGAGCAAAGTTGATTGGACAGCGCTTCATAGCACAAATGGATAATGAACCAAACACAGCAAAAGCAACCCAGGAGTTTTTAAAGGTAAAAAGTGTATTATTCAGCAGTGGTAGCAGTCAATCTCTTGATCTCAACACGATGTAGGCATGCATTTTACTTGCTGAGGACAAAACTAAAGGCAGATAGACACACAAACAAACAATAAATGAAAATCAGTTGCAGTAAAGGCCTGGGAAAGCATCACAAAGGAGGAAACCCAGTCTCTGGTGATGTCCATGAGTTCCAGACATTAGGGAGTATATATATACATATACTTTTTTTATTTTATTTTTTGCTAAAACTACTACCAATTATTAGTGTTTTAACAAAAACATTCAGCAATAAAATTTGGTAATTAAAGAATTAGCGTTTTAAAACAAATCTTTGAAGTGAGCTAATTAAGAATTCAAAATAAAGTAAAACATAGGATTTGTCTTGTCATTTGCAGGCTGCACAAACACTGTTTCTGGAGTCTCTTAGTGTATGTTTACACAGACTAATTGTAATAAAAGGTAATAATTCTTGTTTTGGTTGTGAATGTTGTGTTACTATCCCTTATGTGTTACTGGGGTCTGGGGAGACCCCAAAATTACATCATTTAGCAGATACTTTTAGCCACATTGATTTACAAATGAGAGCAATAGAAGCAATCAAAACAACAACAGAACAACAATATATGGTTAATGTCTGGATAATATATTTTTGGAACCAATATATTAATGTCCAACCTGGACAGAACAAGAGCTTGAACAAGGAGATGTGTAGCATGTTCTGATAGAATGGGCCTGATCTTCCTATTTATGTTTACCCAAACCCAAAGACCCAAAGATCCTGGGTGTACACCGTGCAAGCAGAACATAAGGACACAAGTACATAATGCAAATGACACAAAGCTGGTACTGGTTGTGACCAGATATTTTTCCCATTAACTAAATCTCCTTCATTGCCTTTTTCTCTATCACACTTTAGAAATAATCAGAAATTATAAATCAACTGAAAACTTAAAATCTAAAAATTCATTCATTTTAAAATCTGACATTGAATTACCATGAAAATGGTACAGCAATATCATGTCATAAAATGTTTTTGTTCATGAATTATAAAAATGTAAGGTTAGATAATGCACTTTCAAGTCTATGTTTAAAAATGTGATTGACAGTTAAGGGGTTTTAATAAATAAAAATGAAATATGTTTTATATAGTGCTCTATTACCTACACTGAATTTTAGAACCTGAAATTTAAAGAAAGTGCATTTTTCAAATGGGTTTTATACTTCATTCACTCATGTATTTCCTTTTATAATAAATGTTTTATTTATAAAGTTAAGAGCTTAAAAATAAGAAAAGAAAAAAAAAAAGAAAAAAGAAATATTATATGTCAATAAATGGCTGCATTGAATAGTTATGTAAATAATTATGTCATAAATTACATGTCCATACATAATGTTTGAAAGATTATTCTATCATGTGTCAATAACTATCTAAGGTTGTTAGACATAATAATAATAATAATAATAATAATAATAATAATAATAATAATAATAATAATAATAATATTATTCATTCCAGCTGTCATATGATTCTTGCAGACTAGAAATAATAAGGCAACTGATAAAGTCCCTGCAAAATAACTTGTCATCCCTTTTTAAAATAACATCAGAATCAGAACATATTTCACATTAAGAGGCAGGCAGTCAGTCCAGTACAATATTACTCACAGAACACCTTTCCAGACAGAGTACTCCACGGACAGCTGTTGGCTGTGATACCTAATTACAGTGTGCCATGTCTACCCTTGCTGCCTGTCAAATATGTAACACTAAAGCTTAAAAAACAAACACACCGTGAATCAATTGACGTTCCAAACTGAGCCAGGCAGGACCCACTGGACAGCATTCAAAGGCTTCTCTTCTTGTTGTGAGCAGGATGAAGCAATGCAGACATTGTTGTCAATACCTTCAGCCACTTAAAAAGAAACCCAAAATGCAACATTATGTCTTGGGAAACAACAAGTACAATCTAGTTATCTTGATTAATTGCTGCTGCACGGCACAAAATTTAAAAGTTCAATTTAAATTCTTCCCTTGTGGATGCTGCCTAATTGTTGTAGTGTGTGCAATTGAGTGAAGTCAATTTCTTCTTTCTGAACAACAGAAAATTAACAAAGATTGAAAATATAATGAACAAAAAATGATTCTTCAGTTGACTTCAGCAATGCTTGACACACAGAATTCACAAACACATTTTTATCTCAAGAGAGAAAAAAAAAAAAAACCTGTGGGTGTTTGTGACCTTTGTTCAGCACAACTTACACATCCTGACCACTATCGGGTGTAAGTCTAATGATCGAAAACGTGACATTTTCTATCGGTAAAATGTCAGATTCGGCTTATTGTATGACAGACAAAACGCTGTAATGGAATTCAGTCTTTTTTTAAACCTTAGCAGTGAACAACATATAGGAACTCCCTGGGGAAATCAACCGCAGCATTTAATATGTTCTGCCCACGGTCTGTGAAGAGGTGTGGACCTTGGCCAAACTCACACTACCAGAGATGAATTCATCATGAGCACATATCTTAACTCCCACAGGGGCAGTCAGACGCTGATCACCACTTCCTCTCATAGATAACTCGAATATGGTGAGCAATGGTTATTTAATTGTGTTAAAATTACTGTTGCCTTTGAAAAACAATGTCTGTGATGACACCATCTGAAAAACCTAAAAACAAATGGTTTAGGCAAACACGTTGGTATCACAATTGCAGCATTTAAAGGAATAAGACTGTGTTCAATGATTTAATCAACAGCATTTGTGATATAATGGTAATTGCCACAAAACGTGTTGCTCCTTTTCTTAAAAAAAGAGAGAGAGAAAAAAAAACACTTTCAATGGAAGTGAATAAAGACAATTCATAAACATTAATAAACTGATTAAAGCCTTAAGATGTGGACAACATGCATGTTTACACATTTTAAGTAAGCTTTTCTCTGTAAAGTTATATGCAATTGTACAGTTTTTTTTACTGTTGCCACTGGGTTGATTCAAAGTTATATAAACTGTATGTATGTATGTAATTATCAGAATTAAATTAGAACGGAATATTCCTTTAATGAGAGTATAATCAGGCCTAGTCCTGTACTATTCAAAGCCTTAGGAACCATAGACTCCAGCCAGTGTCAATAATTGCACTGCCAAAACCAAGGTCCTCCTCAAGCCGAGATGGATAACATAAGATTAATAACATGTAATTACAGAGGGAAGATTGGACTGTCACTGTGTCGAAAGCAAAAATTAAACGCTTCCTGTTGGAGGCGAGCATGGCGGCAGACGTCTGTGTCATTGCTTCTCAGCCGCTGTGAGAAATTTTTCTAGCGCTCTCATCCCCTCATTCTCTCTGACTGCCTCTGTCTGTATCTTTCGAGGGGAAAATCCCCCATAAGAGTGAGCCCTCTGGAGCTCCCAGCCAGCTTTTGTCAGATACAAGGAATGTGTGGCTCTGTGGTCGCCTAAGCAGGTGTATCTCATCCTCTAGTAACAGCGTGGCAGATTGGCACACTTGTTGAGCACCTAGAGCATAAATCTGTCCTCCTAGGAATGGGCGCCTTCACTAGCATTGAGTTATCAAAGCCAGGGCTGAGAGAATAGTTTTGGCTGCACAGATATATGTGATAATGAGGCAGCAAAACATGCAGCGTAGTTTCATCCCGGACCTGCAGCCTGACCTTTAAAAGTGACACAACTGCATTTAGGAGAGTCTTCAAATTACTTTTCCGTGGGCTAAAGGTGCCGACCACCTATAATCATTAAACGTGCTACAGCTGACATGCTGTTCTATCTGCTGCATGCTGGGCCAGCGCTCGGAGAGGTGATGCCACAGAGGTCAGTGTGGGGAAAAAAAAGCAGCAGCAGCAGATATAGAGAGATTCAATATTAAAGACATATTCATGATGAGAGGTGAGAGGCCTGGGGACAAACTGCATATATATATATATATATATATATATATATATATATATATATGTATATATATATATATAGCTGTAGGCTATGAAGCAGTGTATGTATGTATATATATATATATATGTCTAATGTTTTTACAAGGCATAACTTTTTATCTTTATTCAAGATTTATTCATGTTATACCAATTCTGTTCCATAAATGACACTGTTCGATATTAAATAGTTTAAAGTGCATTTCTATGCAGGTAATACTGTTCCTGCCAATCAGATGTCTAAAACATGCATACTTAATAGTATGGATGAAGAGAAGTTTAATCTCTGAAGGTCTCAATTGACGTAAGCGCATGGTTAACTATGATTACCTAACAGCTGCAAAGGAAATCCATTGTAAGAAGCAGAACTCATTTCTCGACAACAGATTGGTTCTTCCTGATAATTAACACTGAACAAACAGCATAATACCCGACAAATTTAAATTCTACTCATTTCATAACTCATCAAAAGCAGCAAGCAGCAATTATGGGGATACACTGTGTTTTAGACACTATCCGGAGAATCCGAGGATGACTTTAGGATACACGGTTTGATGAAAATGTAGGCAACTTTTGATCAAAGTTCACAGAGGACTTTTTTTCTCTTCTTCTTCTTCTTCTTCTTCTTCTTCTTCTTCTTTTTTTTTCTTTTTTTTAACTAATGCTTTATAAACTCTACAATAAACCCTGTCAGTTGGTACATCACTATATTAAAGTGACCTGTAGACAAAGATTTTTAAAACATAATGTTACTATATAATACACTTTTAATGACTTTTTAATAATATAATCACATTTCTACTCAAGTATATTTAGTAACATTTGAACTGTGGATGTCATAACTTGAATTTCCAGGATGAATTAATTCAAACATAGCATTAGATTAAATCCTACATTAAATATTGAAGAACAGCTTAATATGCTTTTCTGAGATTAAATGTGACGTTATGATGTTACTAACCAAAGTTGCAATTTTAATTTGTGCACAAAATTGGAATTTTGCATAAAACATTTCCATTTTGCAAAACGAAGAGAACAAAATCGTCACTTCCTGATAAACTAGCAACAAATAACACTTAGATAAAGGTAATTTGCTGCAGCAGAAGTCATCACTGTGGGTCTTTTTTCATATACGTATATTAAATGGCTTTCAACTTAAAGCGTGCAGGCCAAAGAAAATGTGGTCATGTTATCTTGCTTTCAGAGGCTGATGCCTGTTTGGGAACGCAGTAGGCAGTTCTGGGAGGTAATAATACCGAACCACTTAGACAATAGACTTTGGCTCAGGTGTTTCAGAATGACCAAAACAACATTTCAGATCCTGTGCAACGAGAACAATCTGCTTTAAGTCCAGTTAAACCAACCCATTGCACAATGTCACATGATTTTATTTAGTAAATGTGTTTATGTGAACATTTTATTTGTGGATAAAAAATCTATCCAGCTCAGCTGAGTGCACATTTGTCATGCGAATTTTTAGGATGTATGCACATCTTGGAATTTACATTCAGCGTTTTTTTTGTTGTTGTTGTTGTTGTTGTTGTTATACCAAAATGTGCATAAAAGTAGGTAGATGGAAACAGTTATTTTTAGCTGTTTCATTTATGTCTTTCTGCAGTGTAAACACTAACTGAGCAATTACCTGAGACAAGACACATTCCTATAATTTGTAATGTTACTTTCAACATACATTAACATATCTTCTGATGTTGATACATGTTCATTTTGTGCAGTAACTGGTAATAAAGAGGAAGAGATGTCACTTTACATTAAGAGCACAGAGAGCTCTATGTTTGAATTTCGTTAAATAAATTGGTCAGAATTTTAAAGCTAAGACTATTTTTTCATATCAAAAGTGAGGATGTACACAGCGTACTGCAATTTATTGAATGGATGGGGGCTCCATTTCGTTTTGTTTATGCAGCTAGATCAGTTCTTGGGATTAAAGAATCGATATTGGTTAATCAAAATGAGAATCAATTAAAATTGAGAAATCAATATTTTCAACCCAGCCCTGTTGTGCACTCAACTTATGCCTAACAAAACTGTCATTGCCCCATTATGTCCTATTATCTGTGAATCTGTAAATTCTATATACGTGAGCTACATGTACATTTGGAAGTCATGGCACATCAGTGGCATTTATCTTTCCTTCACTTAGAGAGAGATAGAGTGAGAGAGTGAAGACGAGAATGCGTTAGAGTGACCTCTGATAAATTTCCTCTATTTTCGCTATGTATGAGTGAGACCTGATGGGGAAGGCACTTCATCATTGAGAAAGGCTTTCACCATTCTGCCTTCAGCATTTCTCAACTTAATACGTTGTGGGAATGTCGCTAATAATGTTTTGAGGTATGTTTGTTTTGGGAAAATGGTTTCATATATCAGTTTGATGTGGGATTTCAGTGTTGACATCTGGTTTAAGGAAGTTTTATTACGAACATTATCTACAGACTATGTAGTGTTTGGCAAAAAAAAAAAAAAAGGGCCACTCTTAAGGCTTCTTGGGTTAATTGGCTATTATTGTTCATTATCACACAATTCCCTCAATTCTGTTAAGTATTTTATGTTGATTTTCTATTAGAAAATAATACTCTCACAGTCCTCTCAGCCATGCAGTGACAGTGGCTAATAGATCACCTCTGTTTGAAGTGGGAAGGATGCTATGCAATTTAAAACAGGCATACATCAGGTTTACTGCCAGTCTGTGAGAGCAAATAATATTACAAATGAGCAAACAAAATAACTAAAAGTCTATAAAAATGTAAAAAAATACAACAGTTACTCATCAGGTCAAACTACTCTAATAGTAGCCTTCACATGATGTAGTTTAGGTGTATGCTAGGGTTCATATGTGTGTAGAAACCACCAGGAGCAATTCTTGTCAGGAGTTTTGTTGCTCATTACCCCTAGGCCTGCAACACTGCATATTTCTCCAGCACCAAGTCCCCAGGTTGCACGAGTGTTATCTCTTTATTGCCTCCCTCTCTCTTTGCTAAAATGCCCTGTCGGCGTTGATTAAGGTACGCCAAGAACCTGCTTATGTGTTTAAATTATCTGCACCTTGTGCTTGGGGACAAACATTCACAGTGGAGCCAAGGGAATGCATTATTCCTGAGTTAGAAATTCTTTGAGGATCTCAGCTTTGCATCTTATTTGGTTGCTAAGCCTGAAGACAAGCCCCAGGGTTTTGGGTTCATAATTGGGCTGATTAATGCCTGATGTCTGATGGTGATAAAGTTTAGGGTGAAAGGGAAAAAAAGCTCTCCATTTGTTGCTCGGCAGTTTATACTCAAGAGCTGCAAACAGATTAGGTGATCGCTCATGTGTCAGGCACAAGGGTGAAGAATAATTGTCTCCCTAAGTAGACTTGTGATTCAATAAGACATTCTGACATAAATGTTCTGTATTTGCATGTTTTCCTATGAACTGTGACCTGAGGGCACCATTGAGTGCTGTATATAAAGATAAGTACACTATGGATTTCACCTATGAACAATTCGACAGTGACAAACTGAAGTCAAATAGTACCTTTATCGCATGCTTATTGTGAAATGAGTCTATTTTAAGCCAGCTGCTATGCTATATGCAAAGTTTGCTGGGTTTTATGATCATTTTTTTTTCATTTTGTGTGATAAGACCTTGATTGAAGAAGTGAAATGTACCACAAAACAAAAAGAGGCCATTGTGCTAGTCTTTTGCTTTGAAAAACAGACAATAATGTTGAGTCATTGCCTGCCTAAACTTCAGAGCTAACACAAAATGACTTTCTTCTGATGTTGTTTCAAACCTCAGAAGCCAAGATGAAACTTTAAATCCAAATTCAATTTTATTTACACAGGCACAAACACAAACTGTGCTATAAGGCCTCAAAAACTCTAACAACGTACAAATGACATTTATACACCTAATAACTGATAATGCAAACATGAGGGAGGAGAATGTCTCGGTTAGTATGTAACCCTTGTTCCCTGAAGAAGGGAACGGAGACGTCATGTCGGTGACCAACTGAAATGAAACCAAATCTAATTCAACATGAACCAATCACAAGACACTGCTGGAAACACCAGAGGTGCATCTTAATTGGAAGGCTGCATCCAGTGGTCTTTCGTCTTTTATGGCAGCCCAGATTTTAATCTCATCCCCAAGCACCACCGAAGGCCGTCACAGTTTGAAGGATCCTTGGAAGGAAGCCTTTGTCTCACGTCCTTTATTTAGCATGTCTTGATAGATGCTTCAAATACTTCACATCCTCCAATCACCCACAATCCTTTGAATATATATATTTCAGCTTCCTGGAGTTTCACCTAGCAGGTAGAGTTTATCATCTTTTCACATGGAAGTTTTTGTAGTGCTCTTGAAATAATGAATGCATATTGTGTAAGGTTTATTACTTTAAAGGCAAATGCATTAGCTTATGATATATTAGTATGAGCATGCATATATTTTTTTCTATTATATTATATACATTGATTTACCAGAACACATTTTGTATTGTGTCTCTGGCCTTTAAGAAATATGCATTGGTTTGCTGAACTATATATTGCTCAAAAAGTATGCATTAGGAGTTATGCTTTTCCCCTCAACATTTCTTATTTGTATATTCATAAATGCATTTAAAACATTAATCTCATAACATTATTTATTGCAGTATTGTTATTTGCAATGTAATTTTTTAAATCTAATTGCAGCCATGTAGTGTATTTAATTTATTGATAACGTAATAATTTGGTTAAAAAATAAAAATATGCATATTTAAGTATGTAAACACTGACAGAACACTGAAGAAAATACTGCTTCAGAATAAATTGTTTACTCCGCCAAAAATCTCAATGATGCAGTTATTTTGAGGGATATTTTGTCTGGAATATCATCTGCTGACATTAAAAGTGCACTGTATATCGTAATATTGAATATATTTAACTTGTTCATTTCTGTAGAAACCCTGGTTTTCCTAAGAGATGGTTTATGTATCTCTGACAATGAGAAAAGCAATACATAACATAAAAGATGTCAGACAATGACATTCATTTTACTGAAGTAGTGCACAATATATAATTAGCACGTCAGACGAAACAAGTACTTAAATCTTAGTGTATCAAAATGATACAGCACTCCACAGAACACACTGTTAAACCCCTTCATCAAACAAGCACTTCTTTAATTAAACCAGCACAGATTGCCATCAACTGACTAATGGACATCTGATTATGAAAAAAAGAGGAATAATACAGATTGTTTTTATTTATTTATTTTTTCATTTTCAAACAGAATGCAATTATTGTGTGCTTATCTCAAGCAATTCTCTACAGGGTTTGCATAATGATACTGTTCTTGATAAATCTGCATATATATATTGTGCAAAAAAATAAGCTGAAAGTGATAAAAATATTTTTTACATGTTTTTTGAGCAACCTGTTCTTATTTCATACACGCATACTTATGCATATGACTTATATATATATATATATATATATATTCATTCATATTTTAGTACACTTTTTGTTTTTAATGTATTATATTAAATATGCAGTAAAGTTTAATTTTCCACCATTTTTTTCATGGGATTGGGAGATTTGAAAATACTCTCACGTGTTCACCCTCTAATGCTTATATAGAGTGAGTACAACTTTAGTACTTCACAAATTTTACTGCATTTATGGTTATGATTATGAACATATTCCTATTAACATAAACATAGTATTCTTTTGGAACGAGCCACAACTTTTTTACAATACTCCCTTAAATGCTTTAAAAGGGCACATGGCCATTGTAAACTATAATTAATTTCAACTTGAATATGAAATATATCTCACTTCAGCACATAATCAGTGATCTTTTAGAACTGATGAGACAACTTCAGAAAAGCGTGTCAGTTCGTCTCTTTTAATATGGCATGGTCTCATCACCAAAGCCACTTAATACGTACCGTGACACGATTGCCAAGGACACTGGTGAATGAGTTGTGTCTCCTCAAGCTCTGGCTCTGAGGGAGTCCTTGAAGCCTATCCTGCTCTTAAAAAAAAAAAAAAAACTATAAATATAAACTCTCCCCTTTGTTCCCTCATGCTGCAATTATTGACATGATTTTCACCCTTTATCTTTGCATGACACTGGGGGAAATGTGAGCAAACTCTTAAGAGCGGTGGCCTGGAGCTCCTTCTTTCCGGACACACTTGGTATGCAAGGCACTCGACCAGGCAGCCAACGGGTCTCTGCTGCAAATTTACTCACATTTGTCCAAATTTGCTGATGCAAGACAGGAATGGAAAGACAATCTTAGGCAATGCTATAAAACTGATAAATCATAAACAAACTTAAGTGAAAATGTTAATTTGATGTAGTGGTGAGAGGCACAAAAAGAATGATTTGCAGATTCGTGAACATAGTTTGAAATGATACATGACATTCTCTTTGATGGTAAAATCATGGCCATTATGCATAGCCATCTGCAAATGTTCTCTTGATTACAAGTGATTGTTAAACTGATGATAATGATATCATTATTTTCAAGAGGGCAATATAATAGTGCAGTAATATTGTGTTAATTGAGTAGATAAAGAACGCATATAGAGAACTCACTCATCTGGACAGGTAGATAGGAAATACGCTGTCACCACTCGCTTGGGAAAAATAATGCAACATATATAAGCCCAAATATTGTTCGACTGAAATAAAAGCCAAAACACTTGAAAAATATCTACAGATTTTACCGAACCATATTGCTGAAATAATACATTCCACCAATTTCCTGTGATCTATGACATAGCACAGTTGCTGGGGGTGGTTAATTTACAGAGATGACAGAGATCTACTGGCTGCCCATGATGAAGCTGTCAGTAGGTTCTTTTCTTTGCTTTTTTCCCCCCGAAAGTTCCAATTTTCAGCCTGTCCCCTCTATTCTGTCAGATTGCTGCAACGTGTGAGACTAATGGACACTCTGAGAGGTTAAAAACTTCCAAAAATAAGCATAACCTTTATTCTAGTCTCAATGACGGATTACACAATGAATGCAGGCTCCAGCACAAAGCTGATAATGTGGAAATATCTATGCTAGGTGTTTCTGGCATTCCATTAGATATCATCAAGCAGAGGTGCCATGCCTGTTCAAACCAAGTCAACGAAGCGTTTTAAAATTAAAATGTTCAGTATCATGATTGCTGTGTACAGATCATGATTTAAATCTGTCCCTCTGGCATATAAAATCAAAAATTACTGTACTAGACATGTGAGCAAAATGGCTCATTGTTATTATTAATATTATTATAATTTAAGGTTTCAGTAACAAGGAGTGTCTACTTTTTACTTTGGCGTGTCTTATCTTGGTTGTGCTGTCTATTGTGCCGGACAGACACCATATGAGCATGCTGATTCTTCGATTTAGGATGTTTGTAATAGAGTATTTGTCTGTAAAGCCAGCCTGGCATATGGAACAAACACACATTGATATAGAAAACACAAGTTATAGGAAATATTGTTTTTTTTCTCATTGAAGTTACCAGCCTATGTATTATTGACATCTAGCATTGTACTGTATATCCCCTGCTGTACATTATCCCATAAAACCTTGGACCCAAAAACATTTTTGGGCTGCAACCCTGCTAGTGATCTACTGAACTAGGAACATGCCCTTGCACAATGACTAAAACAATATTCATTTATTCGGTTACTTATCAGGCAGCTGGCTTGCTGTAAGTCCATGAGTGCAAACCAAACAAACACCATGGTTTCAAATATTTGTTCATGCAAAATTATGGCTTGTGCCTTAGCATGTGAACTGACAATGATGCAGGATTGTTTGTATAATAAACTAATTTCCATGCCTATAATATTGTGATGGATGACCCAAAAGATATTCCATGCAGTCAAGAATAGTGTGTAAAAAATGTTTTCTACTACTCCAGAAAATAAAGTTTAGGTAAGTGTCCTATTAATTGTCCGATTTTGCATTTTGTTTAAATGATTGGTGCCAATTCACAACTGATGTAGCCTCACTATCAGTACTGAGCAGAGGAAGAAAATAAAAAAAAAGATGGTGAAAGACTGGATTGATTACAATTGTTAATCAAGATCCAGTTGAATGCACTCCAAGAAAGTGCACTTAGTGAGAGAGAGGTATGCTCCATCAATTGCTAATTTGTTCTCTCCATGAGGATTAGTTTGTAAAGTTTAAATAAGTTCCCCTTAACTATTTAATGTTTTTGTAATAAGGGTGAGTATAATGCAGGCACACACCACAAAGCAGTACAGGGCCTGCAAGCTTCTCTGAGCATTCAGCTGCATTAAGTGAATATTAGCTTCACACCACATTATCCAGTGAGACGCATCAACCCGTTTGTACGCTTACAGTTTATTGCAAAATGCATTATTGCAACTAGAATGGGTTTATGAAGAACATCATGCCTCTAAACACATAAAGCTGCCATGACAAAATATTTTTTATTCATCTTTCTGAATGTAATTTATTTTGGAGAAGACAAAGTCTGTTCCTGCTTCTTGCCAATTATAAAGTTTATCTTAGTGAAGTTGACAAGGTGAGTGGCATTTATTGTGCCACAGTCTCTGTTCCCAATTACAGTTTTGCAAGCTGCTTTTATTTTATTTTCTAAACTACAAATACACAATAACTGAGGTGTTTTTAAAATAATAATTTACCCAAAAAATTATTTACTCCCCCCTTTTTTATTTACTCCCCTAGTAGTGATTGTATGTGTAGCACACACATACACACACAAATAAAAAAATAAAAAAAATAAAATAATAAATTGCAAAGTCAAAGCTGTAATTTTTCAAACAAGTTAGTAGATAGTGATTAATACTTGTCAAAAGATTAACAATGACTGGTAAAATATGTGCAATATGCCAGTTCGTATGAAGCCACGACTTAAACAGACCGAAAAAAATAAGTGTAAGTCCTATATTCCAAAATCCCTGGTTGTTCGAGCACTATGGTGGATGGCAAGATATTTAGCATTTTTAGTTTCTTTTGTTCACACAAAGCTATCTTAAGTATTCAGTAGACTTGTGAAGAAGCGATATGGACTGGTTTTTATATACTTTTTTTGTTTTTTTTGACAGCCACTGATCTATTTGTTGTGTGTGTGTGTGTGTGTGTGTGTGTGTGTGTGTGTGTGTGTGTGTGTGTGTGTGTGTGTGTGTGTGCGTGTGTGTGTGTGTGTGTGTGTGTCTGTGTGTGTGTGTGTGTGTGTGTGTGTGTGTGTGCATGCGTGCTTGCTTGTGCGTGCAAGCGTGCGTGTGTGTGTGTGTGTGTGTGTGTGTGTGTGTGTAAAATAATCTCCATTTATTTTTTACAGAAGAATGAAAATCATACAGGTTTAGAATTTTTTTTTTCTATTATACTATATACATTGATTTACCATAACCCCTTTTTTTATTATTGTGTCTCTGGCCTTTAAGAAATATGCATTGGTTTGCTGAACTATATATTGCTCAAAAAGTATGCATTAGGAGTTATGCTTTTCCCCTCAACATTTCTTATTTGTATATTCCTAAATGCATTTAAAACATTGATCTCATAACATTATTTATTGCAGTATTGTTATTTGCAATGTAATTTTTTAAATCTAATTGCAGCCATGTAGTGTATTTAATTTATTGATAACTTGTAATAATTTGGTTAAAAATAAAAATATGCATATTTAAGTATGTAAACACTGACAGAACACTGAAGAAAATACTGCTTCAGAATAAATTGTTTACTCCGCCAAAAATCTCAATGATGCAGTTATTTTGCAGGGATATTTTGTCTGGAATATTGTCTGCTGACATTAAAAGTTCACTGTACATCGTAATAATTAATATATTTAACTTGTTCATATCTGTAGAAACCCTGGTTTTCCTAAGAGATGGTTTATGTATCTTTGACAATGAGAACACCAATACATAACATAAATCACTACTACCACAAAAATTTGAGTAAATGATCACATAATTTATTCATGCTTTCATTATATTACTTTAAGTTTTGATTTTATTTATTTATTTATTATTATTATTATTATTATTATTATTATTATTATTATTATTATTATTATTATATTCTCCCACCTTGATTCTTCCCCACGCTCTGTCTGTTTCCTTGTTTCCATGCTTTACATTCGTAAGCAGAAGGTTTGGACAACTGGAGCAGGTAGGAAATGTCGGCTGTTGCAGCATGGCAGAATTATTAATGTAACCCTGTGACTTATCCATATGCTGTTGTGTGTGTAGTCAGCATGTGCATCTGTTTACTCCTTCCACCCAGACACTGCATAAATAGTATGCACCTGAAATTCCAGTCTGTATCCCAAGATCAAATGATTCCCAATGTCTCCTTCATTCTTCTTTGAAAACACAGTTTGGCAATGCTTTTGCCTAAAGAGATTGGGCGCTTGACTAACTTGATAAATGTTTAATTCCTTTGTCCCATGAGAAATTCATGGGCAATTCTGTAATCAAATAGAGGAGAATAATGTGACAGGAACAGGGGCAATTGTGCTCAGGACGTCCATTTTCCAGGTTGGTATAAAGATTCTCTCCTCCACTCTGTTCCCTCTTTGGCAGCTTGAGTCAGAGAAGAAAAGCCTGTTTGGATGAAAATGAAAGGGCCCCTGATATTTGTGCTGGGAGATGGATTTCTTAGTGATTCTGAATGCAAACGTAGACAAATGCAGCATTTTCCAATCATCTTGCTGAGGCCATTCAGCATCTGATCAGCAGGTGCCCAGGTCACAGGGTTCAAGCAATCCCCTATACCTAACAATCACATGACCAGCTGGCACACCAACCCTCACACACCGCCTGCCACCAGCCTTAGATGAAAGACAGCAGCTGCCAGCGAGGAGAAAATCTCAGAAACCAAATGGACAATAACAAAAACTGTTTCTTCCAAGAGTGGAGATGTTTGCCGAATACATTTTGTAATGCATCAAAAGAAATAGGATTTAAAGGGTTTATAATATGCACACATAACTTCAGTTAAATTGTTTCGGTTAATTAAGTCAGATTCATAAGTCCATTTATTAATTATTTGCAACTACTATAAATATATCCAGCTTTTATTGGGGATATTATTTTTGTATCTTGGGAAAGTCGTGGCCTAATGGATAGGGAGTCAGACTTGTAACCCGAAGGCTGCAGGTTCAAGTCTCAGGTCCAGCATGCATTGTAGGTGGGGGGAGTGTATATCTAATGCTCTCTCCACTTTCAATACCATGACTGAGGTGAGCCCCTTGAGCAAGGAACTGCACCCCCAACTGCTCCCTGGGCACTGCAGCATTGGCTGCCCACTGCTCCGTGTGTGTGTGTGTGTGTGTGTGTGTGTGTGTGTGTGTGTGTGTGTGCGCGCGCGCGCATGGGTGGGATAAATGCAGAGCAGACCTCACTTCCTTTCCTTTATCTGCACACACACACACGCACACACACACACACGTCAAATGTCAAAATGTCAATTTAACTTATTCATGAATTAATAATAATAAATCAAGTTGGGAAAATACTGGTGATCATAGTACCTCATGTGCTATATTATAAGATAACACTCTTTTTACACTTATTAACACACCCATTTAACTGTATGTGTGTCTTAAAGTAATGCACAATATCTCATTGAAGACCTACTGCTAATAAACACTGCAGCAGTTTGTTTCTGAGTTTTAGATTGCTGTCATAATCATAAATAATTACAAATGAATATAATTACAGTGTAAATTAAAGTACTGGCCATGTATACTGGGTAGTAAAGCATGGGCTCTGGCATTTCTTCTGTATTTTGCTCATAAATTTCTGATCATAATATCCATTGGTGCTCTGTGTCCTTGGTGTGATTTACTCCTGCATTAATAAGTTGTAATTTATTAGCACCGTGTTGGCCTATTTGAGACATAATATGCTCTGATGTTTAGCCAATTACAGTGCCACACAGAGAAACTGGTAACAAATTGGACAATACGGGCCTAATTAAGGCTTATTGGTTGTTGTGCTGAGGTAGCGTTTCATAATTGTGCTTTGGCCAGTGGTCATTGTCAGACTAATGCGTTATGGAATGGCACTTTAAAACTCTGCATTGTATCTTAAACAGACACCAACATCAAACATCATTTATGCTGTCCAGCCTGTACCTAACTCTAACCAGGCACAACTTTATAACCATTTATGGACAACTTCTTCATCCTTTCTGAATTTAGCCCCCGTTTTCAGAGATTCAAGATGGTGATTTTTAGTTTTGGATTATTGTGATTAACCAATAATATGTAGTTCAGATTAAATAGCCATGCATCTTTTACTTCCCCCCAGAACAATTTTCAAAGCTTAAAAGTTTTCTAATATTTTAGCAGTAAGAAAGAAGTTGAACTTTTTGTGTGTTGATCGCTCTGATCTCTTCTCTCTTAAGGGCTGAGCTAATTTCATTCTCTTAGCTGTTCAGCCGAGGTTTGCAAATAATGCTGAAATTTTCAGATCGGAAGAACACCTGCACCTTTTGGGATTAGGGGAAAAGGTGGATATCTGTTTAGAATGAATCCCAGCACTGGGTACTTTAGTATAGGAGACAAACGCTAAAAACAGCTTAATGTACGAAACAAAGAATGAAGATACTGAGATTGTTTAAATACACAATTTGAATACTTGTCTGTACACACACACACACACACACACACACACGCAAACACACACACACACACACACACACACACATATATATTTATATATATATATATATATATATATATATATATATATATATATATATATATATATATATATATACATTTTAATACAAAAGGAAGCAAATTAAATGTACTTTTCAAAGATAAAGTGTAAGCTATGCCAAAAAAAGAGCCCTGACTCCAGTGGGGATGACTAAAGGAAATGAATTGCTTGAATACTCATTGTTTTCTTGTCATTAACTAAGGTTGATTCAAAATGATCCTGAAAACGGCCACCATGGCTCAGCAGCAGCAGCAGGTGATCATATCCCAGCAGTGCCATATGTTTTTCCTGGCCCATGTTTTGCCTCCTCCAGTCTCACAGAAGGCACATACACAAACAAACCGCATTATGGTCAAGGGCCCTGAGGTGCAGGATCGGAAGACCACAGCACACACACACATCCATACCCACTAGCACATAATAAAAAAAAGCCCCTTACAGACACAGCTGATCACTGTCACTATGTTTTTACTTTAATGCAGCCTTGATAAATGTGGATTGTTTGTCAGTACATTAATATCAGCTGCTCATATATCCCGATATTTATATATTTTTCAGGGTTCCTGGAATCTCCATGACCTGTCAGCAATTTAAAGGACTCACTTGTCTGTAAGTACGAAGCTCTTTAGTGCGTTAAAACCCACAACTGTCAGTCTGTTTAACTGACGGCATAAAATGCCAAACAATGGCTTCAGCTGGGTGACTCACTGTCTGTTAAGATCACTCCAGTCTAATCTCGAGAGAATCGTCAATATTTCTATTGTAAACACTACAAACTTGCTATCTAAATATATGTAAATCCGAGGGATTATGTGCAGACAACAGTACAGACATAATGGCAGTTTGAAGGCTCAGAAAAATCAAGCTAGCATGTTTAAGGGCATGAGGAGACAGGAGGCTCAGAGAAGGAAACCATCAATAAACTTGTCCTGAAGTCTTTACTGAAGTTATATTAGCGCAATCTATCAATAATGTAGTGGGAAATCCATAATGTACAGTGGAATTTCACCCCTGTGTGCCGTTCTTTTTATGAAGTGCAATCTCTCCTGCCCAGCTCTGTTCTGTGGGTGCCATTTTTCAAGCACTCTGATGTGGAATGGTGTTGTCAAAAAATATAAAAACTCTGTATCGTCTGCAATTTTTATGCCATATATCCATCAACAGAGCCTGTCACTCATTTTGAAGCCAAGACTATTGACTATTTGACTTTAAGCACAACCAAGTCAAACTGAGCAAATTAAATGCTGTTTAATGAATTATTCATTTCTCTTTCTTCTTATATTGGTCTAAGAGCTGTAATTGGACCAGGGTTTCGGATTTTAGACACTTTTTTGGGGGTAGAGCACAAATGCTTTGCAATTATTCTATTTGAATAACATGCAAACGTGGAACTGAATATGGATGCAGAGAAATATGGCTACAATAAAAATAGCTGACCTTTAAAAAAGTGCATTAATTCGAGAAGATGTATTTGACCAAATTGATGCTGCTTTCTGGGTGAAATATGTCAGCGTTGCTGCACAAAAATGTATCTGACAGAACCCATACAGTAGGTGTCTTTTATCTCAGTGCGCATGATGAAGGTGCATCATCATAAGATTCTGATGGCGACACAAATATCACTTTATGATTCTCATAATAACCATGAATCAGTAGATCGCCTCAAACTACTAGTGTGGTATGACATGTCAGATGAAGATGGGAGTGACAGCATGTTCAGCACCTCTAAATGTTGCTGCGTAGAAGCTCAGCAAATCCCAATCTCTCCCATCTCGCATTCTTCAAAGTTATTTCAAATGTGCTTCTCATCTTTGGAGAGACGTGCTCCTTTTGAACCCGCAGCAAGACAAAAAGAGCTTTCTGAAGGAATAATGGCTGTTTATATGGAGTGCGTTGAGAGGAGCTGTCAGGCAGTGCCTTTAAGTTGATTTGCTAGAGTGTCAGAGAAGCGGGGCTTTGGGAGGTGAATCATGGATTGTCAGAAATCAATTCTCAGGGCCACTCTCCTGAGAGACTCAGAGCCATCAGGCATGAGAAAATAAATAGACCCAATCTTAAGAACACATACTTTCCAACATAATGTTGTGCCCATATGCAATAGTGTAATTTAGCTGCAAAGGGTAGCATTTGGTCAACAGGAAATTCAATCAGATTTTTATTTTCAAAAATCCTTTATTATGTTTCTCCTGCTTAGTTTCTTTTCCTTTTTTTCTGTTCTTGCTGCAAGATAATAAGATGTATTGAACTCAGGAGTAACTCAGGAGTTGTTGGCTATAATGTCTTCAGGAGAACCCCAGTCACGTTGGGTATTTGTCATTCAATAGTGACGGGCCAATTTCCGTTTTCATCTCCTCTGCTTTGCATTTCCACTAAGGCTCATTAGGACTTCCGTATTACCGTTCACTGGGGCAGGTAAAATTGTTTGTCTCTAAATGTCAGGTAACATTGTTCTGATGCAATTCATAGCTGTGGCTACTAAACACATATGCAATATGATCATGATGTGCAAGAGAGCACTTCAGGGACTGTTTCATTGTTCTCTATTTTTCAGCATACTGCTCGATGACACAGTCATACACCAGATTTAATCAGCACTTGTTTCAATATGAATGTTTGTCATAAAGATATACGTTTTCTTTGGCTTTTCAGGGGCCACATCAATAGTTTGTATTACTTACCATGCATTTGTGTTTGTTAAAACATTTGGCAAAAGCAGAGCACTAGGTTTGTTTAGTCCCCCTGGGATATTTTCTCCTGTAACTTTTATTGTGACTGAGGTAATATATAAAATAAATCCTTAATGACATTCCATCTGATCGGCTACCATCAAATTTGCTCTCTCCAAGGAGGTATGAGCCAGCCCTGATGCAGCCTTATCACCTCAGCTCTGATTCTGATGTGTTTACCTCTCATCTCGTGGATTCAAAATTGAGTTATTGCCCACCTCTGCTTTGTCCAAACATTTTCAACTAATGGAGCTCTCGAGCAAATGTAAACAGCAGAGCTGCTTCAATGCTCCTTCTGTTTGTTGTTGTTGAAGTCAAGAAGAAGGAGAGAGCTGGAAATGAACCCAGCTGTGCTGATCTCTAGGATGAGAAGTCCACAGTATGAGCTCACTGCCTGAGATTTAGCTCTCAGTGGATTGGAAGTTTTCAGACTCGGTCCAGTCACTCACTCACAAACACACACACACACACACACACACACACACACACACACACACACACACACACACGAACACAGGAGTTAAAAACAGACATGATGACTAGTCACTGCAAAGCCAAAACTAGTACTTAGCCAGCAACCAATAACACTCACTAATTGCCCCCTAATGCTCCAGTGGTGTCACAGATTGCTGACACCAGCTGATAGTGAAGAGGCCATAGTCAGGTTTCCATCACAGCTCTCCAATCTCTTGATCCTTTATCTCTATATGAGGTAAAGGATGCTTCAGCACTAAAAGGAAAGGACCATGGACAGCTCCATATGAGGTACCATGGACAGTTACACAGAAACTTTACTGTGTGCTTGAGCAGCCGTTCCCAAACGTTTTCATGCTAGGACCCACTTAGAGAGGTACAATTAATCTTGAGAACTGAATAAGGTAAATATAAGCAAATGCACTTGTTCACTTTTAGTTAACTTTTTTCCTTGTCACACCATTACTTAGTACGGGTCTGTTTTTGTGTGAGGAGTGCAGCTGATCAAAAATGTGTCATACATGCAAAAATGCAAGCTATGTCTATCAACTAAATTAAATTTGTACATTTCTGTGCGCACACACACACACACACACACACACATACACACACAGACACACACACACACACACACACACACACACACATATGATATGGCATGAGCATAGATGATAGTTTTGACTATTATTAAGAAATAAACTGTATATATTAAACATTTAAACACAAAAGTTTGTCTAAACAATTGTTATTTTGATGTTGTTGTTGTTATCCATTCATCCATCCGTCCATTTGTCTGTTCCTCTTTCCATAGATCCAATCTCATGCACTAACAAAACTACATCTAATACAGACAGTATGGAAAAGCAGTATTTCCATCTAGCAGTTCGATCATTGTAGTAGTAGATGTTGTAGTAGTAGTAGAGGGTAGTAGCATAAATCAGATTTTCTTAGGCATTAACTACATCCAATATATGTAGAAGCAGAAATTTAGTCGAGCAGGTAAATCTCAAACCTTCCACTGCAATAGCCACAGGGGGAAACATGCACTTGCTGCAATACAATGAAAGAGCCGTGCCATAAATGAGGGGCTTTCCAGTAGGAAGACAGTAAGGAAGAGTTTAGTTGACTCCCCACCAGTATGCTCTGACTGTGCTGAAGACTCACACTTTCTTCATGCCCTTCCTCCTCTTCCTGGTGTGCCACAGACAGGGAGTCTCTATCTGCACCACTGACTTGAAGCCTTTTAGCACAAAAGCTGTGTATAACCTACTTGTGTGTCCCAGAGCACATCAGGTAGCTGCAAATATCAAGTTACCAAATCCCCCCCAAAAAATAACTTTTGAATGCCATGTGCAAATATCAAGTAAACATGATGGTGTGTGTGTGTGTGTGTGGGGGGGGGGTGTTTTGTGACATATCAGGACACAACTTTATATAATGACATGGGTATGACACGGGTATTACAAGGAGAGGGTGACCCATGTCCCCATTTTTCAAAACGCTTATAAACCATACAGAATTAGTTTTCCTGTGAAGATTATGGTTAGGTGTAGGGTTGGTGTGGGGCGATAGAATATACAGTTTGTACAGTATAAAAACCATTACGCCTATGGGATGTCCCCACTTTTCACATTTTCAGACTTAAATTTGAGTCTCTGCATTTGCACAATCAGGGATGTGTAAAATCGGAGACTTCCTTTATAACATTTACATTTTTTGTTAGTGTTGAAGGCCTATTGACTTCACCCTGAAAAAAATACTGAGCCTCACATTGATTTAACTCCTCCTAAAAAGTAAGCTCCGGAAATGAATCCTTAGTGGTCATAAGTGGGGTATAAAATTTTACACCCTCTGTCTTACATCACTGGCTGATCCATAATGATGGTTTCTGTCGGCCACTATGCAATGAGGGACATATGGGGAGTAAAAGATTATTAGATGTGCTTGTAAAGACATCATGTTTGCTGGGAATTTAAACTAGATATATAGGTTGAGGCAATAGATTGTGACCGGTGGCCTCGTGATTGCTAGAGTAGATATTGATTACATTGATTTAGACATGAATCGATTTCAAACCCTGCTTGGGAGATAGAATGAATATTGAGGAGGCTGACCAAGTTAGGAAAGGAACTTATAATGCGTTTGCCAACACCACTGCCCTCTCGAAACATATTAATTGATTTTGACAGCTATATACTATATTTACAGACGTATTAGTGAGATGTGGTAAACTGGCTTGGTTTCAGTCCAGAATTCCATCTACATTACAATTCATTTATGGGTGTAGACTTGTCCACGTTGTCCACACACTTAAAAGGGACTTTCAGTGAATCATGAACTCCTATAAGAATATACTCCAGAAAGTGTAAGTAGCCTGGAGACCATATTACACACAAGTCGAGTTGCTTCTCATGTTCCATACAGCCATAAATCCAAATACATGTGAATATAAGTATTTAATTTTATTCTCCCATCATCCTTTGTGTTTGCTAGTTGTGGTTTGGCCTTCTCCCCAGGCTTTAACTTCCTATAAGTAGCTGGAGCAGGTCGGATTAATGATGAATCACCTACTTACTAGTAATCAATCAGGTGGGATTTATTCTGCCTCGGTGGGATTTCTTGACTCTTAAAGCATCCAGGCCAGCTTCAGCCTACAGGACCACAGCTGTTTCTGCTGCCCAGCTGATAGCCTCTCTTAAAGGTAAATATACTCAATGTATGGAGCTATGGAAAAGGTTTTCTTTGGTTTGTTTTACTTTGGTGTGCTAAAATTCCATGTTTTTAATGGTTGGGCAGTATTCAGAATTTAAGAAATGAGACATTTCAGTTTCGGAATATAAATTTGAAATGAACTGGCCAAAGGTGGATATGTTGCCTCCTGGTGCTCCTGCGCAACTGGTACATCAAAAAAATCTGGCTTTTATTAGTATGACGTCATCATTTAGATACACAAGGAAACATAACCCAGAAAGACCTTAAACAAAACAAAGAATTATATTTTGATCCAAATGTTCCGAATTCTTTTACCGTGATCAAAAGTTTTTTTTTTGTTTTTTTTTTTTTTTTTTTTTTTTTTTTTTTTTTATAAAATATGAGGAAATACTGGAAAATGCATCTACCATTCAATCATCTAAGATTCAAAATCTGTCTTGACAAAAAACTTATATTAATATTCTAACAACTGGTAGTTGGTATGTAAGTTACTAGTTATAGTTAGTAAAATGACTAATGTGGTCTATCAAAATAAAGTGTTACAATACTGTATATAAAGTGATTGCTCTTTCAGACATACATCAGAATACTATGCAAAAAACGATGATGTTAAAAGCTCTGGTTGAGGTTTTTCCCATTTGCTGTCACTCAGCACACTCAGGCCTAATGGAAACAGGTCAATGTTGAACCACAGATCTTTTGCCTCATGCTAGTTCAGGATCACACATTATATGTACCTCCCACAGCTGAATCCAGCAGAATATAGTGTGTGAAATGGTCAGAGCAAAACCCTCCTTTTTTGTGCTGAATATTGTTCCTTCTGTTCAAAGTTAGATCACACTGAGATGCAGCATGGGGAAGCTTACTTGTTTAACCCGAGAATAACTGTTTCACTATGAGAGCACACCCCCCCACATGCTACCGCTGGCCTTAGAGTATCAGTCACGCCTGGAGGACTCCTGCCAAGCACTCTGCAGAGTGTGCAAACCACACACATCCATGCCGTCAAAAGCACTGAAACAAAGCATCTCATGCTGCGTACTGTTATGTACTTCTCTACAAATATAAACCCATACTGAGTCATAGGGACTCAACTCCTACTGCAAACCAATATTAGGCAATCAATAATGTATGAGCCAACATTTTATTTTTTCCAAACCTGGTTACTGTTAGTTATTGTATATAGTTTGCTGCATTCAAAATCTATGTATGTATGTATATATATATATATATATATACATTTTTGTCAAATATGTAAATTAACAGTAGGCCATCGGACACAGCTCTACACCAGAATTATCAAAAAAAACAAAAAAAAAACAACAACACTACAACATAAAGTCATCAAAAAAAAAAAATGAACACAGGTGGCACGACAAATTTTTCCTATTTCTATTCCTATTTATAAATTGTAATTAAGGGGCACATAATTGATTAATAAAGACTTGTTTTGTGCAATTCCTTGCACAGTACTATGTTATGACCTCAAAACACATTTACCATAGTGCATGATTTGTAAAGTAATACATTGTGACAGTTGCATAACATAATCAACATCATAAATATTGCTTTTCTGATATAGTAAACTTGCTTGGTAACTCACCTGGTATGACTTGATAGGACTGCACTTTTGATATGAGAAGCTTGGATACAAGTCCCATGTTTTCACAAGTTAGGATGAAAGAGCTTCAACAAATGTATTTTTCAGAGTAGGGTTTAGTGTCATTGGTATATTAATTTAAAATGCGATGTGGTATGACATTGTCAGATCCATTTCAGTTATGCTTTTAGCTTACTCACTGGATATTTCACTTCCACAAAGTGTCATTAAATTGGCAACAAGTAATGCATTATTTGGCGAAACTGTCACCACAGTCATGTTTTTCCAATGAGTCTAGGCTTCAAAACAAACCACTTCTACTATGTCCCAATACTTCTGCTGTGGTCCACTTGTAATGCAAAGCTTCCATTTAATGTTGTGGGTTAAACCAGTGGTTTTGTTCACTAATTCTGTTGTTGAATTGCTTTGTGTTGTGGGCTAAATCCCATATGTTTTTAGTTAATCCCTTTGTATTTCTTGTCTTAATAGTGTTATGTTGCCCCCCCACAAGTCTTACTGGAAAAAAATAACAGAAAAATTGGCATCATATTCCAGCTAAAAAAAAAAAGCTGAGCATGCTCCATCACACCTACTCTCTCTCTGTCTGTCTCTCTCTCTCTCTCTCTCTCTCTCTCTCTCTCTCTCTCTCTCTCTTAGAGTAAGTTTATGAATATATTTACACACGTCTGAGCCTAAAAGTTTGGTCTGTGATCTAGTTCATGCTGTGAGTTTTGGCCTGAACTGATCCTTTAAGGAAACCAGCCTCTGTTGGTGGGCTGAGGCTCAGGAGGGTGCTGCAGTCGCAAGGAGAGATTAACATGGTGGGTGAGGGTGATGACCTTCCTGTCTGAGTGAGATCTTCCCTGCCACTGATGCCAATTACACCTTCATGCCATCAGCTTCACACAGAAAATGAACTGCACTGCACCTCTGTCCTGTAATCCCATAGGTCTCTCTACCACCATCTCAGACACCCGGAGAGGAGAAGGACTTCCAAGCAATTACCACAGAACCACTCCTTGTCTCAAAGGATAATCTTCTATTTACATATCACTCTGAAGTCCTGCACCACTTCAAACCCCATTTGTGCTCATGCTACTTCAGGTCTTAAGTTAAATGTTCTCTCTCTTTGAAATCCTGTGGTGGAGGCTATTAACCAAGAACACTGGCACTATTAATTCATTGGAAACTGTCACATCCATGCTCAGAAACTCAAAGTGGCTTTATTTTCCATTTCCGGAAACACTTAACTACTGCAGGTTAAGTCGTGATTTCTGTTTTTATTTTTTTATATCTGAATGTGACAGCGTAAAAACATACTATTACATTTTGACAGTGACAACTCTGTGAGGTCCGGTTGCCACACACAAGCTTGTGTGTACTCTGTAGACTCAGAGTAGTAAATGTAATCCTTTCTCTGTTAATGTAATAGATCCACTGACATAAGCGTTATGTTTCCTTCCTTTCTGGTGTCTTACTGGAACAGAGAGGGGAGGAGGCGAAGCGGGGTCAGATGAAAACCTTTAACACAGAGAGTGGAAAGTAAATTGCTTTTATTGCTATTTTAGTTACTTATTTACTTTTTTACATCAACGTGGACTGCAGTTGTGGCAAACAAAAAGAATTGGAAATCAAATCAAATTCAAACCATTCAATTTTATCAAAATATTGTTCTTTAGATACCTCTTAAAAGGAATAGTTCACTCCAAAATTACAATTTACTCACCAGAAATGTAGATGAGTTCGTTTCTTTATCTTTGAAGAAAATTTGCATTACATCGCTTGCTCAATAATAGATCCTCGGCAGTGAATGAGAGGCACAATGTCGACAGTCCAAACAGCTCATAGAAGCATCACAAATATCCACAAGTAATCAACATGACTATAGTTGATCAATTACTATAATGCTGTGAAGTTAAAAGTTTTGTTTGCAATAAAAAAATCCATCAAAATGTTTTTTTTTTTTTTTAAACTTCAAATAGCGACTCCCGGCTAAAATATGAGTCCTCTATTCATAATATTGCTTTCTCATTTTATGTCAAATTATGGACTGGAGTTGTCTAGATTTCTTTTGGATTATTGTGATTTGCTGAAGTTATATATTGTTAAATTTCACAAGAAACAAACTCATCTACATCTTGGATGGGCTGCCATCAACTGACATGGATCAGCATGATCGTCTCTGAGTTTTATGTAAACTACTATCCAGTTTTTTAGAAAGTGTTCTATGCTATAATTAAGTTCATTACCTGTCTAACAACAACAAAAACAAAAAGAAACTTGTGCATCACTATTACTGATATTTAAATATTCATGTATAGGGACACAAACACAATTTATTTCTTACTGTGTACAACTTTTTAAATTAGCACAAAACTTATTAAAGCAACATTTCTGATTGTCTGGGCACATTCAAAGAGCTTTTTACTAAGAATGTCCATATAGATAAAAAAAAAAAAAAAAAAAAAAAAAAAAAAAAATATATATATATATATATATATATATATATATATATATATATATATATATATATATATATATATATATATATATATATATATATATATATATATATATATATTAATAATAATAATAACAGCATTAAAAATTAATTACAAGTAAATAAGGCCTGTTTCAGGGAACAGGGCAATTTGGACCACAGAATGCCTCGCACACCCTCCACCGCAACATGATGTCTGCCCTGCCTCTTCACGGGGATTTTAGTTTAATTGCTTAATTATAAATAAATGCTTAATTATAAATAAACTCCCCTCTGGTGCATCACAGAGTTATCTCAGTGTGCAAATCAAGCCTGCCACTCATGATATTTGGAAAATCTGATTCGAAATCTCCTCAAAAACACATTAGCGCGGTCACTAGCTCTCTCTCTCTCTCTCTCTCTCTCTCTCTCTCTCTCTCTCTCTCTCTCTCTCTCTCTCTCTCTCTGTCTGTCTCACTGGCTTCCTCCTGGAATGCCCTTTAATTACAGGTTTACATCAGTCCACAAGGTCTATGGGAGCTGAACAGCTGCTCTGCTCAATGGTCCATTTCAAAGCGACGTAGCCTCCTGAAGTACCTGTGTGTGTCAGGCAGATGTTCATTAGCTAGCCAGCCTTTCATCTCGGCGCTGATAACAATGGGCTGGCACAGTTTCTTGTCCTTTCATGGTGGTGTCTCCTCCATCCTTTACAGCCTCTCCTCCCCTCCTTCCCTTCTCCATCTCTCTGTGCCAGAACAGCCGAACAGTCAAAGTGTCAAAAACTTTCTGAAGTCAGACGAAGGGGCATTTGACTATAATAGAGGACTGGATTTTTCTCACAGAGCGATGAAAGAAAGAGTATAAGTTCATGCAATACACTAGAAGATCCAGCATGGCTTAATGTGTATTTTGTGTGTACTTTAATGTGCATCTGTGTGTTACATTGCATGAAAGAAAGCAGAAAAAAATGATGCTTATGATATTTTTTTCAGTGCCCATTTAAAGGCAGCATATATTTGGTGGAAACACATCACTGTGTTGAGCCATTCACACAGAATAAGTTCACAATAGGTTTGCTCACCGGGATCCACTCCTGGCTTGAAACCAATTTTCAAAGAAAGCCCAATGGACTTTAACAAATGGGGCGCACTCTCAAATATCCATGCGGGTCAAAACATTCACATCTTCACTGGAGTGGGCCTTCTTGAAAAGACACGAGAGATTCAGGATAACTTTTTCTTATATCGTCTGTCTTAAAATAAAAGGGTCCACTGTGAAAAGCTCTATAAACATATTGATGTGCTCTTTAACATTGCAGGAAGTATTATCCAGCATGATTTTATATAAAGTGCTCATAATATAATTAAGTTCTGTAAGAGGGCATTTCAGAGAGAAAGAATAGCATTAGGTTGTTTATATATATATATATATATATATATATATATATATATATATATATATATATATATGTGTGTGTGTGTGTGTGTGTGTGTGTGTGTGTATTTATATAAAGAAGTGCATCTTTAAAAAAAATTTGCAATTGCAAAATAAAAGCACTAAATATTTCACTGGTTCAGTGTCATGAAAAGAAAAAAGACAAATATATTTTTCCTCACACAGGAATGCAAAATGAATATTGTATGCGTAGGATGACTTACAAACTGCTGCTTTAGATAAATGTGCAGTAATGTAGTTCTTTCACACTGACATCTTTGAAAGCTGTAGGAGGATCTGTAGCAAGACACATTTTCTCAAATTGTGGTCATTTATATCGCCGTATATTTTATCTTCTACTGTTCTAATGTTGACTATTTGAATTGCATTGTGTAAATAATGTCACAGCTAAAACAATAATTTAATGCAGAGAATCTGTGGAATAAATAAAATTAATTACAAGATTGCTATGGAAACAAGCAATGACCATTTGACATAAATTGCAATGCAGTTTGCAAGTTGATGCCTTGAGGCACACTGTATAATAACTAGAATAGAAAAGTTTAGGGTTCACTAAGGTATGTATTTGTAATACGGCAAAATTCAGATTGCAGTTTTAAGTATGTTGGAAAACCACTGCAGAGCACAGGTTTTAAAATCTGCAATGTCCAATTCTTACTTATTTACTGACTGTGTTGAACTTAACTAAATGCAGTTGCAACAGAAGGATGATTTGATATATTTTTCATTGCGTCACCAAATCATGTTTATTTCTGCCTACATGAAGATGAACATCACAGTATTGTACTAATCAGTGAAACAACATCAGGCCTGTCACACACATTTTTTATGTCTGTAAGCAGTCACATATGACATGCCTGGTTGCAACAACACAGCAATACCCAAAAATCAATGCAGGAACCTATAATTATAACTCAAACAAGATATGCATTAGTCTGCATAATTATACACAATATAGTGAGCTACATTACTAATAGTAGTGCACAAGAGCACAATTGAAAGAGATACAACTAAACATGAATCCTTATTCTGAAACCATTCAAATTACATTTTGTACATATTATACTGCTAAGAATGGCATAGTTTAGCTCTATCATTAATAAGATGATTAATACAATAATTTTTAGTTTTGAGAGAGAAAAAAAAGAAAGTATGATATAATAGCTCATTGTCTTTTTTTCCCCCATCTAAACTGCTAACCTGAAGTTAATTGTTAGCTTGAATGCACATCAAGTCACTGTATCTTGTCCACGTCCTTGTAAGTAAGGGAAGCACATGTTTTGCTTTGGGTGTTACTGCAAACGGGATGTTTTGTGGATGGCCCATCGCTGGCAGGGACACGCAGGGTGTCAGCGTAGGGTGATATGTGGTTCTGATGTGCCACTAGCACAGCCAAGAATGTCACAGTAAGAAACTCAAAGCTCCATCACAACTTTTTCTCTCAGTCTAGGGCTGAAGACCCATGGCTACAAATGACTTGTTTATTTCAATCTGCCCAGCATGACCACAAGTCTTTTAAAGCAGAATATGATTAAACTGCAGTATGCAAGAGAGAAGTTTATCAAGTGAGCTTTCAAACATGTGTCACAGTCCGTGTACTGAACAATGATTTTCCCACATTTAGAGCATCTGTGCGAGACACTCGAGATGCGCTGAACAATAAATATAGTCCAACAGTTGGCAGTAGTCAATGTTTTGATCCTGAATGTTTTGTAGAATTTAGTTGTTTGGCCAAAAGTCAAGCCTATGATTCTGCTTAAAATGAAGATGCATTAAAGAAAGGCATCCCATTTATATATGAATTTGGATTTCTTCCAAGCTGCAGGCCCTTCCCGTAGCTTGATGCACTATTTTCCTTTAAGAGAAATGTGTTTTCACAGTTCACCAGGGAGAGTATTGAGCTGTTTACCCAGAGCAATATGATGCCATCATTAGTCGCCATGATCCATTTTGGCAAGTATTCTAATTGATTTTTCAATGCATCACTGAAATCATTGGAGGCCTCAGAACCCAGCAACTTTTCTCCTTGCAAAGACGATTTAACACATCACAAGCATTCGTATAACCTTAATATACATAGCAGATGCTTAACAAATTGGATGGAATGGGTTTTCCTTTGACAAATAAAGACAAGAAATATTTGTTTTGTGCTCTTCTTGCCATCTTGTGGTTGTGTTGGTGATACAAATTGGCAAAATGATCTGTTGAATATTTGTATTTTATGCAAAATGGAGTTCTTCCACAAATACATTTGATTATGTTTGCGTAGACACTAAAATGCACAATACTGACATATCGGCAGCATCTAAATTGTAAATGAGTTACGCATGAACAACAGAAGTACCAATTTGTAACAATCTTTATTTGATCTATGAATATCCACATTAATTTAATGAGGTTTATTTAATTTGATACTATAACATTTCATTATTTTCTGGGTGACTTTCAGTGCCAGCTTGTTTCAGAGGACTACATGATTTTAAATAAGACCAGGGTTAATTAAGGATAATTGAGGCATTTTTTTTCCCAGTCTAAAATCTAAATGGCAAAATCGGTTCCAATTTGTCTGAAGTCACCCTACATTTTAAAATAATAAAATAATTAATATAAATTTAAAATGTATCTATTTTTGAAAAGTGGTTATGTTTAGGACTGGGAACAATGTTAAGAAAGAGATTTAAATATATATCTCTAAATGGTCAAAATATTTTTATGATAGTTGATATAAAGGATTCATAACTATTTTAGTTTTCTATAGCTGTAAATAAGTAATAATGCTTACATTTAAGATGTTGCTAGAAAGTCCATATTTCATGTTTCAGCATCTACCCAAGGACATACTAAAAGAACATCATTTTTGAACCTCTAAATGATAAATATAAATACTTTGTTTAAACACTGAGACCAGTAGACCATGCGTGTAGGGGCAATAAGTTTGCTCCAGAATCTGAGCACTAGCACATGCATCCTCAAGGCACATGAAGTCAAACAAAGCATTCTTCAAAGCATTACCAAGGACAAGAGAAGTGTGTGAGGTCACATGCTATCTGCAACCCCCAGGAGCCTTATATCTGTGGAGACTGTAGTCCAGAGGCCACCCATCTATGCTGAAACATTTCTACAACAATGGGTAATTATTATTATTATATTGTTGTAATTTTAAACAAAAAAATCAACATATGCATAAGCAGCTGTTCTTTATGATGCCTCAAATAATAAAACAATGGGTCATTTCCCAACATAATTCAAGTTTCGATATTAATAGTTAGAATTAGGTCTAATTTGTTCAGTTACTGAATCCTCCTTCATCAGGACAGCTGTTTCCTTCTGCATTTGTCACATGAGCTGTTGCCATCGGCCTCAATCTGCTCTAATTAAATCTGTCCATAACTGAAATTTGCTAAACTTAATATCTGCCAACCATCTGGTCATGTGACTTGTCATAATTATTAGAACATTTACTCAGCAGACAAGAACATCAATATAGAATTTTAGTGAATTTTCTGGACTTTACGATAAAATATGGTGAGAATGATCATCATTGCATTTCCATAATAAAAACATGAAGCTATTCCTGTATGCTTTTTGTAACACGTCTTTTATAAGTACCTGAAATAAGTGTATCACTAAATGACAGTCCATGGGAACAGCTTCGAGGAAATTGCATGTGATAGACGCTTTCATTGACAACTATGCATCTGCTTGTAGGTGCATACAAAACAGAAAGCTTTGGGTTTTCCCTTGCTGCTACCTCATATGAAATTGAACATTTCTCTTCAAACAGTGTCACACTATACTCACAATGGCTCACGTTACGAGAGCTGATCTTAAGTTTACATGTGGGTGGAAAATGAAAATGTGAGGTCGCAAGCCATTCTTAATGAAATCCATACCTTTCTGTGACAGATTCAATGTTTGTTATACTACAATAAAATAAAGTGATATGCTATTTACACGAAAGTTGTGAGCTTTATTTTCTGTATTACCAATCACCACAGACTGCAGACATTGCTTGTATGTATATCTCTCGTTCTGTTTCCTTTTATGAAATCCAACTCCAAACATAAGCATCTGCCACAGTGTCACTTCTGAACTGAAACTATGCACTAATTAACATACTATGAAAGCACATAGATCTGGTTGTCTAGCAGATATCAGAAAGCCAAATGTCAGTATGTTGCCAGAAGACATTTTCAAATACATATTTTATCTTAAAAGTCTCTTGCCCAATTATTAAATTATTATGGCACCACGATATATGATCCCACCAAAATATATATTAGTTTTCAAAGAAAGAAAGAAAGATTAAAGGCTAGTCTTTGCCAAATTGAGTCAAATCAAATGACATTGCAGAGCTTCAGTCAATTATAAATAAATCAATGATCCTGAGTCAGGCTCCTGTGACAAGTTTTGGGATAGACAGGCCAAATCTTGTTTGACTAACAGGCAAAGACTCCCAAGACTCTCACCTATATTTCACTAAGTCTAGCACTTTCTGGGCATTGCGAGGAAGGAATGAAGATAAGCTGAGAACAGCAACAAGCACTGGAAAACTTTGAGAAATATTGTATAGCTAAGTTAGACCATGTGCATGTTTCATTTTTAAACCCATTGTGGCTTGTGATAGATTATTGCATTCAAGAAAAAGAGCACATAACATAAGTCTATATTTATTTGGGTTTTAAATTGCATTTTCAAAAGTGTTTGTGGGCTTAATTTATAAAACCAATCCTTACACACAGCTAATTACTTAAGTGCTATAATTACATGACAAATAAATTTAGGAACACTTTCACCCACAATGAATTCAACTGACTTAATTGGTCCCACCGCAAGCTCTTTGTAACATCCATGAAATTGCCAAATGGCTGGTCCTTCCAAAGAATGCCTTTTTTTCCTTTTCATTGCATAATTGCATTACTCCATGTGATACCAATTATCATTGGAATCAAGAGATATCAGATGAGATCTTTCTCCATTGGTGTGGAGAAAAGCTTCCTGTGTCTCTGTAAGCCAAACAAAAAATTAACAGACGTGTTTCTTTAACGTCATCCCCATCATTAAAATTAATTTAAACCCTTGGTTGAGTTGGAACAGCCCAGAGCAACTTACCAGCTGCCTTTAAACGTCCCTGACCATATCTGTGTACCCTAGTGGCTAGTTTGGATATTGATGTGAAACTGCCTGCCAGCTTGCCTCATCTCTGGCCACCTGCCAGCAACCGGAAAGAAATAATTATACTAAAGACCTAAACCTTCAATGTCTAAGATGCTGCCATTTAAACAGAGGCATGAACCTATTTTCAGGTTTGTTTGCTGAATGTGTATGCATGTGCAAATAACAAAGAAACACTATGACCCATCATACTCCTCTGATTCAGCACAAGTATGTTTTATATAACTGCATATTGTATTATATTTATGACTTGCACACCAAAATCTGAAATCAAACACCTTGGAGACCAAAATTTTGAATCAAATTATCCTCCGAGGGTGGTTTGATTGGCTGAAAGCATTCCAACACAATTGCACACAAGATATGCAACACATAACTATTGTGTGTCTTTTGTTTTGTCTACAACAGATATAGATATGATAAGTTGGAACAAAGCAAGCACTAGTCTATTTATTCATCTTATTTTCTTCTCTTTTTCTCTCTTTCAGCAGGATTCCTGCTGTTTTTTGGGAGCTGCTCTAAATTTTGAAACTTCACCCACAGATAAGTTGGGGGGGCTGTGGCATATCACACTCACAACTGAAGCCTTGCACCATTTTTCAAGTCATCTGAGCCACATCGCCAGAGTTTGCCTCTTCTCTCAGTCTCTCCCAACCTGCCCTACACATACTCAGCCTCCCACAGTGTAATCAAATTCAGAATCCAAACGGCTGTCGTTTGAGCCTGACTTGTTCTTTGAAAATATTGCCAGAGAACCGGCCTTCTAGAATTCACTCTTTTAAGAATGCTGGTGCTGTCAGTCGATCGAGACTGGCAACGGAGCACGTGTGAGATCAGGAGGTTCTTTCAGTGGACTTATATCTTTGACCTTCTATCATTTCCCAGCACATTTGACCACAACTTGTCCTGCAAAGTGCCCATGTTTGCCATTACCTGGATGCTATTTTAAATGTTATAAAAACCAGTTTGGGGACGAAGGCTGGCGTAGGGTTACAACTATGAGCTCCGCGATCAATCTCGGGCTATTTTCCCCTCTCGCTCCATCTCTCCCTCAGGTTGTTGAAACACACATAAAAACCGCATATTAGGTAACATAGACACATTTAGAAAGCAATTTAAAGCACTCCGCAACCGTCGCTGCTGGTGAAGAAGTCTAGCCTCTTAATTATCCTGTATCAGCATTACAGAAAATGCTTCCAAATATTACTCTGTTTTCCTGCTGTCAGCCTCTGGCTTATGTAGCAGGCTTTTAAGTATCTCATTGTGTTAGACTAAGGTTTCAAACATGGAGAGAAAAAGCAGAAGGTCTCATTGTTTGCCCTATGGCATGAACTGCATTTCACTGGCGTTTGCTTTAGCGCAAAGATAGGCCAATGTTGAATACATCTTTGTGAAGAATTTTAGATAAATGCAAAGCTTTTCTGTGGATATTAATGTGATTGCGCTTACAAGCACGCCGCTTACAAGCACAAGCACTAATGCACTTATCTGTTCCATGCATTCCATGTTGATGGTCTTTATTCCCATTGGCTGATCATTTTCACGTGTCATTCCCCACTTAAAACACTTCCCCAAACATCAAGGAGAAATGCTGAAAACCAGGCAATCTAGCAGCCACCTACCAGGGAGGAACACTTTCAATCTGCTTAACTCCTACCACTGAATTTAATTTTAATTAAACAGTTAATGAGCCATGGGATTAATGCCAATGGCTTTTTAAAGCAAACATCTATAAATCATTAAGACCCCATTTGGAAGGGGAAAGGGAAATGTGCCTGTGGCAGACTGGGATCCTCTCCCCTCTCTAGGGCCTGGTGAACCTGAGCCCACGCGTCCACAGTGCCGACATTGTACAAGCAGGAGTATTGAGTAGCCCATGTTTAGCACACTGCACAGGCATCTCTCTCTCCCTCCATTTCACTCACACAGCAAGAGCTAAAAAGAGCTGCAGATGGTACTCAACCACAGCAAACCTTTTTTTGACATTGCCTCTGCACACTGAAGGTCAGCAGCGGGGGAACGGCATGACGATGGGGGACCTACTGGGGCAGCGCTGGCAGGGTTGCTATGACCAAATGAGCTTCCCATCTACCCTGCTGGAGCCCTTTATTACAGACTGGGATGCCATGGAACAGAAAGAATGGAAAAAGTGTATGAACAGACTTTTCTCAGAAGATATAGCAGTGCATTAGTGTTGCATCAGGTTGCTTCTTAGCCATGACCATTATAACTAAATGTTGCTGTAAATACTCCAAAATATACTCCATTAGTGTGCCTTGTTTTTCTATAATATACTGTATCACATAAATGAAATGATCTTTTTATGAGAAATAGTACTGCTTTTACTAAAACTGACGTAATAAAGCAATTTGAATCATAAACAGATCAACATCAATATATTTGTACATTTTAATGAAAATCTGGTTAATGACTTTTTTTTTTATCCAGAAATATCAACTTCCCCAAAACGCCCACATATCATATTGCCTCTAAAGGAATGCAATCAACATCTTAATGCTGTGTCCAATATGGCTTTCATTTGTAACAATTAGTGCTCAGTCACATGCATGCTTCATGGCCTAAATCCAATTTAAAGCATCAATGTCTTAATAAGTCAGCTTCTAATCATAACTGCTGGCACAGCATCCAATCCTGTAATGACTCATAAATTCTGCTCCATGACTCCATTGATCATCACCCTCAGACGAGATGAGCCAGTTAATGTTATCAAGATGTACTTTCATCTGAAGTATTCATTCAAGATTACACTGCACATGTATCAGCATCACTGGTTAATCACTAGCTTGTGGCTTTAACTAGCAGACACACACACAGTCGCTCAAAGAAATTGATTTTAGACCTACAGTCCTTCCTAATCATGTTTTGAGCTATTATTTAAACAAGATTATGTTATCAAGTTTATTGTAATAACACGATTATTTAAAACTATTCTTTTTCATGTAGCCCATTAATGTATGCTGTATAATGTATGGGCCATACAAGAGAAAACCTGTTGCATGAAGCAAACTCAGACTAATTCGCATTGCATTATAACTACTTCAAGGAAACATCTGCCGAATCAAGTATAATCAAGAAATTTGGGTTTTGCGAGAGAGAGAGAGAGAGAGAGAGAGGGAGAGAGAGAGAGAGAGAGAGAGAGAGAGAGAGAGAACCACTTGTATTACAAATACATGAATAGTGTCCATCAGCTAAACCTTCAAATAGTTAAATATAGACAAGCATTGGACAAAAAGCAAAGAAAAAATAAAATAAAATCAGGAGGACAATCAAGTGTTTATAGAGTCTCTGGAGAAATTAAAAGAAGAGGGCTTTATACTTCACCACAGCTCCTCTAGCTAGCTCATTGACATAGCTTGTATATGAAAGGAAATTTAGTCTCAAGGTAAGCATTTGTACTTTGAGATCTTAAATTATGCCACTAAGTTTTTATGTTACTGATAACTAAGTGTTGTGCTACTACTTATGCTACTAATTTTTAAACAACTAACTTGCAAAACAAATCTAAAACAGATAAAAAGAGCTTTCCAAAATAAATGTATTTATTTCGGGGGGGCTCCTTTGATTTATTATAACTCAAAGTCTGAGAGTTTGTTGGATTTCATGCTGCTAAATTTGAAAACCAAGCACCTGACAGCTCACTCAAATGTACCACATGTGCACAAAGAAACAAACATAATACCCCCACCAATCAGACTGTGTAATGGAGGTTCCTTATGGCTTCCAAGTGGTTTCATCAGTTATTGTAAATTTTGCATTTTACTCAAAAAAGAAATGGAAGTTTAGAGTACAAAAAAAAAAATCAATTTCAAACTTTTCAATTTGACAGATTTAATGACTATAGACCCCCCACCACCGACCTGTGGGTAATATATTTTGTGGTTTTTACACAGAGAGCTATTGTATTATAAAAAAAAAAAAAGTATTGAATTCCCAGTCTCCAGTGGCCTGTGCTAAATTTACCTTAAACTAAATCACCAAAGCCTACTGGTGCTTGATAGTGAAGGCAGGTGCACAGCCTCCTCTCTGCCTTTGTCAGAGAAGGCAAGCCATCCCCTCTTCTTCTTTTTTTTTTTTAAACATATCTTTCTTATATTAGCCTATCAATTGAACCTTTTTACTCTTGAATTTCTAAAAGAAAAATATTGTTAAACATGTCACTATAGGAACCATTATGCATATACACATGCATAGTTGTTACATTCCTTTGAATTCATTCCGCAGAATACAGAACTCTCCTCATTTTCCTCCCGACAATTCCTTTTGATCTCTTCTCTTTTGTGTTGACAGTCCATGGCAACTTTTGCCAGTTCAATTGAGTTTCAGAGGACAGGCTGATTCTTCCGGCTTGCCGTCATGAAAACGGTGTTGACTTTGACTGAAAACAGCATCAATGGCCCCAGCTTTTTTCCTGACGAAAGTGGTGTCTAGTGAAGTGTTAACAGTCCTGACACTGCTAGTTTTATGTGTGTCTTGGCATGTCTTCCTGTGAGCCAAACCCCTGACGCATATTTTGTGATAAATAAATAAAGCCAGTGAAGAGGAACAAATACATACTCCAAATAGAAGCTGACAGCTCACAAGCTAGTAGATGGAGCCCTCTCTCTTTTCTGCTGACTACTACAGGCAGATGAGAGCAGCGCACATAGTCTTGAATGAGTTTTCCAGTGCCTTCTGTCCCACTCAGAGGACTGAGACTGGCCCCAGGAGACTGCCATGCTACTATTAAGTGGCCTTTGACAAGACAACAAGCCATTCATGTAGAGATGAGCACTCCTTCTGGGGAAGGTGAAGGGTTTAAGAGCAGAGATGGATGTTTTAAATAATAATGACTCACTTTTAGGGTTTATTGCTCCATTTTTTCCTCTTCTCCAATTCCCTGCGGGAGGGTGCTCATGGTTAAGCATGATGATTGATAATCTAATATCGCCGGCGCTCTTGTTCACCTTTGCTCTTGTATGCTGAAGGACTAATTGTGAGACTGTCATACAGATCTTGTGACTAAACTCACCATTTTTACAAACCTGTCAAAAAGTGAGAAGCACTGCATTACACGGACGATTAGCTGTAATTCCCCCGTTGAAAAAGGAGACCTCAGGCGGACTCCATAATCTACACTCAACACCCCCCACGAGCACCCCCATTGCAAGGCACCCAGCTTTGTCATATACTGACATTACAATATGCCTTTTCTGACTTGAACTGGTGTCTTGAGACTGCCTGGTAATGGCCTTGTAAATCACACATCAACTTTTACACTTCCTCATCCGATAAACAGCCTCCCAGATGATTCTGCCGGAGCAATATCCAGCAAAATCAGAAGCTGGAACACTGGTCTTCTTGACTTCAAGATCCTAATGTGTTTTGTTCAACAACTGCAATGTGTTAAAAGTGTTCCTGTAGCTCAAACTGTACAGAGTACTATCGCGAGACCAAGGTCATAGGTTCAATTCCCAGGAATCTATATTCTGATTACAATTTTCTATACAGTATTTCAAATTCAATTAATGACATTTTTAATGACAATAACTTATTTTGTTGATGGCAAAGCTATATTTTTAGCAGTCTTCAGTGTCACATGATCCTTCAGAATTCATGCTGATTTGCTCCTCAAAAACAAGGAGCGATAGTTTTGCTCCGTAACATTTACATGGTAATTTTATTTTTTGTATGATTCTTAAATAGAATGTTTTCATAAACATAATAATTTTGTAATTTATAAATGTATTTACTGCAAGTTGATCAATTAAATGTGTATTTTTAAATAAAAGTATTTCTTAAAAAAAATAATAATAAATTAAAAAAACTTACAACAGTAGTGTATATAAAGTATATATGGAGAATATATGCAGCAGTGAATACACACATCCTTAAGAAGATTAAGTATGTTATATTAAGTATATATATATATATATATATATATATATATATAAGCATTACGTATTAAATATTAAATATGATTTCAAATCTTGTCTTATCAGATGATGATGTGGTTGCTGCTGCTGCTTGTTTAATATTTTGATAGCTTTTGATACATTTAACCATTTAACCATTTAACAGGTTTTGGAAATGGGTACAGAAGATGGTTGTCAAACCAAGATTTTGTGGTCAAGTTTTAAAATCCATTCATGTTCGTCCAATGCTTTTGAAACACTAGACAGAAATTGGTTTAGACACATAAGAATGCCTAAAAACTTCTGCAGAACAAAGTCCTCTGTATTTTGACAGAAGCTGGGGATTTGAAACAGCCGTTGAAACAGTCCAGCTCTTCTTAAATATCCTCCATGACATTTATGCCTTTTATTAGGATGACAAGATAACGGCAGCTGTGGAATAGAAGGACAACTCAAACCTTTTTGCAACCATGTTCTTACAAGTCCTATTAGAGACCTTGAGATTCTGAATACTTGCCGTCTGTCACAGTGGTGTATGCTAGTCATAATTACGCTGAGTATGTCTTTCCGAAGCCACATGCACTCTGACTGTCCCAGTCCTCCTCCGGACGACATTGAATGAATGTGTCCTCATCTGTGCTGTTGACACGATTAACTTTCACCCACTGCAAGTACTGTGTCATTACAGTCTTTAATCATCCCTCTGTCCTGTGCCCTCAACCACACCTCTTCTCCTCCCCTCTAGTGCATCAGCTCTTCAGAGGGCATGCCCTTAAATATTACCTACCTTTAGATCGGCACGGCAGAGAAATCGCCAATTACCCATATGCATGGTCCCGACAACACAATTGCCCATTATGTATGTGCTGCTCTTTCATTGCCACAGCAAGACAGCTTCTACAGGGAAGAACAAATTTTAAGTGAAAGCTTAAAGCACTTGAAATGGTTCTCCCTCTCACCCAATTTTACCTTTAGTTTTTCTCTCTCTTTTCTACACCCTCCTCCCTTTTTCCCTTTTCATTTTCCAAAGGTGTGCTCTGGACCGCTTCTCTACTAGCCCGCTTATTGTGCTAAAGTAATTACTCCAGAGAAGAAGCTCATGAAGTGAAGAATTTCAAATGATTTCTCCATATTCATGGAGAGTGAAGCATGGAATATAGAAAATGATAAATTAGAAATGTATTTACTGAGAACCTGATGAGGAAGGTTAAAACGATTAGGCCCGATGGCTTTGCCAAGGAGTCTAAGGCAGACTCCACATGAGCTCTCTCCCTCTGATTGGCGCCCCCTGCTGAAAACAGTAATAACGCGGTTCTTTCCTCACAGTACTGAGCATCAGCGGGATATTTACTCCATGCAGGTTTCTCAGGATATTGAGAGGATATTTTGCCACAGCGATGTCCTATCTCGCATTTAGAAAAGGTCTCTCTACTGGATGGTTGGATGATTGCTTTCCTCCAATTAACCCACATTTTATATATATATTTTTCATCCATAACGTGCTGTAAGTTTTATAAAAAAATAGTTAACTTTCTAAACCTGTGAATAAATGAAATATAATGTTAATTTATTGTTATGTGTTTGTCTACTGTACTAAAAAGCCTAGAGGCAATCACACAAATGCTAATTGAAATTTTGTCTTCTTTTTTTATTTGAATTTCATCAAGCACTATTAAGAGAGCATTAAACATGTGCATGCACGCATATCTCTTCATACCATCCCCCAACTTAATTTCAAACTCATTTCTATCTCCCCCGCACATGCAAACACTTTTCAATTTTCCTCAAAAAAATAAAAAAATAAATCAACAGCCAAGGAGTTTGATTCATGTAGACGTAAAATATATTAAATCTGTCAATCAAGGAAGAAGTTACATTAAAAGTCTAGATCATATTTGGACAAAAGTTTGATTTCCTGTTGTTTGATCTATAGCCTGCTGCGTACACATTCATCTAATTTTACTCATCAGGTCTTGATGGTTTAACAACTAAAATCAATTTTGGATGTACAGGTAAATGATGGTTTTAAAGATTTATGTGAAAATTTTTATTTCAGAGTTTATTTATCTGTGCTCTGAAATCATTAATCAGACACTGTATGTCAGTCAGAATAAGCATGTCTGCAGTATCACATCTAAACCTGCTAGAGTTGTAGTGTGTTGAGCTAAAACATCACGTGACTCGTACAACATTAAAAAGCTTTTACTTTTTATAACGCAACATACAGTATGACTATATAAATTTTAATGGGATAGATTACCTAAAAATAAAAATTATGTCATAATTTACTTACCCTCACATCATTCCAATATCTTTTATATTACACATAATAAAGAAAGTCATACAGGTTTAGAGCGACACAAGGCAGAGTAAATTATTTTTGTCTGCGGGTGAACTATCTATTTAATGATCTTACAATATGATATTGATGATCTCCCCTAAATGTGAACACTGTGTCAATACATCAGCCAAAGCACTCTAGACTTAAAGCAGCTCTAACACTTCAGTATTCGAGTATCAAACAGAACATACCTTCACAAAGAACGTTCTGCTGAGGTATATGATCATACAAAATATCACCTTAGAATTCTTATTTGAATCTTGATATTGCCGTTTACCTGAGCCGACATGATTCATTACCCATCATGCTGTAGGATTATTAGCTATTAGGATGCTATTAGGATGCTGTTGTAGATAATTTGCTCTCATAAGCAGTGGGTCCATCATAACGAGCACAAAAAAAAAAAAAAAACTTGGAGAATTAGAACATTAAAGCTGAATTTAATCATGGATGCAATGTTATTTTCATAAATTGAGGTTTTTATACACCACTAAAATTTATAATAGCCGATTTTAGGCTATTGCAGAAAAATAGTTTTATATCCAGAGAAAGTGTTGATGATCATTTGTCTATTGAATGCAAAGTAATAGAGAAGCATTTGGACATCATAGCATGTTTTTCACACATTCAATGTACTGTATTTCTTTAAAAATAATAGTAATGAGACATCACAAAGGGGATTATAAAAAATGAACAGTCCTAGGAAAATAACTTACTGTCTGCAACCTTGCCGACTAAATTGAGGTGAAGACCATGACATCATCTTCCCTCTCATTAATTTCACATCTATAGTTTGCTTAAAATGTAATTAACAGAACATTGTAAAGATCAATGTGTCGTTAAATTATGCTGGCTCTCATTGCTGTCCGTGACATGGTAAGCGAGATGTCTTGTCAGCAATTTTGAGCATGCATTATTTTAACCAAGCCATTTATTGCAAGGGCACTCCATGACCGTGGCTCAGCACGAGTCATTACAAAAGCAAACAAATATGGCTGCAATCTTCTTCAAAGGAACGCTGGTTAAATCTCTTAAAGAACTAAAGCATAAAAATTTCCAGCAGCAGAATGATCATTTTAAGATGCATAGTAGAGCCGCAACAACTTTCTGACAGTTTCATCATACATTACTCCACCATCTCTTGAAATTGACATTGTTGGCTTTGATCAAAGCCAAAAAGGAGCCATGATATTCTGAAAGAAGTGTTTCATATGATTTCTGTGACAGAGTGTATATCTTCAAAACACTACCAGTGCTTGAAGGAATATACTCTGTGTGCATGTGATCCGTTCTAGAGAAAGAGAGATGACACAAAGTCAGAGACAGAGAGAGAGAACAGGTCAGTGTTTACAAATGTTCTCATTCTCACATCTTGCTTTTAGCATAGTCGCATGACTATGCTAAAAGCAAGATGTGAGAATGAGAGCATTTGTAAACATTGAAGAAAGACAGTGGTCAGTCTGAGCACACTGTATCTAAAACGAATCCCAGCCCATTTGTATCACCAATGGAACGCGAGTCTATTTCTTACACACACACATGATGAATATACAGTATTAGGGTTCGGACATAGAAAATGAATGGCTTACAATACAACACGACAGAAGCGGTGATGTCTCCCCCCACAGTGTAAGGACTCCAGGCCTCTTGTGTTCGCTCTTTCCATTCATCATGATCAGGGCATAGTTTGAGGCGCTGACTGGGCGCTGACCTGATTGGTGCTACATCTCCCATGTCACTCTGGAGAATAGACACTTTCTTTGTCACCCGGGCACCAAGAATACCATCAAGCTTGTTAGGAAGAAGATAACTCTCCTTTAGTGAAAGGGGAGTTATCTTGGGAGGACAACTCAAAAGCGGCCTTATTGCAACATTGTTATTCTATTGCTCTTTTTTTCCCTTTGCTTTGTTTTGTCTGCAAAATGGATTTTGAAGAACTGTGATACAAAACAAGCTGCTGCCTGTGATCAAAGAAGCTGACTTAATGTTTAATTACTGAAGAACCTCTTACCGTCTCTTTGGTCTAAACCGCTTCAACGATATGGCTCAAATTTCTAACATTCCTTGTCTTCAGCAAAACAAACTAAGGGTTATTTCGTAGTTTGTTTTATTATTATTTAATTTTTGTTGCATCAACAAAGACAAGATCTCAAATATACACAGCATGTAATATTACAACTTGCGTCTTCACAAATTCATCAAATGAACAAATTAACTAAGTTACTGTAGCTGCTGGTCAGAATGCATGACTAACATTACAACTACACTTTATACATAACGCGCTTAGACACACATAATAAATAACTCAACGATCTTACAATAGTTCTTTCACTATATTGCTATTTCATGACATCTAGTTTTCACGTATACTTATTGGCCTAGAGATCATGGTAAAAGTACATTTAAAATATTTTATTTGTTTAATTTAGCATTTTTCGTCAACTAAAATTACAGTAAAACTGACATATATATATATATATATATATATATGTGTGTGTGTCTGTGTGTGTCGAAATGAACACAGCTTGAAGTACAATCTTGGCTGAAGTGAAATTGTTCTTTTGGAAGACACTGTAAGATGAGATCAGTAACCTAAAGGATCGTCAAAAGGAAAGCATTGTTGCGTATCTCAACATCAGAAGAGGCTCATGGGCTCCAGCACCTGTGAAAACGCTGTGTCTAGAGCACACTTCAAGCACAAGCACCTTCTCCCAGATGGGCTCTATGAGCGGGGCTTTGGTTCTGAGGCTGTAGATTTAGGCATATAAATGGTGCCGACACCTTATCGTCTGCCTTTGTGCTTTGTGCTTTAACCCCGCCTCCCCCCCCCCCCCGCCCGGAATGTGATGTGAATTTCATATCCTTACATCAATGAGCTCAGCACCCACTTTGGCCTCCTCCCTCATCACCTGCAGACAGACACAACTCTGCCTAGGGACAAAGCCTCCGCGACTAGATCTGTCATCCTAGCAGAGGGCGTAGTTAACTTGGCACCAGAAGGCTAGTGGTACAGAAACTCTGCCATTTAAAATAAAAGAAACATGAAATGCCTTTTGATGTCAGAGAGGTTCACCTTGCTCTGAACAACAGCCCACATGGGAGCGGCACGCCACGAGACAGTTTGTTTGAGGGTAGCGAGATGCTCAGTTAGAAGGCGGCATTCAAAAAGCAAAGAGATACAAGGGCGACCACACAAAGACAGATTTACACACTCAAACATTTATCAAGGTGCATCTATAGAGGGAAGTGAAAGAACTAAAGCGTTTCCCTAGTTTGAAAACAGAACTTATCTCTGACTTTGGCTTTTCTAATAAAGTTTGCTTTATGGGACAAGACAAGAGTAATCCGAATGGAATGAAGTTGTCTCCCTGAACAGTCTTTCTGTCATTACAGAGCTTGAGGGTCGGCTCCATCTGTCACGTCTGTCATTTCTGTTATTGTGAAGAAATTGATTTTTATATTGTTTCACTGGAAAATGCCCCCAAATTCAGATCACATATAGGAAGAACACAGAGTAAACATACACAAACTGTCGTGAAAAAACGCAGACAGCTTAACTGTCTGAAAGAATCTTGCCCAGCAGTTCTGTGAACCCTCGCTGACGCACAAAGAGTTGTCAGAAAAGTGAGACATGTTTTCAAAACCAATTGTAGTGATTCTGCTCAGGATTAGAACAGACCTCACTCACATCCAAACATCTATGGTGTGTAGGAGGCAGCAATAAGACCCACCACTGGCATCAATTCAACTAAAGTCAAGGTGTGATTAGTGATGTATATATACAGTACAGACCAAAAGTTTGGACACATCTTCTCATTCAAAGAGTTTTCTTTATTTTCATGACTACGAAAATTGTAGAGTCACACTGAAGGCATCAAGGGCTATTTGACCAAGAAGGAGAGTGATGGGGTGCTGCGCCAGATGACCTGGCCTCCACAGTCACCGGACCTGAACCCAATCGAGATGGTTTAGGGGTGAGCTGGACCGCAGACAGAAGGCAAAAGGGCCAACAAGTGCTAAGCATCTCTCGGGGAACTCCTTCAAGACTGTTGGAAGACCATTTCAGGTGACTACCTCTTGAAGCTCATCAAGAGAAGTCCAAGAGTGTGCAAAGCAGTAATCAAAGCAAAAGGTGGCTACTTTGAAGAACCTAGAATATGACATATTTTCAGTTGTTTCACACTTTTTTGTTATGTATATAATTCCATATATAATTCCACATGTGTTAATTCATAGTTTTAATGCCTTCAGTGTGAATCTACAATTTTCATAGTCATGAAAATAAAGAAAACTCTTTGAATGAGAAGGTTTGTCCAAACTTTTGGTCTGTACTGTATATATATATATATATATATATATATATATATATATATATATATATATATATATATATATATGATAATAAAGTAATTTCTTTTGTAAGTCTTAAAGGAATTAAAAGTGGGCAATCAGTCCATCAAGGTGAATTGGATATAGTATTTAGGTTAACAAGATTTATTGTACAATATAAAGATTTTTTTTTTCAGAATAGAAAATAATGGCTGTAAAAACTGAGAAGAAATAGTCTTACCTCCTAATGATTTTCATTTTATTATAGTGAATGTTTTTTGGAGGGCACTTTTTTCCCCTTCATCTTGAGATCACAGTTTAGGATACTTAGTAGCAAAGGGTTTGGAAATGTGCATGTCCTTGTACTTCAGTTGGCCAATAAAATTGAGCTACTGCATGTATCCCTGTGTGTGTGTGTGTGCGCGTGTGTGTGCGTGCGTGTGGGTGCGTGTGTGTGTGTGTGTGTGTGTGTGTGTGTGTGTGCTCTTGTTTTTGTGACATATCAGGACTCAACTTTGTATAATGACATGGGTATGACACAGGTATTACAAGGAGAGGGTGACTTATGAGAACATAACCCATGTCCCCATTTTTCAAAATGCTTACAGACCATACAGAATGAGTTTTTTTGAGAAAGTAAAAAATGCACAAAGTTTCCTGTGAGGGCTAGGGTTAGGTGCAGGGTTGGTGTAGGGCCACAGAATATACAGTTTGTACAGTATAAAAACCATTACGCCTATGTGATGTCCCTACTTTTCACAAAAACAAACATATACTTCAAAAGCATTATAACATTTTATGACAAATTCATTATAGATAAAATAGATTGATTGAGCAATGAAAATTACTTAATAATTACTTAAAAATTATGCACTGCAATCGTTTGTCAGATCTCTCCTGTCAAGATCTGCATCTCCATTAGTAAAATCATTACCATTTGAAAGCATAGAAAGGGTGTTTAACCTCTGGCATTGCACAATAAGCTCTTTAGGCTCTTTAGTCATGTGACGCAGTTATGTGACCAGTTCAGCTAAAATGGTGGATGACATTGTACAGCAGTTGTTTTGGATGCTCTCCGTTACCGTTGTTGGAAGCGTTCCAATACTTCAGCATATTTGTTTTGCCATGTCTCCCAGTCTATATTCTCGCTCACTTTTGCAAATTTATACTCCTGTGTTACTCACAGCAACAACTCCACCTCACTCTCTGTCCATTTAAAAAACTTGGTGTTTTTCATCGACATATTGCCGCAAAGTTTGAAAGAGCTAGAAAGTAAATAAACACTACACTGTAAAATCTAAGTTGGGCTTACTTAAAAAAAGCATGCAAACTGATTGCCTTGAAAAAACTAAGTAAAGTGAAATAGGAATATAATGTTGTACTGACAAATGCTTAGTTAGTATAGTTTACTTACACAAGAGTTCTAGTAACTAAAAAAGAACTGTAGGGGGTACTTGATCCTTTTATTTAGGTTTACTCATGACTTAGTATAGCTACTCACTGACTCCCAGAATGCATTGCGCAGAATAAATTATGCAGTTGCTTTGTTTTAAAGTTGTTGTTTTTATTTGCCAATTGTATTTGCTGTCTTGTGTCAGCAGTAGCACAACAAAAAGAGCAAATAAAATGGCTATTGTTACAATTAATGAAAATAAATAAAATGTAATTGTTACCATTGTTGTGATTCATGTGATGAATGTTTAAGTCTGTGTGTGACTTCAGCATATTACCACTCACTATTTAAGGATTATATAAAAGGCATATCAAGGTATTCATGAAAAATAAAATCTCAAAAAGGTCATTATTAAACACACACAAAGAAATGCTTTAATTAAAAAATAGGTCATTTTATAAAAGCAACCTATTTATTACTTTTTTTTTTAAATCAAATAACTCTGATTTCATGATGCATTTCTCCATTAATAGAGAGAAAGTTATAGTAACATATATGAAGTTTCAAGTGCCCAACCAAAGGGAATGCTAATCACTATAATGGTGAGCTTAAAAAAAAACGGCAATTAGCAACATATTAGTGGACTGCTGCCTCTCACTGGTTTATTAATGTCATTGGTTCCTTTGTGGCTACTTGAATATTTTAAGTAAGTGTCACTCAAAACAGTAAGTAAATTGTTTTATTTGCCTTGAAAGTTGCTGAAACTTAATAAAACCTAGTAAGTATAACGACTAAGTAAAGATAACTAATTAAATCTATGTAAGGTGAACTATTGGATTTTACAGTGTAGGCGGAAATGACGCAGGTCAAAGCGTCTTATGTTTTCCACATGCGAAGTATAGGGATGAAAGTGATTTCAGTCATTTCAGTGTGGATGACCAATTTTTGGGAAACTATTTAAAAAATAGACGGGAATGTTTTTAGATGTTTTTATCCTGTTTAGTGTAGATGTAGCCTTAATCATGTCTACATGCACATGATTAGTATGATATGATTTAACATAAACAGTAGCACTGTAACAATATTTAAAAGCCCACTAATAATTACAAAAACACTACATCTCACAAAGCACTCATAGCTTGAGAGACTACAAAAGAACAAGACATAATGCAGTTCAAGCATAGGGAATGAAATTGAGTATAAGATCTAAAATGAACAAGCTGAGAATTGATTTAACTGTGAAGATAATCAGAAGTAAGCAATATCTGTCAAAGTGAAATGAGTAAGTTCACTTTGTACTGGAATGAGTGATGCTATTTTGCATGTGTTGTAACTAACATGATGCTGTAGTTAGAAATGTTGGTACACTCCATAAAAATACAGCCAATTTGAAATGTGTTTATATGAATGAATTCTCAGTATTGATGTACAAGGCCAAATTCCTTATTCAGAAAGGCAGGGATCATGGCTTCAAATGAATAACAAATAATTAATCAGAGACACTCCTAATCCAAGGGAAAGCACAATATTATACATATCCTCTAAAATTCCTGCACAATAATACGTGTGTGAAGTGAATCAGTGTAAATACAAAAAGTGCAAATCAAATAGCCAGCTGTTGCTTCTCCGTGTGTCTCTTAGAAATCAGAGCTTGGATGAAGTAAATCAACTAAAACAGCTACTACATCATGCACATTATTTGATTTGTACTGTATATCTAATTATTCCAATCTCATACGATATGATACACGAATGAATGAAATAAGCACAGTAAGATCATAAATCAAACAGTTGCGTTCTGTCTCTGCTCATCTTTCATAAACCAAAACATCACTAGCCTAATAATCAACTAAGATAGGCTACATATACATTTTCTACTGCTTGATCTATTTAAATGTTTTAAACTTTGTATCATAGGCTATATATTTCTCTGTTTTACTCTCTCTCTCTCTCTCTGAGACAGCATTTAGGCAGGTATATACATTATAATTTGTTCAGATTTGTATTTGTATGCTTAATAAAAAGCTTTGTTTTTTTATTATTTGTTTCAACCTCCACGTTCTCCAGTCAGCTATTTATGGAGTCAGCCTCCTCTTATTTGAGGTTGTGGCTGATGTGGCATTACTCAGTACAAAGAGTTATATATATTCCTCTTATTTTGCTTTTATTAGCATTAAATCAAATTGTTTTAATTAGATCTTTTTAAATCACAAAAGGTCCCAGAGCTGGAACACATTATACCACAAAGCAGTGTCTGTCTTTACAAAGTTGATGGCCCCGACAGTTAGAAGATATTTACATAAATGTTATAATCATTATGAAAAATATTATTTTATCAGTTAGACAAGGCATTTTTGTTTAGTGAAAACTGCAACAAAAATGCTATAAAACCACAGACATTTACATTTACATTTATTCATTTAGCAGACGCTTTTATCCAAAGAGACTTACAAATGAGGAAAGTGGAAGCAATCAAAAATAACAAAAACAGTTTTCAGATTTCTCAAGCCCCGCCCACTTCCTGCACACCCTTAGTTGTAAATTTCTATTTTTGTTTATTCACAGTGACCTTTTAATTATTAACAACTACAGGGAGACTACAGTGAGGGAATAATGTATAGTTAAGAACATACAATACGCTGACTGATTGATAGATTGGTCAATTGATTGATTAATGAGATTTATTTTTTAAATCAACACAAATGGCAATTTTTAGGTGCTAAAAGAGGTGAAGCTGTAATGGCACATCCTCCTCTTTATGGTGCAGGAGACATGATTAAAGGCTTTTATCCTTCTTCTGGCTGGAACAAGACCTCAATCTCAAGGTATCTCCACTTTAATCAAATCCCTGCTTTTTCCCCGCCACAAAACTGTCACTGGCAGAAAATAAGCCCTTCCCTCATCAAAGAGGGTCTTCAATTGATTTTCAGGCAAGGGGAGAATTTTATTCAGAAAGTTGGAGGCAAAGAGGGGAGGGAAAAAATCCACCTGCATCCCACATCAGCCAAATTACTTCTGACTTTTAATTTATTTCTGCAGGAAATGGAAAGCTACATACTAACCACAGTCAATAGGGGAGCCGAGGAGAGGGGTGTAATCAGGCCGAGATCCGACTCCTCCACCTCGTCCCTGTCAACTTTAATAGGCTCTCCAAGAACACAATCTGCTCCCTTCGACACAATCCCACATCTCCTAAAAACGGGGCCCTCTACCCATCGGCCCCAGGCCATGTCCCCCTTAATGACAACTGATCATTCCGAATGTCAGACCATGTTCAGGCTCAGACATGACAAGTCCCCCGTGACGATTTCTTAGCATTCCTTAACTCGCCAAGCATATACTCCAAAAATGTGGACATCTTGGTGCTTTGAGCAGATTTTCATTAGTACATCATCTCCTGGAATATTAAAAAAACATTACCGTTAGCAGCAAATGATCTGATGTTAGTTTGCTAATATGCTAATATTCAATGAACTATTTTCTCAAGTGGAAAGCCATAACCACTACATCAAGGTCACAAATGATTGGCGGCACACGCACACTTGAGGCTCTTGCTCCTGAAGGAGTGTATTTGTATGGATACCCTGTCAGTGTCATTCAGGGCAAAAAAAAAAAAAAAAGGTTCTCAGAGATGGAAAATGAAAAAGTTTCTATCACCTCAAAATGCAAAATGATCACTCAAATTGAGAATGAGATGAAGAAGAAGGGGAGGAGTGTAGAAAAAAAATGTATGAGCTGCTCTTTTCATTTCATTTGAGCAAGAAACAGAGCGATGCTTTTGATGGTATAGCCGCTGGGCGTAGAAATGAATGGAAATGGATTTGTGGAGTGTCCCTGACTCACAGATCAGGTTTTATCTTTGTGCAGTTTGCTATCCTCCAGACTAATGAACCATCTTTGAGAGGAGATTAAATGGCAGGAAAAAACAATCACAGCCCCTGGTCACTTCCATTCTGTCTGCGCTCTCAGCATATCACAAACCCTCTTAGTGTCACATCGGACTGCCTGCTGTCTAAGTGCTGCGTCCTTTTTGGGCAGACTACCACTGTGAAACAAACTACCAGAAATGCTCTCCTAGAGTAAAATGAGTTTTTCGAGCTGAATGTTTTACTCCACAAGTCTTTTCTCAGCTGTACGACACATGCAAATGGACACGGATAGAGGAAATGAGGCACTCCAATTGTTATAGTCTCCTTTCAGTGAGTTTTTCCTCCCTTGTTTCTAGTTGACATCTTCTTTGTGATGGGTCTGCGTTGAAATCTGGGCTTTATGTGGGTGGGTGATGTGCTGGAGAGTTTCCGCTTTGGTCTACGCTCTCGCTCTGACAGATGAACCCAGGGGAGATCGGCTGATGTCCAGGAGCACTCACCTGTCAGAGAGTTTGCATGTGGCCTGTTGCCTTGGAAACCAAAGTGCCCCAAACAGATGTGGTGAATGAAAGGCGAGGAGGTAAACAAAAGCTACCTTTTTTATGCATCTGCCCACTATTTTCACATTCATCCTTCACATATAGTCTCCTGGTAGCTTGTTTCAGCAAGCAAATGCCCCATTGCAGCTCATGAGCCACTGATAATGATTGTGTGCTATTAATAGTGTATGAGATGAGGTCAGCCATCGGTTCTGAGTTAATGAGTGTTTTACCACAGCATCGGTATGGCTTTGGCAGAATAAGTTGAGGAGTACTTTTTTTTTACTGCAGATATAGTTTTAGGAGGTTTTTTTTTTCTTCTTCTTCATTTATTTGTTTATTAGTGTATTTTCCACCCTGACATAGAATAATAAGTTAAAGGGTCTTGAGACCAAATGCCATAGTACCTACTGGTGGTGAAAAGTCAAGAGTTTATTTCTCTGGAAAGCCTTCAAATTGATTTTTTCCCTTCTTTTGGCAAATTGGAGCTCAGGAAAGCGCAGATTTAGCCAATAAATGCAGTGAGGAATTCAAGTGGCTGACATCAGCTATTCTTAAACTAAGCCAATGGATGACTGTAATGAGTTAATAGAGCCAAAGCCAGTCATAACAGATGGGCTGTCTAGCGCTCTTCACTCTCTTATAGGTTTATTTTGGGGTACCAACCACTTTAACAAAGTTTTGTTGTTGTTGTTTTTTGTAAATGTATTTAAGATCGCTAATGTCTCACTACAGCTTGTTATGATCTTAATTTCTTTGCTGGAACTGTGACCTCCAGAGAGAATGGTGGACCAAGACAGTAGAAGATCTTAAATGAGTGCATGTCTCTACGTGAGGTGAAATGATTTGTCCCGAATGACTGCCACCCTCCTATGAGGCCGCTTTTGCTGACATCATCAAAAGAGGGCTTGATAATCTCCAGGCCTGCTGCATTAGCTGTTTGGTAATTCACACAACCCCCCCAGATCAAGGTTTACAGACTGCTGCTGGCACATTGCCAGGTTCAAAGGGCATTTTTGAAGAGATTTGGCATACTTAATAGACAAAATGAGATTGGTGTGGGCTTGCTTCGAGGCAGTCATCAGCCCTTTTAGGCACTTCCTCAGTGGGAGGAATTTGAATATTTGACTCTGGAGGTGCCTGTGTCTGTCTCATTAAGGCAGTCTGATCACTGATGACAGGCAAGTCTAGTCACTTCTCATCTATTTCTGTCTCTAACAATAAAGCCTAAATATTTAAGCACATTACCTGGGCTCCCTGTCGAGCTTCGGAGGCTTAATGTGAACACGAGCAGAGTGACATTTGAATAGTCGTCCAGTGACACATGATGTACACGAATTAGTCTGAAACCTTGAAATCGACTGCATGTCGGTGTGATGCTTTTGTGTTGAGACTGAGGGAATATGTGTTGTCCTTATATGGTGTTCTTGATTGAGCAAAGGGCCACTGCACAAGAGCCTCTGTAAATCAATTTTAGTGATTTCAGCCAAAGCCTCTTCATACCACTTGTTTATGAGAGAGTGAACCTCAGTTTCACACCATCCTCGAGTGCTGTTTTCATCGCTGGCTTTATTTTACGAGGAAGTGTCCGGGTTAATTCCCCCGACTACCCTTCTCTTCCTCTGTCCTGTGAGATCATTTTTTGCAGCATTAGGTGCTGTGAACCCTTGACTTCAATTTCCTCTCAGTGGCGGAGTGAGATCAGGAGACTACTTCAAAGCTGGATACCATGGTCCAGCACCAGCTCATAAGGCAGCGTTAAAAGCCAGGGCGTCTTCGAGGGCCACTGTGGACTTGGTCTGCACCCGCCCCTCTGAAGTCTTTGCCGCTTGTACTTTATATGCTGAAGCGCTCTTGACCTCTTTTTTCATGCCAGACGCCTCAGCATTTCAAATGATTCATTCATTCTGAATGTGATGATCAACTCATTTCACCCTAAAGGCCTTGGTGAAAAAATAGCGCTCGTTTCATTGTGTAGATTCCAGGGCACTTGGAAAGCAGGGTGTGTGCTTTGTCCCGAAAAGAAGCCTTTTTTTGCACAGGTGCTTTCTCTCTCTTTCTGCAAACACACACACACCAACAGGCAGGCACCAACACACACATTCCATTGACCAACAGCCATTAGGCACCAACCTGGCGCTCTGTGTTCATTGAAGCTTCACTAATGCATCAAACACATCTGTAATTTATTGTAATTAACACCATCTCATTTGGATAAGTAATGACACAGCGACTTTTGATGAATGGCGATTACCCATTTGGTGAATCATCTCAGAAGAACAGGTGTTGATTATTTATATATTTAGTAAAGAGTTGGTCATAAAAATGCAGAAATCATCTGCCAGTGCCTCAGCGAGCAACTGTTAATTGCTAGCTGGTTTCATTATCTGAAATGCACCCGAGGAGTCAAACATATTTTGGAATGTATTTACATATTTTGTAAGTTTACCTATCAATATTAATCTAGCAGTCTGTTTTTCACTCTCAGCTCTAAAAAACGATGTAATTTTATGCATTCATATCTATCTATCTATCTATCTATCTATCTATCTATCTATCTATCTATCTATCTATCTATCTATCTATCTATCTATCTATCTATCCATCTATCTATCTATCTATCTATCTATCTGTGTACAGTATATATACAGGGCTGGGGAGGTTACTTTTAAAATGTATTTTAACAATAACAGTTTTCCACAGAATTTCTATGAACAACAACAATGTTATGTCATTTAAATCTTCCAATCAATAGAAATTCGATTTGAATACAATGAATGGGATTCTCAGTTGGAAGAGGTGGGCCAGAGGCCTGGTTCAGTTATATAGATCAGTGAGTGTGAGTGCTAACCGGAGCGCAGATCTTCTGATACGTGCTGCATGATTGTGTAAATATTTCTGAGCGGCAAAAGCGATAGATCTGTAAAGCAATATATTGTGAGAGGGCCGTGTGATACCGCGTCCCATACGACTCAAAATAATAAACCACACTGTAAAAAAGAATTTGTTGAGTCAACTAAAAATTTTATGTTACCCCGCTGCCTAAAAATTTTTTGTTATCTTGACAAAAAAAATCTTGTTGAAACAACTTCAAATTAGAGTGGAATTAGTCCAGGTAACAAATATATTTAAGTTGACTTGACTATTATTTTCTAGTCCAGTCAACTAAATCATGTTGTCAACAGGGATTTTTTTTTTTTTTAACTTCGATCAATAATCGTAAACAAATGTTACCCCACTGCCTTAAATGTTTAAATAAAGATGACAAATCACTTTTTTTATGTAATTTATTTAATGATAGAGACAACACTTTCATTCACATTTAAATTGAACAAGCAATTTGCTGACAACACATCAACTGATAATGGATTAAAAAAAATAGCAAAATACAAACACACACGTCTAAAGATCTGAACCAACACTTGAAAGTGTGATGTATAATAAATAACATTGGCATGGGATTGAGAAACAAATAGTTGCATTTCAATTCATCACATCAAAACCAAAGGAATTTTTTTATTTTATTTCATAACTCAATATGAAAATCAGAAGGTTAAACTCTGCATATTAGCCCTGCACAAGTTCACATGCACTCCCCCCACCATAATGCAAGTCATGGTCAAAATGAGAAACCAAGATATATGTATATAATATCACAATTAGTTACAAAAAATTAGTGTACTGTACTTCTGTATAATAAGATATAAATGGAATAAATGCACATGGAAGCACAAAGATCTAAAGTCAGATTCTAAATTTCAAAGCACAACATGACCAGACAGAGGTGTTAACATCAGAAGGATCTTGAAAGTTTCCAAACTCTCCACCATCATAATGTTACTTACTGAAAATGTGTACAAATTGTTTAAGAAAATGAGAGGTGAAACAACATTTGTTTACATGACAACATGCATATTCCAAGTCATGACATGAAAAACTTTAATGTACATTCTAAAATGTAGTGAAAGGCACAAAAGAGCCTGAAGTTCCTTAAAAAAAGAGCAGTGAGCAGCCATTTATGCTGCGGCGCCCGGGGAGCAGTTGGGGGTTCGGTGGCTTGCTCAAGGACACCTCAGTCATGGGGTTGAGGGTGGAGAGAGCACTGTACATTCACTCCCCCACACCTACAGTTACTGTCGCTGTAGCGAGCACATGGTGGGAGCAGCTGATCTTCACAAGTTTTTGCAGAGCCTCTATGGTGTATTTCATGAGGTAGTGGATGTTCACTGCATACAGACCCATTAGGGGTCCAAATGCCTTGGGGACATGGGAGGTGTCAATAATGACAGGATGTCCAAATGAGACCAATGTTGGTTATTCCTTTGGAAGCACATCACATTGCTGCTCCTCAGTTACAATCAGAATGCCCTCTTCAATTTCTTTCTCAACATCCTTAATGTCACAAGATGGCTGGGAAAACAAAAAATATTACATTACTTAATAAATTTATAACAAATTAACAAACATTTGTACATACACTAATAATGTTGTGTGTTTTGTTAAAAGCACAGCTATCAATAAATGCAAATTGTAATTCACATTCAAGTGGAAGATATTTTGAAAAATGTAACCAAAAATGAAAGTCAAAAGTAAATGGTGCTCCTCAACTGTTTCGTGTAGAAACATTCAAAATAACTTCCTGTATTAAACTGTTAAAAGCCTGTACAAATTTCTTTGTTATGCTGAATGTGGCGAGTGGGGCGGGGCCGAGAGCTGTGGGAACGGAGCGAGGCCGGTGGAGTGATTGTAAATGAGCTACACCTGCTCGACCCAACGGTCTCGAGTCCCACGGAGGAGATGGAAGGATATAAAACTGGAGCGACGACAGTGAAGGACGAGAGAGGACCAGGCCTGGATTTTAGTTTGTGTTTTGGATTTGTTTGTGCGGGGCAGTCATCCGTGAGGGGCTGTCGCGCTGTTTTGTCTTTATTTTATTATTAAAGTTTCATTTGATTGTCTGCCGGTTCCCTCCTCCTTCTTCCCGATGATTATGAAGTTTTTATTGTTACACTGAACACAAAGAGTTTTAAATCCCAATGGGAAAATAGGTGGAAAATACACTTCCGGAACCAACTAGGCTAAAAATGGGGGGGAAATTATTTTCTTCACTGGTATTCTACATGATTTCTGAATGACATAAAATGTGACAAACCAATTCAACATATTTTTTTTTTCTTAATCCAATTTTAAATTTCTAATCAGTCACATCATTTTTACAATAATCAGAAAATATATTGGTGTAAAGAGGTATACCTTTTAAATAATAGTCTGTTGCACTGCATTTTCAGAGTAAAGCATGACTCCTAAAGGGTTAGTTAACCCAAAAATGCATGCTTTACTCAACCTCATGGCATCGTAGGTGTGTATGACTTTCTTCTTTTAGACAAATCCAATCGGATTATATTAAAAACTATTATTGCTCTTCCAAGCTTTATAATGGCAACAGGTGGGTGTTTTTTTTCAACAGTCCAAAAGTACCGTATTTTTCAGACTATAAGTCGCACGTAAGTATAAGTCGCATCAGTCCAAAAATACATCATGATGAGGAAAAAAATGTATATAAGTCGCACTGGACTATAAGTCGCATTTATTTAGAACCAAGAACCAAGAGAAAACATTACCGTCTACAGCCACGAGAGGGCGCGCTTTGCTGCTCAGTGTAGGCTACAGGAGCACTGAGCAGCATAGAGCGCCCTCTGGCGGCTGTAGACGGTAATGTTTTCTCTTGGTTCATTTCTTTCGGTTCATGTCAAATTAATTTTAATAAGTCGCACCTGACTATAAGTCGCAGGACCAGTCAAACTATGAAAAAAAGTGCGACTTATAGTCCGGAAAATACGGTAGTCAAATAATGTGCATCAATTCATAATAAAAAGTACCTTACACATCTCTAAGAGGTGAATAAGGGCCTCCTGTAGCGAATCCATGTGTTTTTGTAAGAAAAATATACATATTTAAAATGTTATTTAAAACATATTTAAACACTTTTCTCTCACTTTCTTGAGAGCCATTCCGGGTGGATGAAAATAGGACATGGGGTCATGCATGCACCGGCGATTAGTGACGAACACGGAAGAGCGGAGGAGAGACAACAATACGCCGATCACGAAGTAGATTCACAAAATTAGGCTTGCACGTATGATTGTCAGTGGAAGAGAAAAAAAAAGTGTTTATAACGTTTTAAATATGGATATTTTTCTTACAAAAAACGCATCGATTTGCTACAGGAAGCCTTTATTCACCCCCCAGAGCCATGTGAGGCACGTTTTATTGATGGATGGGTGCATTTTATTTGACTATTTTCGGACTGCTGAGAAAAAAAAACACCTGTCTACTGCCATTAAATAACTTGGAAGAGCCAGGACAATTTTTAATTCAACTCAGATCAGATTCGTCTGAAAGAAGAAAATCATATACACATAGGATAACTTGAGAATAAGTAAAACATGGCCTAATTTTCATTTTTTGGTGAACTAACCCTTTAAGCAAAGTTGCTAATGGCCAATATGCTAGCACTGAATATTTTTCAGGATTCAAAAAAGTATTCGGCAAAATAATAAAGAATGGCGATATCCATAAACAGGGTTTCTGTTGATTTTATGGAGATAAATTTAACACTTTATAAAGACTTTTTACATACCAATTATAGAAAATTCAAGGAATAAAACTGAAGGGAAAATAATGTCAAATTATGTTTTATAAATTATAAATATATATTATAAATTTTTAAGCTGTTTTCCAATGCAAATATCTACATTTTTGTAAAGGGTTCACCCAAAAGAGAAAAAAAAAGAAAATTGTAATTTACTAAACCTTAAGTTGTTTTAAACCTGAATTAGTTTATTTCTGTTAGTCCCAGTCCCAGATCGTCTAATACAGTACACAACCCCACAACGTGTTACAACCCCAGATCACCCAGATTTCTTCTTCTTCTATTACCTGGACCACATCACAGCAGACTGATGGTGCTCAGTTTGGTCATCCACAAGCGTGATCCCAACAGTCATGTCCTTGATGAGTTCCTGCGCCGAGCCTGTGTGCTTACAAAAACAAAAGGAAGCATTAAAATGTGCCTTACAATTGTAAAGCTGATAGACTCCAATAAATGTACATTTATAAAGTAAATACATTTACTTACAACTTTGTCCAAGCTCTACAATGTGAATGTCATCTCCATTATGTCTGCAAAGCATTTTGATGGATTAAACTGCAAAAGGAATTGCTTCGGTCCATCCACAGGATTACTGAATTCTGCACTGATCTTCAGTCATTCCAAAATATCATAAACATGAAAAATAAAGAAAAACACGTTAAAACACTGAAAAATAATAAACATAAATATATAAATAAATCTTTACAGAGAAAGTCAAATGTATTGACAAGTTTGATTTAAATACCAAAGACAAACTTTACCATCCAGACGATGCTTTTAAATGACAGAACACAGAATTATAATACAATAAAAAGAAATGTAACACATTTGTGTCGATCGTTATTGTATGGCTATTTATACAAGATATATGCTATTATTACTTTTATTTTAAAATATATAGTTTTAAACGTATGCAATTTACTTATGACCGTATATTCACCATAGACTGTATAAAAACAGATAACATTATTCACGCAGCAATACACTGAGTTCTGGTGAGGCACTTGAATCAATAACGTCACTTCAGAAAACTGAAAGAAGAGTTTGTATACCTTCAGAACTTCATCTGAACCGTAGACTGTAAAAAATCATCAGAACCAAGCTTATGTCAGCGATATCAAATGTAACGTTAAGTTCCGCGCTCCAGAAGAACTCTGAGGGAAGTGCTCATTCGTTTCCCTTATAACATGCAGAAAAGAGACAGTTCAAGTAGTAGTCTTCTTTTTCCCCCTAATTTTTCATCGATGTATATTCTGACGGATTTCTTTATGCTGTCAGGTTTAGAGCGGTTCCTTTATTTTTAAATTCCCGCCGTTCTTAATCCATACAGTGATCCGTTGTGCTCTCGCGCTCTGTTTGAACGGTCTCTAACGCAGCTCTGGGCTCAATTAATACATACAAACTGTATTTTTATCGTTCTCCATAAGTTCAGCTCCGCTGTCCCGCATGGGAGAATATCTGTTTTAATATTTATAAGGAAAATACTGTGGAACCGCCTGTATTCTGAGGCTTCAGAGTGCCGCGAAACGAACATTTGCATACAGTACATAAAAAATACGACTCTTTAAACCATACTTACTCTTCTGAGACAACAAATGTAATTGTACACATTAAGCCAATGAATACGAATATTTTACTTACCAAAGTTGTATTCTGTTAAAATGTCCAAACTTTGTGGAGAAGCTTACTGGTATGGCCGACGACCATATTCTGTCTGCAACAGCCTTCACGAGAATGACGAGATCTCGCGATAAGTGATGTTGAGAACGTGATATTGCTATTGAATTGAGTCAACAAATTTTTTTAAGTTTAGAGGACAAATAATGTAGTTTAGTCAACTTTCAAACTAGTTGAGACACTGAAAACTTAAAATTTTTAGTTGAATGAACAAATTCAGTAACTGCAAGTTGTGTCAACATTAAAAAAATTCATTGAAACAACTAAACTGCTAAATAATTTTTTACAGTGCACAAAGTTAACAAAATGATTCACTCCACTGTGTTGAGCGACAGCGCTTCTCTGCTGTCTTCACGTGCTGTCGGAAACTTCCTATTTCCAATCTATAAAGCAATAATTACGAGCTAGTTGCATTATTTTCTGTTAAAAATAACAGTGGACAGTGGTTTGCGAATGCTGATGCCTAGCCTAAATAATTTGATCGGGAGCATCCCCTCCTGTGACCCATGATTTGTCTATATGTGTATTCAGAGCCAGTGAGCAACGGACTTTCATAATAATAATAATAATAAAAAAATCTGTGTGATTAAATAATTGTCTGTGTTAATCGTTTAATGAGTTAATGCAATAATAACACATTAACTTGCCCAGCCCTAATATATATATATATATATATATATATATATATATATATATATATATATATATATATATATATATATAGCCCTAATATATATATATATATATATATATATATATATATATATATATATATATATATATATATATAGCCCTAATATATATATATATATATATATATATATATATATATATATATATATATATATATATATATATATATATATATATATATATATATATAATACTGCATTTGCAGCATTTATTTATTTTTTATACAGTCTTTGTTTACTGTTTACAGTTTTCTTTGTGATTTCTTTTTGGAGGCTGCACCTGTGGGCTATTCATTTGGTGTCTTTCCTCAGACTAATCTAAAGCTGTTTAGAGATCTGTTGAGGTCTTTCTGGGTACTGCAGTCATGTAAGTACCAAGCTTTTCCCTCTCACCTCCTCATAAATAGAAAGAGGCAACAATCGACTTGCAGGTATCCACCATGAAGAGAAGGCAGATGGCAAGCCCAGCTGTTCCCAGGTTTTGGAGGCAGGCAGGATCCTGACTCATTCTCCCCAGGGCTCCACTGGCTTCTGTGGGGAATTTACAAAGAAGCTGTGCATATTGGCGGCCTCTCCTGCTTTACTGGTCTGGGGGCAAACACTCCCCACCTCTCCCATTCTACCTCCTACTCTGAGCTCCTCTGTCATAAGTGTGTGTTTAAGGTAGGCGAAGGTGTTCTATATTAATGAATGTGAAAGCAGTGAGCAGAATTGCATAAGCCTTTATGTAGTAATTTACTATAGCTACACTGGCTCTTTTTTGTTTCCGTTTCCCCATTGCGTCTTTATAACTTTAAACAGTTTTTGCATATGGTACTAGAAATTCCATAGTTCAGTCTAACCCAAAATCAATGGGTTATTAAGTCTGCAATAGTGTACAGATTGTACACTCTAAAACATTATTATTATTATTATTTTAAGCCTGTTGGACCATTTTATTGAGTTTATTGTTTTCAATATGTTTGCCCAAGTTATATATATATATGTTTGTTTGTTTGTTTGTTTTTTATACCTCAGTACTCTTTCATACTGTTGCCTGAAGCAATAGAAATTTTAGTGCAAAATACATGAAGTCAAAAAGCTTTTGTGTGTGTGTGTGTGTGTAATTGCTGTCCCAATGGTTTATTGACCTCAGCTGAATAGACTACTCAAAACCCAAGCACATCTGTAGTCTACTTACGATAATGGAGTGACTTATGAATATCATAAACGCATTTGATAGCTGCACCTCACTTCTGCTGTTTGTAATCACAGTAAAAGTTCTTTGGCTCGACCATGTCTAGACTCCAATCGTCAAAAAAATATGCAGTTCTACTTTTTCTCAGTAAGAGCTCTCGCTGCTGTCAGCCCATGTCAGTCAAGCATGAGATCCTACGCATTTACCAATCGATATAGAGCAAAACGGATACTTTGAGCAAAATGAATTTGGTCCAAGTTTAAGCTGCTATTAAGTTATATTAAAGCTTTGAAATTTTATTTTTTAAAGAAAATATTTTCATTTATCAAACTACTTTATGCTTCACGTGGAAAACAGAGGTGTAAAATAGGAGAGCCTTTATTAAACTACAGATCAATCATAGTTTATGAATTGAGATGAAAAAAGTCAAAGCAAAAAAAAAAAAACAGTAGGTAGATGTAAATTTGTAAGTAACTTCAGGAGGAACCAGGAGTCAGCAGGTGTGACAAAGGCGTGTTTTTTTCAACACATTCCAGGATGTAAAATTCAGAGGTGTGCGACATAATCTTAAAGCAATTAAAAAGGACAGTTGGAAGATTTAACTTCATGATTGCAATAGAAATGATGAAGATGAAGATGACATTCCCTTAATATAATTACCAATATTGTTAGCTCCTTTTTTTCTAATTTTTATCACTTAAATTAATCAATTATTTTTAAATGGATAATAATAATAACACATTTTTCCATAGCGCTTTATATGCTTTAAATGTGGGTGTCAGCCAAAATATTTTTATAAACACTGATTTACAAGTTGAAAAGAAGGACATTACAGTGGGTTATAAATAATGTAATTAAACACCAAAAGACAAACAATGAATTACAATTGAAGATGGCTTAGGGAGAATAGTGTGACAGAAGATATGGAACAGGGTCACTGGATGTTTCTAAGACATTAGGGAGAGGTCTCTTTGCATATGTATGCGACTTATTGGCCCTTGAGGAACCACTATAGATCCAGAGGCCTAAGGAAGGGTTACAACAAGGACCTAGATTTCGCATAGTTTATATTGGCCTGTCTGTTTCCTGATGGATCTCTCAACACAACTTGCTCTGATTACCTCATTTATCAAAGCCTTCAGGTATGGCCATGTAGATCCAGACAAAAGGTGAGTCACATGCGGTAAAGTGTTTGATATACAAAAAGAAACATCCAGTGCTAGATAGACAAGAAGACTATCTGTAGACTATCAGCAGTAACGAGGAATCCTGTTTTGACTGAATTGCCTTAATGAGCATTTTACCATGCATTTTCTCTCATAACAAATGGCTATGCTGACCGTAAACATCATTAGTTTAGTGGCTGAGAAAAGGAGGAAAAAAGAGAATGAGGTTGAGTATGGGTGGGCCTCATTTAATCATATAACGGACATATACTGTGCATTATGTGTAAGGGAAAACTACATAATTAAATAGCTTAAACGCATAGATTCTGAACTGACTATGCAGGTACTTTGATGAAATATCAGCCCAAATGAGAGAAAAAGAAATGTGAGGCTATGGGCACGGTGGGTAGTCCCCCAGAGGCATGTCTTTGCAGGATTTATGCACAAAGTAACAGCTATAAAGCAACAGTGGTCACAGAACAGAGAAGCGGGGTCGACTGGCACAGGTTTAATCATTATGAAATCAGAGCACCTCTGCTGAACAGATTAAAGTCAAACCCTCCACTCTGCACTGATCTCACACTTAAGAAAAAAGGAGATGCCATTTTCCAGGCCCTATTTGAAGTCTTAATGGGCGAAGCTCTTGATGAAATCAATGTCATGTGAGCAGTTTACTATCAAGATATTCTTAAACTCCTTTAATGGGGTTTAATCAGCGCCTCTCGCTGTCAGTACAACTCCTATTCTAAGCAGAAATTACTACAGTGCCTCAAGCATCCCATTATATGAAATGCTATGATTAAATTTGCATACTTTAAGTTTCACTCTTCCATAAACAGACTTTTACACTGCAGCAGTTGCAAGTGTTGATCTTGTTCATGGTGCTGCATTTAGGCCCAATTACTTTACTTATTTTCAGAGGGAACATGTGAACATAGATGTTTATTATAGCTACAGGCACTAGATAACAGATCATATGTACCAATGCCCAAAGGTTTTTTTTTTTTTTTTGTTTTTTTTTTTCAGGATTATAAAGTATTTTCATATGACATTTTTCTAGTTTTCTTTTCAGCACATTACACCCGCTTAATGATATTATGATTTGTTTATTTGTTCATGTTTTGTATAATACTCTACTTGCCTTAACAATGATCAATAACAGTAACATAGTCTATGTGATCGTTTTGTTTCAAAACAATGCCTCAAGCCTGGTCATCACACTCTTCTACACACTCCAGATTTTAAATGTGATTGGCTGAGCACTGGCGTGTGTGTTTGCATGCTCTAGGCATACTTTCAATCTGTGCATTAGTTGTAGTTTTACAGACTCTTTCTACAAGTTTCACTGTTCCACCAGTAGGTAGCAACATTTTACAAGTGTCTTTAAGACTTAGTCATTTGTTTTTAATAAAGCTGATGAATTCAGGAACAAAACAAGTCACTTTTTAAGAGTGAGTCACTGAATCACTCACTCGACTGATTTGGTGAAACACTATTGCAGCTTGTCTGACTTTATAGACTGTCTACACATTTCCATTTGTGTTTGGCACAGGGCAGTTGGTGTACACACTGTGTTACTATTTTTGCCAAATGTTTATATTACAGAAAGAGTAGAATGAATCATTGACTTATTTACTTACTTTAGTGACTTATTTACTTGTTTATGCATATGGCCTGCATTTATGCATATAGTCTCAAATAAAAGATGTTAGACAATCGTATTTGTTGCTATAAATGTATTATTTTTTGTATAATTTGAGTACTTTTTGCTTCAAACAAACATATACAATCCTTGACTGACAGTATTCTGCTCTTTTTTGTTTGTCTGTCCAGTTGCCTGCACAGCTGTCTTTCTCTCCTTCACCACCACACACACATAAACGCTTGCCAGTAGCGAGGCCTTCAAAAGCAAGGTTCTCAGAGATTTCTCCTTGAGCACAGGTCAGATGGAGTGTTCCACTCTGAATGGAAATGAGTAACTCTCACTGCCACCAGAGAAAAGATTAAAGTAGCATTTAGAGGAAAGGCATTTCTCCACTGGGCATAATAATAAACCCCCTCAACCAAAACAACAGTGGTGAGAATAGAGGGTTGAGCATGTAGACAACTGAGACCTCTTCCAGGTCTCTTCATAATTCAAAGGGCTCCAAAATCAAAATGTATCTCCAAACAAAACACAGTGTAAGCCTTTGTTAAGTATTAAGTGACAACAACAATCACATTCAAGTTGTGCTTGACTTAGCAGTTGTAAAAGGAAGAAAAAATGTGTTCCAAAATGCTTTTTGGAATTGCAAAATGCAGCTTGTGTCTGTTTGTTTTTGTATGTTTGTCAGTTTAAACTCTTCGTCTTTATGTGATCCATTAAATTGAAAATACTTAAATCCAGAGCAGTCTAGCTTTGGATAGCTTCCAACTGTAAACTATCATGGATAAATTACAAGAGAAATTGAGGTTGAATATATATATATATATAGTTCAATTTGTTAATATCAGATAACAATAGCTAATGCAATAGCATTTTTTTTTAAAATCTAGTTTAATAGTAAGTTAATAGTAATTTCTACATTAATCCTTTTTTTTTTTTACATATATTCCCATTGGAATCAAACCTTAAATGTAATATATGCAAAGGGTAAGCATCTTTCTGTACATGCAGTGTGTGTATGTATTGAAAATAATAATAATAATAATAAAACAAAAAACGTAAATAATTTGTATGTGTACTTTTTTACTTTAACAATAGTGTTAAATGTTGTTCAGATGATGTAAACCCAAATTAAGTAAAAAACAAAAAAAATAAAATCTTAATCTCCCATTTTGTTTTGAGTAACAGTCTACACTCACACAGATAACAAAGACTACAGTATTTCAGTAAGTCATTTAGAGATTGATGTTCAGAAGATGTTAAGTGGAGCTGAGGGCTGGTCTGGTGGGGAGGGTTTGGGAGCTGAATAGTGAAGGAGAAAGCTTAGAATCCAAACCTTGTTGACGGTTCAAAGGTTACATTTGCATGATGGCCACAATGAGTGCCCTGCCACGTAGTCTTATACTGTACATCTGATAAAACATGATTATTGTGAGTGTGTGACTTTGTGCATGTGTGTGTAACAACAGGGCAGACACTTCCATAAGCAAGTATGCTCGATTGATGCTCTCATTTGCTTCATAAAAACAAAAGAAGAAAAAAAGCAGTTTCTGATTGTTGATGAAAGATGTCATCAATATAGCCTACAGAGAAATGATCTAATTTATATCTAATTTGAAAATATATGATATGAAATGTATTGGAATTTTCTCTTCCTTATGTTTCAGTGCAGATCAGATATTGTCATGACAACTAGCAGCTCAACAACATTAAGCAGTTCACTCCTCTGTGAAAGCCTCTCATTTATGTTGCTAGTGCTGTCATTCCTTTCAGGATGTGCAGGAAATGATCGCACATCCACACCTCAGCGGCGCTGTAAATCATTATGGCTATGCCAATGCATGCATATTCATCTGAGTGAGTCCCCCTCCTCTTCCAGTTTTCCCAGTCAAGACAGACTTCACCCTGGAAATGATGGACGGGCTTCGGTCGGGCGCTGTGGATCTAGGCCCATGCAGGGATTCTGGAATGCTTGTGAAGGTCATGTCTCCTGATAATCTCCACATTGGCCTCTGACACAAATCTCCATTCATCAGTTTAACCTGTTCCCCGGACGCACGGCAGCTCTGCATAGATCAATCAGCTCGTATTGTAATTTCAGCACGCATCTCCTGCCCGCCTCCACCATATGTAATTCCACCCATTCATCATCATGGATATTAAGTGTGGGTATTTAAAAACACTTTGGAAAAGGCATCGACTGCTCTCCACAAGAGGGTAGCACACCAGAGCAGTCGGTGGATGCGTAATGACAGTGAGTAATCATTTGTCACTAAAGTTTGATTGCACACTCAGCAATCTGTCCTCCACTCCGCTCTCTTTTTCGTGATTTCACCGACTCCTTGCAGGATTTTTGCAAATGTAAAGTACAGCAATTATCTACAACAGCCGCAGTGTTTTCAAATGCTACTTGCAAAAAGAGAGGTGGAAGCTTTGGGTTCCAAAATGCTCCTCTTTTTCTTTTGAGTAAAACAGTTTTTTCCAAAGAACAGTGTCACATTCCATGTCTGCATCCCAATATTCATCATCCTGCCACTGACAGTCTTTGCCAGGATAATTGCATTATTTTACCCCCCTTCGTGAAGAATGTGTTTTCATTTTGAGAGGAATTATGCTGATTTTGTTGTCCCTTTGTTTTGCTTGCTTCAGGTCCCCTTCCCCCGTCGCGTGAAGCATGGCTTGTCGGCATGCTTACCAATGACAAATGGGGAACAGCGCTGAGGTCTTTGGGGAGAGGAAGAGGAATCAGGTGCACAGCGGCTGGGATGAAGCTCCAGTTCTGCTAAACCCAGGGGCCACCGGCAGAGGAAGAGAGAAGCAGTCCGGGCTACAAATTAATACGTTCACGTGGGAGACAAAAATGGTCGCGCTATTTTTCCTGCCTGCCGTTGCATTGCGATGCACAATCCCCACTGCACCCTTCATATGAATGTTGCTGTGGAGGGTAATTCCAAATGCAGAAAGGCAGAAAAGCTCCTACGCCAATGTGATGTTGACTGAATACTGAGATCCGGAGGAGACATTTCTAGCACATTTTAAATTCGGGGGAAAAAAATTAAAATAAAAGAATAATAAAGATAATAACACCAAAATAATTCCACTTCTCAAATGAATGGGATTCATAAGTGGACTTGACAGGTAAAAGAGGAGTGTTCGGCAACAATTCACCAGAATCATTTTTTAGGCTATTGCAATATCAGAGAAAGAAATTAATTTCTGCTGAAGTAAATTCTGCTGAAGGTTTTTGCATCGGCCGTGACCAACAGTTAATTTAACAAAGAAAACCCCAAACTCAAGACTATTTACTAATGGCTAGCCACACAAGAAGTGGATCATTCTTCTAAACTACATAGTGGCAAAAAGTGAGTGCAGTTAAAATGTTTTGATTTGCATATTATTGAGAGAGTATGTAAAAAATAAAACCCTGCTGCTTCTACCAGTTCACACAGCTTGTTAGGACATTTTTTACAACTCATCTCTGCTCTTTAATGAATCCAAAATTACTTGATCATTTCCACCCAGAGTGCCCATTTATTTGCAGCTACAATGAACTTATAAATTCTCACGAAGGAGTGTGATATGCAATCATCGGTGGGGGGAAAAAAAAAAAATATCTGAAATAGGTGGAAGATTAATGCTGTTGTTTTGGGCCAGGGATGGAAAATTGGTTTTCATTGAGAAGCCGGGTTTTGTATTGACACACATTATTTTTCCCTCTGCCTGCCTACCCTTGTAAAATTAACCTGGATTTGTCCTCTATGGTGCAGCATTGAATTATTTAATAAAAAATGTTATTTTCAATGAGTATTTATTTTGGGTCATTGGAAATTCAATTTTTGAATCGACTGACACAGCAAGATCTTAGCTGTGCACAGCGGTCCCGGGAGGTATTTCAATTCATGAGATGAAGTTTAAGCTGTTTATGGATCTGTGAGTGAGATCTGGAAAGTAAGTAATAATAAAAAGATTAGCAGTGAATTAATCGATTACTCAGTGTCTTCAGTCACCATGTTTGCAGAGTTCAATTTATCAAGAAAATTTGGATGAATTCAGCTCAGTCTAATAACAGGGATTTAGGCTAAAATAATACGATGAGCAATATTGTACAGCATTTATTTATCCATGTTAGATAGATTTAACCTTTCAAGTCGAAAACATTATACAATAGTTTGCCTGTGTTTGCATGTTTCAAAGAGACTGTCATTTTTGTGCATTAGTAGTGGGGATTAGAGGTCTTCGCAGTGCACCCGAGACCTGTCGACCTCGGACTCGGAGAACACCCGGCCGTGATCAAACACTGCTTGTGTTTTTTGTAACTTGCAACTTGTAAAATTAGGAAAAGAAAAGAGTGAGCCAAAAAATCTCTCTCTCTCTCTCTCTCTGCCCTTAGATTTAGAGCACGCAGACTCAGAGTTAATGCAAGTGCACGCATGGTTATAATGCTTGCAGACTAAAGCATATTTTAGGTTGATACAGCTAGCACGCATGTGCAGTCTCGATCGCGTTTCATGTTTCTATGGCAACCAGTGAGGGACACTTTAACTGCCAAACGCGCTTTACATTTTCTTCCATTTTTATAATAATATAAATGAACCGTTTAATCTTAAAGTTTTATTGGTCAGATTCAGACTCGACGCAGAGCAGAGAGCACAGAGATGTTAGCAAATAAATAACATCAGCGGCCATGGCATTGCACGAGCTATCGTTATTATAGTTCAAAAGGGCAAACAGTCGAGGTTATTATGCGAGTTAACTCGAGTCAGAATGTACATGTGCACAGTTGCATTTGTCATCCGTCACTGTGACATCAAGAGGACTTTTGAAGCTGAAATAATGAGTGGATTAAGCTTGGACTTGGAATAACGAGAGGAATAACATGGATAACTTTCTTGTCAGAGGATTGTAATGCACCACAAGCAGTCAGGTAGAGAGACTACGGCTCCTTAAATTAGGTAAGACAAAAAGCTGTATTTTTCGCAACATGTTTATTGACTTGTAATAGCAATTTAAGGTGGAATATGTGACAATCAGGTCCAGTCGGGCCTGTGTCTTCCCGACGGGTTCGGGTCCAGCTTTCAAATAATAGACGGGTCCGGGTCGGGTCCGGGTAGGCATTACTCGGATCTACACGGGTCCGGGTCCAGCTTTTGAAATATTAGACGGGTCACAGTAGGTTCGGTGTAGTACATTACGGGTCTCTTTCGGGTTCGGGCATGAATTTTTGGACCCGTGAAGACCTCTAGTGGGGATCTTTCAGTGATTTTTCTGTAACATCATTACGCCAGTAGGTGGCGACATATGACATACAATTTACTTAAATTATTCCGTCATTATTTGAGAGTAATTACAGTTTTTCTCGGTCACTTTGGTACATTTCCCGAATCATCCTTGTGATTTGCAAAATAGTAAGTGCATTTCTCAAAACAACTCGTACAAATAGCAAAATACAATGGATTACCTGCAAAAGCCAGTCTCTTGCTCAAAATCCTTAGTTCATCTCTCAAAAATAAATATCGGTGTCAATGAAGATGTCAGTGCCATCAGAATGACAAGTCCTTGTGTGATAGTTTATGGATAAGACAGTCAAATTGCTTAGTCATGTTGTCAATATAACCGTGTACTCTGGGGGGATGTTCTGATGTAAACTACTGTATTGAACAGTATGCCATATGCTTATGTATGCCATATATCCATTTAAAAAGTACAAATTTACACATTACTGTATGTGGGATATTGATTGAAAGAGACTGGATAGAATTCCCAGTTACATTTTTACAGCTTTTCTCAATTGATTTGGCTCAGTTCTCAAATTATTATTTTTTATTTCCCAAAACATTAAGTTCAGATCTCTGAACAATTCGCTTCTTTTTCACACCAAATTGGAATTTCTTATTGATTTGAGCAAATTGCAAATGCTTTGGCACAGTGGTTTTCAACCTGTGGGCCACGGCCCCCTAGTGGGTCGCCATGGTATCGCAGATGGGCCGCCAATTGCTATTAACCCTTAGGGGACTAAGCCCTTTTTTGGTCCGTTTTCTCTATTTTTACATTTCAGCTTATAAACCATATGTAATGATGATGGACCACCATGTATTTGGTATCGATGGATTCAGAAGACCCTAAGCTACCATAAGCATGCCTGCAATATGTTTATAAAGGAAGTATGAGTGAAAACTTGTACAATAAACTAGAGAATTTCAAAACAAAAATGAGATTTTTGTCATTTATTACTGAAAATCCTACCTCACACAACAAAAGTGAAAAGTTTTTGACCCAAAAATATATTTTTCAAACCCTTTGCTTGACAGAAATGGGTTAATGTTCAATCAAATGTGTAAAGAACAATTCAATAATTAACTTTATTTACAAACAGTCCTAGGCGTTTTTTTATTTTTGGGACTAAGCCCTTTTTGGTCTGTTTTCTCTATTTTTACATTTCGGCTTATAAACCATATGTAATGATGATGGACCACCATGTATTTGGTATCGATGGATTCAGAAGACCCCAAGCTACCATAAGCATGCATGCAATATGTTTATAAAGAAAGTATGAGTGAAAAATTGTACAATTAACTAGAGAATTTCAAAAACGAAAATGAGATTTTTTTGTCATTTATTACTGAAAAACACACAATATAGAACAGTTTTTGAAAAAAAAAATTTTTTTCAAACTCTTTGCTTGACAGAAATGTGTTATTGTTTAAAAGAAATAATCGTAACACTTTAAACTAATGGCCCATTTGTTAATGTTAGTTCATTCATTAATTCACATGAACAAAAAATGAACAATACATTTATTATTGTATTTATTCATCTTTGTGTGGCCCGGGATACAGATTGGTGACACCGGACACAGGATAAATAATTTAAACGGGGTCTTTATTCCAGACTGCACTTGAAACAGCGCAGCATTAAGTATGCAAATTTTGGGGAATTGGGACAGAGAAATTAAAATTAAATACAGCCACGGAGAACAATAAAGTTTGATCTTCACAACGAAAGGAGTGTGTCTCTTTTTCTCACATTCACAATAACCAGCTAACATAGACAACGGTAGTAGCCTTTCCTGCTGGAAAACAAATAAAAACACAGGTGTAACAGCAATCAACAAAACAAAATTGTCAAACCAAATAAGGCTACCCAAATTACATGAAAAGTGCAAAGGAAATTAGAAGTTGCATTTTTAAATGTCCCTTATACATTACACACACAGCTGTACAATTTAATATTCAGTCAACCTTACATTACTAAATCAGTACTCATAAGACTTCAAAAATGAATTTGATGATTCAAACTTACAGCTCATCACCACTGTAGCACATGTTAACACTGCCTATGCTGACTTGATTTCCCTCTGCGGATAATAAAGGGACAAAATACAAAACTTTTCCTTAACATTTGAAACACATGACATTAGAACATGATACCATTTCACTGTAGTGAAACACTATTAAACAATTTTACAATCAATAAATATGAACACTCACTTGAATGCTTTACACTCACCCTGGAAACACAAAGGGTCTATAAGGAACACTTTCTCCCCTCTAAATAAAATAACTAGGCATTAATAACACTGTTCTTCATTAAGTTATACACAAGTAAAGTTTTCAGCAGTGCACTAATACAGATTAAATCAACAACACTTTTTCTCAATAAACTTTCTCCTCATGCTGCCTCGCTCTTTCTGCAGCTTTCCGTTCAGCATATTCCTTTGCTCGAACATGGGCATCACGGAGATGTTCTTGATGCACTTTTAACCAGTCAGGCTTATCTCCTGTTACAGGCTCCTGGCCCAACAGAGCATCAACGGGCAGATGTGGCCGGACCCCGAACAAGAGATAGTATGGTGAATACCCAGTGGATGAGTGTGGTGTTACGTTATATGCATAAACAAGTTCCGATAAATGTTCCGGCCACCTGCGCTTCTTTTCAGGCAGGAGAGACTTTAAGAGATCATGAATGGTTCTATTGAACCTTTCACATTGCGGATTCCCCTGGGGGTGATGTGGTGTTGTGCGAGTTTTCTTGACCCCATATAACTTGCAGAGCTCCGCAATCACAGCGCTTTCAAAGTTCCTGCCCTGATCAGAGTGTAGTCGTTGGGGAACTCCATACTTCAGGAACCATTCTCTGTGAAGGATCTTGGCAGTGGTCTCAGCCTTCTGGTCACGAGTGGGAAATGCTTGACTGAACTTTGTGAACACATCAGTCACTACTAGAATATTTTCTCGCCCATCTGTGGCTGGTTCAAGGGTTGTAAAGTCAACGGCTACAACCTCCAATGGCCGGGAGGCCAAGAATGAAGCCCAAGGTGCCTTAATCTTGGGTTGCGGCATCTTTGCTAACACACAGCGTTTACATCGCTTCACCCACTGCTCCACATCCTCATTCATTCTTCCCCAGAAACATCTCTGTCTCAACAAGCCTAGGGTTCTCTCGATCCCCTGATGACCCATGTTATCGTGGACATTTTTTCAGGACTTGATCCGTCAGGCAGGCGGGTAGCAGTAACTGATGACATACACCAGTATGGATATCTTCAATTACACGGTATAGGAGACCATCTTTTTCTCTCATCTTTGGCCACTGTTTCAACAGGGAACACACGGATCTGGGCAAACCTAACCTTTCTGGCTTGGTAGGTTTATTTTGTCGACTCCAGAATCTTTTGAACACACTAAGCGTTGGATTTGACTCCTGAAATTGACGAAGCTCTGCCTTTGAATACCCTGGTAAAGTGGGAGTATTCTCACCCACAACATCATCTTCTCCAGCCAAGGATGCCTGCAGCTGCCTGACCTTGCTGTACTCTACACCAGCTGCTAACAGGTCTGGCCCCAGAGTGGTTCCTGTCCTGAGGGAGTTACAGATCACCGCACAGCCATCATACTCTGTGTCTTTGCTTTCAGGGTCTGGTTCACTGGATCCTGGCATCCTGGAAAGGGCATCAGCAGCAGTGTTGCATCGTCGAGGCCGGTATTTGACTTCAAAATCAAAAACAGCAAGCTGGGCAGCCCAGCGCTGTTCAATGGCTCCTAATTTTGCAGTCGTGAGGTGACAGAGGGGGTTATTGTCCGTTACAATGGTGAATTTGGACCCCAGCAGATAACTTCGGAACTTTTCGGTGACTGCCCACTTAAAAGCTAACAGTTCCAGCTTCATGCTACTGTAATTTTGATCATTTCTCTCAGCCCCTCTCAACCTCCTACTGGCATATGCGATCACAGTCTTCGTTCCCTTTTGATGCTTGTACAAGACTGCTCCCAACCCCAGGTTGCTCGCATCAGTTTCAATCACAAAGGGAAGCGTGAAATCAGAATACCCCAGGGTTGGTGCACTGGTAACTTTCTCTTTGAGACATTTAAATGCCGTCTGACACGGAGAAGACCAAGAGCTCTTAAACACCCGAGCTGCCTTGATGGGACTTGACTCTCTAAGGCACATATTCACTGTATCATGCAACGGCCCGGCTATCTGGGAGAACCCTTCGATGAATCTTCTGTAATAGCTACAGAACCCCAAGAATGATCTGAGTTCCTTGAGAGTGCTAGGGACTGGCCACTCCCGAACTGCACTAATCTTATCAGGGTCTGTACTCACCCCTAGAGATGAAACTTGATGGCCAAGGAATCTCACTTCTGCCTGCAGGAAATGACACTTCTCTACTTTCACCTTTAGCCAAGTTTCTCTCAACCTTTTGAACACCATTTCAAGGCGCACTAGATGTTCGTCAAAGGTGGACGAGTATACCAACAAGTCATCCAAGTAGATGAGCACAATTTGGAAAACTAAATCACTCATGGTGGCCTGCATGAGCCGCTGGAAGGTTGCGGGCGCATTGCATAGCCCCAAGGGCATGCGCCGGTATTCATAGAGGCCAAACGGTGTAGTGAAGGCCGTTTTAGGTCTGTCCTTTTCATGGACCGCAACTTGATGGTAACCACGAGCAAGGTCTATTGTTGAGAAAACTTGTGCTCCACCCAATGCATCCAAGCTCTCATCAATGTGCGGCAATGGGAAAGCATCACGTTTAGTCTTGGAGTTTAGTCTCCTATAATCCACACACAGCCTCAGACTTCCATCAGCCTTGCGCATCAGCACAATGGGTGAGGCAAAGGAACTTAAGCTTTCCTGTATGACACCCTTCCGAAGTAAACCCGAGATATGCTCTTTGACCTCCTCAAACTGAGTCGGTGGTATCCTGCGATATGGCTGAGAAATGGGAGAATCATCTGTCAAATGGATCTCATGCTTTACACGATCTGTGTATCCCAGGTCTTCATCACGAACTGCGAACACATCTGCATGCTTCATAAGTAGTACACCAAGCTCTGCTTGCTGTTCTGGAGTACCCCCTATATGTAGCCTACTTGACAGATTACTTAGATCAGAATCAGACATTGTTTTATCTCTCTGGTCAATTCTCACCTCCTCATGGTCAGCAGAGATGCGCTGGAATATCACCTCACAAGCGTCACTTGCAGCACACTGACAGTGGGTAAGTATCCCAAGCCGAGCTTTAGGAGGCAGCCAAACATCTTCCTGGGAGAAGTTGACCACTTGAACAGGAAACACTCGACTTTGGGGCGACACTAAGGTGGGCATGGGAATCAATCCGCCTGGTAATGGTGCACTCCCTGGTTCCAGCAGCAGCCACGCACTGGTGTCAGTGGCCTTCTTGGTTACTCTGGCATAGACTGTGGCTAGAGAGGAGGCTGGTATATGGGTTTTGCCCTTACCACTAACTCTGGCTAACGACATAGTTTTTACCAGCTCAATTTCCTGTACACGATTGAAGGCTTCCCTCCACACAGAGTCCAGCTTCCCTCCTAAAGTTGTGTCAAACTCAGTCAGTGCAAACTCTCTGCATCTCTGGGTGATATTCATGCCTATTATACCAGGGGGAGTTGGATCTGGCTCAGCAGTGTCCCCGTCTCTGACAATCAAAAACCCACACTCGGGTATAGTTAGCCCCATCACCTGTATGTCCAGTTCAACATAGCCCAAGTATGGCAGTGGTAGCTTGTTTGCTGCAGTAATTCTTAGCCACTTAGAGGTGCAGTGAAGGTCTGTGTCTTCCCCATGGAGGTTTTCTCTAAAGAAACTTTCAGTTAAGGTGCTCACATTACTTCCTGTGTCTAACAGACATCTAACTGAACACCCCCAATGTGAATATCAACCTCAGGGCACTTGCCAACTGCACGCTCAAGGAAACGTTCTTTTGTTAATGTGCTACATCTTGAGCCTTCTGGTTTTCCTCGCATTGCTCGGCTCACAGCAACGGAGGGACCCCGTTTACCTGCTCCGCAGAACTTGTGGTGGCAGTGGACTGACATCGGGAGCTACGTGGCACAGGACATTGTCTAGCTACATGTCCCACCCCTTCACACCTTAAACAGATGGGTTGACCATCATCTGTGTACTTGGGCTTGACTTTGGGCTTTCCTGTCTGGCTACTACTGGAATGGGCCTTTTGTACTGTGAGTTCACGAACTGCATTAGTGAGTTCTCCGATAGCTTTACCCTGCTGAGTGATAATTTTTACTACTTCCTGCAAGGCCACCGTAATGTCACTTTGTGCAGAACTGACTGTATTTGAATGCTGTTCTGACATCTCCCCAGAACATGTACTTACGATATTTCGAGTCCTGGCCACATTAGCACCACGGGGTCTGTCCTCCACAACCCACATCATGGCCTCTTCGCGGACATCAAATAAGGTGGACTGAGGCTTTTCTCTGACCAGCTTGCGTAGCTCTCTGCGCAAAGTCGTGTCTCTTATGCCTTCGATGAACTGATCTCTTACAGTGAGCTGCGGATCAGACACAGCATTGTGGGACTGTTGGAGAGCAGAATTCAGAAGCTGAGAGAGAGCATGAGAAAAGTCACGGAAGTCTTCTCCCTCTAACTGTCTGCGTGCATAAAAATCATGCAACAACTGAGGTGTAGTGCGTTTCTCTCTAAAGGCCCCCCGTAAATATGTAAACAGATCACTGGGTTGTTTGGTTTCTCCCCCCATACGCAGTTTGACTTCGTCTAGGGCTGACCCTCTTAAATGAGAAAGTATAAAATCAACTTGATCATCAGTGTTCAAACCCCTTACCCGAATTACACATTCAACCTCATCAATGAACTCATCAACAGATTGACCATCTTTAACAATCACCACTGAAGGGCACAATTTGCCGCTCTCTTGGAATATAAACATACGACCTAGTGGCAACATTACTCATATTAGCAAGGGTTGACATTACTTGGTCGTGTCTTCGACCTAGCTCCAATATTTGTGACTGGAGCTCTGCAACCGGATTACCTTCAGCTCCACGACTCGCAGCCCCAGCACTGTCCATATCATGGCTGGTTCCAGCCCAAGCAGCCGGCACATCATCGTCCTGATCCATGTTTATATCAAGTGTATTTTGAGTGGCACACAGTCACCCTCCTGCGTTTCTGAAAGCCGGTCCCTTGCTTCCCTTGCAGGTTGCCAGACACACCACACTTCACGTTGTCGACCTCTTTGGCACTGTTACGCAACCTCTCTTCACCACTACCGTTGTCTATGCTCCTCCTACTCAACCTAACTGTCAAAAATGTCCCAAAATTTGCAATGGAAACCCCACTCCTGGTACCAAAATCTCTTCGGCCCGGGATACAGAGTGGTGACACCGGACACAGGATGAATAATTTAAACGGGGTCTTTATTCCAGACTGCACTTGAAACAGTGCAGCATTAAGTATGCAAATTTTGGGGAATTGGGACAGAGAAATGAAAATTAAATACAGCCACGGAGAACAATAAAGTTTGATCTTCACAACGAAAGGAGTGTGTCTCTTTTTCTCACATTCACAATAACCAGCTAACATAGACAACGGTAGTAGCCTTTCCTGCTGGAAAACAAATAAAAACACAGGTGTAACAGCAATCAACAAAACAAAATTGTCAAACCAAATAAGGCTACCCAAATTACATGAAAAGTGCAAAGGAAATTAGAAGTTGCATTTTTAAATGTCCCTTATACATTACACACACAGCTGTACAATTTAATATTCAGTCAACCTTACATTACTAAATCAGTACTCATAAGACTTAAAAAATGAATTTGATGATTCAAACTTACAGCTCATCACCACTGTAGCACATGTTAACACTGCCTATGCTGACTTGATTTCCCTCTGCGGATAATAAAGGGACAAAATACAAAACTTTTCCTTAACATTTGAAACACATGACATTAGAACATGATACCATTTCACTCTAGTGAAACACTATTAAACAATTTTACAATCAATAAATATGAACACTCACTTGAATGCTTTACACTCACCCTGGAAACACAAAGGGTCTATAAGGAACACTTTCTCCCCTCTAAATAAAATAACTAGGCATTAATAACACTGTTCTGCATTAAGTTATACACAAGTAAAGTTTTCAGCAGTGCACTAATACAGATTAAATCAACAACACTTACGCTTTGGAGAGAAACAGTTAGCTTCCCCACCCTGACACGTTCGTCAGCAATCGCAATTGATGTGCAAAGTTACACAGCCATCCGAGTCACCAAATAACAGAGAACGAGTTTATAACTCACTGCATGTGCATGTGCATATTTCTCTATATACGGTGATTTAATGAATTTTAATGTCGACGATCCTCCACTTCACGTGGAACATTCACCCTGCCATGATAACTCGCGCTGCTCATTAATAGCTCTCGCGTCACTTCAAGAGACTCATGCAGCCGCGCTTCTTAAAGGGCCAGTGTAACTTTATGGCAACAGATGAGAAAGACATGAAAACCAATCTATGTGCAGTACACTCAAACCAGGGTTTAAAGAAAATACAGTTGAATGTTTGGCAACAACTCTTCCACCTGGTTACACGTGTTAATGTTAATTAATAAAAATACAGTTATTCATTGTTAGTTCATGCTAATTCACAGTGTATTAACTAATGTTAACAAGCACAAATTTTGATTTGAATAATGCATTAGTATATGTTAAAATTAACATCAACTAAGATTAATAAATGCTGTAGAAGGATTGTTCTTGCTTAGATCATGTTAATTAAAAAAGTTACCTAACATCAACTAATGGACCATTATTCTAAAGTGTTACCGAAATAATAATATTGTTCATATATGTAAACATGTCTAAGTCATAACATAATAACATCATTTCATATATTGAATTAAATAAGAAAAAAATAATATTAAACTGTAACTATGCTTCCACTATTCGAGCTCGCTGATTGGTTTAAGAATAAACCGCTAATTTATCTTAGATATTTTTGCTGCATATGCTACAGAACAACAGCAGTTGTGCCAAGCGATGCCAGCCCGAGTTATTTTCTGTTCATTGCCAGTTCATTCAATAAAGACAGTTAATAATCTAGCTAAGTTATTAACCCAACAATAGCGGGGTCAGTGAATTTTTTTGCAGTGGGCCGCGCAAACATATGTGTTTGGTTGTGTGGGCCGCGAGATGAAAAAGGTTGGGAACCACTGCTTTGGCACATGTGTGCAATGAGCACATAAAACTGTCTGCAGTTTGGACAACAAATAATTGCATATGGCTTGTTGATCAAAACTGATGACTCGATTCTCACTCACACTGTCAAACACTTCAGAACTTCTCAGTCATTTTTTATTGTGTAAGCCATCACATTCAAAACGATATATTCAATTATCATAATTAGTATACATGAATGTATATTCTAAAATATATCTGACATTGACATTATTTGAAAATGTCTGCTAAATTGGCACATGACCTCTAATTGCATTCGCAATCTAATTGCAAATTACCTTTAATATGAATCAACCATTTAACCATTTAACCAATCAACTTTGGGAGTATATATATATATATATATGTAGATTGCCCACAGCACAATCACTGCTGTAGAAGTTTTTGAGAATGGAGGACGTTCACAACCCTGAACTGCAGCAACATGCTCGTGGAAGAGCAATTGGAAGACGTGTAAAAATACGTGGTGGTGGTAGAGGAAGAAAATAATCGAGGAAGAGGTGGAAATAGAAGAGTCAGAGTCTCTGATGAAATCACAGCCACACTTGTGGATCATGTCATAAATCATGGTTTTACAATGGAAGAGGCTGGTCGAAGAGTACAGCCTAATGTAAACAGGTCCACAGTGTCATCAATTGTGCAAACCTTTCATAGGGAAAACAGGTAAATATATATATTTTTTTTGTTTTGCAGTATGTAAAGTATTTTTACAGTATAAACAACAATATTGTAAAGGTAAATGCAAGTCTATTTGTTTATTCTATAGAACTGCACGACAACCTCGCGCTGGTGGCAGAGCAGCAGTATTTAACCAACTGCAAGAACAAGAAATTTGCAACATGGTCATAGCCAACAATTCCATCAGGCTAAGAGAGATCCAAAGTGGAATCATAAATGACAATAATGTCTTTGCAAATATAAATTCTGTCAGCATTTCCACCATAGACAGAGTTTTAAAAAGACATCAGATGACTATGAAACAGCTCTATAAGGTTCTATTTGAGAGGAACAGTGAAAGAGTCAAGACGTTGCGGTACCAGTATGTCCAGGTAAACCATTGGTGTGCACTTAGTGAGTTTTCCTGTTTTTACTGATGCCTGTATTACTTTACTGTAAGTTACAGAAACCCATAAGAAAATACATTTACTGTTACATTTTTTCCTGTGTTTCTTCATAGAGAATCATGGAGTTAGAAGTACATGAAACGACCCACATTCTTGTTTTTGTGGACGAGGCTGGGTTTAATCTGTCCAAAGGCTGGAGACGTGGTCGCAATCTCATTGGACACCGAGCCACAATTGACACACCAGGCCAACGTGGGGCCAATATTACAATGTGTGCTGCCATTTCAGAGAACGTTGTGAGCATACATATTCCACACATTGGGCCCTATAATAACCAACTTCTCCTGGCCTTCCTAAATGCACTTTACAGAGACCTGATTCCAGAACAAGAAAGAGGTTTAGTTAGACCACATTTGCCTAATTATGATGTTGTCTGGGATAATGTCAGCTTCCACCGAACCAACAGTGTTAGGGACTGGTGTGCTGCACATGAAAGGATAACAGTGGAATTCCTTCCACCATACTCTCCATTCCTAAATCCAATAGAAGAGTTTTTTTCAGCATGGAGGTGGAAAGTGTATGATCATAGATCACAAAATCAGATGTCTTTGTTGGATGCCATGAATGCTGCATGTGAGGACATCACAGCTGACCATTGCAGGGGATGGGTGCGGCATTCACGGTGTGGCAATGGAAAACATCAGATGTGATGTTGATGAAAATCTTTGGCCTGACCAACGTGAGCGACAAGATGTCCACCAAGAATAATTTGTTTGTTTGTTTTTTTTCCCATGAATGTTATTTGTTGTTTGTGTGTTTGTGGTAATACACAAATATGTAATGTAAAGTGAAATCTTGTTACTCTTGTCAGTTACTTTACATGTACAGTAAATACACTTGTATTGTGTATACACACATGAAGTACAAAAATAACACTGTAAAAATACAAATGTTCATAGACTTTTTTTTTCTACATACTATTGACTTTTCTCAACAAATATGAGATTTTTCTTTAAACGCTTAATTTTCATGGTTGACTGTTGTGGTGAAAAAAACAACTAAACATTTTGACCAGTGTGGGTCACACAATGACAAAAATACTTTAGATTTTGGTGGCCTTGGCCAAATTAATGACACAATAACTAGGTTTTGAAGCATGCATTAAATGTTTTGGGTGAGTAACTACATTTTGCAGACATGCTATAAAGTTTTGAAGTTCCTGCAAACAGTTGTGACATTTGCACTCACAGTTTAGAGAATGTTAAGACTGTTTTGAAAAATGTGCCAAAGCAATTGAGAAAAACTGTACTAGTGGTCTGACCAAAAAAAAAAAAAAAAAAAAAAAAAAACCTTTACAATGTCATTGTGATATAGAAAAGGAAAAAGAAACATGGGCACAAAGATGAAAATAAGTCAATTTTCAGAATTTGTAACTCTTGTGTTGTCCTCTGTCTATACAGTATAAGCTTTCCAACTGAAGATTGATGAGATGAACCTTTGAGCTATTTCAGAGAAATGGTTTATCATTGGTTTATCATCTACATTCTCTTCATTAGTCAAGATTTACTTGCATAATTCATGCCAAATTGACAAAAAGTCTTAATAATAATTTGTAAAAATAAAAATAAAAAGTGTGCTTGGCAGTTTATGACAACTAGATTAACCATTTTGCATTTAATGACTTATACGATGAACTAAAGACTAGATGTTTTGAGCGGTAAGACTGTTGCACAGAAAACTATATAATACATTTTGAGCGGTATGACATTAGCAAATGATAATGTAGGAAACAGGAGCTAAATGTACATAATCAATTTCATGAATGTACAAAAGCAATCGCAACTTGTTCAAAAGAATGAGAAACTGGTTTTATGATGTGTATAAATGACTAGATGATGTGGAGGTTGTACAAGTAGTTTTGAGAATTTCATTTCTGATTTGAGAAATGCACCAAAGTGACTGAGAAAAACTGTAACTGACTAAACTAATCAATTCAGTGCTTTTCTTTTTTTTTTTTTTTTTTTTTGAAATTCACTGAATACTGTAAATCACTCAACTGAGTCAATAAAAAATGCTAATATATTCAGCAAAACTACTGGCTTTGCCTGAAACTATGTTCTATGTTTTTTTTTTTTGTTTTTTTTTTTTGTTTGTTTGTTTGTTCATTTGTTTGTTTTTACCATGAAATCCACAACACATTGTCTAAAATATAAAACAACTTCTGTGATATTGTTCAAATAACTTAATAAATATGAATTGCTTGCTCATGATAGCTAATAAACTAAACTGAGGAATGAACTAAACCCCATTCTTAAACTCTAAAATATCGCTGTACAGAGGGCTTCTCTAAATGCTCCTGCTCACAATGAGATGGCTACCATGTAAGTACACATTTTCTAGTCCCAACTGATCTTGCCACACTGAACTTGAGTAATAGAAAAAGAGACTCAGTATAAAGTCCTCGAAGCGAGACAGTGTCCTTTTAGAAAATAACAGCCACAAGGACAGAAATGATATGAAACTCATGGCTCTTAAATTGTTAGCCACTAGCAAAAGCAAGTCTGGGCAATTCAGAATGATAACTCCACTCAAACACACAGAAAAAATAAAAAAAATAAACGGAAAAAAGTGAGTGTTTACACGAAAAGTGAGGTCATGTGTTGTGATAGTCTCCTAAATGGAGGCAAGCCACACCAGACTAGATGAGGAGGAGAAGAATTGTTGAACAAAGTTGTTATTTTTGTTTTCTTTGCACACAAAACGTATTCTTGTAGTTTCATAAAATTACGACTGAACTACTGATGCCACATGGACTGTTTTACTGATGTTTCTGGACCTTGATCATGGTAGTACATTTGCGGTCTATGCAGGGCCGTATTAAGGCAGTGTGGTGCCCCTGGGCACTATATCTCAAATGATTCATTTTCTGTAGCCGTTACAAAAATGACACATTTGCGTGTACTTTTTGTGGACCAACTCAACTCTGACAGATTGGGGACGGAAGGGGGGGACTGATAGTGGTCATGTAATCTTTATTTATTTATAATTTATTATTATTACTGTTGTTGTTAAGTTAGTGTTCATAAACGAGTTATGTATGGTCTTTCAAGAATTTCAAACTAATAATAAAACAATTTACGAAAATTATTTTTAAAGCTTGTGTCATGTGGTGCCCCCCTAGTTGTTGTGAATGGTTGGTGCCCCTGGGCACTGGCCCAAGTGCCCTTATGGATAATCCAGCTCTGGGTCTATGGGAGGGTCAAACAGCTCTCAGAATGCCTCAAAAATATATTAATATATGTTCCGAAGATGAACGAAGGTCTTACAGGTTTGGAACTACTTGAGGGTGAGTAATTAGTTACAGAATTTTCATTTTTGGGTGAACTATCAATTTAATGACTGCTGAAAATCTTACTTTGCCATCACATAAATATATTTGAATATATTTTCAGATAGACAACAGTTTTATTAAATTATAATAATATTACAAAATTTTTAGCACGATTGATGATAATGATTAGCAAAAGATTTACACAAACATTTACAAATCTTATCAACCCCAAACTTCTAATGTATTCTCTTTATGTTGTATGTGTTTGTGTATACATTTTCCAAGTGGATTTCATGTTTTAAGCCTAATGTACTGCTGAAATTGGTAACACATAATTCAGCACAAATGTTGACGAGAGGACCAGCACTCACAGTGCTTAATGGGTTTTAAGTGTTCACACTGTCATGGATCATTCTGCCTCTATTCAGACAGTTATGCCTCCCTGATGTCACAATCTATTTTGAACACCTCTCCATTCCATCATATAGGTCTAGTGGAAAATTGTGCTTTGTGCTGTACTCTAAACATTTATAAGTGCATTCTGAAGATCCAAATATAGATGCCAGTCCTCACTAGGCACTGTTGAAAATCACAATAACACAAACGCCTCCAAAGAAAACACTGGGAGGCTTTGACATTTTGATGTGCATGCTTTTTTACCCTGATTTATAATAGCAGCCTACCTCCCTGAGCAATGTAGATAAGATGTACAGACAGGAAACATTTCAGGGGTTGTGATAAGGTTGTAGTATGTCCATGCAGCACATGTCTTCAGTGATGATTACTACAAATCTTCTGCACAAGAGGGAACAGAGGGCTTAGACATACTTCACTCGATACTGCGGCTTGGAAAGAGCAAGCAGTTAGTAAAATGGTCTCTAGGAAAATTATGAGGTTTGTTTTTCAGAGATAGACACATCACATTATAATAGAGCCCACAGGAGCCAAAGAGTCTCGAGCATGCAATGCTTTTCTTGTCTTTGTCGCTATCGTTTGAGGATCAGTAGCTTTACTGGGGTAAAAAGGCCTCCCATCTTGATCCCAAAAGAGAGCGTGAGCTTCTTTATTTGACTTGAAATGCTGTTCCCTCTACAAATCTGAAGGGACCGCGCTCAAACGGCACAGCTTGGGCACAATGTCACCCACATTACACCGACCTCAAACTTGAACGAAGTCAAGCATGCAGCTCAACTGCTGAGGTAATAAAGACTCAATTATGATTGTTTTCTTTCAAGGCCATCTGCCTTCTGATTCTCCCTCCTGCTGAAGCCATGGAAGATGCTGGGATGATTTGGTTTAGAGATGACACGAACAACTCGGTGCACAATAGCAAAAAAAAATAATAATAATAAATAATAATAATAGGTTGCATATAAGCAGACTGCTGATTTAAAAAAAAAAAAAAAAAAAAATTGCCTCTGAAATTCAGTCCTATTCACTCAAGATGAGACAATATGGAAGAACATCTCACCTGGTACCATACAGTCAAAGTAATAAAACAGAAATATTGTACTCAGTGTGAGATGGTTTTTTTCAAAGTCATTTCAATCTTCCCTCAACATGGTGCTGCAGAATAAAACCAGCTTGAAGCAACCTTCAGCATTCAAACGTGAAACCCCTGTAGCACAAAACTCACAGATATTACTTCAGTGAAAATAGAAAATACAGATGATTTGAGAGTTAAATCAATAGATAATATTTCATTTATCTATCTATCTATCTAGCTATCTGAATATCTGTCTATCTGTCTAACTCTTTGAAACATGTAAACCATCAAACCACTATTGTTTACTAGTTTAAGGTTGTTGTTTTTTTTTTTGTTTGTTTTTTCAAATCATTGTATTATATTTACATTCAAATTTTAATTATAATTCCGCACCCTGTTTTCTGCCACAGTTCATATTTTTGCATTTGTAAGTTTTCAGTAATAGTATCGATCCAATGGTTTTCTTTTATGGCTGGGGGGAAAATGTTTCAGAGAGAATCATAGATTTTAATCAGTAGTGCATTTTAGTGGTTTATTTGATTAATGCCATGATAATCTTCCCTAAGGGTCTTTCATAGCACTTTAAACAGGAAATCACTTCAGGATGGACAGTATGCAGACCATGTGGTAGACAAAAGTCCAACGTAATATTACAAGGTGAAGACATTGCTATTGTGTGCCACTGCACATGGTCACAATTACAAGCCTGACACCTTGAACTTGCTGAACCATGCAAAAGCCGATGAGAACTTGCTTGAACTCAATATATTCCCCCCCCACCCCCACCCCCCTTTGTTTTTTGTGAAAAGTGGGGATATCCCATAGGCGTAATGGTTTTTATACTGTACAAACTGTATATTCTGTGGCCCTACACCAACCCTACACCTAACCCTAACCCTCACAGGAAACTTTGTGCATTTTTACTTTCTCAAAAAAAAATACAAATAATAATAATTCTGTATGGTTTATAAGCTTTTTGAAAAATAGGGACATGGGTAACAAGAGCACACACACAGTTACTAATTTTAACATATAATGTTTTATTTTAACAATGTATTTTGAAAATATTTTGAAATTAACATTAATGTTATACAATTCTTCGTAAGTATTGAAGTAATGTGCATTGTTAGTTCACATTAACTAACCTATCTGGTAACACTTTAGATTAGTGATTCATTATGAACTATTGCTTGTTATTAGAACTTATAAAGCACATACTAATGCCTAATTCTGCAAGACCATTCTAGATCCATAACATTCTGGCAGCCATATCACCCTGGAGCCCAAGACCGGTTTCCCACTGAAGCTAAGCAGGGCTGAGCCTGGTCAGTACCTGGATGGGAGACCTCCTGTGAAAACTAGGTTGCTGCTGGAGGAGGTGCTAGTGAGGCCAGCAGGGGGTGCTCACCCTGAGGTCTGTGTGGGTCCTACCGCCCCAGTGTAGTGATGGGGACACTATACTGTCAACAAGCACCGTCCTTCGGATGAGACGTTAAACTGAGGTCCTGACTCTCTGTGGTCATTAAAAATCCCAGGATGTCTTTCAAAAAGAGTAGAGGTGTGACCTCGGCATCCTGGCTAAATTCGACCATTGGCATCTGACCATCATGGCCTCCTAACAATCCCCATATCTGCTGATTGGCTTCATCACTGTCTCCTCTCCACCAATAAGCTGGTGTGTGGTGTGTGATGGGCGGTCTGGCGCAATATGGCTGCCGTCGCATCATCCAGGTGGAGGCTGCACACCATGCGCGTAATTTGCACGGGGGTTACGGGGGTCATGACCCCCCCAAAAATCAGATCCAGCTAATATAACCCCCCCAATATCATCACATCATTCAGATTAAAATAGATATGAAATATTCAGAATGAATACTTCTGTTCATTTTCTTTATTAATTTCATTTGCAAGCAAGAAAGATAGTATCATATTTTAAATAATCTGTAATGTACCCCCCGCCCACCGCACCGATTTGGTATTACCAAAGTCTCTGGTATTACCCAACCCGCTTTCAGTACCAAGTTTGTTCACTATTTTGCACAGTCGATGGGATGAATGGTTGGAGAAAGCTGACGGAAAGATGAAAAGGACACTGAAAGGCAGCCAGACAACGATTTTTCATTGTTTGTCGACACCAGCCAAAAAAAAAGAAAAAAGAAAAAAAAAAGAAAAACGAAAAATCCTGACCAAACGGAGGTACCCTTAAGTTAGCTGTTAAGTTAGCTCAGCGTTTCTCAAAGTGTGGGGAATAGAAACATGACAAACAGGTTTTGTGCCCATCTTTTTAATTCCTTTATTTATTGACCATACACTCAAAACAAAGACACATTTAAATGTAATGTAAATTGACGTTACTTAACCTCTTCACACGTAAGTTTAAAAGTATTTCAAGGCTACCGTTATTGATCGTAGTATCGCTTTATGGTTCCCATGGAGATGCGCCATTCATTGCTTGTCACACCGTAGCCACAATAGTGCTGAATGACTGATGATCTGCTTTTATTTCCTTTTTTATTCAAAATTTCACAAATGTGTTAGCTATAGCAGGATATATCTGATATTCCGATTGTCAAATATGTGCAAGTGGATGTGTTTTGTTGTTCAAACACCTTTATAACGATCGCATTACTTGAGCTGTATGCGCAACGTATTTTAGGTATCTATCTTATTAAAATACCTAAAAAAATACGTACATTATTAGGAATTTACCACCTCTGGTTCAATTTGAGATTATTTTTATTTTTGTTTGTTTTTTTGTTGTTCTTTTTGCATGGATTTTGCAAAGTGTCAAAATGAATCAAAGCACAACTAGGTTAATGTTAGTCCACACTTGTATTGATGTTATCAGAGGCTAAATGCAAACACAATTATTATTATTTTTTAATCTAATTTTGAGTCTTATTTCATGCAAAGTGATAATATAATTGCACTTTCATTTTCTTTATTTGAAAATTTTTAATGCTGTTATTTGATGTTAAGTTTTTAAAATGTGATGTTAATAAAATACATTTTAACAGTTAAACTTAAAGCCTAGTTTATTAACATTTTGTTGGGGTGATTGGGGACAGGTGGGGCTCGAAACCCTTTCCTACCTCTGAAGTGGGGAATGGCAGAAAAGTTTGAGAAACACTGAGTTAGCTGATGATTTGTTTTGTTGACTGGAGTTGGCTGGCTAGATGTTCGTTTGCCAGTGTCCTATGAGGTAAAGCCAGAGGGTGCCAGGGACTGTGTAGAACCAATGTCACTGAATTGTAACTGCTGTTTGCTCCAATACAGTCACCCGTTTTGGGGGGGATTGCATAATTAAATTATGCAAATTAGCATGTTACCTTTTACACAAGAAAATAATACAACAAATTAATAAATAAATAAATATGCCGCGAGTTTAACCCCCCCAATGGTAGACCCAAAGTTACGCCCTTGCTGCACACTGGTGGTGGATGAGGAGATACCCCCGTACTATGTAAAGCGCTTTGAGTGCCTAGAAAAGCGCTATAAAAAAAAAAAAAAAAAAAAAATGTTATGAATCCTATCCCATCCCTAAACTTTACAAATACTACTGTACCTTACTGGCTATTGATATGCATACAATTGTACTTTTATTAGGGAAAAACACTTACAGTAAATAGGTGTTACCTAATCTAAAGTGCTTTAACTAATTTTAACAATCTCATTGTAAATTAATAATGTAGACTAATAATGCAGGGGCACATGCAAAGGAAACTACAGACTTTTTTTATTTTTATTTTTCATTTTATTTTTTATTTTTTTTATTCTTTGTTAGTCAGAGTTGTTTATGAGTTGTTTTTAATTTAAAATAATTATGCTGCATCTTCCAAGTTATGAATCAAGTGTGTATCTTTAATTCAGTGGCATTTCTTGATAACCATACTGACCTCAAGTCCTTATTAACACAGTGAAGCCTGAAATTGAGGTAACTACATGTAACGTGGGTAAATAGAAATTGATTTTTTTTTTTTTTTACAGTGTCCCAGAGTGACATGAGAAGAATGACTTACAAACGATCAGCACTCCATTTAATCCAAACTGCCATGAGCCATGATGTCTTCCAACTAGGAAATGATATGCTGATGCATCTCTAAGGGTGTAGTAATTTTCAGACCTTGCTTCCTCATGATTTGCCCTGTGTTTGCAGAATTACTTCTGCCCCCCCTTCCCCCTCAACGTGTCTCAGTGGAGACAATTAAAGTGTGACAGCTTTTCATTTAACAAGTGCTGTTTTAGCTTGTAGGGATGAACACATGGCATTCTAATTATCGGCGAACGGCCCACAGACTCCTCACTATTTTACTTAGTCTCTGATGTGGCCTGATGTACCTGACAGCCCAGGAACACTGGCCCTGAAATTACCAGTATTAATGCTGCAATAGCTGAAAACTCAAAGTAGGCTTCCAAAGTTTGAAGGGATATAATATGCAGCCACCACACAGGTGCATGATTTCACGTTTGCTTTCTTATGATTCTTAAGACTTGACATATTCCAAGAGCCAGTGATAAAAGGATAGGAGTTCAGTGAGTAAATCTAGGTATTTCTTGATGGCAGTGTTCATAATAAATCAATTAATCACTTGCTCTTTCAAATAATCACTGAATTGATTTCTGATGTGCTGTAAAAATAAGATTACAAAAATGGACCAGGATCAAAGCAGCTCAGTTTTCTAAAATGCACAGTGATCTAAAATGTTGATTCAGACAAAGGTTTTCACTGAGTTCATTTCACTTTGCTCTTGTATCAGATTTTGCTGTCGAGCTGCTGCACCATATTGGGGACACTGAAGCTTGTATATTGTATAAGATTTGCTGCTGACATTTGCTGAAGTCTTGTGTTATAAATGACTTGTTCTTAAGAGATAATGGATCAGTTCAGGGAAACTGTGAGTGACCAGTTACTGAAATTCCTAAGACTTTAGCTAAACCACTGACATTAGTTAAAATGATAAAATTCTACCAAACACCTCGTCAGTAGTCGAAGTGTTAGACTACTTATGTTTAACTATGTTCAGTTAGCAGAGCCAGTGTGCAGCTAGATGATCTTCTGTAAGATCTTGTTTATTTAATAAGAACTACAACACACAGTGATTTGCACATTTTTTGAGTAGATTTTCTTCTTTTCTTGGGGTGGGGGGTTTTGCCTTCACACCCAAATGAATAAATATCGAAAAACAGATTATTTATTCAGCTACTAGAATTACCATATAACTTGCAATTTCTAAGGTGTGCCGCTGACAATTTCTTTGCAATTTTAGGTGGAATGCCTCACACTGTTTTGCAGTTTTAAACAATCACACTTTATTTCACTTCACAAAATGAAGGAATTTGTTGTCATATTTACCTACAAACCAAATGATAAAGTTATTTTGTACAAGAAAAAACACTGTTATATAAGCAATTTGTGGCTAGTAAATGTTAGATAAGCAATTTATGGCTCAAAGAGTTACTTTCCATCAGAGCAGACATTATGTGTCATTATGTGTGTCATTTATGACCAATGCGGCAGCTCGGTGTATACAGCACATGTTCTGCTGATGTCTAGACAACATGAAAACAGAACAACACATTCATTAGAAGCCTGCATTATCTTTTGAGCTGAATTAAAAGGGTTTAACACCGGCATAAATTAATGAGTTCAGAAAAAAATTATTTATTCATGCGATGTAATGTACACCATTATTGCAAGCAGAAAATATTACATGTTATATCACTTATATTTTTTTATGTTTCAGGTCAGTACAACTTAGATTGAAAAATCACTTATCTGTAAAGATCTCATACACATTTAGTACATCTTAATCTAACTGCATATAGAAATCAACACTTCAGGTAGGTTAGGTCACACATTCAGAACAGGTGCTTCAAAAGAAAAGGTTTTCTACAGCATCTCACTGTGTTCTAAGACATCCATTTCTACCCATTATGCAAGAGAACCCTAGTGATCATAGCTCCTGCTTGCCTTTATTCTCTCAGCTGCGCCCAAGGTTATCTGTGCTCATCTATTCTTATCATCTGCTGGTTGATTGATCTGTTACCCCTGCACCCAATCCACTTAACAGATGAGCAGTTTTTGAAAGCCATCACAGACAGACGGACAGAAAATGTGCTGAGGAAAAAAGTTATCGTAGATTATCTCTTGGTCTGCAAGGCCTTGGACTCATTTGCATTCATCTAGTTTAAGTTTAACTTTCTTTAGCACTGACTGTTTCTCACTAAACATAATATTATGAATCATCATTATTCGCCTCATACTTTGGATTTAATATGCGGAATGTGCAAGGTTTTGAATTTTGATTGCGATGTTAATTTAAAACCTTTGACAACAAGTCTTTAAAAATTTAACCTGAAAGGTTTTTTTTTTTTTTTTTTTAAGACATTTCTCTCATGAGGCAATGCTGTTTCAAGTTCAATATCATTTTGATGCATCAGTTAATTTGGGTGTTGGAAACACCCATCCAATTTGCATTTCCAAGGAAAGTGTAGCTGACACTGATATGTACTCTAAAATATGAAGGGACAAATGATTACAACATCATAACCCTGCTCCTTCTACGCCATTTACTCTCTACTACCTCTGGATGAGAGTGAAGTTCCTAAATGCAAAGGAGAGCTGAGAATAAATCTCTGTCTTTTGACAGTTCTATCTGTCAGACTTTGTGATGCAGAGATGTTTCAGCAAGGAAATACCCTGTGGATGTGAACAAATCAGCGTATTACTGCACGATTAATGTAGCTGAAAATCTTTCCAGCTGTTGATTGTTAGGGGAAGAACTTGCCAGCTTTGAGAAAATAATATCAGGTAAATTAAATGCATCACTGCTTTTAGGGAAACATCTTGTGGGACACCGCTGTCTATTTTAACAGTTCACTTTTTATTATTGTTTTATTTTTATTTTTATTTATTTTTGATAATTATTTTAAAAAGGTGACCCAACATTCTGAGTACTAAATAAGACCTTAAATCAAGCTGGCATAAAGAGATGATGTTTTTTGCAAAACTGACTTCTATAAATGCTTTATTTATTGGACTCCTTTTTGACTGAATGTACTTTCTCTCCACTCTCACAGAACCATGTAAAAGCTATGAAATGATGAGGAAATTCTCATTAGTTATCTGTGGGCTTTTAAGAATGAAGCATTTATGTGTCATATTTTAATCACTGCCATTCTCAATTTTGCTTGAATTTGAGATACTTTCATGGTTCTGTTTAATTTAGAGGAAAAGACTGTGAGAAGTCCTGCTGACGAAATATACATCTAATGACTTTAGCTGCCATGACATGCTTTAAATTGAAAAAGAAGATCATCTATTAGACATGCTGGCATAAAGAGACTAGGATGATGAAAGATGACTATTTTTTTTTAGGTGAACATTCTTTAAAATTCATAGAACCTGCTGTCAAAATGTATAATAGGTGAGCGAGGAAACATCAGAATAACATCCTTCTATAAAACTGACATGAGGGCATTCAGAATCCTCTTATCACCTGGCTTCTCCATTTCACCAATGTGCATATTTTGAGCCAATCCAACACTGTCAACGAGCCCTACTTCTGCCTTAATGAAAACTTTTTCAAAGGCAGGTTAATTTAGACCGTGTGCTGAAGAGTGAGCACTCTACTTGACTTACTGAGGTTAAACCAGGGGCACTTTCTCTAAAAATGCAAAAGCAAAACAAACAATGGAAGATACAATTATTAACAGTACAAGAAAAAAATATATATCTCTTGATCATTGTGATCGGCTGATTACCCTGTCAGTGTGACTGCACTGCAGCAATGACAGGCCAAGCCCAGTGTTGAGCCATAGTTTGGACCTTATAGTGTTGTCATGATTTGTTGGTTGTCTCCACTCGTTCATTGCGTGGGAAAAGGGCACCGGTGATGTAAGAACTGGAGGCAAGCTAGTCTTCACACCTCTCTCCAACTATCCAGCCATGGGGTAATTTCACCTTTGAGCTGGTGGCGCAGTCACACAAGCAGACAGAACACAATCTTCTCCTCCCTGGATCCCAGGAGGCATTGCTCTTGTCCACACCAAGAGTGTTATGCTCTAAAAAAAAAACGCAGCAACAGAAAACTACAATTTTTCCCCATTCCCTGTCAGTGAAATACCAGACGCTTCCCAGCAAGCTCTGCCCTGCTTGTCATATATGGTTTTGGAGAATGAACAGGGCTTAGTGCTCTAAGGCAGCTTCAGGCAAATGTCACTTTAAGTTACGTGCACCGCGAGAATCCTGGAACCAGACGAACGGTCACTGATCTATAAGAAATCAGGTCAAGCGCTGAGTGTCCTCCCCTCTACTCATAACTGTCAGGAACAGAGAGAAAGCCAAATGATCGAGGGGCTGGCTGGAAATATTTCCCTAATGGGTGCCCATGCACACCAATGCAAAGACGCACACACGCACCCCTTTCTACAGCACTGGAATGGTGAAACCCAGATAATACATCATCCACAGAACACCAGGGGGCAAAGAATAATGTCGACCCAGGTCAGCAAATATGGCAGCACATCAGCTTTATAAGAATCTATTATTACTAAGACTATTCTGAGAGCACAAATAAGAGGTTTTTAATCTTTTTCAGGGACAAAGTATATATCTATATTAAAAATATATATATATATACATTTGAAGAAATAAATATTGTCTTTTTTGAGGCATCTCTTTAAATAAATACCTTACTAAGGTACTTATTTAATAAGGTAAGGTAAGGTAAAACTAGCAGTACTGTAGCTATTCAGCGCCATGAATGAACATATATTGTAGCCTGTTTCATTGTCTTCACACTTATATTTCTTGCAGAATCTCTCAAGCAGCTGGTACCTGAGTCCTTGAGCTACACCTAGTGGCAAAGCTTTTGTCTCAGATCGGCCGCTGACTGAGATCCCCAGACGGTCTCTGTGAAGAAAGGCAGCAAGAGCAGAGGCGTGGTAAACAAAGAGGTAGAAAGATACTACATTACAGCCTGTCCGCGTGTGGAAATGGTCGAACGAGGACACAAGGAGAGAGGAACTGCACCTCAGAGCAGCAGTGGAGGCAGTAAAACTGACCAATCACCCCAGGTTTAGCGCTTGAGGTTGTGCAGTGCAAGCTCACATGAATCTTGAGGCTTCTGCAGGGATTGTGAGCGGCACTAGATGCACTAAATAATTCAGCTTTCTGAGCGTGTCATTTCGAGAAGATACAATGTGTTTTTGCAGTGATTCACTCATTCCTTATTCAGAGTCACAGAATTGTTTTAAGCAGAGAGAAAGCATAATTCAGCTCTTATATCTTTCAGACATGTTTTACGAACAAGCACGGATGTATTTCATACAAATGCGGGTGCAAGAGAGAGAAGGAGTGTGTGTGAGCATAAAAGAATCAAGCACACATGAAGAAAACTACTTTGTTCCTATAAGCTGCATGTCCTGTGTAAATCCAAAAAAACCACAACTAGGCGATTTCAACCTCCCATTCTTCAACTGAAGAACCACAACATCTTGGTCAAAGGTCTCCATGATCACACCCCCTTTGAGAGTGTCAATCGACAACAGCCATCACTGAGGTGTAAAGCTCACAATCAATGATTACAGCAGTGTGAGAGAGAGAAGGATAAGAGGACGGGGAATGATGAAAACAGAAAGTATGGAACGGGTGCTCTTTCCTTTTCATCCTCTTTTCGCTTCATGTCTAATCTGGGTAAATGGTTCTCAGCATGGTTAAAACACAAACATTATGGCGATTGTTTAAAATAACACAGGAGAGGACGAAGGCTTCTCGGTTGCATTTGATTATTTACAGTGGCTTTACAAAGAATACCTGAAACAGAATTCATCATAACAAATGGACATGATTAGCTTTCTGTAATAGAACATAAGAGTCTTTTGTTCAGAAATTGCTTTCCTATCACATCAGTGGTTTGTCCATTTGAACCCAGAGTGCAACCATTAAATCAGGAGGCTCATTGTGACGAGTGCTACGCAACACATGATCAGAAGTGAGATGGAAGCGAGCATTTTCGTGAATAAGATTACCTCTAAGCCTTGTATCGAGCTCTGACAAACAAGACAGAACAAATGTCTGTTGTCAGGCAATGGAGTGATCGGGCTGGGCTGTCAGTGCACAACATAAAGACAATTCAATGCAAGAAAGTGCCAATACAGGGTAATGGCAACGGCACTGTTAACCTTTTAATGACACTTATTGATGCACTGTCATCTACAGCAGTTTGCTTACTGATATTTGAAGGTCTTTGTAATTCTAATACAATGGTATAAGGAAAACAGTGATGGTAAAATTCTAGCCAGTAAACATAAGATGATAATTATTCCCACGTCAACAGTTTCCATATTGACAGTATCAACAAAATATTAAGCAGCAAATGTTTTCCGATAACAGTAAGAAACATTTTTTGAGCACTGGAGACTGAAGTAATCAGCTTACATTACAACAGAAAAAAAGTTATTTGTTTTATTACTTTAATATTTCACAATGTTTTAATTGTTTTAAAAGACTTCTTTCAAAAAAAGAAAATACTGCCCTAACATTTTCCTCAATATAAAATCTTAAATTAACATCAGAATTAACATTTTAAAAAAGAACTAAAAATAGGGGAAATTCACAATAAAAAATCCAGCACTGACACCGAGAAAAAAAAAAAGAAGAAAAAAAATATCAGCCAATAGCAGTGTCACCATTACAAAACTGTGCATCCTTAACAATGATTGTTTCTGTTTTCTTTCATGTACTTTTTCCTCCTTGTCCTTTACCTTCTTAACTTCTCTTGACACAAATGGCAAATTCTCATACAAGATTATTGATATGCAAAAGCATGCACAAGCCCCCTCCCCAGGCAAGTGATCATAGTATAAATGCCACATAGGACACAGGTGAGTTAATTAATAAATGTTATTTTAATTAAATCAGTCAGAGATCCAAGTATCCACAGATTACTGTTTCCTATAATTAAGCAATTAGACCTGGCATTTTCTAAACACGTATAAGGATGTTATCCACAGAGTGTCGGCACAAATAGAAACCCCCCCCATGCCGTTGGCGGAGGTAAAACAGGAACTGGACCTCCCCTGCAGACTTGGTCATTTGATTAATGTGAGACTGTTGCTGGTACTGCTGTCTTTCAGTTTCAAGAAGCAGGGTTTGTGTCAATCAGGCATGAAATGTAATTAGAAAGTCTGCTCAGTGCAGTGGTAAGGTGAAAGTGGAGCCAACATGAATCTCGAGAAATGAGCAAAAGGGTTTTCTTCCTGGTAGACATCAGACTTGAATTACCATATCTGCTGCTCAATTTTTTAACATTGTAATATCTGAGGCCATAAAAATGCATGAATAAAATTTTTATTAATAAAGAATGGTCAGTCAGTCAGTCTTTTTGTGTTTGCCTTTCTTCATCTGTAGAATTTAATTGCCAATTTATGTTAATAAGACAGAACATAATTGATGCGTAATTATGCATTAAGCCGTCTTTTGTGAAACTGCATTTTTAAAACAAAGTATAACGTCTGTATAACTCATTATGGCTTATAACGACTACAAAGGGACAAACTTCTAGGACTTGCTTTTACGGCTAGTGTGTGATTTCATGCATGTGTCAGGTTCCACAAACCGCAAAGTATCCGACCCCTGAGCACATTAGCAATGAGGTAAAGTAAAGGATGTGGTCTATATTCATATTCATATATTCATATCATTCACTATGTCCTTCCATCTCAGATGGCAGTGATTGCACTCTTCATGTGCATTAGTGCTTTCGGTGTCTTTCTCCATTAGGGAAAAACATGATAAGTGCTATAAGTGAGCAATATTTGTTGGAAGTGAAATACTTCTTGTTTTTTTCCAGGAAGTTCTTGGAGTTTATTTTTGGATGTCTGATTTATGCAAAGCCGTTCTATGGCCCTTGGAGGGCACAGTGACATAATGCTATAAGTCACTCTTGACACTGACACTAGCTTTGGGGGACTGGCCATTTTTGAGGACTGTTGAATCATTTAGAAAAAGTGTCACTTGTTTCTTATTAATTGCCCTCTTGTTTGTAGCTTGGGGCAATGACTCGCCAAGACAAATAACCCCTTTCATGCTGTAAGTTGAATCCATGCCAGGTTAAACAACTATGTAAAACAAGCTCAGCACAATGAACTGATCTCTCTCTCTTTCTCTCTCTCTCTGTTCTAGAGCAATGTACGTCTTAAACTACAGACCATTAAATGCTCAAGCGTAGATGCTGTTTTGGAGTTTTCAGTTCTGGGAAACAGAAGAAAACAGGAAAGAAGACTCATTATGGTACACCACAACGACTTTTACAAATTAATTAATTAATTGAATGCAATAATAATAGACAATGGCAAAATGAATGCTATTATATATATATATATATATATACAATATATATATGTGTGTGTGTGTGTGTATATATATGTATATATATATATAAATAAAACAAAGGTAATAATGAATAACAAAACTAAACTAATAAAAAGTATACTCAAAATAATAATAATAATAATAATATTAATAATAATAATAATAATAATAATAATAATAATAATAATAATAAATGTTTAAAATGTGACAAATGTATAAAAATGGCCACAAATTAATTTTAGTTTTAGTTTTTGATACATGGTATAATGCAACCTACTTACATTAAACAGAAAAATGCAACTAAATGGCATTAACGCTAGAATGTGCTGAGAAAGTAATACCATTAAATATATGTATTCTGTAACGAGGCTGCCGAGACGTGCGGATCCATGTGCAGGCTTTTATTAGACAGAGAAGTGGTCATAACAGGCATGGGTCAAACAATGGCAAACAGGTATATAGAGGGCAAGACACAAGATAAATCCAGAAACAGGCTGAGGTAAATCAATAGCGAATGTAACCCGACAGGCTAATCAAGTCAAGTTAAGTCACCTTTATTTATATAGCGCTTTAAACAAAATACATTGCATCAAAACAACTGAACAACATTCATTAGGAAAACAGTGTGTCAATAATGCAAAATGACAGTTAAAGGCAGTTCATCATTGAATTCAGTGATGTCATCTCTGTTCAGTTAAATAGTGTCTGTGCATTTATTTGCAATCAAGTCAATGATATCGCTGTAGATGAAGTGACCCCAACAAAGCAAGCCAGAGGCGACAGCGGCAAGGAACCGAAACTCCATCGGTGACAGAATGGAGAAAAAAACCTTGGGAGAAACCAGGCTCAGTTGGGGGGCCAGTTCTCCTCTGACCAGACGAAAACCAGTAGTTCAATTCCAGAATGCATCCAAATCAGATTGTGCCGAAGAATCATCTGTTTCCTGTGGTCTTGTCCTGGTGGTCGTCTGAGACAAGGTCTTTACAGGGGATCTGTATCTGGGGCTCTAGTTGTCCTGGATCTGCTGTCTTTCAGGGATGTAGAGGTCCTTTCTAGGTGCTGACCCACCATCTGGTCTGGATACGTACTGGATCCGGGTGACTGCAGTGACCCTTTGATCTGGATACAGACTGAATCTGGTGGCTACGGTGACCTCGGAATAAGAGAGAAACTAATATTAGCGTAGATGCCATTCTTCTAATGATGTAGCAAGTACATGGGGTGGTATGGGAAGTGTTCCTGGTTCCGGTTTACCTAATTAATGCAGCCTAAAAATCCTTTAACGGATTTGGATATTAAAAGCATATTAGTATGTTATGTGTAAGCCAGGTTAAAGAGATGTGTCTTTAATCTAGATTTAAACTGCAAGAGTGTGTCTGCCTCCCGAACAATGTTAGGTAGGTTATTCCAGAGTTTAGGCGCCAAACAGGAAAAGGATCTGCCGCCCACAGTTGATTTTGATATTCTAGGTAGCCTATTATCAAATTGCCTGAGTTTGAGAACGTAGTGGACGTAGAGGATTATAATGTAAAAGGAGCTCATTCAAACAGGTGGGGTGCTAAACCATTCAGGGCTTTATAAGTAATAAGCAATATTTTAAAATCTATACGATGTTTGATAGGGAACCAGTGCAGTGTTGACAGGACCGGTCTAATATGGTCATACTTCCTGGTTCTAGTAAGAACTCTTGCTGCTACATTATGGACTGGCTGTAGTTTGTTTACTAAGCGTGCAGAACAACCACCCAATAAAGCATTACAATAATCTAACCTTGAGGTCATAAATGCATTGATTAAAATTCCTGCCTTTGACATTGAGAGCATAGGTAATTTAGATATATTTTTGAGATGGAAAAATGTAGTTTTACAAGTGCTAGAAACGTGGCTTTCTAAGGAAAGATTGCGATCAAATTGCACACCTAGGTTCCTAACTGATGACGAAGAATTGACAGAGCAGCCATCAAGTATTAAACAGTGTTCTAGGTTATTACATGCAGAGTTTTTAGGTCCTATAATTAAAACCTCTGTTTTTTTCAGAATTTAGCAGTAAGAAATTACTCTGCATTCCATTAGTTTTTCAAATTTGTGTGTTTCACCGGGCCGCGAAGAAATATAGAGCTGAGTATCATCAGCATAACAGTGAAAGTTAACACCATGTTTCCACCATATAAAGCGTGAAGAGTAGCGGCCCTAGTACTGAGCCTTAAGGTACTCCATACTGCACTTGTGATCGATATGATACATATTCATTAACTGCTACAAACTGATGGCAGTCATATAAGTACAATTTAAACCATGCTAATGCACTTCCATTAATGCCAACAAAGTGTTCAAGTCTATGCAAAAGAATGTTGTGGTCAATTGTGTCAAACGCAGCACTAAGATCCAATAAAACTAATAGAGAGATACAACCACCGTCCAGGTACGCAGGCAGGAATCAGAAAACAGGTAACAATAAGACAAGACTAGACTATGACAACACGATATGGCTCCGTAAAACAGAGAGCTAAAAGAGCGATAAACGCATAACAATACTAGAGACCATACAGAAAGCAAACACGGAAAGGCTTGGTATACCACTAACACTGGAAGAGTGAAAAACACTAAACAATACTCGGCAGCTTGAGCAGGAACTGAATGGGTGTTAAATAGACAGGATAATGAGGTAACAAGGGAGAGGAGCTAATCAATTACCAAGGAAACTAACAAGATGGGCAACGGAAAAAGGAAATACAGAAACGATGGGAAACATGAATACTTCAAAATAAGAGTCCACGAAACCATATAAAGGTAAATCAGTAGCTAAACTCGAGAGGTTGAAGATCTGAATGTGAGAACTTGTCATATTAATATTTGTATTTGTAAGTTAAAATTTACACTCACAGCTCTGATGTGAAAAGCTGAATCTTTCAATTTGCACACACAGACAATGATCAAAACACCCGTGTTTTGAATTGGAAGTTGTAGATTAATAGTCACAAATGTGTAGAATGACATTCACACAAAGAAAATGACATACACACATGTTTACGACATATTTACTTTTGCACTTTACTTCAGTTTCGCTGCACAACGTCAAGTCGGCACTTACAACCTCTCAGATCTGGAAGTACAAGTTCAAATCCTAGCGCTCTGACTTTTGCTACTCTTTTTGCGGTATACTGTTGCAAAACTCACTTGTGCACTTGCATATGCAGATGTGAGAGAGCAGAGCTGGGGGCGGGGCTTTGGTGCGAATGAAGACATTTAATTGGTCGATGCCCGACCAATGAACAACGCCAACTGTTTTCACTGAATATCCTTAGCTTTGACAGGATTTTAAGACACTGCATTCATTTTGCCATTCAGGTATTATCTGGTAGACAAATAATGCAACATATTTTATATGTATATCCCACTGCATATCACTGTACCAGAGTTGCAATATAATGCTGTTTTTATTATTTTTATGTTTTATAAAAATAATTTTAACATCTTCATTGGGTTAAATTCCTAATTTGCTTGTCAGTAATGAATCTTTTTAAATGCAACATTATTATTATAAAAAAAAAATTTTAAATAAAAATCGAGTGTTTAATGATGTCTAAATGTACATTAAACAGCAAAACCTAAAAAATAAGCACTTATGACCAGAAATACTGTTTTGAGCAACTAGTAGAGCTAAATACATGTATTTATTAAACATCAACAAGGCCATCTAGTGTTTAAGCAATGGAATTGCATATGAATATTATCTTTCTGGCCACCAAATGCCTCTAATTTAAAGCGTGCCTCTTTGCACTGTAATTTAAACCTAAATACTACAGTTATTGTACAACCCGAATTCCGGAAAAGTTGGGACGTTTTTTAAATTTTAATAAAATGAAAACTAAAAGACTTTCAAATCACATGAGCCAATATTTTATTCACATTAGAACATAGATAACATAGCAAATGTTTAAACTGAGAAAGTTTACAATTTTATGCACAAAATGAGCTCATTTCAATTTTGATTTCTGCTACAGGTCTCAAAATAGTTGGGACGGGGCATGTTTACCATGTTGTAGCATCTCCTTTTCTTTTCAAAACAGTTTGAAGACGTCTGGGCATTGAGGCTATGAGTTGCTGGAGTTTTGCTGTTGGAATTTGGTCCCATTCTTGCCTTATATAGATTTCCAGCTGCTGAAGAGTTCGTGGTCGTCTTTGACGTATTTTTCGTTTAATGATGCGCCAAATGTTCTCTATAGGTGAAAGATCTGGACTGCAGGCAGGCCAGGTTAGCACCCGGACTCTTCTACGACGAAGCCATGCTGTTGTTATAGCTGCAGTATGTGGTTTTGCATTGTCCTGCTGAAATAAACAAAATAAAAAAAAATAGAAATAGACGTTGTTTGGAGGGAAGCATATGTTGCTCTAAAACCTTTATATACCTTTCAGCATTCACAGAGCCTTCCAAAACATGCAAGCTGCCCATACCGTATGCACTTATGCACCCCCATACCATCAGAGATGCTGGCTTTTGAACTGAACGCTGATAACATGCTGGAAGGTCTCCCTCCTCTTTAGCCCGGAGGACACGGCGTCCGTGATTTCCAACAAGAATGTCAAATTTGGACTCGTCTGACCATAAAACACTATTCCACTTTGAAATAGTCCATTTTAAATGAGCCTTGGCCCACAGGACACGACGGCGCTTCTGGACCATGTTCACATATGGCTTCCTTTTTGCATGATAGAGCTTTAGTTGGCATCTGCTGATGGCACGGCGGATTGTGTTTACCGACAGTGGTTTCTGAAAGTATTCCTGGGCCCATTTAGTAATGTCATTGACACAATCATGCCGAAGAGTGATGCAGTGTCGTCTGAGAGCCCGAAGACCACGGGCATCCAATAAAGGTCTCCAGCCTTGTCCCTTACGCACAGAGATTTCTACAGTTTCTCTGAATCTTTTGATGATGTTATGCACTGTAGATGATGAGATTTGCAAAGCCTTTGCAATTTGACGTTGAGGAACATTGTTTTTAAAGTTTTCCACAATTTTTTTACGCAGTCTTTCACAGATTGGAGAGCCTCTGCCCATCTTTACTTCTGAGAGACTCTGCTTCTCTAAGACAACGCTTTTATAGCTAATCATGTTACAGACCTGATATCAATTAACTTAATTAATCACTAGATGTTCTCCCAGCTGAATCTTTTCAAAACTGCTTGCTTTTTTAGCCATTTGTTGCCCCCGTGCCAACTTTTTTGAGACCTGTAGCAGGCATTAAATTTTAAATGAGCTAATTAAGTGGATAAAAGTGTCAAATTTCTCAGTTTAAACATTTGCTACGTTATCTATGTTCTATTGTGAATAAAATATTGGCTCATGTGATTTGAAATTCCTTTAGTTTTCATTTTATTAAAATTTAAAAAACGTCCCAACTTTTCCGGAATTCGGGTTGTAGTATAAATAATAACCATATTAGAAAATGTTATATTTCAAATGGTCATTCATGGACCATAATTATTGCGCATATTATTTAGTACCATGATCTCTTCAAATTAACTAAACAGGACTGAGTTAACATGTAGTACAGTTATTTTATTGGTTAAAAGTTACACTTAATTGTTTAGTCACATTTAACTGCCAAGGAGGAGTATGAGAACATAATGCTGTTCCATTTTCCAGTATAAAATGCTATTGTAACGCATAGTCATTAGTCAACGTAGTTATTCATGTATAATCAATGCACTTTATGTGTTACAAATTACTAAAAATCGCTGCAAATATAATGAAACTGCTGTCTGTCCCATTTAATACATTTCAAGCATATTGACAAAATGTTTAGTTTAGTACTATTGATAGCTCCATGAACCACGTGACCGCGTGGCGGTGAGATCAAAGCATGTTCTGGTTCAGCGAGTTTACTCTGCAATATGCAGTGGGATATACATCTATATACATCTATAACATACAAATATGTTGCATTATTTGTCTACTAGATAATACCTGAATGGCAAAATGAATGCAGTGTCTTAAAATCCTGTCAAAGCTAAGGATATTCAGTGAAAACAATTGGCGTTGTTCATTGGTCGGGCATCGACCAATAAAATATCTTCATTCGCACCAAAGCCCCGCCCCCAGCTCTGCTCTCTCACATCTGCATATACAAGTGCACAAGTGAGTTTTGCAACAGAATACCGCAAAAAGAGTAGCAAAAGTCAGAGCGCTAGGATTTGAACTTGTACTTCCAGATCTGAGAGGTTGTAAGTAGCGACTTGACGTTGTGCAACGAAACTGAAGTAAAGTGCAAAAGTAAATATGTCGTAAACATGTGTGTATGTCATTTTCTTTGTGTGAATGTCATTCTACACGTTTGTGACTATTAATCTACAACTTCCAATTCAAAACACGGGTGTTTTGATCATTGTCTGTGTGTGCAAATTGAAAGATTCAGCTTTTCACATCAGAGCTGTGAGTGTAAATTTTAACTTACAAATACAAATATTAATATGACAAGTTCTCTCATTCAGATCTTCAACCTCTCGAGTTTAGCTACTGATTTACCTCCATAAAACCAAGACAGGGAACATAGACTGAAATCAAGACATATATACCATATTTCCCGGACTATAAATCGCACTTTTTTTTCATAGTTTGGCTGGTCCTGTGACTTATAGTCAGGTGCGACTTATTTATCAAAATTAATTTGACATGAACCAAGAGAAAACATTACCGTCTACAACCACAAGAGGGCGCTCTATGCTGCTCAGTGCTCCTGTAGTCTACACTGAAAACACAGAGCGCCCTCTCGCGGCTGTAGACGGTAATATTTTCTCTTGGATCTTGGTTCTACATAAATGTTACTTATATATGTTTTTTTCCTCGTCATGACGTATTTTTGGACTGATGGGACTTATACTTAGGTCCGACTTATAGTCCAAAAAATGCGGTACCGTATATTTTTCTAATATAAATCATATAAAATATTATTTAAAAAGCTAAAATTAAAAACTCAAAAAAGGAAATCTAAACTAAAGCTACTAGTGACAATATAAACTAAATGAAATGAAATGAATTAAATTAAATAAATAAATAAATGATCCCTTCAATATCAGCCCACCCTCCAAAATGCTTCAGATTTCAGACATGCACATAATTATGCATCTTTTTAGTGTACACTTAAAACACTCCATTAAACAGTTTAATTATCTGTATTCTATATACTATGACATGATGTTCAGGAAAGGAGGTCAATTTTACTGACACACCGGGTATTCAAGTCATGGTCCAGTCATGTTTGTTATTGGGTTGCCCTTTAACCAAATGTTATCCTGCACAGAGATGAATCCAATAACTTGGTGTCCTTAATAATGGGAGAAGACCACAAATGGCTGGAAGAGAAATCAAAATAGCTCTCCACTGCATTTATATTGGTCAGCCAATAACTCCTGTCCAACACGGACTCAAAAACCAATAAACAGACGTGTTCACTGGGACTTGAGCAACCTTTAGGAATGCCGCAAGACTGCCTAAATCCTACAATCACAGACATGACGTGAACCATCCACATCACACTGAAACACAGGGGTTTAGAGAGAGAATGTAAAAAGAAAAAGAGAGGAAATAGTCAAATACCAACACAATATGCTGATGTATATGACCTAATTGATCAGCTTTGGTAGGAATGAATAGAAGATAATTATGAAGTATGCCAGGCGACAGGGGTCAGATGTTTTAAGCAAGAACATGGACATTCCTTGGAAGCACACTAATGGGATGTGTTTGACCTCTTGCCCTGGCACAGTGAAGGCAGATGAGGCAATGATTAGCACTCTGACTGATGGGATGAGGGCATCTGATGACAGAATACTCTCTGACAGTTGCTCATTTATTGCATCATCAATTACCGATAAGGTTAAAAGGATTAAAAAGAGGGATATTTCTCCACATGAAATTGAATATGCAGTGAATTTTCAAAAATGGATGCACATCGATCAAATTATACTCATGCACCGGAATATAAATTAACTGTCAGAAAATTGTCAATGGTTTTATGTTTTATTGTCTATTTAGTTGCTGTGTTGTGCAAGGGGGTCAGGCTCGCAGGTACAGTATATTAAAAATGACTGCAAGAACTGGGAATAAACAAATTGACAGACACGACTCTCAGATACAGTAGATCAGCATCATGTTTTGAATTTTCACTGTCACTCAGATTGTTCCAGTGAATCTGTCTGTGTGACATCTTTGTTTATCTGAAACAAAAATGAAAGATGGACATATTCCTGCCCATCATATGCTCCAAAGGGAAATATCTCTCTCACTCTTTCTTTTCTGCAACGTCATTCTGTTCTGAGGGGTTATATCCCCAATCATACGAGCAGATAAGTAAATAAAGTTGTCCTGACATTTTGTAACAACTGTGACAAGAATTCCTCTGTACACGCTGACATTTTGAGTCCATGACTGATGATTGCTGATAAGGAACAAGAAAGGGATAAGGTCATTCTCAATCCAGACCCAATGCATATTTTATTGTAGCCTAGGAAAGTTTTGTGCACTTTAAGAACACCAATTTCTTCTATCTATCTATCTATCTATCTATCTATCTATCTATCTATCTATCTATCTATCTATCGACACATTTTATTCAGAAACTGCTTGTTAATTTCACAATTATAAAGTAGGGGCAAATAACATGCCACTACAATTGGGAAGCAGAAAAAAATTAAAAACAGTATTTTATTGTAAAATGTATCCCAATGATGTTTGTTTCATGTACAATAAATTATTTGTATAGTCTATATAAGAAATTGTTTTGTTACTTTTATGACATTTCATGTATACACTGATTCAGATCATCTGTCCAATTATCTGCTGTACATAATCAACTATAAAAGCTGGTCTTTAAATGAAACATCAATGCATAAACATTAAAAATGGACCCATGTGATGAATCATAGATGGACTGTGTAATTACACAAATAAAAGTTTCAGTGCAGTTTTGTAGTTTTTACACATTTTACAAAACTGAACTGGCTCCAGTTCAGTGCAAACAGCACATCTCCAAGTCCAGCACCAGCAGGAGACTCACCTTTACTCCAATAAGGCATTTACTATCCTTTGTCGCCTCATTTATATTTTAAGAACCATCAGAAGATTGATGACTCATTCCTTTTTCTACATTTCACAGCGCTCCACTTCAAAAAAATCTGCATAATTTGCATCGGTTTTATCACCTATGTCTATCTTCCTTTGAAAGGGGACGTGCAAAGAGAGCGCAGAGATTCCTGACACACTGGGGAAAACCCCTCAGTAAATAGACCGATGGTAATTAGAGCTGGAGACATTTTTCTTGATGAGAGAACAGAGCTCATACCCTGGGCTTTATAGGAGCTACTGTATGTGAGAAGGACCAATCAAATGTATTAAAGCAGAGCGGGGCACTGGGCTGAACACAATTGCACGGGACTAATCACACAGTGTCATTCTGATAATGATTTATTGCTAGGAGATTGTTTTATTCCCATTATATTTTCTTACCCCACCTCTCAGCTATTTATGTCTCCACACCAATTAAACTCTTACTCTCTGTGAAGGGACAAGGGAGACGTTTTAAAAGTCCAGACAGTACTAGCAGGAATTAAAAATTACAGAATGGACACTCTGACATTATACGCTTGTAAAAGATCTCATATAGCCTTCATTGGGAAAACTGTGGTTCCCAAAGTCTGTCAGGATGATACATTGGACATATGAAAAAGGTTCTTTGGTGATCACTTTTAGTTGGTTTTCATCTTAGTTTCACTTTTCTTTTTTAACATTCAAAAAACCATCCTTCTACAGTGCCCTGGTTACATATAGTAATAACAATAAATTATGCATATTACATGCAACTGATCTTAAACCAAACCCTAATCCTAACCCTAAACATGTTAACATGTTGGGAACATGACATATGTGCATGCTGTTAATCAATATTACATAATGGTTTATAAAAGTGTTATAAAGGTACCCAAAAATGTAAATTATGTCACCATTTTCTCACCCTCATGATGTTCCAAATCTGTATGACTTTTGCAACACACACACAAACTCACTCACCCACCCACACACACACACACACAATAATAAGAACATTGAGGTCCAACCATTTTGATTTTCTCTGTATAGAACACTGACATTTTTATTATTATTATTATTATTATTATTATTATTATTATTATTATTTGATTATTATTATCGTTGGATCAGCTATCTTTTTATTGTCAAGGTTAACAAGTTATGATAATGGTTAACTTATACTGAAATAAGAAACAATGTTAACAATGGTCGGAAAACAAAAATTCTAAACCATTTTTCCTGCACAGTAATATTGATGACAGTAACATTATCCAAATGTATTAATAACAGAGCATATGCTGTTATTCTTTATTGCTGCTCCATTCACTGTTACCATTCTGTTCAGAGAGGTCATAATAACACATTGAGCCCAATTAGCACTAGGGTGGATGACATGGCTAGAAAAGGTCAAGAAGAAAAGCTAACAGCAGCAATCCAGCCATGGTTCACAAGTTCAGTTTGTTTGCTCTTTAAACTCTCAAAGCCCATCCAATTACTGTTTTAAAATGTAGAGGATGATGGGAACACTGGTCTTGTTATATTTGAAATATGTCTGCATCACAGAGAGTTTCTGTCTGTTTCTACGAATAAGCATGTGAGTTTAGCACAGCAAGGCGTATTTAGCAAATTTCACACACAAATGGCATTATACAAAAAAAAAATGTGACAAAGTTATGTGTACAGATGTACAAAACAATTTATTGAAATGCATACTATACATACTATATATATTATATACATACTATACATTATATATATATATATATATATATTCTAACTGAGACATATCATAATGGGCCATCTTCTAAAGTACAGAGATTACTCTTTTTTTAGGAGTAGCTTAAAAACTGCAGTTTTACTGACTTTGGATGCCTGACTAGTGTGAGCCATATTTTTGTAATAGGTCAATTTATAAATAGTTAAACACAGAAGGATATGGATACTGTGCCGAGACTGTAAATTATTTAAAATGATGCACTGTTTTCTTATATTTCTATAACAAACAATTGGGTCATTAAACAATTGGGGCTGAATGAATTACAAAAGTTAAAAGCTTTTTTGTGACCTGGAGGAATCTGTCCCATGGAGAACTGTCAGAAACATGAAGTCCAGGTTATTTGTTCTTAAGTGCTTAGATATTAACAATATCCCAGTATGTTTGACCACTCATCAGTCTCCCAGTGATATCTCGAAGACTAGATCAGTTTTTTTTTTTCCATATTGTTTCAATAGGCCCTAGACTGTCTGTCACCTATCAAAACAGAAATGGAAGAAGCTACAGACACACTGGGTTCCTGTTTATTCCAGGGATATTTTTGAATGCCTCTGCTGTTGTATCAGGGAGAACTGTTATCACTCAGCTCATACGACATGTTTGTTCACCTATAGTAGATGAAGGACGGCGTAAGATCTGACGTTGTGGCAGCGGCCAGAGAGCTCTGTCACGGAGAGTGTGTATATGTGATTATTTTAGGTGACGCATTTGTCTTTCTTGGAGTTATCGCTGCTTTCAGAAAATGATATCACTGCCATAAAAAGTGATAGTGGAGGCTTTGGGGGAAAGAAACAAAACTGTTCAAAATTGTTACTTTGACAACTGTCATTTTCAACAATGTCTGTGTGTCATATATGTTTAGACAGCACAGTGCAAAGATTGTGAGTTTGAAAGTTCATCCATACGTGCATACTGACATACATTCCACTCAGAATCTTCAACAGAAAATCCAATTTTACACTCCAGGGCTTCTTTGTATTATTTCCAGAGAGTCCCGTTTTCATAAAGACATTCCAGGTTTTATTTTACCCGTAAATACAGTGTGCTACTGAGCGGTATATAGTGTGCAGCATATTGATCCATCAAATAAATTTGCAGCTATTGTGAAGCTCTTCAGATCACTGGTCACTAGCAATGCTGAAAAGTAAATCTAGTTTACAACAATAGGGAAAAGAACGACATTTTCTGTTGTTGTGGAACTGCTACAGTCCCACACATGCTCTACGGTGACTGAATATTTAATTACAGACTCGGTCACGGTTGTCTGTTAGAATGAGATGCTGTGTAATCATAGAGCTCACGGTTAACCACTGCACAGACACACCGTTCAGTTCTCGCCAATCCAAAAGGCCGGTTTCCCCGAGGCTATCAAAAATAAAAGGAAAAGGACGGAACTTCAAGACTCATATAAAAGGAAGAGCAATACGGAATGGAGCACTTTTAATGACTGATCAAGTCTAAAGCTGCTCAATGGTCAGATCATTGTCTCTAAAAAGGGTCTTTATGTGGTCATTAGATTCAAACTTGCCTTATTCTCCCGAGGTATTTCAGCACGATTCCACATTCCTTTCACCAGTAGAGATAGTAATAGGTTTTGTTCTCACTCTTTCGGTGCTCTTCTTTTATGCCCGAGGATAAACGTGTGTCCAACATCAGGTCTCCTTCATCATTCGTCCACTGATCCTTTCTTTCACAGTTAAATTTCTTAGAGGGACAGAAACAAATTCACGGGTAATGATCAACATAGGCACATTGGAAATACATGCCCCTACCTACATTTCTGCAAAACTCAAAATAATGTACCTACTGTATACATACGAACCGCTTAAGATTCCAGCCGAAATGAACACTGGAGGCAGTAAAACTCAGACAACTTTTATGAATTCAAAATTATTTTAACATGCTGCAGGTTTGCTCGGTAACTCGCGTGATAAAGCATTGCGCTTGAGTGATGAAGAGTTCTGGTTTGAACCTTGTGAATCTACAGTTAAACAAAACAGCTCAAATCCACGTAAAGAAGTTAACATAGCATGCCTTCATCAACAAATGTGTTTTTACATAACTTTTGCATTTGTTAACACTATCAGGCAGGTTTGGGGTTTGACTTGGTGTAAGGGCTTTTTCCAGCACAATAGAGCATTAACTTTTAGCGATACTTCTCTGATATTTCAATTATGAACCACCACAATATGTACATTTAGCCACATAATACACACACAGCAATACATGCCAATGACAACATAACAAAAATGTGCCAGGATCATGTATTGAATGTATTGATGTTTCACTTTGAAACTGGCGAGAAACTTGCAGTAAGGAACGTAATAACGGTGTTGCATAAATGTATTTAGAGGGATGTATTTCATGTGAGCCTGGGTCGGTAATGATCATCTATCAACTGAAAGATTAGTGTATTACAACTACAAACATGTCTAAAGTCTGTTGTTGTATAAAATATTTACTTCAGATTTATTTAATAGATTATTTATTTGATTAAAAAAGTATGAAGGCCTTGTCAAACACTTTAAACAAATCACACTGAAGTGGGGCTTCATCTGAAAGCATTACTTTCTGTGATATATGTAATCCACTTGAGAATTCTTCATTCTCGGAAGCGGTTTCTTCACAGTCAAGTGAAAATAAGCAAAGCTTTGAAGTTATCACTAAAATAACTTCTTAATAAAGTACCATTTATTAATAATGTTGGAAACAATATGAGCAATAAAACTAGGTGAGAGAGGAGAACAAAATTAACTGAAATATTCATAATCTCGCATTCTTTTATATGCACACTGCATATCTGTGTAATTCATTAGAGGCTGCATTTCAACCCCCTTAATTGACTTCCCATTCACAGGTGAATATGAAAGAAGGTCTTTCGCTCTAGTTCTAATCCAATGAAAAAGAAAATAGGGGAAACAAATGGAACAAAAACTCTGTAAGTCTGTTTTTTTGTGTGTGTGTGTGTGTGTGTGTGTGTGTGTGTTTGTGTTTTTGGGGTGGTGGTGGAGGGGTGATGGGCATCATCTCTAGATTTTACTAATTTTCCACTACCAAGTAATGGCAGGACATGCAAAGGATATTTTTTTATTGCACCTGTCTGATCCAGACCCTGTAGCTACAGGGCATAATCATACTGCACATGCGGAAAGAGATCTAAAGCCTTTCAAAGCATATGAGGGCTTCGTGAGAATTACGGCATTCACTTTCCACATCATTAGACAAAAGGCTTAGCATAGTAATAGCAAGGAAATATATTGTTTTTATACACAGCTTCTTTGAACTGAATATGTACATTTGAATAGTGAATTGTGGCCTTGCACTGAGCATCACTTAATCAGCACTGTAATGACATTTAGTGTTTAAACTCCAAGAAATCTCCAAGACTGCATTATTTGATCAAAATACACTTAAAATAGGAATATTTTGTAATATTATTACACTCTAAAATGACTGTTTTCTATTGTTTTACATTTTCAAATCTAATTCATTCCTTTGATGTAAGCTGAATTCTTTGAAAAAGCATTATAACGTCATAAATACATGTACTGTAGCTTTTTAAGTTGTTGATACTGTTGCAGTTCAATAATGTGTCATTGCTGAAAAAAAGTATATAAAAGTAAGACTGTGATGCATTTATTTGAAATATTATTTATTTGAAACAGCATTTTGTTTTATACATAATAAATGTTTTTACTGTCATTGATTTGAAATAGAATTGTTTTAAAATAATAAATGTCTTTGCTGTCACTTTTGATCAGCTCAGTGTGTCCTTAATATTGTTTACTGACTCTTGAATGATAGTGTGTATCTAAATAAAGTCTTAATATTTTCATGATCAAGTGTTCATAAAAAAAAAAAAAAAAAAAAACACTTTTGATAAATATTTTTAGTATGTAAAGTTTTTAAGCATAGAAAAAAAGAGAATCATCACAGATGCATTTGATAGGTCGATTAATTATTATACACGGCGAGCCAACAAATCCCAGGCAGATGGTCTGGCATATCTAGGCTTATACTGTGCTAGTGAATATGTAGGTAGGATGTTCAATATGGCTACATGGCAGGAATATTTTCACTTGGCTTTCCTTCTCGAGCCACGGGCTGAGGAAAAAGTCCAAGAGAATAATTTCTCATTTATTTCAATTTTAATATACAACATTGCACTTGCTGTGTGTGCACACATTAAAGTTTCATCTTGGCACTCGTAGACCGCTAGCAGTAAATGGTGGCAGCCAGTATTATGCAAGTTTCACACCACACATTACTCAAGGATTCCTCACCTTCAGTCCTGCTCAGCGGCTGTAGCTTAAAGTGAGAAAAGACAGAATACCTGCATGCGCTTTTTCATCATTTTAAAGAGTTTGTATATTATTTCTATGCAAAATGAATTTGTACATCAAGTTTTGGCAAATGCAATTAAATTGCATGTTTATGTGCAAAAAAATAAAAATAAATGCTTTTCGTTCTCAAGCGAGATAAGAATTCCACAATATGCTCTGTATGTATTTAATTTCATATTAACAGTACAGTATACAGTACTCAGTTCCACTTAACTGATGGCAAATTTTCTCATAATACTGCTTAGGTTTTTAAAGGTAATGATGATGGCAATCTGTCAAAACTTTTGCTTATAGCGGTGTCCTTATTCACTCTGGTACAAAGCATTTCTTATCAGAACCTATTGTTTGCTGTTTTCATCTAGCTGTGGCATTACTGATAGACACTTCCAATAAAGTATTCATTGAAAGAGGTTACTTATTTGACTGTGCACTGCAAATATGACTTACTAGAGTGTTTTTTTTTTTTTTTTTACTGTTTCTTAAGGGATCTTCTAGAGCGGAGAGCAGGTCTGCGAAATGTTGCATCCCCCAATGGCTATAGCTCCAAGAGGCTGGTCTGCATAAACAACAACCCGGTGCAATCAGCAAGATGCACTTCTCTTCTAGGAGGAGAGTGATTGGGGACAATGTGCTTTTTTATGTCTTCCACTTCACCCTTCCCAACAGAGGTTTAAACAGGGCAATCTGTATGAACATGCTGCAGTGAATAAAGTCGTTCTTTACTTTCTCTATGTACTTCATGTTGTACATTTAGATTTTAAAATGTATGCTTTATCCCATTTATTGTATTTGCATTTACATTTATTTTACCTCTTTTGTTCTAGTTCACTACTAGTTTGAAGTTTATTTACTTTTCTGCTTAGCAATACTGAGATTGATTTATTGTGGAAAGTACATTGGAAGATAAAATTGCAAGAAAAAAAACACACAAAATGCTCAAGAAATATAAAAACAGATATGCTAAACATATTCAATAATACTACACCAAATAGTAATAAAATATATACATATACACACACATATACATCTGTCCATACATACACAAATCGATTCATACACTCACATACAATAAAAATAGAAAACTATGAAAAACACAACTGACACTGCAAAAAGGGCTCTAAACATCCATATTAAATTCATTGAACAATCTAACACCAAAAGGAAACGTAGAACTGTGTTTTGAATTACGTAGAACCTTGTTTTGAATTACATTAAATTACTTAGCTCCCTAAGAAGCGGACACGTTTTTTCACCCCTGGTTGGTGGAAAGAAAGCACAAAGAAGATGATCTACTAGTACTACTACTGTTAATATTAACAACAACAACAATAATAATAATAATAATGTTTCATATTTTTTAACAAGTGTGATAGTGTCACATGTTGATGATGGTAATACTGATAGGTAATTTACATACTGCATGATCACAATTAAGGATGTCACTATTTAATATTGCTTTGCGATAAATGCGCTTTGTGTTTTGAAGTGCTCCCATTTCACCAGTGTAAGAACAATGCCAAGAGCCTTGCTGGTTAAAGTAAAGAAGGATGAGCTATTTTTCTCTCAGATGAGAGCCATCTGGCTGGGAGCAAGGCCAACGGATGAGTCTTGGGAACAGGCCTCTTAGAATTTCTGACCCTTGGTAGGTTGACTATGAAAAAAATAAGTTACTGTATAAAACGCCACTGGGGCCTTGTGCTGGAAAGGGATTTGGACCCAGAGAGGGTGTGTGTCTCTGAAGAGTATTCGCACTTGGACTGAGGGTTAAGAATTATGAAAAAAAAAATAAATAAATACAGACAGATGTAGGGGCAACACAATTAGTGCCATGCTCTGGACATGGGAAAATTTATTTTTCATCCTGTGACCTAATTACAGAGTTTGTTTCGAGTGTGTATCTCTTTTAATTTCCTAATGAAGCACAATCATTGCAGTTTCTCAAAGATCCACATCAGCAGATTGATGTTTATTTTATCCAATGCTCTTTTTAGTCTGGCACATGACAAAAGAGGTTACTAATTTGGTTTGAAATTGATAAAACAACATTTTACCCACGAGTCCTTGCTTCAAACGCAGGTTCAGTCATACTTATAAAAGCGCTCAGGACTCCAGAGCCTCTCTCCAGAAGACTTGCTGTGTGGCTGAACCACGGCCAGGCTGCCCATTACACTGAAGCAGCTTGAAATCCAAAGCAGCAGGAAATGAAACCATCAGATTCCCACCCACATCCATCCACACAGCGGCAAGCTCAGCCAAGCCTCACACAGTAGAAAATATATTTCACTCTGTATTGGGTTATACCTCTAATCAACTCTTTCTTTGTAAACAAAGTGTTTAATTTAATACAAGTTCCAATATGCTACTTAATGGGAATATATATGTGCCACGGCACCGGAATGGGATCAGAGATCCTCGCAAAGCATATGTAAGCCCGTATGCATATGTATGCTGGCGCATCAGCAGTTTGTCTAGTGTCATGGCACAAGATAAATAGCTAAATAGATACACAGCCTCAAGCTCACTGACTTTCTTATCATTTAACACAGACATTTGTCACCTTCTGTCGTTTTAACGCTGGGAAGGCAAAAGTCAGAACAAAACATTTACCCGCTGCCATCAGGGGACCCGAATGGACATGTGACACACCACTGCTTTCGTGAAGGGGGAGAGGCCAGCTGCACATACATAAGGCACAAAAAATCTGCCATTTTTAAAAAATGACCAGAGGGATGCAGTCACTTCAAACAGTAAACACAAATGGAGCAACTGTGTGGGGTCATATGCCCCCACCGTTTTCATTCCCTCACACCCACAGCGCTCCACACTCACCTCACTACCTGCCTCCCTTCGCTGCTCAAACCCTCAGCACACCTCTTCCTTCTTTTCTTCTGTTTCTCTCTCTCTCTCCTTCATTCCACTCAGCTCTCTGCAGGCTACAACAGTCAGAAGGAAATCAGACACAGCAGTGTATTTTCAATTGGATCTTCAGAATTCCTGCAAAATAAAAGGCCAGATAGCCTTTGTGAAGTCATCTCACCCGGAACAAACCAACATCGGTCCCCTGCCTGGTGTCCTCCATCCCCACACCCCTCCTGGCCCCTCACACTCAAAACACTCTCCCTTTCTAGCTTTCTTTTCCTGCAGTAGTGAAGAAAAGCTAGCCAATACAAAAAAAAAAAAAAAAATTTTCCAGTACTGTACTGCATTATTGTGAGGGGTGATTAATAAACAATCACAACCCCAACGTAGCATAGATTATGTGGCTATTTACCAATTAAGTTAAAATGCCGAAATTTAATATTGTATATCCCAAAATTTGTATATCCATGTTAATTTTCCAACGTGAATGTGTTATATGCCATAATTAATGCCCAATTCGGAAGTAGGAGTTTTCCAGGTGAATTTGAAGGTAGACATACAGTGTGGCCATGGAAAACAGTAAATATTATGAAAAATCTGACTACTGAATCTTCCAATTGACTGAAGTTAATTCACAATCAAATATTCCAGAAAGCAGTGTAATAATGGTGGTTATTTTGTGGGAATGCTTATTCATCAATTATTTACATTGCAACTAATTTTATCAATGCAAAATGTGGACACTGTAAAGTCAAAGTGTTATGCAAAAACATTGTTCTGTTGCAAATACAGTACATGAGACATCTATCAACAGATTAGATTAGAAAACTGTATAAATCCTTAGCTAATACTAATAACAAAATAGGATTTCAAGAGTTGGTGAACTCCACTTGTAATAGCTTTAAGACTGTTAGATCCTAAATTATTTAAATTTGTGCAACAAGCACTGACATAACTTATCAACTGCACTTTTTTTCCCTTTCCTTATCTTTATGGGTTGGTTTTGAGATAAGGTCTGATAATCTGTGCAAGTAGTGTGTACTTACTCCGCATGCAGTGCATATGATTATGCAAATTATACTGGAGGTAATAAATCCTTGTTCTAGCTGAAGGTTGTTGCAATGCCTGTCTTTCCTCTTTTACTTGAAACAAATTCTGTGTGGAACTTGAACGTTTGCATTTAAAACAGCAGCCCTATCAGCAGTCATGACTGGGAAATGCTATGAAATATTCCAGAAAGGATTACTAAAAAGGCAGTTTAAAAATAAATAAATAAATAATCTCTGACACTATGCTGTGTGTTTCCCCTATGTTCATTGTTGCACTTTCAGTGAACTGACAAGCTCCTCAAAAGACAATCAGTGCTTCAACATTAGACTTGTGCATCATGCCATCTGTAATGGTTTGGTGATCTTTTAAGTTTGCTTTTTGATTTTGTCCATCATACAGTGAACTTAAATGTAAATTCACAATTTATTTTAGTAAGTCTGTCAAGCCTAGTCAAGCTTTTATAAAATTAATGTCATGTTTACATTTAAGTCATGTTCAGTTTGGGGTATTTGTGTAATTTTTTTGCATTTTCTTTCTATAAACACTTCCTTTTTGTTTACACAAAATGTATTTCTTCCATCATTATATTCTGTAAGCTGCTATCATGTAATGTTCTCGATGACAGTTTAGTGTTTGTCTGTTTGTTGGAAAAACAGATGCTAAAAAGATGAAGAAGAACAGATGAATGGAAGTTAGAGCTGAGTTTAAGGAAAGTTTACTTAGGGAAAACAAAATGCAATACTTTTTAGCAAACAAATTGATATGATTTTATTTTTATTTATTATTATTTTTTGTTAAATTTTCACACAAAACACTCTAGTATGCTTCTGACACCATTTATAAAACACACAGCAAAAAAAAAAAAAAAAAAAAAAAAAAAACCTTGGTGATAAAAGTCAATTAAACTGTAACAAGCTGGAATGAAAACAGCATGTCTCTCCTCCGGAGCCCAATGACTCTGTTTATATTTGCCCCAAAAGCCCCAAGTCAGTGAGCCCAGATAATGTGCTCACCTAATTTGTGTTTCTGACAAGAACAATACCCCACTTAAAATAGATGGCTTAAAAAAAATGACAGAACTATTGTATTTGCAAAGACATGCTCACAATTATCACATTTATTTCTTCCACCTGTAATATTGCGGGACAAATGAGCTCCAATAAATGTGATGCAAGTCTTTTCAAGAGGACATTTCATTTTCAGGGCACCGGAGACGTGAAGGGTGAATAAGATAATTATCGGGCTCGATGCTTGTTCTGCATTAGCTCTAGTGGGGAGTGATTATGGGAAACAACTGAATTGCAGGAATAGCTTTTGAACCATGGCAATGGAGGTTATCACTGCATGATGCTAATAAAGGACTGAACACTCGCATAATACGAGCGGTAAAAGAGGGCTTGATGCAATGAGATGAGCTGAGGCTAAAGTTGCAACACTGGATCGACTCGACCCACGATTTGCAATGCAAGGGATATTCAAGGAGACATACAGTATTTCTAAGCGATTAAAATTCTGTTTAAGGGGGTTAAGTGTTTCTGCCCAGCAGCAACCAATGCCCTGCTTGATCCATTGGGTGGTAAATGATTAATAGCCTTTAATTAGTGTCCCTCTATGCCCTTCTATGGAAAATAATTGTTGTTTATACACTGCTCAGAGCTATTGTTTACTCTTTGTGTCAAATTAAAACGCACCTATATTTTTGTTTGCCCTTATTGTCCCCTACTAGCCAATATGGTGCAACTTAATTTAATGAAAACCAAGACTGATCACAATATCTCAGCTTAAAGTTAGCCTCTGGTTGTATTGTGAAAGTAAATTACCTTTACCTGAATACACTGCAATATTTTGTGCAACCACTGAACCATAGTGTTTGGGATCAAACAGCAGAGGACAAAGAAACATACTGCAAGTGTAATGAAATAGTTAAAAGGATGTTGTCTCTTTGGTCTATTTGTTTCCCATGTCACAGCTCCCCCTTGTTCTCCAGGGGAATTCGGAGCTTTTGGAATGATACATGTTCCAAAATGCCTCAAGGTGGCTGCAGGCAAGTGTCACTACCCATTGGATATTCCTGGTAAGTACTTTACATGCTTCAAAGCAAAGGTCATTCATTTGGTATGTCTTCATGTCTACCCCTCGCAATGCTGATTACCCAAAAACTCCCAGTCGCTCTGAAGAAAGGGACATGTTTTAAGGCTTCAGACATACTATGCATAAAAGAATACACTTACAGCCTATATATAAAAGGCAATGAATGGCGTTTAATTCTTTAGTTCTCATATGTATTTTTTTCTTTCAACTTCATTTATGCATACTCCAGTATTTCATTATACTTTGCACCCTCATTCACGGCAACAGTCATGCTCCATAATCATCTGAGCTGCCACTTAAAAGCAGAACATCTCACGTAAATTAAAAAGATGCTTCTGAATAAACTTTTACTTGACATATACAGTACAGTGATTTGGATGAATGAAGAAGTGTTTAAATGTCATGCATTCATATCGGATGGATAAGAGTTGTCGGATAACTTTGATTTTAACCTCATGATGTCTTCCAGGAATTATTCTTTCCTATTTTACTGCTTGCTTTCTTTTTTTCTCTTTTCAGCAGTGCAAATTCAATTTCTACATGGTGCTGATCATGGTGCTGTTTTTTTTCAGTTTGCACACAAAGCCTCAGGGAAGCTCTGAGAAAAAGTTAGCAGTAGGCTGGGGATCCCAAACGGTTTGTACGAAAATTATTCTTTTGACTGGTGGAAATATAGCTCATATATAACCCGGCTCCTTTCTATGATGCATCTACAGAGGCCTGCTTGGATCCTCCCAGAAGTCACTGTGAAGCTGTCAGCCAGCACAATGGCATAAGAGCAGCTGGATGTGTTCTGCAACAGCTTTACTGATCAATATGGTTTAGCCAAGGTAAGACATTATACTTATACAAAATACTACGGTTAGCTGATATCGAACCTATAAAAAGCCTCTCATTTGATTAATGCATACACACAAACACTGCCTACACTTCAGTGAAAGAAGACATTACATGACATCCCAATGGCAAACCATTAACACATACAACAGAGCACCAAACAGTATAACGACTAGAAGAAAAGTTTTGTATTTGCATCCATATATTGCAACAATTCAGTCTAAATGCTGTATGAGCCAAGATTGAAATCGATTCAACACTAAATAATTAAGCATTCAAAGTTTACAACATCTGACATTTTGACAAAAAAAAAAAAAAAAATGACATGTTATCCAACTGTATCATTGTAAAGTGTTGCAGTTATTAAAATAAAAGCATATTGTATTCTTCTCAGTAAGGCATTTCATTAGGATCAGAAAATAATAGAAAAATAAAACAGGTAATTGGCTTCTAATGTAAAGCAATATCAATCATCATTTTATTGCTAGACTAAACAGTGTAGCAGAAATGACTCGAACCAGACAAATTAAAGAGTCGATCAGGGCTGTGGCTGAAACACGAGCCAAATTCCTCAGTAAGGCAACAGGAAGTCATAAAACATTCTGTGCCACAAGTCCCAAGCCAGATAACCAACCAACTCTTCCACAGAACAGCTTTCAACATTAACACCACTAGAACAATTATTGACAAGAGATTGTCAAATTTGGCGAAGTTAATTGAAATGTAACGCTGGACATCACATGTAAACCCATGAGAGCTATACTACATATCCTTAAGCACTTCCCCCACTCAGCAGAACCAGACTGAAATTCGTAAGGGGGGGGGGGGGGGTTGGGGGGGCTTTGAACCTCTGGTCTCCACAGAAATCTTTGTCAAGAGAATGACAAAGAAACGGTCTTTTGTACATATATATGGACCAAAATGAACTCCAAAATGACTTCTAAATGAATATCAGTCCATCGCTTAACTCCATATTCATTTATGTGTAACCCACACATTTGACTATCATGTTATAATCACTTATTGTGTATGTCTTTTAATAACTATGGGATAGCTTAAGGATACATATTCATGTCTAGTATCTACGTAATTGAATCTGCTTGCTTGAAATAGTCCTGACAATCAGTTATTTGTCAAATGTATCATATTCTTCTTATAGGAATCATGTCCAAAATTAGACCCTGCAAGAGCGGGAAAATTCGGACCACATGCTTGGTAAGATAAACATATGATTTATGATACCCCAGAGCCAAGAAAATATCTGATTGGTCAAGACAACATTTGAGGTATGGCCAACAGGCCAGTTTAAATACTTGGCTTTGCTCTGCTATTAGTCATGTATGCTTTTAGTTGTTAGCTTTGCTTCTGCTACTAGTCATGCCAGCTTTTTAGTTATAGCCTTGCTTTTGCTATCAGTCATGCCAGCTTTTAGCTTTGCTTCTTAGCTTTAGCTTTTAGCCATGCTGTTTGTTATCATTGTTCTTTGAGCGCGGTTCCAGCGTGCTTCAGACTGCACGCCTGCTGCTACTTAGCCACGATGAGAAGGAACACCACCTAGTCTCGCCAAACTTTACTTTTCTTTTCCGTTTGAGAGTTTCGTGTTCTGAGTTAAGTTTTGTAACGTCGAGTCTCCGACGTCTGACCTCGGGTGCCCGTTCAACTTCAACCAGCCACACAACGCCCAACCACGGGCTTCCCAAGACGTCACTTCAACGACTACTGAACTTCCAGCCAATCAGCGACATCGGGAAAATACCCTTTCAATGACAACAAAGGGGACTCCCTTTACACAGGAGATGCAAGTACTTACCTCCAGACTCTGATTTGTACTGGTGTATCTAATATAATTTTAACCTCATTGAGGAACTCAATGCGAGGGTTAATTAAGTGATTGATGGTTGTTCATGTCTATGCAATTTAACGTATTGCTGTAAACTTGGGATTCCACATTTCCATTCTCTTAAACTCATCTTTCCCTAACTTTCGATCTTCCTGCAACTTGTGTGAATGTGTGTGTTACCCGTATCAGGGCTTAGAAGCCTGAATGGGTGAGGTGAATTAACCACTTCTGCCGGCTCTGTAGAAAGATAAATGAAACGCTGTGAGACAGGAGTACTGGCTGTAAGCTCCGGCAAAGTTTAATTAACGCTCTCATTTTTCTTAGTTCTCAATGTATTCACAACATTCACAGATTTAACTTTTCAGAACAAATACTTGTTTCTTTGTAACACATTCCATTAAAGAAAATAACTTTTCAATAAAGACTTTTTCCTAAATTACTGTTCTGAAACACATTATAATCAATCACAATACATTGACCTGCTACTTTTTTCACATGTTTTCACATCCTCATGAACACTAATTCCATTTTCACACGATCACATAAATGAATCTTGTATTTAGCTTCACAGTAACCTCATGTTTTACATGCAAGACGCCATTTTGCCTCTAGTTCACAAATACATGCACTGCCATTTTGACTCGAGATAACTCCAGTAGCAAATATACATTTAACTTGCTTAAACTTTATAATCCAATTACAATCAACATATAAAACACTTTAGGAACATTCCTAAACTCTTCCTAAATGAGTATTTTCTCTCATTTCGCTTTAAATTTACATATTTGTCACTCGTGTGTGATCTGATATTTGACTCATTACTACTGCATGCATATGAACAAAACTAACAGTCTTTCTCAGTAACTTAACAAAAATCTACATATACATGTTTGAAACACAGTTTTTAACACCAGTTTCGACCAGTTTTAGAATCGTTTTTGCTCACCTGTAGAAAGATAAATGAAACGCTGTGAGACAGAAGTACTGGCTGTAAGCTCCGGCAAAGTTTAATTAACTCTGAAGCACCCGGTGGAGTACCTTAATTAAACAGCGCTAAACGCCCTCTACAGGAAACAATAATAAAATCAACATTTTCTTAACCCACAACAAAGAATGTAACGATGAATTTACCCATCAATAAACAAATGTTGAAGGCATCATTTATGAACAATACAACATTTTAAAGGGGTTGTCCTTTTTTTTCCTCTTTAATTTTAACGTATATATATATATATAAGTATTTAACGTATTCAACCTACTGCGTGCGTGCGTTTATGTGTTAGATTAGTTTAAATATCTAATAAAGCCTTATTCATATTGAAAAGAGAAGTATCTTGTGTTTTGTGCTTACAAGTTAATGTCTTAAACTGCCGATCTTGTTACTGTGCTAATTGATAGTGTTTTCACTATAGTTTGGATATTAATATCCAGCGCAGATTTGATGTTAAACGGCTCGTTCAGTGAATCGCAGGGCGTCTCAGTAATCAGCCGTGAAACAGTGATTCTGTTCAAATTCCCTTTAAAATCTTAAACGATTCCCTTTGAGCTAAATTTACCTGTTTCCCTTACAACAGTATTGTGAACAGTCCAAGCATTCCGTTCAAGACGGAGCATGAGGAAGGAAAAGAGCAATTTCCTTAGCCTAAATGGAAAGTTCTGTCAAGCAGTTTGGAGTGATCCACCATCAATCACAGATAAATTCTCTTGAGCTGGGTCGCAACGAAAAGAAGAAAAAAGGAAAGGAAAAATTTTGGATAACTCCATTACCTGGGTGTCTTTCAAAGTGACTAATGGCATGTGACAAAAGGCATTCAAGAGTCACACAATGTGTTGCCTTCATAAAAATGATCCTGCTGCCACCTGGTAACACACCTAATCAAGTCTTAATCTCCGAACAAAAGGACAAGCCTCATTTTGATGGCTCGGAGGGTCAGTTTGGTTTAAAATAAACATTTCTGGCATGGTCATCTGGCCTAATGAGGAGTGGAGTATGGATACAGACACAGTGTCTAAATTAGGGTAAAATACCCACCTTCTCATTAAAAAAAATATTTTCTCAAAATAATTTAAAAACTGCTTTTTAACTCTTATGTCTTTATTGTGGCATTCACAGTGGTCTGATATGTCTACAAAGATAACATAACCAGATTTTACACTGAACATATTTTGCTGTTTAAAAATTGCAACTTACCCCAAAAGATCATCTGTTTTACTTGTTTTGGGGAGCAACTGTTTATATACTGTATGTATATATATATATATATATATATATATATACTGTATGTATATATATATATATATATATATATATATATATATATATATATAGAGGGGCGTAGCACCAAATTCTGGGCCCTGTAAACTCTCAATGTCAGTGGGCCCCCTACACATGCCATTGTACGATGCGGGTTAGCAAAATGAAAATTCAATTTTGAATGAATTTTTTTTTTTATTATTATTTGAATATAAACAAGTATAAATAGTGTTTAAATCTATAATCAAATCAGATTATAGTAATGACTGGTTCTTTCATTCACCACCTGAATTGATGCATTTGGCCTACTTGTGCTCAAATACCTTTAAACCTTAGGCTACATCGGGTTCGTTTGTGTACTAACATTTTGATCCATGATACTGATGCAAGTTTTAAATTAAAAACATTTATTTTTGAACAGGAGAAAACGAGACAACTGTACCCTCAGAAACCAATAAAATAAGCTAAGCCTGCCATAATGAAAAAAAAAGTCAACTATAAAGGAATAACCTTTCAGTTTTGTAAATTCCCTTTAAATCCTTTATATTCCTGTTAACTCCCATGGAAATTTTCCAACTTTGAAAATTCCCAGAATTTTGCAACCCTATTCATTGGCTATGATAACATCATGAATTTATTGAGCATTGACTATAGCTTTTAAGCACAGCAAACTCAGTTCACCTTTTGGAAAGAAAGCAGTCATCAGCTGCTTCCCCTCAATCTGCCTCCTTTCTTTTTCCTTCCTGTCTTTCTTTTTTTTGAAAGCCCGATTTGGGCTTTTTTTTGCGCAGCATGATCAGGCTCCCAGGCTCTAGACCGCTCAAGACTCACTGCGTTACTTGTTTGCCGCCGGCTGCCGTCTATGGGCGGACTTAACCAATTTGGGGGTGGTCCAGAGTGTCTGGCACTGAGATCATTCTCTCAGTTGGTGTTATCAATATATTTTGAAATGAATAATGACACCAATTGGAGGGCCCAATTAATTCGAATTAGGCTACAAAAAAAATAGAAAAATGTACAAAAAAATAAATAAAAACAAATTGATGGGATTTCAAAGGGCCCTCTCCCTAGACGGGGCCCTGGGTAGTCAGGTCCACTTTTCCCCCCACTACCACGTCCATGTTCATTCACTTCTGGCACTGATCACCTGGCTCACCTGTTATCTAGCAAACACCAGACTGTGTCAGCTTCAGCCGAGTATTCAGGCAGAATTATTCCTTGTCCGTTATTAGTTTTTTTAAGCCATTATCCTTGCCATTCCGAATAAGGTATTCGGCTTCAGGCACAACCCAAATTATTACATTACATATTTTATTTTTACATGCAACATAGATAAGGTTATATAGTAACAGCTCCACGCAATATTGTGATTCTAAAATTCACGTCGCACTCACCAATCAAACAGCTGCGTTGCGCGTCAGTTTATCATGTTCTCATGTATGATGTTGTATCCGAATGCAGATACGAAAAATTTTGTGATTGTTATAGATACAAACACTAACTGTTACATGAAAATTTAAATATGTAATGTCATAATTATAAAGTTTTTAAAATTTACATATGTAATTGTTGCATAAGGCTATACATTAATAAGCGTTTATTGATAAAAAACAAAACAATTTAATGTGTTTTCATTTACAATAGCATGAACCACGAGTAGTCGAGTAACTCAAGCATTTTTTATTAAAAAAAATCGACTAGTAGAAATCAGTAATCTTGCAACCCCTATACTGTACAACAATAATTAGTATTTCATTATTGTAAAGGGTACGTTTAAGGCTATCTAGGTGTAGATGTAAATAAAACACAATCTAACAGGTAACATTAGAAAATTTAATTAGAAACATCTAAACTTTTCAGGTCGCAGTAAGTGCACCGCTGGTCATGCAAATCCTTTCCCGGAACAATAATGAAAGCTAAGATGGAGAAACAGATGATCATAGCTGTACAAGGATAGTCATTTTTAAAATAATCTATTAGCAGAGCTACTACAAGGGATTTTTAGTGCTTGAAATCCATTTATTTTTTGCTGAAACTTCTGCGTCTTCATGGAGAGCGGGTCATGGTTGCCTAGCAACAGCAGACGCCACTGGAGGGCAAACGCAGGCTACAGAGTGCTTTGGAAATAAGGTGAGTGGCGCGCCTACCGTTTTCCACACGTTTTCAGTCGCGACATCATGCAAATGTGGTTTTGTTTTGAAGGAGACATTTTTTATTTTATTTTTTTGCTGGACTCAGTCGAGACCAACTAGAACACTTGGCGAGTCCAATGGCCAAGTCCGAGACAAGTCCGAGTGCAAATGCAACGAGTCCAAGACAAGTCAGAGACGACAGAAAAATGTCTTGAGTCCGGACTCGAGTACTACAGCCCTTTATATATATATAAATGTGATTGTTTGTTTTTTTTTTGACAAGGCTTTTAAGGCACAATAGGGTTGTTTTTTTTTGTTTTTTGTTTTTTAACTATTTAAAAACCACTAGAACAGTGTTGTATATTTTGCTGACTTGGGTACTTACATTATCCCAAATGTTTCGAAGAATGTTTAAATGCAATTTTATCTAGTGACACGAACCGTGTCCACAGTGTCATTGTGTCTCCTGACAATGATGTCATAACCCCTCGATATTCATTTTTGTTTGGTAGAAAACACTGAAACACCAAAGACGCTTTAATATTGCCGCGTTTCCACCGAAATTACCCGGAACATTTGTACAAGGAACTTTTTTTCCCAGTAACTTTTTTCCCCCCAGACCTGTTGCTTTCTTCGTTTCCACCGTGGTGTAAAGTACCGGGAAGATTAGGCAAATAGACTGGTGACGTAGCTCGTAGCGCGCGTTTCTCAATACAAAGTATGCTGATTTTGGATGTGCATCCTCCTCGGTAGTTCAGACTTTGTGCATTCGTCTCGGGAGTGTGATGTCCGCGACGAGCAAGTCCGGTAAATCTGTAAACAGCAGCGTACTTGATAACTTCAGTCAGCTGACCATGGCTACTGCAATTTTCCTCTCTGTATATTAACAATAAAAAGAAATAGGATATCAAATACCACTGCCTCCTTTCGTTTTCATTTTAACATAAGAACAGCTGCAGAAATGTACTTAGTTCAGGGATATGTGTATATATAGGCTATATATATATACAGCCATTACAATGAAACGAAATATTATATAAATTTCCCTTTTTTATTTTCATTTTAACATATAGATAAATTGAATAAAGACCAAAGAAAACCTGTTAGATTTACCCCGCAGCTGAATTATATTTTATGTTTAACCACTAAAGAGAAATCAGAGCCAGCGGCACACATCAGAAGGTCTAGCCGAGGTGAGGCTGCTTCTCGGCGGATAGATGATCACTGAGCTCTCGCTGATTGCGTGGAGCTGACCGTCTCTGAGATCGGCGAAAATAGGCGCTGTCTTTATAAATAAACCACAGATTTGAGTTTTGAACAACTACAATCTCGCCTGAAATACTTTTAAAATTACATTTCATGACACAATAACACTAATATTTTGAAAATGATCCGAATAAATGCTGCTTGAACTCGGCTGACCATGGCTATTGCAATTTTCTTCTCAGTATATTTACAATAAAACGAAATCGGATATCAAATACCACTGCCTCCTTTCGTTTTCATTTAAACATAAGAACAGCTGCAGAAATGTACTTAGTTCAGGGATATGTGTATATACAGCCATTACAATGAAACTAAATATTATATAGATTTGCCTTTTTTATTTTCATTTTAACATATAGATAAATTGCTCCTCCTTGAACTGCCACCTTAACGTGGTGGAGGGGTTTGAGTACCCGAATGACCCTAGGAGCTATGTTGTCCGGGGCTATATGCCACTGGTAGGGTCTCCCAAGGCAAACAGGTCCTAGGCGACGGGTCAGACTAAGAGCGGTTCACAAACCCCTTATGAAAAGATCACAAAAAAAAGGACCGTGACGTCGCCCGGTATGGCGCAGCCGGGGCCAAACCCTGGAGCCAGGCCCGGGGTTGGGGCTCGTATGCGAGCGCCTGGTGGCCGGGCCTCTCCCCACGGGGTCCGGCCGGGCTCAGCCCGAAGGAGCGACGTGGGGCCGCCTTCCCGTGGGCTCACCACCTACAGGAGGGACTGTAAGGGGCCGGTGCTTAGAGAATCGGGCAGCAGTCAAAGGCGGGGGCCTCGACAGCCCGATCCCTGGACACGGAAACTAGCTCTAGGGACGTGGAATGTCACCTCACTGGCGGGAAAGGAGCCCAAGATTGTGCGTGAGGTTGAGAGGTTCCGACTAGCGATAGTCGGGATCACCTCTACGCACAGCTTGGGCTCTGGAACCACACTCCTCGAGAGAGGATGGACTCTTCACCACTCTGGAGTTGCCCATGGTGAGAGGCGGCGGGCTGGTGTGGGTCTGCTTATAGCCCCCCAGCTCAGCTGCCATGTGTTGGAGTTTACCCCGGTGAATGAGAGGGTCGCTTCCCTGCGCCTTCGGGTCGGGGATAGGTCTCTCACTGTCGTTTGTGCCTACGGGCCGAACGGCAGTGCAGAGTACCCGGCCTTCTTGGAGTCTCTGGGAGGGGTGCTGGAAAGTGCTCCGACTGGGGACTCCGTCGTTTTACTGGGGGATTTCAACGCCCACGTGGGCAACGACAGTGACACCTGGAGGGGCGTGATTGGGAGGAACGGCCCCCCTGATCTGAACCCGAGTGGTGTTCAGTTATTGGACTTCTGTGCTAGTTACAGCTTGTCCATAACGAACACCATGTTCAAGCATAAGGGTGTCCATCAGTACACGTGGCACCATGACACCCTAGGCCGTAGGTCGATGATCGACTTTGTGGTCGTTTCATCCGACCTCCGGCCGTATGTCTTGGACACTCGGGTGAAGAGAGGGGCGGAGCTGTCAACTGATCACCACCTGGTGGTGAGTTGGATCCGATGGCGGGGGAGGAAGCTGGACAGACTCGGCAGACCCAAACGTACTGTGAGGGTCTGCTGGGAACGTTTGGCAGAGCCTCCTGTCAGAGAGATCTTCAACTCCCACCTCCGGCAGAGCTTCGACCGGATCCCGAGGGAGGCTGGAGATATTGAGTCCGAGTGGACCATGTTCTCCACCTCCATTGTCGAAGCGGCCGCTCGGAGCTGTGGCCGTAAGGTCTCCGGTGCCTGTCGAGGCGGCAATCCCCGAACCCGGTGGTGGACACCGGAAGTAAGGGATGCCGTCAAGCTGAAGAAGGAGTCCTATTGGGCCTGGTTGGCTTGTGGGACTCCTGAGGCAGCTGATAGGTACCGGCAGGCCAAGCGGACTGCAGCCCGGGTGGTTGTGGAGGCAAAAACTCGGGCCTGGGAGGAGTTCGGTGAGGCCATGGAGAAGGACTATCGGTCGGCCTCGAAGAGATTCTGGCAAACCGTCCGGCGCCTCAGGAGAGGGAAGCATCGCCCTACCAATGCTGTTTACAGTAGAGGTGGGGAGCTGTTGACCTCAACTGGGGATGTCGTTGGACGGTGGAAGGAATACTTCGAGGATCTCCTCAATCCCGCTGTCACGTCTTCCATTGAGGAAGCAGAGGCTGAGGGCTCAGATGTGGACTCGTCCATCACCCAAGCTGAAGTCACCGAGGTAGTCAAGAAACTCCTCGGTGGCAAGGCACCGGGGGTGGATGAGATCCGCCCTGAGTACCTCAAGTCTCTGGATGTTGTGGGGCTGTCTTGGCTGACACGCCTCTGCAGCATCGCGTGGCAGTCGGGGACGGTGCCTCTGGGATGGCAGACCGGGGTGGTGGTCCCTCTTTTTAAGAAGGGGGACCGGAGGGTGTGTTCCAACTACAGGGGGATCACACTTCTCAGCCTCCCTGGGAAAGTCTATGCCAGGGTACTGGAGAGGAGAATCCGGCCGATAGTAGAACCTCGGATTCAGGAGGAACAGTGTGGTTTTCGTCCAGGCCGTGGAACACTGGACCAGCTCTATACCCTCTACGGGGTGCTGGAGGGTTCATGGGAGTTTGCCCAACCAGTCCACATGTGCTTTGTGGATTTGGAGAAGGCATTCGACTGTGTCCCTCGCGGCGGCCTGTGGAGGGTGCTCCGGGAGTATGGGGTCCGGGGCCCTTTGCTAAGGGCTATCCGGTCCCTGTACGACCGGAGCAGGAGCTTGGTTCGTATTGCCAGCAGTAAGTCAGACTTGTTCCCGGTGCGTGTTGGACTCCGGCAGGGCTGCCCTTTGTCGCCGGTTCTGTTCATGATTTTTATGGACAGAATTTCTAGGCGCAACCAGGGGCCGGAGGGGGTCAGGTTTGGTGACAACACAATTTCGTCTCTGCTCTTTGCGGATGATGTTGTCGTGTTGGCTTCATCAAGCCAGGACCTTCAGCATGCACTGGGACGGTTTGCAGCCGAGTGTGAAGCGGCTGGGATGAGAATCAGCACCTCCAAATCCGAGGCCATGGTCCTCAGTCGGAAAAGGGTGGCTTGCCCACTTCAGGTTGGTGGAGAGTTCCTGCCTCAAGTGGAGGAGTTTAAGTATCTTGGGGTCTTGTTCACGAGTGAGGGAAGGATGGAACGGGAGATTGACAGACGGATCGGTGCAGCTTCTGCAGTAATGCGGTCGATGTACCGGTCTGTCGTGGTGAAGAAAGAGCTGAGCCACAAGGCGAAGCTCTCGATTTACCGGTCAATCTACGTTCCTACTCTCACCTATGGTCATGAGCTTTGGGTCATGACCGAAAGGACAAGATCCCGGATACAGGCGGCCGAAATGAGCTTTCTCCGCAGGGTGGCTGGGCGATCCCTTAGAGATAGGGTGAGAAGCTCAGTCACCCGGGAGGAGCTCAGAGTAGAGCCGCTGCTCCTCCACATCGAGAGGGGTCAGCTGAGGTGGCTCGGGCATCTGTTCCGGATGCCTCCTGGACGCCTTCCCGGGAAGGTGTTCCGGGCGCGTCCCACTGGGAGGAGACCCCGGGGAAGACCTAGGACACGCTGGAGAGACTATGTCTCCCGGCTGGCCTGGGAACGCCTCGGTGTCCCCCCAGAAGAGCTGGAGGAAGTGTCTAGGGAGAGGGAAGTCTGGGGTTCTCTGCTTAGACTGCTGCCCCCGCGACCCGGCCCCGGATAAGCGAAAGAAGATGGATGGATGGATGGCATATAGATAAATTGAATACAGACCAAAGATAACCTGTTAGATTTACCCAAAACGAATTATATTTTATGTTTAACCACTAAAGAGACATCAGAGCCAGCGGCACATATCAGAAGGTCTAGCCGAGGTGAGGCTGCTTCTCGGCGGATACATGATCACTGAGCTCTCGCTGATCGCGTGGAGTTCACCGTCTCTGAGATCGGCGAAACACATTTTTAAATAGGCGTGGCCTTTATAAATAAACCACAGATTTGAGTTTTAAACAACTACATTCTCGCCTGAAATACTTTTAAAATTACATTTCATGACACAATAACAGTAATATTTTGAAAATGTTGATCCAAATAAATGGTGGTTGAACTCAACCAATGCTGCGTGAACTCAACCACTCAGGATGTTTAGCTCCCAAGTCCCGCCCCCGAAAGTTCTGGAACTTTGAAAAAGTACCACCTCGCCAGCAGGGACTTTCTGAGGAGCATTTTTTTAGCCGGAACTTTACTTAGTTCCTGGTTCCTGCGGTGGAAACACACCGAGTACCAGGCCAAAGTCCCTAGTTCCTGGGTAAAGTTCCTGCGGTGGAAACGGGGCATATGTTGTGTGTTTTAATAGACAGGTGACAACTGCACAGAGTAGCATTATAACAGAACTTTCATACGTATCTAGTTTGATAAAACAGCGCTGCTTTTTTTTCACACAGCACGACCAGAAGGAGCAAAAACGGTCGACTGTGTCAAAATATAAGCTCCGCTGCTTTCGAGCCGTGTGTCAAGCTTGTTCAGCGGCCTGGTTTCCATTTGACAGCTTTTAATCTCACCCTGCTTCATTCTACTACATTAATGCATTATTAGCTCAACCATGAACATGATTTCTGCATGAATTCCATCGGATCGTGTCAGCTGTGAGTATAAAGACCACAACTCCCATGATTCCACTCTCAGTCACGGCTTCATCAAACTAAGCTATCTGGTATCTGGTGTGACAACTAGCTCCTAATGAAGAAGCACTGTTACTCAAATACTTTACACCTCTGCTAATTAGTATATACATTAACAGCATTTCTCATTTTCTTCTCACCTTCGCTTATGCAGCCTCACTTATTTCCCCATACTTCTCTCTCCTGTTGTCTCACTCTGTTATTTCCCTGACAGTGTGTTTTCACTGATGCAAAATAAGCAGATCAGTGTTTTTGAGACCCCTCATATCGTCTGCAAATAAATCACTGCTGGAGATTGACAGGGAACACGAGATGATTGCTCATGTTATTCTCAATTACTGAGGCTGTCTTGCCAGAGGTGTCTGAAACATGCTAAAATGTTTCTACACCACTCAAAATAATGATGTTATAAAACAACACAATGGAAAAAAAAGATTTTACTGTAAGCAAGGAAGTATATATAGCATGTTCTATGCTTACAATTTACTGAGGTTGCTTGACTTGAAAATTCCAGATTTTAAATATCAAAGATATTCTTCAAAATATAACAAGGTTAATAGATATCTTGCTATCTGCTTAAAGGTATTTTAAACGTGCTCTGCAGTGTCCCAGAGGTCTTCAGCAAAAAGATTTGAGGGGATTGTCTTCATTATTATTCCCCTGCTAGATTGCTATAGAAGTCCCAAACCTCAGACAGAGATCTCAGGACTTTCTAACATGTTCTCATCCTCCCAGTCCCAGTGCTAATGGTCTCTTTTTCACCTGAATGTACTCCCCAGACCAGAAGTCTTGTGAGAGGTTCTTTCAAATTTAATTTAAAGGTAAGAGGGAAAAACTTTCTCAGGTCTTCATGTTCTCCGTTCTCTTATCCTCCCTCTAGGTATTTCTGCCTTCATAGTCTGTATGTTTTTACCAGACAGTATAAATTAATTTGATCTTATGTAGCTTTAAAAGACATTACGTTATACTTTATAGTCACCCCACAACAACTAAATTATTTTTTCAGAAGTTATAAATTGAGTACAGCACCTAACAAACGGCCTAAGAAACATCAGAAAATATTACAAAACATAGGAAAATAAGAGACGAGTCTGTAAACCTGGAAAGACAGCTGTGTGATACTAGGTCAAATAAAACTTTCTTTTTTTTTTCTCTCTTACTCTCTTCCAGAATGTCTTTCTAATGCATTGATGTACAGTACTTTCTGCCTCTGACATAGTTAGAAAACTACAAAACCATCTTCTGTGATAATCATGGCAGATTCTCCTCTCTCACTGTCTCTTTTGTTATTGAGCTTCCTTTTGTTCAAAGACTGTCAAGTCTACCACCTGCCCCAATGGTTTAAGTAAGCTTCTCCTTAAATGACTGTGCGAATCAAGTGGGAAAAAAATCTTTATAGAATGTAATTGGACTTGGATATCAATGAATGATAATTAGCACATTAAGAGTCTTGTCATTAGGACCTACACATCTGCAAAAATCAATTAAGAACTCAAAAATTACAAACACTATACTAGAAAAAGAAGCTTAGAAGACTGTCTAAAAAGTTTACGCATCTAGTCAAGCCAGCTGTAAGAGCAGTTTTGTCTGTTACAATTTAGATAAGAAGTTTTTTGTTTTTTTCAGTGTGTAGGATAGTTTTAATACTCAAGCAATTGAAAATTACTACTCATAACTTTCATAACTTACTCATAACAAACATTTCATGTTTGATGATCCAAATTTTAAGACATCTGAAATTGAGTAAACCAGATGATAAACTAAGAAATGCTGTAATTAGTTAAAGGCACATATCAAAGAAGTATACAGTGACGATGATGGGCATCAACAGGAGAGTTGAAAAAGCTTGACACAGTGACGCTTTCCTTTATGAAAGATAAACCTTAATTATATCGTGTAATTTCTAGATTCTCTACAATCTGTCTCAGTCTTTAGGGAACAAAACATCTCCCAAGAATTCAGAGCTAATGATAGCCTGTCAGAGGTGCAGCTGTCTAGAATAAATTGTCAGGTTCCCTTATAAACAAGAATTCCCTAAACATCCAAGATGGTCCCAAACAAAAACTTATTTATGACTTCAAATACAACAAAGTAGTAAAAAAATAGCAACCCCAGCAATTTCGGTACATAAAAAAAAGAAAAGGAAAATGGCCATCCAGACAAATTAAAACAGATGCGTGAGGATGAGATGAATTGACCAAATTTCATAGTCATCAAGGTGGCTCTCAATCTTAATTTTCCACCAGAATCGTGTTTCAGACTTCAAACGTATGATCACTGATGATGGCTTGATGTCCCTCTGGCACTAGACTAGTTGTGTTGCGCTATTGTTGTCTTTAAAAAAAAAAAAAAAATCAATCTGCTATTCCATGTCCTCAGAGCCCTTACTTTAATCATTTATTTAATCAAGCAGTCAAGGATTTGAGGTGTTATCTTTTCTACTGGATCAATAAGATAAATAATGCTCTACATCCCAGCTTAGCGGTCAGCCCAACATCTCTCATTATCACCGCCATCAGCCCATAGCATAAGATAAATACATCTGATCCATCCATCCGAACGGAGCCTGATCTGTCACCAAAAATCTATTTGTAGTAAATCTCGCAGACATGGGAAATATGCACTACAGAATCTGTAATGAGATTCTCATGTTCTTACAAAGAAACGGCTCATAGACAGAGACTGAAATATGAATGGAACACTTTCAAAGAATGTCAGACAATGATAATGTTCTTGGCTCAGTATCAAACGTGCTAATTTGAGCTTGTGCAATTTCATTAATCTGAAATGCTAAATTAGCTTCTTTTCTTGTCCGTGGTCTCCTGATATGTAATAGAGGGATCAAGAGACTGTGTGCAGTCCATGAAATTCTTCTTGCTAGTATATGTAGGCTACATTGATCACTTTTTGGAACACACACAGCCAATGACTGTGGCAGGTGAGAAGAAATAGGCTGGCTTCTGACAAATGCTTCTTACAGACATGTAATGTTGTCCAAGGGACCTCCGCTGCAAGCCTTTGTGAGTCATTTCTCTTCTACTCTGTTACTACCCATACGTGCTGTGAAAGCGAGAGCTATTGCAACCTGGGGAAATCTCAAACAACATGGCTCTGAGTTAATTAATAACAAGGAGAGCTTTAAATATAGCCATATTTGATCTGTGGACATGGACGTAGATTGAACAGGAGAACATGTCTCTGCAATCATAACTCTTCAAAACATTAATAATGAGACTATGTCAAGGATTTGGTGGTGAGAAAAGTATTTTAGTGTATTGATTCAATCAGTAATTGCACTTGTATTATAATGCAATTTCATACCACTAATAGTACAGAAAATGTGAAAATAAAAACGACTGCAACGGCCTTCAGTTTTTTATTTCATAATAATGCAAGCCACTACCATGTATTGTAAAAATTATATATTATGGCTCCATTAACAATAATCTACGAAACAGCTACTGTGTAGCAGAGCATAAAATAGAAAATAGAATCATGTATCAATTTTCCTGTCTTCAACTATATGATATACTCCATATTTACTATAAATGACCAAACATGTACAGTATTATGTAACTCAGACATAATAATTAAATATATATATTATGTTTGACTTAACATGATAGCTTACATATCTGGTCATTTACAGTGAAATTCAAATTAAGTAACATTTCATTAAAAAAAAAAAAAAATAATAATAATAATAACATAAAACACACTATTCAATTCACATTCAATTGATGTAATAATAAAAAAAGATATCATGTATGAAAACTAATTTTTGTTCCACAGAAGCAATTAAATAAATTCATATGGAATAACAGTTTGCATGTTTGGGTGGACTATCCCTACTTCAGTTTCAACTGGGAATGTTTTAGGAAACTGTGTTGTTACATGGGATCCCTTTCAGAGATAGTATAATCTACAGACCATCAGAGTGTTATGAACACTCATAAGTCATGACATATCCTTACAGCATTAAAATATTAGCCTATTCCAAACATTGTGAGCATAGGTTACAATACCACAGAAAAAGATTGTTTTTTTATTCTTATTTGATGATGATGACTTGATGACAATTTATTTTATAATATAAAAATAAAAAATAAAAGACTATGGAATAGTGATTTGTATTCAATGCCCCAGTGCTGAAGGGAACATTGACGGTCTGTGTTTTTATTACGGCCATTTCCTGTTTATTCAGAGGCCTCATCCATCTCCTTGAAAGCTTCATTGTCTGCTTATTAGTCCTTAATTCTAAAATTTGAAATTTCTAATAAGCTGTGATGGATTATAATGTTGCTTTGTCAGATTCAATTTGGGTGGTCATATTTACTCAATATAATGCCAACTAGCTTACTTTGAAAATGATGTGCCTGAAATGATGTTTGGTGGAAAAATTGAGCCTGCATGCTGTTGTTTGCTAATCAGATGTCAACTGTGGTTAGCCATTAGAGTGCCCTAGTGGAGAAAGAGAAAAGAAAAAAGAAAACCAAAAAAAAAAAAAAATCCACCAAAAGAAACCAAACTCTGTTTGATACACAATTGATGGTTTGCAAATTACTTAAATCGAGTTATGTCCCCCACCCCCCAACTTATCTGAATAATGCATTTATCCATTAACTTTCTAAGGCGTGCAAAATCTGCTACGGGATCTAGCTACTTCATCAGAGCCAAGGATTTCTAGGTTCTCAACTATCAATGATTTTCTACACCATTACATCCCTGACAATATGTCCTTAAGGGGGAATGACAAAAGGATGGATCGGTGGAAAAACAGGAGGTAAGATAAACTACATGGGTTTTTTCACAAACAATATTAGCGATATGCAAGTGAAAGACAATGCCTTGAGCCGCTAGACCTATTCCATTTAACAAAGTACATAAAAAAGGCTCTGCTAAGAGGGATGTGTTTTTTTTTGTTTTTTTTTGCAGGGAGCCGGTTTGCTTATCCCGGTACATTTTCCTTTTTAAGGTCAAGGAGATGTTCGATAACTTGCAAACTGTGGCACGGTGCTGGCATGAAGCATTTAAATACCTGTGGCAGATTGTGTTTGGGTGGTGTTTGGAGATCCAGGCCAGGCTGGAGGGAAAGGTTTTGTAAGGCCTGATATGAAATAAGTGTCAGAGGTTAAGCCTGTAGCAGGCTTACAGAAACTCATTTCTCTTATCTTTTTTCTGGTCATGAACTGTGAGCAATGGCATTATCAAGGCCCTGTTGTTACAACAGAGAGCTGCATCACAGACACAGAGAGATTTCACAAGTATGCGTTTTAGGAATGACTCCAATCGCTGGGCTAATCTCGCTATTGTACATTCCCGTTATCGGCCCCCACCACTGTGAGAAGAACAAAGAATAATATCTCCCAATCCATAAATCATAATTTCAACCTTAGTGTTAGGTCACCATTTAAACTGTCTCTGAGGTTAAGAGTTTATCCCAGCTTGCTCAAGGCAATACTTTTTTTAATCCATCTCTCAAAACATTTCTATTGTTAATTGAATTTCCAGGCGTAGACATACCAAGAACGGGAAAGAGAAAGAGCAAACAAGGAAGAAAGAATGAGAGAGAGAAATAGAGAGAGAGAGAGAGAAAGAGAGAGAGAGAGGGGCTTCTAAATTTCAAAATATTAATCTGTTTTTGCATAATCCTTATAACTTGTATTTGCATGGTTAAATATCCATCATTATCCTTGGACCGTGAAGCCATCATTGTTCTATTTACTCCAAAGGCATTTTTTTTTGCACATTCCTACATCATGACTAAATTATGACAATTAAAAGATGAAAATCTATATACAATATGTATGGTAATGTAGAACATGCTTATAAGCATGTGTGTAGTTTGTGTGAATCCAAATCCATGCTTTCACATATTTTCTTTTTTTTTTTCTTAGTTTTGAAGGAGATATTTTTTTGTTACCTTATGAGGTAATGTCTTAAAAAATAATAATAATAATAATAATAATAAAACTATTTTGAACCTGTACACAAACTAGATTTCACATTCCTTCAAGACAATTTATTAAACCTAAGCTGCAAAATGCTTCATGTGATACATTTTCATGGTTGTGTGTTAAACTTGCATTTATAACTTCACAGTATGTATGCAGTATGCAGGGTTGGTTGTGCAAAGAAGCAAAGTTAATGAAAAGATGTAACAACCTGTAAACAAGTGTCGGTACTCATTTCACAAAGTAGAAACAACCGCAAATTATGACAAATTATCACTATGGTGCTAGAAACCTTCATTAAACAAAAAAGGATACAGCTCCTTTAAATGATAATCTACTGTTATAACTAACTTGTTCTGGTTTAAATGTACATACTTTTGCATTATTGGAACATGATGTAATCTTGGGATTTGTGCATGCATTTTTACTTTGCAGCTCATCAATTTATCAATTAACCACTTTCTTGCTTTGGAGTGACAGCACAGATGTGAGTGTGAGTAATTGCACACCACACCACTTCTGGTGGTCCTTGTGCTATAAGAAATATCAACCAATTGATGTCTAACTCTTTTCTCTGAGTCATGTTTGAAGTCAGGGCATCCATTTCTAGTTTCACACACACACACACACACACACACACACACACACACACACACACACACACACACACACAGATATATACTGTATGTATATATATATATATATATATATATATATATATATATACACACACACACACACAGTGCCCTCCACTATTATTGGCACCCTTAGTAAATATATGCAAAGGCGGCTGTGAAAATATATCGTTGTTGTTGCATTGTTTACATTTTTGATCTTTTGTTAAAAAAAATTCACAAAATTCTAAACTTTAATTTAAGTAACGCATTTGAAAGTGGAGGGAAAATCTCATTGTGAAATAAATGTTTCTCTAGTTCATGTTGGCCACAATTATTGACCCCAATTATTGCAACAACTTCATAACTTGATAACAGCTCTGAGTTTTCCACTATAAAGCCTGAAGAGTTTGGAGAACACCTGATAAGAGATCAGAGACCATTCCTTCAGAATCTCTTCAGATCCTTCAGATTCACCGCTCCAGGTTGGTGCTTCTTCTCTTCAGTTCACCATACTCATTTTCTAAAGAGTTCAGGTCAGAGGACTGGGACGGCCATGGCTGAAGCTTCATTTTGTGCTCACTGACCCATTTTTGTGTTGATTTTAATATTTGTTTTGAATTATTGTCCTGATGGAAGATCAAACCACAGCCCATTATAAGATTTCTAATGGAGGCAGTCAGGTTTAGATTTCTTATCTTTTGGTATCTGATGAATACATTATGTCATGTATCTGAACATGACGTCCATGACCTCCGGCAGTAAAACAGGCCCAACATTAAAGATCCAGCAATATATTTATATTGTACTAAACCAATCTGGTGGGTTTCCTGCTCAAAAGCTCTATTTTTAGTTTCGACTGACCATAGAAGCCAGTGCCATTTGAACTTCCAGTTGTGTCTCACAACTGAATATGCTAGTTTGTTTTGAATGAGCAAGGAGAATTCTTCTTGAAACCTTCCCAAACTACATGTCATGATGTAGGGGCTCTTTGATTATTAAGTTGGCTTGAGAAAGCCAACTTACTGATATTGTATTTAAACTTCTTATTATTATTCATTTTCAACTGCTACTCCTCCTAGAGCTTTAACTCTACAGACTCCAAACTCAGCCCAGATCTTCAGACTGATCTGAAGTTAGTTGCTATATCTTTTTAGACTGATCTGACTTACGGTTTTCATAAAACTGAAGATTAAAAATCATAAAAATCCCATAGACTTACATTGAAAAGTCTCTGCTCATCTGAACATTCCGTAAACTCCAACTGTCAAAAAATTCAAATCTAAACACACTGAAGCCCATTAGACTCAATCAGACTTCTATGTATTATTACTAACCCATTCAAACTCATCTATCTATCTATCTATCTATCTATCTATCTATCTATCTATCTATCTATCTATCTATCTATCTATCTATATTCAAACTAATCTATCTATCTATCTATCTATCTATCTATCTATCTATCTATCTATCTATCTATCTATCTATCTATCTATCTATCTATCTATCTATCTATCTATCTATCTATATTCAAACTCGATCTATCTATCTATCTATCTATCTATCTATCTATCTATCTATCTATCTATCTATCTATCTATCTATCTATCTATATTCAAACTAATCTATCTATCTATCTATCTATCTATCTATCTATCTATCTATCTATCTATCTATCTATCTATCTATCTATCTATATTCAAACTCTATCTATCTATCTATCTATCTATCTATCTATCTATCTATCTATCTATCTATCTATCTATCTATCTATCTATCTATATTCAAACTAATCTATCTATCTATCTATCTATCTATCTATCTATCTATCTATCTATCTATCTATCTATCTATCTATCTATCTATCATCTATCTATCTATATTCAAACTAATCTATCTATCTATCTATCTATCTATCTATCTATCTATCTATCTATCTATCTATCTATCTATCTATCTATATTCAAACTCTATCTATCTATCTATATTAAAACTAATCCATCTATCTATCTATCTATCTATCTATCTATCTATCTATCTATCTATCTATCTATCTATCTATCTATATTAAAACTAATCTATCTATCTATCTATCTATCTATCTATCTATCTATCTATATTAAAACTAATCTATCTATCTATCTATCTATCTATCTATCTATCTATCTATCTATCTATCTATCTATCTATCTATCTATCTATCTATCTATCTATCTTCATAGCAACACTCTAACAACTATCCAAACCAACCTAGAAACCACCCAGGGTATCCTAGCAACCGCATACCAACACCTTAGCAACCATCCTGGGTACTCTAACAACCGCATGGCAACACCTAAGCAACCACTCCGGGAACCCTAGCAACCGCATAGCAACCATCCTAGGTACCCTAGCAACTGCATAGCAACACCCTAGCAACCATTCTAGGTAGCCTAGCAACCGCATAGCAACACCCTAGCAACCATCCCAGATACCCTAGCAACCGCATAACAACACCCTGGCAACCATCCCAAGTACCCTAGCAACCGCATAGCAACACCTTAGCAACCACTAAGGGTACCCTAGCAACTGCATAGCAACACCTTAGCAACCACTCCGGGTACCCTAGCAACCGCATAGCAACACCCTAGCAACCATCCTGGGTACCCTAGCAACTGCATAACAACACCTTAGCAACCACTCAGGGTACCCTAGCAACTGCATAGCAACACCTTAGCAACCACTCCGGGTACCCTAGCAACCGCATAGCCACACCTTAGCAACCACTCCGGGTACCCTAGCAACCGCATAGCAACACCCTAGCAACCATCCTGGGTACCCTAGAAACCACATAGCAACACCCTAGCAACCATCCCAGGTACCCTAGCAACTTTAAACTTTTCAAACTTTTTAAACTTTCTGGTCCGGCTTTCTCAAGCCAACTTAAAGTTTGTCTCGACGAACTTTTTTATCTAGTTATTATTATTATTTTATTTTTTTTAGGCTTTCTGACCCCAAGACTCAACTAATCTCTGCAATTCTCCAGAGTCTTTAGTCACTCAAACTGTCTTCTTCACTGTGCATTAGGATGATATAGACACATGTCCTCTTCCAGGGAGATTTGTAATATCTTTAGTTGATTGGAACTCTTTAATTATTGCCCTGATTATGGAAATTGGGATTTGTGCTTTTCTTACAGACACTTTTTTTTTATTTTTTGAAGCACAACAATCTTGTTCTGCACATTAGAACTATATTATTTGGTTTTACTCCTTGTGATGGATGATTAAGGGAATCTGGAATCTGGCTTTTATGTTCTTCATATCTATAATCCTGTGGAAAAGGAAGCCATGGCTGGACTATTTCATGCTTTTAGTCACCCTGGTGTGCTAAAATGTTAAATATCAATGGTAATATACTTCGCAGATATTTTACTCCAAATAGTTTCTAGGGGTGCCAATAAATGTGGCCGACATGCATTGGAGAAAAACTATTATTTCATCATGAGAGTTTCTCCCCACTTAATTTTTTTTTTTTTACTTTAAAGATACATTAGAATTTTTTGCATTTTTTAAATGAAAGATCAAAAGGATAAACCACGTAGATTTATTTTCACAGCTGCCTTTGCTCATATTTACCAAGGTGCCAATAATAGTGGGCACAGTACATATATATATATATATATATATATATATATATATATATATATATATTAATGGTGCTACCATACTTCAGGTTTAAATTATACTATAAATTATTGTCTTGGTGAAATAGTCAGGTTGGTGAGAACTCATAATCTACTGGAGACCACCTAAGGTCAGTTACACATGGATCAGGAAGCAGCACAATTATAATATCACACACACTGGCATTTGGATTTTAAAATAATGTTCACCACATCTAGCCCTGGTTTAATCAAAACCTCAAAAAATAACTATCAAGTGACATTCTATATGAAAAAGAAACCTTTTTTTAACACACTTAAAAGTCAAGTCTCATTACCCATTTTTTAAATAATATTTAATATAATTCATATTACTTTGCATATCAAAAAATATATAAAAATAAAAAAAATAATTTGGTCAAATTAGATTTTTTTGATTTCATTTCATCACATACTGTTTAGTAAAATATATGCACACATCCGATAAAAATGCATAGTTTAAAAGACAAAAAAAAAAAAAGTTACCATTTTACAATAATCTCATATATGTTAACATTAGTTGGTGCAATTGATAACATGATATAAAAATACTTTACAATAAGGTACCATTCATTAATGTTAGTTAATGCATTATCAATGAAGAAAAAATTTGTTAACAACAATTAAGAAAACACTTTTTACATTTATTGATTTATTAATGTTATTATAGTTTATAAAAATACACCTGTTCATTGTTGGTTCATGTTGACTCAGGAGGATTAAACAGTATTAATAACTACCAGTTTTTTATTTTAATAATGCAGTAGTAAACTATTATATTAACATTAACTAAAATGAATAAGTACTTTAGAACTATTTCCCATTGTTAGTTTATTTTAGTTAAATGCATTACTGTATTGGAAACAAATTGTAAAGTGTTACAACTTTTATTAATATAGATTAATTTATATGTACTAATCTATGTGTTATGAATAAAGTTAACAATGAACTTTGGTACTGTAGGTCTGTAAATAAACATTAAACTAATTTTGATTTTTTTTTTTCATTGTTAGTTAATGCTAGTAATTAACAAACTGAATCTTGCTGAAAGAAAAAGGTTACTAAAAACATTGTTTATTGTTCATTATTTAGAGACATCCCCAAATGTCCCAAAAGCAAGGTTTTCTCCCATTTAACATCAGGAGTCCACCCCACACACAAATATTTACATTCAAAGTTTACATTCAGGTCAGGTGTGTGTCAAAGTGAGCAGTTTCACAATTCTCATTCTAGCCAATTTTCCTTTGAGAGGATTCTTTTTCCTGTTTCTCAAAGCTCAGTTTGAAAAAGGAGCTTTGGTGTAAGCTCACAGGCCACTAGGGAGCGATTCCCAACTGACACTCAAAAAAGAACAGCTTCAAGGGCCCACGATGCCAGAGTGCATTGTGTAAAGGAAAAATACAGTGATTAAAAGTGAAATGTTTGTTTGAAGTTGATGTTATTTTCGAAAAAACCTTTCTTAAGAGGATTTTGAAAAGAAACTGATGGAAAGCCGAGTGAGAAAAGGAATGAAATTACTTCCCACATTTATAGTACAGTGTTTCCCTAAGCTACCATCCCACAGGTTTGGGCCTTAAAGGTCTCAGGATGTATTCAAACCTCATCAGTGGCTTACAGCTAACTTCAAAACCCTAATTAACCTAGATATAATGCTGTGCCAAGAACAATGAGCAAAGCAAATCATACTGTAGATACACAGATGAGATGCATGAATATTGAATATCCACTCAACAGAGCCATTTTAAAATATTCATGTGAGACTGAAAAACGTTATCGCTATAGCATCCCTTCTATGTCACGGAAGTCAACAGATCAAATGCACGTGCTTTATTTACTAAAATGTTTACGGAAGTCCAGTTAAAACCCTCCATTCTGAAACAAGTTTGATTATCATTTTTAAGTAGTCTCCCTTTCAGACAGAAACGAAAATGCCTTTGATGGTCAGACTATGCTAAATGAAACCTCTCCAGAGGGGGAGCATTGTAACAGATGTACATTAGTATGCACCCTCCAGACTAGGCTGCTGGGCTGCCCAGGCCCGGTCAGAGCTACATCTAGACCAGGTCACTGCAGTCTCAGCCCCGAAGCTCATTATGGGGAATTACCAAGAGAGCACCAACAGCAGAAGCATGAAGAGGTCAGCCTCTATGATACTGTCAGAAGATAAGGAGTGTAGATTCTGTCAGATTTACCCATACTATCAAGACATTTTGTAGTCTAGAGTCTCCCCAAAGCAGATTTAACTCACACGAGAGGCTGATATAACTGAGATAAGGAAGAAATATGGGAGCCATATAAATGACCAGCCTCTGGCAACATATGATACTTAGCATTAAACTAATCAAAAAGGTCAATTCCTGGGGAAATTCAGCCCAAAAACAAGATTGATTTGTTTTGTTGGTAGTAGCTTTCGTTGGATTCTGTAGCTGCTCAGGCATATTGTGTCATAGGAAGTGCCTGGTTATTTCTGAGAGCCTTTCAAACCTATAATTCATGGATAATAAGAGATTTAAGGGCAGAAAACAAGAATCATCTTTCTGTATGGGATCCGGGACACCTTCCTGATCCTTCTCATTTGAAAGCCCTTACATCAGTCCACTCGTTATTCTTCAGCAATTATGAATTCCTTTGACGGCATGACTTTGCATAAATAACAGCTAATTGAATATAAATAGGATGTGATGGTATTTGATTATCTGTTTTTCATTTTCTGGAAAGATTATGCAAATGGATTCATCTGCATATCTCCATACAAGAAAAAGAAAAAAAGTAAGATGAAATGTCGGACTAGATTATTCTTTGCCTGCATTACAGGCAAACTTCTTTAATCTTATGAATTTGGGATTAGTTTCACATTTTGGTGTGATGCTCTAATTTGGCAAGATGTAGGAGGTCATTGAGACACTGGGAGCTTTTGTTTGCTTCAGTAGGTGAAGACAATAGACCTAATAGAGTTTAAAGTGGCTTTGTTATTTTTCTTAAAGCTTGACTGAATCGTGGAATTTGTCACAACTGCTCATTGTTGGCGGGCAGATACGCCGGGCTATGGCTGTGCGCAGATGATGAAGAGTTTTATTACGGCATGGTCTGTTTGGAGTAAATGGAAAAAATGAAAAGCCTATTACAGGAATAGATGGTGAATTAAAGTTCAGCTCCCTTAGAATTTACTATATGATGCAATTTCAACACACATGTCCAGCCTTTGTTGTCGAGTTACGAATACACTTACAGAGGGGCAAAAATAAGGTGGCTTTCCAATGACAGGATGGAGTGTAAAAAGTGAGGTAAAAACTTCTTAAACTTTGGCTGAAAATTTTAAGTGTCAGAATAGAAATTGTACAGTTTAGTAAAAATATTAAGAATTACAGACAGACAGACAGACAGACAGACAGATAGACAGATAGATAGATAGATAGATAGATAGATAGATAGATAGATAGATAGATAGATAGATAGATAGATAGATAGATAGATAGATAGATAGATAGATAGATAGATAGATAATGTGAAAACTGAAAGAGACCCAACTTGATCCAAAGAATGCTCATTCTCAGATCAATCTGGAAGGACTGTGAACAGAGCAACTTCAGAAGCTGACTTTTGATTAGATTCTGCTCTGAAAAGACCTGTTTTCATTTTTTATTAAGATCAGTTTTGTCAGGCACAACATTGATGACCTAAAATGAGAGGCTAAGCTGATGCAGAGACTGTCGAAAGAGAGGAGAAAAAACAAACAAATAAAAGTAGAGAAAACAAATATTCAAAGTTACAAGGAAAACGTGAGGGAATAATTGTTCTCACGTGTAATCTATTGCGTTAGCTTATAGAATGTGTTTATGACTCACCTAAACAGTGTCACACTGTGGGTGGCAAAAACCAGAGTTCAGCTGGGTCAAATTAGATTCCAGTAGCTTCAGCATGGATGGATGATCAAAGACAACTCGGTTATTTAATCCATATTGTTGGTGGAAGACAAATTAGCTGGTTGTGCAAAGGGGACAGGCGCCTTTGAAATGCCTGAGATTGCATGCATAACCAAGGATCTGTGGCATTTGACATCTACAGAATGGGAAATGAAAGCAGGAAGCATTGCAAGCCACCTCCTGATGCTTCACCCCAAGGGTGGTGGGAGGGCACGCATGTCTCTCAGAAACATGATTGATTTGCTTCTTAGTGTCAGCCAAGTTGCAGAATATGATTACGGATTGCTGAGGAGATTGACTCGAACGCTCATAGATATGGCCCGAGTGCAACTTACACGTTCTGGAAATAAGTGCTAGAGGCTTGTTGACTGATGTGAGGTCCTCCCTTTGCTCTTGTTCATCATTATCACTGAGCACAGTTCAGGTCCTCACATCCATTCATTTTGAATTTTAAAGAGCTGTCACTCAAATTTGTGGATTTGTGGATTTTATTTTATTTTATAATTTTTTTTTTTTTCTTGAGTTATTATTCAAGTGTAGTGAAGGAAAAAAAATAGAATCTGGACCAGTACAGCATGACAAGATTCCAGTGCCATTTAATTTGAAATAAAAAGATTCTGAGCCTGTCTTGCTGTTTACAACTAAATAAAATGACCTTGCCCATGCTATTACAAGTCAAAACATTTATTCATTTTGTTTTAAAACATACAGTATAATGGCCATTACAAATACACAGAAAAAATGATGTAGATTTTCACTTAGAAATTTCTAACAAGTTGCATAATTAGTTACAAAAAACAGTAATTCACTAAATTTCAACATTATATTTTTAATAGTATTTTCTTGCTGACAAATATTTTTTTATTTAAAAAAAAAAAAAATTGTTACATTGTTTATAATGACCATATAGCGTCTGATTAACAGCAGTTAAAATTTGGTATCAGTAGTTTAGACCAAACCTGCAAGTCATCTGCCACAAAAAAAAAAAAAATGCTGTATGTTGCACAGAGACAGTATGGAGAAAACACTGCCTGTAAGCATACATATTTATTGCGAAAGCAAATGGGATTTTCTTCCCTCATGTGGAGACTGAATAAGGTCTATTTGCTATTATAATTCACCCCAGACAATCATGTTAAACCAACTCTTTCCCCACTGCCCCAGGTCTATTAAATCCCTCGTTCATTATATTAATATGGATATTATTTGGCGTTAAGGACAGTACAAAGAGACATCTGAGATAGGAGCATAACAGTAACCAATCTAAAGAATTGCAGGGCTTCAAAGGAGTCTCGGTGCGGCTGCCATGAATCAAATTTTGCTCAAAAGCTGAAATGTATTTACTGTAACACTCCTTGTGGTCTGATGATTTTTCTTCATCATAAATCCAGAAAATTCATGTACTTCGCATTCGCAAGGGCAAATAGGGTTATCCCAACAACAATTTGTTTGTTTGTGTGCAGACATATAGCAGTTGCATCTTTGGTTGTTGTCCTGTTCACCATGAAGATAAATAATGTGTCATCGAAGCCGTTGTGAGCAATTGTTTATTATTATGTCTAAAGGGATAGTTCACACAAAAATAAAAATTCTCTCATCATTTACTCACCCTCAACCTACTTCTGCAGAACCCAAAAGAAGATATTTTGAAGATATTTTGATGAAAGCCATTAAGGGTCTAATGTTGTTTGGACCCCATTGACTTCGGCAGAAAAAAGTATGTCATGCAGGTTTGAAGCAATGTGAGGGTGAGTAAGTGACAGTTTTTAAGAAATGCAGCTCTGTGACTGTATTTGAGCACCTCGACATAGCAACTACGACTCAACCAATGGGGTGAGTTTGGGGGCGGGGCTATTTGTTTGACCACATCTCGGAAGACAGGGGGAGTTTTTTACAGTTCTGTGGCGCTTAGTGCCAAAAAGCTGCAGAGAAATAACACACTGTGGCTTTTAAAACAAAAACAAACAACTAATTGTATTGTTGTTGTTTTTTAAATGATTAATTACTGCTATTAGCCAAAGTCAGGTAGTAACTCGTTGCTGTCGGACAGGTCCTTTCATCATCCGTGGACATCTAGTGCTTTGATATGCATTCTGAAGCCTAATATCTTTTTGTCGCTGTGTGTCTCCCTTTCTTTCTCTCAAGCTGATGAAAGCTTGAATGCCCAGCTGAGCCTGTTTAAATGACCACTGGAGAGGCCTTTTATTCTCTCCCAGACAGCTTTCTCTATAGCACACAGAGCTTTTGATGCACACACAGTCCATCTTCCTCACTAGCAGTTCAGACAGCTGTGCAAAGCCTTACCAAAACACAAGGCCTCTCTATCTCCCCCTCTTTATCTCACCCCCACAGGAAATAATACAAAACCTACTGGACAGCTAACCTTTCCTGTGCCAGCTGTCACTGGCTGTGACTGAAGATGAGATATTGTGAAGGCTATTGTCCTTTTGAAACAGTCGGGGATGGAAATGGGTGACAACACAGGCCCCACAAAAATTAATTGAATATTTAATCAGCATGAGAATCTGAAGGAATTTATCAAGCTTCTTCGTTGTTGACTTTTCCCCTTCGCTCTGACAAATGAGACACTGTCTAAACAGTACTAGAGGACGACACACTCTGCAGTCTGTCAAGATGTCTGTGATGCGTGCAGAGGAGCTGAGAGGGGAACAACTTTGCACAGAGAATCACTTGATTGATTCTTATTAGGCAAATCCGCTAGAAACATGGAGGTTCGCTGGCATTAAGCCGAGGGGCTTGTGTTGTACGCAACTTGAAATCTCTGCCAAAAAAAAGTGCTTTGTTTCCATTTTCATCTGCACGAATTTCCTTTCTATGAATCACCAGGTACTCTAAATGAATTAATAGGGTTTAATGTATCATGAAGATTTTATAATCCACTCTCACACTCTGGTTTATCACACCTAAGATATAGACATTTCACAAAGAGGGTAGCTTTAAAGCTAAAGTCTATCAAATTACACTTAGGTTATTCTACACTTAAAACTACAGCAACTGCTTTATGAGCCGTTACCAATACATTCAGTGTAGACCAAGTGAATGACTGTACTGTATGTGAGCAGAAAAGTAATTCACAGCATTCACTAAAGTAAGGACACATTCATGCCAGGCTTGTGTCCTTGAAGCTTAAACAAAAATTAACATCAAAGGCGAGCCACACAACATTTGGTATGGAAATAGAGACATTTAGAAGTCTGCATTTTAATTTGGACTACACGTAGCAGTAGTAAAGAAGTAAAAGCAAAGGCAAGCATGCTGTATTCCTCTCTTTTACACTATGACCTTGTTCATCAGTAATTGTGTTTCTTATTCCTGGTCAACCTGATACTGTTTCATGTGAGTTTGATTACTGCACCATGCTCACCCAGATAATTAAACACTACCAAGAAAACGAGTTATATCATTAGAGGAGCACAACGGCCTCTGGAATTAGATAATTATTGCAGGAAATCACACTAAAAAGGTCAGCTTGGAAAGTTTCCTCTGCAGTAGTAGTTCTTAAATATTCCAGTACAAAGGAAAAGGGAGCAACTTTAACTCAAATCCTTGTGTATATCAGCCATAGGATTAAAAAGCACACATATTCTTATTTTGTAAAATACTTTCAAAAAGTAAAAAAAAGTCTTTACAGAGTTGCATACTGTAAGGTTCTGGATTACGTAATTTTCAATATTATGTTATGGAGTTTGTGTCCACTGAAAGTGTTTTTTTTTTTCTGAAAGATTTTTTGCCAGCTGAACAATTGCCATGTTTTTAAAGTATAGCACAATTCCACGAAACACTTTGTACTTACTCACAGACTACTTTTCATTCCTGACAAAAAATGAAATAAAATAACTATGGTGCTACCCTGACTAAGGTCAATTGGATAAAATAAAACATAAATATCAGTTAGGGGAAAAAATAAAAGAAAAATAATAATAAATCTAAATGTTTCTTGGTAAATACTGTAACAAAATACGTTTAAGTCTGAGCTGAAGAAAAAAAAAAAACTATATTGATAAAATACTAAAATAACATTGTTTCACATGCATCTGTCATCTGTTCTGAAAATCCGGATGACTTACTCTACACATGATCAAACTGTATTTTTATATTTTAGGATTTAAAGATCAGCTCATCGCATTTCTACATAAATCCCAACAAAAACACTGCACTGTTCCGATCAAGCTTGTAATGCAGTGTGGCATTGTTATTAACTGCCTGTGTAGTTCCGAGCAGAGCTCGTTCAGGGCAAACAGATTCACCAGTCTCTAAATACTGGCCATCTGTCTGTAGTGTGGCCCAGATGAGCGTGATTTCTTCCCATCCTGTTTTTCTCAGGCCTGTGTTTCAAGGTATTTGTTTGTAAACCGGATGACGGGGAAGGTAGCATCTGGCAATAATAGCACCTTGGCAATGAGAAATAGAGCAGCCATTTCACAGGATATTACGACCGAATCATCTGAGGGGGATATTCTGTCTCTCTCCTTGATGACTAATCAGTACACTGACCTGCAGAGATTTCTATTCAGGTCTACAGCAATCAATGTGAGATGGTTTTACTTCATTCACCGAGAACATGGTAACCTTAGTGTGTCATTATCATACAGTTATACAGGGTGGTCTGCTTGTTCACAGAATGTAAATTGCATACAAATTTGCATTCAACAAGATCAAATGCATAACCGTTTGATATAGAGAAGCACTGTTGGACAGAGGCAAGATGATAACATAAATCTGGTTATCGGCTGCCTTCAGTGTCACGGATTTGTCTCATTGCTGTTGCGACATGCCGGAAAGACGATTATTACAGGCAAGAGCTAGAGAGAAAAGTTAGGGAAGTAGGTGCTGGAAGCGCTGAAGGGTATTAGATGACAACAGGAGGTGGCTCAGGGGATTCTTCCTCTGATCTCGCTTCACAGTCAGAATGTAATTAAACACGTTTTAATAAAAGATCTCTAAGAAGCAAAATGAGAGAGGAGCACGTACAAAACTCTGCTCTAATTTGTTTAAGCTCAAGTGCTTCATATGTTTTTTTAACATATATTTATCAAAAAGAGGCAACATGCAGCGTGATTCATTCTTGAAACAGTATGAGAGCTCCAGTGTCTGGTTATTATCAGCAGTGACAGGTTGTGTTCCCATCCTCAATCCATGCAGGGACACAGCCAGGGTGAGCATTTCAGCACCACGGTACTGTGGACAGCTCCCTTTCTCCAACGCCAACTGCTGCTATTGTTTCCTCCTCTCACACTTCATTTCACACTATCACTTAAATGCTCATCTGTAATCACTGCCACTTCTGAATGGTAAGTCATTATTGCAGTTTGGTTGTTGACACAAGAATTCAAAACTACATGTTTAGCAAAGCATGTAATTGCAGCTCCAGTTTGAGATGCTGTTTTAGCACCTCCCTGCTGCTTGCAACATGTTAAAGGAATACTTTACTCAAAAAAGGAAATTTGCTTAAAGTTAACATCCTCAGGCCATCCAAGAAAGTTTGTTTCTTCACAGGATCAGATCTGGAGAAATGTAGCATTACATATCTTGCTCAATGGACATTACAATAATCCACAAATAATCCAAATGGCTGCAGTCCATCAGTTAACATTTTGTTACGTGAAAAGCTGTGTGTTTGTATGACAGAAATCAATCATTAAACTGTCCCTCTCTGTTCTAATGGAATAGAATAAAAAGTCCTCTATCCATAATATTGTTTTCTCCAGTGAAAAGAATGGTCTCATCCAAATCAAGAGAGAAATTTGTGAAAATCAAGCACTGTTTACAAGTGAAAACAGTCCAAAACACTTCTTAAGAAATATGTTGCTGGATTTTGATGTGAGATGGAGAGGGATGGACTTTCTCACTGGAGGAGGCAACATTATGGACTATTTTGGCCAGAAGAGATTATTTACAGTTAAAACACCTTACAAATGAATGTGTTTTTACAAACATGCTTTTTTTTTTTTTTTTTTTTTTTTTACTTCACAAGAATTTAGATGATTTCTTGCTGGATATCATTTTGAAGGTACCTATTCACTGTAAAGGATTCACTGGTGACCAAAAAGGTTTTTTTTTTTTTTTTTTGTCCATACATTGCAAGTCAGTGATGTCCAAAACAACATCAGAAAAAAATATATATAATTGTATAGACAAAAATACACTTACATATTTTTCAAAATATCTTTTTATATATTCTGCAGAAGAAAGTCAGGTTTGAAATGACATTAGGATAAGTAAATGATTACAAAAACTGTGATAACAGAATTTTTATTTTATTTATTTATTTATTTATTTTTAATCTTAACATCACGTTTTCAGGGAGCGATGTATTTGTGTGGATAAGGGTAATCCTTGTCCAAGCATGGCCGTGAGTGAGTACAGTGTTTCCAGATGTCTGCCTTTTAACTTTGAAGCCTCTTATTTCAAAAAGTAATTAAGCAAAGAAAATAATTTGAAAAACAGACTCATAAAAAGTACAAACGAAGCAGCTCATTAACTTAATTCTTTAGGGGCACCAGCTGTGATCAGCTTGTTCGTTACTTTAAGGCAAATACAGTTAGATGAATGATTCTTTCTTCTTAGTGGAAGCAGGGAAATGTACAGTATTGTTCATTTTGAAGATAGATTATGAGATTATGAAATGGATCAGTTTCATAAATTCAATGATATAAATTAATTGACTTCGCTAGCCCATATTTGTTAATAGCAATCCACCGTGCAGAAGGTATCACAGTCTCATTCTAGAAAAAAAAAAAAAAGATGAATTCCAAACAGATGACAGCAATTAGTTGGAATAAATTAGAACAGTCTCACAACAACAAATTAAATTAGGGCAAACGATTAAATTAAGGGAAAGGTTTAAAGTTCCTTTAATCGATAATGAGGAAACACATTTGGGAGAGCAGAACACTTTAGACAGCCGTTCATTTAACAAATTAAAAATGCATGTTTGGAGTTATTAATAAATGATTTGGTCATAATTGCAACAGAAAAAAGTGAGAATAAGGTTGAACTACAGTTCTCAGGGGGGAAAAGTGCCCTTCACAGCCTATTAAACTGCCTAAAAGTATCAAAAAGTTGTACAGAAGATATATGGTGTGGACTTTCTGTATTAACATCATGTTTTTCAACCATCTGAACCATGTCTGAGTCTAGAAACACACATTTTAATTTAATTTCAGATTTAATTTGTTGCCATACGTTCTATCTTATTTAATCCAGCTGTTGAAGTGAAGACTCACAAGCACAACTGTCAGTAAATAAAGTTATCACTCATGAGGATAATCTGATTATCACAGCTGTCACATAAGAAGACTCCCCTACCCCCCCACATATCTTCATCCTGCAACTATAACGTGGTGGACGTGTGAGATCATTTCAATCCTGCTACTAAAGAAGCAAGTGATAAATATCCAGGGCCATAAATACTAAATGATAGGTAATTAGAGACACCTGAGGAAAATTACATCTCATGCACACACCTGGGAATTGAAGCAGCTATCCATCCATTAGAGCCAAGCAGAGCGGGACATGGGAAGATGTTGAGACAGGGAGATATAGTGGGGGAGAATGGATGGGCTTGAGCTAAGTGCTGTAGGAGAGAGACAGGTGGGACATAATCTGGGCCATGCTGTGTCTCCTTTTGGAAACTATGAGACACTCGATCATGTCCACACAGGCCACTTCTTGTATCCTCAGGGTAACAAGGTGTCAGCCATTTCATTATAGGACAGTAAAGGTCCCTTTGGTCACTTTGTGATTCCCAATGAAGACTTTCAATATCTCAAGTAAATGTAACAATTTGATACATTTTGATACAGCTGCATTCCATTTAGTCCATTATGTCCTCAGAAGACAACTGTATGGCAGTTATTCCACATGTATCTCATTATAGAATAATGGGCCTTTTAATTGTCTTGTCTTTAAAAGTCATGTCTAAAGAATAACCTTTAATTAAGTTCTCGTTGATTACTTTTTTTTTGACAAAAGCCTATTTGACAAATGCAATTACTGTCACCCAGAGAACAGAAATAATTATTCTTATTTGGTTTCACCAAATTGCCACTTTTTGCCCATTCATTTTGCCTACTTTATATTTATTATATATTTTTTTATATTTTTTTTTATATTTTTTTTATTTTTATTTCTTATATATATATATATATATATATATATATATATATATAGTCAATTAATTTATTCCTTTGGCAGATCATTTTTATATAAACTAACTTTCAATATATTCCCCTTTATTTACTAAATAAAATAAATACATAGTCAAGCATGCACTTTTAAATTGTATTTTTTTTTATCCAGGGGGTGGGGGGGGGGGTATCTTGTCTCTTATATCAATGTGAATCATACAGACTGATAATGATATACATTTTTACTCAATTGTTTCAAGCAAGCTATCCAACCAAACAAACCATGCTTGGATGGGACAACCATGAGTTGGGCAACCCAGTAGTGAGGTCTTTATTTGGCCCTGCAGTGGGATACAGCTGAAACTCAAACCTGCTCATTGTACATCGCAGAAAAGGCAGCATAATATCACCCGGCATTAACCAGGTCCCACTGAGTCCTATTCATGCCCTGACATCCAGCTTACTTACATCTGTCTGCTGCCTTGAAGCTCTGCACAGGAGGTTGATTCCCTCAGAATTTTAAATAAGGAAATAATGTGATTGAAGCCAGTGTATTAAGTAAAATCTTCTGTCTGACTGTTGGATTGCTGAGCTCTGTTATCTCTCCCACAGAGTGAACAGCTCCGACCACAAGCTCTTTCTACCGCAGGGAAGACATCATTTGTCTCTCTATACATGCTGCCCAGCACAATAAGAGAAAAAGAGAGAGAGAGAGAGAGAGAGAGAAGAAGAAGAAGAGACACAGGGAGCTAAACATGAAAAAAGGGAACTTGCGCTTTAAGCCCAGAATTGACATTCCGGCCATGCGACCGAACAACAGTTGGCTGTTCTCCTATGAAAATTGGCAATGCATATTTGTGTTGTGTTATTCTCTCTTTCACCGTCTTATTCCATTCGCTTTCGTTTCTCCCCTCCGCCGCCCGCCATGCCTGTGATGAATCTCAATTATGGCAAGGTCACCTTTCATTCAGTTGATCTCTCTGTTGTTTTATTTGAACTGGCAGTACTTCCACACTATTATGGTATATTTATTGACAGCCTGAATCCCCTCCAAACAAGAGTGACAAAAATGTGGGAATGTTACTGGCTCTCCTCTAATTTTGGGTAACAGAATTGGCAGCATCTCTTCATAGCCTAGGTAATAGCCTTATCATTACCACTGCATGCTCTGGTGATTCGGGCCGAGATTTTTATGCCGTTTTCCTATTCTGCAAACTCGTTCACACTGGATATCCCGTGACATTTATATTTGTCAATTTAAACTTTCAAAAGCACTCGTTCAGATTTAAGTAAATTTTAAGTAAAAATATGGAAAATTTGATCCGTAAGCATGTAAAGTCATTCGTTTAACCTTGTGGAATGAGAGGTGTGGGAGTAAGATTAGTCTGCAGTGAAATGTGCTTAACATAGTGCCTCTCACATTCATGTCAAAGTTCTCATTTAAACATCAAATACATTGGAGCTGTGATTTAGTAATTAGCGCTGGTGCACTGACACATCGAACTGTAACACAGGCTCGAGTCTGGCTCATGTCAATTCCATGTATGTACCTTATTTCCATGTACATTGGGGCTGTAGGCTAGTTTAAGTCTGACTCACATCATTCTCAGGAACCTATTTAAAACTAATTATTTAAAATGATTATACATTATGTATAGAAAACTGTAAGTTAATTTTATTTGTAAATACATAGTCCGTCATGATTTATTTGCACTCATGTTGGTCCAAAGCTGTATGAGTTTCTTTTTACCTCAAAATATTGAGGCATTTTTTTTTTTTTTAGGTCAATACAATGAAATTCTGTGTGGGATTTATTTAATATTTAATATATTTAAGATATTTAATTCAAAATATGTTAAAGTCATGAATGTTTTGAACAACATAAAGGTGAGTACATGATGACAGAATATATATATTTTAATAAACCCTTTTATTCATAAAAAAACATTTGAAGTTTAATTTAAATGTTTGCAAAGTGTTCAAGTATTTCAACAAGGTCATATAGTGTGTAATATAAGGTAAAAGTCTAGTAATGCTCTCATAATAATGAGAAAAACTTTTAAAGATTTTTTAAGAACTTTTGAAGATCCTCTAATGCTGTTATGTTGTATAAATGGACTGCTGTCTGCCTACATTTTTCCACTAAAATCTCCAGGATAATAATATACCATAGTCAAATATGCAAAATAACAAGCACAGCCATATTTCTAATATTTGTCAATCACAATTTATATATATATATATATATATATATATATATATATACAGCCTATATTAAACAAATATATTAAAGATAAAGTAGGCAAAATGGATGGCCAAAAAGTGGCAATTTGGTGAAACCAAATAAGAATAATTATTTCTGTTCTCTGGGTGACAGTAACTGCGTTTGTCAAATAGGCTTTTGTCAAAAAAAAAAAAAGTAATCAACAAAGTTACAAATCTCAAAGTCCACTCCAAGAGAGATGTTTCTTTTTTTTTTTTTTTAGCCCTTTTCAAGAACTCCATCAAACTATGTTTGTACTATGTTGTTTTTCGACTTTTGTGATGTCACAAAGGAGTCCATTAGAATATAATTAAAATAATTCCCGCCTACAGAAATTCAAATGGTTGGGGGATGGGGAGTGCAAGGTCGTGGTTAAACGCATCAGTCAAGAGGATGACAAAGAAGTGCTTAATGTTTTGTAATACATAAAGTAATTCATAAATAACTATTAAAATTTAAAACAATGCATATTTACAGTACCTTTTGAATTTCAGATTTTTTTAAATAAATGGTGTGCGCCAGAAGCATGAATCCGTATTCAGAAAGGCCCTGAAAACAAATAACATTTGCTAACGGTTGCCTGTTACATTACACATATAATTTAACTTACCACATAAACAGAGTAAGTAGAAGAGATGACTGAGCACCACTGGAAAACAACTAATCTTGTAAAATGTGAGTACTGCTGCTCCATATAAACAGAGTAAGTGTGAATTTCGTGAAAGTGAAACTAAAAAGCCATCGTGCACTCAAAAGCAGTTTCAATGCCAGATATAATAATGGCTCCCCTATGACTGCAATTTATATAGGCCTACAGTATATTTACCCAATGGTATAACCGTGAGAGAAAGTATGGAAATATATATTTTCCTCCTATCTTGTATTTATTCCCTTTAGGGGTTCAGGTTCCATTTATACATCATTTTCTTTCCAAAAACAGTATTGGGATGCAGCAGATTGGTTGACTATGGGGGGTGTGCCATCACAATCACAACATATTTCATTTTTCAGAAGGCTGGCCTTCATCAAACCTGTAACTAATCATGCCGTTTGAGCCAGACTGGGGAGGAAAGTATTGTAATAATGTAAATTATGTGAAAATGAATGCGTTTTTCGAACCAACAAGCTTGACAGCATGTTCAATACACCCACAAAACAAAATCAAGACTTTGTAAAAGAGCATAATAGAATCCCTTTAACAATTTAGTGTATTAGATTAAAGTATAAGATTTTAGCAACAATTTTCAGATGCTTTAAATACCTTTAGTTAAAGATAGTTCATATGAATATTGCTTTGTCCTTTTTATAGGTCATTTCCACAAGATTTTATTTTAAGTAAATTTTTCTCGTGATTTCCATTTACTGTGCTACACGTTAAGTATTATGAGCAAATTATGACAAATTATAATAAATAAATATTATTAAATAATATATATATATATATACTCAAAAACAAAGTGCAGTTTACTGTAGGTTCATGATACTTAATACATTTACAAATTGATTTTTTGTAAAGTACTTGTAAAGTGTTGCCGACATTTCTTTATTCATTATAGCACTGTATTGAAACCAGCATAAACTGTCCCGTCTCTACTGTCACTGTCAATTAAAGTGACGCAAAGGCCAAAAATAAAATAAAAACTCACACACAAGGCATGTGAGATGCATCTTGGCTTGTGTGACCTTCATTTTAGTCACTGAAACTTTCATATTCAGCTATGAATAATACAATAGCATAAGCTGTGAAAAAAAAATGTAACTATTTATAACAAGCTTTTTTTGTTTTTTTTTTGTTTTTTTTTTCAATTGCAACATTCGAAAATTTTCAATGATATATGACACATATAGCCACATAGCCCTTAAAAGGGAAAATATTGGATCCAGCTGCAGTAATTATGTGAAGGAAGTCAGAATGAGTAAGGCGTGAATTGACTACCATTGTGATCTCAGCAGAATGTTGTCATTGCCTCATTCACATTTCATGGGGATGCTGATGTGTTTAATCGTCTCTATGGAGCAACATCTGCCACCAGAGCAGGAGAATAGGGAGCGAGAGAGCGAATAGACTGCCTGCTTCTCAATCGACAGTGACGTGTGGTTAAGCGTGAGCATCTTAGTAAACAGGCATTATGATGTCTTTGTAATGTGCCTGGTTTACCATGTCCTGAGTCATTAGCCTTGTGGAAGATTTGTGGAGCTTTATTTTCCTGTTGGCTTCCACTCTTTGGAACTAGAGAGGCTGGCTTGCTGACTATGCCTGGCAGTACTGGGCCTGTTAGGTCTCTCTTTGGGGTATTGATCGATACTGGGATTGTTTGACCCTGTTTACACTCTAAGGTACACAAGCCACATCTTGGAGACCCGCAGACAGCTGAAAATGTCAGATGACGATACCAGCCCCAGCTCCTGGAGCGAGGGCATATTATTGAGTTAATCCTGCAGAGAGGAAAAATGTGACCAGCAAAGAGCACCTGGGTCTCTGAAAGCCATTGAAATATAAGAATACACACGGGATGCAGGATGTATAGCTTTAAATATATCCAATCGAATTGAGCCTAAGGGACTGAGGCTGATCTTCTAAAACAGATTGGCCAGACTTTTTCCCAACTAGAATAAACAGGTTCAGAATAGAAAAATAACAAGATTGATTCATTTCAAAGATATATGAGCTATGCTTGGATTCTTGGCCCATTAAAGTCAAAGTCATGAGCAGAAATACCTCACAGGCTAAGAATCTGTATCAGTTTTTATTTGCAGATAGTCAACAAGTTGCATCTCCCCACATATAGCTCTAAGATACAATTATCACTGCTCTGTGGTCTTAAAAGATTGTTCCAGCTTTACCTTTCGCCTACCCTCATTGAAAATAAATTGATAACTTCTTCCAAGCAGCTCTCTTTGCTGTACTAGTTAATCAAAGCTGTAAAATCAAAATAAATGCAATCAAATAGGCCTCTTTTATTGCAAATGTAAGTGGATTTGAACAGGGGCAATGATTGCATTGCATAACAAATTCCCTTTTAAGTACCTATCATTTAACATTAGAAATTGAATGTTTATTGTTCAGTTTAATTGCACTGCCTCAGCAATATAAAAATAGACATTTCAGGCATATCAAAAAAAAAAAAAAAAATTATTCACTCAAAAACACATTTTCAATACATTAATCATTATGCTTTTCTCAACAATTTATACTTACAGATGCGAAATATTCAGGCACTTCAGATTTTCACATAAAGACATAGCCTCAAAAACAGTGGCACTATGGTAAAGTTTTAATATTTAATTTATTTTTGGTGAAACTTTGATTAATTAATTGATTAATTATGCCTTGTAATCCACCTTATAATGCATTGTCCAATCTGATGAATATTTGTAACCTCAGTTAATACATTATAACACTTATAATTTCATTGTTACACTGTGCATTTGAAATGTAGTTATAATTATTTAAGATAATATATAATGTATTACAAAGCACATTATCAATAATTATAATGCATTATGCATAAACACTTTAAATAAAGTGCTTCCATTTTTGTATTATTTTATTTATTTATTTATTTTTTTGCAAAAGAATTAACACTTTTATACAACAAGAAAATAATAAATTATAAAATAAAAAAACTCATCAATCCCAAACAAACCCTCACTCAACTGGCCAGCAACAAGATGGCGCTGAAAGTACTGAATGACAACTTGATTACACAGATACTATTTAAATTGAACTGAGCTGGATGATGGCATCACTGAATTCAATCAATCTTAAGACTGTCGCTAAATAATGGTATTGCCAGTGATATTCAAACCAACAATTATCTATATCGTGTGTGACGATATACAGACGATATATTAGCAATAATCATTATTTAAAATGAACAGTTCTCTTATGATGACACCACATGTAAATACTCCAGTGCCAGTATCTGGCTGAGCTCCCAGGTGAAGGTATTGTGCCTTAACACTGACACCTGTCACACAAGAAGAAGACTCAGCGCTCGCAGCTTCTCTGAAGACAGCCGAGTTTGTCAGAGTAAGTTGCCATCATTCTAATAGTCATAGACTGGGGAACGTTAAATTAACCTGTTAACAGTGGTTTTCTGTGTAAAGAGTGATTATTTTAATAAGTAGGCCTACCACGTTTTCTTTTCTCGTCTTGTTTTTGTATTTGCAATAAACATAGCTGTGTGTAGTAGCACTTTATTTCTTTGTTCAAATTAACAGTTACACGATTAAAACTTTTGACAATTTTGAAAAACTGAGCTACAACATTGCTACATTAAACTTGGTTTAGCAATAGAAAAAACTAGAAAAACTTGGTAAAGTTGGTAGCAGTGCCATGCACATAATGCCTCATCTGCGGTAATTCTTTAACAAGGTTTATTAGTTAACATGTATCTATAAATAACAAATAATAATGAACAATATTTCCACAGCATTTATTAATCTTAGTTCATGTTAATTTCAGCATTTACTAATGCATTGTTAAAACAAAAGTTGTGTTTGTAAACATTAATGCGCTATGAACTAACATGAACATTGAATGATTCGATTTTCATTAGCATTAACAAAGATTAATTAATTGTGTAATAAATGAATTGTTCATTTTTCATTCAAGTTAGTTAATACATTAATGTTAACAAATGAAATCTTATTGTAAAGTGTTACCATTTATTCATCAAACTGTTGATTTAATTTCATAGGAGCTGCAAAGAAGACAGAGAAAGCCAGAGTCTTGTGCCCTGTGTTTATCAGTAGCCTATCCTTGAGTTCATTGGGTGAAAAAGAAAAACTCTATAAACAAAGTAAAAAATATTTTGACTGATATCTGCACCCCCACCCCCCCGTATTGTTAAAATCATTATATAAATAAAGGTGACTTGACTTGACTTCCGAAAGGTTAAGAATTATACTTAAAGTGAAACAGCAGCAGCTTTAAATAAGCACCGAAAGAGAGAGGGCAAGCTGAACAGCAACCTGACCCATACTCTTTATCTGCATGCTCCCCTCCACTCTGACTTGATCTCCCTGACTGTCTTTCATCAGATCCCTGCATTTGCATCCTTCTCCACAAGGGGAGGCGATGGAAAGGAACTCACAGCTTAGATACATTTCCTCCTGTGACCCAGGAGCTGCATCAATGTTTAATACCTTTCTGGCTCAGTGCCACTTTACTCAGCATTGTTCAATGTTTTATTTAGAGGAGCAGCAGGTTAAAGTTTCACTCGGCTGTCGCCCCTTTAATCCCCCTAGCAGAAATATCAGGGTGGCGATCCGCTGGCTGCCCACCGAGGATCAGAGGCAGCGTCGCTCAGGTGGAAATGATGTCTCACTTCCAAAGCTTCTTACTTCCTGCTCTGAGGTCATTTGCATGTGCCTGCCACATGCCCACTTCTCCTGAATCGCAGGACTAAGGCTTACTGTCAGATATGTCTGTTTCAAAATGCCCATTCAAAATGAACAAGAGCTGGCAAAGTAAGTTATTTTCCTTTGTGTTAGACTGTGCAGAGGCACATGTCTGCGGGCGTCAATATTTTTATCTAACTTGAGCCAAATGACAGCTCACTTCATTTCATTTATCCTTGGCCTCTAAAGTACTGAATTAATGAATGCAATTTTTGTCACTAGTGGCTTCAGACAGAGAGAGTGAGTTAAAGACAGACAGAGAGGAGGGCATGATGCTTCAGTATAAGCAGTCAGCGAGTGCTGAGGGCAGTGAGCTGATCTGCCATGATGCACTCAGACAAGTGAATAAATCAGCCTACAATTAGGGCCTCTGATTTCATTTATGCAACCTAGGAGCACTCCTGAGGCTGATCCTGGCAGATGTCATTTCTAGGCAATTGGTTTTGTGACTGTCCTGGGCCGCCAGCACCAGGCAGCCTCCATGCCAGATTAAAGATGGAATTTAAGCACGAGCCAAATAACCGTCTAATTTAATTTTATACACATATGAATGGAATATATATGAATATATATATTTTGGGTAGCTTTAGGGACAGGAGTAGATTAGGACCATCATATATTTAGTCAATTTTTAGTCAATTATATAAGTGCTAAATGAATAGAAAACGGTGGTTCTGTCTAAATCTGCCCCATATTTCGGTAACACTAGTTCTAACTATTAACTAGTTGTTTATTAGTATGCATATTTCTAGCATATTGGCTAATTATTTGTGCTTAATGCTTTATTCTGCATTATCATGTTTAAGATTTCTTAAACCTACTTCATACTTCAACTTAACAACCTTACTAACTATTAATAAGCAGGAAATTAGGAGATTGAGCCATAAACTGTAGTTTATAATTAGTTAATAGTAAGAATGGGTCCACAAACTAAAGTTTGACTGAAATATCAAGTAAATGTATGAATACAACAAGATTTCTTCAAATGTACATACTTCTTTTGACTAATAGCCCCTACGGATGTTGTTTAGTGAAGCAATGTCATCACAAATAAACCAGAGCAAATGTGATTAAATGTGTGTCTCGTTTGCGGTCTTTGCATTTAAACTGTTTAAGACATCCTTCAGTGCCCCTGGAAGTTAGCTGAGGCCCTCAAGTAAGCCCCGGGCCCCTGTTTGAGAACCACTGGCCACATCTACGCAAAACCAAATAGCTACCTTTTTCCTAGATGGCTGAGTCACGTGGAATAAATTTACACATATGCACATAAGTGTATAAAGCACAAGCATTGTTATAGATGGCTGTTTTAAAAACACTGAGGAAGAGAGAAAGGACACTGTAGGGAAAGTTCTTGGAGCCTTCTGTTCTGTCAGACAGAAAAAAAGAAGAAAAAAACTCACATACTGTTTTACTATAAAAATGTTAAAGTGCTTTTGCCTCTCAAGTCATTATTAATGAATAGACAAGAAAATCTAACTACAGCGGAGACATGCTCACCCTGGGGTTTTAGCTGTTAGAGCAATGCCACTCTCACTAAACTAAACACAATTACATAGCCAATTTCTCACAGTCTAGAGGAAAACAAGGCTTGTGGCTATATAGCAGAAGATCTGCTTTGATGTAGAACATTTCTCAGGTCATGATAAATCAATACACATACAATAAAACAAAGCAAACAAAACTTAACACACAAAACATGTTTCACATCATAATGCTACATACCCTTTTATTTTCATTTCGTATGCGCTATATTGTGGCTTTGATCTATTTAGTAGGTAGTACATCAGAGAGAAAAGAAAACGCTAACAACGTGTGATTTAAGAGAAGTAATATTAATTGTTCAAGATGTCCAACACAAGATCCAGATTTTTTGCAACAGTAAATTATTATTATCCAGAGAGCAACTGTTTGGACTTTTACTTTATTCACTAGTCCTAATTAGAGACAGATCTAAAACATATTAATATGTGAAAGCCATGCATGGCAGGTCTTCCTCGCCCTCTCACATGCAGAATTATTAAAGCGTTCTCCAGAGCCAGCTCAATTTATTATTCTCCTTCTGTCTATGTGTTCTCGCGCTCACTCTTCACCACAATGTCTGTTTGTTAATCATTGTTTTATTTCATAATCACAGGGATTCTTATCATTAATTCCCATTTGCAAAAGTGAACAGAATCAAAGTCATAACAACAAAGGCAGTTTTCAGCGTGGGTCATGTTTTGTTTACAAATGCTAGTTTGACTAATTACATTTTGATTTGATCTTACTTTTATTTTTGGATCAAGTGTTGTTTTGTTCTATAACTCTTTATATTCACAGCTTTATTTATATCGGCCTTGACAAAATGTTAGTACAAACGATATGAAGTTTTCTCACTTTTCAAGGGCTTTAACTGCAGCTCTTTAAATATCAATCAAGAAATCTAAAAGACTAAATGAGTCGATGAATATTTCAAAGTATAGGCCTACATATGTATACATGAAAGTGTTCAGAAAGCACAAATAAAATGTTTATCTGTCCCAAGGGAACATGCTAGATTTCTTCTTGCCATGTGAGCTCTTATCATCTGATTTGTTTCTCTAAATTGGTATAATAAGTTTAGCGTTTGGTATTCGGGCAAATCTTGGGTACAGAACTTCTGCTTAAACAAGCCTAAATGTAAATGGCAGGCCCAGCATGAATAGTCATTCTGAGGGATAAAATAGCTTTCAATTTGTCTACAACCTGTCGAACTGAATTGCCTTGAGGGGTGGGGTTAAGGATTTATTACAGCAGAGTATGTGTAGTGACATCATTTATCTTATTCATGTGTTCTATGCTCAATACATGTACATGTCTGGCATCTTCTGATTCACAGTCTTCATGGGGCCTAACTACTCTTTCTCATAGCCCTTTATAGGAGGTTTGAGCAGGGCCGAGGGGTGGATATCCTCTGTGACAGAAGCATTAAAAATGAAGTGTCTGGCTACAGAGACTTCTTTGGACTCAGAAGTGGATTTATTCATGGGGTATTATGGATAATATTCAACATTCACTGTACATTCAAAACTGGCAGAGGTTTTCTTGGACAAGGAAAATAAAGCTCAAGTGGAAAGCTAGGTGTGCTGCATACTAAAAGTAAAATTAATAGATAATTTCTTCAAATGTAGAATAGAATAGAATAGAATAGAATAGAATAGAATAGAATTATTTCAGGATTCTATGATTGATTAAAAGTTCAGGAGAACAGCAATTATCTGCATGTGCAATTTCTGTTAACTATATATATATATATATATATATATATATATATATATATATATAAACTGACCCCTTTTAAATGATAGTATTCTACATGAAAAGCATGTACAGAAAACTGTTCTCCAAGGAGGTGAATATATACATAACTAAACATCCAAATTGTCACCCATGTATTGTTGTGCCCTTTACAAAATATGTTTCATAGAACGCCCTCTCCAGCAAAAATTCTAAATGCACCAAATTTCAAATGCACCAAATACTGAAGTACTGATGCATTCTCCTGTCATTTGGGTACATACAACTCTCTGTCAGGGACACTGATGAGGTTTTATCTCCTTGTGAGGAGTTAAAAATTAGCTCTTGGCCAGCAAAATAAATAAAGACTGTTTTAGCTCTGCTGGGCGCATTAAGCATGTTTGGTTGAAAGTGCAGATTTGGTTTCGTTCGTTTGTCTGCATGTGGGAATTAAAGTCTGAAGGAGAGAGGAATACCTAATACACTGGCGCTCGAGATGGTTCCAGATTTGCTCTGCACAACTTAAAATGAGCTTTGCCCAGCTCCAGTGCCCTGAAAGGGTTTTAGTAAATATGCTGTTTGCTCACCATAAGGTATTGTGTTTAATAACGCAGTTGCATATTAAGTAATCTTTTGATCTTTCTTTCATTAAGACTCCCCGTGTGTGTTTTTTAGCCTCACATTTTCAATTTACAATTTGCTATACACATGAGAAAAATGAAAGAAGACACACAGAGGCTTTTTAATCTTAAGATTAGGAATAATATCATGCTATTGAAACCACTTTAATTGGTAGTGTTTTTGGTAAAAAGCAGAACTTTGTTCACAAAACTTCTCATTCGCTCAGGCTGTGATACGGGAGCCTGTTCAGAGATTTATATGAGCTGTATTTCAGCAGATGTCATGTCGGGTACTGTTGGCTCTGCCACAGGGAGTCGTAACTCATTGAGAGACTACCGGTACCCTGTTATCAGTCCGCTACATGACCTCACACCAAACACGCTGATACTCGAGTGTATGAAAGCACACGTTCTGTCAACATGAGCAATGGAAGCAACAAAAGCAAATCACACAGCAATGGTCGGCCATACCAATTTTATGTGTCTTTCTGACTGAATTCGGTGACAGGGTCTGAAATTACATGTTTCAGTAGCAGCAAGGCCTCATCGGGGGATACAATCACCTTCATTCACATTATCTAGAGACTTGACATAAGAAGGCAGGTTAGGAAAAGTTGAGTCAGGTAGTTTTAAAGAGGATGTATCAATAATACATTTAGACACTGAGCTACTTTGACTATTGTGTTTAAGGCATCGAATATAATTCTGAAGCAGTTCATTTTCAGCACAAGGGTGCAGCATCTAGCATGAGCGAAAAAACTAGAAAATCTGAAGAAATGCACTACAGAAGTACAAGTAGGTCAAATGAATATTATCCATAATAACCAATCCACCAATAATTTTGACAGACATCTTGTTTTCTCAGACTAAAGTGTAGCAATTCAAAATTATGCTAAACAAAATTCAAACTGACTAGTCATGAATATTCACAGCATAGCTCTTTTTATTATGCATGCCCCACCATTGAAACCTATGAATAGCAACGCATCACATTGCAAAATAACACATCACGTGCAACCCTGCAATAATAGGACAATATTTAGGTCATAAACAATTAAATTTGTTCTCCTTGGTTCAGATAGCACATGCACCTTCCATTCCTCACCAAAGGGCTAAAAAAAATTCACCTGCACATCACATTCCCATTTATTCAGCATAGTGTTTCCTCTAATTATGTTTGCTCATTTATAGGGCTTAATTATAGAGGGAGCCCGTAATTACAGGGGCAGGGAAAAGGTGGGTGAGTTGGCTGAGAGGGATCCGTTCTAGTCTAATGCCCATAGTATCATGTCCCGGTCTCAATGCCAGGACATAGTGTGACTGAGAGTGGTCAAAGCCTGCTGAGAGGGAGGCAGCGTGGCTGGAAAGGTATAGAATGAGAGAGATTTCACTCCTTCAATCCAGCAGAGAGGAGAGTGCCGTTTGCTTGAGCGTGATAACCACAGAAATGAGATTCTTTTACTGGAATTGCTTTTAAATCGTCACATAGCCGATGTATGCTCTTCGGTGCATTCCGATTCTCCTTGTGGCTGGAGACTGCCAGCTACGGCCGGATAATACTCCTCTGCCGGCTCCTCTGAGATCAGCCACCACAAAGACAGTCATTCAACATTGAATGTTTTTGCTGGCAACTTTAAGCCGGTTGAGTCCAATGTGATTCATTGGCACGCGAGTTTCCCCACTGTTGTGTGCGCGTGTGTGCAATGATCAGCATGTGCCGCAGTGCAGGCCTTTATGCACAGAATAAGGGTAATGTGTACACAAAGAGCGGTACCACAGGGACACTCTGCTGGCACAGACGCACTGCAGTTCACCACAGAGAGAGGGATATTTGCTAGCAGTAGAGCTCGCCAAGAAACATGATAATGTGTAAGCACAACACTCTCGGGGAAGACCATTGAAAAGCTTTAAAATGCGGAAGAGAATACGTTCAGCGTTTTGATGGAACCTTTTGTCGAATATCAATTTCATAGAGGCTGGTGTAATGTCGTGAAAGGTAGAACTGAAGGTCAATAAAATATACAGAGAACTATTCCCCCTACAATGTATGAAGTGAGTCAAATTGACCCAATACTAAGGTGCGCTTTTGGGAGTTTTGTTTTTTTGGCATACAATAATTTAATGCTATTCTATTTACTACTTATTTATCTATTTTTGTAGCCTTAACAACACAATATTGTTTTGTGACTATGTCAGTTTAATGATTTGTGGAAAATAATAATAAAAATAATAATTTAAAAAAAAAAGCAATTGTGTATTTGTAAAAGGGTCAGTGTATTTACTGCAGGATAGTATAACAATTATACTAAATTATTTTCTGTATTTATAAAATTAATCACTTATTTTAAAATAATAATTTTTAAACAGTCTATCAGTCAAAAGTTGGACACATTAAAATAATGTTTCTCATTATTCAAAATACCAGGTTTTGGGCTTTTCCCTCAAAAATAAGTGGTTGAATCCACCCAAAAGATACAAACAGAAATATGAAATAATTTTGTGTGAGATCTCCTTTTTGCATGGATTGTAACTAAATAATCTGCTCAAAAAAAAAAAAAAAAAACAGAAAACAAGGCCAGCAAATAAAAATGTTCCATTGTATAAGAACACAGTGAAAAATAAATATTTTAACCTGTGTGTAATTAAAATCTATTTACTGTTGCTTGGCTAAATTTTGTGAACGAAATTCAGCAATTTTTATTAATCAGCAAGATTGGGAGTTTGGTGCCCTTGCAAAATTCACTCATGTTCAAGTTGGTCTTGAGAATTTGCTGCGTTGACAACAGAAACCAATCTTCAGTTTAAATAGTACTTTATGCATCTCTACACAATTAACAATATACATTTCTGCCTGCACATTTACTTATTATACATAAAACTAAGAATGGGATACATTCCTTTGACAAAATCACTAAATTTAATATGAGCCATTCTGACTGCCTTGTCTAGTTTCGGGCTATTCATTTTAGGATTAAGAATTGTCAGTTCCAGTTTTTAGCTACTACTACTTGTACTGTACATTTAAATACCCATTCAGGGGTCCTCCTAGGACTCTTTTCTATCCTTGTATACACCACAATCACTCCTTGTGTACCCGCTCACCCATGTGAAAGGCATCTTAGAGATGTCCCCAAACTGCATCTTTGTTGACATGTTAACTTTAAGTCTGGGCGTCTTTGATCACAGGGATGGGATCTCAGAGGGGAGTGTGATTAAAAATGACATTTTCAATGCCCAAGGACCCAGGCAGCTGGGGGATTTTCCACACAGTGTGGAGTCGTAAGCTCATATAAGAAATACACCAGCGATTCCAGCAAAGAGCCCTAACTGGGGAATAGGATATAGCACGGCAGAAAGCGCTCAACCTCCCTCCAGCCCTTTTTGCTAATAGTTGTGAGCTTCACACTGGATGACTTTCAAAGCGACTTGTTCCACCCTTTCACATTAATGCAAGTTGGAATGCAAATGTTCAGGTTCTATTCAGAGCCTCTAGTTTTATGGGTGCCGCGTCGGAGATGACAGGCCCGGGATATTGACAGCCATGGTTAGCTCAATCCAGCCTAAAGTTTGGGATTAGACTTCATTGTGCCAGAAATAGGAAGGCCACTGTAGTAACTATAATCCGTGATGAATGACTTATCTCACTGGGCTTGCTTTTTTTTCACCCTCTGTGGATTACAGAATAGGTCCACTTCAAACTATTTCTCTCTTTAGAGGACATACTGCCAGGAAAGATTCTAGACATTACAAAACAAACAAGATGTTTGGATTTCTTTGATCCAAGAATGTCAGCTATATTAACCCTCTCGAGTCGATTAACGCGTATACGCGCTATGAGTCATTTTCTCCTGATAACCCCGAAAATAACTTAAATTACACTTTCAGTTTTGATCGTACAGATCAGAGAAATACATCAATTGAATCTGTAAAGGTGTGCTGTCTGCAGCCTTTGTCTGCGCTGATCTTCATTTACAAACGCGTCATTAAAATTAACTGTAACTCAGTGAATACTCAACAAAGAGACATGAGAGAGATATCTATAGAAAGCTTGACATATCTACTTTTAAACTAAACAAGTGATGCCGAAAACAAATACTTTGCACATCTCCCTTCATTATCTTCTAATGCGACCACACCCACGCGCTGAACACGCTATTCAGATTGTAATGTTTCACTGAAGTGCGCAGTTTGAATACGCCCACACAAAAGAAGACAACGCAGCGAGACTGTTCTTCAAGGTTTTTTTTTTTTTTTTTTAGGTTTTTTTTACTGAGTGGAATAAGATATAATTCACCCCAAAAAGATGTGATGTGGTTGAGGATTTGAGATTTGGATTTCCTCAGAAAAAAAAGGTTAACAGATCCACATAAAACAGGGCCTAATTATAATGGATAAAAAAAAACATAACAATCTGCCAAAGAAAAAAACAAGAAGAGAGACCATTTGTAGGTGAGAGAAAGGTCATAATTTCACTTCTTTCTTTGTTGAAGGTTAGGTCACGAAGAGACTGCTGCTGACCTCCTGACTTCTGACTCTTGGCTCTCAGAAGAAAGAAGAGGAAATGGAGAGGAAAGGTCAATGTGTGAATAAACATACTATTATTGATAATTCTTTGCCTTTCAAATCCCAACAAGAGTTTTCATTTTGAAAGAATCTTGCCGTTTTCAGTGTTGGGGAAGCTTTAAGATTTATTTTATTTTTATTTATTGGTTTGCCCATAGTAAAAAATAATGGGGTCGAATTGTATTTCAAAATATTTTCTTTCATTTTTCTGAATGGGCAGTTTAATTTAAAACGAGGTCATTTACATTCAAATGAATTGGACTTTATAATGCCACAAACATTTTTACATTTGAAGCAGGTCAGCTAAACACAGGTTGGGAAATTAACATTTTGTGTTATAGTGAATATCATATCATTAAAGTTACATTTCTTTGAGAATAATCCAAGTCATTTCAAGTAGCAAGTAAATTGTATTGAGGAGATTTATAAACGGCTTAAGAAGTTATTCCTTACATTGTTTACTGCCAATAATCAGAGTATTGCTGTATATGTAAACAGAACCACTATGACAGTAAATAATTATGTAACGTATACTACATTGCAATTTGTTGAAAAAAAAACCAGCTGAGCTCTATTGTCAAGGTTAAGGTTGCCAACCATCCTGAATTGTCCCATATTTAAATGAACAAAATTGTGGTCTGTATAATCCATTTGGGACACAGTTTGCCCTGTATTTTCATTTTGTATTTATTTAAATTTATTGGAAAATATTGTTTCAATTTCATGCACTCTACCAAATTTAGCCAATGGCTAGTTTTCATCCACGGTCCCTTGGCAGGTAATCATAATCACAGGTAAACATAAAAACATAAGACAACAAACACATACAATACAGTATAATATTAATCAATACAATAAATATTTTATCAGACAGCTTACAATGTCCTTTTCAATTCAACTGTTTAACATACATGAGTCAATGCTAAAATCAGAGATGAGAATGGAAACCAAATGATGAAGGATAGATGTTAAACAGGGACACATTTCATCTGAGAGCCAAACCATTTCTTGTTGCTACATTGCACAGATGCTACACTTAACAGCAGAGCAAGGATCAAAGGAGGGCAGCTAATACTAGCTAACTTTAATCTGCTGACATTTCGCTCTTTTGCACCTACTGTTCATCAGAATGTTTTGTCAAGTCACCTTTATATAGCGCTTTAAACAAAATACATTGCGTCAAAGCAACTGAACAACATTCTTTAGGAAAACAGTGTGGCAATAATGCAAAATGACAGTTAAAGGCAGTTCATCATTGAATTAAATAGTGTCTGTGCATTTATTTGCAATCAAGTCAATGATATCGCTGTAGATGAAGTGACCCCAACTAAGCAAGCCAGAGGTGACAGCGGCAAGGAAACGAAACTCCATCGGTGACAGAATGGAGAAAAAAACCTTGGGAGAAACCAGGCTCAATTGGGGGGCCAGTTCTCCTCTGACCAGACGAAACCAGTAGTTCAATTCTAGGCTGCAGCAAAGTCTGATTGTGCAGAAGAATCATCTGTTTCCTGTGGTCTTGTCCTGGTGGTCATCTGAGACAAGGTCTTTACAGGGGATCTGTATCTGGGGCTCTAGTTGTCCTGGTCTCCGCTGTCTTTCAGGGATGGAGATGTCCTTTCTAGGTGCTGATCCACCATCTGGTCTGGATACGTACTGGATCCGGGTGACTGCAGTGACCTTCTGATCTGGATACAGACTGGATCTGGTGGCTACGGTGACCTCGGAATAAGAGAAAAATAGACTAATATTAGCGTAGATGCCATTCTTCTAATGATGAAGTACATCGGGTGGTATGGGAAGTGTTCCCGGTTCAGGTTTACCTAATTAATGCAGCCTAAAAATCCTTTAACAGATTTGGATATTAAAAGCATATTAGTATGTTATGTGTTAGCCAGGTTAAAGAGATGGGTCTTTTATCTAGATTTACACTGCAAGAGTGTGTCTGCTTCCCGAACAATGTTAGGTAGGTTATTCCAGAGTTTAGGCGCCAAATAGGAAAAGGATCTGCCGCCCGCAGTTGATTTTGATATTCTAGATATTATCAAATTGCCTGAGTTTTGAGAACGTAGCGGACGTAGAGGATTATAATGTAAAAGGACCTCATTCAAATACTGAGGTGCTAAACCATTCAGGGCTTTATAAGTAATAAGCAATATTTTAAAATCTATACGATGTTTGATAGGGAGCCAGTGCAGTGTTGACAGGACCGGGCTAACATGGTCATACTTCCTGGTTCTAGTAAGAACTCTTGCTGCTGCATTTTGGACTAGCTGTAGTTTGTTTACTAAGCATGCAGAACAACCACCCAATAAAGCATTACAATAATCTAACCTTGAGGTTACAAATGCATGGATTAACATTTCTGCATTTGACATTGAGAGCATAGGCCATAATTTAGATATATTTTTGAGATGGTAAAATGCAGTTTTACTAATGCTAGAGACGTGGCTTTCTAAGGAAAGATTGTGATCAAATAGCACGCCTGGGTTCCTAACTGATGACGAAGAATTGACAGAGCAGCCATCAAGTCTTAGACAGTCTTCTAGGTTATTGCATGCAGAGTTTTTAGGTCCTATAATTAACACCTCTGTTTTTTTTTTCAGAATTTAGCAGTAAGAAATTACTCGTCATCCAGTTTTTTATATCGACTATGCATTCCATTAGTTTTTCAGATTGGTGTGTTTCACCGGGCCGTGAAGAAATATAGAGCTGAGTATCATCAGCATAACAGTGAAAGCTAACACCATGTTTCCAGATGATATCTCCCAAGGGTAACATATAAAGCGTGAAGAGTAGCGGCCCTAGTACTGAGCCTTGAGGTACTCCATACTGCACTTGTGATCGATATGATACATCTTCATTCACTGCTACAAACTGATGGCGGTCACATAAGTACGATTTAAACCATGCTAATGCACTTCCATTAATGCCAACAAAGTGTTCAAGTCTATGCAAAAGAATGTTGTGGTCAATTGTGTCAAACGCAGCACTAAGATCCAATAAAACTAATAGAGAGATAAAACCATGATCAGATGATTGTCACGGCAGGGATCCAATGAGGCACGGAGATAGAACCAATTGCGAGTAAGTCTTTTATTAAGGGCAATCCAAAAGGGTAAACAGTCCAGGCAGAGGTCGATACCAAACAAAACAAAACCAAACCAAACCAAACATAAACAAACAAGGACACAAGGCAAGAGCACGACAAGATGACGGACACGAATAACCACAACATTAAACAAGGACTCCGTCACTAAGACTCAGGCTGACCAGGTATAAATACACAAAAGGATAATGGGGAAACAGGAGACAGGTGGGGAACAATCAATTAACTAGACAAGGAGGAAGGTGACCAAATAAGGAGACAGGAAGTGATAAATGATAAACACTGTGGGAACTGAGGACACCAAGTGGAAACCCAGGGAACACAACCCAGACACTGTGACAGTACCCCCCTTCTACGGAGCGGCTCCCAGACGCTCCAAGACAGACACAAAACAGAGACCAGGAGGGAGGCGGACAGGTGGAGGCTCAGGGGGAGGGACGGAGGGCCAGACTAACAGAAAGGAACAGGGACCGACATTAACACAAAAACAAAAGGAAAAAAAACAACAAGATGAAGCCCGCCAGGGCGGAGCAGAAGACCACCACACCCTTGTGGTCAAGGCCAGAGTCCTCCAGGGCGGAGCGGAAGACCACCAAAACCGTGTAGTCAGGGCAAACGCCCCCCAGGGCGGAACGGAAGACCACCACGTCCGTGTGGTCAGAGCGGAAGCCCCCCAGGGCGGAGCAGAAGACCACCACGTCCGTGTGGTCAGAGCGGAAGCCCCCCAGGGCGGAGCAGAAGACCACCACACCCTTGTGGTCAAGGCCAGAGTCCTCCAGGGTGGAGCAGATGACCACCACGCCCCTGTGGTCGATGCCGGAGTCCAACAGGGCGGAGCAGCAGACCACCCAGTGACTTGACTTGACTCTGAAAGTTCAACGGTGACTGGCCCTGACTCTGGAAGGTCATCGGTGACTGGCCCTGACTCCGGAGGACCAGCGGTGACTGGCCCTGACTCCGGAGGACCAGCGGTGACTGGCCCTGACTCCGGAGGACAAGCGGTGACTGGCCCTGACTCTGGAGAGGTCACTGGCACCTGACTCGACTCTGGAGAGTTCACTGGCCCCTGACTCGCCTCTGGAGGGTCAACTGGAACCTGACTCGACTCTGGACTGCCTGTGGAGACTTGAGACGCCTCGGCTTCAGGCACCGCCTCTGGAACGGACTCGGGCACTGCCTCGGTCACGGCCTCGGGAGCAGTCTCGGACACCGCATCGGGAATGGCCTCCACCTCGGCATCGGGCACCGCCTCGGCCTCCGGAACAGCATCGGGCACCGCCTCGGCATCGGGCACCGCCTCGGCCTCCGGAACAGCATCGGGCACCGCCTCGGCATCGGGCACTGCCTCGGCCTCCGGAACAGCATCGGGCACCGCCTCGGCCTCCGGAACAGCATCGGGCACCGCCTCGGCCTCCGGAACAGCATCGGGCACCGCCTCGGCCTCCGGAACAGCATCGGGCACTGCCTCGGCATCGGGCACCGCCTCGGCCTCCGGAACAGCATCGGGCACCGCCTCGGCCTCCGGAACAGCATCGGGCACCGTCTCGGCATCGGGCACCGCCTCGGCCTCCGGAACAGCATCGGGCACCGCCTCGGCCTCCGGAACAGCATCGGGCACCGCCTCGGCATCGGGCACCGCCTCGGCATCGGGCACCGCCTCGGCCTCAGGAACAGCATCGGGCACCGCCTCGGCCTCCGGAACAGTCTCGGGCACCGTCTCGGGAATGTCCTCCTGGACGGCAGCGGTCCGCTCGGGAACATTCACCGGGCTTTGAGGAACGGTAGACGCCTGTCTCCTCCTCCGCCCTCTATGATGGCGAGTCGGTGGCACCTTGTCTGGAGACTCAGGCGTTGAGTCGGCCATCTTGTGCTATGGTGCTGGGCTGGCGGCCATCTTGTGCTCTGGCTCTAAGCTGGCGGCCATCTTGTGCTGTGGCGCTGGGCTGGCGGCCATCTTGGGCCATGAATCTGGATCAGTGACTGACTTGGGCATTTGCGCTGGGTTAGCGGCCATCTTGGCGGAAGAGACAGGAGTGGCTGGGGCATCCCACGGAAGCCTATGCTGCAAGAAGTACACAAATTCCCAGAATTCCAGTGTCTCTAAATGCCCCATCTCCTCCTGAGAAACTGGATCATCCAGCCCGCTGTTGAAATAATCCTTCAGAGCCGCATCGTTGTATCCCATACCCTCGGCCAGGGACCAGAACACCTGTGCCAGGGCACCCACCTCATTGCCCTCTTGGCGGAGGGCGATCAGCCGGAGATACTTAGCTCTCCGCTCCGCCATCTTGGCTGGGGAACGGAAAAAAGACATACCGCTGGATCTCAGTGTGACGGAGTCCTTCTGTCACGTACGGTGATACAGAAAACGAGGAGAGATCCAAGTGCAGGTATGTGACTTTATTAAAGGGCAAATCCAAAGGGTAAACAGTCCAGGCAGGGTCAAAACCAGAATATCCAAACATACAAGACACGAAGACAAGGCAAGGCAAGGCAAGATGACGGACATGAAATAACCTCAACATTAAACAAGGACTCCGTCCCTAAGACTCAGACAGACCAGGTATAAATACACAAAAGGATAATGGGGAAACAGGAGACAGGTGGGGAACAATCAATTAACTAGACAAGGAGGAAGGTGACCAAATAAGGAGACAGGAAGTGATAAATGATAAACACTGTGGGAACTGAGGACACCTAGTGGAAACCCAGGGAACACAACCCAGACACTGTGACAATGATAAGAGCAGGTAATTTGTAACTCTAAGGAGAGCAGTCTCAGTACTATGATACGGTCTAAATCCTGACTGGAAATCCTCACATATACCATTTTTCTCTAAGAAGGAATATAATTGTGAGGATACCACCTTTTCTAGTATCTTGGACAGAAAAGGGAGATTTGAGATTGGTCTATAATTAACTAGTTCTTTGGGGTCAAGTTGGGGTTTTTTTTATGAGAGGCTTAATAACAGCCAATTTGAAGGTTTTGGGGACATATCCTAATGACAATGAGGAATTAATAATAGTCAGAAGAGGATCTATGACTTCTGGAAGCACCTCTTTTAGGAGCTTAGATGGTATAGGGCAGAGGTGGGACAAAGTCATAAGTAAGTCTCAAGTCTTTGCCCTCGAGTCCCGAGTCGAGTCGAGTCAAAGATGAGGCAAGTCCTGAGTCGGGTCAAAAGTCAAAGCCAACAATTCTCAAGTCGAGTCCAAAGTCCTACCATTTTAGTTTCAAGTCATTTCAAGTCCTCTTACCACAGAAATAAAATTCATACAAATCATGTATGTCTGTAAGATTTGTATTCATTTAAACCTCTTTTTATACAATGACATTAATCAAATACGGTAAAAAAATGAAAATGAAAATTTTCACAAAAAATGCTTGTATTTCAACAGCATATTGCACTAGAACAATGGCCAGTTTTTGTCTCATGTGTTGGAGAGACTGAGATATACATTTGTGTTTATACGTCTAGCAGCAAGGTAGAAATGGTACTTTAAAACCAACGTTGACATGATGTTGGCGAGGTTTTCCATCTGAGTGTGCTACACTCACGTACCTCAAAAATCCCTATTTTTTGTTAGCATGAACCAGCAAGGGAGACGTGCGTTTACTGTCTCGTTGATACAGTATGGTACATCCGATAAGGTGCTTAGCATTCGTCCAAAACTTACCTTTCTTTGTGCAACTTCAGGTGTTGAACAAAGTTGGACGTTGTGGCAGCTCCGTCTGTAATCTTCGACCCGCATGTTTTGCAACTCGTTTTTTGTCAACTACTTCGTAATTTTTATAGCCAAACGAAACTATCTTTGGTATCAAGAACTAGAACTCCAAGGCACTCGAATTGTATAGTGAAAAGTTAAAAAGCCTTTATTGCATCACTGGCTTTAAACGTTAAAACTCTTTTGGTGAGAGGTACATCTACGCGTTGCGGCTATATGCCTTCATCAGGGTGTCAGTATTACGTCCTATAACATCTTTAATATAAAAGATGTTTATTTTCACTGATTGGAGAATAAAAACACTATAAGTATTTTAGAAAATGTTGTATTTATTTGAACTCAATGCCATATGATATGCATAGAAATAAAAACATATAAAAAATAAATATTAAAAATAAAATTCAAGTACAAAATTAAGACAAACAAATGTAAACTTGGGTAAAAAGAAACAAAGGGAAACCTGGCCATTAGTGCAAATCTCTGTAACTGTATATTAGGCCTAAAGTTACTGCACAATAAACAGAACACTATCCAACTCTTATGGTGCGTTCACACCAGACGCGAATAGAGCGCGAGTGATTTCAATGTTAAGTCAGTGCAAAGACGCAAAGACGACAACCTAAAAAAATCAGATATTTGAGTTTAAAACAACTACATTCTCGCATGAAATACTTTTAAAACTACATTTCATGACACGATAATAGTAAAATTTAGAAAATTATCTGAATGAAAATGGTGGTTGAAAATGCTGCGTGAACTCAACTGGCAGAAGCCCCCATGACGCGAATTCACGTCTGTTGTGAAGTTAATTTCACGCGCGAATAAAGTTTTTTTTCCTAGGCATACCGTGCATGTTACAAAAACATTCTCGCCTTTAATTCCCGGTACTTCCAGTTCGAGAACGCCATTATCACTGATGCCGTCTTGTGTTTAGTGGTTGTCAGTAGTGATGGGTCGTTCGCGAATGAGCCGACTCTTGTAGGTGAACGACGGGAGCTGGCTCGCATTTCTGAAGAGCCGACTCTATTTAAAAAAATATATAGCCTATAGAAATTAAATCATTATGTAATAATTAAATAATGGATGCATTTTATTTTATTTAAAATAAAATAAAAGCCTCACATTCTGTTTCTGTCAAATCATACACGAGGTGTCAACCAATTATACGGCATGAGGGAGGGGCCGAGCCATCACACACACACACCACACACAGACAGTGTCAAACTCGGAGGAGAGGAGAGGAAAAACACCAGAGCTTTTGAAAACAAAACAAAAGCAGGAAAGTGAGTCGGAAGCACAGCAGCATTTGGGACCATTTTAATGATCATCATCCCCTCGAAATTAAGGCAGCTTGCATTTCTGAATGCAAATCTCTCATAAAATAAAAATATGATCAGCATTGTGTGTGTGTGTGTGTTCATGCTAGTTATACAAAACATAACTAGTGAGATAGTTCATGCTGACTATATAACATGCCAAAAAAAGAGGGACCAGTTTAATCCTTTCAGTTATTTATTTTTCTTTAATATGGGTTCTATTATGTTGTTCAGATTCAGATTGTATTTGTTTTGTAATGTTGTTGTTTCATACATTCAAAAGTTGTAATTTAAATGCAAATGTTTAATAGTATTCTTTTTTCATAACAAATCAATGCATTTTTAAAGAAATTGTGAGAAATTGTGAGTATGATTTCATTTAATAACTATCATAGTCAAAACATTATTGTTTTTAAAAGAGCCATTTGTGAGCCAAAAGAGCCGTCTCTTTTCAGTGAGCTGAGTCAAAAGAGCCGGCTCACGAAAAAGAGCCGAAATGCCCATCACTAGTTGTCAGAGCGTGCAGTGAGACAGCATGAGCAGGGCACCGCCCACCCAGCCAATCATCATCGGATATGCAACGGTGTCATGCAGCTGATGTGTAGCCACTAGCCAAAAGCATGACACCTCGAGCTTTATTCAACCAAATTGTAGTAACGCGACACTTTACATTCTCAGTAGAGATAACGGCGTTGCAACGATGGGAAAAGTAATTAATTAGATTACTCCATTACTGAAAATTAAACTCCGTTAGTAACGCCGTTATACTTAAACGCCGTTACTCCCAACACTGAGTGTGCGTGCTCTCTGCATGCATACAGGTGGTGCACATTTTTTTCACAGATGCAGACACTGAGAGCGGCGCGGTTGTGTGAACACCCCCCCCCCCCCCAGGTTTTCATGGGAAGTAGCAAGTCTTCTCGAGTCAAAAGGCGCAAGTCCAAGTGAAGTCACGAGTCATTGATGTTAAAGTCCAAGTTGAGTTGCAAGTCTTTGTACATTTTGTCGAGTCGAGTCTTAAGTCATCAAATTCATGACTCGAGTCTGACTCGAGTCCAAGTCACATGACTCGAATCCACACCTCTGGTATAGGGTCTAACATACATGTTGTTGGTTTAGATGATTTAACAAGTTTATACAATTCTTCCTCTCCTATAGTAGAGAATGAGTGGAACTGTTCCTCATGGGGTCTAAAGTACACTGTCTGATGCGATACTGTAGCTGACGGCTGAATGGTTACAATTTTACCTCTAATAGTATAGATTTTAGAAGTAAAGTAGTTCATAAAGTCATTACTGCTTTGATGTTGGGAAATGTCAACACTTGTTGAGACTTTATTTTTCGTTAATTTAGCCACTGTATTGAATAAATACCTGGGGTTATGTTTGTTTTCTACTAAAAGATAAGAAAAGTAATCGGATCTAGCAGTTGTTAATGCTTTTCTGTTGGACAGGTTACTTTCCCACCAAGCAATACGAAATACCTCTAGTTTTGTTTTCCTGCATTTTTCGGGCTGCTCTCTTTAGGGTGCGAGTATGCTCATTATACCATGGTGTCATACTGGTTTCCCTAAACTTCCTTAAGCGTAAAGGAGCAACTGTATTTAAAGTGCTGTTTAAAAAAAAAAACTGTATTAAAAGAGAGAGTCCATAGTTTCTGTTACATCATCAAGTTGCTCTGAGGTTTTGGATATGCTAAGGAATTTAGATACATCAGGAAGATAACGTAAAAAGCAGGTTCTTCCATACTTGTAAACAAGAAGTAGAATTTACAATTTTGGCTATATGAAGCTTGCACAAAACTAAATAATGATCTGAGATATAATCACTTGGCTGCATAATTTCAACACTATCAACATCAATTCCATGTGACAGTATTAAATCTAGAGTATGATTTCGACAAAGAGTAGGTCTTGAAACATGTTGTCTAACCACAATTGAGTTCAGAATGTCTATAAATGCTGATCCCAATGCTGATTTTGTTTTGGGGAACTAGTAAAACTAGTAAGTCCACTTTTCAATTTTCACCGGATTTTTTGCAACGGTTACTAAAATGGCTAAAATACAAAGCACGTAAAGTTGCTGTGAGGTTGTTCAGCTCATGATGAAATATTTATGTACATTCTCTACAGTCTCCTGTGGTATGAGCTAAACTGATACGTGTGTAATGCTGTGAGACACTTTAGTATGGCATTAAAATTAAAATTATTTTTTTACAGATACAAGATGAAGATGTATCCTATTAATCATCAAATCATAATCAAACAATAGTCATACTTGTAATAGTGTTAATGTCATAAAAAGCCAACATGTTTCTGAATTGTTTGTGTGTGTTAGGAGTAGTTAATATTGCAAAAAAAAAAGAAGAAAAAAAAAAAAAAAAAAATATATATATATATAATAGTTTGAAAAAAAAATAATAATTACAGGGGTCATAGGATGCCTATTTGACACAAAATGATTTGATTTGTTGGGGTCTTAATGAAAAGTCTGTTACATGGTATGGTTAAAATTCATCGATGGTAGTGTAAAAAAAAAAAAAACCTTTTTTTTACCCTGTCAAAAACAGCAGGGATCGATTTGAAAGGCGATTTTCAAAGATTCATTAAAAAACCTTACACTCACATCTTTTGTGGGTGAAGCTGGATCACGAATGATAGGCACATTTTTGTAGATCGGGGAGAATTCTTTTCAAAAACAAATGTAATCCACTGCATCTTTAGCAGATGAGATGACTGAAGTAAATGACGACTGCTATGCCATTAATACATCCAACAACAGAACACCTCCAATCCAATCCAATCCGCTTTATATAGCACAATTTAAATAAACACAAGGTTTCCGAAGTGCTGTACACCACAACAATAAAAGACACAATAGGATAAAAGATAAACACAATAAGATAAAAGTTATAGAATAAGATAAAACAACATGAAATTGTATAAGTAAAATTAAATCAAATAAATAAAATGCACTGCCCACACAACACATTTAAATCACATTAATCACGATTACCTGGTGTTAAAAGCCAGAGTAAAAAGATGGGTTTTAAGAAGAGATTTAAAATGAAACAGTGAGGAGACTTGTCTGATGTGTAGTGGCAATTCATTCCATAGTTTTGGAGCTGCAACAGCAAAAGCTCTTTCTCCTCTGAGTTTTAGCCTAGTTCTAGGGACTGTCAGGAGCAGCTGGTCAGCTGGTCAACTCAATCACTTTCATTCTTGTCTACGTCTGCTCTTGCATGAAACAATGGCAGACTGATGACAGCTCACTCAGGGCAGGTCTAAGGTAAGACACCAGTCCAGTTTGTGCTGAAACACTACTGTCTATCATGGGAGGGGCCTGTTTTTGTGACATCAAACAGACCATCTGAGATCGGCTCAATTTGAGAAAGTGGTAAAGATTTGAGTAGATAAAAAAAAAAATAATAATAAATAAATAAATAAATAAACACTGGGTGGATCATTATCATTAAAGGGTGGTTGTGTATGTACACACACTACCAACACACATTTCTGTTCAAACCGCTTGTAAGAGTGTATGTACATAGCATCAGATGACCCCTTTAAGAGTGTGTTTTGGAAAAGTGAACGAATATTTCCCTTATTTTCATTCATAGACATTTTGAAATTCTCCAACCACTCTCAACTGAGCTTCACAGTTAAAATATTAAATGATATAATAACATGGTAATGATGTGTAATAATAAAGTTTTTTATTTCTTCTCCAAACTTAAGTTAGTCAAGCTAACTGTACTCCTCTGAATTTCAGTAATAACTTTCTGTCATAATAGCTCTTTAGATATAACCCACTTACAGATGGTTTTGTTTCCTCTTTCTCACAGGTTAGACAGGGAATGAAATCTTTCCCCCTCTCTCTGGATTAAGTAGGTTGATTCCATGTGAACTTCTTTCCAAGTCAGTTCCCAAAGGTAGAGGAACCTCCCTAACCAGCTGCTCTTCTTTTGCTGTTCTAATTCCCTTACAACTCTCTATCTTTTACCCTCTCTCTCCTATAGTTGTTTTCCCCCCACTTTAAAACAGCAGCTCCTTCTTCTATAGACAGAGCACAAGACATGTATCAAATTACACAAATGACATGTATCAAATGACTTCAAACATCTTCTTTTACCAACTTAATCACTTGTTTATTTCTTTAGTAGTATCTTGTCATTCAAACCAGGCTTATGAATTAGCAATACAGATCCAAACACATAGTTAATACTATTCAAGTGGGCAATCTCATTTCTTCTGTCATAAAGATCCTCTTCAACACCCACTGATATCTGCGCAGATAATTAATATGAGGCCAACATGACATGTTATGTATAGTGTGCCACCACAACAATCTGACAGATAACTTCTTGTGGCTTAAGCCATAAAACAAATCTGAGACCTTATAGCTGCATCATTGGTTTAGTTCTTTTTTTTCAACTTGGAGTAATGGGCTCATCCTAATGAAGCATTAATTATGTATAATCGCATGTGATTTATTACAAACAAACACGGTGCCTTTTGTCAGGTTAGACAAACTACATTGAAAATTACAATGAGGTTTTATATTCCATTAACTAGATTTTGACTCAATTTTGCATTCAGTTTAAGAAATCAAACATTTGACATGCCCTAATAAAGATTCTGTTGTGAATTAAGACTTTTAGACACAATCCAAATTATTTTGCTCAAACAAAAAGGAAAATTGTGTCATTATTTATTCACCCTCAAGTCATTCTAAACTGGTGCAGAATTTATTTTCAGGATGTTGTGAACCAAACAGTTGAACAAGGGAATTCTATTGCATTGATACGAAGACATTTCTCAAAATGTTCCACAAAAGACAAAAAAAGTCAAGTACGCTTGGAATGACATAAATGAATGATGACAGACTTTTTATTTTTAGATGAAAAATCCCTTTAACATTCATGACCAAAGGCTCTGTTACACCGCTACCATTCACTACTATCACACCAATTCAAGTGAACACATGCTGAGCAAAACACAGATAAAGGGAGAAGGCACATGGTATGGCTAAAACAGAGGTGTGAGAAACACGTGAAAGAAACACTGGTCATTAATCTCTGTCTGTCCGTTCTGGGGCCCTTTATGCATTTGTCAATTAAGAACACCTGTTATTCAGTCAAAAGACCAATTAGCTTGTTCATCAGTCAAGTTAAAAATAGGTTAAGAAATCCTGTTTTGCCACATTTTAACCTGTGTGGCAAGCTGATTAGACTCACAGATGTTTAAAGGGATATGTTATCTTAATCAGACAGAGACATCTACCGTATGCTGCTGCTTTTGTCTACTTAAAAACAGTGTGCACAATTTTAAACCAAACAAACACAGTACGCAAAAATCTACATTTTTGTGTGATGGTGGGGGATGTGGGGGATGACTGGTGTGATTTCAGTCAGACTAAACCGTTTGCATGACATTTTAAAAGGAATTATTGATCATATCTCTGAATGAAATAAAAACTTTTAAAGTGCATGTACATGCACTGAATGCCACGGGATCCTGCCACTTTTCATTTCATTCCATAAAATTCAAATACTGTATGAATGTGCTGCATGGCCTGAGATGAGGCTATTTTACAGCTGGCAAGCAAACATATCATGGCTTCTGTGTGATATGTGTTTACGTGCACTCATAGGCTTAATGCCCTCAGTGTGCTTGATCCTTGGCAGGCAGACATGAATATAAAGGCAAACAGCATGGGCAAGTGTAGGTGAGATTTTTCAAACTTTCTTTTTTTCTGTTCAAGTTGCCTGCTGGGTAATGAAGTGCTGAGAGAGAGTGCATTGAAAACTCTGTATGGGGGCTTTCTTCTCCTGTTTGGCAATACTATCTGCGCTGCATTATCCAAGTCCAACATGCAGGAGTATTACAGCGTTTACGTCTTCTAATCTTCCTGCATGAGCTTCAACTCTACTTTTCCTTTTCCTACTTTTCTTTCTGCCTCTTTATTCTCTGCTATTGGAAGACTGCTCTCTTTTTATGTCTTAATCTTTGGCTATTGGAAATCGTATGGCTTGTTATCTTCGATTAATCTAACAAACAGTGTGTCGTGTGATCTCTGCTCAAATGATCTCATTAGCTCGCTTTCATTTCACTTGTGAAGGTTTGAGAGAGAGAAGAGGAGGCGGCGTCTATCTGAGGGGAGAGGAGATGAGAGTCTGCATGCGTCAAGGCCAAGATCAGCAGACTGTTAAAGAGATGGCATGCATTTCATACTAAACACGACATTGACGGTTATCTTGCTTTCTTTTGAATGCTGTGAACATTCTGCCATCTTGTCAGAGCTTCCCACTCCAGAGAGATTTCGCTATTTCTGTCTTTGAAGGTTTAGCATCTGCTCTTTTGGGTCTATGAGAAAAACAAGGATACAAGCAATTATTTCGCTGGGATTTCTAGCAGGTCCAACAAAGGCACTTGTAAGAGGGTTACCTCTGACATCACTCGACCCCATCTACCACATGAAGCATTAAAACAAGCTGCAGAAATGGGCCTGCTCTGATGGGAAGATAAAACCTGTCAAGCTGAAGCTATGACTGTAGCAATTTCACTGTCACTACTATCAACAAGAGTAAAACGTAGATGCTGCACTCACCTTGAAATACTGCTTAACAAGTTTCCTCAAAGTAGGTGCTCTCCATTATGCCTTTGCGTCATTTGTGATACATTCACACTAAGCTAAAGTGAGAGTGTGAATCTTCATAGCTCCCTCAAGTGTTAAGGAGGAAAAATTGGAAAAATGTAGGTTACAGTAACTACAATTTTGGGGTGGCCGTTTCATATATATATATATTTTTTTTGTTTATGCCCCAGCACCTCTGTGCGAGTTCCGTCTTCTTCTTCTCAAAAGTGAATCACATTTTTGAGGACTTACACATGCTCCAATCCTCACAAACCTTTGCACACGCGTCAGACGTGGCAAAAGTTTACATCTGATATAGGTTTCAGAAGTGGGTGTAGCAAAATGGCTCAATAGCGTCACCTGTAAAATTTCAATGGAGTGCGCCTCGAGCTACATTTTACATACATCCATGAAAATCGGTACACATGTGTAATAGACCATTACCTACAAAAAAGTCTCCTGATACAAAATCCAAAACCCAATAGGAAGTACGTTATTTTGAATTTTTTTATTTTTTTCGATTTTTGTGCAGTTTTTGCCATTTCCATGCTTCATACTTTGACAAACTCCTCCTAGAGTCCTAATTGGATCATCTTCAAATTTGGTGATGGTCATCGTAAGACCTTTGTGACATTAAATTGCGAAGATCTTGAGTTTTCACCAAGGGGTTTGGCCCTTGCGGCCTGACAAATTTGATGTTTCGCCATGAAACAGGAAGTTTCTGTAACTCAGGCAAGAAATGTCCGATCTGCCACAAACTTTACATGTTTGATAGCTGTCCTAAACAAACACCCATGCCCAAATTCAGTTATAGTCATATTGTCACCTCCTGGCAACAGGAAGTGACATAGTTAACACTGTTATGGACTCCTAGGAACATATTAAAAAGCCTCAACAAGTGTTAAATAGGCTAGCAACATGATATAAACATACTAAAACATGCTAGCAACACTTAGCTAAGTGCTAAAGTATGCTTTTAATGCAGTGAAACAGGAAGTTACTGTAACTCAGGCATACAGTGTACAATATGCCCCAAATTTAAAAAGTGTGATAAGAGTCCTGTCCTGAACACACCTACATGTCCGTATTCAATTACAATCATAGCGCCACCTGCTGGCAACAGGAAGTGACATGTTTAAAACTGTTATGCACTATTAGCAACACAGTAAAATATGCCATTGTGTGCTAAACATGCTAGAAATATTCTCAAACATGCTAGCAACACTTACTAAGTGCTAAAGCATGCCATTAATACTAATGAAGTTGTTGTAACTCATGCATACAATGCCCAATCTATCTCAAACGTCACACATTTTATAAGAGTCCAGGCCTGAACACATCTAAAGGTCAATATGCAATTATAATTAAAGTGCCACCTGCTGGCAACATGAAATATCTTGTTTCACACTACCTTAAACATGCAATGTCTGATCTGCCCTAAACTTCACATGTTGGATATGAGTCCTGGGCATAAAAGATCTTATGGCCAATTTTTCAGTTATAATCCGCCACCTGCTGGCAACAGGAAATTACTTTTTTTAAACTAACTTAAACATGCAATGTCCAATCTGCCTCAAACTTGTTTGGCAATAGTCCTAGGCTGAAGACATCTGCATGCCAATATTCAGTTATAATCATGGCACCACCAGTTGGCAGCAGTAAATTTGGCACAAATATTTACCATTTTATAAGCATATTTCCCAACGTTCGCTGTTCTCCTATGGCCACTGGGTTGCTGTGATTCTGCCTGCGAGGGCCCTTTCATCGCTGCTTGCAGCTTTGATTTATTTTTATTTTCATGTTTTTTGAGCTTTCACGTGCTCTTCAGGCATTTATATGATTAAAAATAAAATAAAAACAGGACTAGTGTGACAATATTTCAATTTAAAAGACCTGTTTTCTATTTTAACATAAAATATTTTGAGCGTCACATTGTCTTTCAGAAATCAATTTAATATGCTGATTTTGTGCTTAAGAAACATTTCTTATTTTCATAAATGTTGAAAATTGTTGTGCTGCTTATTTTTTAGATGATTTTTTTCAGGATTATTTGATGAATGAAACAATTTGATAAAAAGCTGAATGTATGTGAAAAGGAAGAAAAAATATATACATAATTAATATTTTGAACATTTTACTGATTTATGGAAGTGTATAAACGATGCATTGCTACAGTGGATCTTCAAACTATCTGACAAAATATTTTATTAAAAATAGCATTTTATAATTTAATAATTATGATTATAATTTAATGACATTTATTAAAAACATGATTTAAAATTAAGTTATTTATTTATTTATTTATTTTAAGACCGTTTAGCCATTTTGTCATGATTTGCACATTTGCTTAATTGGAAAATTTTACAGTAGAGTTGGAAAATAGTTGATGTGGGTCTTGCAGTATAATGGTGCCCCGAAGTCATGTCACAATGATTGTATTTACTAATTGAGTGCACATGAACAGCACCATCGAGTCATAATTATGAGTGGGAAACGTGTTACTCCTTTTAAGCTCAGACTTTCAGAGTTGGAAAGTGTCAATTAAATATTAATGGCTGAAGAAATTTGTTACTGATCATAATAAGTTTTAATTGTAACTGGTGCTGGTACAATTTAGTTTGCATGCATTTTGTGTACTGTTGATGAAAAGTAGTGATAACACTTGCCACATTACTCATTTAGCTGGTTTATAAGGAGAAAGTCCAAAACAATTTTCACAAGAAATACAAAATACACATATAACATCACTTACACTGCTTACATATGTGCTTGCATTGTTACTAAAAAACTTCCTGTCTTTATTGGGAAATGTAAAATTGAATTTGTACAAAGACTTTATTGTACTCCAACCAAAAAAACCTAAATGTGCACGCCATAACTATGATTTTTAAACTCATAAGTGGAAACTTCCCATGAGGCCTTAAATGCAACATGTGCCTGTGCTTACTTCTCTACAGCTTTGTGTGTTAAGGTGAGGGTCACAAAGACCTTTCACGATCTTTGTTCTCTGGCTGCCTTTCACGCTATCAGCAGCCTGCTCCCCATTTAACCTGGTGCTGAGTTACCACGGGACTCTACCCAAATGTTCGTCCTTTTCAACCTTTGTAATTGATTTCTCAGAGCAGCATTATGTTCTTTCCATCTTGGTCTTTCATAATAGAAAGCCAGTCTGAAAGAGCCAGAAGTGTTCATAAAGTGTTACAAAAATGTTAATAAAAAATTGTGAGGTACATCGCAATGTGACACAAAAAAAAAGGAAAAAAAAATTCACATAATAATATTTCTGAATAAATGAGAAGTTTCTGAACGTTTCTCCATCAGCATGTCCCGCTTATTGTTAGACAGTGATTTAAATGTTCCAGACAGTCACGACTGGGAATCATGGGGATGTTCCAGGAGGATACCCGGAGGTGTCAGCCATCAACCTCTTCCAGAGCCTCTCATATTTGCTTGTACTCACTTCGCAAAGCCTGTGTGGTTTCCAGTGTAAATAATAGAGAGACCGGTCCTCAGAGTAGAAAACAACTTATCCCTTATTTATTGTCTCTCATCAAAGAGCATCTATGTAACCTACAAAAGTAACATGGTCCGTTGTTTAAAAAACTTGGAAAGCAACCCAACATAAAAATGATCTGACAACATATTTTCTCTCAGTTTGAGTGCTTTGTGTCTCTTCTTTGACATGTGTGAAAGTGAGATTATGTTTTGTTTACTGAAATGCCTTTTGATTAAAGTCTCAGCTTGATGTTTGCAGCAAGGGATGGAGCCATGAGTCATTGGGAAATAGCTTTCCTCGTGTTGAGAATGACACACTATGAAAGGACTTGAATAATGGAGCCGTGTGCATGTGTATGGAAATCTCACACAAGAAGGTGTTTCGGCTCAGTGATGTACACTCAGAGATCCACAAATAAGCGCAGGCCTAAACGGCCATCTTTTAAATATATGGAAGTGCTATTAGACCGCACACACTCGTATCCCACTATAAACACGCTCGTAACACACTTAGAGCCTTTTCCAACATTAATAGAGAAGTAGGCCGTCCGCACAGCCACACACTGTGGATTTGGCCACTTTAAAAATGTATCATTTATCTATCTTGCCGCATGGCTATTTTACACGACCACTAAATGGTAATTGCAGATGCATCACGACTAACCCCTGAGCTTAATTGGCCACTTTTTCCTCTGAAAACATACATTCTTTTGAAGAGCAATTTGGAGTACATCAACAACACCCACCACACATCAACTGGCAGGAGAACATCTCAGGGCAGAGAGAAACCAGAAAAATCTGAACGTCGGCAACATGTAAGGGCCCCCAGTTAACATCCCTTCACAGTTAATTTTTAAGGGCTCCTTTAAAAAGATCATCTTCTCTTGGTTGCGAGGACTGATATGGCTCGGTCTCCATTTTCTGCCCGACTGAGGCTCGCTCTGATGTTCCGCCTCAGGGCTCAGGCGCAGCAGGTAGACCTGCAGGGGCCCCACAGACGCTATATACTGGCACTGCGGTTATTGAAAACTGCTTGGACTATCCTTGGATCTGTAAAAATAAGAGCACAGTCAGAGTGATATCAAAAAGAGAAAGAACGTACTGTAAACAGAAGTGCCACCTGGGAAAAGAACAACACCTGAAAGCGGTCAGGGACAACAGTAGATTTGGAGGACCCAAAGTTTGACACAAAAGGAACATGAAGACAAATTTAAAAGCTTTTTTTAAAAGGCTCAGAACATGACCCAGAGGGACACCTCTGTGGAGAGATTAAACCATTTCGCAAATCTAATTCCCTTATCCCAGCCCAGATCCCTCCTGAGCTGGTGGTCACAATCCAGGACTTTTGATGAGTTTATTAACAAAGCCATTCGCCCATTTTCCCAGCCACACCTTCTCCTTTCACCTTAAACAAGCTTAATGTGCTTTTACAAATGGCTAATGGCTTCCGCTTCTCATCTCAGTTGTAACACAACAGCCTGGTTCTGACCAACCTGGATTACAATAACAGTATTAATATTTGAATCGGCCCATTCTTTGTGGACAGCACTGGTGCTTGAGCAGAACAAAAGGAAACAAATGTAAGACACAATGTCACTGAGAGACACTGCGCTAACTGCAGGTTAGCGTCATTTTCTCGGCACTATAAACTCCATTATGCTAACAATGCGCTCTATGCTAATGCGCTGTCCATGTCGTTTTATAGATGGCTGAAGAGTTAAACAATGAGGGAGCCATTTTATCTATGCTTCTGGCTGCAAGCTCAGCGAGCATGTGCCGAGGTTCGGAGATTGACATATCGGGGGGAGACTGGGTTGCGGGGGGCTGGAACGGCAAATGACAAAGGACTGGATTTGATTGGCAATTATATCTGAGCACTGGCACAATGAGGCAGTGGACGCTCCATCTCTCCATTCTCTTTTAATCACATTGTGCACTCTCCTGACAATGAATTAATGTAGCGCTTTTTCTCTCGACACTCCTCTTTTATCTCCACTTTTCTCCCTTTTCCTTTTTTTCCACAGGTGGCTTTAATAAAAGCTGCTAATAAAATTTAAAGCCTGGATCCCGAATTTCAAATAAGAGGCTGCTGGTGGAATGAAAGACGGCGACCGTATGCAGAAAGTTGGCAGAGATCAGCTCTGTCATTGAGAGAGGAGAGAGCAAAGATGTGATAAGCACAAGCTATCAGATGTCAGCGGGGGTCCTGAGGTAGACTTCTGAGCACACTGTTTATTAGCTGCCCTTCCCTTCCTTTGAGCTTGAGACTGATCGTGATCAAAAGCACCAGATGAATCCATGAATCACAGACATAAGCACTGAATGGAAAACAATTTCATGTGAGAGTCGGAACATCTGAAAGCCTCAGCAGTCATTCAAAAGCAGAAAGTTGATAAGATTTCATCAAGCAGAAATATGATGTTTACTGGAGTACACACAAGCAACTTTTGCCACGTAGTGAGTTCAGTGACTTTCTTAATACAGGACATAACGAAATAAAGTTTTATAATAAATAATATAGCCTTTCCAAACAACCTGCTTTAAACATATTTATTTATTTATTTATTTATTTATTTTAAATGATCTGATTGAACAAATATTACTTCAATGAACAGTAACATTATTCATTAGAAAAGAAACCTTAGTTGATACAATATTTTTATCATATCAAAAAACGGAGTAATATTTCTGACTAAGAATATCCATAACAGCTATATATATATATATATATATATACATAGTCACTCAGCTGCTACAGAATGCAGGGAAATTCATTTATAAAACTGATTATTAATTTATGTAACAAACTATGACATCTTTTGTTGATGCCATCATCATATACAAAACAAAATAAAACTAAAATGTTCAAAATGATGTACAAAACTCGATAATAAATCAAAATACGATAAAATAAAGAATAAAGTTATATAAATAAGACAATATATATAAGTTATATAGTTATTTTGTTATAAGCATATATTGTTATTTATAAATAATTTTGAGGTGTCAGACTGACAAGTGGCAAGAAAGTCAAACATAATGCAAAGCAGAGACTAATCAAAGATGAAAATTTCATAAAATAGGGTTTAATTATTGTTACAGGAAGACATGAAAAATCCTTGTAACCAACTGAAATGTGAAAAGTACAGCTTCCTTTTTATTGCTCTACAAAACGTTTTTGCATCTTTTAAATGTTTCAGACTCTTCAGCAGTTATCTGTGAACGTACATTCTTCTGTTTGTAATGACTGATATCTCTAATTAAAACATTTTCTAAATCTAAAAAAAGTCACTTTTCTGTCAACTAAGTCAACTATTCTGAGCTTGTAGATGTTAACTGAGCTTTCTGATTCATAAATCACAGGCACATAGATCACACATACAGAATAACCAGGGATGAAATACTCAAATGTAATAGACTACAACTGAGATGTTATAATAATAATAAAAATAATAATAATAATAATAATAATCTAAAACCTGAAAATGTAAATCAGTATATACATATATATATATATATATATATATATATATATATACATATATATATATATATATATATATATACAGTACAGACCAAAAGTTTGGACACACTTTCTCATTCAAAGAGTTTTCTTTATTTTCATGACTATGAAAATTGTAGTTCCCTTTCGAAAGGGAACTCTACACTACGTCAGAATGACGCTTTGGGGAACGCCTCAGGCGTGACAGGTGTCTGAAATCACTATCAAATCACGGCAATCATAATGACCGGCGACAGCCCGTGAATCATTAACGTGAATGATTAACGTGCGACCTGCAAGTATAAAAGGGAGCCTTGCAAACATGACAAACATCTTTTCGTCTTCAGGGACTGTCTGTTTGAGATCGCTGGAAAAGTCGGCAAAGAAAATGAAACGCACGGAGAAGGCTGAAAGCTTCAGGAAGTGTGCGGATCCGTGCCCAAGGTATTTGACGCCGGGTGATTCGCACGAACTGTGCGTTCTCTGTCTGGGCAAAGAGCATGCACAGGCGGCTCTTGAGGGAGCTGTCTGTGCAAACTGTGAGCGTTTTGCTTTGAAAACGCTCCGCTCTCGTCTAGCCTTCTTCTCGAGTGAGGAGGGCTCACCATCTGTACCTCGTGGCTCAGGTCCCGCTCGCGCTGAGGCAGAGCAGGCGACTCGCGTCATGGGGTTCCCAGAGGGATCTCGCCGATCGTCTTGAGAGGGGTGTTAACCTCTCAGATGATTCGGCGGATGACGAGGGTGAGTTGCAGGTGGATGACGAAGAGGATTTTTCTCCTACTGTTCCTGCAACAGATGCTCTTCAGGACGGGCAGGTGATGGATGATGAGGAGGTCATTCAGGTGGACCCTGAACCCTCTCAGCCACCCTGCCCCGTGTATGCTGAGCTGCTGGATGTAATGGAACGCGCCACTGACAGGTTGCAACTGCCATGGCGGCGCGTTAGGGGAGAAGTTGTTCGTGGCAGGCTGGACGATCGATTTCTCCCCGGCCATAGACCACCAGCTCAGGCGAGCCTTCCATTTCTTCCTGATCTCCATACTGAGATCGAGAGGGCATGGAAGAACCCATACTCTGCTCGGATCCACCGACATCAGCGGGCTAGTTTCGCTGATGTTGAGGGGATTGGCGAGTATGGGTATGTGTCGATGCCGCCCATTGACGAGACGTTTGCGAACCATCTCGTGTCTGGGCGGGCGTCGACACTGAGTGCTCCAGCCCTGCCATCCAAACCGCTCAAGACCACAGCGCGTTTGAATGGCAGAGCATACACGGCAGCGGGTCAGGCCGGTGCTGCCCTGCACACTATGGCGGTGTTGCAGGCGTACCAGGCCGACCTGCTGGGGGATCTCGACCTGGGGGCAGGGCTGTCCCCTGAGGCAGTGGCTGAGCTGCGCCGCACCACAGATCTTGCTCTCCGGGCCACTAGACAGACTGCCGCTTCGATCGGTCGATCGATGGCGGCAATGGTGGCCACGGAGAGGCATCTGTGGTTGAACCTGGCTGGCATCGGGGAGAAAGAGAAGGCCTTTCTCCTTGATGCACCGGTTTCGCCCTCTGAACTTTTTGGCACCTCCGTGGAGGCGGTGGTTGGAAAGTTCAGGGAGGCGAAGGCGCGCTCAGCGGCGTTTAAGACCTGTATACCGCTGAGATCCGGATCCGAGCCCAGACAGGCGGGAGAGCCTGGCCCTTCACGACCTGAGGGCTGTAGACAGGGCCAGAGAGCTAGTGTCGCCTCTCGTGCACCCCCTCCATGTAGGAGCAGGTCACAGAGGAGGCGTGACTCCCGCAGGAAAAAGAAGGATCTGAGGGAGGTGATCCAGTACAAACGATCACAGCGTTAGTGATGGATCATCTCCTGGAGGGCTGTTACTATCCTAGCCCTCTCCTCTTTTTCCCGACTCCCCAGGCGTTTCTTACACCAGGCCTGGGGCTGGGTCTATGATGAGAAAAAGGTTCTGATGGCCCGCCTCGGCTTGGTTGGTGAGAGCGCCTCTTTCAGGCGTGTAAAGTGATGGCCCCCAGGTTCATAGAGAACTCTCTGGCGAGTCTTCACTCTGCACGCCGCAGGTGAACTGGTTGGTTTTTAATATAATTTCTGTGTGTATACTAACACTGATTTGTATTTCTCTACAGACCTTGTTCCCTGTATAGACCTAGGGAGTCATTCTTAGAGGAGCAATGAGGTAAGGTATTGGAACTTCAGGGCCCTGAAGCCCCCCCCCCAGCTTGTGGCTAGAACGATTTAGGGAGAAGCTCAAAAAAAGATTTGACTCCCGTGTGAGTAGGTGATGGCCTTCCTGTCATGACATTTTTATGCGTGGTGGGCCACCACTCATTTCTATGTTAGCCTCAGGGCTTTAAGCCGCCTAGGGGTAGAGTAGTTGGTCTTCCTAAAAAAAAAAAAAAACTTTTTTACTTTAGGTTTAGACTGACGCTGGCGCTTCAGATAGATCTTATGTCCTACCTTTCGGTTTGTGACATTGGTATCCTGAGTACTTCGCTCCCCTGGCAGTAGGTTGAGTGTATAGAGTAATGCAGGGTGGTAGTTGAGGTATGATCCTTCAGGCGGGTCAGGCTGTCTTTCGCTCTGCGATGTGATAGTTTGCCAGACCCTGCCGAACAGAGCTACTTGTTTTTAGGCCTCTAGAGCTGGCTCCACTCAGCCCCTTGAGCTGAACCGCTCGGACGATGGGTGAAAGTTGGTTGGCTTGCAAGCAAGCTCCGCTCCCCCAGGCTGGGCACAGGACAAATCCCTGTCACCCTTTGGAGCCACTTGCAGGCCCGCTCCCTGTCTAACATTTCAGGGGCATATGGTGTTACTCCCCCGCTAACGCAGGGTAGTTTTGAGTAATCCATTCTCAGCTCTGTATTATCTACCTCACACCATGATGGCTCCGGTTGAGCAGGGAGTTCTAACTACATTTCATTCCGGTATTTGAACTCCGCTCCCTTGAAGCCAGAGCATTGCCATGAGCTGATGCCCTTGCATTTAGTAGGTAGGCCCTTAAAATGGGGCCTCCACTAGGCAGAGTGGCGTATGTTGTACTCCCCTGCTATGAGGGTATTGCTTTTTGCTGAGTACACTGCCTTTGGCAATGTGATTAGGTACCAGGATGCTGTAAGCGCTGTAGTAACAGTTTTTCTGCCTTGAAGGCTGCACGGTTAGGTAGTAGGCCCCAGCAGGCCTCCTTGACTGGGTAACCCCTAAGATAGGGCTCCTAGGCCAGCTCACCTTTGGTGGTTGGCCCTGGTAGTTTGGGCAGAAGACTCACTACCGAGTAGTAGGTCTTAACAGGCCTCCTCGGAGGTGGGTCACAACATTGTGGAGCATACACTAGGTCAAAACTTTAGGAAAGTTTTTTATTAGTATGGTCCCAGCAGTGTTCATTAAAGTAGCAGAAAGACTCGCTATCAGCTAGTAGGCTCGACCGGGCCTCCCTGTTAGGCGAGTCCCCAGCAGCAGTACACATCCAGCTGATTAGACCGTTTCAGGAAGTAGGCCTCTTCAGGCCTCCCTGAAGATGGGCTCCCACATTTTTTGTGGAGATCAGGTAGTAGGCTTTACTAGTCCTCCCTGAGGGCTGAATCCCTCATACTGTGGTACTAAGTGGCCCTGAGGTTGAACTATCAGGTAGTAGGCCTCATAAGGCCTCCCTGAAGGCAAAGCCCCATAGACAGTCAACTGGACTGCCAGTCTGGCCCACTGTCAGCTGTGGTTTTCAGGTAGTAGGCCTCCAGGCCTCCCTGAAAGTAAGCTCCTTCATGTCATGGTTCTCTGGTAGTAGGCCTCACCAGGCCTCCCTGGAGTTGAGTTCCAACATACTTTGAGTTTCCACTTAATGTGGGTTTTCTGGTAATGGGTAGTAGGCCTCTCTAGGCCTCTCTGTAAGCGAACTCCTATGTACTGTGGTAGGCTTCACTAGGCCTCCCTTAAGTTGAGCTCCCAGGTTTTGTGGTTGTCATGTAGCAGGCCTCTCCAGGCCTCTCTGTAAGTGAACTCCCATGCGCTGTGGTTATCAGGTAGTAGGCCTCACTAGGCCTCCCTGAAGTTGAGCCCCCGCATACTGTGGTTGTCATGTAGTAGGCCTCTCCAGGCCTCTCTGTAAGTGAACTCCCATGCGCTGTGGTTATCAGGTAGTAGGCCTCACTAGGCCTCCCTGAAGTTGAGCTCCCACATACTGTGGTTATCATGTAGTAGGCCTCTCCAGGCCTCCTTGGAAGGTTAGCTCCCACTTACTGTGTGTTCCACTGAGCATGGTTTTTCAGGTAGTAGGCCTCTCCAGGCCTCTCTGAAAGTGAGCTCTCACGTTTTATGGTTATCAGATAGTAGGCTGCACCAGGCCTCTCTGATGGTGAGCTCCCACATACTGCGGTTGTCAGGTAGTAGGCCTCTCCAGGTCTCCCTGAGTAGTTTCACAGTGGTGCTGGGTTTGTAAGCTAGTGGCCGCTTACTTTCAGTTTAGCAGACCTTATCAGGCAGCTACCAAAGGTGAGCTTGCGCCCTGGCTCGACTCAAGTTTTTATTCTCTGCTACGGGTTCCCTCCTGGAACCTCTTTATCTTGCTACAGCCTGGTTGCCTACCAGGTAGATCTAATGCTCCCCTCACTGAGGGTCAGTATGAGTATGTGGTCTCCTGAGTCTGATCAGTCGGTCGTAGGCCTCTCATGAGGCCTCCCAGTTAGATCAGTCCTTAGGCCCTCACAGGCCTCCTTAGTGTTTTGAAACACAAACACTGGGTTGATCCGTGGATCGAGTAGAGAAACTCCACTCGCTGGCAAGGGTTGTAATGCACTATGCTGAGTCATACTCTCCAGGATATCCCGTCTCTGAGATCCGGTCCGAGTGGTTCACTGCCTGCTTCGCAGTCCCTCGGGTTGGATGCCTTCCTAAAGGCAAGTGTCCAGAGGCTCTGTCTTCGGACAGACAGGAAGTGGCCAGACTATAGTGTCTTGTATGGTGACACCAGGTCAGGCCTGCCTGGTGGCATTTCAGGTGGCACGTTCCCCTGAATAGTGACTGGCTGGGGTTCCCTCAGGTTCCCTAGCCACATTCCCTAGAAGGGACCCCTTCTAAGAAGTTGAAGTTGTGGTCCTAGGCCCTTGAGTAGGCCCAGGTAGACCTTTCACTAAAACTATGTTTATGGAGGTTTTTCTGTGGTATCATATAGCTTGGGCTATGACCGTACGGAGTGCTGTCACTGACAGCCCAGTGTGACCTGAGGGTGAGTGGTTCTAGCGTTTCATTTGAATTTGCTAGTTCTGTCAGTTGTCACTGCCGCTTGGCAGGCACTCCCCTTAGCATGGTGGCATTGGTATATCGTTCCCCAAAGCGTCATTCTGACGTAGTGTAGAGTTCCCTTTCGAAAGGGAACGTCTCAGGTTACGACTGTAACCTATGTTCCCTGAGAACAGGGAACGAGACACTACGTCTTCCTGCCATGCCTCGGGGCCTGCCTGCAACAGTCCCTTCAGACGATAGGATGTTTGTCATGTTTGCAAGGCTCCCTTTTATACTTGCAGGTCGCACGTTAATCATTCACGTTAATGATTCACGGGCTGTCGCCGGTCATTATGATTGCTGTGATTTGATAGTGATTTCAGACACTAGCGTCATTCTGACGTAGTGTCTCATTCCCTGTTCTCAGGGAACATAGGTTACAGTCGTAACCTGAGACGATTCACACTGAAGGCATCAAAACTATGAATTAACACATGTTGAATTATATATGGAATTATATACATAACAAAAAAGTGTGAAACAACTGAAAATATGTCATATTCTAGGTTCTTCAAAGTAGCCACCTTTTGCTTTGATTACTGCTTTGCACACTCTTGGACTTCTCTTGATGAGCTTCAAGAGGTAGTCACCTGAAATGGTCTTCCAACAGTCTTGAAGGAGTTCCCCGAGAGATGCTTAGCACTTGTTGTCCCTTTTGCCTTCTGTCTGCGGTCCAGCTCACCCCTAAACCATCTCGATTGGGTTCAGGTCCGGTGACTGTGGAGGCCAGGTCATCTGGCGCAGCACCCCATCACTCTCCTTCTTGGTCAAATAGCCCTTGATGCCTTCAGTGTGACTCTACAATTTTCATAGTCATGAAAATAAAGAAAACTCTTTGAATGAGAAGGTGTGTCCAAACTTTTGGTCTGTACTGTATATATATATATATATATATATATATATATATATATATATATATATATATATATATATATATAATTTCTGCCTTTTACAGACAGAAAACGAACAAACAAATAAAATAAAATTTAAATTTCAAATTTCAAAAATGAGGATTAAAGTACCAAAAACATAATATGTACAAGAAAGTAGTTTAGGTTGTACCGGGACTATCACAAAACTAAATATAAATAATTTGATAGCACTATCTGCTGCTCTTGTTAGCCATATTGTGAGAATGATGTGTGCTGAATGTAGTGGCCAGGCCTCCTCTTGACATGGCAACGCTTAATTCAAGCAGTCATAAGAAACTCCACAAGAGCAGCAAGTTGTGCATGTTCCTTCTATGTTTATGAACTGCAAATAATCAGAATTTTATTTAAATAAATTAATATTAATCTGCACTTCCTGTGGTAGTTAGCCAACAGTAATGTTTTATGTCATACAGTCTTAAATTAGTGTAGAGAAAATAAAAATGTAGATGGTCTAAAACACTGCAAGCATAATTACAGTACATTGAATCATATAAGATTTAACTGCTTGGGGAGCTCTTGTGTAACTACTAATTTAGTGTAACTGTGTGTTTGAGTAAAATCTTCTCAGCAGGTTGCAGTTTAACCGATATACATTTGTTTGGTTTTGGACTGATGGATAATCGACCTTGTATGCCACAATACCTTGTATAAATTGCCTTCTCTTAAATGAACACTGAAATAATGCTGTTTTTGTCATAAATTTGTAAGTCAAAGAGACAATACTACAGGAAGTCAGAAGGAGAAATAGGCCTATGCTTAGAGAAGCATATGGTGATGCATTCACAGCATTTGTATGATCTATTTGTGTAATTATTGAGAAAATGAGATCCAATCATGATGCACATGAAAAAGCATGTACACTAATTTTAACACCAGGCAAATTAACAACATTCTATTTCAAATATATTCTGTTTTCTTAAACTTTCTATTCATCAAATTTTTAAGAACAAAAATGCATTAATGTCCACACAAAAAAAATAATAATAAACAGCGCAAAATGCTTTCTACATTATTAATAAAGAAAAACTGATATTTATTGAGCACCAAATCAGCATAAAATGATTTCTGAAGGATCATGGGACACTGAAGCTGATCAGTGAGCTGATAAAAAATTCTGCTTTGCCATCACAGATTATTTTTAATTTCAAAATAAAATATGTAAAATTTCTGAATGCATCTTCTTTCCATTTGTCATGTAAATTTTCATGTCACCCTTAAATGCAACTAGTGTGCAGGTGCAGATGACACTTGTATCGGTTGTACATGCAGTATCCCTTGTACTCTGCACATTGTTAATGTTCAATGAAAAATCAAGCTAGGGTCACCAAAAGCTACCTCTAATCTCCAGTGGAGCTGTGTGAGCGCATTTCTGTGTGTAGGGCCTTGTGCATGTCTGCTTATAAAAAAAAAATGGATTGCCACTCAGGGGACTCTTTCTTTGCAAGAAGTGGCTGTGAGACAATAATTGCGGGCAGATGGGTAGGTGAGAGGGAATATGACAATCTGAGATGGCAAATTGATTTTTGCTCTGCATGGAGCCCAGATTCCTACAAACAGAGAGAGAGAAAATGAATTAGTAGAATTGGGATGGAATTTAATGTTCAGTTGCACAGGATGGCATCACATCAGGTCAGAAAAGCTGAAATGTTGCATAATTTTTTTTTTTATTTTTTTTTCGGTTTCAACTTTAAATCACTTTGAATGTTTTGCTAACACCATCATAAGTTTAGCAAACCCGTGATAGGGGAAGGTCAAAAAATATATTGTAGGCAATGGAAAGAACAGAAAGCATTTGCATTCATGAAAGAGAATGTAGACAGACGTTACTTTATATGCAGAAGGAAGTAAATGGTGAAAATCATTTAGCCCTGTTTAGCTTTTTCTTTTTTTTCCCTTTTTTTTTTGTACCTGGCAAACATGTATCATCCAAACATAGCCATATTTTCAATGCCTCTCTCACACAACCATGAAAGCAGCTTTGGGACTATGTTTTTTTTTTTTTTTTTTGCAAGCTGATTTTTGATTCCAGAATACCAAATTTTCTTGACTCAATGAGACAAGAGCTGGCTTTGTCACATGGTCTTAGTGTGTAACAGGACAATTTTGAGCACGAGGCCTTGAATAAAAGCAGCCTCTCACATTTGATGTTGGGAAAGCTTTCAAAAGCGGATTTAATGAGTCATCGCTGTATGACATAATTGCTCCTTTTGATTTAAATGAGGAGCCGCACGTAATATCAGCTTTATGTACAGTGCCTTGAACTGGGCCTTCTTATAAATTCGTTCTTTTAGTACTATTATAATAAAGGTAATTATAAGATTAGATGTTCATTATTGAAGGTCTTTAATTGCGTTTTGCTTCGCTCAGATGAAGTCCTCTTTTTTATGTATATTTGCAACAGGTTTCATCATAAAATGACTGAATATACTAGCCGGGAGCGTCCCAGATGGAGCCACAAGAGCACTGGGACCGATAACGTGATGTTTCTTAACTCATCTGATGATCTGTCCATGCATATGCTCTTTGTGTCCCATCTCAGTGGGCTGATGGTTCCTGAAACATCCAAAGTGCATAATGAAGACTACCAAAGACGTTTGTCACAAATGTTAGTTTTTAACAGGCATGTGGACTGCGAATATCCGCTATAACTTCAAGAAACATTTGGTCAGCCACAATCCCTTTCATTCCACTCATTTGGATTCCATTAACAAGCTCATCAAACGGCACAGCAGAGTCGGCAACATACAAGAGCACGATGGGGCTGACACCTGCTAATGAGCACATTAATATTTATGGCGTGATTACAAACTCACAATTAACATTCTAAACAGAACATTTTATCCTCGCTTTCATGCTTGACTTACAACACTACAGTCATTTCTTTTGATTTTATTCAGTCTTTTATTTATTGTGATGCTTCAGAGGTCCCAGAAATGCTGGAGCTGCTAACATAATTGTGAAGCTACAATGCCATGCTCTTTTGTGGAGCCTAAAGCCTTGAGGAGTGCTTCTTTGAAACAAGCTGTGCTGTCTGTGCTCTGCCCGTTTCATTACCTACATTATTTCAGGCACTTTTTCTTGATTTTAACAATTAATATTTTATTAAGCAACAAGAATGCCCTTTTTTACTATCATTATCCTTATAATATATTCTCTACAGTGAATTGACTGCAGCATGATCACGGTTACAGTCATGATCATGGTTAAGCATGTACATGATTCTATCAGTACCTAGGATTAAAAAAATGAAGTGTTACTGAAAACACAGCATTCAGGTTGATTTCTAAAGAATGCACAGATAAAGAACAACTCTGAGGCGCATTGACAAAGAGCCTCCCCACTGGCACCAAGCTAAGGTCAGGTCACTCTCATTTGACTGTCAACCTGACCTCAAGTTATTATTTGTCTCTCACATATTCCCAGCCAAAAATCAGACAGATCTCAGAACATAACAACCCATGTCGGGGCTGTGATGGTGCAAATTATCCTCACTACAGGCTATACAGAGAACTGTTTGGTGCCTCGTGGTTTTTTTTAGTTCATCAAAATAATTATCATGCAATAAGGATCAAATGTAAAGTGCAAAACAAAACACAAGCAATAAAGTCACCTGATTTGTTCTTAATTGCAAGATTTGGGACATAGATTCAGTTTCAACAATTTGGTTAAAATGAACAGTAATAATATTGTTGACTCTTGTAGTAATGTGTGGTTTGTTGTGTTTACCCAAGAGTTGTTATAAAGTATATTGATATTGGCAGTTTAGTTTGAAGTACCACAGATCATCAACACCTTTGTTATAAAAACTCCCCGTGTGAAAATCAACCTTAGTCTCCACTATAACTAATTGTGTTAATATACCTATTTTATGCTTTAAGTACTAAGCATTTCATATATTCTTTTTATATTTAATATAATGCATTCTAAACTTTATCCAACAAGTAAAACGTTTATGCTTACTCTAAGATCAGAGGTGTAGAAATCCTTAAGTTACTGAAGCATAAAAAGTTTCATATTGAGCCATGTCTTTGCCTTTTAATTTTATAAAAAATAAAAATAAAATGAATAAACAGTGAACAATTTCAATATAAATCATGGTACATGCTACAGTAACTATGAAAACATGAAACTTTATATTGAAACTTTATATTGAAACTTTATAAATTGAAACTTCATTTTAGGCACTTTGGGTTTTATTTTGTATGAGGGGAGTATTTTTTATTTTTTATTTATTTATTTATAAAGCAAGGTCATTTTCATGTTCAAGAACTGGTATCTATATATCTAATATGTACAATACACCAAAAACATAATATTGTTAAATCCCTGATGATTCATATTCTTAGTTACATATATCATTTCATGTCAGTGAAGGAAAAATAGCTTCTCTGAATCCTCACAGTATATGCTACTTGCTCTAGCTGAATAGCCATGCGACATCAATTTACAGCATGTCAGAGAACACTATATACAGTATAGAGAGTGCTACAGTGCCCAAACCATTTTATTTTCACATTAAACTGAGTCCATCAATCAGCTATCTCCTGCCTCATTATGTTCTTCTCATAGCAGGAGTTTTTGGACCTGAAGGCGATCAGACTGAAAACAGAGAGCATAAAACTGCACTTAATTCTTTAGCAATTTAGCACTTCTGAATGCTTGTAAGCTAATGAGTCATAGAACTCATGTAAAATTCCTTATAAATCTCTCTGAAGAAAAGGCTTTAATATCAACGTCTTTGATCAAAAAGTAGGAAAAGCTACATCATATTAGCACTAACTGGTAACTGGAAGCATTTGGGAATTCACAGATTCATACCAGATTGCAATTCAGATTATGCTGATAAAATATAAATATGAATGATAATTCTTCCTCAGTGACTGGTATATATTGTGTTTACATGAATGCTAAATAAAGTAGCTGGGTTGATATGTGTGTTTCTATGTCACAAGCTTCTGATCGAATGTACTTTTTTCACATGCACAGACTGTATGAATATACAGTTTACTGCTGTTGGCACATGCTGTTCTAAAAAGCACACGTGATATTTATCTACTTTGGGTTCTAATTAGGTGACAACCAGCACTGTTGTGTAGTGTTGCTTACTTAAAAAAAAAAAGTAGTAAAAGTGCTCCTTCCCTTGTCGTTTGATGATGAGAGTCTTAAATAAGGACTCTGGTGGAATGTTGTCCTGCTCCACTTTACAGATGCTTAGTGAAAGGAGAGTTTTTTAATGGTGGGATACTTATTTATGACACTTTATTCGGCAGGAAGAACAGGTCGATCCACGCATCATACGTCATTATGCTATTTCTACGTCACTGCGCATGCACAGTACTTTCCAGTTCAGTACATTTTCTCTCACTCGGATTACAAAAGGAATAAGCCACCCCTTACAATCCGATTGAAATTTTAGTCGGATCTGAAAAATTCGATCCAACTGACGTGTTTAGATGTGACTTTTTTTATTCTGATTATGCTTCTATTCCTATTAAGATCAGATTAGTAGGGTCCATGTAAACGCAGCTAGTAATATACAGTACATGAGCAGTGCTATAGCTTTAATGAAAAATATATTATTTATTTTCTTTCCAATTCTAAATAGTGGCATAATTATTAATTGCACTTCGGTATTTTAATTTATGGGATGTATAACAGGTTGCTGGATACATGAAATCAAATGTATTACACAACATCTCTTAATTAAAAAAAATGTGGTATACATAAGTTAAAAACAGAAATAACATAGCTGAGCAATATGCATGTTTATTGTTTAAATACACAACGGATCACACACATCACAATATTATTTGAAATTATGAGATTGGGTCCCATGATTAAATAATCAATAGCAATATATTTGGCCTCATATTTCTCACTTCGGTTGTGCTTTACAAAATAAAATTCATTTTATTGCGACTTTAGGGTGAGGCCCTCATGTTGGCCAAGGTCTATAAATGATCATAACCATAATTTGTGTAAAATTCTGATTTTGTCCAGCAATCCAAAGGGAAATTTAAGAAAACACAAATTTCCATGAATACTTTGTAAATGGATGTTTCTACCTCACACACAGTACTTTTTATTCAATTTGAACGAAGTGCCGTCGCTGAGTACTTGTTTGTAAACAGTAATTTCATCCACACAGTGACTGTGATTTGTTTTAGTTTTTTTCAGTACTTACAATGTGTCCTCTTATCTGAAAAGAAATGTAAAATTGAATGCATGTTGGAACGCATTGCTGATGTTGATTCAATGAGCCATCAAAAGATATGTCTGTTTGCTGTCGTGAGAACAACTCACAATCTTAAAAACCGATGAGCCACTTCCTCCCTTCGAGTAAAATTCAGATATATCTGTTATCGGATGTATGTGATGTGACCCTCACCCTCTGAGCAAACTGCAAGATTAATTAAGACTCTTCCCCTCCTCGCACCGTCTGCCCTCCCCCACTTATCCTTTTATAATTTCACCTTTACCTTGGAGAATAACATCCAGGACTCATTACTATGAAAATTATATCAGTATGCACTGCAGGCAGGACCTAAAGTATTTTTCTTTTTTTTTCCACTCCCTTCAAACAGCATTTTTTTTCTTTCTTTTTTTATAATTAAGAAGAATCCCTGCAGCTGTTGTTGACCTGCTCTGTCATGCCGAGAAAGGGCTTTGGAGAAAATCAAAGAAAACAGTTTTCATCAAAGATATTACCTACAGCCTCGGACCAAATCAGGTTATACACCTGACAGAAAATGGACATGGGGTTACATTCATCGTCACGGTTTTTATTCGTCCACCAAATGCAAAATCAGCAGCTAGCTGCTGCTATTAGAAGGAAGGTAGACATATTTAGGAGTATTTCATCAAAATCAAGATATAAAAAGAGTTTTGCTCAATAAGCGTTTGCTTATTGAAAAGACACTAAAATGAATGTGTTAGTATGCCAAAGAGTAGTTTCCTCCCCCCTCCTTATCCTCAAATCCTGTATTGACACAGTGGTCTTGTAAACTTCCACTTAATTTCATACTAGCACCCTGCAGGGTCCAGTATCAGCGATAAAGACCACCATGCATAAACTCAGCAAGAAGCAAAGCTTGTTACATCTACTAGTAAACATCACTGTAATCAATGAACATTGCTAAGATTTCCACACAGTGTAAGCAAACCACTAACAAATATCAAGAGGACACGAGGGAAATCTGGTGGGTCAGGTGTCAACAGCAACCAGTGGAGTGGAAGAATTGAATGCATGAAACAACTCTTCAAATTTTACTGCCCTGCTTGTGTGGTTAACCTGAGATCCTCTTTAGATTACAGACACAGACTGAGTTTTTGTGCTTGAGCCTTGGGGGCAGCAAAACAAAAACAAAAATAAAAATAAAAATAAAACATTTCCAAATTCTTTCACTGAACACTTCTATCATTTTAAATATTGTTTTTAGAAAATTATTTAATTAATTAAATTTGTCAAAATAGATTGTAAAGACTTCTACATTTTTGCGTGTGTGTGTGTGTGTGTGCCTGTGTGTGTGTGTGTGTGTGTGTGTATTAAGCATACTGGGGGGGACCAGATAACCATATTAGAAAGATTTCTGAAGGTGAAAGGTGAAGGTGGCTTTAAGAGGAAAGGACAGTTTTTAGAGCTGACAGGAAGTGAAGTGTGAGAGAGAGGGGGCAACGGATCGGGAGAGGTCCTCGGTCTGGGATTCGAACTCGGGACACACATTGCACTACATAAGTATGTAATTTTAACTTGGTCAGGTTAACTATGAATAATAATATATTTTATTGATATTTTATTATATACTATCTACAGTCATGGCAGTGATATAAATTTTGTGTTTTACAAATTTTTCTGCTTCAGTATTTGTAGCTTATTTTTCCACATGTTTCTATGGTATACTGAAAAACAATAGTCAATATTTACAGTGTTGACCATTGTTCTTCATAACCTCTGCAGTTTGCCCTGGCTTGATGGATATTAGCTTCAGGGCCAAATCCTGACTGATGGTGATCCATTTTTGCCTTATTAGCTTAATTGTTTATGACACTTTGTGGGCTTCTGCTTGTCCACTCACCTTTTGAAGACTGACCACAGGTTCACTATGGGATTGAAATCCGGAAGTTTCCTGGCCACAGATCCAAAACTTCAGTGTAATGATCTTCAAGCCACTTCTTTATTACTCTTGCTTTGTGACATGGTGCTCCATCTTGCTGGAAAATGCACAGATCATCACCAAATTGCTCATGGATCATTGGAAGAAGTCACTCTTGCAAGACGTTTTGATACTGTTCTTTATTCATGGCAGTGTTTTGGGGCAGAATTAGGAGAGAGCCTACTCCCTTGGTTGAAAAGCAACCCCACACTTGCTTCACTGTTGGCACAACACAGGACTCATGGTAGCGTTCACCTTTTCTTCTCCGAACAAACCATTTTCCAGATGTCCCAAACAGTGGGAAGTGAGCTTAATCAGAGAAGCTTAATCGTCCTGAAGACTTCTTACCTGCAGTCAAACCTTTTGATGATCCTGGATCAACATTATTGTCCAAATATATAGACGTAACCCAATCCCTACCCCTAAACCTAAGGGGTAGGGACCTTAGTCGATTAATGTTAGCTGGTCTTTTTGTGTCAGGATCAAAATACTGTAAAAAGGAATTTTTTTGGCAAATGACGCTTTTAGCAACTATTTAAAACACATCTGATCACTCTACACAATAATCTACAATAATCTAGAAACCATGTGAATGAACACCACAACAGCTTAAGCTGCAAACTTTGCAAAACACAAAATTTATGTCACTGCCAAAACTTTTGGCCACGACTGCAATAATAATACATTTTGTGGTTTATTCTTAAAAACAAATTAGAAAAACAATCAGCAATGGCACTCCTCAAACTGACAAGATTACAGAGAAAAGAAAGAAATGAAGATGACGAATGACTCAGCTAAAGCAGAAATGAGAAATTGCTGCAGATTATCAAGCAAATGAAAAAAAAACTACAACAAATAGCAGGCTGTCGTAGAATTAAGTGTGAATACTGGCACACATCCTCCAAGAAGAAGCCACACTGAACAAAACCCACAGGCTTGAGAGAGTAACACGTTTAGCCTTGAAGCTCCTAATGGAACACACAGCAGCCAGAGTGAACATCTGGCCCTCATCAGGAGCCATCGACAGGGAGCCACACGCTCAGCCTGCAGATGGTGGAGAGGTTCACACACAAAGAGAGCTACCTCACATCCACTCCATCTTTCTCCTCCTTTTTTCTTTCACACACACATACACTCAAGAGGCAATGCAGCGTACTAACAAAGACCCATTATAACCTATGAGCATCTGCATTTACTGACTCCAAAAATGAAGAGCCTGACACAGTCATACATCAATAAAAGCTCATACACACCAGATGACAGTTGGAATGGAAATACGCCTCAGCTGAGAAAAAGAGTGCTCGGCTTCCAGGAATATTAATGCGGTTTTTCACTATTAATGCATGAAACAAATGAGGAGAGAAATGCACACATCTGGGTGCAGCACACATATGAGGGTTTCAAAGCAGTTCATAAGATTTAAACGGTGTGGATTTTTATTGATGGGGAATGTACGCAATGCTTATGCAGTGAAGGATATTCAACCATTTAGACTGTTCTCTCATACACCAAAAAAAAAAAAAAAAACGCCCACGCTGCAATCAAACATTGCACCACTGTGTTGGTTTTGTTTTTTCTTTTTTTTCCCCCTAGGTTAATTAAGATATAAACCTAGAAAGTCAAATACCCAGGGCTGACTGAAATGAAGCACTTCCAAAAAACTTTCTATCTCCTTCTCATTCACACGGTCATCATCTGAAGGGCTATTTAACCTACAGAATGAGCCGCAGCTTTCGAGCTGCCAGTATATCTTATTGTCACATGTCAGAGACTCCTGGTTGAATAAGTATTGGAAGGGCCGAAAGCAATTGGTTTGGGCAAGTAATCTGCAAGGCATCCGCAGGATCCGGCGGGGAAATGAGAGCAGGGGAGACCACAGATGCCCCATGCCTCTAGCCAGACGCTTTCAGTATTCCAGTGCAAAGCCAGAGCAATTAACAGTCCTATTGCCTTCCCTCTGCACTGCTCTGTGTTTGCCGTATGCTATTAGGCACCGGGTAGCACCTGTCAATGGACGCCCGTTCTCCCAGGCCCCCAGTGCGCCTGCCGTGATTGATGACAGGTCACCCGCAGACAGTCCCTTTGAATTTTCAATTCTTCCATGGGAAATTGCTCATTTCTTAGAAGTACATTTTCATTTTTGCAACAAGACAGGCTCCTAAGTTTATATATTACTCTGAGCTGGGCTGTGGAATTGTGATGTATTGCGGCATGCATTGGACACGAAAAATGTTCATTTGCACTGACTTTATTACGTGCTATTTTTTTCCACCGTCATCGACTTGCCAAGTTACCACAGAATACAGATTTAAGTGGGTGTGACGCTCTTATTCCGATAAGCGCAGCGAACACCCTCACTCCTCATAGCTAAGGAGTTAAGATTGTCAGTTTGACATTGTGCAGTGCTTTTTTCAGCCATTGGGGCATTTTTATAATACAAAACTTGTATCCTATTGGATGCGGCATTGACTTCAAAGGAGGTTATTTGTCATCGTACAGATTTACGCTGTCACTCAAAAACATTTATATCACTTTAAGCTTCTCGGGTGTTTTCAGTTGAGGATGGCAGAGGAGTGGTGATGCCGTGTTCTGGCAGGGGCACAGCAGTATGCGAGCTCAGAAGCACCGTGATTACGGCTGTGTTAAACACCTAATAAAATTCCCATATTTGAACTGCACTCGTACAAAAGAGCATCTGCTTCTGAGAGGTGGTTAAGGCTGACTGTATTAAGACTTCACAGATTCTGCGAGCTTGGGTCCAACCCAAGGGGCTAAAACCTGCACGGCGAGTGTTTGGGTGTGTTAATATTTGGAATGCTTATAAAGTGTTTCCTTTTTGGACAGATGATTAGCCGAAACATCTGGAGGAGAATCAAGCCCACATCTTTTAATAGGAGCTCCAGATCCCAAAAAAGAGTGAGTGTCAGAAAACGGAAAGACAGGAGGAATGGGAAGACAGCTGTAATAACAGCAATTACGCTTTTAATTAACCCCTGTGGTCCGTCGGCTTTCTCAAACATAAATTGAAAAGTCAGGGTTTGGATTCTGCTCAACAGTGGGCGTTTTTTTACAACATTAAAACATTAGAAGACTGGAAATGAGAAAATTGTGGCGTAAAGAGTAAAAAAAATAAAATAAAATGGCCTAAAAAGACACACAGAGAACTGCAAGACAGCTAGCTGACTGGGTTGTTTTACAAAATGGCGCTGACAGGCAGTAATGGGAAAGCAGCACTGTCTGCATGTATGCCTTAACTCCCACATCTCCTCCTTTTTCGGCCTTAATTAGACAGACTTAATATGAAGCGAAGTGTGACTGATACTGTGATATTTGTGTCCCTGATGGAGGCAAATGTGATGCTAACACCTCTGCCAGCAGTGGCCCATCAGCGGGCATCTGGAGAATACACAGGGGAGGCGAAACCTCACAGTTTCAACCATCTAATGAAGCCATGCTTGGTTACCGGACTCCAAACAAACAACCAAACTAACAAAGCAAACCATAAAGTCCGGATGTAATATAGCTATACAAATTTCAGACACATTTTGGTTTCTTTGGTCGACCTGTAGTGTCCCAGAGAAAGACAGGGCAGCATGTGACACATAAATATAATTTACAGCAAATTACACAATAAGAAGTGTCAACAGTATGGTTATAAATGAAGAATGAGAGCCTTACTCTTTTTAGTCTTTGTAGTCTCTTTAGACTCCGTCAAATGAAGATAATACATAAAGCTATTCGAGTCACTGTTTACAAAACATTTATTATTTTATTCCCCCATACATTCATTAATTCAAAAATACATTAAAATGCAATGTATTGGGAACATAAAGATGACAGAGTGATACAACTGTCCTGATACAGTATCATAATTATATATATTAAATGTAAAAAAAAAAAAATATTGGCATAGTGGTTTGGCTTTAGTAGAAATAGTAGTCGTAATTTTTGTTATATCAACATCACCATCATCATCAGTTTATTTCATAACAGATAAAGTTTCAACAATCAATAAATAGAAATAATAAAATAAGTACAAACATTTAATAGAAATCTATGAAATAATCTTTACTTGTAATAAAAAGTTTTTTGTTGTTGTTGTTGTTTTTTCTAGGTCCATTTTAGAAAATCATCCCTGCAAAAATAATTATAGATAAATAAATGAATAAAAACATTGCATTAAAAATTGGACAGATCAAAAATACATGGTTCACAGTCAAGCAGTGCTACAATATTGACATTTTGGTTACCACTAGTCATAGTTTGCCATAATCATTTTTTTTTTTTTAAGGTGGAAACATTTCACAAAGCCATGGAATCAAATTGAATGCAAGCAATACATTTGTAAGAACTTTGCACATGTGAAGATATTATTTTTGTTTTTTTAAGATATTGTCATAAATCTTGTCCATGGTCTTCCATCTGCTTGCCTCCAGAGGTTTATTTATTTATGTATTTTTAACCAGTAAACAATATAGGATAGTGCATATCTGGATATTTTTTTTATTTGAAACAGATATACACATTGTCCGCACACAAACTCTCTCTGTCTCTCACACACACACACACACACACACACAGTCAAGTGTCATTGCAGAGCCTGAGAGAGCACCATTCCCCCGCCCCCTGTGCGCCCTTGCGAGTCATGCTGTCAGGACGCTTTACTGTTCTCTGGCCTGAGAAGGCCACCCAGCTTTGTCACCTGAAGAAATAAAAGTCAGGCCTGATTTACCTGATGAGGGGCTTTTGTCTGGTCTCTCCTTGACCGCAAACTCTACTTTGTCTCCCATGCCAAAGTCCACTTTTTTAATTCAAAAGCAGTGTATTTGGCAACAACTCAACCCCAGCAGCGTTCGATCTAATTAGATGCCACTGCTCATTTTCAGGAAATAGTTTTTTTTTCCCTCTCACCCTCCGCTACAGTCAAGATACATTTTTCCAAGTTGTCCACTTTCCTGTGCCATGAAGACAATGGGATATCTTTGCTACTCCCCCGACCAAATAATTAACAGCACATCACAGAATAAAACCCAGACATGTGAGTAAAGGTCACCTCACTATTATTAGAATTACAACATTTATGTGCCCAACACATGTCAGTAGTCTCACCATAAGGAGCTCAGTTCAATATGTTTGGTTATATTTTATCCATGCATCTTGTATGTGAGTCAGTCAATATCACACGCCAATACAACGCAGTGAAAGCTAATTGATTGTAGCGCTACAAACGTGAATAAATGCAATTTCACAGGCAATCGACTAATGTTCTACTGTTTGGGCTGTGATTAAGAGTGGTTAATAATCTTCAGCAAGCCTAAATGACAGTCAGAGCACATTTCCATCCATCGGACATTCATCTGGACCCATAACCGCTCCACAATCCTTTAATTACTTGGGTGTGACCACTTCATACTGTCTTAATAGCTTTTTATCACTTCGCTTTTGGCCCCGGACACCTGGATATTGCTCTAAACAGCTCATGTAGTGAACTGAGAGGAATATTTCAATAGAAAAAATCATTCAGAGCTACCATTGGTTGCTCATCTTGACTTTTAGCAAGTTAATCCCCTCTGCTAGCATTATCGATTCGCTCAGTGGTAAGGCTAATTTGGTCTCGCATACTAACGCTGAGCTTATTCACAAGGTATATTTGCACAACGCAGGAGGCCAGCATGCACTGCAACAAAAAGATGATAACAGCAATACACAACTTTGAGGATCAAAACTCTAATGATACAGTGAGTTTTATTAATTTAAAATATATTTATTTGGAGAGATTTTTTTTTATTTTTACATTATAGATTGACTTTCAGAGTTTGGTGACAATGGCAAGGTCAGTGTTCATCAGCTCAGCATGAGAGAAAGTTCAAGTAAAATCTTTCTTGAAGCTGTATAATGATTAAAGTGCTATTCAAACATAAGACAGTGTAATTGCAGACTATCCTAATTTCTTCTTTGCCAGTGAATCTGAATTAAAAAGTCATTTCAAATATCGTCTTCTTTTTCTGCCCTGCATTTACCTGTCTTTCAAGCTGCTGATGGGTTCGTTTGTGGAAACGTGGTCTTTTGGAGCAAAGTGTCTGGCCTCCACATGGCGTGGAAAGCTTTTGAACCAGCATCCTTCATTCCCTCTGCCTCCACACATCAGAAAGACCTTGAAAGCACCCACACAACACTAAAAGGAAGCTAGAAAATGTTGTGAGGTCAGTTTGGGAAACAGGTGTGTTTGAGTCTGTGTGTGAGTGAATGCATCATTGTGTGCTCTTCCTCGAGGTAACGCAAAAACAATGTGAAGTGACAGCCATGACACATAGGCCATTAATAATAAATGGGAGTCCCAGTGCTCACAGTGCTATCAACTGTCATCCAGACAACATCAACAACAACAACAAAAACTCAAGAGTAACTCCCACAGCCACAAACTTTAATATTCCATCAGTGGAAGTTCACTTGCACCAGTTTTTATTAAATCTTCACTGTCCACAATCTCAAATTAGAGAATATATATATATATAAGGACAGTTCACCCAAAAATTTAAATTCAGTCATCATTTACTCACTCTAACATAGTTCCTAACCTGTAGGACTCAGTTGTTATGAATGTTTTGGCTGCACTTTACCATACAAATGCCATGGATTGATTAAAAGGCTTCAGAAGCACTATATACACAGACAATTTGTCAATTCAACTCATGCCTTAAATTCCAAGTATTCTTGGCCACAGCCTTAAAAAACACCATGGTCATGGCTCCCATTCCCGGGGAATGTAATGCATACTTTGAATGTTATTTAAGCAACTTGGGTCAAAGTACTGTATCTAGCAAATGCACAAATCTATATTTGGTAACACTTTAGTATAGGGACCAATTTTTACTATTAACTAGTTGCTTATTAGCTTGCCTATTATTAATATACTGGCTGTTTATTAGAACTACAGTACATATTCTGCATGACCATATTCTACATCCCTAAACCTACCCAATACCTAAACTTAACAACTAGCTTACTAACTCTTTATAAGCAGCAAATTAGGAGTTTATTGAGGCAAAGGACACAGTTAATGGTTTGTTAATAGCTAGAATTAGACCTTAAAATATGGTTTGACCATGAATTTTAATTACTATTCAGTTAAATTTCCACTTTCTGTTCCAGCCTCTGAAACACAAAAAGGTTTGGAATGACATGAGGATGAGAAAATTGTGACAGAATTTTCATTTAAGTTGTTAGATGAATTTAAAAGTCTCTTTAAATCTTCATACAAAAACAAACACACACACACACACACACACACATGCAAAAACTTAATTAGTATCTTGTTTTCCAGTAAAACATTGAGATGTTTTTAAAGTATGAAGATTACAAATGTACAAAAAAGCCAAACTGCATAAGATATTAATTTCCTAATTAAGATTAATTTTTTTCTTGTTCGATTTGCAAGTTGTTGTTTTTTCTTGTTTCAAGCATGAATCTAATGTTGCAGTTTATGCATAAAACAAGAAGAAAATGTACTCTGTTACAAACATAACCTCAGTTTCCTGAGATAAGGGAACACGTACTGCATCTGCTAAGACGCTATGGGAAAAAGTCTGAAGCCTTTTTCAATAATGCAGTGTAACTGCATGGCCATTGCATGGCCATTGGCTGTTATTGAAAAAGGCTTCAGTTCAAGAAAAAAAAAATACTTTTTCCCATAGCATCTTAGCAGATGCAGTATGAATGAAATATCAATAGGGAACAATACTTTGTCTATGAGATAGGTAAAAAAAAAAAAAATAACTTTAGGACTATATATTCTCAGAAAATAAGTATTTTTATCTAACACAGTTTTGCTTCTTTTATCTAGACTGGACAAAATCTGATTGTTATTATTTTTTGTTGTTGTTGTTGTTGTTGACCAGATTCCGATCACAGCTTTGTAACCATGACTCAGAGACATGAATTCTGCTGCCACAACCCATGCTATTCTAGAATCTTCTCATTGTGCTCCTCTCACAGCCTCACTAGCAGGCGGAGAGTGAGAGTGATGTTGCGTATATATTCTCACCAGTAAATGAGATTGTCCCATAGAGTGCCTTAGGGTCTCTGATAGTGCAGTCAGGGTGAAAAGTGGTGTGGCAGCATAAATTAGCACCTGAGCCTAGAGAATTTCGCAAACAGCGGGCAGGAGAGGATTCAGATGGCACCTGTCCACTCTGTCTGGCTTTCTATTATCACACAGACAAGGCATCAATTAAATATGGCGGGCACAGACAGCAATGCTGTCAGCTTGTTATGCATGTGTGTACACAAGTCTAGCGGCCTCTCAGTCACTGCAGTTTATAAAGTTGCAGGAAGGTCTCCCTGGCTTTGTGACGGGTTTCCACAGCAACACAGCCTTTTCACAACATCAACTTTTTCCAGCTCAAACCGACTTCCATATGTAACTGTCCCTCCCTGGGAGACCAGTATAGCTCATTTAAACTTATTCATCTCTCACCAATCACACAGCCAATATTTATGTGTGTACAGAAGTACAGAACTAATGTAATAAATAAAAAATAGAAGAATAGGAGGACGGTGGTGTGATTTACTTGACCGGAGGGGTCGTAAAGCATTGATTCATCTCATATCATTATCCAAAGTGTTACACTTGGGTGCTTTTAAACTAGCACAGACGTATTAGAGAGAAGAACATGAGCAATAGAATGAAGACGGCAGGGTTTTTTCTTTCTTTCTTTTTCTTTTTTTTTCTAACAGAGCATGCTGTGTTTCCTGTTGTTATTGAGTAGTTAATATTGGTAAGTGCTGCCGGACCTAATAGAGTTGGAGTTGCTATTGGTCCCATAGGGAAAGTAGAGGCCATAATCGGAAAGTGAAGAGGAAACTGCTGCAAACTAGGCTTGTGGAGTGCTGAGCGAAGGAATTCATGAGTAATTAGAGGCTGCATTTAGTGGATCCTTGCCCTACTCTCGGCTGTTTTCCAAACGAGTGACAGAAAAACAGACAACAGTCGCATTTTGTGGTTAAAATTAAGTTTTATTACCATAAGTGTACATTTCAATGCGTCTGTTCACAGAATTGTTGCTGGAATGCATGTCAGGGGATAAAGCAGCTTGCTTCTGATGGGAGGAAATCATATTGATGTGATAAAACACATGGCGCGATCTGCATCCATCATGCCCGACACCACTAAGGACATGAAATACAGCGTCGATGGCCCCTCCTATTTACATGAAATGATTGAATGTGTTGTCCTTTAAGGAGAATGTCAAGCCGGTGGACAGCCCCTAGTGAATTTCCCCGACTTGGCCCTGCCAACCACACTTGGTGATGTCTAAATGTTGGCTTGATGGATTGGAGTCAGCGAGTTTGTGACGGAAAGCATTCAGGAGTGTCTGGGTAAACACTTGTAGGGCTGCGTTTTCACATGAAGGACGGAGGTGATCGGTGGTGGGGCTTGTCAGCTTTTTGCCTTTGTCCTCGAGTGAGGTGACAAAAGAGCAGGCTGTAGCGTGTATACGAAAAATACTGGGATTCAAATGTTTGGAATAACGTCGGCATCTAATGTTTTGTTCATATTAGTATTGTTAAATTAATTGTGTCTCTTATTTTAAAATGTAATGATGTTTTGATGAAAAAAAAAAACTGGCGACAGAAAGAAAGTGGCAAAAGAAAAATTGTCGTATTGTTTTTCAAAGGATGATTTAGCACCCTTGGAAGTATAAGGAGAGCGTTCTCTGTTCACTCATCTTTCTTGTCTAGCAGGCACAAGGCTTTGTGATTAATGAAAATTTACTGTGATCACTGTTATGGACCGAGCACTGGTGGATGTGTATGGAACAAGTTGATTTGTCTCTTTCTTGTGGCTGGAGGCTTCAGCAAGAAGCCTGCTGTCTATATTAGCAGTTCAACGACTGCAGAAAAAGGCCCTCAAAATAAAGTATGACCCTCAGGACACATGTTTACGAATTGTTACACAAGAAGTGTTTATTGTTCTCTGTCAGGGATGTTGTTTTACTGTCTGGGGACTGGCTTGCAGAATTGACAGTGAAGCAGTGCCTTGTTCCTCTCCAATTACCAGGCTCAACAGCATTTTTTTTCCTGCACTCTTTCCTGTTTTAGTTTGATATTTGCAAGATGGCTTTCCTGAGTAAAACAAACAAGTGTCTCTTTGATTCTCTAAGGTATAGAACGGTGGCCAGAACGTTAGCCTGATGTTCATAATCCGACATCTATGCGCATGTCTTGAAAGGATGATTTTTTTTCTATAAGAAAGATCATTCACTTTTTATCATAATTATGAAAGTTAGTTTTATTAGTGATACTATGATTTTTAAATAATAATAATAATAAATGTTACCATTATACTGTATATATATATATATATATATATATATATATATATATAACAACAACAATAAAACACTAAAATAACAGGCAAAGCAAACCTGCCACGGATAAAGGAATGTTGTCTTATTACTGTAATGACAGTTGAATAATGATGGTACATTACCCATTAGACAGGCTCAAACACTTGCTGTTTTTAAATCTAGCCTAAAGACCTATTTCTATAGTCTAGCATTTGTTGCTACATGAGAGCTGCTTCCTTTTATTTTTTTATGCTGTCTTATTGTTTTCCTTTGCGTTGTTGACTGTTGTATCATTGATATTTGTATTATTTTTGTGTGTACAGCACTTTGATAAAAACTTGCTGTTTTAAAAAAAATGGCTCTATAAATAAACTTTGATTAGATTTGATTTGATTTGATAATAAAGTATTAACACATGATGTGTAATAAATCAAATTTAATGAATGCATGTTATAAATGTAATACTTGCACTCATTCAGAATTCATACTTATTTAGAAACACTTTCACAATTGTAGGGGTTGATACCTATTTATTTTTCATTTCAGAGCATAAGAAAACAAAAGTGATGTCACTGAGATGTTTGTAAGGCATGAAGGAATTACACTGCTAGCCACCTCAGTGTGGCAGATAACTCTCTAAACAACAATAAGCACCCTAAGGGCTGTGCCACATCCGTTAAATGTGATTATTGTATCTACCCTGATCTATAGATTGTCTTCATGTAGGGACAGAGAGCTACAATCATAAACCATTCATTACAATCTCTGCTATTTTCATTCCACAGCAACACACAGTCCTTTAAGCGTCTCTGAATACGATGGCTGGTGGACCTGTTAGAGTGGAGGCACCACTGAAACAAATGTCCTTGCTTACTCTCCCTGCAGGGACTCTTAAAGATCAGGATCAAGTGTGCTCTACAATTAGACCACATCAATATGGACTGATAGATGGGGAATGGCCTTGGAAAGAAACACTGCGGGAGCTACAGCACAAAAACTCAACCAATTACAAACAGACAGGCTATGTGTTTAACATCCTGTTCTTTCAGATTGAAACGCACTTGCAGAATCAGAATTGAAGTTTGCACATTAAATGCTCTACTTAACAATAATGATGAATGGAAACTTTTATATGATGTTTCATTCAGATTTATGGAACTGATTTATTTAGTAACTTGCAGTTAACCTTGTTTAATAATTAGAGATGATATGTCAAGATCACAGATTCTTTCGAAAAACCTGGAAATGGCTCGGTAAAGAACTCAATCAACAATTTGGCTCGGCCCCGTTGCAGGATTGTCGGCTACAATATCTGTCCTAATTTGTTTGTCAAGCATTATTTATGCAGGAGCAGTTTGTAATCCTTTCACAGATGGTCTATTGAAGTTCAGTGCCCAACTTACAGACTCCCCCATTTTTTTCTTCATGACCAATCGGTTCCTCACAATTGAGGACTATAAATCCAAAGAATGCCGCCTCGGTGCTGTTGGCATTCCACATGTGCTTTCATCCCCCAAGAACGTCCCTTGGCCAAGTCCCACACATCTCAACATCCCAGGCCTAGTGCGGTTTTTTGGTAGGACCGTTTGAAGGAGGCGCTAATGAGACGGTCTCTTGTGTATCAGCATGTAAACACTGACGGAGTGTGAACTATGGCACTGCTGATTCCCATTTGGTTCAATTACAGCTGAAACCGAGAGCATCAGTGGCACCAGCTCTTTATGGGTGCGCGCCTGTTAGCAATGGCCACATGCTCTCCAGACAAAAATTGGAATAATCAAAGTCCGTAATTATTTGGCCAGTGAGGGGTGACGGTATGTTTTCTCTTTGCTGATGCAAGTAGATGTGCTTTCAGACATGCCTATAGATGGCAAAAGAAGGCAAACTGTTATAACCTCAGTCCACCCTGAAGTGCTGCTAGAATATGGATGTTTTATGCAGACTTGCATCAGATAAATAACATTTTACAGCAAAAGCAGGATAAAATGATAACATGGTCTGGTCTTTCAGGGAAAGAGAGAAACTGGGTGTTTTTGGCACTGTACATTCAAAATCTAGGGAAGCACAAAATGAATAAAAGCGACCAATGAGGCAATAGTGTTTTTAAATAACTAATAAATGGCCCATATTAAGTTTTATGGTTTTGCATAAATAATTAAATACAAATACAAAAAATAGATATATTGTTTCAAATGTTGCAAGTTAATTTAGGCATTACAACATTTCAATGTACAATATACATCATTGTCATATATCACTGATAATCCTAAAAATGAATAATAAATAATTTGACCAATATGGTACAGCTTAGGGATCTAACAATATCAAAATTTCACAGTACGATATTTATTGGGAAATTATTCTGTCCAATGCATTTTTGATAGTTTAAGAGCTCCAACCTATGTTCATAACTAAGAAAACCTAAGTCAGATAAAAGTCTTGAACTTTAAAGGGGACCATGCGCGGCTCGTCTATACGGGCATGTGAGGCAGAGCCCCACCAAAATAATCATCCAAAACATAGACCTCTATATAAACTGAATCAATACTATATGAACTGAAGTTTGACTCCTAACCCTAGGGCTGTGGGTTTGAGTCTCGGGCTGGCAATACCACGACTTAGGTGCCCTTGAGCAAGGCACAGAACCCCCAACTGCTCCCCGGGAGACGCAGCATAAATGGCTGCCCACTGCAAACCGTGTTCACGGTTTGTGTGTGTTCACTGTTTGTGTGTTTGCACTTTGAATGGGTTAAATGCAGAGCACGAATTCTGAGTTTGGGTCACCATACTTGGCTGAATGAATGCCACTTTCACTCTGCAACACATATTTCTTTGGATATTCTAGACTATTTTTAGTCGTAAAGTAAGCAGTATATTTTAAAGGGGTCATATGATGCTTTTTTTAAAGATCATTATTTTGTGTATTTGGTGTAACAGAATATGTTGACATGCTTCAATGTTCAAAAAACTGTGGGAAAAGGGGGAAAAAACCTTTTTTCAAATACTGTACATTATTGTAGGTCCTCTATGCCCCGCCTCTCTCAAACATGTAATTTTCTACCAAGTCCCTCCTACTGACAAGTGCAGTCTGCTCTGATTGGCCAACTGACCCAGTGCATTGGCTGAACACCACAAGCACTCGTCGGAAATGCAACGCCCCTTTCCATAATGGCTAATAACAAAATATACTAGCTGATTCAGAAGTGACAGATAGCAAAGTCAAAATAACATCCTCTCCTAGGTTTACGAAACGATCGTCCATAAAATGCACTGCTGTTCTGTTGTAAGTAATCTTAAAGATTCCTAAATGCATCTACTTTCGGAAGGCCAAATAAAGTGCTTTTGCTTTTACCTAGATACACACAGCATTTCCCTGACATGGCTGCATCAACACTAACTGCGGTAACTGAAACCACGCCTTCTTTCTTTGCGTGAGAATTTGGGTGGCATTATGAAAAAATGTCCACATATTAATGTAGACATGTTGGGGCATGTTTGAATGAGCCATTTTAGGAGGGAGTGGCAGAGTCTTAACTATGATAAAGAATATCTCTTTGGATTTGAGACTTTAGTCTCTGCGACTTTACAGATCTTTTTTTATGGACCAAGAGTTTGTAACACTCCAAAGAGAAAGGAAAATTAAAAAAAACAACATATGACCCCTTTAATATCCCACGCATGGCTTTGTACTAAGCGGGGCAGACAGTGCCTGAGACCTCCAGAGCCCAACAGCGCCCCACAATTTAGCAACGTAAATCTGTGGTGGAAAGGGGAACTGCAGCACACTCTAATTGAGAGACATTGGAGCAAATTTGAGACTGCCTGGCTTACGTGAACCTTACTCCACCAAGACGATATCAGTCCACTTCAGCTATGGTCAGTAACTTTTTGGCATGTCTGATTTTTTTTCTATGTGAAGTAGTGGATCAAATTATCAAAGTAGGCTATTCATTAAATCATTAACTAAATTTGTGGAATTGCTCCACAAATAGTAACATTTTAAATCAACATTTGGAGGTGATAAATACTATATTAAGGCAATTATTATACAGCATTTTGTGTTGCTACACATAGCAGTGTGTAACATTACTTAGAGCCTGTCAATTAACATTAGCGCCGCACCCACAGGATAATTCAAGAACATTTCTGCCAAAAGTGTTGTCCCCATGTGTTCAGAGATTAGATATATAAAGCTTACAAAATGTTTTTCAAATATTAACGCTATGACCCAGAATCTACCCCACCTAAATTTACGGTCAGGAATCGCTGCTGGACTCAAACCTGTTTTTAGTTGTGGTTTTGATTCATAATACAAATTCGACAAATTTGATTATAAAAACAATAACAACAATTATATAGCCATATATTATATATCCACATAAATGCAATAATTGCACTGCAAAATAAATCAAAATGAATATTTCATAGGTGTACTATTTTTGCTTTACAGTTGGGGAATCACAATAGTTATTTCCTAATTTTGGTAACACTTTACGTTAAGGTAGCCTTGGGGGGGGGGGGGGGGGGGGGATATGTCAAATGATTTTTTACCTTTTTTATTGAGTTTTTCTTTTTTGCCCAACAAACATAAGGATACTGATAAATGCAGGGCACAAGACTCTGGCTTTCTCTGTCTTCTTTGCAGCTCCTATGAAATAACAACAGTATGATGAATAAATATTAATGGTAACACTTTACAATAAGATTTCATTTGTTAACATGACTGTATTAACTAACATGAATGAACAATAAACAATACATTTATTACACAATTTATTAATCTTTGTTAATGTTAATAAAAATCGAGTCAATCATTGTTCATGTTAGTTCATAGCGCATTAATGTTTACAAGCACAATTTGTGATTTTAATAAAGCGTAAATAAACACTAAATTTAAAATGAACTAAGATTATTAAATGCTGTGGAAATATTGTTCATTGTTATTTATGTTATTTTTATATGTTAACTAATGAACCTTTTTGAAGAATGGCCGCAGATGAGTATGGAAGCATATGGGTAGCAATATTAAATTTTGGATGTAATATGCAAAATGACAATGCAATATGTAAAATGACAATGCATTTTTGTATTTACATTTACATTTTCCAATACATTTGTGCAACGTTTAAAATGAAAATGAAAATTAAATTAGATAATTTTCATTTGCCATTTCATACACCAGTTTTAATATGTAAAATGGATACTAATTTTAACGCTTTATAAGTTGCAAAATTAAAATGAAAATGTATTACAGAAATGATTAGATCTGTCTAACATGTTCAAGCAAAAACTGTGGCAAAATGATCATTTAAATGCTATTTTTCTTAAATGCATTAACACTCACAGTCAAGACACTTACGATTGCATTTTCATTCAACGTCCCACAATAAATGTAGCAAAATTCAATGTGCACATTGAAAATGCATTCCGATCCGATCACGTGTCCGCCCCCTCCCGCCATGTCAATCACTGCGTGAACAAGGCGGGGCTTGCAGAAGGTCAAAAGACTCAAATCTCAAGAAGAGGATTCAAGTGAGAGAACATGGACAAAACAGTTGATTCGGGTACGTTTTGATCATTTCGGTTTATGGCTTCAATATTTCATTCGCACTTGTGAGCGGAGCTGAAACGCTGCTTTCATCTGATCGAATCGCTCCATGTTCAGCTCGGTCTTTTCATTCTTTCAGGCAGAATAAGAGTCAGTGCGAGTGAAGCACTGTAATGTCTGAAAATACACTCACTGTTAATTAGCATAATATTTGAATCAGATGTAGCTGGGCACATAATTCGTGCTGCTGAGACCTGCAAATTATTTCTAGGTTGTAGTATTGTATGAATATTGTCCCACTGATAAATACAGTGCAAATAGTTCTGTCTCCTACATATCTAATCATTTCTGTAATACATTTTCATTTTAATTTTGCAACTTATAAAGCGTTAAAATTAGTATTCATTTTACATATTAAAACTGGTGTATGAAATGGCAAATTAAAATTATGTCATTTAATTTTCATTTTAATTTTGCACCAAACGTTGCGCAAATGTATTGGAAAATGTAAATGTGAATACAGAAATGCATTGTCATTTTGCATATTACTTCCCAAATTGAATATTGCTACCCATATGCTTCCATAGATGAGACATTAAGTGCATGTCACTGCGACTAATTTAACATTTTACAGAATTTATTGTAGCAATGTGGTCGCTCAGTTTTATATAGATTTAAATAAATATAGAAAAAAATAAAGTGTTACTACGCACAGGCCATATTGATTGCAAATACAAAAAGAAGATGAGTAAAGAAAATGCAGTACTTATTAAAATAATCACCGTTTACTTAAATATATAAACACAGAAAACCGATGTTAACAGATTAATATAACGTTTCCCAGTATATGACTAGTAAAATAATGTCAACTTACTCTGATGAAGACAGCTCTCCTTTGAGTAGCTGCGAGCAGTGTTGACAACGTCTTTAAATGGAAAGTAGCTAAAACCAGTTTGAAAAGTCGTTAAATGTCGTCATATGCTAATTAGTATATTCGTGCCGCCATCTCGTCGTATTGTCATATTTTACTCTGTTGTCAGACAACAGGATATGAAATAATTACTGAAATGTGGCCCTTTAAGATTACATTTTGACCAGCTCTCACTTCCAAGATGTTAATCTGCACAAAAATCCTAATTTGTAATTGAGTCGTCATCTGAGGAAATCAAATGCACATAAGATAAAACAAGACAAAAACAAATCTTGAGCTGTGATTTCAGCTATATTTGCATTCAAAATTAGAGAAGCAACATAATATCTGTTTTAACTGAAAGCGCTGGTCCTCTAAGCCAGCGGTCCCCAACCCCCGGGCCGTGGACCGGTACCGGTCCGTGCATCATTTGGTACCGGGCCGCACAAGAAAGAATAAATAACTTACATTTAAGCTGCAGTCGGTAACTTTTGGCGCTCGCGTCTAGCGGAAGAACATTGTAGCCGGAGCTACTTCTCTATGTTTACATCTATGGCGAGTCACGCAGGTACTGTGCTACTCTGCAGCGTTGCCGACCCCAACCAGACTAAAATAGTGTAGCAGAAATGACTCGAACCAGACAAATTAAAGAGTCGATCAGGGCTGTGTTTGAAACACGAGCCGAATTCCTCAGGTAGTCATAAAACATTCTGTGCCACAAGTCCCAAACAAGATGAGCAACCAACTTGTTCATACAACAGCTTTCAACATTAACACCACTAGAACAATTATTTACAATTTCAATTCGAAGGAGAGAAATTTGGTGTCAAATTTGTTGTTCGTAATGGAAATGCAACGCTGGACATCACATGTAAAACCATGAGAGTTAAACACTTCCATTGACTTCCGCCCACTTAGCAGAACCAGACTGAAATTCCTAAGGAGGAAGGGGCTTTGAAACCTCTGGTCTCCACAGACATCTTTGCCAAGAGAATGGCAAATAACCTGTCTTTTCTACATGTATATGGACCAAAATGAACTCCAAAATGACTTATAAATGAATCAGTCCATCGCTTCACTCCATATTCATTTATATGTAACCCACACATTTGACTATCATGTTATAATCACTTATTGTGTATGTCTTTTAATAACTATGGGATAACTTAAGGATTCATAATCATGTTTGGTATGTTTGTGATGGAAACTGCTTGCTTGAAATAGGCCTGACAATTAAATATTTGTCAAATGTATCATATTCGTGTTATAGGAATCATGTCCAAAATTATACCCTACAAGAGCGGGAAAATTCTGATCACATGCTTGGTAAGATAACATATGATTTATGATGCCCCCGAGCCAAGACAATATCTGATTGGTCAAGACAACATTTGAGGTGTGGCCAACAGGCCAGTTTAAATACTCAGGACACCATAAGATCTGGCTTTTAGTTGTTAGCTTTGCTTCTGCTACTAGTCATGCCAGCTTTTAGTCTCTAGCTTTGCTTCTGCTATTAGTCATGTCTGCTTTTAGTTTGCTTTTAGCTTTGCTTCTTAGCTTTAGCTTTTAGCCATGCTGTTTGTCATCATTGTTCTTTGAGCGCGGTTCCCGCGTGCTTCAGCCTGCACGTCTGCTGCTACTTAGCCACGATGAGAAGGAACACCACCTAGTCTCGCCAAACTTTATTTATTTTCTTTTCCGTTTGAGAGTTTCATGTTCTAAGTTAAGTTTTGTAACACCGTCTGACCTCGTCTGCACGTTCAACTTCAACCAGCACACACAACTCTGCACCTTCAGCCAACAACCAACCAGGGCTTCCCAAGACGTCACTTCAACGACTAGTGAACTTCCAGCCAATCAGCGACAACAAAGCGACACCTTCAGGCAATGTACCTTCAGACATTTGTGCTGGTGTATCTAATATAATTTTAACCTCATTGAGGAACTCAATGCAAGGGTTAATTAAGTGATTGATGGCTGTTCATGTCTATGCAATTTAACGTATTTCTGTAAACTTGGGATTCCATATTTCCATTCTCTTAAACTCATCTTTCCCTAACTTTCGATCTTCCTGCAACTTGTGTGAATGTGTGAGTGCGTGTGTTTATGTGTTAGATTAGTTTATATGTCTTAGATTTATCTAATAAAGCCTTATTCATATTGAAAAGAAAAGTATATTGTGTTTTGTGCTTACAAGTTAATGTCTTAAACTGCCGATCTTGTTACTGTGCTAATTGATAGTGTTTTTTCTATACTTTGGATATCCAGCGCAGATTTGATGTTAAACGGCTCGTTCAGTGAATCGCAGGGCGTCTCAGTGATCAGCCGTGAAACAGTGATTCTGTTCAAATTCCCTTTAAAATCTTAAATGATTCCCTTTGAGCTAAATTGACCTGTTTCCCTTACAATAGTCCGAATATAAACACTTATTATAGGTGTACCATAGTGATTAAGGATAAGACAAAAACACGGTTTGGAAAATGGACTCATGATGTACTCGCTCAATATACATTATTCATGTTATGTTGGCGCGATGTTATGAGGACGCTGCTAATAAAGTTGCATACGAATACACAGTGGATTCATGTTTATTATTATATTTACATTATACCACAGTTTTTATGCCAGTCGTATCATTTTATTTTGTATTTATGCTTCACACCTTAATGCCCTGCTCTAAGCCTCTCGCTGAACAGAGCAGACACAGAGAAAGATCCATGTGTGCGATGGGAAAGCATCTTGCGCTCGTGCGGCAGTAACAGTGAGTCATAGAGACTCACTAAAGCCGAGTTCAGACTGCACGATTTTCAAAGTAGTCAGGTCACTGTTCTCTTCACACTATCTTGGCCAGCATTCAGTCACTGCTGTGTTCACACTGCACGATGGATCGGCGACAGAAGGTTTCATATTGCATGACTTTACAATAGGAAGAATCGCCGACAGCTCTGTCTGGCACGCAAACTATGTTTCACAACCAAACACACGCAATATGTGACAAGGAAACAACGCGATATAATACACGTGCAAGACCGAAGTTTTCACGTGAGACTGGGATAGCTCAGATGAAACGTCAAACAGACATGGGTGCTCCTGCTAAATTTATACTAATTTATCTTCCATTTCATGGGTCCAAATAGACCGAGAAGAAAGCCTTTGTCTGAAATGAAGCCATACTTGCTGATGTGGTCTATAACTCCTCCCCGAACTCCCCGCTGCTCTGTATCTTGCTCTCTCATTGGCTGTCGGTCATTGCCGATGTAGTTTTCAGTCAGAACACTTTTCAGACAGCATGATTTTGAATCGCCGACAGGTCCAGATATTTAGCATGCCAAATATCTCACGGGCATCGGCAACTCATCGGCGATTCTCTCAGATCGCGTCTTTGCTCATTCACACTGCGTGATTGTCACTCGCATGAACGAGCTCAGATTTGCCTGTGATTTTGGGCATTTGTCGGCAATTTCTCAAAACATGCCGACGACTCGCTAGATTTGTCACTAGTCGCTTTTAGGGAAAAAAGTCGTTGGGGGGTCTAAAAAGTCACTAAAATTATGAAATTACATGAATATAAAAATGAAAGGTCAAGCCTTTGCACACAGTGTACTGTGGACACAAAGGGACTTTGATCATAACTTTCACTATAACCCAGTTAAATCAACAGCAATGCCTGGGAAGAGCTGAGAAGGATTTCAGTACATAAAACATGAATTTGAAGTGTCTGTATATCTGAAAACTCTTTACAAAACCATAAAGCTGGTTTAAAAAACCATAAAGCTGGTTTAAAAAACCATAAAGGATTTGCAAAAAAATATATAATAATAATAATAATAATAATAATATTAATAAAAGATTAAACAAACAGCTTGGTCTTTTTTAAGGTAAGGAGACACATTTTAATTTAGCAAGCAACTGATGAAGAGTCATATCATATTTAATTAAAAAGTTAGTTCACAAATTGATTGATATCCTGTTCTAGTCTGAATGTATGCATGTTGCAATGTGGATTTTGGTATATTCCTTTAATAAGTAGTCTTACATGCATGAAATAATACTTTTTTGAATCATGTACTGTACCATAAGCATATCTTTATCCACAATGGATAGTAAAGACCTTTTTTCTTTCTTTTTTTTTGAACAAAGAAAACATCATGATCCTGCATAATAAATCATAAATCATGATGATGTACTCACCTTACTTAATATCTTAATTAAGTTGTTGTTCATCCATGAAGTCATGAATGAAAGACTATGAACTCATGTCCTGATAATTCTTAAGATATAAATGTATGAAGTAATGCATAATTCACACATTAATTTATGCATGAATTCATGGTAATTCATGTACCCTTACCGTAAAGAGATATTTTGAATTTGGACTGCAATAACATTACCCTTTTAAGCTGCTGGCTGTCAGCCAAGCGAAAACATACTCGATGAAGGCCATATTGTGTTTTTGGTTTTATTTTGTTTGACAGATACTGTGTTAAAGCATAATGGCCAAAAAAAAAAAAAGGAAGAAAAAAATACTTTAAAGACCTTTTTTTTTTAATGAGAAGTTTGTATATTTTTAAAAAGATACTTTTTGTGACCGTAATTATATCGAGAGTTTTGTTATTGGAATACCATGATATTGATAATACCATTACATCCCTAGTACTGCTGTATCTTGCATCCCTATTAAAAACAATAGAAATCAGAGGGATATGAAGATTTTATTTCACTGTCTATGGATGTTCAGCCTGCCTAGTGACTAAGCTTAGGCACACTATACTGTTCCTCTGCATGGTGTCCTTTTCACATTTCTTTTGCCCCAGTGCAGCTGGGATCATGGGCTCTGGGCCGGGCCGTCTGCTGTTGCTACCCTGATACTGATGTCTTGGTCTTGGATGAACTGGAGGAGACTGACTGGGAGCCAGGGCACCAGAAAGGGAGGAGAGAGCAGGTCAATCAGGTTCTGGTAAGTTTGCTTGTGGCATATTCTCAGAGGGGGGCAGGACTAATGACGGTGATGATCGCGTATTCGTTAATCACTGCCACTGGGAAAGGGGAGTGCCTGAGGAGGCTGGATGGAGATCATAAAGTCAGCTTGGCAGAACTCAAACAGTTCAAGACCCTATGGAGCAACACATCAACATAGATATATGCGGGCGGTAGTGAAGGTGGACCAGAGTTAGATTACAAATGAAAGCTTTTTCAGTAGCAAAAGCAGAATTTTACCGTCACATGAATAGTTATTGGCCTGGTCTGTCATCACAACCTTTCACTGCAAACCCATCACCACAAACTGACATTTTTCTCCACCTTTGAGTGATTCTGTTTAGCATAGTGAGGTTATAAAATGGCGGAGTCCCCCCATGATTTTAAGGGATGTGACTATCTAAGACATTTATGTACGGTATTAGAATTTATGAAGGTTAAATGTGCTATTCGAGGATTTGTTACGTCATTTTCCTCACGAACCTTGAACAGATGGGCCATTTTCCTTGTGTAATGAACACTTATTAACAAGGGGTCAAAGTGTTTAACATCTTCATTTAGTCTGTCTTTTACATCTATGCTGAATTAATGTCAAAACGACTCCATGTGTGTCAGAGCTTTCTCAGTTTTTAGTCTCGGATTCCTCTTGATTGTCAGATATCACAGTAAGCGAGGCATCTGGAAATTAAGCTCTCTTTGCCCTTTTAAGAGTCATTAGTACAAGGTTGTGTCACACACTTTTCTATGGAAATTACAAATCTGCTCAAATCTGCCCAAGTACAGCAAAACCCACTCCCGTCTTCCTTCCCAACCACAAATGACTAAATCAGAAAATTCCCTGTCTATTTCTCTGTAGCACTCTAGGTCACTAATAATCCTTTGAAGTTATCTTCTTTTGAAGTTTAAAGGTGCAGATAACTAGCTCAGTATAGCAGAACCACTGCCCTTGTTTTTGGCATTCCGTAGTTGGTTTGTTTATCTGTGAATGTTTACACTTGTCAAATGAATTTGCGGCCTCTTCATCACTTGTATTCTCTAAACACTGCAGTCATGCCACTGCATCCATCTATATAGTCAATTTTTTATGAGTTCAGTCAAAATGACTTAACAGTCTTTTCTTTTCGTTTTGTTGCTGACTTATCTGGTCTCAAACCTCAGAGCTGGTTTTTTGCTCTTACCCAGCTCTTACTTTTCAGATAGTTTGTGAAAAAATAAATAAATAAAAATAAAAATCTCCTAGTGGAGGGCTTTTTGTCAAAATATTGCCGGCCAGAGGAGAAAATAGGTCATATGTACTGATCAGTGCAAAATGAGTAAAATTCTAGATATATATTTATTTCACTCTGTTAGTCTAGATCTCATTACTGCCGGTACTATTAGTTGGCCCGGAGCACTCAATGACCACTAAATTGTATTTGGGAAGTTACCACAGAAACTGTTCTCTCCTTTCCCACTCAGAGTAAATTGCTGGAATGCTTATTAACAAATGTATACTGTAATCTCTCTGTCTCCTGTGTGCTGCACCGTTCTTCATGCTTGTGTGCATGTCTCAAATGTACTTTTTTAATCAAAGGGGATGGGAGGATGGGGTGGGGGGACAGTCTGGTGCAGGCATGTCGTACATTTATAGCAGTACAGTGGGAGCGTATGGCTGTCATGTCTGCTGTTACTAAGCCGCAGCAATGCCTCTCCGATGCCACTGTACCCTGTAAACACATGCAGTGCTCCTCCAGGGACCTCCCTGTTTAACATGATCAAAGCGGCAATGGTACAAAATGCAATTTGATGCAACAGACTCCTCACTTTTGCATGCGTTGAATTTATAGTGTGTGAAATCACCGCATACAGAGGCAGATTCAGGCAGAACGTGGCGCTTTCTCTTGTTTTGCATTTGCCACTTTTTGCTGAAAAAAGTCCCAATGTCAAATCTAATTTGATATAGTTTCCTTTTCTTTTTTTGAGAACGCTTTATAGAGAGATTGGGGGAAATCTCCTCAATCGCCACCAGCATGTCCCACATCCACCCGGATGATGTGACGGTAGCCATAGTAGAACACCCACTTCACTTTAGACAACTGCTTTAAACAGACATTTAAAACTCGAATACGCACTGCAGCAGATTCCCTCCAATTGAACAGATGCCGAGTGACAGCGCAGACGATTTAGTGTGTTAAACAGCACAACAAACTCAGCCCCCCGGTGTGTATCTGTAGGTCATTTCAATAATAACACAGAGAAAACAGTAATCGGTTCCCTTAAGGAAGACTTCAAAGTTTTCAAATTAGTTCAGCACTTTTGTGAAAGGAAAAAAAATAGTAATGAGAGACAATGATCTCTGGCCTTTACCCATGCTCCCATTCTCTACTGTGATTTGACAGAAATAGAGGAGGTGACTAGATGAAAAACTGTTGGATGATTGCATCTACCAAGTGACAGCCAAAAATAAGGCTGCAGTCTGATAGACAGCAGAGGTTAGCACCTCTATTTCTCCAAAAGTGTGACAAACACACATTATCCATCTGTGAGAAATATTGATTGTGGTTTTGCATGCCCGTCACATAAGGTATTTGTTCATTTCCAGTGCGGACGCTTCAGGTATGAGATTGCTGTCGAAAATGTGGCCAAAACTGATTTCGAATGCTCTGAAAGGTTGCAAAAGATAGTCTGTTAAAGTGCTATTTTCCCAAAAACCATTGCATTTCATGGCTATTGATAAAATTGGAGCGGTTTCGAAATGCTGAGGATTTTAAAACCATCCAACACAGCAATTTGACCTATAAGCAACAAAAAACGAATAGCATTTGTATTTGCTCCCAGCTGCGCAGCTTAAATGTGTTAATTTGTAGACCTGTGCAGTGTGTTTGAGGAGAGAGATGGCCCCCAGCACGACTGCATCCCAGATGATCTCACTGAGAAGAGTGAGGGTTTATAGGGCTGCAAGCACTTGATCGTGGACCAGAGCTTTAGAGGTATCCAGAAAAAACATCAGTGGATTTTAGGTCAGTCCCTCTGCTGCCCCACATGGAGAGGAGGCCAAGAGCCTCTCTTGGCCTTTAATGTTTAATCAATAAAACCCACCCAGCTTATGACTACAGGCTAAAATATTTTGGCTGAAAAAACCTGCATGCATCTGAAAAACGTGACAGGGAAATGTCGATATAATTTCCTCCCTTTGCAGGTGTGATTGATTGTATCTGATTGGTGCTGGGTGAGTCAGGACTATAAGAGCTCAGCCATTCATTAAAACACATCAGGAGCCAAACATCTGCAATGAAGGAAGATGATAACAGATTAGACAGGAGGATCTTGCTACATCTGACCTTTTCTATGGCATATTCTTTTTCTTTTGAACTCCTTTGTCTGCCTGGCTTTGCTGCCTGATTTTTAACACTCTCTCTTTCATGTATTCCATACTTCCATTCGTTCTTTTCGAAGCTCTCAGGCATCTTTGTGTCTGGATGCAAACGTGCTTTCCTGAAAAAGTAGTTCTCGGTATGGACCATTTTGTTCTCATACGTCATTATTAGCAGTTGGAGCTCAGAATAGAGGATTAATTATAGGGGTTTTGTAGTACTTTACTGAGCACAGCTAGAGCCCATTTAAAGACTTAGCAAGCTGGGGACTTTCCAAAAGTCTCTCATTTAATCTTTTCCATGAGAATGCTTTTTTCCCTTCAAATTTAACATATACATACAGTTGTGCTGCCTAATTATAACTATACAGCAACGAAGGAGTCACAGTCACCCACACAAACATACACACAAGAGAAAGCAATGATCAAAGCGAGCACATCGCTCTAAAAAGGCTTGCGTTAGACTCATTTCACTAAAGGCTCTTAAAACCTACTTAGCGAGGAGAAAAAATACACAAAGCATTAGCCCTCAGAATGCCAGGCATATTTTATTGTTGTCTTGATTGTTTCTGCTTGCATATGGAACGCCTTAAATCTGCTCGGCAAAAACAAATCTCAGTGATACATTTACAGGAACGCCATATAGAAAGACTCATATCAGATTTGTAATACTGACCCACATTCTACACATTGGACCCAATGTATCCAGTTCTACAACGTGATGATACAATAAACATGGTACCCCAAGCAAAGAGAAGATAAAGTCTCGTTCATTGATTCATTTTTAAAACTATGCAATCCTACGCATTAATGTTTAGCAAGGTTTGTTTCACATTTCTACATGTCGTAAGCGGTTTAAATAAGAGGACTTGTTAAATAACAATGCGGCATTGTCAGCCGGCACACAAAAAATGTCAGTTTAGGAGCATCTCCAAATAACTTTGTTGGGATAGGCGCTAACATTTACCAAGCAGCAGTACAGAAAGCCATAATAATGTAGTTTAAAACGAATATGAGCAATGTCTCTTTATCATGACTTTCATTAGATTGTGTCTGAGTAAATTCCACAGGGTGACAGATCAGCCATGCAGAAATGCCCTTGCTGAATTAATAGGTAAAAGCCCAACCTGAGTTTCTAATATGACAGATACAGTAAAAGTAACAAATATAAGTTATGAACAGACTGCACAATGTAATTTCCTCTTACTGTTCTAATGAAGTATGGCAGTACTTACTAGAATTGGCTTTCGCCTTTTCAAGTCAAACCGCAGTGCCAAATTTCAGGAAAGATAAAGTCGATGTGTTCAAATGACAAAATGACCCCACATGAAAAATGAAGAGATACCGGAACTAAACGGTGTGAGTGTCACCAACAAACTAGCATGGAGAAATCCACCACGGAATCACTTTAACACCACAAGTGAAGCAGGGGACAGATTGACTTTCTCCATTTAAGTGTATTGTCTTTCAAACCCATGGGCCGTATTGGGCAAGTTGCAGACATCAACTATCTGAGTAGCTCTCAAATAGAAACCTATACCACAATTGACTTAACTCAGGAAATAAAAAGGAGAAAAAATAAAGAGAGAAGGATAGAGAGATGTATTGTTCTTAGTAAATATTGTCAGGAAATAACTTAACAGAGTATTAAACTCTTACTTGACATTTACTTTATATTTGTACATTTTAGATGCATAAGTATTTTTCTGCTATGATGTGAATGATGCCTAAACCATTATTTGTGTCAGTGAGTACATGCCATAATATTGTGAAGTATTGTGTCAAAATGTACTTCAGGTAAACTGATGTAACTTTGTAATGCAATACATTGCATTGTTTTGTTTTTATTTTGTCAATATTCATTTAAATTCACCAATAATTAAAATAATGTCATCATTTACGCACCCTCGTGTCATTTCAAACCTGTCTGCCTGTATGCACAAAATACATACCGTATTTTCCAGACTATAAGTCGCACTTTTTTTCATAGTTTGGCTGGTCCTGCAACTTATAGTCAGGTGCAACTTATTTATTAAAATTAATTTTACATGAACCAAGAGAAATGAACTAACAGAAAACATTACCGTCTACAGCCGCGAGAGGGCGCTCTATGCTGCCAGAGATGCTGCTCAGTGCTCCTGTAGTCTACACTGAGCAGCATAGAGCACCCTCTCGCAGCTGTAGACGGTAATGTTTTCTCTTGGTTGTTGGGTCTAAATAAATGTGACTTATAGTCCGGTGTGACTTATATATGTTTTTTTCCTCGTCATGACGTATTTTTGGATTGATGCGACTTATACTCAGGTGCAACTTATAGTCCGAAAAATACGGTACTGTTTGTCCAAACTATAAAAGTCAATGGCCAAAACATTTTTTTTAATCTCTTTTTGTGTTCCAAGTTTGTAACAACATTGAGGGTGAATAAGCAATGACAATTTTAAATGTGGGGTGAAATATCCCTTTAACTGTATTTAATGCAGTCAAAATGAGGATTGAGAAAGTAAACTTGGTCAACATAGCAACCCTTAAGCTTTGCCACAGTTTTCATTACATGATATATGACGTGTGTATTATTTGGGCATGTCATTTTACATGTTGATCTTTATGCTGAGAGCATATGTCCTATCTTTAGCACAGGGCGAGGTAAATACTACAAGCTGACAGATTGCTATCCTAAAACAGTGCTCGACTAAATAAGCTGACTGATAGTTTTGACCCCAAAAATATGGCCTTGTCTTTTGTTTTCTCATGTTCCTGGTCACAGCCTCATCTCACCTGATGTACTTGCCACTGTTATTTGATGTCTGTTAAACTATGCTGGGTCAAGGCAAAACATGTTTCAGAAAATAAATTTTGACACGAAACAAGGTGCCGTTTTTAGCTGCAATGCTCAATGTTTTTCTGATCAAGAAAAGTCTCTAGTCTTTTCAAACAAAGCTGAAAGAATTGCAGTTACCAAAGAATGCATCACTGCCTGGATAAAATGAACGTCTTTGACATCAAAAACAACACCCTATGAGCAATGTATCAGTTATGGGGCAAAAAACAGTTGGGGTTCCAAAGTCAGTGAAGAAAAACTGAGAAGAGAGAGGGGGAGATATCTCACACAAGAAACCCAACCTAAGCCCTAGGATGCACCAAGGGTTCAAATAAACACTGCGTGGACGCAGAAATTTGAATGCTATGTCCAAGAAGATTGTGTTCTCCCAATTTTGTTAAAAAATGTATCCATTCATCTATTCTCCAAACTGCTAATCCTCTGTTGGGTCGCATGGATGATACTGGAGCCTATCCCAGTGTCTTGGGCCAAAGGTGGGGAACACCCTGGACAAATGAAGGATGTTAACCGTTAAAACATTTTCATACTTTCAGCATATAGGCAACTTTTCAGTCATTACCAACATACTACTGTTCATACCATGACCTTCATCATACCATGATGCTAGTCAGTAAGACCCTGTTAAGCCCTGACACGAATTATGTTATATTACTATTGATATGTACATGTAAGCCACTACCATGCTCAAGTATAATATATATATATATATATATATATATATATATATATATATAGGTAGGTAGATGTCAGATCCAAAATATTTGGATTGTAGAAGCTCATTTTCCAAGGTTTTTTTTTTTTTTTTTATGACCTGAATAATACAAAAGTATTATTTCAAGGTACAGTTTAGCCAAAGGTGAAAAAATCAGTCAAGTTCCACAGAAGAAAGTAAGTCACACAGATTTGGAATGGCATGAGTAAATGATGACATGATTTTCATTTTTTGGCTGAACTGTCTTCTTATTCCTTACAAGAATAAATTTCTTTGCAATGCTCAGGTAATGTCTGTAAAAGAAAGATATTTTTGATAAATGCAGTATGAAATGGCTGAAGTTAGTTATTGTGTCTTTTAAGTCATTGTATTCATCAAAGCCGACTTCTTCCCCCTTAGCTGATCCCTTGCAGATACGATCCCACGCCTGCAGCAGTCATCTCTCTCACCGAGGCGATGCAGTGCCATCTTGTGTAAGAACATGCAGTTCACCCCTTACATTCTACACAAACTCCTCTAAATGTCTAAAAGCTGAAATCTCACAATAGGCTGAAAGATGCGGTAAAATCAAACGTGTGTTTTTTTTATTTTTTATTTTTATCTCATCTTGAGACATCAAACATTTTGGGATTTTCCTCTTATCTTGCTCTTATTCTCCCCTCCTGATTCGATACTGCATTATGAGGTTTTTATGAAAGAAACACTAGAGCTCCTACATGTTTTGCAGGAATGGTAATAGCTCTGGCTAGGAAATGAGAAGATAAGGAGCGAGAGCATACGCAGTGCGAATGTTTCCTTTGTTCTTTCTGAGCGACGTTTTCTAATCATTATGCTGTAGTGTCTATGTATGGTGATAAGATGTATTGTTTTTCCCTGGAAATCAAGAAAGGGAAGAACTGGAATTAGATCTAGAATTGCGTTCAGCAGGAAACCAAGGAATGTTTTGGCTCTAACATTTTCAACCCTTACCATCTCCCCTCCATCCAGTCCTCTCTCTCTGCCCTGCATCTGCTCCACAGCACCTCTGTAAATCAGGCTTAAGGAGTCCCGCCACTGATGGACTCTTATCAAAATAATATCACAGGCCTGCACACACTTTTACACAGGATTATGCGCTCTGCTGTATGCTATTCTGTGATGACAGGGCAGTTCACTTACATAAACAGCCTCGTCCTGCCAGAGACAGGTCACATTTGCTGCACCCACGTAAATATTTAAGACTTACAACAAATGCTCTCACTATTAACCCAATCCAAACCATAAAAAACTAAATTAGGAAGAGGTGAAGAATCTCACCAAGGCGGCGCAGTTTATTTGTGCTCCAAAATCTAGCCGTTTTGTTTTTGCTTCAGATCATGAAAGGAACAGCAGCGGCGAGATCATCAACTCAAGGTTAATGTGAAGAGGAGTTGGTGATACGCAGCTCCAATCTAGGCCCACTCAGCGCTGCTGCCTTTTCATTTCTAGTGTTCATCTTGTTATCTGTAATTGTTAAGGGATGAGAAGACCAAAGCTGGGGCATTGGCTGATAAGCATTTGTGTGACAGCTTTGCAAATTGATGCTTCTGGTCCAGTGCTGAAGTCTGTCGGCTGAGGATTGTGGGTGGGAAAGTGAGCTGCCTGGATATAAGACAATACAATTATGAAAATGATCCATTTCATTATGTGTCTTTTAAACATTGACAGATCATATAGCTACAGTGGCAGTGGATGCAATAAGCGGACGGCAGAATGGGGTCTATTTGCCTGGAAACCTAAATGTAAATATAATGAAGAAAGTGTGCACACCGCGAGAGAGGGAGTTTAAAGAACATTGCTTTAAAATGTTCTCATTTCATAGCCACTTCAGATTGGCAATAAGCTCTACCAATGATGTTTTATTCATCTACATAAGTGAGAGTCAAGCCAGTCCCCACTGAAATATTACAAATTATCATTTATATTGCTTCATTTTGCTGGTGGTGGATAGTGGCTCTCTTTAGATCTAGTGTAGAGGAGACTGGATAGAATGGCTCAGCTGCGGTGGGACAGAGCTGAGGTGGAGCTTTAGAGGTCACAGGGAAAACAGTGGGTTGGCTTTGAGGAGATCATCGAGAGATGTATTTGAGTATGAGAACAGCAAAGTAGGTTTGTTCATTCATGTACTATATACAAGATACAGTGGCCGCCCAAAAACAAAACAACATGAAACTTTAAATATGAACTAAAACTGCCCATAAGTGGTGTCATCTATCAAGCCTACTTATTCAAACAGCTGATTCATTCAGGAACAAAGCAAGTGACTGTCTTCATGAATGGGCCACTAAATCACTGACTTGCACGATTAATTCAAATAGCTCACCTGAATTATTTCTGATGCTGTACTAGATCAAAAACACACAATACTCCCTGAACTGTGTCTGAAATGTAACTTGCTTAAAAAAAAGTGACGTGACCAAGTATGGTGGCTCAGACTCAGAATTAGTGCTCTGCATTTATCCCATACAAAGTACACACACACAGCAGTGAACACACACCCAGAGGAGTGGGCAGCCATTTTTTGCTGCGGCGCCCAGGGAGCAGTTGGGGGTTCGGTGCCTTGCTCAAGGGCACCTTAGGCATGGTATTGAAGGTTGGAGAGAGCACTGTACATTTACATCACATTACATTTACATTTATTCATTTAGCAAAAGCTTCTATCCAAAGCGACTTACAAGTGAGGACAGTGGAAGCAATCAAAAACAACAAAAAGAGCAATGATATATAAGTGCTATAACAAGTCTCAGTTAGGTTAACACAGTACATGTAGCATGGGCTTTTAAATAATATAATAAATAAAAAGAAAATAGATAGAATAAAAAAAGAATAGAGCAAGCTAGTGTTAGAGGTCTTTACACACACACACACACAATCCTGCCTGCGGGTGTCGCTGTTGGACAGTGTTTTCTCTACTTCCTGTTGGCCTTCTGTAGCAAATTGTAGCTCCGTGTAGCTGTTTTTATTTTATTTTTTTCTCTAGAATCTTTATCTTACTATCCCTCTCTGTTTTTTAAAGTGGTAAAATATAACTTAATTCACACCATATTTCTGATATTATCGATCAATCTTATCAGATTAACTTTGATCGTTCACTTTTATTTTATTTCCGTGAGTGCAGTACACCTGCAAAGCGTTAGCAGTCGTTAGCTTGTCATTAGCGTTTTCATTCGAACCTATCGCTGTTTTCTTTTCTCCTCTACCTCGCTCCAGTTTTTCACAAGTTCATCAAACAACCGCAGTAAGAATTTTCATCAAGCACGGTGAGTCATGGCTTCTCCTATCATTGTTTCTTGCACCTCTTGCCACATGTACAGTTTATCTATCTCTGTCGCTGATGAGGGAGTCACATGTGATAAATGTAGGGAAATAGTTAGGCTGACAGAGAAGATTTTAGAATTAGAGACACGCATCCAAACTTTAATTGAGGACAGTAAAAATGTTAGGGCTCTAGATACGGCTTTGGATGCGTCTAGCTCAGGGATTCCTGTACATTGTTCGGTTCCGGAAACAGAGCCCCAGCAGCAGGGCAACTGGGTGACGGTGAGGCAGCGTAGTCGTGGGTCAAAACACCGCTCTTCTGTTCCGATCAAAACATTAAACAGGTTCTCCCCACTCAGTGATGCACCCACTGAGAAACCTGATGAAAGTGCTCTAGTTATTGGTGATTCTATTGTACGGAACGTGAATATAGAGACACCAGCCACCATAGTCAAATGTTTACCGGGAGCCAGAGCGCCTGACATCTTGGCAAATTTAAAAGTGCTGGCTAATGCTAAACGTAAATACAGTAAGATTGTTATTCATGCCGGCGCTAATGATGTTCGACTTCGCCAGTCGGAGATCACTAAAAATAACATTAAAGAGGTGTGTGAACTTGCAAGCACGATGTCAGACACTGTAATATGCTCTGGTCCCCTCCCTGCTTACCGTGGTGATGAGATGCATAGCAGATTGTCATCACTCAATGGCTGGATGTCTAAGTGGTGCCCACAGAATAACATAGGTTTCATAGACAATTGGACGAGCTTTTGGGGCAGACCTGACCTGTTTAAAAGAGATGGTCTTCATCCCTCCTGGGGTGGCGCCACTCTTCTCTCTAGAAATATGGCAAATAGTCTTAGTGTTTATACTTGACTAACTGGGGCCCAGGTCAGGAAGCAGACAGACTGGCTAAACCGACCGTCTGCTAGCTGCCTCCCGTCACAGAGGTCAGTTAATTCTCAGCACATAGAGACTCTTTCACCTAGATATCACACTATAGAGACTGTGTCTGTTCCCCGAACTAGAAAATACAAAAAACGTCCAAACCAAGTTAAGATTAACAATTTAATTGAGGTTCAACAAATAAAAAACAGAAGCAATATGGATAAACAAATGATAAAGCTTGGCTTATTGAATATCAGATCCCTTTCTACGAAAACACTTTTTGTAAATAATATGATCACTGATCATAATATAGATGTACTCTGTTTGACAGAAACCTGGCTAAAACCTGATGATTACATTATTTTAAATGAGTCCACCCCCCAAGATTACTGTTATAAACATGAGCCACGTCTAAAAGGCAAAGATGGAGGTGTTGCTTCAATTTATAACAACGTTTTCAGGATTTCTCAGAGGGCAGGCTACAAGTATAACTCGTTTGAAGTAATGGTACTTCATATAACATTATCCAAAGAAACAAATGTTAATGATAAATCCCCTGTTATGTTTGTACTGGCTACTGTATACAGGCCACCAGGGCACCATGCAGGCTTTATTAAAGAGTTTGGTGATTTTACATCCGAGTTAGTTCTGGCTGCAGATAAAGTTTTAATAGTTGGTGATTTTAATATCCATGTTGATAATGAAAATGATGCATTGGGATCAGCATTTATAGACATTCTGAACTCTATTGGTGTTAGACAACACGTTTCAGGACCTACTCATTGTCGAAATCATACTCTAGATTTAATACTGTCACATGGAATTGATGTTGATGGTGTTGAAATTATTCAGCCATGTGATGATATCTCAGATCATTATTTAGTTCTTTGCAAAATTCATATAGCCAAAATTGTAAATTCTACTTCTTGTTACAAGTATGGAAGAACCATCACTTCTAACACAAAAGACTGCTTTTTAAGTTATCTTCCTGATGTATCCAAATTCCTTAGCATATCCAAAACCTCAGAACAACTTGATGATGTAACAGAAACTATGGACTCTCTCTTTTCTAGCACTTTAAATAAAGTTGCTCCTTTACGCTTAAGGAAGGTTAAGGAAAACAGTTTGACACCATGGTATAATGAGCATACTCGCACCCTAAAGAGAGCAGCCCGAAAAATGGAGCGCAGCTGGAGGAAAACAAAACTAGAGGTATTTCGTATTGCTTGGCGGGAAAGTAACATATCCTACAGAAAAGCATTAAAAACTGCTAGATCCGATTACTTTTCTTCTCTTTTAGAAGAAAACAAACATAACCCCAGGTATTTGTTCAATACAGTGGCTAAATTAACGAAAAATAAAGCCTCAACAAGTGTTGACATTTCCCAACACCACAGCAGTAATGACTTTATGAACTACTTTACTTCTAAAATCGATACTATTACAGATAAAATTGCAACCATTCAGCCGTCAGCTACAGTATCACATCAGACAGTGCACTATAGACCCCCTGAGGAACAGTTCCACTCATTCTCTACCATAGGAGAGGAAGAATTGTATAAACTTGTTAAATCATCTAAACCAACAACATGTATGTTAGACCCTATACCATCTAAGCTCCTGAAAGAGGTGCTTCCAGAAGTCATAGATCCTCTTCTGACTATTATTAATTCCTCATTGTCATTAGGACATGTCCCCAAAACCTTCAAACTGGCTGTTATTAAGCCTCTCATCAAAAAACCACAACTTGACCCCAAAGAACTAGTTAATTATAGACCAATCTCGAATCTCCCTTTTCTGTCCAAGATACTAGAAAAGGTGGTATCCACACAATTATATTCCTTCTTAGAGAAAAATGGTATATGTGAGGATTTCCAGTCAGGATTTAGACCGTATCATAGTGCTGAGACTGCTCTTCTTAGAGTTACAAATGATCTGCTCTTATCATCTGATCGTGGGTGTATCTCTCTATTAGTTTTATTGGATCTTAGTGCTGCGTTTGACACAATTGACCACAACATTCTTTTGCATAGACTTGAATACTTTGTTGGCATCAGTGGAAGTGCATTAGCATGGTTTAAATCGTACTTATATGACCGATATCAGTTCGTAGCAGTGAATGAAGATGTATCCTATCGATCACAAGTGCAGTATGGAGTACCTCAAGGCTCAGTACTAGGGCCGCTACTCTTCACGCTTTATATGTTACCCTTGGGAGATATCATCAGGAAACATGGTGTTAGCTTTCACTGTTATGCTGATGATACTCAGCTCTATATTTCTTCGCAGCCCGGTGAAACACACCAATTTGAAAAACTAATGGATTGCATAGTCGATATAAAAAACTGGATGACGAGTAATTTCTTACTGCTAAATTCTGAAAAAACAGAGGTGTTAATTATAGGACCTAAAAACTCTGCTTGTAATAACCTAGAACACTGTCTAAGACTTGATGGTTGCTCTGTCAATTCTTCGTCATCAGTTAGGAACCTAGGTGTGCTATTTGATCGCAATCTTTCCTTAGAAAGCCACGTTTCTAGCATTTGTAAAACTGCATTTTTCCATCTCAAAAATATATCTAAATTACGGCCTATGCTCTCAATGTCAAATGCAGAAATGTTAATCCATGCATTTATGACCTCAAGGTTAGATTATTGTAATGCTTTATTGGGTGGTTGTTCTGCACGCTTAGTAAACAAACTACAGCTAGTCCAAAATGCAGCAGCCCGGTCCTGTCAACACTGCACTGGCTCCCTATCAAGCATCGCATAGATTTTAAAATATTGCTTATTACTTATAAAGCCCTGAATGGTTTAGCACCTCAGTATTTGAATGAGCTCCTTTTACATTATAATCCTCTACGTCCGCTACGTTCTCAAAACTCAGGCAATTTGATAATACCTAGAATATCAAAATCAACTGCAGGCGGCAGATCCTTTTCCTATTTGGCGCCCAAACTCTGGAATAACCTACCTAACATTGTTCGGGAGGCAGACACACTCTTGCAGTTTAAATCTAGATTAAAGACCCATATCTTTAACCTGGCATACACATAACATACTAATATGCTTTTATTATCCAAATCCGTTAAAGGATTTTTAGGCTGCATTAATTAGGTAAACCGGAACCGGAAACACTTCCCATAACAACCTATGTACTTGCTACATCATTAGAAGAATGGCATCTACGCTAATATTTGTCTGTTTCTCTCTTGTTCCGAGGTCACCGTTGCCACCAGATCCAGTCTGTGTCCAGATCAGAGGGTCACTGCAGTCACCCGGATCCAGTACATATCCAGACCAGATGGTGGATCAGCACCTAGAAAGGACCTCTACATCCCTGAAAGACAGCGGAGACCAGGACAACTAGAGCCCCAGATACAGATCCCCTGTAAAGACCTTGTCTCAGAGGAGCACCAGGACAAGACCACAGGAAACAGATGATTCTTCTGCACAATCTGACTTTGCTGCAGCCTGGAATTGAAATACTGGTTTCGTCTGGTCAGAGGAGAACTGGCCCCCCAACTGAGCCTGGTTTCTCCCAAGGTTTTTTTCTCCATTCTGTCACCGATGGAGTTTCGGTTCCTTGCCGCTGTCGCCTCTGGCTTGCTTAGTTGGGGACACTTCATCTACAGCGATATCGTTGACTTGATTGCAAATAAATGCACAGACACTATTTAACTGAACAGAGATGACATAACTGAATCCAATGATGAACTGCCTTTAACTATCAGTTTTGCATTATTGACACTGTTTTCCTAATGAATGTTGTTCAGTTGCTTTGACGCAATGTATTTTGTTTAAAGCGCTATATAAATAAAGGTGACATTGACATAAAGGTGACACACAGTTACCTACTAAGTTAAGTACGTACATTAACTCTCACCTACAATCCCTGCCGGTACGAAACTCAAACCTGCATCCTCAGGGTTATGAGTCCAACTCTCTAACCATTAGGCCATGACTTATTATTAGCTGCTTGTTTATTAAAGTGTCGTACAAAACCAGTACCACATTTGCTATTTAGATGATATTTAGTAAAGTTGTCACTCTTCCTTGTGGTGAACTATATCATGTGTTTTAAATATAAAAGACAAAAAGGGGTGAATTTTTCCCAAAAATCTTAAATTTTGACAGCACTCATAGCTTGTTTTTGCAAAGAGACTGAGACATTTGATAATGTCAGCTCATGCAATGTCAAAACAACAATTATGATAATTAGTGTCTTTTTTTATTGATTCATGAAGTTGTCCTATCAGAATAACCATTAGTGTAGACTGTCATATTACTACATTCCACAATTAGAAAAGTGTCCAAGACCATGTATTCATTTTGAACAGTAAATATATTGCTTTATTAAAAACTCTGCTTGTGCTATATTTATACATGTTTAATTGTATTTTAAATGTGCAAACACTTTTTGGGGCCACTGCACGAGAGTTTTCCCAGCTATTACAGCCTTAGAGCATATCAAAACACCACCTGATACCACCACACTGGAAAGCCACTGAACTAAAATGTAGTCTTTTCACACATTTCTTCCAATTGATCTTACTGTGTCGAAAAGGTTAATCCAAAGCCGACCTACTAAGCCCAAAACTCTCCTCAGCAATCTCACTCTCGTCCACCAATGCAAACATCACTCATCCCGCATCTGCATCCAATCATTTAACGAAACCTCTCAGTGTGGTCCTCCAGCACGCAATATGCACAACTAAACAACAGCATGAGTGCATCTCACTTCAGACTAAATTAGTTGCTTCCCTTTTCCGTGGAGCGAGGCAGGGGGAAACAGATGACAGAAGCCCAGGATGTTGTGATCCTATTGAAACACGAATATGATTATAGATTTTATCCAGAGGATAAAAACAGGACAGCAAGCCGTGATCACTGTATGCAGCCAAGATATACATCACAGAACAAAGTTGTCCTGCAGAAAACATGCATTCGCTATGGCTGCAAAAAAAGGGGGGCAAAGTTAAGCATGTGGGTTAAATAAAGGTTTGTTTTGCCAGAGGGGACAGGATGGTAGCAGCGATATATATCACCCAGCAGATATTTTGCCTCTGAGCCTCCTGGGACGGGGAATCTGTGACTCTGCATGGGCGGTGAGTCCTGTTTGATGGACAGTGCTGTGACAGGCAGTGTCACGCAAGCAGTGTGTGGTGGGTGTGGGTTGGACAGGAGGTGATAAACTCTGTCACTTTTCCGAACTTCCAAAGCTGATGAGAAAGGCATCTACAGCTGTCCAGCCATTACCATTTCAGAGTCTCCACCTGCACTGAGCTTATGATAACCAACAGCTGGTTAGCCTGATAAACCTGCATCTCCTCTGGCCATAAAAGCAATTCTAAACATTGCTTTACGGTTGATATATAGCAAATCTGAACACAGCGCTTGGGCAGTGTGTGCATGTCTGTGTGTCTCTCTGTCTGTGTGTGTGTGTGTGTGTGTGTGTGTGTGTGTGTGTGTGTGTGTGTGTGTGTGTGTGTGTGTGTGTGTGTGTGTGTGTGTGTGTGTGTGTGTGTTTTAGGCAATGGGGGGGGTGTCTCTGCAACAGTAAAAGGTCATGGATAATAGTTTTGAATGTGTGGAGGACTCCTGCAAATCCGGATGTGTCTTGCTGAGCTGATGGCCCTGTCACTGTGCCATGAATAGACCTACCCCTCCCACAAACCACACACACATATTTCCATTTAAGAACAGGATAAGAAGAAGCCGGGGAAAGAGACTGAGACTGACAAAACAACAAAGGAATGAACAAAAACACCAAGGCAAGAAAAGGGGATGAGAGGAATGATAGAGTGAACAAAGGAAGAAAACAAGCATGAGAGGAAGGAGAGTTAATGAAGGCTGGAAGAAGCATGATGAACAAAGGAAATAAGACAGGGTGAAATAAGAAAAGGAAGAAAAGAGTGAATGATAAAGAATGGAAGAGAGGAAGGAAAAAGTGAAAAGAAAAAAGGATTGGAGGAAGGAAAGAGCTAACAGATGAAGGAACAATGAGAGGAAGAAAAAGAGTGAAAGATGGAAGGAAGAAAAGAAGGAAGGATGAGACAAAAAAAATAGTAAACAAAAGAATGAACACGTGAATGAAAAAAGGGAAGGAGGAAAAAGCAATGAGTAAAAGGAAAGATGGATGAAAGGCAGGAAATGGTGAATGGAAGAAGGATGAATAGAAAGAGTGAACAAATGAGAAAAGGAAAGGAGGGAGGAAGAAAGAGTCAATGAAAAAAGAGAAGAAGCCCAGAATGAACGAATGAAGGATTAGAGGAAGAAAAGTGTGGAGGGAAGAAGGATGAAAATATGAAGAAAGGAAAGGAAGGAAGAAAGGAAGGTAGGAAAACACTGGATGAAAAGGGAATAAAAAGAAAAGATGAAGGAAAGGATGGAATGATGACAGGAAGGCAAGAGTCTGAACAAATTAAGAGAAAGATGGGAATAAAGAATAGAAACATAGAGAAAGGGGCAAGAAAAGAGCGGACAAATGAACAAATGAAGTTGGTAAATAAGGATGAGCATAAAAATGAAAAGGAAGACAATTAAAGAAGAAAGACAGCCAGAAAGCTCTCTATGTCCCACTGAATGTTTGAGTGGAGTTGTGGCTGCAGGATTCAGTATCCAGGGATTCAGCCATGATGCAAAAAGCTCTCGTCCAATTAGAGCACAGCCCTGTAGCATCCAGAGCACATGCAGGGCAGCTCTGCCCGGACCACCTCTCTCTGTGTCTTTGTCTCCCTCTCCCCTCTCTCTCTTTTATCAGCAGCCATTTTATTCCATCTTCACTGGTGTGGAGTTACAGGTGATGTGATGGGGTTAAAGAAGCAGCAGTCATTCTACAGAACAGAACCCAGCCCTATGAAATATTACAGAAGAGAAGACTAGAAATAATGTTATAATAATATACAAAGCATAGAATGTGGATTTCTGCCATAGTACCATTTTATATTTTATATTACAGCTCATTTTTGTTTTTGTTTGTTTTTTGCATGTCCTCAGTTGTCTTTGACACAGTGAGTAACACATCAAAGAAAGTGTGCAGGACTTATGCTGTAAATATGCTGTTGGTCATTGGCTTATTATTTTCCTTCAGCTCTGGGTTCTGTGGAACTCAGCCGTTTGCATCATCATTTTAACTTGTGACATTGTTTTCATTTAGATTTAAAAAAAAAACGTATTAATTTTTTTTTTTTTTTTTTTTTTTTCAAATTGAAGCTAACTGTGAAGCTCCATTAGAGTGATTCATTCTTAATTAAGCTGAGGACAATTTTTCATCAGCACTATTGTAAAATACTATCAGGGGAGAGTTTGAAATGACCAGAAAGAAAAGACTTCCCGACTCATTTATTATCTTCATAATAAGTTAGAGCCAATTATTGTTTGGCCAAAGTCAAAAACAAAAGATTAACAGCAAAAAAAAAAAAAGTCTGTGGTTACTACGGTTCAATCAATGAAATACATTTAAGATTTGATGGGAAACCTTTTGCTTTTTGATAATTAGTCTCGCTATACAACTAGTATTTTACCATTTACCAGACCATTGTCATTATCTCACCTTCTCTTTTCACTCTCAAACCTTTGACAGCTGTAACGGCTCATATCAAGGTGTTGACCTCCAATGTGTCACTCCCTCTTTCGTTATCCGCATCTGTCCTTGTCCCTCTCCGTCTCCCCCTCCTCCTCTGTCTCCCATCCTCTCCTTGTCTTTCTCTCAAACCCTGTTATCTGCCTGCGATCCTCTGCTGATAACAATGTCTTTTATCTGCAGGTTACCTGCACAAAGGGACCTCCGAATTGATCAAATGCCAGGCGGCTGATGAGCCCTCAACAGAGTGCTTTTCCAAATCCCACAGGGCCAGAGGGGAGGGCGAACTAGGAGACGGGGACATGGCGTGCATGGAAAACACAACTCCAGCAGCTCGCCGGACACCCGAAGCCATTAAAACGCATCATAAACACACACACACACACACACACAAAAAATGATGCTTCTACCATCATTCTCTCTAGATATACCACCATTAGAGGCCTTTCCGGCTGCCAGCTGCCTGCTGCGAAGCCTTTCTGAAATTCCGAGAGGAAAACTCCCCCACACAGTCAGCGTGAAAGATAAAAGACAAAGAGTTGTAATAGAACATGCTATTAATTTCATTTTTACATATATCGAAGAGCATAATAATAGAGCCCAATGATTTCCAGAATGTGGAAAATGGAATCATGGAATTCATTCATAAAAAAGGAATTTCCTTTAAAAAACAGAATGTCACTTTCTATTCTTTCTTTTTTTTTTTTTTTTTGCTTGACGCTCGTGGTTTTTTTAGTGTCTTCCACCTCACTACCACAACTTCTCCATTTCATTCAATAAAAACAAAAGCTCGTATGCTATACACAGAAACTCAAAATGTCTTCACGACAAGCCATCAAAATAAAAGTTTGGACTTAGGAAGAAATTGTGAAAGATATATATTACTGTTGCAGTGTAGAATGTATTTCTCAAAGTAATAATAATAATATGAAAACTTTTTTAAATTAATATTTTTCTTCCATATTTTACTTTTAACAGTAAACCATAAATACAGGAACATTTTAAGAAAAAATCTAAATCAATAATAAATTATTAGGTAATACAATAAAACATTAAAACAGAATCCAAGAAAGAATGAAAGAAAACATGGAATTAATGAAAAATACAAGTGAGGCGGATGGGTTTAATTGGTCAAATACATCTCATTGGCATTTCATAGGGCCTTAAAAATTACATTTTTGTTAAACTTTTAATTAACTGTTGTGGAATTTTATATGTTTCATGATTTCAATTAACTAGACATGCTTTTTAATTACTGGAATTCTTTCTAAACAGCATTTTAAGAATAAATGACATTCTAAACAGAATTAAGAAAATAAAAAATAAACCGGAAAACAACAGAATCTAAAAAAATTAAAATGAAAAAAAAATGTGGAAATGGATTTCATAGGGCCCTCTAATAACACACAGAGAGAGGAGGGAATGTCATCCCTACACTACCTAGAAACAGGCTAGGGATGGATCAGACTGGCTTTGATATACTGGCACAATCCATGAATCCTCCTCCTTGTTTATGGGTGCATTTGTGTTCACTTTTTCATTCGTCTCTTCCGTTCGCTGTGTGTTCGTATATGCATAGCATGTTGCCGTGGATATGTGCATATGTTCGTCTCTGCAACTCAACATACAGTGCTTGTTTGGATCTGCCTATGCACCTGAGACTAAATATGGCAGGTTATATTTGGACTAGGATGCGTGTTTCTGTTCAGAATGCACCCCCTCACCTATATGCATACACACAATCATGCACAGCTGGGCACAAACACTGCCAGTGAGATGTCTTTGACAAATTAAACCCCTCCGCCTCACCTGTCATCTCACTAGTCAGCTGGGAATGAGAAGACTTGTGTTTCTCTGGAGGAAGCAGCATCCTCATCTCTGAGTTCAGTCCTCCTGCACGGCTCTGGCCCGTGTTGTGCACTGACCCTCTCACAGCACAGACATAAATAACCTATGCTGGGTGAGAGGACTGCAGTGGCCACAGACGCTCTCGGGTATTCAGGCAGCAGACACTCTGCGGCAATATCCAGCACTTCCAAGCTAAAAGCGGGGCTGAAAATAAGCTGAGTAGCGCTTTGGGTATAATGTTCTGTTCTGAAGTGGAGCAGGGAGAACAGATATGCATTATCATCCCTCATCTTTTAAAGCTTATATTCTGATTTCTGAAAAAGGGCTCTATTATAATAGACAAATAGCAGTGGATTCTCAACACTACAGAACGCTATTGTCCTAATCAGGATTCTGGTTTCCCCGTAATATGAACTGTCATTAAAACAAGATACATTTACTTGACAAGCAAAAGTGTGTAATATAGTAAGACTTGTTTTCACAGAATATCTCATGAATTAAGTGAGCTTTTTCTCCTAAACTTCTAGCAAATTATTTTCTTGCTTTAAGCATGAATCTCATTAAATGTAGTTAGGATTCTTGCTTTTAAAAAGAAGAAGAAAAAATTGCCAGTGGGGCAAGAAAAAGTCTTTGTATCATCATTTACTCACCCACACATTGTTCCAAACACTTTTCTTCTTCCACATACATTTAAAGAAAAAGAAGAGAGAGAAGAAAAAAAAAACATTTAACATTGTCAAAAAAAAATTATTTTTAATTTTTTTTTTACAAATAATGTTAGTAAGAACAGAAGCTTAGTGTGCAAAATAGACCCAAATGAAAATCGTCCCCTCCACTTTAGCTTTCAAATCTCATTTGTGCACTTTCAGACTTTCACTTTTGTGCTTTAAGTGTATTTTTTTGGCATTGTACGACAAATACAGTAAAACAAATAAGAATAGTGTACAACAACTTTAATTTCAGTCATTTGTTCATCGAGAGCATTCATCTGTTTATTGAAAAAAAAATTGAAGGTGAGTAAAATGATGACTTATTTTGTTTTGTTGTTTCTAAATGAACCTATATAGCCTTTAGGGAGTTTTGCTTGTCAGTTAAATTTAAACGCTGTACTTTTTTTTAATTTGTGTTCTAGCAAAAAGTAAAAGTACCTTCTTAAAATATATTCGAAACATTGTTTTCATAAAGTTTATTTTATCACTCACATCAAGAACTCAAGTCAGTTTTTAAGTGTTTCTTATAATAATAAACTAATAAGCAATAAAAACAAAAATTTCTAAACATGCACACACACACACACACACACACACATATATATATATATATATATATATATATATATATATAATCAGTGCATGCATAATTATGCAAGTGCATATTCAGATTTTTTTTTCAAGCATGAGAAGGATGCAATATTAATGCTATATTAAAAATTGCCAAATTATGGTCAACTGGGTCAACAGGGTCACAAAAAATAATAATAATAATAATAATAATAATAAAAATAATCTGGCATTTTTCATTTCCAGGCCTTGTTAACATATATATATATATATATATATATATATATATATATATATATATATATATATATATATATATATATATATATACACACACATTTTAAATGATTATATGTAAAACAAAAAGTAGTTATAAAGATTTATGTAATTTGGATTTTGTCAAATATGCTTGGGAAAAAAAAATGATGTAAGCAGCACTGAATATATTGAACATGATTTTTCACACTGGTGTGTCTGTAGTATGCACTCGAGGAGAGAAGTCCTCTCTTTTGAGTCTGCCTTGTTCCGGCTCCAGCTTGGAACAGTTGGAAGGTATAAAGGAGTCAAAACAACTGTCTCTGTTTCTCCTCTTGTTGCTTCTGTGGTGGAACTAATCGTTGCGTCCTGCTGCTCTCCAAAACTACACTTCACAGCCTTTTTTCTGAGGGTTGGTCTGGTAATCACTTCTCCACAAGCATGCTACGCTCTGGGATAATTAGGCCTCCCAACCCCTGAATGGGTTCTGGCGAAACGATTCTTTAAATCTCCACTAACTGATGTGATGCCAGGGATGTGAACAGGTAGACGGTGGGCTCTTAGGTTGGGAGGGAGGAATGGGGCTGGCAGACTGCAGAGAGGAGAGTAAACTTCCCACAGCAAGGGCTTATGGGACTCCACTCATCCCCCTCTCCACCCCCGTTTGTGGATCCCAAATGAGAATGTGAGCCTCCCAGAGCAAAACAGACCTTATTGGCATTGGAGAATGTTAATGATTGTTTATTCTCTCTTTGAGAAGGTGATGGAGGGGGGTGGGGGCTGGAAAGGTGATTGATTTGCTTCATTTGCCGTGATATCTATTGTAATTGTTACCGTGTTTGACAGCTGTGCCTTGGGCTTTGGGCACATGCCGCGAAGGAGAGTGCGCTTGTGGCACTCGCTGTCGCTCCCCTTAATAATGGAGTGATTTGTAAATATGATTTATTTATTCGAAAGTTATTAGAGGCGCACACGCTTTATTTGTTTTGTGTTTCACAGCGTCACGCAAAAGCTCCCGAGCCCGTCAGGAGCGTGGCTTGGCTTTCAGTGACAGCTTGTTTTGTGCTTTAATAACGACAACGGGTAGCAACGCTGCCACAACTCACCACTTTCATGCTCACTTTACCAGAGGCGACGAGTTAAAAGAAAAAAAAAGAAAGAAAGAAAAGAAAAACGAACGAACGAACAACTTAAGTGTGAGCTGTAACTGTCATCGACACTCCCCTGTCTCTTGCTGACAAATTTGACAGCTCTGAAGCAAAACCGTTCCAGGTAGCTGAGATAGCAGCATTATCTTTGGAGATGGCAGGCCAGTTTTGAGTTATACCTGCCTGTCACTTGTCTTTTAGAGGGATCTTCAGAGACAGTGGCGTAAAAATAGCTTGCCTTTAGAGTGCTGAGCACTGTCTCTGTCAATTTCTCTGAGTTTTTTTTAGACAAACTATGCACAATGTCAGCTCCACCAAACAGACACTTAAACAAAGATGCACAGCAGTTGCCACCAACTAAAGTAATGGAAGTGTGACAGCTCCTGTATACATACTGAAAACTGAAAACTGTGATATCCCATATACATTCCTCAAACGTTTAAACCTCACATGCAGGGTTTAAAAATAAACACCCGCCAAATGCGGGTAAAAACCAGCTGTTGCGGGTAACGCTGTCAAATCACTAGCCTATTTGACGGATTATTTTTCTTAAGTAATGTTCACTCATTAATTTTTTGGGGAAGTTCATGCAAGCCAAATCTGTGCAGGTTTAGCACAAATAACTGAACTTGTGAGACATCATGATTCATGACATTATCATGAAAAAAACAGCAAAAAACAAAAACACATGTTCTTCCACTGCATTCAGCCTATGAATATGCACTAAGAATGATCAAATAATGCAAGATAAGGGGGCAGAAAATGTATATATTTATATCATTTCTTATATTTGATCAATATCACACGAAGAGTGTCGTTTAAAAAAATAAATAAACATGATTACAAATTTGATATTGATTTTATCAATAAACCAAGTCAATATCAAAAGACTTGCGTTTTAGACACCATATTGGTTGTTACTGCGATAAATTGGCAGCAAAAATCATTCCAAACAAAGCAACAGCGATGTTTTGCTTCTCTGAGCAACTTCGTTCCTGAATAAATCAACCGTTTAAATGATTCGGTTCATTCGCAATGACTCACTTAAAAGTGATTTGCTGCCACCTACTGGCGGTTTTTATTGTTTTAATTTTACATTTGAAGTATCTTTTCATTTTCAAAATCATTTTTTATAATAATAATAATAATAATCAGTATTCAACACTTCATGTTTAATTTGCAATGGTCGCTTTGTCACACCCAGTGTAGACAGTTTCAAGTTGTTGGTTTATTTATTTTTATTTTATTTAGTTATTTATTTATTGGCTAGTAGAAGTTATGAATAGCCGGTAACTTCTGATATCATAATAAAAGAAAACAGCCACTTACTTCAGCGTAATCTTTTATACCCAATATTTTAGCAATTTATATGTGGGTGGCGTGTGTGTTATGACAAACAAAATTCATGTGGTACAACACACATGCAACATGCAACATGCAGGGGAAAAAACACGCAGAAATTAAGACTCTGTGGTCGATCATTTGACTTTTTATTACAATGTCAAGGTTATGAACTCATTAAATAATGTTGTAAGCATAAATATATTTTTAAATTAATAATTAGTGATATGTGTAAGCATAATACTTTTTTCTTTACTGTGGACACTCTTTTGTTTAATTAACTCCAAAAAAGTATTAAAATGAAACTATTTGAATATAATTGATGCATCTTGACAAAATTGGTGGTCAAATAGGAATACATCACTCCACAGATCTTTTATCAGAAAGAAAGCCATACACACTGCATCTAAACATCCTCCTTATATGCTCGTGCGATCACTTCATCCTTGAAGGAATCTAATTCTGGTTCCTGTCCTCAGAGACAAAGCCTGCAGCTCAACAGCAGGTAAGCACCTCCCTCTACTGGAGTCAAGCGGAACAGTGCTGCTTCACTTCCTGCTTCCACTCGAATGTCCCCCCGTTCGAAAGGGACGGCTGGCATTCTTCACGCGTACTATGAAATATGCAGCAGCCACTCAAGCAGAAAGGGCTTCACTGACCTGTGCCTTGTGCTTCATACGGATGCACAGGTGGCAATAGCTGAGGTGACCCGTTCCCTCCCACTGTTTGTATTACTATGTAAAATAAATCCATGTCCTCCAACACACAGCATCTCAGGGGAGGCGAGAAGAGAGAAGAGGGTCGGTTGGTAGGTGTGTGTGTGTGTGTGTGTGTGTGTGTGTGTGCGTGTGTGTGTGTGTGTGTAGGTACTAGGCTGTTTTACACTATCAGGCACATCAGCGCCTTGAAATACACTGACAAGAAATGGATCTGCTTTTGGCAGTAAATTGATTAATTCTGGAGTGTCAAAAGGAAGGACTTCACATTGCCTGTGGTCTTTAAGGTAATACACCACGACGGTTTAAGAGTCATGAAATGCATCGCAATAGCCTTGAAGTGGAGAGGTTAAAGTGGAGGAGAGATAGAAAGAGAATGGGGGACAGAATGCTTCTCTCGTCGTGTGGTAGCCTCTTTTTCTCTGCGCCAAGGTCAGCGAGGCTGAAGAGGAGGCAGCGGCTGTCTGCTGCTATAGGAATTGTAATCAATTCTTACATTTCGAGGGGAGCAAAATCCGAACAAGTCGCTCAAAGGAAGATAGATGAGAGAGCACAGCCACAAACACACAGATCAATAATATTCATAGCGCACAGGAAAAAATAAATAAATAATAAAATTACAACTGTAATCAATGATCTGTGGAGGAGATGTACAGAGACATGCTGCAGTAAATTTGCCCTCAACCATTGCAAAATGCATTATTCAGAAAAGCCGGGGAAGGGGCTGTTTGTGGACTTCTCTTTTTAAAGTGCCAACATTGCACTTCCATGACTCCACTATTTATCCATCTATGTGTGTTGGAAGTGGAAGTATGGGAACATAAGGAGGAATACATTGGGACTTTGTACAGTCAAGGAGATGTGCAGACTTCCAATTAGAAGTTAATAAGATAAATAATAACTGTAATTATGTTCTATCATGCTGTGTCTGAGCATCTCTGACTGGATTTTCGCAATGGGATATGGGGCAAAAGAGCAAAGCTGAAAGGAAATGTAAAAAAAAAAAAATGATGGCATGATGGGCTGCAGTGGCGTAGCCAGGGGAGGGGCCATGGGGGCACTGGCCCCTCCTGAAAACTGATTGGCCCCCCAGTGTGCCCCCACCCTTCTACTTGTCTGTCACTCACAAATTCAAATCATAATCTTTCAGTTTAGTAAATAACTCATGATTGCGTCGCGATGCTTCTCAACGAGGACCAAGAATAGCGAGCTGCTGTTTTCCAACGAAAAAAAGCACACGGTAAGTTGATCTATTTTATATAGCTTATGTTTTTCGATTAGCGAGTTGTTGCAGTGCAAGAAGTGTTTGGTACTAACGTTAACGTCTTTCGGTGTTAGACAGACCAGGTTCGATGACAATGTTATCTCCTAGAGCAGACTAAGATGCTAATCATTATATTTACTATGCTCCTCTGATGCTGAATGTAAAAGGGGTTTACTGCGTTACGATTTACTTATTTTTCGGCCGAACGCGCCGATATAGCCAACAACGCATTTTAAAGCAATGGTTTAAAAAAAGTATAATTGCAATTCTAATAAAGTCATTATTGAATCATGCAGTCGATTAGCGACTGTGAGGTCTGTGAAGTGAGGTGACGAAACAAATCGTAGGATGTTTATCTAACGCTCCACACTTGAGACTTTTTTTTACAGTCTATGGGTGAGACACATGCAAAAACATCGGTTTTTTTTACTGGTCAATTTTGAGAGTCTTCTTTCAGACTTGTGGTGAAAAAAAAGTCCAAAATACACATAGGTCTTTATTTTACTACACCTTTAGTCTATTTGCATCTGTAGATTTCTCATAAATTCAGTTAGCGTTCTAAATCACCATGGTGCTCCGCGATTGCTGTCGGCACCCTGGAAAGCTCTCTCTCTAGCTCTCTCTCCCGTACAATGTTCTCGGATCCAAATATGGTAATTTCCTTTTCATCAGCAACCAATTGTGAAAGTACAATGGGGCATTTAACACTAAAAGTGAATCTCATTGACTGATGCCAATTTCTGACAACGTAATTCGTTCAGACGCATAACGTGACGTGCTCTGACATTTCCACAGTGTTTTTGGCTGTTTTTCTGTTTAGTTGAAGGCCATAAATGCTGAGTTATAGGTTTTGATGTGTTTTAGTTGGTTTGTATTGTTGATTGCTAAGGATTTGACAAGATATTGTGTCTGTAAATAGTTGTTTCCACTAAAAAAAAATAATTAGTTTTTAAATTACAAACCTTTAAATGCCATTTTCTCAAAATGAGTTTTTTGTCATTCTTCAGTACAAACATCTTAGCCTATGTAGCAGCTATGTGCACCAAACTCTCCAGTTATACACTTATATTCTGTACTCTGAAGATATCTCCAGAGGGATTTGTTAATAAATCATTACTGGCCTGATTAATGAGACCTCTGAACATCTTTTTTCATCTTGTGTGTAATCAAAATGAAAAAAATAATTTAGCACCTGGCTTTATCATATGTTCATCATATGTCCCCAAATATCATTCATAAATATTTAATGCATGATTAAATAGCAAAATAAATAACTAATACTAAAATAACACTGGACTAATTAAGCTATTCTAAACGGTTTCTATAGGATCCACATATTTTACATGTTAAACTAAAGCTACCTTTTTGAACAAGTAGCTATCTAGTATGGATATATGATATTTTTAAATCAATATGCTCAAAATTAATTAGCCTTGACATAAGTAGATTTTGTTTATTCATCAATGCAAATTTACTGCAACTGCTGCTATGCAAATAGAATGGGATGTGGATAATAAACAAAAACAATTTATTATATTAAATTTATATTAGTTATATTAATTCATTAATTGTGTATTTATTTGTATGAATTATTAATGTTATTCTGCATTTATATAAATAAGGCTATTATATATATATATATATATATATATATATATATATATATATATATATATATATATATATATATATATATATATATATATATATATGTATATATATATATATATATATATATAAGGCTATTATAAATAAATTCTATTATTATTATTATTTGTGAGTTGTACACTGTTCATACATTGGATTCATTTATTATTACAGTTTTTCTTTCACTTTTTTAAAGTGAAAAGTTAATACAAATTGTATTTGATTGTTTTGATTTAGAGCAGTGAATAACTGCTATTAAAATATAATAGGGTATCGCTGTTTATTACTGATTTTAAAGGTTACTGAACTCTTGAAATTATTTGGATATACAGTTCAAACAACACAAGATTGGCCCTCTCTGTAATAATCGTGCCCCCTCTTGTGCCCCCCAGTTGAAAAAATCCTAGAATCGCCCCTGATGGGCTGCATCTTCTGATTCCAGTGCTTTTTACGTTTGATAAGGTGAGAATACAATCTCAGTGCCACAAAACATCTAGCTCCTTTATCTCTGTCTGTGCAAATTATGTGAAAATGTGCAGTTGTTGAAATGTAGCGCTATTTCCCCCCCGAAAGCTTGTAAAATGTAGGTGGCATTCCACAAATCTATTCTATATAGACTTTCTGACAGGGTTTTAATGCCACCAGTAAAACTTTTCAAAGTTGCAAAGCTTCCAGGAGTCGAGACTGTGGGGGTCGGGGGTCTTCTGCTCAGCTGGAGAGGCAGCCACACAAAGGTGGAGCGAGCCGCTATCAGTCCCTTTGAGATGATAATCTGCAAGATCGCTCTTGCAGCAACAAACGGGGCCACGGAGACTGCCATCTTTACATTACTGAGAGAAGGCCAATGCCGACTGACAGCTACAAATGAGCCCCGCTCCTGAGCCTAGACACAATCACAGCCATCTAAACCCACACTGACGTTTTAATCCTCCTGAAATAACCTACGCTGAAACTCTCCCACAGAGGCAATGAGAAAGGGTGTGTGTGTACACGTGTGTAAAAAAGCAAGAAATGGGAAGAGAAGTGCAGACATGGAGAAGGATGCTTGTGTGAATAAGGTTTCTTAATGAATGTAACTGTGATTCTAGATCAGTTTACACTTAACAAGGGAGTCCAATATGTTGGATATTATGAAATGAGTCATTTTATTTCATAACAATGACATGCATCACAATTGTTAATATTTCTGGAAACAAGAAAAGAAACAACAGAAAAACAAAATGAACTTGAATGTTATTTGGCCCTAAATGGACTGCATAATATCGGAGTAGATGAAAGACTGTAGACAATGACGAGGTACAGACTGGGCAATCATACCCTGACTATAGAGACAGGCAGATATCAACAGCACTGGCTGCCCAAAGAGAACGGCATCTGCCCATACTGTACACATCAAGCAACACTCCCTCACCACAGATTCACAGATACACAGATTCAGTGTAAAAACTATGCTTGTTCAATAGATTGCAGCAATTGTCATGCCAATAGGGCTTGGGCACCGTGTTGCATTCTGGGATGTGGCGGCCATGTTGATGGCCTCGTGAATGTAAACATATAGCAATTCGAACGAGAAGAAGCAGTGTTGGGAGAAAGAAAAAAGATGTTAAACTCATGAAAAGGTTGTGGGATTTACAGGGATATGCTAAATAGGGGTGCAAGGGACCGATATGTGGACAAAATCTACACTATTAACGGTTTGGATTCATATGAAATTCCCAACAAAGAGTGGAGCACCGACGAAGACTTGCTGCCGCACTTTTGCATTACAGATATCCTCGGCAACCTTGTTTGTTTTTGAGCGCCTACACTTCAGAACAGTTCCGAAGCTACAAGTCATTGGAGTCTCATGTGCAGTTCACAAATGGATGGGTTCAGGAGCTGCAGATCATAGAACCGGCAAACAGTAGATACAGTAATACAGTAATCCAGACAAAGGTAAGCTGCGCTCCACCTAGCTGCTAGTTTAGTAACCGTTAGTGCTAACAACCATTCACACATGTACTTTTAACTACGTGTTTTAAAAGTTTAGTTAGTAGCTTTTAGAGGGTTTAGTCAACCCTCCCATTTTTTTCCCGGGGTTCTCACATATTTGAGCTCTTTTCCGGCTGTCATCCCATTTTAGTTTTCCTGTAAAATATCCCGTTACCCCTTCCATCTGACCTGTCAGTCTCTGTACTGTTGCTACCCCCTTGCCCTTCCAGCAAAACCGATGTTTTCAAAGCAGTTGTGAGAGTATTATTTCACTCCAATCTGTATATAAAAGTCACGTTAGACCTAGCTTCACAACTCGGTTAATTAATGCAGCACCTTTGTAGTAGAAATTTTTGCTGTCAGCAGAGGGATAGTAACAGAAAGATGAATGTTGAAATTTTCCCTTACTTTGGAAGAGTAACCCGGGAACTTTCCTTTATTTTCAATGTTGACTTAAGCTATATAAATAAATATTCAGATGTTATCGTCTCTGTGGTCGCACATCCAAGCAGGAAAGCGGTGGAAAGTAAATCCATTCTCTTTTTTTTTTTTATGCCGATTATGTGTTGCGCTATTACACCCCACAATTCAGCAACAGTTTACCATGGTTGAAATAGATTTTTAATTAATCAAATTAAGACACACGGCTGAGTGGGAGTACATCTAAATACTGCGCAGTAGTCCGAGTAGCAGTAAAGGAGGCCATCAACATGGCGGCCATGCCAAGTAATGACGTCACGACGCCCAAGCCCTATAAAGCACATACTGAACTGAATTGAATTGAATTGAATTGAAAGAGAGAGAGAAAGAGAGAGAGAGTCTACATGCTTAATGTTTTTTATATATTATTACTATAATTATTACTGTTGTTGTTTTTGTTTCTGTTAATACATATGTGCACTATTTGTAAGCAGCTCAGCTGCAGTTGCTTTGGAAATACAAATGTATAGTTTTTGTCACGCCAATAAAGCACACTTAGATTGAAATTGAAAAGATTGATTGCTGTAGCACAAAAATATTAGTCTCCAGTTAAAACAGTAACATTCTGATACTGTAGCAAACAAAAATAATATCCCAAATCTTTTTCTTTCATTGATTGATAAGAACACAGAAAGCAGCATGTATTTATATGAGGACCTGTCACTCTAAGACCTAGGCTAATGAATATATCCCTTACACTGACACACAACAGATTTTTCCCAATTGTTTACATCCACTTAATGCATAACCGACTGTGTGTGTATGCAAATACTCACCAGAACAGGTATTTTGACATAATGTTGTATGTATTTGACCATTCATCTGCAAAAGATAACTTAATGTCCTACTTGTACTCTCACTATTTAAACTTGATTTTGCACTCCCAAAGGTAAATAAAGTGTAAAACACACCTTATAAGTTTTATGACTTCCATGATGCTTCATTTTTTTTTTTTTTTTTTTTGCTAAAAAAAAGTTGATGGCATGTATCAAATTATAGCCCATTGAATACACAAGTATATGGATAGTTGCAGTTTATCATTTATGTTCAGTATTTTCTCTGCTGTACTATGATCAGAACTGACCTGTGACGCACCTGTTGTGAATGACTATTCTACAGGATCCCTCACATGTGCATTCAGCACATGAGTTATCTATTTTCCGCAGGGGCACAAAGTGAATGCTGGATGATATCTTTTAGCTGATGATTGGAGATATGTCTGGAAGAGATGACAGCTCTCACTTCATCTGAGAGCTGGAAAAGAGTGAAAGAGAGAGTGCTCATGGCCAGCGTCCTGTTAAGATGTGATTAGAAAGCTTGTCAGAAGTGAGGGGAATAGGCTACTCTAAAGAAGCATCATACTGCAAGAGCTGAAGTGACAGTGAATTCTAGAGAGTGAAGACACTGTGTGTGTGTGAGCTTGCAAGGAGAGAGAGAAACAAAGAGTGTTTGCACGATGCACAAGAGGATATAGAAATGCCACAGACGTGCTTGGTATTCAGTCTTCATAATCAGTGTCTGTGCATCCAGTGACATGGATGAGGAATTGCTCCTATCTTTTACGAGTCTCTCGATGCTGTCAGAAATTATCACAAATAATTTTACACACAGGAAATTAAGAAATATGACACAAATGACAAATGCGTGCATATTATGAGGAGAAAAGATATTCAAGAGTGTCAAGGGAGGACTTAAGCAAACTCAGTGTGATTTACTAGGGCATTTAGTACATGCAGGAACATTTTGCCGGAAACACAAAGAGGAAAGGGAGGCATATGAATGTTTGGGGTATTTAATGTTACAATTGGTTGGGAAACATTGCTATTTGTATCAGAGGGTTTTTTTCATGTGTTTATAGCTTATTATATTATTATGTCTGTCCCTTGGTGGCACATTTGAAATAACATTTTATATTTGCACAGAGAACAAGTCTGTTTTCCTTGTCGATAATATGCTAGGGAGTATTTTGTCTAAAATCCACTTTGCTTCTGGCTTGATATTCATAGTAATATGTTGTGATGACAGCAAATCATTTTTCATTCCTTAAATATTGCAGCATTTTCATCATTCAAAGGCTTCCTGTACTCCTCTCAATCTCTCCAAGCACTAGTGGAAAAAGCATCACTAGAGAAATACAGTAAATCAAATACTTTTTATTATAAAACTTTCAGTGAAAATATTAAATATCACACTTGCAGTGTGCTATTATGCAGAAAGCTCCTCTCCAGACAACACTGTAGCCCAGGAACTATTTTTGACATATAATAAATTACACACTTTTTCAATACAGACAGTGATGAAAGACATTTGTACAACATACGTAACATCACAACAAGTCTAAACAATGTACTTTTCTGTTTGTTTGTGATTAGGAGCACTTTCTAAGTCAAAAACAATGAACAAATGAAACTAACGGAGTTCCAGAAGTTATAAAACTAATATATGAAAGTACTCTTTAAAATGGTTCAGGAAAAAAGGACAGGGCACCCTGCAGTGCAACATCTATTTTTAAAAGTGACCTTTTGAACTTATTAGTGTATGCAAATGTCCCTTCAAGGGGTTGGGGACAGTTAATAAAGTGTTTGGAATGAAATGAAGACAGAATGAGTGCTTCTGCTACACCGCATGTGCCATCTGCTCCAATGTTTATTGTCAGAGCAGGACCGTCATACCTGAACCCTGGGAAAGGATTACTAAGGTGAGACTCCACAGAACAAAACAGTGGCCCAACAACTGCAGCAAACAGAAAGAGAGGAAGAGCACTAACAAAGTAAACTGAGATGAGGTCCCAAGTCCTGAGAGGCTTGGGTTTGTTAGCTTCTCCTCCTCCTGAACATGACACTCAGTCCTGCACACTAATTGGTCCCTACAAAGTGACTGAGAGCATCCTACTCTACTCTCTCTGACACACATCTGGGACGAACTCAACCCTCTCGCACACCGCATGGGAGACAGCGCTGCATGAACGGCAGACAAATTTCATACACACATACTGGCAGTCATACACAAACTTTGTTCATCCACCAATGGACCCATATATTTCAGCAGAAGCACTGATCTTCATTAATGATAAATCTATCTTGTCTGCTTTAGTCTTCTGTTGCAATCAGGTGGGATTGTGATTCAACCTTACAGGTTACACCAGCTTCACAGAGAAAACTGATGCATGGTAATGTGAATTAAAATCATAAGCCTGCATGGTAGAGATGTGGATGCTCTCTTGACAGGAGGAAAAGTTACTGTAGGTCATATATATACTAGAACAGAGTGTTTGTTTTTAGTGAAGTAAACACATGAACTAATAAAATATATAAGTTTAATTATTTTGTGAAACAAAAAGATGATGGAATAAGAATGTGCGCTGCGCTTCTTATTGCACCAAAAATACTGATTCATCACATTCACTGATTCAAACTAAAGCAGTCATGCAAAGCAGGCAGTATTGAGGTGTGGTCACAATTACCATTGTTCATCAAATTCCAGTCATTTCAATAGGAATCCATGTAATCAAGACTTTTGCACAGGGAAAGGAAGATTTCCCTGTGCAGATTTTGTAATAGGTTCAAGTTGTACAACGTGGATTTGTTGCGTAAACAAATAAAGTTGCTTAGTTTGAAAGTTATTTCTGTGTGAGCTGTGCTTCATACATCACTACACTACTAACATTAGACAATTGACAGTTCTGATGCAAAATTTCACAAATGTGACCACACCTTTAGTCTAAATGATTACAGGCTGAAGCAGCAAGACACGAAGCAACGGACAAGCATCGAGAACATGTATACATAGATGAAATTATTAAAAAGCAGTGCAGTGGAACGCTGTGTGAATCATCCCTCAGTTCTGTACAGATCTGCTGGTAAACATACAGTCTCATGGGTTCACCTGGAGCTCAAAGACTTCTACAGTACTTCAGATGCACACAGTCACACCATTGTTCATCTGGTGGTCTTCAATGTAGCATACAAATGAAGTGATGATGAAAGTCTCTTAATGGCTTTAACCTCTGGTCACGTCTCCAATCATAAAAGAACAAGCAGAGATATTTACAATATAAATGTTCTGCAGATTGGTTATTGAAGAAACACAATTCTAGGCAAGATACACCACAGATGAAGCCAGATCCAGGCGCAGTTTTCGAATGTACAGAGTTTCTCGAGTTCCTTTGATACCAGGCTCTCATTATCTCTCAAGACATGGTCCAGTGGAATGTCTCTTTACCACATCTCGCAAATATCAACTTTGTCCATAGTGGTTATCTGTATGACAATGATTTTCAGATCTCAGAGTCAGTGAGGAGGTTCATGGGAATATCTTCTGCTTTACTGTCTTTTGGCGGAACAGGACTTGCAGCATTGTTGACCATAGAATTTGTGATTACAAACACCATGCTGAGGCACCAGATGACACCAGCTGAAGAAGTCAATGCAAGGCTGGTCTTCTGTTAATGGAAAGACACATAATGACTATTATTTATTCTTACCCTTAAAAACAACAGTGCTAACACAAACATTCAGTGTTTTTGTAAGTGTTGTTTACTCTGAATAGAGACATTGTGGGGATGTTGCAAAGCACTTGGAAATACTGCACCGGCATACCGATAAGAACCTGACCTGCGCTCTGAAGGCCCTCACACTCAGTTCTCCCATGAGAATAAACAATTATACACACACACACACACAGACTTCTGCTCTTTGTGGAGGAGAGATCTTTATGTTTTCATTAACATTATAATTAAGCTGTGTACAGTACATGACGATTATGATTCGTTCATTTAAATGATTTTGTTTAAATCACACAATGTATTTCAGTTTCTTATTTAAATCATGGCAGACAGTCATTTGACCTACCAATGTGGTTCCAAATCAACAAGAATAAAGGGCATTCTTTTTCCCACTACATAATGAATAAGTGTAAACACCAGATGTTTATCAAGCTTGATAATTGCATATGATGCATATGTAAAAAAAGCAACAACAACAATTAACACTGTGGCTGTGGGAAATATACATGCATTTATGCAACTGGCAGATGCTTTATCTAAAGCAATATATTTTATCAGTATATGTTTCCTGAGAATCCAACCCATGACATTACTAACTTCATGCTCCACCAGCTGAGCTACAGAACAAGATATGAGAGTTCATAACAAATCAACACTCAGTAGAATGTCATAACCAATGAACATTCAGTGGAAAGCCCATTCAGGCATTACAGGTACTGTTGAGTGAGATAAGAGTTGAAGTAAAAAGATTGGAATGGTGTAGTGTTCGATACTCAGGGATTGCAACCAAAAGTTGCTGGTTTGATCCGTGAGCTAACAATTAGTTTCCTGGTTGTGTTCTATAACTGCAAGGAAGGGAGGGAACTAACAATGAGAGGAAATTAGCTACATTTCACTTCTTATTGTGATGACAGTCTGGTCATGCAGATTCATGTACAACTTGGAGAAGATCAGGCCATTCATACTTGAATCTGCAGCACAACTCCTTATCTAAACTCTTTTAACCTCTAGATTATAATGCTTTTCTGGCCTACATGCCTAACAAAACCTCTGCAAATGATTCAGAATACAGCTCACACTTCACTTCTCTTTGTCTTGTTTCAATGGCATGCCAGTTCTGAAGTTTGTATTGAAGCACATCTCATTTTAATACCTCGTTAGGATAAATTGATATGTATTATTGCCTACAGCACCAGAGTCTTGGGTTTGATTTTCAGGAAGACCCAAAAAGATAACACACTAGCTGTAATTAAATATATACATTATATAACTATATATATACACTATCCAAATATTTAGGGTCAGAATCATTCTAAAATCATTCTAATAGGCTGATTTAGTGCTTAAGAAAGCACTTTTTTTTGTATCAGCTGTGCTGCTTAATGGTTCTGTGAAAACTAAGACAATTTTTTTAGGGTTCTTCAATAAAAATAAAAATAAAAACAAAAAAAATAGAATTAAAAAAACAGCAATGTTATTATACTGTAACTTATAATGTCTTTACTGTCACTTTTGAGCAATAGATTACTAATTTCTCAAAGCCTTACTGACCTCAAACATTTGGACGATAGTGTACATTGGATTTAAGTGTCTTCTAAATCAATAAATGAAAATCTAAAGGTAACCAGCTTGTACCTTTAAGTGTAGGTGAGGGAGGTGGGACAGGAACTAGGATTGGACCAGGACAGAAATGTGTATTGCAGGCCCGTGAGCTTATGGGTCTCTGATGAGGTAAACAGCCCACTGACAGACGCCCTTGTCTCAGACACTGAACGGTACGTGTCTGCACCCCACCACCACAGGACACCGTGCACTGAAAGACACACAGACAGGACAGTCAGATTAGATTTCTGGCAGAATAGAAACAGAACAGAACAGAACCCTGATTGGTTGTGATAAGCAAAGATGTTCATACCTGCAGCCAAGGGGAGGAGTACCAGCCCAGAGTCACAGAAATGCTGGGCTGGAGGAGCTGGGGAGGTGGGGGCTCTGGACAGGGGCCATTATTACAAGCTTGTTCAAGGTCTGCTTGGTGCTTGCGGAGGTTCCTGCACCTCCTTGCCGGGAACTCTGTATAGCCTCCGTGGGAGTCTTTCTCCCCACATTGCAGCTCTCTTCTCTTTACTCCTGCTCCACAGGAGGCTGAACACTACATTAAATAACCGGACAATCAGATGATAAGGTAGTTAAATATATATATACACACACAAATATTCCTGACACCCTCACTACAAGATCAACTCGTTCCTCCATAGCAGCGGGTTAACAATGCTGCTAGTCTGTAGGAGAGAGATGCTGAAGTACAAATGCAGAATGGAAAGTGTCACTTAGCCGTCTGGAATCAAATGCTTGTTTCTGAATAAACATTGCAAGACTGGAATACACTAAACTTTTTAAATCTAAAGTGATTTTTAAAAACTAGGAATCAAACACTTGCTGACTTTGTAAATGGCTGTAGAGGTAAAAGTGCTCATCATACGACTGAGGATCAAAACCTTTCAGACTTTCCAGTCAATTCGAACACAACAAACCTTCATAAGATACATTCACCTCTTCACTATGCCTCTTTCACTAAATAAAAAAACTAAAATCGGCTCACATCATCAAATTATAGTATGAAGCTATAAAATCTGAGCCCGTCACACGCAAATGTGATTTTCAGTGAAATCTCTCAATTTAAATCTGTAGACTGGCTCTGACTTTTGGTAACTATAGTGTTAACCCCTTTAAACTGTAAATCAGGCTAAAAATCTAGACAAAAGTTCTATAGCGAATACTAGCATGTGTTCTTCATATAGTCATACAAATACACTTGAAGCCAAATTGAAGAACGAATTGGTGTGATGTCATTTTGAAAAATATCTGACCAAAATTGAATTTGTTTGGCATTCATTTCCAGGAATTCGAAACAGCTTGTAGTAAACACTTTGAAACTGCTAGTAAACGATCTCAAACTATAATTGGTCAGTTAGTGATTATACAATAGGCAGCTGTGCTCTCAGGCTCCGACTACTTTGACATGGACAACTTTTCAAGTGTCAAGATCAGTCACAGCTGCTTTAAGTAGTATTAATAATTGAAAGCAATGTTTTTTGTTTGTTTGTTTTATGTTAAAGCTACTAAAACTATTGTGTAAAGTACTTAAATAAATGTGGCGTGACTTGACTGGAATTGCATAGCTTCTCCAAACATATCCACATCGCTGAGATCAGATGTTTTCTTAACTGCTGTTTTCTTTGACATTTTTTTATTTTGATGAAAGCATACAGCACATGTTTACATGTAATAATTGGTATATTCAATAACAGTATATCACTACAAAAGTGATTAAAAAAATGTTTTTAGTTCACCCCAAAATGAAAATTATTTTAATTACTCTCCCTCATGCCGTTCCAAACCCATAAGACCTTCATTCACCTTCGGAACACAAATGAAAATATCTTTGATTAAATCTGAGAGCTCTCTGACCCGTTATAAACAACAACGCAACTGAAATGTTCTCAGGTCCAGAAACATAGTAAGGACATCGGTAAAACAGTCCATGTGACATCAGCGGCTCAACTTAAATTTTGCGAAACTACGAGAATACTTTTTATGCGCAAAGAAAACTAAAATAATGACTTTATTCAACAATTCTTCTCCCCAGAGTTACCATCTTAAGCCATTTTGGAGAGTATCACAATGCATACGCACGCTTTCCCCTTAGCGTAAACAACGCTGATTACATTGATTATGCTCTTGGGTAATCTCCAAAATGGCGGAAGACAGTATCTCAGGAAAGAAGAATTGTTGAATAAATGTACACAAATTTTGTTTTCTTTGTGCACAAAAAAAATATTCTCACTACTTCACAAAATTGAAGTTGAGCCTCTGATGTCACAAGGGCCGGATTACCCATGTCCTTACTACGTTTCTCGACCTAGGAACATTACAGTTGCGTTGCTGTATATGGGAGGGTCAGAGAAATTTCATCAAAAATATCTTAAAATATCTCATTTTAGGGTGAACTAACCTTTTAAAGTGAATAACAAAAAAGAACTTTGCCATGATCTTGCCCATGGCTTCAATGGCTTGTATGCTGCCTGGATATGAATATAAGTTAGCATTGTGAGATTTCCATGTTAATGTCTCTTTAATATGCACATGAATAATTTCTTCATTAGGGCTAAATGGGTGAATATATGCATATGCTACATATGTACTGTTTGTGTGAATGCTTCTACATAACCTTTGATATTCCTATGAGGGGCCTTACCTCTCCCCAGGTGGTAGTTATCCACTGAAGACGCTCATTCTTGGGGCATCGGCTCAGCACACAGGTCTCCTGGGTTTTGGGCTTCAGGTGTAATTTACACATGCTGTCAGGAACCACCACAGCCCTAGCACCTGGATCGGTGCTCCTGCAGAAAACACTGCGCTTCTTCAACCCTCGCCCACAGGTCTTAGAGCACTAGAGAGAAGAAAAGAAAGAAAGACAAACACGGAGAGAGAGAGTTACTCTAATGTGGTCTTTGGGTGATGTTAGTTTAAACATTGTAAAGGTCACAGTGGCATGCAGTTCACCTCAAACAACAGTTGATATGAACTCTGGAGACAGGCGGTGCGAACTCAACCTGACCTTTAGGAGGAATTCAGTCAATATCAACTACAACTGCAAAATCTTCTCAAAGATTTATGATTTAACATATTACATTAGATTACACTGAGAAAAAAAAATCAAGAATTCAGCATTGCTGCTAATGATGAAATAAACTCTGGCAACATGTTTCAACATTCTATTTGTGTGTACTTGGAAACTTAAAGTATACACAAGTAGCAACAGCTAAAGTTATTACAAAATATTAGATTAAACCATGTGTGAAGTAGTCATTTGTCTAAAGTTACACTTTCCCAAATCACTTAGGTTTCAGAAAGGACACTTTCAGAAGTACAATATATGCAGAACAGATTCTTAATGAGACCAATGCAACAGTAAGACAGATGGAGCACAATGTGCTACATGTGCAATAACAGCAGGGGGCAGTAGTGTTTCAGCATTTCCATTGTGTTTTTCTGGGCATCTCAAACCTTCACCTCATATTTCGGTCACTTTCAAAATTTGATACGCCTGTGTTGTCATTTAGGGAAAGATTTCTATAAAAGGGTATATAGCAGAATTTCAGAAACATGTTCTGGGCATGATTAGACAACTAAACGTTATGTTTTGATTATTTACACAAGGGCAAGCAAAAGAACAGGAACACAAGCTAAAATTGCCCTTTTTTAGCATCATGGAAGGAAGGAGAGTTAGCTTACAATAGGTTTATTGTACATGAGGATGACTTGAAGTTCATTTTAAAATTTGAAAGACATATTTTACATTTTTGACACTTATTTCTGTAACTTTATCAAGGAGGACGTAAAGTTTTAAAGCGAGTCAAACCAATCAATACCACAAGACAAAATGCACTGTTAGAGCTCTTAAGGACCTGGGTATTTTACTAAAGAACAGAAAAGAATCTGCATGAAATACTTTGCACTGTGACTATTTTATGTTTCATACCTGACTTTAAACATTGGGATAAGTATATTTTTTATAGTTTTTAGAAAGAAATCTCTTATTCTCACAAAGGCCACGTTTATTTTTTAAAAACTATAGTAAAAAGAGTAATACTGTGAAATATTATTACAACTTAAAAACAAAACAAACAAAAAAACTCTCTTTAAATGTATTTAAAATTGTAATTTATTACTGTGATGCCAAAGCTGAATTGTCAGCAGACATTATTTCAGTCTTCATTGTCGCACGATCCTTTAGAAATTATTAAAATATCCTGATTTGCAAATCAAGAAATCACATTATTCTTCTTATTATCTGAGTTAAAACGATGAGTTAAACCTTGAGTGGTTGAGCTGCTTCATATTTGTGTGGATATGTGAATTTTGAGGATCCTTTGATGAATAGAATGTTCAAAAACACAAATTATTTGAAATAGTAAAGACATTATTATAATGTTGCAAAAGATTTCTATGGACTTTAGTTGCAAAAGTGATGATGACATCTTAATTCCACTAGAGGTGATGTTATGTAGGTTGCATGTTTATGTAAACATACCTGAGACCAGGCGCCGGTGCTCCACTCTGGAGGACATGCCTGTGTGCTGCAGGGCTGTAGTTGGGCCGGAGCCATTACTGGACATAAGGAGTGAGCCGCCACCTCCTCCCGCTGGTATGTCACCTTCCTCATGCAGCGGATGTTTCGTGTCTGCTGCCCACCTCCACATGTTCTACTGCACACTCCCCATTTACCTGTCGTCCAACTGGCAAGACAAACAATTTGACCTTCAGACATGAACCTCGTGTTTGAACGTTTCAGCATATTTTAACATGGAAGAGAACATTTTACACCCATATGGCAGACATGTGAGACACATTCACACACACAGAGCCTTCTTCAAACAAATCTACATAATGGGATGAGTGTTAGATTGTGACCAATTTACTCTGTAAACCACATGATGGAAAGACTAATGAAGAGACCACATACATTTGTCTGCACCCTTCCTCTCTTGTGGGCTCACATCGACATATACAAACATGCACTTATCCTATAAGTTAAAGTTTCCAGCCTAAGAACTGGAATGTTAGAGACACATCAAGAGAGTTCATAAAAAACGATTTCTAATTCTGCATCATGCACATTATAAAATACCATTCCTAGGTTCTGTAATAGATTAATCAGTTTCACTACAGCAATATGATTAACATCATTTGGCATGCATCAGTGTCTTCCTTCTGAATACTCATAAAATATGAATGCTTACACATTATTGTGAAATTGCAACAGTGCCCCCCTATGGCCAACCATTCAGTTAAAATAAAGAGTTGAAGCTGCGAAAGCCTCTCAGTGAAATTACTGACAAACACGTACATTAAAGAAGGCTTTTTTGATTATCAGTAAAACGAAGGAAACAAAGACAAGACAAGACTCACCTAAACGCATTCTGTATATATTTGATTTATCAGCACAATAAAACACAGACAATGAATAACTAAAGAATAAAGAATATACAGAAAATGTTATTCAGCACATACTTTCGCAACCATGTGAGTACTTAACATATTTTTCTTAAATATCGGTATGTTTAACTAAACTAATAAATACACCAGCATTCAAATGTCATATATTTTTTTTTTTTATGTTTCTGACTTTTGGCTCACCAAGGCTGCATTCATTTAATCAAAAACACAGTAAAAAAAATATAATATTGTAAAACATTACTACAAATTAAAATAATTTTTTTATTTTTAGAAAACATTCTAATATGCTGATTTATCGATTGCGAAATATTTAATATTATTATCAATATTCTTAATATATATATATATATATATATATATATATATATATATATATATATATATATATATATATATATATATATATATATATATATATATATATATATATATATATATAAATAAATCCTACTGAACCCAAATTTTTTACAGACCCTAAAATTTGTGTAAAATGTGTGTGTCTTCCATTAAATAAGATGTTGTTTTTTTGGACTACAACAATAATGGTAATTTTGTTAACTTTAGATAATAAATATGGCATAATAAAATACTGACTAAATTCAGAGTGTATTTATGTCTGAAATACAAAAAAAAAAAAAAAAAAAAAAATATATATATATATATATATATATATATATATATATATATATATATATATATATATATATATATATATACAAACCTGTCTAAACCTCAACACTAGTTGTCAGAAAAGCTTGGTTCCAGTGCTCAGATTGCAAATATTTCCTTGCTTCTCTTGGCTATGGATGAAAAGAGGCTTTAAAATAGAGCTGGGCAGTCTGGGGAGAGATTAGAGCAAATGACAGCTATGACGAGAGCCGTGGCCGCAACACCGTACAGACGCCCCGGGTCGACTTCTTAGAAGACCCAGTTCCACCCAACCACTCACACAGACTTGAGCCACCCAGCTGAGAAAAATCCTTTAGTTTTCTCTCCACCCATCTGACAAACTGGAGGGAGATGGTTAAACTGCTATTTTAATTGAGAGAAGAAACACGATCCATAGCACACTATGTCTTTTCACTCCCCCTCGTCATCTCTTCATCTCTTCATAAATGACAATGTGTCATTGATCAAAGAGCTGACTTGCCATGCCTCACTGCAAACCACTGCTGGTGCTTGTTTTAATTTCGTATTTCTGGAATCTTTCAATAATTCGCATATTTCAAGCTATACAATTAAAGAACACATATCTTTGGGGACAATACTGCAGACTGCATCACATTTCCGGAAATGGTCTGATTTTGCTGGCATTTTCTCCATGTCTACCCAGAATGATGCACCCATAATAGATACTCATTCCAAATCACTCAATGAAATTTAAGCTACCATTGGTCGTACAGTGGGACAAAGGCTGAATTTTTAGCACTCTTTAGGGAATGGTTTGGGTTTGGAAGCATTTGTAAGTTTAAGAGCACTAAGAGAACCATGTATTTTCCTAAACCCACGCAACATTTTGCATTTTTGCTAAAAATATTACTTTAAACAGACCAAAGTATGTGCTCTAACCACTTTAGCTATGTTTGTTTGTATGAAATTGTTTTTATTGTTATTCATTACAATAGTCTTTGTTCTTTTCTGGTGATCATGTACACAAACGTTCGGGGTGAGTAAGATTTAATGTTTTTGAATTAATGAAATAATTTCTTCACAAAAAGGTGGTCAATTCTACAAAAGTCTGTTAAGAAATTCCTAAATCTGTTTGGTGGTTGAAGATAAAAGAAAACATGCAATCATGCAACACAACTAAGAAACCCAAAGAAAAGAAGGAAAATTCAGAGGGCACTGAAAAAGTATTTTAAGGCATGTGCATTTTTCTCCTCGTGACATTTTAGGGAACAAATCAAGCTGGCTGCTTCTGGGCCCATCCTGTGTTTGAAGTCACCTCACTCCACGCTTCACAGAAACAGCAGGGCAGCATTTGCAGCCGGGAGCACGTCGTCAGACTGAGTCCTGTAGGCCATAGTCCAGAGATTAGCGCTCGATTCCTGGCCAGCTAGACGTGCTCAATTTCCACAGGGATGCGGCCTCTCTTGCTCCATAATAAAACATGGGCAGACCTGTCAACACTGAAGATATTTGCTAGAAAGATAAGCAGAAGCTTCTGTCTTGCTCTCCTGTTTTGAATGCATGCTCATACTTTTTTCTTGAAGTGCTTCCAAAGGTCTAAAGTGAGGGAAAAAGTTAGTTGATCCCTTGCTGATTTTGTACGTTTGCCCACTGACAAAGAAATGATCAGTCTATAAATATTAGTGGTAGGTTTATCTGAACAAAGACAGAATAACAACAACAACAACAAATCCAGAAAACTGCATTTTAAAAGTTATAAATTGATTTGAATTTTAATGAGTGAAATAAGTAATTGACCCCTTCGCAAAGTCAGACTTTCTTAGTTGGCCACCAGGTTTGCACATATCTCAGGAGGGATTCTTTGAAGATCCTCTCCAAATCATTAAGGTTTCGGGGCTGACATTTGGCAACACCAAGTTTCAGCTCCCTCCACAGATGTTCTATGGGATTAAGGTCTGGAGACTGGCTAGGTCACTCCAGGACCTTAATGTGCTTCTTCTTGAGCTTGATGTCGATTTATCGCTAATCAGGGAACCGGCTTTACTGACGAAATGCGCGTGACAATCGCATGCGATATATCGTCCATCCCTGCCTTGCGGGTGCCTAAGGATTCCAGTCCTTCGTGGTGTAGTGTGTTACCAATTTTTTTCTTGGTGACCATGGTCCCAGCTGCCTTGAGATCACTGACAAGATCCTCCCATGCAGTTCTAGGCTGATTCCTCACCATTCTCATGATCAATGAAACTCCATGAGATGAGATCTTGCATGGAGCCCAAGACCAAGGGAGATTGACAATAATTTTGTGTTTCTTCCGTTTGCAAATAATCGCACCAACTGTTGTCACCTTCTCAACAAACTGCTTGGCAATGGTCTTGCAGCGCATTCCAGCCTTGTGGAGTTCTACAATATTGTCCCTGACATCCCTGGACAGCTCTTTGTTCTTGGCCATGGTGGAGAGTTTGGAATCTGATTGATTGATTGATTGATTGATTGATTGCTTTATTTATTTATTGATTGGATAGGTGTATTTTATACAGGTAAAAAACTGAGATTACGATCTTAATAGAGTGCTCCTAATCTCAGCTCATTATAAAAGACATCTGGGAGCCAGAAATATTGCTGAATGATAGGTGATCAAATACTTATGTCATTCATTAAATGCAGATCAATTTATAACTTTTTTAAATGCATTATTCTGGATTTTTTTTTTTTCTCTCAATGTTAAAATAAACCTACCATTAAAATTCTAGACTGATGATTTCTTTGTCAGTGGGCAAAGGTACAAAATCAGCAGGGGGTCAAATTTTTTCTTCCCTCACTGTATTTATTTTCCCTTTCCTGCACCCTTTTTTTTAGTTTTCTTTTTTTTCAGCACTCATAAATCAAAGAACATAATGCCTCAAACAAATAATTTTCCCGGAGTCTGTAGTTGATATCGTAAGGCTGTGATGTCATTCAGTATGGGGGGAAACAGAACTCCGCATACAGTGGGGGAGGTCATTAGTAACTGTGGGATTTAAGACCTTTCTGTCTGAACAATAAACACACTTGCTGTATGACTTACACAAAGAGAAGAAAATCCATTTTGAATGGTGGGAATCTCATGAAGAGAGAATAAAAAGCACAAGGCCATTAAATATTTACCATAATACTCTGTCGTACATACATTTGAAAAGCACTTCAAGGGATGAAAATTAAAACTCATCATTTGCTCACCTTTATGTCATTCCAAACCTGTATGACTTTATTTCTTCTGCAAAACAACCCCTTGGAATTATAAGGTTCTATCTGACATTTTTGTCAAAATTGAGTTATTCACATATTCTTATTCTGTGTCAACGTATTTACATTATGTGATACATTTTTAATGTTGTGTAAATTTTGGGACTTTTTATTTAAAAAACAATGAGGTTCTATCTACACAGTCAAATGGAACACAAAAATTTTGAAGCTCAATATCTCAAAACTACTCGGAATGCAGATAGAACCTTCTAATTCCAAAGGGACGACTGTTTTGTTATGAAAGACTGAAACACTGACTTTCATTGTAAGGACAAGAAACAGACATTTTTCACATGAAGAAGAGTAAATGATGACTGAAGTTTCATTTTTGGAGGAACTTTCCCTTTAATAGCTTTTCCAATGTAGGTAAGGTAACTAACTCATTTTGTGACCCACAGGAAGGTGATGTCATTGAGTTGTGACGCCAACAGAAGGAGATTGGGATCACTAGTAATCTCTACTGCTAAACAAAGCCTTTCACCAAGTTAAAATGTCTTAGGGTTACAGGCAGACACTGATGGTGAGTGATGGGAACCTGTGCAGTCTGTCTCAACATTTCCAGCACCACCGCAGACATACTGCTCTCCCGTCAACCCTGCCGTTGTTTTCAATTACACTGTTATTGGACTATTTGTCAGGCTTTGGATGGGACAAGCCAAATCGGTTAGGGCTTGTTGCTGTAAGGAAACAATCATATGGTCTTGATTTCCCCTTTTAGCATCGCCTCGCCATAGCCCGCACATTATAATCAGTCGCAGCCAACATTTCACACGATGCAAGGCCAGAGAGAAAAAGAGAGTGAGGCAGACGGAGGGAGGAAAGATGGAAGGGGTGATTTGTTATCTGAGTTCCAGAATGGTGCGTCAATGCCTTTCACCCTGGCAAGTGAGGGATGCTGGGTATGTAGATGCCTCTGTAAGGCAAGAGATCAGTAAATCAAGTCGAGCTGAGTGTTGCTCTTGTAAGAATGGCAGCAGGACTCTCAAAAGGAAGATGGACCGGCAGATTGACTTCAGCTTTGAGACAGCCAGAGAAAGGCTGTTTTGAGCAGTTCCTTTTATAGTCTCCAGAGCCCAGAGGAGGTTTCTGACACCTAGACTGAGAATGTTTTTCCCAGGGTCCCTAGAGAGACAATCTCTGCTTTTCGTTCTCTCTTTTTCCACGCTAAAGGATCATTAAGCATGTTTTTCGCACAGTACAATGCCTCTATCCAATTCATTCATCAACTTCTGTAAGGTGCCTTTTTCCCATTTATCTTCCTCAATCCAAATTATAACACTATTCCCTTTCACTCATAACTCTCATTGTAAATATGGTGGGAGTCTTTGATAAATATGGCTTCAGTTCTTGGAATATTTGAGTAGTAGTTCTCTGTAGTCAACAAAAGACAGAATGAGAGACTAGTATTGTGTGTATATATGCCTTATTGTGAAATCTGGTGTATTTATGTATTGAGTTTGTATAACTTAAGAGGTGTGTGTGTGGCTGGCTGTGGCTTGGAGCTGGAGTTTGGGCAGTAAGGGTACAGTCAGTCCCTGTCTGGAGGCTATGTTAATCCTGTTTTATTTTAAGGAATGAATCAGAGAAAAGAATCCAAGGAAGAACGTGACTTCTCAGAGCTTTAAGCTGGGTTATGCTCACGCTGAAGCCAACACAGCTGATTTCACACAGACATACCAGGGCACCATGCCCACCAATAGCGCTGGAATGAATTTGGAATGAATTTTTTTAAATTTTTGAATTTGAATGGAAGTAGCAAACTGGTTTGAAATTAAGGACATTTAATTGAAATAAAATGTAATTTAAATACACGTTTTAGCTAGAAAAGGAAGGTTTGTGAAGATAAAATTAGAACTAAAAAAACATATTTGAGATCAGCATAAAATTAAAATCCACATTTTGTTTTCTAAATGCATTATATTGTTCTTACTGTCCATGATTCATTCATGCTTATGTTTGTTTTGACATCATGATTTTTAATTTCAATGTCATAACATGATCTTACAATGATTAGTTTTTTTCATATTGTGGAATCTGAGTGAAAGTCCTGACGTATGACCGACTTCTCCAACCACTGAATCCAATTAAACCCGCCCCTTTCACAATCGACTGCAATCTTGCATTCAGATCTGCCTCCTTCAAATCAAAACCAACTGAAAAAACCAAGTACCCACCCTACATTTCTTTTCTTTTTCTGTTTCACAAGGATGAATGTAACAATCTGGAAAAAAACACTGTTCTGTTGCTACTTCCATTATATCAAAACTTTAAAGAAATTTAAAAGGTCTTGTGTGCAGGTTTTATATATTATTTCTTTCCAATTTAACTTCCAACAAGCTGTGTTGGGTGTGAGCAATTCAAATTAATACTCAAACTCATGAATTGAAAGGGAGCTACATTTTAAAATCTCAGTTGTATCCAACCCTGCTGGAAAGTAGCAAGCATGGGACAAGGAAGTCAGACAGAGTAACACACCTACAAACACACACACACACGTTTGTTTTTGTGAAAAGTGGGTTCATCCCATAGGCGTAATGGTTTTTATACTGTTCAAACTGTATATTATTTCGCCCTACACCAACCTATACCTAACCCTAACCCTCGCAGGAAACTTTGTGCATTTTTACTTTCTCAAAAAAACTCATTCTGTATGGTTTATAAGCATTTAGAAAAATGGGGACATGGGTTATGTCCTCATAAGTCACCCTCTCCTTGTAATACCAGTGTCATACTCATGTCATTATACCAAGTTGTGTCCTGATATGTCACAAAAACATGCCCACACACACAGAGACTCTTACTAGGCAGGGCAGGGCTGTGTGTTGCACAGGTGAGAGCCCACAACAGGTCTGGTCTCAGGGTTGCAGAGTGAAGAGTTGACCTGCGTGTTCTGATCATGCAAACAAATGGGTTTCGTCGAGACCCGACCTGAGAGAGAGTTGGAAAGAGATACAGAGAGATAGTGAGCATGAACACAACTTCTTTCTTTGGACGTTTTACAGAGATCCATCCCTCTGAACCGGCCTAACATACGTCTTTATCATGCGATAAACTAATGCATCCTCTGAGCTATCTTTTAAAAGGAAAGCTCGGAGCACACTGTTTGTGAATAGTCTTTCTGGAGATTATGGGAGCTCAGGATGAATGGCAGTACTGTAGCGTGGCTTCTGTTGTGGCAAACAAAGCCGGGCCTCTGTCAGTGTGAGAGGCCAGGAGGGGCAGCCCAGAGGTCTGCGCTAAAGAAAAGCATGAATGAAACTGTGTGAGAGCGCAGATAGAGATCTGTGCTCTGGGCATGTCATAGTGCAGTCTGTCTGCCACCAACACTCAGACAACTGACTGTGAATGGAGGAGCCACTACCACAGAGATGAGCCAATGTGATTCGGAGGTCTGGAAGAAGGAGGGGCGCACTTTTCTTTTTTTACGCTGCTCACAAAGGTGCATTTCATGGACCTGGACAAATACACAAATACACTTCCTTCTGCACTGACACATAACCATAGAAACTCTGCTCTCCCACACTTGAGTCAACAAAGTAAACATTTGCCGTACATACAGCATCAACTCACCCCCAGCACAAGGTGCAGAGCAGTCAGAGCGCACCATGGACCAAGTGTAGTTGTGCTTCTTCTCCGGATGTGGTAGAGTGTATTCCCATGATATACCAGGATTTTTACCCTGAAGAAGAATCTGTGGAGGAAAAGAGTTGGTCATGGTTTAGTAAGATCAATCAAGCAAGAGGTTTCTTGATATCCAAGTATACAATATTTTTCCAAAGTTTGGTGAAACGGATAGAAATGTAATATTTGGATTCTGCAATGATGCATTAAATTCATGAAAAAAATGTAGTCATTTATAATTTTGCAAATGATTTCTATTTCAAATAAAGGCCATTCAAACATAAAAGAATCCTTAAAAACACAAACACAAACACAGTCTATGATGCATTACTATTTTTAACTGTTTTCAACATTAATAAAAATTACACATAATAAATACTTCTGAGCAACAAATCAGCATATTAAAATGATTTCTGAAGGACACTGAAGACTGGAATAATGATGCTAAAAATTAATCTTCAGTTTTACTAGTTTTACTTTTATTTTTGATCAAATAAAAGCAGCCAGAATATAGGAAACTTATTTTCAAAAACATTTTAAAAAAAAATTACTAACACCATAATTTTGCACACCTCTGTGTTTCAGAGCACACAATAATGAGGCCAGTTGTAGTCCGATTTAGATATATACATGCTGGAGAAAATAAATTTACAATCACATTATCTAGAGGTATTAGTCCGAATATGCAAAAAACAGACTGGTATGATTTCAGTTGTTTAAAAATCATTGCTTTATTCTGACTGAAATTTTGCTTTTAAAGTGGATGCAGTTGTGCTGATTGTCTTGTTAATGTTCTCATATTCCGGCAAGGCATAAGGTGCCAGAGTGTCTGCTCCTGTTTTGTGGCTGTAGCTCCATTGGGACTGAGAGATGACACCACAGTGCTCCTAGTGACCCTGATTTAAAGAGATGCTTGAATTAGACTGTCTATGTATTTGAACTGAAGCTTGTCAGCTTGGAAAATGGCACAAGTGGACCAAACTGTGTGTTGGGTGAATCCGAATATTTCCATATAGTGGTTAATGTAAGACTTTATTTCCCAGCAAGTTTTACATTGATGTTTATGTTTCAGTGGCCTGTATGCTATAGTTTTGAAGCTGTTCCTGGAGAAGATCTTGTAGTCATTCATGTGAGACTAGACCACAGAGGTCTAGTGGCTCATCACGTCCATGCCATTGCTGAGCAACAACAACATGGAAACATGTCAAGAAAACGCTGTTCTGCTGATCGATGTCAGAAAACTACATCATTCCACAGGCTTACGAACAACATTAATATAAGGGACCAGTGGCTAATGTTAATTTATTCGTAAAAATACCACAGCAATTTAGTTCGAACTTAACTGTTTGTTCTGCACATTTCACAAGTGACTGCTTTGTCAATCAAGCACAATTCAATGCCTGTTTTTTCACAAAGGCTACTCATCCAAGATGCTGCAGTACCTACATTGTTGGGTCCGACCTCAAATCCGCAACTCGTACATAAACATCTCACACGTTTTATGTTATATTATGGAGATTATATTATAGTCTTCAATTTGGAGTCGGAGATCGGCTCAAACATGTAAGGCCGGACAACATTTCCCTCAGTAGTGACAATCATTACCAGTGTTTCTATTTACCTGGTGAGGATCACAAAGCCACAGCAGGCTACAGCATACATGACACTTACCTGTGGTTGGCCTGGCCATGCGTCACTCAGAAAACAGGCTCATGAATATTAATTAGACAGGCCAAAATCAACCTGTTCTTAGCAGAGCTCAAAAGGTGTAAAAATATATTGAAATGGTTTTTGGTACTTATACCACAAATATATATTTTAAAGGACAACAAAACCTAAAATAAAAGTCCAGAAAGGTTTAAAATATGTGACATTTAGGGGTCAAGGAAGAATTGCATTAATGGTTACACAAGCCAACAGTTTAGGCAGCCCAAATTTCTCTAAAGTAAGAGTATGAACTTAAAGGTCCCATTCTTCGTGATCCCATGTTTTAAACTTTAGTTAGTGTGTAATGTTGTTGTTAGAGTATAAATAATATCTGTAAAATTCTAAAGCTCAAAGTTCAATGCCAAGCAAGATGTTTTATTTAACAGAATTCGCCTACAAAAACGACCCGTTTGGACTACATCCCTCTAGTTCCTGTAGTAATGACATCACTAGAACCGTTTTTTGACTAACCTCCGCCCACATGAATACACAAACAAGGGGTCTTGTTGCGCTCCGACGGAGAAGAGGAAGAGTTACGTTTGTGTTTGTCGCCATGTCGTCGAAACGCTGTTATTTTCATCTCAGAGTCCAATCACCTTTGTTTGGCCTTCCCAGGGATGCTGTGCTTAGAGATCAATGGTTACAATTTATGTTTAACTCGGTTCCCGAAAATTATAATCCACATGTAAAACTATGTGCAGCACATTTTGCTGAGGACAGCTTTCTCAATCTCAATCAGTTTAATGCCGGATTCACACAAAGATTATTCCTGAAAGATGGAGCAGTTCCCTCTTTGTCTGGAGAAGGCGTTGTTTATGGACCACAACCGGTAAGTGTATTTTATTATTTAAGTTGGTGCGTATAACAGTTTCTGTAACTTATTACACAAAGGGCAACGCTGTTTAGCTTTGTAAACTAGATGTTAGGGCTGTGCAAAAAAATCTAATTTGATTTTCATGCGCATCTCATCAGTAAAAACGCTCCTGTGATTATAAGTACATCTCCAGCACATGCTCCTACCCACTTGCTTCTCAAAACTAGTCCAATCGCGTTTCGAGGAGGGCAGTGTGCGCTAAGCTGGTGTCGAATCACAACACAGGAACCGCTGGCACAATCAGAACTCGTTACATATTTCTGAAGGAGGGTCTTTATAGAACAAGGAAGACATCAGCCCGTTTTTATGACAGTGAAAACAGCGGTATACAGATGGTGAATTGGTGGTGGTGAATACAGGTGAATTGTGTGAAAAATACTGTGTTTTTGTTACACGCGAAACATGAACACATGTTATATTGCACACTGTAAACACAATCAAAGCTTCAAAAAAGCACGAAAAACGGGACATTTAAGCAGCGGATTAGGCAGATGTCACCCATCCTCAAACAACTATGGATTGGCCCTCAATTAATGTTTTGGACAGGAAGTGTGTGGCGGGCTGCTGCTGATGTGGGAAGATTAACCTTAATGGTTTCACTTAAAAGTCCTAACCCTAGTTAGTCACAATAAACACAGTAAAAGAGTCTCAATGCTCTGTCAGATTATTGGGTTATCTAAAACCATCCAAAATCTTTACTAGCCACACTTGGGTTCAGTTTAGTTCCATGACTATGTTTGACATTGCAGACAAAGAAGTTTGAATTCATGTTGCATGTTCAATGAAATGCAGGTGAATGTTAAGACTGAACCACTAACTGAACCAGTGTTAATTTTGTCACCTATTTTTAATTAAGTCTTAGTCTTGTGCAAAATGTCCTTGCTAGTTTTAGTCATATTTAGTCATTCACATATCCTTTTTTTGTTAGTCAAGTTTTAGTCGACTAAAAGTCTTGTCATTTAAGTCTAGTTTTAGTCAAAAGAAAACTCAAGGTATCTTAGTCAAGTTTAAGTTGACTAAAAGTCTTTTAATTTTAGTCTAGTTTTAGTCAAAAAATTGTAGTATTTTTTTTTATAACACATTATTACTGATAAACATTTATTTAACATAACAGACCGTTGCTAACTATAACACACAAATATCGAGCCTCTTCCTTCGACCTAGCATGTCGTCGTCGCTTGTCACTCGTGTTTGCTTCGGGTGTTGTGTGTTCAGCAGTTTCGTGTTGCAGCCACAGGCTGGCAGCAACAGGAGTATGAGACCTGTAACTTGAGCAACAGCGCGAAGCCGCAAACTCGTTCTGAATATTATGAATATAGGCGTAACAGCTGATGAAAAAGCAGAGACAAGTGTAGACGAAAATGAAGAGAGATTTTTGGAGAGTGGTGCAGTCTTGTGATCGTCTCATCTTAGTCATGAAAAAAAAAAGGTAGTTGACGAACATATTTCGTCTCGTCTCGTCTGACGAAATTAACACTAAACTGAACATACCTCAAGTAAGTCCAGACCTGTATAGGAGAAAATAATCTATCAACAGAATGGCAGAAGATATTGTGACAATCAAACAAAGTTGATATTTGATGGATGGAGGATTTCCAGAGGAAGTAAAACAAGTACATTAAAACATAGTGGCAAGTTAGCAAACTTGTTAACATACTGTATCTTGGCTCACACTGAGCATCCAGGTTGAGTCTATTGGCCTGGAAGCAGTCCATGAGACCCTGCATGCTAGCCTGTTCAAAGCTGGTCCAGATTTACAGTTGGCACTCAACACAGAGCAGCTATTCCAGAATCAAGCTCAGGAGGAGGTCTCTGATCCATCCGTGATCCGGCTAGCCATCTGACTATGAATACAACACATGGGGAAACTCTACCTCTTCTGATCGAGTGTCAAGACCCGCAAGAGTACATTGCAGCATGTCTGTGTCCTGATATAGGAAGTCTAGCGTTTCACTCTTAACATATGTAACAAGAATCACAATTTTGAACATCGATTCAACATGCCAAACATCCCTCCCCATCCAAATACTGTAAAATCAAGTTTTCTGAGGCTTCCCTGAATCTTCTTTTGTCTTATGTTGTAATGAAAGCTCAATCTAATGAGCTTCTCGCTCTAGATGCCCCCTCTTTATCTTTCACCCCAGTCATTCTGAATAATGATGGAAAATCTGAGGTAATTACTAAACTCTGTTGAACAGGACTACTGGGAAATGTTCATTATCAAGCACTCTCAGTATAGGGTTACTACACAAAAATCCAACTGTGCCCTGGCTAGAAGCATAGCAGTTCCTATGGTCAAGAAGAAACAAATGTATGGACGAAAAAAAAGCTCTGGAACAATTTCAACATTTACATTCAAATTTCTCGAAATGCATTTTCCTAAGCATTCAGTAAGGGTCTTGAAGCTGATACTTATCCATTTTCCATAGCAGGTTAAACTGAGAGATCCAGCCAAGCATAATTGACAAGCTGCTTCCCTAGAATCGTGACCCCAAGCCTCTCTGATCTATTGAGTTCAATTGCAGAAATCTTAATCTTTTAATCTCTCTCTACCCTCCTCTTCTTTTTGAAATTACAGAGCATACTTAGAGAGATTAATGCCCACTCATCTGCAAATCAGACCTCTGCTGCCACCGCCCACCCTGGGGAAAACGTAATGAAGAGAGGGCATGTGGGCTTAAGGGGAATGCTGCATGCAGGTAAAGCACAGGTTGAGTGCTGAGCAGATCAAAGGCCAGTAAATAAGATCAACATGAAAGAGTATTATATGAAGCATGCCAAATTTTTTGACAAATTACACAACACCTAATAGGATCAGGGCCAAATGTATTTTTAACAACTTGAGGTGTTGGTAACAAAAGAAATTTGAAAGTATCATATAATGGATCTGCATTTGTTTTAATTGCTAAGTGAAGTCATTCAAATATGCCATCATGTTAATTTTTCTAAGAGTTCAAATGATTCATTTAGTCTTTACAATGACATTTGGATTGGTTACAGTACAGATCTTGGCAGCATAAATATTGAATTGTTTGGTGCTACAGCATTATTCCTCATTTTAACTGAATGTTTTCTAGATTTTGACATCACATAGACATAAAAATCTACTTCTAATCTTAATTTCTCTTAAGCTTGAGGTAAAATAAAAATAAATCTCAAAACCTTGACGTTATCACAAGATCTTACTTACCTCAACATATGCAAAGCTGTTTTCCCAAGACATTTTTTTTCTTGGCCTGGACATAACAGATCGTACCGTAATATATAAATAATTCTGCATCTTGGATGAGGAAATTTTCTTTCCCAGAGCACACGTGACATTACATATCAACCCACAGAACTACTATAGTAAAACACATGTCGATAAAAGTTTTAAATGATTCTTCTGAAATCAAATGAACTCTTATCCACATTTCAGATTTGTGCAGATATATGAAGCATCCTTAATATAACTTAACCTCAAAGGTCATCTGAACCCATACCCATCACCCTTCATGTAAGCAGTGCCCTGCACTGCCCATTAGCAAGAGCACTCAGTGCAGCAAGTTCAAAGCTTAGTGCCATTCACATTGTCGCACCATTTGATCGCAAATCTCTACATACTGAAGATGAAAGTCACAATGACCACGTTGGCTCTGGTGTGCAATTAATCCCAAACAGAGGCGTCTGCCTGTTTGACTCATTTGTGTGCCATCTCTTCTGTCTCTCTCTCTATCTTTCCCACATTTAATTCTCATCTCTCTCACTCACCCACTGTCCCTCAGCCTTGTTTTCATCTGACCGAATTGCCACGCTACTCTTGCCAAGACCCTGTCATGGCTAATTCGCTAACAGGTGTCAGGACGGACGGGGACGGGGGTGACTCACTTCAAAGAGCAGGGTCTCATTAGTGGGGCCTGCAGCGTACAAGGTCTCAGGCCGGTTGAAAGAGCGCTGATAGTTGAACGTAGTGTCTGCGAACTGGAACCTGCCAGGCCAGTCCACTGTCCAGTCCCCCGTCAGGTAGTAGGTACCACGTTTCAGACTGCGGACAGCCAGGTAGCTGGTGGAGATCTCCATCTCCTGCACCCTGATGCTCCTCGCTCCAGCGGGAACCATCACAACGGGGTAATATTCTGAAAAGTAAGGGGGAAAAAAGGGAAAATAGGTTTGCTCACTTCTGCTCACTTTTGCAGTTTTTGCATTTTTAAAGGCCAGAGGGAACAGGAATCTTTGAGCTGATGCATTATCACCTCCTTCAGTCGGAGGAGAGCTATGAGGTGCCAGACTTGCAAGAGCTCCTGCTGTGAAAGTGCTTTAAAAATAAGTCTGAGGAGAGGAGCCTCTAAAGTGATAGTTATTATATTTTATTACAGAGCACTAGTTCTCAATGAAATTAAATGAAATACACCTATATACACTATCAATTTGCGAAAGATTCAAAACGTTGGGTTCAGTACGATTTTATTAATAATTCTTAATTGAGAAAGGATGCATTAAATTGATCAAAAGGCATTATGCCTTTAATTGACCTTAAAGGCATTTATGTTACAACATTTCTATTTTGTCAAAGAATGTGCCATTGATTTCATTCAAATATTAATCAGCACAACTGTTTTCAACACTGATAAAAATAAGAACCACCCCAGGTGAGAGCCACTGCTTTAGGCATTTTATATTATTTTATGATTCACTCCTTGTTTCTTTCTTTTGAAGCCTGTCATTCTCTTCAAAAAACTGATTTGTCAGAGAAGATCAGAAGGTATGAAAGAAACATGCTCTGCAAGGGCCTTACCATTGGCTCTGTGCTGGAGGGTGTACTGGCCACTGTAGAACTTGCAGGTGGAGTTGTCTCCTTTACACACTCCACAGGCATCCAAAGCGGACTTTGATCCCAACACCTGGTCACAGCCCACCGGCTATACAGGAAAAGTTATTAAAACAACATTTGTTAACTGACACACACAGTTTAGCCCACTAGAACTGATGAGTATAACAAAATGCTAATGTCAATCAATTGATGCCCGAAATATGACCATCTCAGAATCATCACCTCCTCACGTACCTTGCATATCCCATCAATGCACACTCCACCTTTGTAGTCAGAGCAAGACGTCCCATCTTTGACTTTGCTGGACATAGCGAAGAAAAAATCAAAGTCCTCAGCAATGCAGTACAGCTTACAGATGTCCTCTTCTAGATAGGAGATGAATGGGGTCATTAGATCTTATAGCTTCAGAGTGATTTTATGTAAGATCTTCTGAGGCTCCGTACTGGTACCCTCAGCATGCTGCTATGAAGTCTCACGCATGACGACATATAGAGTGATAATCCGGTGAACATTTTCCAGACAAAATGCAGGTGGACTTGTAAAATGAAAAACAATTCTTTGAAAAGCATGCAAAACCCCAGAAACCCACATTATCAATAATACCCATACATTACAGTTCAGCTTGAGCTTGCGCTTGATCAATCAATACATAAAAGAGAGAAATTTGCTGTCCGTCATGCATCATTTATTTTTTAGCAGACACAATGCAGATGTGTACTACTGTCTAGTGTTAATTACTGGGCATGTTTAAGCTGTGTGTGGTTGGCTGTGAAGCAACTGGAAGGCTAACCATGCTGTAGAGAACATAGCCACAGAACACATGTTGCACTAAAATTTAAAACGCTGTTACAAATGGGCCCATAAAGCTGGAATGCAAGAGAGGCGACTATATCCAACTCTCCTACCGAGAGAAAAATATGGACCTTTCAGAGATGCATCTGCATCCTCACACAAATCCAGGCTCATTCAATACAACAGCACAAATTAACTGTATGATTAATATCTCCCTTTCTCTCTTTTTTTTTTAAAGAAACATATTAAATCATTATTATTTTTCTTTTACTTCAGATGAAAACAAATTATATTGTTACAGACTTATAGGTCTACTGTAGCAGAATAGAAAACTAAACAGTAAACCTAACAATAAAAGCTGAATAATGCCCTTAGAAGTAGAGAGGAGGGCAAACTAAACTTAACAACAGGACACGTCAGTGGTTAATCCAGTTTTATCTGAGTCTTAAAATCCCAGTCAAACTGGGGTAAGTGCTTCCTAATGTAATGGAGGCTAGCTAGTAAGAGCTGTGCAGGTGAAACCTCACTCCCCTGATTATTAGTGACCGATATTAGAGATTGTAATATTTATTGACTTTGCAGTATTTTCCACATCCAATACCAGAAATGCTGGTTCGAGTCGCACTCGGAGCAAGTGCAGGGAGTAGAACCAGTGGGGTTACACTTACACATGTACTACCCACTAAAACACACACCCTACAAATTAGAGCATGGAGCTCTATTCAGCTCACTGGTCTTTCTCATTAGTCTTAAAAAAGCTGACAGGCCTTGCTATCCTTTCCCTTTTTCACTCCCAGTCCATTAACACTTTAGAAATCCCGAATACACAAACAGGGTCCTATTCAGGTCCAAACCTGCTTGCAGGGTTGATCAGTGCACTGAACTCACAGAACGAGTGGATACATGTTTCCAGTCCAAATCCATGCACAGCTTAGACAACACACATTAGGGGAGAGGAATAGCTTGGGTGGAATATATTTGTCCTACAGTATGTAACACTCTCAATACATATTGTCAGAAACTAATGAGAATGATTACTATTTTAAAAACACAGCTGTTCTCGCTGACTCAGATAACAGAGGGTATTAAAAACTGAGCAGGTATTCAGGTAAAGTCTGAAATTAATGTGTTTTTGAGGTTTGTTGTTAATGTCAGACAATGTTTTAGGTAGGCTACCATTTAAAAATTATGAGGGTCAGTACGTTTTTTTATTTATTAAGTTTTTTTTCAACAGTGATGCATTGATGAAAAAGTGACAATAAAGGCTTTTCACTGGTTTTGCACAATTTTAAACAATATGTTATGTTATGTTGAACTATTTCAAATTAACACTGTTCTATTCATAAAGGAATCGTGAACAAAAATGTGTCACCGTGTCCACAGAAATGTTAAGCAACTGTTTTCAACATAGATGATGATATTACGAAATGTTTCTTGATCAGCAAATCAGCATATTAGAATGATTTCTGAAGAATCGTGTTACACGTAAAACTGGAGTATAGCTGCTATTTTAAATGTAATGTTTAATAATATTATATTGTTTTACTGTATTTGTGATTAAATAAATGTGAAAGAGACTTAAAAAAAATCTTATAAAGGTTACTGAACTCATACATTTATAATACATTCCTTTAAAAAAAAAAAGTGTGAGTCTCGCACGTCCAGTAAATGAAGACGCATGGGGATTTTGAACCCACAGCAGAGGTTTACTGTGCTCTCTTCCAGCTGTTAATGAGACATTTGCTTTTGTTCGTAATGAATGCATTAAGGCCCAAATAATTCCCATACCTTCCACTTTGGTGTATGGCTTCCATTTGTAGTACCATCCCCTGAAGGGTTTGCTGTTGTACTCAGTGCACTGCTGAGCTCTGAAGTCCACTTCATTGGGCTGGCATGGCTTGGTGTTACACAGCTGGTGCAGTCGACTGGGGCCTTGGCAGAACTTGCCGTTGTGCTGTGGGCTTGGGTGAAACAACCAGCAATTAGCAGAAGCGAACATGGAAGCAAGGAGAGAGAGCGAGAAGAAACAGATGTGCCTCTGCAAGCATTCAACACACAAGAGGAATGACAGCCATTCGGTATTTTTTGGAAGAGGGGCTGGTGAGATGCATTTCATATGATGTGCATTAGCATCTGACTGAATCACATCCCAACTGACAGCTGTAAAAGATATAAAGTGTTTGGGATACAATTCCATTCATGACTTGGACTCGCCAGTGTTTTCAACAGCTATGATTTTTGAATAATAAACTTCAATGAGAACAAGACAACACGCAGCTGTGCTGATGTACTTTACACATTGTGTTATCTGAGTCTACTTGCTTGCAGCCAAATAGGAAACCTGGTTGAAAAATGGTTTGTTTTGGATGGCCAATACCATGTTTTCTTAAAGGGTTAGTTCACCCGAGAATGAACATTTGTCCATCTTTTACTCAGCATTTGAAGCATCCCAAATGTATGTGACTTTCTTCTTTCAGAATAATCCAATCGAAGTTCTATTAAAAATTGTCCTTCGCTCTTCCAAGCCATTCAGCGGGGGTAAGCGGGTATTTGTTACATCTGTACAGCGCATCTGTAATAATACGGCCCTCACACGGCTCTGGGGAGTGAATAAAGGCCCCTTGTTGTGAATCCATGCGTTTTTGAAAGATAAATATCCAGATTTCAAACTTAATAAACAAATTTTTTTCTAATTTCTGCTGACTGTTGGGAACCTGAAGAGGTGCAGGCGGATGATGGAAGACATATGCTTTGCACGCGCGCCTCTGTGAAAGTTTCATTATTTCAGCAAAGGAAAACCAGTCTCCTCTTGGCTTATTTTGAAATCCTCTGACGTTTTTCTTTACAAATCCTCGTTTGGTACTTCTAATTCGTGACTAGCGCTTTGTTTTGTTCTCTCTCAACGCTCGTCACTAACCACGCAGCGCTGACAAACTATGACATCCGCCGGCACGTCTTCCGGTTCCCAAGAGTCAGCAGAAGTGGGAAAAAAAGTGTTTATTACGTTTGAAATCTGCATATTTATCTTACAAAAACACATGGATTGACATGGATTCTCTACAGGGGGCCTTTATTCAACCCCTCACCCCACCCGGAGCCATGTGAGGGATATTTTAATAAAGATGCGCAAACTTTTTTTTCCCGTCTTCTGAAATGTTGACAACAAACACCCGCTTTCCCCCATTGAAAGGCTTGGAAGAGCGAAGTATAATTTTTAATAGAACTTCGATTGGATTATTCTGAAAGAAGAAAGTCACATACACGTAGGATGCTTCGAGGGAGAGTAGAAGATGGACAAATTTTCATTCTCGGGTGAACTAACCCCTTAACTAGTCCACCAACAAGCTGACCTTGATAAACAGCGATTTTCTGGCTGATCTAGTAAAAAAACAACAACCATTCTAACATAAACAACTTAGAACAAGATGGAAATTCATTCATTCATCTTTAACTCTCTAAAACCTGTAATGGCCAACTCTTGCAAGCAAGACTGGAAATCATAAAAGGTCAGCCCTGAGGCTCTGGACAATGTGTTCAAACCATCACCCTGTCTTGCTGAGGCTGCTTGAGGCTGGAGAAGAGCTGTAGCCTCCTCCCAATGCCACAGGAATGCCTCCAAGTGCCACATGAAGCAGACAGTCACCATCTTTCCTGAGGGAAAAGTGGTCCAGCAGCTCCTGTAACTGAGGCTGTGAGAGCGGAGGCATGCTTGCGGCATGGCTGCATGTTTTAAAGTGGAAGACTCTTGGGTACCCTCTTGTAGCTTAACCTCAAAGCAAAGGACTGCGCCATGGGCCTGTCAGTGTATGTGTCTGTGTGCCTGTGCATGTTCCTTTAGTCTCTAGCCTTTAGGTTTTTATTGCATGTTCACACTTGAGGTTAGGAAACTGCTCACAGAGAGGACAGATGAGCCTTCCACGCACTCTAAAAATCACTCATCATCTTTATTCATGTACAGTGATCAAACAGAGAAAACATGGGGAAAACACACACAGTGAGATAAATGAATGACTTTTCTTCAGAAAAATGGCAACATTGTTGCATTGTCTAGAACAGCCATTTTCAAACTGTGGATCTTGTCCCTGCAGAGTGGAAATAAATGGTTCACTAAAATTGTGGTGCATTCAGCTGAATGTAAGCATACAGTGCGACTAATTGAACAAATGACTCTAAAGAGCTGATTATTTTAATGAATTGTGTATAAAGAACTCAATTCTGAATACATTTTAATGATTTGATTATATTGATTTAACTCATCAAATCCATTAGAGCGCATATTGAATTGACAAATGACTCACTTACTGAACAGTTAATTCCAGCATTTTTTTATTTCTGTTTCCATCCTGTCAAAGTCAATGTGTTGGTCAAATGTCTGAAGTAAGGTCAGTGGTTAACACAAGTTCAGAACACTTTACATTTTATTTTACAACATAAAATACCCCAGTAATATCCCACTTGTTGTTTATGCTAACCCTTGAAATAAGGTTGTAGCTAACAAGTGGCTAAACGGGACTACAGAGGTTGTCACGCAGAACAGCTAAACTCATCTACTCACGAGTGTGCTTTTACAGCCTCATTGTGTTTATAATCGGCTCATTGCAAACTATGCTAACTAAAACATTCCAGCTTATAAATTTTAAATGAATATCAAAATATTGGTTGTAAACTTGCGGGTGACTCTGAAGTTATGTAACAGTGGAGTAGTTTATTTATAACCTATTTTAGTTTATAAAAGCTGTGTTAATTTGTGAAGATTATCTTTACCAAAACATATAAGAATCATAAACTTGTGTAGGTAACAAAACTTATTTTTTTTCTGCAATAATCCAATGGCCAATGAAATCATGTGGGTTTTTGTTGAGGGAAGCAGAGTGATGTTAACTTCTAGGTTGTCCTACAAAAACATATGGGGGGAGGTGGGGTCTCATAAAAGATTACACTTTTCTAGGTGCATCCTGGTGTGAAAAAGTCTGGAAACCCTTGATCTATGGTTGTGTATAAACATGTTGCATTGGGAAATTATGCCTCACTTTTCAGGAGAAGCCAGTGAGATCAGTGATAGTCTAACAGTGCTGTCAGGAGGCTGTTTGTGCACATCTGCTTTTGTTTTTGAAACCGGTTTTCAGGATGATCCTAGTAGAGCTTTGGAGACCGTGTACTATGGGCCCATATGGTAAAGCAGTTATAAAAACAAACACAGCACAGAGAGAGATTGAAAGAGAAGAGGCGGGAGTGCATGTTTTCTGATTAGATATTAAAATAACTGTGAAATATTAATTGTGTGCTACATGCTAAACTTATTAGCAAAAGGGAACATTATTCTCTTTTTCTCTTTGTCTACAAGTCTTTGTTGCATCATTTACCAACTGTTGAATGTTACATTTCAGAACAGCAGTATAAGTGCAAACTTCAGAGGAAACAGGGTCACCCTGTCTTTCTGCTTGCCTGAATCTCTCCAAAACTCCCCACATAAACCCACATCCTTCTCTACCCCACTCTCTCAATACATCTCCCATCTCTTTTTTTAATCAAACCATCATTATGCCCACACTGTTATCCATTAGATATCCACTTTAAAGTCAAGTCATTAAAACAGAGCCCTCTACATATAAATAAACAATACCAAACAATGATGCAATGAAATTTAACCGTTTGTTTGTTAGGGGCTTTCCGAAGTCCTGATGGTGATTGTACATGCATTTTACTTTTTCAACTTTGCCCTCTGGTAACAATGCATTAATGCTACCAATACTCTGTTAGTTAACATTGCATTATGTATAGTAAACTAACTTCAAAAAGGCAATCCCATCAACAAACCATCTTCACTACGCTGTTGCCAAGAGATGTATTTCTCAAACACTCATATCAAAGACACATGAACCTGTAAATCTGGCAGCGGAGTATGGATAAAGTCCTGTGAGCACATTTATACGATCATATTTATTGATAAATGTTGTTTGAGTGAGATGACATATCATGCCTCTGGCTTCAAAAGCTGTCTCCTGAGGACCTTACACTGAAGTGATGAGTATGGGGATTCCCCTTGAACCTCACCGCCACAAACAGAAGACATACCAGCACCTATTCCACTGCAGGTGCTGTCTGAGAGCCGCAAGAGAAGATTGTCCATCAAAATGCCTCTTTTGAAACATTTCTGAGTGAAATTATATACATAAAATGTTCTGCTTTTCATGCAGAATGGAGGCAGATGGTTTCAAGGTTTGCACCTCGTTGGTTTGAAGGTTTGAAGCCAGTTACAATGTTCACAGCACACTTAACTGCAGTGTGAAAAGCAGCGATGTTTTCTTATTTTTACTAAACCATTCACGAGTACACGCTTACATATAATTAGCTGTATGTTATGCGTATTTGGCGTGCTCTCCGGGGAAGGGCTCCAAGCTCGGGAATGGCCCGAACCTAGAGAACCCCCCCCCCCAACTTCCCCGTCTATTAAAGGTAAACTCGAAGTGAGGAGATGGGGTGGAGGAGGGATGCTGATAAACCGTCAATGGATAGAGGTAAGTCAGCGATATTTATACTGTGGTATTGATTACTAGATTGTGGTCCACCTGTGTTGATTAGGCTAAGTATCTGATGCGCTCCTCCCGAATCTTGTTACGAGAACACCATTTAGTGTGGGGGGGTGTCACTGATAGAGAAAATATCTCTCTCCGTGGATCAGAAGCCATTGAATTATATCAACAAAATCAGGACAAAAAAAGAAAACATTAAAGCACTCACACTGAAAACACTTTATTGTCTTGCAGTAGAGTGGGAAATGCCTGCTCTTTTCTAGTAACGTGCTTCCAAAAAAGCAATAATATTGCAGCATCTGTCCAAATGTTGTGCATCTATGTAAAGGATCTTTAAATCAACCTAATCTTTAAATCTACCTAATCATTTTGTATGAGATCACAATGGATAATATAGATCATATGTGCCCAATTTAATGTTTTATGTTAACCCAATTAAACAAACACACAATTATTATTGTCCTGGGTATTTCCAGGGAATTAATGAAATTATACAATTCAACTCATATTACTTTGAATAGTTTCTTTCTTGCTTGCTTTCTTGCTTTCTTTCTTTCTTTCTTTGCTGAAATTGTACATGTCAGACATGTTGGTCTGGCTGTCTAAAGCATTATAAGTATTTCCTATTCCAACAGAAATATGTTAAGATGCACTAGACAGCCAAATGTTGATGAAGCACAATTGCATGTTCCATCAGCTTGACCAAACCACATGTAGAGCCACATGTGGTCTATAGAAACCCAATCTCAAATAAACCTTCCACCACAGACAGAGAGGAAGCACCTGAACCTAAACGCACAAAAACTCCATCTACTATTTGACAGACACTCAAATCTTAAACAATCCTGCTTTATATTATATACTTTAAATACAATGTAAGTCACTTTGGATACAAGCATCTGGCAAATGCATGCATGTAAATATTTATTGTTTGTTTATTCTTTCTAGTGCTGGAATGATTATGAGCTGCAATTATATGAGTACTCTAAAATACACTTAATCCAAGAATACTCAGTGTGTCAAAGTTAGGGGTAATCTAGAGTGTCAATATTTTAGCATGAGTTTTTGGTTACCTGGGGCTGTTGCAGGATCGCTCTCGGTACATGACCCCTCCACCACAGGTGCGTGAACAGTCAGACCACTCGGACCAGCCCGACCACTGGCCATGCACTGCTCTAGGACCATGATCACCAAATTTGACACACTGTCCTCTCCGGCACCACTGCATTATAGAAAAATACGAAGAAATAATCTTGAACACTGATCAGCAATGTATGAATGTCTGTTTCTGGAATGTTTTTTGTTAATTTTTTCATACTGTGACTTTATATCTTGTCATTATTATTTCTCGCAATAATTTATATTATTTCACAACTTTATATATCTCCATTTTTATAAATAAGTTTGGCTTTGGTTCTTGTGTTAGTCTTGGCTCATATGTCATAATTATATATTTTTGTTTTATTCTCACATATATGTGTTTACATTTAAAACAGCCACCAAAATCAGTGTTTGTGTGGTAGACAAGGAGATTCCAGTAGAAAAAAAATAATATATACTGGTTAGGTATCTTTTGAAGCATGGCAGCAGGTTTTAGCTAGTTTTAGCTGGTTTATGCTGATCCTTTGTTGGTCGTGAGCTGATTTAAGCTGGTTATGAACTGGTCATGAGCAGGTGCCATAGTTTCAAAGGACCAGCTTAGGGACAGCACATGACAGCTTAAACCAGCTCATGACCAACAAAGGACCAGCTTAAACCAGCTCAAACCAGCTGCAATGCTTCAAAACATTACCAAACTAGCATATGACATTTTCTTTTTTTCAACAGGCTTAGCAAACTACTATCTGGTAAACTGATTTTTTCCATGTCAAAGAGAAGACACGGCATGAGAGGGAAAGTGAGGAAAAGGAGAAAGTGTTTCTGTGAAGACATTGAGCCTGCTGGTTTGGGATGGGGCCCAGAGATACACCTGGAAAGCAGGACTCTGCCTAGCCAAGTCACACAGTCCCACACATCAGCACCTCTCATCCCCATCAAACAGGACCAACTGTCCTTATGGAACATTTACCCAAAGTAGAGAACAATACCACAGGTGTATAAGAAGACAAGATGACGAGAGAGACTGGTCAGTTCATGTTCCTCCTTAACGGTATTTCAGTGTGTTCAGGGTGAACAGATAAGCACTCACTCACCATGTCTGGTCCACAGATGGTGCCCTCAGCAGCAGGCATGAACTTGGTCTCACACCTGTGTCCTGTTCTGTGGCACCACAATGATTTACAGATGTCCTGGGGGGCATGAACACACAGAGAGCAGAGTCAAAAACGGCCCTACACCCACTGGGAACCCTTCAACCACCCTGGCTTGCACCTCACCACGCCGACCTCTTGTTTCTACAGCAATGGCCAATCAACTTTCCCAACAAATAAAAAAGCCTGTCAAAAGCAATCACTGTGCTGCCCAAAAGAAACACACTATTATCGTTGCATTTTGTTTCTTCCCACAATACGACGATAATAATTGGTGATGAGGGGTTGGGAGACCGGCCACTGCTGGCCGATGGCCCGATTGCATCTGGCAGACAGAGAGAGAGAGACATGGTTCACAAAAGCTAGCAACACTGGTCTCTGGATCATTGGCTAGCTAACGCCGCTAGCTCCCACGGCTAATTACATCTCAACGACTTTGTGACAAGGACAGGATGGCTTTGGGGGCGGTAGAAAACAAAAACATTGGGTTTTATCTGCACAATCATTCTTAATTAAAATGTACAGCTGCCTTCCATCAAGGTCGATGTTCAAGACTCTTTTCAGCGCACGTACAAGGTCTTCGAAGCGCACAAAGGCAACAGGGATCTCTCAAAGAGGAAGTCCATAGCATGAGAGCTAATCCCACAGATAGACTCTCACAATGTTCATTTCCCAAGCATAACTATTTGCATATCAATGTGTGCGTTAGACGCTAAAGGCTACAGCGGATGCCAAAGGGGGCCCTGTCCATTTCTGTTGAACATGTGAATGAAGACTTTGAGTAGATTTTGAGGCAATGGGTTTCCTCTCTGTAGATTGTGCTCTTTCCAAAGCTCAGATGTGTGTTTGTGTTGATCATGATGTCTCAACACACAAACCTAACAGGTTGGAGCACATTTAAATATCTGAGACTCTAAATGAACTCAATCTCTGTGAATTCTATTGTGGCATTGTATTTTGTCAAAAGGACAAAAATTGTGAAAATTGTTTAACAAGAGTTGTTTAACATTTCCAACTTGTGTTCAAACTAATTTAGCATAAAGATCCACTGAAACACTCCAACTATGAAGAGAAACCTAATAGCATATAAACTATGGGTTACCTTTACAAAGTCCAGGCTGCACAGTTTAGCTTTCGAGCCAAACTGCCATTTGCACTGTATATTAGCATCATACAGCTGACCTGGAAGCTGCTCGGGGTACTTGTACTGGCCTATGTGCTTGGGCTCGTCCACTAGACATGAAGCCTGAGCTGTACTGTGAACACAAACAAAAGCAGCGAAAGATGAGCAGAGAAACAGGCATAAAAACCATACAATATTATACATATATCTAATGGGACAACATATTGCATATTTGTAAAAACATATGTATATATTATACAACCAAACCACACACACACACACACACACACACACACACACATATATATATATATATATATATATATATATATATATATATATATATAGGAAATTAAATATTACAATAAAAATTTAAAAATATATACATTTCTAAAATGTATGCATATACCCCTTTTTGATTACAAGTAAAGTGAAAGTTTACCCTAAAAATCGGTTCAAGTATTGCCGACTACAGGCAGACCATGAGAAAACACCATTATTCCCAGCCAATGTGGGAGACATTATGTTCCCTTCAGTCTTCCGGCAGGGATTCCCCTCTCCGTCATGGATCATTCCAAAACTGGGGCAAAAAAAAAGGAGGGAGCGAAAGAGGAAGAGATGAAGATTGTAAGTTTTACCCAGTGAGACTATTAATGTACAACCTCAGGACAAAAACCACTCCCAGAGTCAGGTGGGACATTACCTCTACAACCAAATGCACTTTCATCCCACAAAACCCCTTCAATCATTTCTGTACTCTAATGAATGTCACATGATTCACACTCACACATTTAGATGTTTACTTTTATTACACCTGTAAGAATCAAACTTATTAATGCATCAAAATAAACATATTCACAAAATTCAGACCTGAGCAGTGTTGGGAAGATGTGCCATGTGTTTATAAATGACTACTCCTTAATAAATGAGTGATTAATGACTGTTGGCCAGTGAAAATTTTGCCCTAAACACTCTGCACATTGGAGGCACGTGTCCATTTCATTTGACCCAAATGTTTGAACTGCTGAGAATAGCATATCCCACAACATGTTATCAGCCTGATGGTTCTCTGGGATAGATTTTCTTCCAGTTTATGCTGAGGATGTGCCAAAGGACCAAAGGACTCGAAATACATCTGTCATAAAAAACAAAATCTCAACCATAAACTTCCCCTTATCACAATGGCAATCAGCAAGCACAAACAAAATGTTTGTCAGTTACACAGCATATGATTTTCCAAACTGAAATAGTGTGGGACATGAAAGCATGAATTAACGTACTTATGTCCTGACTCGTGGGCGATGGTGAAGGCAAGGCCCAGCCCCGTATCTTCATTAATCGTGCAGCTACGATACTTGCTACACATCCCACTTATTGGAGCAAAACCTGCAGACGGATAGTCAGAAAGGACAGAAAGATGAAAACATGGATGGAAGAGGAGGATATATGAGTGACACTGATACAAATTTCTTACAGAAACTTTAAAATCCAACAAGTCTGAATGGAAACAGTAATACATTATTTAAGTATCACTAAACACACCACAATATTTTCAAACCTATAGAATGTGAAACAGGATCCCCTTACGCATAAACACATTTTTAGGCTATGTTTCTAACTGCATGGTCTCAGCTTCAGTTTGAGTTTCACATCATAGAGAGGCAATTTAAAAGCAGTGCTTTCCCCTTTGCCATACATTCAAAGAAGTGCATACTTGTGGTTTGGAGCTTTAGAGCTGAATTCATTACATTTGGCCGACGCCTCTATAGCAAAAACTGAAGAAGCTGCCAACTGACTGCAAAGTGGATTTGAGATTTCTTGGATTCATTCAGGTGAAGTTCTCTGCCTGAGGGCAGCCTAGGACACACATCCCCAACCACAATCTCTTTCTTAACGTTGGCATTGTATAATTTACCCTCCTGCAACTCATTTAGCCACTGACATCGCAACACATGACCCACTTCTGCTATTGTAAGGTGAATATCAATGGCCTTACCCAATGTATCACACGGTTCATTCTTCCAGGAGCAGATGTCCAACCCCGTCAACAGTATGGCATGGTCGTGCCGCTTGCCGTTTTTACCTATCAGGCCTGACTGCCACTGGCAGAAGCTGTTGAGTGATTGGTCTGCGTGGTGGTTGATAGACAGACCCAGCTGACATCAGTGAAGCCGAGAGAGTTGAAGTGTTCAGAGGGGTGGTGAGAGAGAGAAGACAGAGTAGTGAATGATCAGGCATCTTTCAAGTATGAAAGAAATGAAAAAAATAAAAAATAGAATTAAGTCTCTGGGAAACCTCAAAAATTAGATATGACATTCAATTTACCTTTAATGAGAATAAACTAGCTGTGCAACCAGGGTTTCATGCACCGTTTAGTGCAAAAGCAAAAATTAATCATATTTTGGAGTCTGTTGATGTATATTAATGCCAAAAAATGTCAACATACAGTACAGTTTATTTATCAGTGTTAATCCAATTTATGAAGCAACAAGCCCTTGTGAGCCGTTCTTTAGTAAATCAAAAACATACAGTGGGACCAGTATAGTTTGATTCCCAAATAAATTAATTTTAAATTAATTGAAGATTTACAGCAACCAGTTTATTTTGACTCACTAAGAAATTACTCTTATAAGTCAGATATTTTTAGTGAATCAAAAACATACAGCGCTACTAGTACACTCTGATTTCTGAATGAATGACACATAAGATTAAATTATTTGCAGTGAATCATAAAAAAGCATGCAGTGACTTGTATATTCTGATTCACAAACAAATTACTCTTTGAGTCATTTGTATTGGATTAAAAACATACACTCATACACATACACTTGCACTAAACATTCTGGGCCGGAGCCCTCTTATATCATGTACGAAATAACGGAGAAAACCATTTTCACTAAGATTCTGCCTAACAAATGTAAAATTCATGCCGTTCAGCGATTTTCACTTGTATGTATCAGAGAATTATTACAGACAGCTGACGTTAATTAAAGAATTTGCATCTTTACTCGCAAACTACAATTGTTGTTCATCAATAAGGTGAGAATCAGACCCATTATAAACCTAAATATACCTAATTGAATTTAATAATTTGAAAAGTGTAGTATAGTAGTAGTAATAGAATATATTTGCGGTCATAATGATGACAGTAGCGCACACAAAATAGTAGATGTTCTATGCTCCAGCGTGGTTAGTGATTACACTACAGCCAAGGACGGTTAAATGAACTATATGGAGCGATAAAGCTAGTCAAATGAACCCGGCTTTGGGGATCAAATGTGCTCCAGCATGGTTCAAAATAGTCTAAGTTCACCCTTAGATATACATATATGAAAGAATGTGTGTATTTTTGTATGTACTGTATGTATCTTACCGGATCTTTCTCAAGTAGGAGGAGGCTGACCACAACAATGTTGATATCATTTCCAATAGTTCCATCTTTGAATAGACTGGAGACCTGTTTAGGGGAAAAAACTTTGAACATTAGTACAGGTAGAAGTAAACAGTCATATTCTGCAACAAGGTGTCTTCTCCTCAACAATGCTGCTGATAGCTTTGCTCACCATGTTCATGACAGTAAGGACATAGGTAGTGACGTTGTCTCTGCCATGTTTCTCCAGAATCTTCCTGTCTGCCACCACTAGAGTTTCAACATTCAGGCCAGCCTCTTTGCTTGATGTAATCTCTGAGCGCTTCACCCGGCTTTGCTGCTCAAACTCATCAGGCATGACAAAATGATCCTCTGTAGGAGGCTTGGGAGTATCTGTAGTTAGGATGAGGTGGAGAGATAAAAGTACGGAAAATCATGAAAAAGGGTGAGAGAAACTGGAAATTGCCTCAAATAACTGCTTTTCCTTTTTCCAAGCTAGCTCCCTGATAAAAGGCGCCAGAGAGGCGATGACAGACCAGGAAATACACAGTCATTAACTTCACATTCTGTTTCCAAGCTTTCATTCAATTTCTTTCAGTACAACAGATAATAATGGCACAGTAGTTTTGATTTTGGAATCAGTATAAATATCTCAGAGGGCTTAACTGTTACGCACTCTGATATATTTTACAATTATATAAGGTGTAATGAACTTTCCAATAGCTAAAAGGAAATTCCCTTACATACATTGCTTGCGGCGTCCGCAGAAGTGTTGTCTCTGGAGCTTTCCGTGCTGGTACTCATGGTGACGGTGGTGGTGGTGGTTGTGATGACGGTGGTTGCTCTTGTAGGGGTTGTTTGATTTAACAGTGCTAGACATGTCAGTCTTATCAGCGTGCACTCTGCGCTCAGCTGATCGCTTGTAGATGACATGTGGGTGATGTCCAGAGGGGGCGCTGTAGTTGTGTTGTAATGCCAAATGCTGTGGTAGCGGAGTGATGAGAAGTTCCTCGCCGGAGAACCGGATCAAACCTGACTGTAGAGCACAGAGGAAGAGGAAACTATAAGCAGGCAACCAATAACAAACACTGATGTTAGACTGCATGTCAGATACACACTCTTTAAAAGTTTTGGGTCTGCGAGATTTTTTATGTTTTTGAAAGAGGTCTCTTATGTTCACCAAGGCTTAATTTATTTGATTAAAAAAACTGTTAAATTAAATTGTATTAATTAAAAAGAGAATTGTTTTTATTATTTTACTTTATTGAACTTTAAAATTACATTTATTCCTGTGATGGCAAAACTGATTTTCTCAAGCCATTACTCCAGTGTTACAGTTCAGTAATCGTTCTAATATTCTGATTTGATGCTTAAGAAACATTTCTTATTATTATTTACATTACAAACAGCTGTGATTTTTTTTGTTTAATCCACAATAAATTATATTTTTTAGCCAAGCCACCTTTTAACAATTTAATCCATTACTGCTAAATAAATGTATTAAAGGTACAATTTGTAAGATATTTGCAGTAAAATATCCAAACACCACTAGGCTAGTGTTATATATTTTGTTCAGCTGATTACAAACAATATCTCTAATATTTTCAACTACTTGTAAATCATGAGAAAATTCCCATTCTAAACAGTGACACAGGGCAGCGCAGTCGCCTCTCAATGACGTTAATTACCCTTTGTTACCACCTTTACTGACGTAGAAACCACATGACAACAGTGCCGTGGACAAATGCGGAAGTAGTGTCTAGCATACAGCAAACCACTAGCTTGCTTCAAGCAATTGCTTATTTACTTCTTCTTGCACGTTTTATGGTGGATTGTGTTACTTATTTATGAAACCTAATTACTGTTTACCATCTGCCGCTGGTTCTGTCGACAAGGACTGCTCCCGTAAACATAAGCGTATGGGCCAACCAAACGACCCGAGAAAAGTTTGGGACAAGAGGAGAGAATAAGCGAGGATCAATATCGCTATTGCATTTTCTAGATGGAGAGAGCTTCGCGACAAACTTCAACTAGAAAGAGATGTCGATCTCGCTTGTGTTTTACTCGACAGGCGAGTTGTTTTGATTTGTATCTTTACAGAAAACCTATGCTATTATAACGATCAACAAGATTAGTATTATGGGGCACACACGCCAAACGCAGGGCATCGCGTCTCTGGACCCACGCGAGGACGCGTCTGATCCATAGTCTTATAGTGTGATAATAAAATAGTACAATCAAATGTTTTAAATGCTATATGAATCTATAGGCATAACAACATTATAATGTACAGTATGAAAAATAGATTGATTTTGGTATTCAAAAATAGAGGTAATAAAGTATATCCAATAAAGTACTGGTATCTCTAATTGCCCCCAAAATAGCATGTTAAGAGAATATTTCAGCTTGAATAACAAGTTCAGCTCTATTGACAGCATCTGTTGCACACTATATGATAATTGCCCAAAGGATTTCCATTGTAAGCACATGTTGACACAACTGTCATCATGCTTATTGTTTTATTTTTACAAACTGGGGGTTGATTTAAAATGAAAGCTTTAGCCTAAGTTCTGCCAGGAAGACTCAATTACTTCGTCACTAATTACCTTCCTCATTATCCAATCACGTCTCTATACTTTGGTATAAAAGATTGTACTTACACATGTTTGAGTTCACAGATGCCGACGTGATAACAACCTCCACCCTCCCCACCACCACCAGGATGGTCCTGTCCTTACCTTCCAGGGGGGGTCGGCTGCGCCCCTGCCTTCGTCTTCAGGCAGGAAATGCAGGTCCGCTACCCTCGGATTACGAACCATGGACGGGGCCTTCCGCCAAAGAAATTTATAATTATGCTTGCTGAGTTGTCAATAAATGTATGCTTCGTACGTTTTATCTCCCGAGTCTTTCTGGTAGAACTTGTTCTCAGTGGTAATAAACAGCACAGAACAGATGCTGTCAACAGAGGTCAACTCCTAGTTAACCAGGAGTATTCCTAAACGGAGACGATAGCCTTGAGATAACCCTCCAGACCAAGTTAAAATCAGAGCAAAGATGTGGGGCTGAAAATATATCAAATCAAAAATGTGGAGGTATATAGGCGAGTTTGATGTCATGGAAGAAAAGCCCTCCAGGAGACCATCGACTTTTACATTCCTGGTTGTGAGGGATTCTTGGTCCTACCAGCTGAAATGTCGGTGGTTAAAAAAACAGCTGTTGCATAGTCACAAAATACGGGCATTGCCATAGTTACAGCTGTCAGTGCACAATAAACAAATGATAACTTGGTGGGATGTAGAGCAGCCTGGGGCATCTAAAGTCATCTTAAGGAGCTGCCCATTTATCAAATGTTTCACTACAGAGAGCAGAGAAAAGTTCATATGCAGCATAACCTTTCAGCAGCTTGTTTTACAGTGACGATTAGCATTGCCAAAAGCCAGGCATGACAGATATGATAGACTATCATATCTACATCCTCTCTCAACACCACTCAACAACTAATTAACTCGTTTTCTCAGAGGAAAAGGAAACCTGAGATGTAAAAGTGAAGAACTCTACTGTACAGTATATTCACAGCTGCATTTATTTGATCAAAAATACTGTAAATTATTCATTAGTATTACAAATTAAAATAACTGTTCTATGGGTGCGTTTTATATATCTTTTAGCGCTGAATTAGATGGCATGTTTGAGAGGTAAGTGGAGGAGGTCAGATATTCACGAACAGTTGATTAATGAGGTGTGGGGTCAAAGGCGAGACCAGAGCTTATCGTCTGCTATGATAGTGACACGCACTGGTGCCCTGGGACACATCTGCAGCAAGCCAACACATGCGCACATGGAGCCATTACTAATAAAACATGTCAGAGCTTAATTGCTTCATTATAAGCCATATACATGTGTCTCCAGATTTATTTGGTTTGGGTCAGCGTTTCTATGATGCTTTTTCCAGCAAAATGTAGCAATATTTCTGTGTGAACAACTTTTCACTGTACTGCCAATGGGAAAAGGAATATATATGTCAACTTCATTAAGCAAACTTGTACTAGGTATTCAGACCTTTCCTTTAGGTTTACATGATGAATCTTTGCAGGGTATTTAATAGGGCAGAATCACAGAATCCATAACAATGGAATAACACTGAATGTCACAGAATTTGGGAAACTTGGAAGAATAAATTGAAAGGAGGACCGTACACTTAATTAAATGGCGATATGAACTAGTGTCTGAGAATAATTAACCGCAAAAAGTGCTAAATATGAAGTCTGCATGTTCTACATGTCTCTGTGTGAATGAGTGTGCATAGTTTCTTCAACACATATTAAAGAATGTTGAAGAAATTACAGTAAGAAATGATATCACTGTCATTTCTTCAACCAATTTTTTAGTTAATTTAAACTTTTAGTTTAATTCAACTGCTAATTAAAATTATTTTGCCTATTAACATTTAATTAAATCATTAAAATGGAATTCAGAAAACTGTCAGTGACTGATCATATTGTTCTGCCAGTAGGTTTGTGACAAATTACTCTTTCTGAATGAGTCATTGAATCATTCGTTCAATACGTTTGTTCAAAAACATTACAACATAAAAGGTAATATTGGATGTAAAATGTAAGTTACTCAATGTTACATTTTTGTTGCTGTTATTTGTATGTAAGCAATAAGGTACGAGAGGCCATGCTGTACTGTGAATAAATCACGCCTGAAGAGTGTTGTTAGGCACAACCAAGGTATGGTTAAAACAAAAAATGTATGTATTGAAATGTTACTTTTCTGAAGCAAGTTCATTAAATGCTGTCCTTCCTCTGAAAACAAAAAATTGTTCCTGACAGCAACAGTAAATGGCAAGAGAATATTCTGAATATGCCACATCTAATAGAGCTAAAATAAAAACAGAGAACAGGAGCTCTTATCATCTGCTGTGTCATTTTTTTTTAACCACATATATACTTTTTACATATTTCTAACTCACACACATACATCTGCTTATCTCTCAGCATGAGAAAATCTCTGTTTTCCATTTTTTTGTTTTAAAACAGACCGATTCGCGTCACAGCGCGAGATTGTAAGCGTCATTACAGTGTTAACTGTTGGACATACCTATATGGACATAGCTACAGAATCATACCTGAAACAGAACACTAATAATTACAGTAATATTTCCCTCTTACTTTGTAAACTGTGGGCTTTTACACAGACGCGCACACATCAAAATATCTCCTCCACATGAGAAGCATTTATTAGATGGGGAAGGGCGTGGTCTCAAAATTAAAGATGAAAGATGCAACATAACGTCAGCAAGGGTCACTCATATTTCAAACAGTTAATTCTGCCGAAATACGTAATACATAGAACAGTTTTGATGCTATATTATTGATTGTTTATGTTGCTAAGGGTATTTGCTATGGGTGTTGCTCAGTGATACGAAGAACCTTTGGGTGAAGCGGTCATAGCCGTGCTGTATCGTGAATAAAACCAAAGTCCCTTTAAGACAAGTCATGTCACTCGACCGCCATCTTTGAAACACCTCTTGGGAATGAAAGTGCAACTCCTTTCTCTTTGAAAGGGGAAACAAATTAAATTATGCAAAACTGTTTACTAAGCTTGAGATTAAATTTCATATTTGAAATCACCAAAGAAATCTTACAACAACTGTGTCATAAATGTTGTTTATTTTGCTCAATGGCTCAATGGCATTATTTCTATTTCGTTTAAATATATCAATGCATTGATTTGGATTTAGATTGGTTTCTATAGGTTACAGGAAGTTTTTGTATAAAGTTGGGTTCTTTAGGTTTACACATTGTACATAAAGCACATGTTTATTGATGTGAAAAAAAATCAGTGAGTGATTTACTGCTCTTGCAGACAAGCTAGAGTGGAATAAATGATAAAATATGTGTATCTCTATTGCTTTATAGACTTTTGTCTCTTTCCTGTTCAAGATTTGCAAACAAACATTGTATGGTCATATGAAACATGGACACCAACCTACCATTAATTCAGTAACAATGACTATACTCAGCACCTCTTGACAGGCTTGCTTTGCTAAGTGGGAAGTGCTGCAGTTGTAAAATAGGTCAAATTACTCCAGGCACCGGTACCTGGACAATATTCAGTCTGGCAGAGCCATTAGAGCCAAAACCAAACTTCAGAGAAGCAAACTGACTCCCTCTAGGTTTCTAGGTTATTGTGAACTAAATGAGGGGGATATTTTACCTTCATAACCACGATGATATAATAAACATACTGTACTAAAGATGAGCCACTCTGTCCTGTCTGATTGGCTTGGGAATGAAACAAATATTGAATGTTTTCTTAAATGGTGGCTAAGACACAAATTCAAACATAATATTTAGAGACTTGTGGTGTTGTAAAGAATCCATTGGTCATGGGACGGTGCGTCTTCCTGAATGGCTTGAGCTGCTCTCATCACTGAACTGAAGTCATCTTCCTTCTTTAAGACTAGAATTTAAACCTCTGTCTCCTAGACTGCTGAACCTTACACATTCCGTCTGGCTTTGGAATTCTACCTAATCCCACCCTCCACGGACTGGCAAATCCTTGCAGAATAGCTGTGCATTCAGTTAGTGATTTAACCCCCTTCTTTTCTTCATGCCCCCATGTGTTTGATCCCGCGTACCCGACCCCTCCCATCTCGCAGGTGGCAAAGTAAACACAGGGCACTCCCAGGGCTGAGGCGGTGCCCACAAAAACGCATGCTGTGAAAACAGCGGTAGACCATGGCAGGCTGCTGCAATGATCTGGGGCATCTGCTCTCACCATTAAACACAGAGCAACAGGGTCACTCGTCTCTCTCCAGCCATGCTGACCTCTCCTCTTACGGGTAACGGCTTTCTTCCACTGACTCAAAGCAACAAGACGACTTTCAGTTCATTGTAACAACATTTGCAATGCATTTAATATTGAACATGGGAAACTGTATGTGTATTTTTATATTTAGTAGAAATAATACTAAAGTTAAAGGGATAGTTCAGCCAAAAATGTGTTTTCCTGCACTAAAATAATGCATGCACGTAGTGCTGCTGATGTAGAACATACTTGCGCCTTGTTTACATGCAAAGGAAAACACACGCATGTGCTGTGACGCTCTCCATAATGGCAAAAGACTGTAACGGGGAAAGAATCGTTGAATAAAGTCTGTTTTTTGTTGTTGTTGTTTTTTCGCACAAAAAAAGTATTCTCATAGTGTCCAAAAAATTCAGTAGAACTACTAATATTACCATTTTAATGATGTCTTTACTATGTTTATTGTGTCTTGACCACGGTAGTACTCTTGCTGTCTATGCAGGATCAGAAAGCTCTCGGATTTCATCAAAATATCTCCATTTGTGTTCCGAAGAAGAACGAAGGTCTAACAGGTTTGAAACAACATGAGGGTGAGTAATTAATGACAGAATTTTCATTTTTGAAGGAAACTAACCATTTAAGTTTTCTTAAAAAAAATTTCCTTTACTACAGGAAAACAAAAAAAATTACAGAAAGTTTCTTAAATGAAAAAACATTACTAATTTCAACTTTTGATACTTACTGAGCTTACTGCTGCTTTGAAGACCATCACAAAACTACAGTGGCCCACTAGTGCACAACAAAACAAAATATCCACAACACAACGGAAACAAGCCACAACACAACAAAATTAGCACAAAATAATGGAAACAAGCCATAACACAATGAAATTAGCACAACACAAACATGGAAAACATGGAAACAAGCCGCAAAACCACAGAAATAAGTCACAACACAATGTAAACAAGCTACAACACCGAAATTAGCACAACATAATGGAAACAAGCCACAACACAATGGAAACAAGATACAACAACAAAATTAGCACAACACAACAGAAACAAGTCACAACACAATTGGAACAAGCCACAACATAGCTAAATTAGCACAACATAATAGAAACAAACTGCAAGACAATGAAATTAGCACAACACAACAGAAACAAGCCGCAACTCAATAAAATTAGCACAACACAACGGAAACAATCAGCAACACAATGAAATTACCACAACACAATGGAAACAAGTCACAACTCCGTGAGGTTAACAAAACAATGAAATTAGCACAACATAACAGAAACAAGCCACAACACAGTGAAATTAGCACAACACAACAAAATTAGTCCCATGTATTGTGTTGTGTTGTTGAGATTTTGCTGTGTACACTACTGGGCCACTGTACACATATATCTATCCACATATATCTTGATGGAAATTCAGCAAAATTTGGCACAACATGTAGAATACATCACATAAATCCAAACTGCAAACTGCATGGTATAAAAATGGAAGTACAAAATTAACTGAAATAACATTTTCAGTAGTAATGCAGCTCTGACCTGAAAGTGACAATTCTGTCATCTATACTGAAAACCTCTGACAGTGGCCTTGGGCCAGCAGGACATGCTTATTATTGAGCCGAACAGAATATAAAAAATAATTAAAACATGGATTCTTGGATTCAAATTACCAAGAAACTCACATACCACTACTACTAAAAATGTAATGTGCACTGTGGAGCATAACCATACTGGATTCAAAAATGCATTCCACTGCCCCAGGGCATCTCTTCTCATTCACATTGTCTGTGTTTATGAGTGTCATTTCATTCATGTCAGAGTCATAGCATGTGCCACTGTAAAACTGAAATCCACATTCAAGCATTAAGAACATCAGATACATACAGACGATATACATAACGCAAGCTAACATCTGCCACATACAAATCAACCAAAGAAGACCAGTGTGTAATTTACTTTCTTTAAATAACAGGGTTAGCATTCTTTTTTTGATGATAATAGTGCAGAATCGCCCTATTATTAGTGTGTTGGAATTACAGTGTAGTTTTGCATTAAAACTTTACTCACAACCAGAAAACCAAAGCCATTGATGCATGTTATGCACATATGATGAAACACTACTTTCAAAAATAACTGGACTACTCCCGACACTATGATGTGGGTTTGCACACATCTTTACATTTGAAACCACACTGGTAGGAAAATTAACACTTTGTCTTCATTAATTTCCACTCTCTTAAAGATAAATAAATAAATAAATAAACCCAAAACATTATCAGAGTAAGTGGGGATGGGAGATGACTTTTGGGGCATTCTAAGAAAAGCTGCAAGATTTCAATGCTGCCAACTTCTCAATAAACCATGTTAGCACATTACTTGAGATGAGCTTCCTGCAGTGAAGCCCTCCCCGTACAGGGCGCCCTGCAAGCATGTATTTAACCAACATCCTGGAGGACCTCTGCAAGTGCCCTGCAGTCCACCTCACAAAATTATCACACATGTATTCCATTTGTTTTAGAGACATAACAAACTTTACTGTCAAATATCTAACAGCTTAGTCCAGCAGTTAGCAGATGGGGGTGCTTTGCTTCAATAATGGGGGTAAATGGATTCCATCTGGAGCCATAATATATATATATATTTTTTTTTTTTGCTTTCTGGTCCATTATGTCTGATGGGATGCAGAAAGAAAGGAGCTGGCTGAAGACATGAGAGAGGAAATACGTGAAGAACTGCAGGGATCCTATTATCACAACATTTTATTTTAATTTTATTATTATTATTTTTTGACACAGGCAGTAAGTAATTAATTAAAAAAAACGTTGTTTAATAATTTTTTTGTATTAAATGTCTGGGAACTGTGACTGTGGAAATGTAAAATACATGTAATCTTTTAAAATCTCATGGGGTGTTCAAGTAAATATTTTAAGTCAAATGGGTTCAGCTGGCAAAAATTGGGAGTCTTTCCTATAGAATATATGTTAATGGCACTGCAATGTCTTTAATGTAATAATGTGTGACAGGTGATCACATAATTACACAAGTGCCTAACTACAGCCTTCAACAAAAACCACCTGACTACTTAAAGCCTATTACACTCGAGGGAACGAAGGGAAGCACTCAACCACAGTCTCTTCTTCGGTTTCACATTCAGGTGCCAGACTTCTAGTTATCTCCTTCAAGAAACACTTGTAAGAGATGTAGATTAGAGGGCCAATGTCTGCTGCCAGATAAACATGTTTCATTTTCACAGCGAACACAGAAACCAAGAGAGCTCTTTTAACTCTCACTCCACTCTTTGATTCGGAGTCTTCACATATTCAAAGGAATATCAGATGTTGGGAATTAACTAATAAAGCACGGTCCTGAAAGCGCTACCTTATGAACCACTTAACCGCAGGGAACGTCTGTTTTATGCAGTTTCATGAGAACAGTCTTTGACTATATCACTAGTGAGTCTTCAGTGCAAGTATGGGAAATAATTTATTGCCTGTCTCTGTGATTCTATGAAACGTAATTAGCATTTCTTTGTGTAAAATGTGAGTGTTTTTAAAGCTTTCAACTATGGTACTATAATCCAGATGAGTAAGTGCTTACATGCTGTTAAAAGCTGGAAGGGAGCAGTGAGAAACCCAAAGCTGCTTATTACCCAGCTTTAAAACACATCTGCATTCCACCGCTGGGTTACATCTGACCAGAGCATCAGCTATTCTGGATTCAGTGGGAAGAGAGTTATTTGGGTTTGTGTACATAGACAAATAATGAACACTTTAGGGTCATTTGGATATATGAGATCTATACAAACTAAATATACTTTTAACCCTTGGTTAAGAAACACTCAGATTCTTACAGTTCTAAAATGATTAGGTCTGAAATTATAGAGTGCTAGAGTGTTACATGTATTGAAAAGCACTAAACAGTGCTTTTCTCATGAAATACTCCTTTGCAATCAAAGAAAATGTTATGTGGTGAGTAAAGCCAATATCATGTCAATTTCATGTATACATAATTCAGATCTGTCACTTTTTTTCTGGGGCCATGTTTTGGTGGATTCGATTCAAAACAGGAAGTTCACTATTTATAGCACAGTCACACCATAATACCCAGATATAAAACATAAGGGAAAGCGGAGTAAAATTGGAAGGGGGAGGGAGGAAAAGTTAACTTGCCTAAAAAAAGAGGGCAAAAAGAGATTAACTACAACTCTTTTCTAAAGGTTTGGAACACTATGTGGTGTTAGCACACGTTAAGCTAATGAACACTCTTGGTTGTAAGAAACATACAGACTTTACAATGACAAATTCTTCAAAACACAACTTTCAAAACTGTTTTATGGAGCTTTTTTGAGATGTTCTGTCAGCTGAGCAACCGGTATGTTTTTAAACTACAGTACAGTCAGTTAATTGCATCCTCACAGCCTTGTTTTGATTCCTCTCAAAAATTAACCTAAATACGTCACAACACCAACTTAAGTCTTAAACCAGATGAAGCAAGATCACAATGAAAGCTGGTCCAGTAGGTAGCCTGTAATCATTAAAAAAAAACGAAAGACGTGACTAAAAAGAAGAACCTGCTGACCAAGCCTCAGATATCGTAAAGCTAAGTTGTCAATGACAAAAGGGTGTTCTTTTCATAACACTATTACTCTAAGAAAGATGCATGAGTTTGACTAACATAATTAAACCTCAGTTGAGAAATTAGAATTTCAAAAATGCCCATCCCAAATGGTCAAAGGCACGAGATATGGGATTCCGTATGATATTAATGGCTTCTCAGACCTGGTGTGACAGCCACTTCACCACTGCCCATTAGTTTTAGGTCTTCAAGTGAGTGAGAACAAGAGCTATTACAGGACCAGCCTGCCTTTCCTCTTCCTCACTCTCTCTCACAGCCTCTCTTTCTGGCATCCCTAAGCAGCCTCTACATCACTGTCACCACATAGACCACCAGGGAATAGCCCCTGGCAACTCCTATAGTGCTAACATGGCATAACACCCCATGACTTATGAAAGGGGGAGTGGAGAACATTTGTAACTACAAAGGAGCCCAGCATATATTCACTCTGGTTTCATTGTCTGTCTGCCCTCCCAAAACTCAGACAATTATAAATGTCCACCACGTCACCTTAGCATTGTCTCTCCTTAAATTTTTAAGTTACTGGCCATTCATAACTTCTATTAGCCAAAAAAAAAAAAAAAAGAAAGAAAGCAACAGTTTGAGTCTGTCTACACTGGGTGTGACAAAGCGACCGTTGCAAATAATTTTGTTTCAGAACTAGGGGTGTGCGTTATTGACAAAAAATAATATCTCAATATTTTCTGAAATTTTATCGACAAAGCGTCTGTCATTGTGCTGATATCTTAAGAACTACCATGGAAAGCTGACCTCTAAAGTTTTTGATACAGTAGCCTATATTTCAAATTCTGTGTGGTCAGTCCACCGCAGTGATACAAATTAATATTTTCCAAAAAGTTTAAATAGATTTTTACCTTTTATGTGCATTTTTACCTTTATAAAGCTATGTTTCTAAATGTGTGCATCATCTTTCGAGTCTAATTCTTACATTTAATCAGTCAATTATAATAATAATACATTTAAACTTTTACTAAACAAAACAAAAAATCTTTGCAGAAATTGCATTTAGATGTATTTACATCATTGTTAATTTTTTATATATTTGTTAATGCAGCATAGACGGACATGGAATGATTTAACCTGCAGGTACAAATGCATAAATAATGTTCTGATATTTTACACATGAAATGTTGAATACTGATATTTAAAATTATTTAAAAACATGAAGACACATTAAATGTGAAATTAAAATGATTAAAACGGCCAGAAGGTGGCAGAAAGTCACTCTTAATAAGTGAGTCATTGCGATTAAACCGATTCATTTAAATGTTTAATTCATTCAGGAACAAAACATGTGTAAAGTTCCTCAGAGATACAAAACATTGCTGTTGCTGTGTTTGGAATGATTTTGTTGGTGAAATAGAGCAAAAGCAGCCATGGTGTCTAAAACGTTCTTGTTTATTGAACTTTTGTTTAAAATCAATATCACATTTTTTGGATTTTCAGATTTTTTTTAAATGGCATTCTTTATGCAATATTGATCAATTATATGAAATGATATAAATATATACATTTTCTGTCCCCTTATCTGGAATGATGTGATCATTCTCTTAATGCATAAACTGAATCATGCAGTGAAAGAACGCACTCTAAATGCCTATACGCGCACTCAGTGTAGTCGCCTATGCGTGCACACTGTAAGTATGTTTTGTTTGGTGTTTGCAATATAGGCTACTCGATAATGTGGTGTCTCACAAGTTCAGTATTTGCACTAAACCTGCACAGATTTGGCTTGCATGAACTTCCCCCAGAAATTGAGTGAATGTAACCTTCGAAAAATAATGTTAATTTCAAACCTTGGGCACAAGTATCTTGAGTTATTTATGCAAAATCACGATAAAAAGAATCAGTCTTGACTTTAAATTATAATGCAACTACCTAATGCCCCAAAGCATCTATACTTAATTTATGATGCCAGGAAGAAGGTCTCAAGCAGCGAAAATTTTAACAGAATCTCTAAGTATCAATCAGGACAACAAACATGTCTGACAGAAACCCCAAAGCATTTTCTCACAATTTCCTGCATCAGACAAGGACTACAGATCTGCTCCCGGAGCCTGTATATGGTAATTCAGCCTCTCTCTTTCATTGATGTTTGAATGGCCCGGTGCTGTACTCACCCCGCAGTGTATCCACACAAGCTTTCAGCGCACTGACGGCTTTCCTCCTTTCCAGTCAGAGTGAATTAACATCACAACTGTCCCTAAGTGCAATCCCACACGTTAGCACATCAGCTTGAACCAGCAGGTCTGGTGCTGAATAAACACAGCTGAAGTGCTTCAGCAGCAATTCACACACATACACACCTCACACATTAACAGACAGTCTAGCACCCACAAAACTGGTCTATGGCCCGGGCTGTCCATAAAAGATAAAAGAAACCTTTGCCATCCAAAAAGACTTCATGAAGCACCCCCACCCCACAAAGACCCAAGAGAGAGAGAGTCTGTGGGAAACCTGTTAAGCAAGTGACTAACAACTTGTAACATTTGTGCATACTACATAATTGATTAATTATCTATATTTAGTCATTTGTTTTTACTTGTTAGCACAGTTTACAAAAAAAGATTTGCATTAATTCACACATTGAATGTAACATAATCTCCTCTAGCAGTACAATTGTGAAGGCTTAACGTCAATTTATTCAATTTGAGCATCAGATCCTTTTTTAAAAAGGTGGGCTTGAATAAGTTACTCATATAAGAGCTTATTTCCTATGTCCCGTCATGTAAACTTTAACTAGGCAAATGAAATGACAGGCTGACTGTGAACAGAAGAGACAATGAGGGGCTTGGGAAAGGTCATGTCTGAGTTCAGCATGATTGGACATGTTTGGAAAGAACTGAAATTCAGTGAAGGGCAAATCTAGTGAATCCCCTGTCCTACAAAGCCCTGCTTGCAAACAATTCAAAAGACCGGGAGGATAATTAACTATACTCAGTTGTCTGCCTGGTGGACTCCGAAAACCTCTCATTCACATTTCTGTCCTAATCATGAAACGCTTTGTTTATCTGTATATGAGAGCTAGAGAGAACATGTATTAGAAAATACACTACCAATCAAAAGTTTGGGGTCTGTATGATTTTTAAACATTTTTGAAAGAAGTCACTAAGTCTCACCAAGGCTGCATTTCTTTGATCAAAAATACAGTATACTATTTTATTTACTATTCCAATTTAAAAAAAAAGTCTTCAAATTGTTATATATTTTAAGATGTAACTTACATTTTGTTGGCCAAGTTAAAAAATGTAATGTTGGCAAAGCTGAATTTTCAGCAGTGTCACATCATCCTTCAGAAATCATTCTAATATGCTGATTTGCTGCTCAAGAAACATTTCTTCTTATTATTAAATAGCTGTGCTGCTTAATATTTCCGTGGAAGCCATGACACATTATTTCGGGATTTTTGATAAATAAAAAGTTTCAAATAGCAGCATTTAAATTATTTGGTATTGTACATTGAATAGTAACAAAGACAAACAATCAACAAAGCTGAGGATTTCCTTCATTTAGAACACAAAACAGCCAGTAAGAATTTTACTAAAATATCCAGTTGGACATCATGATAAAGGAAGTGACAAACACAACAGAACCACTAGATTTAAATCAGCACAGCCGGTAAAGGATCGAATGCAACTGTTTTGAACGAGCACACCTTCTATAACAACCCAAGAGTGGCTGTTTCATTGTCTATTGAGGAAGTATAGACCAGTGTTACTTTCAAAAAGTAATTATTAACTATTACTAATTACATCATCAATATCATATTTAAATTGCATTACTAATTACTCTATCTGAATTATTCAAATCACTGATTAGGCTACTTCTTAAAATCCCTATAAATCTTAATAGAAATAAAACTTTAATTTGTTCAAACAAAGAATAGTTTAGCCTTTTAGCTTTAAAATAACTGTAATACTTAAACATTTTTATAAAACAAAATGTAACCTTTTGTTAACAAACAGAAATGTATAACCATAAATGAATAACAACATATCTGAATAACAAAAAAGCTTAAGAAAACAATACATTTCAGTTTGGCAAGATGTTCAGGAAACACCAACTAGCACAATCTTTACAGGTTTGTGTAAAAATAACTTATGTAGGTAAGAATAAATTACATTAGTGATCTTCTCTGGTGAATAAAGTCGTGTCAGATCGCGCTGTTCTTCTGAAGTAATTTCCTCATAGCAGGACTTCTAAAAATTAGACTAATCTTGATTAGATTTTTTTTTTTTGTGTTGTTGTTTTCTAGATGAGGGTGTTTGCGCACAGGTGACAGCATATAATGAGCTCAGATACAAGAAAGACTCTACCTCGCTTTAGTTTCATATGGATTACATAATAAGAATCAATTAAATTAATTCATTTAAATGTAGACACAAGCTTTCTAGACATATTTCTCATGTCTCTGTGTCAAATATTTGCTGAGTTTGTGACATGTAGAAAGTTGGTAACAGAGACCAAGACAGAAAGTGCCACCTGATTGTTTTGTTTATTTTGCAAAAGCACAATGTTTTGTTGTTATTGTAAGTGTACACAAATAAAAGTAGATCCTTTTTAGATACTTAGTAACGCATTACACCCAATGTTGGTACAGACGTTCCTCTTGTTGATAGAAGAGTAGCGGATCCAGCGAGAGCTTGATGGGGTAACACAGAATTAAGAAGTTTTTCATGAGTCACGGCAGTAGAGGCGGCGCAACAATAACAACATGTAAATAATCCCACCCGCTCTAAGGCCCTGTCCACACGGACACGGGTATTTTTATAACCGTGACTTTTTTTTATGCGGTTCGGCCTTTCGTCCACACGAAAACACAGTTTCAGGGCACCGAAACCGAACATTTTTGAAAACTACGGCCAGGGGGAGCATTTTCAGAAATGCCGGTTGCAGTGTTGTCGTGTGGACAGTATAACCGGGGTTTTTGCCTTGCGACGTCAGAGTGTGCGCCGTTATCCGCTGTGTTTGACGTCAGATTGTGCGCTGCTGACTGCTTCTGATTGGCCAAGGTGACTTTACAATTTGGGTTATATCGCCGCCTGCTGGTGTGGCATGCTCTTGACAGCGCTTGATAGCATGTTTTGGCGTTTTCATGTGGACGGGATTTTTTTTTTTAAACGCAGGAGGAAAAACTCCGGTTATAAAAATACCCATGTCCGTGTGGACTAGGCCTAAAAGAGTACTAAACTGCAGTGGAAACGCAAACTGAGCCGTGCCGTACCATACTGAGCTGTCCCTAGCCGAGTCGTCCCATGCAGTGGAAAAGCACCAAAGCGCCTCTGAGATTTTGCTCATTGGCAAAATATTGGCCCCTTAGTAATGGCCGTGCACAGGCAGCCTAATCTACAACAGGGGTGCCCAGCTCTGGTCCTGATCAAACACACCTGAACCAACTAATTAGGATCTGAGGGAGCACTTGATAATTACAGACAGGTTTGTTTAATCAGGGTTGGAACTGAACTCTCTAGGAAGGTAGATCACTAGGAACAGGATGCACCCCTGATCTATAACAATATATCTGTTTCACTTTAAATGCTTTTCAACTTCTATAACTTGAAGCTCTAGTCTGTAACTTTTTTTGTGTTAAAAATTTACAGAATGTATATAATAACCGAGTACGCCATGAATCCATTTTGCAAACCATGTTTTTGGCTGGTCCTGAATCACTACGGTACACATATAATAAATGTTTATATTCAGACTATTTGGGTACCAAAATTCAGAAAAGGGGGCGTGGTGGTAGTGGGTAAGAGTGTATAGGGTGCGGAGTATATTATATTATGTATATTATATTATATTATTAATTTAAAGAATTATTATCAAACATCTTCTCGTTCGATCCACCAGTTTTCTGCATAAAAATAAGGGTCATTTTTGGCTTTGGTCTAAACTCTAAAGAGCAGAAGGGCTTATTGAAAAATGCAAACTCCTTTAGATTGGGCTTGAACTGACACATTTCCCAGACAGGACACAGCACAATGTTTTCAGCAGGTGAAATTGCTAACTCTCTCTACCACATGGCTTTACTTAAGGAAACCTGAAACACTCTGGCATCCCTCTTGGTAAGGAAGAAACCTGCCCACAAAAATCTTATTAACAGTCTCATGTCTGGCCCACACTGGGCCATCAATGAATTAATGTGGGCAGTCCCATAGTGTGGGCTCCTCACAGAGAGCCTGTGGTGAGCCCAAAGTGAAGTGAAAAAAAAAAAAAAAAAGTGAGTGAGTGAGTGAGTGAGTGAGAGAGAGAAAAAAAAAAAAAAAAGTGAAGTGACATTCGGCCAAGTATGGTGACCCATACTCAGAATTTGTGCTCTGCATTTAACCCATCCGAAGTGCACACACACAGAGCAGTGAACACACACCCGGAGCAGTGGGCAGCCATTTATGCTGCGGCGCCCGGGGAGCAGTTGGGGGTTCGATGCCTTGCTCAAGGGCACCTAAGTCGTGGTATTGAAGGTGGAGAGAGAACTGTACATGCACTCCCCCCCACCCACAATTCCTGCCAGCCCGGGACTCGAACCCACAACCCTTCGATTGGGAGTCCGGTTCTCTAACCACCAGGCCACGACTTCCCTGAGCTGTGCACCTCACCTTTACATTTGGTGTGGGCTGGCCTTAGCCCACTATAGCCCCTTTCACACTTCGATTCCGGAAAATACATATAGTGCATCATCACTACGACAGGGCATTTGTTCTGGCTTTTGTTCACACAAAGCTTGTTCCGGGGCTGAAACTAGCAATGTTATTAGGTCTCCAACCCGGGATCGATCCAGGATTCAATCCTGGGACGTGTTTGCGTTCACACAGAAGGCGATCCGGCAATTGTCCAAGACCAACATGCAGTATGAAAGGAGCTTATGCCTGCAAAAGCCAGCATGAGCCCCATGCAAGGACATGTCTGCAGGGTAATTGCTGTCACAGTGTCTGGTTTGTGTATCCCTGGGTGTCCACTAGAGGTCTCACTTCCCCATATCGTCACCCCACTTCAGTACTGCATTTCACACAAGCCTTTATCTGGACTAATCACTGTTCATTGCACACAGCTGTTCCCACTCACATTGTTTGCACCTGTGTATATATACCCTGTTTGTTTCGGTCATTGTTATGGAGTCCTTGTCTTATGTCACCCTGTATTCCGTGTTTCCTTGCCGTTTTTCGTGTTTCTTGTTTTTGGACTGCTTACCTGTATTTCGACCTTTGTCTGACTGGATTATTGATTTTGGATACCCTATTAAACACTGCTTTTGAATCTACCTGTTTGTGTGTGCGTTCCGTGACAATTGCTAGCAAACAATGGCATCAGTTAACAAACTAATAAGGAACGTCAAGTCTACTGTCTCATTACGTGCTCCAAAAAGGTAAGCTGACAGGGCAGTAAATGTGTTAAAGTTACCGAATGAGTGGCCATGTGTCGAACAAATCATAACTAAATATAGAAACACTACCAAAATAGACCATATATCAATAATCCATGTTGAACAGTATAATGAAAGATATCTAAGCCATTGTGGTACTAGAGCCAATTTTGGATGTCACAGTAGCAAAAGTTCAAGTTCAAGTTCAAGTTTGTTTATTTCTAGAGCACATTTACTTCCGGTTTTTAGCCGACCAAAGTGCTGTACAGTAATCACGACAAAATACATACTAACCAGCTACGTCACTATCAGCAATCAAATATAGTGCATTAAAAGTTAGTTCAAGTAAATACACATTAAAAGTAATCACAATAAAATATGTAATGTACCAACAACGTCACTATCAACAATCAATTAAAGTGCATAAAAAGATAAGTTCAAGTAAATTACACATTGAAAGCCACTCCAAACAAATATGTTTTTAGAGCTGTTTTTAACTCTGATAAAGTGGAAGCCATTTTAAGATGAATAGGAAGATTATTCCATAAAGTGGGGCCCACCACTTCAAAAGCTCTATTTTCCCTCTTTTTCAAGCGGGTTCTAGGAATACGAAGGAGGGATTTGTTTCCTGATCTCAGTTCTCGCTTTGAAGTATATGGGTGGAGTAAATCCGATAAATACGATGGTGCAAGATTATTTAAGGATTTATAGACTAATAATAAAATTTTATAGTCGATTCTGTATTGGACAGGTAACCAGTGAAGGGATCTCAAAAGAGGTGTCACATGATCAAATTTTTTGCCACCTTTCAAAAAGCTTGCTGCTGCATTCTGAACAACTTGTAATCTCGAGATTTGATTCTTGGAAATCCCATAATAAAGAGAGTTGCAATAATCTAGCCTGGATGTTATAAAGGCATGAATAGCAACTTCAAGAGAATCATTGGATAGGAAAGATTTAATTTTGGAAAAAGAGTGTAGATGAAAGAAACTAGAGCCCACTACCGAGGCAATTTGCCTATCAAATTGTAAGTTGTTGTCTATTACCACACCTAAATTCCGAACCTTTGCTGAGATAGTGAAATTTAAAAGATCAAGGTTAGGTAAATATTTCCTTCTTTGCTCGGTAGGGCAGAAAACAATAGCTTCCGATTTATCTGAGTTCAAAAAAATAAAAATTTTTGAGAGCCATGCCTTTACATCATTCAAACACGCTGATAAGTTACTAACAGCATTCTCATTATCGCTTGTCAAAGGAAGATAAATTTGCATGTCATCAGCGTAACAATGGAAGGCTACATTATGTTTCCTGAAAATGGATCCCAAGGGAAGTAAATATAAAGAAAACAGAGTGGGTGCAAGAACAGATCCTTGTGGTACGCCACAGGATAGCTTGCGTAATGATGAAGTAAAATTTCCAATTTTAACACAAAAAGTTCTGTTTATTAGGAAAGATTTAAACCAGTTTAACACTACCCCGCCTAAACCCACATAGGACTCCAGTCGGGAGATGAGAATTCCGTGATCAACAGTATCAAAAGCTGAAGACAAGTCCAGCATAATTAAAATGACAGAAGCTCCCGAATCAGTAATCATTAAGATGTCATTTAAGACTCTAATAAGGGCCGTTTCAGTACTATGTAATGATTTGAAGCCTGATTGAAAGATCTCATATATATGATTTGTGGATAGGAAAGACTGAAGTTGCAGAGAGACAATTTTTTCCAACACCTTAGAAATAAACGGAAGGACAGACACAGGGCGAAAATTTGCTAAGATAGATGTATCAAGTGTGGGTTTCTTTAGCACTGGAGTCACAGTGGCCCTTTTTAAACTATCAGAGATAATCCCTGACTGCAAGCATTTATTAAGTAAAGTTACAAGGCCAGGTCCTACAATATCAATTAATAACTTCAGATAGCGGGGGTGCATAGTGTCAAGGGGACTAGAAGAGGTTTTTAGTTTTAAAACTATTTCTTTTAATGAGTCTAAGGAAATAGAATTAAAAGTAGTCCAAGAAGCCAATGGAGTCATTGAAGTCAATTTATCGTCACTGGTGTCTTGTATTTGAACTCTTAGATTTATAATTTTTGTCTCGAAGTAATTTAGAAAATTTTCACATAATGCTTTAGTAGGATTACGGAACGTCTGTACAGGGGGATGCAATACTGAATCGATAATCGAAAAAAGAACTCTAGGACTTTGATGATGCTCCTCGATCAGATTAGAAAAATAAAGAGACTTGGCCTTCTTAACTGCACTCTGATATGTCCATAAACATTCTTTAAGTATGGTAAAGGATATTTGAAGTTTGTCTTTCTTCCATTTTCTTTCTGCTTTCCTAAATAATTTTCTCAGGGAGCGGATATCTTGATCTAACCAAGGCTCAGCTTTATGTTGCGGCTTTAGCAACCTATAGGGTGCAAAAGCATTTAAAATCTCCAACCATACAGTGTTTAGGGATTCAAGATGTTGCTCAACATCTAGATCTAATTATAAGGATTCATAGGACACTGAGGAAGTGATTTCATTATAACGTTCAGTGAAAGCCTCGCAAAATCGCGGTGAATACACTCTAACCTGTTTTAAGTCAGAGACAGTCATGTAAGGCATAGCTGGAAGAGCCATTTTAAATATGATAGGAAAATGATCAGAGATGGGTAGTTCAATCACTTCCGTATCAGTTATTGAGAGTCCGAAAGACAATATTAAGTCCAACATATGACCACGGTTGTGTGTGGGTTCTTTAACCCACTGTATCAGATTAAAAGAATCAATGATATTCAAAAACTCCGATGCTAAGTGATCCCAAGCACAGCATAGATGTACATTAAAATCACTTAACAATAAAATCCGATCGTAAGTAATAATTAAATCCCCAACAAGCTCAGTGAATTCTTCCATAAAGTCCTTCGTCAAATGCGGAGGCCGATATATTAAGGCTAAAACAATAGGTTGAGTCCAGTTAAGTATTAATAGTTGAACTTCAAAGCTTGTAGGGTTAATGGAGGGTAGCATTTGGCAACATGCTCCAAAACTTTCTTTAGCGATAACTGCTAGCCCTCCACCCCTACCAGCCGGACGGGGAGAGTTATAAAAGCAATAGTCATTTGGAACAAGTTCAGAGTACGGGCTCAAATCTCCTACCTTCATCCAGGTTTCGGTGATAAACATTAAATCAAGGTTTTTAGATGTTATAAAATCATGTAAAATAAATGTCTTATTGACCACGGAGTGAGCATTGATCAGTGCCATTTTAGGAGAAAGCAAGATGCTGTCCGGAGATGAAGCTTTCCTCAGAGGGCGAAGATTTGAAGAATTTACTCCCATCGGACGAAGTCGAGTAATAATCCGATTGTCAGAATCCTGTTGTAGTCGAACCGGGAAGTTGGGAGAAGCAAGTGAGTTAGACTGAATATATGTGAGCCAGCGAGATGTCGGGACCGGCGTATACTGAACCGGGAAGCTGATCAGATCCTCGGTCCATGGCCGAGACATGGAGATCTTACACGTCTAGAAAGCAGGAGGAGCCATTTCAAAGGGGGATGGGCTTGAACCTGTAACCAGCCATATGGAACCGTGACCCAGAGAAGGCCCAAGGATGTGGATTTGCTTATGCCAGGGCTTAAAAATTTACTCTTGAGCTTACACAACCCTGCCCCTTGATTAGGTGGAAGTTCTGACCTCTGAACAAGAAGTAGCAGAGCAGCACTTCAGAAACTCCACCTTCTAATCAACTTTTACAAACTGAAGCAGCTTTGGGACTGGCATTCAGATGCCATCCTGGATACTGCCCTTGTTGCAGATTTTGAACCAACCTCGAAACAGCACACATGACTAAACTAATCCACAAATCAACTAGCATTTCATACTCAACTAGCATTTCATACCACGATGATGTGTTTTGTTTTAGGTTTTGATGGAAGACGTTCAGGGTTCGAAATGAGGGGGGTCTGGGGGGGTCCCGGACCCTCCATAAGTCATTAGGGACCCCCCATAAGAATTCATTTTTGGATTTTGGGGGGTCCCCAAGAAATATATTTTAACATTAAAAATTATTATGAAAATTATAGGTTTTAGTGACGTTTTGTATTTATAACAGTAATTAATTCATTTCCTAGCGCGAAGCAGCAATCAGGGCAGCTATTAGCTAAATGTGAGTTCAGCATCACAGATTGTTGTTGTGGTGCTCCCGCAGACACGTACTAGATGGACACGGCAAAACGAGACATCACAAAGAGTTAAATCCTGAATGAAAATCCTTTAAGTGCTTCGATTGTGTTTATATCTCCATAATTGCTTATAGTAAAATATTAGTTTGAGTTCCTATATCAAAAGTTGCATTAACTAGATACCCAGTGTAATGATTAGAAGAGTACGTTTGTCAACGTTTCTTGCTAGCTGTAACACATGAAGCCAAACCATCTGCCAGCTAACAGTAGAACGAGCAGCTAGACTAGTTATTCAAAGCTAGCTTAACAATCTACTTAGTCCAGTCAGTGATTACGAAAGATAACCAGGACTTAATTAAAGTCTGTGAGTTGATTAAAGTGAATGTGATTTAAACATGAATGTACATGAGAGCTTGGTAAAGAAGCTAATATTATTTTTCTTAATTTGGAATCCTGCACATGGAGAGAAAAAGAGGAAAAAGAAAGATCACCGACTTTTTCAGGGGTAAATTGTGCTTATGTGATAACATGGCTGTTGTTGGGGGAAATTGTAGATATCAGGGATGCAAAAACAGCTCGCTTTTCGGCGCCTCCCGCCTAGTGTTTCTTTAACTCTCTATGGTATCTGCAACTGCATCAAATTCTCATCAAATTCTGCTTAAAAAAACTCCCTGTCAATACAGAACGAAATATGCTGTATCCTATTTTGCCATCAATACTGCCGACGTTGTCTTTGCTGTATCAGTAGGTTATATATTTATGTTAAACATCCAAATGTAAACTGGTCTGTCTGTCGGCGCACAGAGCCACGCAGTCGCAGACAGCACGTGAAGTTCGTCAATACCGAATTCCCTTGTCTTTCTTATCAATTTGTGTTTGAACGAAAAAAATTAAATTAACGATGTGCTCGAAAAAATAATTCAAAGTGTCCGTTTCAACTAGTTTCCCCGTAAACGCAGTCAGAGAAAGAAAACAGATGCGTGTCATTACCAGTATTAGATAGCCTACATGCATTCGTCTTAAAGGGAAAAGCAACCCAATATACCTGCAGCTGTTTGTGTCACCAAAATTAATCAGAAAACAAAAGAGAATGAGAAAACTTTACAAAAAGAGCTACTCAAATCATCAGGTGATATTATTTTCAGGAAGAAGAGGAAGGAGTAATAAAGAAAGAAGAAGTGAATTTTTTCAGAATTTCATTTTACTCTATGTGCCTATAGGGGTGGGATGGCAGGGGTTGGTGGCAATGTAAGTATCTAGATATTTGCAGCGGGGCAAGGGAAAACATCCCAAGACCATTATCCCACCTTCGACACTGGTCCATATAATTTTGCCTACAATATATCTTGTAGCAAGGTAGTCTTCAGAACCTTTAATAATTACATTTTAGGGGACCCCAAAGAGTCCTAAGTCATATCGAACCCTGAAGACGTTTGATCATGCCGTGTAATCTGGGGCCAGACAATCCATTCGAGTCAAGTGATAACAGCAATTGAAGGGCGCTCAATAATTAAAAACTTTAAATGAAGCAGGATTTAGCGAGTAAATCCCTCTGTTCCTGATTTAAAGGCCAGGACCGCCTGTTCTGCATTTAACAACTGAATCCCTGTCCATCTGCTATGTTAAGAATAGTTTAACAGAGAGCAAGAGAACCAGTACAAGCAAATCAGACATTCATCAACTCACTAACCTAATGGACAGCATTACCTCTGAATGTAGTGACTGTGGGGGTTCTCATACACATTGATTTCACTTTTGGACAGGCATTCTCGCAACACAAAACCTCTCTCTCTCTAAGCAACTGCCTCCTCGGCCTTTCATGGCACAAGGGGTTGCTGTGGATCAGCAGAGGAATGAATGGGTTCTCATTTGTACTTAATCCAAAGCTCCTCATCAAGCGGAGATGACATGGAAGGGTTAAAGTCCTGTGTGACTCGTTCTTTTTCACTACAACAAAGAAAGAGAAAGGGAGAGTGAAAGAGGCAGAGTGACAGAGTGAGAGACCCCTTTTTTCTCATACATTTCCTTTTGCTTCTGTACATTTAAGCACAAAATCTAAAGGGACACACAGGTCTCATTTGGCATCCTGTATATCTGAAATTGGGGCACCTTTAAGATCACCGAGAGATTGGGCCATCCCATCGTTCAGAAAAAAAGAGCTTCAAAAGAAGGGGGAGTAGATCAAAGAGTCCCTGCAGTCTATTCAGATGCAATGCTCCCAAATCACATTGTGTTGACACACAGTTTTAAAAGAATGGGTCACTGCTGTTTTATTGTGGAGAAGCTACCACTAATGAAAAGGATAATGCAAAGATTAGCGCTGCCAGCCAAGCGCCTGAAACCTCACTCTGTCTTTAATTGTGGAGAACAAGGGAGACAGGAAAGCAGGGCAAACACTGAACAAAAGAGCAGGGAGTGGAGGCAGAGAACGTCAGCAGAATTTTGGGTATGATTTTACAGTAGCCCACCATCCAAGGTGAGATGTGATCATCTATGAAGGAAAACATAAAGACCAGTGCTCCACTACGTCTGCACTTCAGTGCACCAGTTGATCTGTTTAAATGAGCTCTTCTTCCACACACCTCACACTATTCCTAAGCTCCTACAGGCACAATCTATACTTTACTAACTGTAACTCGAACATGTTTGCATACTTGCAACATTGGTACCCACTTGAACTTTTAATGAGTAAACAAAGAATGAACAGCACATATAACCTTTGTTCCAAAATCTAATAAACTGATTCTACAGGCCAGGGGACAAAGACAAGTAAAAAGTTATACAGAAGCTGGAAGGATTTCATGATAGAATTTTCATACTTATCTCTCTTTTTAATATATTTATTTATTTTTATTTATTTTTTTATTTTTTTTTGGACAGGTAAGGGAAATAATTATTGTGTAAACCACTATCTAAAAATCACTATTATTCATGTAATTTACATAAAACTCAGAGATAATCATAATGATCAATGTCAGTATACAGCAGTGTGAAGACTAAGTAACATAACTTAAAGTGAAAAGTGAAAAAAGTGAACGTGACACCCAGGGAGCAGTTGGGGGTTTGATGCCTTGCTCAAGGGCACCTACTAAGTCATGGTATTGAGGGTGGAGAGAGCACTGTACATGCACTCCCCCCACCTACAATTCCTGCCAGCCCGAGGCTCGAACTCACAACCTTTCAATTCCAAGTCCGACTCTCTAACCATTAGGCCACGACTTTCCCCACAACTTCTTTTTTTTTTTTATTGTGCTACCTCTTAAAATATGTTTTGGTCAAATTCAATGGCAACATCACAAGTCAATCCCAGAATGCTCTGCAACAAAATCAGTGAAAAAAAAATATCCAAGATCATAGTTGATCATCATAGTACTAAAAGAAAAAAATTACAAACTTCCAAAACATTTGTTGAATGAAATGCTTTCATATGATGCCTGATGCATACGTTTCTGTCTATATAGAGCATTTAAAATCAGTCACTTATAAGGTTTTATTTCAGTATGAATGCCTTCTTAAAAAGCATTTTCCTATGTAAGGTATTGATGTAGCTCATTTTGAAATGAGTGAATCTTTGAGTGGAGTAAAAGGAGCCACTTACCAGACCTGTGCAGGTGGATAAAGCCACAGAGGATTCAGAATGGTTTCGGATGGAACCCTGATAGAGGCAGTTATGAATAGAGGGGTCAAGGGTGGCTGTATTGATGCCCTCTGCACCCAGTGTCTGTACGGTAAACCCCTCTGCCAGCACATGGGACGGCAGCAGGTCTAAATGTAATTCCTTGCCAAATGCAGAGACATGATAATGCACTGGACCACCTGCTTCTGTCAGGGATCTCTTAATTCTTCCATGTCTTGACACATCATGGGAAATGAAGGCTCCAAGTGAGTCCACTTCCACTGGTGTGGCAAAATCGTAATCTGTGAGGGGAACAAACACATTTTAAATCACCTGACTCAAAACCAATCCATCACCAGTTATATTGATGACTCATCCTGTACTATAAAGGTTTTTGACCAATCAAACATTCTCAAATGAAGAAAAGAAAACTGCACTGCCAAACAATTGCATGGGGTCTTGCCAATACCTGTTGGCTTATATTCTTTCCCTATATCTGGTCTAACTAATCCATAAAAAAAAGAATAAAAATTAAAAATTAAAAAATTAAAAATTTCTGACTGAAATCGGTATATCACTGTTTAAACTTTATTTAATATTGCTAAATCATAATACACCATGTCTATATGCAAACTTTTTGTACTGTCTGATGTTTCTGAATGAGATTTCAAACATTTCAGTGCCCAATGTAGCCTGCGCAAGCTGTGAAAATGACGAATTAATTATTTCTTGTAGTCACTATCTATTTTTGCATTTCACCAATAGCTCAACATGAACATAAATTTAGTCAAGCGTTCCCAAACTGGTATTGTAAATATTAATTAAAAAGACAATAAACTCTCTTTGACTAGCTCAATACGCGGCATGATAAGAGATGAGATGAGGGAACATTATGATGAGGGAATCCTTCTAATGATGCGCCCACACGCGTGCTAGCGCACGACCACCGGCACAGGAAACTCACATTTGGGAGTAGTATATTTATGCTGTAAATCTCTTAATTCACCGGATCTTGTGGCATGCTTCAGCGTTCATCTTTATGTGTACTTGTATATCCAGGTAGGGATCTTTGTTCAAATAGAGCGCGAGAGCATGCAGCGGCATCCATCACTGGCTTGTCATCAATCAGAATAGAAATTAGAAGCGCGAAATAGAGAGTTGAAGCGCGTAAAGACACAAACCTTGATAGAGGACGCCGGTGTCGCCGGTAAATGAGACCGATGTTACAGAGTGGAAGCAACAGAACTGCAGAGCCTGCAAAAGTGCAAATAACTCGCTACAATTAACTTGATAAGAACAATGAGTATACTAATATATATATATATATATATATATATATATATATATATATAATTCCAAGCGTAACCTGCCTTTATAAAGTTCCCAAACGACACACTCGCCAATAATCTCACAGATGTGCTGCTTACCAGAGGGACTTGTAAACTCCAGAGCAAAAGGAAAAGGCAATCCATGATGACATGCATGCACCTTTACTGTTACCTCTTCAAAAACGGGGAAAGCATCAATCCGCAAATCCATGCAATGCAATATAAATACATTGCTAATTATTTAACTGCCCTGTTTCTGTCGTTCCTCAAGTAAAATCCACCGGGTTCATTAGGGTAACGCGCACCGCTTCTGTTTGCAAAGCGCAGGTACACAGAACTGCTGACTGCAGTGACAGTCGGCGTGTATGCGCGCGCGTGTGTGTGTGTGTAAACTAGATAGTGGCACCGGCTGATGGGCAAAAGGGGGTCTAAATTTCCACCAATCAGCGACGACCATCTGCGGGCGATTCAGTGTATTTAGCGCTCCTTACTGTCCGACGCTCCCAGATCACGGAGTTCATTGAAATGGGATACAGTTCTGAATGGGGTGCCGGATGATTTATGATACTGTTCGCTGTACTATTTAATGAAGCGTTTTCACGTCAGGTCTTGTTCTTAAAACTCTCTACTGACAAGAATATATGATCTGCAAGCGCTCAGCTGATATTTAACGCTTACACTGAATACAGCAGTTTGTTTAACTGATTATTTTGGGGTGTTCTTGGTCTAAAATGCGACAACTCATAATTTTCTCTGCATTTTCAGTCTTTTCAACGTTGTGCAAAACAAGATCTCCAGAACCTGATTCTGGTTGTAGCCTATAAAGTCTTATTACCAGGCAACTTTTAAGCAGAAATATTTTAGAGATTTGTCTGTTATGCCAAATTTGATTTGAACAAAACATATATCAGTCAGTTATTTTATATATTTACACAGACTTTGAATTATAAGAGGCACCGTAAAAAAAAAAAAAAAAAAAAAAAAATATATATATATATATATATATATATATACAATTAATAATAATAATAATAACAATAATAATAAAAACTACTTTAAGTTCTAATCGTTAAGTAAACCAGATCATTAGATTCATTTTAAAAAAAAAAAGGCTCAGAGTTTTTTTTTTTTTTTTTGAGAAATCAGGCTGCACTGGTCACACGGATTTCATTCAAGCTCACAAGAGTCATTCGCTCAGGAATCAGTGTTTGGTTGGTTGCATTTGTATGTTTTTGTATGTGGATTTGTAAGTTGTTCTTTCAGGTACCGGATTACACTGGTTGTCCTTTGTTTTGATTCTTAAAAAAGATTTGACTGATATGAGTCATTTGTTGGTTCATTGCACTTCACTCAAAGCACATTACATTCACTAGCTTGCTCACTAAGCAATTGTTTTGCCGTATTGGTCTACACTGATTGCTGATGATGTAAATTTCACACTGTAGATTCAATACTGTGGCAATACTGAGTAGTATCAAACACTATTAAAATTTTGTACAGTTCATGAGTCTTCACTTAGTGAGAAAACACCATATTTTTAAAAGATTTAACCTGGTCTTATTATGATCTGGTTCTTGCTTCCCAGTCCTATGATTACCAAACAGAGGACTGTTATTACACACTGACTCCAAAGTCTTATTAGACAAAAGCTCTGTCTACATTTGGGTGAATTTGAGCACTTGCATTTGTTTTCCTTGTTCACTGGTTTCTTAAAGGAGCTCATAAAACTACCTGATCTGTATACTAAAATGTTTATGAATCACATAAAAGTTACATTTGAGGTACAGCCAAATAATAAAAGATCAAATCGAGACGTCATAAGAAGTGGCTTTAAAGTAGTTTGATATTTATTTTGTTTGTTTTTCACAATGGTTTTGAATTTTATCTCTAATGAATAGAGGAGGCCAAGATTACCGTGCTCTACACGATATCAACCATATGACAAGTAGCTCAAAGAAAGACTCCATGTGAAAAGAATCATCCAGTGAGTTTAACTGTGCTTTACAATCCATTAGTTGCTAGCCTAATTTTGAAAAGTCCTCAGAAAGAGTGTTGTCAGATGTTTTAGTAAATGTTGGCATGGGGGCTCAGCTTGTCAAAGCCAAATGCATCAAACCCCAAAGGAAGATGGTTTTGCTTTGACTACAGTGTTGTTATTTACCCAGGTTTCTGTGCCAATACTTCTTTCTCTGGGTTTAAAACTGTGCCCAAACTCCACTGAATGAAGTAGGCATATGTATACAGTACTTTAAATGGAGTGTCAAAAATAGTCAAAAAGTTTAAAGATGTCTGTCCAACAATCAGTCAGACTATGCACACAACCAACCAATGAGCAGTTAAAGCCTTGGGGGGCGGGGGGGGGGGGGGGGGCAGAGATATAATACTTGCCAATACAAACTTCTGGAATAAATGAAACGACTCTTAAATGTGCATCTTCATCAATTCAGATTTGCTTCGTGCAAAAGAGTGGCACATATGATCGTTTAAAGCAACTTTTGCAATTTAACATAATGTAATAGGCAGTGAGGTCATAACTCAGCATATGACCTCATATTTGCTAACATTTGTTTCCCTTCTCTTTACATGCTTGTACACCATTTGTTTTATATTTGTTTGCATGTTGTGGGGAAAAGGCTTTTCCAGCAGCGGCTCCAGCTGTGGAGAACTATGCCAGGTCAGGGTTGCCGGTATCTGCTCCTAATTTACCCCGTACTGGGTTTGGAGAACAGAGTGCAACACTGGAAGCATAATGTCTGATGGTCAGTCGAAGCACATCTCCAAATAATGATGATCTGCTGGTTTCAATTTATTTATGCAGAAATACACAGCACAGCTCATCTACATGTATTTGATAACATCAGGTTTTTTGATTTTGCTGAGGACAAACCTATAAATCATACAAATTGTAGAATTAAACACATTTGATTATATAAAAACATACACACAACCTGCTTGTAAGGACCAATTTCCATTCTACTCAACAAAATTGTTTATCCATAATAGAGTCTATGTGGGCTGTATCTTTGGAAGTAAATGTGGTATCCAGACTACAATGTTGAATGGAGAGGTCATAAATCTTAAACCATGACATGAATCTATACACCTTTGAGTGGCGGTTGCACCCACTATTTATTTGACTCTGTCACTGAAATCCCAAACAGTCTAGGAAATAACTAGGAAACAACTGACTTTAAAGCCTGACCTCTTGACTTCAGCTTATACCCTGGAGAACATCCCTCCTATTTGTTATCTTATGACTAGAAGATCTGAGGAAACATCCAACTTGAATCATCTCCGACATCATGACAAATATAGCAGCATATGCACTAATCAAAATTCTGAAAGCTACCAACATTTGTTTTTTAAAGGATTATCCTTTTTTGAGCACTTGTGTCCACGTGTGTTATGGGTCAAACAATGGTTAAATTGGTGCTGATGTGGCTGTTAACTCTCTGTTCAATGTTGTTTACTGTCTGTTTACTATTCCCTGCTATTGTGCACCTGGCCTGAGAATATAGACCTCAAAACAGTGTCAGCATTCTATAAATGATCGAGCACTGAGATACAGCCCAATTTAAGAAAAACAGCTTGACATTGTCAGTGAAACTCCTTGAAGTCCAGAGGAATAAAAATAAATAACTCCAATACTATCAACATGACATCACTCAAGACAAGGATCAAATGCTCATCTAAATACACTTACATAAATATAAATACACAGGAGAGTGGTTTGTATATGTGTAGCTCTGTTTTGTAATATCTTTTTGCCTAGCCTTTGTGTTTCTAGTGTATTGGCCTGCACGCATACAGTATGTGTAAGTCTGTGTGGGGGGTAAGAGGAAAAGACTCAGACATGTATTAAACAATGCCTCAACATCTGATAAGACTGTAGCTAATAACTACTGAATCTGGAATAAATTCCCTCCTCCATTACCTCTTAAAAGCATAAAACCATTGTGTCTCATTTCCATAATGGACTTTTTCGAATACACCCGCTACAGCGCAAAATATTTTCTTTACCTTTATTGTGCAGGTTGGTGTAGAACAAACAAGAAAGCAAGCAAGAAAATATGTAGCCCGGGACTTCATTTTAACCATTGTGAGGGCCAGGATTTACGCCACACATGATTCTTATATTTTCATCTTTGCATTGATCAATTAATGAAAAAGGCTTTACTATATTGGTTGTTTTAATATCTTTATTTGTCATTGTACTGAGTCATTGCACTGGCTTAGTTGTTTGGCTTAAGGTTAAAACATTAAAACCAGTTCAAAACCATCTAAACTGTAAAGTTAAAATCATAAAATTGTTAAAGTTAAAATTTTGTGTAAGATGACTTGAAATCTTTGTTGTAGGGATGGACCAGCCTAGTGACAAAGAAGTTCAAACAGGAAGCTGAACTGTTTTTATGGGAATTCTGAAGGAAGTGAGAATGTACCAACTTTGATGTATTAGATGGGATAAAGGAAACATGTGATGTCCTGATCAATGTGATTTTGGTTAGGTAAAATTATTTTTGCATTAACTAAAGATTACCCATGGCTCTAAATTTGGTCCAATGTATTATGTGTATTCCAGGGTTGGTGTTGTTATTGGTTTGGGAATCCGGTTCCTCCTTGGTTTTTTTTTTTGTTTGTTTGTTTGTTTGTTTGTTTTGTGGTGCTGGCCATCTCTTGTAAATTTAGTGTATGTTGTGTCTATTAAGCCTTGTCAAGTAATGTATCCTGGAAAGGTGGTGCTGTTTTTGAGCCCATCAGGTTGAGAAGCTCAAGCACAATTATGTTCTTGGAATGCTTTATATTCCTTGTGATTGAACCTGAATGGAATATGACTTGACTTTTTTAGCAGTTATAATGTTTTGTATCTCTGATGAGGCTTGATCACCTTGTTTTTTCTCTCTCTCTCTTGCTTTAGCAAGATTCAGTAAAGACTGCCACGGTTGAAGACCACTTTGCTCCTGTTTGTGGCTAGGGACTATTTTATTGTTGTTTTTGTTGTGATTTGCTAATGCTCACGGCAGATCCATCACAACCATTGATAATTGACTGGATTAAGGAAACTGTTACATTCCAGAATGAAGCCATGGGCAGAATGCGATTTTGACAAAAAATAATGAACAATCGGTGTTGGTTAGCATTATGATACAAAGTATACCAGTAGTACATTTTTAAGGTATCACTACAGGTGGGCTTTAACCTGCACACTTTAGGTAAGGAGAAGATGGAGGGAGATGAGGCACCTGCGAGTCTGCTGATTCCTCTTTAAAGGCCTCTGAATCTGATCTATCAAATATACAATGGGACAGACCTACTGCCTATCTACATGCTCTAGTTTAATTTGTTTCTGTACTCACACCTTTGTTTATTTACTGTTGTACATGAAAGCTCACAAAACTACCCAAGCAGTAAACTTCCATGTCCTATTAGCATTTGATTTATGCTTGTTGAAGAGAATTAGCATTAGCTTCACAGCAAGCCTCCATTGTATTCTTATTTGCAGTGAGCAAACAGTCCAGACTCAGTGTAATTTTAGGTAAACGGTCTGTGCACGAAGAGTGGCATGTTTGACCATGAGAAACCATCATCCTTCATTTGCTCTCAGACATAGAATTTTACTCTCCCATAATTGCAGCCTAAATATTGTTGTTTTGGTTATTTTTTCCCCCCACGTGTGGAAATATAAAAATTGCAGGAGTGGAGAGGTTGGAGGAACAGGCAGAAGTTTGTTCTGAAGCCTCTTTCTTGACTCACCACAATAACCAGAGAGAGCTGGGGGATAAGGAGTGGCACTTAGGACACTACAAATACAGTAATCAAGGTAAAGATACAGAGCATATGTCTAATTTTACTCAAACAACTGGACATGTCAAGTAGATATACTATAGCACAGCATGGAACTCATTATTTTACAGCCTGTTGAGATTTGAGAAAGTAATGCAGCATACAATCACGGCTTGGCATCTTCATAAAAATATCCAAGCATTTCTTTATTAGAAAAAAAATAAATAATAATAATTGTCTAGGTAAGGAATAATACAACACCCTATTTTTCATCCATACATTTGTGTGTAGGGGTTTAAAAAAATTGAGAAGAAAAAAATGTTTAAGAGTTCTAAACTATTCTGAATGAATGACTACATGACTAACTTTCAATTTGAAGCCAGTATGGATCTGAGTCTAAACAAATGGGGTTTTAATGTGGAACCTAACTGCTGTGCCGTATTTACCTAACATATATAATATATATAAATGAATGCACTTGATAAAATAATGTGATGTAAAGAGATATAGCAGTTACACGTCAGTTTTGCATTAATTTTCATTGATCCAGAAAACCAGCATAAATTCTCCAACATGCACCACTCTCAAGTCTTTTTTTTTCTTTCTGATGTGTAGAACTACTTACTAGTTTCTGAGCGTTCAATCTTGTCTTTATACAGATTTCTAAAAGCCAACAGCTTTTCATTGTTTTGTATCACTGAGCTCTGATTTCAAGGCACCACGTCTACAGTTTAAATAAGTAGCCAATGAACTGAATGTCCGAGTTGTGGTGGTCCATGAGAGCAGAGGAAGTGATGTCGTCCCTAGTCACCTCATATATCACAGCCTATCTGTTGACCTGGGCTTGCTGCTCTTAAGGATTTATCTCCTATGTGGTTACATGTACATCTGACCCTTTGACCACCCATAAAGTGAATGTTACTGTAACCTACACCCCTCTAGGGGATAAAGCTAGTCTTTGATCACACCAGGAGGCAGCCCCGAGCAGGCTGCTAAGGGAGCCATTCTGGAGGTTAAGATTAAGAGAGGTGAACGGAGATGAACATTAAAATTACTGGACAAATAAACAATGGGGAAATGAGTTATTCACTGCAGAAGCATCTTTCCAGTTCTGAATGAATTCTGTTGGCAGGCCTTCTGTCAGCTGCTGACTTTTTAGCTTTAACTTGCTGGAATCAAAGTATGGGTTATTTCTAAAAGTCCAACTGATCATAAATATGCCTATAACATATGATAGTGCAACTTAATATTTATCTGAGTTACTAGCATTTAAAGCTTCACTGAGTGTCGTAGAATAGAATAGAATAGAATAGAATAGAATAGAATAGAATAATATATTCAAAAGTTAAAGGTGTACAAAAAATGTAAGCCATTTTGTTAATACAATGTCAGTATATCTTCATGGTATCCATATAACTCACAAAAAGTGTCTGAGATTGGCTTGCTTTCTGATTGGCTAACAAAATGTTGTTATTTTATTTTATTTTTTGCTGTTTGTCAGAAAGCCTCAGGCTCTGGCTAGCTAGCGAATGTAAACATGCATTTAGAAAAAGTCAAGCAACATGTTAGAAAAGACAGACAGACAGAGAGAATATTACACATTACAGATCATTAGCCTGATAGAAAAAGAATGTCTAATCTATAAAATAGACTGAATATTTTGTGAAACAAGCGTGTGTTTGTGTTATATTACATATTTCATCAGAAAGAACACATTATTTCACAAATGATGAATCACAAGTCCAATAGCAAGAATTAATGCCTGATGTTTTATAAGCAGGCAGTGGACACAATCACAGCCCACAAATATAGACAATATTAACTTCTCACTGGACTTTAATGATCTCTTAAAGCCAAATGTCATAGTAATGAGTGTAATATTCTGCAGAAATATTTTCTTTTATATTTCGGCTAGAAAAGCCTCACTTATGCCTTATTAACAGATTCATGCAAAGTCTGTCCTCACAAAGCCGGATTTGTGTTTCATGTCTACTGCATGTCTTACCATTTCCCCAGTGAAATGTTCTTTTAAACCCCATGCATTTCACTTTAGATTTTATTAAGAGGATATTGCAAAATAATGTCCATCTATAAACACAATTTATGACACGTGTCCTGCTGCCAAATGTTTGTGGTGTGTGAATTCTGTTATGGACATTGCAGGATCTTGTTGATGGTCTGTGTACATTGTCAGTTGGAGTTAAAGTAGTCGGACGGCTGAAGGTCTGGAATCCATGACAGCGTTCATTGGCCAAGGCCCGCCCATAAGACCATTTGACTTACATGTCAAACAACCAATCACAGTTTGTTACGTTCAGCGTCATGTTTCGGGGAGTGAAAATGTCGCCACAATAACAGACTGGTGTGAAAAACTCTCCGACGTATTTTAAAGATTCTATGCCGCGAACTTTAATTCTTTTCACATACTTTTGAGAATCCAGTGTTTAGTTGATCCTGGTAAGCGTTCGTTGTCACAGTTGTAAACACGGTGGCTTTCTTCTTTCTTGAGGGGGTTTGGCGCCATGGCATCTTTGTTTCCAGATGGAACGTTAAAGAATGCCACACACATCTCCCAGAAATCCTGTATAATTCAACCAATCCGATGACGACTTTGAAACTCCTGAAGTGTTTCCACTTTTGTGTGCCACATGCATCAGTCCTTTAGCCAACGGTCAGTGTGGTTGTGACATCTGAGGCTGAGACTACAGTTAAAGTGCCCATGTTTGACAGAGAGGATTAGATTTAGGAACAAATGAGGACATGCGCATATTTCTTAAGCCATTAAGCTTGAAGTAATGATCAGGCCTGCTAAGACTCAAGACTTTACATTTACATAACCCAGGTTGGCAATGTGATTTTACTAACAAAGGAAGGGTCAGTGAGAATTGGACAGGATGAATGAGAAAAGACCATAAAAGTGAGAAGATCTTGGGTGAACAGAACTGAGTTTAAAGAGATTGGAAAAAGGAGGGGATGTGTTTCAGCATGCTTTGGGAATTCCTGATGTAGCCCCCCTGCTGGCCGGCCCGTCAATAGTATGAAAACACATGGACACAGACACATTCTTCTCTTACTTGCTCCTTTCACTCTCTAAGATGATTTGCTTTCACTTCGTCAAATTAGCCCCCCTCTACCTCTGCTTTCTTACATTCACACAAGGTCTTGCAAATAGCCGCAGGCAGCATTAGCTATGGGCCGAGTGGTAGTCTGGCTTTCTTCTCTTGTAGAGGCTAAAGAGACGTCTCCGGGCATCAACAGGAGGCCAATTCACTCTGACCCATTCACAGTCATCACTTCCACTGCCTGTCCTCTGTTCAAATAAACTCTCTGCTCAAACAGCCACTGAGTTTGAAACTTTTTACAGATAACATTTTTATATCATCCTCATAATATATAAGAGTAATTGATAAAACGAATGTAATATCAGGCTGTAGCAAAAAAAAAAAAAAAAAAAAACAATTGATGGTGATATAATGTATAATATATCCAGCAGCATTCCACTTGTCTGTGTCCTTTCCAGACAGAGTTTCAAAATATGCAGTAGTTTTAATGACACTTTCTGCAGGTTACTTAACTACACCAGTAGGTGGCAACAGTGACTGTCTTTTTGTTACATACAGTACAATTGTAATGGTTGCAAAGTAATTACTTATTCAGAGGACTACCTACCCAGCCATTATTATGAGTGAGTCATTGAATCTTTCATTCAGCTGATTTGTTAAACAACACTGATTAACTTTGGAACGAAACAAGTGACTATAGCTGGGTCTGAAATCACAAACTGTACTGTATACATACCAAAGTTAAATAAGAACTTACAACTTGACCATTAAAATGTATGTTCTATATAGTGTGAATATGTGTCATATGAATGTAATCTGTAGTACGTCCTCAGTGCTGTCATTGTCATGTGACTTACACCATCAGTTGCTTTGCTTCACTGCAATTCACAAATCCTCTCTGTGCCCTCATAGTAAAGTGTCCATTGAATGTGCATTTCAGAATCTCACCAGAACTTCAGCTACTGTTTTCTGTGTTGATGAATTCGGACATAATAAGGTTCTCACATTGGCCATCTGGCAATTTATATATATATAACGAATAGTCAGCGTGGCTCATTTGAGTCAAACATTCTAATTAATTTAGCATGCTCTGGCTCATCAGTGCAGTGGCTCAAAAGCGCTCATCAATGTCAAAATGTTTGAAATAGCCAATCAAAGTGTAGAAGGTGGGATTTACTGTTCACCGAGCTGAGCTGGGCACATAGACAGTAAAAGAAATGGACACAGCGAGCCCATTGGAACTCAATTGAGACAAGTGAAGCTCATTTTTAGCGATTTTTAGCACTTCCATTTCTGACGCGCAGACTCAAACTAAGCTTGATGACGTCAGCAACCTGTCTGACAGATGTAAATCTTCTAGTAGCTGTGCGTGCAAACTGCCATCGTTAATCTTGCAGAGACGGCGAGCTTGAGAGGGGAGCTCTTTGGCGTGAGTGAGCAGGAGTAAGTAATCTGATTAATTATTTTGTATAGTATTTTAAAATGTAATGCCAGGGCTTGTATCTATGGGCTTCTCTCTTGACGTCTCCCCGATTGCCTGCGAGCTTCTCCTCCTGTCTGTACGGTAATTTCTCTACTGTGCGACAGAGAGTCGAGTGGTTATGACGCAATCGTTAGCCTATTTTTACAAAAACTGTTTCTACGGGGCCATAATGTAACATAGAAGGTAATGGAGCCCTTTATACATTGTTGTGTATCTTTAGAAATAAATAATGGACAAATGGAGTCTTTAAACGCCTCAGATGTAAAGTTATTCGCTGTCAAAGTGACGCCAAAATGAATGGGAGTCAATGGGATGCTAACGCAAGTGAAGTTCTGCTACAAGATGGTGGCACGCGGCCGACTTCAACTTCCGGTCGACTTCCTTCCCGCTTGGCTGCGCATGACTTGAATGTGAGCTGAGGTAAGATGAAAGCAGCTAAACACATGACTAGACAATTCAGCAATATTAACCTTCTGTTTACAATTATTATTATTATTTATTTATTTTTATTATTATTATTATTATTTAAATGACAGACATTATTTTTCAGGGTTGCAAACTACTTCTGGCCTTTTCAGATTTCTTAATGCTATTTATGTTATTGGTCACAACATAAGATAAGAGTGAATGTTTGTAAATCTCTATCCAGGTTTTCTTCTATAATTTCACATCTAAGAAAATGTAGTTTTTTTTTTTTTTTAAAGGCCTAAATTATCATTCTCAAACTTTCTCTAGAAGATTGTAAATCTGAAGACTTTCTTGATTTGGAAAAGTGCCATGTATTAGGCTATTAGGGTTTTACACTTTTTTTAATTACACTTAAAAATAGTGGTTTCCTGTTAAAGATATTTTAAAGTGTAATGCATTTTTGTGATTAAAGCTGAATTTTAAAATAAAAAAATCAAATAAAACAGCATTTATTTGAAATATAAATAATTTGTAATAAGAATAAATATTTTAACAGTCACTTAGGCTAAATCAATTTAATGCAACCTTGTTGAATAAAAGTATTCATTTATATATATTTTTAATGTTACCTAGACTGAATGGTAATTTATCACATTTTCCATAAAAATATGAACCAACACAACTGTTTTCAACTTTGATAATAATCAAAAATGTTTCCTAAGCAGCAAATCAGATTGATTTCTAAAACTTTCCACATTCTGCATTACATTTCCAAGTCTTCTAGAGCAGATCAGAGCATGGTAGGCATTTAACTTTAGCGATATTTAACTGTCCCTCTAAAAGAGATGTGTAAAAATTATTCTAAAAGTTTTAATATTTGTGATATACCAGGAAAGGCAAATTATAATTTAAAGAAGTAGGCCTATGCCAGTCATTCATTAATGTTAATGATAAGAATTTTAATAAATAATAAATAAATATAGAAAAAAAAGATAACATTTTATTTCTGTGATGTGTTTTATATTTTTATGATAGTAAGCGGTGTTAAAAATTGCTCTTTGCATAATGAGCTGATGAGTTAATGGTGCAGTGTGTTGCGGACCAGGTTGAACATTGAACCCACTCTCAATGTGAATTCCATAACCTGTTAATATAAGTGCCACAAAGAAATCACACAGTAAATATTTTTTAAAATATAAGTTACTCAATATCAACAACATATATACTTCATCGATTACAATTAATTCAGATTTCAGCAGCTAGGATAGTTACCCGTTCATGTACTTTCGATCACATAACTCCTATTCTTTTTAAGTTGCATTGGCTATCTGTTCATTATCATTTACATTACAAAATTTTACTTCTTACCTACAAAGCTCTTCAATTTGGCACCTCATTATCTTTCGGATCTTCACCATTTGTATACTCCTTTGTGCTCTTTGAGATCATCTTCTGCACATTTATTGTCTGTTCCAAACTTCAAGATGAGTTCCTTTGGTGGTTGGGCTTTTAGTTGTGCAGCGCCGAAGCTATGGAACTCTTTACCTTTGCACATTCGCCAGCTGGATGTTTAATGTGTTGTTATAATGCTTGCATTTTATGTTTTGTTTTATTGTACAGTGTCCTTGAGTGTCTTGAAAGGCACCTATAAATAAAAGGTATTATTATTATTATTATTATTATATAGGATTTACTATAGTTCCATGGAAGATTCATCATCCTGCCTTGACAGTGTAACCACCAGAAAGAATGAATGCACAGTGCAGATTCTTCCACATTAAAATACAAAGTCAATCAAGCTTTTAAACAATACAGTTGCTGTAACAGAGACTAGGCAGATAAATATTTAACTTTCATTGACGTTTGGAGGCGCAAGACAGGCGTGACGGGACACGTTATGACATGGTCTCAGTTGTGAATGGGAGACAGCTAGCAGGGCTCCATCAATAGCAAAGGCACCGCTGTTAACCACAATCAGCCATTCAAGTTTAGATTTTTGTGTTTAAAGAGAAAAAGTTGGCAAAGACTATGTGAAGAGCTCCAGTTACCCACCCAACAATGAGAGTTTATGACTTATTTTTTCCTCTCCCTTTTTCTTCGTATTGAGTGCCTTTATACCAGTGAATAAAAGGGCATTACTTCATTCTTGTCCTAGGTGGACATGTGAGTGACTCAGAGAGAACTATCATTTGATGGCCAGAAAAAAGTGTTGGGCAAGAAGCAGAATGTTTAGGTTGAGGTCACATATGTGAGTTATGTAACAAAATGCAAATATACTCACAAAATCAAAATTCAGGCTTTTACATGGTCACTAAAGGCAGTTAGCGTAGAGTATGTTGAAGCATGGATGCCAGGTTTTATTGCAACGTCAACCTGTACAACATTATTAATAAACATGAACATAAACATTAGTGATCAGATAACTGTAATTGCTTTTAGCCTTAATACTGATCTAAAAAGAGTGACTGGGTGAGTACGTGACTGTTTGCATGCATGTGCAAGTTATTCCTGTGATATTGGAGTAATGCAAAAGAGTCCAACTCTGAAAAAAAAAAATACTTGCTTCAAGCAGAATCATGTAACTCGGCTGTAATACAGATACTCAGATACACCCTTCTTTCTCTTTTATCGTCATGCCATCTCTTTCCAACTATCTGTTGAGGTGTTATGAGTGTGAAGTGTAGGTTTAGACACCTTGAGATCATCAAATCTAGGAAAGGACCGGTCTTAATTTTTAGCTTACTTGTATAAAATGGTCATTTAAACCAAGAAGGACAAAGTTGAAGTTTCTAGTGATCCATTCCTGCAGTGGGCCCTTGAAATCTCCCAGACGTCTCTTGTTATGGCTCCCCAGCTCTGTGGAAACAGCTCATCACTTAATAAATTTCCTGATTGCTTGGCTGCTATTCTTTAACTTGTTTGCCATGAAAAATTACTTCTGACAAGAGCTATATTTGGAGTCATCAATGAAAAAAGGTTGTTTTAAGAGACGTCAAGAAAATTTTGCAAACAGATGAATTTTCAACACTACCATTCTTTAATTTTCATTGGTTTCATCAGTGGTTAGAGACTATCATAAACCAGTCTGAACTTCCCGCCGCTCACGTGGCCTGGCAAAGACTGCAGACTCTCTAACACAGTCGTGCCACATCAGCACAGACCCAATGGGTAGACGCAGAGCTGATAGAGCACATGGGATGTAGTGAGGCTACATTTTTGAATAATGTGAGGGTAGAGCAAATCCAATCGCTCACTGTCAACAGCTCGGCTCCACAGTGCCCTCTGGACCACATCATGATCTGCTGCTATATTTACGAAGCCATAAATTACCATCCAGCCATCCACTTTGTTTTTTGTTTTATTTCTTCTGATCTTTGGTTGAAATAAATACGGTATGAGTCTCAGAACAAAATATATGCACCCAGAGCAGACAGTCATGCAGATGCCAATGAGAAAACAGGATGAAATAAACAAGCAAGTGACCATGAGAGTAAATAACGTGCCGGTTTTCACGAACCACGTAATGGCTTTTCATAGCAGCTTCATAGCGGCATTTCACGGTCCTGCACAACAGTGACGGAGAGCAAGGAAAATTAACAGCACCCCATCAAAGCCCAGCACTCCTACAGAACTATAGGTTTATGGGCTGTAAAGCTTAATAAAGCAAAGAAAACACGCACACTTCGGAGACAGCAGACAGGATAATTTACTTCCCACACGTCTGTGTAAACATAAACACACACAAAAGGTTCATGCGGAGAAAGTATTCCCATTGTAATGGGCAGAAGCATGAGAAAACTCTCACCCATGTGTTTGATTGTGTAAATACATCTGATGTATGGCTTTTTCCTCTCGAGAACGTTTTGTGTTGGGCATGTGTCGGGCACGGGGTCAGATCAAATGCAAAGGTTTACTCCGGACGCTCTAAAGAACATGAGGACTGTGGGGAATATTTGCCAGGGATTACTCAGATGAACTTGGATTTATGCCTTAAAGAGGATAAGCAGGGCTTTGTGTTTGTGGGAGCTTCCTGTCACTCATTAGTGCTGTGGGTCTACAGACAGAGCAATGCTTGAGCTCTCTATCAAATACAGCAGCTTCACCTCCCAGATAGACATGATTAATATGACCACACCCAAATCGGCTTTACCCGATTATACAGTACATACTCATGTGTGTTTGAGCAATAACCACAACGGTCTATGTACCACAGATGCAAACTATCATAATCGCAATAATGAAGTTGAGAAATATGTGAATAACAGGATATAAATCATAAGAAGGTTTATTATTTACATTTATGCGTTTGACAGATGCTTTTTATATCCAAAGCAGCTTACAGTGCATTTGAGGTAGCCTATACATTTTATCATCATGTGACTCTGAAGGCTGCTGAAAATTAAGTCTTGCCATCACAAGAATAAATGGCATTTTACAATATATTAAAACAGCAAGTATTTATTTGAACGTGTAATAATATTTTGCAGTATTACAGTTTTTATTGTATTTTTGAAATAAAGAAATGCAGCTTTGGTGAGACGTCAAGTTTTTGAAAGGTTTTGAGTGGTATTGTATGTATAAAATTGTCACAAATTATTATTTTTAATGAATTATAAAGGTATAAAAGTGGTATGAAAAGATTTTTTTTTAATTTTTATTTTTCAAACGGCATGAAACGTAAAAATCCCACTAGACAGCAATAAAACTAGACTGAACTGAAGAGTCAGTGTTATTAAACATACTTAAACGATAACATTTAGAGCATTAGCTTTGTCAGCCCTAAAATGTTTGTTACAATCATATAAATACAATGTAAACTCAAAAATGAAATAAACTGAAACAAGAATGCTACAAACTAACAAAAATTAAACTAAACAGAAAAGACAGACTAAAAAAAATCGAAACTATAAAATCTCAGTGGGCCGGCTGTGCCACATGGCAGTGAGGAGGACGCGACAGACCTCAGGGTGTCTAAACTCTTCCACCGCACTGGCAGGACATGTTCCTTCAATATCCCTGGTCAGTGTCTAGGCTCAATATGTCAGCATTTCCAAATATAGAGGGTAAATATCATGAGGTAGAAAAATTGAGGGGAATTTTTTTCTTTTTTTTTTCTTCTGGCATGGGGTATTTTTAGAATCGTTCTATAGGAAAAGTTTCATCTCTGATTATGATAATTCCCCAACTTTGTGGTGTGCCTTGTCTATGGGTGGAGTGATATGCCTTTGATGTTTCTTTAAACATTCTGTTTATTCACCACAAAGCAGAAAAAAGCATGTAATTTTGGAGCTGTATAATAATTATTTACTTAAAGCACCATGTGCTTTTAGATATCATTGAAAAGGGATTGAGTGTTTTTAAGGCTCACGCCCACTGAAGTTAGGATTTGCTTGGCTACAGAACCCTTTAGTCACAATAGAGTCCATATTTAATCTAGCATGAATGAAACTAAATCTGTGATGGAAGACTCATTTCATTCTGAACAGGTAAGTCACATAACCAGAGGCCCATCTGGATATTTTATCATAATTTTTTCCAATTTAAATCCTGCTGCTAATGTTAACATTACCGTAATCAATCATCTATGCAATAAAACAAGAAGAAACTGCTGGCACAGAGCACACAAAAAAATATTTTGGTAGTTTTCATTTAAACCCAGAGGCACATAATAATCAATAATTGTATAAATAAATATATATATATATATATATATATATATATATATATATATATATATATATATATATATATATATATATATATATATATATATAAATTTTTATTTCTTTTTTTGAGTAGAGGAGGGAAATGTGGGAGTTAACAGGTCTGTTTGAGCCTAAAGTCCCAGTTATGGATCTCAAAATCCTTCAATTATTTGAAAGAGGAACACTAAGCACTGGAAAAATGTAATAAGTTGCCCAAAGCTCAAGACACAGAAATCATCAAACACTCAAGCACAGAACTTTTCATACACTACTGTGCAAAAGTTTGGGTTTGGCAAGATCTATTAATGTTTTTGAAAGACGTAAAAAGTAAGAATAACAAAATACATAAAAAAAAAAAAAGGTTTGTGTTTCTTACTGACCACAAACGTGTTAATATTACATAATGAAAAGTAATACTTAAATAATATATATAATTTAAATGCAATTAAAACATATTTTATTGATATTTTATTTAGGTGAATTTAAAGTTTTTTACAACAAAAAAAAGTGGGCTTCTGTTATGGGCTGGTGTTCCATGCTGAAACTGTTAAATTGGTATCCAAGTTTCACAAGTTAGAAGATGAAGTGTTGCTGACCACAGTGGTCACTGGAGAGAGAGCCTGATCACTCTGAGAGCCTGAGATATCAGGTGCAGTCTGCTGAGGTGATAGTGTTTCATAACTCCACAGCACCTGTGCACAGCTCTGTCTGAACTGTCAGGTTTTTCTTCTCTTGATTCTCTTCCTGTTGTCCCCTCAACAACAACACACACAGCGCTTCCCTTTTAAAAACTTAACTACACTGGAAACAAAGGTTGTTTGTTCACTTTTCATATAGAGCTGGGTTTAAGTTTGCCAAAAGTGGTTCGAAGGAGGTCTTCATTTCCCCCGAGGTGTGTCATGAACATCCTCTCTGCACTCTTTCAAGAGAACAAAAACCCCCAGGTCATGACAGAACAATGGAAGAAATTGTAATTGTCTCATGGATATGAAACAGAAAGGAAACTGAATAGGAAGATGTCATATTTTGCTTTTTCACAACCAAATGGTCAAAGTTTGGCTAGTTATCACTATTAGTCCCTACTGGTAATTTTTGTAACTACATCCTCAAAAAGCAGGACTGAGCACTCATGAGAAAAGATCTCAGCATACTTCCAGGGTTCCTGCTCTAACAGAACGCCATTAAGATGAATGGGAAAGTGATAGCTTTCTCCAGGTATTAAAGACCTCTGTGGTGCTTACTGAATAAAGAATAATTTTAGGCCTTGTTCTGACAGAAAGCAAAATTCATACCAGGAAAATCATATGAAATATGACTTTTACCAGATGGGTCCAAACAGGTGGTTTAAATTCGGATTCAAATCTGATTTTTGTTAAGGCATCTAGTAAATCTAAAGTTATATATTAGCACAAATCTGACGAGTGCAGTGTTCAGAGTTGTTTTGTTTGCATTGACACAGTCAGCACTTTTAAAGTGAGCACACACACGTCGCAGCATACATACAAACAATAGCCCAATTTTACACAATAGTTGATTCACTCTGCAATCTTTTGATCCACAGGGTGTGTGGCTGCCGAGGTTCACATATTGAACTAAACAGATCAAAACACTCTGCACTTCACTAGTCAACAGATGATAAACATCATGTAGAACTTTGTTCTACAGTGAGCTCTTTCTTCTTAGGTGATAAATCAAGCATGTTTATTTTGCTTCTGCAGTTTTTTCAGGGGCTTTGGATATAATAGCATTTCACCTGGCAGGTTTTTGTGTTGTAGTGTTCTGGGTGTTTCTAACGCAGGAGCACAAGAGCTCAACAATAAATCCATCTCCTCATTGAAGATTACAACTGGTCTCCGGGTCATACACTGTAAAGTACTTTGTCATCAGCTTCATTTCTCTCACTGAAAGCCTTTATCCCTCATGTCTAAACAGAAGTGTTAAAGCAGAGCTGATACGTCCTGAAAACTCTCCACCCGCAGAGCATCTCAAATGCCAAGTCTTGTTTTAACATTTAAATGAGTCTGAAGAGCGGTGGAAATACATTTCAGTAAATGTAAGAGTCATCAATTAAGATATCCACAGACGATTTGTTCCTCATTAAAATATGTTCACTGCGGGAGATCGAGCACAATGCAGCCGCTCGCTCAGACATGTTTGGCTGCAGTAATTACTGTAAATACCCATTATCCACTGTCTGTCACAAAGCAAAACCACAGCTGAGCTAATCAAGCATTCGTTTTCTTGACTGTGTACACTCAATTATTTATTCTCCAAAGACTGGGAAGGATTTTTTAAATTTTAAATTGTATTTTTATTTTATTTTTGCAGTTTCTTAGAGCCTATGAAACACTGAGCACTGAGAGTGCTCAGTGAAGAAAAATATGTATAAGTGACTACTTTTTTATGTTAAACTTTAAGTAATAATTTGGGTTCAATACAAATTAAAGATATAGAGAGAGCTTTGCCTTACAGCTCAGCTCCTTCTTCACCACGACAGACCGGTACAGCGACCGCAATACTGCAGAAGCTGCACCGATCCGTCTGTCAATCTCCCGTTCCATCCTTCCCTCACTCGTGAACAAGACCCCAAGATACCTGAACTCCTCCACTTGAGGCAGGAACTCTCCACCAACCTGAAGTGGGCAATCCACCCTTTTCCGACTGAGAACCATGGCCTCGGACTTGGAGGTGCTGATTCTCATCCCAGCCGCTTCACACTCGGCTGCAAACCGTCCCATTGCACGTTGAAGGTCCTGGTCTGAGGAGGCCAACACGACAACATCATCCACAAAAAGCAGCGATTAAATCGTATGGTTCCCAAACCGGACACTCTCCGGCCCTTGGCTGCGTCTAGAAATTCTGTCCATAAAAATTATGAACAGAACCGGTGACAAAGGGCAGCCCTACCGGAGTCCAACATGCACCGGGAACAGGTCTGACTTACTGCCGGCAATGCAAACCAAGCTCTTGCTCCGGTCGTACAGGGACTGAACAGCCCTAAGCAGGGGGCCGCCCACCACATACTCCCAGAGCACCCTCCACAGGATGCCGCGAGGAACACTGTCGAATGCCTTCTCCAAATCCACAAAACACATGTGGACTGGTTGGGCAAACTCCCATGAACCCTCCAGCACCCTGGAAAGGGTATAGAGCTGGTCCAGTGTTCCACGACTGGGACGAAAACCACACTGTTCCTCCTGAATCCGAGGTTCCACTATCGGCTGAAATCTCCTCTCCAGTACCCTGGCATAGACTTTCCCGGGGAGGCTGAGAAGTGTGATCCCCCTATAGTTGGAACACACTCTCCGGTCCCCCTTCTTGAAAAGAGGGACCCCCACCTCGGTCTGCCAGTCCAGAGGTACTGTCCCCAACCGCCATGCGATGTTGTAGAGGCGTGTCAGCCAAGACAGCCCCACAACATCCAGACATAGGGGTACTCAGGGCGGATCTCATCCACCCCTGGTGACTTGCCACAGAGGAGCTTTTTAACTACCTCGGTGACTTCAGCCCGGGTGATGGACGAGTCCTCCTCCGAGTCCCCAGCCACTGCTTCCTCAATGGAAGACAAGTCGGTGGGATTGAGGAGATCATCGAAGTATTCCTTCCACCACCCGACGATATTCCCAGTTGAGGTCAACAGGTGCCCATCTCCACTGTAAACAGTGTTGGTAGGGCACTGCTTCCCCCTCCTGAGGCGTCGAACGGTTTGCCAGAATCTCTTCGAGACCAACCGATAGTCTTTCTCCATGGCCTCACCGAACTCCTCCCAGGCCCGATTTTTTGCCTCCACGACTACCCGGACTCCCTCGGGATCCGGTTGAAGCTCTTCCAGAGGTGGGAGTTGAAGATCTCTCTGACAGGGGGCTCGGCCAAACGTTCCCAACAGACCCTCACAGTACGTTTGGGTCTGCCGAGTCTGTCCAGCTTCCTCCCCCGCCATCGGATCCAACTCACCACCTGGTGGTGATCAGTTGACAGCTCCGCCCCTCTCTTCACCCGGGTGTCCAAGACATATGGCCGAAGGTCGTATGACACGACTACAAAGTCGATCATCGACCTCCGGCCTAGGGTGTCCTGACGTGCACTGATGGACAACCTTATGCTTGAACATGGTGTTCGTTAAGGACAAACTGTGGTTAGCACAGAAATCCAATAACAGAACACCGCTCGGGTTCAGATCGGGGGGCCGTTCCTCCCAATCACGCCCCTCCAGGTGTCACTGTCACTGCCCACGTGGGCGTTGAATTCCCCCAGTAGAACGACGGAGTCTCCAGTCGGAGCACTTTCCAGCACCCCTCCCAGAGACTCCAAGAGGGCCGGGTAGTCCGCACTGCCGTTCGGCCCGTAGCCACAAACGACAGTGAGAGACCTATCCCGACTCGAAGGTGCAGGGAAGTGACACTCTCGTTCACCGGGGTAAACTCCAACACATGGCAGCTGAGCTGGGGGGCTATAAGCAAACCCACTCCAGCCCTCCGCCTCTCACCATGGGCAACTCCAGAGTGGTAGAGAGTCCAGCCTCTCTCAAGAATTGTGGTTCCAGAGCCAAAGCTGTGCGTGGAGGTGAGCCCGACTTCCACTTTTACTTCAGTACATATTTTCGATGAGTTTAATACTTTTACTCCGATATTTTTTTTATGTGCTGCATCGTTGCTCGTTACAATTATAAAAATGTTATGAATCATTCCATTACAAACCCACATTACCCCTGCCAGAACTGTAGATGGCAGGTTTGATGAAGCTGGCACATCATTGAGCGAATCAAGCGATTAAGAAGACTGCGCGTGCTGACTGAACTGCTGTGAAGAGAGATGAACACCGAGCCGAGCCAGATAATGACTCGTTCACGAGTCAAGAACCGGTTGCATCGGTTTTTGAATCACCAGTAGTTCTTTCTGGCAGTTCAATTCAATTAACCGGTTGAAGAAAACAGTTCACCGGTTCTTTTGCGCTCGACGTAATGGCGTCATTGGCGTTGACTGCAAGCTTTCGGTTTACCCGCGCTCATAACACTAGCACAGAATCAGTTCAGAATCAATCACCAAAAGAATCAGTTTGGTTCAGACACTCTGTGTGTCGGTTTGCTTTCACGCTGAATCACACATGCGCAGTATCATCAGCTCCTCGGTTCTCGAATCGGACACGTATGACAGAAACGGTTATTGACCACTGATCTATAATATGTTATATATATAGATCAGTGTTCTTGACTCGTGAACGAGTCAGTCTGTTGTTCGTTATCTGGCTCGGCTCGGTGTTCATCTTCAGTTCTCTCTTCACAGCAGTTCAGTCAGTGTACTGTTTGAGTAAATGAATTACTCTGGGATATTGGTTTGTTTAAACGATTCAGTTGGATTTGGTGAACTGTTTCAAAAAGATCCGGTTACAGCGAATGATTCGTTCGCGAACCGGATATCACAAACTGCTATGTTTTGAACTGTCTTACAACAGACACGGAAGAGAAGACAATGCTGAATAAAGTCGTAGTTTTTGCTATTTTTGGACCAAAATGTATTTTCGATGCTTCAAAATATTCTAACTGACCCTCTGATGTCACATGGACTACTTTGATAATGTTTTTCTTACCTTTCTGGACATTGACAGTATAACGTTACCGTACACACAGCTTCAATGGAGGGACTGAGAGCTCTCGGACTAAATCTAAAATATCTTAAACTGTGTTCCAAAAATAAACGGAGGTCTCACGGGCTTGAAACAACATGAGGGTAAGTTTTTAATGACATAATTTAGCAAATTGGGCGAACTAACCCTTTAATCTGTTTTTTGTTTACAAAAAGTTACAGTCAAAGGAATTGTGATTGTCCTTTAGGTTAATCATTTGAAATAGTAAAAACAATATGTTCAAACTTCTACTTTCTTTAATAACTACATAACACAATACTTGTACTTTACTTTCAGTACTTGAGTAGTAAATTTTCAAATAGACTACTTGCAATACTTAAGTACAAAAAATGTTGAATACTTTAGTACTTCTACTTAAGTGTGGTGCTTAAAGAGCACTTCAACTTCTACTCAAGTCATTTTTTTGATAGAGCACTTGTACTTTTACTCAAGTCTGGGTCTCTAGTACTTTATACATCTCTGTGTACAATCATGAGAGTACCATGACGCTTATAGAATTCTGACATGGAAGAGAAGAAATTATTGAATAAAGTCATTATTGTTGTCTTAGATTTCATCAAAAATATCCTTGTGGGTTTGGAACGATGTGAGGGTGAGTAATTAATAAAATAATTTTTAGGTGAACTATCCCTTTAACATTTTTGGCATAAATTTGATTACCACAAAAAAATAATTTTGTCTCATCCCTTGCAAAAATCAGGGTTACAATAGTTTACTTACAATAGAAGTCAAATTTAGAGTAGTAAAATTGGATAATATTTTACAGAGAAACAGACAGTAAGCAAATTTATACTCAAATAGTTTTAACAGGAATATTTTTATATCATGTGGCTATATTATTTTAGTATTTTAGAATATTTACAAAGAAACGAAATCAGTAGCACTTTGTCATCCATATTATGTTTACATTTACATTTAGTCTTTTAGCAGATGCTTTTATCCAAAGCAACTTACAAATGAGGACAATGGAAGCAATCAAAATCAACAAAAGAGCAATAATATATAAGTGCAAATGAATAATGTTTTTAAAACAGTGAGACATTAAACCAGTTACAATTAAAACATTAAAAAAGACACTCTATATAATAATCACAGGTATAGTCACATTAATATAAGAAGAACATTAATACAGAACACTAGCACTAGACTATTACACAACAAATTGTTCAGTTTGCTTAGTGACATATACTAATAAAAAAGGATTATTGATAAAGAAAAAATGTTGGGACCAGCTCATTCCCTTTTTTGTAAGTTCCCTTTGCCATGGCACTCTGTCCCCCACACCAGACCTCTCACTGGCGTATAATGGAAACTCAACCATATCACATCATCATGCCCCACCCTCTAGCATGAATAATTGCATTTTGATGGGATGACATTCATTTCCCAATGATCTGTTACAATAGGGATTGTTAGTGTGATCTAAGAGGACACTTTGAATGGGCTCTTAGGCAAAGGAAACACTGTGTGTGGGTTGCTGTGTGTTGGCTTGGCTTCAGAAGTCCACGTAGGGCCCCTTGTCTCCAATTTTCCGCCCTCATTGGTCAGAATGAGCAGCGACTGTTTTGATATGGCCGCATAGTCCTGGAGTTGTACCACGTCTGCTACTCACATTGGAGACAATCAGCATTATGAACAAGGGACCAGAAACATGACATCATCTTACACTTTGTAAATATTTACATGCAGTGTAGGTGGACACTGTACCGCTTGAAGTCAACAGTAAAATTACATTTTGAATGTGTACTGTATGTGTGGTTTATTCTCTCAGTTTATTTTTTTATTTTTATTATGATGTTCTCAATCACTCATTCTTTTTAAATCCATTAGAAGTATAGACTACAATTTTAACGTTACGTTTTACAGTGTACAGGTTCAGGTCATAATAAAGATGAATTAATCAATATGACATTACACAAATTATGTTTTAGATTTACCTTTAATCATTTAGCAGACACGTTTATTCAAAGTGACTTACAAATGAGAACAATAGAATAGAATAGAATAGAATAGAATAGAATAGAATAGAATAGAATAGAATAAAATAGAATAGAATAGAATAGGTAAGTGCTAGTATTAGTTGGTCAAGTGCTGACCTTCCTGGTAATTTATTGAGAATTTGCGGATATGAGGTCAGTGCTTGTTTGATATGCGGTACATTCATCTATTAACGTGTATGATTTAGTTACATATAGAAATATAATAATCTAACAAACAAATCAATAAAATTACAAGACTGATCATTCCAGGGTTTGATCATAGATCCATCCATTTTCCAAACCGCTTGTCCTGTATAGGGTTGTGGAGATGCTGGAGCCTATAGCATCTTGGGCTGTAGAGAGACAAAGCTGATTTATATTAGGCATCCAAAGAAACAAACAAATGAGAGTAAGAATGGATAAATGAGAAATGGATTTAGAATAATGAGGGGAAATGCAGAACCATGAACAGACAGAATCCATAGAATAGAACTCTGGTTTACACCAGCACCTTCATCCACCCATAACACACTGCACCACACTTCAAACTGTGAGAGAGAGTACAGGCCAATTCGCTTTCCACTGTCTCTCAGTCTAATGGATAGAGACGGCCTTTATCCATTTACCACATTAGTGTTTTCAAGTGAGAGTCATTAGTGTCAGAGTCAAATATTGACTTACATTTCTCAAATAATGGAAACTACTTTCCTTAACGCCTTAATACACATCCCTACTTCACTGACGCTGATTGTGGTTTAAAAATCAGAGCCAGTGAAAGAAATTAGAAGTATCCTGGTGAGTCTGAACAGTACTTCAGTGTTGCTGACTGCTGGCTGCTGCAGACTCCATCTCTCTGCATCCTGAGGATCTATCCCGTAATGTAAAGCTCTTTCCTAGCTGTGGATACCCTGCCCTCTGGTCACTTGCTGAGTCAGGGCTTCGGTTTGGATGAACTATGCAAAGCCCACATGGGCAGTCAACCCCAGCCAAACAGCAGATGAAAGGACAGAAGCAGATGTGATCGATTAGAGGCTGCACCAGAGGCAAAGGGTTACCCACATACACCCACACAAACACTCACCCCCACACAACAGAAAAGCATCACAGCTTAGATTTAAGCAACCAGATGGAAATCATGCCACACACATAAATGTTTCCCAATAATCTAAGTAAGTTGTGTTCTGCTGTAGGTACCCTGCATAGGACAAGCTGTTTAAAAAAAATGGATGAACAGATTAATGTTTTCTATTATTTAAAGCAAAGACTTTTGAACTGGGTTCCTTATGGAGTCACAAGGGGGTGCTAGAGGGTTCGTAAAATATTAGATTTTTTTTTTCTTTGTTGATTTTTTCTTTCTTTTTAGATATGTGAAGGTCAACTTAGTTAAGATATTAAAATGACAATCTGACATATAAAGTATGGCCTTATAGTGAAGATATTAATATATGGCATGCATTAATTTAATAAATGCTGTTTTTTTTTTGTTTTGTTTTTCTATCCATCAAGAATGGATGGATCAGAGATCATAAGCATCCAAACCTTGAGGTTGCAAAGCAATTCATTAGCTCCTCTAAAGAGTACTCAAACAGTGATTGGCAGAATAGTGGTATAGTCTTTCAAATGACACTATGTTGGGAGGAAACAGAATGGTGTCAGCGAGACACCTGAGCTCTCTTTCTTTAATCTGCTACCTTATGAACAAACATCTGGTGTGTCTAGATTGAACAGTATCTGTAAGCGTCACTCATGTAAGCTTGGGGGTTTTTTAAAACACACTACAAGTACAGAAAATGACATGCTCCACATTGCTTTGCAAAATAATGCATGACATTTGATCTGAATAAGATTCAGAAAAAGGCAAAGTGCACTAACATAGGTTTGCAGGAGCTCTAAGCACTTAGACTACATACATTTTATATACAAGAAGAGAATAAGAATACACATCTACACAGTGTAAACAGATCAAAAAAAGCTTGCATGAAATTGTGAAATTGGGTAACTGTATCACAAAAGTATAAATAAATATTTAAATTATTTATACTTACTGAAGCATCATGTAGCTTTTCAAAAACAGCTGTCAACTGCCACTTCCTCACACAAAACTCATTAAAAGGCATAGTTCTTTCAAAACAATCAGAAATTCTAAAACCTCTGTGATCGTTTACTCACTCTCATATTGTGTAAAAAAAAAAAGATATTTTGAGAAATAGAAATGATCCAAAGTTTGTTCCCAAGATTCTTCAAACAGATTTGCAATGGCATGAGGGTCAATCAATTATGACAGAATTTACATTTATTTTGGGATTATTGGGACTATTCCTTTAAATTGCAGTAAAATATCTGGATTACTTTTTCTAGTCAATGTTCCTCATCTGCTGTTTGGACAGTAGTAATGATCTAATGAAAAGTAATTGTCAATTGACAGCTCAACTTTGATACAAAACGTATTAATTAATTAATTATTTAGCATTTTTCTGCCAAACCTCACGGAAAATATTGTGGGATATCATAAGACAAGCATAAAGAATATATATATATATACTTAGTGAATGTGTGATGAAGTGTGTATATATATCCTGACTTTTTTTTTTAAGGACTTATCTTAGTAAGCAGGATATGCAAACACTGCGACCAGATGTGCCTTGATTCTTTTCTCTTTATATTGTCCATAAAGCATTTTTTTCCGGTTTCAGACCATTATTTGGTCTTTTATACAGGTAAGCCTCTGGCAGCAACACATGTACAATCATCTACTTTTCCTTCCTCCAACAGACAACTAAGGACACAAAAACATTCACACATGTTATACAATAATGAGGATTTGATGTCAGCGGAAAGGAAGATTAAAGTAAGGGAGCGCCCCGATTGTCGTTTCATCTGAAGACATTATTAAAAAACAAGAGTGATCCCGCTAAGCCTGCCGTCAGTGATCAGATGAAAAGTGGGCAGATTTTGGTGCTTGGTGTTCTTGGGGAAAACGTAGATGAGGACACAACCTCTCCTCATCTTCAGATGGGCCAGCTTTTTCTTTAATCCCTCAGACCCTGCACTAATATGCAGATATATCACTTTCCCCCTTATTTTCACATATTGTGTGTCTCCTTACAGCCAACACACTCTCATGGCAAATAATTTTTTATGTTTGCTGTCTCAAACTAATTTATATAATTTCATTCATGTTCTTTTATGACCTAGCAGTTAGGTTTAATGCTGGACTTTTTTTTTTTTTTCTAAAAATAGATTCATACAAATCACATAGTACAAATTCGTATAAAAAAGAAAGAAACTAAGGTACACAGAAAAACACAATCTTAAGTTATTTGACACTTAATGAAGGCAAAGCTAAACGAGACAATGCAATGGGTTTACGGGATGATTGTTAGAAATTTATCAAATACATCATTTTGCTTTAGGCCTTTAGTTTAGAATTTCAAACAATGTTAAATGGTAGTAATCACTAATTATCTACTCAGAAAAAGATAAATACGGTAAACAAATGCTACTGAAGCATATACTTTGTTGTCACACTGAATATATTTCTTCAGCAGTTTACCATCTTCATCACCTCTATTGGCTGCTCACCACCTCCCCCCAGTGGCAATGTGTTGTAATTTGAGTCTTGGTGTGATGATACCATTCCTAAAACATTTCATGATTCAGCAGGTTGAAAGAGCCCCACTCAGGCATGAACTCTGTCGGACTGCGAGAGCATCCAACTCCAAGCTTGAGAGGCCTGAGAGGATGTGTATACAACAGACAAGAGGGGCCTCTTTCCGTTCTTTGCTCATGACTTTATCTATATCTCTTCTCATCACAGAGTCGGTTCAGGGCTGTTGCCAGCAACCAGGATCTCATTCCGACAGGGAATACCCCTCTCTCGTGGCTCCCTCAGGCGCTCTGTTACTATAAATTACGCAGCCCAGCGCAGGAACGTGTGTCTACACCTGTGTTATTGGTAGACTCCCACTAGGATGGTAAGAATGTGCTTCAAAGAAGACAACATCTGCAGTTTTGGAAGGTCATGCCTGACCCACATTTGGCATTGAGCGAAACCCCCTCTTATTTCCCATTCTCTATATCTTTCAATCTCCATTTGTGGTTTTCTTCCTGTCACCCCACATTTTCACTCTCTTTATCCTCTTCTGGCTGTAAAAAAGCAGCCTATGTTCACTGCTGTCTCAAGTTTTTCGATCTCTCATTTATAATAATTTCTTTAAAAGCATTAACCTTACAGTTCCAGAGGCTACAGTGGAGCCCGTATTTTGGATGCGGAGCAAATGAATCAGTTGGAGCATGTCTGCACTCGAAAAGCTTACTCAAAGAGTCAAGGTGAAAGGCCCTGGAAGCTGAAACTGCATGTTTGTGTGTTTATTTAGCTCCATATTTTGTTTCCTGCCCCCATTTATCCCACATCCTGTCTGGTTCCAAGCAAAATATAGGGTTTACACTGTTTTTTCTTCTTCAGCCTGATCTGTTTTATTTACAATTTTTCCTTATTCTCCTGACTCCCCTGCTATGAAGCGTCCTCAGACCTCCGCTGCTTAAGAATGCAAACACCATCGCATCCACCTCCAGCCCTGCACATGTGTAGAAAGCATTATGGTTAAAATCCACCTCATGGGGCACTGAAGCAAGTTCCCGGATAAGGTTTCCTCAAGCAGGTAGCATTACATGGAGCCAAGCCAAAGAGGACTGGGGAGAGATTTTAACAGATATTATGTTTGATTTTGCTTGGTCCAGGTGCCTGGAAGTGTGAACGCAAGTATCTGTTAAACCCGTCATTAGTCAAGAACATTCCTGCCATATTATGGTCACTGCTTGCCAATGTTTCTGTCGGTGTGGTGTGTGTAACATTCAGGTCAGATTAATTATTATTCAAACACACAGTAGAATACCTGCAGCTATGAATCAGTTTTGATGTATTGCATATCTACGTCATGTTGACATTCGCAAAATCATGTTGTGTTCACCTTCCAAACATCAAACATACAACTTTAATCACATTAGTGTCCTCTGGTATTTATATGCCAAGTTGCTACAACAGTCATGTGAACCTCAGCACCAATATAGCAATATCCCAAAGTACAGTACCATGCCAGAGGTTCAAACCTCCCTAACTGATAAAAATTAGACCATATTTTTCTATGTGTTTTCTTTCAGGTAGGGTAATTGCAGTTGTCACTCATACCATTTCAAACCTGATAGTAATTTGAACCCTGAGTGTTGATTTCCTGAATTGTTTCTCCCTCAACATGTCAGACCAAATGTAAAAAAGCAATTTGAATGTCACTCTAAACTACAGTTGCGAGTAAGTCTAAGAATCTGGATCATGAACAGCTGCAGACGATGACTGTATGATTTGTGCATTTCATGCAACTTTATTGACTTTATTGTTCTTGCACGGACTGGAGCGCTCCCAAAATTTTAGAAGGTTTGTTTGGTGAGATAATCTCTGCAAAAAACACGTTGATGGGTGCACGTCACTCCCCTTATTCCTGTGCCGACTGTGAAGTGTGTGGAGACTAGCAGGCATTACATTGCCAATGATGGATTGTAATTTTATTCTTTCATGTGTTGGCTTCCTGTATATCTTAGAGGGAGCCAAATATTGTCAGGATTGCCTGAGGATACAGAATATAAGACGTATGTGTGTGAGAGAGAGTGCATGATTATACAGGATAAATATTTAAATTCATTTTTTAAGAATTTTCTAAGCCCTGATTTTAAAGGGTAATAAAAGCATAAACTGAGCTGGAGAGGTAGTGCAGGGGCATACGACTCAGACGGCAGGATAGGATTGGACAGGATAACTACCTTGTAACTGCCATATTAACTACAGAATGGTTACAAGCACAACAAGGGGTCTAGACAGTAAAGGCCAATGCAGGTTGCAAAAAACCAATGTCATCTTATTAGTAAACGTAGGGTATTTGTATGAAGTTTGGCTGTAGCACACATACATTTTCACATGTTTGCCTAAAAGCTGAAATATAGATTATTCACAAACTGACATTAAATGTGATTAAATGTAACCTTAAATTTTAGCATTTTACAAATGAACAATGAACAAAATGAACAAGAGATGTATAAACATTCAGGAATCATTTTAGGTTACAATATTGTGTTCATGAAATTAATAGGTTGATTTTATTTATATTTTTATGTTATTGCACATGCAAAGAACATTCCAGTTTAAGTTCTCAGTCTAGTCAAGTGTTCACATGTCCTATGAAGTAGATTAGAAAAGGATTCAACGACCCCTTACAATCCGAATTAATTTAAATTACAGTGCCCTCCAGTATTATTGGCACCCTTGGTAAATATGAGCAAAGGCAGCTGTGTAATAAATAAATAAATCTGCATTGATCCATTGACCTTTTGATCTTTCACTCAAAAAAATCACAAAATGCTAAACTTTCATTGAAGTAAAACAATTGAAAGTGGAGGGAAAATCTCATTCAGAAATAAATGTTTCTCTAGTTCACGTTGGCCATCATTATTGGCATCCAATTATTGAAGCATCCTTTTCCCAAGATAGCAGCTCTGAGTTTTCTCCTATAATGCCTGAAGAGTTTGGAGAACACCTGACAAGAGATCCGAGACCATTCCTTCATACAGAATCTCTTCAGATCCTTCAGATTCACAGCTCCAGGTTGGTGCTTCTTCTCTTCAGTTCACCATACTCATTTTCTAAAGGGTTCAGGTCAGAGGACTGGGACGGCCATGGCTGAAGCTTCATTTTGTGCTCACTGACCCATTTTTGTGTTGATTTTAATATTTGTTTTGAATTATTGTTCTGATGGAAGATCAAACCACAGCCCATTATAAGATTTCTAATGGAGGCAGTCAGGTTTAGATATTTTATCTTTTGGTATCTGATGAATACATTATGTCATGTATCTGAACATGACGTCCATGACCTCCGGCAGTAAAACAGGCCCAACATTAAAGATCCAGCAATATATTTATATTGTACTAAACCAATCTGGTGGGTTTGCTGCTCAAAAGCTCTATTTTTAGTTTCGACTGACCATAGAAGCCAGTGCCATTTGAACTTCCAGTTGTGTCTCACAACTGAATATGCTAGTTTGTTTTGAATGAGCAAGGAGAATTCTTCTTGAAACCTTCCCGAACAACATGTCATGATGTAGGGGCTCTTTGATTATTATTATTATTTATTTTTTTAGGCTTTCTGACCCCAAGACTCAACTAATCTCTGCAATTCTCCAGCTGTGATCCTTGGAGAGTCTTTAGTCACTCAAACTGTCCTCTTCACTGTGCATTAGGATGATATAGACACATGTCCTCCTGCAGGGAGATTTGTAACATCTTTGGAACCCTTTAATTATGTCCCTGCCCCTGGTGGTGGAAATGGGGATTTTCAATGTTTTAGCTCTTTTCTTACAGTCACTTTCTATTTTGTGAAGCTCAACAATCTTGTTCTGCATATTAGAACTATATTCTTTGGTTTTACTCCTTGTGATGGATGATTAAGGGGTATTTTTCCTTTGTGTACTTCATATCTATAATCCTTTGGAAAAGGAAGCCATGGCAGGACAATTTCATGCTCACCCTGGTATGCTAAAGTGTTAAATATCAATGATAATATACTTCAGAGATATTTTACTCAAAATAATTTCTAGGGGTGCCAATAATTGTGGCCAATATGCATTGGAGAAGATTTTCTCCCCACTTTCAGTTGTTTTACTTTAATAATACGTTCAAATTTTGTAAATTTTTTGAATGAAAGATCATAAGGATAAACCATGTAGATTTATTTTCACAGGCACCTTTGCTCATATTTACCAACGGTGTTGATAATAGTGAAGGTCACTTCAGATTAGACAAATACACTCTACTAATATGGTTTCATGTGTTTTTTTGTATGTATATATGTGTGTGTGTGTGTGTGTGTGTGTGTGTTTGTGTGTGTGTGTGTGTGTGTGTGTGTGTGTGTGTGTGTGTGTGTGTGTGTGTGTGTGTGTGTGTGTGTGTGTGTGTGTGTGTGTGTGTGTGTGTGTCTGTGTGTGTGTGTTTCTGACAGTGCTACTAGGCCGATTACAAAGGGATTATTAGGGTCCATGTAAACAGGGCTATTGTCTTGCTGTGTAAGCCAGTTGTGCTTGAGCTTTATATGAAGACCAGACATTCTCCTTTAGGATTTTCTAGTAAAGAGTAGAAACAGGTTTATTGAAACAATCCAAAAGAAGAACCCATCACAATGTCTTTCTTTGTGACTGGACATAACTCAGTTCCACTTTCTGTCTAACTCCACGAGTGTGAGCATGTGTGTGTAAATTACTCTACTAGAAGAAACTTACTTAACGGCATTTATTTTTAATGAACACTCAACTCCAGTTTATCTGTGTAAAAGTCATCTGTGCACATTTGTGTATCTATGTCTGATTTCTCAGACAGAAACAACTGAATTTTGTTAATCCTGGAATGCAGGCTTAGTGCAACCAGAGACTAAAGCACATTTTACTTCCTTTGGCTTTGAGTTGGAAAATGGCTCCATACAGACAACACAAAAGGTATCATCATCTACGGTCATGTAACCATAGCCTAACCACAATGTCTAGACTTCAGCGCAATGGTAACCTCAAAAATCGACATTGTATTGTGCCATATGGACTGATATTATGGTAGGCATTTAACGTTAGTTATATTAAACTGTCCCTCTAAAAGAGATTTATAAAATTCTTCTAAATTATTTACTATTTTTCATACACACCAATTATAATGTAAAGAAGTATGCCAGTCATTCATTAATGTTAATAAGAATTTCAATATATATAAATAAATAAATAAAAAAAAAACAGATAGCATTTTATTTCTGTATTGTGTTTATACTTTTTATGTTAGTAAGTGGCGTTAAAAATTGCTCTGTACATAATGAGCTGGTGGGTTTATGGTGTGGTGTGTTGTGTTGCGGACCGCTTGTGGTGGGCTGCTCTGTGCCAGAAAGTCCAGGACCATTTTTTAGCCCCAGTCTGCCCCGGCCTCTGAGGGTTGGAGATCACTCTAGTCCCGCATTCACAGTTCATTTGTCTGCAAATTCATACATCAACCAGAATTTCCCAGATCTACAGCACGGCAGCACTGCTGTCTGTCAACCAAATCCAGATTAAATAGAGACTGCTGTCAGCTCACACAGCCACACTATATTATTCCCTGCAAGCGTATCCTTTGGGGAACATTTTGTGTTTAATATCACAATTCAGCCTTTTAATTTCAGTGGGGAAGACTTAATTAAATATAAGGCAGGTGTAATGAGCCCTGTTTCCATTAGTTTCCAGACAAATCTCCTTGAACTTGAAGGAGAAAAACTACTTATATCATATCTTGATCTCATTTCACTCTTCAAACATCTTAATCACTATATTCAGAAGTTTAAACACCGTTTAAGTAAATGAATAAAGTCAGAGCTAACTTTATATGTATAAATATGTCATTCAAATCCACGGGGCTGAGAGTCATTTTAGATTAGATTATGTATGTTAATTATATTGTCCAATCTGAACAAATGACAGTGTGCTCTAGTAAACATTGCCATGAATGAATATATAAAAAGTAACCCATTATAATGTATGTAAATTGGCTATGTGTTATGTTCTACATAAAAAATGAAAAAGTATGAATAAGTGTTTTTATTTTTCTCCAAATTAATATGCAGTTTCCCATCCAGAACATAGGCTACAGTAAGCAGAATTGATAGAGCTTCAGCAATCAGTAGGCTTGTCAGGAAAGATAGGTGTATTTGCTGCTTTCATAGGGAAGTTTATGAATATATAAGGAAAACATCTGATTCTAGATTATGGCTTTACTATCTCATTTTAGTACTATCACATAGCTTAGTGTATCCCATCATGCATCATGTTCCGGAAAAAAATTGCAAGGCTTGTTGCCAATATAGCGAGAGGTCACGGAAACATTTCCAATGTAAGTTAAACATAAATAATAATAACATATTACATATAATATTATATAATATTTTATTAGTGCAAATGCGAGTAGCCTATATTTATTTTGTACATTTACAAATGCTTTTTATCACTTAATTAGAAGCACCAGAAATTAAATTGAGTCATCTGTTATAGAGACTGAACAGACATTTAAAAGTTTATTTTAAAATGCAAAGTATTGAAAATAAAAATTACAGCTCTGTAAACACTTGCGTCTACAGTATAAGTGTGTCCCATAAGGTAATGAAAAGTTGTACACAAACTTGTCTTCATCGTCACTTGAACACTTGGGCCAAATACAGGAAATACATCATATATAGAAGTAGTCAAGCGATCAAGTGCAAAGACTGTGCAATTTTGGATATTTGGACAAGGCATTTGAATTGGAACTGTGCTTGGGTAACAACTTATGACATTTTTACAAGTCCAAAATAACACAAGTTCAGACAAGAACACATATTGAGAAACGGCTTTGGTGTTACTTGACTCAAAGTTTGTTGGGGCAATGTGAACTTGACAGATATTTTTCATAAAATTCTAAATCCAACAGCCAATTTTGTTTTCATTATTTAATGTAGAAATTAACAACAGAAACAACATCCCATTATCAAATAGAAAAATGCTTTGAATTCTTAAAAATCTTCAAAGTTGAAATCAATTTTAAAAGGGTCTTAATATAATTTTATTTTTTATTTTTGGAGTCTTACAAGCTGTTCGTGAACATCCCTAAAGTGGCAAAGACTAAAGTCTCAAACCAAAATACATATTCTTTATAAAAGTTAAGCCTTCTAAAATGCCTAGTTTAAACATGAGCCCACGTCACTGTGTGGCAAGATTTGCAAATATACAGATGTGTGCTGTGCATTTTATGGAGGACTGTTTCCTGATCCTGGGAAAGAAGACTACAATGCTGGCTGTTCTGACTCACAGTCTGTAAGTATTTTTATATATTTAAAGGATTCGCCACTGATGATTCAAACGCAGTTTTGAGCAGTGTAGAGTAGAGCTTGTTGTTTGTCGTTTCTCAGATCATAAAAGCAGACATGGTTTATGTTAACACTGCGCAATGCAACGCAATGTGTAAAAAGACAGTATATCGTTATAATCAGTAATTATGTCCCCACTTTATGCAACAAAGGGCTCTTTTGTAATGGTTTTTATTCTGTCATGCCAGTGTTCTGACTGGGACACGCCATCACAGTATAGTAAGAGGCGTAATATTTCTGTCACATGCTTGAGGTATTCAGTCAATCACAACGCACTAGATAGCTGGTCAATCAGAGCACACATTGCTTTTTAGACCAACAAGCTTTAGAAAAAACAACACATTTCAGAAAGGAGGGGCATAGAGGAGAAACAATAATGTTCAGTATTTGGAAAATACTGTGTTTTTTTTTTTTTTTTTTTAACTTAAACAGCATAAAAACATTTAATTACACCAAAATACACAAAATAAAGTATTTTTTTAGCAACATCATATGACCACTTTAAAATAGTGGAGATCTAAAATGAGGCAGGGGACTGTAGGGTCATTGTTGGAAGCAGTTATGTTTTTGAGTCAGCTCAAATATTTCCATGCGGTGGTTTAAACAAGCAACAACGGTGACACTGCATGTATTTTACCAGTTATTAATGTTCACTCTTTAGGGGACAGTAACACAGTTTTGTGTGTATGACAGAGTTGCTGTTTATAAAGTTGTTAAACTCCACTGACTAATTAAATGAACAAAAACAGTTCTTCATACATTCTTCTAAGTATCCTTGTATGTGTTTCAGGGGAAAATGGGTTTGTTAGGACAAGAGGGTGAGAAAATTATGACAGAATTTACATTTTTGTATGACCTATTGCTTTAAACAGATAAGTCCAACAAAAAGTTTACTTCCTTAAAACAGATCCTCTTTTGAAAAAAAAAGTTACATGACACCCATACTCAGAATTCTTGCATTGCATTTAACCCATGCAAAGTGCACACACACAAACCGTGAACACACACCCAGAGCAGTGGGCAGCCATTTATGCTGTGGCACCCAGGGAGCAGTTGGGGGTTCGGTGCCTTGCTCAAGGGCACCTCAGTCGTGGTATTGCCGGCCCGAGACTCGAACCCACAACCCTAGGGATAGGAGTCAAACTCTCTAACCACTAGGCCACAACTTCCCTTGCTTTAAAGTAAACACAGATAGTGGCAGACATGTCATATGATTTTCTGTCATAAGAGACTGTAAGTTACATCTTCAGTTAAAAGTGAAATATTTCTGTGTCTGTATGTTGTGTCTCAATCACTCAAGGTGATGTGAAATATTATATCTTCCTGCAAATGCCCGTATGAACCCATGGGGTAGCAGTATATAAAGCCTTTAAAATAATATTTTGTAGCTGATTTAAATACAGCCCTAATTAATAAATTTCAGCATTTGATTTTAAGGACATTGTTGTTTAATTCTGTATCCAATAAACAATTCAGGCAATGATCTGAGTGGCCACTTTTAAATATGGGTCTTGATGGAAAACAAGATGATAAGAACTGATCTATAGTATGTAAGTAACATGAGCTGCTGCCCCTATCCAAAGAAACATACAAAGACAGTCAAGCTGTATTGAACTGCTGTGCTTATGGTCACAATGGTAAGAGTTTAAAGGGGTCATATGATGCGATTTCAAGTTTTCCTTTCTCTTTGGAGTGTTACAAGCTCTTTCTGAATAGATAAAATCCCTAAAGTTGCAAAGACTTAAGTCTCAAACCCAAATACATATTCTTTAAAAAAAATTATGACTTCTAAAACGTCTAGTTTAAACATGCCCCACATGTTAATGTGACTGTGTGGGAAGATTTGCATAATGCAGCCCAAATGTTTCATGCAAAAAAGAAGGCGTAACTTTATTGTTGCTGCCGCCACTGCCATCTCCACATGTCAGGTGGAGATGCTGTGTGTTTCATTGCAAAAGTGAAACTACTTAGTTTTGCCTTCCAAAAGAGGACACAACTAGAAATCCGTCGTTTGTGTCTCTCTATCCCCTCCCTCCTGGACATTTATGGAACCTGTCTCACCCGTGAAGCCGTCTGCATCACAGGTGATCCCACCCACCCGTCACACAGCTTCTTCAGTCTGCTGCCATCAGGGAGGAGACTGCGGAGTCTCCAGGCCAGGACCAGCAGACTGAAGGACAGCTTTCTAGATCTTCTCAGCTGCTCTCACTATGCATTGAAGGGTCTTCCGGCATGACACATTCCAGGCGCCATACCACACAGTGATGCAGCTTGTCAGGATACTCTCGATGGTGCCTCATGGTGGCAAGGTGCACATGATGGGGGCCAGGGCTCTGGCTCTTCTCAGTTTGCGGAGGAAGTAGAGACGCTGCTGTGATTTTTTGGCCAGTGGGGGAGGGTTAGGGTTTGTAAGCTCCTTACTGGGTGGTGTAAACAAAATCCAAAATGTTTTTACCTTGTGTTGGAAATGTAATGTGTTGGTGAATTTTTGGGAACACACTCTTTAAGTCTGTGTGGTTGAAATCCCCAGCTATGATGAGAAAAGCATCAGGGTGGGCTGTCTGCTGCTCACTGATGTGCTGGTACAGTTCATTTAGTGCCTCATTCCTGTAGTTGTTGTTGGAGCTGTGAGGATTGTAAACAGCAACGAGCATTCATCTGATGCTGAACCTGGTAGCTGCAGACATTTTATGTTTGATAACCCTGCCTGTAATGATCTACAACCAACTCTACAGCTAGAGTATCGGTCAGTCATCATGTAAGTTCTTCACAGCACTCGTCTACTGCAGCGCATACTCAAGTGTGATAACAGTAAATATGCTGAGTTTGTATCATTGTTTACAAATTTGACATCCACAGTTGTGTTCCAGAATGAGCAAGAGAAGAGAAAGAGCGCTGCTGATCAGCTGTTGGGCTCTGGCACTGCTTTTCTCTTGTCCTGGTGTACTTACACAGGAGTAAATCAAAGTAAATCCAAGAAATCTTGTGGCATGATCTTGTATTCAGAGGAGTACAGGCTTACTGTTGACTACATCAGAAGGTGACACAGGGAGTGTTCAGTCACAGACAAAGATTGACCAAACTGGTGACCCTGATTATGGTAATCTTCCTTATTTTTTATGCTCCACACCAAATTATTCACATTTTTGAACTGGTTTTCAAATCATCACCACCAGGAGTTCCACAGGTGACATTGCAGGAAGTCTTACTTTTATTAACAGCTGTGTGAACGCCTTCCTCTATTCTGTGGCTTCAAAGACTTTACATCAACAAAAATGAACACCTTTCAGTACAAACAAAGGGACATACTGTTTACAGAGAAGTCATTCTCATCTGTGAACAGACATTTTTATCTACCCCTTACAAAATGTAATGGAAATGTTAAGCAATCAATCTGGATTCTGGATGAAAAGTTGCAAAGTGACTTATTGTATCTAAGGTTCACATTTGATCAGTTCATACATTCCCCGGCAATCAAACCCATGACCTTGGTGTTACTATTGCCATGTTCTAATGTTTGAGCTACAGGAAGTTTAAGGGGCAATTATTGAAACAACTGTTAAATAATACTGTTTTACAACTGTTTTAATAATTAAAAAAATGATTATTAATTTAAAAATTATTTATTAGCTTACTATAATAGCACAACATTAATATTTAGATTATTGATCTATCTTTATAGTACAAAGACCTTAAGTTGTTCCAAACCTGTATGATTTTCCTTCTGTGGAACAGGAAAGATATTCCAAAGAAAGCTGATGTCCAAACAACATATAGACAATATTTTGTGTTGTGCTGTGAGCAATTTATATGTGTTACTGTGTTTGATTATATAACCAAAATAAACTAAAATTAGTACAAATCAGCACAAAATGGTACACTCTCCTACAGCAGATATATTAATTTAAAACACAGTTTGGATTTAGTTCATTTGGATTAGTAGTGATATCATAGAATACCTTGTTTTTACGGGTACAATAAAATAATAAATCATGGTTGTTTTGTAACATTTTCAGTGTGACATCTGATACTGATCCTATGGGCAAAGCAGCAGCGGCTCACTGTTGCTATAGTAACCTTGTCAGGTGAATGCAACTTATTTAAAAAAGAATCTATTTGGTGCCAGACAATAATTGGCACTGTTGTTGTTATATAGTATAAGCCAAACATTGCCATAATATATGTGGAATCATTCATTTATAACCTCTTGAATGGATATCATAGTATAGGACTGCAATAAGCACACAAGAATGTGTTATAGAATTCCAATTATTATAATAAATATAGCTGACCCCCATAATGAAGTGTTTGAGATGTTCTTCTTCCTCTAATAGTTACTTTTAAGTCATTTTCAGTGGATGATGCAACAATGATCTTGGACTTCATATTTGACACCTACAAACATGGATGCAGCCTCAGGCAAAACAAAATCATTACTGTTACCAGTGTCATTGTACAAAGTCTTTATTTATAGGCATAGGCCTATTTGTCATCCATTAATAGTTTATTTTGCTACTAAAAGTGTCTTATCATAGAAAGGTTACCGCCTGGACAAATGAAGTTGGTTTGATCATATGATGTCAACATATATGCCTCATATAGGATAAAACTTTTTTACTTGGTCATTGATATAAAAAGTAGTCTTCATCTCATGTTATTGTACATTATTTGAAACATTTAAAGTGGAAAAAATACTTTCTGGACTTTAGTCTGCTAGCATAGCTAATGTGGTTAGCATCCACTAGATGGCAGCAAAGACATGCTAGTTTTCGTAGCCGTTTCTATACAGGTAACCATAGGTAATGTAGAAGGCCATCAAAACTTCTTCTATTCAAACGCAGTAAGATGTGTTACAACATATCTTATAAACAGATCAAATAGATTTCTACAATGTAAAACAGCCAATGTCACAGAAAAATAATCACACAACAGATTTTCTCACACTACTGTTATATGTGGAAATCAGAGTCTCTGTATAGTAAATATAGCAATGTAAATAAACTATGTTTTGAGGTACAAGACAAAAATAAACTTGTCATCAGTGTACTGAAGTTGCATCTCTGTATCTCTCATCTCCCATTTCTGCCAAAGAGATATTTCTTCAGAAAGCAGAAAATGTTAATCTTCCTTTGAGATCAGTTGAAGCTACTTTCCTTTTTTCTTTTTAATATCCTGTCAAGATGCAACAAACTATTTAAAAATATATTATTGCAGACAGGTTACAGTCAATGTTCCCTTTACAGTATCAGATGTTCTTTACCAAGTAATTTAGACAGTGCTGGGTAGTAAATGATTACATGTAATCTGTATACATAATCTACATAATCAGTTTCCAAAAATTAAGTACTTAGGATATTGCATTTTAAAATAATCATAATCAGATAACAGTTACTTTTATGGATTACATATTACATATTTTTTACACAATTATTTTTTTCTCTTTTAAAATTTCCTTTAAAAATACTTTGTGTATAAGTGTCATGCCATAAGGTTTTTTGAAACAATCGAAACAAACAATACAAAACAATGTCATTTTTATGACTGACTACAGTTCAAATCAACTTATGATTTGATGGAGGAGTGTGTGTATCTGTGTGTAAATTAGACTACTGGAACAAACAGTATGCTTACTGAACACTCAACTCCAGTGTACTGAGGTAGGCAAACAGAACACGTAGATCTAATAAAAAAAACTGTGTAAATTTTGTGTGAGATTGAGTCTATGTATGAATTTTCTCAATGGATCACAGGCTTGGTGTATCCAAAAACTGCATAGGGCCCATTTTACCCACACTTCTTTTGACTTTGAACTGCCAAAAAAATAAACCTCATTTAGGCAATATGAAAATTCTCAGTTCTATGTAAGGGGATGCTAAATTGTGTTACAACCAGGGCTTGACATTATTCACTTGCTAAATGGACAAGTGAAAGAGAGTTTTACTTGCCTGACCAGGGAACAAATGTGATTAAAACATCTAATTAGGGAATAACCAAAATTTCAGCTAGAATGATTCTGATTTTATTACATTTGGTGCAAACGGCCATTCATAAACTCCTACATTCCATTCAGAAATGGTCATACTTAGTCCCTAATACCTTCAAATCTTTTGCCCTCCAGAGTGAGAGCTTTCGGGGTTTGAAGGGTGTAGGGGACCAGACAACTGTCATCATCCCGTGCCCACATGAAGGTGCTGTCATCATGGAAAGAATCAACACAAAGAATCATTGGTGTCCATCAGTTGTACCCTTTTTAAATTCTTTATTCCGAAGGGACTTTTGAAGTGCCAGTTTTGAGCGATTTGGAACGACGCTTTAGTATAACTGCCATGATTGTTTTCACTCTGAAGTGTCCTTCGGAGGGTGATATTTCCCATTTGGAATGCACCAAAAGACAAGCACTTGGTTGATTCTTGAATTAATCAGCCATCTGAATGAATTGTTTAAATGAATGACTCAATGACTCACTCAATAAAAAACAGTCACGTGCTGCCACCTGCTGGCAGTTTACTTTCACATTTAAAAGTATTTCATATTACGTCCCCTTGGAATTATAAGGTTCTTTTTGTATTCCGAGTAGTTTTGAGATTTTGAGCTTCAAAGATTTTGCATTTTCTATTCGACTGTGTAGATATAACTTTTTGGGCCCGGTTCCCCAAAACGTTCTTATCACTAAGTAGTTCTTAACCTATTCCTTAACCTCTCTCTTAACATTATGGCACGATTCCCGACACGTTCGTACGCTAAATATATCTTCTGTAAGTCACACTTTCGTAAGGTTGGTCTGGACCATTCGTAAGCTCTCTCTTAGCGTTGTTTGAGCTCAAGCCGCTAGTCGCTAGTCTTTAGAAATCAGCGCAGCGCAGTACAAGTCAAACTATGGTATGTTGACAATGTTGTAGCTCAACAATGATTTTATGTTATGGACATTTTAAGACTCATAATAAAATATGTTCGCAATGGATACAGGCCTATTTATGAAGCTGACTTCTACTCTAAATACTCTAGATTTAATACTGTCACATGGAATTGATGTTGATAGTGTTGAAATTACGCAGCCAAGTGATGACATCTCAGATCATAGTTTTGTGCAAATTTCATATAGCCAAAATTGTAAATTCTACTTCTTGTTACAAGTATGGAAGAACCATCACTTCTACCACAAAAGACTGCTTTTTAAGTTATCTTCCTGATGTATCCAAATTTCTTAGCATATCCAAAACCTCAGAACAACTTGATGATGTAACAGAAACTATGGACTCTCTCTTTTCTAGCACTTTAAATACAGTTGCTCCTTTACGCTTAACGAAGGTTAAGGAAACCAGTATGACAGGAAGTCGTGGCCTAATGGTTAGAGAGTCGGACTCCCAATCGAAAGGTTGTGAGTTCGAGCCTGGGCCGGCAGGAATTGTGGGTGGGGGGAGTGCATGTACAGTTCTCTCTCCACCTGCAATACCATGACCTAGGTGCCCTTGAGCAAGGCACTGAACCCCCAACTGATCCCCGGGCGCCGCAGCATAAATGGCTGCCCACTGCTCCGGGTGTGTGTTCACAGTGTGTGTGTGTTATCACTGCTCTGTGTGTGTGCACTTTGGATGGGTTAAAAGCAGAGCACGAATTCTGAGTATGGGTCACCATACTTGGCTGAATGTCACTTCACACCATGGTATAATGAGCATACTCGCACCCTAAAGAGAGCAGCCCGAAAAATGGAGCGCAGCTGGAGGAAAACAAAACTAGAGGTATTTTGTATTGCTTGGCGGGAAAGTAACCTATCCTACAGAAAAGCATTAAAAAACTGCTAGATCCGATTACTTTTCTTATCTTTTAGAAGAAAACAAACATAACCCCAGGTATTTATTCAATACAGTGGCTAAATTAACGAAAAATAAAGCCTCAACAAGTGTTGACATTTCCCAACATCACAGCAGTAATGACTTTATGAACTACTTTACTTCTAAAATCAATACTATTAGAGATAAAATTGTAACCATTCAGCCGTCAGCTACAGTATCGCATCAGACAGTGCACTATAGACCCCCTGAGGAACAGTTCCACTCATTCTCTACTATAGGAGAAGAAGAATTGTATAAACTTGTTAAATCATCTAAACCAACAACATGTATGTTAGACCCTATACCATCTAAGCTCCTAAAAGAGGCGCTTCCAGAAGTCATAGATCCTCTTCTGACTATTATTATTTCTTCATTGTCATTGGTATATTTCCCATAAACTTTCAAACTGGCTGTTATTAAGCCTCTCATCAAAAAACCACAACTTGACCTCAAAGAACTAGTTAATTATAGACCAATCTCGAATCTCCCTTTTCTGTCCAAGATACTAGAAAAGGTGGTATCCTCACAATTATATTCCTTCTTAGAGAAAGATTTCCAGTCAGGATTTAAACCGTATCATAGTACTGAGACTGCTCTCCTTAGAGTTACAAATGACCTGCTCTTATCATCTGATCGTGGTTGTATATCTCTTTTAGTTTTATTGGCTCTTAGTGCTGCGTTTGACACAATTGACCACAACATTCTTTTGCATAGACTTGAACACTTTGTTGGCATTAATGGAAGTGCATTAGCATGGTTTAAATCGTACTTATATGACTGCCATCAGTTCGTAGCAGTGAATGAAGATGTATCATATCGATCACAAGTGCAGTATGGAGTACCTCAAGGCTCAGTACTAGGACCGCTACTCTTCACGCTTTATATGTTACCCTTGGGAGATATCATCAGGAAACATGGTGTTAGCTTTCACTGTTATGCTGATGATACTCAGCTCTATATTTCTTCACGGCCCGGTGAAACACACCAATTTGAAAAACTAATGGAATGCATAGTCGATATAAAAAACTGGATGACAAGTAATTTCTTACTGCTAAATTCTGAAAAAACAGAGGTGTTAATTATAGGACCTAAAAACTCTGCATGTAATAACCTAGAACACTGTCTAAGACTTGATGGCTGCTCTGTCAATTCTTCGTCATCAGTTAGGAACCTAGGTGTGCTATTTGATTGCAATCTTTCCTTAGAGAGCCATGTTTCTAGCATTTGTAAAACTGCATTTTTCCATCTCAAAAATATATCTAAATTACGGCCTATGCTCTCAATGTCAAATGCAGGAATGTTAATCCATGCATTTATGACCTCAAGGTTAGATTATTGTAATGCTTTATTGGGTGGTTTTTCTGCACGCTTAGTAAACAAACTACAGCTAGTCCAAAATGCAGCAGCAAAAGTTCTTACTAGAACCAGGAAGTATGACCATATTAGCCCAGTCCTGTCAACACTGCACTGGCTCCCTATCAAACATCGTATAGATTTTAAAATATTGCTTATTACTTATAAAGCCCTGAATGGTTTAGCACCTCAGTATTTGAATGAGCTCCTTTTACATTATAATCCTCTATGTCCGCTACTTTCTCAAAACTCAGGCAATTTGATAATACCTAGAATATCAAAATCAACTGCGGGCGGCAGATCCTTTTCCTATTTGGCGCCTAAACTCTGGAATAACCTACCTAACATTGTTCGGGAGGCAGACACACTCTTGCAGTTTAAATCTAGATTAAAGACCCATCTCTTTAACCTGGTTTACACATAACACACTAATATGCTTTTAATATCCAAATCCGTTAAAGGATTTTTTAGGCTGCAGTGATTAGGTAAACCGGAACTGGGAACACTTCCCATACCACCCCATGTATTGCTACATCATTAGAAGAATGGCATCTACGCTAATATTTGTCTGTTTCTCTCTTATTCCGAGGTCACCGTAGCCACCAGATGCAGTCTGTATCCAGATCAGACGGTCACTGCAGTCACCCGGATCCAGTACGTATCCAGACCAGATGGTGGATCAGCACCTAGAAAGGACCTCTACATCCCTGACAGACAGCGGAGACCAGGACAACTAGAGCCCCAGGTACAGATCCCCTGTAAAGACATTGTCTCAGACGACCACCAGGACAAGACCACAGGAAACAGATGATTCTTCTGCACAATCTGACTTTGCTGCAGCCTTGAATTTAACTACTGGTTTCGTCTGGTCAGAGGAGAACTGGCTTTGATGCAATGTATTTTGTTTAAAACGCTATATAAATAAAGGTGACTTGACTTGACTTGACATTGCGTCAAAGCAACTGAACAACATTCATTAGGAAAACAGTGTGTCAATAATGCAAAATGACAGTTAAAGGCACTTCATCATTGAATTCAGTGATGTCATCTCTGTTCAGTTTAAATAGTGTCTGTGCATTCATTTGCAATCAAGTCAATGATATCGATGTAGATGAAGTGACCCCAACTGAGCAAGCCAGGTGCCAAGGTGATATCAATGTATTTTGTTTAAAGCGCTATATAAATAAATGTGATTTGACTTGATTTGACACATATGCACGCCTGCTTCACCTCAGCATCATGAGCAAGTCAGACGAGCATGGAAAAGCCAATTGGGATTAAGTAGAACAACTGTGAAGTGCGGTCTGATGAGATGTTGTTAGACTATGTCAGTAAAACACACTTTCCTGTCGCATCAGCTGTTTTACTGTGCTCTCGGCGCACACTCTTCAATAGTAATAACATGATAACATGAAATTACCTAAATTAAATCTGCAAACTGTGCATGTTTACGCAGCACACAAATACGTCTCTCAAATTCATGTACTAAAATATATTCTGCAATTTGAGAACACATGCTGATACACTGTAAAAAATAAACTGTTGAGAATACTTACAAAAGTAAGGCAACTTGATGCATTGAGACTTTTGTGTTTTCTCAACAACAGATTTTTAGTTCTGCTCAATAGAGATACTTTGTTGAGTCAATGTTCATTTGTTTGTTCATGCAGTGCTGATTTTCTTATTTTACTAATAGAAAAAGTATTGTCACAGCAGCTGAAACAACAATTACTATCGATGAGGTAATTCTTTTTTTTTCTCTGTTTCCTGGAACAATAAAACAAATGTTTAAAGAGTCCCCACATTATCAAATTTATGTTTGTTTACAAATTACAAACTGAAAAGATAAGTTAGTCTAATAAGCAGACAACATTATCTTTGTTTGTAAGACTTACAAGACTAAGATATCCAGGAAATGGACATAAGTGGTTGAACATACTCTAGGCCTTTAAAACCAGACACACAAACCTCGACAAATGTGACAACCACCAAACATTAAAAAAGATGAGCTCTTTACATCAAAACAAATAACTAACAATAATGATAAAGCAATAACAAAAAAGTTAAGTCCGCAAACAGCAAATGAATAATGCTATAACAGTAACTGCATAATTTAATCATGCTGCAATGCATGCTGGGAACTCACAAAGCCTTAACATTTCAACAATATGAAATTCTTTGTTTAGACAACTGTGTTTGACTAGTTGGGGCAACATTTGGTGCAATTGTGTTGGTCTGAAAAGGATTTTTATGTAGTTTCAAGAAAATAGCATTTTTTTGTATTCAAGACTTTTAGTATTCGAGAGGTTTTGTAGACTGGAAAATTAGCAGTTTCATTTTTTTACAGTTTATGTATTTTTTATGTATAATATAATGCACAAATAAATTTGAGCATAGTGCACTTATACTTGAAAATATGCAAAAATTAAACCATTTAAATACATAAAATGTCTAATTTTTTATTCTGGCATTTATGTCTTACTGTTGACTTCTGGCATTTTTCAAATTTTATCACTATCTGCATGCCTCATCCATGAGTATACAATGCTGGAGAGCAAGCATTTGGGAATTTTGAGAACCTGAATGAGCAATAGAGCTATAGTGAGCCTCTTTATTAAAATACCTGTAAGTACCAGACTCTGCCTACTGCATGCAACAGCTGCATTCGTAGTCTGTGCCTTAAAGAAGCTGCTCTAACAGATGGGTAGCACATCCTGACAAGCTCAATATGGCCATCAGGATGTGCTACCAGCCTAAACAATGAGGTCAAATTCATAATTAAGTTGGGAAATTAATGACAACAGAATGTCAGGAAGCCAGTTTAATGCCTCCTCTGAACAACATTCCTTTTTAAAGGAGTAAGTCTTAAGACTGGACTAAAACTAGCTCCAGCAGTAAGCTAGTTGTTCACAACAGCTTATCAGCTGACAAAAAGTCAAATTCGTAATTGAGAAGGGGAATTAATGACAACAGAATGTGTTATTAATTTATGGCATTTTTAATCAAACTTTAGCATTTTTGCACCCTACTGTATTTAATCTCTGTGGGCATACATTTTTTATGCATAATAAACATTTTTAGATTATGCAAATCAAATAAATGAGTCCAGTTTACAGTGCTGAGTACAGCAGAGGTGGTTTAATCAAGACCCAGACAGCATATAACTCCGTGCCGGATCCGTTTTCAAACCGGCAAATCCATGTTACAGTCACATCTGTTTCAGTGCTGTAACATGGATCCAGCCCGGGCCTGGTTTCAGTGGGCGGGAGCTACAGTTGCAGAGCAGATCCAAGCCACGTCCGTGGAAATGAGCACGCATTTTTTCTTCTGGAGTTCAGAACAGAATGTGTAAAAATGGTTGCGGCAGATACACACTGTTCGATGTTATCCTCAAAAACCTCACCAAGGTATGCCACACCGTGTGATCAAACTGTTCTACTAATAATTTTTTTCTTTTTCTTTTTTTGCCATGTACTCAATAACTTAAAAGGTTTGGTGTTTTTATTGATCTTTAGATATGTGTTGGAATGTAATGTTGGCGAACACTAAGGCCTAGGTTATAAGAGAACTTGCTAACATGAAGAAAACGTCCAGAGGTCTGTAATTGTATGTAATTAACAAATTTTTCACTTAGTTACTTAATTTAAACTTTTGTCATTTTATCTGCTTCTATTAATTTTTATTGTTTAAGATTGTTGTGTGGTAATTATAGTGATGAGCTAGCAATATTAACGTTTAAGTTCTAACTCTTAAAGGATTAGTTCACTTCTGAATTAAAATTTCCTTATTTTTGAGATTTTTGAGAGTTGATCGTTTGTCCTGGGACTCTCTGAACTTCTCCCTGTACAGACAGATACTAACACACATACACAGAGAACTTATCTAAAATTCAAGGCTTTCTAGCACTGGCGAGTGTCTTATCATTACGGTTGGATACACACACATAATATGTGGACATTAATCTTGAGGAAAAGAAATACAGGGTAGAACAGGATTCTTTAATATCTCATAAGCGCACATAAGGTTACACATTTCACTCTTGCCATAACTTGATTAATAGTCAAACAAGAAATCATGTAATAATATAATTAATATCAGTATGAAGGATATGGCAACTCGGCATCCACTCCTTCAGTCCCCCGTTTTAGATCAATGTGGGGTCCAATACCCCACATCTGGTCTAATAAATGAGGTCAGGTGTAGTTGTGATGCATGCTAATAATGCAGGCTGTTGGTCAACTTAATTAGGTGCATATACTTAACATCTCTGGTACTGTCTGACATTTCTAGTAATAAACACATTATTTTGTACAAAATACTTCCCATATACATTCATCTACTTACTTAATCCCACAATATCTGCACTTGCACTAGTCTTTCTTTACATAAAAAGTAATGTCTTTTCCAGAAATGCTTACAGGTCAGCTACCTGATCAATGTCTTAAAAACCCTTCGTTCATGTTTGTCATTTGGCAGTGATATTTATTCACTCAAAATTATTATAAACTGAAAAAGAGCAGACAGATTTCCTAATACTATTACTAAATGAACAATACTATTACTTAGTTCTAAACGGCCAAATATTTATTAAAGAGACATCCTCAGTTTCTGTAAATCTGTATTGAAACAGTATACATTATCAGAGGTGGGTAGTAACGAGTTACATTTACTTCGTTACATTTACTTGAGTAATTTTTTGGGGTAACTAATACTTTTCGGAGTATATTTAAAGATGGGTACTTTATACTCTTACTTGAGTAAATCTTTGGGGAAAAATCTGTACTTTTACTTCGTTACTGTGGGCGACGCTCCTCTCGTTACTTTATCTTAATGCAATAAATGTTATAAATGCTTCAGTTTATTCCAAACGCGCCGTCTACTTTTCTCTGGGCAATGAGCGATGCCCATTCGCAAATGATTCATTCTTTTGAGTCAAGTCTGTTCAAAGGCTTGATCAAACCAATTGGCAAACGAGTGAATTGGTTCATGAATCAGTTTGAATGAGTCGTTCAGTTCCCTGCCGCATGCGCTGAGCGTCTGAAGTGGTTCACTCAGAGTTGTAAACGTTTAAGAACAGAAAGAGCGTTGAAAACGTGGCTGGAACTGCACTGAATTGAAATCTGCAAAGGCTATTATTTGCTAGCGATGGAGATCCTTATTAGATGAACACCGCGTGTGCTGTCTACTGTTTAACAGGTAATAACTTGGGCTACATTCGATTACAGTACACGATATCACTGTGACATTAGTTTGTTGTACGTGTGTGGCTTATAACAGAGGGGAGTCAAGTTGAATGCAGCTTCCAAAAGACAAAAAATAGCCGATTAATATTTTATTAATTTTAATACAATCACATCAAGCGAGTACGTTCAGAGATAGATGTGTTTTTACAGCACTGCGCATTATAACCAATCACACATGATTTTTTTTGGGGCTTATTAAAGCATTGGCCAATCAGAGGCGTTCAGATGAGTCATCGCTGAAATGCCGGTGCTTCCTTCACTCGCTGACTGACTGAATACCTCTTTCTGGCGAATTCTCTCATCAGAAACAACAAAGTGCAGATGTGTGTACGAATCTTTAATTAAGATATTGATTTCACAGTGTTAACAGTTTCAGTGATTTTAATGGGAGTTTCTGAGAGTGATTGAAATCTAGACTGTCAGTGAAAATTATCTTTAATAATATAAATGTTATTTGCTCTCTTTCTGAACAATGAAAGATTAGTAGCAATATTTATATCACATTAACTTTCAATGTTAAATTCACATTTAATATAAAGTCAGTCATATTAAAAATATGTTATGGCATGACACCTATATCTGTTACTTAAGTAAACAGACAGGGTTTTATAATAAATTACATAAATTGGAGTAAAGGCTGATTAAATATATACATTTATACACGCTCACATACAATTACATACATTTTATCTATATATATAAATAAAAATAGGCTCAGTATATATGACCCAAAGTAACTAGTAACTAACTACTTGAGTAGATTTTTTATCCGATACTCTTTTACTCTTACTCAAGTAACTATTCAAGACTAGTACTTTTACTTTTACTTGAGTAAATATTTCTAGAAGTACTTTTACTTTTACTTGAGTACAGTTTTTGGGTACTCTACCCACCTCTGTACATTATCAAAAAGCCCTGTCAGTGTTCACAATATTAATTTGATTTGACTTGACAGGTGTTCATAAGCAGCTCCATAGAGCCTATTACAATTGTGTTGTTTAAACATAATTTTTTTTGCTGTGCTATTTCAATTAATTCAAACCTCTTGTTATGGTATTCCTCCATTAAGGGGCTATCCCAGGAGATCCACACGTTTTTGTTCAACTTATCTCTGTTCTACATAAACCAAACTATTGCGTCATTCAGACCTTGAGGACCCACAAAGCCTTACGGCTGCTTTTGCTTTTGCACTATATTACATAAACAGGATTCACTCCTTTGTTTTCCCACCAGGCTTCTTTATGTGAGGGTGCTCTCTGGATAATTTGGTTAGTGACTTAGCCAATATGTCACTGTTTTTCTGCCGTCAAGTCTAAAATATTTACCTTTACCATTCAAACAACCAAGTGTTAACTTGTTAAAATTTAGATTTAACTCATTTAAATTTAGGCATGGATTTTAAACCCATTTTGGACGGCAAGCTTAATTTCACAAATCCAATCATATAAACACTCTTAAACATATTAATCCAGAGAGTGATTTAAATCAGCATTATAAAAGACAAAACAAGTCATTACTACCAGTAGCAGACAGAGCTGGATAACCAATCCACTTAAAGCTCGTCCCATGTTCGGCATTGTCTTTTCATTAGTTTCACTCAGAATTATCGACTTCTGTAAAGTAATTTCACTTAACACATCTGTAATGATAAAAAACTCATTCCAGAGGTTAGTGACTCAATATACACAAAGCAGAAACAGAATTGTCCTCCAAAATATACAGTAGTCATCCTCATGCGTGCACATACTTAACATAAATATTTAACATCTCATATTCAAGGTTTGCTTTTGGTGTTAAATCGGAAGGATTTAAACTAAAAACAAAAAAATATATTCTGTACATTTTACCTAGTTTGTTCCTAGTCTCTTATCTAGTATCAAAGTTTACCTGTTCATTAATGCTTTTTATTTAGAGAAAAATCATCTGGGTTGTTTTGGTCTTAAAATCATTGCTCTGTTTTGGTTACTCTTACTTAGCAGGCCGATAAGAGAAGCAGAGCACCATCCCTGCCTCCACTCAAGCACTCTCTCTCTCTCTTACTGTGCAAAATATTAGTTGTTTATTTATTTGACAGTTTTCACCAAACTTACACTTAGACTATAATATCAAATTCATTAAAACATATAACCCTTAATCATTCAAATAGGTTAAAAATGTCAAAGTTTCTATATCTCAAATCTCAGTTTAGACTGTTTAAAATACATAATGTATGGAACATTTCTTTAAAATTATTTTTACCTTACATGCTTAATTCCCTTAACCTTTGTTATCTAAACCATCTCTTGATTCAGCAAAAGCAGTCCTCATTTTTAGCCACCACCATATCTTGTAATCATCTTATGCCATGCCTAATGACCTGCATGAGTAAAGACTATGATATAGACATATTAGTTCAATATCATTTTAGCCACATAAGAAATTTTGTCTCAAAATAATGGCTGTCATCACATGGTCTCAGATGGTTCTTGACAGCCCATTGCCATTAACTCTTTATAAATAAGCCTCTTTTCCTCAGGGTCTGATCCCCTGGCATAGTTGCATCAAGTTGTGGATGCTTGTCACAACAAGCCATCAAGGAATGCGGTTGTTGGTGATCAGGTCTGGAGGAGCTCACATTTTTGAGGCAGATTGCTGTACTTCCTACAGTTCCCCTCTTAATGATGCTCTAGGCCTATCAAGCTTCCGCTCAACTCCACTACCATCTCACATATAACACCTCCCTTCTGGACAGGTGCCCAGTGGCGGTAACCCCCTGCCTTAGGTTGTCCCCTATTGGCCAGAAGAGGATCTTACCCGTCATTGAGAAATCACCTCATGCACACTGGAAACCTCTCTTTCCCGTTGCAACATCCTCGACAGTCTTCTTCCAGAATCCAGTATTTCCTGCAGCTTAGGAAAGGTGCACTCAAGAACCATGAGAGCCATTGACAGCACCTACTAGTGTTAAAACATTGAAAAAGGTTAATCAAACTAATATTTAATCGCTAAAATGAATTGGATACATCCTGAGATATCATTTATGAGATTACTCAGTGAATTTATTTTTCACACCCGTCCATTCATTGTAATTTTCTGTTGCTTCTGTAGCTGCAGCCATCAGGCCTTGTATGATGGTGGAGACTAAAAATAAGACAGATAAGTTACTGGTCATAGAACAAATAGCAATACAACTGTTTAACTATTCAAAATTATTACATCTATAGCTCAGGGTCTGTATTATGATTTTAAAGACCTCATGTCTCTTCAACAATTGCTCCTAAATTGTTATTCATTATTTTTATAATCTCTTATTTCTTAAATGCATTGGGATGTTGAACATTTAACTACCAATTGCCCTCTTAATGTATTAAATCTGAACTCTTTTTATCATGTCCTTTAGCATCTCAGTGCCTATGATTTGACTGAAACACTGTGCTGTACTATAAATAGCTTATCACTTAAACACAGGCTCAAATAACGGCATTTTAGCTTACTTTGAATGAGAGAGAGAACTCTGAGGAATTCAGGACTTGTAACAATGCATTTGCATTCATTTTTTAACAATTTCGTCGTACTATCATTTTACTCTAGCCCAGTTTAAAACTTGTCAGAGATTATATGCATTTTAAAAATAAACATCTTTACATTTGTATTTTTACTTTATTTTCGCAACTCAAATGTTTCTCAAAGTTCTTTGCAGTCATTGTCATTACTTTTACATCAACTTGTATTTATTCATTCACTTAATTCTGGCCATGGCTTCGGAATTTCAACATTGTTTTTAAATCTGTCAGAGGTTATCTGACCCAGGTATATTACTTCGGGTCTTGCTAGCATGCTGTCTTCAAAGTTACTTTGAAACCCCCGTTTATGTTACTTGTTTACAACTTTATCATCTCATAAGCAAACAATAATTTTCTTTTCTCTTCTTTTTTTTTATGATGCTGCGTGGCTACAATTTTGCAATCCAACAATAAAATTACTCTTTTGGTCAAACATTAGTAAATATAGGAATTACAAATTTTTCCACTCAGAACATGTCTCTGGTACTTTTACGGCTTAAGCCAGAGTCATGGTGGGGGCCAGCATGAGATAAAAACAACTGCTTCATTGCAGTCAAAGCAATCTTATCTTTTAAAGCAAAACATAAGCTTCTAAGTTTTTCCAAAATGCTACTGCCAATTTGAGTGCCTATACAGTTTTTCTTTCAACAATTATGGAACTAGAACAGATCTTATTGTATCATTCTTTGTCATTTAAACCTATGCACAAAGAATCAGATTAAATCTTCACTCAATTGCTTCTGGGATAATTTTTAACAAATCAGCACACGTATTTAAATTTTTTTTTTTTTTATCTCTCTGGTTATTTCTAAGTTTAAAGCCAATCAAGTTTTTGTTTTAACATTACAAGCTCAGACTGACCATTCTTGCAAAGAATTCAGAGAATATTTTTAAAGTCAGAGCTTCAGAGCCAAACTGTTTACAGCATTTGCTCTCTTCTGTTTCATTATTTCTATCAGGGCTGAGCAAGTTAACTAATTTGTCAGTAGAAAAATCATATCACTTGAGGCGGCGATCTTACCAACAGCACTTGACTTCTGCGTGATGAAACTGCAAAGTATATTCCAGAATTTTCATATACTGGTCCAATCCAATCAGGGTCATGAAAACTAAATTTAAGATCTTCCGGGGTTGTTCCTGATGCATCCCAGATCAATCAATACTTTCCCTTTGCATATATCCCTATATTTTTATAGGTGCACATATGAATTATCACTATTTATTTATTTTTAAACACTTATTTTGGATACTCTGTTCCCTAACCACTGACCTGGCCTATTTCTAAGCTCGGGATGCCCCCGTCTGTAATGGTGGGTGATCGAGAGTTGGAAGAGCGAGTTACGACTAGAACCCCCCGTCTAGCGTCTTACACTCTCTTCGGGATTTCCCATACCCCTACTTTGGCTTACCCGGCCGTAAATGCACTGCCCTTTTACGGCCTCTCCTGCTTTTCGGCTCTCTGTGCTTGACCCAGCACTGCCTATTTACGGCCCTACGTGTCCCTTGTCCCTCGGTGCTTGACCCAGCACTGCCCTTTACGGGTTCACATGCTTGATAAGAATGCGTTTTTGTCCCCCTCTGGACTGTGCACACCTAGAAAAAATTCACGTCTCTCTCTAAGACCTATAGGTGTGCACTTGTACCCCATGTAACTGTACACATCTTTAAATATATCTTATCCTAAGACCTACCGATGTGCACTTGTACCCCTTTTACTCACAAGGTTACTCCATTTACAGGTGTACCGTGACACCAAAGCTGGTGTCTACCCCCTCACGTCTGAGTGAGTCTATCGTTCCTCCTTCTCTCGACCCTCTCCACTTACAGACAGTCCCTAACCAATAATATTGAATATAAAATCTTTCCTACCTTGGTTTGATGATTGATCATGGATGTCACCAAAGAACGATTGCCCGCGCATCCTCCACCATTAACTGTAGGGGAATTTACAGTTAAAACCCAAGGACCAGATATGTCGCAATGAAGACCAGGAGTCAGTGATGAGTTCAATTAATAATAATAATTTTACTTGAAGAAAATAGTTTGCAATTTCATCAGCAGAAGTCAGCTTCAATACTCTCGACGGAGTTCGTAGGCCGCCCCCGTACAACTCAAAATCAACCACAGTTATACCCTGACAGAGGATACTCATTGTGTCAATACATAAGTCAACAAAATTCTGATTGGTTCCAAAACCTAGATAAACTATATATAAAAAGATATAAAGATATAAAAAGACGTATATCTGATACGCTGGACACTGGCAGTTGATCGTTTGTCCTGGGACTGTCTTAGCTTCTCCCTGTACAGACAGATACTAACACACATACACAGAGAACTTATCTAAAATTCAAGGCTTTCTAGCACTGGCGAGTGTCTTATCATTATGGTTGGATACACACACATAATATGTGAACATTAATCTTGAGGAAAAGAAATACAGGGTAGAACAGGATTCTGTCAGGACAGATAAGGACCCAAGAGCGGATGAGGCTGAAAATTTTAAATTTTATTAACAGAAGGGACGTCCTGAAAAGAGGATTATTTTCTATATTCTAACCTCTACAAAATCTGGTCGTAAGGGTTGAATTTATCTAACCCATTTGCTCCATATTTTAACAAAAGTGCTCCTTTTAAGGCAAATTGAAAATGTTATGGATTCCATTACATAAATCTTCACTATGTTTATCCACTCAGTCATCGCGGGGGGCTCGTGAAGGAGCCAGCATCTTGTGATTGCCTTTTTGGCTGCTACTGTCAAAATAGTATACAGGTATTTATCTTCATGTCTATGCATATTGTCAAAATTTCCCCCAAAAACTGTAGAAAACTGTAATGGTATGTTGTTAACCTTAAATATACTAATTAAAGCTTTTTGAAATTCAAGCCAAAAGAGTTTAATCTTTGGAAATTCCCAAAATATATGCCAATGCCCTGCATCCCGAGCCCCACACAACCTCCAACAGCAGGCCGTGCCTGTGCCAAAGTGTACCTTTTGCCTTGGTGTTAGGAAAAAGCGCACTAAACATTTCCAGCTAAACTCTCGCCATTTATGGGAATTCATACATTTCCAAGAGGATTCACATACTTCATACCATTCTTCATTAGCTATTGAGAAATGTCCTTCATTTTCCCATTTTTCTTTGATTTAGTCCGTAGAGTGAGACCTTTTTGTCAGAAACCCTTTATAGAACTTGCCGATAGCACCTTTAACTATAGAGTTTTTAAAAGCCTTCAGAAAAATTGTCAAAATTGGGTCATCTATCTCAGTTTTGGAGATAATATTCTGCTGGAAATAGTTCCGCAATTGGAGATATCTAAAAAAATCTAAATTGTTAAGCTTAAAATCACTCTTAAGACTGTCAAAATCTTTCATATTCCCAATATGAGTGAGTGAATAAAAGGTCGTCACACCCTTTGAAATCCAGTATTTGAATGTGCTGTCTACCTGGTTGGGGCTGAACCCAGGGTCAAATGCACACCACTGCAATATCTGTATTTTGTCATCCAAATTATATTCTCCCTTGACTTTACGCCATATTTTCAATTGTGTATTAATCCAAGGGTTTTGAATCATTTTGATATGTTTATCCAAATTTGTATAAGCAAGAACAGCATAGATTGGCTGATCCTTCATTATTGAGAGTTCAATGTCTTTCCATCTAGCATGAAATTTTGATGAGCACATATAAATGAGTGGCTTGATCTGAGCTGCATAAAAATATCCTTTGAAATACGGTAATGCGATGCCTCCCATTTCTTTTGGAAGCTGTAATGTTTTATATTTGACCCTGGGTCTTTTACCCTGCCAAATAAATCTAGAAATTATTTTATCAATTTCTGAGAATTCTTTCTGGGAAATTTCCACTGGAAGAACCTGAAACAGAAACAGATACCGTGGAAGCACATTCATTTTGACACTATCGATTCTTTGACACAAAGTAAGAAATGAGATTGTATTCCATCTTGTAATATCCGCCTTAATTTTAGTTAATAAGGGGCCATAATTAATTTCTCCCAATAAAGAAATGTCCTTTGGTAGAGAAATACCCAATTACTTCAGTGATTGTTGGTCCCATTTAAGAGGAAAAGTTTCACAAAGCTGTTTAGGAGGGGAATAATTAAATGTTAAGAGTTGGGTCTTTTGTATGTTTAATTTATAGCCCGAGTATCGACCAAATTTCTGCAAAATGTTCATCAACTCAGGAAACGTGACAGTAGGCTCCAAAATATATACCAAGACATCATCTGCGTACAAAGCAACTTGATGGACTTCCCCATTTATAGAAATGCCTTTAATACTTGAAGTTTGTCTCAACTATTGCGCAAGTGGTTCAATATATAAAGCGAAAAGGAGTGGTGAAATAGGACAGCCCTGCCTAGAACCACGCTGTAGTACAATAGATTCTGACAGGTGTCCATTAATTTTTATTCTTGCAGATGGTTTACTATATAGTGTACGAATAACTTGAACAAATTCGGTATGTACCCCTAGTCTTCCCAGTACTTTGTAAAGAAAAGCCCAGCTGACTGAGTCAAAGGCCTTTTCAGCGTCAAGGCTCACCAAAAGAGCCTCCAATTTGTTTTGTTGAATATGATGTAGGATATGTAAAGAGCGTCTAATGTTATCATGAGTTTGTCTCTCCAGAACGAAACCAGTTTGATCTGTGTGTACGATATGCAGAAGTAACTTTTAGCAAGGATAGCTGTGAACAGTTATAATCAACATTCAACACTGAAATTGGCCTGTAAGAACCACAATCTGTTTTATATTTTCCCTCCTTAGGGATAACTGATATAACTGCTTCACTCTATGAAGGTGGCATTTTTTAATTTTTTTAGAACTGTATTAGAAGCCCTTAGAAGGCTTGGCAATAACTCATTACGAAATGTTCTGTACCAAACTGAGAGAAAGCCGTCTGGGCCTGGTGTCTTATTAGCTTTCAGTCTAGAAATGGCGGCATTTATTTCCCTGTCTGATATTTCAGCTATTAATATGCTATTGCGTTCTTCTGATAGAGTAGGTAAGTTAAGTGAGTTGAGAAAATCCTCCATTTGGGATTCACTCTCTAAAAATGGTTGAGTATATAGACTTTTATAATACTTCTCAAATGCTTCTTGTAATTCTTCTTGTTTATACAGTATAATTCCAGAATCAGGATGTTTAATTTTGTAAATTGTGCTCTGCTCTTTCTTTTTGTAGTCTTCTAGCGAGAATTTTTTAAGCTTTAGGTCCGGCTTCATAATATTTTTGTTTTACAAAAACAAATTTCTTCTCAATTTCCTGTGAACTCATCAAATTTATTTCATTTCGTGTTTTCTTAATCTCATTGAGTAAATTAGGGCATTGCTTCTTCTTATGTTGCATTTCTAAATTCTGCAATTTTTTATTAAGGTCTAACCATCTTAATTGTTTTTCTTTCTTATTATATGCACACCATGATATAATTTTTCCCCGAATTACAGCTTTAAGAGTGTCCCATATAATTGATGAATCGACCTCACCAGTATCATTAATATCTAGAAATTGTTTGATCTCCTTTCTCATCAAAGCCACAAACTGGGGGTTGTTTAGAGCACTTGTGTTGAGTCTCCAAAGTGTGTTTCGTGGAGAACCCTCTATTTGTATTGTACAATAGACAGGGGCATGGTCAGATAAATCAATAGAACCAATATCACAACTGGTAAATCTGTAGCGGTCTCTCGAAAACACAAAAAAATTATCTATTCGAGAGTATGTATTATGTGAGTGAGAAAATGACGTATAGTCACGACCTGAAGGGTAAAAATCTCTCCACAAATCCAATATCCCCAGTTCGATCATCAGGCTATTAACTTTTTTATGTGTTGCAGTCATAGGTAAATTTTTCGATGCGTCAAGGTTAGGGTTAAGACGAAGGTTTAAATCACCTCCCCAAATTACAATTCCTGTCGTGCCTATCATCAAGTCAAAGACCTTTCTATAAAAAACAAAATTACTTCCAGGTGGAACGTACACATTACAAATGGTTATTATTTCATTGTTGATCTTCCCTGAAACTACTATATACCTCCCTTCTTTATCAGACTCCTCTGAAATAAACTCAAATGGTACTTTTTGTGATATTAATGTTGTAACTCCCCTCCTTCGTCCATTTTTATAAGATGACAAATATGCCCTTGTATAACCCATTCTTCTTAACTTTTCATGTTCTGTTACTGAGAGATGTGTCTCCTGTAATAATACAATTTGCGCTCCTGCCGTTTTACTTTTGATAGTATTTTACTTCTTTTTACTGGGTTTAAAATCCCCTTCACATTAAATGAAACTATCTTAATGTCCTGCATGATCATAATATCCTAAATAATGTAATGTAAGAATAGAACCAAAATAAAAATAAAAACATACACGTTTTCCCCACTTCTGCCCTGTGCACAATTAGATTCTCTACCGAAGAACAAATAAAGAACCTCCAAGGTAGAGGCTCGTAACCAAAGAGCCCTGCATGGCCTTATGTTGGTTAGGCCCCAATAGGGAGACGTCTCACCTCGTTGTTGAGGGAGGGCCCTATTAAATGTCCACACACTAGCAAAATTCAGTCTGAATGAGATCACAACTCAGTCCCAACTTCCTAAATGAAAACTTATTATTAAAGAAAAATAAAAATATTTTACAAAACAGTGTCTCCTTAACCAAGAAGATTAGAGTCAGTCTTATCACAAGTATCCAGTAAGTGAAGCAAAAAGGGATCCTCAGACATCAATGTCTCTCCTAAATACCTGAAGCTTATCCCTGAAGCGAGAGCGGTGGCTATCTTGCGTGGAATCATTTGTTATACCGGAGTGATGGACCCCTCTCTTGGAGTGCTGGACTCCTCTCTCGGAGTGATGTCCGCAAGCCGTGCGCCAAGAAGACAACAACTGTAGCTCCTCTTGATCCGGGTCGGCTGCAGGTTTCACCACGGTGACGGGTAACCCTCGCACTGCCATATCTCTTGTTGCCTCGGCGGCATCCTTGTATAGACGAGTGCCATTGTCGTATAAAAAACCCGCATTTTATACGGGTACGGGGTCTGAAACTTGATTCTCTCGAAGTATCTTCTTGGCCTCTCTATATTCATTACGTTTTTTGAGCACTTCAATAGGGTAGTCGTGATCCACGAAGAAGCGCACACCTTCACAAAAAAACTCTTTCTTTTGCCACGCTCTTCGAAGAACCTCCTCTTTCATTCGATAACTCCCAAACTTCACCACGATGGATCTGGGCTTAGCTTGGGCATCTGGTTTTGCAGTCAGAGCGCGATGTGCTCTTTCAATCCCAAGTGACAAGTTGTTGGAAAAGCCAAGCGCGATTTTCAACATGTTGTCCAGAAATCTCACCATATCAGTTCCCTCTTTATCTTCCGCTATTCCGTATATTTGAAGATTGTCCCTGCGCGCTCGGCCTTCCTGCTCGACCAGCCTTTTAAAATATTTAGCAGCGTGGGCTCAGGTGTTTCCACTCCCTTCGCGGCTGAATTTAACACAGATGCGTGGCCTCGGTCCTTCTGGCTGTCCCCCATGTCATCATCTGTCAAAATTGTCGATTTCATATTTCTTGTGATGACCCCCTTCTCCATCTCCATAAACAAACTTCAATATTGGCAAAAAGATTACCGTTGGGGGTTATTTTAGAAAAAAGACAAGAAAAACCGTCGGGAGCTCGCACCTCAGGCTCTCATTCTCTCGCTAGCGGAACCGGAACTCCTGCTTTTTTTTTTTTTTTTTTCTTGCGGGAATCAGGTGCCGGCCATTCGGAGACGGCCCTCACCTTCGCAGGGTCCATGCGAATCCCCCCCACCAAGATGATGTGTCCCAAGAAGGAAACTGACTGAATGTGGAACTCGCACTTCTCCGCCTTAACGAACAGCTGATTCTCTAACAGCCGCTGAAGCACCCGTCGGACGTGCTGGACATGATCCTGAAAAGAAGAAGAGAAAATTAAGATGTCATCTAAATAAACGAAAACGAATATGTCGATCATGTCCCTCAGCACGTCATTGACAAGTGCTTGAAAGACAGCTGGGGCGTTGGATAAGCCGAAGGGGAGAACCCGATATTCAAAGTGCCCACGAGGCGTGTTAAACGTGGTCTTCCATTCGTCCCCCTCCCTGATCCGCACTAGATGGTAAGCATTGCGAAGATCCAATTTCGTGAAGAACTCGGCCCCCTGCAAGAGATCGAAGGCCTAAGACATCAACGGCAGAGGGTACCGGTTCTTAACTGTGATGTCATTCAACCCTCAATAGTCTATACAGGGGTGCAGAGAGCCATCCTTCTTCACGAAAAAAAAAACCTCGCTCCGGCCGGAAAAAAAAGAGGGATGAATATACCGGCTGCCAGAGAATCACTTAAATACTTCTCCATCGCTTCACGCTCAGGTGCGGAGAGAGAGTACAGCCGTCCGCGAGGCGGAGAAGTACCAGGGAGGAGATCGATGGCACAATCGTACGGTCAGTGGGGAGGAAGAGATACAGCCCGGGACCTGCTGAAGACCGCCCGCAGATCATGGTAACAAGCAGGAACTCAAGAAAGATCCGCCTCCTCCTCCTGTAGGGAAACAGAAACAGAGACTGGGGAGAGAGCAGACAGAAGGCAATGTGTATGGCAATATTGACTCCATGACAAAACTAAATTGTCTAGCCAGTTAATGTTCGGCCCGTGACGAACGAGCCAAGGGTGACCCAATACCAAAGGGACAGACGGAGATTTACAGACTAGGAATCTGAGGTCCTCCCGGTGGTTCCCGGAGGTAAGAACACTCACCAAATCAGTGATCCGAGAGATCTGCATTAGTGGCTGGCCATCGAGTCCATGAGCGACTATAGGTGACTGCAGGGATTGGGTGGGTATATCCCGAGCGCGTGCCCATTCTTCATCAGTGAAGTTGCCCTCTGCTCCTGAATCAACGAGTGCTGAAGCCTTAAACAAAGAATGTTTAGTGAACAGAGACACAGATAGATGAGTGCGTGACCTTTGAGTGGGGAAATGGCAGTACCACTCAAATTAACTCTCTGTGGCGAACGAGCAGCCTTAGCAGGACAAGAGTGAGCTCGGTGTCCTTGAGCCGCGCAATATAGGCACAGACCCTCCAACAGGCAGCGCTGTTTCTCTTTGGGCATGAGGCGCAAGCGATCCACCTGCATAGGCTCACACTCCTCGCCACTCTGAGATGGAGGGACGAACGTGACTGGCTCGAACCGAGTCCGCTCGAACTCGACGGCATAGCTCTCTCCTGGCGTCTATGCGGAGGGACAAACTGATCACGTCATCCAACCGTTCAGGAACCTCGCGGGCAAACAGTTCATCTTTGAGTCATTGAGACCCTCTAAAAAACGAGCGATAAGGGCCTCGGTGTTCCACCCGCAAGTAGAGGCCAGGGTGCGAAACTGCACGGAGTACTCTGCCACTGAACGTCTGCCCTTCTGAAGACGCGCTAACAGGAGCGACGCCTCCTTGCCAAAAACAGACTGATCGAAAGTCTTAATCATCTCCTCCTTAAAAGAACTAAAGTCAGAACAGCACCCTGCCTGTGATCCCCATACAGCAGTCCCCCAATCACGTGCTCTACCTGAGAGCAGGGAGATGACATACGCCACCTTGGAGACATCTGATGCGTAGGTTCGAGCTTGTAGAGAAAACACAAGCTAAATAAGGAAAGCTTTACAACTAGTAGGCTCACCGAAATACATGGGGGGGTTATTCAATCTCGGCTCAGTGGAGAAAGCGGACGGGAGAGGCTCGGGAGGCGGTGAAGGGAAATCCTCTCGAGTGAGACGATCGAGTCGACCCACCAAATCCGGGATTTGAGCCGATAAGGCATCCACAGAGCGACGGGTGGAAGACAGTTCCATCTCGTGACGGCCCAACATCGCTCCCTGATGCTCCAGAGCCGACTGTCAAGTTGAGCCTTCCGCTGGGTCCATTCTTGGTCAGTGTGTGGTGTCAGGACAGATAAGGACCCAAGAGCGGATGAGGCTGAAAATGGTAAATTTTATTAACAGAAGGGACGTCCTAACGTCCAAAAAAAACAAAAACCCAACTGGGGAAAAAACTCAATCTGAACATCCAACTGCACAGTGGGCAGGTCGTGCGCTCAGCCTCCGAGAGCGCCAGGAGAGGAGCAACAAATCCAAAATGGTAGGCAGGAGAATGTTCGAACAGAAAAGGGGTTCAAGGGAGGTGCAGACAGGGCTGAGAACAGCGGGCAATATCAAGGTCAGAAACAGTCCAGGTCGAGAACCAGAAGAGCAGTCCGAAATCCTCTGAGGACAAAGCACACATTACACCAACCGGGCAGACAAACCAACGAGCGTACTGACCAGAAAGGAGGAACAGGACAGAACCAAAGCCAAATGCCAAAACCTCACCGAACACACTGACAAGGAGGAGTGAAAATCAAGCAGAATAAATAGGGTGAGTAACGAGATAGAGGGAACAGGTGCATCAGACAAGTCGCAGCCTAGATTGCTGAGCGAGATCAGCTGGCGCTAGAGCGAAGGGAAGAAAAACCAGAGAAAATATATTAAAAGTCAAAGAGAGAGAAAAAATGGAAACAAAACGAATACAAGTGTAGAAAAATTAGTAGAAACAGAAAAATATAAAAAAATAAACAAAGTAAAAAAAAAGAAGAAAAAAGGACAGATCATACCCGAGTCCTGACAGATTCTTTAATATCTCATAAGCGCACATAAGGTTACACATTTCACTCTTGCCATAACTTGATTAATAGTCAAACAAGAAATCATGTAATAATATAATTAATATCAGTATGAAGGATATGGCAACTCGGCATCCACTCCTTCACTGTCTTATTGAAGAGTGTGACATCATGGGCGGGGTGACGTAAGCGACCAGGAAGCTATAAAGGCACGAGCCGCGCAGCTGGCTTCAGCTTCGAGTACCAGCAAGCGCCGGCAGGGGTGCCGGGGGTATGGCCTCGAGACGCAGCATCTCGTTCCCTCGAGGAACTAGGATTACATACGTAACCTAGAGACGTTCCTCTTCAGGAACTCGAGCTGCGTCGAAACGCTTTGGGGAACGAGTACCAACGCTGCCAGACTACCAAACCCCTGCCTAGTGTGTATCCGAAGAGCACAGCTTAGGACGAGAGGACTGAAGTGCCTGGAGTGACTGGACGCACCTGCTAGAAAGGACTTGGAGGCCGCCATACCCCGTGTAGAGTGAGCATTGGCTCCCGACAGCGGGGCACGACCAGAGGACTCATAGGTGGCATTGATAGTCTCGACAATCCAACGACAAATAGTCTGCTTAGAAGCAGGAAAACTGGATGATCTCTGGATGCTGGATGCTATGAGTTGTGCCTCCTCAGGGGCCACACCCACCGCTTCCACAACTCCGGGCGAGGGTGAATTATGGTGCCCTGCACCTGTGAGAGTAGGTCTGTCCTGATCGGTATCTCCCACGGAGAGCCATCAAGGAGTGAGACCAGATCTGGGAACCATACTAGGCCCAGCCAGAACGGGACTACTAGCAACAGACGAACCCCATCCCCAAAGGAGACATTGTGATGTCTCTTGAGTCGCAAAGAGGTCTACTTGAGCTCTGCCAAAAACTCTCCATATCTGCTTCACCACCTCGGGGTGAAGTTTCCATTCCCCGGGCCTTGGCCCCTGCCTCGACAGTATGTGAGCTCCCATTATTAAGTTTCCCAGGAATATATACTGCTCTTAATGAGAAGAGTTTGCTCTGGGACCACACAAGGATCTGGTGCGCCGGCTTGTACAAGGGGCGCGAACGCAGACCTCCCTGGTGGTTGATGTAAGAGACCAACGATGTGTTGTGGGTGCGCACCAACACATGATGACCTCTTAGGTCTGGGAGGAAGTGCTTCAGTGCACGATAAACTGCTAGCATCTCTAGACAATTGATATGCCATGTCAGATGGTGACTGCTCCATAGACCACGGGCAGGGTGGCCACTCATGACCACACCCCAACCAGTGAGGGATGCATCCGTTGCTAGTATTACCCAGCACCGGGCCCTGATTCAAGAACCAAGGTTTCTTCCACATTTCCAAGTGGAAGCGCCGCGTGACCTTGATAGTTTGAAGTGGATTGCCCCTCGGGGAAAATCCCTTGGCCACCACTGTAGGGGTCTCATGTACAGCAGGCCAAGAGGTATCACGTTGGACGCAGCTGCCATCAGACCCAACAATCTCTGAAATTGTTTGACGGTGAGTGACTGGCCTTCTTTGACTCTCTCGACTGAGATGAGGATCGACTCGATACGAGCAGGGGACAATCGTGCCTGCATCACGGTCAAATCCCATACTAAGCCTAGATAGGTGGTTCTCTGAACTGGAGAAAGAACACTCTTCTTGGTGTTCAGTCTCAAACCCAGCTCCCCCATATGTGCGAGAACGACATTTCGATGCCGAGCCACAACCTGCTCTTACTGAGCTAAAATCAACCAATCGTTGATATAGTTGAGAATGCGGATGCCCTGCATGCGCAGGGGGGACCAGAGCTGCATCTACACATTTTATGAACGTGCGTGGTGAGAGTGCAAGGCGAAAGGGAAGTACTCGATATTGGTAAGCTTCGCCCACGAAAGCGAACCTCAGAAACTTCCTGTTTTGTGGAAGGATGGAAATGTGGAAGTATGTGACGAGCTTCAGCTGTGTGATAGGAGGGAAGTCAATGGCAATTGGGACACAGACTGATTAGGTGGATTATAAAAGGGGTATTCTGACATGAAGAGGGGAGAACAGAGTGGGAACGGGAACAGGACAGGAACGGGGGGGATGGAACGGAAGGGTTAGTGCCGCGGGGACGGTACGGAGTGGATGGATAAATGCCGCAGGGACAGAGTGGACGGATTAATGCCGCGAGGACGGAGCGGACGGATTAATGTCACGGGAAGGTGGAGGACAGAGCGGCAAGGACTAACGCGGCGGAAAGGTGGAACTCTAGTCACAGCGTTATGGGGAACTGGAGGAACGAATCTACAGAGTGAACTGGATGAGGATTGGAGAGTGGCTGAGCACCCCTACCATATATGCAGCATGTAGGAGATTTAAGTTCTAGAATGGTAGAAGATGCCGGCTGTGACCGTGAGCGAGAGAGATATTCACTGTGAGTTTGCTGTGGACTGCAGTGTCTAGTGTGAAGTGAACACATGTGATTCTTTGAGGTGATCTATTGTATGCACAAGTGTGGGTGGATAAATCTGCTGCCCGCTCTGACGAGAAGCCGTTGGGTGAAGATCTCTTACCATTGTCTGTCCATTATCTGCTGTCATACTCTGAAGATAAGCTGCTGTGTGAGTCTCTTACCACAGGTTGTTCTATTATCTGCTGCTGTCTGCTCTGAAGAAAGGCCACTGGATGAAGCCCTCTTACCATTGTCTGTTCCCTTATCTGCCATCCGTTCTGAAGGTCCGCTCTGAAGGTAATCTGCCATGTGAAAGTCTCTACTACAGGTTGTTCTATTACCTGCCGTTGTCTGCCCTGAAGAGAAGCCGTTAGGCGAAGATCCCTGTATCACTGTCTGTAACATCACCTGCTGTTCAAGGAGGAACGGTCGTGGGCTCTATCCTACTATACGTAATTTTTACTGGTTTGGAGAGGAACTGCTGTGTTACTCCCTTGTCACTGTTATGCAGGTATTGGCCATTGGCTGCCCGAAGAGGAACCATTACATACCATTGATTGCTTGGAAAGGAATTGCTGAGTGGAGATCTCGTAGCCCTATCTGTGCTGTTATCTGTTGGGTTGGGACCATTGTGCCAAGAGCCCCCACCGCTGCTGGACCGAGGGGAACAGAGTTGGAACTCTTTCATCATGTGTTTTAGCATTTAGGATCTTAACTTAACCCTCTGGAGTCTAAGGGTATTTTTGGGGCCTGGAGAAGTTTTGTCATGCCCTGACATTTGTGCTTTTTTAAGTTTCTTATAAATATCTAAATGGTTAAAGTCTAATCTCACTGTAATCAGCACAAACTGGGCTATAATAATATGTGAGCAGCATGTATGTACATGATTGTGTTTTTGAGAAAGAAAATGTTATGCATGGTTAGTGAAAAACTAAAAATGTTAAAACAAGGCAAAAAAACACATAAAGAACAATGGTTCCCGGGATTTTTGAGAACTGGAACTTGTAGCCTAGAATTTTTCTTTCTAAATTATGTGAAAATCATCTTGTTTACTCACTTACAGAAAACAATATATTGATTTCAATTTTCTAAGACACTTTTTGTTGGTAAAAGTCATATGCGAGTAGGCGTCAACTATCATGAATATCATTGTGATTTACACCTGAGAAGACAAAGGCCAGCATAATGAGCTGCATAATGAGCCTTTCAGTCATCTGTGCCACTGAGAGGGAAGAGTTACAAGAAAGAATGCGAGGATAAAATAAATCTATATAATTTTATGTTTGTAGTTTATTTAGAATATATTTAATTATCCCACAACATAATTTAATATCCATTTGCGGGAACAGTTAAACAGTTTATTAGGAACAATCAAAGCTGACTTTCAAACTAATTTTTTGCACCATTACTCAAGTCACACAATCCTTCAGAAATCCTTTTAACAATCTTATTTTCTACCAAATAAAAAAAAACATTTATTGTTATTATTATTATTATTATTATTACCATTATTATTATTATTATTATTATTATTATTATTATTATTATTATTAATGTTGAAAAGAGCTGAGAATATTTTTCAGGTTTTTTAGGGGGGATCAATTAAAAGAACACCATTTTTGTTATATTTGTTACAGTTACATTTATTTGTTACATTTATATTATTTACATCAAGTTTTGAATGGTATAGTATTGTATATTGTTATTGAAACTTCATAATATTTCACTTGATTATACATTTAGTCAGGAATTATAGTTTGGAAAAAGTCTAACTAGTAAAATGTTTACACGTTATGTGAAAACTAGTACAAGTATATAAATAAATAAAAAGAGACTTACTCATGTTTATGATCTTTGCTGAATAAAGTGCTTCATTCTTTTTTTTCTGAGGAAATCCATTTCTCAAATCTTCCACCACATCACATCTTTTTGGGGTGAATTATGTCTTATTCCTCTCATTGCGAAGCAAACAGTAAAATAAAAACTTGAAGAACAGTCTCGCTGCTTTTTCTTCTGTGTGGGCATATTTAAGCCGCGTGCTTCAGTTTGAATCTGAATAGAGTGTTCAGCGCGGGGGAGTGGTCACATTAGATATAATGAAGGGAGACGTGAAAAACAGACATTGCGTTGTTTTCATATGGATTACTTTATCACAGAATATCTGTTTTCGGCGGCACTTGTTTTGTTTAAAAGTAGACATGTCAAGCTTTCTATAGATATCTCTATCATGTCTCTTCGTTGAGTATTCATGGAGTTACAGTTCATTTTAATGACGTGTTTGTAAATGAAGATCAGCACAGACAAAGGCTGCAGACAGCACACCTTGTTTGTTATCTTTATTTTATAAGTGCACAAAGTTTTGTTGTTATTATGTCTGTATCCAAAAAAAAGTAGACCCTTTACAGATTCGATTGATGTATTGCTCTTATCTGTACGATTAAAACTGAAAGTGTAATTTAAGTTCTTTTGGGGTTATCTGGAGAAAATGACTCATAACGCGTATCCGCGTTAATCGACTCCAAAGGGTTAATAAAACTGAACTTTTATACTTACCTTGCTGTCCGTCTGTGGTGTCTCTGGGTAAACTCCTCGAGATGGTATATTCAATAGGGGCCCGTTCTTGGCGTAGTCGGCAGGGTTCCACCTTGAGTTGAGCGACCAGAGGCCCATGATGGCAGACGAAGACTTGCCGGCAATCCGGCCTCCTGTTATGCCTGCTTTTGTGGGTGCTCTTTGGGCACAGAAGTACGGAGGACCAGGATTAGAAGTAAGTTGGATGGGGTGTAAGGTTCAGGTAGAGTACCTGGCGGGACTGCAGGGGTTGAGTGCCTTGCAGAAGACCCAGTCTGTGCTGAATTCACTTGAAGGAGAGACCAAAAGGTATCCGAAGCCAATGGCAGGTATTCATGCAGTCCCGGTGCCCCCGAGACCACCCTTGGTGGGGTGGGCGGTGGTCCCAAGGAGCCCAGAGAGGGAGGTGAGAGGAGTGGACCCTGTCTCGCCCCCTAGATGCTCCCAACGGGAGACGCGAGGACAACCCCCTGAGAAGTATGGAGTAGAGGTCTGCGCGGGACTGTTTTTTAAGTCCCGCTCCCGCTGGGGTTATATCATGCACCCACCCGTTCCCGCTATATATACACTATTTGTTCACCCACTGTCTGCTTAGAATAATTTTCTTCCCGACCCGACCATCCCGCTTAATATAGATCTCCCAGAATTTCACATGTACATTTTCACAGAGAAAATAAAAATGTAGTCTGCACAAACATTTTTTTATTATTATTTTATTCGCCTTGTCAATATACAAAATTTAACATTTTGCTGCAGACAGTAGGGGAAAAAATGTGACAGCGAAAAAAAATTAAGTGTAGGCTATTATTTTTATTCATATTATCAAAATTCGTAACATTTTGCTGTCAACACAGGAAAAGTGTCAGAGAAAGAAAGAACATATGACGTCATTAAGCAAAATATGTAGGCCTTAACCTTCTCATCCCTGAGAAGAATGTGCTGACATACGTCTCTCCAACAAAATATATAAATTCAACAATAACTAAAAAAAAAATTAACAACTCAAAATTGTAGGCAAAATATGTAGGCCTTCCATCGCGAACAATTTAAGAAAAGAATATGCCGACATCGATTTCAACGTCTCCCCTACAAACGAAATAAATTCAACAATAACTAATAATAAATTAACATCTCAAAATTGTAGGCAATGAAGTGAAGTGAAGTGAAGTGAAGTGACATTCTGCCAAGTATGGTAACCCATACTCAGAATTTGTGCTCTGCATTTAACCCATCCGAAATGCACACACACAGAGCAGTGAACACACACACTGTGAGCACACACCCGGAGCAGTGGGCAGCCATTTATGCTGCGGCGCCCGGGGAGCAGTTGGGGGTTCGATGCCTTGCTCAAGGGCACCTAAGTCGTGGTATTGAGGGTGGAGAGAGAACTGTACATGCACTCCCCCCACCCACAATTCCTGCCGGCCCGGGACTCGAACTCACAACCTTTTGATTGGGAGTCCGACTCTCTGACCATTAGGCCACGACTTCCCCTTGACGACTTATGAAATGAACGAAAGTCGTACTTACTTGGAAAAATCAGCTTTTTCCAGACTATTTTAAATATCCATGCAAGAAAAGAATGTCATTGACTGATGACGGTTTCAATACCGAACGTCTTTCTTCCAAAATCCGACCGCAAAGGCTGAATGCTCTCTCGGAAGGTGCACTCGTGGCCGGGATGCAGAGGACATATCTCGCAAGGTTGCTCAGAGCAGGAAACTGGGACTGATGTGAATCCCACCACTGCAAAACTTTTTGCTGACTTGATAATTCAAGTCTCATGGTCATGTACTCCTGAATCTGAATATCTAGTGATTTCGATCCAACTGATTCTTCATTGTCCTCCCAATCAGAAAATTTTGAGAGAACAGTAGGCCTTTTGGCAGGTGTTGGCTCAACATCCTCCTCACCATGGGTATCAAACTTTAAATCTTCTATTATCTCCTTGACACCCTGTATCACCTCCTGACGCCCTCTTTCATCCAACATTTTCAAACTTCGCAGATTTGGCGTAAGAAAGGTTGCTATTCTATAAAGCATGTGAACTGAATTTGGCAAAGTGGTGTCTGTTGACAGTAGTTCTTTCAGCCGTTTCACACAGACTGTTGCGATTTCAGAGAGCAGAGGGTCTTTTGTGGCTGATGTACAGTGGTCAATTAATCGCACAGACCACGGAAGAACTAGTGAGGCACTTGGAGTTGTGTTGTCGGTTTCCAAGTCGTCAGTTGCCTCTTTAAAGGGTTTTAGGAATGATACTAGTAACTTGAGCGTGCTGGCGTTGATGCGTAAGACCTTGTCATGATTTTTGCTCTCAGTCAGCACAGATGCGATGTCTTCGTACTGTTCCAAAACGGAATTCAGCATGTTAAAATTTGAGTTCCACCGTGTCTCTACGGATTGTTTCAGTACATTTTTAGCTTGGCCTGCTGTCCTGAGTGTTTGAAAAATGTGACCAATTTTTTAACATCAGTTAGAAGCCCAGCGATCTCTGGAGACATTTCCATTACGGCAGGACCAAACGCACTGGACAGAGTCACGTTTAGTATGTGCGCTGTGCAGTTTAGTCTCGTGTATCCTCGTAAGGCACTGATCATGTTAGCTCCACGATCTGTCACAAAAACTATCTTTCTGCCCATTTCTGTCGCATCAATGCCAAATATTCTGAGATTCTGCAGCAGGTGGATTCGAATATTTTCACCCGTCTTTGAGGTGATTGGGTCAAAGGGGACAGCAAAAAGCACTCTAGAATGTAGCTCAGATTGCTCATTAACATAATGGATGGTTGCCGACAAAAATGACGTTTTGCGATAAGTTTCTGTCCATATGTCTGTTGTAATTGCACATCTGAATTTGTGTATTACTGCAGTGATTGCGTCAACAACATGTCTACGCAGACTCTGAGCCCTATTTTCAACATTTCTTGACACTGTTGTTGGATGTGGAAGTATCTCACTGACATTAAACTTTCCAATTTTTGCTGCTGTGTCGACCAAATGTTGGGCCAGCTGATTAAAACCTTTTCCGGACACAGTATCATACGGTCGAATGTCTTGGCAAACAAAGTCAACACATTTTTCTGTGGTCTCTTTTTTAAACTGCTCTGGCACCGGCCTAGACTTTGTAAATGCCAGTTTAGTTTGACCCTTTGTGATGATGCATGAGTGCCGCCTTAATCCCGAGGTTCCAGTCTTGTGACTGCTGAACGGGAACACTTTTAGGCATTTATCACATTGCGCAAAGGGTATTTTTTCCCATCTGCGTCTATGATGCATGAAAAAGACTCCCATACATTAGACTTGCCTGACGTGGGTTTCTTAGCAGTAAACTGACCATTGTCCAGTCCAAGTTGAACGTCCTTCAAGGACAGCGCATCCACACTTTGTTCTGGCATTTTTTTCTTTTGAGGGCCGTTTATCACATACAGTCTGCCCTGAGGAGTCGGACCGTTATGCACATGCTGTGCGCGCACAGATCCAGCAAATACAATCAATGCATGACAGAAAGAACCGTTACTGGTCCGTGCGTGCAGCGCGTGCATAACGGTCCTGAGTACAGGGAAGACTGTAGCCTATACCGGGTGGTCGATAAGATTAAGATTAGGTAAAGCGAAGATATGCTGTTCTGAAAGAACGTCGGCGTCGGGAACGTGATATTGAATGACCGTCCGCTCCCGTTCAAATTACACCAGAGTTACCAACCGCTGCCTTTTTTTGTCCCGCGGATCCAGCTGGAGGGAGGAACGAATCTACAAAGTGAACTGAATGAGGATTGGAGAGCAGCTGAGCACCCCTATCATCTATGCAGGATGTTGGAGATTTAAGTTCTAGAATGGTAGAAGATGCCAGCTGTGACCGTGAGCGAGAGCTATATTCACTGTGAGTTTGCTGTGGACTGCATTGTCTAGTGTGAAGTGAACACATGTGATTCTTTGAGGTGATCTATTGTATGTACAAGTGTGGGTGGATAATTCTGCTGCCCGCTCTGAGGAGAAGCCATTGGGTGAAGGTCTCTTATCATTGTCTGTCCATTATCTGCTGTCATACTCTGAAGATAAGCTGCTGTGTGAGTCTCTTACCACAGGTTGTTCTATTATCTGCTGATGTCTGCTCTGAAGAAAGGCCACTGGATGAAGCCCTCTTACCATTGTCTGTTCCATTATCTGCTGTCTGAAGGTAATCTGCCATGTGAAAGTCTCTACTACAGGTTGTTCTATTACCTGCCGTTGTCTGCCGTTGAAGCCGTTAGGCGAAGATCACTGTATCACTGTCTGTACGATCACCTGCTGTTCAAGGAAGAACGGTCGTGGGCTCGACCCTACTATACGTATTTTTTACTGGTTTGGAGAGGAACTGCTGTGCTACTCCCTTTGGCCATTGGCTGCCCCGAAGAGGAACCATTACTTACCATCGATTGCTTTGAAAGGAATTACTGAGTGGAGATCTCGTAGCCCTATCTGTGCTGTTATCTGTTGGGTTGGGACCATTGTGTCAAGAGCCCTCACCACTGCTGGACCGAGGGGAACAGAGTTGGAACTCTTTCATCATGTGTTTTAGCATTTAGGATCTTAACTTAAGAAGAGACTGTTGATGGTTCGCACTCTGAAAAACTAGACAAAGTCTTTAACAAAAAGAATCAATCATTTTATTAGAGCAAGAGCAGACGTTTCAGCCATCCAGCTATTCTCAATGCTCATAATGAATCAACAACAGACATGCAGTCAATTAATACCGGATAGATAATCAGAAAACAAGTAACAGGTGCAAAGGGAGGGGCTTCAGCCCAGACCCAGAGAACAAATACAAACACAATTCTTTTAATAGAAAAGTTAACAATATTTATCTCTAAAAAAGAATAAAGGCATTTACAGAAAACATGAATAGTTTATCTCTTCATTCATCCCTTTCGGGAAAAGGCTGTTGAGTTCAAAAATCCAAAAAGATTCTCTCTGTAGCAGTTTTTTATCTACATCACCACCTCTCCTTTTAGGCAAAACTCTTTCAATGCCCAGAAATTTCAGGTCAGAAATTGCATGCTTAGCTAGTTGAAAATGTTGGGAAACAGACGAAGTTGCATCACATCTCCTGATTGCACTCAAATGTTCCAAAATTCTCGTTCGTAAAGCCCTGATAGTTTTACCTACATACAACAATGGGCAAGGGCAGATCAAAATGTACACCACGTGAGTAGATTTACATGTAATCAATTGCTTGATTTTATATATCTTACGTGTGTGCGGATGTGTGAAAGATTGGAGTTTAAGGTAATGTATACTGGAAGTGCAACTTTTGCATGGAAAATTACCCTGGGAATTAGAAAGAGTACCAGAAGGAGGCATGGCAATATCAACATGGACCAGCCTATCTCTAAGGTTTGAGCTTCTAGAAAAGACACAAAGAGGCAAATTTTGAAAAAGTCCATTCAGTTGATAATCACTTTTAATTATATGCCAATGAGAATTAACAATGTTTCTAATTTCTCTGCTCAAAGGACTATGGGTCAGTTTTAGAATGCAGCGGTTCTCATTTTGTTTGGAGACCAAATTAGACGAATGTGTACCAGAGGCACGTACTTTGTTTAGTGCTGTATCAAGCCAACTGTTGGGATATCCCCTAGAGTTAAAATCTCTGTATAGAAGTCTTGCTTTTACCTCAAAGTCATTTTTGTCAGAGCAGATACGATGCAATCTGGTGAACTGACTGAAAGGCAGACCACGTTTCAGGGATGTTGGGTGAGCACTTGTGGCATGAAGTAAGCTATTTTTCTCTGTGTCTTTCCTATATAAAGAAGAAACAATATGTCCATCAATAACAGAAATACAGGTGTCTAAAAAGTTCACACTAGTGGCACTCGCTGTATAGGTGTACTTAATAGAAGATCTTAAGCAATTCATGTATAAGACAAACAGTTCAAATTCAGATACTGAACCATGAAAAATCACAAAACAGTCGTCAATGTATCTCTTGAACAATATTATCTTCTCCAAAAAAGGATTGTTATTGAACACATACTGTTCTTCCAAAAAACCAAGATATAGATTGGCATAGTCAGGGGCCATAGTGGCACCCATAGCTGTGCCACTGATCTGAAGATAATATTGATGTTCAAACAAGAAATAGTTTTTAGTGAGCACTAATTCAGACATATCTACAATGAATTTAGTAGGTAAACCATCATCATTAGTCCGAAGATCAAGAAAATACTTCAAGGCAGTCAAACCATCAGTATGGGGAATGTTTGTATATAAAGAGGTTACATCCATAGTAGCAAGCAGAACATCCTGACCTAGATGACTAATTTGAGACAGACATTTAAGAAAGTCAGATGTGTCCTTGAGATAGCTTGGGAGCAAAGTAACCAAAGGTCTGAGAATGAAGTCTACAAAATTAGAAAGAGGTTCAGTAAGACTATTATTACCTGCAACAATTGGACGACCTGGTGGATTAGATCGATTTTTATGAACCTTAGGCAAAATATAGAAGGCTGGTCTAGTTGGAGTACGATTGAACAAATATTGAAATTCTCGTTCAGAGATAAGAGAAGAGGAGTGAGCTTGCTGAAGGAATAGTTCTATTTCCTTTTGAAATCTACTGGTAGGATCAGTGGGCAAAGCTCTATAATAAGACAGGTCTTGTAATTGTCTTAGAACCTCCTGATCGTACAGGGTTTTAGGCATAATTACTAGACCACCTCCCTTATCAGCTGGCTTTACCACAATGTTTTTATCTTTGCAAAGTTTGTCAAGGGCCTGTCTTTCAGAAAGTGTCAAATTATTCATGCCATTGTGAGGATGAGGATTGCTAAAAAGCTGCTCAACATCACGTTCAACAAGTCTACAGAAAGTATCCAATGAGGGGTTAAAGATGGGAGGGCAAAAAGTACTTGTAGGTTTAAATTTACCTCGCTCCTGTTTGTTATAAATCTGAGAAGAGGTAGTTGTAGTGTCCTTGTAATAGGTTTTCAGTCTCAGATTGCAAAACAATTTAAACAGTTCTATTTTGGTGATAAAGGAATCAGCAGGTTTACTAGGGACAAAACTCAAACCCTTATTTAAAAGGCTTACTTCATCTGGGTGTAGGGTGTTGCCTGTAAGGTTGAAGATTAAGTTATCTTTTTCCGGCTCTGCTTCCTCACTTGGATTGACTTGGCTTTAGTTATATTCCTGCAATCAGTTTCACCAGGGATGAACTGCTGAACATTCGGCAGAACGCACCACAAGATGTTTTACTGAATATTGTTATCGGAGGAGCAGCGGCGCTGATCAAATGCTTCAGGAAGCGCAGGCGGGGAAAGCGAGCTGGCGCGCTCGTCAGACTCAGGAAGCGCGGATTTCGAACGCCGTTGCCTAGCATCCATCTGGCAAATCTACGCTCTCTACCCAACAAAACGGACGAACTCCTTCTGCTTTCTCGGACAAATAAGGATTTCACACACTCTGCTTCGCCACGGGAGTTTCACTCGCTCATTCTGGTTAGTGTTTACATTCCTCCGCAAGCGCAAGTAAGTCTGGCTTTACAGAAACTCGCTGAGCAGATCACAGAGATAGAACATCAACACCCGGACTCTGTTTTAATCATTCTCGGGGACTTTAATAAAGCCAATCTTTCCCGTGAACTGCCAAAATACAGATAGCATGTTACCTGTCCCACCAGAGACAGTAATATATTGGATCATTGTTACACAACAATAAAGGATGCATATCACTCTGTTCCACGAGCAGCTTTGGGACGTTCTGATCACCTTCTGGTTCATCTTATACCGACCTACAGGCAGAAACTAAAATCAGCTAAACCTGTATTAAGGACTGTAAAAAGATGGACTAATGAAGCAGAGCAGGATTTACAATCTTGTTTTGACCTCACTGATTGGAGTGTTTTTGAAGCTGCTGCCACCGATCTGGATGAACTCACAGAGACCGTAACATCATATATCAGTTTCTGTGAGGATATGTGTATTCCTACCAAGACTCAACTAAATTACAACAATGACAAACCGTGGTTCACTGCAAAACTCAGACAGCTCCGTCAGGCCAAAGAAGATGCTTACAGGAAGGGGGACAATGTCTTGTATAAACAGGCTAAATACACACTGGAAAAGGAGATCAGAGTGGCAAAGAGGAATTACTCTGAAAAAATAAGGACTCAGTTCACTTCGAACTCATCTTCACAAGGACTCATCTTCACAAAGATCTTCAACAGATCGCTGGAGCTGTGCGAAGTCCCTTCATGCTTCAAATGCTCCACCATCATCCCCATCCCAAAGAAACCCAAAATTACAGGACTAAATGACTACAGGCCTGTGGCTTTTAATATCCGTAGTCATGAAGTCATTTGAAAAACTGGTGCTGGCCCACCTGAAGGACATCACTGGACCCTTGCTGGATCCTCTTCAGTTTGCCTACAGAGCAAACAGGTCTGTGGACGATGCAGTAAACATTGGACTGCATTATGTTCTGCAACACCTAGACAGACCGGGGAGCTATGTGAGGATCCTGTTTGTGGACTTCAGCTCGGCTTTTAACACGATCATGCCAAACCTCCTCCTGCCCAAACTAACTCAGCTCTCCGTGCCCACCTCCGTCTGTCAGTGGATCAACAGCTTCCTGACAGACAGGCAGCAGCTAGTGAGGCTGGGAAAATACACATCCAACACCCATACAATCAGCACCGGAGCTCCCCAGGGCTGCGTTCTCTCCCCACTGCTCTTCTCCCTGTACACTAATGATTGCACATCTAAGGACCCCTCTGTCAAGCTCCTGAAGTTTGCAGATGACACCACACTCATCGGCCTCATTCAGGACGGTGACGAGTCTGCTTACAGACAGGAGGTTAAAGAGCTGGCTGTCTGGTGCACTCTCAACAACCTGGAGCTTAACCCGCTCAAAACAGTGGAGATGATTGTGGACTTCAGGAGAAACCCCCCTGCACTCCCCCCACTCACCATCATGAACAGCACTGTGACTGCAGTGGAGTCATTCAGGTTCCTGGGCACCACTATCTCTCAGGACCTGAAGTGGAACATTCACATTGACTCCATTGTGAAAAAGGCCCAGCAGAGGTTGTACTTCCTTCGCCAGCTGAGGAAGTTTAACCTGCCACAGGATCTGTTGAAACAGTTCTACTCCACCATCATCGAATCCATCCTCTGCACTTCAGTAACTGTCTGGTTCGGCTCAGCTTCTAAATCTGACCTCAGAAGACTACAGAGGGTAGTCCGGACTGCTGAGCGAATCATCGGTTCAACTCTCCCATCTATTCAAGAACTGTACTTATCCAGAGTGGGCAAAAGGGCTGTTATAATCACTCTGGACCCCTCACATCCAGCACACTCCCTCTTTGAACTGTTGCCATCTGGTCGACGCTACAGAGCACTGAGCACCAGAACGACCAGACACAGGAACAGTTTCTTCCCTCAGGCAATCCATCTTATGAACAGCTGATACACACTGAACACACTACACTTTATATTTATATACACATACACTTAATTTATCTAACACACATACTTAGTATACACAAAAATTTTGCACATAATATACATGTACATACATAACTGCATTTTTGTAATATACCTGCCTACAATTGTCAATTTGTATATTGTCATTCCTTATCTACTTATTTGTATTTTTTGTATTTTTATATTCTTTTATTATGTGTTTTATGTTCTGTCGCTGTCATTCTGTTGTACTGCGGAGCTTCTGTCACGAAAACAAATTCCTCGTATGTGTAAACATACCTGGCAATAAAGCTCATTCTGATTCTGATTCTGATTCTCACCATTGATGTGGATTTGCTGTCTGGTCTTACTGCCTCGTCGACCTCGGCCTTAATTATGAGCATTGAGAATAGCTGGATGGCTGAAACGTCTGATCTTGCTCTAATAAAATGATTGATTCTTTTTGTTAAAGACTTTGTCTAGTTTTTCAGAGTGCGAACCATCAACAGTCTCTTCTACATTTTACTGGTTTTCACGCACCTGGACTTACAACTAGCCTTCATCTGAGCGCAACAATATTCCCTTGTCCTCTGAGTTCCTTTCTATTGTTTGCTGCTCCACCTTTACTATTTTTGGTGAAGATGTCATCCTTTAAAGAGATCTACCAACTGACTGACTGCAAAGCTACCACTTTTACCTTCAGTCTTGAAGATTCTCAGAACATTTTGTTCCCAAGAGATGAAACTAATGCTCTACAACCAGAGGACATTGAATTCTCTATGAAATGCTACAAACATCTTATGGAAAAAGAGATTCGTTTTAACCTTCATGGTTCTACATTGAGTGAATACTGGAGAGCTAGCCGCATACCTAGAGGCCTTTGTATCCAGAAGGCTCCAACTATTGGTCGTGAAGACCCAACCTTTTGCAATAGATGGTGTGAGATCATGAACAAGGCATCTCTAGATCTTACTCTCCTGGTTATAGAGTTCACACAAAAATAGTTACTTAAGACTAAACAAGACATCGATGAGATTCAAACCTCCATCATTGATTCCCATGATGAGACTGTGTTCAAACAACAAACTGAGCTTCTTGAGAAGTCTTTGGCAAAATTCAAACAAGATCTACAACAAATCAAGATAAGAAAATTTCGCAGAGACGCAATGGATTACAGGGATAACCAAGTCTACACATGGCTAAATCAGACCAAAACAACCAGGCCACTTCACAAATTCGTTTTGAAGATGGTGCCTCATTGACCTCAGCGTCTAGTGTTGAGAGTGATTTTTTAGGAGGACAGTCCAGCGACACCGACAGCCTCCAAAGTGCCACACGTCCACGCCTAAGAAAACGCGCCGAGGTCGACGAGGCAGTAAGACCAGACAGCAAATCCACATCAATGGTGAGGAAGCAGAGCCCGAAATAGATAACTTAATCTTCAACCTTACAGGCAACACCCTACACCCAGATGAAGTTAGCCTTTTAAATAAGGGTTTGAGTTTTGTCCCTAGTAAACCTGCTGATTCCTTTGTCACCAAAATAGAACTGTTTAAATTTTTTCGCAATCTGAGACTGAAAACCTATTACAAGGACACTACAACTACCTCTTCTCAGATTTATAACAAACAGGAGCGAGGTAAATTTAAACCTACAAGTACTTTTTGCCCTCCCATCTTTAACCCCTCATTGGATACTTTCTGTAGACTTGTTGAACGTGATGTTGAGCAGCTTTTTAGCAATCCTCATCCTCACAATGGCATGAATAATTTGACACTTTCTGAAAGACAGGCCCTTGACAAACTTTGCAAAGATAAAAACATTGTGGTAAAGCCAGCTGATAAGGGAGGTGGTCTAGTAATTATGCCTAAAACCCTGTACGATCAGGAGGTTCTAAGACAATTACAAGACCTGTCTTATTATAGAGCTTTGCCCACTGATCCTACCAGTAGATTTCAAAAGGAAATAGAACTATTCCTTCAGCAAGCTCACTCCTCTTCTCTTATCTCTGAACGAGAATTTCAATATTTGTTCAATCGTACTCCAACTAAACCAGCCTTCTATATTTTGCCTAAGGTTCATAAAAATCGATCTAATCCACCAGGTCATCCAATTGTTGCAGGTAATAATAGTCTTACTGAACCTCTTTCTAATTTTGTAGACTTCATTCTCAGACCTTTGGTTACTTTGCTCCCAAGCTATCTCAAGGACACATCTGACTTTCTTAAATGTCTGTCTCAAATTAGTCATCTAGGTCAGGATGTTCTGCTTGCTACTATGGATGTAACCTCTTTATATACAAACATTCCCCATACTGATGGTTTGACTGCCTTGAAGTATTTTCTTGATCTTCGGACTAATGATGATGGTTTACCTACTAAATTCATTGTAGATATGTCTGAATTAGTGCTCACTAAAAACTATTTCTTGTTTGAACATCAATATTATCTTCAGATCAGTGGCACAGCTATGGGTGCCACTATGGCCCCTGACTATGCCAATCTATATCTTGGTTTTTTGGAAGAACAGTATGTGTTCAATAACAATCCTTTTTTGGAGAAGATAATATTGTTCAAGAGATACATTGATGACTGTTTTGTGATTTTTCATGGTTCATTATCTGAATTTGAACTGTTTGTCTTATACATGAATTGCTTAAGATCTTCTATTAAGTACACCTATACAGCGAGTGCCATTAGTGTGAACTTTTTAGACACCTGTATTTTTGTTATTGATGGACATATTGTTTCTTCTTTATATAGGAAAGACACAGAGAAAAATAGCTTACTTCATGCCACAAGTGCTCACCCAACATCCCTGAAACGTGGTCTGCCTTTCAGTCAGTTCACCAGATTGCATCGTATCTGCTCAGACAAAAATGACTTTGAGGTAAAAGAAAGACTTCTATACAGAGATTTTAACTCTAGGGGATATCCCAACAGTTGGCTTGATACAGCACTAAACAAAGTACGTGCCTCTGGTACACATTCATCTAATTTGGTCTCCAAACAAAATGAGAACCGCTGCATTCTAAAACTGACCCATAGTCCTTTGAGCAGAGAAATTAGAAACATTGTTAATTCTCATTGGCATATAATTAAAAGTGATTATCAACTGAATGGACTTTTTCAAAATTTGCCTCCTTGTGTCTTATCTAGAAGCTCAAACCTTAGAGATAGGCTGGTCCATGTTGATATTGCCACGCCTCCTTCTGGTACTCTTTCTAATGCCCAGGGTAATTTTCCATGCAAAAGTTGCACTTCCTGTATACATTACCTTAAACTCCAATCTTTCACACATCCACACACACGTAAGATATATAAAATCAAGCAATTGATTACATGTAAATCTACTCACGTGGTGTACATTTTGATCTGCCCTTGCCCATTGTTGTATGTAGGTAAAACTATCAGGGCTTTACGAACGAGAATTTTGGAACATTTGAGTGCAATCAGGAGATGTGATGCAACTTTGTCTGTTTCCCAACATTTTCAACTAGCTAAGCATGCAATTTCTGACCTGAAATTTTTGGGTATTGAAAGAGTTTTGCCTAAAAGGAGAGGTGGTGATGTAGATAAAAAACTGCTACAGAGAGAATCTTTTTGGATTTTTGAACTCAACAGCCTTTTCCCGAAAGGGATGAATGAAGAGATAAAGTATTCATGTTTTCTGTAAATGCCTTTATTCTTTTTTAGAGATAAATATTGTTAACTTTTCTATTAAAAGAATTGTGTTTGTATTTGTTCTCTGGGTCTGGGCTGAAGCCCCTCCCTTTGCACCTGTTACTTGTTTCCTGATTATCTATCCGGTATTAATTGACTGCACGTCTGTTGTTGATTCATTATGAGCATTGAGAATAGCTGGATGGCTGAAACGTCTGCTCTTGCTCTAATAAAATGATTGATTCTTTTTGTTAAAGACTTCTTTTTGTAAAAAAGTCTAGTTTTTCAGAGTGCGAACCATCAACAGTCTCTTCTACATTTTACTGGTTTTCATGCACCTGGACTTACAACTAGCCTTCATTTGAGCGCAACAATATTCCCTTGTCCTCTGGATCTTAACTTAATAAAACTGAACTTTTATACTTACCTTGCTGTCCGTCTGTTGTGTCTCTGGGTAAACTCCTCGCTGTGGTATATTCAATAGGGGCCTGTTCCGGCCCGTGACATATGCATCTTTGAGATCTATTGTGACAAACCAGTCCTCGGACCTGATCTGAGCTACAACATGCGTGATCGTGAGCATTTTGAACTTTAGTTTCATAACTGATCGATTTAAGACCCACAGATCTATGATCGGATGCAACCCCCCATCCTTCTTTGGAACTATGAAATACCAGCTGTAGAACCCGGACTCCCTGTATTGAGGAGGGACGACCTCGATGGCCTCCTCCCTTAATAGGGCTTTCACTCCTTGTTCCATAACCAGAGCCTGCTCGGGGCCAACTAACATCGGAGTAACCCCATTGAATCTCGGCGGTGGAGAGCCAGACTGAAAACGGTAGCACTTTTCTACTGTGCGCAGGACCCATTGAGATACATTTGGAAGTAGTTTCCATGCTGCTAAATAATCTACTAAGGGAATCAGTCTCTCGAAACTGACCTCTGGTGTAAGAGGCCCCCGAAGGGGGGGCGAGCATCTCAGCTCCGCTACGCACGCGTGCGGAAAATACTGAGGACATTGCTCACTGGAGGCCGCTGCGCCCTGGAACTCTGGCAGGGTTAGCAGACCGGCCCCAAGAGGGCGCTGAGGCAAGACGGGCACAGTGTAATGTGGTATACGCCGCTCTACCCCAGTAGGGGCCGCCCTCTGCAGTCGTGACCGAAACATGTCAGGACTTCTTAGCTGAGGACCTCCCAGCCTGGAGTACGGCCCTCAGATCCGCCTTAGGCAGGGAAAACCCTGGTTCAGAGCGTTGCTTCAGCCTCCGGTCCCGACGCGCGGGAGCGCAGGCGGCAACACTCTGATGATAGACTGAGAGGACTGCTCCCGCCCAGCAGCCCTTCCAGTATATATAATTTCTCAGAGTGAGATAAATGTCATTATATTCCTCAGAATTTAATGCAAACAAACAATCAGACGAGTCAACACGGTCTGCCTTGTTGATATAATTCATATCTAACTTCTCATAGTCAGATAAATACTGAATTTAATTCCTCAGAATTAATGCAGTTAACCAATCAGATGAGTAAAGACGGCCTGGTTTTGGTAAGATTCACATCAAAACTGAAATGATGTAATGATGTTGCCTCTGCAGCACGCTTACACAAACAATATTAATCTCCTCAGAGATAAGTAGCTGCAGCTGCGAGTTCACAGAGGGGGAAGGAACCGCTGCGCGTGCTTCCGAACCTCGAGAATGAACTCTAAATCTAGGGAATACGGGTGGAGATAGGCAGAGCCATCTTCGCCCCGTCCTTAGATATGCGAGAAACACAGTCAACCCCCTTATTTTTTCCCGAGAGCTGACTGCGTGAGCTGCGCTCCTCATTAATGCTGCTCATTATACAGTTAATATATAAGCATAATATGCTTGTGAAACTGATGCTTGTGTAACTGATGTCTGTGCAACTGATGTTTATGCAGCTTATGTTTGTGCAACTGCGAGCTCATCGACGCCCTCCGTTTCAATCTCCTCGGAGAAAAAAAGGCGGTGCATCACGGCCGTCACTCGGGGGGGAGGACCGCAACACTCTGGCTTCCGAACCCGGAGATCGGGCAGATCTGGTGGGTGAGGTAGGAGATAGGGACGCGCCCGTCTCCATACCCTCCAGCAGATCTTATCTGCAAACCCAGCGAGTGCAGGCGCCGCTCCGCCGTGGCGAAAGCGGGACCGACACCGCAAGGAATGCTGAAGAAGACTCCCACTCGAGAGAGTCCTCCGGGATCGAAGCGTCCACACTGGCTTGTACCAGTGCAGGCAGTCGGCTCCCTCAAGAGCCGAAACAGCATGCCTCGATCCCAGGCAGACTGCGCACAGACCATGTATTCCCACTCGTGATGAACACACAATCTGAAACGTGATCTGGATTCGCCTTTCAGATGTCTCGTCTTAGCTTTGCTCTTTGACTATTGCTTATTCTTTGAGGAGCTAATAGTGACAAACAACAATAAATAAGACTGACAAGACAGAATGACATGCACACACAGAGCGCTTGCTGAAATACGCGAAGCTGAAGCCAGCTGCGCGGCTCGTGCCTTTATAGCTTCCTGGTCGCTTACGTCACCCCGCCCGTGACGTCACGCTCTTCTATAAGACAGATTAGATATGATATTCAGAGTCGCTCAGGCTAAACGCGTTCCCCAAAGCGTCTCGTTCCTGAAGAGGAACGGTTGTTTTTGTATATAAACAAATAATTATTATTTGTTATTGTCCAGCAGTTATAGATTTCTAAGCCAATTAAAAGCTAGAAGTTAGAGAAAAATGTAAATTAAAATTGTCTATTGTATCATTCAAAAGTTTTTGAACAGTAAGCTTGTTAATGTTGTTTAAAGAAGTCTTGCCTGCATTTATTTGATCCAAGTAATGCAAATCAGTCTCACTTACTCCAGTCACACAATCCTTCAGAGATAATTCTGATACTGATTTGCTGCTGCTGCTGCTGCAAAAAAAAATATATATATATATATATATTATTATGATATTCTTGAAACCCGCTGAGTAGAATTGTTCCGGTTTCTTTGATGAATAGACAGTTCAGAAGAACAGCATTTATCTGAAATAGAAATCTCTTGTAAAATGATGTCTTTATCATCACTTTTGATCAATTTAAAGAACTCTTGCTAAATAAAAGTATTAATTTCTATAATTAAACAAAACAAAACAAAACAAACAAAACAAAATAATATATATATATATATATATATATATATATATATATATATATATATATATATATATATATATATATATACTGACTGAGCTCTTGAATGATATGGTGTATAATGTTGCAAAAGCTTTTTATTTCACATAAATGCTGATCTGTGGATCCTTCTATTCATCAAATAATGTTGAAGAAATTGTACTCATCTGTTTTAAATATTGATAATCAGCAAATCAGCATATAAGAATGATTTCTGATAAATGTGACACTGAAGACTGGAGGAATGATGCTGGAAATTCACCTGATAAAAATATTTCACAATATTACTGCTTTTGCTGTACTTTGGGTCAAATAAAGGCAGGTTTGGTGAGCAGAAGATAATTCTTTCAAAACATTAAAAATCGTACTGTTAAAAAACTGTTGACTAGTAGACTATATATAGATTACAGAAATGTTATGTTTATATGTATATAAATATATAGTGACGGGAGGAGCCCTGACTCGTCCAGTGCCAGTGGGCGTGGCGTCATGCCTCGGAGTGGCTTTTATTAACAGAAAAATCAAATAACAGGGGATAAAGGTGGACAAAGGGGAAGAGTGTCCAAAATAAACAGGGAATCTGGTGTCCTCATTGTTCTAAATTAATGTTGTTTACAATCATATCTTATAATTATATAATCAATATGAACTGGAAGTGAAAAACACTCACTGTTGCCCCAGAGAGGAAACGCAATGCATTAAGGGGTGAAAATTTTTGGACAGAATGAAGATGTGTACATTTATCTTATCTGATCTTCAAATCCACCCCCTTAATGCATTGTGTTTCCTTCTGGAGCATCAGTCAATGATTGAACATTCTATGTGATATAAACATTTCCCTGTGTAATTATTCAGATTATTCTCATTCTCATTGTGTAGCACTGGTTTAAAGGGATAGATCACCCAAAAATGAAAATTATGTTATTACTCACCCTTATGTTGTTCTCAACATGTAAGACCACTGTTCATCTTCAGGACAGAAATTAAGATATTTTTTTAAAGAATTCCCGAGACCTCTCTGGCCCTTCAGCAGATCTGAATGATGCAGCTGACACAGAATAGCATGCACTGTTTACGTTATATCCATGTATATCATGTTATACATGTTATCATGTTATGTTATATCATGTTATATCCACGAGAATATCCGTGTTTGTGCATGGATATTCTCCAAAATGGCACCAAGGTGAAATCAAGGAGACAAATTGTTGAATAAAGTTGTTTTTGTTTTCTTTGCATACAGAAAGTATTCTCATAGCTTTATAAAATGATTGTTGAACCCCTGATGTCACATCCCTTTCGAATCTATCTAATGAGATAGGTGTTTTATCAGTTTTGCGGACACAAGGTTTATTTTGCTGCAAATTATACATTATTATGACATGCAGATGATATAAATGAGTACAGTAGACTATGCTGAAGACAGTAGATGTGGTTTATTCAGGAAAAAGAATATATGATTAATCCTCTTTACATTAAGTGTCCAGAAAGCTTCTATCTGTGGTCCATACAATAGGTTGGAAGTGGAATGTATCCTTTTTCCAACCTATATAATAGGCCTCATATAGGTGTTTTGTGGACACAATGGTTTTAGGCTGTTTCCTGCTAAACTGTTCTGATAAAACCTATATATCAAAATCCATAAGGCCCTGAGAGTCAACAGCACCAAGTGTCATGCCAAAAGTCCTCTATCCATAACTATCTTATTTGGAAACCACTGAATAATTTAGAAATGGTACATAGACTGGGATGTAGACTGGTAGACAATCATTCTATTAAACCTATGACAATCCCATTATAAATTGCTTGTGGGATATGTGTCGACTTGCAATTTATTAAATGAGATCAGTTTAATAGTATGGTGCACCTGTCATTGTCAATCAACCCACTGACCTATTGTAGCAATCCCATTCAATAAGATGCTAATTGAAACATATCCCAATTGCAACTTATTGAATGGGATCAGTTTAATGGATAAGTGGACAAATAGTGGGTTCGTGGGATGGGAGGCAGGTCCCAAGGAAGGGGCAGTGGTTAGTGAGGGATAGTTTGTGGGATGGGCTGTGTGTCTTGGGGGAAAGTCAGTGGTCAGGAAGGGTGAAGGGGTCAATTGATCACTTTAGTGGGTAAGCGGACAAATAGTGGGTTCATGGGATGTGACGGGGCAATGGAGTGGTCAGCAGTGGTCAGCATGCTGACCTGGATGGGGAATGGACAAACAGCAGGAACAGCTGGCTCACCGCCAGCGAATGCAGATTTGAATTTAGCAGCTGATGCTGCATTCAAAATCCACTTGGTTCAAAAATCTGAGGGGGTACGTGCCCACTTGATTTGAATGAACATGATGCCTCTGATCCCAATAGAACAAGTTAAGATAAACTATCATTTAATATAGAGAAAACATTATAAATAACCATCCAAAAGAAAATAAAGATGAGCATTGTTGACTAAAGTAAATTGTTCTTATTGTGCTTATTGTTCTTATTGTTTACTGTGCAGTTGATATAATGTTTCCTACTTTTACACAGCAGATGAAATATTTCATTTGAAATATATTCTTGTATAATATAATAACAACACAACATTGAAAAATTATATAAATCACATAAAATAGGGGAGAAATAGGTTTAGGGAAGATATCTTGGAATATATCCATCTGGTTCTATAAAATGATTGCTATGCTCCAGGTGTAGGCTAAACCACACCATATAATAAGATTTACTTGTATTCACGTGCATTGTAAAAAAAAATATTGCTGTGATTAGTCATCATCACAACTTAAATACCAAAATACAGTAAATAATACTATGTTTAATGTTCATGCCTGACTTATATTTAATTTTAATTTGCTTTAGTTAAAGGTAGGGTAAACAATTTCGGAGAACCTAGCAATATCAAGTTAGCTTTGACAGTATAAAATCTCACCCTCCCTGCAAATCACTCTCTAAAGCCACACCTCCTCTAAAACACATGAATGTGCAAAGCAACACAATGAGAAACAGCTTTGGTGGAAGGCTGAATGCAACAATGCCATATTACCTCATCTTATTCACCTGTGAGAAAACATTACAGTACAAAGCACATAATTTTACAATAATAAAGGTCTCTATTCTTGCTAAGTCTGCAATAAAGTAATGGAACGTGCTGATGATGAATCATATCTGCGCAAACAGGGTTGATAGGCAGGTGGGACAGCCTATCGTAGCCCTTGGACCAAAGTTACATGATTAAATGATAATTTTATGGTCCTACGCCATTGACCGAAGCTATAAATACATATATTTAGACCACTTAACTTAGAGATTGCTATAAAGACTTTCAGTCAGCATAACAAACCAAATATTTTTTCTAATAAGCAGTTTCCTAGAACTAAGTGTGGCATGACATAAGCTTCACATTCACATGACATATTTTCATAATTAATTGCAGCAACATTTTAACGGTAGTACACTTAAGAAAACAGGAACAGAAAAAGTCTATATACAGTAGCATTTTACTGTCAAAGACATTGCAAGGAAATGGAAAGCTTGTGACTAATTGCTTTGTTTTGCTTAGACTGATCACATTTCAATGTGTAACATGAGACACATGCTGCTACTTTGGAAACCACCCATGTTGCAACACAAATAGTAGTTCGTATGATTTTGCAAGATCTAACCAGTGTTGTCACCATCTTATACCGCTGTATTGTTGCAGTAAGAATCTGACAGTCTAAGTACTGCCTGCCATCTGACATTACTACTGACCAATTTACCCAAAATAAACTATATCCAAAAGTGAGGTCAGGGCTTAATTTTTTAATTGAGGCAATATTAATAGACATGAGTCTTAACAGTACACAAATCCACAGCTCAAACATAACAGCAGTTATAAGACTTAAGTGGATAATGGGGTGTTCTGGACTGAATCTTTTTTTTAGATTCTGGTCTCCAGATATGACTTGAGACACTCCTATAATGCAAGAGATTTCTATTATTAGGAAGGTAACATGATTTGATGACTAATCTCAACATTATCACAATGTATAACTGTAAAAAAAAAAAAAAGGAAAAACTAAAAAGATCCTTTACAATACCTAATGAATGTCTTAAACAGCTAACCTGAGTGACATCTGAGACTTAGTATATGTAGGTAAGCAGTGTGTGCTCATAAGTAAAGCTTGAAGAGGTGGTTTATGTGGATGAAATTCATAACAATATGGTAATATTTTATTTACCACCTTACAATTTCTCAGTGTTTTATATATTTCACATTGAGAGAGCCATAACTTCCTGTAGATCTATGAGATTATGAAAGAAAAAAATTCAAGAGAACTCTGTGGGTGTGTATGTCAGGAAATTATGAAATAGATTATAAATAAGTGTGCAAATGTGAAAGTGGTGATCTTTGTCTTAAGGCAATGCTAGTGTGTCTGTGCCATGGAGAACCACACCGACGACAGTTTAAACTCCACTGACTGGAATACAGCTTACCTGGTCAGCAGTGGTCTGATGGGGCTTTGCTTCATGATTGGAGTTCCTGGTAATATTGCAGTAATTCTTTTCATACTTCTTCGTTTCAAAAAGAACAATTTCACCGTTCATCTGATGCTTAATCTGGCAGCTGCAGACATCTTGTGTTTGATAACCCTGCCTGTGTGGATCTACAGTGAACTAGAGAGCATTGACCAAGTAACCTGCAAGTTCTTCATGGCACTCGTCTACTGCAGCGCATACTCAAGTGTGATAACAGTAACTATGCTGAGTGTGTATCGCTGTTTACGGATTCGACATCCACAGTTGTGTTCCAGAATGAGCAAGAGAAGAGAAAGAGCACTGCTGATCAGTTGTTGGGCTCTGGCACTGCTTTTCTCTTGTCCTGGTGTACTTACACAAGACATCGTTCAAGGTGAATCCAAAATGGAGTGTGAAAGAATCCTCAAATCAGAAACAATTCGTATTGTTGCTCTACTGGAGTCACTGCTAGGATTTTTTCTTCCTTTCACAATCATGTTGACTTCATATTATTGCTTATACAAAACAGCCACACAGGGTTCATTCAGACACAGACACAGACCAACTAAACTTGTCACAAGGATTATCATAGTTTTCTTCATCTTTTGGGCTCCACACCAAATAATAAAATTAGAGGAAATTTGTGCAGCATTTTTACAATCGGAGCCGGTTCTATCTTTCATCGGTGACATTGCTGGAAGTCTTACATTCATCAACAGTTGTGTGAATCCATTTCTCTATGCATTTTCCTCAAAGAGTTTACGTAAACGCAAAAGCCCAGTGGAACGTGGGGTAACTAAAAGCTCACACCATTTAGAGAGGGATCATTCCAAAGCAGTGAACAGCTCACTGGAAGCCTCTTTGCCTGACAACTTGGACTAAATGATTATGTCATATCAACATATGCAGTAGAAACTGGACAATGATAGAAGCACCTTTTAAAAATGCATTTGGATAAATTTCAGATAACTAAATGCATAACACTTTTGAAAGATAATTTGATGAGTTTATTACTTTAACATATCTCTGATGCACTGAGAAGTGATTCCAGCAAAGTCGGTCCAATGATCAATGATCGTAAGTATAAGCCATAATGATTACAGATGATTAAATGTAAAATCTGAAAATTAAAAATGAATAATATCCAACCTGAATATATTCTGCTGAAATTCTGAAGAATAGACTAAAGTCTGAGTATAGAGATCTTAAAAGCATGCAATAAGAGAAAAAAGGTAAAGAAGCCAATTTTAGGAGAAATTTACAGTATAGACTAGAGAATTCCATCCTCTTACAGCATCATGGAATGATAATGTCTAAATGAAAAAATATCAACTGAATTTAAATAAATACTAGTTGTCAAATATTCCCCCTATACCTAGGGTGAATTTAGTTCTGGACTAGGTAATCTACTACGTAGAAGTAAGATAAAAAGAAATGAAGACAGTTTGTAGTTTTACATCCTTCTAGCAGAAACAATAGCATTTAGCAATCTTCCTGCAAATACCAACTCTTGAAAAAAGAACTTCCAGTAAAATAAATTAGCAAACATCCTTGCATATCAAATATTTTTGCAGAAAATAAGTTTCAAACATCCTGTCCAAACATCAATTAAGCTTGACCAAATGTACCTATAATATGTCAAATGAAGGAAATATACTACGTCAATGGAATTTGACTACAACTAGAATTCTGAATATAAATGCATACTTGAGTAACTGAGTATAAGATAATACAGTAATATGAATATAATGTAATAAAAACTATATGAAAAATAAATAATAATGAACATACTGTATGAATTAATGTGAAAAACAAGGAAACATAACCATATTGGATATTCTGATACACCAATCTCTAATGGCATCTAATCACCACTGTGATGCAAATTGATTATGAATTACATTATCACTTTAAACTGCAGTGCATAAATAAAATTAATGTTTGATGCGTGCTATTTTTGTTATTCATCAATCATTTTGTTACTTTTAAGTATTATACATTTTTTGATGCTTCTTTATTTGAAAACGCATTGTTTTGTGATTTGATGTATTAGTCATAAATCACTTGTTTTTAGGGACTGAAAGGGCTGTATAGGCATTTGCTGCTAGCATTTCGTACTGTACAAGCTAATGGAAGTACAGTAGCTTGCTCAGTTGTAAGCCATGTGTGCAATAATGTTGAAAAAAGTACCTATTAATTACCTATTATTATAAAGAACACTATTTTAAAAACAGCTGAGCTGTTGTCATGAGTGCAACAGTATCAGCAGTTACTCCTTCTGTGTATTTTTATATGTTGTTCCTGTTTCCAATCAGACCACATGTATTTCTCAGCAGACACTGAATAAGACTGATATGGTTTGAGATTATTAATAAAAGCCGTCACATTCACATCTCTGGTCTCTGAAATCTAAATGGACAACAGCCAGAAAGTATGGGGAATAGTTTATAAAAGAAAAATCCATATGAAAACCATCTCCTGAGGATAGAAACATGTCTGAGAAGGGTTTGGGACTCAGAATTGCATAGCTGTCTAGTTATAAATGAAGTGTTTTCCAGAGCAAATGCCAATTGATTTTTAAGTAAAATTAAAGAGGTGGCACAGATTCTTTGTTTATAATGAGGATTCATTGCACCACTGGTAAGTTATTCATGAAGTAGTGGGAAAAACATACAATACTGCTGACAGTTCAATACTGTATATTGCTCGATAAAACTTAAGATACACTACTTTACAAAAGTTTTCTATTTTAAATCAGAACTGTTCTTTTCATCAAATAATCCTGAAAGAATCACTGTATCAGTGTTTCCACAAAAACATTAAGCAGCACAAAATATGATTTGATTTGAGATTTATAGCCATTTGCACAGGTACATTACAGTACATTGGAATTCTTGTACGGAAAAGTAGAGCAATAAACTTTCTCAAATTAAAAAAAAAATAGTGAAGTGATTAATTGAACAAATTAAGAAAGACTGATAAGAAATGTTTCTTTACTCTTAAAAACAAAGGTGCTTTATGAAGCCATAGAATATATATATTTATATTTTTTTCCTAAATGGTTCCATAAAGGACCTTTAACATCTGAAGAGACTTTGTTTCACAAAAGGTTCTTTGTGGCAAAAGAAAGTTCTTCAGAATATAAAAAAGTACAAAAAAGATGGTTTGACTGAATTGTTCTTTGTGGAACCAAAAATGGTTCTTCCATGGTATCGCTGTGGAGAACCTTTTAAAGCAAAGCGAGTAATGACTCCTGAAAAATTAGCTTTGCCATCAGTAATAAATAACATTTTCAAATAAATTCAATGTGATGCAAAGATTAAGAATCACAATTTATCCTTTTCACCAATGTCACCTACGCAAAGGTGACCCTCATGTGGACGAAGTAGGAGACAACTGAAGACGGACCTCAGACAGCACACACACTGTGACTTTAAGGGGCCTGTTAACTTTTATGAGGGTTTTAAAACGGTTTTATTGCTTTTCTCAAGTGGATGGCTTGATTTATAATATGACCGTTCAAAAGTGTAAATTAATTTGGATAGGTACTGCAACACTGGGTGTAAAGGTGCATTGATTAATAATACAAATTAGAAAAAAATGCAGGAAGAATAACGGAAGTGCATTACATTGTTACAGATGGAGCCATTTTTTAAATGATCTGCCGAAATCAGCAAAACAAGCTTCCCATACTTGCAATCGATAGATTTTGGCTTAAGAACTTGTAGTTTAGCTTTGTTCAGCCCTTAAACACCAGTGTGTAATCTTGTTTCCAGCCATTCAAAGCTTTTTTAAGGCCTCAGGGGCAAATACAGATCCTTCAGTCTCTCAGTCTGGTCTCCGTGTTCAATATATTGTGAGTTTGAGACTCATTCCTCAGGAGAACTGCGGAGACATCTGATCGCTCTGACATACACTAAGCGGAGGCTGATGGCAGTAGACAGCATGATGAATAAGGAACTAAGCCCAAACACCCACTCAGTCTGATAAACAAGATTTCTGCTGAGCTTTTTCTCTGGGATTTACCCTGATACCTATCACATCTTTTATGTTTCTGTCAAAACGTTTGAGGTTTTCAGTGTAGTTGACAAGAGAAAAAAGGACAGAAAAATGCAATTAAGTTAAAACATGGACCGTTTATTTTTCTATATATATTTCTTCAGTAAAAATGGACTAAAAATACTGTTTAAGAACATAGTGAAAACATGAAGACATTTTTCATAACCTTCAACCATACATAAAGGCAAGTGATACATGATACATTAACTAGTAGTCAGAAGCTCTGAAGTAAACTGACAAAAGGTTCAAAATGACCAACAAACTACATTAAGTGAAGATCAACTTGCACAATACATAACAATCAATGCTTGCAAAATACAAAAACACCTGCAAAACAGCTTACAGCTTCACATTTAAGCTTATAACCGACAACACCTAGAACACTCTATTTAACCACATCCTGAAATAATAACATGCAGTTAGTTCAGTAACTTACTGGATGATGTTAGTGGATATTGACCTTAAATTAATCATTTAAAATGAGGCATGTGGTTCTCTTTACATAGCCAAGTTGAATGGTTCTTGCTCAATAAGCTGTGGTACGTAAACTGGGTTTTTAAAATATATGCAAATGTGAGCAAGATCCTGAAAGAATATACATATATATTTTTTTGTTTATATGCTTTATAATATATTCCAGACAAAAACAATCCTATGTTAGCATGACTGGGCTTGTATGACAGTCTAAGTAAGGCTGATAGAAGTGTGTGGTGCGTTAGCTGACAGAACACGGGTCATCTTTACTGGGCTTCACCTCTCCTTGAAGCAGCTGGATCATTACTGCCTTGGTGAGGTAACTGGACGTGCCTCGTTTCCCCAGGGCTGGTGTGTTGTAGAAGAACTCCATGTGCTCCTGTGGATTACATTTACCTTAACATCACCACAAAATGCTAATGCAAGCACACATGGTTTTCAAATTCATACTGGCTGCTGGGCTTTAAAATAGATCAAATATCAGGACTCTCACTGTTCAAAATGTTTTTTCTTCTTTTTTTTCTTTTTTTTTTAGAAATTGATACTTTTATTTTGCAAGGATGCAGTTAATTGATAAAAAAAAAGATATAAAAGATTTCAAATAAATGCTGTTCTTTTGAACTTTCCATTCATCAAAGAAAATGAATAATAATAATTGCAGTTTTCTCAAAAATATTGAGCAGCACAACTGTTTACAAATCAGCATATTAGAAATTATTTCTGAATGATCATGTGATGCTAAAGACTGGAGTAATGGCTGCTGAAAATTCGGTTTTGCCATCACAGTAATAAATTTTAAAATATAATCAAATAGTAAACAGTTATTTTAAAATTGTGAAAATATTTCACGTGTTACTTTTATTTAACCTAAACTTTTGAATTGTATTGTAGACTGATCCAAGCATTTGATGACATTAGCTGAACTAAATTAAATCTGCCCTCACCTGTTTCTCAGATCCATCCAGTCTGCTGCGGTCTTTCTGAAAGTCAGCAAAGGCATCCTTAACCAAGTGGTCCAAATCTACAGCCTCCTGAAACTCCAACTCTGGGTTTCTTTCCAGCACAATTGACACCACCATCAACTGCTGCATTCAGGTCAGCAAAGACACAAACACAAACAACAGTCAAATGATATGTCCGATTACAAATCCTAGTGTTATAGAACATGTTAAAGCTGTGGCAGGGACAAATCGTGCCTCACCTCCACAATGATCTGCCTGTACTCAGGCAAAACAATGTTCTTCAATGTATCTTCCACCAACATAGGAAAATTCATTTCATACATGGTCATATCTGATAGAGTAGGTGGCTGCAGAAAGTGAAAGTTTAAAGTGGTCATCTCAAAATCATTTAAAATGATTATTTAATGATGCAATTATTTATTCTCTATTCAGCCTCAATAATACTATGCTTAAGATTTCAGAAATATGTTGAAATTATTTAGAAAAGTTACCCGAGGGAGATGTTTTCCTCCAACCGTTATGCCATTACGTGTTCTCTCCAGGATTTGCCAAACACGCTCATAGAAATTGAGAGAAGTGCAGTCGAGGGAGCCATCGATCTGACGTCTATTGAGCCATGATCTATGGAAGTATAGAAGAGTAAAATTAACCCTCAAAACTGCTGCAATGGAGAAATCCTTGAACACTAGCTCTGGAGCAGGATTCTTTTATTTTTCAATATTTGAGGTCAGTATGATTTTTTTAATGCTCAACAAGGCTGCATTTATTTTATCAAAAATACAGTAGAAACAGTAATATAGTGAGAAAATGTTATGTGAGAAACATGTTTATTTATTCATGTAGATATTCTGACAATGTGAATGTGTTACAACTGCATTATCAGAAGACCTTATTCTTTTACTTGATAATTTACCTCAGCTGCCCAATTGAAAACTAGGAATAATCGAATGATGATAAACTGTACGCTACTATTGCAATTGGACACAGCAGATGATTCAGACTTGGCAAGCATCTACACTAACACGCAGATGGTGGGCATCCTGCACCTGCCAGTCTGTTGAGGTTGGAGGACATCCAGCAGGAGCTGTTTGACATCAATAGGGGACATCTGGTAGATGTCCTGAGGTGGCATGTCCCCAGCACGAATCTTCGACTCATGTTTCATGGCTTGAACAATCCATCTGATTGAAAAACAGACATGTTTAAGGTAACCCATGTAAATAATTGAAAGAAATTATCTATAGCAAAAGATATTATTAATTAATGACATGAGCATGTTTTATTATTTAGGCCCATGCTGTGAAATGCTTGATGGCGCACCCCACACGGATCTTCAGCATGCCATTGAACAGCTCTGGGTTGTTGGAGATGATCCAGCCAATGGTAATGACGAGCTCCTGCTGCAGCATGGCCTCTCGCTCATCATGGGGGCTGCACTTGCTTTATATGATGTCTTTAATGACCCCTGGACACAGGGAGCTAGAGATCACAATTCCTCATGTCCAAACAGGCTGAGAGTCACCTGGTAAAACAGAACTGTCGTCAGTCTGCATCATGATGAATCATTTCTCAGACATGTATTTTTAGTTGTTTATTTTTCTCTGAATGGGTTTTAACCAGGACTCAAACCAGGATTTTTCCACAATAAAATGTATAAATCCAACCTGGTCTAATGAGAAAATGTAACCGTTTCATGACATTTCAAAAATTTTATGAATTTGTACAAAGCGATTTGGTTAACTTGTGATTTTTAAGATGGAACATAGCATGATGGTCCACTAAATCGAACCATCAGAGGGGTGAAGGCAAGTCATATGAAAGTGAACGAATTAGGTCATACAATATTCATACAAAATAGCCACCAATTGGCAAAAATTTAAAAAAGTTAGGAATTGCCATGAGAGTATGTTGTATAAAGCACAATACTCCACAACATCTCATAATGTGAATGAATCTAAGTAAATGCTGCTACATACCCAACTTTTTACAACATTTACAGTACATAGGAAAAATAACAGAATTAAGGGTTTGTTGGCCTTTAAAAGATAATTTTTTTTAAAAGCTATTTGGGTACTTTGTGATTGTGAAATGTAAGTGGAAAAAAGTCACCACGAGACCAGGTGTTACCAGAATAAAATGTGACTGCCCAGAAAAGTGACATTACATCTAGTATTATTTGTTATCAGATGCCTATTGGGGCCAGGTTTACTAAACAGGGAAAATTAGCGCAAGAGCGCAATTTCAAAACAGTGAAAATTGGTGTGGAAATTTCTGCAGGTGATTTACAGACAACGGCCAAACTAAAAAACATAGACGCAAATTAGCAGAGTTGCAAATAAGCAAAGCTGATGATCATCAAGTGTGGGTGACCAACTTGCGACACAGGCGCAAAATAGTTTAAGACATGCTTTTTATGGGGGTTAAATAATTGCGCAAATACCTTTAATTTGATGAGCGCAAACGCTAGTTAATATCATTACACGATTCATTTTAATACTCTCCTCCCATAATAATGTTAGGCACAAAAATAAGGCTACGTTCACACTGCAAGGCTTAATGCTCAATTCCGATTTTTTGGAAAAATTATTTTTTTTTGCAAGGCCGTTCACATTTCCAATTAAATGCAACCTTTTGTGATCTCCTGTGTGAACGTGAAATGACCCTGAAGTGACCCGCATGCGCAGAAGAGTACTCAACGCTCAACGACGTCACTCGTTGTTTGCGGAAGTAGCGTTAAACATGGATGTCAACAACAGTGTAGTCAACAGCGGAGCTCTTCTTGCAATATTAAAGTTATTTTCCCAACGGAGCCAGCACAATTACAATCTTCTCGTTTTAAGAAGAAAATTAAAAAGAAGGAGGAGAGCAAGGCTTTTGGCCATGGCGTTTTGTGGAGCAGTGTTAGCAACGTCGGTACAGAGAAACGTGTGGGTGCGGAGTCGCAGCCAGGAGTGGTGGGATACTGATGTGAGTGGCTTCACTAATACAGAATTCATCAGTTTATCTTCTCGTTCCCGCCTACTTCAACGCAGACGTATGACGTTTGTAGCGTATCAATGACGTACGGGTCGGATACATGTGGCCTGGCCGTTCAGACGGAGGTCGCATTTCAAAAGATTGGATACGTATCGGATTCAGGACCACATACCCAAGTAGCCTGGGTCACATTTGAAAAGATCGGATCTGTGTCGTTCAGACTGTCATGAAAAGATCAGATGCAGGTCGCATAGGGGCAAAAAAATCGGAATTGGGTCATTTCAGCCTGCAGTGTGAACGTAGCCTAAGTGTCAAACCTCTTCAGCGCTAATTCTTCATTGCGTGTCTTTAGTAAATCCTGACAGTAGTATTTTAACGGCAAAAGATGGTTTGCGCTAGTGCAAGCAGTTAATAAATCTGGCCCTTGGTCTTTTGTTATGTTTTATTTATGTAATGAAATGCATATATTTTAGTGTGGATTAGGTATGTGGTGGCTTGCTTTGCATGATCTGCTGTTATATCTCCTTATAGTTCCCAGCAGACATTAATATTGCTCTGCTATGGGAATTTACCCAGATACACATTGAGTAGTGAGCACACAGGTAAGGGCTATGCTTCTTTAAATTAAATAAGGCTAAGACTCCATAATTCTACATGCAGGTCAGCTAAGACTGCTCTCGTATGCAAAGAATGACCCATTTTCAAACCCAAACGTACCCATTTATCTTACTCTCAACATAAGGCCCCTAGGATGCAATTTATATGCAGATTCACTGCTAGTGCGCAACTCTGATGAATCATTTTACAACCACCAGGGGCTAAAGAGGCCTATGTTGGAAAACTAAGGCAGTTCATTATACAAACACTCCACACCACACGTAATGTTTGTCTCAACACAAAGCAAATAAAAGGTAAATGTACAATGATGTTAAATGTGATACACGAACCAATGGGTTGGCTGCATGAGTTCTGGGTAAAAGCAATTTCACTGCAGAACGAGTGGTTAAGCATCAAATGAAAGGGCAACGGGTTAACTTTGGCAGTGGTGACTGATGCAATTAGACACTTTCATGTTGCATAATAGAAAGAGGAGTCCATCATGCCTGAATCATACAATTGATGTGAATTTAAGGCTAATGTTATCCTACTTACAGTCAGTAAACAATAAAAATATATATATTTTTGACTTCCGATGTTGTTCATAATTATTTAGGCCCCGTTCCTGTTTTCCACTTACCTGCTTACCATGCACTAAAACGCTAGTAATGCTCGGTGCAAGGCTGTCCACTAGTTTAGTTAAGAGACTGGCAGCAAGGCACACAATGGACCTGGTGAACACAACACAGTACAACAGAGATATTCTCACTCATTCAGTTTAGCCAAACATAAATGGGACTGCACTGTAGCCTATTACAAAATATAGTTTATTCCTAAAATATACACTACTGTTCAAAAGTTTGGGGTCAGTAAGATTATTTTAACTAAACTGATTCTTTAATTTTTTTTAAATATTTGAAAATATTACGCAGCAATGATTTGCAACACAAGGATTTTTTTCTTGAGCATTAAATCGGCATATTAGAATGATTCCTGAAGGATCATGTGACACTGAAGACTTTAGTAATGCCTGCAAAAATGCAGCTTTGTGATCACAGGAATAAATTACATTTTAAAATATATAAAAATAACAGTGTGTAACATAAGTGCTATTACTATATTTTTGGATCAAATAAATGCAGACTTGGTGAGAATAAAAGACTTCAAGAACATTAAATCATCTTAATGACCCTAAAGTTTTGAACTCAACTGTAAGACTTGCTGCCTCATAAGCAATAAAAAAAATGATGTAGCTGGAGGTCAAAAGTAAATCATTTCACATATACTGTATCACCAAAAAGGCTTGTTAAAAGAACTCTGTGAACCTCGCCAAACTTCTTTGAACTTTTTTTTTTTTAAATCGAATTGTAATGCAGCATGATGCTCATTTGAATAAATGAGATGTTGTTATATATTCCAAGATTTTGACCCCCTGTAGCATTTAAATCCTCATTAATATTTCAAGCTGGGTTCTCTGGAATGAAAACGATCAAAAGTGACAAAGTGGCACTGGGCATTCGGACCCTGCTGTTTATACACTTTATAATACAGTGTTATACTTGCTACACTTTTGTCATTTAAATGACCATTCATTTATTTGGCAAGCGCTTTCATCCAAAGTCATCTAACAAGTGTGATCAGGGTATACGTTTTATAAGTAGGTGTATTCCCTGGAAATTGAATCCATGACTTTAACGTAATTTGAGCTACAAATTTAAATGTTCACCAATTTCATTTTTAGCTGATGGATTCCTTTGGGGAATTAATATCAATAGGTGTTATAGACAGGTTATACTGCCACAGACATAATGGGATTCAGCTCATAAACAAACTGCAAATGAGACACGGCTACAGTGATAGCCCCAGCTATGAGACATCAATTTGTGTGAAAGATAGAAAATAGCTCGTCTCTCAAAAAAATATATATATATACCATATGCGCAAAATAACAATTATAAAAGGAAAAGACAAACAAGTAATGAGCTGCATGGTTTCTTGGTGCATGATCACAAAAGCTTGAGAGAGCGGTCAACAATTACACCACACATGCAGAGGTTGTGAGCCCCAATGGCCAATTACAACATTGTGGTTATATGGGGAGCTATAGAACCGGCACATTCTGGATAACAGCCGCAGCACTACACACCGCCAGCCTACACGAGGTTTGCGAGTTTAAAAATATATATATGTGCATAGTGTGTTCAGTTGCATACAACATTAGACACATACAAAGAAGAGGTATAAATAAAAATAGCCATAAATATATCAAGAGCATCTAATTTTTACCCCAGAAATGAGGAAATAAGTGCAACTTTAAATGCTTCTGGAGAGCGTGTTGAAAAGAGGAACTTTTACCAAAGTTTCCTGCTGTCAGCTCTTCTGTAGATTCTCTCCAAGTCATCTTAAAGATTCTCTGAACACAAAGGAGGGTTAAGAATGGCATCCTGGAGCATTTAGGCCCAAAGACGTGGAAGCTCCAGATTGTGACATAAAATCACATATAAGCATATATTTAATCGCTCAACGCTTGTTCAATGGTCCATTTAAGAGTGTGAACAGTCTTGAGCTATGAGATAAACTGTAACTACGGGAATTAAGACCGTGACAAGGGTGTGAGCTAGCATTGCCAACCCTTGCTTAGCCATGAAGGCACTAAATGGATTACAGCTGTGGACATTTAATTCAGATGAGCTTTAAAAGCAGCCATGCGGCAAGACGTGTCCTGTGGCTCTTTAAAAAGCTCATCATTTAAATATTGCTGAAATACCTTAGCCTTCCACATTTAATCCTTAAAATGCTAGGAAAAACTGCTATTGAAATCAAGAGAAATCACACACAGGGCCTTCTTTTTTGAGGAGAATACTGGCCAGCTGGGCTTGACTGGCCAGAGAGTCACAGTCCTGATAACAGAATATGATTTATATAAGAGCACCTATATGAAACTCATAATCACACATGGTCAGGATAGTGTGGCTCACATTGAATTTCTGTAGAATCTCAAATGTGGATTTATGGAGCTATTCCTCAATGTTGATCTTGGGCTGCTGCTCCAAGTCCGAGGTGTTCGGCGTGCTGGTTTGACGTTTCACTTTTGAGTGCTTGGGCAATTCCAGTTCCTCAAAGCTCTTTAACTCTGGGATCCTACAAAAGGAACATAAAGGAAGAATTGAGGCAATAGAAAATGGAAGATGAACCTGAGGCATGCATTAAAAACCATAAGGGTAATTTCTTTTTTAAATTGCTTCAATAAGTGAATCATATTGAACATAAAGGTGGAGAGGAAAATAAATGGTGTAAATTGACACTTTATTGACATGAAGGAAATCCAATTGTTCCACCACAGCGCCTGATATCAGGATCAACAAAGTTTCGACAAAGAATGAAACAATCTTACACAGGCGTTGCATTGATACATTTAATATGTCCTAAATGACTGTCAATCAACATGCTAAGCAACTACAGTGCCGTAAAATTGTATTTTCCCCTGTTGTGATATTCTTTATTATGCTCTTTATGGCTATATAAATTAAATATTTCACGAAGGAAACCAAGTGGAAACAGTGCATATGTATTACGATTTCAAAAAATAGATAACGCAGTCTCATATCAGTCCTGTAAAAAAGCTATTTGATATGAGCCTGCTTATCTCTGTCAAAGTCTTTTGGCAGAATCTCTGTCAAGGTCCTGTCTCTAGGACTGTCCAAAACCTTTATTTTATTTCTTTCAAGCCATTCAGATATAATCTTAATCATTGTTTTGCTGCATCTCCCAAATGCACTTAAAGTCAGCATGAAATGTAAGTCCCACTATCTATTTTCTATCACTCTAATCAAATGTTATTGAAATTACTGTGAAATACTGTGCAACTCATCTTGTAAATTGCGTCATAACTATTTCCCGGGGAAAAATGACACTTCTCTCTCGTGTTGTATGCCATAATTCTCCAATAATTTCATCTGAAATCTAGTCTGAATGCAAGCTCACCTTCAGAACAGCCTCCATCCAATCAACAACAAACAACAAACGGAACCAGGACTTCACCTTTCACTATTTTCTTTTTGATACTCCATTTCACTCAGGTGTACATCACAACATGATGTAACAGATTGTAAAAAAAAATCGTGACTTTAAGCTTCAGCTTGCACACAGATGGTTAGACATTCCCCTTAACTGTTTAATACGAGCATATAGCAGAAGTGTTTTTTATAATAATAAAAGTTAATCCAGGTACCAAGGCTGCATAACATCTCTAATACAATCATACTGCCACCACTATATTTTATTGTACAGGCACAGTCTGTGATGCTTTAACTGCTTTCTGATATCTTTTGTAACTTCTGTATGAGGTGCTGTGCCCTTGAAATTTTGACAGGTTGACCAACTCTGTGAACATTTACCGCTAGTCTAATGGCTCACACTGAGTCAATGAACCTTAGAAATGACTTTGTAACTCTTTTCAAACTTACATAGCTCAATATTTCCACTGTCTACCTGTAGACATTTTGAGGTGACTTCACTATAACTGAATGGCTCAATATATTTTACACTACCTTTCAAAAATTTGGACTCATAACAATTTTTTGTGATAGAAGTTAATTCCTTTTTTTTTAGCAAGCATGCATTAAATTGATCAAAAATGACAGTAAATACATTTATAATGTCTTATCTTTCAAATAAATGCTTTTGAACTTTGTAATAATAATAAAATATATGTTTCTTCAGCACCAAAACAGCATATCAAAATGATTTCTGAAGGATCATGTTAGACTGAAGACTGGAGTAATGGCTGCTGAAAATTAAGCTGTCAAAACAGGAATACATTACATTTTAAAATGAAAAGATTTCTAAAAAGATTTCTTTTGAAACATATAAAAAAAAAAAAAAAAAATACGGACCAAAAAATCTGCTTGTGCTCTCTAGATGCAATTGCCAACTAAGATTTGATTGACTTTGTTTCAAGGCTAAACAGGCAATATGCCTTAGGCAATGCCATTATTTAAATAATAATTTTAAAACCATGCTTTGTGATTTCACAGATATCCCTTGTCTAATTTTAACAAAATTAAACTATTCAGGGAACTAAATTTTTTAATAAGGCTTTCTTTCATTTTTATTAATACTTTAATAATTGTTTTACGTTGGAAAAGCTAGTAGTCCAAAATACTTTTATATACAATAAAATAATTTATTGTAAAGAACAGCACACCTGAAGTCAACATGTCCAGGATGGGGATGAAGCGGCTTCCCTAGGAGGCAAGAGATGACATTACTGATCCTCTCATAAACAAAACCAGGATCTGGCTGATCCTGGAGAGACTCTTACTTAATGTTGTCCTCTCTGATAAGGGCAAGGAAGAGAGGTCGGCCTGGCATCTTCCAGTACTGCTTAATAAACTGCAAGGCATTCTGCAAAACACGAGTGAATACAGACGAGTTTATACAGTGCAGATAGCAGAAGAAATGCTCTGTAATGCTGAGAGGCGACACTGATGATTTATGGGGACCTTTTCTGTCCACTGCCTATTTTCTGCCCAAAATTTGATTCATTCTTTATATAGAAATATAGACATAGTATGGAACATAAAGTGAGACCTCTTCTTACATTGTCTGAGAAACCAGTGAGGTGTGATACCGCCCAACTCACCTTAATATCATCAATCAAAAGCATGACATCCTGCGACAAATAGAAGTCACTAAGATCAAAGACAATTGGATAGAAGACCACAGTCTTTTCAAGGATTCAATAAATCTGAGGGGGAGAGAAATGACCCATTGCATTACCTGCAACTATATGGATGACTAGTAGATCTAGAAATATACTTTACCTCAGACAGCATATGAAGCATTCCATTCATTCTGCACTGACAGACATATGAACATACTGTACCTGTAACTCTCTATGTATTTCTGGGAGAAGCTACATACTGCACACCATTGTCATACAGTACTTAATATAATCAATTCGCTATCAAATACAGAGGATAATTACACTCTTGAGTTCCTATTTTTAGCTTCCCTAAAAGTCACTGTGCTTAAAAAACAACAATGCTGGCCGTGTGGATCAGCAGGTTTTGACTTATAATTAATCATCTTTAGTCCATATTTGTGTCTAGTTAAAGGGGTAGTTCACCTAAAACAATAAAAATGAAAAAAATTAATTATGTTTTTAAACCAACATTTTAAAAAATCATTATGAAAAGTCATAGTTGACTATGGCTGTACAGCTCCAAAAATGACAAAACAACCATAAAAGTACTTTTCCAAGTCTTTGAAAGCCATATAATGAGATACCGATACAGATTTAATGTACAGATATAAGTACAGATTTTTTTTCATTAATCTACTCTGTTACCAAGATGTTACCTCAAGAACTTCTGCAACTAGATCATTTGCAAACAAAACAGTTGAACTGTTTGAAAAGCAAACCAACACTTTACTATAAATAACCATGGTTTTATTGTAGTAAAAGTGTAGCAAGCAACCTGATTGCCTTTTGTATAACCACAGTTTGACTATAAATGTCATGGTTAAACTATGGTTAGTGTAGCAAAAGCATGATTATTTTGTGATTATCATGGTCTTTTCTTCAGGCAGCGGATGCAAAGTTTTGGTTTTGCATTTTGTTACGGACTTCATTCCACAGTGCATTCTAGCCTTGTTCTTATTTATTTGATTAGATACTTGATTCAAAATTTTTATTTTAATTAAGATACAGATTTTACAAAATGAAATTCATTCAAAAAGGGGCATTCCACAAAACAAAAAAACCATATGAAATTGTCAAAGTTTTGAGTTGGACTACTATTTATTATAACAACCATAGTGTTACTCTGAGCCTCTTTTTATCTAAAGCGGATTCAAACATTTTCTGAAGAAACTGTAAAACTGTGCTTAGTTTAATGTTTTTGACCTTTCTTATGGTAACCAAGGCTGGATTTATTTGTTCAAAAATACAGAGAAAACAATAATATTGTAAAATTTGATTACAACTTAACATAATTTTACAAAACATGTTAAAATGTAAACAAAATCATTTTAAAATGCTATTTTTCTTATGATATCAAAGCTGAATCAAAATATCTTATTTTATGTTCAACATAGGAAAGAAACTTACAGGTTTGGAATGACACAAGGGTGATATGTTCATTTTTAGGTGAACGGATCCTTTAATGTGTTCTTGCTGAATAAAAGCATCAATTTCTGTCATGGTCCTTAAAAAAAAAAGTATTTTATTTACCCTAAACTTCTGAACAGTAGTGTAATTGGTCCACACTAGCTGAGACTTTAAGACACTTTAATTCACTTTTTTAGACACTTTTATTCCTGTTACAGTAACAGTTACAAGGAACAGAGGTATAGTCAGTGAACATAATATTTAAAATTAAACACATCAACCAGTGTCACTGACCGTGACTCTTGACGATCACATGACACACAACTACAGCAAATACAATAGCAGAGCAAAACACTGAGCAGTAAAGCAATAATTTGCAGCCTTTTTTTATGTCACGTTGCATAATGGGAATAGAAGTCTTGCCTCCTTACCACCTTATTTCACCAATGTATACCCACTTGGAGATTTATAGCCTCTTCGCTCCTCAGGTTCACCTTTCAATCAAAATTAATGATTTTTTTTTGGCCATTTTATTGTCTTCCAAATGGAAATAACAAATGTGATAGCTTAGAAAAGTAATAGTACATGTATTCTAAAACGTAGCAAAATAAAAGGCTAAGCACAAAGCCTTCACCTTGGTTATGTGCAATAATAACGCTTTGTGATGCTTGCCTCAGTAATAATACTCCAGTGCAGGGAGGACAAAGTCAGAGTGTGCTGACATCTTTACGACATTAGATGGAGCTCTTTTTCTCTCTGACCTCCTGTAGTTTGACATTCTCAGAATAACACTCCAGTACAAAAGTGTACTTCACAATACAACAAAAAGAAGAAAAAAAATTACAGAACAAGCAGAATAAGCCCCTGCTGAGGAGAATCCAGCTCATATCCAACTGAAACAGGAAAATAGCTGCTAATTTACGAACATTTTTCAAGAGAGCTTCATGCTACAGAACATTTTCTCTCAGAGCGGATCTCTGTACCTTGTAAAATTTGTGCGCAGAATAGCAATGAGGGGAAGACACAACTGAATCGAGAGTTCCCTCCCTCTAATCAGGAGCTCAACATGCCTGACACGAAACCTGCAACTGTCACACATGTTAAGCCTGTAGCACATCAAGAGTGGCAGTGAAGCCAGTGCGCTGATGCTGAAATGAACCTCTTTAATACGCAGGATTCTGCAATAAGTACGTTCACGCTCAGCCTTGATGCTTGGATAAGAAACAGCATGTGAACCTATAAACCGCTCGCATTTCTATGCTTCTGTTTACCATGATTATTCAAAAATATCAGGTTTTGGATTTGTAAAGGATAGAGCTACATTAGGGATGCACCACTGATCAAATATATAATTGAATTGCAATCACACCCACGATTAAGTAATCATGGAAAATGTAGATGAGAAGATTCCATTTAGATATATTACCATTGTGTAAACATTTTCTGTTTACAACACATTGAGCATTGTAACCATTCACAGAATTTGTTTCAATTGGAAAAGACAAACAGTCCTAATGAGCAAGCAGTCTGATCCATGAATGCATTTTCTTTTTGTTGTGGCACACGATAATGAGTGCTGAAGAAACATCACCTGACACAACAACAAGCTTGTGTAGAACCAAAGCGAAAGGCATTGACAGTAACTTGGAAAGATTTTAGATTTGCACGCTGCACTGCTCTCCACATAGACTGAGTAACAGCCAATATATATTGCAAGAAAGTAATTATTATAAACATTATAATCAACAAGGTGTAGAGAGTGTAAATAAGAGCGTAGACAGCTTTGATAATTATCCAAACCTCTCCATGGCCTGCGCAGCACAAAGATTGATCAATTTTAGCAGTGTTCTAACATTTCTGTGTCGAATTTCTTTCAGAATCTGGACACGTTTTGTTTTGAGTCACGAGGACCAATGTTAAGCTGAACACTGACTCTGGCTTGATTCACTGACTAACAGAAAAGATTGATTTAAATATAAACTTTATTTAATAAAGAATTAACGGAACAGATTTTATAGAATATTCATTAATAATAACACTGCCTTTAATAAGAAATACTTTTATTATACAGCAAGGACACATTAAAAGGGGTCAAATGATATTGCTAAAAAGAACATTATTTGATGTATTTGATGTAATGAAATTTGTTTATGTGGTTTAAGGTAAAAAAACATATTATTTTCCATATACTGTACAGTCGTGGCCAAAAGTTTTGAGAATTACATAAATATTGGAAATTGGAAAAGTTGCTGCTTACGTTTTTGTAATAGCAATTTGCATATACTCCAGAATGTTATGAAGAGTGATCAGATGAACTGCATAGTCCTTCTTTGCCATGAAAATTAACTTAATCCCAAAAAAACCTTTCCACTGCATTTCATTGCTGTCATTAAAGGACCTGCTGAGATCATTATGTCAGGCTGATTGGGTTAGAATGGCAGACTTGCATGTTAAAAGGAGGGTGATGCTTGAAATCATTGTTCTTCCATTGTTAACCATGGTGACCTGCAAAGAAACGCGTGCAGCCATCATTTCATTGCATAAAAATGGCTTTACAGGCAAGGATATTGTGGCTACTAAGATTGCACCTAAATCAACAATTTATAGGATCATCAAGAACTTCAAGGAAAGAGGTTAAATTCTTGTAAAGAAGGCTTCAGGGCGTCCAAGAAAGTCCAGCAAGCGCCAGGATCGTCTCCTAAAGAGGATTCAGCTGCGGGATCGGAGTGCCACCAGTGCAGAGCTTGCTCAGTAATGGCAGCAGGCAGGTGTGAGTGCATCTGCACGCACAGTGAGGCCAAGACTTTTGGAAGATGGCCTGGTGTCAAGAAGGGCAGCAAAGAAGCCACTTCTCTCCAAAAAAAAACATCAGGGACAGATTGATCTTCTGCAGAAAGTATAGTGAATGGACTGCTGAGGACTGGGGCAAAGTCATATTCTCCGATGAAGCCCCTTTCCGACTGTTTGGGGCATCTGGAAAAAGGCTTGTCCGGAGAAGAAAAGGTGAGCGCTACCATCAGTCCTGTGTCATGCCAACAGTAAAGCATCCTGACACCATTCATGTGTGGGGTTGCTTTTCATCCAAGGGAGTGGGCTCACTCACAATTCTGCCCAAAAACACAGCCATGAATAAAGAATGGTACCAAAACACCCTCCAACAGCAACTTCTTCTAACAATCCAACAACAGTTTGGTGAAGAACAATGCATTTTCCAGCACGATGGAGCACCATGCCATAAGGCAAAAGTGATAACTAAGTGGCTCGGGGACCAGAATGTTGAAATTTTGGGTCCATGGCCTGGAAACTCCCCAGATCTTAATCCCATTGAGAACTTGTGGTCAATCCTCAAGAGGCGGGTGGACAAACAAAAACCCACTAATTCTGACAAACTCCAAGAAGTGATTATGAAAGAATGGGTTGCTATCAGTCAGGATTTGGCCCAGAAGTTGATTGAGAGCATGCCCAGTCGAATTGCAGAGGTCCTGAAAAAGAAGGGCCAACACTGCAAATACTGACTCTTTGCATAAATGTCATGTAATTGTCGATAAAAGCCTTTGAAACATATGAAGTGCTTTGTAATTATATTTCAGTACATCACAGAAACAACTGAAACAAAGATCTAAAAGCAGTTTAGCAGCAAACTTTTTGAAAACTAATATTTATGTAATTCTCAAAACTTTTGGCCACGACTGTACGTTACTGTTTCTCCTCTATGCCCCGCCTTCTGAAACACTGATTTTTACAAGGTTCATCGGTCTGAAAAGTGAGGTGTGCTCTGATTGGCCAGCTATCCAATGCATTGTGATTGGCCGAATACCTCAAGTGTGTGATGGAAATGTTACACCCCTTAACATATTGTGATGCCCTGTCCGGCCGGAGCGACAATACATAAACATAGAACCCATTATAAATGTGATATAAACATGATTTGTTGTCGTGTCCTCTTTCGGAAGGCCAAACAAAGTAGCTTCGCTTTCTCAACAAAACAGCGCCACACCGCAGCCTTGAGTGATTGAAGACCGGAGGCCTAGATTGAGCGGAGGCCGGCTTGAGTGAGCAGAGGTGGGCCGGCTCAAAAACAGCATGGACATCGGATGCTACGAAGGAGCGCCGTTGGGATTGCGGCAACCACTTGTGACAACTCCGGACTGGACTACGCTTCATCCATGGTGAAAGCCCATCTAGCGATCCACAGAGTAAGGTTGATATATTTCCTCAGTGACCAGCACTGATCATCTCCAGGCATGACAAAGCGGATATCGTCCACTTTTGGAAGGCCAAACAAATTAGTTTAGCTTTAACAGTGAAACACACACTGTCTATACGACATGGCGGAGGCGACAACAACAATACTACAATGAGAATATAAGGTACGCTTTCTTTCTTTGCGCGAACATCTGGGTGGTGTTATGCAAATTTTCCCATATACTGACGTCAAGATTTGGGGGAGTGTTAGAACAAGCCATTTAGGGGGGTGTGGACGAGTCTTAACTTTTATAAAGAATATCTCTTTGGATTGGAGATTTTAGTCTTTGCAACTTTACAGATCTTCTTTATGCACCAAGAGCTTTTAACTCTCCAAAGAGAAAGGAAAAAAAAAAAAAAAATTATATTTTAAATCATATTTTAACTTTCTATTCATCAAAGAATCCTGAAATAAATGTATCATTTCCACACAAAAAAAAATATTACACAGCACAACTAATAACACAAATAATAAGAAATGTTATTTGAGCACCAAATCAGCCTATTAGAATGATTTCTGAAGGATCATGTAACTGAAAGCTGGAGTCATGTGACTCATGTCTGCTGACTTTTAAGTGGTAACGTTACTGTAAATTAATAAAAATTTATAATTTTATAATTTTATGAAAGAATATTATAATAAAATAACTAGTAAATCAATCTAGTGCTATTGCTCCTTTCTAAAAGAATCATTCAAGAAATTCAAATGTGCATCATTAGTCAAGTGTGACATTGTGTCGTTTACCATAAAGCGTGACAGTGATGAAGGTTTTGCAGCTGATCTACAGTAAGCAGGCCTATCTAGAGAGCTCCAGCTGTCTCTGATTGGTCAGCCACTGAATAAGCATCCTTACAGAGGCATACTCAGCAAATCATCAATCATTGGCACATCGGAGCATGCACACACACAACTGACGGTAGAAAAGAAGGGAGTCAAGAGAAGCAGCTACTGTTGGGTTTAAACCAAACAGCAGTGAATTACATGTTCCAGCGACAAAACCTTACCACCCACTCACACACTCACAGATAATAGAACAAACACATAAACATGATTACAAAAAGAATGGGCAGGAAAAATATTTAGCAAAAGATTTCTGATCCCTAAAAAATATTCGAATAATCTGATTTATGACGACAAGTTTAGACCAGGTTGTTCAGTAAATGAACACTACAGTACATCCTATTGATTTATTCTCACAATTAATTAATATTTTGGTCGTATATTCACTAAAGACATTTATATAACTGAGAAAACATTAAAGTCTATTTTCAGAGTCTTTTGTCAAACTGATTTAATCAATAGTGCACTAGTGAGGTTCAATCCATTGTATAAATCTTTAAGAGGATGCAAAAATAATTCACCGGCTGACATGACTGATGTGCCAGTCGGCCCAAACTGACCAGTGGTCTAATGGAGCGACTGTCACTGAAATTGATCAGTCTGGAAAATTTGTTTGTTGGTCAGTTTGATTGACTGAACAGTCATACCTTCACCAGCCCTTTCTGGGGCCAGATCTGAATGGGCTCCACCTGCTGTGGGGTCTGAGTTTAGATGCCATAGGTGTTGAGGAGGACCTGCAATCTGAAAGACACAAGCAAGACAGAGACTATTACACAATAAAAACAACTCTATTAAAGGTGCATGTGATTTTGCACCATTAGTGGAATCAAAAAGGAACTGCAAAAATGACAACAAATTAAATCCAACAGAAGATATATGCTATTATTATTTTTCTAGCTTGTTTTCCTGAGATCATAACCTGTGTTCTTCTATGTGCTTGGAAACAATCATTCTATTGTAATTCCATTTGGTGCAATTGTTGTGCCACATTCTATCGTCTTGTATCAAAATGTCCTTTTTAAAACAAAGCACATTATAGCGATTCTAGTTGAGGAAAAAAGTATTTCTTATTACTACATTGTATTGCTTATGAATGATTGAACATTTTATGGTCATTTGCCTTCCACAGAATATATAAATTAGACCACTGAACTTAGTGATTGCTATCAGGATCTGAAAAGACTTTCAATTGGCTTAACAAAAATGTGTTTGAAACAAATTACATACCCTGCTTTTAATGTGGCACTATGTCTAACATCTCACTTAATTGATCCTGTTCAAATCTTGTTCTTCAAACCTTGATCTAAATATTAATGATGTTATGATGTTACTAATAAATGATAGCAAATTTTGACCAATGTACTCAAACTCTAGATAATTTGTTGCTCTTTTTTAAATGTCAAACAGATAACGTTATCATGGAATTTTTTATTTAATTTTTTGCAATTTTTATAGTCACCACAATAAAAGTTTACACAACTATAATTACTTTTGTAATTCTCAGAACCCTGGAAATGTGAAAAGGATCCATTTGGCAATTTCATCTTTGGTTATATATAATATGATCTGTGACTTATTTTAAAATACTACATATGCAACATTCATCCAAATGCTGTTATGTAGGATTTCTAATCAATCACTTAAGTCAAGAATCCATTATGGTCCAAGGGCAACGCAATCTTGAATGAAACAGTGATTAAATAAATTAATGTTCTACAGGCACTTCTTATGCTGTCGGTTTCAATGCAAATGTACATTTATAAGCCATCAGAACCTCTGCTCCAGCTTTCACTATAATATTTAAACAACATTATTGAAGATATGCATGAAAGGTGAGGTCTTAAGTGTAACTAGCTGCTTTAAATTAAGGTACTGGTGGTTGGGTTAGACAAGTAATCCCGATTAAGGTTTGCGGAGTGTATAAGGGGAGAGGTGGGTTAAGTGCTGGGGGTGAACAATGTTAAATGAACTGCAGAGCAGGCCTGGCTGGGACCAGCTGGCTACACGACCTCTTTCACCTCCCCCTCTCACCAGAAAAGCTTTAAATGAGAGTGCTGATAGATGAAGGCTACATAATAGCCCAATAATTAGTGTGCATGCATCAATTAGACCAGAGGATGAAGAGAGAGAAAGACATGAGAGATTTATTTACCTTTGACTTTCTGCTATCAGGGCCACATGAATGACCACATCGTTCTCAATGGGACCCTGCATGAAACAAGCAGAGAAGATGTATTAGAAAACTTTGGGTCTCAACGGAGAAGTCTCAAAGGCAAGGGCACAGAGTGTAAAATCCATTGCCTGTGAGTTTAGGAGTGAGTGACTTAACTAAAAATGAAGGAGATAGAGATAGAGAGAGATCTTAAAAGTGAAAGAAAAGTCAGAGCAGTTAAGAGTACAACAGATGACTGGGTGGTGGGAGGGAATAGAGGAAAACAAGCTTCATTGAGAGAGAGAGAGAGAGAGAGAGAGAGAGAGAGAGAAGGAGAGACTGTGGATAAAGATGAGGGAGATGATGGTGGATCAGAGCCCTGATTCTTTATGCTAGCTCATTACAGTTGCTTGGGCTGGATGATGTAGTAATTTCGCTGAGATAATGAGCTGCTGATTGCTGAAGGCTTAGGTTGGTTCATATCAATCAGTAGCTAAAGCCCTCTGCCTACACACAGAGGACAGCCAGCCTCCATTTAAACCTTCCACTGCCACAACTCCTGAACGGCAAGAGCATCTTAGCAGCTAATTTGTCTTGTTTTCTTGAAATCACAACTTGGGGGCTTTGCTATGTTTCAAAACAATCATTATTTCTGCCGTTCTGCTCGGTGCTATGGTCAAAGAAATAATAACCAGGGTTTGCAGGCACTTTTCTTGGAAAAATGTATGGCACATATCCAACATCCTTCGAAACCTCCAAAAACTGTAATATTAACCAGCTAATATAAATAACACACCTTCAAATGCGCTAGGATGTGTCAAACGTCGAGATAGACAGATCTATTAGTCTAAATGGAAGATGGTAATATATTTGTGGTGTATGCTGTTTGTCTCCACTGTTATTGTTTGCTTCCCCTGAAACGGGGGAGATAAGTGCTCAGTGAACAGGGCAAATCACAGCTTTGGGTTAAATGACATATTGGCACATCCAGTTTGTGGAGGCAGTTCAGTGAGTCATCACAAGGGCTGATCAACAGAGACTATACATGCTAATTCTGCCCTGCGTGAGGGCTGCAGAGGAGGATGGTATTTTGTTCAGGTGGATGGGAGCAGGTTCAAGCTGCCCTTGATTGATGGGATGTGAATGTCTGGGTAAGTTGTTAATTTGTGACAGGTGCAGAAGTATTCAAAAAATGAAAAGGCTGCGTGAAACTTCAGTAGTTTGCACTGCGCTATTGAAACAATTTGGAGAGATATTAAATGGCAGGGTTAAAGTCAGTCATTTATGTACCAAAAATAATCAAAAGCATTAACATTAACATTTAAGCATTTGCCAGATGCATTTGTCTAAATGCTGGAATACACTGCAGGGGTGAAAGTCGGGACAGAAAATCTGAACACTTTTAAGGCAACATACACATGGAGATGTTGAAAATGGTTCCCGAGAAACACTGGGCTTCATGCACACTATTCAGGATCACACAATACCAGACGGTCAAGTTTTTAGAATACAACAAACTCACAAAGAAACACGCACCTTGTTGCTAGGAGACTCATGACAGATGTGTGTTCTAAAAGTGGCTCAAAATATCAAACATATTTGAAACCCACCGAATGAATGGAATCATGGTCTGAAGCTTAAAAAAAAAAATCTGAATATGTGTCACTATATGCTACATGGTTCTCTGTAAAATCTGTCAACTCTGACTGCCTAAAATCTGCATACTGACTTTGACTTTCAGCAGCTAGTGTTGAGTCCTTCAGACTGCAAATCGAGGCAAAAATGTACGCAACAGTCATTTAGTGAATTCCCAGCCTTGACAATACATTAAGAATACGTGTTTTATCTACAAACACTTTAGTTTAGGGACCAATTCTCACTATTACTAGTTGCTTATCAGGATAGTATAGCATATTGGCTATTTATTAGTACTTATAAAACACATTTGCATTTATTAATTTGGCAGATGAGGAATATATTAAGCGCTTTACCAAAAGTTGGCAATAAACACGAGAAGTGCCTGCTATACAAGGTTTCCGTCATCGTTCAAATAGTAAAAGCCAGGACAGGAAGGGATAAGGATAAAAGAGAACAGAAAAAGTGAAGGCATAGGTTTTTTTTCTTTTTTCCCCTTTCTTTTATTGTATTCCAATTTTTTTCTTCTTTTTTTTATTCTTTATTTATTCTATGAAGAGGCAGTTAGACGCTCATAGAAGAGATGATTTTTTGGTTGTTTCTTGAAGATTGTGAGAGACTTGGCTATCCTAATGGAGTTTAGTAGGTCATTCCACCAACAGGGAACAGTGAAAAAGAACATCCTGGAAGGTGAGTTTGTGCCTTTGTGCCTGCAATCATACCAAATATTAATGCCTTATTCTGCATGACCATATTTTAGATCCCTTAATCCAACCCCATCCCTTAACAACTACCTTACTAACTATTAATAAGCAACAAATTAGGAGTAAGGATTGGTCCCCAAACTCAATTGCCAAACATGTAAGCTACAGGAATAATTTTTTCCATTCTTTCTGTTGTTGATCATATTAGAAAATTATTTTAAATTAAACTTCAGTTTTGGTCAAATAAAAATGAAATAAAAAACTGTCAGTGTGTATCTGTGGCATTTCTTTGTTTTCTTCTCTATTTTTTTTTATAAAGTGAGTACCAGGCAGCAAACCTCATTAAACTGGAACCAAAGATACACAAATGCACATCTTTTCTGACAGCAAATCTGTCAGAATCTGTCTTCCTCTAAAAATATTAATTTGTAGACCAAAAAAATTAAAAAATTAAAAATATTGAGGCTAAATGAGGCTAAAGGCTCTTTTAGTATAATTAATGTATGCTGTATCGGCAAAGAAGCACAAATTATGGTATCACATGTTAATACTGTGGTATTTTGATAACTAACATCTATGTATGATAACCATATTTATATTCTATGGTATTAAGGATACTTTAACTTGAAGTTACACTACGGTATAATGGTACAGACTGTAGTCAGGGTAGCACAATATTACATTTTTGACATGAATGAAACAGAGGCTGTGAGAGATAGAAGTACTTAGAGTACTGTTGTTTTTTTAAAGTTGTGAAAATTACATGATTTCAGACCTTTATAAACTGCATGCCACTGTAAAGTGGCACACAGCCTTGTTTTCTTCCATGTTAAATCATTATCACGTCTAACCTAACTAAGGTCTATAGTCCAAACATTTTTTTTTGTGATGGCAAGTAATTTTAAAACAAGGGAGCATCTTTTCAACATCTGGAGCTTTCACAAATTCAATGCAGTCATACGTTGACAGGCTTAGACTCTAACAGTATCTAGGTTAAGACTGACTGTGGTGTAAGCTGCCCCTGCGTGCTGAGGAAATTTCATATCTGATGTAAAAGAGCACTTGAAAAACCTCCCCTTCGGCAGCTAAGTGATGTTTTTTTACCGAGTCTGGGGCTGCTAGAATCAGATGGGATCACTAATGGCAAAACTCTACAGCTTGTGAGTGAATCACAAAGGTGTAAAAGTACAGACTAATGAAATGCTATTACTTATGCCTCAGATGCTATATACCATAATACAGTGATCACATTTCATGTTATTACAGTGTTTTCTTTTTCTGCAGACAGTAGCAACTACAAAACCACAAACTAAATGTAAAGCAACATTCTACACAACACGGTGTTGCTCATGTCGCAGCAAATATTGTTCTATTTTGACAGTCTCAAATAAGCAATTTTTACTGATTCCATTTTTCTTATAACTGAATGCAAATGTAATTGAGCTATGAAGATTCTATGCTGTTCTCTTTGATTCTATTCTCATTGCAAACACAATGTAACTGTAAAGATTCTATTCCAATTGGGCAGCCTGAAATAAGCTCCTTTTTCCTGAATCCATTTATGTGACAAATCAATGCAAACCTAATGGACTGTCTCTTGGAGATATGATGTGGATAAAAGAAATCTGGCAGATCCACATTCCCTTTGCAGTGTGTTCTTCAACTGCTCTTCTGCCAAAAGGCAAAAACATTAACTTATGTGAACTGCTGCTCTTTAAGATGTCTAATGTTCCTTAAAGGATCAAAATTCGAAGAAGTGACTTATCAATATTAAAGGTACAGCCTTTAATACAAGCTGACAAGTTTGGAGGTTTTGCGCATTTTAGGCTTACACATTTCACGTTATAGAGCACCCCATCAAGCTGAGAGATATAGAGAGTCATATTATTCTAAAGTATGAGACCACATTTAAAATCTAGGATTTAAAATTTAATTTAAACCTGGAAATAATATGTTTTAGGATTTTAAAAAATCCCCCACTGTATTGACAAAAAACACTTTCTGAAGTAGAATGGAAAAAGTGCTTACTTTTTTAGCTCCATTCCACTTCTTACAATAGAGTCAAGGGGCTTTCTATGCAACCGTGGAAGTCTGGCCACAATCATCTTAAAGAAATTGAAAAGTTGGGGATTGGACCGAAGGTGGGAGTGTAATTGTGAACAAAGGCTTGCTGTGAATTCGATACACATCACCCTTCTCTAGAAGGACCACCGATATATATTAGATCTAGTCAGCAAACCTTATGACAAGAAGAAAAAAAATCAATTTATATTAAAGCAAAGCAGGTTAAAGCCTCAGGAGCCTGGTGCTTGTCAGTGGTGTTGTATGTGATGTAATTCCCATAAAGATGCAGTGTGTGGAGTGAGAGGATTTAAGGAAGCTGATTACTAATACCTGTTGGGCTGCTCTATGGGAAAGTCTGTGCAGAGCTGTTTCAGAAAAAGCCTAGGAGTATGTTTTCCAAGTCTCTGATAAAACACAAAGTCACTAGAGTAATTTGAAAGAAGATGACTCAGAGGTAACCTTGACACTTTTTTTTTTTTATTCCACAGGCTCCCTATATAATAATCATCAAACATCACTAAAGCACAATAAAAAAAGCTTTGGGTTCAGATGTACTTTTGCGTCTCTCTGGATAAAGTAAACCAAAAATTCTGTTTCTATATTTCACTTTATTAAAACTGACTGACAGGTTCTTGGGGTCTTTAATTGGATTTTCTAGAGGTCTAGCCTTGGTCTGGGTCTTGGGGTTGGGGGTCTGGTGTTAGTTTGGGTCTTAAAGGTTCTTTACCCATAAACCCTCAGATCTTACGATCTCATAATTCTGTACATACAGTACTTGCCAGTTGACTACTAAACAATGCTTGAGCAACATTACATATTTAGAGGTGACATATGCCAACATACTCTTGCAGTGAAATACACTTCAAATGTTACAGCATCAGAGTGACACTGGATTTGGATTCTCATACTATGAAGTCTGGAGTTATAATAAATGAGTGAGTGACACACAAGTGATATCTTGCCACATTCTTCACGTCTTCTGGCTGTCGGTGATAAACATACAACACATCCGTCACCACACTGCACACATTTGAGAAATGACTTCCAGCTCCAACAACAAATATGTTTCTGCACAGCCATCAGCATCGAATACTGCCATTGCCTTGCCAAATGTATGGTCCTTTTCCTGCTCTCTCTTTAGTATTTTAAACCCATCATTGCTGTAAAGTGTTTTGTTTGAATCTCTCACCACGCAGGTGAACAACTGAGGTCCTTAAAAGCAGTGCGTGCATGTGTGTGCATATGCATGTTTAGTGATGGCCACTGGAATTTTTCCATCAATCTTTTAAGGACTCAAGCACACATTGCAGGCTTACATTTATAAGAGTCATTTCCACCAGGAAGAGCAACCTTGACAAGTACAAGGTGAATTAGTTCCCCCATCAAAGGAGAGATGCGAGCATGTGTGTAAATGTGCATCTACTTACCTCCAAGCAACATAGTAAGTGCGTATGTGTATGGACCACAGTTTTGCAACTTTCAGAACTTGACAGAGAATGTCTTTTAAATGCAGTTCTTGAATTTGAATCAAGGTAGCCAATAGGATGCAGAACTGCAATTCAAATTTGAATGAATGACAGACTGTACAATGAAATGACAGAAATAGACAGACAAAGGATGATGGATCAATAGATACAATTATAGAATAACGGAATAATGTAATGCTAGAATGAATGTCAGAACAACAGAATGATAGAATGTTAGAGCAATAGAAAGAACGATAGTTAGATAGATGATAAATGATTTACACACCCTTGGACATCTGTGTTCATGTCACATGTCTTATGGCCACTGATGTCTCTTCACCACTTGGGTTGTTTTTATTTGTGGTGTGTTCTGGAAATCCCCCCGGGTGTTTATGAAGTGACTCAGCCCAGAGAAAAAGACATGCAGACAGGAGATTTCATGTGAAACGAGTTGCATCCAATCCCCATAGTCTTCTACTCAAACCCAGAACAATCACTTCCTATAAGACGAACTGCAGGAACATCCTGTGTTTTCACATTAAAGATACAGTCGTTGAGCACAGCCAACAAAAACAATGGGGCCATGTTCTGTTGGAATATGTTTGTCTTAATGGATCAAATTAAATATGAATCAATAGCGTCTGCAAAGCTAAGTAACTGCAAAAAAGGCCTCTTTCCCTAAGCTTGTGTATGTGAGCGAGAGAAGCATTTCAGAAGCTGTTCTCTGTGTTTATGAGGCAAATGGATGAGGCTGCTTCCTGCACCTTGGCTGCTCAGCTGAACAATCGTTTCTAAATTTAAACTGAGCTCCATCTGTGCTTTGTTGAAACAGGGTACAGCCATCAATCAGGAAAAAAGGCCCATCTAATCTCTGAGCAAGGACATGGTTCAAAATGAAGATATGCCTTCAAACTGAGGACAAAGTATGGGAGATGTTATGAGGACAAGTGTAGGCTAAAAACAACCTATCTATAAGCACAAACTGGCAATAATATTAAATCACGTAGTGCATGAGTACTCGCATAAATATTGCACAAAGATGCTCAAAGATGGGCCGTAATTCGTAAACAAACATAAACTGACACTTCATATTGCTAAATTCCTCTATAAACAGACACTACCACACATGCACACGAACAGACCACGCAAGCAAACAGCAGCCACAGCAACGTGCACTTTAGTCAGTGCAGCCTTTGATGCAAAAGTGAAAAGACAAGCATGCCATGCATTACTGTGCAATATGCAGTGCCCTCCTTCAAAGCAGCAGGGCTCCTCCCAGTTTCCCATGCAGCGGTGCTACACTCATGAATAAAACAGCCACCTGCCCCTCACTGCCTCTGATTAGACAAACTTGGGCTCCCAAGCCAATATCAGTCAAATTACAGCTACATCTCAACTAGGGCTGAGGTTATTCGATGATTTTGCTGGCAATATAGTACAATTAAGTCACAAGATGATTTGAATGTGTTTTTCTTTTAGCCTCAAGTTTCCTGAAGACTGTGTCATTTGACTGGTTTCATGGTATGAAGGTACGTTTCTTTGAGATGTCAAGTGCCTCGCCTTGAAAGCAGATGAGAGAAGGCAGCTTCAGTCAGGTAAGGAATGAAAGAACAGCTGTTACGCCAGACAATTCACAGATCACGTATTAGACAGGCATCGCATTTGCATGTTTGTTGCTTGTGAAATAAATGCAATCAAAATACTGCTACTTTTAATGAACAAGTGAATATGATAAACAAGTAATCCAGTGTACCAAATATTTAATAATAGTATCCGCCGAGCATTTTTGAAATCCATTTTCAGGCATAATTTCAGAGAGATTAATTAATACGATTAAGATTAACAGACTGCATTGTCAGAGGACAGGGAGTGTTATCTCATAATTCACAAAGATTAATATATCATAGTTCATTATTTACTTTACCAGTCAAAAGTTTGTGGGTGTTTTTGAGAAATGTCATATTCTCTTACGCTCAATGTTACCTCCACAGTCACCAGATCTCAATCCAATAAACGCAGCTTTGGGATGTGGTGGAGCGGGAGATTTGCAACAACTGCGTGATGCTATCATGTCAATATGGACCACAGTCTCTGACAAATGTTTACAACACCTTGTTGAATCTATGCCACGAAGAATTAAGGCAGTTCTGAAGGCAAAAGGGATGCAACCCGGTACTAGCAAGTGTACCTAATAAAGTGGCCAGTGAGTGTAAGTGTGCAGCCAATTTTAGGTCAATTAAGCTGGTTAATGTTGCAAACTGGTATTTGTTGTCATTTAATTTTAATTAAATATTATAATCCTATTCAGACTTGGTTTTCTGCATATGCACATTGCTATTTTCTTATTTGTTTACGTATAGTGGCTAGTGAATCGAAAAGCTTGCACATTTACAAGAAATAGCTTATTTATGTGCTAAAAAATAACAGATATTTAAGTAAATATATCTGTTTGTTACCAATAACCTGCTGTTTATTATAATGTGTGGATATATATATATATATATATATATATATATATATATATATACACATATATATATACACATATATACACACACACACATATATATATATATATATATATATATATATATATATATATATATATATATATATATATATATATATATATAAAATCATATTTAAACATGACTCATGCATGCAATAATGAAGCTCGTTCAGCATTAATCTCAACCTCTTTGTTAGCTTTTATTGCACGCATGAGACATAATGCTTGCTACAATAGAAGTCTCACATCTAGAGTCAGAGTTCTTGACAGGAAGTGACATTTCTGATAGCTCCCCACATCCTTACATGTTTGTATAAAAACTAAATTTGGTAGCATGCACTATTCTAATGTATAAAGTCTATGATAGACACTCCATTGTAACAAGATGCACAAGCATCTCCTAACAACTACACATGAAATCACAAATCTAAAAGACATGGAACAAAAACCAGTGAGGTATTTAGAGAACAATTTCACATTTAATTAGATTAAATTAAATTATTTAATTAAATTAAAAATCTTCATTAATAATAGTTCATACACTACCATTCAAAAGGTTAGTTTTTTTTATTTAAGAAAAAAAAAAAAACGGAACAAAATTGTTAATATATTTTAATAGAATGTTAATCTATTGGAAAATATGATTTGATGCAATTAACCATTAGTCCAGTCTTCTACAGAAATCATTCTAATATTCTGATTTAGTGCTCATAACACATTTATTACTATTATCAATGTTGAAAACAGTTGTACTTCATAATTTGTGTATGGAAACCATGACACGTTTGAAGACTCTTTGATAAATATAAAGTTCAAGAGGACTATTAATTTGAAATAGAAATCATCTATTCTCATAAATCTCATTACTGTCACATTTGCTAAATTTAATATCCTTGCGGAATAAAAGTTATGAAACTTTTGAATGGCAGTGCATACTCAGTTATCTGCAGTTCTAGCAGCAGGGTTGTGTTTGAATAAATTTTTAATTTCATGATTTTACTAGACAGACTACAGTGATGAAAAAGTTATCCATATGAATTTCCATGTGCATTTTTCAACCCCTTTCACACTTCGTCACAACTCAAACACTGTAATGAGCAGATGTTGTATTAAAGTGATACTGCAGACAGTCTATAGGGACAGATGAGGGAGCTCTGTGCTATGAAACAGCAGGTGTCCGTAGGCTTTTCTTATCAAGAGCAGTTTGGTCTGTCTCAGCAATAACAGATCCGCTAGGAATGGATGTGCAAAACAAGTCAGTTGTAAGGGATTGATACAGAGAAGTATCAAGGCTTCTGCTAAAGCCTGCTACAAATTATGCATGAAGCTCGGAGACAGATTAAACACAGATTAAACACACAGACCATTCACATGTGTGTTTACAGGATACATTTTAGTATTCGTGTAGTCGCCTAGACTGGATACGTGATGCTGCTGACCTGATTGGAGTATCACATGCTGACGTTCCTCTGATCCTGTCATGGCACATAGCGATGGATGGGGTCAATGTCTTTTGGGCTGATCAAACCATCCACTGAACAGCAAACACAGAACAAAATTACTGTTCAGTTCACATGAGCTTTAAACAAAATCTCAGAATTTTTAACCCAGACAAGGCTTTCAATTTGAAAAAGCCCCTTCCACAGATTACTAATGTCTCTACTGGTCTGGATTTTACTGCAGTGCATACACATGAATCACTGTCTACAATATGAATCATTCTGGGTGTGCAACTTGGTAATATCATTGCTGAAAAACAATATTTTGTGGGAAAAATCCTGTTAATACTTAATAAGAATAGTTATCATGCTGAAAATCATGCTTAATGTAGCACGATCAGTCAAATGATACAGCAGAGGATACGATTAATGAATAATGACTTCCATTTTCTATCTGTTCCTCATGAAAATGGCTTCAGAAGACTTGGAAAAATAGTGTACAAGTCACATGGATTGTTTTTTTATTTTTTTTTTGCTTGCCCTTTTTGAAACCCCAGCCCCCACATTCACTGTGTGGAGAGAGAAAAAAAAAGTAGTTTGAAAAATATCACCTTTAGGACTCCAAAGAATAAAGAAAATATACCTGTTTAAAAGAAACTAAACGAAGATAACAATTTCTCACACAATAACTGTGAATCCTAAAACACATTTGTTGACCCTACATTAATACGATCCCATTATTTAGTGTAGTTTGTAAACCATTGCGTCGACTGCTCTCAGTGAGACCGCAGTGGCTCTGGGTCTCTTTCCTTTTGAGAAATGTGAGCGAATGGCAAAAAAGTCACTGCATGAATAAATAAAAGAACATTTATGTAAACTCTTTTAGATGGATCTGAAACTCACCCAGCAGCTTAGCGATGTTATAGAGGGCCTGTCCCCCGAGGAACAGCATCCCATCATGCCCTGAGCTCCTGGGGAAGCGCTTCTGGCTGCCATGATTCTTTTGTTCAGCCTCTACAAAGTCTGCCGGCACATAGTGATACTTGGGAATAACAGCGTGGCCTGTGGAAAATCAAATTAGACAAAATTTAGAGAGTCCCAGTGTGTTTTGTGTATTTACATGAGACGGTTCTGTGATATGGAGTTGGATGCAATTAGTGACTACAATGTCCCAAGCTATGCTAGAATAATATAGTTCAAAAGTATTGGGTCAGATCTTTTTTCTTAAAAAAATATTAAAGGTATAGTTCACCCAAAAATGAATTACTTACCCTAATGTTGTTATTCACAATGAATGCATTTCTGACTGTAAAGCATGTCTTTGTGTGTCAAAATCGTGATTAAAATCCAAATCGCAAAATCCATAAAAGAACTTGTGATAGTTTTTTTTTTCTTTTTTTCTCTCCATATCACCAAGCCCTAGTTTAAAAGCAGTACAACTTGCTTGTGTGAATATTACTGTTATTCAAGTTGCTGGATGTCAGTCCTGTAATTTAGATAAATATGTATTTATTAAATATGTAAAAATCAAGAGATAGAAAACCCTGCAGTTAAAGCAGCATTCAGGCTGTCAGCAGAATCCAGCCTAGTCCCAAATTCACCTTTTCTCTATCAACCATAATTTAGTCAACTAAGCTGAGATCTCATCTGTATTGGCAAGGCTCACTGGAAGCAAATTAAAAGAGTCGAACTAGTTATTAAGTTGCTTATTGTTATACTTCTAAAGAGTTGTGCATGTTTTGTCTGCCTGTGGGGAATCGCCGGAGTTCTGGTCTGTTTAAATAATGAGCATCTCCTCTGTTGTGCACTTGACTGAGACACGTCTGAGAAAATCACACAGCCCGGGAGAGATGAATACGAAAGGACCACTCTAATAAAGAGTAATGGGAAAATAACAGTCATTGGCAGGGGCTGGAGGACACTGGCTGGCAAACAGAGTCCATCACAACGTGACAAGCTTTAGCAGTTTGTCCAAAAAAAAAAAAAAAAAACATGTGTATGCATGTGCGTTTCCGCAAGTTACCCTCAAAGGACAGGAAGATGACAGCTTCTAGCAGTTCCCGGAACTCTTTAACTTGAGCAGGATTTCCCCTAAACACACCTGGACAAAAGGTCAACAAAAGAGAAATTATAGAAGACTATGTCCCCATCCTTCAGATAACAGTTTAGAGGTGGGAGATTTAAACAAGTAGTCCATACGCAGATTTAACAAGCTCAGCATATGCAACACTGTCAAAAATGTATGCATTTTGAAGAGAAAAAAACCCCTGCAAATTGCTACAGTAAAACTTTTTGTTAGCACCAGCTAAAAATGGTTAGCTGTCAGTATATTTCTATCTTTTGCTGTCTTTTATTTTGATTTTCTATCAGATCTCTGTATGGACCACTGGCTGTTGTCAGACTCCTTGTGCAAACAAAAATCTCACTGGATTATTACAATTAATGGCAAAATGAATGTTTGGAAAAGTAAACTGATATTTCCTACTTACACCCTACAACAAAAGATAGAAATAAATGAATTAAAACCATTTTTGCTTGTGAATATACTTGTGTTCTAATCATTTTGGACACCACTGTATATTTTTCAAAAATAGTTTTGTTGTGTCCTATTTTTGTAAATTATTTTGGTGGTTCACAATACATTTTTGGTAAAAAGCACATTTTTGGTAATTCAAGAAAACTGATAAATTAGCACCACATAACTTAAAGAACTATACATTTATAAGCTGCAAAATATATAGGCACCAACATTTCAATTTCTGGCAAAAACAGCTGCCAATTTTTACTGTAAATTAAACAGAATACAGTGCTTTTACAGTGAAACACATAAGCAGTGCTTTTATGTACATAAAATTATATATTATATTATTTTACATTACATTACATTATATTCATGAATCTTACCATCAATCATCACATAGATGAAAAACAAAGGAAACTCGCACTCGATCCCATCAAAGAGCTGAAAAACATCACAGGGCAGAGAATAAGGAACTGTATACATAAGAAGTCATTATACAAGCATCATGTAATGATTTCGCAACATCATTATGGTTCAAGTGTGTCATTTCCTGAACAAGGAAAAAAATATATTTGAGTCTCTGTCTAACTGTGTGATTTGCAGTACGGTTGTTAGAATGAAATTAGCAAAAAAACGACATGTTCAAATGGTTAGCACATTTTGAGTGCCACACAACTTGTACTTTGACTGACTTACAGCAATATGTTACCTAAAGCAAAATGCACATACATAAAATGGAAGCCCTTCAAATCATTGAGAGGAAATGCCAGACAACCTCTGTTTTCCACTTACGACAGTTCAGGAAAACAGAAAACAATTATGTTGAAGTAAAGTATAGCAGTCAAGCAGAAACTCCATTAAAAAGCCATAGTGCTCCGTCTCTCTTTCCCTAGAGCTGGGCCATGAATCACTTGGGTTTGAAATTAAAATCAACTCAGATGTAGAGATGGTTTGTGAGTTTGAAAAAGCAATGATTAATTAAAATTATACGACTGCCGCTTGTTTTATCACATTCATTTAAAAGTATAAGTCAACATTTAAGTGCCTACAGACGCTCTGGAAAAACAGCATTTCTTTTCAAAAAGGAATTCGAAATTAGGGCTACATATGCACATGTGTGGGCAGATCGAGTTTATTAAGGGAGTAATCCATCAGAAATATATTACTAACCAAATGAATAGAGATTAACACAAACAGTTTTGTGTTTGGGCTCACGGTGAATTCTGATCTGGCGTTTATTGCACGCAATCATACCACTTTTAGCAACCCACTTTCCAAGCTGCAATTAAAACTTACAAAGCTTATAAGCTCATGCATTCACAATATTCTCCTTATTTATGACATGAGACATTCGTAATACAACTCTGTGATCCTCTTTTCATCGCTGCCAATTATATGACAACCTCAATTCAAATTATCTGTCTTCAGAAAGAAGAAATCTTGTGAGCTGCTTAAGAGGTACAAAATCTAAAGCACACTTTGATGGCTGACAGGGAACAAAATGTCTTTCAACCTTTCCCAAATGTAATTAAGACTTCTCTATCTCCGTTAGCAATCTCAGAAGACAATCGCCGTGGCATTAGGAGATAAGAGCGAGAGATTAGGATGTAATGAAATAAAGGCTGTTAATTGGACTGGTCTCGCATCATTGGCATTTCACACATAAACTGTTCCAGGACAAAAATAGGGGTATTCGTATAGCCAACTTCTAAAACTGAAATAACTCACTAATTAAATAACTAAGCAGAAATAACTAAATTAATCTACTGTTTAACTAACAGCGGAAAATAATTTGATGCAAAGGACTATTTTTCATACTATAAATGGTTTCTTAACAACAGTTGCACCAACAGGCTTACATCAAACTCTGAAAGACTAAAAATAAAATACACTGTTTGTTCTTTTTTCTCCTCAATATCAGTTTCTATAACCACCCAGAGAGAGAGAGAGAGAGAGAGAGAGAGAGAGAGAGAGATGGAGAGAGAGTGAGAGATAGAGATGTATAGTCAGAGAGGAGATTGAGATGGAGGGGGGTTCTATGAGGCAGACATATTAAATAAATGTCTCCTGGGCGGAAAAGAGCAGACATTGAGGCCTACTCACAGTAAACAGAAGGAGTCTCAAGGGTCTTTGGCTTCACTTACCACAATTACTTAGTGAGACTATATCATTCACTAGAGGACATTCAGTCACTATGATACATTCAGGCTTGAAATCCTCTGCCATCGTAACTTAGTTATGGGTTCAACAGAATGGAAACACCAACCACGCAGAAGAGCTTTGTATTTGTCTGAGCCTGACAGGCTGATAACATGAAGATATAAAGAGCGTAATTCATAATACAATGATTTTATGTATCTTAAATAAAATAAAAAACAAAATGATATTACATGGACTACTTTTTACCTATGAAAAAAACAATCTTGCACAAACAAAAAAGTACAGTGTCTGAAACATGGTACCAGCCCTGTCCAGTTTGTTTTAAAGCAGTTTTGAACACATCATAGCTGTCCAGGCTGGGAGATTATCAGCTAAGTCCAGGAAACCTGAGACTATTTCTACCACTATTCTACCTAAAAGTACAACACCATTCAAAAGTTATCTGTGTGATCCAACAGACCTAAAATAAGGGGTTACACTTAAGCTTAAAAACTGTTTAAAGTCTCTTCTTGCCAAGGCTATCTTTATCAAAAATAAGTAAAAACAGTCTTTAACATATTAAAGCTGAATTGTCAGCAGCCTCGAGTCGTAAGTATTACATGATTCTTCCAAAATCATTCAAACATGTTGATTTTGTGCTCAAAATTGAAAACAGTAGCTTAATATTTTTGCGAAAACCATGGTACATTTCAAAGGGATTATTTTATCAACTAAGAGTTAAAATGACCAGCGCTTATAATAAATTAATATCAATAATAAATACATAACTTAATGTAAATGTTTAATATGCCCTTGCTGAATAAAACTATTCATTTAATTTTAATTTAATAAAAAAATATATACTGGCCCCAAACTATTGATTGGTATAATATGATATTTTTATGGTGTACATAAAATAATAGGTTGGTACTGCCACTGTATCAAAAAAACACATGATGTCTAAAACATGTTGGTACTAATGTGTTAAAGGGAAAGTTTACCCAAACATTTAAATTCTGTCTTTAATTACTCACCCTCATGTCGTTCCAAAACTGTAAGACCTTTGTTCATCTTCAGGGCACAAATTGAGATATCTCAGATGAAATCCTGATGAAATGCTGATCCTCCATAGACAGCAATACAACTGAACAATCCCCAGGTCCAGAAACATAGTAAGGACATCATTAAAATAGTCCATGTGACATCACATGCGCTGCACACATGCGCTGCACCTTGTTAATGAGTAGAGGAATGCGTTGTTGGACTCTTGTGAATGGCAGCGGATGCTAACACAGAAAAGAATAATTGTTAAATAAAGTTGTTATTTTTGTTTTCTTTACGCACAAAAATATTCTCATTGAATCACTGATGTCACATGAGGGTCTTTAGCACAGCGTAGTTCTAGAAACCTAGTTATATGCAGAGACTAAGTTTTCTATGACAATCTGCAGTGTTACATATCATCAAGGTTGAGAAAAGAACACAACACTGCAGACAACGGGTAAATGCTGTTATAGCTGATTTCCATGCTAATATGTAACATGGCTTTTTTAAAAATGCCAGGTAGCCGGTGTTTTGTATGTGTTTGGCAAATCAGTGTACACTTAGGTCACTGGTTTTAGACCCTACTCTAAAGTATGAGCTAATTTAGTTCCCCCAAACGGAGTTCCTAGAACTAAAAGCATTCCTAGTTAATGCGGTGCAGACACACCAAAAAGCAAGGTACTTCTGCCAATAGTTCTATGAACTATGAAAAGGTTCCTCCAGTGCGAAAGCCCCTATGGCCTATTTTAACGAGGTCTTTACTACCTTTATGGATCTTGAAAGTGTCAGTTGTGTTGCGGTCTATGCAGGGTCAGAGAGCTCTCTGATTCCATCAAAAATATCTTAATTTGTGTTCTAAAGATGAACAAAGGTCTTACAGTTTTGGAACAACAATTTTTGAGCATTAATGACAGAATTTTCATTTTTGCATAAGCTATCTCTTTAAGGGTGGATGAAGTGATCAGGTAGATGTATTGATGGAGCATTTGGCCCCTTCTTTTCCTTCTCATTTCCCTCTACTTGTGGGCTTGTTTATTGTGGGAGGTCATCTGTGGCAGCTGATGTGATGATTTGCTTCTGGTTAAATCTCCATCTTTCAGATTTTTAGAGTCAGACGCAGCATGTTCCCAGGCTAATTCTGGAGTTAATATCCTCGCAGTTCAACCCAATCAAATGGGATTTACCCACAGCCCTCGCATTCTCCTGAGAGATGGAAAAATAAGCAAATCTGCACCAGATTAAAAGATGCGTATAAAAATGCCTGAATGCCATTTGTTAGATCTGTCACTAACCTTTATAGCAAAATCTCTCTTTCTGAAATAAAAGGGCTAAACCTGAGGCTAGTTATAACTCATCCTAAATATGGGGAAAAGGCTTTTTCATTTTCCTTTACACTGAATTTATTTCCCCCACCTTCTTTCATTTCAAATATGCTAAGCAGACTCACCTTCATCTCAGCAGGTTTGTAGTGCCTTCGGTTTTTGTCCTCATTGGCTGTTCTATAGCCGTCCCATAAGAAGCGTTTGAAACCGTACTTGCCCTTCAGTTTACAGATTATCTTGTCCAGAGTCTGGGAATATAGAGCATCATCATCCACGTAGCTGATGCAGGGCAAGAGGGCCGAATCTGTGTTCTACATGACAAGAGCACTTGCATAAGAAAAAGACATTGAGTGACTCACTGCTCTTCTATTGAATTTGCTTTCCATCAGGAAATGTCGATGTAGCCCAGGGTTAAGTGACCACTCTCTTCCTTAGAATGGGCTATTTTTCTACATTAGCCTCTGCAGTTTTAATAACACATTAGTCAGATTCTTGAAGAGGCTCTAATACATGCAATCCATAAGCCTATACACTTCAAGCCATGGAATCAAACAACCTCACTCAACTTTCAAAGGAAGAATAAAATTAAATGTGGCTTAATCATGATCATTTACCTGTTCTGGCACAGATTACTTTGTTCTCCATTAAAATCAGCACAAAGAAGAATGGGAATTATGCATTGTTAATGGACATTGAGAAGGACAGAAAAGAACATTCTGTGAGTGGACAAATCCCGGGCATCGGATGTCATACAATTTTCTAGAGATTATAGAGGTCATATTTGCAATGAAAACAGATTTACAAATGTATTTCAAACTAAAACTAGTTCATATGCTGAGTTACGAAACACGCAAACACGTTAAAGAATACCTCTCTCCCTCAAAACACCCTCTCCATCAACCCTCCCGGCTTCAGAAGATTGGGACGCTCCCCACATCCATTCCCCTTTAGAATCATAACCACCTTCCTCAATGTCCAATAATGACCAATAACTAAGCAATAAAGTGTAAAGTGAATTTCTATCATTTCTAATCAAGTATCCATAAAAAGAGTGATCGTAGTCAAAGGAATAGTTAAGAGAAATGGCTAAGGATTTTTACTCATTTGATATGCAAGGGGAACATATACATTGACAGGCAAAGTAGTACAATTCAAAGGTGGACAAGGGTCATGAAAAACTAAAATAAAAATGTTTTTCATGCAAGAAGCCTAGACTAACATTACTGTAAAAAAAAAAGCACAATATGACCCTATTAATAATGGATTAGCAGTTTGTATATGAATAGTAGGTAAAATAACTCACATGGGAACTCCTTCGGCAGGAGAGAGCACAGAGTCTGTCTGTTCCTGTTATGAGCATCCAGATCCACAAAAATCACTGACCAGGAGCATCCCTGCAGGGAAGAGGTAAACAAACATCACAAATCAAACATTGTAATAGTCACCTTGACACCTTCTCTTGATGGGTGGAATTCAACAGTGTCTGTTACAGGTGATAGTGGGTCTACACACACTTTCATTAAAGGGTTACTCCACCCGGAAATGAAAATTTTGTCATTAATCACTTACTCCCATGTCGTTTCAAACCCGTTAAAGCTTCATTCATCTTCGGAACACAATTTATGATTTTTGGATGAAAACAGAGAGACTGGAGACTGTCCCATAGACTGCCAAATAAATAACACCGTCATGGTCCAGGAAAGTATGAAAAGCATCGTCAGAATAGTTCATCTGCCATCAGTGGTTCAACCGTAATGTTATGAAGCGACAATACTTTTTGTACATGAAGAAAACAAAAATAACGACTTCAACTTCAACAATTCCAGATCAGCGTAGCAGCATTTTGACAAATCTGAGCAGTACGCAGATGGTATACGCTCTTTTGTATCAGCCGCGCCACAGGGATACAGATTTGTTTTCTTTGTGTACAAAAAGTACTCTCATCGCTAAATAACATCACAGTTGAATCACTGAATCTGATGATGCTTTTCATACTTTCCTGGACCTTGACACTGTTATTTATTTGTCAGTATATGGGACATTCTCAAGCCTACCGGTTTTCATCCAAAATATCTTAAATTGTGTTCCAAAGACGAACAAAGCTTTTACAGGTCAGGAATGGCATGGGGGTAAGTGATTAATGACAATATTTTTGGGTGGAGTAACCCTTTAAGTCAGATAATATAAGATTTGCTTAAAAGCTCCAAATTAGAAATGTAAAAGCCAGTCCTGCACATGGTCTCCTAAAATCAAACCCACCCTCCTTTCTACAAAACCACACAATCATGCTGCTCTGATGCAGCATTTGCTAAAAAAAAAAAATGGTCAGATTTTAGTGATTACATTGGGCTTTTGGTGTGTCACAAAGCAGCAGTTCCACATCATTTCCTGAAAAAACCTTGAAACCGCCAACCTCACCATCCCCAAATGAGATTCACAATTTTAACTCAGCTCGGAGGCATACTCTACACCAGCCTAGACAGCGGCTGCCACACACATTTAATAATAAAAACTTCAACACACACACACACACACACATGTATGTATAGGCTATTTACACACACACCTGTATGCGTATGACCTCTTAAATTATGCATCAGCTGAATGTATATGCACAGTAGGCAAAAGAACTCACATGGGAACCTCATATATAAAATTATGTAAATAATGTTTTATATGTATATATAACATTTATAGAACCTAAACTTTCTTGATGCTTTTTATTTAAAAAATGCATAATGTTTTATTTACTGATAATATAAAAACAGCTAACAAATTCATAGTGTATCATATGTTTAGTGTTAAAAAAATACAATGCACCCTTTTAGCAACTTTTTTGTAATTTTTTTCAAGTAAACACAGTGAGTGGCAGCTTCTTAGCCACCCAGGGCCATCCAGTCAGAACAAACTAAGGCTTCTGTTTTCTCTGCATTCCCCTCACACCTCTCCATTAAAACTGAGAGCATTCTTTCAATTTCGCTTCTTCTGTTTGTGTGGACCCGATTATACAACAAGCACCATTTTGTGGCACATTTAGCTCATCTGGAGAAGCTCACAAAGAACTGAAATGCTTATACTAGCTTCTGAACCAACAATTTACATGCTGAGAGGTATTGTAATGTAAATGAATATGAAGAGTGTGAGAATGGGAGGCGTGCCAGTGATATGTAGACTCCAGCTAAATGTTCCATCATCTACTGACTGAGATAAGAGCTGAGTTTAGCTAACCGTGAAGATCTGCCACTAAACAATGTCAATCTAAGTCTGAAAGTAAGTGTATATATAAATAAATATATATATATATATATATATATATATATATATATATACATACACACACACAGTTGTGCTCATAAAATTACATGCCCCTTCAGAATGTGCAAAATGTTTATAATTACATGTTATTTTTTATTTAGTACTGTCCTGAATAAGCTATTTCACATAACAGATGTTGACATATACTTCACAAGGCAAAATAATAACTGAATTTATAACAATGAGCCCATTTAAAAGTTAAGATACCCTTGAATCTTAATCTTATGTGTCATTTCCTGGATGATCCATGACTGTTTTTACATTTTGTGATAGTTGTTCATGAGTCCCTTGTTTTTTCCTGAGCCTGCTGTTCTTCAGAAAAATCCTCCAGCTCCTGAACATTCTTTGGTTTTCCAGCATCTTCGGCATATTTGAACCCTTTCCAACATTGACTGTATGATTTTGAAATCTATCTTTTAACACTGAGGACAATTCAGGGAAGTATTTATGAAGCTTCTGAAGTTTAGTACTAAATGGAAAATATGATTTTTAAACAAAATGAGAAGAATTTATACACCATCATCCTGTTCAAAAGTTTACATCCCTGGCTCTTAATGCATTGTGTTGCCTTCCTGAGCATAATTAAATGTTTTCATAATTTGTAGTAGTTGTGTAGTTGAGTCCCTCAATTATACTCAGTGTGAAAAAAATGGATCTCATAATCATACTTTCACTTTTGGAAGGGTTCAAATATGCAGTAGATGCTGGAAAACCAAAGAATGAGCAGGAGTTAGAAGAACAGCAGAACATCTGCTCAGGACAAACAAGGGACGCATGAACAATTATCAGAAAATATAAAATCATGGATCATCATGGATTATCCAGGCAATGACGCATCAGATTTAAGGGTATGTAAACTTTTGAATACAGTCATTTTTATAAATTCAGTTATTATTTTGTCTTGTGGAATAGCTTCAGGATCAGGACAGTACTAAATAAAAAAATACCGTGCCATTTTCATGATCCCTCTTATTTTGTTTAAATTACTTACATTTTGCACATTTTTCAAGGGGTATGTAAACTTATGAGCACAACTGTATATCATTAACATTTTATTGCATAAAAACAATTATACTTTTCATCACTCGTTCATGTGGATAACTTTTTCTATTTTTTTTTTATACTTCTTGAAGTGTGAAAATATTGGTTGAGTAGACTTTCAATGGACGGATAAAAATATCTTCCTTTTTATAATTTATAGAATATTTTACTGAAAATGAAAGTGGGTCAGTCTAAAAACCAACTTAATGGTGCCATTTTAGTACGCTGTGAGACATTTAACAACGCTAAAGCCAGAATGTTGTATAGATAAACTAGTTTGTAGTTGGATGACAAGATGACCAATCTGCCTATCCCTAAATCTAAATCCATGAGAATCTGTATAATGGTTTCAAAATGATGGGGCTTTAATAAAAAATCTGAAAGCTGAGCAATATGTAGCTCAACATATAGCGTGAAAGATCTACCTGCTTTTATCCTGTTATAACCGTGCTCTGACAGCTCCTGCTCCAAAGAAACACATGAAAGTGTCAGCTCTGCCGTCCATGCTGAGTTAGTTGAGGAAATGGAGCGTGAGAGCCATCATTAATAACATAACCCATGTGATGACACAGCACCCCTTCCATCCAACTGAGAGACACATGGCAAAGCCAGCCATTTGAGTCCTCCATTAATTCAGAACAACACTGTCTACAGCAGTCACTTCCATAAAGTCCTTTCATACACTGCACCACGTTTCCTGCTAATGACAGAACACAGAGAGCCACATTAGGGAGGAATAGGCAAACTTGGCAAAAGGTCAAAACGCAACAGAAACTACAAATAACTACACCATATTTTTAAATCTTGTCCATCCTTCTGTTAAACCAACATCCAAGGTTAACAACTATATACACTTAATGCAATCCAAAGGGCCTTCTGCAGTGTGTAAATTTGGATGATGGAGGGGGGTGGGGGTGTGAGATGCTTCTTCCAAAATGGATGTTATCACTTTTCCAGTCCATTACCAAATAAAATGGATGTGGCCCACTGCCATCTTGATTTTCCCTCAACACCAAAACAAATTAATCCCACTAATGACCGCTCCAAAAAGAAAAGAGCACCAAAATCAGATAGAAGTATTCACCATCCATCAAAGTAGGAAATCTGACAAAACGGATAGCTCAAACACAATCTAACCCAATCATCTTGATCACTTTGTTTTGTTTCCCTCTTACCTCGGATGCATTTACAGTAGGTGGCCAGCCTATCTGGGCCTTACTGCCGCACGAACCGCAGCGGCCTGTAATTCAGTCGTGTGTTAAAATCATTTGCGAAACTACCGCCAGGTGGCGCAAAGGGACGGATTGCGAAATGAATGTAATTGTAAAATGAGATAAAAGAAGGAAGTAAAACAACAATAACATTATGATATAACATTGTAACATTTAAAAAAAAAAAAAAAACATTTACAATTAGTTAATTTTTAAAATGTAGGATAGTTTTAGGGTACAGTCTACTAAACAAAAATTAAAAGAAGACCTTTACACAAAGGATCATATGCATGCTATTTTTATTAAACAGTAAATAAATATAAGGCCTATGTATATATATATAAGCTAAATGTTTTAATTTCATTTTCATCTCGGTTCATTCTTGGTTTAAAAAAATCTTCAGGTTCCATATGCAGAGCGAAATGGGAACGGTCCAGCATTTAGCAATAATTAGTATTAACTCTGTTATTGTTCTTGATTTTTAAAACTACCAACACTTTGCATTTTTGAATTATGCCTTATGTGTGAAAAAATTAAGTATTATTTGTTTCAGCCGTTTGATCCAGTGGTGCCTCGCGCACATATTCACTGGAAACAGCAGTCGTTCACCAGACATTTGGCGTGAGCACTTTGACATATTGTTAATTATTATTTTTTTTCCATCGATACTGAAACGCACACAGCCTATTTACCTCATGAATAATAGTTAATAATATGAATAATAGTTTTTATTACTAAGCCTATATGATTATATACTGCAATTATATTTATCCATTAGAATTATATATTTTTAATTATTGTTTTCTTCTGATAAATTTGTTAAATTTAAAGGATTTGTTGTAAAATATTTTCTTATAGCCTATTTTTTTCCTCTCACAAACTCTGATTTATTTTTTAGCGTGTTTAAAAAAAAAACATGCAGCAAATTAAAATAGGTGATTAATCCGTTAAAATGAAACATATACACGACTCATGTATTTATTTTATTTTTTTGCATGTTTAAAAAATAAAAAATAAAGAAAACATTCAGCAAATGAAAATAGGCGATTAATCCGTTAAAATTTGTTACTCTTGGTTAACAGTAATTATAATTATTTTACTTCAGAATAGAGCCTGGGACTAATCTAGGCTATCCAGGGTTTGTTTTTTTGTTTTTTTTCATTGCATCTGAAAATGACTTTGTTCATTACATTCACTTCACGCGCTCTGGCGCAGATCAGCCTCCCGCGATGCTCAGCTGTGGACGATTCAAAAATGTTTGATATAAAGTAGTGGTTTTCAACCCGTGGCCCGTCACGAATTCAAATGCGGCCCGCACCACATGCTGAATTTGAAAAAAAAAAAAAACTTTATCAGTTTGTAAAATTTTGTTTTTTACATCAATTAAAAAAAATATGCTACTAATGAAATATAAGCTATATCCTAATGTTTTTATGTGAATTTTTTTTCTTCATATATTATTTTCAGACATGAGCAGACTGGTATAAGCATTTAACGAACACATACAAGCGCGCACTTTGGCAGAATTCAATTAAAATAGTCATCAACAGCCATTAGGTAAATTGCCTTTAAGGTAAAATTGCGCATCAGAATGGACAAATTTGTTTTTTAAGGGAGAAAAAAAAAGAAATTAAAAAAATGCCAGCGAATGAACATGTACAAACTGTGAATAGTCGCAGTATCAGTATTGTAGGAGAAGTTTTTTTTGCCCCGCAACTCACATGAAGAAGTTCAGGCAAATAGAAACACCATACACTACGTAGCAATCCTTAATTGAAGAAATGTGGCAAAACATCTCTGGAGAGAACCTCATATTATTCAATTCAAAAGTGCTTTCCATATTTGGATCAAAATAGGCTACATTTGTGAACGCACATTTTCTGAAATGTTGCGCGTCAGATCATGCAAGCCTGCATCTTAAAGCCTCTGTCAAACTTTCTGCGTCCGCGAGTCCGCTATGGACCGCTCGGTAGACGTGACGTAAAAATCGTCATTGGAGAGTGTGTGCCGAGGCTCTGAGCAGACAACCGCGCGGACAGGTGCGCGTGGTCAGCAGGCTTCAAAAGCAAAATTGCACATGTGCAGGCAGTGTGAAGAAGCTCGTTGCTACTCGAACCTGTGCAATCCGTCAATAAAAGAATATAAAGACAGTCAGATGTGCAATAATTCTGGGCAATTGCAGAGCGGGCCATCAGCCTGCGCATTCAGAAGTATAAATTGAAGAAGTCTGCGTCCGGATTGCTCATGCGGAAAGTATAACACAGGCGTTACAATCGCAACTTCTTTGTGTACTCCTTTCAAGCTGAATCTCACAAAATTGGTCAGCTCCCGACAGCATCAGGTGTTTTATTTATGGGGAGTAGAATTGTTTATTTCAATGAATGTGATAGATTATATACCATAATAGTTAGGCTATAATATTATAAATCAGGTTGGTTTGTATTGCTGAAGTAATATGTAAATTATATATGTAGACTTGCACTTAGACCATAGTGCGGCCCGCTGGAAAAAAGGTTGAGAACCACTAGGTTGCTGTCCCATTTTATACAGGAATTGTTCATTTTAAAAAATCTAATTATATTGTTAGTTCTAATTATATTGTTAACACAAGTTCATTTAGAACTTTTTTTTACTTATAAACTCCTTGAGAATTTAAAGTTAGTTTAATAGTATTTAAATTCAAGTTTTAAAAAAAAGGTTTTAATTGCTTAAATTGTTTTTATTAATTAATAATATGTTATCATGTTTATTCTTGTAAAAAATACGTGTTTATTCTTTAAGAAAACAAGGGAAAAAATAAGGGACAATCCGAATATTTGTTTTGCTTTACCTATTTATGTAGGCTACAATTATTCAAAAAAATTTAATAAAAAATAATAAAATAATGTCATTAAAAATACCATTGGCCTGAGTAATTTTGACCATTATAGAATTGTGACTTTAAAGATTAGTCATTTAGGTGGTAAAAATACTGTGAAATTAATAATGGCATGGATTTTAGAGCATAACAACTGAAGGTTTATGAAACATTAGCCAATAAAACATTTTTTTTAAACAACGGAGTTGTTAAAGTTGTGAACTAAAATATTATTTCAACCATACAGCATGTGAATAAATAAAATGCATACTTTTCATAACATTTCATTATTCATAAAATGCACAACGTTTCTGGTGCTTGGATTTGTACTTCAATATAATGAGCTCCAAGTTTAAGAATAGCCCTAGACTCGTTTCTCTCTCTCTCTCTCTCTCTCTCTCTCTCTCTCTCTCTCTTTAACAGCATTAGCTCAATGAAATATGTCTTCCTTCAGGTAGAATGAAGGTTTTCATGCTTGCAAAATGTTGGTCTCATGATCAATAAGTTGTATTCGCCTCAATCTGATTCAGTAAAGTCAAACCGCAGACAGTGAAGCTGCATCACTGAGCGGAGACCCGCGCGCTGTGAGGCGGGAACAGAGGATTCCGCTTGGTCTTAAAGCCTTCCTCAAACATCCACGATCACAAATAACAATGATTTTTATAAAATAATGATTAATTATTAATTGATGATTTGGTATTATCATTATGGTCTTGTGAAAATAATAATATGGGCTGCTAGAATATAATGAAAACAAAGAGTAGTTATGCTGAGTGCAGGCATGTTTCAGCCCAGTAACACATCGTTCCTCAGAGCCAAAACACAGACCGAATTCAGTTCAGCTGGAGGGGGTTGGGTTTTGGGTAGTTATTCATGGCTTGTGGGGGTCGAGATAAAGATGTGAATTGCTCTTTCATATGGACAGTGTCTTATGAGGCTTTCACTTGCTGAACTGGTTTATATAGGACTGTTGCTTTGGTTATATTCACAGTGCTGACTCTCTCTGACGAGAGAAATGCAACATTCACAGATTACACAATTCGTTTTCGTTTAAAAAACATTTCAAGCTTTCTGTAGATATATTTTTAATGTATGTGAGCCACCACGATATTATGTTAATTAAAAAATTATACATTCATTATCATGAAAAAATTAAAGTGATGAGACGGCGCCTCCCTGTCATTAATGCACATTAATCATTTTTGCACAAACACTTGAATATGAGCTTTGTGGTTTTCACCTGCTCCAAGAGCGCTCCATCACGACTACAATTCATGCCAACAGCCATATAACTGCATATTCAGCAAGAATTCATGTTAAACATATTTAGCTTGATCAGAAGGTTACAATGACTGCAAGAGTCGAGTGGGATGTTAAGAGTTTATCTGTTTCTTTTACTGATTATTTTCGGGTTAAAGCCTGATTTAAACAGATTCACACTCAATCGCTTTTGCAATAATGCGTTCAAACAAATGTAATCTTACAATACTACTACATTGCATGCTATCTGATTTTGAAATCTTGAAGAAGTTAATCCTGTTTAGATAAAATAACTGACAAAACTGTACTGTTATTTTCATCACAAACAAAATTTTCACAGCAGAAAGCAGCAATTAAAGATGTAATGCTTACAATGTTATTAGTTTGGCATGTGATAAAAGTTTACACATAGCTTAAGCCACTTTGAAACTCTCCTGTTTTTTTTATTTTTATTATTATTATTTTATATGCTATGTTATGAACATAACATTTCAAACATACTGAAATACTTTATTCACGGAGTGAAGGCGGAGCGTGTTTCTGGTATCAGTGTGCACGGAGGGGAAGTTGTTGCTTCTCACAGACTCTGCTGCCGAGTGAGAGAGATGTTTCACCCGACGAAATGAAGATGACCGTGGGAACACAAGCACAGCACATCCGCCAAAAAGCAACCTGCAGCAATGCTCGTTGATCGACTCGCCAAGCTTTACTTTTGTAGGTCGCATGGCAGTAAATAATTCGATAATATGACCATGCAGTCAATACAGATATTTAATAAAAACATTAAAACAAGCAGGGCTGTAAAATAAAACAATAAAAAACGCACGCCAGGTCTACACCGGACACAAGTGGAACGATCCAACAAAAGACAGCAGAACCCAGTGATGGATACACTGGACACGATCCCCATCAGTGAACTGATGCTCTATCTGTTCATGATGAAATGTACTGATACTGTGTTCAGATGATTTGACTATATAGAGGGATGTCATCAAGTTTAGACACACTTTTCGCTGTGGGGCACAGATGACAACTTTCGTGTCCGGTGTAGACACACAGAAAGTCGCTGCTCTATTTACAAATAAGTTCAAAAAAAAAAAAATCTAAACCAGTGGCATAACGAGATGGAAATATAAACTAGAAAATATATTAACAGGTCCTCCGTCCATGACACTGACTCACTGCGGAGCTGGCAGTTTTAATCTGAACAGCTCTTAAAACTGAGTGGATGGTTAGATGCATGATGGGCTAGTATTAAAAAAAATAATAATAAATAAAGGTCTTTCCAGCATTAAGGTAATAACAGTACTGTTTTTTTAAATCATCTTGTTGCAGTTATAAATTTGACTGCTAAATGAATGCTAAAGAACTATATTAAAACTTGTTTTGTTAAAATTTCTTCGTCATTTGAATATTGATTTAAAAATCGGTTTAAATCATAAATCAGATTTTTTTTTCTAAAATAAAAAAAACTGGGATTTTTTTTTAGGCCATATGATATTACCCTACTTTAAAAGCAAGTAAAGAAGGTTCCCTTTAAAATCACTTCAGTTGTCAATTACTAAAGCTTTTTTTTTACATTGTGTGAATGATGTTGATTATAATGAGAGAACTTGAGTTTAATCGTGAGGACGTTTTATTAATTCTTTAGAGTTTCAAAGATTTAATCGTGCCGGTTTAATTTTATTTGTTTATTGTTTTAGGCAAATTAGGCATAAATAATGGGAACGAAATTATACAGTGCTTCACATTTAAACATGCAACATTTCTGATTTTTGTGTGAATAAACCCATTATTAGCCAAAGGATGTCAGCAGTACCTGATTTCCAAACAAGTTGAATCCATTGATGGATTCCAGAGCTGCTTTGGCTAGTCCCAGCGAGCTAGAAAACAATGGATCAGATTCACAGTCACAATGAGCATCTCCTTTTAAAGACAAATTAAGTATTGCACTTGCTTTTGAACACTTTTCACGAAAGGAGAACTAAGCTCTCATTAAATACTGCTGAAATCCAAAGCCATTTTCATCCATGAAAGACTCCTTTGAGGTTAAACAAAGCTAATAATTTCTGCAATTTTTTCTTCTTCAGCCACTCAGTCTTACAATTGGAGCACAAGATTAAAGCTAGGTGTGCTTAGCAATAAATAAAAAAAGTACCCAATTGCTATTGGTGAAGAAAAATCAATATTGAAAACGAGCAAACTGAAAGGCATTGGAGATAATTCTAAATTGAAAAGAGCATGAAAGAATCCAGCTCTGCTCCATGCATCTCTTCCCAACAAAACCATCAGCTACGATCACAATCAAGCTGCAAGAGGTTGAGACACTATTGATTTTCTGCCTGGACAGAAAGCAAACATGCTCAGCCCCAGATATACTGGTAAAATCTGACAATGATGCTGACAGACTATGCCGCTTTTACATTCAAACTGGTAAAGCTAAAACTTACAAAACTGGATAATGTATAAAAAATGAGGGGGAACCATCTGCTGTAATGTGTTACTATAACTGGCTCTGTATTGGTGACGGTTGGTCTGGTCTTTGTAATTGGATGAAATGCCCTTTATTCTCATTTTAATTAAATGGAAAGTTTCTGAGAGAATTTCAAAAGAAACTTTTAAACAGGCCTCTTGAATGGTCATGAATTACAGCCCTCTGGAGTTCTGTGACTTTACCCAAAATCTGGCACTGTTTCAATAGATCTAAAAACAGCAACATCTATTTCCTTTGTGCTGGGCCGGAGTACACTGATTTAAAACATTTATCACATCTCATTCTGAGCTCCATCCACAGCAATCCAACAACTCTCTTTACTCTGTACACAGAATAATCATGTTAGAAGAATAAACTCATTAATTACTTATGAGAAACACATTTGCTTCAGCTTTTTATTTGTTTTAGCTTGCAAAAATGAATATTTACATTTATATTCATTTTGCACAGGCTCTTATAAAACAAAGATAGATGTGATGTTCATTAATGTAAAAAGCACAGGTTTACTATCTTAGTTTTAGAGAGAACATCACATCATATGTTATTTTAAACAAGTATTTCTTCTTTAAATGTCAAGCCTAAATTTTCAGTATCATTACCCCAGTCTTCAGTTTCACATGATCCTTCAGAAATCATTCAAATATGCTGATTTGCTGTTCAAGAAACATGCATTATTATTTTTTTGTTGTTGATATCAAAATTTAAAACAGTTGGGTACATTTTTTCAGGATTCTTTGATGAATAGAAAGATAAAAAATTCTATGTATCTGAAATAAAAAGATTTTTTAACATTATACACTATACCATTCAAGGGTGTAGAGTCAGTAAAGTTAGGAGAGAAGTTATAGAAATTAATACTTTTATTTTGCTGATGATAAAGACATTTATAATGTTTCAAAAGTTCTCTTACGAGAGCTCTCTCGTACTGCGTCTTAGCTAAGACGCTACGGGAAAAGTCTCTTTTCACGAAATACTGAAGCAAAAAATTATCCTTAATTTTGTATTTTTGTAAAGCGCATTTGCAGCAGTACACAGCCATAGGCGAGACAGCTCGTTCGCTCATTGGCTTGTTCTGCGGCAACTGCACAGCCTATCGAGCGCAGGCTGATGCAACATCAGACCAATAACAACACTTCGTGCCCTTCTTGCCACTTCCCGCCGAAACGGGTGTGGCCCAACCTATAAAAGGAGCTCGAAAAGGCTGACTCACCTGATTTTTCATCTCTTCAGCGAAGCTCACGCATCGCTGGATCACGGAGGAAGCAAGCGCCGTCTGAAAGAGCATATCAGCAGGACGAGCCATTCTGAAGCTGCTGGCATCGCCGCCTTCCACTGCCGTTCCTGCTGCGCTATCCGGCGCCCATATCCTTTACATCCTTAATCTGTTATATCCTGTGTGTGTGTTCGCCCTGCGACGCACATTCACAAAAGAGCTGCGTCTTTTTAAAGATGCCCTCCTGCGGCTCGTGCAGAGCCCCGCTCAGCGAAGGAGATCGTCACGTCATCTGCGTCTCCTGTCTGGGTGAGGACCATGCAGCGCTCGCGCTCGCTGACGGCGGATGCCCTCATTGCGAGTTAATGCCTATGGTGACTCTGAGGACTCGCCTGGCATCCTTCTCGAAGCCTGCATCATCCGCTGCGCCGCAGCGCCGTAAGAAGCGCCACTCGCAGCGCCTACCAGAACCGCCTCCAGCTCGGCCGAGCTCGCCGGTTCCCTCCGCTTCGCCGGCCTCCCCTGCATCGCTTCCCGATGTTCAGCGTCCGCTGCTTGCCGACGCATCATCTGAGGAAGTGGATCTCAGGCCCGCGTCGGAGGAAGAAGACACGTGCTCTCTGCTTGCTTCGGGCAGTGAGGGTTGGGCGAGCTCCGTGGATCTCGCGCCCGCTGCTCAGAGGCCCGGCAGACGGGGGGATATCGATAAGGAGCTGATGCGTGTACTCTCGCTGGCCGCGGCGAGCCTCGGCCTCGAGTGGTCTGCACCAGCGCCAGCCTGCACGAGTGCCCGCTTGCCTGCACACAAAAGCCGTTATCGCAGCTACCCAGATGTTTCACAAAAAGAGTGATTTTTCTGGTGTTCCGGCCACGGCCGATGGTGCTATAAATGTAGTGACTATGCCCACTCCTCAGTGCCCATCTCAACATAATGACGACTCAAGTCGGTCGTGCACACTGCATAGTAAACGTGACCACCCCTCAGTGCCCACAATTACTATGTCACACGCGTCATGTGGTTTCTGTAAAAACGAAACCCGTGCACGCTCGTCCGGCCACGGCCGATGGTGCTATAAATGCAGTGACGATGCCCACTACTCAGTGCCCATCTCCACATGTAAGTACAGCCCTGCACACAGGGCTAGCGCACATAAGATCGACACAGTCGGTTAAGCGCCGGGACGGGGTCGAGGAAGAGCGATCTGCCCGCTGTGATCAGCGCGCTCCCCGCCTCAGATGCGCAGCACACTCGAGCGCCGCCGTTGCCCAGTCAACAGAGCGCGCTTCGCATCCAGCCCTTAGCCATTCATGCAGATGCATGGTCAGCGATTCCAGGGGTTTCGGATTGGGTGCTAGGCATTATAAAGAGAGGCTACTCGCTACAGTTTTCTTGACTCCCACCGCGCTTTTCAGTGCGCATCAAAACTACGGTCAAAACAGAAGTAGCACACATACTTCGGGCCGAAATATCAAAACTGTTGAGCAAAGGGGCTGTAGAGCCTGTGTCTCAAGCTCAAAGCGAGCGGGGGCTGTACAGCAGATACTTTCTGGTGCCCAAGAGAGACGGGGGTCTCAGGCCCATACTGGATCTAAGACAGCTGAACAAGGCATTGATGAAACGCAGTTTCAAAATGCTCACGACCAGGAAGCTCCTCGCGCAGATTCGCAGAGGGGACTGGTTCAAGTCAATAGATCTGAAGGACACGTATTTTCAAATACAAATAGCATCAAACCACAGGTGATATTTGAGATTCGCCTTCGAGGGCCAGGCATACCAGTTTACAGTCCTGCCATTCGGCTTGTCCGTAGCTCCTCGTACGTTTACGAGGTGCATGGATGCAGCGCTCGCTCCTCTCAGACTCAGAGGCATACGAGTGCTGAATTATTTGGACGACTGGCTAGTTCTGGCCCAATCACGAGCGGAGCTCGTGGACCACAGGGCCGTTTTACTCGATCACCTCGAGAAGCTCGGCCTCAGTGTCAATTGGGCGAAGAGTTCGCTGAACCCCAGTCAGACGATCCTGTTTCTGGGTATAGTTCTGAACTCGTGTTCCATGACGGCGCGGCTGTCACCACAGCGCGTGATGGGCATTCAGCGCGCAGCGAGTTCTTTCCGCTGCGGCGCGACCGTGTCGCTCAAACACTGTCAAAAGATGCTGGGCCTCATGGCCTCTCCGGCTCTGCAGCTGGGCCTGCTCCGCATGCGCCCCCTACAGTTCTAGCTGAAGGCTCGGGTGCCGCGCAGAGCGTGGGCGTCTGGCCGGCTGCATTTCAAGGTCGATCAGAGCTGTGTTACGGCTCTAGCACCTTGGACAGCGAACAGCTGGTACCGATAAGGTGTAAGCCTGGGGACTTCCCCGAATGTGAAGATGGTGTCGACGGACACCTCCACTTCGGGATGGGGAGCGCTGCTCGAGGGCAGACCGTCCTTTGGCCTATGGTCAGAACGGGAAAAGCTCCATCATATCAACTGCCTGGAAATGCTGGCAGTGGAGAATGCGCTGACGCGCTTTTGTCCCCATATCAAGGATCACCACGTCGTAGTCCGTTCGGACAACATGTCCGTGGTGTCCTACATAAATCGCCAGGGCGGTTTCGGGTCTCGAAACCTGTGCAGGCTGACGGAACGCCTCCTGGTTTGGGCTCAGCGCGTCGTGAGCTCGCTGAGAGCAGTGCATGTGCCTGGGCTGCAGAATCTGGGTCCAGACAGGCTGTCCAGAGACAATGTTCCTACGGGCCAATGGTCTCTACACCCGCAAACAGTCCGGCTGTTGTGGGAGAGATTTGGCAGGGCGGAGGTGGACCTCTTTGCGTCCCACGAAAACGCTCACTGCCCCGCGTTCTTTTCCAAGAACGAAAGCGCGCTGTCACGGAGATGGCCGTGCTGCCTGCTTTATGCTTTCCCTCCCGTCTCCCTCCTTCCGCAGGTGATAGAACGGGTGAGAGAAACGAAATGTTCAATACTGCTTGCAGCACCTCTTTGGAAGAACCAACCATGGTTCCCAGATTTGATGCAGTTAGCAGATGTCGCCCCGTGGCCGGTACCGTTGAGGAGGGACCTCCTCTCGCAGACCAGGGGCTCGATTTGGCACCCTCAACCGGAGTTGTGGTCCCTCCATGTGTGGGCGCTCAACGGTTACCCGCTGATCTCGCAGTGGGAGTGCTAAATGCCATCACTCAGGCTAGAGCTCCGTCGACACGACGTCTGTATGCCTCGAAGTGGTCGGTGTTCTCCAGCTGGTGCACAGCTCGAGGTTATTCACCCCTTAGTTGTGAGGTGACGGAGGTCCTCTCCTTCCTACAGGAGCTGTTGGATAAGGGCAGAGCCCCATCCACGCTCAAAGTTTATGTGGCGGCCATCGCGGCGTTTTCTGAAACGGCGTCCGGTCAGTCAATAGGAAGGAACGATTTAGTCATCCGGTTAATCAGAGGAGCTAGGAGGCTGAAGCCTCCCAGACCTCCGTCAGTCCCTATGTGGGACCTTGCAGTGGTTTTGGAGGCCTTGAAGGGTCCCCCTTTTGAGCCTATCCAATCGGTTAGCCTTCAGCATCTGTCGTTCAAGACAGTATTCTTGTTGGCTCTCGCTTCGGTGAAGCGTGTGGGTGATTTGCACGCGCTCTCGGTGAGCCAGTCGTGCTTGGAGTTTGGGCCCAATGACTCAAGGGTCATACTCAAACCTAGGCACGGTTATGTGCCGAAATCCCTCAACACACCGTTTCGGGCTCAGGTTATTGCCCTGTCTGCCCTGCCGGTGTCAGGGGAGGATGGAGACTCGAGTCTTCTTTGCCCTGTCAGGGTTTTAAGAGCTTATGTGTCTCGTTCTGCTGCCTTTCGGCAGACGGAGCAGCTGTTTGTCTCGTTCGGTGGACGTTCCAAGGGAATGACGCTTCCAGGGGCCTTCAGTGCCCGTTGGGCGTCAGAGCACACTCCACAAGAGGCGTCGCCTCGTCGTGGCCGTGGTCTACTGGGATCTCCTTGCAGGATATATGTATGGCGGCAGGTTGGGCCTCGCCGTCTACATTTATCAGGTTCTATAACCTGGGGGTTCCCGCCTTGCAGGCAAGGCTGCTGTCGGTATAGTCGAATCAGGGCCCTGAGGGGAATTCTGAGTTCACGAGCGCTATGCGCTGCCGACTGTTATATGGGCAGTATTGCGTAAGACCCGCATTGCCACATTAGTCAGGCCTTGCCTCGGCTGTGTGATGTCATATTGCCGCATCTATGGATGCTGCTAGATATGGGACGGAGGGCTTTTTCCCTTTTCTGTCCTGGACTCTCTGTGAGTCCCTCAGGTGACTGTGCACTGTAAATCCTGGGCGTTGCTTCAGGTTTATTGGTGTGTGATCCCTGTGCGCACGGCGTTTTACATTGGGTTCCCGTAGCGTCTTAGCTAAGACGCAGTACGAGAGAGCTCTCGTAAGAGAACGTACTCGGTTACTAAACGTAACCTCGGTTCTCTCTAGAAGAGCGAACGAGTACTGCGTTCTCTGCCGTGCATACGATTCACTCTGGTTCGCTTCGGCGATGAAATAAATCAGGTAAGTCAGCCTTTTCGAGCTCCTTTTATAGGTTGGGCCACACCCGTTTCGGCGGGAAGTGGCAAGAAGGGCGCGAAGCGCCCTTATTGGTCTGATGTTGCATCAGCCTGCGCTCGATAGGCTGTGCAGTTGCCGCAGAACAAGCCAATGAGGGAACGAGCCGTCTCGCCTATGGCTGTGTACTGCTGCAAATGCGCTTAACAAAAATACAAAATTAAGGATAATTTTTTGCTTCAGTATTTCGTGAAAAGAGACTTTTCCCGTAGCGTCTTAGCTAAGACGCAGTACTCGTTCGCTCTTCCAGAGAGAACCGAGGTTACGTTTAGTAACCGAGTACGATTTTTATTTCAGATAAATGCTCTTCTTCTGAACTTGCTATTCATCCAGAAAACCTGAAGAAATTCTACTGTTTTCATAATAACAATAATAATAATAATAAATAATAAATGTTTTTTTTGAGCAGAAAACCAGAATATTAGAATGATTTCTGAAGGATCATGTAACTGGAGTAATGAGGATGTAAATTCAGATTTGAAATCAGAGGAATTAATTGAATGTTAAAATGTATTCAAGTAAAAAAAAAAATTATTATTATTATTTTTATTTTAAATAGTAAAAATATTTAAAAATTGTACTGTTTTCGCTGTATTTTGGATCAAATAAATTCAGGCTTTATGAGCAGAAGAGACTTCTTTAAAAAATCCTACTGTTCACAATCTTCTGACTGCTAGTATATGATTTTCAAACAATGTTGCAATTTGTTGAGTTGTGCTGCTGTAAAGCGCTTCATTGTAGTATACTGTGATTATCATATCCTTAACATTATAATGAGAACACCATTATAATAAAATGCTGTGAATTTTAGAGTGTATTTGCCGTGTTTCTGCATGTTGTTGCGTGAAGAACGAGTCCACAAAAGGAGTTAACTCTGAACCATGCAGAAACATTCGTGCATTTGGGGCATTTTGTGCAGATATCCTTTGAGTTGTAATATTAACGTTATGTTGTATAAACAATTAAGCGAATTCTACATGAGATAAATTATGAGTTTAATCCCATTGATTAAAAACATGCTATCATATGCTACATTCTACTAGTCATCTTCAGCGTGTGCAGCTTAAAACAGAAATGAAGAACATTAATAACTACTGTCATATACATAACTTTATAATGACAGCACTATTGTAAAAAATGTTTTGAATTCTTAGTGTTTCGTTGACATTTAATGTTAACTATCTTTTAATCAAAACATAAAACATTATTTTTGTATCTGCGAGGCGTCCGTTACACATTTTCCCTGTGTGTTAACGTCAGTAATAATGGCTGTCGAATGTCTGACTTGACTCTTGGTAATGTATTTGTAATTTGTATTATGTGTTAGGAGTCACTGCCAATTGACTTCTTAAAAAGCATATTGTCTGGGCAAATCCACAGTCCATACTGTCTGCAGAGCACCAAGAATCATTACTGCAATGGGCTGATAGGAGTTTCTCTATGTGAATCCTCTCAGTTAAGAGTTCAGTAACTCATGGACTCACCCAGAGGAGGTTAAATGAAGTGTCACACTTACTGAATCTATAACCTCCTCAACATGAGCTCAAACTTTCAGATTGTTTTAGGTGCTGGGTTTCATTGATGTGAGCAGCAAACAAAAGTTTGTTATATTTCACAAAGAGCATGACGAATGCTGCCTTAGAACATAGTTAAAAAAAAAAAAATACAGGTTAAGAGAAAAGAAAAATGTTGTGCCTTGTGCACTATTATTCAAATGACAAATGATTTTAGTAATACTCACTGTCTTTGTACAAGACAATCACTTTCAGCTATGAATATTGATGCATCAAAATTAAACATTAAACACATTCAAATTCTAGGTGATACCTATAAGCCAATTAAACATATATATATATAAAAAAAAAACACACAAAATGTGGTTTTCAAACATTTTTGAACTGGGTTGTCCCTATTCTCTTAATGAGTAATAGGCATAATGTTCAATACACCAATCAGAGTGTTATTTCCCATTCCCTTTAGGAGCGAGATGCGCTGGCGCCAGGGTGGATTGCTATTTACATGGCGGAATTTGTTGGCGAAAAAAACGATCTGCTCGTGCGTGAAGTTAAAGCGCGCGAGAAGATCATCTACGACAAGCTGGAATCCATCAAAGCTCATCAGTCAACAGTAAATAAATATCGGTTCAGTATCTCAGTTATCGGGCACATAAACATGTAAATAGCTGGTATCAGTAATAAAAAAAAATCAATATCGTTCGATCACTAATAATATTGCTCAGTAACCAATGTTTACTGATATATTGTGCATCCTTAATTACAAATTATATTGTAGCAGTTTTATTTAATGACAAAGTAATAGAAAGGGAACAGAAAGACAATGATAAACCTTACCTGGAATGCAGTTCTGTGCTTCCATTGTTTTATTTGCTTCCACGCTCCCACATGCCAAAGTCTGGCACACGATGAGCACTCTCCACACAGAACACCAGATTCTGGATGAATGATACCTACAAATATGCAAACATGTCAGGGAAATGTGTCACACCAAGATCTCCAGACATAAGCGCACATCAACAAATATAGGTTTGCTTTGAGACATAGGCCTGCTCTCAAAGATTTTCTAGCCCATGGGTGTTTTTATTTGTCAATACATCAGCATTCCTTCGTGTTACCCATATAATATTCTGATTATACATGAATTTATTTGAATAATGATCCACTGTTTAAAGCAGCTAAAGTAATCCATCACTTCCATGGGTGGCATTGGTAATATCATAAGCCCCTCAACAATTCCCATCCCCAGCACAGAATGAGGCCATAGGAAAAACAAGATGAGGGAAAGAATGATGACTTTATGGTACATAAATGAGAAAATGTTCAAACACCCGGGGAGGCCGGGCTGACAGCGCTTTTAATTTAAAATGAAGAGAACTGAGGGCCCCTAAAGCACGTTAAAATGGGGCACTGTGTAAGGTAAGCGAAAGACCAAATGCAGGGGGAGAAAGGAGAGAGGGATGGCTTGAGCACTTTTATTTTGGGCCTGGACTAAAATGATTAATGTGACGAGCTTTATGGTATCTTAATGAATACCGCTGGCCCGGGGTGGCACTATTTTCCCTCTTCTTCCTTCTTCATCTGCAGAGAGAAAATGCAGAGCAGGAGTGGAACTTTTCTGAGGATGAAGATAGATCAGTCATGGTCGTTCGTGTTTGCTGGATAAGGTGTTTTATTTGAAAATTGTACAGTAACTGCTGAAGCGGCCCTTAGTCTATATGTCTTTCTAATAATAGATTTAAACTATGACATTTCCTAATCACTCATAGGCCAGATATACCTACAGTGATAGCTTAAGAATTAAATGAGCTTCAAAACTAAGACAACACATAGAAGCTGCTCTTTAATGGATGCTTAAACATATCAAATTACTTTAAGTTGCTTCTAGTTCTTTCAAGCAGAAGGAACTACATGCAATATTCTGAAAGATATCAGTCCACAACTCTGACTTGTAATGCAGCCTGGAATTAAGACACCATGTTGACTAATCTGGTCAGAAAACTGGCTAGCCTGAGTTCTCCCAATGGTTTTTCTCCATTTCTGTCAACAATTGAGTTTGGGTTCCTTGCCAAAGTCATCCTTTGGCTTGCTTAGTTGGGGACAGTGTTGGGTAAGTTACTCTAAAAAAGTAATTAATTACTATTTACTAATTACATCTTTAACACTGTAATTGGATTAGTGTATAAATTACTCTCTCCAAAAAGTATTTAATTGGTTATTACTAATTACTTTGTCAATCCTATATAAACCTTGTGAAGTTAATGATACAAGGGTATACATGAAATTATTTTAATTATTACAAATAAATAAAAGATAATTACATAAATTATTCTGTTCACACTTTAGATTACGGTCCATTACTCACTATGTTTATCTGCTTACCTCCAGGGCATCTGAGATAAAGGTGACTTTGAGATTTTTAACACAAACCGTTGAAGTCTGTGAGTCTTATAATGGAGGTGAAGGGACTCATGGCTAAAACATACAAAAAAAATAAAAAATTAAACCCTACGGACACAAAAAGAATGGTCTGTGCAAGAAACTGAACAGTATTTATGTCATTTTTTACCTCTGATTCATGCAATGTCCTAACTGTTCGAACTGTCCTGAGTGCATCCTCCTGAGCAATTTCTCAAGCAGGCGCGTGAGGATTCTTCTTCTTCTTGCTTTACTGTGGATCACAGACTTATAAGTGCATTACTGCCTCCTATCTCTCAAGTGGATCACTGACACTCCTAATTGTAGATAGAGTGTCAGTGGTCCATTTGAGAAATAGGTGGCATGCACTCAGGAAGACTTGCTTAGGATAGTTTTTATGTCATTTTAGACAATTTTTGTTTTGTTTTGTTGTATGTTTTAGCCATGGCTCCCATTCATCTCCATTATAAGACTGACAGACTGTAATGGTTTGTGCAAAAAATCTTCCATTGTGTTCTACTGAAGAAACAAATTCACATATATATTGGATGCCCTGGGGGTAAGCAGATAAACATCAAATTTTCATTTTTGGGTAAACTAGCTATTTAAATAACTATTAACTATGACTTTTGCTTCAATATACCCCTAATTACTGCTTATTAATACTAAATAAAGTAATAAAGTAATTGTTATGTTTAAGAATTGGGTAGGATTTAGAATAAGGTCTTGCAGAATAAGGTTTTGCAGAATAAGACATTAATATGTGCTGTATAAGTAGTAATAATCAGCCAATATAATATTCAGCTAATAACCAGCTAGTGAATTGGAATTGGACACTAAAGTGTTACCATTATTCTACCATTATTCGTTACCATTAAGAATTTAAAGTGAGAAGGGTACATAAAAAGCATGCATTTTAAGGATAGACTATAAATTTTGATGTTAAATCCACTATTGTTTTGCATTGTATATAAATGTTCTACAGTCTATACACAGTATTAAGTCCAATTACATAAGAAGTAGCTGCAATTCAATTACAAAAAAAAAACTAACCTTACATGCTCAGTGGAAAAGTAATTTAATTATATTAACTAATTACTTGGTAACTAGTTGCACCTAACACTTGATATTTGCAAATATTGACTTGAATAAATGGTAACTATTGGATGTGAACTGAACTGAACTGAGTTGGAGTTGAAAATAGGGAATCAATTTTAACCAAATATGTACACTATTAATTTTAAAAGAATTAAACAATTAAAAATATAGATGTAACAAAACTCACAAACAAGCAGAAAAAGAAAATAAAGAATTCCAAAAGTGCAGTATGCGTTGCGAATGCTAGACAGAAAATACCAGCAATTTTACCTGCCTATAAGACCCAGTGACGTCGAAAGCGACCTCTTATGCTGCGTTCACACCAAACGCGAATAGAGCATCTGGCGCAAATGATTTCAATGTTAAGTAAATGTAAAGACGCGTTTACGCGTGTCTGGAGGTCTCGCAGCACGGTTGACGCGAATTCGCCTCATTCGCGCATCTAGTTACAGGAGATTCTGAGTTATGAAAAGGACCATTGCAAGCTGACAGCGACTGGCTTTTGTGGTGGAATATTGGCAGTAATACCCCCACCTTGCGCGGCTGTACCTGAGTGGCATCAGTGCGGTCGGAGCGCGTCTTCTCAACAGCTGGACATATAGTGAATAAAAAACACTGCTCGGGACACCAAAAATGTTGATTGACTTGTTTTCGTGTCCAATAAATTTGTAATGGCCCTAGCCTTTTTGTGCATTTTATTATGCCTGCCTAGTGCCGCCTAGCCTAAGTGAGGGTTACGTTCAATAAAAAAAACACACATGGCCTGTTCTCAAGTCCATTTAAAGTTTCATTTTTTGAACAGTTGTTTGAAATGGATTGAATCATTATTTAAAATAATCTTGGAGATTTTTGAATTGCCTAAATCATAAATGCAGCCGGGTTGAAGCCTGCAGTGATGTTTTTCTTTTGTTATGGCAGCCGTCCCCTCTGCACATATATTTTTTTGAGAATGTTGCACTCCTGTTGCTGTTTGTTATTCTGCACGAAACTTCATGCCAATAAATAAGAAATATTGCTGACTTGAGCGTTTCCAGCGCTCTCTTTACGTTCGTCTGTTATTTGACGATGAAAAAGGAAACGTCTTTTTTTTTGTTAGACATGGAAAATCGATTTTTACAATCAATTCAATGAACGCTTATGTCTTAAAAATCGAAAATGATTTTTTCACAAAAGTGACAGCCCTATTGGAGGATAGCATCACTGTTTTCTCCAGAGCTGAATTTAACTCATTCCAAAATGTATGGATTTGCAGTTATTTAACCAAACTGAATCAAAAATTACCTGATTTTATCTGAACATTGACTGTATACCGTTATGTTTTTTAGAGCTGCTTTACATAAGAAATTCCTTTTTTTTTTTTTTTTTTTTTTTAAATTTTTTGAATCACTGAATCTCTATTTTCTGGTGTATCACTGTAAATCTGTTTAGTAAAGCTGTATTGTATAAAGCACCATATAAATAAGTGACGAGACTTTTTACACAAATTTTAGGGGAACACTTAATTTTAAGTTGTCCTTTTACACGTTAAATGTACTTATTATTATTATAATAATATATTATGTATAATTACATGCAAGGACCCTAGGCCAAATCCTAATCCTACTCTAACCATATACTAAGTACATTTAGTTAATTAATATTACTCAGTACTTAATTGTATAATTACATTAGGGTTCATCTGTATTTAGACTCTATCCCAAAGTTGAAAAACAAAACATAACCTCAGTTGGAGAAGTGTCAGAAACATTTCAGACTGGATTACACACAAATATGCAAATAAGGTTGGAACCATTATTTTTCATTTGTCAGATGGACTAACTAACTACATTTGCGTGCTACTAGCACATCAATTTCCCTATAACCACTCAATCCAAATCCAAAACCAAACCAGAACCAAGGCACACATTATGTAAGAAAAAATGCACTGCCAATGATGAGTAGGAAAAATATTAAACTAGAAATTTCTCCCCGATTTGTTCTGCTGTTCATTAATAATGGAATGTAATGGGGTGCTGATTTCACATTTTTTTTGTTTGTTAAATTGCATTACACACTCGAGCAGGCACTGTTTAGAGACATCAATTAGCAACTCTTTTGCAAATAGCTAAATAAAAGCTACAGTGACAATTTGTTAAGATTCGGAAGGAAAGCTCAGCTAGAAAGGTGATTCTGCCTGTCATATACACAATATAGTTGTACATGGTAATTGCTTAAAAACACAACATTTAAGAGTAACAATTTTCAAGAAAAGGGCAATGTGGCTGAATAAATAAAAGCTGAAGTTATTCAACAGACAGGGGTTTATCAGCAGAGTGTTAAATAAATGCCCATGGGAGCGGACAGCAGAAATAAAAGACGCTGTTAATGGAGTCTGTGGAGCCCAAAGAAGAGAGAAAGATTACACAACTATTACCGCAACCACTAACACTTCTCAGTGTCTCCTCTGGTGTATGAGTCCAGGGTCAAGGGTGAGTGCTGGCAGGATCTGAAGAGGCCTTTTAACGACAGTTTCATATTTGTGCTACAGTATTTTCCAAATAGAGTGCTTGGGCAGTTGCATAAGTGATCTCTCAGCTTGGTAAAATGTAGGAATTGGCATTTATGCTCTTTGCCCTTAAACATTTCAACTCAGCTTAACTTTATTTCTGCAGTAATGTTCCTCACAGCTAAATTGCTCAACGTAGTCAAGGCCAAAATGCCCTGGCTAAGTCCTCAGGCAGACAGAGAGAGAATCCAGTGGCTAGCAAAAAGATTTTGGGGTGTAAACCATTTCTCTACCAACTCTACTGCAAATCATCATGGCAAAAACTGACAGTCCTATTGAGGTGAAAAAAATCCCAATTCTCAAATTCTTACAGTTTAATCGTACAGATGATTTACCAGATGGAAAACCTTTGTAAACCTTTTTCCTAGATGGCAATGTAAAAATGTGTATTGTTCACCTTTCTGTTTATCATTGCCACAAATTTGTATTACTTGAACCTGTTTCTATGTCTGTGCAGGAAAATCTTTTTTCCCCTCACATGCCCCACTGGATTAGAAGAATCCTTAAATTCATATAGATATGTCTAGATTTAGTCCATAGAAATTCGCTAAACATCTACAGCACAGCATGTATTTTTGTAAAACTGTTTTGAACAAAATGCATTGTGAAAAATGCTATGCAAATAAACTGAACTTAACTGAATTGGAATTAACTGACATGATTTAAACTGGTACTGGCAATTTTTTTATAAATAGTTAATGCAGTCATACCTCATCTGTATTGTAGATTATTTGTAGGCCAGAACAAATCATGTCAACCAGGTATAACAGAAACAGAGACAAGGCATCAATCTGAAAAGAAAAGCAAAGAAATATCCAAGAATGGTTTTAGTTAGAGCCATTTATAATGATATAACTTTATTCTCACACTAATGTAAAGGGTAATGGTGAGTAAAAGGAGAATCTGACTGCAATTTGAAACTCTGAGGTTTTCATTACTTGCCCATTACTGGACAAAATTTTATTTTAATAGTTTCATTCAAAAGGTTGAATTCATTTTGTGGGCTGTTGACCGCTGTACCAGTCAGCAGATATTACATCAGCATATATGAAATAAACAAGCAGTCATAAAGAATGAAATGAGATAATACATAAAATACTGTATAATAAAACACTGAAAGAGAAGGACACAAGAGCTCATTCCAAAATTCTCAGTACTGTTAGAGAGGATATTTTGGATATTTATATATATATATTAGGGCTGGGCAAGTCAATGTGTTATTATCGCGTTAATGCATTAATTGTTTCAAGCATATTATTTATTGCGCGTTAACACAGTTTTTTTTTAATTATTATGAAAGTTCGTTGCTCACTGGCTCTGAACACACATTCAGACAAATCATGGGTCACAGGAGGGGATGCTCCCAATCAAATTATTTAGGCTAAGCATCAGCATTCACAAACCACTGTCCACTGTTATTTTTAACAGAAAATAATGCAACAAGCTCGTAATCATGACTTTATAGATTGGAAATAGGAAGTTTCCGACAGCACGTGAAGACAGCAGAGAAGCGCTCTCGCTCAACACAGTGGAGTGCATGTTTTTTTTTTAACTTTGTGGTTTATTATTTTGAGTCGTATGGGACGCGGTATCACACGGCCCTCTCACAGTATATTGCTTTACAGATCTATCCCTTTTGCCGCTCAGAAATATTTACACAATCATGCAGCACGTATCAGAAGATCTGTGCTCCGGTGCAGTTAGCGCTCACACTCACTGATCTATATAAATGAACCGGGCTCTGGCCCACCTCGGCCCACCGCGATCACACTAGTCAAACGAACTAGGCTTTGGGGGTTAAGATTGCCTAGTGTGAGCACACACCAATTATTCTCCCTCATCCCGCACACAGGAGCCTGCACATCAAGTGTTGTCCCGCGCTGCATTCTGCTGCGATGGGTCCTGCATTTGTGCAGGTCTCTACTCGGAAGATGCTGTTTATAATATTATGATCGAGGCTCTGGACTCTGAGCATAACTTGTTTTTCTATAAAAAACTATAAAATATTTTCTATAAAAATGTTAATGTCCTGGCAGTGACAAATAGCTTGTTTTATATTTAATTTTTCAATTACATTGATGTTTTAAGTTAAGATTTAATAGGAATATTGTAACTGCTAATATGTAAAATAAATATTGCTGTAAAAAAGCACCTTATTTGTTTAAAGTATTTGCAAACAAAATATTATTACACTTTTGTTCATATAGCAGTACTTTAAAATGGAAAAGTGCCCAATACACTAATTTTGAATGCATTATTAGTTTTGTGCATAACAATGTGATTAATCGCAGACAATCATGCGATTAATAACATTTTTTTAAAAATGATCATTGCCCGGCACTAATATATATATATATATATATATATATATATATATATATATATATATATATATATACACACATACATACACACACACACACAGGGCCGTTGAATGCTTGAATCTGATTGGCTGACAAACGTTCTGAGGTGTGCAATTATTTTCTGGGAAACGCACAACAAACGTAGTTCCAGGCAGCTCTCCTGACCGCATCACAGTTCCATATCACTTCGCATAGTAAAACTGTAATAACGGAAATTACAGGACTAACAAAAACAACAACGTGACAGACAATTTTCCAAAAGTACACATGACATTTCTCATTAGCGAGGTAATAACAGCACTGTTTAGAGATGCTGCTGCAGTCTAATTCACACAAGCTCTCTCTATCTCTCGCTTTCTTTCTCTGTGTCTCTGTCTCTCTTGTTCTCTTTCTATTAACTTCATTAATGACTGCATTAGAATGCTATCAACGGCTCAAGTGTCCATTACCAGCTTTAAAATGATGGCGTTGGATGAGATGTGGAAGAAATAATCCTACTCACAATAGCGATTAAGTACAAAAACCGAAAGAATCCCTTTAAATTTATAATCTAATCGATGTCTTGAGGTGTGGAAACCATAGTATAAGTGGAATAATTGACTCCGGGTCGTTGAATTATTAGAAAAATAATGCACACCCGAGGTGTAACGGCCGCCACCTCGGGTGTACATTATTTTTCTAATAATTCAACGGCCCGTCATCAATTATTCCTTAAATATATATATATATATACATAATTAATTTTTTGAGAGTGACAGGCAGCATACATATCACTTATTTAAAACAAACAACTTAACACTTTTGGGTAGTTTATATGACTATAGTGTGTAAATGCAGTGTACTGTAGGTATCACCTGTAGATGGCTGTACTCTTCATACGAGTAAACTTAATCTCCAGTCTGCACGTTAAATATTGAGTGCACACACGTGAATGGACTTGGGTCCTGCTTAAACTTTTTCACCTGTGAGAATCTTAGCGTGAGAGAGAAAAGATGTAGGAAAAATGCAAGATATAACCAAGGTATTGAGTGTTTTATAATTTATCAAATGCTTACTATGGAAAGCAAGTCAGAAGAAGAAGAAAAAGGGGGGTATTGTATTGATATTCCTGCAGGTCATAGTTGTGCTCCTAAACACAATTTTATGTCATTTAAAGTACTGTTCTGTTATATTACATTACATCAGTAAATGTGCATTAGCTTTTAAAATGCAAATTACAATTAAGATGATGTAGGTGTTCGGGAGCCACTCTGAATGCGTACATCTCTCCGCAAGAAGATGCAGTGCTCCCAGATGTCTACTTGACTTGAAATAGATGCAAAATCAGGATAAGTATCTACATAACTCAAGCTTTTAGGATTTTTAGGGCTTTGCTGGACATAATACATTCTCTGCCACCAGTGATACAATGGAAAACAACATTTGAAAATGACATAATGCCGACAACATTTTAGCACCCAAGATGATTTTAGACATACGTTTAGGAGAATTTGGAAAGATACACTGAATGTTGGGTATTAATCCAAAAGAAATTGCTGTGACAACATTAATTTGAAAGTATATGTGTACTTCATATTAAGTGATTTCATAATTGTTTGGATGGGTGTAGGAACAGTAATAATGATGGCATAAATAATTTTATAATTTATATTTTATATATTTATTTGCTCTAACATTTGCTTTTTAAAAAACAGACTGTTATAGACATAACATACCAGATTAAATTAAAAGGTGATCAAATAGAAAGAGATGAAGATGATAAATAAACGGTACACTGAACAGATGTGAGTCATAAACTCAAGTAAATAAAGAGATTATGCAGACGATAGGTAAGGCTTCTGCACTGAATCACCACAGAAAGCCAATCACTTCCCCAGCAGACGTGACTGCCGCAGGGGGGTTTTCCCCAGACGTTGAAAATGAGGTCGCAAAATATATATGCATGATTATAATAAAAAAGCAGAAAACATGGTGAATTTTCAGATGTTCAAAAGAACATTATGAATGATTAGATCGGCTGATTATTAGAAAACAAAAACTAGAGATGTAATTGCAGATGCACTACACATTAGTGACAGCCAAATATCAGTTGTTTAATATCATCGATATATACAGATATAATAGTCTATTTAAAATTTAAAAGTAGTCTATTTTAATCTAATAACTATGGGCGTTTGGGATTTTTTTTCATAATTTTAATGGAATTTTTGTGTACTGCATTTTATATGTAATTTATAATTCAATGATAACAAATTAGATGTACACAAAACACACACATTTAATAACCCATATCGGTTGATTGCTACTAGATGTGACACTGGACCGTCAAGATATTTACATAATGACTGTATCCCATAAATCCCAGACAGCCTCAAGGATTTCTCCAATCTTCCACACATGCATTAACAGAATATCATCTCTTCCAAAATCCTGAAGACACAGTGGGATTCTCTGCTCTAGCTCAAAATATCAGTACTAACAATATAATAAACAACATCCCTTGACTATTTTGCTCTTAACACAGATACTAAAAAGTGAATACATGTTGCAGAGAAGTCCGTAAACCAAAAACCGCATAACTAAACTTATGTGAATCTCTCATTCATATAATCCTAGTTATGGAAGGGACCCTTCACCCATCAATACAGCAGAAAACTGGGCCGACCTTTCCACCGCACCACACACACGAACCCCTACAGCATATTTTAGGTGTTATAAATAAGTGGCCCATTTTTGTATTCTTCACTTCCCCTCTCTCGTCAGGTCATGAAAGGCATTCTTCTGTTCCAGATACAATTATAATTTTTTTTCTTTTCACACCAGTTACACAGCTGTATAACAGGCCAAACACAGCTGTAAGTGTCTGCAAAAAAGAAAACACTCATCCCTTGGTCAAAATCCACGTCTTAGAAAAGCAAATATAGACAGAGGCAAAAGAGAGATAAAGACAACTGTGAGACAAAGGATAACATTTGAAACATCTGTTAGTCATTACTGCCTGTAATATTAAACCAATAAAAACTGAAAGCACAACAGGGCAGAGAGTAACCTTCAGTTGCTAAAGGAACATCTATTATTCTGTGACACACTACTTGGCAAAATAGAGACTCTATCAAAGTGATTTATTATGTTTGACTTTGATTGACCTTTATTAAACTCATCAAAGCTGGCTGCTTGGTGAAAGAAGTCTTCTTATGCATGTATTTGTGAGTGCATATAGATCAGTTTAACGCTGCAGAAGAAATCCATGCTTGTCTTACCTATAAGTCAAGCATTCATGCTTTCTTCATGCTTTTCATCTGTTTGTGACTTATTTTTCACAGTGTGTTATCAGCAGCATACCACAGTAAACACGTCTCTTGAATATACCTGTGGAACCAATGATATTTACCGTTGCAATGCATTGTGAGTTTATTAAAAAGCCAATGTTCTTTGTGAATGCAATAGACAGACGTTAATGAGCACTGCACTGTGTAATTAACTGCATAAACGAGGCATTATAATTAAGACACAGAAAAGCTTTCTTGCAAATCAGGTCTTGGGGGTCAGGAATAAATGAAACGGAACAATTTCAAAGGCACAAGAGAGGCGTAATTGCTCAGGTCTACGCCGGGAGAGAACAGTTGCTATAGAGCAATGGCCAATTGTAAAAACCGCATTAACTTGAGCTCTTTTTGCATGTGAAATGAGACTACTCTTACTGTTAAAGACAGCCTCCCAACCATCAGTGCATCACTACATAATCAATAGGTAACTTCCAATGCATCCAAATCATTAATAGTGAAAAAGCGGCCATGATCTGCATGTTAAACGCATTTTTAGATCAAAGTGATTAGCAAATGAGCATATTGTATATGTTTGCAGAAAGTGATAAACAAAGCATCATGTGAATGCGCTGTAAAATAACAATCTCATGGTACTAGTTAAAAGTTTACTAGTTTTGGATGCAGTTACTTTTTAAATGGTTTTAAAATAAGCCCTTTATGTTGAGCAAAAATAGAGTAGAAAGAGTAAAATTGTAAAATATTATTAAAATTTTAAATAATTTATTCTATGTTTATATATTTAATTTAAAATGTATTTTTTTATGGAAACTATGATTCTTTTTTTATTGATTGATTATTATTAATTATTATATTTATTTATAGTATTTTATTGCACAATAAAATGTTAGCAGTAAATTTAGATTACCATATATGGGTCTGAGAATAATTTTCCCTGACAATATTTCAGCAATTATGTTGTGTGGTTTCTATTAGCTGTTTAGAATCAGTATTAGCAGATGAATCACTACTGATTCAATTGGTCAAATGAGTTTACAGAAAGTTCTAAGATTGTTTGCAAATCAGATTGATTCATTCAAGTTCACACACACAAACACACACACACGTTTTTTTTTGTGAAAAGTGGGGACATCCCATAGGCATAATGGTTTTTATACTGTACAAACTGTATATTCTGTGGCCCTACACCTAACCCTAACAGAAAACTTTGTGCATTTTTACTTTCTCAAAAAAACTCATTCTGTATGGTTTAGAAGCATTTTGAAAAATAGGGACATGGGTCATGTTCTCATAAGTCACTCTCTCCTTGTAATACCTGTGTCATACCCATGTCATTATACAGAGTTGAGTCCTGATATGTCACAAAAACAAGAGCACACACACACACACAATGTGTCATTTGTAGCAGTTTCACACACTATAACAGGATACTTTATAAGACAGCGCTGAAATTAGGTTAAATTTACCTAGTATACACTACTGTCCATATGTCAGTACTGCTCTCTATTGCAATGTGCTGTTTGTGAAGGAGCAACAAACCTTATACTAAAAGTAAAGTTTTTATCCATATATCCTATAAAACATATCATAATTTACAATATCAGTATGGGTACACTTTTTGATGGGGGTCCTGTGCCTGTATGAAAGACTATACATGGCCAAAAGTTTTGGCTGTGACACAAATTTTGCTGCTTAAGCTGTTGTGGTGTTCATTCACATTGTCTCTAGATTATTGTGTAGAGTTATCAGATATATATGAACTTTTCACCTCCAGGTGAGTTTTCCAAATCTGACACATACACCAGGCGCTGATGGAAAGTGCAATACTTGGCAGATTTGTTCTGGAGGAGATGGGCACAGGAGTATTTAACACTAATGCAAGAGAGACAGAAGTGGTGTAAATCTCAAAGTTGGAGATATTGTGGTGGTGGTTGACCCTACCTCTCCACGATCCTCATGGCCGCTTGCAAGAATACTAGAAACAAAACCTGACTCAAAAGGGATGGTCCGGTCAGTCAAACTGCAGACAAAGACCAGCATTATGGAGCGGCCCATCACAAAGCTGTGCTTGCTGTTGGAAGAAGATAATCAATAGAGATCAGATGAATGGAAAGTATATATTCTTTTCTTTTTGTAATTAGATTACTAAGATTATTAATAGCTCCTTGTATAAATGTATGTAAATGTTCAATGTTAAGTTTGACACATTTAGGGGCCGGATATGTAGGAGCTAAAATAAGGTTTATTTTTGTTTGTTAAATAATTAACTATTGCACCCAATGTTATGTGAGTAGGCACCACCTAGGGGTTGAAGCAGGAGATGGGAATAAAGGACCTGTGACTTCACCTGAGGGCGTGGCCAGAACCGGAAGTAACAGTCTTTGACCTCACGGCCTGACTCCATAGGAAACAGATTGATAGTAGACATTAATATTACCATAGTAAACATGCTAAATGTGACCGTTTGAAGAAATAAGACATCAGCTTCTTGTTCTCTATCACAATCGTGAATTTATTTAGTAACTTATATTATCTGTCATAAGTCTCGTCTTGAGAGTTTAGCACTATGTAGCCTGTCATAGAAATATAATAATGTTTTTTTTGTTCGGGAGCTTTCTTAAAATAGAGATATTACCATTCATTCTTAATGTGACATAGGCTACTGCGGCTACAAATAAACAGAAACAGACAAGACTGAATAAGCAGGCTATTTTCATAAGCGTTAAAAAATAAATAAATAAAATAGAAATAAATTTATTTCAGTGTGATTAATTTTGAGTCCTGATAAATTAATTAATTATGATCAATGTATCACTTATTCTATAGTAAAACATAGATGCTCTTGAAATTGAATATTTAACAAAGCATGCAAAAAAAAACGGGCCGCTAGTTCCAGTGACTTATTTCTTAGATTTCTAATAACTTCTCTTTGACGTTGTTTCTGAGAGGCGTGTAAAGGGCGTGTTTTAGTGATGCGCAGCGGAGCTTCTGGCTCGACTGTGGAAACGCATTCTGACCTCGATGCTACAGGTCTGAGGCTATTAGCCCCGCCTGGCCCGTTTTAAGCCATGGCTCGCACTGGCCTGACAGTGGAAATGCAGCTATTGAGTTCTTGTAAGCAATGGTTACCTCCAAAGAAAAACGTGCAACCATCATCACTTTGCATCAAAATGGCCTCACATGCAAGGAAATTGCTACAAAGAAACCTGAAAAGAACCATTTACTTGATAATCAAGAACTTCAAGGAGAGAGGTACGACTGCAGGGAAGAGGTCTTCAGGACGTCCCCGAGTGTCCAGCAAGCACCAGGACAGTCTCCTCCTGAGGAATCAGCTACAGAATCATGTCATCATCAGTGTAAGGCTTGCTCAGGAATGGCAACAGGTTGGTGTGAGATCATCTGCAGGCACAGTGGGGCCAAGACTTTTGGACAACGGCCTGGTGTCAAGAAATGCAGCAAAGAAGCCACTTCTCTCCAAGAAAACTGTCAAGGACAGATGAAATCCTGCAGGAAGTACAAGGATTGGACTCCAGAAGACTGGTTCAAAGTTATTTTCTCTAATGAAGCTACCTTCCAACCGTTTGGGACATCTGTTAAATCGATTGTTCAGAGAAGAAAAGGTCAACACTACCATGAGTCCTGTGTTGTGTCAACAGTGAAGCATCCTGAGACCATCCATGTGTGGAGTTGCTTTTCAACCAAGGGAGTGGGCTCTCTCCTAATTCTGCCCAAAAACACTGATATGAATAAAGAATGGTATCAAAACGTCCTGCAAGAGTGACTTCTTCCAATGATCCATGAGCAATTTGGTGATGATCTGTGCATTTTCCAGTAAGATGGAGCACCATGTCACAAAGCAAGAGTGAAAAAGAAGTGGATCTGTGTGCAGGCAACTCCCCGGATCTCATTCCCATAGAGAACCTGTCAGTTCTCAAATGGCGGGTGGACAAGCAGAAGCCCACAAAGTGTGATCAACTCTAAGAACTAATAAGGCAAGAATGGATCACCATCAGTCAGGATTTGGCCCAGATGCTACTATCCAGCATGCCAGAGCGAATTGCAGAGGTTATGAAGAACAAGGGTCAACACTGCAAATACTGACTCATTGTATTTTTTTGCTAATAAAACCTATTATATGCTTATGATTGTTTTTCAGTATACCATTAGAAACATGGAAAAATAATATACAAATACTGAAGCAGCAAACTTTGAACAAACACAAAATTTATGTTACTGCCAAAACTTTTTGCCATAACTATAGAAATGCTCCTGTGCATTAATTAACATTTCGTTTTAGTTGGTGGACCAAAACAGGAAGCAACAACTAAGCAAATGACCACAGCAACTCCAGGCAGCTCGCCTTGGGAACGTTGTCAAAACCCTGATTGCAGCAACATCCAACTATTAAAACCACAGAAAGGCTCAACTGGCAGCCACTCAAATGCAACCCCACAGAAAACTATTTAAATAATGTCCAAACACCATCCACTTTGTTGAGTAAGTTCCCACTTCTGCAGTCAAAAGCAACTTTTTACCGTCTGCTGTGTGTCACAGACATAGCTGCCACAATCCAGTGTGAGTTGAGGGATGGACAGAGACTCATCACAGGTGGAATTAGCAAAACCAGACAAGATCAGCTATTTGATTTCCAGTTATAAACAAAAATTGAAAGCAGTTCATCCAAAACGAAACATTCCTTCATTAATTACATACTACTGTGTCATTCAAAACCCATAAGAATTCTGTTCATCTTTGAAACACATGAAGATATTTGAAATGAAACCTGAAAGATTTCTGTTCCTCAATTTAGAAGTCAATTACACCACAACTTTTCCAGTTCAGAAAAATTCATATAATGCCAGTAATGAGAAGTTGAGTGGTTTAAGAAAAGTTGTACGATCACTTTATATGATGAATTTAATTTAGACTTGTCATCACATATAAACATATATCAACTAGTGCTTTCTAATGATTAAATCACGATTAATCGCATCCAAAATAAAAGTTTTCGTTAACATAATATATGTGTGTACTGCATATATTATGTATATACACATGTATAAAAAAAACATACATGCATGTATACAGGGGTGTGAAATGTCCTGTTTTTGTTTTTGCATATTTGTCACACTTGAATGATTCTGATCATCAAACAAATTTTAATATAACACAAAGATAACGAGTAAATGCAAAATGATTTCATTTTTTAAGGGGAAAAAGCTATTTTAAACCTGCATAGCACTACGTGAAAAAGTAATTGCCCCCTAAATCTAATAATTTGTTGGCCACCCTTTGCAGCAACATCTTCAATAGAGCGTTTGCAATAACTGGCAATGAGTCTTTCACATCCCTGAAGAGGAATTTTGGCCACTATTCTTTGCAGAATTTTTTTATTCAGCCACATTGGAGGGTTTTCAAGCATGAATGGACTGTTTAGGGTCATGCCACAGAATCTCAATCTGAATTAAGTCCGGACTTTGATTTAGCCACTCCATAACCTTAATTTTGTTTTTGAGCAATTCAGATCTGGACTTGCTTGTGTGTTTGGGATCATTGTCCTGCTGCATAACCCAAGTGCGCTTGAGCTTGAGGCCACAAACTTATGGCGAGACATTCTCCTTCAGGATTTTCTGATAGAGTGCAAAATTCATGGTTCCATAAATTATGGCAAGTCATCCAGGTCCTGAAGCTGTAAAGCAATACCAGACCATCACTCTACCACCACCATGTTTGACTGTTGGTATGATGTTCTTTTTATGAAATATTGTGTTGGTTTTATGCCAGATGTAACGGGACACATACCTTCCAAAATGTCCACAGAATATTTGCCCAAAATTCTTGGGGATAATCAAGATATTTTTGGGCAAATGTGAGATGAGCCTGGATTCTTTTATGACCTCCTGGATGAGTCGTCATTGCGCTCTTGGAGTAATTTTGGTAGCCCGTTCACTCCTGAGAAGGTTCATCACTGTTATTTGTGGATAACCGTAGATTAGAGTCCCAAAGCCTTAGAAATGGCTTTATGACCCTTTGCTGACTGATACATGTCAATTATTTTGTTTCTCATCTTTTCTTGAATTTCTTTATATTACGGCATGATGTGTTGCTCTTTAAGCATGCTTCATTTTGTCAGACAGGTACTATTTAAGTGATTTCTTGATTCAACAGGTGATTCCTGGGTGTGGCCAAAGTCTCTTTAAGACAAGTGATGTCCCTTGGTAGCAATATTTGAAAAGGAGTGCAACTCCTTTCTCTTTGAATGGAGAGACTCCAAATTCTCCAAACCTGTTCATTAAGCTTACTGTTAAATTTTATATTTGAAATCACCAAATAAATCTAACAACAACTGTGTTATAAATGTTGTTTCTTTTGCTCAAATATCGTTATAAAAAGTATTTTAAGGCTAAGATCGGCCAGTGCGCATGCACAGTCCTAAGCGCACATCTCAGAATGCTGACTGTTTCTATAGCAACCGGGACTTCTAACGGCAGCTGCAGTGAAGCGCTGACTTTACCAATTAGATATTGGCTTTTTCATTTAGAAGGGGGTGCTTCCTGCGATTGAGCAGCCACATTGAGCTTTCAATTTTTCCCCATTCAAAACTATATGAGTGACACGTCTTGAGTATTCTATAGTCTTTGGTGTGGCCAGTGAAATATATCTCAGCTTTCTAAAATATATCACATATCACAATCACAGTGGCCAAATTGCCACCACTGGCCTTTGTCAATCATGGCCTGCTAATAATCCCCCTCCACCTGATTGGCTCTATGACTCTGTCTCTCTACTCCACCTGTAGCTGGTGTGTGGTGAGAGCACTGGCACCATTGTCCTGTGGCTGCCGTTGCATCATCCAGGTTAATAATGCACACTGGTGGGGGTTGAGGAGACACCCCCCACATGATTGTAAAGCGCTTTGGGTGTACAGCAGCACACAATAAAGCAATATATAAATGTATCATTCATTCATTCATTCATTCATTCTTTCTTTCATGATTTAACAGGAAGGGGAAATTAATCTTTCACGTAGGGCCAAGTAGGTTCGGACCGCTTTCTCCCTTAATAAATGAAATCATCATTTAAAAACTGCATTTTGTATTTACTTGCATTATCTTTGTTTAATATAAAAAATTGTTTGATGATCTAAATCTTTTAAGTATGACAAATATGCAAAACATTAAAAAAACAGGAAGGGGACAAAAACCTTTTCACGGCACTGTATATAGAAAAATATGTTTATTATATATTAAATATATTTTTAGATAACAAATATATACAGGTAAATATATGTAAATATATTACAAATATATTATGTATGTGTGTGTATTTGTATATACATCATAAATATACACTGCACACACACACATTATGTAAAAAACATGTATTATGTAAACAAAAACGGATATTTTGGATGTGATTAATCGCGATTAATTGTTTGACAGCACTATTATTAACATATATACATAGAGAACCTCAAACATGCTTGCACTCTTGCATTTTCTTTGATCAAATTTTTGTTCGTGTACATTTTTTTTTTTTTTTTTTAGAAAATCTCTCAGGTTTCATAATTAGTTTTTCAAAGACAGACAAAAGTCAGATTAAAAAGGTTGATTAAATTATGAAATTTTGAATTTTTAAATGAAAAACATAAAAATTATTTCTAGTAAATACAAAAATACTGTCCTGCCCGGCCTGCAGAAAAAAATAAAATCCTTACTGTTAAGCCATGAAACAGTGAGTGGGGACATAAAAAAGCCTCATGCCATGTGTAGAGCTCTTTCTGAGATTTACTATAAACCCCAGAACAGAACAGAAAACCCAGTGTTGCCTGAAAATGTGGCGAACTGGAGAAAATGTGAAAAGTATGGGATGCAGAAACAGGTACAGTGGAAATCTACATAAAGAAATGCATGGCAAAGATAGTCAATCAACCAATGTTAACAAGTTTAGGGGTCACAACAGAAAACAAAATTACATACAGTGTTAAATGCAAACTATGCAATCTTGCCAAACTTGTGCTAACTCTGCACAAGGACGTTTGACCTGCAAGCTGCTGTATAAGCGTAACCTTAACCTTACAAGAACAGTACCAAAAATTGATCGAGAGAACAGTAAGGTTGTTTTGTAGTATGTAACCGCTCATCAGGGGTGAATAAAGCGATCTTCAGCAGGCTGCTCGAGTTTTCAAAAGGCTAAATTGATGCATGCAGCACTGCTGCGTTCTGTCCTATGGTGTGATGCTGTGACCCACCTTATCAGACTGCCGCATGTAGCAGTACAGAATCCCCCGCATGCACTTGATGGCAGAGTGCTCCAGTTCATGAGTGCGGCCCGTCATCGTCAGTGTGCCTGTACAGCAAACATTCTGCATGAGTTCCTGGAAAACACTTCATTATGTTGTAAATGCATATTTTAAATGGCAAAGAATCTGCAGCATGCCATTACCATCTAAGTCAAGTGTTGAAACTATCACAGTCATAAAAAAGCGAACATGCAAATGAGACAAACCTTTAACACATAGTGAGAAAGGTCATGTAGAGCATGCACGTGCAAACACCACACATATACTCTTACAGAGACAAATAGAGAGTAAGTAATGGGTTCAGGCCTTGCTGTCAGATTGGAATCATCTTAATTAAACTCCTCTGACAATGCTAATATGTAGAGGTGAAGACTGATGACTACATCTGTCTCTGATAAACGCCTGCTCTCTATTTTTATCCTCGCAATTCATTCTCTAGAGGAACAAACCTCTCCAGGAGGAGTGAGAAGGGAAAAAAATAACACTTTGTCTTAGGAGTTCAATAGAAAGTCTCTTTCTTGGGTGCCCTCCTATAAATTTGTAACCTTGACTCGGGCCCCCAGAGTGCTGGTGACCTGCTTTAGAAGGTGTGTGTGTTTGTGCATAGGATAGATATGTTTTGAGAATGTCTATAATTCCGTTTTTACAGGATACTGAAATTCAATGAAGATATTGTGAAATTGTAAAAAATATACAAGGTCAATAAATCTTTATATGTCAATGTTTTTTTTTTCCCCCTAAAACATTTCAACCTTGCTTTTCAAGTTAAAAATTACATAAAAATTCTGCATCCTGTGTGCTACCTCAAATCAATTCAGGACTGAATTGGAATTTAAATGACATTCTCAGTTCAACTGTTAATTATTATTATGAATGACAAACAACCATGTCTGTTAGAGACAGAGTAAGAAAATGACAAAGGAAAATAAACCTAAAAAAAATATTCAAGTATTTGGTTGTCCCAACCAGTGTTGGTTCAGTTATTACGAAGGGAAGGTGCAATACCAAACCAATCAGACACTGCCTAGAAAAGGTCATGCATCAAAACCTTCCGTCTGAACAAAAATGACTTTTATTGTGTTTTTATGAAGATTTTTTGTCTTTGTCACAATATGCTTTCTTCAAAGCATCTTATTTTGTGTTCAACAGAAGACACCGAGGTTTGGAATGACATGAGGCTGAATAAATGATGACAGATCTTATTCTTGTTTTTGGAGGGAAATCTGCCTTCAAATGAAAGAAGGAAAGACAATGCAAAACACAAGGAAATACTGCAAGTGAACCACTTGGGAGAAAGTTCATTTTTAGGTAGGAAAATTATTCAGAACACAAAGCCAAATCACTGAAGCAGCTAAAGAACAAGATAAATGTTCTTCAACAGCCAAGTTAAAGAGCGCGCAGGGCAATGTTTGGTCATAACATCTTGGACTCAAAGTGACTTTGAACAATCCCCCAAGAGGAACCTGGGCTTTAGCTCCAATATCTTGTTCAAAGTCATAAAGGTGGGAGTTTGTCATTTCCCCCTTACAGAGTTTGAACATATAACATTTAAGCTATCCAGTGTCCAGTACATCCCTGGACATTAAGTTCAGCCTAATTTTGTCTTTCAACTGAGCTTTGGAAACTGCAGTGTAAAACAGCAGTCCACTATTTTGAGCAGTGGAACAAATGTACCTGGATCAATGGGCCAAATTGCTCCTGATCAGTGTGTAAACATGCTTACCTCAATGTGATTAAAGCTGTCACTGATACAAATCTATCAAAAGAGTGAATACTTACGCTACCCTTTAATGGATTATTTAATTTGTGTGTGTGTGTGGGGGGGGGGGGGATTGGGGTCTTTTACACTTACCAAGGCTGCTTTAATTTGTTGAAAAATACAGTAAAAAAAAACATCCTTATGAAATATTACTTTAATTTAAAATAACTGTAGGAATAGGATCATCAAGAACTTCAAGGAAAGAGGTTCAATTCTTGTAAAGAAGGCTTCAGGGCATCCAAGAAAGTGGAAAGTGGTCCTAAAGAGGATTCAGCTGCGGGATCGGAGTGCCACCAGTGCAGAGCTTGCTCAGGAATGGCAGCAGGCAGGTGTGAGCGCATCTGCGCACACAGTGAGGCGAAGACTTTTGGAAGATGGCCTGGTGTCAAAAAGGGCAGCAAAGAAGCCACTTCTCTCCAAAAAAAACATCAGGGACAGATTGATCTTCTGCAGAAAGTATAGTGAATGGACTGCTGAGGACTGGGGCAAAGTCATATTCTCTGATGAAGCCCCTTTCCGATTGTTTGGGGCATCTGGAAAAAGGCTTGTCCGGAGAAGAAAAGGTGAGCGCTACCATCAGTCCTGTGTCATGCCAACAGTAAAGCATCCTGACACCATTCATGTGTGGGGTTGCTTCTCATCCAAGGGAGTGGGCTCACTCACAATTCTGCCCAAAAACACAGCCATGAATAAAGAATGGTACCAAAACACCCTGCAACAGCAACTTCTTCCAACAATCCAACAACAGTTTGGTGAAGAACAATGCATTTTCCAGCACGATGGAGCACCGTGCCATAAGGCAAAAGTGATAACTAAGTGGCTCGGGGACCAGAATGTTGAAATTTTGGGTCCATGGCCTTGAAACTCCCCAGATCTTAATCCCATTGAGAACTTGTGGTCAATCCTCAAGAGGCGGGTGGACAAACAAAAACCCACTACTTCTGACAAACTCCAAGAAGTGATTATGAAAGAATGGGTTGCTATCAGTCAGGATTTGGCCCAGAAGTTGATTGAGAGCATGCCCAGTCGAATTGCAGAGGTCCTGAAAAAGAAGGGCCAACACTGCAAATACTGACTCTTTGCATAAATGTCATGTAATTGTCGATAAAAGCCTTTGAAACGTATGAAGTGCTTGTAATTATATTTCAGTACATCACAGAAACAACTGAAACAAAGATCTAAAAGCAGTTTAGCAGCAAACTTTTTGAAAACTAATATTTATGTAATTATCAAAACTACGACTGTAGTTACTTTTTTATGAAAGTAATGCATTACGTAACGTTCGTGTTACTTTTTAAATCTGGGTTTTAATATAAAAAGTTCTATTTAATCTTCCACACCAAAATCCTCAGGCTGAAGGAAATTTAATTTTACTTATTTATTGCAGGTGTGCGTCATATTGTGAGTTGTTTTATTTTTTTTTTGTGAGTGAGTGAGAGGAATTAATGCATGTTCACATTGAGTCTAGAACTAAAGTAACATCTTACTCCCGATTTCTCTCAACATGGGGACAGGAGAGCTTTCAATCAATAAATGGGAGCACATTACAGCAGCACAAATGAAGGGGACATTCATTCAGAGCCATCATTTGTTATGTAGAGTTTGCTTCAATTCAAAGAGACAGTGCAGGGCTGGGGGGTAAGGAGACACTGGGGGGAATTAGTCAGAATATTAATATACTCTGCAGCCAGGATTACTCCGGCTCCCATCGGAAGAATCCGGCAATCCAGAAAGGGTGATAAATACATCTTCATCTGATTAGGCCTTGTACTGTGTAACTGCGGTTGATGCCAGAAGGACTGAAAGGAAGACTGCAGTTGGGAGTCTTCCAGAATGTTTCAGGGAGGATCAGTTGAGAGATCAATTAATCTGGTATTACTGCCCATTTGCTCCTGTGAAAACCTTAAATTACTAATCAAGAAAATCTCATTTGCAGTCATTTCACAATTGGCCATGGCATCCGGAGGATCACCTGTGCATTAAGTGTCTTAAGAAAAGAAGCGAAATGACATTTTATTCACATGCATCTTTAGCATGAGGGATGGAATGCATCATAGCACTCTAGATGCAAGTTCTTTGAAGACGGCATCTCTCTCATCATCTATCAGCATAATGCACCTCTAAATCAACCCTTAAAACTGCACACACAAACACAAGGTTTCCACTAAGAAGCCATTTTTATACACCAAGAAGAAAGAAAGAAAGAAAGAAAGAAAAAGACTCTTTTGCCCATTAAAAGTTAAAGCTTGTTTTCTACAACCTTAATCTTGTGGAGGCAGGGGAAAGATAGCAGCACTGCATTCACAACAAACAGGCCGGAGAGGAGAAGAAGAGGAAATGAGAAGCACTGAAGCATGATGTCATTACCACATAAATAGGAAAACCCAGAAAGAGAGTGAGAAAAATTGAAAAATGAGAAAGACCCGAGATAAAAATGGCAATAACCTTCTACAAAAAGTTCTGAATAACATACCTTCCATTTTGCATGTAATGTGCTGCATTCATATACAGTACTTATAGTAAGCTGAGACGCATTTCAGCTCAGATGAAGAGTCTACCAAAACCATTACAATCCGAATTATGAAACTTACCACATTTATTTATTATTGTAGAATTCGTCTCGTAGGGAATGACATGGGGATTCGCTTTCAAAACGGGATTACCCTGTGCTAACGCTGTACATTTGTCTGCTTCAACCATGACTCATTCAAAAGGATCATTGAAATGAGAAGCATCCTCTCTGTCACTCTTTTCTCTTTGTTCTCTCTCACTTCCTCTCTCTCTCTCTCTATCACCCCGCAGAGCTCTCATCTCAGGGTTGGCTGTCTGGGGATTTTAAATGAGCTTTAGGAACAGGTTGAAGTCCGGATGGTGGAAAGAGATTGAAAACATAGATTTCATGTATGCAGTGCTCAAGAAACAAGGATTTTCCTTCGTTTTTGTGGAGGATGAAACAAGTTCACAGAGTATTCTGCTAATGAGCTGAGAGGTTGAATCAGGCGTGCTAGACAAAACAGACACACCATGCACACCACTTTCCTATAATATTTTCAAACAAGCAGCTGGAGTCTGTGTCCTTTGTATTGAACCATAAGGTCAATCTGAGCTGTTTATGTCCTGCATTTTTTGCAATAAGAATTAGACAGACAGCTCCATGTTCCACTCTTCACAGTTTGCATGCATATAAATGTAAATAGGGCACAGATCTGGTGGGGTCATATTCTCTCTTGTCCTGTAAAAATATCTTTAAAAACAAGACACATTTAAGAATGAAATCTCTAGGATCCATTTCCTAATGCTTTTCTCAAACTGTTTACAGTGAACACAAGTGCAGTTTTTGTAGGCCCTTTAAATCATTTTCTATTGCTTTGGCACAAAGTACATTGTATGACTACATCTTTCAAATTGCATGAATAATTTTCTCACCGAGGCATAATGACCACCATTATACTGTAACCAAGTACCTACATACCAATTTGCTACATTTCTACAGTAGTAGCATAGCAAACTTTATTCCACTGTTTTTTCCACATCTCGGCACTGCACTGCATCTTGATATGTCCAGAGCATCTTTACGATTTGGTTTCTGCGTATCTCTCTTGCAAACACTACATGCGTTAATCAGCGGATGGGGCTAAACAGGCAGTGACGTAGAAGCAGGCGTTGATGATCTTCTGCAGAGGAGGTGTTTAGCCACACTTTTACATCATAGAGTGGTACAGTCGTTTTGATAGACAGGCTTCAATATAAGCTGTTTTTAGACTAACGATATTAACAATATTATAATATAAATATAATATTTTAAAATAATTTTATTTTCTTTTTTTGCAATGCATCAGCACAAATATCAGTCTGCCTGCCAGTGACACTAACAGGATCCCCCTTACCTTTGGGAATGACCAATCATTATGACATCATCAACAAACCAGCAATCTACAAGTTGGAGATAATTCTAAATCAGTGTTTACAAATAACACATACATATAAACTCAGCTAAATAACCCCCCCCAAAAAAACCATTAACAAGTGGCCGATATTTCTTCATCTTTAAGAATTAATAGAACTATCAAGAAAACTCTTAATCTTCCATTAGCTGTTTCAGCTTTTATAGCAGTATTTATTGTCATGTTGAAGACTGAAATTGAAAGTGAGATTAGGTGAGAGGAGAGGGAGAAAGAGGGTAGGCAGGAAAAGAGATGAGTATTGATTAAGAGAAAAATGCACAGAGGAGCTCAGCAATGAGAAACCATACTAGCTCCAAATGAATCTTTTAGTGCTTGGACTCAACACGTTTGTTGGGTATTATAATCAAATGTAATGGTTTGGAGAGTTTCTGAATCCTCTAATTAAATTAGTAAACATCTTGCAATAATTAAATTATTTTTAAATATGAGTAAACACCAGTGCACTTAATACACAGATCAACTATATTAGAGAAAAGAAGAGTAACTTTGCAATTTGTATACAGCTTGACACCTTAAATGCATTGCTTTATAATTTTGTATTTGTAATTAAAATGTGTAAAAAGGTGGTGCATCTAGATTAAACCGCAACAAGACCGAATGAGGTTAAATGCCTCATTTAAATTCCATAATAGAGTGCTCAAAAGATGTTCTCCAACTATTCTGAGCCAACCATTTCATAAAACGCTCAGATCGGCCTCAATTCTTAAACCTATATGAAAAAGTAAATTACATCCAGGACATAAATTCTCACCTGCGCTATAGTAGCGGTTAAGTTTCTCCCAAAGGGGCTCATCCTCCTGGTGCAGTAAGTATAGCTTAAGGCGTCCATATATGGAGCCTGATCGTAGAAAGCAAAGACAGATGTTAAAGAACACTTGAATCAGCATAGATCTGATCCTTATCTCATCTTTAGATGTAATTCAAGTATCCCTGGATGGAAGTGATGAGCACACTTCAAAGTCAGCATGGCTTCTTGATGATGCTACTATAGACTACTGACCTGCTAGAGGCTTACTTTGGGCTATTTAGTATGCCAAGGTTGAGCTGACTCACCAAAATCAAAATGTGCTTCATTTAGTCTCTGTAACCCTAATGGTTTTCTGTTCCATTTACAATGCTAAGAGCAGCAAAATGTAGATTTACTGGGGTGCAAAGGCAGCTAAGCATGCCAGGAAAACAATCAAAGCAAAATGCAAAAGACTAAAGCTATTGTTCTCCAAATGCATATATCAAATTCAACGTCATTGCAGACACACATAGCTTGATTACAAAATTGAAGGCACTGGCACAAACTCTGTGAATAATGGAACCTGACACCAGTAGATTCAGCTTTTTTTGCGAGGAGTGAAATTCAGGGGAACCCCATCAACTGGAGCACTATTTCAGACACATTTAACTTTGGAGCAATTTACATTTTAATAGAATTGACCCAGGGTCAATACCTCAGGTACTGAAAATTCACATTTCCTAGCAAATTAGCATAATTCCCATCAGCTTTTAAGTAGCAGGGACAAAGCCATCTCTTTTTAAGATAACTCCAGCTAAGCAGTGCACATCCAATAGGCAAATGAAAGATACCCTTCATTTTAGTTTCACCACACTGATATAAAAGTAACTTGCCTCGAGAAGCATACAAACCCTCTGTTAACAGATCTGATCAGACATTGACAGAAAGAGATGAGCAGTACTGGACTGCATTACTGATTTCATTAATCACAGAGGATTAGGATTATTTATGCCTTTACATCCGATGGAATATTACAGATGAAAAATTAGAATTATTATTTGCTGCAATGAAAAAGAAAATATATTAAGCACCAATTTTCAATTAGGCATCAAACAGTCTGAACTTAGAGTGTATGAGTGCATTGGCTTTCAAAAATTAAACCGTCATACTTAGGGTTGGGTATCAATTGGGTTTTATTCGATACCGGTGCCATTTCGATACTTTTAAAATGGTACCGGTGCCTAAATGGTGCCTGAACCGATACTTCTATAAAAAAGGATAACCTTAAAGAACATTAAAAATATTTAAAATAAATCCATAGCATTCACAAGCTCCTTGGAGGCTTTCATTTCCAAAGCTTCCCTTACTCTAAGGCTAATAAATGTATTTCATGATCTGGGTCATTATTTAATACAAAACCACACATAATGTTTCTACTGTATCTCTGTCAATCACTCTGATATTTAGTTAAAATGAGTGCTGTCTGTCCCTGTCTTTAATCAGTTCTGTGAATGACTGGATGGTTATTCTTTATAAAGCAGCAACAAAGTCGTTTGTAAAGTAGTCTTAGGCACATTAGTATTTTCACCCCAAAAAAGGGTTTTAAGCAAGTTATTTATATATTTTGCTGTAGTATGTCAGTAGGAAATATCAGTTTACATTTCCAAACATTCATTTTGCCATAAATTTTAATAATAATCTAGTGAGATTGTTCAGTGCACAAGCAGTCTGACAACAGACTGCCTAAGACTAAGACTTTTGCACAGTAGTGTATGTATAAAGTACGTACAATTAGATTAAGTATATTTAAATAAGTGTAATTAAAGTATGTGTTAAGGTCTAGATTGTCGCTGGAGGAAACAGCTGCGTGTGATAAGCGGTGAACAGCGAAAACTTTACAGTAGATGAGAAACCGATTACTCCCCCGTTACCTTTGGTAAACTGTATTTATGTCAAAGAACGTACTCGGTTACTAAACGTAACCTCGGTTCTCTCTAGAAGAGCGAACGAGTACTGCGTCTTAGCTAAGACGCTATGGGAAAAGTCTCTTTTCACGAAATACTGAAGCAAAAAATTATCCTTAATTTTGTATTTTTGTAAAGCGCATTTGCAGCAGTACACAGCCATAGGCGAGACGGCTCGTTCGCTCATTGGCTTGTTCTGCGGCAACTGCACAGCCTATCGAGCGCAGGCTGATGCAACATCAGACCAATAAGGGCGCTTCGCGCCCTCCTTGCCACTGGGTGTGGCCCAACCTATAAAAGGAGCTCGAAAAGGCTGACTCACCTGATTTATTTCATCGCCGAAGCAAACCAGAGTGAATCGTAGGCATGGCAGAGAACGCAGTACTCGTTCGCTCTTCTAGAGAGAACCGAGGTTACGTTTAGTAACCGAGTACGTTCTCTTACGAGAGTTCTCTCGTACTGCGTCTTAGCTAAGACGCTACGGGAACCCAATGTAAAACGCCGTGCGCGCAGGGATCACACACCAATAAACCTAAAGCAACGCCCAGGATTTACAGTGCACAGTCACCTGAGGGACTCACAGAGAGTCCAGGGCAGAAAAGGGAAAAAGCCCTCCGTCCTATATCTAGCAGCATCCTTAGATGCGGCAATATAACATCACACAGCCGAGGCAAGGCCTGACCAATGTGGCAATGCGGGTCTTACGCAATACTGCCCATATAACAGTCGGCAGCGCATAGCGCTCATGAACTCAGAATTCCCCTCAGGGCCCTGATTCGACTATACCGACAACAGCCTTGCTTGCAAGGCGGGGACCTCCAGGTTATAGAACCTGATAAATGTAGACGGCGAGGCCCAACCTGCCGCCATACATATATCCTGCAAGGAGATCCCAGTAGACCACGCCCACGACGAGGCGATGCCTCTTGTGGAGTGTGCTCTGACGCCCAACGGGCACTTAAGGCCCCTGGAAGCGTAAGCTAACGCTATGGCATCAACTATCCATCTGGATAGAGTCTGTCTCGAAACAGCCATTCCCTTGGAACGTCCACCGAACGAGACAAACAGCTGCTCCGTCTGCCGAAAGGCAGCAGAGCGAGACACATAAGCTCTTAAAACCCTGACAGGGCAAAGAAGACTCGAGTCTCCATCCTCCCCTGACACCGGCAGGGCAGACAGGGCAATAACCTGAGCCCAAAACGGTGTGTTGAGGGATTTCGGCACATAACCATGCCTAGGTTTGAGTATGACCCTTGAGTCATTGGGCCCAAACTCCAAGCATGACTGGCTCACCGAGAGCGCGTGCAAATCACCCACACGCTTCACAGAAGCGAGAGCCAACAAGAATACTGTCTTGAACGACAGATGCTGAAGGCTAACCGATTGGATAGGCTCAAAAGGGGGACCCTTCAAGGCCTCCAAAACCGCCGCGAGGTCCCATATAGGGACTGACGGAGGTCTGGGAGGATTCAGCCTCCTAGCTCCTCTGAGGAACCGGATGACTAAATCGTTCCTTCCTATTGACTGACCGGACGCCGTTTCAGAAAACGCCGCGATGGCCGCCACATAAACTTTGAGCGTGGATGGGGCTCTGCCCTTATCCAACAGCTCCTGTAGGAAGGAGAGGACCTCCGTCACCTCACAACTAAGAGGTGAATAACCTCGAGCTGTGCACCAGCTGGAGAACACCGACCACTTCGAGGCATACAGACGTCGTGTCGACGGAGCTCTAGCCTGAGTGATGGTATTTAGCACTCCCACTGCGAGATCAGCGGGTAACCGTTGAGCGCCCACACATGGAGGGACCACAACTCCGGTTGAGGGTGCCAAATCGAGCCCCTGGCCTCCGAGAGGAGGTCCCTCCTCAACGGTACCGGCCACGGGGCGACATCTGCTAACTGCATCAAATCTGGGAACCATGGTTGGTTCTTCCAAAGAGGTGCTACAAGCAGTATTGAACATCTCGTTTCTCTCACTCGTTCTATCACCTGCGGAAGGAGGGAGACGGGAGGGAACGCATAAAGCGGGCAGCACGGCCATCTCCGTGACAGCGCGCTTCCATTCTTGGAAAAGAACGCGGGGCAGTGAGCGTTTTCGTGGGACGCAAAGAGGTCCACCTCCGCCATGCCAAATCTCTCCCAAACAGCCGGACTGTTTGCGGGTGTAGAGACCATTCGCCTGTAGGAACATTGCCTCTGGACAGCCTGTCTGGACCCAGATTCTGCAGTCCAGGCACATGCACTGCTCTCAGCGAGCGCACGTTGCGCTGAGCCCAAACCAGGAGGCGTTCCGTCAGCCTGCACAGGTTTCGGGACCCGAGACCGCCCTGGCGATTTATGTAGGACACCACGGACATGTTGTCCGAACGGACTACGACGTGGTGATCCTTGATATGGGGACAAAAGCGAGTCAGCGCATTCTCCACTGCCAGCAGTTCCAGGCAGTTGATATGATGGAGCTTTTCCCGTTCTGACCATAGGCCAAAGGACGGTCTGCCTTCGAGCAGCGCTCCCCATCCCGAAGTGGAGGTGTCCGTCGACACCATTTTCACACTCGGGGAAGTCCCCAGGCTTACACCTGATCGGTACCAGCTGTTCGCTGTCCAAGGTTCTAGAGCCGCAACACAGCTCTGATCGACCTTGAAATGCAGCCGGCCAGACGCCCACGCTCTGCGCGGCACCCGAGCCTTTAGCCAGAACTGCAGGGGGCGCAAGCGGAGCAGGCCCAGCCGCAGAACCGGAGATGCTGAGGCCATGAGACCCAGCATCTTTTGACAGTGTTTGAGCGACACGGTCGCGCCGCAGCGGAAAGAACTCGCTGCGCGCTGAATGCCCATCGTGCACTGTGGGGACAGGCGCGCCGTCATGGAACACGAGTTCAGAACTATACCCAGAAACAGGATCGTCTGACTGGGGTTCAGCGAACTCTTCCCCCAATTGACACTGAGGCCGAGCTTCTCGAGGTGATCGAGTAAAACGGCCCTGTGGTCCACGAGCTCCGCTCGTGATCGGGCCAGAACCAGCCAGTCGTCCAAATAATTCAGCACTCGTATGCCTCTGAGTCTGAGAGGAGCGAGCGCTGCATCCATGCACCTCGTAAACGTACGAGGAGCTACGGACAAGCCGAATGGCAGGACTGTAAACTGGTATGCCTGGCCCTCGAAGGCGAATCTCAAATATCGCCTGTGGTTTGACGCTATCTGTATTTGAAAATACGCGTCCTTCAGATCTATTGACATGAACCAGTCCCCTCTGCGAATCTGCGCGAGGAGCTTCCTGGTCGTGAGCATTTTGAAACTGCGTTTCATCAATGCCTTGTTCAGCTGTCTTAGATCCAGTATGGGCCTGAGACCCCCGTCTCTCTTGGGCACCAGAAAGTATCTGCTGTACAGCCCCCCCTCGCTTTGAGCTTGAGACACAGGCTCTACAGCCCCTTTGCTCAACAGTTTTGATATTTCGGCACGAAGTATGTGTGCTACTTCTGTTTTGACCGTAGTTTCGACGCGCGCTGAAAAGCGCGGTGGGCGTCGAGAAAACTGTAGCGAGTAGCCTCTCTGTATAATGCCTAGCACCCAATCCAAAACCCCTGGAAGCGCTGACCATGCATCTGCATGAATGGCTAAGGGCTGGATGCGAAACTCGCTCTGTTGACTGGGCAACGGCGGCACTCGAGTGAGCTGCGCATCTGAGGCGGGGAGCGCGCTGATCACAGTGGGCAGATCGCTCTTCCTCGACCCCGTTCCGGCGCTTAACCGACTGGGGGGAGGCTGAACGGGTCCCGTGGGACTCGATATATCTGCGAGTAACCGTGGGCTGCATGTGTGCACATTTACCACTTTCAACTCGCTGTCTGCCTTTGCAGAATGTACGTGCACGGGCATGGTTTTTACAGAAGCCCCGCGCCGTATGTGACATAGTGTATGTGGGCACTGGGAAGTGGGCACGTTTACTATGCGGCGCGCTCAACCGATCTGTGTCGATTTTATGTGCGCTAGCCCTGTGTGCAGGGCTGTGCTTACATGTGGAGATGGGCACTGGGTAGTGGGCATCGTCACTGCATTTATAGCACCATCGGCCGTGGCCGGACGAGCGTGCACGGGTTTCGTTTTTACAGAAACCACATGACGCGTGTGACATAGTAATTGTGGGCACTGAGGGGTGGGCACGCTTACTATGCAGTGTGCGCGACCGACTTGAGTCGACATTATGGGCGCAGGCCCTGTGTGCAGGGCTGTGCTTACATGTGGAGATGGGTTACTGAGGAGTGGGCATCGTCACAACATTTATAGCACCATCGGCCGTGGCCGGAACACCAGAAAAAACACTCTTTTTGTGAAACATCTGGGTAGCCGTGATAACGGCTTTTGAGTGCAGGCAAACGGGCACTCGTGCAGGCTTGCGCATTGCAGAAGACACTGAGGCAGTCACAACTCTTGGAACTGCAACAGCGGCGCGCTTGGGTGGGAGCTCGGCCGCAGCGGAACTCGAACACCGGCGCTTTCCCAGCAGTGCTAGGATGCTTTCGGGGCTTCTGGCTTCACCGCAATCCTCTGCCGCGTCTCCCGTGGCGCGGGGCGACGGCTTGAAGAGCGAGAACGGGGTCCCGAGCTGCGTTGCTGACGCTGTCACGATGACGCAGCAGGAGGCGGTGGGCGTGACTGAGAGCTCTGTAGGGCCGGTCTAGAGCGGCTGGCTGCAGAACTGGAGCGCTTCGGCAAGAAGTGCTTGAACGCCTGCAAAGCTTTCTGGTCCTCGGCGAATCTCTCCACAAAGTCGTTGACGGAAGATCCGAAGAAGCCGGCAGGAGTTAGCGGCGCGTCAAGGAACGCAGCGCGCTCAGACTCCTTGATGTCAGAAAGCGTCAGCCACAAATGCCTCTCAGCCACCGTAGCGGAAGCCATAACCCGTCCCATGGCCTGTGCAGCAGACTTAGTAGCGCGGAGGGAGAGATCCGAAGCACTCCTCAGATCCGCGAGACAGATAGCTTCAGGTCCCATCTCATCCAGCTTGCGGAGAAGATTGCCCTGGAAAATCTGTAGCGTAGCCATGGTGTGTAACGCAGAAGCAGCCTGCCCAGCAGCAGAGAATATCCGTGCGAGCAGCGATGACGTCATGCGGCATGCTTTGGATGGCAACGCCGCCTTAATCCGCCGTCCAGCAGAGGGCGGGCAAAGGTGCGCTGCTATAGCCTGTTCCACCGGCGGAAGTGACAGGTAGCCTCTGTTCTTAGCACCGTCCAGTGTGGAGAATGCTGGCGAAACAGATGAGCGGATTCTCGCCGAGAATGGAGCGTCCCAAGCTTTCGCCACTTCTTCGTGAAGCTCAGGAAGAAAAGGGGCGTGCTTTGAGCTTGAGGAAGAGCGCTTATCTGGAAGATAGCTACCATCCAGCCGGGAACGTGAAGGGGGCGCTGGTGCAGACCACTCGAGGCCGAGGCTCGCCGCGGCCAGCGAGAGTACAAGCATCAGCTCCTTATCGATATCCCCCCGTCTGCTGGGCCTCTGAGCAGCGGGCGCGAGATCCACGGAGCTCGCCCAACCCTCACAGCCCGAAGCAAGCAGAGAGCACGTGTCTTCTTCCTCCGACGCGGGCCTGAGATCCACTTCCTCAGATGACGCGTTGGCAAGCAGCGGACGCTGAGCATCGGGAAGCGATGCAGGGGAGGCCGGCGAAGCGGAGAGAACCGGCGAGCTCGGCCGAGCTTCTGGTAGGCGCTACGAGCGGCGCTTCTTACGGCGCTGCGGCGCAGCGGATGATGCAGGCTTCGAGAAGGATGCCAGGCGAGTCCTCAGAGTCACCATAGGCATTAACTCGCAATGAGGGTATCCGCCGTCAGCGAGCGCGAGCGCAGCATGGTCCTCACCCAGACAGGAGACGCAGATGACGTGACGATCTCCTTCGCTGAGCGGGGCTCTGCACGAGCCGCACGAGGGCATCTTTAAAAAGACGCAGCTCTTTTGTGACCGTAGTTTCGACGCGCGCTGAAAAGCGCGGTGGGCGTCGAGAAAACTGTAGCGAGTAGCCTCTCTGTATAATGCCTAGCACCCAATCCAAAACCCCTGGAAGCGCTGACCATGCATCTGCATGAATGGCTAAGGGCTGGATGCGAAACGCGCTCTGTTGACTGGGCAACGGCGGCACTCGAGTGAGCTGCGCATCTGAGGCGGGGAGCGCGCTGATCACAGCGGGCAGATCACAGGGTATCCGCCGTCAGCGAGCGCGAGCGCAGCATGGTCCTCACCCAGACAGGAGACGCAGATGACGTGACGATCTCCTTCGCTGAGCGGGGCTCTGCACGAGCCGCACGAGGGCATCTTTAAAAAGACGCAGCTCTTTTGTGAATGTGCGTCGCAGGGCGAAGACACACACAGGATATAACAGAACAAGGATGTAAAGGATATGGGCGCCGGATAGCGCAGCAGGAACGGCAGTGGAAGGCGGCGATGCCAGCGGCTTCAGGATGGCTCGTCCTGCTGATATGCTCTTCCAGGCGGCGCTTGCTTCCTCGTGATCCAGCGATGCGTGAGCTTCGCTGAAGAGATGAAAAATCAGGTGAGTCAGCCTTTTCGAGCTCCTTTTATAGGTTGGGCCACACCCGTTTCGGTGGGAAGTGGCAAGAAGGGCGCGAAGCGCCTTTATTGGTCTGATGTTGCATCAGCCTGCGCTCGATAGGCTGTGCAGTTGCCGCAGAACAAGCCAATGAGCGAACGAGCCGTCTCGCCTATGGCTGTGTACTGCTGCAAATGCGCTTTACAAAAATACAAAATTAAGGATAATTTTTTGCTTCAGTATTTCATGAAAAGAGACTTTTCCCGTAGCGTCTTAGCTAAGACGCAGTACAAGAGAGCTCTCGTAAGAGAACTGCACAGATACAGATATTCTGACAATCTGTCGATAAACACACACCGTTTCTATTTGAGTCCACTTGTGCAGCTCCTTCTTATTTCTAAAGTAACAAGCGTCTTTTTCTATGAACTAATCACTACGCCCCAATTTACCAAGTTTCCGTAATTTGCGATGGACATTCACTTCATTGGCAGTGTTGGCCATTTTTCATTAGGTAAACTCTACGTCAGGCTTCTACTAGTTAAACTACAACTTCAGTGTAATTCAGATGGTTAGCAAAAAATAGAGACAAAATACTAATTACATGGAATCACACAGTGAGATTTTCTTCAGGCATGGTTACTGAATGGACATGCAACAAATTAAATTATGCGCAATTGAAAGATGATCTGGGGTCTCATTTATAAAACTCTCCATAGATTTCATCCTAAAAGTGTACGTAGGCACAAAAGCTAGATTTTGCTTACACACAAAAGTTTGCAGATTTATCAAATCATGCGTACGCCAGAACCTGCGCAAAAATCCCATTATAAATCCCAGTCAGAGGAACATTGTGCTTACGTGCATTTCCACCTCGTTTCCTCCCCGAAATAACCATATATAGAGCTTAAAACGCCTAGTTTTACTTTGCATAACCTCATCTGCATATCAATTCCATGCTTATTCCCACCACATGACACCATGTTTAACACCGAAACATTAAGGAAATGTTTTATGGGGTCTATAATGCCATTTGTGCCTTACACATTAATTGTTATTGCAAAAAATTACCCAGTATCCTTGTTATGTTTTATAATAAATATATGAAAATATCCATAAAACAAAATGGTTTAAAGTTGTTCTCAGATCTATTTTAGAATAGAGTATACTCATCTCATTCTTTTACACTGGCCAAATAGTACTTAAATTGTTTTAAACAATTTAAATACAATTAAATGTATGCAGTTTTGCTGATGAACATCTTTTAGCTATTTTTAGTGGAAACAGATAGGCCCATATTTATTGCAGTGTAAATACAATTGTCTGATTCGGCTCGTCACTGACAAAGTATTTTAAAAAGGAAACATGCAAATCTTATCGTTTTCTCCTAGTTATATCCTTCAAACATATAGGCCCTAGTGGTATTTTTTATTATGTTGTATAGATGCCTTCACACCCCATCAGCATCTCCATGCAGCTGCAGTTGTACAGTAAGCAATTATCATTGGTCCTATACCGGACAATGGACTGTTCGACCACTGAATCCAGCAGTGTCCACCATAATATCGAAGTAGTGCTCATCAATGTTCTCGCTAAAAATATTTCTCATAACATGTGATCTGTAGTTTAGTTTAAAGATAAATTATTGTGCACGTATAGCACTCCACGCTGTTATTAAAACATAGCATACCACAGAAAAATGATGTATTCTATTGTTAATAAAATGATGTAATTATGTTTTTTTTTTGTTTTTTTAATTTAAGGGTTTATCTCCATTAATGCGAGTGGAGTATTTAATGTAAAGGTGTATATCGACATGAAAACTGTTTAAAATCCTAGTTTACTTCATTACTTTTCCCCTCCAGGAAAAAAAGTTTGAACGCATGGTCTAGAATTTCTGTACGGGTGCGTATGTATTAGTAGTATGTAAGTTTATTTTTCATGAATCACAATATGTGCGTGGAAAAATTGTGTGTGCATGTTTCTATGCCCATTTTGTGCGTACGCAACGTTTATAAATGAGACCCCTGGTATGACTGACATCAGGGGATGAGATGATAATTAAAATGTGTGAAAATGACCATGACACCACTTAAACTACAATGCCAGTGCAACTTTCAAGGTAATAATGACTGACGCTAACAAGCACTGAATTAAGAGGGTTAAAAGCCTTTCAAAAACGTGAGACATTCAGGGGAACGATGTCTTTTAAAGTGCTACTCCTTAAACATTCAAAGCCTGAAGCTCAGTGTGCAGTAAGTCCCTAAATATAGCCTAGCCCTGATCGGCGTAGACTTCACGCCTGACCTTTGGGCTCTGCTCTCTTCCACACAGACAGGACAACTCATGTTAATGCGCTTCTGCAGCACAATGGATCAAAATGCCCTGAGAGAACAAATGCGCATTGCTTAATCGTGCTCAGTGCCATGCATCACATACATCCAAACCTGATCGCTTAGATCTGGCTTTGAACTCCAGCAGCTTCCAGCCGACATTCGCTAGGCTTGTCATATATGACAGCTAAATAACAACATCAAACTCGCACACTGCAGGTTAGCACTCACACTGTCGCAACGCCTATATGTACTCCGCTGGCTGCCGTAGAGCGACATGCCGTGTTCCGGTTTGTTGTGATCGAAGCTAGCAGCAAAATGTTGCTGTCATGCGCTTGGTTCTTGACGTTATTATTAAATTTTGTGGGACAACATGTCACGTTTGCATTGCAAGACGTTACTGCTGATTTATTTGGCCAGGAGAATGTTGGTACTGTAGCGGCGTTCGGTGACTTTAACTCTGATAAACAGACTGACATTTTCATCATCAGGAAGCGTAAGTACAGTTCTGCTAGCTGACGTTAAGATTATTAATGTCTCAAAATTATCCCTTTTAAGTTGAAATTAAGTAACGTAAGATTCTGCTATTGTACAATATTTGTGAGATTTAATGAGATGTCCGGATGTTTTGTATAACACAGCTCTGTCATATATTGTTCTCAGTGACGGGGGGTGTGGCAAGATGCATCCTCTGTACTCTGTTTTTATGTAACGTTAACGTTACTGTTTATTTATGTGTGTTATTGGTGCTGAACACACTGTTTCTGTGTTATTTCATCAGAATATTGTTTCTTTCAGATTCTGAGTTGGTGATTTTCTTGGCTGATCTTAAAGCTCCTTATTTCAAACCTAAAGTCCATCTGACTAAAGAGGCTTTCCCTAGGTAAGAATACACACTCACACACACTAATAAAGCCTACTGTATCACGTTCGTTACATGAATTTCTAAGGCCTCTAAAATTATTGCTTGATCAAAACCCTGCCAAAAAGCACAATCTTCTGTATGCATTCTGCCACCTGACTGACAGTTAATCATTTTTAATAAGTGAACAGACTTTTATCTCAATTCTAAAAATGTTTGGCGCCTTTGGTACGTGTGTCATGTGTGTCTTTTTTTTTTTTTTTTTTTTTTTTTTTACTTTTAGCTAGTAAGTAAAATAAAAAACTTTGTATTATTATCAATATTTCAAATAAATATTTACTGGACTGAAGCAAACTAGGATTACTTCATTATACATTATTTTTAGAAACATTATATTAATAATGTGTGTATCAAATAAGGTAAAACAGACTTTAAGAATGTTAATTTCTCTCTAATATAATTGTATTGCATTGCATTATGTTTTGCTCCCCAGAGTTAAAATTACTGAGGTTTGATCATAAAACAACATATTGTTGAGAATCATTGACAACTTATGTTTATATACATTTTATGTAGTCTGCTGTACTGTAACAAAAATATCACTGATTTACATTACAAGCTATTAGAATTTCATATTTAATGACTATATACTTAACAACTTCACCAAATAGCATATTTTTGGTCAGTTTGGGCCTCTGTATAAAAATGAAAAAAAAAAAAATTGTGTGTGAGGTCCATATTATCACTATATCATATTGTATTAGCCATAAGACTAATATTTCATATGTCATGTTTTGTAAGAGTTCATTGTGTTGATTTTGCCTTGTTCATGTGTTTCTCTGGCTCTCTTAGTGACTTCAACATAACTTGTGTGGTCCCGGGTGATTATGATGGAGACTCTCAGATGGATGTGCTCGTTACCGGCTACCAGAAGGACCTCTCCAATCAAACAGTCTTCATCTTTTGGGGGCATAACCAAACTTTGGGTAAGGTCATAAAAAATAAAACAAAGAAATAAAAGAAAGTGCTTGCTGTACCATGCTCCAGTTGTTTGGTTTATTCAGTATTTCTGCCTGAACTGATGGTCTAACAGCTATAGAAATGATACTTCAGCAGTGATTTGCACAGTGAATGTTATCTGTTCTCTTACAGACCAGAGTGATAAGGTAGGGCTGAACAGGACCTTTGATGATCAGCCCCTGGTCATGGAGTAAGTGCAGTATATTGTTTTTAATTTAAGCCGGGCATTGTGAAAATATTGTTTCTATATATAATCTTGGTCTTAAACACCTTGCCTTAGGGAATTATGGTGCAGTTGCGGCTTACCGCTGGCTAATATCTTAAAAGCAGCCTCTCAAAATTGAATTGAAATTGCAGTCCACATCCCTTTAGTGTACAAATGCAAACTTCCCTTGTAAAGGTTTCTGCTGTTTCCGAGGTCTAATGCTGCTTCCTCTTTTCCACTACAGCTTTAATGGGGACATGATTCCAGACATTTTTGGATCTGTGGATGGTTCGTCAATGGTTTGCTATCTCAGGAGTAGGTAAGACTGCTTTCTTAAATGTGCAATAGCTTGTTTTTAGTTTTTCTGTCTGTGTCAAGAAAACAAGTGTTCGGTGTATAAAGCATGTTGTTTTATTGTTTGCCAGGCAACTGAAATGTGAGAAGGCTCTCAACTTGACAGTCAAAATGCGCGTTCCTCATTCCAATGCTTTCATTGACCTTAACAAGGACTTCACCGCCGGTGAGTAATGCTACTATGGTCTTTCCTTCACTCTGAAGTCTTTTGAAGTGTCAGAGAAAGTATTGCAAGGTTCTGCTGCTCTGTGGACTGATTTAGAGAATCACTACTTCTCTATTCAGTAGCTTTCAGATAGCATTTCTGTAGAAGCCTTAATGAAGTCCATTTGCCGTACACAACCCTGAATGCTGCTTGATTTATTTATGGATTAGGAATGCTAGGAATACTTGTTTGCTTATTAACACATCAGACACTCAGGTTTATTAGATTAGACCTGTTTCTTATACTGCTTTTCAGAATAATATAATATGAAGTAACATATCTGTTGGGTCATTCCGTGTCAACTCAACTAGAGGTCCCCGGCTCAATTTTTTTTTATTTTTCTAATATTTTTTCTTTAGAAAGATAAACATGTATAGTGATGAAGGGGGGTTCGATTTACAAATGGTTCAAAATGTGAAGTACTGAAACTCTCTTGGTACTTCTGTTGTGTCGTGTTGTGTTGTGTTGTGTTGTGTTGTGTTAGTTTCAACAATAACATCATACAAATAATATTAAAAAAAAAAAATTAATAAATGCAGCCTTTGTGAGCACAAGAGACCTGTTTCTATTTTTAATGCATTATTTTATGATTCCTGCCATCATGGGTGAGTTATAACTAATGACAAATGTAGGCAAATCAACTGCAGTCTGAATATAGCCTGTTACAAAACGCTGTTCCATTTATTTTTTGCATTAATAATGTCATTTTGCTGTCCTGGTGAAAGGCTGTGCCATCATTATAACCAGTGAAGTCAGAAGAGTAGTGCATTTCAGCATCTTCTTTATTGCCAGGTGCCTCTGACTCCTAATGCCCGTGTGTGTGTGTGTGTGTGTGTGTGTGTGTGTGTGTGTGTGTGTGTGTGTGTGTGTGTGTGTGTGTATTTGTGTGTTTTCTGAACCTTTTTAAATCAAATGATCTCTCAAGAGCTGTTTAGGAATTCAAAGACGTTTTTAAGGGTGAAGAGTTTCCTCTTAAGCTTGCCTGTCAGTCACATAAAATTGACTGTAATAGTCCTGTGCTTCTAAAGGCTGGAAACAGATTTAAATGCTCTCTTGCAGAATCCGGTCAACGTCTTACTGTCCATTAGTGTAGTTGAGGCTTAGAGTGGGCATGTGTCTATGTCTAAGAAAGGGTAAAGAGGTCAAAAAGTAATTCACTAACCAATATGGAAAAACTCCATTAACCCATACTAAAACAAAGCCCCTGAGCTGCTATAGCACTTATCTCCCACCCTCTCGGTGGGAGCCTGGCATCAATGCCACCCCCAAACCATCTGGAGGCTGTTCTGCTGCCACACAGGCGACCGTGCTGTTGGGTCTGATTGGCAGACAGGACCAAGAAAGCCTCTCTGGACCTCTACAGCTGCGAGAAAATCACAGCAGATTAACAACAGCCCAGGAGAGAAAAAAGCACACCCACGACAAAATCATCCACCACTTCCTCTACAATTATGGCTGTCTGCTGTGGCAAGAGTTGGTGTGAGCAAAAGACCCTAGTGATGGTGAGTGGAGGCTTTCAAGAAGAGTTCTCAGAAGAGCTGGAACTGAATGCTGTGTCTTGTGGCTTTTAGAAGATGATTTCTTTTTTTTTTCTTTTTTTTTGTAATTTAATGTAATCTTGATTTGCGTGGTCGGTTAATTTAAGTTTTAATGGTCATTTTTGGGTGGCTGGTGTGATTTGATTGTGGATATCAGGGAGAAAACCATACTTAATGCAAATAATTAAATGCAAATAAGCATATAATTGTGCACAGTTTGGCTAGCAAATTTAATTATCTTTATCTGCTTTTAAAACGGACAAATAAATGACTAATAAATTGTTCAAATATGGGATTTGCATTCAAAAGTTTGGGATTGGAAAGAGGTTTTTGAAAGAAATCTATTATGCTCACAGAAAGTTATTTTAAAATGTTTTGAAAATAGTTATATAGTTAAATATTACAATTTATATTTGATATATTTGTTTTATATTTGAATAAATATTTTACAAATATTTTATTCCTGTAATGTCAAAGCTGAATTTTCAGCAGCCATCACTCCAGTCAGTCTTCAGTGTCACACGACTCTTTAGAAATAATTGTAATATACTGATTTGGTGCTGAACAATTATCACTGTTGAAAATGTTAGTGTGGAAACTGTGATGGTTTTTATTCAGGAATCTTTGATCACGTCTAGTGATTACCTACAATATTTTTCTAAATTTTATCTGTAAGTTCATTGAAACTAGTCAATTTAATGTTAACATTCTTCTTAATATACATTGGAATGTAATATAATAGTCATCATTCTATTTCATGTTCAGTAACTACTAATTACTGTGCCTATGTAGTTCATTGTAATAGTACTACATCAATGTTTAATTTTAAGAACATTTTAAACAAGGACACTCTTGATGTCAAATGTAAAATTAATATTCTTAAGCAAAACCATCTGACAACCACTTATCTAGTCCGCCGGCCACCCAGTATTCATATTTATCTTAACTATTTCTGCTCTTCCTTTTGTAACAAAGTTTGTCATGTGGAAGAACATTGTTCAAATTATTTTAAGTTTGAATGAATGATGAGTAATGATGAGCACTTAGATGAAGGACCTCTTTTGAAATCATATTGACAGATTGTTTATACCGGCTTCATGGCTTTTCACTGATCACTTTATATTGCTTCTGTAAGCTTCTCAGATAAGACATGAATTGTTTCCATACATGTCCTTTCTGTGAATGAACAAGTGAGGGTCACCTCCAGGTCACAGCTCAGATTCCGGTTACACATTTGAAAACACCCACCGTATGGCTGCATTAACTAGAAGACATGAAATTACATCCACTTAAGTGTCACTGCACCATTTAAGCTTCAAAAAGTGGAAAGTTCAGCCTTCAGCCTGTCTCTGATTGTAACATCTCCCTCTCGTTTAAGGATCTACAGGCTCTGCATCTGATATCTGGTCCTAGTGGTTTATTAAAATGAACAACCAACAATTAATTAAGACAAAGGTGAATGATTAAGGCCAGTTAAATGTGTCTCTAATGGGCTAACACTGCCTTGCATGAGCAGCTTTGATGGCTCAGGTAAGGCTAATGCACAGCCAAAGAAGCTGTGAAGAGAATAGCAACAAAATAAGCATGGAGAAGCCCCATACATTTAGTAAGTCCCTGTTGCAAATTTTCATTACTTTTTTTATTCCCTTGTTTTTGATGCATCACTCAATCAACATGGAGATGCCACTTGCATCTACATCACATTTTCTTCTTCATGATGTTCTTAATAACCCACAGATTTAGAATGTGCAGCCTTGTTGAAAATAGGGAGTAATTGCCAAATAATTATAAATGTCATTATGCGCAAATATGCACAAAAGACACCAATTCTGCTTTCTAACTGGTTGCTAGGCAACCTTGCATTGCAATGCACCAGACTGCAGCCAATTAGACCTGGAATCTCTCTGAATATGAGCAGCGAGTTAATTGTCGTGCAATGTAAAGGAAACAGATTTTCCACATTAGGGGACTGCTGAAGTGGGAAGTTCGTCAAATCATTATCTGCGGCAGTCTTCCAGACTCTCACTTGCACATTTAGGTTACATTAGGCCAAATGCCTGTGATTGTGCACCGTCCCTTTATTGTTTTTCCTATGGGACTTTAATGCCTTTTCATTTGTGGTTTGCAAAAAGACACAACAATCCAATCAAGCACCCAGATTTTGCAAATGAAGATGCACTCTCTAAAAGGGATAAATTTGGACCTATCAAGATTCGGTGGCAGTCTCATTGTGTGGCACCCTAGAGACGTCTGCTAGATCTGCAAAACATAGCAGGTGGATAACACAACGACTGGGAGTTTCTCCTTGTACAGACCTGCCACAGCTTTACTGACAAATAGCCTGAAACAATGTGGGTAGAGATCTCATTATTTTTCAATATGTATGTCTTCTTGCTGCCTCCCGTTTTTATAAGCAGTAAACATACTCTGAGGAACAGAGCTGATATATAGTGCCTTCCAGACAGTTGACAGTATATCAAAGAGCTAAATTGTAACATTTACATGATAAATAAAAGTCGAGGGAGCAGATTTGTCGCTGAAGTTGTCCCGCACAGTTGATGTCCAATGTTAATCTGTTCCTTTGGGGAAATAGTAGGCATAATTAACAATAACAGATAAGATTGCGCCACCAGACCTAATTAAGTTCAGTGTGTATTAATCAAGCATTTTTAAAAAGGACCGTGACTTTATTTGTCCTTCACTCAATTAGTGGCTGTAGCTAATGGAAGAGTCTGTTTAAATGGATCAGCGTCCCAGAAGACTCAGTTGGCTCTGATTCGTTTTCTCCCACTCTCTGTGTCTTCGCTTTTCTCCTTCACTCTCTGCCACCCCAAGGCCAGTTTTAACCACCCACGTGCTTTTTTTGGCATTTTGTTTGTGCTCAGGGTGCTTGTTTAAAACTATTATGATTACTTGCATAATGCTGCTGCGTTGTCACAGACTAGACATGTACATTAATATTCAGAAACTTGTGCAGAACATATGGAGGCGGAGAGAGATTTCATAATACATACATCCGTTTGTACCTGATGACCAAATGTGTGATGTCTAGGGATGGTTCACCTTCATGCCATTCCAAGCCTGTATTCTTTATATAGAATGAGAGATTTTAAAGATGTTTTTAAGGACAGTTCATAGTGGCTATATCTTAAAAAACGTATATAGTCCATGCTGTACAACTTGTGCACTGTGTTTCAACTCTTTACCTAAATTCATTCCTTCAGACTTAATGTTACCTCTAGACGCTTGCATTCTGCATGTGAACGTCACTTTATTGTGCCATCCCAAAGAGGCTTTTAAATGACCTGCCCAACTCTATCCGAGCAGCTGAATCCTTAGCTATCTTCAAATATTGGCTAAAAACACATCTCTTCCATCTTTATTTGATCCTCTAACTCTAGCAATCTCTGTTCTAATTCTATTCTTTAAAAAAAAAACGTTTTAGACTTTTAGACTTGCAATCTATTAATTTATTAACTGCTTGTTTAAAATGTTTAAAAAATTAATAAAATAACATTAGCTTCTCTATTATTTTTCTATTATCTCTATTCCTTTTCCTTTTTTTATTATACAATTAACAAAAGCAAAAAGGCCTCTAAAACTAACTTGCTCTGTTATTTTTCTGTTATATGTTTTCTTTTTATTATATAATTATTTAATAAACCTTGCTATCATGTGTAATACATTAAGCAAACTGAGACTTGTTATAGCACTTGAGTATCATTGCTCTTTTGTAGATTTTGATTGCTTCCATTGTCCTCATTTGTAAGTCATTTTGGATAAAAGCTTCTGCTAAATGACTTTAGCATTTATACAATAGCTTTGTCACCCTCTATAATATGGTATTATCATGTGATAATTTTTTTTAGTCAGATCACAACTGAATTTTTTTAAATTGATTTCCTAATCTTGTCTCTAAATTTATTTAAATAATAATGTTTATTTAATATTTAATGCCTTTATTATGGCAACAGATATGCAACACATTTTTTTATATGTATTATTTTAATAATTTTACTAGTCGATCAAGTAGCTGAGCCAAATGTTTACCTTGTATAAATAAGAGGTTTCCACCTTTTTAAAATGACATCCATCATAGCAATTTTCCTGTTGTTAAATAAGATATTTAAATATTAAGCATGAGCCTGCTCTGTGATTTGAGAACCACATTTCCAGGTTCGTAGGGGCACACAACTCCCTCTTCCACCATGAAGAAATCATCATCTTAACCTTTCAGTTTTATCACTGAGAAACCATGCAAAATTATATTTTTACAGATGTCCCATGAGAAACAATTACTGTCTGAATCAAGCTGAAGACATATTGTGATCAGATCACTGATAATGTACTTGGAGGTGGTCTGAGACCGATTTTGACCAGATATAATGAAGATGTAAATGCAAATGCATATTTGTTATCCTTATTCAGCTATATGCCGTGCAATGAGATTATGCTGCTGCAATTAATCAAGTACGTCAATTTGATAGTTTTGCTCTTGCAATGTGAATAAGACAACAGAAACTGTGCTTGTGCAATTTATTCCCCCAATTTAATCAACAATATCTGATTCATTTATCAAATAGCAAGCTGTAATAATGTAAAAACTCCATAATCACAAAATACACAAAATAAAGCCCAGGCCCTGGTCCTCTCTCGTCCTTCACTGCCGTCGCTCCTCTTTTGTATCCTTCCAATCTCATCCGTTGCTGATTTCCAATCACTCCACCAGCCTCGCTCCGTTCCCACTGCTCTCGGCCCCGCCCCACTCGTCACATACCCCCATTGCCCCTCGCAGGCTGGGGGGTAATCATGAGACTGCGCTCTACCCCCCCCTCCGGGGGGGACTGCTCAGGGTGACCTGAGGGAACCTGGGGGTAGGACAGACGAGGCAAGAGAAAAGGAGATGGAAGGATGAGGAGCAACAGAGACGAGAGAGGGGAGAGGGAAAAAAAAAATTAGTTCCGGTTCCCAGACGCACTGCCGCTCGGCCCTCCACCAGCTGGGTGAACTCCTCCGCAGTGCCTGGCGGTGGCACTGGATGCCCCTCGGTGGACGGCACGACGCTCCTCCGCCAACCGGTGGACAGCGACGGCTCCTCCAATTTTGGGCAGCCGGCAGGAGTCCCCCGTTCCCTGCTCCTCCCCATCATGGCGGACGGTAGCAGGCTCCAGCCTCCAGGCGAACGGCGCCGACTCCTCCGTTCCCTAATGGACAGCAGCCGCCCCTCCACATTGCCGGCGGCCGGCAGCGAGCTCTTCCGTCTTGGTTTTGGTGAAGACGATTTGGTGAACTTGTTCAAAAAGATCCGGTTACATCGCATGATTCGTTCGCGAACCGGATATCACAAACTGCTTTGTTTTGAACTCTCTCTCACAACAGACACAGAAGAGAAGACAATGCTGAATAAAGTCGTAGTTTTTGCTATTTTTGGACCAAAATGTATTTTCGATGCTTCAAAATATTCTAACTGACCCTCTGATGTCACATGGACTACTTTGATGATGTTATTCTTACCATTCTGGACATGGACAGTATACCGTTCACACAGCTTCAATGGAGGGACTGAGAGCTCTCGGACTAAATCTAAAATATCTTAAACTGTGTTCCAAAGATAAACGGAGGTCTTACAGGTTTTGAACAACATGAGGGTGAGTTATTAATGACATAATTTTGCTATTTGGGTGAACTAACCCTTTAAGGGGGTTATAGTCTTGAAATAATTTTGTCTGTTGATCTTCATCTCCACATTAAAACACGAATCATTGACCTGTGAATGTTCGGCGTCATTTTTTTTTTCTGCATGTGCATTAGGAAATATTAAGATGTTACATTTGTAAACATTTCTCTGCATCCCACAGATTTGCACATCATGTGACTGGAAAGACTTCTTATTTTGTATTCCAACAAAAAGCAGGCAGACGCATAAATAAAATCCTATGAGTGGCCTGAGCATCTAAGCTTGTTAGTGAAATAAGTTGGGCTGCTTTTCCCATTGCTCTGTCTGCCAGCATAATATGAGCAAAATGGAATAAGGAATATGTGGGGTTGGCATAATCTCTTCCACTCCACCTATGTTGTTCTCGTAATGGTTTTACAAGATTATATCCCCTCAGAATAGCATCTCTCCATTTTATGCCAGTGCTGTCATGCTCATGAATTAAGTGCTTTGAGAAAAAAAAAAAAAAACAGGGTTAGAGAAACGCGGTGGATTTGTTGGCTTATGCAGCATCTATTTATAGACTCCAGTTCTTCCATTGCTCTGGATTCAATCCCCTGCTTCAACACCAAAACTTTTCCTCTATTCATTCCCTCTCTGTCATCTCGATGAAGTTTTGTTTCCTCTGAGATGAATTTCATTCAGTATTCATTTAGCATAGTTCAATTCTCTTAACACACTGTAAAGACGTCCTCAGCCTGGGAACCGCCGTAGATCTACAAAATGTAGGTGACGCATATGAGTCTGTTAACAAGCTGAAACTGGATGGTTACATGAAAAACCTTTTGAATCTCTGTTATCCTTAAAGCCAACTCACGGAGTTTCATTATATTTTCTATACAGAGAGTTTATGTCCTCTGAAGTGCATCTTGAGTCAGAAAATTAAACTCGAGTCAGGATGGATTCATAATCAAGATGCATAAAATATGCCATGTTTTCTGAGCTAAGTTTTTTTTAAAGGAAGAAGAGACTGTGGTTGTGGTTGTGGCGTCTTGCAGAGGCGACACTGGTGAATGACTGACCTTGAGAAAGAGGCAGTTTTTTTTTCTCATGCTCTCATGTCTCTTTTTATTCGCCTGTTTCCACCTCATGGCCTGTTTGAAGTGAATAGTGCTCCTCACTGATCATATTGGACCACGCTGTGCTAATCTCATAGGATATAGCCTGTGGCCTTCTACCAGAAAGAGGGAGTGACTTTGTCAGCATGACTTCAGAATTCAAGATGAAGTCTTCACAGGAATGTAATTACAGATTTGTCGAACGGTCACTGTCAGACCATTACCATGGTGTATGCCTGAGTCCAGGCTTAAGGTGTCATCTGCAGAGTTAAAAGCGTTTCACGTCTGCCATCTGAATGTCATTTGGTCAGGGTATCTGTTTCATGGATGAGTGACATGACTTTTTCCTGATAATGTCAAAGGCCGTCCTCATCTCAGCTGGAGAAGAGAGGTTAAAGACAGCAGAACCTCTGAGAACTTCTCTGTTGAGATGACAGTCCGAAATCAAAATCTTGTGTTCTTTAACTTTGTTCTTCCTGGTCTCTATAGAGTCTTTCCATTCCAATCCATTCTGTCATTAGCCTCTTCATCAAAGTCTCATTCACCTGTCAAGCTCAAGTTTTCATTGTCTGATCTCATCTACAGCATTTCTGCCCTTTAGGACAGCCTAGCGTAGCTCATTGACTCCCTTAAGGGCATTAGAGATGGAGTCATGGCTAGTTGGCGAAGTAACAGCTGTACAAATAAGCGGCATTCCACCTTTTGAACCTCAAGAGAAAGATCTAGAAAAAACCTCGCGGCATCAGCCAAAACATATATGAGATGCACCCTCTAACGAGGGCAGGCTGAAGGTTTTGTTAGCTTGGTGCTAGCACTGGTGGCATGATTTGTTTTGTTGAATGTTTGATGTTGTAGCTGTAGCTAAATTTATTGGGGTTACATCATGAGGCATCACATTTTTCCTTGATCTATTGCAATGAAAGAGATCATTGTAGTGTGAAACATTCTGTAGCTTTCATAAATTAAAACTTCCAGCCCAAAACGTCTTATTCTTAGATCTTTTGCCTTCACATGTATGGGCGCCAAGACATGGAGAGAGAAAGCAATGGTTTTGCTCACTTTGACGGCATGGTCCCTCAAAGGCGGAGGAAGATGCTCGCGGCAGGCGAGCCGATGATAATGGAGATCATTTGGTGTGCAGCATGTCAGCATTGTTTGGAACTAATGAGAGCTCAGAAGTTGTGAATGCATCGTAATTAACTACCAATCAGTACTTTTGCCTCCCCTTCTTTATCATTTAGAGCGGATGTGCTTTTGTTTAACAGAAACACACTTCTGGCCTCCATTTTGAACATGGGCTATGCAAACATACTGGATATATATGCATAGCGTACTATATTTGTAATACACTCTGTAATATACTTTGTTTTAAATAGTGTAAGAAACAGTACACTCAAAAACATTGAAGCCTAACATTTAGGATTTACTTATTGTAATTGCTTAGAAATTTCCCATCCGTTTGGATGGTTTTAAAATGACCTAATAAACTTAATGGGATGCAGGTTTGTGTGGCATAAATGAAATTTAATAGTACTAACAAATTGTGTTAATACACAATAAGCAGCATTTGGTTAATCGTGGATTATATGTAAATCATTCTTATGCACTTTATCTTATAAATCTTGCTTGTTTCACAGTTAACCTTATTTAAACCATGTTTAGAATGATTCTAAGAATTTAAATGAGTTTTGAAACCATAATTATTTAAATAAAATAATTTAGACTGCATATTTTGGCAAATGTAGTAGGTTTGCTGGGTGTTCTCTGCTACAAAATCTAGTAATTTAGTATGTATAGTAGTATGCTGTTCCAAAAATAAAATACTGTCATTTCTCTCTACAAAACAAAGTGAACAAAAGGTGTGTCTGTGTTGTAATTTTAAACAGAAGCACTTTCAGTGCTTCACAGTGTAAAGAGATCTCTCAGGATGATTGTCAGCAGCTCTGACTATCAAAAAAGTGTATGACTTGTATGGGTGTGTGAAGGGAGTGGGAAAAAGCACAGTAATTTTAACTAAAGCACATTAAAGGAATGTTTGCATGATCCTGAACCAAAAATGTATTGTTTTCTTTCTTTCTTTTTTTAATCGGTTAAACAAAGCAAATCTCAATTGCAAGTGCCCCGTAACCTGATTAAGTGGCAGGTTTGGGAATCTGCCCCAAGTTTGGGATGCTGTAGCTTAAGTCTGATTGGCTAGCAGACATAGAGCAAGCTGTATAATAACTCATGCACACAAACACCAAATTATCACAGCCCTGCTACGGAGCTTTATGTTGGTTTCGGGGTATAAGGTGCTGGATATGCTTGTATCTCTGTTGGCATGGAAACCGCCACCTCTATCTGTGAAGTAGAGCGAAATTTGGGATTCGGGTCTTGGGTGATGCTGAAATATTTCACCCACATCATAGCCCTGCATGTTTGACAGACAGACGGTTCGATGCACTCTGTGACTAAATCCATCATGACTTCCTCTCACCAGTACTGAGTTTGACAGGAAATCCAATGATTAACCGATTGTGAAAGGCGTAGGCAAATGTGGTAGAAGCTAGAAGTCACAATTACACTTAAAAAAAAAATCATACTTTCAGTCATGGTAAAAAAAAAAATAAAAAAAAAAAAAAGGAAATGAAAAAATTAGTGCAATTAAATATGACAAAATTACATACCAAGTAGCATTCTAGGTGTATAATAGATGACAACTGAGAATAGCAGTAAGACAGCAATGGAAGTCCATTAGATTGTGTTTCACTGTCTGCTAGAGAATCATGCTGTTGGAGGATATTACGTGTTATCTTCAAGCTATAGCATTTGCCCTCTGACTAGGAACCATCCACGGTAATGGAACAATCTTGGTGGGAAAGAAAGATTGAATGATTGTGTGAAAGTGTGAGGATGTCTTTTAAAGGATGTGACCGTGTATGTGTGAGAGTGTGTAAAAGTGAAGAGGTGGATCCTTCTGCTGACACAGAAATGAAATTTAGTTGTAGAAAAAGAAAGTAAATGGATTTTGGGTAACACTTTAATACAGGGACCAATTCTCACTTTTATTAACTAGTTGCTATTAGCATGCCTATTATTAGCATATTGGCTGTTTATTAGTACTTAATCTGCATGACCATAATCGTACCCAGTACCTAAACTTTAAACGTTAGTTCACCCCAAAATTAAAATTCTGTCATTAATTACTCACCCTCATGTCGTTCCAAACCCATAAGACATTCGTTCATCTTCAGAACACAAATTAAAATATTTTGATGAAATCTGAGAGCTCTCTGACCCTCCATAGACAGCAACGCAACTGAAATGTTCCCAGATCCAGAAGCATAGTAAGGACATTGGTAAAACAGTCCATGTGACATCAGTGGCTCAACTTCAGTTTTATGTTTCCCCCCGAGCGTAAACAACGCTGGTTACACCAATTACGTTCTTGGGTACTCACCAAAATGGCGGAAGATGTTACTCGGGGGAGAAGAATTGTTAAATAAATTGTTATTTTTGTTTTCTTTGCTTTTAAAATTACGGTTGAACCACTGATGGACTGTTTTACCGATGTCCTTACAATGTTTCTGGCCCTGGGAACATTTCAGTTGCATTGCTGTATATGGGAGGGTCAGACAGTTTTCAGATTTCATTAAAAAAAAAAATTTGTGTTCCGAAGATGAACAAAGGTCTTAGGAGTAATTAATGACAGAATTTTCATTTTTGGGTGAACGAACTCTTTAACAATTGCTTTACTAACTAATAATAAGCAGCAAATTAGGAGTTTATTGAGGTAAAAGTCGCAATTAATAGTTTTTTTAATAGCGAGAATTAGACCTTAAAATAAAGTGAATTTTGTTGTGGAGTATGTTGTGGGAATAGCCATTTCTCTTTAAAGGGTTGGTTCACCCAAAAATTAAAATTATGTCATTAATAACTCGTTCCAAAACAGTAAGACCTCCATTTATCTTCGAACAGTTTAAGATATTTTAGATTTAGTCCGAGAGCTCTCAGTCCCTCCATTGAAGCTGTGTGTACGGTATACTGTCCATGTCCAGAAAGGTAAGAAAAACATCATCAAAATAGTCCATGTGACATCAGAGGGTCAGTTAGAATATTTTGAAGCATTGAAAATACATTTTAGTCCAAAAATAGAGTATGACTTTATTCAGCATTGTCTTCTCTTCCGTGTCTGTTGTGAGAGAGTTCAAAACAAAGCAGTTTGTGATATCCGGTTCGTGAATGAATCATTAGATGTAACCGGATCTTTTTGAACCAGTTCACCAAATCGAACTGAATCGTTTTAAACGGTTCGCATCTCTAATTCGCATTAAACCACAGATTTCTTAAGCTGTTAACTTTTTTTAATGTGGCTAACACTCCCTCTGAGTTCAAACAAACCAATATCCCAGAGTAATTCATTTACTCAAACAATACACTGACTGAACTGCTGTGAAGAGAGAACTGAAGATGAACACCGATCCGAGCCAGATAACGAACAAAAGACTGACTCGTTCTCGAGTCGAGAACCGTTTCTGTCAGACCGGTCTGATTCAAGAACCGAGGAGCTGATGATACTGCGCATGTGTGATTCAGCGTGAAACATTCCCGACACACAGACCGTCTGAACCGAACTGATAATTTTGGTGATTGATTCTGAACTGATTCTGTGCTAGTGTTATGAGCGCGGGTAAACTGAAGGCTTGAATCAAGGGGAATCATCGCAAATAACGTCATTACGTCGAGCGCAAAAGAACCGGTGAACAGTTTTCTTCAACCGGTTTATTGAATCGAACTGTCCGAAAGAACTACTGGTGATCCAAAAACCGATGAAACTGGTTCTTGACTCGTGAACGAGTCAGTCTATTGTTCGTTATCTGGCTCGGCTCGGTGTTCATCTTCATTTCTCTCTTCACAGCAGTTCAGTCAGTGTACTGTTTGAGTAAATGAATTACTCTGGGATATTGGTTTGTTTGAACTCAGAGTCATTTGTGGTTTAATGCATATTGGATACGCGAGCCGTTTAAAACGATTCAGTTCGATTTGGTGAACTGGTTCAAAAAGATCTGGTTACATCGAATGATTCGTTCGTGAACTGGATATGACAAACTGCTTTGTTTTGAACTCTCTCACAACAGACACGGAAGAGAAGACAATGCTGAATAAAGTCGTACTCTATTTTTAGACCAAAATGTATTTTCAATGCTTCAAAATATTCTAACTGACCCTCTGATGTCACATGGACAACTTTATGTTTTTCTTACCTTTCTGGACATGGACAGTATACCAGTATACGACATGAGGGTGAGTTATTAATGACATAGTTTTCATTTTTGGGTGAACTAACGCTTTAAGTCAAATTTTCTGACAGATTTTTATGATGCAGAGCTTTTTATTATAAAGAAATCCAGCCACCTCAAGTGCAGTAGTCATTTATTCACAGTGAACACAAAACATAAAATATATGGAGGATTTTCTCTATGACTATGAATAAAGTGAATTTAATGTTCTAAATATGAATAAATGTGTATTATATTTTTATTATACTGTATAAGCTTACATAATGCATTGGCAAAAGACATGAAATGTGTTTCGTGGTCTTTCTGTATTTGCTTAAAATTCACTTAGACAGCAGTATGTGATTTAGAAATGAATGTGTGCAGTAATCACAATGATTATCTTAAATAATCATGACAGGCCTACTGGCTCGGATAGCAATGTTTTCTAGCCTTTTAGCAATATGCACTAAGCATCTTAATAATTATGTAGTTCATCTGAAATGCCTTAAAATGGAGATTTTGTATTTTGTTTTATTGGTCAGAAGAAAGCAGTCATTTCAGCCAACCAGCTACTATTTTTGATTCTTTAATCCACTTAGTATTAGTATTAGTATTAGTTCACTTTCAAATTAAAAGTTCCTGATAATTTACTCAAACCAATGTCCTTTATTTTTTTATACTTGCTGTTTTTATTTTTTTTTTATTTTTTTTTACTTTCGTTTACTTTTTTTTTTTTTTTACTATGCATCACAGTTTCTTCAAAAGTATTAAGCAGCAAAACTGTTTACAACCTTGGTAATAATAAGAAATGTTTCTTGAGCACCAAATATGTTGTATATTAGAATGATTTCTGAAGGATCATGTGACAATGAAGCTTTGGCATCACAGGAATAAATTGCATTGTATTTAGTATTCAAAGTTGTAATAATATTTCTCAAATTTACTGTTTTACTGTGTTTTATATAAAATAATATTTACATATAATAAATACAGCCTTGTATTTTATATAAAATAATATTTGCATATAATACAGCCTTGGTGAGCATAAGAATATTATTTAGCATAAAAACATTTATTATAATAGTATTTAATGTAAATAGAAGTTTAAACGTCTTTTACCACTTCCTAAACCATCCTAAAAAAGGTTCTCCTTTACAATGTATCTTGTCTCAGAATAATTCTTCTAGAAGTAACAAATGGTAATGTAGTGCGTTATTAAAGTCTGTCTTCAAAAGCCTCTACCTGCATACAATATCATGGTGGAATCTACTTGAGTGCATCTGTCCTAATAAAAGAAGAAAGGCAGTTGCCTGTGACCTTACTCCAATGAATGTCTTCTGCGTGTAGTGGTGCTGGATTTGTTTTTATTTTTGGTGTGCTTATCAGTTTCATAACTTACAAAACAGTATAATGTTGTGTGAACACGGTCTCAGAGGAACGGAGTAGAATTTATTGATCTCTCTTTCTCGGTCTCTCTATCACTCATTTCCTTATTTCTTTTTACTCTCCTCTTGTTGTCACTCATCTGCCGCTGAACATGTTCACTGTGCAGTCTCTTCTTCCTTCCCTTTGCTCTGAATAAGAGGGTGCTGGAAAAGAGGGCAGCAGCAGTTGAAGGAGTTTTGGAGACAGATGCTCTTGCATCTCTCCTCGCCTGTCTCTTCTTCCCGGAGAGCACGTCTCTGCGTGTGTTTCTGCTGTTACCCATAATGCCCCGGGAAAGGCAGTTAGAAAGTAGAGTGATTCTTTAACATTTCTCCACTGAAAGAGTGCAGGCCACTGCTGTGCTTCATACTGTGTACTCGTTTAAATGCTGTCATTAGATATAATGGAAAACTGTTCTTTCTCCAAAAATCTCCCCTCCAACTGCACAAGCCCTGCTGTGACTCACGGTATCTCAGATTTGCAATGTACGTTAGCTAGTTTATATGTGTTACAACAGCAGGTCCTCTTGTAAATGTTGTGCTGCCTTTTTTCTTCTTTTTTTTATTTTTTATTTTATGAACATTTGAAATCTTATGTAATCTCTTTTAGGGATGCTATTGTCGTTACTCCTCTTGCCATGCTGTTCCACACGTGATGGTGGAAGATAAATGAGATCTGTCTCATTTTCGTTCCAGCGACATTACACTGGCTTTGTGTGTACCGGAAAATGGAGGCACAGCGGTTTTAACATCACATTGTTTTGTAGCTTGTAAGACAAGCATTATATATCCTGAACAATAACACTGTTTCTTTATGCAGAGAGGACTTTTGTGCCATGGTTCATCTTCAAAATTGGCTCTTTTTTATTGGTGGTCAGTGGTAACATTTTTTGCATAGATTTTTATATTTTATTGCATATATTTCTTTAATCAGCTTTGAGTGATTTAAATGCTCTTTAACTCTTTAACTTTACTGCTTAATACAGTGCATACAAGAATAAAGTTTAATTTAAGCCAACACTACTAAAAAAACAATAAATTAGGGACTATATTTTACGTCATTTTTGTTTTGATAAACATGACACAATATAACATTAAGATTCCAATAAATTAATTTTTGTGCTTTATAAAAGCATGTGTTTGTGAGCATTAGCAGAAGCTACGGAACTAAAGGTGTCAAAGTTAAATATGAAACACGACAGATGTCGTCGGTGAAACGGGGCAATCGTGAAACGGCTGTGTTGTCATCAGAGCTACCTCTGGGTACCTCTCAAAACTGATTTTAGACAGGCATGAGGTAGTATAATGGTCTAATGATCTAAAACAAAATAATAGTTTGGTGATAACTACGGTATGCGAAAATTTAATTAGTCATTTTTTGCAAAAAAATAAATACTTATTAAAGTTCAAAATAAGGGTGCTCCGATCGGGATTTTTGGAGCCAATAACTATCACAGAAAGCACTCTCTGCGATACAATGACCAATACTGATTTATTAATTTATTTTTTGAAGACTTTTTTTTTTTAAATGTAGAATTATTTATAGTGATACTCCGGATTTTTACAGACATACATGACCTTAATTTCATTTTTTTAAAGTGGTGGGATTTTTTTTTATTTGAGGGGTAGAGGGGGCTTTTTTATTTATTTTAATTTTTTTTTTTTGAATATTTCAATAATTTTTTGAATATATATACAAATTTATTTAACCTAAATGTTTAAAGTTACAGTGCATTTTTTTTATTATTCATTTATTGATTTATTTATTTATTTTATTTTTACAATGGGACAATTGTTGTACAATAGCTTACACACGGTACAATCCTGATTTCGTGAGCTGTATGTGTCTTAAGCCATCTGTTTCCCAATGATCACTTGGATGGTCAGTGGATGCAAAAAAAAGTGTCCAAGCCATCCGCATGCAGCCCAAATTTTATGACCGCATGGACGGACCATGTAAAACAGCACAAGCACGAGGTGAATGTTATATGTGTGCACGCTTAACACTGGCAAGAATTAAAAAGAAATGCAAATGATAAACTTTAGTGATGAAACGACACTGCCTCAATTGTGGAAGTGACAATTCCTGTGTAAACTGTGCAGCTCGCTTATAGTGCAGACGTGATATGGTGATTTGAAGCCATTTGAGCACTTTGAGAAAGAATGTGAGAGAGCATGCAGTGATTCACTCACACTGCTTGTGAAATTACATTTCAAAGAAATTCTTCAAATTACTTTGTAACTTATTCAATAAATAAATATATGAATTGTACCTCACCTAAAGCATTATAATTATTTTATCCATGCCGGACGTCTCATGGCAGGCATGCTGTCAGCTTGAGATTGGTTTATGAGATTAGCCTTAATGAGATCGGTGAGGTAATTTCCCTTGCAGTGATTTTAAGTGGTTTAATAGCACGGAATTTGGTATTATCACCATACATACATACATACGTGTTTGTGTGTGTGTGTTCATATATACACACACAGGGTCCATACAAGATGCTTAAAGGGCTTGAAGTACTTTAATTTGAGTTTTTGAAATGTGAGTCTTGGAAAACCCTTGAAAATAGCCATATTTTGAGAAGGTACTTTAATTTTTTTAAATTTTTAAAGTACTTAAATATTTTAAGGGCTGTATGTATGAAATTAGTTTTATTTTTTTTCATCGATAAAACAATCTTTTTAACGCAAAATTAACAGTGCAGTGCATCTCACATAAATACAGAGCTGTTTTGCTTGGCTTTTAGCAGTACACAAAATCTTGCGATATAAATCCTTAAAGTGAAAAGTGGTATTGCGATATCAGTATTAAAGTTGAGTTTGTGGTTAAGCCTTTGATATTGCTTGCATTATATTGTTCTGTCTTTTATTGCATGTTCTGTTCATTTGGGCTTCATTTAGGAGCACGTATAAAGTCATGGAGCACGTCTGCATCTCAGCAGCTCGGTCCACAAACTCTTCCTCTGCTGTTAATTTAGGTTGCTTAACGTTCATCCGGGAATACAGTTCATCATGTACTATTTAAACATGCCAACAGAGGAGAATACATCAATATTTGTAAATATACGATTTGTTGTACATCACGATTTCAAAATAAAAGTTCAAACCCTTGCTCCGAGTTTATTTGTGGCCAGATATTAAAATTACATGGATTTAAACCTCCTTGAGTCATGCTGTAAAGTGAAGCATCGTCAAGCCGTTGGTGCCCTCTACAGGAATTTGTTATAATACATAATATACTTAAATTGGTTATGTTCATATTTTGTGTAGGCATGTTACATTATTTAGACCTATTTCATCAGTTTCGTTCAATTAAACAATGTAATTACATGGTTTTGATACTAGAGGTGCACGATAAATATCGGCTGATCGTTATGCGCATCATGTCAGTAAAGCCAGTTCTCTAATCAGCGGTAAATTCAATCAGGTGTGTGATTTCACATAGAGCAGCTGTTACTACACAGAGCCGTTGTTAACTGACAAGTTGCGCAATTCCACGCTGATAATGAACGTGAATTTGCTACTTGTGAATTACTATTTGTGAATTTGTTGAGACGTGTTGCGTTTGGTCTCATACTCTATCGCATACGTTGTCAGTGTCGTTGCGCTTGCTTAGACCTTTGTTGTGATAAACAGTAAAGTGCGTTCGAGCGCTAGCAAAAGACAGTGTAAAGAAAAACCCTTTGAGAGAAGCAGTAAAATCTGCTGGAGTTAAAAGCAGATCATAAGTGTATTTATTTCTTGTCTCATTAGTTTTTTATCGCAGTTGTTGTTGCTAGGAAACACTTGTTTGTTTACTTTGTTGAGACGTGCTGCATTTGGTCTCGTACTCTATCGCATACGTTGTCAGTGTCGTGCGCTTGCTTAGACTTTTGCTGTAAAGAAACACTAAAGTGCTCTCAGCTGAATTCAACATTTTGTCTGACGAGTATAAAAAAGGTTAGAATACCGCGGCAAATGGTGTACGTGCTTCTGTATCAGCCGCGACACAAGGATATGTTTTTTACGTGTATTTACGCTTTGGTTTGAAAGCAAACATTTCATTAGCGCAGTGCGGCTGCCACAGAAGAGCATACGTCATCTGCGTACTGAGAATTGCCAAAATGGCGCTACACTGATTTTGAGAGACACCGAGAAGAGAAATTGTTGAATAAAGTAGTTATTCCTTCTTTGTGTACAAAAAGTATTCTTGTTGCTTCATAACATTACGGTTGAATCACTGATGGCAGATGGACTATTCTGACGATGCTTTTCATACTTTCCTGGACCTTTACACTGTTATTTATTTGGCAATCTATGGGACAGTCTCAAGCCTCCGTGTTTTCATCCAAAATATCTTAAATTGTGTTCTGAAGATGAACAAAGCTTTCACGGGTTTGGAATGACATGGGGTAAGTGATTGACAAAATTTTCAAGGCTTGTTAAGTGCAAATCTACAGAGCCTCTACAAACTTGTTTAATATTCAGTCCACATGCATGAAGTGTAAAACAAGAAGGGCGTAACCTTACGAAAAAAGAAACACAAAATAAATTGCAGTTGCTACAGTTCTTGCATTCCTCTTCAGTTTGCTCTTCAGTAGTGTGGTGTTGTGATATTGTGGTTATCACACAGCCCTAATAGAGACCGCCAATCAAACTTCCTAAAGCGATTATTGGCCAATAACAGTAGGTTTGCTGATCAATCGGAGCACCCCTAGTTGAAAACAATTATTCAAAAACATACATCTACACAAACATACAAATACACAAACTGACCACTAGTCAAGAGGTCAACTTTGAGACCCTTTTTATATTTTGCCTCTACTGTCACTGAAACAAACACACAAGATAGTGGGATGTCATAGGCAGCTAAGAATACTGTGTTGCCATCAACAGAAGAATGTATCTCAGTAGATGGGATGTGACACAATCATAGGATTCGAACGTGCCTTGTTACATCTGTATGCTGCCTACAAAGCTTTTCAGCTTTCGTGGGCAGCCACTATTCTCACTATCCTTCCTTCATGACACATAATCTGAAGGTGCTCCTCAATTATTTAAATGTGACAGCTCTTTCAAATATTCATGCCTTAATGGAAGTATTGTGCCAGCTGGAAAACAACAAATAATGTGCACAAGATGCCATATAAGTTCCCACAGCATGCTGGGAAAGTGAGATCGCATAGCAACAGAGAGGCCTGCGTGCTGTTAGAGAAGGAACCGAGAGCATGAAATGAATCAGGGTGCTAATCAAGACATATTTTAGTACATTACTGCAACATGTATAATCAAATTAATTTGAATAATTGTATTAGAGACACATTATTCTCTGTCACTCCCTGTTATGTTCTCCAGTGCTTCTGATTAGAAAATTTAATTGGACGTTTGTGTCTGAAAGGATTGTTGATTCTGCTGATTCTGTGCAGATTGGCCACTACGATGGAGGCGTGTAAACACAACATGCATGTTCAACGGCTAATTGGTCATTTCTTTAAAATGACCAAGGTGCTCCCTGTGGTTTCCAGAGCTTTCCAACCCACCCATGACTGCTTCATCATTATTGCTTTTTCAGGGAGCTAAGCTAAATTAACTCTTAAAAACTGCCAATGGATATTTAATTTAGTTTTATTTAATTAAATCTTCAAGTCCACATATACATACTGTAGAAACACTTATTTCATGGTCATACTTCTGAATATCAAGCTCAGTATTTTGTGATTTGAAAATATCTTGCTCCCTATCAAAAGGTAACTCCCATTGCATCGTCATTTCGTTTAACGACTGCTTGGGGAAACTCCTGTTTACTCTATTACTGAAGCCTGATTGGTTAACTGTAATGTAACTGCACAAACCAATGGTGCTAGAGCCCACCAAAAGGGGCAGAGCCGACTATATAAGTCAGCTCGAAGCACCATCTCATCAGAATCTTCTCTGAGACCATCTCTTAACTGAGTCCGCAATCAAGAAGCCGAAGCGGGAAGAAGCTCAGTCTGCAGCTCGCCACTGTAGAAGAGCCCTAGCAGTGGAAGAATTGAGAAGCCAATTTCTCTGTGACGTTGTTGCCATTCTTGCAGGGAATCCCTGCACGATGTAGAAGGGCACTGAATGCATCACCTGTCTGGGCAGCAGCCATGCAGAGACTATGCGCTCATTGAGACGGATCAAAAAAATATATATATTTCTTTATGATACAAGTCCAGGGGTATTCAATTAAAGTTCCAAGAGGTGCAGCCTCTATATTTTCTTCCAAACAAATGTGCGGAAAAAAATAAAAAATGTAATGATAATGATAATAATGATAATAATAACAATAATTGTTTTATTTTTTGTAGAAAATCAGATTGTTAAAAGGATTTCTGAAGGATTGTGTAACTAGAGTAATGATGCAAAAAAATCAGCTTTGAAAGTCAGCTTTGATTGTTCCTAATAAACTGTTTATCTGCACTCACAAGTGAATATTAAATTATGTTGTAGGATAATTAAATATATTCTAAACAAACCACAAACATAAAATTATATACATTTATTTTGTCCTCACATTCTTTCTTGTAACTCTTCCCCTCTCGGGCACACACCCGACTGAAATGCTCATTATGGAGCTCTTTATGCGGGCCTTTGTCTTCTCAGGTGTAAATCACAATGATATTCATGATAGTTGACACCTACTCGCATATGACTTTTACCAACAAAAAGTGTCTTCGAAAATTTAAATCAATATATTGTTTTCTGTAAGTGAGTAAACAAGATGATTTTCACATAATTTAGAAAGAAAAATTCTAGGCTACAAGCTCCAGTTCTCAAAAGTCCTGGGAACCAATGTTCTTTATGTGTGTTTTTTTTTTTTTTTGCCTTATTCAAGTGATTTAACATTTTTAGTTTTCACTAACCACGCATAACATTTTTTTCTCAAAAACACAATCATGTACATACATGCTGCTCACATATTATTATAGCCCAGTTTGTGCTGATTACAGTGAGATTAGACTTTAGCTATTTAGATATTTATAAGAAACTGAAAAAAGCACAAATGTCAGGGCATGACAAAACTTCTCCAGGCCCCAAAAAAAACATTAGACCTCAGAGGGTTACACCCTCCTCGCCCTAGGATGGTGCCAGTATGGGACTTGTCTATAGTCCTAAAAGCTCTCAAGAACTCCCCTTTTGAGACACTTCAAACAGCCAGCTTAAGGGTCATGACACAAAACCTCCCTGCTTTTGCCCCTGGCTTCAGTCTAGCGAGTTGTGGACTTGCAAGCCCTGTCTGTCAGTACTTCCTGTCTTGAGTTTGGACCCAATAACTGTAAAGTCATTCTTCAACCACACAGTGGTTATGTACCAATGGTTCTCTCAACTTTGTTTAGAGCCAAGGTCATTTCCCTTTTAGCCCTCCCTGGAACGCATGGCGAACAAGGTTCCATGCGTCTCGTCCAGTAGAATCTCTGTTGGGGAGATTTGTGCGGTTGTCGCCGTCTACCTTTATTAGATTCTACAATTTGGCGACAACGCAACGGGAAGTACCTTCTGATAGGGAACATTCTGGTTACTCCTGTAACCTCAGTTCCCTGAGATAAGGGAAGGAGCATTGCGTAACTTGCAATGCTATAGCTGCATGCGAATCGATGGCTGTCGTTTCAGTCATATGATTCTGATGAGATGGTACTCCAAGCCGACTTTTATAGCGGTCGGTTCTGCCCCTTCTGGCTGGCTCGAGCGCCATTGTTTCGTGCAGCTACACAAACCAATCAGGCTTCAGTAATAGAGTGAACGGGAGTTTTCCCCAAGCAGATGTCAAACAACAGTCCTTATCTCAGGGAACCGATACTACGCAAATAACCGGAGCGTTTTCTTCCTACTCGGATAGCCTCAAGCAAAACTCTTGAACATCTTTCAAAGATTTGATGCTATAGACTTTCCAAACTGAACCCAGCAACTAGATCTTCCTTCAAGGTATCAGCAGTAGCATAGTGTTTGGTAATATAGTAATTTTACAAATCGTCATACCGCCAGCCTGTGAGATCGCCGTTACACAATATTATTGTGCATGCGTGAGTGTGTGGATGAGTTCAAGATGAGGCTCTCGTGTGTGTGCTTGAGAGAGAGCCTATGAAAGCACCATTAATCAAAATAATGTACTTTCAAACATACTGATAAACTAACATGTTAAATATAAAAATATTTAAAAGGGCTATTTCATATATATTCAGATACAACAGACATACATCACTATTAGGACAGCATGTCCTGTGACAAGTTTGCCGTATCAGAGCACGGAAGTTATCAGTCTTAAAGTACTGCAGTCAATGGTGAAAATCAAAAGTAGATTTTTTTTTAAAGACCAGCAGTTGAAAATGAACAAGAGGGTGACTAACCGCACACTGATCCACTCAAGATATTTTTTATTTTATAAATTGCATTGTGCAAAAAGTGCAAAGTGAAGGTGAATTTAAAAAAAAACAGACGGACATGAGCAAACAAGGAAATATTTCAGCATATTTTTATCTTCAGACCAACAGTTTAACATAAAATATTGTACATACACGAACATGTTAAATTCAAAAGTATTCAGTCATACAGAATTTCAGACTGCGCACCCCATGATGAGCCCAACGCGCTGCCACAAAAATAAGAATGGAATGCATTCTAACATAACTGTGGCATTAAACACAGTAAGTGAGGGCTTGGTTAAAATATTGCATATATAGTCCATCAGATTATTTGTTAAAATGCAAGGAAATACCTTCTATCAGCAGAGATTTACGTCTGTGTTTGTTGTTGCAGACTCTGCTACAGGCTCTAATCCTCATTTGCACGAGTGTGATATGCGGTTCTATAGTGAGATAGCGGGGCAATTTTGATAATAATAGCCAAATTATAATAGGCAGCCTAATAATAATTATTATTTAATACATTAATAGGAGAATGAGCCTAATATCGTCTTGACTATCAACAAAGACATCTGCTATCATCTATATCTCTGACTGTTGTTGCATGATACTATTGGCTATCGGCACAACCCTACTGTAGCAGCTTGCTGCCTTGTAAACAAAACTTGGTTTCCAGGTGGACTGGCAGAGCAGCCAATCAGTCAGATTGGAGTTGTTTTGAACAGCTCTTGCAATTCTTGAAAAAACATATATCAGAAGGTGAATGCTGAGTGGGGTCCATGGCCGTGCAACATAAGGTCATCTTACTTGCTAACTTTTCCACAAGAAAGCAATTTAAATCAGTTTAAACTGGCATTGAGAATCAAACGTGTCTGTTATGTGTTAGAAAAAAAAAGCCTTTATTTGAAATATTAATAGCCTTAGTGAAAAATCTTTCTGAAAGGTTTATTGAGATGGTCTGTCTCAACCTTTGCAGTGCACAAATTCAATATGTCTAGCTCTGTCATTATTAATATATAAAGGTGCTCTTAAGTTTATAGAATATATATATTTATTTTTTTTATTCTTTAAATTACTTGTATAAAAATCCTTCGAATTTTTTTAGATGACACTCCTCTTAAAGGCAGGGTAGGTAATGCATGTATAAACAACTTTCTTCCAAATTTGTTTAAACTTTCTATATATATCAATGCATAATTAAAATGTAAGTACTCTGATAAGAAGAGTATAAAAATCGAGTGACTCTACACCGTTTAATCTGTATTAAACACAGCTCATTATTTCCATTTCGGGACGAAACATAGGATTGGCTTAGGAAACTGTCACTCTCTCGCAACCATGGCAACCACCCTTTTGCCACACATGACCTGCCCACTTGCGCGTGCACGTTTGATTTGAGGAATTCAACAGGCACGGATCCTAGGAATACCAAAACAATGGCAGAGAAACAGCAAGCAAATTTCACAGTACCAGCCTATGCAGTTAGTGAAGGCAAACCAGGCAAAAAAGGAAGACAGTAACAATACAAGAAAAGGCAATGAACAAAAAGTCTTTGGATAAACAAAGAAATAAAACGCGAGTTTATATCGGCGTGGCTTTCCAGCAATGGCGAGAACTGAGGGAACTCAAGGGGCTGAAAAGTGACTCCTTGATGGCTTTATTTCTGCTGGACAGGTAAATCTTTCTTTTTGTATTTTGATCATACATATTTTTTCATGAAGCATGTGTCATTATTACACGTAGCTGCGTAATATAGCTAACATAACATTACTTAGCGAGCCGTAATAGAGGCTTTGGAAGGAGCCCAGAAGGGAGGGGGTCTTTAAAACAGTCGTGAGAGGTCTACAGTCACTCGATTTTTATACTTTCTTTTTCAGAGTACTTACATTTTAATTATGTATTGATATATAAATAAAGTTTAGAAACCGCAGCAACCGCAGTGTTCAGGTTTTTTTTTTTTTATGAGGCTGTGGCCTTATTGTTTTTTTTTTTTTTTTTCAATTTGTCACTGTGCATTCAATGTTAAATAAATTATATTAATGATACAATATGGTCACTACTGTAATTTTCTCGTGAGCCGTTGTAGCTTTATGGTGCTGCGTTAGTTTTGAATAGGCCGGCTGAAACGATGGGAGGCGCTCGATCTCGTCCCAAAACCTAATGTCACGTTGCCAGTTTGGGAACATTTTGGCTTTCAACCCAATGAAAAGGACGAGCCAGCGAATATAGATGAGCCGATATGCAAAATGTGCTTCAAAAAAGGTTCCTGTGACACTGCAATACATCTAATTTGAGGTCATCGGGACATTCTAAAACGCTTAACGGGAAAACGCTTAATGTGGTTTAATGTACCAATACAGTGATATTAACAGACCAAACTCACTAAACATCATACTAATAAAGTATATTATCTACAAAAAATCAGATGATCCCTGAATATGAATTCAACGCGTTTAATAACACGTTAAGCCTTTTCCTCTCATAGAAAACCATCATAAGGCTTAACGTGTTATTAAACGACTTGCATTCATATTCAGGGATCATCTGTTTTTTTGTTTTGTTTTTTGTACATTGTATACTACTTTATTAGTATAATGTTTAGTGAGTTTGGTTTTTAAAAATCACTGTCTTAGTACATTAAGCCACATTAAGCGTTTTCTTATAACGGTTTTTTATGGGAGGAAAAGGCTTAACGTGTTATTAAACGAGTTGCATTCATATTCAGGGCTCATCTGATTTTTTATAGATAGTATACTTTATTAGTATGATTTTTAGTGAGTTTGGTCTGTTAATATCACTGCCTTAGTACATTAAGCCATGTTAAGCGTTTTAGAGTGTCCCCTGTCATCCAGCGCAGCTGCCCCCTCAAGCATCAGATCGCGGAGCAACATCAAAAAGAACAGCTGAGACCGGCCGACAGTTAGGAGTAGCTGAAGCCTTTGCGAAATCTGTAAAATACAGCCGTGAAAGTAACAGGCATACCTGCTGAAGTCACGGACAACCTCCGCGTCAGTGCCCATACCCAAGAGAGCGTGAGCAGATAACGAGCTCACACGCTATCTGCATGAGGAGTGCATCGACTCCAGCGCGAATCCACTGTCCTGGTGGGCCAGTGGGGACGCGATAATCAGTCTAGATTTCCGCTGCTGTCCAAAGTCGCGCGCACATACATGTAATACATGTTAGAACTTGATTTCTTAAAAAAAAAAAAATATTGGAAAACGCATGTTCTTGTTGCTGTTTGGCATTTAACAATAAATAAAAATGTTTTAAAACGTCTCTGTCAGTTAAAAAAAGCAACAATATATGCTACATAACTCAACGATAGAGCTTTGTATGCAGCAAAATCAGGATAAATTAGGTATGTAAAAAAAAAAAAAAAAAAAAAAAAACCGGCGGTAATACCGCATATCGCGCTATTGAGCCACCCATAATAACCGCAGGGGAAATTTCTTACATTTCCGCGACAGCCCTAAAAATAACTGATAATAAAAACCCATTGTGTCTGAATAAACTTGTCCAATCAGTTCAAGATTTGCTGCTGTTTATTTTGGCACCAAAACCACATGGTAAAAATTGTACAGTAATTAAAAAATGACATTTTGGAAGAGGACCTGTTTTCAGGGTCATGTTAACATTTCACTTGTCAAACTGCTCAATGTGTTAGAAGCTCTATCCTTTGTAATAGTCACTTTGAATGAAAGTTGCTATTTTTTACACATCAGCAGAACATCTTTTAAGTGAACCATCTGGGCTGGTGTATGACAATGTACGTTGAGAACTGTGCATGTGTGTGCGTGTGTCACGTGTGTGTGTGTGCGCACACATATGTGAGGCCCCAGACCTGAGTGTAATCAGCCGACTGTACCAGTGGCACTGCTCTAAGTCTGATTAATGAAGCTGTTTATTCCGCACCTCATCAGCCACTGCCAGCGAGCTCTCCACTCCCACAGGGAACAACACTTCACCAAGAAAGAGAGAGAGAAAAGTGGGATAAGAGATGGAATGTGTGAGACCTGGAGAAGTGAGATAGGGAGAGGAAAAGGTTTTTTTTGAGAGGACGGGAAAAGGACAAAGGCAGAGGACAAAGGCTTACAGCCAAAGCACAAGCTCTTGAGTTCAGTACCTGCTCTTTATTTCTACTCAAAGGTCAGCACAAGCACAGATGCCCTAATCGCCTTAAACATCTGTCCCGGCCCACCTCATGACACTGGCTTTAAAACTCCACAGGCTCACCATTTTTTTTCCCTTAAAGGGATAGGTCACACTAAAATTAAAACCCCATCATCATTTACTCATCCTCACGTCATTCCAAACCTGCTTTCTTGACTTTCATGACTTTCTTTCTTCTGCAGAACAAAAAAGATGTTTGCAAACAACCACTGACTTCCATTTGTATAAAAAAGAAGGATTTCCCAGAATTTGTTATTTTGTGTTCTGCAGAAAAAGGAAAATCATACAGGTTTTGAATGACGTGAGGGCAAGTAAACGACGAGGACAGTTTTCATTTTTGAACAATCCCTTTTAAGTGGACACATTCTGCTTCTTTGCAGCAATTATTTGTTTTTTATCTGTGCTCCTCCATATAATATTAATCAGATTCATCCTTTCTATGACCTGTAAAATGAAAAAGGCTGTTTTTGCAACGAAATGTTTGCGACATGAAAATACCCTCTGTTGTGATTGGCCAAAGTCCCTTCGAAGGCAAGCAAGAATAACTACGGAGTCTGCACAGAATAAGCAGACTCAACTGTCTTTTTAGACACAAACATCTAAATAAATTTGTTAATTAGAAACGCCAAAACCACATATAAATAAAATATTTTAAATCTGCAACAAAATATGGCATGGCAGGACCTGTCCCATAAATGTTACTTAAAGCATATTTCAGGTTGCTAAGCCAATGTGCATGTGCAGTACCAAGCACAGATTTCACGATACTGATTGTTTCTATAAGAACCAGATCTTCTATGAGCAGCTGCAGTGATGTGATGATTTTGCCAACTGTGCCTTGCAGTTTCTCCCATTCATAGTAATATGGATGAACTGTCATCATCTGTCATGCAGCCCTGCCCACACTGAAAAATCATTGTTTAAAAATCCATTAAAGATTAAAATTGTTGACCCTGGACCACCAAACCAGTCTTAAGTCGTTGGGGTATACTTTTAAGCAATAGCCAAAAAAACAATGTATGGATCAAAATGATCAGTTTTTCTTTAATGCCAAAGTCATTAGAATATTGAGTAAAGATCATGTTCCGTAAAGATTTGTTGTACATTTCCTACTGTAAATATATAAAACCTTAATTTTTGATTAGTAATATGCATTGCTAAGAACTTCATTTGGAGAAATTCAAAGGAGATTTTCTCAATATTTAGATTTTTTTTTTTTTGCACCCTCAGATTACAGATTTTCAGATAGTTTTATCTCTGCCAAATATTGTCCATTCCTAACAAACCATACATCAATGGAAATCTTATTGTATAAATCTTAATTTTGAAAAATTGCCACTTAAGACTGGTTTTATGGTCCAGGGTCACATATGTTCTTATTGGCTGGAATATTGGACTCCCCAACAATTTGATTTCTGTGTGAACAAACTGGTTTTAGAGTACTTGAATAAAGCATTGACCTGTTATCTTAAAAGAGTAAATAAAATGTTTTCTATGATATAACTGTGTCGTCGTCTTGTATTTTCTCACCCTCGCACACCTGAAGCATTGACTTCTGTGTATAAAAGTCTCAGAAATATAACACAGTGTAGTTACATGCCTCTTGCTCCATCTCCATAACAACCTACAGGCCTCTAAAAATGAAGCCATCATCACACAAAAGGAAAGAAGAACATTGACAGCAAGAGAAAATTACACCACTCGTCTGTGCCAATCAGTGTAATAACTCCATATCGGACTCTGTCAGGAGAATCATGCTTGATAATACATGTGGTGTGTTCTGGTTATTGAGAGAAAGATGCACAACAGACAAAATCATGCAAGTTGTAATGGTGATGTTGGGAACAATGTCGATGTATTGAACATCTGAAATTGTCTGCTTTTCGTAGACTCTAACAGGAGGTGGCACACAGTTTATATTGAGCTCCGGTTCAGTTTCACAGCTGGGCTTGTGTTTAATATGTCAATACACTGAGCTCATGGGTCACGGTTTCACACGTGTATTCAATCTCCTTGGTTCAACTGTGATTTTGTCGGTATCCTTCCACCCAAGATCTATTGTTATAATCTCCTTGCTGCTTTCTTCCTCACTTCCAAGCTTGTTTGATTAAGGTTCGGCAAAGTCTCTTACTGTGCAACACTGTGTGGCAGGACTGAACAAGGAGCCACTGCTGCCAACAAGATGGCGCTGGTCCATTTCTCTTTCTGTCACAGGGATCTATACTTCCACCTGTTGATGGCTCTCAAACTCCATGCAGTACTAGCTTACTTGAATTAGAATCACTCTGGCAAAGAAAGGAGGTCTGGTCTGGTTTGTGAAATAACTAATGATCTCTCTCTCTTTATCTCTCACAGATTTGTTCCTCACCACCAACGATGGATTTGAGACCTGGATCAATAAGGTAGATTAGAGCATTACTTCCTGCCCTTTAATCTTTAACACTAGTGTATTATCATTGAGGAGGCAATTCCCACTGCTTGCAGTCATTTATTTGCATGAGCTGTCAGTGTTGTATTAGCGAAGATTCCTTAAAGAGTTATGCAAATCAGGAAAAGCTGCAAAACAAAAGAGCAGCTTGCATGGCGATCTCAAATCTTGCGGATCGGTTCTAAGTGCTACCTTATGGAGGATGCTGCACTTGGACTTTCTCTATTTGGCACACTTTACCAAGACAGTAGAATGCGCTCCATCACAGCAATCCTGGCACCTCAATCGGCTCTTTTAAACACTAAAAGTGTGCTCGACTATATAGCATGTCTGGATATGCACCTAATGTTCCTTTCCATCATTCAGTTAAGAATTTCAGTGATCAATATAAAATGAACACAACATTTCCTTTTTTTTTTTTTTTTTATTCTGTGTTGGTAGTGTGACATTTAAAAACATTAAAACTAAGCGCTTTTGTGAACAACACTTAAACATTAAAAAGAATGACAATAACTTAATTTAAATAACCACAGCAGCATTTCAACACATTTAATGCGTAGTTGAGCTGAATTGCGGGTGGTTGGTTTACACAACACTGCTTTTGCATTGAAATGCATATTAATTCTTAATATCAGTGTTGAAGCAATTGTGCCGCTTACATTTTATGTGGAACTTGCGAGAATATTTTCAGGATTCCTTGATGATCAAGTGGACATTTTTTAATAGAATCTTTTATAACATTTATTGTTATTTTTTATTTGATTTTAAAGAGTATGTCTAATGCTTTTTCATGCATTCTGGTGTATTTATACTGCTAAAGAGTTGGATTATCATGCTAAACATGACCAAAGTATTAAAAAACAAGTTGATTGTATGACAGACTATTTCTGTGCCAAACTCCTTCAGGGTTTAAGTTTCGGAAAGTGTTTTTTGAGTATGGCCCTGTATGACATCATGAAGGGTCAAAAAATGCTGCAGTGCTACTCTATATGTACTCAAGATTAACATGAGATTGACAGATTATGTGTCATGTCTCCGTTAATGTATCCTTGTTGAAATAAAGTATTATTTTCTTTCCAAAATATTTTTTACTGCCCCCGAACTTTTGATCAGTAGTCTATAGAATAGAATAAGAATGAAACAGTATCAGGAGATGAAGGTTACCCTTTCGTATGTGTGGTCTTCCTAACTTCTAGGTCACAGTTCCAGCCTACAGTTAGAGTTGTTTTAGAGGGGTCATTTGATATTTTTTTAAAGATCATTATTTTGTGTTTTTTGTGTTACAGAATGTTTTGACATGCTTTAATGTTCAAAAAACACATTATTTTTCAAATACTGTACATTATTGTAGGTCCTCTATGCCCCGCCTCTCTCAAACTCATCGTTTTCTACAAAGTCACTCCTTCCGACAAGTGCAGTCTGCTCTGATTGGCCAACTGAACCAGTACATTTTGATTGGCTGTACACCGCAAGCACTCATCAGAAATGTAATGGCCTTTTCCATAATCGCGAGCTTTATCTTTCAAAGTAAATGTAAAGACCTTTAATAATGTCCATAGTTTTACCATCAGTTCAAGCCCAAAAGGGAATCAGAGTCATACATGTGACAGACACAGTGATGAAGCTTGTTTGTGTTTGCATTACACAAGTCATGGATGGTTAAGACGGCTGACTCCACTGTGATGTGACCATCTCTCTCTTTCTCTCTCACACACACATGCACACACACAATGTGCAAAACTATGCATTTGAACATTTAATAGCAAATACTTAAATTAATAACAAAACATACTTCCAGTAGCTGATTCAGAAGCGCCAGATAGTCATAGCAAAGTCATAAGTACTTCCTGTCATAGGTTCACAAACGGTCATCCATAAAATGCGTTGCTGTTCTGTTGTAAGTAATCTTAAAGATTCCTAAAAATGTATCTACTTTTGGAAGGCCAAATAAAGTGCTTTTGCTTTCGCTTAGAAAAACACAGCATCTCCCTGACATGGCTGTTTCAACACTAACTGTGGTAACTAAAGACTTCACTTTGCTTCGTAGACAGAGTCTGGAAGGGCACAATTGACAAGTGTTTACTTTCTAGTTGTGGGGGTGGGGGGCGCTTGTCTAAAGTTTAAAATCATTGGTTACCCGGAAGCCAATCACATAACGTTTGGTTATGACGTGTGTTATTCGCTGGCTCAGCCGCCTCGAACTTCCACGGTAAACACAGGTATGCTGTGAAAACAAAACCATCAAGCGAAATACCGGAGTGAACATGGCTATTCACAATCACAATTATCACCTTGCCAGACTTTGGCCTCCCCAGTTTCTCGCTAATGATCGGTAACAGTTGATAAATTTAACTTTTCCCAAAACCTGTCGGGAGTAGGGCCACAACATCACCTCCATTTAAAATGTGAAACAAACACTCTTCTTGTCCGGGCTTCAGTTGGCAAATGCCGGGAATATTCTCCACAACAGAGCGAATAGCATACAGTTTCTCCGTGTCTGCTGTCGTTTTTGATTTCCCTAACCTAAACTACAATCTAGAATTCAGCACTTAGCATCTACGTCGCAACTCTCAGCCAGTCCTCTGTTCATTGATTGGATGGCTGGTTTGGAGCCGGAGGAAATCTGGGAAATGGTTTGCTATCTCAGACTGAGTACAGAAGCGAACTGAAATTGAGTGTAATTACGAAGTATGACGTAGTCAGACTAACTGATCTGATTAATGTGAATTTTTTAGATGTCACCCTCTTATTTACCTTGCGCAATGTTACAACAGAAAGCCTGTCTCTCATTCAGTGCTTATCATGGCGAAGAGACCGTTTACAAGAACCAAGAACAAAGCATGATTTGCAATGCTCAGGTAAAATTATATAGTAACACTACAAATTTGTGGAAGCATTTGACAACATTTCTGTAATGAATGAATGAATAGCGGATGGTGCATGGTTTTGTCATCTCACTATGATGATAAGAATACACGAATTTCATCCCCAGCTGCTCTGAGAGTCACTTCATTAGCATTTTATTGTTTAATTTAATTACCGCCATATCACATACACAGCAGCTGCAAGTTCCTCATGGCAACTCGTCAAAATAAAAGTTTTTGGTCACACTTTATTTTAAGGTCCAATTCTCACTATTAACTAACCATTAACTATGACTTTTGCCTCAATTAACTCCTAATTTGCTGCTTATTATTAGTTTATAGGGTAGTTGTTAAGTTTAGGTTATTGGGTAGGATTATGGATGTCATGCATTATATGTAATTTATAAGCACTAATAAACAGCCAATATGTTAATGATAGGCATGCTAATAAGCAACTAGTCATTAGTGAAAATTGGACCCTATACTAAAGTGTTCCCAAGTTTTAGTTTTTTACGTGAAGGAACAGACATAAATATATTACTATTTAGCAGTCTTAAGACTCAGTGTAACAACAATGCTACTACTGATAATATTAATAATTATTTATTCTTAAAGGAATAATCACATTTGTTTTCTTTTTCATTTTAACCATAAACCTATTTTCATTTGATTAGGATAAATTAAATTGTTTTATACGTTCATCTGATTACCAGAAAAATGATTATTTTATATGGCCCTATTAAAAGGACCCAATACAAAAAAAAAAAAAAATTCACCATGATGTTTAATGTTCATTTTTTAGAAATTGTAATAGCATTTGTATAAAACTATATTCACTGAATGTAATAAAAAATATTATATAAAAAAACGAGAATCGAATCGAGAGCTTGTGAATCTAAATCGAATTGAATCGGGAGATCTGAATCGATACCCAGCCCTAGAAAACACGCATTCTTTCTTTGCATGAACATTTGGGCGACATTACGCAAATATTTCCACATCGTGAGGAGATGTTGGGACCTTGTTTGAATGATCCGTTTTGGGGGGGGGGGGGGGCATGGCAGAGACTTAACTTTGATTAAGAATATCTCTTTGGTTTTGAGGCTTTAGTCTTTGCAACTTCAGGGATCTTATCTCTATGCACAATCAGCTTGTAACACTCCAAAGAGAAAGGAAAACTTGATATCACATCATATGAACCCTTAACTGTTGGTTAACTGTTTTTTTTTTTCTTCTATGCCTTATCGTGCTTATGTGATGCAGTCTAACGTGTTAATGCTTCGTTTTTTAAAAAGCACATTATTGTTTTTACATAATTTACCTTTATTCTGCACCGTTCTGTCCCTTCTACTATAAATGTGTTGATGATTTATTGGTTTTATGAAGCCCCTCCTTCAGAGATACGCAATGGGCTCAGATTGGTTAGCTAGTCCACAGTATTGTGATTCGCTAAACTGCCAGAGCATTAACATTTGCAAAATGCTTATTTTAGCTTTTAATATACGGTTTTATCCTGATTAAAGCTTCAATACAGCACAGCAATCACGTGCGCATCCATGTTTAATGCTTATCGTAGCTATCTGAAAAAATATCTGTCTGTCTATACACACTTAAAGTGTATATAATTGGTACACAGTTAATTGAATGAGCTGTGACAAGCTGATGACCTGATTATGAGGAGAGAGAGAGAGAGAGAGAGAGAGAGAGAAAGATGCAGAGCAGAGGGTGGGGGAACAGTATTGAGAATCGATGTTTTAGAGCATTGATTTTGAAAGTTGTGATTCCATTAGAATCGATAGAAGACAGATCGTTATTCATTAGGGTGACCACCTGCTAATAAGCCCAAGGGGGGACAAGGGGTATGTTTCTGAGGGACAATGTGGGACACTGCCTTGCGCGGCGGTGCCCCCACACCATGTACAGACTCACTGATAGTGGTTTACCCATTTCTAGCACACACCACCCTACATGGTATATTAATAATGCCATATTCCCCTAAACGTGTAACTGCTGATGTATGCTCATGACAGAATTGACAGATGCACTTCCACTTATGATTTACTTTAGCTATTTAATTTTATTTATTTTTCATTACAATTTATTCACTTTAAATAAATTATAATATAAAATTATAGGATTAAAATGAATTGTAGTTGTTCAACACCACAGGAACAGTAAAAAAAAAAGTCTAAACTCACAACTCCAGAGGTTCACGGGGAGGAAGGATAATGAACTCGCATGTTAGTAAAGGCAGGCGCATAAAAAAAAAAGTTTGAAACAGGACACACCTTCTCTTTTTTAATTGATGATGGCGGTGCCTCACTTTCTCCATTTTTCGAATCATAAAGCGTGCATCTAAAAGTTCATTCCCAGTGTGTCTGGTATGCACGTGCGTGCGCTGTCATGACAACAACGAAAAAGTTGACAACAACCTAGTCAACAGTTCAACTGAGGGGTGGGTGTGGCAACAGTAGCGTGCTGAACTGTCAAGTAGAGCTGAAACAACGAATCGATTTAATCGATTATTAAAATAGTTGTCAACTAATTTAGTCATCGATTCGTTGCTAAATAATTTATTTGCCGTAAGCGGCTTATTTCGTGCATATTTCAGATCTGCGGTGACCAAAGTGTGGCAGTAATGAGCCACCGGAGGATTTACTCAGCCAGTACAACAGGAGAAGTAGCGAATAGCCAATAGCTGGCCTCGTTTTATGTCACGTGCTTCCCGAACGGCGTCTCTGCAGCATTCAGCAGGATGTGGGAGTACTTTATTTTGAGCCTTCAAAAAAGAAGATTAACCTGTAAACTCTGCACTACTGAACTGTTTAAGGGACCGTTCACATATCGCGTCTTTTGCGCGCTCATGTTCGTTATTTCCAATGTAGGCGCGCAGTATGCGCGCTCATAATGGAAGCGACGCGGTCGCGACGCACCCGTTTTTCCAGGCGCGTGCACACCGCATCGAGTTAAAAACATTTCAACTTTTCAGAATGCAGCAAGCGCACCGCGGGTCATGTGACAAGAACTAACCAATCAGCTTCATCCTTTCCCGTAACAACGTTAAAAGCTCAGCCAAGATGAAGGAACAGCTGATCATAGCTGTATATGGATTCCCATTTTGAAATAAATTTAGTAGCAGAGCTACTGCAAGCGATTTTTAGAGCTGCAAATCCATTTACCCTTTGCTGAAATTTCCGCGTCTTCAAGGAGAGAGCACGTCATGGTTGCTTAGCAAAGGCAGACGCCTCAGGGGCGCTTCTGCACGAGCGCTTTGGAAAGGAGGAGAAAGCGGTGCGCACAGTCTATGGGTGCGCCTAGCGTTTTAGGCGCGATATGTGAACCTAAGCCTTTTATTTGTGCAGATTCTCCAGTACAATGTTGTTTGCAAATGTTTAGTTGTAAAAGCTGATAACATTGCTTTTTAACAGTTAACATTTAAAGCTTTACAAACATGTTCTGTGATCAGTTTGTCGTTTACCAGTTCATAATTCAGTCGTGCAGCCTAATTATGACTGAAAGAGAGAGGTAAATGTTTAAAGATATTTGAAATGCACTTTTTTTTCTAAGTATTCACTGCTCTTTTTCACACAGCAGGTTTTTTGTGTGTCCGTTTTTTTCTGGACAACCTTCTGATGGATTTTACTTTAAATATTGAGTTCCATTCAGGTTTCATGCCATTGGCACTTTATTCGAAGGATTGTTTACAATTTCACAGCATAAGCTATAAAGCTGTTTCCCTGTAAATAATAAAATACAACGCACTGCAATCTTATTCTGTTTTATCCTTATTCTTCGTGAAAATATGTTCTGAAAGATTCCTTAATAAGCTTTGTTCGGGATGTTAAACTACTTTAGGAGCTCTAAGGACTGCCATGGTGAAAACATTATTTGAAATCTCCTTGTGAAATTTGATAGAGTATGGGTCAGTGTTTTGATTGCAGAAGAGTTTGACAAGGGATCACTAAAACATAATAAAACAACTCCAGGTATATTTGTGATGAGGATATGACAATGCAAAATTATAAAAATCTCTTAAAAATCTATGCTGAATGATAAAGACCCTTTATTAATACTTTACATTGGGGGGAAAATGGAAAAAACTAAAATATAAGTACATAAACCGATTAATCGATTAATCGTAAAAATAATCGACAGATTAATCGATTATCAAAATAATCGTTAGTTGCAGCCCTACTGTCAAGTAATGTTGGTTTGGCTCCCTGGGGCTCGAGGATATAGAGCGACCAACTTTTTTTGAGCAAGCATCGATTATGTGTGACACAGTCTCAATTTGTGGGACGCATGAATTGGGCTTAAAACGCTGTGCGCGCACGCGCTACGCGGGACGGGTGGTCACCCTATTATTCATATGTGACACTGGACCACAAAACCAGCCTTAAGTTGCTGGGGTATATTTGTAACAATAGCCCAAATATTGGGGCAAAATTATTGATTTTTCTTTAACATTAAGATCATGTTCCATGAAGATGTTTTGTAAATTTCCTACTCTAAATGTATCAAAACGTAATTTTTGATTAGTAATATGCATTGCTGAGAACTTCATTTGGACAACAAGGAGATTTTCTCAATATTTAGATTTTTTTGCACACTCAGATTCCAGATTTTAAAATAGTTGTAACCTAGCCAGATATTGTCCTATTGTCCTTTTTGCATGTTCCCAGAGGCAGGGTTTATTTGGGTTTGTTAAGTCACAAACACGGGAAGTAACTTCCTTTAGTTCCAACCAGCTGTTTTTGTAGGCATTAAACTGCCATCCTTTTAAAGGATGATACCTCCATTTTGCTGATATTGTTTACACTCAAACAGCAACGTTACACACAAAGATCCAAGAACAAACTAGAGTTAGAAAACAGAGGAAAAGAAAGGAGGACTGGAAAAAGTGTGATGACAGGCAGCAAGATGGATGGAAAGACTTAAAGTGGAGAAAAACTCAAAAAATCAAAGGTGAAGAATTAAGGAAGTTGAGACAGACTTACATAAAGGAGCATCTCTGAGCAGGGTGGAAATCTACAAAAATAGCAGATGATGAATAGTTGAACGATGTGAGCGAGCAAGAGAGAGACAATTGCAATGTGCCGCAGTGACCCAAGCCGACTGTAAAAGGTCAGTGGTGCATCGTCTCAAAGCTTTTCCGGAAGCATTTCCACTGCCCTCTATTCTCTTCTAGTGTCGCATGAGTCTGTGGTGCTCCGCCGCTGATGGTGTTTCAGAGATACGGTGGAAGGGAGTCAGGTTAGATCGCCTCTACTCCTCCCGCGGGGCACTTCTTCATTTCATTCTGAGAGCAAGAGGCTGGTAACAGAAGTGCAGGGATGGATAAGCTATGAAGAAAGACAGGCAGAGAGGAAATAAAGAAAAGGAAGAGATAAGTGGGTGGATGATTAAAGAGGGGGAGCGATGGGCAATTGCTAAACACATCTGAGGCAGCAGCCATTTTAGACTCTGCTTAGTTCATATTCCTTGATAGAGGCTTTAAGGAGTAGTTCACTTCCAGAACAAAAATTTACAGATAATGTACTTGCCCCCTTTTCATCCAAGATGTTCATGTCTTTCTTTCTTCAGTCGTAAAGAAATTATGTTTTTTGAGGAAAACATATCAGGATTTATCTCCATGTAATTGACTTCTATGGTGCCCACGAGTTTGAACTTCCAAAAGGCTGTTTCAGTGCAGCTTCAAAGGGCTCTAAACGATCCCAGCCAAGGAAGAAGGGTCTTATTGTAGCGAAATGATCGGCCATAAAAAAAAATAAAAAAAAAATGTATATACTTTTTCACCTCAACACTTGTCTTGTGTAGATCTGCAATGTGCATGCCTACTCTGTGCAGTCCCATTCGAAACAGTATTTAAAAATAACTCCTATCTCATTTTCACCTCCAACTTTAAAATTGTCCTACATCGCTGCAGAAGTACCGACCCAGTATTTTCAAGGTGAACATGCAAAGAAGCTCAGACTAGCTGCATTGAAGCTGCATTTGGAAGTTCAAACTCAGGGGCACCATAGAAGTCCACTCTATGGAGAAAATTCCTGAAATGTTTTCCTAAAAAAAAAAACAATTTCTTTGTGACTGAAGAAAGAAAGACATGAACATCTTGAATGACAAGGGATTGAGTACATTTTCTGTACATTTTAGTTCTGAAAGTGAACTACTCCTTGAAAAAACAATGAAAAAACAAAAACAAAACAAAAAAACAGCTGATTGGTGACTAGTCTTTGATTACTGACTTTTACACACATAAACACACGGCACCCCTCAGTATCATACACACACACATACCTCACAGGGAAATCTCCCAGTAAAACAGCAGTAATCCCGCCACTATTTACTGTGAGGGTTTGGAGTTAACAGTCTTTGGTCACAGGCCAGTGCCCTGTGCTTCCTGTAGCACACTCCGTTTTAATTACTTTCCTCTTGCTCTCCTTAAACACTTATTCCCAGCCCTGATTATACACACACGCACACACAGCAGCTCCAGTGTTTGTTTAAATTGAAAAGCTTCAGCTGTAGACTGCATGCAAAGTCATTACTGTAATACAAGACGCCATCAGTCATTTTAGCAGCTAGACGGAGCCGCCCGACCAAACAAACAAGCTAGAAAAAAATTATCCTTCTGATTCTTTAGCTCTGTGAATTATTTGTTTTCACCTCCGCTCAAGTTACAGAGTTAGCCCACCGTTTGGTGAAAACACCATGACTGTGTAATTAGGGCTACCCTTGTAAAACGAATGCGGTTGAAGTTCGATGTCATTTGCTTGTGATTCCAATCATGGCTGCCGCATCAAAACCCAATCAGTGCACTATGGCACTTAAAGGGTCATTCCACCCGTGGAGACATGAATGTGTATTGAAAGTGGGTCATATATGTAGTAGAATAGTTATTTTTATTTTAATTTTGGTCCTTCTGGGCCTATAAAAGGCAGAAAATAACTTTTTAGAGCTTGTAGACTGTAGACAACAATCCCCATAGTGCATTGCAATGCTCAGCTCCGCAGGCCACTCCCACTACTCCGCCCATCAATGTGGATTATAGTTGAGCTCTCCTCTACGCTACCGATTGTAAATTATTTGGCACAATTTGTTGTGAAGAGTTATTTTGCGACCCAATTAATGTTTTTGTTACAAAATGGTGTGCACTTGCATAGTACCGGGATGTTGTTCAAGAACAAGGAAAATACCCGGAGTAAGTATTCACCGATTCCCGAAAGATACGGACTTGTGCAAAAAGTGGCTACGGGCTAACGTTATCAATAACCCTAAGTTCGGTGAGGACACAACACTTGAAGCACTAAAAAATCAGACGGTGTGCAGTTTACATTTCAAGCCCGAAGATTATGCGCCTAACCCCCTAGGATTGAAGAGACCCGCGCTTTTGAAAAACGCAATTCCTTCAGTATTTTCCTTTCCAGACGATGACGACGAAAAGCCAGGAACGTCGGGAACCACCAGCACTAAACGCATTTGCCTGGAGGTAATGTTATTTCTGACTATACTCTATTAGCAGCTAGTGGCTACTGAGAACACACACTGACATAGTCGTCTGCTGTAAAGAAACACATCTCCTATGATTTTTCTGTTTACGAACTAAATATCTTGTATGTTTTGCTCGCTTGTTGTTTTAATGTGTCTGCCTCAGTAACTAACGTTACACTTGTCAAGAAATGAGTAAGTAAAGTTAGTATGTAACGTAATAATGTAATGTTAGACACTTAGCTAAAAGTTATATATAAGTTTGCTATTATCGATGTAAATCAACCATGTTTTACTGTGTTAGTTTGACGCTTTTCATGTTTTTTTAGCTGCTCGTCGCTGTACTGTGGCTCATAAAGGTAGCCACGAACATCCATTTCTAACATAACTTATTCTAAATCAAAATCCTCCCCAATGCATCCATCTGAAAAATCAGTATTTTCCTACATATTTTCGAAAAGTTTCTCCCGGTGAAATCAAACGCACGGGCACTGATCTGTGATAGGTCTGTTAGCGCATTAGGTACAACCCCCTATGGGCAGACTACTTGTGCTTGTAGTCTTTACAGAAATCCACCCTTTTTACACTTCCTCCTACAATGACCTCAAATGACGATTTTTGCGTCATTGTAGGAGGAAGTGAAAAAGGTAAATAGTGGATTTCTCTCGTCTCAGGGGAAAATGAGAGAATGTTGCACAACCATTCAATAGTATGACTGGTTTTCTAACAATGGACCTCTTAATGCAAATGGGTGGAGTGACCCTTTAAACGCATATTGTGTCGCTCGCACAGGAGCCACACAATCAACCTGCAGCCTGTATTTACAATCCAAAGCCTCAATCAGACCCTCTTTATGTGCTTGCTTTACAATATGTATATACTACCAGGGGCTTCAGATCTCTGTGGATGAATATGGAGTAGATAGTAACGTTGAATTCCTGTCAGCACACATGGCAGCTCTTTTATCCCAGCATAGCAGCATAGCATAGCTTTCAAACAGTAAAACAGCAAGGTCATGAGTTTGATTTCCAGGAAAACAAGTGCTGATAAAACGTGTACCCTGAATGCATGTCGCTTTGGATAAAAGTATTTTCAAAAATGTAACATTCATGTGATCGTTTTGAGAAATGTGTGCTTCTTTATGTCATCAACAAATATTTCTTGGGCTGCACAATTAATTGTATTATCACTCTGATATAATCACAATTTATTTTTCTCAACCATAATTGTCTGCAATATTGGCCCACTTGTTATTTATGCTGAAAATTTTTTTTCTTTGACTTTCCATTATTTTGCATTGGTAACAAGCCTCCACAAACTTTTAAGCTTGGGTTTGCCATATGTTGGCAATTTGAATGCCACAATCAGAGCTTTTCTTTTAAATGGATGCATTTTCCACCCAGTGCTTTATGCCGTTTCCCTACCTGGCAACCGTGTTCTCTCTCTGAACATAAAAAAGACTGAATGTCTGAAAACAACAGCAAACTTGTATGTTGGAGTATCGCGATCTCCATTTTGATTTTTTCATCAAATGAATGTGCAATACAGCCAGGGCTTAATTTGTGCTGGAATAAGCCGGATCTGGATCCGGCACCTCCGAAATCCGATCCGGCACCTCATTTTGGCGGATCCCCCTCCTCCAGGGGCGGCGTTTCCGTATGGCAGACAGAGAATAGCCTGATATGTGCCGTGAAAAATTATCCAAAATTAATATCTCTATTATAATTCGTTATTATTATTTTAAATCACAGGGTTTTAGAAAAAATTAACCAATGATAAGTGTTTAAAGGAGCTTGTAAAACTTTGTAATGCCATTGGATCCTCAAGCTCTCACACGCCTTCACTCAGATTGACGCGCGCGCACAGCCTGGAGGAGATGGATCTCCGCTTATCCGCAAAGCAAGGGTAAACGCATAACTGTTTCAATAGTACATTATTTTCTGTTAAGGCTATCGTTTGTGTGTGCTTGAAGACTGGAGAAGTAGGTTTTTTGCCATCTAGCCAAAATACTTTTGTACCTTTTAAATATCCTGCTGTGCATAAGTGCTTAATTGTTTATATCATGAGATTTTGGCTAAGTGTATTAAACAACAAGGAAAAACTAAGCGCCCATAGCAACAATAAACGTTATACCCTAACCTGTAAAAGGTGATTGCATTTAATACGCTGCACTTGCCTCATATGCAGAAAAAACACAGATCTCCTCATTCACCAGTCAATGACCTTGTTAACTCCATTTGAGCTTGTTTTAAATAGCCTAATGTTAATTGCACGTGTCTGATACAACACAAGCAGTGTTCTTTAATTATTGATTTTTTCTGCCTTTTCTTTCTTTCCCCCTGTATTTTAGCAGAGTGTGCCATGAAACTACAGAAAAATTCCACAACTTTTTCAAAACGTTTTTAGTCCTGGAAATTGTTGTTTTAAAATCGCATGGCATTTCCATGTTATTCATGACCTTACAGACTAAATGCAACCATGGGCGCCATATATTGGGGAAAAGTTAGGACAATTCCAAGGGCCCCTGGCTGACAGGGGGCCCAACAAATAGGTAAAAACTAATTAAAAATTTGTGTTATATTATACACTGGTGCACGCTCTTAAAATCACTTAAACTGGTCCAGCAATGTGTTTGCGCGAGTGTTCCGTTACCTCTTCCTCCTGTAATCACATGCCGGATCCGTAACCCCGCTTTGTTCCGGGACCTCGCAATTTACAAATTAAGCACTGAATACAGCCAGTCTGGCTTCCTTCACAAAAGTTGCTTGTCTTATTCGCTCTGACTATGTCTGTAACAAATGAATTTATTGAGCAACCGCAGTATAGATATATATATATATATATATACACTATATATTATTTTTTTTATTAGAAAACTGTTAATGTAATTTGAAATTATTGGAATTAATATTATGAATTTCACTGTGTTACATTTTAAGACCAGTTCTTGAGGTTTTACCAGTTTTCATAAAGTATTGAATGTGTTTAGATGAATAAAGTAAATCAGGAAACTGTATGTGGTTAATTTGTGCTTATTTGAAAGTGCAATAATTCTGATTAAAAGTTTTTTTTTTTTTTTAAAGAAAGGAAAATTAAAAAATCAAATGAGAATGGTCATGATTAATAATCAAGGTTATAATTTTTGATAAAATGTGATTGTGATTATTACCTTCACCATTATCATGCAGCCCTGCCTGTGTGTTCTGCATGCAATACAATATATTCAAAATTCTCTGCTGTACATGTTAAACAGGGATTTAACATGGTTATGGCACAGCAGCAAGAGCTTTTTTGTTGAAAAACAATTAACTAATGGTATTCACTCCATAAATCTCTTAAAATGCGTAACGCCTATTATAACAGAATGCTTTCTGTTTGCTAATGATTGTCAAACTGCGAGGTTCAGCATTTAGTAAGCATTAGCAAAACGCCTCAGTCCAACAGCCCTCAGAGAATGTTATGGCACATCCTCTTTTACAGCTTTTACAACTCCAATAGTGCTGTCTGGCCATTTTTAGCTGCCTGTATAAGGGGAGATCAGAATGACTGTAAAACATTTCCTGTCTATAAAATAATCTTAATTCAGACCCAGACCATAAGAATCTTTATAATAATTAGCAAATATTTTTGCATGATCTGACATCAGGTTTGCTGTCATGTGTTTGGAGGGTGTGGTCTAAGTCAGTAAAATTGCTAATATATTTATCCCAAATTATAGATCACCCAAAAATGAATTCCACTCGTATTGTTCTGAAACTTTTTTTCATTATTCTTTATTCTGTGGAACTCAAAATAAGAGATATTGAAGAACATTATTATTTTAATTTTTTTGTCGATACATTGGAAGTCGATCACAAAAAAAAACAATTCAACAAATCTCTGTGAGAAAATCATACAGGGTTTTTAAACTTTCATTTTTGGGTGAACTATTGCTTTGAGGAGACAAATAAGCCTTAGTGAGATTAGATTAGTGAGATTAGAACCAATAGTGCAATAAGTGCTTCTAGAAATGAAAATGTATGTTTCACATGTGATATTTTCTCTAAATCTTTTTCATTATGAAAGACCAGTAAATTTATTGTATCGAAATTTGTTGTCACTGCCCCTTAACAACATTGATTCTATCTAGCCATTCTCCAGGAATACACACACAGCTACTCACAACCCCCTGAGGCCCACATGCCACAGTTACAGCCCCTTCCTATTAACATCAGTGTTCAATCAATCCAATGAGACAGACCCTGTGACTCAACATGGCCTCATTCTACTCTGAGAAGATTAGGGTGAGCAAGTCAAGTCACCATTATCTTTACATAAGCCACAATCACATTACAGTTGAACTGCCTCCCGCAATCATACACCAATCGATATTATACATGAACAACAGATGTGTGGCTGCAGTTTCAGAGCAAAGGCTCAAGGGAGTTTTCAATGGAGATGGATAAACACTGTCCACACAGAAGTTAGGAGGCGCTTGAGTTTTGTGCTTCATGAGAATTATGAACAAATCCCTCAGGCCAAGAGCTGCCGTATAAACCATCTCCGTTTATCAAGTGGGACAACCACTACAAAAAGACTAATAACACACCTAGTCCATTAGGGTGCCAAATGTGTCTGTTTTTTTAAAGAATGCATATTTGTGAATATTTTATATATTATAAGATTAAATAAATGTGCCGCCTCAATGTTTCATGTGACCCAGTTTGTTTCTTTACAAAACCTTTCATTTTTATTATTTAAAAATAATATTAGAAACAAGATTCAAAGAGACTTTATATATATATATATATATATATATATATATATATATATATATATATATATATATATATTTCCCCTATTCCCCTCTCAAATTGTGAGCCAAAGCAGTATGTGTCATCACATATAATAAGACCAATTACCACCCTGCCATCTTGGTTTTGAAAGACTTTGAATGCTGACAGAAATACTGCATCTGGCCGAGCTGAAGTGATTAGACCGAGGTGTTTTGTGCTGACTGAGCCTCAGATGGTACTGGAGGTAATGAAATGATTTATGGTCAGTTACAGGTTGGTGGGTGTGGAAGGGGGATTGATCTTGTGAAGTGTTACAGAAAACACATTGGAATTCTGTTGAAGGCCAGCTTTCTATTGAAACACTTCATCATTTAGTTAAACTGCTTTACATGACTTTATTGCATATCAATCTACATTTTATACATCTTAATAAGAAAACAAAAACTAATTTGTGAAAACTTTGGATTTTTTTTTTCTAAAAACATTGCGTAAGTTATTATACACTTTTCTGTGACACTTAATACTTAGCTCAGGAGCATGTCACATTTTCTGGCTCATTTTTGAGATGTTTCTACACTTTGGTTAGCTTTAACTTGGCAAATTCAATTGATTGAACATAATTTAGAAAGGCACATACCTGTCTAAATTAGATCTAACAGCTGAAAAGCATATCAGAGCAAAAACCAAGGAATGGTCTGCAGGATTTTGTTGAGCAAAAATCTGGGAATTGCTACAAAAAAACAAATCTGCAGCATTGAAGGTTCACAGGAGCATGTGAGAGCCATATTCCTTAATGGTAGAAGTTGGGAACAACCAGGACTCTTTGTAGAGCTGGCCAAACTATCCATGATTATACAAATTTCTGGAGATGGGAGAAACTTAGAGACAAACATCGCTGCAACACTCCACCAGTATGGCCTTTATGATGGCATGGCAAGACTCAATCCTCTCCTCAATGAAGACACTTGAAAACCCATTCGGAATTTGAAAACAAAAAAACACCTAAAGGATTCTCAGACTGTGAGAAACAAGATTCGCTGGTCTGATAAACTTCAATTACAAACATAATGTCTTGGAACACCTGACCAAGAATATCCTAGTGGTGTAGCTGGGAGGGTGTTTTTAAGTGGAGAGGACTGGGGGACTTGTCAGGGTAGAAGAGAGGTATCCTTAATGAAAAGCTGGTTCAGAGTGCTCAGAGCCTCAAACTTGGCAGAAGGTTCCCCTTCCAGCAGAACAATAGCCCTACGCACACAACTAGGACAATGCAAGTGTGGCTTATGGGCATCTTTGTAAATGCCCTTGAGTGACTCAACCAGCTCGGACTTGAACCCAGACAAACGTCTTGAGAAACCTTAAAATGACAGAGCCTCAGAGGATCTGCAAAGAAGATGGACCGAAAATCACCAAATGGAGATGCAATGCTTGTTGCATCTACTGACAAATAAACTTGAGGCGGTTACAGCAAATGGGGCTTCAACTTCAGCTTCAAGGACTGAGTTATGAATACTTATGCAATATAATTATTTAAGTTTTTCCCTTTTTAATATTTGTTTATCAAAAATATCAAAAACCTCATTAACTTGGAATGAAGTCAATCTCAAATATGTTTTTGCTTTGTCTTTATGGTGTATGAAGTGTAGATTGATGTGGGGGAAAAAGTCATTTAAAGCAGTTTAACATAAGGCTGCCGCTTCATGATGGTGATATACAAAACAGTGTAGCTCTGTGTCTCACCTTCTCTTTGTTCTGATTACGTCTTTCTGTTTCTTTAATTCTCATTCATTCTGACATGTTCATCTACCTGTCTTCTCTATCCATATCCTGAAAGACATGTAGTGAGCATCTAGGGAATGACGAATGACTCGTCATTCAGTAGTAATGTGGCTTTGATCTGGTCCTTGTCAAATGTATGTCTCTCTACTGTCTTCTTCATGTTATTGTGGTGGACAGTGAGTGCCCTGTACAGCATTTTTGTGTGGAAGCCTGTGTTCAGCTTGTAGGCTGAGTCTCCCAGGCTTTTTTGAAACTCCTGTCTTAGTGGGTTTCCAAGATGCACTTTGATCACGGTGCCACAATGTGCTCTGGCTTACATGGGCTAATCAATGTGCACAGTAGCCTTACCCTGCCCTCTGACCCCTCCGTACTCCAATTGGCCGTCATTCTGTAACCCCTGCTGCCTACCTGCCAATCACCTTCAGTCCACACCTACACGGCACGTCTGCCGTCTGTTGCCTTCTGCTCTCTCTGCCCCACTGCCTCATGCACTGTCAATCAGATTGAAACTCCCCCTTTAAATTCAGCTGGTCAGACTGTCAGACCACACATATTTGTTTTGTCTCGCTGCATTGTCTCGTAATGTCCATCAGGAAATACAGACGCCCAGCAATGATCCCTAGCCTATGTCAGTACAGGATTCCTCTCATTTATGCACACAGTGGCTGATGCACAAAATTATTAGCTCTGTTCTGATGGCTCCGCTGACACTTTAGAAATTAGAGGCGTTTTCCTTGATGCTCAAGGACAGGATTTTTATTCTACATTTGCAAGTTCTGTATGAAAGTAAATGTACATTTTAAATGAAATGATAGCGCATGTTTTAATCCTGTTAAATCTTTCTGTTCATTAGGATGGGAACTTCAACCAAACTCTGTCTAGAAAGGGACCGGAGAATGCTATTAAAGTGGGTCAGTCTGCATTCGTAGACTTTGGTGAGTATAGCATTTCACTATGTGAGGTCCATTTGTGTTGTGTTTAGAGTTGGTATTACATCCATGCACTCCAGTACAACCAAACACTGGCTGTGATTTCTGGGATAATACATGCATATTATGCATAATATGCAGTTCAGAATCTGAAAGTAGCCCTGAGTTTCTAACGGCAAAACATGCGCAACACAGAGGTTCAACACACACACATGGCACCAAATTGAATATTAGCTCCTGTGGGATCCTATTAAATATTAACAATACAAATTTCCCCTTTCCAAAAGCATCCCACTGATAGCAGGGGTGGCCCCAGCAGTGAAATCTCACATAACATAAATGATTGATAAGCAAAGTGAAATGACCTAAGATTGAATGTGTTCAAGTGAGCTGCATCTCAGGAGCTTGGCCTTTATATTCAAAGCTAACTGATCTGACCAAACAAAATCCCTTCTCTGCACTCTTTAATCTGTTTCCTCTGATCTCTTTCTTCTGTCATTTTGGAAAATGTCACTTCAAGCTGTTATGGTGTTTTCACAGCAAAGAGCTTCAAAGGATGGGAGGTTTACATTTGACTTCCAATCAGTCAGGTGGTTTTTGCTTTATGACTGTAGGCATCTGGGCTATTATAGTTAACTGAAACTAAAACTGTAAAAAAATGTACTTGAAATAAAATAAATGTTAACTAAAATAAAATGAAATAAAAAAAGATAACCTTACTTCATTTGAGTTTGCCTTAATGTACTAAAACAACTTTTTTTTTTTACTAAAAATGAATAAAAACTAAATACATAAGTACTGAAATGATAAAAACACTAAATTACTAAAATGTTAATCAAAATTAAAATGAAAATAGAATTGTTAAAAAATAAAGATGTTCAAAATAATACAAAACTAAGAGTGTTTACATTATACTACAATAACTTTTTTTAAGCAGGTGCTGAATTCATATTCTCATTTTCTTTTATTCTTTATTTTCTGCAATTAAATTGGCATTAACTGCTGCACTCCATTGACATAATTGTTTACCACTGGGAATGTAGCTGATGGTGATGAATCATTGAAATATTTTCATACTAAATTGCGGTTAGCCTTCATTCTTGCATTTATTTGCATTCTAAATCATTGGCTGCCTTTTGAACGCACTTTTGTTTTCAACATAAGAATGGACACGGACAGAATTAGGCTTCCAGTATCATTCACTTCCAGTTATTTTACCCATGTAAAATCAGTCTGTAATACTGCTTTACATTGCAAACTAATTTGTAATCATATTATTTTAAAGTATTATCATAATTATAAACACACTGGATTGTAACGCAAATAGTTTTACCATTTACTGCACTTTCAGGTTAAAGTTATTTACCAATTCATTAGCTGCTAATGAATCGTAAATCTTGGAAAAAATGGCCCTTATAAACTAAACAACTGAGGAATACACACAACCAGACTTTACTACCAATTGTTTCAATCACAGCAAACTCATGCAGAAACACGTGCCTTGTTGCTAGGAGATGCGTGACAAATGAAAGTGATATGTGTTCTGAAATCGGCTCAAAATTTCAAACATGTTTGATGTCCTCCGATTGGATGGTATTATAGTCTGAAGGAAAAAAAGAGTCTGACACCATCATACACTAACACATTTTCTATGAAATTTGTCAACTCAAATCTGCAGACTGCCAAATTTTTTCCAACTAGAATCAACTTCTCTAGACAGTAAATCGGTGGAAAATCGGTGCACAAATCGTGTATATTATTACCACCTTTTAGTTTTAGGAAACACAAAAATGGTGCCAACACCGCTATTAATGCTGTTTTATAGTGAATATATCTGACAGTAGGTGCGTTTATATGGACACTTTTTGCTTCCATCGGATTGAATTCAGTCTTATTGACGAATCTGAACGTAGTGTTTACATGAACGCAGAATAAAGTGATCGGGTTGATATGCGCGTTTACATGTCACAAACTTCTGATCGGATTTACTCTTTTGACATGCGCACACTGCATGAATATACAGAGTTTCCCGCTGCTGTTTGCATACTGTTTTAAAACGCATACGTGATATTTATCTACTCTATTTATCTGCACATGAACTGTTGTGCTGCTTAACGTTACTTAAAAAAAAAAAAAACTAGTCGTCTGTTGATGAGAGTCTTAAACAAGGATGGTTGGGACGTGGTGCTGTTCCGCTTCACATACGCTGAGTGAAAGGGGAGATTTATAATGACAGGACAATTATTTATGACACTTTAGTCACCAGGAAGAACAGCTCGTTCCACGCGTCATTACGCTATTTCTACGTCACTGTGCATGCGCAGTACTTTCCCGTTTCGGTTTTCAATCCGATCAAGTGTTTACATGTCCTCTCACTCGGATTACAAAAGGGATTATACACTCTTTACAATCCGATAAAAATTTTAGTCGGATCTGGCCAATTCACTTCGATTGACGTGTTTACATGTGACTTTTTTATTCTGATTGTGCTTCTAGTCCTATTACGATCGGATTAGTAGTGTCCATGTAAATGCAGCCTGTGGCAGGTGACAAATGAATCATATATCAGATGGAACAAAGTCACTGTTTTTCACTTAAATGCAAAAGAAGGCTGTATTTCATTTCCTTGTTTTGAGTTTTATTTTCCCATTCGAAAGGAAACCTTGAAATATAACCTCATGTTGTAGGTGAACTCTGTGTTACACTGTGTTCTGGCATTCAAGCAATGCTGTTTGCCTGGTAAGCAGGATGTTGGGACATACATGGCCTTTGTACTCTGTCCTATGATTATGACATCTTAAACCTCTAAGGTTTGTCGTCTCTGACCTTTACTGTTTCACAGAAATGATGTCACAGTGACCGTCTGGAATGCAAAGCGAGAGGTTGGGTGAGTTGAAAGATATAGATATATAGAGAGAAAGCGAATGAGCTGTAGACTGTGATTTAGGATGATAAATGATGTTGGGGATGGAAAGAGACATGCATGCTAGAGCAGCCCTATTCTACATGTATGTGCCATCATGCCCGAGTCAATAATAGTGGCTCTCACAGAAAAAATACTTTATTGGATTAGTGTCAGGCGCTTGTTCTGGAGACAGGAGTGTGAAGATCTTAGCTGAACCCTAATGATCAACATCTGTCTCCGCTTTGTCCTTTTCCATCTTCCTTTCCTGTTTTTTGGTTCCCTCCAAAGCTTTTAACTTCCTTTACCACATGCGCATTTCACCACCTTCTAGAACTTGCACGAAGGCATCAAACTGTCTGCACCAATTAGCTGCAGTAGTGTGTGAGTATAGGAGCCTGTAGCCTGGAGTCATTATGAGATGATTTGGTGTGAGAAACAGGCTGCAGCTTCATGATGGTGATCGTCTTTGACAGGATAGACTGTGGCACCGGATGGACACTGGGGGTGAAAACAAATACACACCATTTCCAGCAGCATTCTCACCACCTTACACACACATGCAATACAGGTAAATCATAGTGATGCTGCTCCCATTAAGTGGGTGGTAATGGGTAGTGAATGGCTTCCTCTGAAGCCAAGGAAACATCCTGACATTATACATTCAGTTGGCTTGAGTGGGCACTGAAATCACAGCTCCCGCTGCATGTCGCTTTCTATAAACAGCAGAAGGCTTGGCCCTCAGGGATGTGGGTTTGGTTTAAATGGTTTAATTGCAATGATCATCAAAGCAGCAGCCTTGATTTATGCTTTTGTTCTACCGTATTTTCCGGACTGTAAGTCGCACTTTTTTTCATAGTTTGGCTGGTCCTGCGACTTATAGTCAGGTGCGACTTATTTATCAATATTAATTTGACATGAACCAAGAGAAATGAACCAATAGAAAACATTACGGTCTCCAGGCACGAGAGGGCGCTCTATGCTGCTCAGTGCTCCTGTAGTCTACACTAAGCAGCATATAGCGCCCTCTCGTGGCTGTAGATGGTAATGTTTTCTCTTGGTTCTTGGTTCTAAATAAATGCGACTTATAGTCCGGTGCGACTTATATATGTTTTTTTCCTCATCATGACGTATTTTTGGACTGATGCGACTTATACTCAGGTGCGACTTATAGTCCGAAAAATACGGTACATTTTTAACTGCTAATGTTTGAATCAGCACTTAATTAGAAAAAAAAATGGGTTTGCGGAACCTGCGAGCAGAGATACATGTTAAATTTGACCTACGGTTAAAGAAATCGTCAATGCAAGGCACTTCAAAGCCTCATTTCAATTGAACGGAATGAAAGGAACATAGTATGAAGTGAAAGGTATATGTTGTTCCCAAGAAGTTAGAGGAGGTGGGAGGAAGGTGGGAAGAGAGTCAGAGTATATGTGCGAGGGAGGGAGAAAAGAGAGGGTCCACTTGTTTGATTTGAAATGGGTGTTATTCGGATCATACTCCTTGCTGTCAGTTATGGCATGGCTCTCCGTCCCGCACCTAAGTGGCAGATCAAAGATACACCCCAGTGACCTTATTTTCTCTCCTCCTCTCCTCTAGCACTCTGTCTCTCCGTTAGTATTCTCCAGCCTTCCTTCTCTGCTTCAAACACTCGACCAAAACAGTTACAGCATTCACTGCAAGAGACTTGCTGTCTGGTTTAAATCGGCCATGAAATAATCCCCTCGGAAAAACGAAAGTAAATGCAATCCTGTTTAGTAGCAAGCAGGTGTGGCTAATGATTTCTCCCACCTCAGCTGATACAGAACTGATCTCTGGGCAGATATTTTCATTGTGTTACTAGTCAAGCCTGCCAAGCAGTGGTTACTGTAGCTCTAGAGTCTGAAGACCAGCTTTGTCTGAATGAGGACAAGCTTCCTGCTGCTGTCTGATGTGCTTTTTTGACAAGCAGATTAGGAATTTCAGACTTTGAAAGTGTTCTGTTTGTCTAGTTTTACTTGGAATATATGAGTTGAAATTGTTTTCTTTTCTTCGATTTCACTGACACAAGGTAATAAACTATTGTCAGAAAAAGAGCTCTGATTCCACAGGCACATTATTTTGTGTATTTGGTGTAATGCAATGTGTTTATGTAGTTTAAGGTTCAAAAAACACATTATTTTCCACATAATGTACAATATTTTTCCTTCTCTGTGCCCCGCCTTTCTGAAACGCGTTGATTTTTACAAAGCTCATCGTTCTAAAAAAGTGAGGTATACGTGTTGCGTGCTTTTACATGACAACGTTGAGTTGCATATCGCACTGCGTAAACATAAAACCATGTCTGCATTTGTGATCGGAGAAACAAAAAGCCTACTCTACACTTCTCAAACTCACATTTTGATTCATCAGTGGCAAATTCATTAAATATAAAAATGTACTTACAGAGGGTGAGTCAGAAGCACCAGACTGTCCTTGCAAAGTTAGTACTACCCCACTTTATAGAACAGCCTTTGTTTCACAAACAATGTCTCATCGTTGAGTATTCACTGAGTTACAGTTCATTTGAATGATGTGTTTGTAAATGAAGATCAGCGCAGACAAAGGCTGCAGACAGCACACCTCGTTTGTTATCTTTATTTTATACATGCACAAAGTTTTTCTTGTTATGTCTGTATACAAAAAAGTAGACCCTTTACAGATTTGATTAATGTATTGCTTTTATCTGTACGATCAAAACTGAAAGTGTAATTTAAGTTATTTTCAGGGTTATCAGAAGAAAATGCCTCATAACGCGTATACGTGTTAATCGACTCCAAAGGATTAATAGAGAAAATATAGCTTTGCCATCACAGAAAAGAAGTGTTTCAAAATGTATTAAAATAAAAAATTGTTATTTTAAATGATAGTATTTCACAATATTTATTGTTCTTGTTATATTGTTGGCCAAATAAATGCAGCCGTTTTTCTATAAATGTTCTTTTTCCTAACAATTTGACTTGAGCAAGTTAAGAAATTATTTTTGGAGCTGATTGTAGTTCATTCTTTTGTTTGCATTCACGCAGAAGGCCCTCCGGCAATTTTCCGGGACCAATGTGCAGTGTGAAAGGGGTTCAAGAGTCACACCCTCCAACACATGTACAGTGTAAAAGTATTATAATTCTTGAATGTGCACTGTCAGAATGTAGTCAGTCTTGACATGGATGTGTCATTATGAATGCACAACATATGTTTGACAAAATTCTCCATCTGCTCTATCAGGATGGTAATTGCTCTTTTCTTTTTTTTACATGTGACAGCCAAATGCATTATTCATTAGATGAATGATATTCAATACTAGGGCACTGTCAGGAAGGTAGCGAATGGCAGAGATCTCCTCTTTTACCATTTTTTTACTTGCTTGAAGTTAGTGTCACATGTAATGTGATGTGGCATTTAACGCCCAGTCATCATGACATAAACAAGTTTGTGTGTGTGTGTGTGTGTGTGTGTGTGTGTGTTTGTCATGGAGGGCTTTTGCTATTTTTCTACAGCTACTAGACGTGAGCTTGTGTACTGTATAGCAGGAAGCTGAAGTCATTAGTGGCAATAAGCAACTGGCTTGTACTCCTACCGTACAATTACACATGCTTCGTTTGTCAAAAATACACACACGTACACACAGATGGTCACATTCAGTCTCTCCTTATGCTGATGTACTGAGAGAGAAAGTTCTTAAAATACAGAAAACAAAGGCAGCATAGATTCTTTATCTCAAGAATGGAAGGCAGCTCCACTCTAATTGGTGGTGATAAGGGGATTCAGTATGTATGAGGTTTTGCTTATATTGTATAGAACAAACATCTTTTAAGTCAGCTACACTGAGGGGATCGGCACACAAAAAAATTTTGGCTTATTTAACATATTAAGTACTGTATTAATCCAAACTCGAGGTTAGTATTTTGCTAAATATGTTAAGGCTATGAGAGATAAGTTGATAACTAAAGATATTAATTAAATATATTTACATGACAAAACACAATAAAAATAACACTTTAACTGAATGACTCTTTTCTTTTCAGCATATATCTATTCAAGAATATTTTGCATTCTCAGCACCGTCACATTAAGCTTATTCACTGGGTTTTGTAAAGCAAAATTCTCTTTACAAATTTTTTTATGCAGAGTATATATTGGTCTCTGTACATTTTAAAATATATATTAGAGCTGTCAGAATGTCTGTTTTTCTTTCTTTTATTATCATGGCCAAGAGAATTCACAGTCACGCTTTATTAGGTGGCCTTAACTACTATACTTACATTTAAATTAATAATTTGCAGTGTACTGATACATGTTTTTACATTGTACTTACAGTATATAAAATAAAATAAGAACTTCCATGTAATATATAATATAAAAAAAAAAACCTATTACACCAACTAGGACCTTAATATATAATTTCACATTTCACTGCTAGTAAACTTTAAAATTTACTCCTACCATGGTGAAATTTGCAGGATGATGGAGGTAAAAGTGGGTGAACAGGTTGGCTGGTGTTATTGACGCCTTTTGTGCTTAATGCTGATTGTCACTGCGTGCAGACTGGAGTGTCTTAACAGAATCCAGAAAAACTCACACGGGCGAACTAACTTTTTCGGGTGTGGGTAGAGTGTCTTGCTTTTGGCTGTCATCTGCTCCAAAATGATTTTGTGTGTCAGTATTAGCTACACTGTCATTGGCTCTCTTTTTATTGTCAATTTTTTGACAGGCAACCATTGTTAAACAGCCATCTACTATGTTAGACTGTCATCCAAAGTTGTTGACGCTGGCTTATTTATGATATTATCGAATGTGTAGTATTAACATAATATCAATATATAATTCCTTAAATCAGTCAATACCAGCATATTGTGGCACATTTATGTATGTATGTATGTATAAATATGTATGTGCAGTACAGATCAAAAGTTTGGACACACCTTCTCATTCAAAGAGTTTTCTTTATTTTCATGACTATGAAAATTGTAGATTCACACTGAAGGCATTAAAACTATGAATTAACACATGTGGAATTATATATGGAATTATATACATAACAAAAAAGTGTGAAACAACTGAAAATGTCATATTCTAGTTTCTTCAAAGTAGCCACCTTTTGCTTTGATTACTGCTTTGCACACTCTTGGACTTCTCTTGATGAGCTTCAAGAGGTAGTCACCTGAAATGGTCTTCCAAACAGTCTTGAAGGAGTTCCCCGAGAGATGCTTAGCACTTGTTGGCCCTTTTGCCTTCAGTCTGCGGTCCAGCTCACCCCTAAACCATCTCGATTGGGTTCAGGTCCGGTGACTGTGGAGGCCAGGTCATCTGGCGCAGCACCCCATCACTCTCCTTCTTGCTCAAATAGCCCTTGATGCCTTCAGTGTGACTCTACAATTTTCATAGTCATGAAAATAAAGAAAACTCTTTGAATGAGAAGGTGTGTCCAAACTTTTGGTCTGTACTGTATGTATGTATGTATGTATGTGTATATATATATTATATGTAGCTGCCTTTATATTTGATCCCACCCATGACCTTGACATTGCAAGCACCATGCTTTTCAGTTTGCACTACAGGAATCCGAAAGTGGATAGTCCCCACCATGATAGAAATATAAACTTGTGTGTGTGTTTGCGTGTAATTCTCTGTTTCTCTGCAGACTGCAGGTTTGATCTACGTGGCTATTTGGTGTGTGGTAGATGCTATGAATGTCAATGAGTATCTCCACTGCTCTTCCTCCAGTTCTTCTCTTTCCCCTATTCAGCCTTTATTTTTGAGTTGCTTTTTCTTTTCTTGATTTATTTTATTAATTTCCTGATATGTTAATATTTCATATTAATAGTAGATACTTTGTGTCAAGCATGCAAGAGGTAAACATGAAGGAATAAAGACTCGGGCACAGGATTCTGACACCAGGACAAACGGCTACGCACCAGGCTACCACACACTTCATTACACATGCTCAAGATCACATGATGTTATCTCCATATGCTGGAGTCTGGAGCACTACGACCCAAATGAAAATATGCATTAGTATATCATAGACTTCATTTTACCTCCTCACTCACTCACTCTCCCTCTTTCTGTTTTTCCTCAGATGGTGATGGCTCCCAGGACCACCTGTTGCCAGTCTGCATGGATACTGAATGTGAAAGAAGTGCAATTTACCTGGACAAGCCTGGAGGGACAGAGGTACACAAGCCCTCCGTTATTACTCTGTCACACTCTTCCATCCCACCCTTTCATCTGTTTGCTTCTGCAGAGTCAGTGAGCTCTCAGAGCTGCTGTGAGGACAGTGACAGGACTGTTTTTAACATTGTGTCACTGTCACTTGTAAAAGTAATGGTGGATTTGAGAGATGGATCATTTGAATGGGCCATTTAAATTAACCTGTTTTTTTTTAATTGATCAGAAAACCAGTTCTTTTACCCAGCACTAAATTTTAAATGGATGTTTTGAATAACTGGATGTTTGATCTTACAATCAGTGGATTTAGGGGCATTCAGGAGATCGTGTTGTATTCAGAGCATATATTTTCCGCTGAATATACGAAGATTCAAATGATGATAATAGATTACAATAAAAGCGTATAATAATAGTGGTATATAGTTATTTAGAGCTCATTGTGTGAAGGTCTGCTGTGGTCTGGCAGCTCATGCTTTTAACTGAATGTCAGCCTCACAGTGGAAGGCAGCGGTTATCTCTCTGCCCTCACACACACACACACACACATACTGTCCGCCTGTCACAGGCCCTGGGACCAGGGAGTAGGGGAACAACGATGGACAGAGACTAGGAGAGGGCAAGAATGTAAAGGACTGGGTACACATGTCAGCTTTTGTCTGCCTGCCATAGGCGCTAGTCTTCACCATCAGATATAGTGAAAGGAAAGAAAAGTTTGACTCTTCCATTATTTTCCCATCTGTCCATCACATTCCGTCTATCCATTATTGGTCTTTCTTTCTTTTCTTCTCCGTTTTCTCCCCTTTCATTCTTTTTAGAGTTCAGAAAACAACAAGCTACACTGGTTTGAAAGAGTTTATTCAATGCTGCCAAATAATGTACGAGACCGATACAGACATAGCAGCACACATGGTGTATTGAAAAGAGAAGATACAGGAAAACAAACACTTGACAAACGATGGAGAATAACAAAAGACACGCTTGTGTTATAGTCAAAGAACGCAGGCTGTGATTTAAGCATGTTTGTGTGGACAGGGGTGTGTGTGTCCGCTAATCACACAATATGCTCTCTCACACATAGTCTGCTAAATAAACTCATTCTCTCTGTTTTCCTTTCCAGCTCATCTGCTTAATTTTGACAGTGTAAACATGTAACATCACACTCATTAGACTGATTAGGGACAGCGATTGTCATCACCATCACACACACATGCACACACAATTTTGGCTGGCTGTATAAATGGCCACTTCCAAGTCAGTTCTGTTTTCATTAAAGTTAGTATGTGTACATTTTGGAAATTTAAAATTCAAATTTTTCTTTATTTAATGACAGATTCACTATCAAAACTGGCCATTCTTGTGTTTATGGAATATTGTAGTGTGTATTAAACTCTAAAAAATAAAGGTTCCAAAAGGGGGGTTTCACAGCAATGCCATAGAAGAACCAGTTTTGGTTCCCCCCAATAAAACTTTCACTGAACATGTGAAGAACATTTTAATAATCTTAAGACCATTTTTCCACTATAAAGAACCTTAGGTGGAATAAAAAGTTTCCAGGGATGGTAAAGGTTCTTTGTGGAACCATTGATGCCAGTAAATAACCTTTATTTTTAAGAGTGTATATGATCTTCTCATTCAAGAAGCCAATAATGTGCATTACAGTATGTGAAGAAAAGACAATCGCTATTTCTATTAAATCGCTATAATAAAAAATTAAATATCATTCTTATAGTACGTGGGTTGGAGTGAATTTAGACTTTGTGTCTGTTACTTTAAATGTTCCGGCTTTTCAAAATCTGGTGGATTCTGATTGGCTGTCAATGTTTTAATCATTCATCTGCTGGATTTTTTTTTTGGAATGTGATTCCAATTATATTATTCCTTGTTATTGTTATAGTTACACGAAAGCTGTGGTGTAGACTTCATTACTCTCATAGAATTAGAATGTTTATTAAAACTTTATGGTTACAGTTATTGTTATCATCTTTGGCGTTTAGCCTAATATTTAGCTACCTTAAAATACTGTTTGCATGGTTAGAATTTTTCAGTCATTGTTGTCCTCAAAGGTGTAGCTATTTCAGAAAAAACCCAATTGTTCACTTTGACAGTCAGACAGTCAGACATCCATTTCCCAATGTTTGTATTTCATTTACACCTGTTTGCTTTTTACCCTTCCCAAGATTTAAATGATCACCTGAATTGAAGACATGATTTCCATGCTCTGAAAGAATGAGAGAGGAAGGGCTTTGGGAACACCACAGAATTAAACTATACCCATAAGCTGCAATGCAGCAAAGCGGCATCCATAAAACATTGCGTGAGAAAGAAAGCAAGATGAGGAGGAAATGATGGAGAGCGAAGCAATAGATTGTCTGAGGTGGTGGAAAGGAGCGTCTGTGTACGTGTGTACTGAATTTCAACTGAGTCGTGAGGAAGTGAACAGGAGAGGGAGTGAGGGATGGACGCCCTTCATAGGCTGAGCTGCTCTCTCTCTCTCAGCCTGGGGCGTCTCACACTTATTCATTTCATTTTCATGTACTCTGTAATAGCAACTTTGTTTCCAGCTTGGCAGCATCAGCTGAGTTTGTCAGGCCATTTATTTCATTCTTTTTTCTTCTCAGAGGAGTATAAATAATATTTACACTCACTCTCACGGCTCACACTTCGAAATCTGCCTGCCTTGTGTGTGTGTGTGTCTCTGTCTGGATATTTGCTCGTTTCGTTGTCTATGTATCTCTTGAGTCTGAAACCACCTAAAGTGTCAGTCTCTGAGCAGTTTGTTTAACGATATTGATCCGTGTAAGTGTGGATGTTGCTTTGTATCTGACTGCTTCTCTTTATCGTGACATCTCTAAATTATCAGAAGTGTCCTGTGGGCAAAGCTACTCAGGGCTACATTTCCCAGACTACCATGTAGAGACATCTTCTGAGGAGGTTAGATTGGCCATTATCTGCTTAGCCCATACAGGGCACTGACACCTTCATTTAGTCTCTCGCTCAGGCAGCTGGTGATTCTGTCATTACTCATGGCGTCCCGTTCCCCTCATGTCACAGCACCACCTGTTCAGCTTGTATGCTGCCACTCATGAGTTGTTAGTCAACCCACAAAGAATCTGAATGGTTTTTAACATTATCTAAACTGATTAAGGGGGAATGTGAGCAGATTTGAATATGGTAGAATTTGCTAATGGGAGCTTAGAGGGCTGCGCACTTATTGGCAGCTGAAAGTCTTATTAGAAATTAGCCAAAATAGAGGTTTTATCTGATAAACAGTACCTCCCATAAAATCAACAGAAAACTCCACAGATTTGTGCACAATTGGATTCTTGTCATTCGCAAGGTTTTAAACATCTAGGCAGATGTTCAATAATGGTTTAGAATGGTTTCTAGGGTTTTTTGTGTTTATGCCACAGAGTTTAAAGTACAACTGTGGTTAATGGTGCATCGTGCTACATGAAGGATCTGCAGTATACATGCAATGAAATTTCTGACAAATCTGGATTTCATCCTAGGACATATTTTTCTGGAATGTTAATTGTATTCGTTCTGTTTAATATCATCTGAAACAATTCTGAAGAAGTCCTTAGAGCTTTCCTTTAAGGGCTGATGTGGCTCCACTGCAGTTAGATGCAGTGTCTATTTTAGTTTATCAAACTTATATGCCTCTGAAAAAAAATCATGCCATGACCTGTGGGTCTAACCATTCCCATTATAAACATCCCATATGGTTCACCGCCCACATCTCATGTCTAACCATGTCTCTGAAAATGCTGTTCTTTGACTTTTGTTAAAGGGATAGTTCACCCAAAAAATTTAATTTGATGATAATCTTCTTACCCCCAGGGCTTCCAAGATGTAGGTGACTTTGTTTCTTCCTTAGAACACAAACAGAGATTTTTAACTCAAATCGTTGAAGTCTGTCAGTCATATAATATAGGTGAATGGGAATCCCAGCTTTGAGAGTCAAAAAAAACAAACACAAACAAAACCAAATTTAACCTTACAGCTTGTGATGATACATTGATGTGTAAAGATGTGAAACAATCAGTCTGTAGAAAAAACGGAACTTTATTTATATAATGTTTTACCCTCTGATTCACTCCAATGACCGAACTGTCCCAAGCGCATTCTCAACAGCCGGCATGTGATGCGTCTTCTTCTTCTTCTTCTTGCTTTACGGCATATTGCAGGCTTATAAGTGCATTACCGCCACCTATCTCTCAAATGGTCCTTTGACACTCTATCTACAATCTCAATTACGAGTGACTGCTGTGACTCCTAAAAAACGATTTATTTCCGCATTGCCCCAACAAGCTCTTGCTGGATCCACTCCTCTGCTATCAACAAGAGGAATGTCTGTACTTCCTCAACAGACAACGAAACAGCCATTTTTTGGTTATTAAAAAAGGTGTTCGTTCAAAACAGTTGCGTTCGATCCTTTGCTGGCTGTGCTGTTTTAAATCTAGCAGGTCTTTTGTGTCTCGTGACGCAGGTAGTGACGATTCACTCCAGCCAATCAGTGATCAGCAGAGTTTACAGGTTTTGGTAATGGTATGGTTCACTTGGAACCTCAGCCGAGGTGGTACTGAAAAAAGTACCAGGTACTGTACTGAGTGGAAAACCCCCCAAAAGAGAACAGTGTCATACCATGCAGTGGAAAAGGCCCATTTGAAAGTCAGTGAGTGTTTTTTACTTACTCTTCTAGGGTAATGTGAAGTGATTTACTGCAAGTAATAATTCACCAGCAGTATCTGTATTTTCACTCAAGTAATGGAGTTATGTAAATATTACTACAGTTTAAAAATTGCTGTGCTGCTTAGTATTTTTTGTGTAAAACATTATTTTTTTCCCCCAAAATCTTTTATGAAAATAAAAACATTTATTTGAATATCTAACATTATAAAAGTGTTTTCTATCTCTTTTGATCCAATTAATACATTCTTGCTGAATAAATATTCATTTATTTAAAAAAATCTTACTAATAAATAATTGTATTGTAATATAAATATGATTAATAAATATTATTCAAATATAATTTTTACAGTTTCATGCAAATTACCTTAATGCAAATTATTAGAAAACTAGCCATCTCTTGTAATGCTGTCAACCTCTCACCACACTGCAAAATGGCATTGGAACACAAGCTAGATCGCTCCCCCCAGTATCATCAACTCTCGTGTATGTATGTATGCTTTCTTGAAGTGTCAAAATGGTACTAAAGACATTTTATGTTTTTTTGTTTCGTTACATTCCAACCCCCATCCCCAACCTGCCAGATCCACCAGTCCTTTCTATGGCTCTCATTATTTACAAATTAATCACTGCCTGCAGGTGACCTTCAGTTCTGGGCACTCTCGCAGGTGCACGTGTCTAGACATTTCTCTTCAGACATAAACACTGCATGCTGTAATAACAGCCTGTACCCTTCCCACCTTGCCTGCCATCAACACCTCTGATCTGACATGCCTGTCTTCTGATTCTTGTACCACATTTCATTACAAATTGTGCTTCTCTCCTCTAGGGAGGCTAATGAAGAGGCCGTCTGTTGTAGATTCAGTTTCACATGCAAGGAGGAATGGCATGTGTTCTTCGTAATGCCACAAGCGATGAAGCTTCCTTTTGTTTTTTTCTCCCGGAGTGTCATAAAGATGGCAGTTCATTAGACGTTGCACTTTCATATCATCTGTTTGTGGCACCTATTGATGTAATGGCACCTCGTCTGGTGTCTTCCCTCCGGCGAGCTCTGATTTTAATTTCTTGGCCTAATGAAGCGTCGCAGCTGGGATGTGGGAGTGGTGGAAAGTGTAGCTCGGCTAAAACAGGGACTTTGCGCTTTAGTAAACAAAGCCACAGGGGTGGAATCTTGGCAATGCGAACGTGATGATGTCTCCCCGACTGATATGAGGGAGGGAGGAAAATGGGCCATTTGTATTCTGTGCACAGCGTTTGCTCTATCTAAGATGTCCCATTACTTTTGCTAAGAAAAGGCTATCATGGCTTTCTGCATTAAAGAAATCATTCTCTCCCTCTTCCCCTCTCTGTCACTTTGGCAACAACAGCATAGTCTAATTTGCTGACATTTTGGCTGTTCCGTCACATGGTGTTTGCTGGGCGCATGCCGTCATTTACACAAATGAGACACTTCAAATGATGTAAGTGGCTCATAACATGACAAACTGTCATGTGTATCGTGAATAAGTAGAGTAATAACCTATAAAGCTGAAGTAATCGCTGGTGCTGAGGTATCTCATCATCCTTAGCGTCTAGACGCTCATGGCATTGCGGTGGCATTAATGCAGGTCTCTCCCATCTGTGTTCAGCCAATAAACATCTTAAAGCAGGAAGCCAAATGAGAAATTAGCGTGTTTTCTATGGTAGTTGGTTAATTATAGAGTGTCTCGTTATCCTGGATGACACTGATTAGCTTCTGTCTCTTTTCTGTTTGATTGGACTGAAGGTGTGTGTGTGTGTGTGAGAGAGAGAGTGAGAGAGAGAGAGAGAGAGGGTCTGTGTGCTCCAGTTCGAGTTGATTGGGTTAATCAGTAGAGCAGCGGATAGCAGGATGGGAGGCTTATTTTAGCAGAGTTACCTCTCTCTTCTCTGTGATCAGCAACAGGCCCATCCCACCACACATACACCACAAATGACCCATTCCCCTCTTTCTTCTCATCTTCAGGCTTTCTTATTGCTCCTCTCATCCATCACACACACTCTGAGGTTCCAGTTGTAGTCTTAGACATGCAAAAGTGTCTTTTTGTACGAGTCATGCCACGTGTTCACCTGGTTTGCCTCAATGAACTGTCAGGTAGATGTTCTCCACAAACAAGATGATAAATGTGCAGAGTCTTTGTTAGGAAGGCCTGGCTGATTCTCAGATGAGCTCTCACATCCATTTAAACAATGAGCGGCATACACAGGCTCTCTAGGCACCTACCAGAGGAGTAGCCCAAACCCTCCCCTGACCTGTCAGAGTCCAGGTCTGGGTAAAGCAGATGGTGGGAAAATACTCTTCGTTGTATGGTGGCTTAAAGTATAATCTGTTTACTAAGCTTGAATTATTGACTTGAACCTGTTCACATTTCTCCAAAGGCTGCTGATAAGCAGGACATTTTGCCAGTCACATCCTGTCGGGCTTATTTCGGCGTGAATTTTGTACGGTGCCTGTTACATCTCTCTCTGCGGAACCCAGCTGGCCTCCTCCACTCTTCAGTCAGCATTAAAGATTGAGGGATGTCGTTGCATGTAGCATAATAATGTGTGCTAGGCTCTTTGTTCAATGGTACAGGTCGACGCTGCCAGGTTGGTTTGCCGCCTTTGTCTTCATTGGCCATCAGCAGGATTTGAAATTAACACCTGCCAACCTGTCAACTATAGGTAAAAATCAGCAGTGGAGGGTAACTAGGGATGCATCGATCTGATACTCGGGATCGGTATTGGCATTTTCTGCAAATCGGGTATTGGTCAGATGAGACTGATCCAAATCTGATATTGTGCGTATACTATTGTGTTATTGTTGAGCCCCACGAAAGGCACAAAAACATTGTTTTTATGAAAACCATGTTTTCGTGGACGTATTTCAAGTGTTCTGAAGTTGTTCCATAGTTCCACGTAAGGTACAGATTAATATTTAAGTCATTAAGTTCAAGTTCTCATAAACTCTTCTTTCCGCTGCGGACTTTTTTCAGGTCAACACAGGGAAGTATAGAAATTCTACACTGATTAAAAAAAAAAAAAACGTGCTGGTGTCGGATTGGATCAGTATCGGCAGATACTCAGAAGTTTCAGTATTGGATTGGATCGGTTCTGAAAAAATGGTATCGTTGCATCCCAATAAACAAAGTTAATATCAACAGAAGTTTTAGATGCCATATTGGCTGTTTTTGCTCTATTTCGCCAACAAAAATCATTCAAAACACAGCCACAGCACTTTTTCATGTCTCTGAACAACATGACGGTGTTTCGTAGGTTTTAATTGTTTTAATTTTACATATACATATAAACATATACATATATATATATATATATAATATATATATATATACATATACATATATATATATATATATATATATATATATATATATATATATATATAATTTCATATATCAGTACTCAGCATTACATGTTTAAAATATCAAAACATTATTTATGCATTTGTAACTGCAGGTTAAAGCATTTCTTGTGTCACTCTAAGGTGCATTAACATGTGTAAATAGCCTACATCTAAATGCCACTTCATATGCACTTCTGCAAAGATTTGGTTGATACTGATTTAATTTGGTTATTAAAGCCTAAATTTATTTTTATTATAACTGACTGATTAAATGTAAGAATGTGACTCAAAAGATGATCCACACTTTTAGAAAAAAATGGCTTTATAAAGGTAAATGCCCATAAAAGGTTAAAAAAATAAATAAATAAAATAAACATTTAAACGTGTTGTAAAAGATTAATTTCTATCACTGCTGCGAACTGACCATAGAATATGAAATATATCAAAAACTTTAGGAGTCAGCTGTCCATGGTAGTCCTTAAGATGTCAGCACAATAAGACACTCAGCAAAATTTATTTGAATATCTCTATCAATAAAATTCCAGAAAATATTGAGATATTTTTTTGTCAATATCGCACACCCCTGCAGTGGTTGCTTTGTCATGTCCAGTGTAGACAGCCTCAAGCTGTTCTTTTGTTTCTGTATTTTTATTTATTTATTTATTTTGGCTAGTAGAAGTTATGAATGGCCGATAACAAAGATTTTGTAGCCAAATTGGCTTGTGAGTGAAAAAGTTAATTTCAGTCCCTGGCCATCAGCTAATGCCGCCAACACTGATTCTCAACAGCAGCTGGTTCAGGTTATTTTTAAACTTTGGAAGGATGTTTTCAATGTAGATCACACCTGCTCATATTCAGACCGTCTAGATGCCAAGTTTGGCACATAGAAGCACAGGATATGTGTCACCATCTAACTCTCAATACCTTTACTGGCTAAATCATCTCTTAGTCTTTCATGTTTGCTATATTTTTCACTTGCTTTTTCCTAATCTTCTGAAGTCCTGTTCACACCAGGACGAATGTTCGGTTTGAATATCCGGAGTGATAAACACTTTGAATGAACGGCTTTTAATGCGTCTGTTCTGACTGACAAACATTTGCATGCTCTCAATGCAACTGATTATTTTACAGAGAGGTGTTGTAATCTATTTTCTATCAAACTGCAAATGAAGCGGGCTAACCAATAAGATTCACATGCACAGAAACTTTGCTGTTACATAAAACTGTGACTTTGAGGCACTCACGAATGGACCATTTTGCTAAGTGACAGTGAATAGCAGAGGAAAAATCCAAAGTAGCTGTGTTGTCTCTGTACTCTTGAATTTGGTGTTTGATAAATAGTACACAAAAATACAATCAGAATGGCTTTTGAAAATCTGTGTATACTGTAAATACATCTTTTATTTTATGACAAGTGGGTGTCTGAAATGGAAAACTGTGCAGCGCTTTGCATACTTTTGTAAATGGGTATTTCTGCTTTTCTGTAAGCTGTCAGAGACAGTTCATTCTTAAATTTGAAGGTTTGAAAACACTCATGTTCAGAATAGTAATGACATGCATCAATTTGACTCTAACTTTCAGCTAGAAGGACTTGAGTAGACCCATTCTGTGTTCACCACAATGTCATCCCACAGCCTTGTGATTTCCATCTACCCTCCCTAATAAATCAATAAGACTTAGCATTAACCAGCAGTCAGCACTGATATAAGTCAATTTACACAAGCAGACACGAAGTGATGGAAGCCAATTGTAGATGGCCTCAAGGGCAATGACTGTTTGCATAATCATTTCTATGTCGAATAGAAAGAGTCTTTAATTCAGCGGAATTCAGCTGGGAGTTAAGGCCATTGTGTGTGAGTGACTTCTTGAGAGAAAGAGATGTTTTGTTTTTGTATCTGAAGCTTTACTGTAGTTCTTAATAGTAGAGTGGCAGTAAAGATCTCTGGGATAGCTCATACACACAAGGATCATTTGTTTTATTTCAGCTGGTATTGAGGTTCTCAACAATAATGGCCCTAGTTTAAAAATGGTTTGCCAGGCATGTTCAATTAAATAAAACCCTGTCAGTATTTCTTCTTGGTTATGATGAGCTATCAGTAAGTGTGCCCATAAGCTGTCATAACATCTCATAACCTGTTTTAACAGACAGTCAGTCAGAACTGCTTACTTAGGACCTGTGGTGGGGGTTGAGGTCTGGCTCAGCGGTCTTGTGGGAGGGAAGCGCTCCAGGAGCTTAAGAACCATTAAACGTTCATTGAGTGAGTGAGTGAGTGAGTGAGTGAGAGAGAGAGAGAGAGAGAGAGAGAGAGAGAGAGAGCGAGAGAGAGCAAGAGAGAGAGAAAGAATGGGGAAAATAAGAGTAAGAACATACGTCACTAAACTAAAGATGGGTTTTACCTTGGTTGTCAAACAAAAAAAATACTCAATCTTACCACATCCTTTGATACAGTAGACTATAGTATCCCATCAAGGGCATAGCCTTACAGTGGTTTAGTTCTTATTTTAAAAATAACTTTTTCTGTAGTTTCAGCAAGTTCTTCTCATCTTCAGCCCCAATTCTTTGTGGGGTTCCTCAGGGTTCTATATTGAGCCCCCCTTTTTTTAATCTTCCTCTTAGAAGTATTATTGGGCAACATATTAATTTTTAATTATTTTGGTGATAACACTCAGCTAAATATGCCTTGGAAAACTGGTGACTCCATCCAGCCTTCTCTGGACTGCTTCGAGGACAAAGTGAAAGTGAAAAGTGACGTGATATTCAGCCAAGTATGGTGACCCATACTCAGAATTCGTGCTCTGCATTTAACCCATCCGAAGTGCACACACACAGAGCAGTGAACACACACACTGTGAACACACACCTGGAGCAGTGGGCAGCCCAGGGAGCAGTTGGTGGTTCGATGCCTTGCTCAAGGGCACCTAAGTTGTGGTATTGAGGGTGGAGAGAGCACTGTACATGCACTCCTCCAACCCACAATTCCTGCCGGCCCGAGACTCGAACTCACAAACCCTTCGATTGCGAGTCCGACTCTCTAACCATTAGGCCACGACTTCCCCCGCTTACTCTTGGAACTTGGTTGTCAGATTACGGTCTCCAGCATAATAATGATTAAACTGAAATGATATTTTGGCCCCCGAAAACTATTTTTTTGCCTGGTTAAAAAGCTTGGAAATCATTTTTCCTTCAATTTCACTTCAGTTGAGAAATGTGGGTGTCGTTCTTGAACTTTGGATCAAACAAAGTTGTTAAGAATAGTTGAGCTACAAATCATCTCTAAAATCATTTTTGTTTTTTCATAATTTGGAGAAAGTTATTAACATTTTTATTTCCTCAAAATTGTTGTGATTCTGTCTATTTTGGTCTTCGTCAATTTTCACTCCCGCACCTTCAGATGGTCCAGAATGCTGCTGCAAGGCTGTTAACATTAGCTAAAAAATATATGATCAAAGCACTCCAATTTTAGTCTCCCTTCATTGGCTTTCGGTTTATTTTAGGATCCAGTTTAAGATGATGTTTGTTTTTAAAGCCCTTAATGATCAAGCCTCATCGTAAATTAAAGATCTTATCCTCCTTTACTTATCTAGCAGATCTTCTGATAAAGCACTTTAGCATGTCCCACAATCCTGTCTAAAATTATACAACTTTTTTGGTCGCTGGCCCTATAGCCTATGGAATCAGCTACCTTGCACCTTGAAAGTTAGTTATTATTGAAAGTTAGTTATTGTCTTATCGCTACTCTATGGATTAAGGTTTAGTAATAGTATTGTAATGTTTGAAGGTTTGCAGTTATTGTGACTAATTGTTAGAAAGTCAGTTTTTGTTATCTAGCAGTTTAAACTTTGTTATATCTCTATTTAAAGCTTAATCACGTTGCTAACTTTCTGAAGTTAGCTATTGTTAAGTATCTGATGTTTAAAGATTAGTTATTGTAACTGTTTGACAGTTGTTTGTGTTGTTATATACACTAGGGGTTAAAAGTTTAGTTATTGTTATATTTGATAATCAGTATGTTACATCTCTAGCATTTATAAGGTTAGTTATTTTCTAAATAATCTTTTATGATGGTATATAGGTTAGTTATATCTTTAATTGTTTAGCTATTGTGATGCTTAAACTGTTTGTACGATTTGTAATTGTTGCTGTATATCTTGAACAGTCTGAACAGCATTTCCAATATTTAAAACCACGGTTTAACAGAAATTGTCCTAGATAACCTGTCAAGCGTTTAGCGGGAAATGGTGCTGCAATGTAAACAAACATTGCAGGACTCTCACATTTGGTCATAATGAGGCGGCTAGTCTAACAGTGCACACCATGTCTCATGAGCTTGACTTCTATTTTTCTTTTCAGCGGAAAGGAGACTAACATCAATAGTTCTTGCTTTAGAGATATTACCAATAATAGCTTTAGACATATTATTTTGTACAAATGCAAAATAGTTTGTACATATTCACACATTCTCTCTTTGCCTGATCCATGCATTGCTGATTCTGGCTATGTACCGAGAGTCAGGAAAAAATCTTATGAGTAGCCATTACAGAATGCTCTGCCTTCTTTCTCCTGCATTCTCTCTTTACCACTTTTGTCGCATGTCTCTAGCAGTCTCTCTCTCCTCTCTCGCCTCCATTCCCATAGATGTAAACATGCAGAGATGCACCTGGCACTCTGTTTTACATTCATGAGTGAGTAAAGCCTGTAGCATCTGCGCCTGTGCCTCCCCCACACATGTGCAAATGACCGAGCCCAGAGAGCGAGAGAACCATAATGCTGCACTGCCTGGTGTGCTGCTTTGCTTTGGCTGCATTCAGTCCAATTTTTTTTTTCTTTTTTTTTCACATGATTTTTTGATTTAATGATTTGGTGTGTTCCTGCGGCTCAGTGGTAGAGCATTGTGTTAGCATCACAAAAGGTTGTGGGTTCAATTCCCAGGGGACACAAATGGGTAAAAAAAAAAATTATGTTGTTTTGGATAAAAGTGTCTGCTAAATATGTAAAACCCATTACATATCTGTAAAAACATGACATGTTAACTTTGGCTCATATCAGAGACTGGCTTTATGCCTCTTAGTGCATAAAGAAGATCTGTAAAGTAGCAAAGACTAAAGTCTCAAATCCAAATAGATATTCGTTATAAAAGTTGAGTCAACCACACCTTCAAAAAATGGCTCATTCTAACATCCCCCGACATGTTGCCATCGCTGCCATGTTGTGGAAACGCGGTGTGCTTCATTGTGAAAGCGAAACTACTTTGTTTGGCCTTCCAAAAGAGGACACAACTAGAAATCAGTGGTTAAGTTGTATCTACAACACTGTTCCGGAACATCTCAACCCAAATATTCAGATGTGTGCGACACATTTTACGGAGGACGAGGACTGTTTCCTGGAAGAGTAGCATATAAAACTTCTGTGCACAAAGGCTGTTTCTATAAAGTGGGGCAATTCCAACTGTGCAAGGACAGTCTGATGATTCAAACGTGACTTTTGAGCATTCTAGAGTAGTGCTTGTTGTTTGTTGTTTCTCTGATCACAAATGCAAACATGGTTTAATGTTTACACAGCACGATACACAATGCAACTGAGCACGTAAAAAGACAGTAAAAGTCATTATAATCAGTAAATGTCCTCACTGGATGCAACAAATGCCTCGTTTGTAATGGGTTTTATTGGTTTTTACTCGTTGTGCTATGAGGCGGCATCATAGTACTGTATGTTAAGGGGTGTAACATATCCGTCACACCCTTGAGGAATTCGGCCAGTCACAATGCACTGGATAGCTGGCCAATCAGTAATACTTCATAAAGTGATTTTTGTTAACTACTTTATTTAGTTAACTTTTGAACAATTATATTGCTTTTCTTTTTAGGTTAGCAGTGATCTCTTGTACTGTATGCCAGCTCATGTAACTGAATTGCCTTCCTCTGTTGTTCCAGTGGGTGCCCGTGCTGATGCACTTCAGGAGGAAGGATTCTGTGTGGGGATTTGTGTGGTCTTCAGAAAATCCCATCACCCTGCACTTAGGAGACTACAACATGGACGGCTTTCCTGATGCCCTCGTCATTCTTCGTAACACCAGTGCTAGGTAAGTCAGCATCAGTGCTAGGTAGCCAAAACCAGTACTCCGGTACAAATAATGCTGTTTATTAGGGGTGTAACGATACGCGTATTCGTATTGAACCGTTCGTTACGAGGCTTTCGGTTCAGTACGCGGTACGCATTATGGACCGAACGGTTCGCTGGACTAATTCATTATATTTGGAAAATAAAAAAAATTGTGAAATATAATGATATGCATTCAACAAGGTAGCCCAATAACCCAAACGACGTAACAGGCAACGCCCCTGACACCCCCGAAGAAGAAAAAACACCAATTTATATGTTTATGTTAGGCTACTCAGTCAGGCGCTCGCTCACTCAGCAATACAGGCTGAAGGCTCGTTGCAAAATGGCCAAAACGTTTAACAGGGAATCCAAAGTGCACCCAAACACCAGACCTGTTGGTTATTGGAGGATCTTCTATTTCTGGTCTGTTAAACGCATTGGCCATTTTGCAACGAGCCTTCAGCGTGTACTGAGTGAGCGAGCGCCTTACTCTGTAGTGCAGTGATCCTCACTATTTTTTTCACAAGAGCCACATTGGCAGAGCAAAATCAAAAGGCGAGCCACTTTTACGACAAAATACTAAGTCACCTTTGCAAATGTGCATTTCTACATATAAATTGGACATCCCACAAAAAAGAAATAACACGGCCAATACATTTTCGTTTAAGAACAGATTTACTTTAATAGTGGGATGAGCGAAAGCTGGCATGCATGTCAAACAAAATGCCCTCAAAAGAAAAAAAAATCTCTATGTTTTCAGTGCTGATGCATTCATGTAACATTTAAGGGCACCTAAAAGCTGTCACAACGGACCGGCAAAATTATGAATATTTAAAATATAGCAGAAGACATTTAATTTTTTTTATGTCTGTCGGCTAGAAAGATGCTGACTCGTGATCTTCGCAGTAGTGAACGCGCCTGAGAGAAATGCACATTTCATACGGGAGGGAGAGCAGTCTGTTTTCTTTCGTTTTGAATTGTTTTGTTTAAAAGTAGACATTTCAAGCTTTATATATAGCCTATGTGTCGGGTCTGTGAGGCAAGTAGGCTATACGCTGAGTTTCGGTTCATTCATGAGACAAACTCCAGGTTCACACCGGCTTCTTCGTATTGTTGTTTATCTATTTTCTATTTACTTCTTATTAAATCCAGACAATTGGTTGATGAAACCTTGATTAAAATTAAGATACAATTAATACAAAACGAAATCAAATTTAAAGACAGGCTTTGTGCTTTCTGTTTGAGGTCTCAGTGAAAGTTTTAAAGCAGTCTTAGTGCGACTTATATTGATAGGCTACACCTGTATGAATTCTCATTTTACTTTTTGAACTCCATTATTGAGCCGAGTTTTGCTTGAAAATAGTCTACTGTTGATGACTGTGCAAGACTAATGGATTCAGGGTCAGGCTTGAATGAGCATGCTTCAGACTTGTGGTGTGAGCAGAGCGAAATTGGAGCGGGAAATACGACGCTCCGTCCACTGTCCTTTTGAAATTGCCGCTCTGCGCTCTGTCCAAGATCCGCCCGCTCGCTTCCCGCTCGATCCCGCCTCACATGCTCTGAAGGCGAGCCATTTTTGGGTGACCATGCGAGCCGCCAGTTATAGCTTGACGAGCCGCGCAATGAGTAACTGTGCTGTAGTGGAAAACGTAGGTTTTAAGACTATGCTTAATGTAATTGAGCCCCGTTACAATATTCCTTCACGAGCCCATTTCAGACAGACCGTAATTCCTGCTTTGTTCCAAAAAACATAAGCCCTATAGAGAACCAATTGAGTAAAAACACACTCAATATAAAGAGTTACAGAGTTCCATATAAAAAGTTACATCTTTGTATTTGTTCATAACTAATATAACATTTTCATTTTTTTTATAAGGAGCTGTTTTTGTTTTATACAGTATGCTGCTAAGAAAACACCATAGAAGATGGGTAAAGAATAGCTCCATCATTGCTTAATGTAAAAAAAAAAAACATACTTTGTTAGTTTTAATAAATAAAATTTTTTTTATAAAAATCAAGGAAATTTATCTGCTAATTTTTTCTTTTTGCTGTATCTAAAACGTACCGAACCGAACCGTGACACCAGTGTATTGTATCGAACCGAACCGTGAATTTTGTGAACCGTTACACCCCTACTGTTTATTTATCAATAATTACTCAAATCGGAATAAATGTCACGATACAACTGATTACTTGAGGAAGAGGAAGAGAACATCCAGTGAAATTACTGTTCAAATAATGAATACTGTTTATATAGGATCTGATCAAAGTTAAGAATAAAGCACTAGTGGTGATAATGGTGGAATGGTGAAAAAGTGTATGAATAGAGACATTATGAACTGTGAACATGTTTCTTAATGCAAATGGTCACCCAAAAATGGGAAGATATATACATATCTTGGGTTTTGGGTGGAGAACTAAAATCGTATCTCACTAAAATCAGTAGATTTGCACATCATCATGAGATAGATACACCAGACTTATAAAACAAAATGTCTCGATTCGAAGAGTTAAAATACTTAAAACCTTATATTTAATACCTTAAATTGAGGACCTACTCAAGAAGTCTTTTTTTTTTCTTCACATAATTTACTTAAGGAGATTGGAGGAATACTTGTAAAGCATTACGTCCCACCTCTCAAAGGCAGTGACTTGTGTGTTAAGAAGTGAATGGCTAAGACACTCTCTTTTCAGCAAGATTTTTAACAAAGAAATGATTTTTTTTTAATCGATATTGAATCGCAAAGAAAGCAACTATGTTTTGGCATTTAAACATAAAAAACTCTCAGCACCATGAAACTTTTAAATTACATTTTTTAAACCAAGCAAGTCTTGCTTAAGAAGTTTGCAAACATAAGTATTTTACTTCCTAAGAAACAAACCAGGGCTAAAACCCAACCTTTATTACTTTTCCTTTTATCCAAATAGGATCTTTTTGATACTGCCACAGTACCTGTTTTTCAAAGCACAGCAGCGCTTTTTCTTTCTCTTTTTTTCTCCTTCAAAGAATTTAAACCTTAAGTTAGAGGCTTTCTTGGATGATCCTGATAAAACAGGACTTTGGGAGACTTTTTATACTTCTGGGGCATTTAATGTTTTTCCTCTCTACTTATAATATTGCTCAACATACATGATCTTATTCCACCCTTTCTGAGCATGCTGCATTCATGTTAATAAATTTGCTTATGGTTGTGACATCAATTTCTAAATGATTGGTTTTTGCAGCTTTCTGTAAATGGACTGCAGTGATGATTTGAATGTGTTAGAGTAGGTCTGTAATGCATTAAACATCAATTTGTGTGTATATATATATATATATATATATATATATATAATCCACTAAACAGCTTTAAACAGTTTTAACATCATACATCACACTTCATTTACTATTATGTTAACAGTGAATAAATGACAGGGTAAAGGTTGGCTGAGTGTTGGCTGAGTGTTGCCATCAACAAAAGCGAAAGAGCAGGTGCCTGTGAAGAAGCTTGTCACCCATCTTCGATCTGGCCTGACCTGAGTGAGGACAGACAGGCCTGAAAGAGCAGCAGGAAGGGCATGGATGGATTAACAGCTCTCTGATTGAGATAAGATACTAGAGGCTCTGCCGCTGGCCTCCAAGTGACTATGAGAGATGCTCCAGATGCTTTTAGAACACAAAGACAACTTCTCATCGTCCTGAAGGACAGGGGATTTGTGTCCGGACTCAGAGAATCACGAGTCGCTTTAGCCGCACACACAGAATCCTAGAAAAAGACTTATTTTTTATGATCTGCTTCGTTGTGGTCTCTAGTCTATAGTCTTCATGCTTAATACATTAGGATGACCTAATCTTTAAGTCAGTAAAGGCTTAACCTTCCCCTTGTGTCCTAAGGCTTTGGTGCTGCTATAGTCTCTTCTAATCACCCCACAGCCAATCTCATCACACGAACTTCCACAGTAATCAGGAAGCATGCATCCTGAGACCTCAGAGATATACCAGCGTGTGTTCAAATCGGCCTATTGTCATTATCGTCGCCTCTAATGACTGAGATGCCAAGGAGAGTAATTTGATTCTCATCAGCCAGGAGCTGGATGTTAAAACATCCTTTCCCCACAGATGCCCACTTTCTTATCTTATTCCAATCTGTGCTTGGATCACTCTAAACACTCCCATGAACCTTCTCGTTAAAGACAGCAGCATCTTTCTATGAATCTCTGGTTTCTTTTATCACACTCTTGGTTGGATCAAGAGTCTTGCTTCTTCAGTTTTTTGCTATTCAAATAAATAACACATTCCATACTTCCATTTTTTAAAGATTTATTGAACAGTTTAGTGAACAAATTCAGGATTTTGCATGTTCTGTGAATGTGTTGAATATAGAGGCTTAGTGGATGGCTTAAGCAGGCTATATTCATATGTTCGTAAGGTCAGAACAAGCCTGCTGATACCCATCAAATGCATGGGCATTTTACAGTTTAGAGTGACAGATGTAGATGGGAGTAATATTGTGCCAGTTTCTGTTTTGTCTTTATTCTCCTCCAAATGCTTTCAAACAGCCTCCAGCCCATTTTGTTAGCAAAGGTTGTCATGGTTTTTGAGGTGATAGAGTGTGTTGGAGTTGGTAAGTTTTTTTTTTTTGAGCAAGCGAGTGGGTGGGTGAGAGAGTTTACCCAACCAGTCAGAGACTCTTTCAAAGTCAAAACCATTTAAAATTGAAATGAGAGCTTCACACTTCTTTTAAATGAACCATACATAGTCTTCAGCAGATTTGGTGAGTGTAAAGATTTATACCGATGTAAATGCCTCTCTCTCCACTTCTCATCGAATTTCTGACACTTAGTCTCTCTAGTCTCTCTCTGTCATATCCTATCTAGGCAATATAAGATAAAGGGTTGTCATTGGCAGATAGGTGTAGGTGTAGATGCTATTTTTAACTTCTGTTGTGCCCTCTCTTGCCAATCTGAATGTTTGCAATTGAGTCTGAAATGTTAGATTTTAAATCATTATCAGGTGGAAAGGAAATTTTAGCATCTGTTACATTTCTAAATCTTAAGTTTTCATTTTGAAAGTTGAAGTTTGTTTGTGGTTGAACAATATCCTAGATGTGGTTTTTTTTTGTTGTTTTTTTTCTTGCAGAACTACCAATTGTATTCTATGCCTTTTTCACTATAGCACAATCTTTAAGGGATTTTTCACCCAAATTTTAAAATCGTCATCATTTACTCACCCTCATGTCATTCCAGACCTTTTTTTGGGGGGGAACAAAAAGGAGATTTAAAAATAAATAAATAAATAAAAATGTTTTTGTCTGTAAAATTGAAGTGAGTTGAACACAAAGACTAGCATTGTATGGGTTTGGTAAAACCACAGAGGAAAGTACGTCAGGATGAGTGAGTTATGACAGAATTTTCATTTTTGGCTGAACTGTTCCTTAAAATACTCTTTTGCTACTGTATTTTAATGCATTTCTGAGTGAAACGGGGTATAAAACATAACTTTTTTTTTTTACTTTGTCCATCATGAATCGACTTGATTGTGAAAATTAGACTTGGTTGACGTCAGCAGATCGGATGAATCATCCACATTAGGAGAATAAATGCATACAGAGAAAGTAAATGGGCTCAATTTTGATTTAAAATCAACCTCAAATTGCACACATAAAGGGCTTTTTAGTGCTGACATCCTTATCACATCACTCACATCTGCCTCTTGTTCTTGAAGCAGAGAGCAGTATTTAGATGCCCCCATCTAAAACACATGGTTCTGTGTAGATACACCAGTGACTTACTGCTGGGGTGATAGTCTTTAAGGGGAAGTCAGGCCTTGGTCCATTATGGACTACATGAGTCCAGCCCACATGCTGACACTAAACAAGGAGTCGCTGTATGTTTCATTCACTGACGATCATCTGTACCTCTTACACACACATCCCCATTTTATCCATTGCTGTGTGTGTATATATAGAGACCGTTTTGTGTTAGTGTAAGTCACTGTGTGTGTCACAGAAAATGACTGTGGGCAAGGAAAAGCGGAGTACAGTGCCTTTTTCAGCTGAAACAATGTCAACGTTTTGAGAGATTTAGAAATTGCTTTAAAGGTTTATACTACTCTGATCTGTCTCTTTCTCCATCTTGAAACTAGATACATACCAGAGACAGTGTAAGGAGACAGACCACTCATAGAACAGTGATAGGAGAAATCATGCTGCTCAACGTGGTAGCTGTTAACAATGGAGGTGTCATGTTTTAGACTACGTTTACATGACAATAATGTAGTCATAAACAGGAAAGTTTTTCCCTTGCGTTTTTAAAAAGTTTCACATATACGCAACAACATTTTCAAAGCGATTTGTGCTTACACATATCTGCGAAAAAGGGTAAAAAATGCTGTATTACGTATGCCAGGCCAGTAGTTGGCGCTGTCACCTTGTTAGTAAACAGTACCTGTTACCGTGTGTATATGATGCGTCTCTGCTGTTGGTTGTAATATTGGTGAAGTAAATCCACACTTTGCTGAAGAAGCGTTTTAAAGCAAACTCTTAAACGGCAACAACAGTTCCAGTACCTAACGTTGTAGTGTGAAATGGCGCCTTAGTTAAAAGAGCCCAACAACAACTTGATATAATTTGATTTCCTTCAAGCAAATCTGTGCATCAACTGGATCAGTCTGAGGAAAAAAGTTTGTAAGCATGATTTGAGCTTTATTTCTATTTTAAAAATTACTTATTGAAAAGTTGTATTGTAGTATTGAAAGTATAAAAAAAAAAAACAAGTCCGAAGAGAATTAAAAAAAATTAAAGCCATAGAACAAAGAGTGCTTCAGTGTTTTTCAGTATTTAACTGTTGAGGCCTATTAAACCTGCTTAAGTTAATGTATCTAAAAAGTAAGTTTCTGCATTCATGTTCCAAGTCTGCTCAAATCTACAGTACATGTTTTTTAACATGATATTTTGCCTGCCTGTCTACTGTGCATTCACTAACAAAACTATTTACATTAATTTCTTGGCAAGGCAAGCATTTTGACCACAAAATGCATTTAACATCAATTGAAGACACGAAGAAGCTGCCTGTCAATCTTGTGTCCTGAATTGAGCGTCAAAGTAACAGTACTTTACATCACAAATTGCTGCTTTGAAATACATTATTTACACTTAAGCTTGACTAAGTGTTAAAGATTTCAGTCTTTGCCCATTCTAGAAGGAACTGTATGTGTACTGTATGTATCGGCTACATAGAAAATACCTGTCTGAAGGCATGTGTACATTGTGAATGGACCTAAGTGACATTGCTACAGTACACACACAGAACTGATTCTGTGGCATGATTTCACACAGTATACACACATTTACTATGGATGTTTAATAGTGTGACTAAGCCACGACTACAGCCATCTTAAGAGAGAAAAGTGTGTATTCTCTTTCCTGTCATTTTCTTCCACCTACTCTGCTGCTTCTGTGTCCTTCTCGAGCTTTGTTTTCCCTCATTGCTGTTTGCCTGTTGAATTCGCCCTTGGTCTGATTTGGATAGATAGAGAGAAAGAACAGCTAAGCAAGCACACTTTTCAATCTTCTATTTATCGGCAGATTACATGTCAAATACCTGGCCTACACACTCCCTTCCTTTCCCATTCTGCTCTCCTCCACTCTGATGTCTTTCCCAGGTGATTGTTTGGCTTCAGATGAAATGAAGAGTGGCAGAAGAGCTTGGTCATCAGCCCTCTGACTCACCAATAAAATCGCTTAAGAGGGCTAAAAAGAGGACTTGTTTTGTTCATCTTCACACAGCTTTGCTCGCATTGATTTTTTGTTCACTTCTGGCCGTGTAAATAATACACAATCACAGCATCTCGACCTCATTAGATCACACACTGCAATACGAGCACACTGATCAGAATCCGTTAGCTTTTCCATAAATCCAAAGCTTCAGATCTCATCATTAGCGGCAGTGTGATCTTGTGCCTCTAATACAGCTTTGTTAAGAAGTTGTGTAATCATTTCCCATCAAGCATTCTGCACTGATGCAAAGATTAACTGTTGTGGAAGCCTCAAAAGCAAGAACGTAACCTCTGACTTCAGAGCTGAGGGTGAGATTATGGAGACAGCAGTGGGACTGCTCCATCGCCCCTCATTTTCATGTGTCAGGCGAGGACGTTGTATAGCCTGATAAAACATCTGGACACAATGTTGTTCTCTGGAATACATCCAGCATGTCAGGGACTTTCCCTTTCTAATGGTCACATTTAGGTTCAGCTCAAGTGATTCCAATTTACTTTGTAAATAGTCTATTTCTATATAGTTTGCTTCTTAATACAAAGAATGGTTTTTGCTATTATTTGTTCTTTACGCATTAAATATGAGTACTATCAGTAGAAACTCTTTCAAACTGATTCAGCAAGGATTCATTAAATTATAAATAAATTATCCCTAAATTAAGTACCAGTAAAGACTTTTGTGTAATGTTGTAATGTTAAACATTATATAATACATGTTAAAAGTCACAAGTTAATTAAGTGTTCTCAAAAATATTATTATTTTATTTTATTTTTTTGCCATGCTTACAGGACAAAACTAAAGTTCATCTTAGCTTTAGGAAGCACTTAAAGGGATAGTTTACCCAAAAATTAAAATTCTGTCATTATCGTTACAAACCTGTGAGACCTTCAAAACACAATTCAAGGAACTTTTGATGAAATCCGAGAGCTTTCTGACCCTTACTTGTCAGCAGGGCTTAAGTTGTGCCGGAACAAGCCGGATCCGGATCCGACACCTCCGAAATCCGATCCGGCACCTCATTTTGGCGGATCCCCCTCCTCCAGGGGCGGCGTTTCCGTATGGAAGACAGAGAATAGCCTGATATGTGCCGTGAAAAATTATCCAAAATTAATATCTCTATTATAATTCACAGGGTTTTAGAAAAAAATAACCAATGATAAGTATTTAAAGGAGCTTGTAAAACTTTGTAATGCCATTGGATCCTCAAGCTCTCACACGCCTTCACTCAGATTGACGCGCGCGCACAGCCTGGAGGAGATGGATCTCCGCTTATCCGCAAAGCAAGGGTAAACGCATAACTGTTTGAATAGTACATTATTTTCTTTACTCAAACACTATGTCTGTTAAGGCTATTGTTTGTGTGTGCTTGAAGACTGGAGAAGTAGGTTTTTTGCCATCTAGCCAAAATACTTTTGTACGTTTTAAATATCCTGCTGTGCATAAGTGCTTAATTGTTTATATCATGAGATTTTGGCTAAGTGTATTAAACAACAAGAAAAAACTAAGCGCCCATAGCAACAATAAACGTTATTCCCTAACCTGTAAAAGGTGATTGCATTTAATACGCTGCACTTGCCTCATATGCAGAAAAAACACAGATCAGAATCAGAATCAGAATGAGCTTTATTGCCAGGTATGTTTACACATACGAGGAATTTGTTTTCGTGACAGAAGCTCCGCAGTGCAACAGAATGACAGCGACAGAACATAAAACACATAATAAAAGAATATAAAAATACAAATAATACAAATAAGTAGATAAGGAATGACAATATACAAATTGACAATTGTAGGCAGGTATATTACAAAAATGCAGTTATGTATGTACATGTATATTATGTGCAAAATTTAAGTGTATACTAAGTATGTGTGTTAGATAAATTAAGTGTATGTGTATATAAATATAAAGTGTAGTGTGTTCAGTGTGTATCAGCTGTTCATAAGATGGATTGCCTGAGGGAAGAAACTGTTCCTGTGTCTGGTCGTTCTGGTGCTCAGTGCTCTGTAGCGTCGACCAGATGGCAACAGTTCAAAGAGGGAGTGTGCTGGATGTGAGGGGTCCAGAGTGATTTTAACAGCCCTTTTGCTCACTCTGGATAAGTACAGTTCTTGAATAGATGGGAGGGTTGAACCGATGATTCGCTCAGCAGTCCGGACTACCCTCTGTAGTCTTCTGAGGTCAGATTTAGAAGCGGAGCTGAACCAGACAGTTACAGACGATGAAGTGCAGACGATGGATTCGATGATGGTGGAGTAGAACTGTTTCAGCAGATCCTGTGGCAGGTTAAACTTCCTCAGCTGGCGAAGGAAGTACAACCTCTGCTGGGCCTTTTTCACAATGAAGTCAATGTAAATGTCCCACTTCAGTTCCTGAGAGATAGTGGTGCCCAGGAACCTGAATGACTCCACTGCAGTCACAGTGCTGTTCATGATAGTGAGTGGGGGGAGTGCAGGGGGGTTTCTCCTGAAGTCCACAATCATCTCCACTGTTTTGAGCGGGTTAAGCTCCAGGTTGTTGAGAGTGCACCAGACAGCCAGCTCTTTAACCTCCTGCCTGTAAGCAGACTTGTCACCGTCCTGAATGAGGCCGATGAGTGTGGTGTCATCTGCAAACTTCAGGAGCTTGACAGAGGGGTCCTTAGATGTGCAATCATTAGTGTACAGGGAGAAGAGCAGTGGGGAGAGAACGCAGCCCTGGGGAGCTCCGGTGCTGATTGTACGGGTGCTGGATGTGTATTTTCCCAGCCTCACTAGCTGCTGCCTGTCTGTCAGGAAGCTGTTGATCCACTGACAGACGGAGGTGGGCACGGAGAGCTGAGTTAGTTTGGGCAGGAGGAGGTTTGGCATGATCGTGTTAAAAGCCGAGCTGAAGTCCACAAACAGGATCCTCACATAGGTCCCCGGTCTGTCTAGGTGTCTAGATGTTGCAGAACATAATGCAGTCCAATGTTTACTGCATCGTCCACAGACCTGTTTGCTCTGTAGGCAAACTGAAGAGGATCCAGCAAGGGTCCAGTGATGTCCTTCAGGTGGGCCAGCACCAGTTTTTCAAATGACTTCATGACTACGGATGTTGAAGCCACAGGCCTGTAGTCATTTAGTCCTGTAATTTTGGGTTTCTTTGGGATGGGGATGATGGTGGAGCGTTTGAAGCATGAAGGGACTTCGCACAGCTCCAGCGATCTGTTGAAGATCTCCTCATTTACCAGTCAATGACCTTGTTAACTCCATTTGAGCTTGTTTTAAATAGCCTAATGTTAATTGCACGTGTCTGATACAACACAAGCAGTGTTCTTTAATTATTGATTTTTCTGCCTTTTCTTTCTTTCCCCCTGTATTTTAGCAGAGTGTGCCATGAAACTGTTTTATTTGTCAAAATCCATCAGAAATCATATTGTTTGTATTTGGATGCTTAAACAAAACTATGAAAAATAACTCGTATATTATACTCGCGAGGCAGCTTTATACGTGCAAGATTGGATGTGAATGTGAGGGCACATAATACAGCCTTTTGAGCGCGTGAGTACCAAATGGCTTAAAATACTTAAAAGATGTTCAAATTATACATTTTTGTGACAATGCAACAATTACCTGATTAGTCAAGTGACAGTTCTGTCAGCTGTCCCGATCGAAATGTGAGTCTTGTATCGCAGCGTGCAGCAGGTCGCTGTAGTGCAGACAAGATGCACTGATGAGAACCGCGCTCCGAGAGAGTTCATGGGTTCGAATGACTGATTTAAACCAATAGTTTGTGTTGATTTATTTTATTATTCAAATCTATGTTGAATAAATGCAGGAATTTGCATCATTATAAACTTGAAAGCTGTGAGAATTATTAAAAAACCATGCGATATAGCTACACCCACAGAAATTTAGGACCTGATTAAATATAACTCTGTTACACAGAGATTTGAAAAATACAATTCCACAACTTTTTCAAAACGTTCTGGAAATTGTTGTTATAAAATCGCATGGCTTTTCCATGTTATTCATGACCTTACAGACTAAATGCAACTGGTGCACGCTCTTAAAATCACTTAAACTGGTCCAGCAATGTGTTTGCGCGAGTGTTTCATTACCTCTTCCTCCTGTAATTACATGCCAGATCCGTAGCCCCGTTTTGTTCCGGGACCTCGCAATTTACAAATTAAGCACTGCTTGTCAGCAAGGGAACTACCTCGTTCAAGACCCAGAAAGGTATAAAGGACATTGTTAAAATAGTCTGTCAGTGGTTCTCAAACCTGTCCTGGAGTACCCCCTGCCCTGCGCATTTTGTATGACTCCCTCAATTATCACACCTGATTCAACTCATCAGCTAATTAGTGGAGACTGCAAGACCTGAAGTGGGTGTGTCAGATATAGGGAGACATACAAAACTTCATGGAGAGGTTTGAGAGCCCCTGGTCTGTGTGACATCAGTGGTTCAACCTAAATTTTATGAAGCTATGAGAGTTATTTTTGTGCGCAAATAAAAAATTACTTTATTCAACCATTCTTCAATTCTCTTCACTGAAAATCTTCGACATGCATTCATGACAGTGGTTGAACCTATGATGTCACATGGACTATTTTAACGATGTTTTTACTACCTTTCTGGACCTTGAATTGTAGTTCTGTTGCTGTTTATGGAAGGTCAGGAAGCTCTAAGATTTCATCAAAAATATCTTAACTAGAGTTCTGAAGATGAAAAAAGATCTTATAGGTTTGGAACAGCATAAAGGTGAGTAATTAATGACAGAATTTACATTTTTGAGTTAACCTAACCCTTTAATATCACAACATGGAACAGTAACAAATAAGTCTAATAAGCAACCCTCTGCGGACACCTTGGAAATTGAATTATCATTGGCTAGTACATTTTTAAGTTTACTCACCAGACTGATAAAAAAAATTATATGTATATATCTACATGTATGCCACTTAAAAGTTTGTAAACCCCTTGCAGAATCTGTGAAAAAGTGAGTAATTTTAACTAAAGACAGATCATACAAAATGTATGTTATTTTTTATTTAGTACTGTCCTAAGTAAGATGTTTTACATAAAAGATGTCTACATTTAGTCCACAAGACAAAAAAAAATAGCTGAAATTATTAAAATAACCCCATTCAAAAGACCCTTGGTTCTTAATACTGTGTGTGATTACCTGGTTGATCCACAACTGTTTTGTTGTTTTGTGATGGTTGTTAATGAGTCCCTTGTTTGTTCTGAACAGTTAAACTGAGCACTGTTCTTCAGAAAAAATCCTCCAGGTCCTGCAGATTCTTCAGTTTTCCAGCACCTTATGCATATTTGAACCATTTACAGCAGTGACTGTATGATTTTGAGATCCATCTTTTCACGCTGAGGACAGTTGAGGGACTCAAACACAGCTATTATTGACATAGTAGGTAAATGACAAGAGAGGCAAATGCAGGTCTACGCAGAAACCAAATGAGACCATAAAGACAACAAAATGCTGTGCAGTGCCAAGATGAGGAAAAACGTTTGTGTTGCTTTCCTTCTGATCCCAACATTAGGAAAGAGTGGATGAACTTTATTTTTAATGAAGATTCAGACCGTGTCAGTAAGAACTTGGTACATTGTTCACTTAATTTTACCTCAGACAAACAAGTCACAATTCAATGCTGGATTTTCAGAAAGATTAAAACTAAGTGTGCTTTTAAACTAACAGCTTTATATCTCATTTTAGTTTGCCTTCAGTGTACTTTAGAGCATTTGCAGTACATTTGTAAGACAGACGTAAGTGCCTTTATGTTCTGAAGCTTTGGAAACAAAACCAATGGTTCATAAACATAAATATAGAAAAATGCTGAGAGCAATGTTATGCATTTTGCCGCCTTCTCCTGCACAGTCGTTACTAAGCAATGGGGGTAAACAGCTGCTGGCTTGATGGCGCAGTCGAACCATGGTTCGGGCCCAAATAAATAATATGAACGAAGTACAGCGGGGGCATGGGGGTGCAATAAAACTTATGTGAAAGCACCCTAAAAGACAACATTGTACCGAGCATTTTGGATCCGACTGTAATGTCGCAACACACAAGTGTGAGTAACTGTTTTTATTACGTTGTCACTATTGCTTTGTTTTTACAGATTGGTTGATCTGTATGAAGTATTAAATCACAGCAGCGTTCATCTATGAAGGATGTAAAAACATGTTAGCAAGTCACACCAGTGTACATTTACTTCAGAGTCTACAATCTGCCACACCTGTTCAAACAGAGCGTTCTGATGAGGGGGGTCAAACAGGACCCCAAAAATAGCCTGTTACTTCTAAATTATGATGTTTTTGGATGTACAAATCTTGATAGCATTGCAAGTGGACCTCAGAGAACAGTAGACAATGAAAAAGGCAGTTGATGACCCCTTTAAAGTTAACTGAAGTTGTTCCTTCATGACAAGAAGATTGCCTTGAAAGGGCTGTGACCATGACTCAGAAATGAAAAGTAATTGACTAGGAGGTGGAAGCTCTAAAATAAAAATCAAACATGTCAACCCATACATCTGTGGTGGATTCAGCTCAGAAACTGACCACTTAAAGAAGCGAAACGCACACTTCTGTGTAAGATGAACAGTGCTTTGCAGTGCAGGTCAGAATAGACACAGAGGTGAGGAATAGGCGAGAGGCTCACCGAAGCAGAGAGGTGATTAGAGCAGTTCAGAAACACTGAGAGAGAAATAGAGCGAGAGAAAGCATGATAAAGTCTCTCAGGAGCTTTGCTAAACCAGAACACACCTACTGGCCCACGAGATGGGCATCCACCTGCTGCCTGACTACAGATCAGCTCACACCTCTACACTCCACCTGTGTGCACCACCACACATCTCATTACAGAGCTCCTCTGCATCTGAACCGCCATAAAAAGATCCTTGACAGAGATGTAAGAAAGATGTCAGGAAAAATGTGATCCAGCACTTCATAATTGTAACATCTGGATCAAGTCCACTCTAATCACCAGATAAGTGTTCTTGGCAATGGGTAGGGAAGAGCGACAAGAGGTGGAGAGATAGACAAGCAAAGGCCGGGCTACTGTCTCGTCCGCAGCCTCACATACATGACAAATGGATTTTCAGTGCGGCCCTCCGGCTGTTTAGCTGTGCTTTCCTCTGCTGATTCTATTTGAATTGACAAATGAAAATAAATTTGATTTTTAGCGGTGTCCTTTACATTAAAAATCATTAGGTTTAGCTGGAGCAAAGATGATGTCTAGCCTCAATGGGGGGGACACAGGCAATTACCATTTCAAAAAAATCTATAAAATAAAACCAAAATGAGTCAGTTTTACATACTTCGGAAAGAGCGTGCAATACCTTTTGCCCCTTCAAATATCTGTGCCATAGATCAACGCATCGTTCCATTTCCCTGACAAGCTCTGGTGGGCATCCAGAGGCTGTTGATGCAGAACCTTAATTCATTTTTAGCCTAAATGGGCAGGAATGGGGAGGGGGTGGGACCATTAGCCCACGGCATAGCGGTGGTCCTATCGAGTGGGACATTTGCATAGCAGGAGAACGACTTTGATGTACAAAGCACAGTGACAGGAGAGAAAGAGATAGTAATAGATCAAGAGAGAGGAGGAGTGGGAAGGAACTGGGAAACACCCCATTAATGGTCCTCTTGTGAGTAAAGGAGGGGCTGCTGGCAGACGGTGGAGGACTTTGGTGCATCTGACAGGATGAGGTGAGGAACAGGAGTAGCCTTAAGCAAACTCAGTCGTATAAAGCTGAAGCCAGAGACTCCACCATGCAGCAATGGGAACATAGTTTATTTTCCTTTTTTGTATCTCAACACACAAACCAACACATGGACACAGTCACTGACATGTATAGGGTCATAACACACTGTGTTAACATGTCTGTGTACATTTCCAAATTTGTTTTTGATTTGGTGCACAAACAAACTCCTTTTCTCTGCCCTTTTAACTGTAATCATTCTTTATTCTCATGAGCTGCTGTATAATGTTTGTTTCTCTTTTCCTCTCAGACACAAAGGAAAGTTGATTTAATTACAGCTAGCAGCCACTTCATTTCCGGAGGATGGTTAACTGTGTGCCAGGAGCAGAGTGAAGCTCTATGTTGCGATTTGTACTGCTTAAAAAGACTAATGGAGAGAGACCAAACATGAATAAATAATGAATGAAATCAATTAACAGAAATCCAAACATTTTCATCTTCTGATCCGCATGATTACTTTAATAAATTTTTATAAATTATAGATAGTACAGTCAACAAAAAAAGCAATGTAGTAACAATATATCTTATGAGCAAAGCTCTGCATTGTGAGTAAATCACTTGCATATGCAACTAAATGATGGGCGACTAAATGATGTCTAATATTAGCCAATGGCTAATAAATTCTCAGATTTTACTCACCAGTGGGTAGGGGTGTAACGGTGTGCAAAAATCACGGTACATACCTCGGTTTTAAAGACACGGTTCGGTTCATTTTCGGTACAGTAAGGGAAAGAAATGCAAACATTAAACTGCAGGTTGTTTATTACTATAAACTTTTTTTAACAATTTGTTTACACTTTTTAAAATACTTTTTAATAAAATACATATAAAATAAAAAAAGAATAATAAATAAAATACTGCTGCAAAGTTCTCCACTAAATATAATACTCTCAGTCTCAAACCAATATCATATAATAAAATATAATATAAAAATATAAATAAATAATTATGATTACAGTGCAGCATTACCTATCCCAGCTTGTAGGCCTGCTCATATTTAAAAAATATATATAACTTTTCCAAAGTGTAAGAGCTGCATTTGAATTACAATCGTTTTTTTTCCTAGTTGTAGTGATGTTCACACTCGCGTGATTCCTTTTGAAAACCTTAGGCCAGTGACACACTGGCATATTGCACCTGTCAAACATAGACTATATTGCCGTCAATACTGTTGACGGTGTCCTTTATCAGTAGGCTTTATATTTATGCTCAACATGAAGTATAGATATTGTTGTCGTGAAGACAAGATCCTGGTCTGTCGGCGGTCTCCCTCTATGTCACCTACAGTAGCAGCAGCGCGCCAGCGCCGCGTCAGGCACGATTTTGGTGTGTAAAGACACAGAAAACGCAAAGCAGCCGTCACGCAACTGACACGCAGCAGAAACACCACGCTCACGCCACGCAGCCAGTGTGTCACCGGCCTTAGAATCAGCTGCAGGGCGGGATTTGCGCCTAACGCGGAAATATGTTCGTTTGGAAACACGAAAATGTATATGTTCCGCACACAAAATATTGCATTCGGTCATTCGGTACACACGTGCACCGTACCGAAAGCCCTGTAACGAAACGGTCCGATACGAATACACGTACTGTTACACACCTACCAGTGGGTGAGTTGGAGGCTAAGTGTGTGTATTGTGAATTGACACACTACATGTAAACGATATTCTTTGTTGTATTTTCCTGTCAAAATAATGGTGTTCCTTTGGAATTCTTCAGCTTTTAAGAACTGCTGGGTTTTCCGGTACTGTGCTCATTATTATTGTTATATTATTGCGCAAACGGCATTCTCATTGGCTGGCACTACAATTTTTATTTATTTGTTTTTGCTAAGGTTTGCATATGGTGGTATGTTCTAAATGACAGCTTTCCTAAAAATATATCCTATACCTAATCTAAGAAATATCCCAATATATTGCCTTGCTTAGAGTATTGCAATGTATCGCAATATATTGTATCGAAACCCTGTATCCTGATACGTATTGTATCGGCAGATTCTTGCAGATACACAGCCCTATTAAATATCCACTTTTCTTCGGATATGCAACTTATAAAACACTCTCTAAATATCCACTCAAAAAAATAATTGAATATATTGCATGATTTTGTCATTAAATTTAGTCTAAAAAAATAACATTTGTTTAGCACTTACCTGACACGTGAAGTTGACAAGATGGCACTGCTGTTTCTCAGGAAGCATGGCTCGATAAAAAAAAAAGACATATCTGGTCTCAAGGTGCCATTGCATGCTATTACAAACTGTATAAGTCCCACGTGTTGTGATTACTAAGCTTGGCAAATTCAAGCCATCAACTTCATTGATCTCTTAACATGTGGGGGGCTTTACAGATTTTTTTCCTGGACATTTCCTTTGAAAATTAAATTTAACCATGGTATCCTCAATGGATCAGTTGTATGGAGTTTATGGAGACTGCTATGTTCATTGGTTCATCCCAGTAATGTCTCTTTAGCGCTGACATCATATCTCCAGCAGCTACAGCAAAAAGACAGAAATGGCAGACTGCTGCTTTTCTCTCAGGGCTATGTCTATGATAATAGGGCAGAATACATCACAAATGGGCGGGATTTTTTCCCTACAGTGACATGTACGTATGGAGAAATCTACAATTGCTTGTTCTGTCTCCACTCCGGTTGCTTCACAATAATAATTTCCTGTCATTCTCAACTCCATCTGGCATAGAAAGCACAAGGTTGCTTAATACATTTTTTTAAGGGATAGTTCACCCAAAAATGAAAATGAAATAAAATTGAATTGATCATTTACTCACTCTCATGTCATTCCAATCCTGTATAAATTGTTTTCTCCTGTGCAACACAAAAGAAATTATTAAAAAAAAGTGTTTCTTGTACATAGAATTAAAAACATACAGGTTTGGAAAATTCGGATTGTGACAACTGAATTGCCCTTTAATTGGGGAGTGTATGAATTTAACTATGGGTTTGTATCGTAGAGCTGCTGAGTAATGTCATTCAAAACGGTGTTAAATATTGCTTCAGAAGAAGGCATACTCTATAACAGACTGACTCATTGCAATCCACCAATCTAAGGTGAGAAATGAACAGAAGAACAGTCCAAACCACCAGCAATTATTCCCAGAAAAACATATGTCTTTAGCCACAGGAAGCCCCTGCACAGCTCAACCAGAGTATTACTTTTCAAAACCACCTGCTGGTGTAAAGTGTACCTGTATGATGCTCAGAGGGGGCCAGAGAAGGAGAGAAGGATGGAGTGATCAACCATGGGTCTCCAGGAGCATTGAAAGCTGTATGAGACGAGAGAGGCTAAATCAGAGAGACCCATTAGGCTGATCTAATGCATGTATAATTGAATGCCATCAATTGCACACTTCTTTATGATGTCAGGATTACCTCTTAATAGAAGTGCTTGAGTTTTATGAGGGACGAGACAGAAGACTCCCGTGAGGAGTTCGGGAGAAAACCTGGACACACACGCATTGGGACGTGATTACATTTGCTATTATGCTTCGCAGTTTGAGGTAAATGGGTGTGTGTTTTTACTGCGGAAAGACGGCTCATTGTTTATACCGAGTGCATCTCACACCTGCAGTGCATGAGACCTGAATATTTTTTTCTCACATCGGCAGCGGTCTCATTATTTACCATATACCTCAATGCTGATTTATCCGTGCATTGAATTATTTGGCCTGGCTGAGCTAGGGCTCAAGCTCCAATCTATAGCTGCTGCAGCAGCACGGCGCTCTGTTGCTAGGCAATGGCCGTCCATCTCATGAGCATGTGTTTTGAAATACTTGTCTTATTGTCAGTCAGGATTAGCTGCAGTTCCACCAAGATTAGAAAGACGTCTTCATTTCACGAAGATGGAAGATAAATGTCAATACGTGTCAATATTTCACACTCCTGACAGAGCATCAGATCCATCGTGGTGAACTGTATTCCCATTTACTTTCAAGATAAAATGGCATCTGAAAATGCAGCAGGCTATTAAAATTTAAAGGCCTGTGAAATGTTTAAGCAAAGATTTATTTCCTTCACTTCAGATAGAAGGGATTCATTTGAAAGGTCTCTAAAAATCTACATCAGCCGATTGGGAAAGACGTGCTCAATAAAAGTCTTTACAGTTATGTAGCTTTCTGCATTATACAACTGATCTACTTAGTTTTCTCTGGTAATGATGTTTTCATTCATTCATTCACGTAGTCTACATGAAGCACTTGAGTCCATGGAGAGCTTGTAGTAAGCATGGTTGTTGTCATAGCTGATTAGCCCAGCTATGCTCTGAAGCATTAGCATGTCAGTTCTGCTGTTGATTAGTTTGCTTTCTGAATCTCTCACCCAAAATATTGAATGCCATTTACACTTTTTTCCTTACAATCTAGTTCTCTTTCGCTCAGGTTCGTGCAGTTGCATGATTGTGTAGAATGTAAGAACTGGTTCCCTTTTAGTTCATGAGTGTGAATTTCAATTAAATTGGAAGCACCTAAACTTGGATTACAAAATTGTAATTCTCAGAAATGTAAATCTATCGTCGTATCTATTGTTCTATATCATTCTGTCATTCTATCCGTCATACTGTCTATCGTTCTATCAATCTATTTTTATTTATATATATATATATATATATATATATATATATATATATATAATCTGTTATTCTATCCATCTGTTAGCTATCAATCTACTGTATCTGTTGTTCTATCTATCGATCATTCTATCATTCTGTCAAATTAACAATCTTTTGCTTTATTTGTTAAAAAAGATGTTATTTCATTTTAAATCTGTTTCCTTAAATTGTAATTATAATTGCAATTCTGCATTCTTAAATCCTGAATGACACACAATCCTGGTAAAATATGACTTTTTTTAGCCTCCTGTATACAGTATTTTGTGCATGTCTTTCACTTCTTTCTTCTTCCTCCTTCCTTTTTCAGAAGCATACTATTTCCAGTGAGAGAGCAAAGGTAGCGAATGATTGAAACGCCATCCACCCTTCAGACTGCTTTGTTTTTGCCCTTGAGAGCAAATTGAAAAAGAAGACCAACACATAAAGCAACAGAGAGAGAAAGAAGCCTCAGGAAGAGTGGGTGGACCGGTACTGAAGAGATGCCTGGGGGGACGAGATCTCTCTGCTTTTGTCATCTTACCCCTCAGAGAATCTCCAGACCTGCTGCCTGCTGTCCCTCACAGCATGCCTGTCTTAAATTTTTTCGTTCCCTGTTTGTGCTCTGGATAACTGACGTCCTCAAAAATTCACGTTTAGATGTCGATCCTACACAGCGGTCAGGAAATGGCACAGTCAAATCCCTCTTTTGCTGTAGAAAGAGAGAAAAACAGAGGGAGGCTGACAGAGTTGGAGGGAGAGGTCAGCCTGTGGGCTTGCCTCTGGCCTGCTCTTCCCTGCTGGGTTTGCCATGGTGTTGGTTCCAAAGCTCCCAATTAAGTGAGGAATGTGTGTGTATGTGTGCTCATAGGTGTCCAGTTGGCACAGCGACCCACTGGTCATGACCATGCTCCAGTGAGAGAGCAAGAGGACAGGAAGTGGGGTCCTGCATTCCCAGTAACCAAACGCACACACTCATAAAGAAAAATAGTTTATGTACTCACATTCATGCACCTAAAATGCCACTCTCCTTCACACACACAGCTGTCTGTGTGCTCTGAGTACAGTTGCTGTCCAAATCCACTGATGTGTTTCAGCCACTAGTCTTTAAATTGGCAGTCATGACAGTTTTACAGCCAAATACAAGGACAAAAACTTTCCTTCTGTATGTGGCAGCCGGTTAAACCTGCAAAGGCACCGGTAAAGCAGCTGTTCTCTGCGCTGCGCAGTAAGTGTGGTGTCAGTTAATCCTGTGAGGGGACAAAGTCTGCTTGCTTGGCTGGATGACTTTGGCAAAGCCCCCCCCAAATCGGCCTGCGCTGACGGGCGGCCAGCAAAGGTGCACAGAGGCTTTGGCTGTGAAATGCACAGATTAGTGGACCAAGCTCCAGACTGACCAACACAATCTGCACAGGAAGTCCCATCGCCTGCCAGACCATCCCAGACAACTAAACTAGGAAATTAATTTTCATGGTCAAAGTTGAATTTTAGTTTCAAGCATTAATCATACTATTTGTGGTCGTAGAAAGTGTGTGTGCGTGCATGCGTGAGTATTGAGCAGAGTAGTAGAGGTTGTAGTGGGGTCCATTAGATCAGCTTAGTCTGACCTGCCAGCCATTTGGGTTAAGATGGATAAAATCACTGTATAGACCTTATTCAGTGTAGTGCTATATTTAATATTTTAAGGGAATGAACACAAGGCTGAATAGAAGTACAGTGCTTTTAAAGGACTGTACTTTTATTAAACATACTGATTTTTCAGCTGACTTATCATTATGAAAATACTTTCATTGTACAAAAACTCAATAACACACATTAAAAACAGCTAGTTTGCTTCCACAAGTGTGCCATTTTGTTCCTTTAAGGCCTTATTTTTTGTACTGTAAGTATGCACAAATACAACCAACACTGTACCCATATATACCGTGTAGAGAGATTGAGAAAGATATACTAGTATTCAAAAGTTTGTGGTCATTATTTCATTATTTTTGTCCTTTTTTATCTTTTTATTAAAGCAATTAATTTGTTTGCCCTGCATTCATTGATCAAAAGCAACACTAACAACATTTCTAATGTTATAAGAGATTACTATTTCTTCAAAGAACCCTGGAAAAAAAATGCTTTTCAGTTTCCACAAAAATATTAAACAACACAACCATTTTCAACATTGACAATAAGAATTTTTGTTGACCACCAGATCAGCATATTGGAATGATTAAAGACATGAATAATGACTGTTGAAAATACAGAAATATCATTGTAAATCTAATTTAAAAAAAATCACATAATCAATTAAATGCAGCCTTGGTGAGGATAAGGGAGTTATTTGAAAAACATTCAAATAAAAACATCTTACCAACCCCAAGCTTTCGAAAGGTAGCACACTGATATAGATTTTACTGTAAATACAATTTTAGAAACAAGTCAATAATTGTCTGTGCTAATCATCAGCATGCTCCGGTTGGTAGAGTTCAACTTCTTTTGAAGCTGGAGCATTGTTTATGTAGCTCAATCGTTTTATGTAGCTCAACTGGAGTGTGTTTTGTAGTAAGTTGACAGCGGTTATCCAGCTTCAAATGTATGTTTTGTGTACATCACATCTGCATTTCCTTCTTCTGAAACAAAGGAGAAACAACGGAAGGTAGACAGTGAAGAAAAATCTTTATCCAGTATCTATTTTTACTTTCCAGTATCCAGTATACTATTTTTATTTTTCTATTTTCTCACGTGCTCAGGTCGAAATTGTAGAAGTGTAAAAGTGTCACGTGCTAAATATCGTACTAGAGGGAGAAATGGCAGTGAAATAAAGGTATTGAACAAGGGTCTTAAATAAAGCAGAGGGCTGGCAGATGGGTTGTTGAGCAATGCAGAAAAGCATCTCATTTCATAATTCACTGCTGCCTCCCAGATCCACCTCCCCTACACTCAGCACTGAATTATGGTGAGGAATGGGTTCTGCTTAATTGCCTTTTTTATTTAGGGATCAAAAGTTCAGTGCACAACTTTCAACCTTTTTTCCAGTCTCCCTTATTCATCAAGCCCTGTGCTCCTCCCTGTACTCTGTGGTGTGCATGTATGCGTGTAATATTGTCATTGAAGAAGTGTTCAGGATCAGAGATGCTCTATAATTGGTCAAAGTTCAGTGGTTTGCTATGTGCTTGCAAACTTAATTAGCAAGGGTTAAATTCAACATGACACAGTGTCTGCACAGTTTTTTTTGCATTGTGTTTCTCAGCTCTACTCACATGAACGGTTGTTTTTCTCTCTCTTTCTGTCTCAGCAGCACACAGCAGCAGGCATTCCTGTTGGAGAATGTGGCGTGTAATAACGCGAGCTGTCGGCAGGCGGGCCGCATGTTCCTTGTGCATTGGGAACAGTCAGACCTCAGTGCCATCCCCAAGGCTGTTGTGGCCACTTTTTTTGACATCTATGAGGACGTAAGTTTTGGCCTTTTGCCCTTGCTTCTGGGGCTTTAATTAAAGCGCTGCCTCTTCTTCAGTCTCCCTCTCTTTCTCTGACCCCGATCACTCTTTCTTCATCTCGTTGATGTCTCGGTGACCCGCATTATACCGAGTTTTAGTCATTATCTGATTTACTTTGACCGTAGTGTTGTCCCTGTGGTGTGACACAGGCACTCTCTTCTTTTGACATTGAGAATAGAGAACTTTACAAAAACCCCAGTCTCTGATGCTTAACACCCTTCAACCCTTCCATAATATAGCAGTCTCTGTAGTCTTAAGACCGGTTTGAACCAAGTCTGATGTGAATAAGTGTTTGTGTTGTAAAAATAATATATAAATTTTACATGAAATTTAGAAACTAGAAGATTAGAAATGTTATTTTGGCAAGTAAGTAATGAAAAAACAAAAAAAAATTAAAATATATTTACGCAAAGCAGAATTATAAAAAGAAATTGAAAATGGCAATCGCCTTGGGCCAATTGCAGAACGATGTTGCCTCCACTCGTTTTGGTTGAACACATGGTATTTTAGGCTTGCACACATACAGTATGAATGTGTCTGGCTCTTTTCTAATGCTTAGCATCTGTATACAGTATGGGTTAATCTCACAGAAATGTACAGGTTACATTTTACACCAAATTCAAAAGGAAATAATTGCATATATAAAAATGCATATTTTTCCCATTAAAATTGGACAATTCAGATTTGTTTGCCTTGCGACATTATATTCATAAGATTTTTTTCACATACAGTTCTTAAACTACAAATCATTCAGATATTTTAATAACCTGGAGGTAATACAATTATTAATGGAAAACCAATATGCTACCAAAATGTGCAAATACTTAATTTAAATATTCACTACTGTTCAAAAGTTTGGAGTGGTTAAGATTTTACTGTATTGACAGAAGTTTCTTATGTTTACCAACATTAAAAAAAGCAGAATTTTCAGCAGCCTTATTATATTTCTTTGAAATAGTTAGAATTTGATCATTCATTTATTTATTCCTTTATTTTTTGTAGCATTCATTGGCATGTTGAAAGATTACACCATTACAAACTCATTACTGATTCTATTACTTATTGATTATTTTACTATCTCTCACTCTCTTTATGTCTTTCTCACTGCTGAAGAAATCTAACATGAGTTACACATGTTTGCATGTATGAGGGTCTCTATTGGTTTGTGTGCTTCTTAGTGTTCACCTAAAGAAGTCAAACGTCTCACCTCTGCAGACAGCCCTCGAGCATCTATTTCGCCATCATCTCTCCCTTCCTTTCTTACTATGATTCACTCATTGCCTCCCTCGACCCTTCTCTCCATCCGTATCGCAACCTTCTCCCCGTCGTAATCACAGTATAACCAATTACCTCGAATTCCTTTATGCTTTCATAACTAATGGAGCTAAAGGCTCATTAAACAAACAGCATGCACATGTCTCATTCTGTTAGCACTCGAGCTAGTCATCATTAGAACAGTATTAGGATGCTATCTGTGCAGGAGCCCCCGCACAACCGTGTTCTTAAGAGCGAGACCGATAGACCGCAGAGAGGGGCTGATAAGAAGCGTAATAGCTTGCTGGAGTCCATTAAGGATATGAGTGCTCATCAGACAGGAGAGATTCAATGGTCTCGATACATTGTTTCTGATTTCTCATTTGCAGGGTATATTAGATATGATCGTGCTCAGCAAGTTGGAAGGAAAGGAAGAGCTCGTCATCCACACTTTGAAGAACAACTTTGAGGCCGACGCATATTTCGTCAAAGTGATCGGTGAGTTTGAGGTTTGTCCAGTGTGGCCTCCGTAGTGGCGGTAGAGCTTCCGGGTGCTGGCATTTGAAGAGCTGACATTTCCAGAGCCAAATGCATCCACTAGAAAGCAGCCGTGATGCCATTTAATCCTGCCTGCTGTGTTTTAATTAAAGGAGAAGGAGAAATCTCCTCCAGCTCAAGCGCACAGATTAGCTTCCTCAGTGTAATAGCATGTGAGGATCATTCTATCAGTGTCAGATTAAAACGGGGATGAGGCTGACCCAGAGTCTCTAATCTCCCTCCTCGTGTTTATTAGCACGCTCTCTTTCTCTCTTTCCTGTAGATGTGCTGTTTAATGAGACTGCTGTAAACCAGAATGTCTGGTTCTGAGGAAAGAGAGGCACTCTGGGTAGTTTACTGCAGTGACAAAGTGCTCCCAAGATGCCTTTGCCCCTTTCAAATCAAATAGCCACTTGTGAGTGAGAGGTGGAATTGATGTTTATGTATAACATAAATGTTATGTTTTATACAAATAGACTCTTCTCCATAATAAAGCTGCTTTTATGAGTCTGTAGTTTCTGCCGTTTCCCTGTAAATAGTGGCAGACTCATGACTTCTGCTCTTGCTCTCCTCTACAATCAGTCTGTCTACACTAGTCCATTCCACACAGACGTGGTTTGTCTTTGTCTGTAAAACAGTAGTGACACTACACGTTCGAAAGTATGGGGTTGGTAAAAAAAAAAATATTTTCCTTTTGTATGTTTTTGAAAGAAGATACTTAAATGCTCACCAAGGCTGCATTTATTTGATCAAAAATACAGTTATATATATATATATATAATATGATTACAGTTCAAAAGAACTATTTAAGATGTCATGTATTCCTGACTTAGCTACATTTTCAGCAGCTGTTACTCCGGACTTCACTGTCTCATGATCATTCAGAAATCATTATAATGTGCTGATTTGCTGCTCAGGAAACATTTCTTATTAGTGTTGAAAACAGTTGTGTTGCCTAATATTTTTTCAGGATTCTTTGATGAATAGAAACATTTTTACAAAAATGCATTTATTCAAAATAATAAATACTTTTACATTGTTGCAATAAATTTGTCACTTTGGGTCAAAAATGAGAATATAGTACTTCACCCCAAAATATACATTTTGTCATCATTTACACACCTACTTACTCACATGTCGTTCCAAACCTGTATATGTTTCTTTCTTATGGTGAACACAAAATAAGTTATTTTGAAACATTTTTAAGAGCCAAACTGTTGTTTGTCCCTGTTGACTTCTATAGTAGAGAAAAAAATACAATGGAAGTCAATGGGGACCATCAACTGTTTGATTACCAACATTCTTCTAAATATATTCTATGTTAAACATAAGAAAGAAAATTATTCAGGTTTGGAACGACATTAAGGTGGGTAAATGATGAACTATTCTTTGAATGTGTCCTTGCTGAATATATACAATAGTATTACATAATGGAAAAAAAAATCTGCCCACAAAATTTTGAACAGATGTGTAAATGTTAGTACTGTCAGAAAAATATATGCCCAACCTGAGTACCAACCATTTTTAATATCGTAGTTAAAGAAGAGTTAAAATGGCAATTTGGGAAGTAATTTGCCGTCTGATTGAGACACACTGTGAATGGAGACTTTCCCATCCCTGCTAAAAATATTAGCTCTGTATATCTCGGCACCTCTGAGACAGGCCACAGATGCTTAAATCCATTAAGCAACCATGTTCAAGCAATAGTAATGGTGCTGTATTAAATAACTGTTGGTTAGAGTGTGAATTTCACATTAGTCAAAACCGAAACCGTCATTGCCCATATGTTCATACGATATGTGCTGCATTGCTCTGAGAAGAGTTTTTCTTCAGTCGGCTGCAAATGACTCTTCAATATGCAAGATGTGCTAGATACTGCCATTCATCAGCACAAAATATAGAAGTTCTTCTATGTATTAATAAGGAACAAAAGAGCAGACCCACCAGAGGTGTTGCAAAATCTTCTTTACTGGGCATGAGCCAATAATATACTACTGACAAATCTTTGCCTGATGGTGGAGATTACTGTATGCCAACCTGAGAATCATTAGGGCTTTTCACACTGCGTTTAACCCCGGGTAATCATCATTCTAAACCCCACTTTTAACCTCTGATAAAGGTAGATTTTACACTTGTAATTCAGAAGTGGGGATAGCAACACTTTTTACCTGCTTATGGCAAAATGCTTTATATCAATTGCATGCTTCGTATTCAAGTACATTTGACAGTCACAGGAAAAATGCATTGTCATTTCAGAGTTTAAAGGTAAAAATATCAAATGCTACCTGAAAACAAATGAGTTTGAGTGAAGACCATTTTATTTTTACCTTTATAGTCTACAGAAAACTCAGGAAAGACTTGACAGTACAGTTGGGAATATACAGTATAACAGTATATATACAGTACAAGGATGCACAATACTAGAGCCATCATGTAAACCGGTCGAGTGCTGTGTTGGTCCAAACAATGGCACTGACACTGCAAATATAAACATTAATGCAGAGTTTAGTAATGTACAGTGTGAAACATCAGCTTATGAATTATTAACACCAGATAAATTATGAACATTGTGAAATGCAAACCAAGATATCCCGAGATTCTGTTTAGAATAACCCAGGGTTAACTATTTCAAGTGTGAAAAGCCCTAATGTCCCTTATAATATTTCAGCAGTCATGTCGTGTGTTTTTAGCAGCCTTATGAATTAAAACTAGCAACGATTGTGAGGATCAGATTCATAAATGAATAACTATTGATGTAATCAATTGAATTTATGTCTGCAAGAAGGTCTGAAATTGTTCACAATTCAGTTTTATTCATTTGGACGGTGAACTTACACACTTTCTCACAGCATAACTGGATACTTTATAAGACAGAAAATCAAAAGAGCACTGGTGAAGGTGGATATTTACCCACAATATATTGTAGATACTGTTCAAATGTGTGTGTAGCTTGTGAACAATTTTATAAAGCGGTTAAAGAATCTGTAAAAGTGTCAAACAAGGGACAGTTTTTTGAAAACTAGAAACTCACCTAATATCCACCTCACCATCCACTAAGACAAGGCAGGTGACGTACACCGGTGGATTATAATAACTTGCCTCGTTTAATGTGCTCTAGAGGAATTGTGGGTATGAAAGCTGTCCTCCTCATGCAATTACCTTTCCCTCTCTCAGTACCCAATGGTTTACTGATTGCCGGGGAAGCCCTCAGTTATTCCATCCTCAGAGGAATAAATAAACAATTTAGTTCCATTCGATGCTGCCAAGTCCTCAAGGCCATGTGTGTTTTGACATAAATCTGAAGCTGAACATGAAAAGAATTTGCGCCTTATCACAGATGTGTAATATGTTGAAGCCTTAGTTTTGTCCTGGATTTACTTCCATTTCTCCAGCCCTTTTATCTTTTGCCATGTTTAAAACACCCACTTTTTCCTCAGTGTCGTAAATGCTTAAACACGCATTTATACCTCCCCTCTGAGCTACAACTCAATAGGCAGAAAAAGTAGTCAGAGTGAGCAGTCAGAGGGTAGCAGGAGTGTATCAGAGGAGGGAAGAGGCCAGGTGCTGTAATTTCCTGTGATTGCGTGCTTTAGAAACACACAGACGGCGGTTGGAGTGTGTGTTTGTGGTGTGTGTGCATGTGTAAGTGAGTTGGCTATAGACAGAAAAGGGAGAACTATGCTGATTGCATTCCTGTTCATGTATTAGAATGCAGATGAGCCGCAATGAGGAACATCTGCGTGCTTTGTTCAGTCCAAAGCAAGCTCCTTCCGCGAATCTGCTGTCTGTCACTCTAGAAACCAAGCCCCTGACCCACACCTTACAACTGTACATGAGAACTCATGAAAGAAGGTCTTTTTCTTTTACTATAGCTGATTGAGTTTTAGTAATGATTCACTGTGATTTCAGTTCAGTCCTGTTAGTCATTCTAGTTCTTTTTATTTGTTAGTTTGTTTTGCCTTATTAGTCAGATGTAGTAGAGAAAGAAAGAAATTTCCAGGGAGCGAAAGTGAAAAACTCGACAGTTGGATGACAGCTAATTTTGAGGAACAAGTTTGTCTTTTTATGGTCTGACAAGGTTGAAACATTTGAATCCTTTTCATGAATGTGAATTACAATTGACTTATATATATATTGCCATATATTGTTCTAACATTCTGTCTATCATTCTGTATGTATCTATCATTCTATCTGTCATTCTGCCTATTATTCTGCCTGTCTGTCTGTCTATCTATCTATCTATCATCTGTCTCTGTCTGTCTATTTATCTATCATCTGTCTCTGTCTGTCTATCTATCTATCATCTGTCTCTGTCTGTCTATCTATCTATCATATGTCTCTGTCTGTCTGTCTATATATCTATCATCTGTCTCTGTCTGTCTGTGGCAGCTGTGGCCCAATGGTAAGAGAGCCAAACTAGTTACCAGAAGGTCGGCGGTTTGAGTCTCGTGCTGGCAGGAGTTGTAGGTGGGGTGAGTGAATGAACAGCGTTCTCTTCCACCCTCAATACCCATGGCTAAAGTGCCTTTGAGCAAAGCACTGAACCCCCAGTTGCTCCCCGGGCGCTGGATCTATAGCTGCCCACTGCTCCGGGTGTGTGTTCACGGTGTGTGTTCACGGTGTGTGTTCACGGTGTGTTCACTTCTCACTGCTGTGTGTGTGTGTGCACTTGGATGGGTTAAATGCAGAGCACCAGTTCCGAGTATGGGTCACCATACTTGGAAAATGTCACGACTTTCACTTTTTGTCTGTCTGTCGTTCTATCTATTTTACTTTTTATCATTGTTATTCTATCTGTCAAACTGTCTATCAGTCTATCATACTATCTATCAGTCATTCTATACATCTTTTAGCTATCCGTCTACTGTATCTATTTTTCTGTCTATCAATCATTCTGTCATTGTTTATCATTCTATCACTCTGTCAATGAAATGTCTGTCTGTCTGTCTATCTATCATTCTTTCATTCTATCCTTCTATCTATCTATTAGCTATTCATCTACTCTATTGTGACATTCATCCATCTATGTTTCTATGTCTGTCTGTCTGTCTGGAAAAAAAAATTCAAAACTTTCAAACTTTTTGGTTCAAACTATTCATTTTAATTTCACTTTTTCAAATAAAATAAAAAAAATAGTTTTATATATACTGCCTTGAGTTTTACCTTTAATTTCAGTTCAAATTCATCCAAGAACTAGATTTTAAAAGGCATTTTCAGTTCAATTTTGAATGGTGCACAACCTGGCAGTTAATAAATCCTCTCCACATGTCTGCCATTGGTCGATCAAACAGATAGCCATGCCCCAAATTGATGCCATTTGTCTGTGTTTCTGTGTCTGGCTGCTCAAACAAACAGACCTACATTATTACTGCAAAATGATAGTTTTCTTGCTTCTCTCTGCAAATGAAGCTGGATTAGTAGTATTTGAGCATAGACACGGCAGCTTTAAGTGTGTGGAGATTTTATTTTTTTTTCTATTTTTATTGAGGCAAAGTGATCAGGTTATGAGGGACAGAGAGTGCTGCTTGTTACTGTAATCACTGCCTGACCTCAACTGAGACTGAGAGCCAATCATAAAGCCGTCTGCGTTGCTTCTGGGTTAGAGTAAGGTAATGGATGTAATCTCCCGACTCCAGGCTGTGATCTCACAACTTTGAAAGCACCTGGTCACCAGTTTCATGGACTAGATTAAGAGTGACAGGTTTTATTCCAGCTTTATGAAGTAGTGCACCACCACCTCTGATGGTGTAATGATGTGTTTGAGCGTCTATGTGGGGCAGCTGTTATGAATGACATGAGACACAGTCACTTAGAGTGTCGGTGGCATCTGGTTTACCAGTGCGGAACAAAACAGCAGGCCTCATGTCCAATTTCACAGCCATCACATCACAGCTACGCCGTTGTTGCTGCCAACTCCCGGCAGATTCACTCTGTGGAATCGCCCAGTGTCCTGGGAACAACAAACTGCAACACAATTTGGATCTGTTCCTTTTGTCACAACAAGAAGAAAGAAAGAAAGAAAAAAAAACAGTTGAAGCTTTTCAAACACAATCATGTCAGGCATTCTGGGATAAGGCGTTCAATCGGGGAAATTGTTCACGTAACTTTATAAAGTTATCAAGATGTCATCATGATGAATGAACCATTGTACATTTTTACTGTTTACTTTACCGCTCTGTATTTCCCCAGGACATGGATGACAGGACTGTCGCTGTGTGATTATTTTAATTTCTTTGTATTCGAGAGGTTTCCAGGATCTCCAAATGGAGCCTGCAGGAGGAATTGAGACAAATGTCTAGTCTTATCTGTATATGAAGGCTCACACTAAGTTCGCTCTGACAGTAAACAAGTGCATTATTCATGCAGTGAGTTCACAAAATGGCATTTCATTGGGATTAAGCACGTTTAGATGTATTCAGTGCTAAATCTTTTGTTTTTTAATGGTTTTATGCTGTACTCTTAGGTGGGCACTGCACAGCAGTACATGCACACACACACAAACAAACAGACACAGTGGGAGCGTGTCATGACTGTGCAGTGCACAAGCCCTGCTGGTTGCTTGTCATTGATAGAGACATTTCCATTATGTGTGCATCTTTCCTTATCCTTTAGCATTCATGTGCAAAATGTCAGTTTGTATGTTCAAACTGGTGTTCAATATTAGCTACGCATTCACAAACACTAGCCTTAGAGATTAAAAATGTATCTGACAGCTTCAGGTTACCAGGATGCTGCCGCAGTGAGGTCTTTAATACCTGCAGAAGGTTATCTATTAGCGTTCCTGTTCATTTAGATGTCAGCTGCTTGTTTGTTGCAGGGGGGTCAGTACGTTTTAGTTTAGTTTTTTTGTTTATTTCATATAAAAACTTTCTGTTCATCAAAAATATCTTGAAAAAAATTTATGGTATCACAGAAACATTGAGCAAGCTGTTTTCAACATTAATAATAATAATAATAATAATAAATAATAATAATAATGATCACCAAATCAGCATATTACAAAGATTTCTGAAGGAGTATATGACACTCAAGTCTGATGTAATGGCTGATGGAAATTTGGCATTGCTATCACAAGACTATTATTTTTTTAAATAATAATTATAAATAATAAAAAATAATAATTATGGTTTGAAATCCATATAGGAGCTATGGCATGTACATAAAGTCAATTTCATACTTTCAAAAAAATTCATATATTATTTTAGGCACTGGTAGAAAAACAACTGTAGTATAATTAAATATTTGCATTGCAGAATTTCTATCTGTATTTATGTTTATTCAATATGATTAAAAATATTTCAAGAAAGGAAAAAAAATTACACAATGTATTTGACAATGGGACCAAAATGTATTTCAGTTGTTCCAGAATGAAAATTTTATTTTTAAATGCTGTAAACCAGTAAATAACATACATTGTGTTGAGTTTCAATATTTTGTTCTCATGACACAGAAGATTTTTACACTATTTCCTGTTGCCCAATTTCTTCATTTCCTATTAGCCTTACTAGAAGGCTATGCTGTGATGGAATGTTATCTACAGTATCAAACATTGCAGAGGGGTGTAGCAAATTCACTCATTCATGGAGGACTAGAGAAGATGTACTATTTCTCTCTGTTCTTGTCTTTCAAGCACAAATATATATATATATATATATATATATATATATATATATATATATATATATATATATATTTAAGATATAAAACAAACAGTTAGACCAGGCATGAATGAAAAATTATTTCAGGCTTCATGTCACACCTCTCTTTTCACCCCAGAGTACATTCACTTTGAAAACCAAAGCCACATAATAACTCATGTAGAACATTTGTCTGTCAGACCAAATAAGGAAATCTATACAATTTCAAAGCATGATTAGTGATTGAAAGATTTTCATAATTTGTTTTTCCACCACAGACTTTCAAAAGCCACATTTTTTCTTTGTCCTTTCCATTTTCCCCTATATAAGTTAACGCTGGTGTTCTTCCACCCTGAACTTTCTAATTCACCGTGTCTGTAAATAGTGCTGCCTGTCACTGCCAGTTTAAAAATCTAATGCTGTGTTTAGATGAAGACAGATGCACAAGTACACAGATGGTTCTTTGTGTGCCACTAATGAGCAATTAATGATTTTTTACTTTCCCTTTCATATGTGCTGTTCTCTAACACACAGTCAATTTTGGCCTCAAGAGAAGCAGAACCTGGCTCTTATTTCACACCATTAGTGGGAATTTAATGCACATTTTGCCCAATTCATTTTCTCTAGGCATAATTCCTGGCTGAAGATGTGTGTGGGAGCAGAGTTGATGTTAAATTGTGTGATATTAGAGGAGGTGAATGTACTGCTGCCCGTGTTTAGCAGAGTGTTGTGAAGTGGATTTGATATGGACACTGCAATCAACTTGTCTTATCCAAGGGCCAGATGTGTGGGAGAAAGTTATGATTGTCTTTATCTCTTTCTTTCTGTAGTGCTCAGTGGCCTGTGCTCCAATGACTGTCCAGAAAATGTCAAGGTGAGTTTTGATCTCTCCCTCTATCTCCCTCTCTCTCTCTCTCTCTCTCTCTCTCTCTCTCTCTCTCTCTCTCTCTCTCTCTCTCTCTCTCTCTCTCTCTCTCTCTCCCTCTATCTCCCTCTCCCTCTCTCTCTCTCTCTCTCTCTCTCCCTCTATCTCTCCCTCTATCTCCCTCTCCCTCTCTCTCTCTCTCTCTCTCTCTCTCTCTCTCTCTCTCTCTCTATCTATCTCTCCCTCTCTCAGTCACTCAACTGGAATGGTAATGGCATGTGTTTGGCATCACCAGGTCCACATGCAATCTGTTCCCGCAGATTTCAGAAGAATTCAAACAGTGTTCTACACAGTCCCTGTCTATTGCATGGTCTTTTTTTTCTGAGTATTTTAGCTTAAGCAAGTTTTCATTTATTTTTTATTCGTAAGTTTGAGTTGAATATGCTGAATTTCAACAGTAAGACAGTAAATTATTTTTTTTTTTTATAATTTGGCACAGAAGACTAATGACTGCTGAAATAGAATATTCAATTTTAATATTTTTTATCAAATCAGTTAATGTATAATATAAGATTACTAGTATTAAGTTTAAAGAAAAGTTATACATTTTGCATTGTTTTACATGGTATTTATTAAAGCAATCACTTTACGAGAAATGGAACCTCGTTAAAAAATAAACATGTAAAAAACTGCAAACTTCTCTCTGCAATATAGCAAATTCTCAGCACTGTCAAAACATAAGTCTCTCTTTAGACACTAATCGGCTAAACAGGAAAACGTCTGCCGATGCTGTTAATTATAAAAAATGTATGTAACAGTCAACCACTGCATGTAGGCATCTCTTATAACTATGAAACCTGATTTTGGATGTCTGTGAGCTCTCTCTCGTTAGCTGTTGAGGTCGGGGACAAGTGTGTCACAAAGCTGTCCTCATTCTGATGTGAAGACAGGCTTTTATGTTCTCACTCTTGTTTTTTCTCTCTCTCTTCTACGCTCTCTCCATTTGTCTGAGCTCTTCTGTACCTTGCTTCCTTCTTTCTTTTCTTTCATCAGTCCATCGTTCGCCTCTCCCGCTGTCTGTTGTTTTTTCTATGTTCTCTTTGACTTTTCTTCAATATCTATAGATTTAATTCTAATTTAATTTAATTTGGTCCTCTCTCGTCCGTCACTGTCGTCGCTCCAGTTTTATATCCCTCCATCTCCTCCGTGGGACTCGAGACCGGCGGGTCGAGCAGGTGTCGCTCATCTCCAATCACTCCACCGGCCTCGCTCCTGTTCCCGCTTCTCTCAGCCCCGCCCCACTCGTCACACAGCCTATATAGTACACAATTTAAAAAATATATATTTCAGACACAGCTACAGAGCTGTAACAGAGAGGTGTGTATGTGTGTGTTTTAGAGTAGCACCGTGCTCTTGGCAGGGTCCCAAAGATTTCATTACTCTGTTAATACATGAGTGACACACACATACACACTCAAAGATCTCTGTTCGTTAACCGTCATCCTTCGTAATGAAGAGATAAAACAGCTTCTGCCCAGCTGATCATCCTCTTCTTTAGACACGCACAAATCACATAAGAATGGGTTCTCTAACTAATAGTGATATGCCGAGTGCAGACAGTTTGCCCTGAGGCCAGTGGACAGAAGAGAGCTCTATGATTAAATAAGAGCCCTTTAAGATGGGCCGCACTCCTGTCTCGCTCCAGCAGGACCTCTGACATACATGTTACACAGTCCCACGCTGAATTAATATTCAGATGCAGAAACAGGGATGTTAGTTGTAGAAGTGTGCAGTTCAGATGAATTCATGTGGTCTAGATCATACCCATTTGCATTTGTCCTATTTTTCCAATGTTGCATGATAAACAAAGTTGCACATCCTGCCTGATCACAGCCAGGGTAGATCACATACGGTTGGTTTCCTTAAGGTCGGCACAAAATTATTATTCATATCCATTTAAATACATGTTATATCTTACTGTGAATATTTCAGGCATGCATACGTTTCTCTCTCTCTCTCTTTTTGGAATATTTAATGGAAATGTCATAAATGGACCTTTCTGTTAAAAACAACAGATTTCTTTTTGGTGACTGGAGAACTTCTCCAATCATTTAGTTTGCTTAAACCCGGCCCCTGTGTTTCACTTTTGAGTGAAACATCAATATCCCAAAATCCAACTAACAACCAATTTACAGAACCAAGTCTCCATTCTCCATTTTTTTTTCTGTAATCCATTACACTTGAGTATATGTCACAATATGGAAGAAAAGGTCTGGTGCTATTTTCGTTTTTTTTTTTTTTTTTTTTTTTTTTTGCAACTTTAAAGGTGCAATATGGAAGTATTTGGAAATGGGCAATTTGAAGTCTACTGTCAGGTTATAATGAACTATTTACTTGAAACAGAGGATTGTGTTCGTGCCTAGTTCATTTGGAGCCTATGATTCATGAAAAAAAAATACAATGAAATATTTCCTTGTCTATATGTTGCTTGCAACAAATGACCCACTGAAACTCTTGTATCATTTTAGTTTAAGTTGTAGTTTGGAGGAAGTTAGTTACTTAGGGGTTCTTTGTTCAAATATTTGGCCCACTGTTGCAGTCACTCATGGAGCTGTTTGTTATTCCCAATCCAGTTCTTATGACGTATCCGTTCATCTCCTTTTAGCTGCTTCTCGCCTCTCTGCTGTCTTATGCATCACTTTGTTTCCTCTGATGCTCTATCTTCCCACATTTACATTGTTTCTCTGTGTTCTCTGGCTTGCTCAGTCTTAATTTGTGTCTCTTGCTCTCTGGTCTTTTCATCAGGGAGATCATGGGTTATCCACCTGTCCTTGTATGGTTGATATAGCCCAAAGCCCTCCAGCTGTTTATTATGTTTCAGCTGTTTATGCTGTTTATTATGAAGAGTTTAATGGAGGTTATTTTTTGCTTTGTAACTGGATTCTGAAGTTGCAGACATTATGTTTGGCAGTCATGTCTGGGTCAGATTTTGTCTTCATGTGCGATTTAAGCTTTGCTTTTTCAGTTCTCCAGGTCTTGGTAATAGTAGGTGGGTGCTCTTCATGCTCTGCCACAAGTAACCTCGATTTCTTTAAGGGGCAGATTAGGTGAGCTGGAATTTTTTAGGTTTAAATTTCATAATTACGAGAAAACTAAATTGCAGTTGCAAGATACACTACCATTCAAGAGTTTGGGATGAATACGTTTTTAAGTAAACAAATTCGTTTTCAGCATTCATGAAGGATGCATTATATTGATAACATGACAGTAAATACGTCTTTTGACTTTTCTGTTTATTCTACAAAATTATTATTAGAATGATCTCTGAAGGATAATGTGACAAAACGTAATAACATTTCACTATATAAATGTTTTCAGTAAAATAAAGCCTTGATGAGAAAAAGGATGAAACCCCAAACTTTTAAAGAATTGTGTATTTAGTCAGAATAAACAGGCTTCCATAGTTTGCAAACCGGTTCCCCTGTTGGATAATAAACTCAGTGATGGATGCTGGCGGTGAGTAGGTTGTCAGGTCCAAAAAATTGTGGGTTGCTTCAGGTCTCACTGACGTCAGATTCTCTGGCCGTGTAGTTTGCCCTCATTGTTGTGTTTGTCTGAACGTTTTTCATCTGTATCTGACTCTGCCAGGTCATCCTCTCCCTCATTTATGTCAGTCTGGCACTGGATGACTGAGAGCTTCAGCTCCAGGATTGTCTCACTTCCTGTCAACATTGTCTATTGGCTGGGTTCATCAGCAACGGTGAAACATAATTTACAACTAGGGAATCATTTCACCCCTCCCCACCCATAATCATGCCCCACAAATACATCTGTTTAAAAATGTATGCCCACTTGTTTCTGGCATGCTGTTCATTTGCAGTTCCCAGGGTTATTGTCTGCACAGAAAAAAGTATCCATAATTGAGAAGCTGGCGTGGAGCAGGTCTGCCCCATCTCCCCAGCGCTGAGCCAGTGCTGGCCCCGCATTGCTCCTGGATGCTGATAGACATCTCTCATGTGTCTCAGTATTTACAGGAGGCTGGAGCCGGGCCTGTGTAACCTGTGGTGATCTGTGTAGACTTGACTAAAAGCACACACACACTTACATACAACGTGTTTGGGAATTTTATATGAGGGCGAAGGATTTCCCCATATAGATTTTGCAGTTGGTTTAAGTTTGTTTCACGAAGCTGCTTGGTTTGTGAGTGATTTATAATTCCTACATCACTTTTTTTGGAACTGCAAAATTTTAACATTTTATGAGTTATTTTATCATTTTAATGGCATTTGCCAAATATTTTTCTTTGTATGTGTATTGTATTTGTTATTAATCACTTCTATCTATCCCACAGCCCTTTGGTGTGAACCAGCCAGGCCCGTATGTCATGTACACATCAGTGGACTCGAACGGTTATCTGAAGAATGCATCTGGTGAGTACACAGCTCAGAAAAGATTAACACTAGATGGGAAAGGCATCACACATATCTCTTTGTCTCAGTGAGATAAGATAAGTCAACCTCAACACTCTGCAGTCATTTGACTTGACTAGTTCTCTAATTATTAGGAATCTGACTAAAGTAAACTAGAGGGGATTTTGAATGAACCAATCAAAAGCTTTTTCTTGGCCAAACTACACTCTGGTGTTCATTTTAAAATCTGTTCCGGCATTGTGCATTGTGTGAAGTCTGGAGAACTGCCCTTTTATAAATGTATTCATGATAAGAAATCTTTGTTGTTAAGAAAAAAAATCATATTTATGTTTGAGTTGAAAGTAAGGAATTGCATAAATGTGTTTCTTGCCTGTGAGCCACATTGGATTGCAGTGAAAACTGTGAATGCAGCCAATATAGAGAATATCATATATATATATATATATATATATATATATATATACAGCTATCTACAGCTAACTAGAGATTCTGCAACTAGGCACACATAAGTTATGGGACTCGCATTGTCTTATTTCTTGATTGCTTAGTGTTTTATATACGAGTGTCTCGTGTGTTGTTTGGCCCTCAAGGACATCTGATTGACCAAGTTCAAGATCAGAGACGCAGTGACGAATGACCCTGTTCCACCTTTCTAAGAGCAGATAAGATTAAATTCCTCACGGCATTGACAGAACTCCATCACTTTGGAGTAAATGGTTTTTTTCCTGAAGTCTCTTTTGAAATACATCACTGACCTTGAGCTCTCAGTGAAAGCATTTCATAAACAGAGTGAATGTTTCTCTCATGTTGTGGTTCTGTTTGTGTGCCTCCACTGGGCCACGTGCATGTCTGCATCTTCTGTGCGGTCCAGTTCTCTCTCTCTCTCTCTCTCTCTCTCTCTCTCTCTCTCTCTCTCTCTCTCTGTGTGTGTGTGTGTGTGTGTGTGTGTGTGTGTGTGTGTGTGTGTGTGTGTGTGTGTGTGTGTGTGTGTTTGAACTGTGCTAAAGATCCTCAGCAGAACAGAGAGCTGAATGTGACGGAGCCATTTCAAAGATAAATGACTAAATGGCTAAAAGGACAAAAATTATCCTCAGATAACTGGAAATAATGGATTTTAGGGAACTTGTGTGCTCTGTGCTTGTAAAAGAAACTGATATCTTCTTTTTAAAAAATGGAATTATGTCCTGCTTTTAAAAGACGGACCAGAGTTTTTGAACTTGCCCCTTCTTCCTCTTTTATTGAGCAATCTTTCACTAGCCAGGAAACCGCAATAATTTCTGTTATCTTAAAGGGGTCATATGACATTGCTAAAAAGAACATTATTTGGTGTAATGCAATGTGTTTATGTGGTTTAAGGTTCAAAAAACATTATTTTCCACATACTGTACATTATTGTTTAATCTCTGTGCTCGGCCTTTCTGAAACGTGTTGATTTTTGCAAAGCTCATCGTTCTGAAAAACAAGGTCTATGCTGATTGGCCAGCTATCCAGTGGGTTGCGATTGGCTGTGTAAGGGAAACAGGTCAATTTAGCTCAAAGGGAATCATTTAAGATTTTAAAGGGAATTTGATTATTAGATAAACTTTATTAGATAAATCTAAGACATATAAACTAATCTAACACATAAACGCACGCACTCACACATTCACACAAGTTACAGGAAGATCGAAAGTTAGGGAAAGATGAGTTTAAGAAAATGAAAATGTGAAGTCCCAAGTTTCCAGCAATACGTGAAATTGCATAGACATGAACAACCATCAATCACTTAATTAACCCTCGCATTGAGGTTAAAATTATATTAGATTCACCAGTACAAATGTCTAAAGGTACTACTCGCGTCTCCTGTGTAAAGTTGTCTTTGAGAGGGGGTTTCCCGATGTCGCTGATTGGCTGGAAGTTCAGTAGTCGCTGAAGTGACGTCTTGAGAAGCCCGTGGTTGGGCGTTGGCTGAAGACGCGGAGTTGTGTGGCTGGTTGAAGTTGAACGGGCACTAGAGGTCAGACTCGGAGACACGGCGTTACAAAACTTAACTCAGAACACGAAACTCTCAAATGGAAAAGAAAAGAAGTAACGTTTGACGAGACTAAGTGGTGTTTCTTCTCATCGTGGCTAAGTAGCAGCAGGCGTGCAGGCCGAAGCACGCTGGAACCACGCTCAAAGAACAGTGATGACTAAAAGCATGGCTAAAAGCTAAAGCTTAGAAGCAAAGCTAAAAGCATACTAAAAGTCGGCATGACTGATAGCAAAAGCTAAACTAAAAGCTAAAAGCCAAAAGCAAAGCTACAAGCTAAAAGCAGGCATGACTAATAGCAGAAGCAAAGCTAAAAGATAAAAAGCAGACTAAAAGCAAACATGACTAATAGCAAAAGCTAAGAAGCAAAGCTAGAAGCTAAAAGCAGACATGACTAATAGCAAAAGCTTAACGCAAGCTAAAAGCTAAAAAGCTAAATTTTATGGTGTCCTAAGTATTTAAACTGGCCTGTTGGCCACACCTCAAATGTTGTCTTGACCAATCAGATAATTTCTTTGCTCAGGGTATCATAAATCATATGTTATCTTATCAAGTATGTGGTCCAAATTTTCCCGCTCTTGCAGGGTCTAATTTTGGACATGATTCCTATAACAAGAATATGATACATTTGACAAATAACTGATGATCTTGACTGTTTCAAGCTAACAGATTCAAACACATACATACTAAACATGAATATGTATCCTTAAGCTATCCAATAGTTATTAAAAGACATACACAATAAGTGATTATAACATGATAGTCAAATGTGTGGGTTACATATAAATGAACATGGAGTTAAGTGATGAACTGATTCATTTATAAGTCATTTTGAGTTCATTTTGGTCCATTTATATCTAGAAAAGACAGTTTCTGTGCCATTGTCTGACATAAAGATTTCTGTGGAGACCAGAGGTTAAAAGGCCCCCCTTAGGAATTTCAGTCTGGTTCTGCTAGGTGGGGGGAAGTGTTTATTACTCCTATGGGTTTACATGTGATGTCCGGCGTTGCATCTCAATTACTTGCCCCAAATTTAATTGTCAATAATTGTTCTAATGGTGTTAATGTTGAAGGCTGTTCTGTGAAAGAGTTGGTTGGTTGGTTGGTTGGTTGGTTGGTTAACTTGTTGCTGACTTGTGGCACTAGGACTGATTTATGACCTCCTGTTGCCTTCCTGAGGAATTTGGCTCATGTTTCAACCACAGTCCTGATCGACTCTTTAATTTGTCTGGTTCGGGTCAGATACGCTACAGCTGAATGCCTCAAGCATGTGACGGAAACGTTATGCCCCTTAACATACTGTGTTACTGGACATAATAACTGATTATAATGACTTATACTGTCTTTATACGCATTACGTTGCTTATCGCACTGTGATCAGAGAAACATCAAACAACAACCTCTTACAGTTACTCTGCACTGCTCAAAACTCACGTTTGAATCGTCAGTGGCAAATCCTTTACATATGAAAATGTACTTGCAGGCTGTGAGTCAGAAGAGCCAGACTGTACTTGCAAAGTTGAAATTGCCCCACTTTATTGAAAGAGACACTGGCATTGTGGGCTACTCTCACAGGAACCAGTCCTTGTCCGTCTAAAAGGCTCTGCACACATCTGAATATTTAGGTTGAACTGTTCTGGAACAGTGTTGTAAATACAACTTAACCACTGATTTCTTATTGTGTCCTCTTTTGGAAGACCAAAGAAGTTTCGCTTTCACAACGAAGCACAGCGTCTCCACGACATGGCAGCAGCAACAGCAAGAATTGAAAGTTACGCCTTCTTTCTTTGCGTGAACATTTGGACGGTGTTAGTGGTGGTCAGTAACGGAGTAGCTTTACTTCGTTACTTTACTTGTGCAGTAAGTACAGTACTTGTGAGTAACTTTTACTTCACAACACTCCAAGGCACAAGACCATACTTTTTACTTCACTACATTTCATAAAACATATTGTTTCTCCTTATAATATATCACATGCTCCAACATGCAGAGCGCTGTCTGATTCAAGAAAAACTGATTCTTTTCAGTGAAACGTTTAAATCGGTTCGCAAATCGCACCAAAATATCCATTCACAAATTAGAATTATCCGATTGCAGCTGTTCTCGAGTCGACAACTCACTGATTCAAATGAACCATTTAGTGCGAGTCTCCAGTGAACTGAATTCACAAGTAAGAACCAGGAGATCTTGTGAGCGCGCACGCGACTAATGCTGCTGAAAATAAGTTACTAATATAGAATTTTAGGATTAATTATTGTAACTGAAAATCATATTTATGTCAAAACTGTCAGTTGTTTGTGAACTAAATATGCTGGAAAGGGTTATCTACGTATTCAAGCCAACTGAAATGCTTCAACTGAAACACATCACCATCAGTGTCTCTATATTTTAGGTAAAAAAAAAAAAAAATCTTAAAATAACACAGATTAAATCAAATAACTCATGCACTTTCAAATTCCCCACTGCTGTAAAGTTAACAGTTTGCTGCACATTTAGCCCTATGTGATGTCTGTTTTTATATTGTTTATCAATATAATAATTACGAAAAGTACTTTTAAAATCTTACACGTACACTTAAGTATTGAAAGTACAAGTAAATGCAAAATGTAAAGGAAGCAAATATATATATTAGTGGTGGGCATAGGTTAATTTTTTTAATCTAGATTAATCTCACTGTGATCTTGAAATTAATCTAGATTAAAATGGCTCATTCGAATTCTGCCGAAGGCATTCAGAATATGTGTGTTACCCAAATAAAATTGACAAACAGTAAGTCTTTGAGAAGGGGTTTATCAACCTAGGTGGTGCATTAGAAAAGGGGCTCATCTCCTGTTTCCAAAATGCATCAAAGAGTGCTTGAAAAAACTGTAAACTAATTCCACATTGCACAAGGTCAAACAAAAGTATGCCTGTTTCACACATACTCCGTCTGCAGTGCGTATGCATTGCATATTTTTTTATGCACCCATGTTAACGGATTCCAGTTGCGTTCCAGGAGCGTTGCGTCTGCAGCAGTGCAGCGATCGTATACATACCGAGTAGCGGACTGAAAACACGTCCTGTGTGAAAGCACATCGAGTCCGTGCTGCACCACATACGTAACGCACACAGGCTGCATACGCACTGCAGACGGAGTATGTGTGAAACAGGTGTGAGCAGGGCCGTAGCTGGGGTCAGCAGGGCCCCGGTGAAGGTTGTACCAGTGGGCCCTGTTTGAAATTGTTTAATTTGTGTTCGTTTATTTTATTTATTTGTGCTATTTACAAAATGTTTAAGTTTTTTTCAAGTTTGTAGGTGTCAAGGTACAGAAACCAAATAATTAAATGTAAAATAGAACTGGATAGTCTTCGATGTAAAAATGAAATATACAATCAAACCTACATTTATTCAGACACCTTCAACATTTCTCACATTATTACAGTTTTGCTATATATATCAAAAATTATATCTGGTGTCTGAATAATTTTTGGTTTGACTGTTAAATCTACAAAGTAATTCAGTCAAGAGCAGTGAGTGATTTTCATTTTATTGGATTAACATTACCGCAGCCAGTAGCTAAATTAGGCACGGTCACTTTAAGAGACGATGAACACATCCAATATAATACACATCCCATTTTTTCCCTCAACTGTTTACTTTCACTTAAGAAATAACTGACAGTTTTTTCGACCATAATTTCCAAGGTGGATATTTTGATATTTTTTTTATGTATTTGTCGGCACAAGAGCAAAAATAAGCAAATTCGATGTTCAAGTGTTTTGAGACGCCTTTCTCTGCGTGAGCCCTGAACACCAGAACACAGCGAGTACTGAATTGGGCTCTTTCACATCTTTTTGTTTGTTCAAACTGCGATTTGTATTTGTTCGTTCAGGTGCAGGAGGGACTTCGAGGAGAACTTCGCAGAAGAGCGCTCAGTTCAGTGTCGCTGTCCGTGATACGCGGCTCTCTCTCCACGTGCGCACCGATAACAGCGCGCGAGTAACCAGCTACTCAGTTCAACTTTTCCGTGCCTTTTTTTTGGATGCTTTAATGTTTAAATCGACAAGCGGTTAGGCTTAAAAACACGTGAAAAAGATAAGCTTTCGTGATGATGCGCAGCAGTGGCCCGTCAACTGTCCTGAGCGATTTTTTAGGCTGGCCTCAGCCAGTCGGTTATATAAAATATCAAGGTGAAAGTCATCATAGCTTGCTTAGTATAGACCCAGCTCCCAACCCAACTTTGAGAATAGATTAACGGCGATATTTTTTTTATCACCCGACAAGTCACACATTAACGCAGCACGTTAACACCGATAATGGCCCACCACTAATATATATATATATATATATATATATATATATACATGTTCATACACCGTTTGAGTAGCAAGATTGTGTCCAGTTTTAACTATTTCTTCCATTTTGTATTTTTAAGTAAGAATAAGAAGCAATTCATCCGGTACTTAGTGTGTTTCATTCCAACATTATAAAACATTTCTGAAATCTGCATCTGAAATAGCATGTATTTACAGTTTATGTATCTCAGAGGGGACATGGATGCATTTAAACTGCAGATACAGATGTATAAAAAGGTCTAATGTTTTGTTTTTATCATAAAATGTTGAATATTGAAATTTGAAATAATTTAAAACATGAAGAAAAAAAGTCAATATGTGAAATTAAAATCGCCAGTAGGTGACAGCAAGTGAATGTTAATGAGTTAGTCATTGAGATTCAACTGATTCATTCAGAAACAAAGCTTTTGACTGTGTTAATGAGTGAATCACTGAATCTTTTATTCAATCGATTTATTGAAAAAGCTGATTCATTCACAAGTAAAAAACACAGACCATTGCTTAGAGCTGCAAAGCAGTAATGTGATCTTTGTTTGGAACTATTTTCGTCTAAAAAAAACAAAGACCGGTAGACTACTCTTTGTGCGATATAGATTAAGTTAACTATATTAAATGATATAAACAAATAAAAGCATACAGAAGTATTTTTGCCATCTGCAATTTAGAATGGCTGGAATTTTGAGTTCTAATAGACTTTAATAGACGTGCGTGCACTCTGTGTGATTTGGTGATATACTCGATAATGTCAGATCATTACAACAACACCAGGCACGGCACCAAAATCTTTTCTCTACTAGTGTGAATGTGAGGGTGCTAAGGAAATAAATGATATTGATGACGTCAGAGTTACTTCATAAAGAAATGGGGCTAAACCGGGGTTATAAAAATTCTGACTGATTCCCCCCTAGCCCCGGTGTAGCGCCGTCACTGAACAATACTTACCATATTATCACAGACCCCAGACTCGACTTAAGGGGAAAATTAAAAATTTGCGGTTGTGCACACACTTGTTTGCACATGAGCAAAGGTGTTTTTAGGAGTCTAACTTGCAGATGCCAGATCACTGATTTGTCAAGCCTGCTTTCATGCAGTCCGTGTTCTTCTGACTTCTGACTATTTTGTAGTAAGTAACGAATATGCTTCGGGGAAATGTATTGGAGTAATAGTATACATTTTAATTAGGAAATGTAGTGAAGTAAAAGTTGGCTGAAATATAAAAACTCAAGTAAAGTACAAATACTCCCAAAAATACTTAAGTACTGTAACAAAGTATTATTACTTCATTACAATACACCACTGGAGATACATACATAAGTGATAAAACACACCTCTATACACAGAAAGAGCATTTATAATTGTTTATTGTCATTGTTGCGCATTAAAAAAACTCAGAGTTAAATGGTATATGCTGACAAACTGGTCTATAATGAAATGTCACAGTAATAATGTTCTTGATTTGTCATCTTGTACACCTGCTGAAACAGAATACAAATGAGCAGAAGTGTTTGCCTGTGCTTGCTTCCTAATAGTCTGAGTATTAAATTGAGTATGAGTCTCTGGCATCACCTGCTGTGAGTCAGGTTTGTTTTGATGTTCAGGTCAGGGGCCAATGTGTTTCACAGAGCTGGTTATCTGTCTCTTATGAATTTGCTCTCTCTGTCTGTCTGCTTGTCCATCTATGTATCTTTCTATCTGTCTGTTTGCCGATGTCTGTTTCTCTGTCTTTGTCTTTATGTCTATCCTATATGTCTCTCTTTGTCAATCTATAGGTCATTCTTTCTATCTATCTATCTATCTATCTATCTATCTATCTATCCATTCAGTCTATCTATCTGTGGCAGTCTTGTCATTTATCCTATCTGCATGAGTCTTATCTATATGACGTTCTATCATTGTATCTGTCTGTTTTTCTGTCATTCTTTCTTTCTATCTATGTGTGTCTGTCTGTCTTGTCTTTTTATCTATTTAAGGTTTTATGTCCATCTGTTGTTTCATCTATTTATCCCTAACATTATTTGTGCCGATCACTCTGTCTGTCTTTCTATCTATTGTTTTATTTCTGTTGTGGCCATGTGCAGTTTTATGTCTATCTTTCATTTTATCTCTCTTGTCTGCCATTCTGTCTATCGTTCTACCGTTCTACTTGTAATGAAGTAATAATCTTTAATTTTGTCTGCCATTCTGTCTGTTTTGTCTTTCTATTGTTCTATTCATCATTCCGTGTATCTTTCATTCCATGTATCTGTTGTTCTATCATTCTGTTGTTCTGGCCTGGTATCTTTCTGTCTGTTGTTCTATCTGTCTATCCCCCGCACAGTTACCATGTGAAGAGTTAAGGAGTGACAGGGAGCTAATAGCACTCCCACAGAAAACCCAGAGGAATAGATAAATAAAAGCAATCACCATTTCAGCACAGAAACTGTAAGTAGAGCTTAGAGACACAGTGGCCCATCGTCCCTCGGTGCTCTGATGCTGAACTTCTAACTACAGTTCTGTGATCAATGTCTTGCTGTAATTGGAGAGATTGTGGCAGGGTTTCCGGGGTCAGCTGAAGTACGGTAATGGGGTGTATGTTGTACGCGGAGGGGAGAACAGGCCAGGTTGTATAAGGGCCCTTATTCCCTCTGGCTCTCATTGGCCAGTAATGAAACACAGCACAGCAAGACTTATTGCACATTTAGACTCGAGCGCAGGACATGGGGACGGCGGTATTTCTGCTGTTGTCTGCACTCGTTCTCCCTCTCTCTATTTGAGGACAAAGTAAGTAACCTCAGATCCCATGAAGGCAACATTGTTCATGTGCAGTCCTGACAACAGTTTAAAATAACTAGAAAAATACTACTTTAACTGGATCATTGAAAATAACTCCCTTTTAAATCAGCTTGCACTCCCCACAAGAGTTCTCTTGCTATTAAATTATCTGAAATGAACCGAGTCGACTAAACCAAACAAATTACACTGAGTTTTCTCAATTGGCTTAATTGAGGAGCAACCTACAGTTTCTAAGCTATCATCTCAGACCATATTCTTAAGAAACCAATTACAAGTTAATTAGGCCTGTGCCTCAAACAACCTGTGACAAATTCATTAGTCTACCAATTAAAAATGAGTACCATCACAAATTAAAATATTTTAATACAAAAACTATATAACACAAAATATATTGTTTGTCAAATTTTGCATCAACTGCATTTGTTTTCTTCTTTTTATTCATCTTGTTATGTGTGAGTGGGAATTTATGTATGAATATTTGGATAGCCTGTAGGTAAAGTTGCATTTGGAGAAGATGGAGTGAGGGGCATCCTCTCAAATCCTATCAGGAATGATAAGGTACTTCAGAGGGTTTGTTTTCATGCTTGTATAATTGGACTGACCCTTGCAGTACCAAGCTAATGAATGAGAGTTGTAAGTAAACAGAGAGAATGTGAGCAGAAAAAGGTGAAGTATGGAGGCAGACACAAGAGGGGGGAGAGAGGAGGCTGACGCAGAACGAGGAGAGGAAGATGCAGATCAATATGGGGCTTGAGACTGTTCTCATTAATTAGCCAAATGAATGTGCTGTATAATGAACAGCCCCTCTGAATCATCACAGTGAGGGACACACACAGACACACTCTTACATGTCCTGCACACTCATATTCAGGCACAGATGGAATCTGCTCAGTTTTTAGCATTCTCTACATTGATTTTAGGGAGGAATGTCTGCAGAGTTCTGCAGACTGATTTTAAACTAGATCTATGTTAAACTATGTTAAACAGAGCTGAGATTTCGACTGTTTTTGCTAGCTCTCATTGACATATAAATCAGTCAGATTTACAATTTTTGTTATAATTTGCATTGTGACTCAATTAAAATGGTAGTACCATAGATTAAGGAACACTATTCTCTATTAACTAGTTGCTTATTACGATGCATAGTACTTATTGGTTGTGTATTATTACTTATAAAGCACATAGTAATGCCTTATTCTATAAACCTGACCACTACAACAACTACCTTCCTATTAATAATAAGAAAATCGAGGGTTTATTGAAGAATAAAGGAATATTTTCCTTATTCTAAAGCGTTAGCATTAAAACTTTAATTGCTTGTTTTTATCAAAAAAATAATAATGATTTTATAGCAGCTTTTAATGGAAATTTAAATAACAGTTGCCTCACAAACCCATTATAATGAATGATACATTTAGCTGTGCCTTTGTTTAGTGTGAAATAATGTATTTTTCTTTTTTCACTTCTAGTTTTGTATACTAATTCATTTTAATGCTGAAGAAACAATCAAATGACTATAGGATCTATATTTTTAACTGAGGAGTCATTAATCAACAATGATTTTTCAGTTAAACATTTTTCTTCTAATTATTCACCTAATACTCTTTATTAAATCTTAAATTAAACAAACAGAGCAAAAGAAAAAAGCAAAGAAAGAAAAGTTTTGTTCAAGATATTTGGTCCCCACTCAGTTTAATAAGAGAAGATTTCTAGAACTTGGTGAATTAATTACACAGTTCTATAGAATTATAAGAATTTTACTGCAGGTTGTTTATTTCCGAACTGACAAGAATGGTCTCTGTCTCTCACACATTTAGGTGATAACACAAGTCTAATGTCTCTCGAGCCCATTCACCATCTTCCTCTCTCTTCTTCCTCATTCACACTCTCATATATGTGTCGTGAAGTGTAGTTTAGTCTGCAGCTGGACTGAGAGCTACGATTAGTATTGATCACAGCTTTTGTCTCTTTCTGAATCTCCCAGAGCAAAAATAGCCCCCCACCCATTCAAAAGCCAACAAGATTATCCCCTCTTTCCTGCCGTCTTTTTCCAATGTCTCCTGTGATCAGAAACACTCAGTTTTCACACTCATGCCAACGACAAGTACATATATCCTTATGATCATGAGCTGGAGCATCATGGTAATGGAGCAAAAGAGAGGATCTCTGCTGGTGTTAGCACCTCTCTGTTTCTGGTTCTCACTCCGATCCATCAAAATCACGAACAGAGCTCATTCACACTCATCTCATATACTGTATCATCTGCTTCCTCCCCATGAAGAGCAGTAGAGAGAATGACTGTGATAATGACCTTTGTTGGAGCCTCTTTTCTCTGTAATTGATCTGAACGCCTTCTTTTTTCCACTAGGAGAGTCCTTTCATTACGTTCAGTGCACATATAGGGAGACCGACATCTGACCCAATGCAGTTCTTTCTTCTATAATTACCACTCTTGCTTGCTCTCTTTCTGTCTTGCTCTTACAAGATTGAAAATTCAAAGCCGCTCTATTGGTGTGATTAACAGAACTATATGTTGACCATGCATTTATAATCATTGTGAATACACACACACACACACACACACAATAGATAAATAAATTACAATAATTTTGAATATCAAATTAATTTAGCATATCAACATAACTTTGAATATATCAGATTTTAGAGTTACAAGGATCACAAGGAATAGTAGTTTAGATGTTTGGTGTCTTGCTTCAGTGGTTGCCATTTTTCTAATGGCAAGATGTGGCACACGTGTGTGTGTGTGTGTGTGTGTGTGTGTGTGTGTGTGTGTGTGTGTGTGTGTGTGTGATATCAGTGAGTCATCATTGGAACTTTGGAATATGGTTAATTTGCTTTATAAACTTTTTTTTAAGCTTTTTGAGCTAAAGGGTCATTGCTGAGAACAATATTTACATATAATGTGTGCAAAAAAATACCTTTGACCTCAAAATGTAGTAAGGACTCACACCAAGTAAATTCTTTCCCTCATGCAGTCTGCATGATTTTGAATTACTGCCTGCCAAGTCAAAAATATTTTGCTTTGATTGTGCTAAAATATCGATCTGTTCTTTCTTTTCATTCATACTTGTGGTGAGATTGACATTGGGCTCTCTGTGAGGTCTAGTTACAAAAAACAGTTTTGCGAACATTTCATCTTTTTTGAGTCATTCAGTCGTTCCAGGTTCTTTCTCTTCCCCTCTCTCCGCACTTGATGTCATTCTGGCTTTGAGTGGCCATATTTTCGCTCTGCTGTTTTCTGTGACGGTAGCGTGATAAGATGGAAAATGCTGCTGGGGACCTTTGGAAGACTCCACTTATCTCCCTTAGAGCAGACACGTGTCGCTACACACAAATCAGTGTCTGGATCAAGCCGCCATCTTGGCTCTGTGGCTCGGCGAGCGGCTGTTCCTCTCTAACCTCTCTAATCCCTCGGGCCCAGGCAGCATTGCCACCATTTCTTCCTTTTATCGCTCCACAAGCGCCCTATCGACAGGGCAAAGAATGGTTTCTATAGCGACGCTAGACCAAAGATCATTTAACAAACAGGTTTGCTTGGGGAGATGATCTCGACCGTTGGGTTTAGACTGATAGAGTGTGTTTGTGTGGACACCAGAGTCTGCTTTCAGTCTATGTTTGCTTCTAATATACTGAGTTGTGTTCTTTCAGTCTGTGTATGAAGCATGTATTGTGGCTAGCAGGTCCATTATTTCAAGTTAGAGACAGATACACTTGTAAGCTATTTCTCCTTTTTTCCCCACTCGCTTCCCGAGTGCTTTCCACCTGACTGTTTTTTTTTTTCAGAACATTGAAGCTATTTTCTCTTTCTCTCTCGTTGCCTTGCATGCATTAGAGTACATCCTCTACCGAAATGGTCCTACAGTTGTAGTTGGAGTGACTATGTGCCCTTGCACTTGTGCGGACTGTGGTTGAGTGAGCGTGTGAGTAGGTGTGTGTGTGTAGGAGGCAAGCTACAGCTCTATTAGCTTGTCTTGTGCCTCAGCTTGTGTTCGGCTAGCTGAATCTCAGTCCTCTTTGTTTTGTGGATGCTGTCGCTCATATGTGTGTGCATGTGGTTTCCCTACTACTACAAACCCTCATCTAAATGACATTGAACCCCAGTTTGAAAACCCCTGGTGTGTAGGGACCCTCAGAGGGCCACAAAGATGGCAGGGGGTCCGTGGAAGACTTGAGACAACTGGAGAGGGCTTTTAAAAATGTATTTAATATATTTGTAATTTTGTTGTAAAATTGTTGGAAGAAATGGATACTTTTATTCAGCAAGGATGCATTAAATCAGTCAAAGGTGACAGCAAAGACATTTATCATTTAGATACTTTCTATTTCAAATAAATGCTGTTCCTTTGAACGTTCTATTCATCAAGAATCCTGAAAAACATGCTACAGTTTTCACAAAAAATATTAAACCGCACAACTGTTTCCAACATTGACCATAATAAGAATGATATGAGCACCAAATCAACATATTGATGATAATGATTTCTGAAGGGTTATGTGATGCCGAGGACTGACATAACAGCTGCTGGAAATTCTGCTTTGCTAACACGGGAATACATTACATTAAAAATATATTCATATAGAAAACATTTTATTTTTTGTACTGTATTTTTGGTCAAATAAATGCTGCATTTATGAGCATAACTAATAGTGGGTAGAGAAAAAGATATTAATTGTGTGTGTGTGTGTGTGTGTGTGTGTGTGTGTGTGTGTGTGTGTGTGTGTGTGTGTGTGTGTGTGTGTGTGTGTGTGTGTGTGTGTGTGTGTGTGTGTGTGCGTGCATGCGTGTGTGTGTACACAGTGTAAATGGGTATTCATGAACACATACTGCCTTCATATTATAGAAAAGGGGAGCATCATTTTTGGGAATGAAATCTCTCTTACACCATGAGGGCGAAATGGTCTATAAAATCTTGGGCATGGGTAGGCCTGTCTAGCTTTTTCATTTATTTAAGAAAATAAAATAAAAAACACTGAAGGTCATCTAATTATGGGCTCAAAAATCTGACTGAATGTAATACATATGTAATTAGTAAATTAAATGATTATTTAAGTAATACATGTTCTGTTCTGTAAATGATAATATGACATAGATCGAAATACCAAAATTGTATACTTCACTAGAGCAAGAGTACAAAAGATCATTCTTGTTTTGTTTTATATTGGCTAAGGATCTGTTCCTGATCAGTGAGACATCAGTCCGTCTGTTTGATCTTCAGATTGCATTCAGAATTCAAGTACTGCTATCATGTGCCAAAGGGAAGTTATTAGGAGACCCTTGTTCTATGTCTCTCTCTCTCTTCTCTCTGATGCATAATGGGAAATCAGCTTATACACATCTAATTGTTCTTCTCTTTAATGGCATCATTAAGTCAGACACATGACACATGAGCAATGGACTGACCTTTCCCCGGTTGAGGACTGTGTGTACTTCAGCAGGACACACATAAAGTGCTCCATCAGTTAGTTCAGATTTAATTCAAGTGTCCTTTGACCAAAATCATTAAAAAAAAAAAAATTTTGTAAACTAATTTCATTCTGAAGAGTTTTGGTGACAATTGACTTATATTGTATGGGCCAAAAAAAGATATTTTTTAAGAAGATATTTTTAAATATCTTCTTTTGTGTTCCACAGAAGAAAGAAAGTCATACAGATCTGAATCAACATAAGCATGAGTAAATGATGGCAGAATTTACCTACCCCTTTAAAGCAATCGTAGCCTGTAAAATATGTTAGTATGCAGGTTTCTGCAATAGATTGTTGAGGTTGATTTTTTTAAGCTCATGAGGATCTGAGCAAGAGCCATTCATTTGCTGAGATCTCTTATTATAACAAACCTTATTTATGGATGACACTAATGGCAGCTATTTTTCTGTTTTCTCTTCTTTCATCTTCTCCTCCCCCCCTCCCTCACCTGTTCATGTCCTGTTTTATACCTTACGTTTCCCTCCCCCCACACTCGGCTGTTCTCTCTTTCACCTTTCACTCCTCCACCCTCAATCCCACTCTCTCCCTCCTACAATTATTCCTCACACATCCTCTCTCTCTCTGCAGCGGGACAGCTCAGCCAGTCGGCTCATCTCGCGCTCCAGCTGCCCTACACCGTGCTCGGTCTGGGGCGCAGCGCCAACTTCCTGGATCACCTGTTTGTGGGCATCCCTCGGCCCCCTGGAGGGAAGGTACAGACATACCTACTCACACATGCTCACAGACACTTGCCATATGGAGGGAGGAGGGAGGAATCATGCGTAGAAAGGCCCCGAGAGGAAGAACATGCAGATGGCCTGGTTTACTTCTACCTGCTCTTTTCCTGTGACTGAAAACAGAAACATTGTGTCTGACATACTATATATATATATATATATAGTTTGTCAGACCCAGTGTTTCCTATATAGGAAAATATTTGGTAACACTTTAGTATAGCAACCAACTCTCATTATTAACTAGTTGCTTATTAGCATGTCTATTATAAACATACTGGCTGTTTATTAGTGCTTATAAAGCACATTTTCTGCATGACCATATTTTACATCCCTAAACATGTGCAATACCTAAACTTAACAATTACCTTACTAACTATTAATAAGCAGCAAATTAGGAGTGTATTGAGGTGTTTATTGAGGAGTTTATCTTATTGAGGAGTTAATGGTGAGAATTGGACCTTAAAATAGAGTGTGACTGGTATATAGTCTCCATTGTGTGTGTGTGTGTGTGTGTGTGTGTGTGTGTATATATATATTACATTACATTTACATTTATTCATTTAGCAGACGCTTTTATCCAAAGCGACTTACAGATGAGGACAGTGGAAGCAATCAAAAACAACAAAAAGAGCAATGATATATAAAAAAAAAATATATATATATATACATGTCTTGTTTAAAGACAGTGTTTACATCTTTTTTCTATTATTTCCAGGTTTTCAAATGATCTTGGTGTTTCTTTTTTCCCATCGTCCCCGTCTGGTTTTAGATGAAGAAGTGCGATTTGAAATCTCTCCCTCCCTCCCTCCTCTTCCTCTAGAATTCCCCCAGTGCTGCTCATTTAAATTTAAGACGTCGACTTCCTCTGCTGTCAGTGAGCTAAACAGAGGTCTTTATCAAACAGTGATTAGAATTGCAGATTTGATTTACCAAAACACATTCACACATGAATACATGCGCATGCATACACATCCACAATAACACAAAACTTCCGCATGAGCGTGCCTTGCATACAGCAATTTGCTTTGTTGTGTTTTTAATAGGGCTGGCAATTTAACATATTCATTTAGTACAATTAATTATTTGTAAAAAATAAACGCAAAATTGCGTGTTTAATTATGCCTTCTGACCCATATGCTAGTACAGCCAAAACAACTCGCCAAACCACACTTACTGAGAACTGTTCACACAGCATTGACAAACAGCTGCTTGAAGCATAAAACATAATGAAATCGAACACAGGAGTCTTGAGGCATGCTTTTTAACCTGACAAGGTTTCTTTAAAATTCAGTGCTTATGATACAAGACACTGGAAAAACATGACACAACGGCTGAAAAATTCTTGTCTATCATTTGGAAATAGTACAATATATAGATTTTACAATATATAGAAAATAATTTTATTCTGCTACTGTAATTATCTTGATTTGAGGGCTTTACTTAGCAAATATTGATATGTGACTAATTGCATATTCATTAGTGTTTAAATTACCTATAATAGTTTTTTTTTTTGTATCCTACAAACTCTGGAGAGAATGAGAGACTTTGCTAGAGAATTTCCTCACAAAGGCTCTGCATATGTGGTTGTTTTTCTGACACAGATGAATTTTTCTATACAGCATACCTACAGTTCCTGCTGACAGCTCCGGTTTGGGCTCTGAACTCTCAGAGCTCGTGTGGAGAAGGGAAAGCGGCTCAGCCTTCTCTATCGTTCTCATATCTCTAATCTCTCAACAACATAAGTTACCACGTCAGAAGAACTTTGTGGAAAAAACATGGCTCAATATTGCAGAATCAGAGTTTCATTTTATTACATGTTGACAGTGTCCTTGTTGCACGATACCTGTACTAATAACAGTAAATTATTCGAAGCTAACCTTAATCCTAACCCTAGAGTAAGTACATGTTGTTAAATAATATTACCCAGTGCTTATTTATGTAATTACACTGTAACAAGGAAACCATGACATAAAGTAATCCAAAATTAGCTTGAAGTAATTCGTGCATAAATCTTGCATTCAGCAGTCAACACAAGCAATTAAATGTTTTTTGTTTTATTGTTTTTCACATATTAGACAGTTGCATTCTTAAATTACGTTATATCATCTAATTTCTTTAAATATACAATATCTGGTTTTTTTTTTTAGAAAAAGCCCCATTGCGTTCTCTCTGTTGCATAATCGTAAGGCCAGGGCCTGTCGGTTACTGTAACTCTTAAATGTGTGGGCTTGAGCTGCCCTCGCTCTTTAATGCTCAGAGCAGCAGTAGAGGCTCTTTGACTGTAACAAATCTTTGTCTTTCCGTCGGTGCCCACGGTTGACCTCCGCAGTAAGCAGAGCTTCGACTCCACACAGGGAGAGAGAAAACCACCCCATCCCTTCCATGTGCTAGCCTCATCCATACTCACTAAAGACACATGCTAAAAATATCTAGTTCAGACCCCACACTCGTCCTCAACCGTGCGTGTTCATGCGCATACCGTAATGTTGAGTTATGATAAATGTGTTTTCGGAAATTAAAATCTGTCCCCCTGGAGGATTCCCTCAAAAAGACCGATTTAACGCTTGCTACTAATTGCTGTCTAGAAACAAGTTGAAGAGGGAAAATTACCTTTGTAATTGATAGAGGTACTGTCTTCATAATACATTAAAGCTTCCAGAGATTTCCCTTCCTCTAATGAAGTTTTTTGCAAATAGCTGGGGGAACAGACGACTGTTGATGCTGCTTCACGTTTGGAGGCTTATTAACTGCATGATGCACTGAAAATTATGCCGGTTTCTCCTACTGAAAGACTTGTGATTTCAACACAAACAGATAAGGCTGTTTTTATTGGATCTCCCATGATAGTTCTGTCAGTGCTTAATTGTTATTAGTATAGCTCTAAGTGCAGAGTTAATATTTGACAAATTAGTAATTCGTTTGGCCTTCGTAGAGGATTTGAAGTGAACATCATACACAGGGTTAGCGGCTGAAGAATTTGATTGGGTTATAGCCAGTTTGAGCTAACAGAGTTGAACTTCACAGATATTTTTCAAACTTGTTTTGTGTGGCTTTGATCACCTGCCTGCAAATGGCTTCCCACGTACTCATCTGCACTTTAAAGTGATGCTGAATTCTCTGATTGGACTCATCGCTCTTGCTCGCTTCAGTAATAGCACTGAAGCATCACTTCACGCTGAGAATATCACCACCTGAAGCGTGGCTATATCACTAGCTTGTAAAAGTTTAGTTAAATAGTCTAAATCTGGGCTTAATTGGTTGACAAGGGACATTTGAACATTCTATCAACCATTGTATTTAAAGCTGAAGTCTGTAACTGTTTTTTCTTTGTTAGAATGATCCAAAATCAATATTTGAGCAAGTGCATAACCAGCGAGTGTTCAAAACGATTGGCTTCCTTTCCTTCCTTCCTTGCCCGATTCACAACAGTTAGCATATAATAATGTTTTCTAATTTGAGTGGTACTATAGGTTTTCACAGGAAGTTCGAGCATGCTGCTGTGTCACTATGTCACATAAAGATTGAGTCCCAGCTACAAGGCTACTGCATATGAGGATCCTGCAGGTGGTGGATTGTTAGCCTTTTCTCACAGCAGCTGGAATAATTACATTTATCATTTTGATGGCGGATTGTAATCCAGAAAGTATTGTGTCTATGAAACACATGTGACTTAAATTAAATTATTCCAGTTTTAAATGTGCACTTTAAATTACACAGGATTTGTATTTGAAAGAAAACCAGTTCAAAGGAAGAATATTTATATTTTTGGGTTAAAAGAATTTCTGAATATGAAATTCGAATGGTATGACAATTAGAGATACAACTGTACAGAAATTGAAATCTACACGCTAATACACACATGTAGGCATGCAATGCTGATGTTGTTAACATAAACAATTTGAGAAAAAAGTATAACAATATTAATCATTTGCATGGTTTGATGTGATATGAGCTAACCGATCTTTAGATTAAATCACCATTGTTGAATTTATTCTAATGCTTTTTTCCTCAGTTTGTCAGAACAAACATGGCAGACTTGTTATGTTCATTTGACAATATCCAGTGAAATTTCTTATTTGGGTCATATATTCCGAGACGTAGGCAAGAATCAGTGATTTCTAAGTAACGTTACACTAACCACACTTGTGCGGTGACTGACAGCCAAACATTTACCTCAAAACATTAGATTCATCCACGCTGGAGATGTGCCGACGCACAACCCACGCAATGAAAATAATTCCGCAAGGAACTGCAATTGCAGGTTTTAAACAGAGATGGCGACAAAGAGGATAAACTTACAGACTGCAGCTTTAATGATGACTAAAGATAGGCATGTGTTAAACATGCCCTCTTCTCCGTTAAGACCCCTCACTTCAATAATGTCCAATTACACAATAATAAAATCTCTTGCAAATCCCCCCGTCTTCCAGAGATGCACATCAGCTCTAGTGCATGTTTGCCAAAGGACAGCTACAGAAATTGAATGTGCATACCGGCAATGGTACTAATATTTTTTGCCCTTATTTTCTCTTCCATCATGTTCTTTCTCCTGCAGGATGTGAGGAAAAAGGAATGGACCGCTATCATTCCTAACTCCCAGCTCATCGTTATACCATACCCACAGAATGACCCTCGCAGGTATACACACACGATTGTTACAATGTACAGACTTTACATTCTATCATCTATTCATAAAACCATTACAGAAAACGTCTCTAGGTTATGTATTTAATCCTAGTTCCTCGAGGGAACGAGACGCTGTGTCGAAAACGCTTTGGGGAACGCGTTTAGCGTGAGCGACTCTGAATATCATATCCAATCTGTCTTATAGAAGAGCGTGACACCACGGGCGGGGTGACGTAAGCGACCAGGAAGCTATAAAGGCACGAGCCGCGCAGCTGGCTTCAGCTTCGAGTAACAGCAAGCCCCGGCAGGGGTGCCGGGGGTATGGCCTCGAGACACAGCGTCTCATTCCTTCGAGGAACTAGGGTTACATACGTAACCTAGAGACGTTCCTCTTCAGGAACTTGAGCTGCGTCGAAAACGCTTTGGGGAACGAGTACCAACGCTCCCAGACTACCAAACCCCTGCCTAGTGTGTATCCGAAGAGCACATCTTAGGACGAGAGGACTGAAGTGCCTGGAGTGACTGGCATGTCTAAGCCATAGAATCTTGCAAAAGTAGGAGGTGTGGACCACCCCGCTGCATTGCAGATGTCCAGCATGGACACACCTGCTAGAAAGGCCTTGGAGGCCGCCATACCAAGGTAGAGTGAGCCTTGGCTCCCGACAGCGGGGGATGACCAGAGGACTCAAAGTGGCGTAGATAGTCTCAATTATCCAACGACTTATAGTCTGCTTAGAAGCAGGAAACCCCTCTTGGGGGGACCGCAGCATACAAGCAATTGGTCCGTTTTTCTCCACAGGGCAGCTCTGTGGACGTATGCATCCAGCGCTCGAGCTGGACACACACAATTTAGCTTCTCTTTGTCGGGCTCCCGAAAGGGAGGAGGACAGAAGGCCTGCAGCACTACAGGTTGTGGTGTGATAGAGGGCACCTTAGGAACATATCCCGCTCAAGGGTATATGAACACTTTGGTCATGCCAGGTGCAAAATCAAGGTAGGAAGGGGACACTGAGAGGGCCTGTAAATCTCCTACTCTCCTCAGAGAGGTAATGGCCAACAGAAAGGCAGTTTTAATAGTCAGATGTCTGCGAGATATCTTGAATCAGTTTGAATGGAAATTTGCAAAGAGCCTCTAACACCACACCCAAGTCCCAGGGGGGAACACGGGAGCGTGACCTTGATAGTGCGAAGTGGATTGCCCCTCGGGGAAAATCCCTTGGTCTTGAGCCACCACTGTAGGAGTGTCATGTACAGCAGGCCAAGAGGTATCGCGTTGGACACAGCTGCCATCAGACCCAACAATCTTTGAAATTGTTTGACAGTGGACTCTCTCGACTGAGATGAGGACCGACTCGATACGAGCAGGGGACAATCGTGCCTGCATCGCGGTCGAATCCCATACTACGCCTAGATAGGTGGTTCTCTGAACCGGAGAAAGTACACTCTTCTTGGCGTTCAGTCTCAAACCCAGCTCCCCCATATGTGCGAGAACGACATCTCGATGCCGAGCCGCAACCTGCTCTGACTGAGCTAAGATCAACCAATCGTCGATATAGTTGAGAATGCGGATGCCCTGCATGCGCAGGGGAACCAGAGCCGCGTCTACACATTTTGTGAATGTGTTGGGTGAGAGTGCAAGGCCGAGGGGAAGTACTCGATATTGGTAGGCTTCGCCCCCGAAAGCGAACCTCAGAAACTTCCTGTGTTGTGGAAGGATGGATATGTGGAAGTATGCCTCTTTGAGATCTATTGTGACAAACCAGTCCTCGGACCTGATCTGAGCTACAACATGCTTGATCGTGAGCATTTTGAACTTCAATCTCATAATTGAACGATTTAAGACCCTCAAGTCTATAATCGGACGCATCCCCCCATCCTTCTTTGGAACTATGAAATACCGGCTGTAGAACCCGGACTCCCTGTCTTGAGGAGGGACCACCTCGATGGCCTCCTTCTCTAATAGGGTTTTCACTTCCTGTTCCATTACCAGACCATGCCTGGGGCCGACTATCGTCGGAATGACCCCATTGAATCTCGGCGGTGCAGAGCCGGACTGAATAAGGTAGCCTTTATCTACTGTATGCAGGACCCATTCTGCAGTCGTGACCGAAACGTGCCAGGACTTCTTAACCGAGGGCCTCACAGCCTGAAGTACGGCCCTCAGATCCGCCTTAGGCTGGGAAAACCCTGGTTCAGAGCGTTGCTTCAGCCTCGGGTCCCGACGCAGGGGGAGCGTGGGCGGCAACGCTCTGACTATAGACTGAGAGGTTTGCTCCCGCCCAGCAGCCCCTCCAGTATATGTAATTTCTCAGAGTGAGATAAATGTCATTATATTCCTCAGAATTTAATGCAGTTAACCAATCAGACGAGTAAAGACGGTCTGGTTTTGGTAAGATTCACATCAAAACTGAAAATGATGTAATACACGCATTGCCTCGGCAACACGCGAGCCGCTTAGTCACACAAACAATATTAATCTCCTCGGAGATAAGTAGCTGCAGCTGCGAGTTCACAGAGGGGGAAGGAACCGCTGCGCATGCTTCCGAACCTCGAGAATGAACTCTAAATCTAGGGAATACGGGTGGAGATAGTTAATGCTGCTCATTATACAGTGAAACTGATGCTTGTGTAACTGTTTGTCTGTGCAACTGATGTTTATGCAGCTTATGTTTGTCCAACTGCGAGCTCATCGATGCCCTCCGTTTCAATCTCCTCGGAGAAAAAAAAAAAGGTGGTGCGTCACGACCGTCACTCGGGGGGAAGGACTGCAACACTCGGGCTTCCGAACCCGGAGATCGGGCAGATCTGGCGGGTGAGGTAGGAGATAGGGACGCGCCCGTCTCCATACCCTCCAGCAGATCTTATCTGCGAACCCAGCTAGTGCAGGCGCCGCTCCGCCTCGGCGAAAGCAGGACAGACACCGCGAGGAACGCTGGCGAAGACTCCCCTTTATAGCTTCCTGGTCGCTTATGTCACCCCGCCCGTGACGTCACGCTCTTCTATAAGAAAGATTGGATATGATATTCAGAGTCGCTCACGCTAAACGCGTTCCCCAAAGCGTTTTCGACGCAGCTCGAGTTCCTGAAGAGGAACAATCTTATTTTGACATAAAAAATTCATAATAATAATTTAGTATGATGATGCTCATAATTTTGTCCCCACAACATGAACAATTTCAAGTTTTACTATCCTTGTAGGGACATTTGGTCCCCACAATGCAGGTAGTACCTGGACCACACACATACTTAAGTAGGAAATCTGTATTCAAGGTCCGAAATGAACTTTTATTTATGGAATAATTTACTAGCCAGTTAAACAATACTGTAAGCACAGTTAAAATAAATGATAGATTTTTTATATTATATATTTTTTTTTATTAGTGATAAATAATCATATTTTTATCAATATACTAATTACTATTTTTTTCCTATAAATGTAAGGAACTGTTATTATTTTTTTTTAAATACATTAAAAAAGTTACATTTTACTATAACAATTTTTTTAGACAATGTTTCTGTGTACACTTTATTAATAGTTCCTACATTCACTAATATCCAGTAGAGATGCAAACTCACAGCCAATTAGAGAGAATAAACTTAAAAGCATAATAAACTTGTTCAAGTGTTTAAAAGCAGTTTAACACTGTCACTGCATCCGTCACTGGCCTTAATCAAGACCGTGAGAAGGTATTTCCTCAGGCATTAATATTTAATGTGTTTACCAGCACAGCTGAAATGTATCTTAATGAAGCTGTCCGCCAATCTTTATCATAAATATTTGAGCAGATCACTTGGTTTCCCGCTATTCCCCACAGACCCCGTTCAGGCTCCTTCAGCTGCCGTTTTGCTTTCAAACAATTCGCTATGACAAACAGAGCATCTCTCGTTCCATTCTCTCCAGTAAGCGTTCCACCTCTCGCGCACCCGCTCACTCTCCGTCTGTTATTTAAAGCGGCTCATCTTGATGTCCTGATGTTTCAGCTTGTCAGAGAATGCGCCAGGACTGATTATATTTAGCTCTCTCGGCTTCTTTGAATCATCATATTAAAGCTTGCGCATGAAGGTACACAGAGCTAATAAGAGTTTCCGTCAGTGCTGTAAACTCCACGTGTCACTGTTTTGATGATCTACACAGGTTTCACTCAGTGTGATGTCTTTATGTGCTCTCTCACATCGTTTCAGAGTTTTGAATGATGTTTGAAGTTTTAAAGATGGTGCTCTGAAAAGTTTTCTTTTGTCTTTCTTTCTGTGTTTTTCTAGCTGGAGTGCAAGGCTCTACCTAACCCCCAGTAATATAGTTTTATTGACAGCGATAGCATTGATTGGCGTGTGCGTCTTTATTCTCGTCATCATCGGGATACTGCACTGGCAGGAGAAGGTGAGAACGAACATCTCATCCTTTTATTTTCAACCTCTCTCACTCCTCTGATCCAAGCCCGATTGCTTGAAACGCTCCTGCATCTGCGTTTCCGGATTATTGTGGCCTCACACAGACTCATCCCTTGGTCTTTGTTCTGCACATGTGTGTGTGAAGAGCTGAGCAGATGGGTGTGTCTGTGTGTGGCCCTGCCCTCCGGCTCTCTCCGAGGGTGCTTCACACACACTGCTATGCCGCTAATTGCTTTGTTCTGTCCTTTCAGCATATCAAATCTGTTCCTCATTATCCCATACAGCATGTCTTCCAGGATGTTATGTGTGAGTTTGTGCACGTGAACGTGGGAGGTTTTGTCTTTGTGTGTGGGAAGGTGATTGTTTGTTTTCTTGTACGTTACGTGTACCTCTGAATGTGTGAATTTGTTCCTTTTAAACACTCAGGGTGGGTCACAACAGTCGGCTAACTAGTTTTCCCACAACTGATTTGTGAGGATGATGAGTTGATCTAAAATTTAATTTGTGTGCCGCACTGGGCTTTTAGCTGTTAGACAGTTTGCATGGTGTAACTCTTTCAGAAAAGTTACAGCTGTACACATTCAGACAGATATTTTTGACTATTGCGTCACATCCCAAGCTGTTTGTTTGTTTAGTTTTTTTAGACGGCATGTCAAGTTTAAAATAGTCCAAATTTTAAAGACCATTGCATTCTGTTCTAATCCGTTTTTAAGTGTTTTTGAGTGCAGGAACATCTTATGTAACATTCCCCAAGAAACACTTCCAATTGGGGTAAACCTGAAATATTTTCTTGAGACCAATTAGCCGACTAGTCATTTAATTTAGAGTTGGTTTAAAAAAAGCTCTGGAATTTCCCTGCTGAAAAAAAAACATGCTTTGCTGGTTTAAGATCAGCCTAGCCAAGCTGGTGTTCAGTTGGCATTTCCAGTCCCAATTTATATTAGGTGGCCTTAACTGCTGTGTACATACATCAGAAAATAAGTACAGTGCACTTATTGTGTTCATGTTATATTGCAGAACAAATCTGCTGCTATTGAGGTGGGATACGGGTAAGTTTAGGGACACGTTTGGTGGTATTGGTAGGTTTAAGGGTGGGTTAAGATCTAAGAGACTATGTAGTTATAAATGTAATTACAGAAATGTATTACAGATGTAATTACATGCAGGTCATTTTTTTTATGTGAGTACAATGTAAAAACTTGGACAGTACATAGTATTTCAGGCCACCTAATATAAAGTGGAAAATGTTTTTTGACTTCATCCGGACTTTTTTATTGTAGACTAACTTCTAATATATCCAAATATTAAGAAGATTTTGACCCTACATTTTATTACCCCTTTAAAGCTTCTTTTGTCTTATTTTGAGTGATTTTAAGTACTCTTGAGTACGTAATCGTAGTGGGCCCTGGCTCCCTGGTTGAGAACCAGTTCTCTGAAACCATCCAAACGACCAAACTAAATGACCAGCTAAGATCAGAACCAGATTAGGTAGATTTTCTCTCTTCTGAATTTATTTATTTTTTGCTAACGAAACGTTTTTATAATTTTTGTTGTTTCTTATCAGTGCACAGTTAGGATTTATGGTAATATTGCCCAAAACCTTTGCCTAGTGATGATATTTTGACAGTATGCATGTTAGAAAACATAAATAATAATAATAATAAACTGTGAAGGCTTGCAAATATTTGTTAAATAGCTAAAAAAAAATATATATATATATATATATATATATATTGACTCTGTCCCGTGCACCTGCCCGCTACCACCCAGGTGTGTGCAGGGTGTTTATTGGGACACCATTTTTGTCTTTTTCTTCTTTTGAGAGCGCCTGTTTGTGTTCATGTATTAAAAGGTGTTATGCGGGTAGTGCGCATGTGTGTGAGGAGTGAAGAGCTGTTCTGGTGTTGGCGTCCTCTCAAAGCCATCTGCTGTGGGTGCCTGATTATGCGCGCTGAAAACCATAATTGCTCTCTGCTCAGGGAAGCGCTTCCCACTACACGACCTTCATTTGAGTTGACACTGCATTAAAATAACATGCTGGCTCCATATCTCTCTTCCTCAGCCCTGCAATTATATGTTTGACAAAAGGGAAGAAAAAGGCTGAAGGAAGGCCTAGAGAGGGAGTATTTTGGCTCTTTGTCTTGTCTTGATGACTGCTTGATGGAGCATGGGCTTTCCTGATGCACATGTTCAGGTGACAATTAGCATTGCTCACTTATTCAAGCTATTCAAAGGTCAGGAAGTGGCCCGTTTCCCTCCGCCTGTCTGAGAGAAGCTCCGCAGCCCAGTTTTTCTCTGCACAAACTGACGCTGTGAGCTGTGTAGGCTGCAGGTGGTCTATTATCACATGTTGCTACATTACCAGACTGTAACACATTATCGCTCGCTTTTTCTGCGACTCTCTCCATTTATTGCAGTTTCTCTTGATCCAAATATAGCACAGCTCCCCAAACATGCCCTGCTTCTAGTCATAGAGCTGCATTTTTGTAAATGTTTTTGCATGGAATTTCAGGACAAGAATGAGCATATTGTCATTGTGTCCTGTTGTGCAGATTGACTTCAAAGTGTGACCCCTCATAAAAATGCATGTCCTCTTCGGACACTGCTTAAAACATCAGATATACAAAGCAGTTTTCTCTCTCTCTTTTTTCGTGTTTGCCCTCCTTCTTCATTGCCCCCCATGACAGCTTGTAATTGAAGTGGCTTTAGTAGATAAGAAAGGGCTACCTGTAGTGCCTGTGAAAATAGCATTTGGATAGGACTCTCAGCAGACCGCTCCATTTCTGTGAAGCGTTCCATTTGCATCCCTGTGGGAGGGGCGCGATATTAGAGGAAGATAAGATGCAGTATTTCCTTTTTGCCTCCGGCTTCTCTCTTCATCTTGCTCAATGTCGCGGGAAAGACACAAATAGTTGAGGTACTGAGGTGTTCTGTATCATTTGCATGTCTGCAAGGGGCTAAAACACACCTAGTCTTCCTGCATGCAGATGTCCTCACTTAAAGAATTGCCTGAAGAGATCTGTTAAGACATGATGACAAGAAAATGTTTTTTTGGTTTTTTTTTGTGTTATAATGACAAAGGGAGCTACACCATCTCAATTACTCAAAAAGAGTAACGGGAAACATACAGTTGCATTTCTATATGTGTTACCTTTAGAAATTGGTTTATACTGGGTATTTAATTATGCTTTTTTTAGTACAAAAAAACCTACATTTATTTATTAGTAAATTGAAATCAAATAAGCATTGACTTTTTGGTATCGGCTGGAATTTTAAAGTGGAGACTGTAAACAGAGGTAGCGACAAATCGTATTTTTTCCATATTTTTACATACATAGTTTGAAAGCGATTATGTGAGCTTGCGTTCAGTTGAAAACGATTTGTATGAAATGTTTAAAGTCTGTTGTTTCGGCAGAAGATCCGTTATGATTATACATTTGGATAATTGTTTTATTTTATTTATTTATTTATTTTATGAAACAAGAATAAATGAATTGTTCATAATAAGATGCATTTATAAAAAAGGGGTGAATTCCATTTCATGGCAACTTTAATAATACTAATCAAAACAAATTCATATTACAAGTATGTGACAAGTGTACAGCAAAACAGGCGCGGAGTTTAATGGAATAACTAATGTAATATTGATCTGTTTATTGAATTATAGGAAAACATGATTTTGACATGGAAAGGTCTTTATAAAATTACCTCGCAGGCAACATGACCGCGTCTAATCCTCCTTCAATGCCGGAGACTGCGGATGTGTGTGGGTCATGTGAATGTCAGCCTGTCAGTAGCCTATATAGATCCTGTACTATATGTTGCCTGCGGCTCCATCAGTACCTGGCACTTCAGCGCCTTGAGGTGTGCTTGTTGGAGAGCACACGTCAAACCCAATGTGTGGCAGGAGAATTCAAGATGCATTTCTGCAACAAAAACATAATACAAAATTGTGGAAACTGAACTTTCCTTGGTACTGTGCCATTGTTAGAAATCATGTGAAGTTCCATCATTAAATAGCTGGAAGCTGATCTGACAGAGACGATTACATTACTATTACTTATTGGCTGGTGCTGGAAGAACTAAAATGGTCAGACATGCTCCATCTGCAAGTATTGCTATTTAGTGATCCTGAGCTTGAAGGAGCGTACGGGTTATTTTTATCACTGACATTAAGTCGAGCACTCATGACAGAGTAATCAATGAGTCTGTGACTGGCCTGTGACTCACTAAACACATTTACATGGACCTGAAATGAAGATGAACCCGTAGGTATGTATTTTTCACTACAACCCTCAATTATGGCAATGAAAGTCGGCGAATAGTGATGTTGACGTGACTTGGCACCGTATCATGTGGAAAAATCCGACATATAGCAGTATATCTTGTGAATAGATATCATCTGGATGCTCCTGAGCAGATAGTGTAGGGTTTGACAGCGCTCAGTCAAAGCCTCAGGCTCTTTTTGCATGGTCTGTGAGATATAAAGTCCTTTTGAAAAGGAAAATAATCCCTTCTTATATCTGTCTGGCACATAGCTTTTTTTTCCTTCTTAACTGATTTGCCATTTTGCATATGACCGACGTGTCTTCCACAGTTACTAGGTGGGAAACGACACACTTAAATCTAAAAATGCATCCTTATAAGTGGCCCTTATAGAACAGGAGATCCAATTCACAAGTGTTTCACAGAGGGACCCGGTGCGTTAGTCACTCATACTAGCTGAGAATAGACATCGTTTTTGCCATTGCCGAGACAGGATAATCACTGAGCACATACACACACACACACACACACACACACACACGCGCGCGCGCGCGCGCGCTCACTTTCCAGGCTCGGCAGTGTGTGTTATTATCAGTCTCGGGCAGCAAGTGTCTGGTGTTGGCTCTATCTGTGATCACACACAGAGGTATTTCGTCATTGTTAAGTGTGCCATTGTGTGTGTAATGGGTTCTCTGTCTGTCTGTCTCTCTCTTTGTAACTGTCCTTTTCCTCTCCCAGTGTATCAAACTCTATTGTATTGTGTTTGCATTCAACTCACTGGCACGGTTAACGTGCGAGACGCTTCTGCACTCAGGACCGTGACATTACAACATAATGCAAACTTTGATTGTTTGTGTGTTACAGAAAGCAGATGACCGGGAGAAGAGACAGGAGGCCCATCGCTTCCATTTCGATGCCATGTGAGAAACCAGAGAGAGCGTTGTGGGTAAACGCTGAGAAGATTGGGTCTTTCATTTCAGTGGTGTATTTATTTTCACTCTTTTTCCACACTGGAGCATTTTTATATTCTTAATATGACTATTTTGAACAGTGATGTCTCTGTGGATCTGTTGACTTCTTAAGAGAAGAGGTATGTTTTTGTCAAGTTTGTTTACATGATCCTAAACGCATACTGATGTTTGCACATTGAGAAGAGATAAGAGTATTTCATGCCATTTTTGTATTTTGGTTTGGGATAAATGTGTTATTTAAAAGATTATTTTTCTGTATTGTTAAAGTGACTGGTAAAAGTCAGGTAGTCAGAAACAGAACCAGTAATTTTTTCTTGTTTTCTTTCAAGTTTTCTGTTGTGTGTTTTGAAGGACTTAATGAATCGTCAGCCTCTGTGTCTATGAATGTGACTGCGTGATTAGTTCTTTCACATCACTGAAGCTCTTTACTAAATAAACGCTTTGAATTTAAGCACTATATGAGGCCCCCTGTAAACAAAGGTGTCCTCTGCAAACTGATTTTAATAGGCATTTAGCTGAACGGAGTCATAAAAAATGGCATCAGTTTCACAATAAAATATTGCATTAACTCTCAACACTCAGTGCCAACCACATCCAAATGATTCCCCAGAGTTCCTTGTTTTGATTCATTAACTTGACACTGGATATCAACATTATATAGGAAGTCAACATAAAGCAGGTTGTTGTTTCTGCATGCACTCTCTTCTGTTTGCATTCTAGTAATTCCCTTTGTGTCTGTCTTCTTTCCTATTGTAAGGCACTGTTATGAATACTTAAACTCTGGGTTGTTTTTCCATTGTCACTAATGCCTTTAAGTACATTCCTTGATTTCTAAGTGGTTATTTATTTTACTTGTTTTTAAATCACTGGAAATTAATAACGTGCTGCTGAAGAATGTTTTGTTCTTAGCTGTATATATCTGACAGGTGCTCAGATCCATGCATTGATTTATATGCTAATCTCTTTTATCTTTAAAAATGGTGTTGTTATAGTGCCCCATATGCACATTAGGTGATTTCACTATCAAAGGCAAAATCAAATTACAAACCACAATAATACAGCTGCATACTAGACCTGCATGTTAACTGGCATGCAATTATTGCAGATAGTTTTCACTAATTGTTTCTGGTCAGGTGCATATTGGTTCTAACATGCTGTGCATCTGTGCTCTGTTTTAATTATTAATGAATCACTCTCAAAATGTTTTGGTTGCGTTTAAATGCTGTTTGTCAGTAGATGTCTTTTGGAATGTTGTATTGAAAATAAACATGACGAAATGCTTTATACCTTTGCGTTTTCCTCAAGTTATTTTCGGTTGATCTGAAATACACTTACAGTTAGGAAACATCTCCAGAAGATATGAGTCAGAAGATAGTCATCTGCAATGAGTTCATCACGTCTTGTACCCTGAAAAAACTGCATTTCTATTTTACAAGGTTCATGCAATAATGGAGAGGAATGTGTGATATCACCAGACAGTCGTCACATGATTTAAAAGAAATCATGGCTGTAGGCTGTTGTTTGCCTACATCGTCGCTAATCAAAAAATCTGCCTGCTTTACAATTAATTACTAAACTCTTCGAGAAAGAATAAATCAATAGGCCTACACTTCACGATACAAATCACGTCACCTTAACTTGACCGCGTCGTACTCTCGTGAAGTGCGCATGCGCACAGGCTGCTCATTCAAGCTAGCAGCGCCCAAAGCTCAAATGAGCCTCGTTTAGAGCGATCAGCTCAGTTCAGCCCGAGACTCCCGCAGATGCGCGTCTCTCCCCGGACTCGCCGCGTATTTGAATGGTGACACACTGCATGTGGATTTACAAAGCACTTTTCTCAACAGGATTATTAAATCAGTCATTTACAACCTGTCAGGCGGACTTGAGGTGCGTGTTCTCTGCGAGGAATACAGTGGTGTCTTTCCAGTTTGAGGAATGGGATTAACGAGATCGAAGAAAAGTTGGGATTTGTAGGTCAGGTAAAATGGAAAGATAAAGCTCGTCTACAGAGCTCACCAAGGTGGAAGCAGCGGTAATTCACAACGAAAGGAAATGCACAGAGGTGAGTTTTAAACCAACATTTCTTTCTGTGGACGTTTTTAATATATATATATATATATAATTTTTTTTTTTTTTTGCGTGTCTGACAACACAGCGCGGTTTGGTTTGATGCTGCAACAAAACAAATACAGCTCAACATTCATAGAGTCGTAATAACAAGTTACAGTTTTCAGGGCTAACCGTGGCGTCGCTACCTACAGGTGTGCTTTCGTTTATTAGCTATGTGTAGCATGTGCCATTTCTGGTAAATACATTTATATTCGTTATTTACTTCATGTTTATTAAACCGTTGTTCATTTGTATGAACAATAGATGAAATCTATTGTGTTACTTGTTAGCCATCAAAAATGGCCATTTGGACGTTAAAGGCTGTATAGTCACAGAACAAAAGGCGAGTTGCATTAGATTTCTGCAGCGTCTCTTGCAAGTTCGCCGCGTGAGCGCGTGGCATTTGCAGAAGCGGCGCGCGAGTGCTGAAGTGACAGCTCCGGCGTGCCACATCTGGAGCGCGAGCTGCTCTCCTGATGAACCGTGTCATCGAGGTTTCTGTAAATGTTCACTGAAATCATTTTCAATGTGTATTGAGATCATTTTCCTATTTTCAACTCCCAGTTCGCTAATTAATTCAGACCATGCAAACAAGACAAAACGTGGTAACGCTTTATATAGCAATGTAGGTTTATATATATATATATATATATATAAAATATTTAATATTCACAAAAATATGTATGTATTCTTATTTATATTATGGTCACTGTTTCGAATTGGTGAGATCAAAAGACAAACGTAAAATATATAGCCATATGTCTTTGTGAATTAAGGCCCACGAAGATCAAGCTCTAAAATAAAGTCATAAACTCACAAATTCTGTGATTTGAATGAATGGGAAAGAAGATGATGATGATTTACTCTAACCTGAATTAATTTGCGATCAACTGCTCTATTGCACATTTGAATTACAACCAAAGCATTGGTGATTTTGCAATGACATTGTACTGTTTGGCTTCTGTGACGATTAATCGAACTGCGTTTATTATTTCTCTTTGGCTTAATGCGAGTGTGGTCTTAGAGAATGTCAATCACAAACTAAAGAAATCAGTTTTTGTAAAGAAATGGAGACGTGAAGTATTTAACACCAGTATGAGTAATTCTTTTGAAGCATTTATAGTTCAAAGTAATAAGCTGCAGGCAAACTGTCACCTGTTTTAATTAACTTTAAATACAGTAAAGTGCTGCAATTAAATTTAAATGACAATAAGCTCTACAGTTCATTGGACAAAAGCTAGTCAATCTCTTCGGTCAATTAAAGGTATAATAAAGCTATAATAAAGGGTTTTTTTCTCAGTAGTGAGATTTGTTTGGGTTTTTGGATGAACACATTGCTCAAACGCTTCATAACATTTTAACGCTTCATCCCATGGGGCTCATCCCAGATGTGTGTTCATCTGAAACCAGACAGCAGTCAAGATAATTCATGCAGAAAATCCGATCTATGTGAGATCTGGAGCCACCGTTGACATCCTCATTTTAAGGACAAAACTCAGTTTAATTAAGTTAGACTTTTTTCATATGTCTTTAGCCTATATACAAGTTGTGGGCTATTTAAAAACATTTTTTGTTGATCTCATATCACACAAGATAAAGGACCCCCGGAGAGCTCTTGGGTTCATCTTTTATGTGTGTTTGTCTGACATCTCTTCAAGACATAGGGTTCCTTCTTTAGCGTGAGCGGCGTTTCATAACATGGAGATTGTCGCCTTTGACTTTTCTTTGACAAACATGCATTTTAGTAAATGAATCCATGCTGATGTTGTATTATTTCAGGTCAAGGTAAACACAGACTGTTGAGGTTCAGCCCAAGCTTTATATATATATATATCATTTCCATTTTATACATATTATAAAATAGTAATCAGAAATATATAATAGATATTTATATATAATCTTGAACAGAAAACTTGAAAGAAAGTTGGACTGACTTTGATGGGTTTCCACTGTTATTAACATTGTAACTGTGGGGGGTGATGATAAATTTGACATCTCCTTTCTAAAATTCTATAATCAATCTCTCTCTGTTTAGAAAGTCACAGAAACACGTGATTTTCTTCCACCATATTTGCCATATTCTGCTGTTCGCCACTAGCCCATAAAGTTTACCAAATCTATGACAACTTCTGCTTCCGAGAGCCCTGGAAATCAGGTCTTTTTGATTTTGTTTGCAAACTTGCTGTAAAAAGTGTACCAGAATGTAAGCAGATGCACGCTGTACTTGACACTTCAGCTGTGTCTTATCATACTGAATGAATAGCAACTGATTGGCCTGAAAATAAATACCAATTTCCTGCCAATTCCGTGACCAACACTATAAACACACTTGAGACCATTCATTGCTTTATTTTGCTGTCTAGATAATTAATTTTCACACAACCCAGAAGGAAATAAATTAATATTGCATCATAATTAAATCAGCAATGTGGCTGTGTATGATGCTTTGTCATTTAATTATACATTTTCGAGGCAGGGAATCTTTGGGCATCTGGCCTTGTGTCAGAGATGGGTGTCAAGTGCAAGAGTTGTTTTGACATGACAAGGATCTTCAGCGTTCGATCAGTCTGACAGATTTATTCCTGTCCAGATGCGGGGCTTGGAGAATAATAGAGGAGTTTGGTGTGATCAATGTGCCCCACAATGCCCATGGCCTTTGCCTCTGCACAATGAATCAGTGCTGTTAGAAGAGTCATTTGTGGTATGGTCATTTTGCAGTGCCGATACAGTATTTCCCAGTCTTGTATACAGGTGTCCTGAACATCGTGTTGAATGAAGGACACGATTGTGGCTAGAATGTGATATCACGTGCCTATTTTTTTCTGCTAACATTTGACATGCTCTTGCTCACTTTTGTTTCCAGCCTGGGTTCTCCTCGTTGTAATAGAAGAGGGATTTGCCCTGGCGCAGAAAATTAAAGGTATGACTCACACATTATCACACTCATATCTGAATTGTCAACTGTGACAGTCCTATCTATACACATTTTTGCACTGGGCACTTGCAGAGGGTTTCCATGCAGCACTTTTTGCTTTCAGTTTCTCTGTGGATAAACTGGCCAATAAATGTAGAGTTTTAAACTCATTAAAAATGCAAAAGAAATGCTACTTTCGATCAGACAAGTAGATCTAGGGTTGAAATATTTGTTTTTGTATTTCTTTGTAAGCTAAAAATAAATATATCATATATATATATATCAAATATATAATAAATAAAATCAGTATGGGACTCTATGATCAGCTGCTGATGACTGTCACAATCTGCAAAAAAATCATTCCTGTTTCCTTTATCCCCCCTTCATCTATCTGTTCTCACAGAGACGCAGAATGCGGGTGAATCTCTGTCTAACGCTGAACAGTGCGGCCAGTGGACCCGGAATATCAATGGAGGCCTGTTTACATCTCCAAACTATCCTAACTCCTATCCGCCCAACAAGGAGTGTGTGTACATCCTAGAAGGTAACCTCCCTAAAAGCAAATGAAAGCAGTCTCTCCGGCTGTTCTTCAGCTGTTAGATGTCAAACTGACAATAACTGTTAATGACAGCATGATTGATGTCTGCCTCAAGTTAACAGTGTTTACTAATATAGAACTGTTATATTTAGCCTCTAGGTACTTAAGAACTCTTCTCTTTATCATTATGGTATATACAACATTAATTATAATCTCTAAACAGCATCATATCTGCTGGTGCATCTTAGTATAACACTACAAGTGTGAATGACAGTTTTGTTCTGGCTCTAGCATAACAGTATTTGAAGCAGTGCAAGAGCGCCCCCTGTGGGCGAAGCAAATTTACATGCATTCAAATACATTGTGACAGATACGTGTCTTTTGAGGGAAAGAAATAAATATCAAATTTTTCAAATCAGGTTTTAACTAGATATAAGCATTTCTTTCTGTTTTTATTTATTTTTGTTGAATAAACAAATGTGGCTACCACATTTCAGTCCTTTCAACATGTGCATCTTAATGTGATTGTCATTTCAGACCAACAAGATAATGTAGATAGAGTGAACATTTTAACAAATACTTGCACGTGATGGAGTTTCCACATTACCCAGTGGCCTAAGTGACGTTAATTTACCTTAGAAACTTATTAAACTGAATGGATAGTAGTAATCCTGTGCATATTTATTTGCATGCCTTTATATGTAGAACAGAAAGAAGCTATTTTTCTTGATAAATAACTGTAGAATATGCAGAGTATGTGGTTTTAATGCAAGCAGCAGCAAATACAGCCAAACAAACCTAAATCAACAGTGGCATTGGTTATTTGTCTCGGGGACTGATATGATTGTGGTTGTTGTGCCTCAAGCAGGTGACCTAAATTCAAAATTTAGTTGTACTACGTTTGTGTATTTATATACAACACAAATTGGAGATTGCTGTGAATATTCCTCTATTTGTATTAATAAATCAAAATGAATTCAAATGAGATGTGCATTGCAGTATAATGGTCTATCATGTTCTTTCAACAATGTTATAAAAGAGAATTCATCTTCATTTGTAGTAGACTGTCTGTTCATAATGTGGACACTGGATGAAATGTGGATCTAAAATCTATATTGTTCATTTTGATACATTTTTCCTTTGTGTGTTTTAGCATGAGAATCTGTGTTTGACTGGCATATTATAATTTTACAATGTAGTATCATTGTGTTAGCTCAATTTCTGGAAGGCGTCCTGCAGGTTACCGTGTCACATATTGTACAGTTCTAAACTAAATACAATGTTTGCTCTTTCATTCTCGATTTCCTCTCTCCTGCAGCTCTCCCTCGGCAGAGAATTCAGCTGACCTTTGACAAAACATACTATATCGAGCCCTCCTTCGAGTGCCGCTTCGACCATATTGAGATAAGGGATGGTCCCTTTGGTTTCTCCCCTCTAATTGATCGCTTCTGTGGGCCAAAGAGTCCAGGCGTGGTCACCTCCACGGGCCGCTTCATGTGGATTAAATTCACTAGCGACGAGGAGCTTGAAGGCTTAGGTTTCCGTGTCAAATACACTTTTATAGCAGGTAACCCTGACACTGCATTTGCTTCATAATGCATTCTGAATTTAAAGAGGGCCTTGATGCTGTAGAGTCCTTGCTTGCCTGTTTAACATTGCAGCATTGCTTGTCTGACTTGATGCATGTTGTGCACAAAAAGGAGTTTGTATTCAGTCAGTTTGACAGAATTCAGTGATTTAAGCTATTGGTGATTGGATTTCATTCTGTTAAATTAATTACCTTTGCATAAAAATAACCACCTTGCAATAAAAAATAACCACCTTCTTTATGTAAATTAGATTTCACAACAATTTTGTAATAATCTTCAATGGCAATTTCTGATAACAATTTTATCATTTATGGCCACTGTTATACACTAATAGTGGAAAACTAGTTGTTACCTTAAGAAGCTATTTCTATCTGATCTAATCTTTGAAATTACTTTTGTTGGTATAATTGAATGTGTTTAGGTTGATTCTTTAATGTTGTTAATTTTTATTTGAAATTTGTTACTTAAAATCTATTTATTTAGAGATTACCACATGAAACACATTTTTTAAGTGAACATTTTTACAGTGTAGGAAATGTTCACACAAGCTTGCTGTTATGCTCTTCTTATACTTTGAATGCAAATACTTCAACTTGATTTCTTTTATTTTAAGGCAGTAAAATCCTGGGCCAAATCCTGTTCAGATGCAGTAGCTTTAAGACTTTCAGATGTTCTGTGTGCTTTAGGTCAAATAAGACAAACACTCAATGCTGTTTATTAGATCAAACGGCAGATCTTTGCACCGCAGCACCCACGGCTCTCTTAAACTGGATTTTGATGCACGTTTGGAGCATGGGATTCCCAGCGTGTGCTATCTGGGTAATGCGATATCTGTCTTATCATTTCAGACCCAGATTTTCATTTGCACGTCGGTGGATTGCTAAATCCAATTCCAGGTAAGCCCCTCAATATTTTCACCCCCCACTTCAATTCCGTCTCAAGTGCTTTGTATTCTCTGCGGCAGGCTGCAGGCTATCTGCCACTGACATCTTCCACTCCTCCCTCTCTCTGTTGATCTGACTCTGTCTCTGGTCAGACTTTCCATTTCTGTTTTCTCCAAAAATCCTCCATTTGCCTCGCATTTGCAGTCACTGCTTTCTTTCAGCTAGTGCCACTTTAGGTTTTCTCTTTGCCTTATTTCACTCTTCCCTGTATTTTCCCACTTCCACCTTTTTCTCCGGCAGATTGCCAGTTTGAGATTAGTGGTACAGACGGAGTCATCCGCTCCAGTCAGGTGGAAGAAGAGGATAGGATCAAAAATGGAGATGCGTTGGACTGCATCTGGACCATCCGTGCCCCTCCGCAGTCCAAGGTGACCCTTTGATTCTCCTTTACTTGCATGGTTCATCAAATGAGATGATCCTGCTCTTCTGCCACGAGCAGATATATGAGCACCTAAAACCAGGGGCTGATGGGACCACAGGAGGCCATCAAGCCCTCCTGACCCTTTGTCTGCTGAGAAAACTTTTCAAGAGCTCAAATTAGCAATGCAGCAGCAGCAAGAATTAGGCCAGTGATGCAGAAATGGTGGTAGAGCCGAATCAGCAAGTACAAGGAATAAGACTAAGGAAAGAAAACGGCATTAAGATGGCCCGGGGATTATACACTCACCTGCGCTAAGCAGACCGGAACACTTAGCAGGCTAAAAAAACTCCCTAAAGAACCTGGCCGTGGAGTGAATGATTACAAAGCATGAAGATAAGTCAGAGTTATGAGGGCCAACTTTTTTTGTGATCTTTTGTGCCTGTGTCTTAAAGAAAACATAGCTAGGAGCTTATTTTTGTTGTTGTTAATCTTAGTAAGCAGTCCCCATAGATCAGGACAGTTCAGTTTGTGTCAGACCAAACTGCAGCAGTATTTTCCATACTGCTCGAAATTCCATTTTTGCAAATTGCTTTATTCTTTCTTTCCTGTTCAAGTCAGCATTTTGCAGAATCTAGCTGATGCATTTGCTAAAGGTCGGTTCATCCCTGCAGATATACCTCCGCTTCCTGGAGTACCAGATGGAGCACTCAAATGAGTGCAAGAAGAACTTTGTGGCCGTCTATGATGGCAGCAGTGCCATTGAGAACCTGAAAGCGAAGTTCTGCAGCACGGTGGCCAATGACGTGATGCTGGATACCGGCGTGGGCGTTGTGCGCATGTGGGCCGACGAGAGCAGCAGACTCAGCCGTTTCCGCATGCTCTTCACCTCATTTGTAGATCGTGAGTATAAGACGTTCTTAACGTTCAAAAGTACAGAATAACATAGCCAAATATACAGATCAATAAACCACATTGAAGATTATTAGCAGCTGCTTGTATCATTGAATTGAGAAGCAGTGAAAAGCATTCATATTTCGTGGGCAAATCAGTGGCTTTCATGGTGCTAGGAAGTAAGTATGGATGGATGTGACCTTTGGAGAAGTCTGTGCCAAGTCAGCTAGCAAAAAAAAAAAAGAGCTAAAGCCAGCAGGCTGGGTAGAAACATCATTTATATTTCATTTTATAATGTGCTTTAGGCAGAGTCTGCCTGTCCAGGAGAGAAAGCATTCTTGTTAACCGTAGAATGAAAACAGCACGAAAACAGATCCCTAGGTTATAATGTGCCAAATTTCATTCAAATTAAAAGCCATTTACATAACAACTTAATATGATGCAAGAAAATGCGGTTGTACATCTCTGTTTAACTGTTACATGCACTGGGATGAAATATTGTTAACTGTCGACATTTACATTTTAACGAATACATTGAAATCAGCTCTTTTCAAGTATTTAAGTTTATCACAAACGTTGCTTGAAATGTCTGAAAAAAAAAGATGTTTAATAATTGAATGAAATATGCTATGATCCATGGGAGCTGACTTAAACAAGCTGGCGTTTATTTAAAAATTTACCATTTAAGGACTGCGAAGTTAATAAAAGTTATCTCTGTAGAAAGCAGTGATATCAGCCAATTACTCCCCCAACCTTCATGCTAATGGCTGAGTCTTGATGGAAAATTGGAAGTTATCTGCACCTGTTGAAAAGAAAGAAAACACTAAATTAAGCTTTATTTTATGAGTTAGATGTTTTGGTATGAATGATATATCACATTGTCTTTCCACTTTGATTTGCAGCACAGTTGGTGTTTAAAGGTTGAATGCAAATTGCATAAAATTACCATGGAGCAAATGGATATTTTTGCTCTACTTTGCAATACTTTTAATAAATGCCAGAATAATTCAATGTCAACTCCATCTGAACTCCATCTGAATATTAATCTTGCTAAGAATGCAAATGCAGTGGCAGTGGCAAATGCAAATGATTTTCATGGCTGGGTTCGTAAAACTGCTGAAAGCCTTGCAGCGCTGTGAATAGACTGACACAGCCAAGTTGGGTTTGGGTTTGGATTAGTTGGATCATTTAATGCCTTCGCCACCATCTTGGCAAAGAGCAACAATTTCACTTCCTTTTCCACTGTGTTTCAAAACTTGCCATACACTCTGAGCACTACAGAAGATTCTTTGATGTATTGAAAGAAAAAAAATATTGAAAATTGTTTGTAACAATGGCTTTACTATCATTAAATGCATTATTGCAGAATGAAAGTATTAATTTAGTAGTAAAGCAGTATTAGCATTAATTCTTACTGTCCTTACTGTAAATGTACTGTACTGTAAAGTAATTCTTACTGTAAATCCTGCTCTGGATCATCACCCTTAATGTTTCTTTTCTAACTAATACACTTGTCGCATCACCCCATTCCTCTGATGAGCGATAATGTATCAGGGGATGTTGTGTGACTTTGGCAGCCATCAGTGACCACTGTCAGAAGGCAAGAAATGTCTAACAATTTTGGAAATGAGCACAGTATAGTGGGAGCAGGGAGCCGTTGCCAGGAAATGAAAGTTACGACCTCTTCAATCCTCTGTCAGAAGCACTTAGTCCATATAAACGGGATGAGATTTTCCCTCCTCACTCAAGCTCTAGCGCAGCAGTTATAAGGAGGATGCTTGGGTTTTGGCATAAAATGGAGACCGAGGGATGAGGCTGTGCAGCTGAAAGAGGAAGATGCAATGAGGAGAAGAGTGTCAGCCTGAAGGATTCATCCCCAGAGATCAGCACTCACCTTCAATTACAAGCTTATCTCCCCCTCTCCCTCGCTTTCCATTCTTCGTTACCCTCCTCTCTGACTAGCATGCTAAGCGTACGTTCAGTCAAGAGCTTCATGGCAACTTGGCCAGATGGGCTTTGTGATGGCTGTTAGATGTGATTTATAGTGTTGTGCTCAAAACCCGCTACACAGCCTGTGGCACAGGCATGAGGAGCACGTATCTGCAGACGGCCTGCTATGAGAAGAAAGAATGGGGGTTGCCTTGTTTTTAAGAGATTTAATTTTCTCTATCTGTTCTGTTTTTCAGCTCCATGCTCCAGCAGCACCTTTTTCTGTCATAGCAACATGTGCATCAACAACTCACTGGTGTGCAACGGCGTCCAGAACTGCGTTTACCCATGGGATGAGAACCACTGCAAGGGTGAGTTACTGCAGAAACACCAGCTTCTGTTTCCTCACCTGCAGCAGTAACCTCGGTTTGTGGTTAAAATGCTATTCTTTAAACAAAACCATTCTGTTTTTGTAACAGGTTTTAGTGTTGTTGTTTTATTTATTTTTTAAATATAATTGGGATTATTCCAAATTTATTTTTGAATATACACACAAGTGTGAGGTCAATAAGGTTTTATTTTATTTTATTATTATTATTTTTATTTAAATGCTCTCCAATGCTGCAAAAATAAAGTACATTTGAAATAACTGTTTTCCATTTTCATATGACATCTTTAAGAAATGTATTTTTTATTCCTGTGATGGCAAAGTTATTACTGGTCATCTCCAGTCTTCTTTTATCGGAGTAATGTCATAAACAGAGCAAGCATAAACTGGTTGACACCGGTAGTTTTTTGCCTCTTACCCTAATTTCACGCAGCATGTAAATGCAATAACCCGGGCCTTTTGAAGTGTGCAAGTGTGATACGTGACAGCAATGCATCGTTAGTGCCGATTTAAGCACATCTAGACAGAGCAAACGTTTTGCACTAAAGAAAGGAAATATATCACAAAAGCAGACTCTTTCATGACTCAGAATGATAAGTGTTCTCATCTCGTGAAGCAGAAGTGGTTCAATTAAAATGCTGCATTTATAACTGCATGAGAGGATCATTTGAGCTGTAAGTTTCACGCTGACATGTTGCGAGCTTTAGCTTTAACATCACAACTGACAAACATATGGAATACTCAGAGTCAGCTACACAAATTATTATATTTTGTTGTCACTAAAGGGTATTAACCTGATTTCTGTCAGGACCACTATAGTCAAAGATGACTGACAATTAACATACAGTTTGTATTAGCAGTATGGTTCTGTTCTGGCAAGAGCTCTCTGTGTATCCATGCAGCCTAGCATGGGTGAGAGCAGCGATAACCCCCCAGGGTAAACACAACAGAACCAACATAAATGTATTGCAGATATCATTAGATTCAGTAAATTAATGTAACATTTTTAAAGTAGTCTGATTCAAGAAGGATGGAGGAGGGTAATTAGCTATTGAGCAACATGAAGCTGATGATAAAACTGAAGGACCTTATATATGAATGCTGTGATTGGTGTCACATCCCTATAGGTGTCAGCTGATGCGAGCTTGACTAACATGACCTGCCAGAACTGATGCTACACTATGCTTTATTAATAAATTCAAGTAAACGCAGCTTACTGGCCTTGTCAGGTTACTGACGTGCATGTAAACGGGAAACTTTTCTTTTCTTTTGCTTAAAAAAAAAGGCTTAAATCCCCAAATGTACACATTTTCTGGTAATCTTTTAGTCAGTCTATGTTAATTCAGAACTGGAGGCAGCTGAAGACAAATCTCCACCAGCACTTGAGATGAACATGAACCAGAATGAACATTTCCTGATTATTCACTCACTCCTATGTCATCTAAGATGTTCATGTCTTTCTTCAGTCAAAAAGTAGTTGTTTTTTTTTTTTTAAAGAAAACATTCCAGGAATTTTCTACATAAAATGGACTAATGGTGGCCAACAGGTTGAAGGTCCAAATTGCAGTTTCTTATTTAGTAAAACGATCAGTCACCTTGTAAGAAAAATGCTAATTTATACACTTTTTAACTACGAATGTTCATCTTAACCTTAAACCAATGCACTAGCAAAAACCTTTTCTTTGTCTTTTCTGTATTTTTCCTCCGCTTTAGTTTTTTTTTTAAGCTAGCCTTCTAATAAATGTGGCATTGTATACTGTGAATATTGTTGGCTCTGTGATGAATTGCTTATGCTCCTCTCTTGTAATTCCCTATGGATAAAACAATCTGCTAAATGCATAAATGTAAATTATACTGACTTAAACAGTCTTTTTGTTCACAAATTGAACTGGTCTCTGTTTTTATTGTTGTAACTATCAATTATCAAGTTCAAAACATATTCTATATATTATTATATTATTATTTTCCCTGTCCATCTTTTGTGGCATATAGTCAACTTTTATGTGCTTTTAAATATGCTTTATTACTAGATGACTATTAAAAGTATGTTTGAATGTCTCTTTATGTTTTAAAGTTCGACTGAAAGCACTTTGTTTCTCCACCCTCAGAGAGAAAGTCCAAGGGACTCTTTCACCAAATCACAAAAGCACACGGCACGGTAATCGGCATCTCTGCTGGTGTGGTTCTGGTCTTGCTCATTATCTCCATCCTCGTGCAAATGAAGCAACCCCGTAAGAAAGTAGTGGCCCGTCGTCCGGCAGTCTTCAACAAAGGCGGCTTCCAGGAGGTATTTGATCCCCCCAACTATGAGCTGTTTTCCCTCCGTGACAAGGAGCTGTCGTCAGACCTGGCCGAGCTGTCGGATGAGCTGGACGGCTACCATAAGCTGCGGCGCTCTTCCACCATGTCCCGGTGCATCCACGAGCACCACTGTGGCACCCAGGCCTCCTCAGGCAGCAGCACAAAGCAGAGCCGCACCACGCTCAGCTCGATGGAGCTCTCTTACCACAACGATTTCTCCAAACCGCCTCCAATGAAGACCTTTAATAGCAGCAACACCGGCACCTATAAGAAGAGCTGCTACGGCTACAAACAGACTCACGACTGCGCCGAGCAGGTGATCGAGGACCGCGTGATGGAGGAGATCCCCTGTGAAATCTACGTGAGGGGTGGGAGCGTAGGAGGGGCTGCGGGCAGCATTGGAAGCGGCTGCGGGAGCATTACCATCCGAAACCATGGCAGTGCTCGTAGCAACAACACCACCAACGTGGTGGACCCGGGACAACGCTCCATATCCATGGACTTCTGAGATGGCGAAGAAAGACGAGGGAGAACGAGAGTCCTGACCACAACTGACTTAGTCCTGCATTGCTGTTTTTAATGCATGGGCTCCAGTGTCATGTAGACAAGCACGGATTAGACGGAGTGAACGGACTGTACACGGACAGACAGAGAAGACCACATATGGCTGGCTATTTTAATCTATGTACATTTAAAATGAAAGATAAACAGTATGTAGGTTTTGTGTTGTTGCTTGGCATTAACTCACATTTTGCATCATTTGATTCTGTGGATAACTCAAATTATGCTAAAATAAAGATGACCTATTATGAACTGAAGACAAAACCATCACCTGCTGTACACTTAAAAGCTGTTTCCACCAAGGATGATAACTATAAAGTTTTAATAATAGTTTTAATGCTATGAGAACAGTGAAGTCCACACCAAAAGTACAGATAAAAATGTCGTAGAAAGTACCTTTTGTATTTATAAAAAAATGGCAAGTTACACTTTGAATAAAATGGGTAATTTTAGTAGAAAGTAGACGGACTGTAAGTATTTTCTTGTAAAACATACTTCAATACATACACTCTTAAAAATAGAAGGATGTTTTTGCAGTGATGCCATAGAACAACCATTTTTGGTTCCTAAAAGAACCATTTTGAAGAAAATGTAACAAATCGATAGAACCTTTTTCAACTATAAAGAACATTTTTTGCATTTTAAAGGTTCCATGGATGCCAATAAAGAACCTTTATTTTTAAGAGGATCCTTCAATCTGTATGATTAACGCATACGGTATATTACATACAGGGGAACAACATCACTAGAATCATAAAAAAAATTTCAGATGTTGATTGATAAAAACATTGACAGCCGATCAGAATCCACTGGATGTTAAAGAGCTTAAGCATTTAAAGCAGCGGACAACATATCTGCAGTCTGCGCTTATAATAAACAGAAAGTTATGGACGTGTGGATGCTAATATAGTTATTATTATTATAGTTATCATTCTTGGTGTTAACAGGCTTATTACACTTGTGCTCAAAGCAGACAGGATTAGAAAGGTTTCCATCCACTGAATTTTTTTTTTTTTTTCAAAAATGGCATGTGATGTGACAATCACAGCTAAACAGGACATGTTTGAAGTTTAATATACAAGTGGAGGTTATCACTGTTTAGGGGAAAAAAAAAACTAGTTTACATGAAGACAGGATTTAGTGTTTGCTTTGGACACAGTGTTCAGAGGAACATGCTTTTGAACAAGAATGGCTACTAGATCAAATATTACCACAGCGCACACAAACACAGACTTGATTTACATATTTTGACATAGTTTTTTTTTAGAGTTGCTCTTTAGCTTTTTTTTTTTTTTTTTTAAGCGAATTCCCTGTGTGCACTTATTGTTGTGTCTCAGTGGCCATTAGAGACCACAGCACATGTATGTTCTTTAACCTATAAACATACTGTTTTGGAGGTTCAACCAATCCATTGCAAGCTTTAGATAAAGTGTGGAAAATTGTAAATGATGCTTACACCTTTTGTATAGAAATTATTCTTTTTGTTGTTAAATAAGTAAAATAAGCAGGAATATATTTTCTAACCAATATATGTTGTATATCAAATTATAATTACACTTCCATTTTAGTCATAACCTGAATAATTGTAATGATGTTGATGTGAGACATTTTAATAAAATTACACCACCTGAAGTACATTTGAACGATGTAGGATCAAGCATGCATATTTCCTCTTATTTCCATTAGCGTCTACATGACCTTCCTTCAGTCAGCCCAAGCTCACCAGTAATAGTATTTTATTATTGTCATTACTGGACACGTCTGCACACTAAGAACATACCTCGCTTTCATCTTCACTGTCATTTCATTTTCTGTTCACTTATTTTCCTTTATTCCTCCTCTCCCAGTGTCCATCTCACTGGTCTGTCATGTTGAATTAGACTGTGGGAGCACTCAAGGCCTCATCCGTCTTGAAAAGGACAGACGCAGCGCAGGTCACAGCCTCCATGAGACCCCGAGGCCCAGCCACCCTAGCTGATTGTCACTGAGGTTAAAGTCAATAGGAATTTGGAAAATGAAAAGTGCCCCCATTTGTTTTCTTAATACAAGCTTCTTGAATGATTCATAGTTTGGTGAATGAGTCCTAGCATGCTATTCCAAAGAACATGTGTTGATGTTCTTCACAGCTGTTAAAACACGAAGCACACAAGAAATGTTTTCATACAAACATATGTATATATATCCACACTGCCACCAAAATGACAAGAAGTCTGGGAATCATGAATCAAACACATGACCTTATCAGTGTTTATAGCAGACTACTCTTCTCTTTGAGCCACAGGAACATGCTTCTGTGTTTGAATAAATATCAGTAAAGGCAATATCACACAAGCATGTCTGTGATTCACCTGTAGGCACATTAAGCCCAATGTGCTGAACACGGCTTACGATAAAAACAATCACCAGGAAAATATCCATATAGAATGTACATCTAGATGTTAAGAGCAACTGTAGTTTTAGAAGAAACCATTTTAATTTCTTTAAAATCATTTTGTTTTAAAAAGGTTTAAATGCTTTTTATGTTGCATTTCATTTCAGCCTGCTTGGGAGAAATATCACTTGATTTGTTACCACTTGAGTTACTCTGTTTGCATAAATCTTTTTTAATCGTTTATCAGAAGTTACTAACAGTGACTAAGGGGGCAGAGCTTAGTTAACCCTTAACCGTCACTCACGTTTTTGAACATAGACTTTATAGTGCACTATCCAAACTTAAATTTTTATAATTCATGAATGAAAACATTTTGTAACATGATATTGATGTACCATTTACATGGTAATGCAATGTCTGATTTTAAAATGGGTTTTAAAGGATGAATTTTGACATTTTAAGTTTTCAGTTGACATATAATTTCTGATAATTTCTCAAATGTGATAGAGAAAAAGCCAATGAAGAAGTCTTTTTTTTAACAAAGGTCAGAACTCCTGTTGTAATGTAGATTGTTAAGGGTGCACTCTTGTCATAAATTAATCTATTACTTTTCCTACATCATTTTTTTACAAAAAACATGGGTAAAATATATATTTGGGAGTCTTAGACCTTTCCAACGATATATAGTTTGTCAAGATTAGATTAGATTTAATTGTAATATAGTGAAGTAAATGTAGGCATCCGTATACGGGACGGGGTGTCAATTAAAGGGTTAAAAGACAAATCCCTTCTCTGAGTCATGATTAACACCTCCAACCATAGTTACAGATAACGTTATTCTTTTGTCCACCCAAATACACTAACCACGCCGATTTTATGCTGTATGGTTTTCATAACCGGAGGGAAACCGATACATTATTAGCAAGAAGTGAGAGGTGTGTGTTTTTATCTTACATATCTCCACGATGGGGCTTCTGACAACTAGTTGTCTGACGTGATTGATTTACATCCAGCACTGGTCAATCAAACCTGTTTAAAAGCCGTCAGTTGCTCCTGAGGTGGTTTTGATTGAGGAGGTGGACGTGTTTGTCTGTTGCGCTCATTTGCTGCCATCACGTGGTGATTCCTGGTAAATGACATTTCATTCTGTTAATGATAAACTGCAATGGATTGCATATTAAATATCAAATATGTATTTTGTATATGTATATGTATTTTTGCTAAACATATGGGTAGCAAAATTCATTTTTAAATGAAATGACAAAGCAATATGTAAAATGGTAATGTATTTCTGTATTTAAATTTACATTTTCCCATACATATGTGCAACATTTTGTGCAAAATGAAAATTGAAATTCAATAATAATTTACATATGCCATTTCCTACAGTAGTTTTAATATGTAAATTAAAACATATAATGCTTTTTAAGTTGCAAAATTTAAATAAAATTGAATTACTCAATTTATTAGACATGTTTAACAGCCAAAATTTTATTAACCCACCTAATGCAATTTTTTTCCGATCTGACGTTACCAAAAGAAGCCCAATTAGGTGAAAACCCGCATTTTTGCCCTGTTTGTGTTGTTTTACTACTTACACAATTATTTAAAGTAGAGGTCGACCGATATATCGGTCGGCCGATATTTGTCATTTTTTAATATATCGGCATCGGCCAATATCCGTGTTTAGTAGCACCAATTTAAAGTCAGGCACGTCGGCGGGCAGCCCCGTGTTATTGGTGCGGTGGAAAGTGCTGCTGCTGCCGCTGCATGTGAAGCACCCCAAGCCAAAACTTTTGGAAGATTTGTGGAAGATTTTTATTGGTCAATATGTAAACTAATCAGGCATAATCAATGTGACTCTAGCCATTTATGTATGAAGTTATTCTACTGTTATAATCATGCATTTGGCTGTATGTAGAGGCCTGCCTGAGAATGGAATGTGCAGAGAGTGCAGGGGTATAGTATATGGTGCATCTGCACACTCTATTTGGACATATGACAAAATATATGATCAGACCTCCTTGGTGCAGACATTACCAAAATACAGCATATAGTAAAGTAGGACACCCTATTTTGACATAAGACAAAATATATGATTAGGCCTCCTCATTTCACTTAAAATAAATTCTACATCGTAAAAGCAAGCTGGATACAGCCATAAAAGGTAAAAAAGTTGATAAACAGAACCATATGTATGAAATGTATTGAACATGGGCACGCCTTCAGAAGCACTGTATAAAATAGAGAACCGACACAGACTGTTCTGCAGAGCTTTCTCGGTTTTATTTTCTCTTGAGAATAAAATCTTTCTTATGGAAACAAAACCCAGAGACAGTGTGATTCCTCAGATCCATGGCAGACGAAAATACACTACATTTGGCACCCCAGATGGGACTGGAAAGGAGCAGCAGAGTGGACGACCGCTTTTGAGCTGACTGATGAACAACACACACACACAGTGGTGGCCACCATAGAATAAGTTAAGCATTTTTGCTTATATAATTAGTGTGTGTTGTTGACTGGTCAGTTCTGAGCGGTAAGGTCACTTAAAATCTGCTCGTCCAAATTTAGAACTAATTAAATAAATCAAAATGGGGGGTTTTGTTTCCAGAAGAAAAACTGCATATACATATTTGGTTTACTGAAAGGTCTTTTGGAAAAGGCCTGATTTTAATCTGGATAGTGTAGGCAGAAATACATTGCATGCAATGGTCTGTGTTCATTGTGGGCTGGGCCTATAAGGGACAGCAATACACGTGAGCCAGATGTAGTATAGTGGAAAAGTCCTTTGGCTACCGCTCTGTATATGTAAGATACAGAGGTCTGAACGGAAAGGTGGAAAAGTCCTTTGGCTACCGCTCTGTAAATGTAAGATACAGAGGTCTGAACGGAAAGGCAGGTCACTCAGGAGAGTGTAGAGTACTCTGTATTTATGTACGTTTTAATGTAACTGACTGTGTTGGTGTGAGAAAATAAATTCTATATCTGGTGGAGCAAGAGGTGCTCTCCCCTCCTGGACCATCACTTGAGAGTGATTAGGTTACAGAGACGGGTGTGGCTGGTGTTGAGAAAGGATAAGTGCAGGAGCCCTAAAACAATAAAGTTAACTGTATGAAGGTTGTTTTAGAGAAAAATAAATAAAAATGTTCCAAGAAATGGACTAATATAGAGATGGCAGATATGGTGGAATATAGAAATAATAATAAATTAATTAAAATAAGATATGCATTTATTATTTGATAACTTGTCTTAATAGTTGAATTTAAAAGATGCACGTGCGTAAAACTTTATATCTAATATGTGAAGACATCAAAAATTTGTATCTTGTTATCCCTGGGACACAGTATGAAAGTTAATCCATTACAGAGTTTCAGAGATTGGGCTTAAGTTATAAAAAATAAAAAATAATTACCTGTGTAGTGCAATGCGGAATGAGAGCAAGATCGGGTGACCAAGTTAATAGACATTTTGATTCAAAAGCCATAGGCATTTTACAATAGGAAGGGAACTAGTTGCTTAAATATTTAAATTAAATGATTTTATTTACAATAATAGGAATTATTTTATGTTGGTTAGGAAACATTAATTCACCAATACCAGTTTATTCTGAATCTTGTATGCAAATTTAGAAGAAAAATTATGATTGAAGTCTTTATTTTACCATACGCATGTCATGCTGTTATACAAGGAAGGTTTATTTTGTTTTATTGCAGTACACTTAGATAATAAAGGTAGCTGATTTCTGCATCTTGCAAAGAACAAAAAATGCTTATTTTTCTGCAATGAAGAACTTGCTTTACTAACATAGAATAAGAGAACTGCTGTGTTCAACCAGATGATTTTGTCTTTACTAAGGGAGCACTGAAAGAAGTGGTTGAAAAGTGAAAATTAGAAAAAGAGCTGACTGCTAAGACACAATTTGGTCAGAAATTGCATAGGAACATTTGATTAATGCAGTCTCTGAGTGTTAAACTTTCAGATGACTTCTGGAACAGTGCCTTGACAAAGGAAAGCAATGAACTGGAGTCTGTAAAGTGGCAAAGCAGCAGACACAGATGCAGAGAGAAGAAGAGGGAGGGGCTGATGGACGCTATACCCTCCTGAAAGAGAAGAGCACTCTTCAGCAAGGATAAAGACTGAATTAAAGCAGGAAAAGATGAATCTTTCACTTGAGACTTTTCCTGAGGGTGAAAAGAACATTATGAAATGCAAAACTCTGGCAGAAAGCAACCAGAAGCCAGACTGAGAAGAAGCAGAGAACCAACAGAGACCGTACACCACAACATCAGGTCGTTGAGTGCCATCACAGACTGACGACCCAGTGCAACAGCCCAGGCTGATGATGTCACCAGAAGGACTTCCATCCCTTCAGTGCACAGATGCTGCATATTCAATGAACACTATAGAGACTGCTTCAAATGTCAATTATTTTATTTAATTATTTTATTAACTATTTTAATCTTGATTATTCACTGGTTTCACAGCACTTCTTTAAATTCAGTGTTTTAACTAACATTCTCAATCTGCTTTTCAATAGGTACCAGTCCAGCATTAAGTCTTAAAGAAAACATAATTTTGACAGACAGAAGTGAGTACTTGACTCACCAATCAGATAAACATGGAGCTGGATTGGCATAGTAAGGCTGTTTCATTAACCAACTGGGGAAAAAGCACAACTGAATACTTGACAACAATGCTGAGCTCTTTTGGGGGAAAATAAAAAAATAAATAAAAAGGAGTATCTAAATGCACAATAGGAAAGAATATATATGGTTGAGAAAATAGAAATATTGGTCACTCCATTTTGTTTAAAGGTAATTTTCTAGGGTTAGATTTAATAAAATAATAAAAATTATTCCAAAGATCCAAAATCTAGAAATCAAATATGCTGTAATCACTGGGGATAACAAGATGGAAATGTTGATGGTCATGGATACTAGATTATGCAGAGATCTCCAATCCTCTTCTCAGAGTTGCTCATGAGCAATAACAAAAAAGTATTTGACTAAACTTTAAATTAGACAAACAAGAGACATTTGAGAAATTATAATTGGCTCTCTCAAAATGCCCAATGCCTAGGCCTAATATTCTAAACAAATGAATCTATTAGATTTTGGAAAAAGAAAGGAAAGAAAGAAAAAGAGGTTTATAGAGCGGTGTTAAACTAAGCTTTATGGCGACTGATAATGCCATTAGTTTCGTGACATCTAGAAACTATGTGGAAGGATACCAGGTCTACGCTAAGTAGACTATAACATAAAAGGTTCATGTTATCCTACACAAAATGTGCCGTTCCACAGCTAAAATAATTTAGTTCACAATCAGCTGACTTTTTGGCCAAAAAGGGGTGTGAAAGTGTGTGAAAAAGTATGAATGATGGTTTTGTATGGCATGAAAGAGAGTGTCTGACGAGACACTCAGGTAATTCAATCAATTTGCCAAAACAGCTGTATACAAATATGAATGTGGGCCCACAGGGCAAACTTATGCCCAGTAAAATAATGACCATCGATGAATTTGGTTAAGTTTCCAGGTCAGTACTTAGGTCTTTGTTGTGGCAGAAAGAAAACAGTGCCACACATGCGCAGCGTATAACATGGGAAGGCAGAGCAAAGCAAGCTTGCTCTGTCCACCCCATATCTAATTTTCTTTTCAGCATATCATGATGGAGCTGATTGTGTCAAAAAGATAAAATATTGTCTTTCTGACTGTTAAAATAAACAAAGTGGGTTGAGTGTTTTCCAGGTCAAAAGGCCTATGCTACTGAGCTAGATAGGAAATTATCCGGTGATATAGTGGAACTCAGTTTATAAAACAAAAAGAGATAACTGTATTAGCAAATTGTTGAGAATAAAATTGAAATAAATTGAAAAATAGTAAGGATGCTAAAAACTAAGTAAAACCAAATTCTTTATTATATTATAAAAAATGGGCATTCACTCTTTTCTTATTGTAAAGACAGCACTGGAATTGTGAAAGCTCAAAAAGGGGCCAAGACAGCCCTCAACCCACATTACATTTCCACAGGTCACACCAAGAAGGAGAACTAGCAAGATGAGCAAATTAACATGCTTGATATACTAACAAAAACTCTTAAGTTTCCCATTTACAGGTGACAGCAGTTCTAGTAAGGCCAAGGAATGCTTCGCTCCATCAAAGAGAACCAGTGAGGGTGCAGTTAGGATCTCAAGGGAGAGCCTTGCATTAATCAGTGGTTACAGAGTGACACCTGAGTTCACATCTCTAACCTTAAAATACGCCAACCAGCTTCAACAACTCCACACAGCATGAAGTGAGGGATGAAGGGCGTGCTAGTAACGACCCACCCTTGCCAACTAAGGAAAGACCATTGCAACGACTCGCAAAGAGTCTCCCTGGTGAAGATGTCAAGATGATGGGAAACTGATTTTTGAGAGTAACCAAAATGGCCTCTACAGTGCACAAAACATATGGACTGAAGATCAACTATGCTATTTTTGTGATGTTACATTTTTTATGTTTATTACTCTTGGATTTTACATAACTGTAACAACCACAGGCAAGTGCTGAACATTGTTTTATCTTTAATGAGGGGTTAGGGAGACTGGATCTTTTACTCCCTCCTTGTCAAAGTAGGAGAGAGATGTTTGGTCAAGTAATCCCTCAGAGTGGAATTTCATAATCTAGTCACTGGTGATAATACAATGTGACTTATTTAGTCACTAGGTAGTGTAACTAATATGACTGGATTATGGAGTAGCACTCTGGATAAAAATAATCAAATGTGAGACTTACTAAGTCTCAAAGGGGAGAATGTGGAAGATTTTTATTGGTCAATATGTAAACTAATCAGGCATAATCAATGTGACTCTAGCCATTTATGTATGAAGTTATTCTACTGTTATAATCATGCATTTGACTGTATGTAGAGGCCTGCCTGAGAATGGAATGTGCAGAGAGTGCAGGGGTATAGTATATGGTGCATCTGCACACTCTATTTGGACATATGACAAAATATATGATCAGACCTCCTTGGTGCAGACATTACCAAAATACAGCATATAGTAAAGTAGGACACCCTATTTTGACATAAGACAAAATATATGATTAGGCCTCCTCGTTTCACTTAAAATAAATTCTACATCGTAAAAGCAAGCTGGAGACAGCCATAAAAGGTAAAAAAGAGTTGATAAACAGAACCATATGTATGAAATGTATTGAACATGGGCACGCCTTCAGAAGCACTGTATAAAATAGAGAACCGACACAGACTTGACAAACTGTTCTGCAGAGCTTTCTCGGTTTTATTTTCTCTTGAGAATAAAATCTTTCTTATGGAAACAAAACCCAGAGACAGTGTGATTCCTCAGATCCATGGCAGACGAAAATACACTACAGATTCAACAACAGTCCTGGGAGATAAAGGTAGTCAGAGAATTTCACTCTGTAAATGGGGTGGAGAAGTTGGCGGCTCTAACAAACACTGCAGCGTGACGTTACCAAAGTAAACTGTCTCTGACGTTACTCCGCCCCGCTCACAGACAGCAGCGTGCTCGGAGAGACAGCTGTGCTGGAGCTGCCCAGAACGGTGAGTTTACATTTTGTTCCAACAAACTTGAAAAATTCTACTTGATAAATGCTCTAAAACTTTTATGTAAATGATTGACTTATTCATATATAAATATATATTACCTGTTTTATATATTTAATACTTGGTCAGTTTATTGATTTTGTTTGGTTAACTTTGGATACATTTTTTATTTTGATACCGTGCAGTGCACAAAATTAAGATTCGAGAGATGGTTCAAGTCAGTGCTCAATAAATGATGATAAGTTTAGAAATGTTGTGCATCCACTTATTATTAGTGTGACATTTTAGCATGTAAATGAAGGGGAAAACTTCAAGATATCGGCCCTAAATATAGGCAGTACATATCGGCCATCGGCTGACCCTGACCTCTAAACATCGGCATCGGCTATAGAAAAACCGATCTCTAAAACATTGTTATTTACAATGCACAACATGGGTTTTTAATCTTATTTTTAGGGGGGACAACCCTCAGATGGGATGATAGGGGAAAGATACAGGGCAGGATGTACTTCACTTCATATAATCATGACAGTCATCCTCATTTCAGTATAACTGACTTCCACCTCCCACTGTCTATAAAAATAAAAATAAAAAAAAGCCAAAGAACACGGATCTCAATGGATGTCTCGCTGTTAAAATCAAATCACTTTCATTAAGCCCATATGTCTGTAATAGCTGTTGGGAGAAGAGAGAAAACATAAATCCATGCTGGAATAGGCTATGCAAATCCAATGAGGCTAGGGTAAACAAATATTACACCATATTATGAGCATATTACACCAATTTTATTGTCACTTGAGTGGTTGCCGGTGCGTTTCAAAATTGAATACAAACTTTTATAATTTGTTTTTAAATCATTAAATGGCCTGGCTCCAACATACCTTGCTGGCTTATTAAAACGGCACACATCTGCTAGATCTCTTAGGTCCTCTGAACAACTGCTCTTGATGATTCAGATCCAGACTGAAACAGCTTCCTCAGTCGCTGCACCTAAACTGTGGAACATATTACCTCTGTATGTCAGAGTGGCTCCATCAATATTTATTTTTAAAGCTCAGTTAAAATCTCATTTATTATCCCGTGCTTTTAATCTCGATTATGTCTGGAGGCATGCCTTATGTTGAACTTGGACTAATTGTGTATGCATGTTATTTTTGTATAATTTTTTTATTAGATTGAAGTTTGTTGTACAGCACTTTGGGAAACTGCAGTTGTATTAAATTGTTCTTTATAAATAAAATAAGCAAACAAACAAAATAATGAAGATATTGTTTAATTTGATTTTTAGGGTTACACAGCTGTTTTTCATTTTAATACGAATAGACTAACAAAAAAGCACACCATCTGTTCTCAAATTAGCCTTAAAATTCAACATAAATTTAATTAGGTACAATAAAGATCCATTTCCAAAAGCACAAACATGAAATATATATATTTTTAATTGCAATTTTCACATGTTGTGAAAATGAAAACATAAAATGCATTAAGAAAATATTATATTTATTAAATACAGCTGTATTTATTAATCATAATTTAATTTCAGAAGTTTGTAAAGGTACTTTTAGATGCATAAAAACCGGCTCGTGTCTTGACCCGCAAACCTTTGACCCGTGGGTTCAATAGTGTGTGGAAAGAGAAAAAAAAATTATATATATATATATATATATATATATATATATATATATATATATATATATATATATATATATATATATATATATATTCCCGATTTTACATCTGTAGATAGTAAAAAAAAAAAAACTAAAACAAAGTTAACAGTTCAGTGACATTTGACCACTGGTCTATTTTACATTTCAGAAACTATACACAAGCAAGCGGCAGATTTTACAGCATTTGAAGTTATGTAAGATGCCCTTTTATTGCGCTATTTAAACAATATTCATCAAAAGACCGCCGCTGAATGTGAATGTGAAGGATCACGATGACATGTGCTCGTGCTGTGAGAGGAGGCGCGTGTGGAGAGGTTAAAGTTGACGCTTCCGGCCGGTGTCTCTCTTCAGCTCTCCGCTCCCCGCAGACAGTCGTTCACTCCGCACAGCCATGTCCAACGTCTCTGATACCAAACTATACGACATTCTCGGGGTCTCCCCCTCGGCTTCCGAAAACGAGCTGAAAAAGGTAGGGGTTCGTGTGTCTGCCATATAATTTCGCTGTTAGTTAGCGCTGTTTAACGGCAGCGAATCGACTGGTTTTTGTCAGAGAATCAGGAAGAGGGAGAGGAGGATTAGCACTGAGCTAAAGCTGTTGAGTTTGGCCTAGTGACTATAGTTACCGGGCAAAACCGACGAGGTGGCGTGCTGTTGTGGGATTTAATTAAGCATATGCGCGGTCTATTTACATATCCAATAATCTGTGTATGTGTTTGATTTCTGATTTGAACATGAAACGCAGTCGTTATATTTACATCCTCCTGTATACTTAGCGGCTGAAGACACCGTTAGCATCAGCTCACCGTGTGGCCGGTGTGTAGGCCTGACGCGGGGCTTTTCCCTTTACATGTGTGTCATCATGCCAAAGACGTCACATGTACAACGAATCTGAAACTAACTCAAACTAAACTGACACATGTGAGGGACCTATGTTTTTTTTTCTTCTGTTCTTTGTTAATCACATATAGCAGTGCTATGTGGTTTCTGCTCCGGCGAAAACATAACGAGTCTCTCTCTGATAACTCCTTAAACTGATGTTAACTGTCTAGTGACTAGCGACAGTCTGGATCACTAGCTTGTGTTGGTTTGTATTATGATTAGTCGCGTTGTTTCAAGGCCGTTGTTTTTGGCTTCATGTTAATATGACGCACAAACAAACTCTTAAGAGTCTTCTCTAATCATTAGTTAAGATCTCGAGGGATGTTTGCTGGCACTGGCAGGTGGAACTCGTTTTACTTTAACGCATATTGCTTTTGTTAAACGATGGTTTAAATTTGGAATGTTGTTTCATTGTGTTTGATACTTTCTGAAATGAAACTAACCCTCTAAAACAAATGTTTCAGGCTTATCGGAAATTAGCAAAGGAGTATCACCCTGACAAAAACCCAAATGCTGGAGACAAAGTAAGATTTGTTATTCCATTTTTTTTTTGTCAAATGTAAATCATAATGAAATAAGATGTATAGAGATTCAAAACCCTGATAAATAAGTGTGTTGAGGTATGATTAATCACTTTGTACACCTGTGAGTTAAATTGTATTGTGGTAAATATTTTATTGATATTATGCTTTTAAAGTAGAAGTTGTCATATTGGTGTTATAAGGGATAATTCAACAAAAAAAGTAATTTACTTGCTTTCCAAGCCAATAAGACTCTGAGACTTTAGAACACACACAATCACTGTATATAATAAACAGATGTAATTTAGGATTTTATTCACATGTAAATATTAATGGGCAGCATATTTAATGATAAACGGACACTCAAAAATATTTGATGCACGAGAACAAACCTCATTAAATCTTTTTTTTTATATAACTTTTTGAAGTGTCTGGAAACTCAGGTTTCATTAATGTCTTCTGTTATTCAAAGTTGAATGATTTTCTTTTATTATTCTTAATCTGGAACATCGTGAGGATGGGTAAATTACAATTTTAATTTTTGGGTGAACAATCCATTTCAGGCATTAATAGAGATTATGTTGGCTTAATGCCTTTATTCAAATATTTAATCTTTTTTTTTTTTGTCCTTTTCAGTTCAAAGAGATTAGCTTTGCATATGAAGTACTAACTAACCCAGAGAAGAAGGACTTGTACGACCGTTATGGGGAGCAGGGTCTGCGAGAAGGTGGCTGTGGAGGAGGAGGGATGGATGACATCTTTTCCCATATCTTTGGCGGCGGTCTCTTCGGCTTCATGGGTGGACAGGGTCGGAGCAGGAACGGAGGGCGGCGGAGAGGGGAAGATATGGTCCACCCCCTGAAGTAATTCAAATCACAAGGCTAACACTTCTAAAGAAATGTGTAGAAATGCTGCCATCCTTTAGCGGTCACATTGACCTCTTTTCTGTTTCCTCATCCCCTCGCTGTTGCCATGCACACATATACCAACTTCTTCTTAAGAAGCTTTAAATATGTCATTATGGCTTTATTTGGTGTTGAATCATAATATTGTGGAATATTCCAGAAAAGCTTACTCTCACTGTTTCCCTGTAGGGTGTCTCTTGAAGACCTGTACAATGGAAAAACAACCAAATTACAGCTGAGCAAGAATGTTCTGTGTGCCACTTGTAATGGGTGAGTAAGTTTTCTTTCTCTTTATGGGTGATGTCACGGCAATTGAAGAGGAAGAGCTCTGTAATAAGTGTCTCCTTTTCTTTTTCTCCCACCACACCCAATTGGTTCAATATATCCTATATTTTATGAGTCTTATGAGTTACTGGATTGTTAAATCAGGCAGAGCTAAACAGACCACGAAGGCTTTTAAAGAGTTTGCCCTGGCTTAAGTCTGTATGTGCTGAAGTATTGGTGAAACTGAAACCGTTCCTCCTCTTCTGCAGTCAAGGCGGGAAGTCTGGTGCAGTCCAGAAGTGCACAGCCTGCAGGGGGAGGGGTATGCGCATCATGATCAGACAGCTGGCTCCTGGCATGGTCCAACAGATGCAGTCAGTGTGCACTGATTGTAATGGTGAAGGTAAGGGGCTCCGGTCTGAATGTGCTTTGACATTTACTGAGTTCATGTGGAGGAAAGGTTTGCCCATGGTATCTTTCTGATCCAGGTGAAGTGATCAGTGAGAAGGACCGCTGCAAAAAATGTGAGGGGAAGAAGGTGATTAAAGAGGTGAAGATTCTGGAAGTGCACGTGGATAAAGGTATGAAGCATGGACAGAAGATCACTTTTGGCGGGGAGGCCGACCAGGCACCTGGAACAGAACCTGGAGACATTGTCCTGGTCCTGCAGGAAAAGGAGCACGAGGTATGTCAATGTTCAGAAATTATGAGGTTTAGTTCAATCAGAAACTCCCAAGATTAAGTGAACAGGTTGTTTTTTTCTTAAACTAGATTAAAGCCTAAATCTGGCTGATGGTTAATTTATTCTGTCCAAGTTAAAAAGTTAAACATTAACTTTCCATTTGATTTTAATCATTTACTTTTTTTTTTTTTTTTTTTATTGTAACTGTCACATTTTAAAGAAAGTACATTAACAGTAACAATAGAGGAAAATGCTTGTTTATATGCTTTTTTTTTTTTCTTTTAAGAAATTAAAGGCAAGACAATTAGATCATGCTGTTTTTCCATTGAGAAACACCAAGACTGTTTTCTTTCTTTCTGAAAACAGCCAATTAAGTGATTTGCCTCCAGCAAAAAAATAAAAATAATAATAATATTTGGTCTTTCCAAAATAGAGTACCAGTATAAATGTTCAAGATACCCAGCTTTGGGTCAAGAGGTATCTTTTTAGTAATTTTACTTGGTATTTTAAAAATTAACTTTGAGTTGTTGGATAGCAGTTTAAAAAAACGCATAATTTTCCACATAGTGTACATTTATTATTGATCCAACCCTGCCTTTCTGGAACATGCCGATTTTTACAAAACTCATTGTTCGGAAAAGCATGGTGTGCTCTGATTGGCCAGCTATCCAGTGTTTTGTGATTGGCCAAATATCTGAAGCGTGAGACTGAAATGTTACGCCACTTAACATATTTGGAATATCAGCTTCCAAGGCGGCTGCAGCAACAATACTACAACAAGAATAAAAGTTACACCTTTGCATATACGTTTGAGTGGTGTTATGCAAATCTTCCCACATAGTGAGGTAGATTTGTGAGGACCTGTTTGATTGAGGCGTTTTAGGAAGGTGTGGTTAAGTCCTAAAGGAACACTCCACTTTTTCTTTTTTAAACCGGCTCATTTTCCAACTCCCCTAGTTAAACAGTTGAGTCTTACCAATTTCGAGTCCATTCAGCCAATTTCTGGGGTTTGGAAGTAGCACTTTTTAGCTTAGCTTAGCATAAATCATTGAATCTGATTAGACCATTAGCATCTCCCTATAATAATATAATAAATATTATAAGAGTTTTTATATTTTTATTATTTTTCTAAAACTTGACTCCCCTGTAGATCCATCTTGTACTAAGACAGACGGAAAAATGAAAAGTTGTGATTTTCTAGGCTGATATGGCTAGGAACTATACTCTCATTCTAGTGTAATAATCAAGGAACTTTGCTGCTGTATCATGAGTGCAGCAGGCACAGTGATATTACACAGTGCCTCAAAATAGGCTTATTGGAAGTTACCTAGCTGGGACTATTTTCAGGCGCTGCGTAATATCACTCCACCTGCTGCACAAGGAAAACATGAAATTGCATCATATGACCCCTGTAATTACCAGCAAGTAACAAAGTTGTTCTGTAGCACTGTGGTTGAGCCATACAGATGATCAGGCTTTAGAGCTTCTGGTCTGTTGACTGCTGAGCTGCTGCAGATTGTAGTGACCGTGTCATGAACATACTACTATACGGATTCTAATCCCTCCCTTTCAAGCCTCTAAGTAAAGCTAGAGTCATGTCTGATTTGGACTGATATGGGATATCACTGAAGCATCAGTTTTGTTTTCTTGTATGTTTTAATCTAGTATGTTGAATAAAGCTTTTGAATTCTTTCAACAGACATACAAAAGAGAAGGCAACGATTTGTCCATGACCCATAAGATCGGCCTTGTTGAAGCACTTTGTGGTTTCCATTTCACACTGAAACACTTAGATGGTAGACAGATTGTGGTGAAATACCCAGCTGGCAAAGTCATTGAGCCAGGTGAGTCCACTTGACATGAGTTTTGTAGAGTCTGAATTTGAAGTGATTTGGTACATCCTTTTAAAATAATGGTGTTGTCCCTTTACAGGTTCAGTCAGAGTTGTTCGAGGAGAGGGCATGCCACAGTACCGTAACCCCTTCGAGAAGGGTGACCTGTTCATCAAGTTTGACGTGCAGTTCCCAGAAAACAATTGGTTGAGCCCAGAGAAGCTGACGGTAAGATAATAAATAGTACATTTAAAGTTATTGAAGAATATTATATAATGTTTTCCATGCACTACTGTTCAAAAGTTATTTATTTTGACAGTTTTAATACTTTGTGTTAACTGAAGACTGAAGTAATGGCAGCTGAAAATTCAGCTTTGCCATCACAGGAAAATTACACTTTAAAACCTTTAAACAAAAGTTATTTTAAGTTGTAATATTTTGCCAGTATTACTGTTTTCACTGAATTAGTGCAAAAAGGCACTAATTCAGACAAGACACTGTCATTTTATTTTTTTTAATTGAAATCAAGCTTTTGAACAGTATTTGTTTATTTTTTATAAAAGCACAATTCCAAGTTTTCTTTCCTCTAATATGCGTCTTCTGTTTTTCAGGAATTGGAGGATTTGCTGCCCACACGGGCCGATCCACCGGTCATCTCTGCAGACGCAGAGGAAGTGGAACTGCAGGAGTTTGTGAGCCAGAGCTCTTCTGGTGGTCACCGTCGTGAGGCGTACCACGACAGCTCAGACGAGGAAGGAGGGCATCACGGTTCTGGTGTGCAGTGTGCCCATCAGTAAACCTGACGACAGCAAATATCTTGTCCGGCTTCAACAGTGGGGATTAAAAAAATGATCTAGTTGCACAACAAACAGGTGTTTGTGATCTGATTCGGGGCTGCCTTAAATGATGAGAATTACATACAGCCATTCCTGAGCACCTGATTCCCTTGTAGTAAACGCACAGATGATCCCGCATCTAGTAACTCTTTCTTGCCCCTCCTCCTCTCCCTGCAGCCCTCTAGAGGCAACCCCACTTCAGAGAGAAGGGTAATTGCTACGTACTTGGTGTGTAACTTGCATTTTCTGTTGTTGTTGTCATAGTATTCACAAGTTTAAATATAACCATAAAATCCAGTTTTGGCCCTGGACATGAGCCTTTTGTTGTTGTTGGAGAGCAGTAGCCTAACTGAAGAGGAGTTGAGAGATCCTAAAACAACAAAAACAAAATAGAAATGGGACTTCATCAACCAATCCATTTTTTAGATTTCTTTGTATCTGTGCGCTATTTTTACCACTTTATTTTATTTGTAGATTATTTGTTTTTCTTTTGAAATTTTAAGAATTGGAGCAAGAGACTATTAACATGTATAAAATAAGCGATTGTCATTTAAGCTTTGTATCAGCTGCTGTCACATTTGAGTGTTTTATGTTTTGAAATAGTTGAAATAAAATCAGTTGCCTATATCTGTCAGCAATCCAGGTGCATGTTGAACATTTTGATCCCTTCACTGATTGAAAGAGTGACACCATGCCTGATAAAATGAGTGGAGGAAAAAGCACCTTTACTATAGGCCTATATCTTCTGTGAAAAAGTTTGTTGTTGAATAAACTGTCCTTCAGTATCTCCTCAACATTACCCAAGTCTTTGCTTTATTTGGTGCATCATTCATTAGTTGGTAGTTGTGACTCGAACTTTAAAATTGGCATGGCACTAAATCTAGTGTCAAGTTCATTTGAGGACTGCTCAATGAGGACTACATGACTATTCAGTACATTTGTCATCCAAACCAAGCTAGCTCAAATACAGATTATACGCATTTCATTAAAGGTCCCGTTTTTCGCGATTTTTTTGAAGCTTTGTGTTTATAGTGTTCAATATAACGTGTTCATGTTTCGCGTGTAAAAACATAGGTGAATTGTGTGGAAAATAATATCTGTATACCGCTGTTTTCACTCATAAAAACGGGCTGCTGACTTCCTTGTTCTATAGGAAGTCCCTCCTTCAGAAATACGTAACGAGTTCTGATTGGGCCAGCGGTTCCGGTGTTGTCGACATCAGCTGAGCGCAGGCTGCCCTCCTGGAAACAGCGATTGGACTAGTTTTGAGAAGCAAGTGGGCAGGAGCATGTGCTGGAGATGTACTTATAATCACAGGAGCGTTTTTTACTGACGAGATGCGCATGACATTAAACTGATTGAGATTGAGGAAGTTGTCCTCAGCAAACTGTCCTCAACAAAATGTGCTGCACATAGTTTTACATGTGGATTATAATTTTCGGGAACCGAGTTAAACATAAATTGTAACCATTATTCTCCAAGTACAGCGTCCATGGGAAGGCCAAACAAAGATGATTGGACTGGATTGGATGATTGGTGATAAACACAAACGCAACTCTTCTTCTCCGTCGGAGCGCATCAAGGTCACGCCCCTTTTTGTAAATTCGTGTTTTAGTGACGTAATTACTGCAGGAACTAGTCAAGTCAAGTCACCTTTATTTATATAGCGCTTTAAACAAAATACATTGCGTCAAAGCAACTGAACAACATTCATTAGGAAAACAGTGTGTCAATAATGCAAAATGACAGTTAAAGGCAGTTCATCATTGAATTCAGTGATGTCATCTCTGTTCAGTTTAAATAGTGTCTGTGCATTTATTTGCAATCAAGTCAACGATATCCCTGTAGATGAAGTGACCCCAACTAAGCAAGCCAGAGGCGACAGCGGCAAGGAACCGAAACTCCATCGGTGACAGAATGGAGAAAAAAACCTTGGGAGAAACCAGACTCAGTTGGGGGGCCAGTTCTCCTCTGACAAGACGAAACCAGTAGTTCAATTCCAGGCTGCAGCAAAGTCAGATTGTGCAGAAGAATCATCTGTTTCCTGTGGTCTTGTCCTGGTGGTCGTCTGAGACAAGGTCTTTACAGGGGATCTGTATCTGGGGCTCTAGTTGTCCTGGTCTCCGCTGTCTTTCAGGGATGTAGAGGTCCTTTCTAGGTGCTGATCCACCATCTGGTCTGGATACGTACTGGATCCGGGTGACTGCAGTGACCCTTTGATCTGGATACAGACTGGATCTGGTGGCTACGGTGACCTCGGAATAAGAGAGAAACAGACAAATATTAGCGTAGATGCCATTCTTCTAATGATGTAGCAAGTACATAGGGTGTTATGGGAAGTGTTCCCGGTTCCGGTTTACCTAATTAATGCAGCCTAAAAATCCTTTAACGGATTTGGATATTAAAAGCATATTAGTATGTAATGTGTAAGCCAGGTTAAAGAGATGGGTCTTTAATCTAGATTTAAACTGCAAGAGTGTGTCTGCCTCCCGAACAATGTTAGGTAGGTTATTCCAGAGTTTAGGCGCCAAATAGGAAAAGGATCTGCCGCCTGCAGTTGATTTTGATATTCTAGGTATTATCAAATTGCCTGAGTTTTGAGAACGTAGTGGCCGTAGAGGATTATAATGTAAAAGGAGCTCATTCAAATACTGAGGTGCTAAACCATTCAGGGCTTTATAAGTAATAAGCAATATTTTAAAATCTATACGATGTTTGATAGGGACCCAGTGCAGTGTTGACAGGACCGGGCTAATATGGTCATACTTCCTGGTCCTAGTAAGAACTCTTGCTGCTGCATTTTGGACTAGCTGTAGTTTGTTTACTAAGCGTGCAGAACAACCACCCAATAAAGCATCACAATAATCTAAACTTGAGGTCATAAATGCATGGATTAACATTTCTGCATTTGACATTGAGAGCATAGGCCGTAATTTAGATATATTTTTGAGATGGAAAAATGCAGTTTTACAAATGCTAGAAACGTGGCTTTCTAAGGAAAGATTGCGATCAAATAGCACACCTAGGTTCCTAACTGATGACGAAGAATTGACAGAGCAGCCATCAAGTCTTAGACAGTGTTCTAGGATATTACAAGCAGAGTTTTTAGGTCCTATAATTAACACCTCTGTTTTTTCAGAATTTAGCAGTAAGAAATTACTCGTCATCCAGTTTTTTATATCGACTATGCATTCCATTAGTTTTTCAAATTGGTGTGTTTCACCAGGCCGCGAAGAAATATAGAGCTGAGTATCATCAGCATAACAGTAAAAGCTAACACCATGTTTCCTGATGATATCTCCCAAGGGTAACATATAAAGCGTGAAGAGTAGCGGCCGTAGTACTGAGCCTTGAGGTACTCCTTACTGCACTTGTGAACGATATGATACATCTTCATTCACTGCTACGAACTGATGGCGGTCATATAAGTAAGATTTAAACCATGCTAATGCACTTCCATTAATGCCAACAAAGTGTTCAAGTCTATGCAAAAGAATGTTGTGCTCAATTGTGTCAAACGAAGCACTAAGATCCAATAAAACTAATAGAGAGATACACCCATGATCAGATGATAGAGGGATGTAGTCCAAACGGGTCGTTTGTTGTAGGCGAATTCTGTTAAAATAAAATATCTCGCTTGGCATTGAACTTTGAGCTTTAGAATTTTACAGATTTTATTTATACTCTAACAACAACATTACACACTAAAGTTTAAAACATGGGATCACGTAGAACGGGACCTTCAACAGTGGAGCTCACAGATTAAATTATGCAGGTTAAAGGTTTGAACGTGGTGATTCAATATGATCAACGTTTCACTGTATAAAAGGGGTTTTCATATGATTTAGGTGCTAAAGCCCAACAGATCTGAAATGTTTCCCTTGTTTATTATAGACAAATCGTAATGCCAAATGCCAAATCGTAATCTAGGGTTGGACATGACATTATATGTACCCACTCCAAAAGGTCATTTGTCACTGAAGCTGCCTCATATATGCACGGTCTATGAAAGCAGAGCAGTTTAGGAAACACATGTGACATACCAGGGGCATAGCCAGTCTTAAAATGAGGGGGCAACTCATAATATATACACACACACACACATACATATATATACACTATCTCTCTTAACACCTATAAATAAAAAACAGCTTAACACCTGTTCACATTTAAAACAGCATATTTACTTCACCATTTCAGCAGAACAGTCATAACAGCCCACAACATAGCTCGGTGATTATTACCTTTTACATGAGTCTAACCTCTAACCTAACGTCGTAGAATCTACGAGGGCAATTATTAAATGATGTCATCATACTCAGTCCAGAAAATCCACCAATTTACGTTCGAAAAACAGCAGAATATATACAGCATAAGCAAATATATATGCCGCATAAAATCACAGCATTTTTACTTCACTGTTTCAGCAGCATAACAGCATACAACATAGCTAAGCGGCTATAATTCAAACCATGGGATTACCTTTTACATGACAAGGCGGAGTAAACGGGGCCGATTATTATTGAACTGTAATCAAGCCATGCAAACTCATTGTACCATTTTGGGGAAAAGCAACGATTCTTTCCGGCAAACTCAATGTAAGTAAATGCGGTCATCACTGGTTGTGAATGCGGTTTATCAGTTGCAGACAAATCATTGGGCATTATGCTGATCTGTGTCGTGGAAGTCTTCGCTACACTCCTGTGATGAAATGCATTTCTGTGTCCTGAGAAGCCTCAGGTGCCACTTCACTCGCTGTTGCAGAGCTTTTTTGACAAAGCGTAATATTGTACTTTGCGTGACAGCTGCCATTGTCACTGAATATTAATGAACTCTCAAGCGAAGATGACGGCGTCAGTTACGCACAACAGGTGACATAGGCAAATCAAATCAAGTTTGAAAACAGCCGCATTTTACCGTGCAGCATTTTGATTGGTCAATCTATCAATCAGACTGACAAATCAACATTTTCTTATTTTACTTATTTTATTTTAAGCAATCGGAAATCTGAGGGGGCCGGACATGTAAAAGAGGGGGCCAAGGCCCACCCAGGCCCCCTCGTGGCTACGCCACTGTGACATACATGTAGAAAGGATGATCTGGTTTGCCTAAAGTCACGTGCCTTTACCTCAAACCTCCTGTGTTGGGAGACAAAGGTACTGTGGATTTTAAATAACGCTGTGAACACCAGAGGGCAGTAAATCCCAACCGTGAACTATAATCACATTCTCGACTGAAGTCTGCAACTGCTTTTCATTTAGAAAGAACGGTTTAACAGTACATAGAATTTTACTTGTGTACTTCTTTTTAGTTGTATGTTCTTACATTCTAACTGACAGGATTGACATCTGAATGTAGTGCTGAATAAAAACATGTTTTGTTTGGCAAACATAAAATAAGGATAAAGTGATTATCCTTGTTAAAAAAAGACAGACAAAACAAATGCACTTTAACAGTGTTCATAAGTTTAATATTCGTTTCAAAATTCTATATACAATGGGCCAATTTCCAAAAGCCTGTAAAGAAAAAATGCATAAGAAACAATTAAGCTTTTTAAAAAAATCTATATTACAAGCTAGTAATGCATGTAGGGAAAACTCATTTGACTAAAAGTTCACAGGTTTGAATAAAGGCACCTCATATAAAGTGATCAGTTCAAAGGATGCAAGAAGGCATTAACTTCTCATTCACTGTTAATGGCTTTGATATGAAAGTTGAGACGTCAGAAGGGGAGGGTTACAATGGAGTCAACATTGGCACTAAAATCTTTTAATGGCTAATATTTAATTGGTAAATCCAACAGCCTGTCTGAAAAGAACGGGGTTGCACCATGAAACCGGTTTTGCTGGCTAGCTTCCATTTGTTTTGCGTCATCCCTGGGTTTTATGTACCATAAAGGTGGGCTGATTTTTACAAGTGTCCAGCACCACAATAACTTGCGATACATGGCTCGCCTGCTCTATGCCAGGTTTTGTTTCGAGACCTCAAATCGAAATTGGACCAATCAGCTGTTAGCAAAGTGATATCTTTGGCACAACAGTCAATCAGTTATGATTATTTAAAATAATTTTATGATTTACATATTGAGTACATAATTATACCCTCACTCTATTACACATTTGTATTTATAACAAGTTTATGAATTAAATATATACAGATGATATGCAATATAAATTTTATGCCTTTTATGTAATTACATAAGGCTTTAAGTTTAAGCTTTTGTTTCAGTCACAGTGGAATTATGTATTTTATTGACTAAGACTTTAAAGTCTTAATATTTTTTCCTAATTTTCTCCCAATCTTAGGCAGAAGAGAGATGTAAATCACACGGATTCCTGCTTAAAGTGAATCTCAGGTTCACAGCATACAACTGGCTGTTCTTCAGAGGTCATTTCATGTCCACGTTTACATAGTTATGAATGAATTCAGGATGAAGGTCTGAGCTGACAGCAGCACCATGGTTTCAGTAAAGCCTGATTGGATCGGTTTGGTTTTCTGAACTTGAAACCAATCCTGTAACCCAGAGTTTGTTCAGCTAGCTTCATGGTACAGGCCCCAGAACTGATTCAAACAGCATTATGTTTAACAGTTGAAAATAACTCGCAACATAAAACCAGAGGAAATAAAATACATCAGTAAACATTTACAAGCCCGTAATTTCTCCACGCATGCTTCCTTCATTCCACATTTTCAAATGGCTTTGGACACACAGAATTAGGAGACACATAAATCATCGCATTAGTCACAAGATAAGCTTCTGTGGAAGAATGTGGCTAAGCTTAAGATAAAAGATGTTTATGTACATTGCTTGGCAATGAGTGCAACTAAGAATGAGGACAAGATAAACATTAAGAGTCCCTTCTTGTAAACATTCTAGAACCATAACAAGTGTTCATCACAACACCATCCACACTCACCCCCACCTTGCCACCAAGGTAAAAAAAAAAAACATCCATACATACACATATATATATATATATGCATCAGCTAAAATGGTTTTGAATAGTTCATAAGGCGCTACAAAGGAGTTTCAAGCTAGTTATTTTCAAGTAAGTTATGCATCAGTCTTCAAAATGTAGTTCCTGGTTTGAAGAGTTGTTAATAAACAACATCTGTAACTGAATCTCATGTCTCATGATAGAGGGTGTCTATTTACCACACACCCTACTGCAGATATGATTATTTAAAGACAAAAATAACGTGTCCAATTTTATTTACTGAACTGTGAAAAATAACTGAAATATTGAAGAGTAGTGTTATATATCGGACTAAATCGCCAATATTTCCGTAAAACTCTTCCAGAAACCATTTTCTTTAAATCAACATCTAAAATTAGAATGAAAAAATACTTAACACACCAACTACTTATTTAAACTGTAAAGGTAGTGTTAAGTAGCGCTGGACTCATGCTTATGTTTTGCAAATCAGGTCAGATTTCATCTCACTCCAGACCGGAGTACTCTTTCAGGAAAGTGATGTGGAAATCTCGCACTTTGCCAAGAAGTACCTTCAGCTTTTCTACGGATGGCAGGATTGTCATTCTGAAATGAAAACAAACAGATTCAACGTTTAAAGAGTGCTATGGGATAATCACCTGATAGCAAATAAAATGTGAATTTGTTTGATCATAAAGTTTACCTGAAGTGATACGTTCCATCTTTCTGCCCAAATCCACTTCCGGGAACAACGCATATTCCGGTCTCCTCCAGCAACCTCAGGCAGTAAAACATGTCCGGCTGCATCCCTAGAGCCTGTCCAATCACAGACACATTTCATTCACCGTGCATTTCTGACTGTCTTCTGATGAAGAACACAGAAGCTTCATTCCAGTAGAAGAGCAGCTTCTCAAGTCTCAATCTGTAGCAAATTACCATTCTGCAAGCTATTATTCACTCAATTCTTATCAAGTTTCTAAACATAAAAAAAAGAGCGTAGCTAACATTTATATAATTATTAAACCGTAAGAGTTATACAGTTGGATTTAGTAATTCAAGTAAGAGTACTGGACAAACTGTGCTGAACTAGTACAACCGGTTACACCCTTTGTAATCAATTTGTAAACACTTGTCATCAGCGGTGATGACAGGAAGTGTACACAGTTTGCTCTGAACAGTCTAGAGTGCCCAGGAAACTAGCGGACAGCTAGGATGACAATACCAAAAGCAAGTCAAACTCCACTAGAAAGCCTTTAGTTCTACTGAAGTAGGAGCACTTGCCTTGGCTTCCTCCACTGCCTTGGGAGGGATAAAGATTCGAGGGAAGGCGTACATGGCCCCCTGGACAGGATTACACTTGATTCCTGGAACTGAATTCAGGATCTGCTCAGTTAGTTTAGCTTTTTCTGCCAAAGCACCCAGCACTGAGGATTTCTCCTGAAAGAGATCGAACAAACCCAATCATGCCTAGTCAAACCCAAACATTAAAACTCTTCAGGGCCGTTTATGTAATAACAGATAACTGATGCATAACATTTAGAGGTTTATTTACTAGAAACCACATAACCATCAAGTCACTGTCAGTGCCAGTACACCATGTGCTTTACTCCACCAGCAGACACTAAACGACTAACCTGGTGGAACTGTGTGAACGTGTGCTCTTCTGGTTGAGGAGGGTTGACAATCACATCCATTGCAGCCTGGCCAGCCAAGGGGGGACACAGACGAACTGATAAAAGCTTGACCAGCTGGGCCTTGACCTCGGGATCCATGTTGATGACCTCCATATATCCTCCTCTGAAGCCACACCTGTGGAAGGACAAGGACATATCACACAAGGTTGCCACGTTCAGTAGCCAAAACATAAATATTGTCAGAGAAACGCTCAATTTCAGTCAGGCCACATTCCACTAAATATGGAAAGGGTTTTTAACTAATATAAACACCACAACGCTCACTTCAGAGATGTCCTTACAAATGGCAGCTTGACATTGAAGGTGGTAGATATTTCTACATCCTATCTATTTAAAATGGCAAATTACAAAGCCAGCCGATGTCTAAATGTTTGAGGATAGTGTGGTTATGTCATGTGAAAGTGTCGGCGAAAGCTGATCTTGAGGCCGTCTCAAGTAAAGGCACATGCTGACCCCTGCAGAGGTTCAAGAGCAGGGATACTCACTCTCCCGTGTAGCCTTTGGAAGAGGAATGGAAGGACACAAGCTCCACATTGTTGTAGTACTCGGGACCCATGTCATATAGCACCTTCTTGAAGGAGTGAAACTGACAGTCAGGAGCGTACACGTTTTCCTGATACACCTGCCAGCAACAGTACAAATCAACATTTAATGCATAATGGGCAAAAATATTCTAATACACTGATTTGGTGTTTAAGAAACATTTCTTGCAGTTATTATTGTGGTTTTACATTTTTGTGGAATCTTTCTTTAGGATTCCTTGGTGAATAGAAAGTTTGAAAACCGCACGCATTTGAAGAATGCGGGGTGGTGTTAGCGCAGTGGATAAGACGCATGCCTGTGGTGTGGGAGACCCGGGTTCGAATCCACTGTGAACCGCCAGTGTGTCCCTGAGCAAGACACTTAACCCCTAGTTGCTCCAGAGGCGTGCGACCTCTGACATATATAGCAATTGTAAGTTGCTTTGGATAAAAGCGTCAGCTAAATGAATAAATGTAAATGTAAATGTAAGAAACTTGTTGCAAAATAGAACGTCTTTAATGTCACTTTGATCAATCTAATGCATCCTTTCTAAATAAAAGCATCAATATCTTACCAATAAAATGTAAAAAAATAAATACTGGCCCTAAACTTTTGAATGGTAGTGTGTGTTTAAAGTTAAATCACTTCCAGCTCAACTAGTTTCTTATTTAAAGTGTAAACGTAAAAGAGCAGAAACTGTGATTACCTCATCAGACAGAACAAAGAGATTCTCTTCATATGCAAAGTGCAACACTTCTTCAATGCATTTTTTACTCTGGACCTGACCTGTAAAGAGCAAACAGGGAGGAAGGAAGAGAGATGACAGAATTTAAAGGGATTTTTCACCTAAATATCAACAAAAAAAACTACAAAAAATACATCAACATGATCAAATCTAGCACAGCATATCTTGACATGCTTCATTTTAATCCATTCATTTTAACTCTCAAACCGATGCATGAACACACATATAATACACATTTACAGCCTCCCTCTTCAAACAATATTATTAAAAAATTTGATGACTCATTCAGCAATCCAGATTTCATCAGGAAACCATGAACCATCACAACACACCTCACTCCAGAGACAGGATAGCACAAGCCTGGGCAGACCACAAAATGTGTCCGACTTAGGGATGTTCATTTTGACAAGCGACGCTCGTTAACCGATTACTAACCGACAAGATTATTTTAAATGAGAATTGGAATACATTAGAAAGGATAAGTGTCTGTGACCCGTTAAAAATACTAACATTCGTTTTCCAGGGAGAAATTTTAAATGCGCAAAAAGCTGCAAACAACAATATATATATATATATATATATATATATATATATACACAAGAAATATGTTTTTACATAAACTAAGAAAACGAAAGAAAAAACTGTGCAGCAAGTAGCCTATGCAGAGGTTCGTTTCATTTTTGTGGTGCGCGAAAGGAAACTAAGACTATTTCTTTAGGCCTATTTTATAAAAGCACTAAGATGTTTTTATACTGTAAAAGTACACAAATAAAAGCAAATATTTTACAACTTCTTTATGACTAAAAGGAGGAGTTGCTTCCACTGTTAGAAGGAAAAAATGCAAGTTGCACCGGTGATACATGTGCGCACATTGTTAAGTTTTGATACCTTGACAATGTAGCCTGTTTATTATCATAAAACGCAGTCAGTCAAACATATGAAAAAAAAAGAAAAGAAAAAAAACACTGCTCAGTTTAAATATGTAGTGAAATCTGTGCCGTTAAGCATCATCACCTTACTGTTGTGATGTAAAACATTTAGTTTTATGTGGATATTGGAACAGGAGTGAAATACATAAATAATATTTTGGCATTCAAATACATTGCGAAAACGGAAACATTTGATTGTGTCGAGAGACCCAACGTTGGTTTCAGTTTTGTTTTAGCCTAAATAAATTTGTTTGGGCTTGTCATCTATAGCTTCTTCTATTTTTAATTCTTGATCTTTCTAAATACTGTTAAATTGAAAGGATTTGTTGCGGAGTGCAGGGAACTAAAATAGTTTACACTGTTTACTATGTTTGTAAACATTTTGTGTCAGAATTAGGCCCATTTCTCAACAAAATAATAAAACGCAACTTCTACACGACTTAGGCCATGTTTTTTTTTTCCCTCACTCTCTAAAAAATATTTTTATATGCTTAGCCAATTTTAACCATGCAGCAAACCTTTTAAAATATTTTGATAAATTACAAAAAAAAACAAAATACAATTAAATAAATAAATGACTTTTAAACCGTTTAACTGATTGTATTAACCGGTTAAAATGAGCACCCCTAATCCGACTAATTTAAATTTTACACAATATTCTATATTCTAACAGATTTTAAAATTCATATGCAACTAAATTTTTTTGTCCACACAAAGCTGTCAGCTGCAGAAGACTTTGAATATTGCCTACAAATCATATGGAAGTCATTTTAGATCTCATCAGAATCGGTCCCCACTCATGATGGATCATGACTGGAAAAAGAACATGAGGTATTAAAAGGGGAACGCTCTTCTTTCCAGCACACCTGCTACTGGATCCAAACAAACACAAGGGCACTACGTTTCCTAGCAAATGAGAATAGCTTTACAATATACCAACCAGTAGGGTTGCCAGGGTTAATGATGCAAATGACTCTTGGCCGACAGTGCTGCTTGGCAGCCTGATAAGCTCTGTGAAGTTCATTGATGTCCAGGGCCCAGCAGTTGTCCTCGTCTAAGTAGTAGTTGACCTGAACCGCATCCATCTCTGAGAGTGCAGCGGAGTAAAGCGGGTATTGAGGAATGGGGATCATTACACCGGTCCGAGAAGAATCTTTGCCAGACACCAGTAGCCGTAGAATAGTCTTAAAAACAAAGTTTGGTTTTGTTGGTACTGTAGGCCAAGTAACCCGTTAAGTCTTTTTGATGGTATACATCCAATGACTTACCATAATGCCATCACTAGCCCCAGTGGTGAGGTAAATGTTTTCCCAGTCTGAAGGAACTCCATCTCTTTGCTCTATGTACGCAGCGATATCTTTGCGGATGCACTCCACGCCTGGGCTTGCACTATATGACCCTGTGACAGAAACACAGGGGTTAGCACTCATAAAGCACTTACTGCAGCAAAACACTGAATGGAACGGAGTGTTACGATACAGGTCTTTTGTTTCCCAGCTTCCTGAGAACTGTGTGATCTGCAATAACAGGGGATCATGGATGCTTTCCAATCGCTACACTGTAGTAGGAACTTTTTTATATATCCTTTTATATCATGGCCTTAAGCAGTTTCAACCACACATCCGCAGAGGAACAAACGCACACACCGAGACTTTGTCCTCCGCAGCCCTGCAGGATACGCCGTGCTCTCCATTTCGCATCCTCTGGGAAACTGGGGCTGTCCATCAGTTCAGGGAATGTACAGAGAGCCACCACCTGCACAAATGAACACACACAGAGAAATCACTCTTATTTGTCTGCAGTCATTGAGTGCAATTTGAAAGATTTAAGAGCAAATATAGATCATTGTTCTCTATGCATGTCTACTGCTTGTACAGTTCCACTAAAATCTAAATGCTAAAATTCAATTTGCACTAATTTTATAATTATTCAAAACAAACTGCAACTGATTTCTATATGCATCATGTTGTAACTTCTAAGCAAGATGATTAGAGTGGTTATTCACTTGCACACTGAGAGGGGGAATCAGAAATTTGAGCTGGAACATTATTCCCAAATATAACAGAGCCCGGGCCAGATGGCTGTGAGTCCAGTCCCTCCTAAAGTTTCCAAGCCATAATAACCCGTACACGTCAAAGACAGCTTTCCTTTGACTCTCTTTTCCTTAATGATAACATGAGCTCAAGAATCATATGACCACACTGACCAAAACTATGACTATCATGCAAAGCTGTGATCTGTTGGCTCTAAAGAAAATGTATTTCTCAGGCCATCACAAAAGCTTTTGTTCAGCTCATAACGAAAGGCTGGATCGACTTTGACTAAACTAGGTCAATCATAAGAGACAGTATTCCACTGGAATTTGCAGTGTGTTCCAAAACTGTGAGCGTTCAACAAAAGCCATTTTTCTTTCATGCTTACAATGGTGAGCACAAACTGGACTCCTCATTAACCTGAATAAACTAAAACGTTTGTAGGTTCCATGTCGTTTTTACGGTCTAAATGAGCTGAAAATCTGTTATGTAGTTTCAGGACCATTGCATAGATAATAAAAATACATTGTGTTGTGGCACAGCGAGTGAACAGTTCAGGGGAACCAGATATGCATGCTGTAAAATAGGAAATAAATATACTTCATTTAATGTTGTGATAATGCTGAAGTAATGACAGATCTCTTCTTTTGTGTTATGATCATCTAAGTTGAATGTATTATTGAAAAAGAAAAAAAATGCGAGCTGGGGTTTGGTTCTATGCAGCTGCTGTTGATTGGATTTTGAGATGTGGGCATTACATTTAAAAAGTGAGAAGTCTGTTGTTTCACTGGAAGACTGAGTTTATACATTTTTATGCTAATTTTAATACCAAAACAATTTTTTAATGAAAATATTACTTTTATTAAAAAGATGACTATGAGACAATAATAATTTGTGCATTTTTGGTTACCTGTCTGAGGAAGGTGATTGGCTGTTGTCCCATGGCATGTGCATCACCGATGTTGGCTTTGATGACTTCAGAGAACGGTTTCGTACCACCCTATAAGAAAATAAGAGAGGTGTCTATTATGTGAACAACCCCTTTACAATGCCACAAGTCTTGGCCAGAATCCATGTTGCAAAGAACACATCAAATAGACCTGTCCTCACAAGCACGTTCTGTAGGGAAAAGATTGTCTACCAGTACTGCGGTGAAAGCAGGTGTTTGTCTGAATATGCAAAATTAGGTTTGGTCACGAAAACTAGGTGTTTCTGTTACATTTGTATAAAACTAAGGTTGTGAAATGAAGTTGTAGAACATTTTGTTCTTCATATCAGGCTACGTATCATGACCTACTACAGACATAAATCAGAACTTTCCTGTCACTTTCGATAACAGCAAAATTGAGATTACGTCATTGTTGTCCTCAAACATTCTGTACCATCTAGTCACATGCTAAGGGCATGGCAACACAAAGTTGAGCAGTCAATCAAGGTCATGTAATGAGATGAGGAGTCAATCAGGGTCTGGGGGGGGGGGGTCATGCTCTTGTCAGAGGTCTAGAAGGCACCTGTTCAGGGACTATAAATAAAGCTCCCTTCCTAAGTGATCATCTATCATTGCTGAACAAGCAAGCTCGAGTACTTCTGCGTCATGGTAAAGGGTTAGATAACATGGAAAGCATCACAAGATTCAGCAGCTTTGCTCCATTGCTTTGATAATGGCACTGCAAGTAAGTCAGAAAGTGGACTGAGCACTGCTTTTTTTCAGGCAACCCTCATGGACACAACAAGAAAGGATATAATAAAAACAATAATAAAGACGTGCCACTACAAGGCATGCAGGGTGGATCGTTTTGCACATTACTTCGAACCACCAAACACATTTGGCATGAAAAGCAGTATATCAGGGGATGTCCTCACATCTATTCAGTAACTAGTGTAGAATTAATGTTACAGCAAGCTTTAATATTTCCTAATTTATTTTATTCACATATTTATTATCCTAAAATGTCTTAAAAAAATAAAAAAAATTTTTATAAAAAAATAAAAAAAAAGCTTTAAATGCATTTGATTCCAACAGCAGCATTTGACAAAACCTAATTGAAGTTGTTGCTGTATTTAACGGTGTTAGCAACTATAAATTAAAGTGCTTTGATGTCATGTCAATATCTCAACATAACTGGTGTTAATGTCCTTGGTCAAAACTCCAGAAACTATTAATTCAATAACCACATTTGATGAACGCATTTTTAAGATTACCCTGCCTCACATAAATCACCACTAAACATGTCAGTAGTCAGATGTGTGGCAAAGAGAAACACAAATTTACATACGGAGACTATGACTGTAATTAACAAAAAAAAAGGGTTAACTTTGTTTTCAGCTTTCGATTGTGTCTAACGTTACCCCGGGCAATTTTTACCGCATTCTAGCACTGGTTACAACTGTGAACAGAAATAAAAATACGATTTATTATGAAAAGAGTGTTTGTTTCATTGGAGTGTCTTTAGATACACATTTATGAACATGTAGCTCTGGGATGCTGCATTTGAATATTTCTCACCTCCTGCAGGTATCTCTCGATCTCTCCGGCTTTGATGACGATGGGTCCTCTCACGGCGTACTCCACAGCCTTCACCTGCGGGTTCAGAGTGTCCATAGTCAGGGTCTTCTCCCGCATCTTCCCGTCGAGGCGCCCAGCAGACGCCTTCGCCTCGGCGGTGATGAAGCGCATCTGGCCGCGCTTCTCCACGGACGGACCTTGAGATTTGTGTCGCACTCCGGTAAGAGAAGTCACTTTTAAGGGGGTACACTGATCGAGAGCTCCGGCGATCAGTGATCGGGCTGCCAGCGACTGCAAGCGATACATTTCTGCTCAGTGAGGAAGTCGAGTCTGTCTGGAGAACAAGGGACGAGGATGCGCGTAAAAAGTTACTACTTTAAATATACTGCTCTTCTAACCGCAAGTTAAAGCAAAGGATAAAATTAACAATTAAAAAGCGAAATCACTTCAGAAAACGTTTCTTCTATACGACGTCGATCCGCATTATCAAATGCTTAACTGTACCAAGCTCACATCAAAATTATCTCATCGTCGCCTACTATAGCGTCCGCCGGCTATCTTTATGCGCTCATTCAGCGCGATCATGTTTCTGTTCGTCATGGGGGTTGTAGTTCTTATGCTGCTGTTTGATCTATCCTCACCATTCGCTGCGCTTAGAATAAAACTACAATACCCAGCGCTGAGTAACCGCAGCCGGTGGGTGTGTGAGGGGCGGAGACTTTACCCGTTGTCACAGCCGAGAAAAATTTCATCAGCATACAGCCGAGAAAAATTTCATCAGCATACAGGGGTGTGCAAAAAGTCTCTAATTAACGTTGATAACAGTTTTTGTTTTGCAATAATTTTTGCACTAATTACACAACCTTCATGTAATTTTTCAAAACTCGAAACAACATAATTCCCAACCGATGATCAAAATTGCATTTTTTTTAACACAACCCTTTTCCCAAATTCTTGGATACAATCACTGATCTATAATATAGAATATAATATAATAATATAATATAGTCATATATATATAGATCAATGGATACAATACACATGAACCAAAGAACTTTTGTTCATTGAACTAAAATCACTGGTTCAAAATGACACAATTTAAATTTAAATTAGATTTAATTTAATCTAAGTATTACTATTTAAAAATGCAACACGTGTATTACATCTGAATTGAGTGTCTATTTATTTAATTACAATTATATAACTATAAGCTGATGATAGAGCTGGAAGCTCTTCATATTTTTTGGATGAGGCAGGCTTTAACCTGGCCATGACATGGAGGAGAGGTTGAAAGTGACCCAGAATGTTGGGGGGCCTGACCAACCCTCACTGAATGTGATTTTGAGGGGACCAATATCTATATAGTGATAGCACCGAAAGCAATCTTGGTTTCATTCCCATCCACAGTTTATCACCTTGTATTTACCCCCATACTCGCCTTTCCTGTCCTGTCTCTTTTAGAGTTCAATTCAAAATTTTGTCTAATTTAATTCTGTTCCTAAGTCCCTCAGATCTGCTAATAAACCTCTTTTTTACGTCCCACGGTCATGACTTAAGTTTAAAGGTGACAGAGCCTTTGCAGTAGCAGCTCCATGGAATCAGTTGCCACCTGACATTAAGAGTGCTCCATCTATTTCAATTTTTAAACTTAAAACACATTTTTATTCTATGGCCTTTCCTGATTTTTAATTTCTTGATTAGTATTGTTACCTTGGATTTGTATTTTATTATTTTATTTTATACTTTGCTGTATTTTATGATTGTTTTGTACAGCACTTTGGTCAGTGAAAGCTGAATTTAAATGTGCTCTATAAATAAAATTTACTTACTTGCTTACTTTCCTTACTGTAACCTGACTGAAGAATTTTTCTCCACATGGATGTGGAAGGTTTACAATAAGCACCCTCACAAACAAGTCACTCATATCCAGGCATAGATGGGTGCAATGACATCACAGGAGGAGACCAATCTCAGAAGATTTTTTTCCAATATGTTTAGCTAATGAAAACATCCATTATGATATGGTTGAGAACCTGTGGCCAAATCCACGAGTCGGGGTTGATAAAAACATAGAAGTGCAGTGAGGAACACTCCAGCTGACATTTTACTGAAGGCCTAGTGTGGTTTTCTTTATTATTATCAAATTCTTTCTTACCCAAAGTTTTTCGAAAAACCTGTAGTGAGTTGATAATTTAATCATAATTTTCAATTTTTGTGTAGAACCATAAACTAATAGAACCAATGAATAAATCATTTAAATAATATAAAGTTTCATAAACCATAGGGGTTTTGTTCATTTTAAACGTAGTATCCTACTAAAATGTCTCATACATGAATTAATGTGTTTGTTTTTTGTTTTTTTGGAAAGTATACACCAATTTAAGTCAAAGACTGGAGTAGTAAAAATATTTCATTCATCCGGATAAATGCTGCCCTCTGTTGGACACAAGGCCAATACTGTTTGTATTGTGTGTTTTTTATTATTTAGAATATTTTGAATCTCTCACTGGTATACCATCTGTTTGTCATGTTGCTTCTTATCATTATTCATAAGCTATTTTATTAGATATCAGGTAGATAAGATATCTCTCTCTCTCTCTCTCTCTCTCTCTCTCTCTCTCTCTCTATATATATATATATATATATATATATATAAATGCTTTCACTTATATGATTTCTCAGTTGTTCCCAAACAAGATTCTCTTTCAGTCCGATCGAAATTAAAATTTTCTCAGAAAACATCAACACCCTTTGCACCAGTGGTCTACGTCTTCTTGTGAGAGGTTAAAAGAGCAGCCTTGTGCTGAACAATGACTTGTTTAGCATATGAAGAGGACATGAGATTCCCATAGTGCAACCAACAACCATGAAGTCTGCAGAGCCACACATAATATTCTTTAATGATTTTCCTTTCTTTTTCTATAGGCACTCAACAGAAGGCTTCAGTATTTAAAGAGATATGGACAAAATGTAAATGCTGTGATTTTAAAACACTAAATCAGGCCATGACATGCAGTGTTTTGGGGTAATACTATCACTGACTAAAATAATGATAAAGGAAATGCTTTCTGCAGACAGGACAGGCTGGTAGAACAGTAAAATCAGATGCTACAATTACATATTTGCATAAAATGGGAGGATTTTTTTTTGTCTGTTTCATTTTGCTTAACCTTAAAGTGCAATTAAGTATTTATATTCTAAAATGAAAATAGTCCTCTGATCATCTCTTACATTTTTATTGTATTACAAACCAAACATATTCCTGTAGACACGTTTAAAATGTTTTGATTGTATCCTATGTTGTCAGATTTATAAAGAGTATAAAAAGTCTAGCAGTGGGGGTGGGGTTATGAGGAGCTGAGTTTTGTCCTTAACAATAGAACAAAAACATTAACTGGAGCACAAAAAGCAGAAGACATACACAAAATGTGATTGCATTGTAAGCCAATTATATGAAAACATCTGCTAAGAACATTAATAAGCCTATAATAACTGAGCTGAACATGTTGTCTGTCAGGAACATTAAGACACTGAGTTCAAATTAAAAACAAAAAAACAAAGCACATCACTTCACAGCCTAATTATACAATTACATTAATGAGTAGCTTAGAGTGCTTATATCAATGAAATGTGATATGTAACATGCATTATGTAATGGACAAGTTTTAAAGCACAGTCCAAATAACCCTAACAAATATTTGAATCATTATAGCTATGATCAATTTGCCAGGTTGTTAAAAATATTGTTCACAGAAATGTTTGTTGTTAAAGAGTAATCTTTCCTTGCACAACTAGTAATACATGTTTTAAATTAAACTGAGAAAAGTTTGTTACTTATACAGTCAATATTTTGATATGACATTGTGCAAAGAAGTAACCTATGAAAAAGAGCCTGATTATAGACTACAGCAAACAGAAAATCATCTGTCCATTAAGATCGGTGTTTCAGCCTCAAGCGTACATTGCAATTCAAAGTGAGGACAAAATTATCAGTTTCATAGTGTTTTTGGTACAGGAAATGGTAATACAGATTACAATTATAATCTAATGCTCGCACATGCTTCCGCACAAGCATTTACAGTTACACAATACAAGTAATCATAAAAGGAAAAACAACATTGATCAGTGCCATATATTGAAGTATTTCATATGAAGATATTATAAATTATTAGTCCGATTTTTCAATATTGACAGTTTTCGTCGCATCGAACAATTGTTTTCATCAAGGCTTAATATTAAAAAGTGATGGCAGTGTCTCAAGCAGCATATCTATTTCACCTACATCAGCACTTATTGTTCTTCAGAATCTTCACCCATGTGACCATGTGACTGTCGTGATCTAGTGCGCATGCTCCTTGAGTGCTGGCTGCATAAAGGAAATATCTAGACAGCTGAATATTTATTATTGACGTTCTACCTCTCAAAGCTGCTATTATGAGGCACAGTTCTAAACTTTAGAATGTCCAAAAACAACAAAAAAGGCGCTAATCTTTCCATTTCTGGCTGTGGGTCACGTGAGCTGGCAGCCAGGGACCGAGCGAGGCTCTACAGCGCGCATGCGCAGTCTGTCTCGAGCGATTGATGTGTGTGTCTGAGCTCCTGATGAGCTGCACTTCTCTGTGTGCCTTAGTGCAGCTGGAAGTTTTACAGTACGATCGCCGAGGTCAAGGGATATTATTGCAGCCCGTCGTTATAAATATGTCTACAAACAAAGTGAAGAAAGTGAAAATGGCCACCAAATCATGCCCGGAGTGTGACCAACAGGTGAGCTGTTGTTTGTCAATGAATGATATATTTGTGTTTTTGCTCAAGTTCTCAAATGCCGGATTGTTATCTTTAGTACGGTGTGTGCTTTGATAAGGTTGAGTTATCTATTAGATCTGTGTGAGTCACAAACAACGTTGCTGTGTGCTGTGAAATATGGTTTTCGCGTTTTGTCGATTGTATTGAAGTGATTTTATTGATATTATATGTGGTATCACACAATAAGCCACCGAATCTGGTTTCCATCTTAGTTCGGCGATGAAAACGTGTAAGGTTGTTAAATGATATCCAGCTTGCTGCATTGAAACAATTAAATTTCATAGATTTCATGCAGTCTGTTTTCGCTTCGTTTAATATCACGGAGCAGGATGATCTCTGCGATTAAAATGCTTATAAATGTGCTTGCTATTATCTAAAGGCTTCTGCCATTTCTAAGGATGATGCAGTTATACATTAAAGCTGGTTTCGACGTATAAACGATTCATATTTTTTTGTTTATTTTGCCCTTGAACAAACCGAACTGGCTTCATTGCAGACTGTACTTAGTGTGACTGTATCAGTTGAGCTGCAGAAAACTATCAGGGTATCGTTTCCTGTTTACTGTGGCGTCAGTGTCAGTTTTTCTCCAGACACTCCGTATTTATTTGCTCCTTTGAAAAATGCATAATATTGAAGTGCTCTTCCTCGAGTGTTGTGAAATATTTAGTCAGTCATTGTACAGAAATGTCACTGTGTGCTGAAGTTCACTGAATTCTCCTTCTCTCTTTCTGTTTCTGTCAGATTCCTGTGGCTTGTAAATCCTGTCCTTGTGGCTACGTCTTCATAAGCCGAAAGCTTCTCAATGCCAAATTAAATGAGAGGTCTCCAGTAATGGGTAAATTGTGCATCTTTTAAATGTTTTATGCCTCTGAACCACCCATATATTAATCATTCATATATCATGTTATGCTAAATTGTGTACTTACTAAATATTTATCAAGTGGCCTTTAACAAGCTGTGTAATGTGACTATTGATCTGGAAAGTGACGGCTGTGGAATAGATGTTTAAAATTCTTACAGTGGAATGTAATTCCAGATATTAATCAGCTAACTTTTCTGTCCCACTGAAAAAAATGAACACTTGCTCATTTCATTGCTTTAATATCTACCCATATGAGTCTGCCACAGTTAGTCTGTGTCTTCAGGCTATACTCGTGAGTTATGGTGATCGAGAATTTTTTTTTACATACTATCATTATGTGCTGGACTCTTTGGGCTAGTGAATGGAAATGAATAGCAGGCAAGTTTCCAGTCAGCAGGATGCGTTGAGAATACAGAAATGAGTGCTGCAGTGATGGCTGTTTGCTTGAGTGAGTAGTGCTAAGAGAGAGATGGGGGAAGGGCCAACTAATTCCTGTCTGAAAAGCTTGTTCCTGTCCTCTCTCTCTCTCCACCCCCTCTCTCTCTCTCTCTCTCTCTCTCTCCCGCCACTGTCTTACCAAGAAACTAGTCACAGTATTTCACTTGACTCATTTTTATGATACATTAAGTCATGTATAAATTCACCCAAAGATTAAATTACAAAATGCATTTCTCAAAGTTGAACTGAAGGTTTGTTGAATCTTATTAGGAGGGATTTTTGTGAAGTGATGTCACAAAATGATGTCTGTAGACATTTTTAAAAGTGTGTTATGTAAGTGATAAGGGGCCAGCTTGGGTGGTCGTGATCTTGTTAAAATGAGACAACTGTGTGGCTTATAGTGTGAGCACATTTCAGTCAGTGTGCAGTTTTTATTAGTTGTATTTCTTCACAATTATTTGGTAGGCTTGTGATTTTAAAATGATTAATTAGATTTTCTGCTATTTGGAATTCATATTTAAGCACGAATATCAGGCTTTGGGTCAGTCATGAGTATTATTTAGTTTAAGTTAGAAAATAATGTCTTGTTGTGTACATATCAAATACATACATATCATAGTCTCATGCATGCTGGAGTTTTATGATTTTAAAGCCCAGCTGGCGTGTGCATTGCGTTTTTTTGGTGGCGCAGGCTCAGACTGTGATTGTTGCATTGAGTTATGACTGGAATGCTCTGCACAAATGTTCTTTGTTTAAATGCTTTACTGTGGTGTGATGTATACGTTGATTTCTCTACTTCTTTACATTTTTCTGTACAAATAATTCAGAGCTCTCTGCAAGTCACATAAGGAATTAATTTGTAAATATGTGGAGGGTGTGAGATTCTACTTGTATTATATTATTTGAAAGGTGTAGCCATAGTTTATTCTGAATGAAACATTTCCATTTTTAGCAGAAGTATTTATTCAGGGCTTACCCTGCTCTCTGCTAAGAATAATGTGCTCAATTTGAAATAGGACAGCCTTTATTTAGATTACCCTGCCTGCCCTTGCATTTTGGAAAGAGAATTTTATTTCAGAATTAAACATTTAATTTAATTTTAAAATATTTAATGAAAGCCTAAATAAGACATTTATTAAGAAAATTGTGGTGTTTGCAACATGAAACAAGACAAATGTGATAAGAATATTGGATCAAATTTACAGCCAAGCTTTCCAGATATTTTGCAGTAATATTCACACATGATGCAACCCGGTCTTCATGATTGTGGCATAGTTGTGAAGGAGTTGCGCAGTGTTAATTAGCTTTAGAACAGAGCTCTTCTTGTTAGTGCAGGTTATTGACACGGCCTGGATTCCTGAGTTAACGTGCAGTCGTACAGCAGGCCGGTAAAGGGAGTGAGCAGAAGAAGATCTTATCACAGCGTTTAGAATCAAATGGCTGCCATGGAAATACATGATTATATAAACATTGAAATGATCTGTTGGGGAAAGAAGGTTAGGTTGCCTTTAGAGATTCACAGAACAGGGTTGCACCAAGATTATTAAATCATCCATCATTCTAGTGCTGGATTATTGTAAACATACTTGATTAAAAAAAAATATATATATATATATATACATACATTTTGGAAAGTTGACATGCTGTACTTCATATAAAAATATTTTTAAATGGCATGTTTCTAATTATGTTTCTAACTTAAAAAAAAAAATAGAAATAAATAATTATTTTTATAAATGCAACTTTTATCTCCTACTATTTTAGAGGCTACATGGAATATATGTATTCAAATGAATTTTTCACACCATAACAAATGAGTGAACAATGAAAAAATCGTAAGAAGCATAAAATTTAATAAAAATATGTAATGAACATAAGTTATAACACTTAATATGCAATTTCCCTTTTTACATTAAGAGCAAGAATATCTAATACTTATTATATAAAATTTATATTTATAATATTTATTTATTATATATATATATATATATATATATATTTTTTTTTTTTTTTTTTTTTTTTTTTTTCATTTTTTTTTTTTTACATAAGATCTTTGGCAAGTTATGTATAGAATTGGCCAAATAAATCTTTTTAAAAAGCTTTCCAAATATTATTATTAGTATTATTGTGGTGTAGTCGCTCTCTTCACACAGGGTTGCTAGAGTCTGTTACTAATGACGTTTACTTGAAGCCTGAAGACTCCTATAAATAAACTCCCTCAGAGAGACGCAGGCCTACTTCCTTTAGTAATGAGCTCTTAATTCTCTGATTGTAGCTCTGCATATGGCTGTGCTTTTACATTATTTGCATATGGACTCACACAGACCCTCATTTGGCTTTTTAGTCTGTCAATATTGATTGGGGGATGGGTTTAAAGACTATGTGAGGAAAACGAGAGCTGCTGTTTGTGATAAAACTGTTCATGGGATGGTGTGGCTAGTTTGGGTATCCAGAATATGAATGTATCAGCACCAATTACTGTATATTATAACCTTTTGGTTGTGTTTCAGACCAGTTGGACGCAAAGAGAAGACGAACAGAAAGAATCAGAAAAGAGAAGATCAACTTAACACCTAGCAGTGATATGGAAAACAGGAGGCGACCTCGTTCCAACAGTCAGTCAGATCCAATCCGCAGAGGAAGAGGCAGACCCAAAACTGTTGGACTGAAGAAGCAGGAGGAAGAAAAAGGTAAAGTGTCTGGGGAATAGGAGTCATTATAGATTTACAGCCTATATTCTACATTAACTTTAAGAAATGTAGACATCCAGGGTGACTTTATTGCTGTTATTTTTTCATTTGCATTGGCAATGATGTCAGATAATGTCAATTTAATTGTCCACAATAATAAAAAAACTTTATTCGATCAACTTTTCTTCAAATATATGTAAATATATTTAAATAAATACAGACTATTGTAAGTGGAACCAGCAAATTTCTCTGAACATTTGAATATGAATATAAACAATAGTACTTTGTTAAGCTGACAAAAAGAGTTGTTGCTTTGAAAAGTGCTTTTGTCAACGTTTGCTTGGAGTGTGCTTTGAAGGGATCTTGTGAATAATGTTTGATCACAGGTTTCTTTCCTGTTTTTGCAAACACCCTTTTTCACTATCGATGTGGCATTTCTTTTCAGCGTCCGTCACTGTTTCTATCATTTTATCCAGTTTGAATCTATATTTTCTCATTTTGTGTCATCCCTAAAATAGTTCATAGTTTAAATGCGTCTTGTCTGTTGGGTCAAACAGTAAATGAGCGTAAACCTAAAGAGGAACGTTTAGTAGCCTTTTAAGTATCTTAAGTATTAAGAAATATTTTAGAGAAGTTGCTATAAAACTGGGCTAGGAAATGAAAGATGTTGATGTATGTTTTCACGTCTGGAGCGCCTCACCAAGAGGAGGTAGGAAATAATACTGCGAGCATTTGATAGTGTTAACTGTGTCCTAGAGTCTAGATACCACCCCTATCCCCAAACTGACCTTCACTCCCATCATACCCCTCTCTGATCTCACACTCCCCCTAGAGATTTCTGTTTATTTACATTTGCATTTAGAATAAAGCCCCTCTGTGGCGTGTCACAGCTGATCTTCGCTCCCAGCCACACCTAGCTGTAAACCAAATAGTGTCTCATATTAAATAAAACTCTGGCTTGATCAACCCTTGTGTGTTTTAGATAAAGTTTTTTTTTTTTTAATGACAACAGATGACCATATCTCCATGGACACAAAGAAATCTTCAGTATTCAGCAGCCATCAGGGTGGCACGTGCTTCATTGTACTGTTTCCAAGTGTACAGCTTTCATATTGTGGATTAATGATCCTTTCTTTACTCTCTGCTGAATAAATCATTGCCGGGTTGGAAGCTTCCCTGCAATATCAGCTCTTCTGTGGAGGAGCGACTGCAGATCTGCTGTGCTTTTCACTTTAAACAAAGAGTTTCAATTAAATTACATTAGTATGAAGTTCTGCCCCTTTTGAATTATGCTTTGTGTCCTGTAATAAATTGGCACATTTCCCTGTTGATGTCAAACCAGTCGTGGTTGTTTCTGTAATGATTTTTTTTTCTTTTCTTTCACAGAAAAACAGGAAAAGGAGGTTGACATGTATGCCAACCTCTCCGATGAGAAGGCTTTTGTGTTCTCGGTGGCCTTGGCTGAGATTAACCGCAAAATTCTGGGCCAGAGACTCATCCTGTAGCAGGCGTTGGAAACAATTGCAGCTGAAACTCAGGACTCTTACTACGTGGCTGTGTGGCTGTCCCATATGTCTGTGTAAAAGAGGGAGGGAAACTCAGACACAGAAAGGCTTAAACCCCGAAGCTCAGTGGTGCTCCCGTGAATCGGTGGGGTTTCATCCCCCCGGTTTGTGTATGAGGGGAAAATGACTGTTATCCTTCACATGAGTGAGAAGTGTAGTAATCATTAGTGGTGTAGGATTCTATCTATTTTATTGACAATTTTACGGAATGTATTTAAATGTTGCTACCAGTCGTTTCTTAAAATTTCAAGCTGTTTACTGAGGGACAATGGGTTCACCAAAAGAGTGCAAATTATGACTGGTGCCATTATTCAGACTTGTAATTGGATCTGTTCCAATATTTGTTTATTAAGGTGCCAGTGAGCCATATTATTTCAAAAGTAACCTGGAGCTGAACCCCAGGAAATGCCGGATTAATGGTTATTTATTATGCCTCAACCACCTTAATTTAAGTGTGTATTTTATTTTTCCCTTTTGGTATTGTTTTGACGAATGGTAACAGCGTATATGTGTAATATTCATCTTGTATAAATATATATTAAATTCAATTGCATTCAAACTCGCAGTTTTATTTTTAGTGGAAGTTAATTGCAACCATTCCTTCTCATACGTCATCTGCCCTTCTTTTAAGATGGATTTGGAGCAAGAAAAATGCCTCTGGCAACTCTCGTAGAGAGAGCTCATATTTCAGCTGTCTTCTAAAGCTCTACTCAAAACTCGATCACTTTGTTTCAGTTCTTCACAGGCAATATTTCACCATGAACAAGCTGAACCAGACTCAGACGTGTTGAATAAAATACACAAGGATCATCCTGGTTTTAAATAAAAATGTGAACTTTGGTATTTATGTAGCATTATTGTTTACAAAGAGCCCAGACCATTTCTGAACATGTATTTATTTATTTCCACCATCAGTTCGGATTGTGCAGCTGCTGCAGCCAGTCTTTTTTTCCTAAGCTTCATCACCAAGCAACAAGCTCACCTCAGAGAATCCAGTGTGCGGTGGTTTCCACAGAAATGATGGATCACCCGCTCTATATTCCCTTATATTTGTCACTGATTTGCCCCCAGCAACCTTAGTGATTCTCAAAGGGCATATTAATGAATAATTTAAAACATGCCTACTTAACAGTAAAGTATGCCTCTATAGTCAATATATTCTACTTTCCTTAAGACATTATTTTTTAGCTGCTTCAGTTCTTTACATGCAACATTTCACAGTCAACATATGACATGTAAATAGATGCTATGTCCGTTCTTTTGTGTTAAAAGGTTGATGAGAATTCTTAGTAAATGGGAAAACATCCAAATTTAGTTGCTAAATTAATTTCACAAAGAGGCTTTTACGTGAGTTCACATTAACAAACACTTTCACACTGTGATTTGTGGGTTGGTTTAGCCTCCCGTTGAACAAGAAAAACAAGGTATGCATTCTGTTGTAGTAGTTCTCAATAAAAAGAATTGATCAAAGTTAATAGAGAAACCAAGACAAACGGGCCAAAGAAATTATTTTTCATAGAGTTTGAACAAGAGCCTTAAAAATGATGACCTGTACAATAAAATTTGGTTATGAGTAACTATGGGGTGTAACAATGAAAATGCAAATACTGAGTGAAAACTGCAACTGTATGGCCAATAAGAAGAGATAGCTGATGAGATAAGCCCTGGATGTATCTTAATATACATGACACAAGAGTTGTTGAGGGGTTTCCCACTTTATGAGTAGCTGTATTTGCATTTGTTTGCCACCTTCAGTCAAGAACAGTGTGACAGCTGTTAACAGCTTTTGAGCTAGGCCTATACAAAAACCAACATGATTCATTCACTTCATTTAACAGTAGTTTGTGGAGAAAAGCTCAAGTGGGGATTTTTGCTTGTGACAGTGTTTTCCTGTGTGATTATTAAAAGGCAGAAATGGTTCTATCTAAGTTTCAGTGACATGATGATGTGATGAGTCACTGGACAGTCTGAATGGTTTGGGGGTCATGGCAGACGGTGTGTCTTTGTGTGGTGGAGGTGATGAGGGTCTGATCTTGTTTGGCACTTGCTAAAGCTCCCAGTGGACATCCTCACCACAAACCTCTGGCCCTTCGCCTGGAGAATAGGAATAAAAAAAATAAAAATAAAAGATTCATTAGGTTACAGGAAATGGAGAAGCTGAATAATATTCCATCTAAAGAAAATGATTTTGTGTGCTTGGAAATATACAGAAGAGACATTTCCTCAATATATATATAGTGGCTCTGTTTGTCATTGAGTTTGCATTTAGTTTTTCATACAACTGCATGTGCAGCTGCATGTTAAGCCTACATAACAAATTAATTGTAAAAAATCATAATGTTCCAGTTTAATGTGGGAAACCAAACCAAGGCTTATTTAAAACATTAGTGTCTTTGACATGAAACACAAAAGACATCAATGAAGGAACTGGAGAACATATCCTCTGCTGTTGGTTAGAGCACGCATAATTTAAATGTTATTGAGATCACACCCTCTTTCTGGAAACACGTTGTTCAGATGTTTTGTGTGGCTTGAAAAACCATTTGGGTGGTTGATGGAAACTCAGAGTGAATCACAGGCTCTGGTTTCTTGCCTGAGGGAGTGGAATAAAACAGATTTCTGCATCTATAGCATTTGTACCAAACAGCTTGTTGTTTTTTCGAATTTGGATGGCTTGGTTTTATTCTCAGTGAACCTATAAATGGCGATCTCTTTATTAACCACTAGATGGCAGCCTAACCATAATCCTCCACTATTTACAGTCGGCTACGCAACTAATGTTTTATACATCTACAGAAACTCGTTGCTTCAGTTATGCAAGCAGATTGAAGAAGAAATGTAAATTTAGAGCCAGAAATGCAGAAAACAGTCGCTCTGTAGCAATAAGATGAATACTTATTTTTATTCGGATTCTTTTTTTTTCTATTTATTAACATGAATATTGTAAGTGTTTTGATTGACAAGATAGGCTAGTGATGCTAGCAATTCTAAGTAACACTAATATTTACATGTAACCAATAATATACATTTTTAACCATAGTTCCCGCCAAAATCTAGTAGTAGTTTAGTGCTGACTAATTATGAATTAAAGCAATACTCCATCGAAAAATGAAAATTCTCTCATCATTTATTCGCCTTGTGTTGTCCAAGATTACTTTTTTCAGATGAACACAACATTTTGTTATCCCTTTCTGTTAATGTGTGTAAAAAAAAATAGGTGTGTAAGGCAATTTCTTCTTCTTTTTTTTCTTTTTTTTTTTACAACAGCACTTTGTGAAGTAGGCTAAACAAATAAAGTTGAAAATATGAGTATTTTTCTTATACACACATCAGGTTTCAGAAGACACTGACTGATTAATTGGGGTTGTATGGATTACCGACATGTCCACTTTGTGTTTTAATTTGATGCATCATCTCTGGGAGTCACATTAACTCTAAAAAGTTTGTGTTCATTAGAAGAAAGAAAAGGTAGACTATTACTTTGTTCTCCTTCAAATAGTGTAAGAGGCTGCCAGAATCTGACATGGTAGCTAATACCAAGTTAGTTACCAGTTTTTAGTAGTTTTAACTGTAATATCTTATGCTATTTTGGTTGTCACCATTGTACACTTTTCTAAGCAATGTTTTTAACAAAAAAAAGCACAGTTTTTAGCCACGAATGAATAATCTTGTTGAATTTTACGGACTTATGCAGCAGGTTGTAATAATCATACTACACAGACATTGTGATTTCAGAAGTTTTATCAGTGAAGGTCAGAACAGACAGTGCTGGTGTAAATTGAGTCATTAAAATCCATGTCATATAAAAGAGCATTGCGATGACAAAAGTGCGTGTGAGTCATGTTAGATGCCGTACTTGTGCCACCTGTCCCATTACTAACAGGAACAACAGCCCTGTCACAGAATCACATTATTGTTTTAGCATTAAAGCGTTTTCAGTGCCATCTGTAGCACCACCCACATCGTTTAACAAGCCCTTACAAATCACAGGATGAAGATGTTTGCCTCTAATGACAAGTTACAGTTATTTGGAGGTTTTCATAACACCTGTCATTTCACTAGTGAAGCTACAGTGAATTAAACCACCCCATTTTTTGAGAGGATTCTGGAAGCTTTTTCATTTACGGAGATTTTTTTTTTTAGAAACTGCTTTTATTAGCATATCAATTCACTGTAATTGTGTTACATATAAACACAGCTGATATGTACCGACATGCTCTGTTCTTACTGGTGTTATAGAGACAATAGTAGCCAGCCATGAAGAGAACCGTTTTCAGACCGGGAACAATGCCACCAATCAAAGATGGATTTTATTCCATCAGCCTCCTGGGGCTTTACATATGCCTCTAAAACCAGAGCCACCAAATAACGTGCATGGTGCTTTGCCTGCTTGCAGTGTAGCTCTGGGCTTTTCCAACCCCAGATGAACAAGCTCTCTTATTTTGCTCCAGCTCTTTCAGATTCCTTTTCAGGAAAGGCTTAGGCTACTTGATGCCTACACACCGGTGCACGACTGACGCATCCATCTCAAATTGGGACAGTGCATGAGATCAGATCCCTTACAAGCACACACAGTCTCTGCTCCTATTCTTCTACACCAGTATAAGAGAAACTGAAGTCTGGTCTGACCTCCAGCATCCTCGTCATATCGCCATCCCTCCGTCCACCCTGCAGGGAGGAAGACTTACCACGGGGATGTTCCCAAAACAAAAAGACAAATCTGAGACCTATTAATAAAACAGGACACTCACATTTCCAGCATACTCAGGCTAATCTCAGGCAGCTGTTATCTCTAAGCAGGAAGTGCTTTCTGGGCCCACTGGCGTGCTGACGGGCGGTGGGTACCCAGTAAACGGGCTGAGAGTGATAAGATAGTTCATGTTTGAGAGGTGATCTGTCCACCCCAAATGTTACAGAACCCTGAGAGTCCGGGTCTGGGAGATATTCGTTTCTCGTGGCAGCCCACATTAGCAATGGAGTCCACTGAGTCCCACTTACCCAGGACAACAGGGCAATGCATGATGGGGACCAATCTGTACAGATCAACGCTTCTGAGCACAGGTGGCTTCAGTGTGTCAGACTACATCCGCAAATTCACAGTAAGACCCTGCTTTTGTGCAAACGGCATGAGAAAATTCTGTACTTATAGAATATATTTTTTGATTATTCTTAATTGCTATAGATATGTCTTATTATAATAACATGACTGGCAAAACTATATGCAGTTACTTTTAGATTATTGTCATTAAAAAAAATCAACTACTATTTTAGGGAGTTAAATAAAGATTTTAAATCTCTCCTTATCTGTGTGAATATTAAACTCTTATGGTAAAACATTTTTGTTTGCATATGTAAGCTACTTTTAATTCAAGTGGTTTGTAATTCTGAGGAGTAGGATTTTTACTAATTTTTTACTGACAAACATGTTCAGGGTTGCCTTTACCTCTCACATGGAGAATATGTGATTAGTTTAATTACTTTATCTGCGTACTTTGATCATTTATAAGCTTCCCTCTTGAGCTGTTGGTTTAGTTGTATGCTCTTTGTCATTTTCTATTTTCTTTTCTTGTTGAGTCAAATCATCTCAGTATTGTTTCACAAATTGTTGCACATGTTTTTGACAATGGTGCCCTTTTGGCCTTTTGACAAATTGCGCATTGTCTGTAACATTTTAAAGATGTTGTACATTAGAGAGCACAATCCCATCTCCTTTCTCAGAACAAAGAGAAAACATGAAAAGGCAATTAGCTTGTGTGGGTGAGTGAAGAAGAAAAACAATTCATTTCATTCATTTCAACTAAGCATATTTAGCTTGGGCTGTTAAATAGATGACATTTGATTGAATTGAATTCATCTTGACACTTTATAGCACTCAGAGTGAGTTTTTATTGAATGGCCTGAACGGTAATGGGATTTGCGTCTAATTTACATACCATCTCCCCAAGCGCTTTTGTCAGAGGGACTCTTCTGCTCTTTCAACCTTTAACGCTAAGAGTCCTTGCCATGTCAAACATCTATATGAGGGCACAGAAGGGATTGTAAAATGAGACTACAGTGCAAACATTCCATTCAGAGAGGGCAAGGGTAAACACCACTACGAACAACAGCATACATCCATTAACTTGTCAGAGCCCTTCAAAGCCATATTGTCTCCATCAGGCTGACGATGTACCATAAGTACAGCAGTTTAACAGCAGACTTGCATTTCCCTTCTTAACGCACATTCTGTACTCAACAATTTTCTGTGATCAAAGAGGTTTTAACATATTAAGCAGAATTATAGTTATGCTTATCTCTGCCAAGCACATATTCTTTCCCAGTGATGTTAGCTATCTTACTGGCCCGAGTCCTGTTGTGAAATGGAAATTGAGTTTCTTGTATTGTGCCAGCTTGTAATAACAGATCCCCACCACCACTAAACAGTCAGCATGGAGCCACATTCCTGTGGCTGTCCTGACCCTGGTCTCTATCTCTATTGCATAATAAGGTTTTACTATATTGTGAGTGTTGTGTTTTGGCATCCGAACACAGCAGAAAGTTGATATAGAAGGATAAAGACAAAAAGTCCCTGGCTTACACACGGGACACTGACATTAGGGACAGAACATCCAGAGAGTTCAAGGTTCCCATCTCTAGAAGCCCCTTTATTAGAGGTGTCTTATATATTTGGTAGACAGTTTTAAACCAAGCAACTTACATTGCATTCAAGCTATACATTTTATCACTTGTTACAATGGGAATCAAACCCATGACCTTGTCATTGATAGTATTATGCTACAATCTGAGCTGCATTGAGCTTTCAGCATGTTAAGTAAATAAACATGATTTTCTAGACTTAAAAAATTATTTGCTTGTTTACCTAATAATTTCTTTAAAAACCTCTTAATAGAAAATAGGGTGAAACATTACAATAACATTCAGTTTTTCCAGTCTAGGTGAATTGATCAATTAGTCTATTTAACTTATAAATCTGCTATAGCTGTTTGTTAATTCATGTCTATTCATCATACATTAGCTAATAATTATAAAGTTAACTAAAGTGTAAAAATGAACTAATAGACATAGGTAATAGATATTTATATTTTGTGAATGAATGTATAATATTTGAGTAAATTTGCCTAGGGATGGTTTATTCTTTAAATTATTTTATTCCTGGTTATGATTATGTTGTTGTAATGATTCAGCTAATGGAAAGACCCATTAACTATGGCTGGATTCCAGATGAGGTCAGAGAGACACAGTTGTAGCATATCATTCATCCTCATGCCAGCGTCAATAGACGTTTATTTTTATTTAAAATGTCAGCCAATGTCACGTCACATTCCAATGAGTAGGGTGTTAGGTGATATGCAGTTAGCAGCATAGGGTGGATCCAGTGATTGAGTCTCAAAGGAAGATGGATCCAACTCTGTAACAATTAATTTAAAAAGAAAGCGTGATAAGAACATGAAAGAGTGAGATTTAATTTGTCTTTCCTCTACCTAATGACCGTCCATTTACAGAGGTCATTCCATTCATGCTCACCTTGCTCACCCGAGAAGAGTTTAAATGTTTTGATGATGTCAAGAGACTGCTGGAACTTTGGCAATCACCAAGACCTGCTATAGGTCATATCAAAGGCCTGTCCCAGAGTATACTGTAGGAGAGAGAAAGAGAAAGAGAAGAGAAGAGGAGAAGAGGGGGAGGAAAATAGAAGTGGAGAGATAAGATACCCAATGGAGGTGTTTATTTAAGTGAGGTCATGACTCTGGCACATACCAACAACAGGGTCTGTCTGAGTTGTCTGTTTTGTGAGAGGCACACAATACCCGAAACAAGCATAGAGACCACTGGGGAACAGAAATAGGTTGTGGAGAGAACGGTGGGGCATCCTCTTTTTCTACATTTTCTCAGTGCATGTGACCGGGGCCAGCCATGAGTAAACAGGCAACTCTGGCCTCCTGTATTGCCAAGTTGTATGAAGGAGGCAGGCTGGAGAACTCTGGAACTCCATCTGGGACGGTCAAGAAGACGAGTCCAACTCTGATAGGTAGCCTGAGCAATGTGGAGGTCAAGTTACATGCCCTGGAAGGGAAGGTGGAACAGATCAAACATACCCAGACAGAGGTCCTTCACAAGCTGAGTTCATTGTGCCAAGGAATGGAGGCGCTAGAAAGGAGCCTTATACAGCACAAGCAGGGTGCTCAAGAGGCAAATGTGATTAAAAATGGTCAGCGAGAGAGCAACAATCTTCCTTTGCTGACTGAGGTCAGATCGCTTTGTGGCGAAACTGTGGATCTGCTTCATAATCTCAAGCAAGAGAACCAGCAGCAGAGAGAGAAGATTGAATGCATGGAAAGTTCTTTGTCCACTCTGGAGAAAGTATTAGGGTATGTGGGGAATGCTTTCCGTAACTCAAAGGTAGTGGAGTTCATCCTCAATGGTGTGGTGCCTTGGAGGAAACAAGGCCTTCTGAACACCGTGGAGGAAGAGGTCAGTAAGATCCTGCTCATCTGAGATCTCTGTTCCGAACAGATAAACAGAAAAACACAGAGGTTATGTGATACTCAGTGTAACAGGTCAGATAATGTATGAAATCAGAGCTGTTTATTTCCAAGCTGTTTACTACAGCTCGAGCTGTCCCTGAAAATGAGGACAAATTCAAAACAGCGCAGAGTGAAATAATACCTAATGTGATATTGATTGTTTCTTTTAAAAGGAGCTCACGAAGAACTGAACATACTGTTTAGTACTCATTTTCTGCTAATCAGTTTGTTTGTTTTTTAGGTTGTTGCATTAGATCCTTACATATATATGTTATGCATGTTACCATTTTATTAAGTTGAAATATGTAGCTGTGTGGTAGTTGTCTTTACTGTTCATACAGTAAGATGCCTAAATCTATTTTAGACAGAGTATGATAGTAGTTCATGCATTCACAATAGTTAAAATACACAAAACTGAAACCCCCACTTTAAAAATTCATGGTAACTTAGTAATAACACAGTAACTAATTCATAATAACATCCAATGCTATATTCAGCTGTCACAGTTGTTTGTGTATGTTTTTAAGTATTATCTATTTTCCTAACCATTGTTTTCCTCACTATTTAATTTGTTGGCTTATCTATTGTTACTGCTTAGCTTGTTATATTTACGGCCAAATCTTACCTTTTACCCAAGGTTGCTATTTTATCTATGACGAGGCTGAATGGGCCTCGTGTTCCAAATTCCTAGAGTGGACATGTGACTGAGCTGATGGTGACTGAGTGTACGTTAACCCAGATTTGCAATTAGCAAAGCCACAGTTTAAACCCATACCTTTATCACACATATTTTAAGTTAAGTGTATGTGAATTTTCCTCTTACAATGCTCTTAGAACCACTTAGAGGACAAATTCCATTTCTTTTAAGCTAGAGTGGCTGTACATCGGCAGATGCTATATTGTTAATTGTAGACTGCATCTCTTTCATAATTATGAGGTGAAATTGCTTTTGGATCCAAGTTAAATTTTGCAATAGTTGGCTTAGCTAGACGATGGAGCCTTCCACACTGTGTCTAATAGCAGCTCTTTTGTCAAACAGTTTAATTATAACAAGCATTTCATGCATCAAATCCCAAAAACCACAAAATGGAATGTTTTGTCACAAATCCCCCCTGAGTCGTGGGATGAACATGAAGCTACCTGAAGTGCCATTCTGTAAACAGGTTGACTATTATAATATTGCTTCACCATAATCAGCATAAGCACCACACCCACTTCATGTTTAAAGATCATGGTGTAATTACTCATAGAAGTATTTAAGTACAACTAAGTACATATTAAATCAAATCCATGAAAACATCAAATCCATAGTTTGACAACATTTTTAAAAATAATCTCTATGTTCTGTTATTTCAACTGTATGTTATTACTATCAAAATGTCCACGTCTGTTTCTGCAAGTAGAAGAAAGGTGGCAAAGTGAAATACATGTTTTAATCATTCAGTACTGCATAAAGCCCAACAAAAGTGTAATATATATGCATTTGGATCCACAGAAAAACAAACCAGGTGACAACTTTAAACCAAACAACAGTTTCTGCCACCAGAGCACACAGACCTCAGAGGGGGTTAAAGGAGTAATTTCAGGTATGAACAAAATATATCTTCAGCAAATTATGGACTATAAATGTTTTTATTAAAGAGATAGTTTATGAAAAATGATATGTCAGTGATTTTTCCCGCATTAATTTTAATGTACGGTTTTGCAAAACACAGCTGATTTTGAACTCCAGCAGCCAGAGGTCACTGTTCCCACTGGTCCCAGCAGCCTACCTTTTCCTGAAGCCCTTACAGGTGAACACAAACCTCTGACACCTGTTAGTACAGAAGTAAGGTCCAAAGCCTTAAGAAAGGCCAAGGAGGTCACTGTGAAAAGCAGAGCACCTGCACAGGTCCAGACATTTGCTTCTGATATCCAGCTGGAGGAGGAGAATGACGTGCCAACTAATGCTGAATGTGTCACTGTGACAACAACTAAAGTGGAAAAAGATTTGGCTCTTCCACAAGAGAGGTGAGCCATTGCTACAAATTGCTGCCATTTAAGGTTCAAAAATAATTTCTCCCATCTTGAATTTTAAAAGGGATGCTGTCAGTGATATGTTGGATTTTCTAAGATTGTAGCAAAAATTTTCAAAAATTACTATGTGCTGAAAAGAAAACAGGTTATAAGGGAAGACCGAACATTGTCATTGGCCCCCTTTGGAGATAATTACATAGCAGCTGATGCCAGTGTGGAGAACTAATTCTCTAATGGACTTTTTATCCTACACAGAAGAAGGGATCTGAACTGGTTAAAGGGTTAGTTCACCTAAAAATGAAAATTAGCCCATAAATTATTCACCCTCAAGTCAACCTAGGTGTATATGACTTTCTTTTTTCAGACGAATCCAGTCAGAGTTATGACACCTGACGGGTGTTGCATGCATCAGTACAAAATAAGTTAAATAAAAAGCGCCCTTCCACACAGCTCTAGGGGGTGAACAAATTAAGTTATATATCTTTAAAAGCACTTTAATATCTTTAAAGCGTTAACAGATTTATAATATTTTTTTAAGTAGAAAACGCTGTACTTTATTATTGTTAGGCTATTATTATATGCAAAGAAAAAGTTTTTAAAATAACATTAACCATAATTTTTTCTAGGCATACCGGTTTCGGAACGATAAAATTACAGTCATGGCCAAAAGTTTTGGCAATGACATAAACTTTGTGATTTGCAAATGTTTCTATGGTATACCGAAAAAACTATGATAAGCATATCATAAGTTTGAAAGGCTTTTATTGGCAAACAATATTTATAATTAGTCAATATTTACAATGTTGACCCTTGTTCTTCATAACCTCTGCAGTTTGCCCTGGCATGATGGATATTAGCTTCAAGGCCAAATCCTGAGTGATGGAGATCCATTCCTGCCTTATTAGTTCTCAGAGTTGATCACACTGTGGGCTTCTGGTTGTCCACTTGCCTTTTGAGGACTGACCACAGGTTCTCTATGGGATTGAGATCCTGTGATTTGGCTGGACACAAATCCAAAATTTCAGTGTAATGATCTTCAAGCCACTTCTTTATTACTCTTGCTTTGTGACATGGTGCTCCATCATGCTGGAAAATGCACAGATCATCACCAAATTGCTCATGGATCGTTTTGAAGAAGTCACTCTTGCAGGTCGTTTTGATACTGTTCTTTATTCATATCAGTGTTTTTGGGCAGAATTAGGAGAGAGCCCACTCCCTTGGTTGAAAAGCAACTCCACACATGGATGGTCTCAGGATGCTTCACTGTTGGCACAGCACAGTGTTCACCTTTTCTTCTACAAACAATCGACTTTCCAGACATCCTGAAGACTTCTTTACTGCAGTCAAACCTCTCTCCTTGAAGTTCTTGAATGAATTTAATTTCAGATTCAATCTTCTTCGTAGCAATTTCCATTTTGATGCAAAGCGATGATGCCTGCACGTGTTTCTTTGGAGGTAACCATTGCTAAAAAGAACACAATCAGTGGAAGCGTTTCTTCCCACCTTTTATAACAATCAGTCTGCTCTTACAATCTATTTAGTATGATAGTGATTTCACCTCTTACTAGTACTACTTCAGACTTTCACATGTCTGCTAATTTGTCAATTAATGTTAGCTGGTCATTTTGTGTCAGGATCAAAAAACAATGAAATTAGTTTTTTTGTAAAAAGAAAAAAAATTTTGGTCAATGAAGCTTTTAGCAATTATTTAAAATGCACCTGATCCCTCTACACAATAATCTAGAAACAATGTGAATGAACACCACAACGGCTAAAGCTGCAAACCTTGCAAAACACAAAATTTATGTCACTGCCAAAACCGTCTTATAGCCGTGTTTTTCTCATCTGTCGCAAGAGTTCAAAAAAAGGCAGAGTGCTGATAATGCAATTCCAAGAGCTCTGTATTTTAATGTGTTAGTTGTGTTTTTGCACTGAGGCACAAAAGACCGTCTACCTCAAATAACAGGCTAGGTTATGTTATGTCATTAGACTAATGGCCAAGGTCTTGAGATTACACTATGCGCCATTGTAACTATAGTGACTGAATCCACGTTGCCAGGCATTATGAGTTTTAGGCCATTTAGTTTTATTCAAAACATTCCAGTTAAAGACCTTGTGCTGCTGTTGGGTTTGCTGTTGTTCACAGTAGCCTCTCATGTTTCTTGATGACCATTACCTGCATATCTTTGAATTGATTACATATATCAAGGTCTCACATACATAACTTTAAAACGTGAATAAACAGCACATCAAATGTTTGTTCTTTGGGTTATTCACAGGGCTCTTGAACAGGCAGATGCTTCACAGGTTGGTGAGGAGTCTTCATTCAAGTCAGTAGTTCCTGAGCAACAAGTGGTGCCAAAGGTTGAGGTTCCTCAAAAACAGGCTGAGGTTTCTCAGGTAGATGATGAGGCCTCGTTGAAACGGTCAGTTCCTGGACAGCAGCAACTAGAGAAGGATGTTCCTCATAAACCTCTGCTCTGCACCAAAAAGCCCGTCGACGAGGTCAGTTCACAACATAAAGAGACAGTGGAGAGTGTAACACCTGTGCCGAAACATGATGAGGGAAAGACAGAATCTGAGCCAGCTAACAAGAAAAATGAAAACAAAACCATTGGGAAGATTTTGGAGTCTGACGCAATCAAGAACTGTGCGGCTACTAGTCCACAAAAAACAGCCATTGTTGAGGGAGGAAAAGCAAAATCGTCACCTCTTAGAAAAGCTGAGTCACAGCTAATGATCATTGGTGAGTTCACGTTGTCTTACCACCAGCTGAAAAAAAATCATTTCTTCTGTGTTGATAAACCCTCAATGCAACCGTGTTGCATTTCAACTCATAGGAGCACAACAATTACATGCTGTTTAAAAATCTGATTCCAGTCAGACTAAAGCAATAAGTTCAGCTTCGCCTCGTGTACACTTTATCGAATCTGACTACAATTCACCTCGGCACTGAATATTTCAAATACATTTTTTAATTGATGAAAACGATGTAATGCATTTTTTGATTCACTAAAATAATCGTCTCATGAGTAGTTCATTCAGGAGTCAGATTACATTGTGATATAGGTTTGTGATTCACTAAACAGTCACTCTTTTGGGAGTTGGACTACAGTAGTTGTGCTGTATGTTTTTTGACTCACTAAAAAGAATTGAGATGGTTGGGAAGTCAGGACTACACGGGTTGTGCAATGACACCAGCAAACAGTGGCTACATGTGATGAACAGTGACACGGTAATATCATGTGACAAAAATGATCAGTTAGGCCTATTTAGAAAGTATTGTGACTTTGTAAATCAACTTTCAACCAATCCAATTCTTCACTTTTAATTATAACTAAGCAGCTTATAATTTGTCAAAGTTCAGTGTGAAAACATTTTGCAAACAGGACTTGTCAGCATGCTACAGTCTGGGTTGATGTTTGTTTTTTAGATGACAGTCCACCTCTTCCAGCCCCGTTTGAGCACCGCATTGTCAGCGCCAAGCAGGTTCCCATGAACGCATATTACGCCGTCAAACCCGATGAGGTGCTTGGCGGGTGAGTCCACACACACACACACACACACACAGATATATATATATATATATATATATATATATATATATATATATATACTGGCTAACATTTTTCTCTTGGCACTATCTGTATATATTGTATTAGCCCAGCTGCGTCTGTCATGCTGACAACAGAGCAGCAGATAGGAGTATTAAGTGGAGGGGGTCACTCTTTCTCCAGGACTGGCAGAGAAGCATGCAGGCGCTGCCCATGGAACATACAGCAGTTGAATGACTGGTACAAACAGACAAGGGCTCATTTAGACCTCCTGTGTGTGCACCTCTCGCTCCACATATGCCACAAATAAGCACTGGCTTGTTTTTTGTCTCATCATCGGCAGAGTTTATTCTGGGCAGGTGTTGAGCAGGTCTGTTTGCATGGAACTTATTTTCAGCCAGCAGCAGTTGCCATCTTGACGCAAACATGTTATCTCACCCCATGGAGACACAGCAGATAAAAACACAGGGAGAGGAAAGACAGCAAATAGTGACAGATAGCTTTCACAAAGGTTGAAATGATTTCCATAGTGCATGAAATAAAATCTGTGTGTATGTGTTTGTTGCAGAGGCCGTTTTGGACAGGTGCACAAGTGTGCTGAATTGTCGTCAGGTCTTACGCTGGCTGCTAAGATTATAAAAGTCCGGGGAATGAAAGAGAGAGTGAGTACAAAATATGCATAAACCATTAGCGTTTCAAAAATGTTTACCCCCCTTTCTCCCTCTCTCTTTCTCTTCCCTCCCACTCCAATCTGTCCATCACTCTGTTCCTGTTAGGAAGCTTTATGAGAGCATTTCCTTCTTGACAACCACTGACAGTTCTGCGCACATGAGCATTTGAAAAATGTGCACACATTAACACATGCTCTTGCACTCTCGCAAATAACATAACACCCATAGTCCCTCAAGTACATGGAAGTGCATGTTGTTTCTAGCATCTGTATTAAAAAAGCGCTCCAAACATTGAGCTGTTTTCATATAATGTGAAATATAAAAAATCTTTGCACATGCACTTTCATCAGTTCCAAACATCCTCCAAGCTTCAACAAGTGCCGCTAATTCCATCTAATGACAGCTCTTCTGTCAAAAGCACTTGCCCTCAGTGCAATGCCTTTCTCTCCCCTCTGTTCTGTCAGTTGGCGTCATTAGAGAGCAATCAGTGAGGAATGGGCAAGTACAGATCATTTTCAATCTCTCACGGTTTAATTCCACAAATGTCAAAAGAGCAAAAGAAGTCAACACACAGTCACACAGAGGATATCTCTCTATAAGTATCATTTCTGGAAACATTAGCATTTTGAAATGCTCCTTCCTAGTGACAACATGATGCTCCATTCCTTCTGCATGCACCGTCTGCTCAAAAATGTGCCAGAGAGAGAGGAAGAGTAGCTTCATATGAAATAATTCAATGGATTTCCTTGGTCATTCCACAGAATAGTGGACAGGAAGAGGCAGAATAACTAGGGCAGACAATTACAGGGTTGGCCATGGCTGTCAAGTACCATTTCAGAAGCTGTTTAAATGCTTGTATTTGCTACCCCATGCAATCATTGTCAATCCACTTCCAGCACTTTAACTGCACAATTTAAATTCTGAAATAGCTTCTCTCTTGCTAATGACCTAATTTATAACACTGCCGCTATCATCCTTTTGAGAGTATAACAACGCTTTTCATAAGCTTAAAATATAGGCTTTAGACAGCTGTTTGAAAAGGAAATGCATTGCAGATGATCATTTATTTGTATTTTATTTTTTGTGCTTTTATTCCAGGATGAAGTGAAGAATGAGATTGGAGTAATGAACCAGTTAAACCATGCAAATTTGATTCAGCTGTATGATGCTTTTGAGTCTCGAACAAATCTCACACTTATTATGGAATAGTAAGTACCCCAAATGTACTAGAAAGGTTCGTTTAAATATTTACGGCTTATATATAGTATAAAATTGGTCTAAATATTAATTCTAACTTGGCTTTGGATAATATTCATTAGGCTTCATTTGCAAAGCAAATTTTCTCTCCTGGCCTTGTCCTCACATTCTTTCGCAAGAACATAGAGCACCCACACATGCCACTTTACACAGACATAATGGTGTGTCATCTTCCTCCCTTGTTCACAGATTTAATTTTACAATTTTTGGTTGTATTTAATTTGCTTTTAATTGAAACGTGAATGTTTTGTGTGAAGATTAATATTTGTAATACAAAACATACCTATAAATGATGAGGCTTTTTTTCTGAAATGGATATTTTTAAATAAGGTATGGAAAGAGTCTTAAAATGTAGTTTTGTTTTCGCATTAAAAAAAATACTTGCACTCAAATGGCTTGAGCCACTTAATGTCAATCTGCTTGGCCAAACAGACTAAACTAAAAGAGAAGAGTTAATATGTGATGGTTCATTTGAAAAAATCTTTCCATTGTTTGTTTTTTCAGTGTGGAGGGTGGTGAATTGTTTGAGCGTATCATTGATGAGAATTACCAGCTGACGGAGCTGGATGCCATCGTGTTTACCAGGCAGATTTGTGAAGGGGTTCAGTACCTTCACCAGCAGTACATTCTCCATTTAGATCTTAAGGTAAACCGCACAGCCAGCACTGAATGTTATAATGTGACACTGACAGGATTAGCAGTGCATAGTGTCGGCTGTCTCTATGGAAAAATCCACCAGCGAATTATCCATGTTTGTCAACATTTGCTGTCTGAATGTCATAAGTTTTAATTAGCATACTGCCATTGGACTTGTGCCCTGTCATGCTTGTGAACATGTTGTTTATAGAAATATGAAATGCACACCATTACATACATTGCTTATGGAAAAGTAAGACTGTTCACACCAAGGACAACAATGATAATGATAAACATACAGTCTTAAAGGTGCTCTAAGTGATGTCACACATCCAGCCAATAACCGACAAGAAAGATTTGGGGGGTTAGTGCACGGATGAGGAGGAGGGAGGGTCTAGCTAGCCTCCGTTTTGTTTGACAACAATTTGAACATCAACAAGAAGTTACGACTCCCGTCATCGCTTAGAGCACCTTTAAAAGTTTTAAAGTAGTAGTAGAGTCCACCCCAGAACTGTCACGATAATGACACAGAGAAAATATTACTTTTAGAAGGTTTTTCCCAGATGATGAACGATAAAAACATTGACAGGCAATTAGAAGTCAATTCTGATTTAAAAAGCTCAAGCATTTAAAGCGACAGACGACAAAACTGTAGCACACATGTACAGTAAACAGAATGATGATATAAATTGGTTTAGATATTACTATAGTTATCGTTAAATTTATCATTCTTGGTGTGAACAATATTTCCTGTCTTTAATTTGAAACATGGAAATTGTTATTTACATTGTTATTAGTAGTAACAATAAGTAAGTTATTATAAGTAATTATGAATACATAATCAATTTTAATCTGAATCTCTTTTATCCCTTACTTTTTACTTTTATTTTCTTTACTATAGCCAGAAAATATCTTATGTGTGAACACCACAGGGAATCAGATCAAGATCATTGACTTTGGACTCGCCAGAAAGTAAGCAGACCTAATTAAATCCACTTATTATCAAAAAGTTGGTTTATAAATACTAACATGACTTTTTCATTTTAAACATTTTTTTTAAGTGTAAAAATGAAGCACATTGCTCAGTCTTGTAGAATTATTTCTCTAATTTCACTCTTAAAATAAAGTGTTATAATAATGTTTTCAGCAGGATTCGCACCAATGTACTGACACACTGCACACGGTCACCATGACTACAGTCACATTCCTTCACAAATGTTCATTTTTTGACATCTTTGTTCACTTTGAGCTTCAGAGTTTGAAAGCATTGTCACAGTCAGCGTAACTGTAAGAAACTTGCAAAACTTTTTTATTTTGCGTAATTTATGAATCTTCACTTGTGAGCAAGACACTGCTGTGGGTTCTGTGATTTACATGTTTTTCAATTAGCAGACACTTTAATCCAAAATGACTTAAAAATGAGAAACACTACAACAAAAGCTAGGGATGCCACAATACAGAGTGCCAGAATTGCTCAGAGAAAGTACAAAAAAGAAAGTACAGAGGTAGGTGAGACTCTGTGGAACGACTAAAAGAGAAAAGTAGAGCTTTTAAAAAAAGTAAGTAGCGTCAAGATCTCACAGGGGAGTTGTGTGATTTCTAAGAGTGGAGAGGGAAGATCATTCTACCACTGAGGTGCCGTGAATGTGAAGGTTTGGGGAAAGTGGTTTCAAGCCTCTTTGTGAGGACGCCATGGGATTCCACTCACAAACTTCCCTCAGATTTCTGAAAGAAACACAAATTTGCAGAAGTGAGTGTAGGTAGAGAGTACTGAGCCAGTGACTGTACTTACACCAATATTGTTGCATTGAACTTGTGTGGGCTGCAATTGGGATCATTTGAGATTAGACTTTTAGATGGGCTCAGATAGGAGGGGTCTGCTTTTCCTGATTGTCTTTTGTAGAGTGCACAAATGCATAATTCAGTGGTATTTCTAATTTGGTCAACTAATTTAAAAGGTCCTGCCCAACCTGGTTTTATTATAGTCAAGGTTTGTGGTATGAGTTTGGGTCCGTTTTTTTTATGAATGGGTATAATATAAAGTCCAAAAACAAATCTGCCAAATGTGTCTGTTTATCTCTCAACAGGTATAGACCCAGAGAAAAGCTGAAGGTCAACTTTGGAACCCCAGAGTTCCTGGCACCAGAAGTTGTCAACTATGACTTTGTGTCATTTCCTACAGACATGTGGAGCGTTGGTGTCATCACATACATGCTGTGAGTACACAACTAGAAGCAGTAAGGCAGATCTATTAATGCAGCATTTATTTCACTTTTTTCAAAAACATTATGCAGACTTCCAACGTTTAATGGAATGTAAAGATTGTCATAAAAGAGTCACAATTGACATTCATAAAATATGCACATATGCATTAATGATGTATGTGTTGTAGGGATACAAAAAGTCACCCTTTCTTTCCACACTGAACTGCACAGTGGCATAGACGGAGTGAAATATCAGCCAGATCAAAAGCCAAATACAAATGTGACGCTCCATGAAAGCTTTAGAGGGCTCATCTAAGAGCATTGAATAGAGCCCTGATAAAAGGGCACCAGTTCCATACAGCTGAAAAAGCATGTTACTAGCCCTGCTGCTCTGTTCTGTTTATTTGTACACACAAGCAAGCAAACATAACATCCTATCTCAGACCCTGCACCCCCATCACTCCCTCCATGAGCAGTGCTGGCCATGGATGACCCTCTACTCTGGCCAATAGAATAGCAGCTCGGCCTCAAAAATTGAATTAAGACTAATGACCTGACAGCTGTTGGTGGAGAATTAGAAGGGTTTGCCCATCCAAAAAATATGTGTGTCACCTACTTCACAGAACTGAACACCCAACAAGACTCAGGTGTTCAGTGTATTCATTTAATTATAGCTTTTTATTTCAAGTAGACACAAACACATAATTGTGTTAGTGGTGAGTTAAGCCACTATAATTGTTTGTTGTGCTCATTTCAAGTTTTTATAGATGGTATTGGTGTTGTGGTTGCTTATCCATGTACTTTATGTATTTATATTCAGTTTTTTTGTTAAGTGACACTTTCAGTGTATTTCAGTCAAAATCCCTTCGGAATCATATCAGCATTGCATTTATAACATTTATTAATGTTAATTTATAAATATTGTTAATTGTTAGTTCATGTTCATTCATTATTTATTTCTAAATATTAATTTATACAACTTGAAATTTTAAATATGGCTCTACTGATGACCCAGTGCTTGTTGTGCATGCTAGGTGCTTGTTGTTTGTTTTACATATGTGTGTGTATGCTAAAGTGAAATGTTGAATTTATTTAAATTTGTATATTTTTATCATTGTTCTTTTATAATTGTTATGTTGTGTTGATCTTGTAATGGTGTGTTGTGAAGCCACATTTTCCAATCGTGGACAATAAAGGAACTAAATAACTAACATAATATATCATTAAACACTATAAATGCTGTAAAAGTATTGTTCATTGTTATAATGCATATTGTTAACAAATTTAACCTTAAGTATCGATATTTATTAATTAAACTGCATGGAGATTTAAACAAAACATACAAATGGGGGAAAATAAAAACACAATTCAGTAATCGTAAAAAGCCAAAAATATTCACAGTGCTTCAATAAGAAAATATCAAAGTAGATCAGAATGGTAAAAGCAGAGATATAAGTGCACCTTTTTTCATGTCACACTTTGATAAGCTTAAAACTAAGGGTGAATAGATTTGTAGGTTGTTCACTCACTTCATGATTTATTTTATTTTTTTCAGTCTGAGTGGTCTTTCTCCCTTCATGGGGGACAACGACACAGAAACAATGAACAACATTATGCACGCCAACTGGGACTTTGATGCAGAGGCATTTGAGAACGTGTCAGAAGAAGCCAAAGACTTCATTTCCAGCCTTCTTGTGACCGCCAAATGGTATTCATCCATCCATCATTATTCCACTAGTTCAAAACCTTGAAGTATAGAATATAACTCATGCTTTCAATCACACATACTTCAGTATAGCAGCCTGTCTCCTATTATTTTTCCTCGTTTTTGGCCACCTGTCTCCTGGCTTTAAGAGCCTCACTTTTCTCTTCCATCTCTCAGTCATTGCCCCACTTTGACCTGCTCAGGTTCCCTTAATGCATCCAGGCATCAAAACTGAAACCTCTCAAAAAACAGTGCTGTACACCAAAAAATGACATATAATTGTCTGGTGACGTTAGCATGGCCCAGTGTTATTTTAAAGTGTTTGGAGCTCACCCTCATGATGCTCTGTCTTAGATAACCTCTCCCACACAAGGGCTGTACTGCTCAGCTGGCATGAGATAATAGCAGGCTGGCACAGCAAGTGGCCATGAGAGGGCACATTGCCTTTTGCTCACTGTCTTACCACGGTCTATGCAGTAAAAGTGATAGTTAATGATCCAGTGCACTATGACAAGGTGCATTTAGACGCAGCATGACACCCACTCTGGCCTTCCTCCCTTCTCTTTATCTGTGGTGACAATGTTGTCTAATGACCTCATCAAAGCCCCCCACATGAGCCATGTGATTCATATCACCCATGTACATACACGCTTTCAGCCAATGAATACTAATGGATTATTGGCATGATGATAATGTAGCCCTAGTAGGCTATAATCAGCTGGATTACTTGCGTCTTTCCTACTGGTAAAAATGCACTCATGTGTACGCAGGTTTTACCAAGTCATGATGTTCAGGTAAATCTTTCAGCTACTTTCAGGACTCGATCTGTTCCTCTCACTCAAATAAAGATGACTGTCTTTTGGCTCTGTTAGCCACATGTTAGCACGGTTAGCCAAACATCAGCACAGTTAGCACAGACTTCCCAAACTTGTTGTGGTCTAATCGACTTGATCGAGTGGACGCAACAGAAATGAAGTGCAAGACTGTCACAGGTCTGAAAAATGCCAAAGCTAAGTGCTCTATTGCTAATACTGCTTTAGAGAGGTATTTGAGGCTAAGTGTAGCCCATTATTCATCATGTTTTGAAACTCGCGTGCCCCAAAATTCCAAGATTTTTGAGGGAAACTATCCAGTGTGCAAGTTAATGTAATCAGATTGAATTAGGTATTAAAATATGAAGTATTGCACATTTTATTAGTGCAGAGTAGGCTATGTGTATTTTGTAAAATCCAACAGCTTTTTATCACTTAATTAGAAGAACCAAAACTAATAAACTGTGTCGCCTTTTAGAGACTGAACAGAAATGTAGAAGTTTATTTTAAAGTGCAAAGTACATTTTATAATTAGGCTATAACTTTTCTTAAATGAGATAACCTCAGTGATGTATGCCACTTCCAGACAACGCAGCCATTGAAATGAGACAGTTAGCTAAACATGTATTCATCAAAACATGAAATATACGTAATATTGATATATAAATGTGTATAAAAGTTAAACATGTGATTCATAATCATTACACAGAAAGGTCTGAACTGTATACTGCATTTCATGGAACTGTTTGTTTCTTTGAGCACCGGATGTTTTTATGATCTTAATGTGTGTGTCTGTGTGGTCTCTATGGTAGCAGCCGAATGAGTGCATCAGGGTGCATGAAGCATAGTTGGCTAAATAACCTGGAGGACAAGGCCAAGGTGTACAAAGTTTGGCTAAAGTCTCAGATGAGGCTTCAGCGTTACCTCGCTGCTCACCGTCAGTGGAAGGTACGGAATCACCAGTCAGTGCATGTGTTTGATTCTAAATGGATTTAGAACAGATGGAATTGCACCAGCATAACATATGAACCTGTTCTTATGGTAACTTTGTTTTTACAGAAACATTTCTATGCGGTTGCTGCAGCAAACAGGTTGAAGAGGTTTCAGCAGAGCAGATCAGTTAGTACTCCAAATTAACCTCCAGTGTCAGCAGCTTGAGAGGACATCACAACTTTACTCCACACACTGAAAAATGAACTTGTCTGAAGATTTGAAATTGCTTTTTAGAAAGTGTTTAATATGTTCTTGCTTTGTTTATAGCCAGTGGAAAAACATTGTGTTAAAAAGTGTCACATTTTCTTAATGTACCTTGTTTGGAACACCATTGCATTTAATTTACACTTCTTTATCATGCTTTCACACCAGGAGTGTATGGCATGGATTGCAGGGCATGCTTTTGAACCACTTGAAAAAGCTTTTTCTTCCTTCTGTGAAGGCGTTTTTCTTGGGCATAACTGCCTTATATTAGTATTTAAAAGAAGTGGTTTTCATTCTCATTGTTCAGTATTTTGAGTAAAACATACAGAGCATGACGATTTGATGTAGAAACACTGTATTTGTTCTAGATTTCCAGTCTTTCTTTAGCCTGTTGATTAGAACTGGAAACAAAACCTGAATAAGAGCCTCAGCTGGCATGGTGTTTTTATTTTTTTAAACTTGCATTTAAAACATTTCACTGGTTGTTCTGGAATATTTGAAAGTTAATATTATGCTTTTTAAGAATTTTTTTTTTTAATTTGTGTGGATGCACACATTCATATGGTAATAGCATAATCACAAATAAATGCACAAATGTGGTTCTGTGCTTGGCAAGGCAATTGGCATACAAGTACAAAGAAATTAGCACAGAATTATAGGGCAGTTCTGTTTTGCGATTTCTGTCTATCTCAAAGAATGGGCTTCTATAGAAATCATTGTATTGGGTATTTTCAGCACAATATAAATGGTCACAAATTGCCTGTAGAAAATGAGTGTTTAATCAAAATATTAAAAAAAGAAATCATCAACTTGTCAAAAATACACACTTTATTCATAATAAAATCTAGCTAAACTGGAAGCAGATAAGCCATTTCTTAACAAATGGATAAATCCCATCCAGATGATCTTGAATGCATTCTACTCCTCTTGTGAGATTTTACCACAGAACACTGTGAGCAAACAAAGTCATACGGTCACCAGACATAATCATCCAAATCATGATCGATTAAACACCACAATTTAAACATCAACACAAACTAAATGAACCACGATAAAATCCTGCATGTTGAAAACATCATCTAAATAAGGAACTTAATTAGTAAACCTTTGCACAATATAAAATCTGTCATAAAATGGTAACCATATTTTCACCAAGAAATGGCAATGAAACAAAGGATAATAAAAAGTGCTGTGATTCCTGTTGAAATGTCCATATGTAAACGGAACAAATTTACTCAAGGAGCCAGAAGGGGGCAGACAACTTCTCTTGGTAATAGAGTATAAAATACAACTCAAAGTAAGGTCCTGTTGACATTATGCAGAACCATAATTAAATTAATCTGAAACATAAAACCTTACAGAGTTCAAGAATCTACTTCCTTTGGTTTTAAAGCATTTTCAAGAATTTTTCTTTTCCACTCTTCATAATTTTGTGTCTCTTCTTCCTCCGTCTTCTCAGCCCGCTCTCGCTTAGGGAATGTTGAAAGCTTTTCATCTTGGAAAAAGCCAAAAAGACAATTACTTTTAATCCTCAAACATATTTATATTCTATTATTAAACATTACATCTAGAAATATTATTTATTAGTCTTTTTAGAGAAAAAAAAACTTTTCCACAGCATAAAAAAAAGCTTAGGAACAGAAAATGTCTTTCCATTGTAACATAAGGGCAGCTTATGGGTAGAATAATAATTTGCCATTATTATTTACTGCGGTAAACATGGCTTTCTTACCATCTTCTCCTGTTTCTAGCATTTCAGTGATTGTCTTCTGCCTCTTTTGAACAGTTTTGACTGGTTTCTCCATAGATGAAGCCTCATCTGAGGGTACAGGGAGGGAGTTAGAACAAATTAGTCAGCTTAATATCATAACTTCAATAATTACTTGAGAAGAAACAAGCTGATCTTTGATGAACTACGCAAAAAAATACATAGATTCATTGTCTAATTGTGATAAAGTCTGTAGCCATTGTAGCCAGTCAAATGTGTTTTTTTTTTTGTGACAGATCTCTTTGAAGTAATATTTCTTTAAAGAAGAACATGAAAGCCAGACCAATATCTCCTACACAAATGTCTTTATTCACTTTAATTAGGCAATGTGTCACTTTTGTTTGAAGAAGTCACACTCACTGCAGATCTCCTGTCCGAGTTTCTGAAACTGTGTGCACAGCCGGTCAAAGATGCCCTTCTTTGCTCCAGATGAAGAGGCTAATTTCCTGTCAGTTCTGATTTTCATGCACCTTCAAAAAGGAAGGAAAGAAACCAATTTATTTTTCCATCTTCAGTCACTGAATATAAACCAGGTGCAGTTTAGATTTAGAGATTTATTTGGCTTGCTGACATGCATAAAATATTTTGGACCCATCTGGGAGCTTTAGTTGTTTATTATCATACAGTAACAGAGTTAGGTTGGATAACAATAGTCCCACACAGGCTCAGTACACTTAGATTAAAGGCAGTCTTATGTCTGAAGTACCACCTTTAAGAAAGACAGTAGCATTTCTCATACAAGCACTCACTTTCATAGAGCCTAATATGCAAATAAGCTAGCTTTAAGCACGGACAGGAACAACTATGACTACATTTAACAACTATGTGATAACCAATTCAAGATCTGACCTTTCCAAATGTAATTTAAGCTCCAAATTTAATGTGTACTCAATGCACCTCTCATAGCCTCATATTAAAGTACTTTGACCACAGTGACACTGTGAAGAGCTTAATGAGGTTCAAGAGACAATTGAGCTCCCAACCAAAATTATGTAATTATCAAACACAATCATCCACCAAGTATTTTTGAACCAGTCATTATTTGACTATGACAATGAGACATCACAGCAATCTATACTCACTTGCATGCTGCATAGAGAGCTGCTGTGGTAAAGAGAGGCTTTGACAGGTCAAGGTCTTGATGCTGAGCAGAGGGCAAACTGGTCTCATACCTTGAACAAACACATGCAAGTTTAGAAGTCATTCAGTTAATATGTATTTCACTGATGCAATGTGAAGACTAACCTCTGAAGGATCTGAGAGGCCACTTTAACCGCTTCCAAACACCCGAACTGCACTGCAAGATCTCTGAGACCCAGGTTTGACTGCAGGCCCAGCATGCACTCCATAGCCTTCAGATTACTGGAGTAAACCTTAGGACTTAGTCCAGAGAGTTTGATGGCATACTCCTATCCAGTATAAAGAATATTTATTTGGATAATTATAGCAAAAAAAATTAATTTTTACTAAATGTTAGTGTACCACATATTGTGTAAAATATTCAATGCTTATTGGGTGAAAGTTGTTTTGATAATTTTTTATCACATATAATTTTCCCCTAAATTTTCAAAAGCAAATATCAGTCTGTGGATAAGCATTCTTCATATTAAATATGAGATATGTGATGCAATAGGACAACAGAATTTTTCTATTAACTGTCAACCAGGCTGTAATTTTGTCTAAATGATGGCAAAAAGTGTTTCCTAATTATGTTGGTATATTTAGAATACATAAATTGCTATAAAATTAGGGCTGGGAAAACACTGTAATAAGCCATTTATAAAATGATAATTTATTTCCATAAAGAAAGCAATTTTATTTAATACAGAATTTGAGGCAAGATGGAAATACAATTTTCTTGTGATGCCACAACTGGACAGTGTTAGGGGTAAATAAAATCAATAGGCAAGCACCAGAAAGTCTACTGGGCTTAACGTTTATAGAAAATTATGATATTACAATTATAGTAACATACTCAACAATTAATATATATATATATATATATTAATTGTTGAGTTTATATATTATATATATATATAAATAAATATAATCAAGCGGATCTTACCTTGTCTAAAGGATATTTCATGGAAGTCGCTGCCAACTCAAGGCAAATAATGGCCTTGCTGGTGGCTGTAACAGAACCCAGTCCAACACATTTCACCTGGGATAATCGGATGTATTCCTCGGCTTGACTGAAAATAAATGACCAGAATTAGTTGTGTTGTTATATTGGCGTGTTTACTTCGGATTGAACCACTGAATCTCAAAACAAGCGACTGGTCACTCGACACTGGGACAGTTACCTCAATACTTTAACAGCCGTTATCCCAATCTTCGACGCAAGTTTACGAAATAACTCTTTATCCATTTGTAAAGATGCAGCTCGGATCTTATCTGTAACCACAACACAATGAAATCCTTTCCGCATATTTGGTTTCGCGCGAAAAAGAACATAGGTCACACCCCATATAAACGCTCGGACCTGCCATTGGTGGATCAAGAAATGGGCGTGGCCAATATCGTTGGCGTAAAATACGTAACTTTAACTGCTTTTTAAAAATCTAATATTACCATTACAGGAAAAGCGAAGTATACAATGTAACATGTTGGTCAGAGAAACGTTTTTCATTACACTTTTCACACGAATAGGATTATGTAATGACACAACTCAGCCAATTATTTCATTGTAAAATAAATCATTTTAATTTTCTTAAAGTAGTTTCTACAGCTTTGAGAGATGAATAGTTCAGGGCTTGTTGTGCTGCTCGTCATCATGAGGCGGAGCAGCAGCGGCGCAGTCACGTGACACGACACATTCACGGGGGGGTCATCCAGTGTTTCCTCTAAAACACCTAATAATCATGGTAAGATATTAGCGACCGTCGCATGCACAGACTGTATGCTGGGTGCTGTATATGTGCCGTTAAGTTGATCACAGCAGTGATGGTGTCAGAGGGGCACTGAGGTCTCTTGGCGGGCTGTTTTGCGTCTGTGAAGATAGCCGTTAGCTTAAGCGTTTGAGATGCCGAGGCCTACATACACTTAATTATTCACGTTTATTTAATCTGTCTTGGTAAATTCTACTAGCGGTTTAACATTTGGCATGCAGGTGTAGTAAACTTATAGCCGTTATGTTTTGCTGTCTTTACAATTCACAAGTTTTGTTCAAAATGAGCTAATTTAAACTGCTAATCCTGCTAGCATTAGCATTATGTCTTTACAGTTAGGTTTATATCGGTATTTTTATTTATCGTAATCATACATCTGTGTTCCGTTTATATGCAGCTCTTTGTTACATGTGCATTTACATATTTGAAGAGTTGCAGTGTTTTTAGTATGCATAAAATAAGCGAGGTTTGGTCTCTGGTTCATTCATTCAGTTTTAAGCAACCCATAATCAGTTATGTATAACGTTACCGTTTATCATAACACTTTAAAATTGCTATACACGTGTAGTTTGTTAACTGTCTGGTACTGACACTGGGTCGTTAATTGCTTTTAATGTCATTAGGTATGTCAACCGCCCAGCCCCCCACCCCAGCCTGTGCAGACCTCTGACACTTCAGTTATATTAGCCTACTGTAATTCATTTTTAAACAATATTTTTCTAAGTAATTTACAATTATGCGCAGTGGTTTTCAGTGGTTTAAAAAAATTTTTTTTAATAAAAGGCAACCAACAACAGCGCTTAAAATTAAATTTTTGAACAGTAGTGAATTTACAAGAGGATGTGTCAAGTTTGTGAATATGGTGGTAAGGTTATTTCAACATTCAGCAATGATTCATTAAATTGATAAAAAATGAAAGTATAGATATTTATACAGTTTGAAAAAGATTGAAAACGACAATCTACATTTCAGAAATGGATAATATCTCAGTATCATTTTAGATGTGTGTTAACAAACATTTCTTTTTGAATCTTATTTCTTTAAGCCCAATATTATTTAGGCTAATACCAGAGATATGGGCATCTCAATTTGGATGAAAGTGGTCGAAATCTTTGCATACAGCTGTTTTTTTTCTTTTTAAGGGAAAAAAAATCTCTCCCAACATTTGCAGTAAACTATACAGAGAACCCTCTCATGGTATATTTAGAAATTTAAATAAACATCAACAACACTATTATATTCATTATATTATATTTAGTGCTGTCAATCGATTAAAAACTTTAACTAGATTAAATCACACATTTTTTCTGTGATTAATCGCAATAAAAAAATACATGTTTTTGTACGTTTTTAATATATTTTTTAATGTAATAATTTCACAGTTAATCAAATTAATGTAGAAACAACATAAAGACAGTATATTTTAAATACTTGTTTAAATGGCATCTTTTTATGAATGAAGGCTAGTATTACTGATATTAATACAGCTACTGATTTTTTTTTATTTTTTACATTTATTATTAGGCTTCAAAAATATAACAGTTTTTAATTTAAGTAAACTTAAAACAATGCTAACATAAACCCATAATAAATGTCATGTTTACTCCTGCCCTTCCTGTCTTAACAGTTAGGAAATATACAGAAATGTAATAAAGTTATCAAAGTTATATGCAGTCTGCACTGCATAAACTATAAAATTAAATAGTTAATACTTATTAAAGCTACAAAAGTTATTTAGTCAAGAGCAGCGAGTCATTTTCTCTGTTCCCTTTGTTCTTTAACTTTACTGACAGGAAGCTTTATTGGCTGCTGTCCCTTTAAGAGCAGACAGACACGCGGATCTCACCGTTTATATACTGTCTATGGATCTCGCCTCATTCTCTCACAACTCTTTTTGTTCATTTTAGACTTTATATAAATCATTTAAGATTGCTCTTATGAGGATAATCGACAAAACTGGCACTTTGGGATGTTTATTGTTAGTTCAAGCGCTTAAGAGAACTGGATTCTGGCGCCCTGTCTATGCATTGTGTGTGTGTGTGTACGTGTGTACGTGTCACATAAGGGCATTCACAGACAGCGCATTCTCTTTTGGCTTGCCGTGCTTGAAATGTTTAAAAGCATTTAAATGAATAATAGCGTGATCATATAATGTAAAGCTAGCCAACGGATGGCAGAAAATACGGATGCTGCGTTAATTGCGTTAAATATTTTGACACGTTAAACCAGACAAAATTTAATCGCATGCTTTAACGCGTTAACGTTGACAGCACTAATTATATTATTATATTATTTTCAGAAATTATAATCACACTCAAACTTAGTTTGCGCATAGTTTTCATAAAAACTTTCTTCATGGCAGATTTATTAAAACATACATATTTAATTAACATTAAGCTCCCTCTAGTGTGTTTTTTATATCTATGAACTTTGACAACCCTCTACATTGCGAGTAAATCACTCGCATATGCGACTAAATTTTACTCTGGGCGACTAAATTATGTCTATTGTTAGCCATTGGCTAATAAATTCTTTAGATTTTTCTCGCCAGTGTGTGTGTTCAAGACTATTATAAGATTAGCACATTTTCACTCGCTGAACACTGACTGAGCGCTTCAGAGTTCTCTCTCCATCAAGCGATCTGTATTTTTTCAATTCATCTCAATGGAAGCACAGTGCACCTGAATTTGCCGAACTGTAAACTCTGTGTGAAGGCGCTTGACTCACCGTCGCTTTGCTGATAGTGCTGTTTCTCACACATGCAAAGAGAGCGAGAGTCTTACCACGCTGAATCGACGCGCTATATATAAACTATATTCTTTGTTGTATTGTCAAAATAATTGAGTTAATTTAGAATTATTCAACTTTTTCGAACAAGCAGAAGACATACCGGTTTCTCTGGTAGTGGGCGGAGCTAATGCGCAAATGGAAATTTCATTGGCTGGTGCTGATCTATTACCGTCCCTGTTTTGATTTCAGCAAATCAGTTTGACCGAACGCAGACAACGTGATTAATATTCATGAACCCAGCAGCTCATCAATCCGTAGTGCATTGTATATTATTAGTATGGTAGTAGAATTTGTAGTACTATTATCTTTTAATAATAATAATTAATGATTTATATATATATTTTTTTTTTTACAGAAACCCAAAATGACAAATATGCATTCATACATGGTTATCAAGTTTTAGTTCTAATCACTAAAGTTCTATCATTAAATAATGCTTAATACCATAATATAATGCTTGACTGACTGATTAAGATGCTAAGATTTAAGAAGCTGTGCCATTCTATGAAGATAAGCTGATTGGAATCATATATATATATATATGTGTGTGTGTGTGTGTGTGTGTGTGTGTAATATAGTATATCAGCCTGGCGAGTAAACTAAAAATTTTACTAGCCAATGGCGATTATATTAACAAGGTGTGTGTAGAGGGTTGTTTGAACAGTGGATAACTTTGTAACATTGTTCACAACCTGTATTATGTGACATCTTTCTTTCGGTTGAAACACTGATTGAGTGATAACATGAGATATGACTAATTTATTTTGGTAAGTTTTACCGTACCTTTCAATGTTCATTAATGTTTATTTTGCACATTAACTTCTATTAAAGTGGAAGAGACCTGTGCTCTGTGCTGTTGCTTGAACTTTTCTATCAAAATGCATGTTGATCCGAATTGATCCGAATTTTTATAACAGACGAAAGTATTCAGAGGCAGTGTGTAAACTTGATTGACACGTGAGGTCGTATTTATTTTGTTATAACGTGCAAAAATTTCGGACAGAAATTTCGGACTCCGTGTGCAATGACCTTTACTCTCACATTCTTGCTTAAATGTGAAGACCCTATTCCGTGCAGGTTCCTCTTTCTGTCAAACATATTTTATTGGACTGTCCAGCTTTTAATGAATGTAGAAAACTCTTTTATGAAGTCAACTCCCTTAAAGAGTTTAGTATAATTTATCATATGTTAATTAAAAAAATCTTGTGTATTATAACTTGTTTATTTGTTTGCTGTTTTTTATTGTATTTGTTATACTTATATTTTTTAATTGTTTTTTCCATGAAAATAGGCTAAGATGCTAACATGGCATTTAATAAATATATACTACTACTAAATAATCAGCTGATGACCGATGGTGCAGATGATTGCTTTTATCAGCTGAAACAGATTATTGGCCAATACCTCCCTATCGTAGAAGCTATTATAAAATGTAGAAAATGGTAATAATTTATTTTCTACCCAAACTTTTGACTGATGGGACATATAATATTGATCTTTTTATTATTTATTATTACATTTTTGACGCTAGTTTCTAGTTTGATTGTTTGGCTGCACCTGTTTCTTCCAGCCTACCACACAGCAGTCACCTCAGGATGAGCAGGAGAAGCTGTTGGATGAAGCTGTGCAGGCAGTCAAGGTTCAGTCATTTCAGATGAAACGCTGTCTGGTGAGTTAAGTACATGCACGTTTACAGTTTCTGTAACACTGTTGATCCATCCACAGCAGTGATGCTTCATGCTTTTAACCATTAAAACAAAACACACACAAAAAAAATTATATTTATATTGGAGTCTAAAAGCTTACTCTGTTTATGAACATTTATGTTCTTCATCCTCCAGGACAAGAACAAGTTGATGGATGCACTGAAACATGCTTCAAATATGTTGGGGGAGTTGAGGACTTCTATGCTTTCTCCCAAGAGCTACTACGAACTCTGTATGTTTCCATTGCATTGTGTTTAAATGGAATAGAACTCATCTGCACTCTTTATTCTAACATTTAATATTTAATCTACCATTAAGAATTTTCTGGAGTGTTAAAGAACAGTGTACTATACAGGTGCTGGTCATATAATTAGAATATCATTCAAAAAGTTGATATTATTTGATTAGTTGATATTATAAAAAATTGTATATTATATTCATTCATTAAACACAGACTGATATATTTCAAATGTTTATTTCTTTTAATTTTGATGATTATAACTGACAACTAAGGAAAATCCCAAATTCATTATCTCAGAAAATTTCAATATTACTTAAGACCAATACAAAAAAAGGATTTTTAGAAATCTTGGCCAACTGAAAAGTATGAACATGAAAAGTATGAGCATGTACAGCACTCAATACTTAGTTGGGGCTCCTTTTGCCTGAATTACTGCAGCAATGCGGCGTGGCATGGAGTCGATCAGTCTGTGGCACTGCTCAGGTGTTATGAGAGCACAGGTTACTGTGATAGTGGCCTTCAGCTCTTCTGCATTATTGGGTCTGGCATATCGCATCTTCCTCTTCACCATACCCCATAGATATTCTATGGGGTTAAGGTCAGGCGAGTTTGCTGGCCAATTAAGAACAGGGATACCATGGTCCTTAAACCAGGTACTGGTAGTTTTGGCACTGTGTGCAGGTGCCAAGTCCTGTTGGAAAATGAAATCTGCATCTTCATAAAGTTGGTCAGCATCAGGAAGCATGAAGTGCTCTAAAACTTCCTGGTATATGGCTGCGTTGACCTTGGACCTCAGAAAACACAGTGAAACAACACCAGCAGATGACATGGCACTGCAAACCATCACTGACTGTGGAAACTTTACACTGGACCTCAAGCAATGTGGATTGTGTGCCTCTCCTCTCTTCCTCCAGACTCTGGGACCCTGATTTCCAAAGGAAATACAAAATTTACTTTGATCAGAGAACATAACTTTGGACCACTCAGCAGTAGTCCAGTCCTGTTTGAAGCGAGACGCTTCTGACGCTGTCTGTTGTTCAAGAGGGGCTTGACACAAGGAAAGTGACAGCTGGAACCCATGTCTTGCATACGTCTGTGTGTAGTGGTTCTTGAAGCACTGACTCCAGCTGCAGTCCACTCTTTGTGTATTTCCCCCACATTTTTGAATGGGTTTTGTTTCACAATCCTCTCCAGGGTGCGATTATCCCTATTGTTTGTACACTTTTTTTTTTCTACCACATCTTTTCCTTCCCTTCGCCTCTCTATTAATGTGCTTGGACACAGAGCTCTGTGAACAGCCAGCCTCTTTTGCAATGACCTTTTTTGTGTCTTGCTCTCCTTGTGCAAGGTGTCAATGGTCATCTTTTGGAGAACTGTCAAGTCAGCAGTCTTCCCCATGATTGTGTACCCTCCAGAACTAGACTGAGAGATCATTTAAAGGACTTTGCAGGTGTTTTGAGTTAATTAGCTGATAAGAGTGTGGCATCAGGTGTCTTCAATATTGAACCTTTTCACAATATTCTTATTTTCTGAGATACTGAATTTGGGATTTTCCTTGTCAGTTATAATCATCAAAATTAAAAGAAATAAACATTTGAAATATATCAGTCTGTGTGTAATGAATAAATCTTAATATGCAAGTTTCATTTTTGAATGGAATTAGTGAAATAAATCAACTTTTTGATTATATTTTTTTTATCTAATTATATGACCAGCACCTGTACATGTCATCTGTAGAAATTTCGTTTATTTATTGTACTATATTGTTGTTGTAGACATGGCCATCTCTGATGAGCTGCATTACCTGGAGGTCTATTTGACAGACGAGTTCACCAAAGGCCGCAAGGTCTCTGACCTCTATGAGCTTGTTCAGTATGCAGGCAACATCATCCCTAGACTGTGAGTATCTGAGGAAATCTTCCAAAATACTATAACTGCACAAGACATTTTCGAGATTTTGCCATTTTGGTCACATTGGCCAACACTGTGACAATAAAATAAAACTGCCAATAGAGCAGTCTGCATCCATTTGGGGATCTTGTTATGATCCACAATTTAACAAGTATGCCGGCACTCAATGTTCAGTATGCGCTGCTCATGAATTTCTCCTGCAGATTATTTTTCTCCCTCATTGTCTTTTTCTGGCACTCACTCTCTTTTGGCTAGTCTAGTCTTTCCACCAGCTGATTATCAGTGCCTGCACTTGTTGACTTTGTAGCCAGTCAATACTTATATCTTATGTTTTAATACTGTTCATTCATTCTATTACGCAGGATCAATTTCCATGTAGAGTGAACCATTTAGAGCAGTGGTTCTCAACCTTTTTTGGGCCAGCGCCCCCTTACCCATTATTCAGGTTCCTCACCGTCTCCCATCAAATAAAAAAGTCTAATTGTCTTCACAGACTATTGAAGTTTATTATTATTTTGTGTTTATAATGAGGACAGGTATTATATTTAAAATAGCATTAAAACGTATGGGGTCATTACTTTTTTTAAAGAAATTACTTTAATTCAAGGATTCATTAAATTGATGAAAAAAAAAATGGAAATACAATTAAATACATTTTTAAAATAGATTATTTGTAAATAAGTGCAATAACATTTATTTACAATGTTTAAGCATGTTGGTGATTTTCATTGCTAAATATTTGGTGACGTTGTTGCCCCAAATTTAAAAAGACTTCCACAGGGGCATTTTTACAGAAGAGATTTTAGTTTGTTCTTCCGTTCCTGGCAGAGTGAGCGTAGTGGAGTGGGGGGATTTTTGACTGGTGCGAGTAGTTTTCAGTCACTTCGAGAGCGCTCCACTACTACTCAATCACGAGCACAATTAGATATGTGGATCACTTAAATCAGAAAGATGGTGAGGGTTATACTGACGGCGATGGACAAGTGCTGGAAGTTATATCTCAAGCATGTTTGTTTGTAGCATGTGGACAATCACAATTGATTGGGTGAATTCATGTTTTAAACTGTTTATTGTACAGGAAGCTAATCTCTGCTCTAAACTAATGTGTTGCTACACTACATGCACACACAACAGACAAGCTTACACATAATGTACAGATTGTGTGCATATTCAGGACAAACATTCAGGAGTGCAGAAAATTGTCATACTGTCCTGTGATTTATCATTTATCAGCTTTCAGTGAAAAATAATAGGCTTATATTTATCCCTTAGTGTTAGATAATGCCCTGTTTTTGAGAAAATATTGAATTTCCTTTATTTCTGACAGTGGACATAGTAATTTTGGTCTAGAAATACCACATTTATACATGTAAATGGAAGAAATGTAAACCCTCCTTTACTATGATTTTGTGAGTATATTTTAAAGTTTGCTTACAAATACTTACCGTATTTTCCGGACTATAAGTCACACTTTTTTTCATAGTTTGGCTGGTCCTGCGACTTATAGTTATGTGCGACTTATGATAACTTGACATGAACCAAGAGAAATGAACTAACAGAAAACATTACCGTCTACAGCCGCCAGAGGGCGCTCTATGCTGCCAGAGATGCTGCTCAGTGCTCCTGTAGTCTACACTGAGCAGCATATAGCGCCCTCTCGTGGCTGTAGACTGTAATGTTTTCTCTTGGTTCTTGGGTCTAAATAAACGCGACTTATAGTCCGGTGCGACTTATATATGTTTTTTCCCTCGTCATGACGTATTTTTGGACTGATGCGACTTATACTCAGGTGCGACTTATAGTCCGAAAAATACGGTAAATGAAAACTAAGTAATAAGATGGAAAACATATGCTCCTTATTCTCACATTTACATTTATTCATTTAGCTGACGCTTTTATCCAAAGCGACTTACAATTGCTATATATGTCAGATGTCGCACGCCTCTGGAGCAACTAGGGGTTAAGTGTCTTGCTCAGGGACACATTGCTGTCTCACAGTGGATTCGAACCCGGGTCTCTCACACCAAAGGCATGTGTCTTATCCACTGTGCTAACACCACCCAACAAACACTGCGGTGTGATTGAGGGCTCCGTTACTCCGCCCCGCTCACAGACAGCACCATGCTCAGAGAGACAGCTGTGCTGGAGCTGCCCAGAACGGTGAATGACATTTGTTCGGAAGCATGGTTTGATGCAGACAATAACCAGGTTTCCATCCAACTCATTTGCATTTAGGGATGTCAATATTCGATAATTTCCATGATCAATCGTGGTTTAAATTAACGATCAATTAATAACCTTAATGCTGCAAAATGCGTCTGCAGCGGTATTATTATTATGTGCAAAAGCCACTTGGAAAAAAAGCTTTCTCACCCGCATTAAAGGGGTTTTAGTTTGAATAAAATGCTAGTAGCAGGACTGTAAACTAAAAATCAGCAGCACATATCGGCCATCGGCTGACCCTGACCTCTAAACATCGGCATCGGCAATATAAAAACCCATATCGGTCAATCTCTAGTTGTACTGCATCGGTCCAAGAGAAGTTTAATTAAAAAGTGCATCACATGTAGGGCTGCACGATGTGTCGTTTAAGCATCGATATCACGATGTACGAATCCACGATAGTCACATCGCAGGATGTGCGATGTAGGCTGTCGTAGTTGATCCGTTATTCATTAAGTGTATGGGCCAGAGAGAGAGAGCGAGAGAGAGAGAGAGAGAGAGAGAGAGAGAGCGCGCGTGCGAGAGAGAGAGTGAGAGAGAGAGAGAAAGCGAGAGAGAGAGAGAGAGACCAAGCCTCGACCGCACGCTCAACGTCTTCAAACAACACGAGCGCTGTCTTGCTCTCTCTCCCTCGTGCATATTAATCAATTGACACGATGGTGTCGATGTTTAAATCAATTAAAATGATAGTGTAAGTGTGCTCACCCCATTTTTGTTTATAAGAAAAGATACACCTTCAATTAAAAATAATGGCAATAGCAGTGGATGCAATATTCATAACTCTACCAGAATCCGTCGCCATGACTTATTGTGGGAGCAAAAAATTATGTTTTAGTCACATAACATTGGTTAATGGAAATGCCATCATTTCACAATACTTTTTTTTATTTATAAAACATGGCTAAAGTTTTGTGCAAATCTGTAATGGAAATGCAGCTAGTGTTTCTACCACATAACCGCTTGGGTTTATTACAGAAAATAAAGTGATTCCTGGGTTACTCCTTTGAGTGTGGTTTTTAATAATTGCTGGAAGTGATAAAATGGTGATCAGGAGTTGGCCGTCATTGGGGAGCTCGGCAAAGGCAATGTCCTTTGGGGCGACACAAGGCACCCCCACTCACTTGCAGAAAAATGTGCAGTCCAGTTCTCTGACTCAACTTCAGTGCTTTCATGGCATTGTGCCTGCTATCATTTCTGCCCACACCTCTCATTAAAGGAACTTAATCTAGTCGGTAACTTATTTCTGATCAGCTATAGTGCTCTTGTTTCAGTTGCCGTCTCTCTCTATATGGGTTGAGTGATTGAAAGCAATCTCTCTCTTAAATTAAAACCTGTTACCCTGCTAGAAGCCAATACAGTTGATCTCTAACGTTAATTTATAAATGTGTAAATAACAATAACATGAATAACATAAAAGACCTGAAATGTTTTTGGGGTCTGAATTTGTTGCTGAAAGGACAGGAGACTTTTTTGTTAAGACAGATGTCCACGGCCAGGTTAATTTGGCACTGAGGTAAATGTGTAGGGCTGAATGTATGTAAATAAAATGCCATCAGTAGCACTTTGTTATTATTATTCAGAGCTCGTTTTTGTTGCCTGGCCATGAGAATCAGTAATCAACTTTTGAGCATGTGCCATTTTATGGTATATGCTTCTGATTCAGATTTTGTGCGACTGTTGCTAAAGACCAGGGTTGGATGTCCAAGTAGCAGTGTAGCCCATTCAAATGGTACAATGGCTGTTTTTAATGTTTGCATGCACTTTTACAGCTGTGGGGATAATCAAAGGCCATGCTAATCTGTCCTGGGTTTAATATGCAGAGCTGGAGAGGCATTTTTTCTTGTGAATCAGTTCATTGTGAATGATCTGCAAAGTCACCACTATGCTAGAAAATCAGTTCAGCCTAAATAGCTCATCCTCTGAAATGTAGCAATGGAAATCCTGATTACTCTAAGGCTGTTTAATAGGTCTGATTATGCGAATGAACATATTACATTATTACATATTATTTAAATGTAAGTCAATATAAAGTAATTTCTAGAAATAAATGATACATGTACAGAATACATTTTTATGGCATTTTATTTTCTGTATTGAAGATTTCTAACACTTTGCAGCAGCTGTGGTTTGTTAATGGCTTAATCATCCATTTGAACCATCTGAGAATATTGAAAGTCATCAAAAGTAAATGCTAAAAATATATTGGGATGTTTAAAAAAGCAGCCCGGCCCTTATCACCACTCATTCAGTTCTTCTGAATGTAATTAGGTGGTGTCTTCAAATTTTGTAATAAAATGTCTTAGATTTCATTCCCCTAAAAATGTTTGTTTCAGAATTATTATAATTTTACTACATCCAAATGCTAATTAATCTACACAAAGAATTCAAAGACCAAAGTGTAGCGAAATAAACTTCTCAAATCCTCTGAAATCAGTCCGGCTCGGGGAATAGAAAGTGTTGCTTTTGTGCCTGTTACTGAGAAACAGTGCAGATGTCTTTTATGTCTCAAGTATTTTACATTGCTTATATTGTAATATATAAATGCAGCGTATGGTGTGAAACACTCATCTTCTAGGGTTGAAGCACATCCATCTTTTTATTATGAAGCTCAGTAATATTTGCTTTGAAGCCTTCTGATCTGAATTTGTGTGCTTTAGTTATCTGGTGCCTTTGTTTTCCCACTTTTTGCGGTCATTGAGTCATATTGCTCATTAACTTCTCTCTCTTTGGCTTCTCAGGTATCTGTTGATAACTGTCGGCGTGGTGTACGTTCGCTCTTTCCCCCAATCCCGCAAAGACATCCTAAAGGACCTGGTGGAAATGTGCCGTGGTGTGCAGCATCCACTGCGGGGCTTGTTCCTCAGGAACTACCTGCTGCAGTGTACGCGCAACATCCTGCCTGATGATGGAGAGCAGGCTGAGTATGACACTCCGTATCTAATGGTTGTGATTGCACCTCAAGTAGCTCAAGAGTATTGTGACTCACACTGAGCAATTTAAATGATGCCGTAGCATAATCCTGTGGGATAAAATACAATTTAAATCATTGCTAGGAAAAGTCTATTTCCCCACGTCCAGAGCTTAGACTGCTTTTGACGGAAAAAAACACTACAAAATCTCATTATCTGCTAAGCACTGATTGATTACCATCGTTCTCTCCTGTGTGATTTAGGGAAGAGATGACTGGGGACATTAATGACTCCATTGACTTTGTACTGCTGAATTTTGCCGAGATGAATAAACTGTGGGTGCGCATGCAGCATCAGGGACACAGTAGGGACCGAGAAAAGAGAGAGAAGGAGAGACAAGAGCTGCGCATCCTCGTAGGGACCAATCTGGTCCGACTGAGCCAGCTGGAAGGCGTCAATGTGGAAAAGTACAAACAGGTGCGTTTTGGTTTCAGTGCTCCAGTGCAGATAAATCATCTTACTGCAAAGCCCATAAAGCTCTGTTAAAGGTTTAAAAGGGTGCATTGAAATTAGATTTGACCTTGATTACCTGTTTATTTGTGGGAACCTCAAGCTAGCACTTAGCATAAATCACTGGGTAAAAGAGCCATTGATGGAACGACAACAGTGTAAGAGGTCACGGCATCTTTTGATAGTCCTTTGAAAGCTGTTTGTTAAAGCTCTCCATGTTCACGTTCATGAATTAACAATGTGACAGGCTCAATATGTTCTCATTTGATTTTTAAATTCAAGCACCCATACATATGCATAACACTTTGCCCGCAGGGCAGCTTTTCTGATGTACTTTTTGCTTTCTAACTAGAGGCTAATGCACATTTTCAGCTTGATATGGCAAATCTAAATTTTGTAGGTTTAATATTTGATTTAAATGCACAATATGTAATTTTTCACCGCTAGAGGAAGTATTCATAACAAACAAAGATGTTTGACTGAGTGTGGAATCATGGGAGTTGTGGTCTTCATCCCCACAGCCGATGCAATCCGATGGGGCAGGAATCATGTTCATGGTTGAGCTAATGATTTATTAACGTAGTAGAATGAAGCAGGGTGAGACTGAAAGCTGTTGAAGTGAAACCAGGCTGCTGAACGAACGTGACACACGGCTCGAAAGTAGCCAAGCTTTTATTTTGCCACAGTTGACCGTTCTGCTCCTTCCAGTCATGCATATGTGGGAAAAAAAGCAGCGCTGTTTTATCACACTAGATACGTTTGAAAGTTCTGTTACAATGCTTCTCTGTGCGGTCATCACCAGTCTATTGAAACACACAACATATTAAAGCGTCTTTGGTTTTTCAATGTTTTCTACAAATCGAGGGGTTATGACATCATTGGCAGGAGACACAATGACACTGTGGACAATGCCCGTGTCACTAGATAAAATTGCATATTTCTGTGGATTTAAACATTCTTCGAAACGTTTGGGATAATGTAAGTACACAAGTCAGAAAAATATATAACACTGTTCTAGTGGTTTTTGGATATTTTAAGAAAAAATCTTACATACTGTACCTTTAAATGCTCACTTTTCTTTTTTCTTTCTTTTTTTTTGTTTGAACCACAAGTGTTGGATTTGGGAAAATGTAGAAAACTCAGCAGGAATAAATTACATTTTAAAATGCAATAAAATAGAAAAGTTATTTTAACATATAATAGTTTTTCACAATATTGCTATGTTTAGTCATTTATCTGTAAAAAAAAATAATCAAATCCTTGGTGAGCATAAGGTTTTTTTTTTTGGAATTATTTAAATCTTAGCCAAACTGTAGTGCATATTAAATTTCACTGATTTGTTTAATGTATAGTGGATTTAAAGCAGCATATACTGTAGGCAGAAAATTGTAGACTTTGATTTGCTGTTATCTTGTTTGCAGAAGGATTTGTCAGCTCAAACGAAGCTTGTGGTAAATATGTGTTGACTCCCCACAGATCGTGTTGTCTGGGATATTGGAGCAGGTGGTGAACTGTAGAGACTCTCTAGCACAGGAATACCTCATGGAGTGTATTATACAGGTACATAAATATCCCAGCATCACTCATCATCCTGTTGTACTTGGCCCAGTTATTTTAAGTAATAGCTGTGGGCATGTTATAGTTAATGCCCTCACAGTTTTGCCTGCACTTTCTTTTTTCTGCAGGTCATTCCGGATGAGTTTCACCTGCAGACGCTGAACCCGTTCCTTCGCTCATGTGCCGATCTGCATCAAAACGTGAACGTCAAGAACATCATCATTGCTCTTATTGACAGGTGGCTTTTTGTGCCAATTCAGCTTATACAGAGATCTGTTATTTATGTACTTCACCTTTTTTAACATTTTTATAAATGCTGCTGGTTATATAATGCAAATAAATGTTAGCACTATATTTTATTATATTCTATAACCCTAAACCAAACCAAACCCTTTTTTGTAACACTAAACATATTATAAGTACATGTAGTTTATAAATACTCAGTACTTAAATGTATATTTACACTGTAACAAGTACATTTTAGCCCCAGTTTAGGGCTTTGTATACGGAGTCTTGTTTGATTGTCATCTCATCCCACAGATTGGCCTTGTTTGCTCACAGAGAAGATGGCCCTGGAATCCCTGCTGAAATCAAGCTATTCGATATTTTCTCACAGCAAGTGGCAACAGTCATACAGGTATAATATCATGCAGTACCTTTATTGAAATATTGAGTAACTTCGTAAAATCATTAACTAAACACTAAATGTTTAATGTTGCTGTCCTTATTTTTTCTTGTCAGTCTCGTCAGGACATGCCATCTGAAGATGTTGTTTCACTTCAAGTGTCTCTCATCAATCTGGCCATGAAGTGCTATCCTGAGCGTGTGGACTATGTGGATAAAGTGTTGGAAAGTACTGTGGAGATTTTCAACAAACTCAACCTGGAGCAGTGAGCATCAGTTTCAATGTTTTTCTCACACCATTTGGCAGATCAGCACATGGTCAAAGCAACACCCACTCTCTTTAGCACTGCTAGTGCGTTGCTAAAAGATCCGTAGGCTTTTGCTTGCTGGAGGATCTGAGTGCTTTATTTCTGTATTTATAGCCTCATTTTGGGGTAAAGAAACTAAACTATTGCATGAGATCATGCCTATAATAACTAGGGAACCTCTTAAACCAGCATGCTGACCCTGATCTATATTTGAGCTGTTGCACTTCTGCTCATAGTCACTGGTGGCTATAAATGAACAAATATATTCAAATAAAACAAGACCAACTCAAAGTAAATGTTTTCAATTTTGTTCTGTATTTGTTTATCTCTGAATGTCTTTAAAATGTAAAAAGCTTACAAAACCCAAAGGCTGAAACTTTTGACATGACATAAAATTTGAATAGGGTCCTTGCATCGTGGTTCAGGCAGAAATAATTGCAGTTTAATTGTAGGGTTCTTCAAACCAGATTCGTTGAGGAATATTAATAGAAAAAACTAACACACTTAAATATTTTAGATTATAGGGTAAGGCGCCTTTGTTTGCATTTTTTTCTTTTTCTCGTGTTAAAAATAAACGTGATTGTTTCTTTGCTGACGTCTAAAATCTAACCAGACACCTAGTAATTTTGAGGGCGGATGGGATGCCACATAAACCATGATGACTCACTGTTTGCAGTCACATTGAGTGACTGATCACAGCACAGGCCAGTCATGCTAAGGGCTGATATTTGTGACTAGCTGCCACTTCGGAACACGTCTGTTATGTTGTGGTAATGATTATTGGTGTCATACCTCAAGTCCTCCTTTTTTATACAAATGAAAGTTCTGTAAATGCTGAATTTTTTTTTTTTTTTTGATGAATTGTTTCACCACCATCAACATCTTAGTGTAAATTTAGCACATAGCTATACAAACCATCTGCCTTTTAAAATGCATTGGGCCTCAGTGGTAAGGTCACTCATTACAGCATCAGTGTACCAGCTTCTATTTGTGACTTTTTGATTTCTTTCATGTCTTTTTGTGTAGCATTGCCACCAGCAGCGCAGTGTCTAAGGAGCTAACCAGGCTGCTAAAGATCCCCGTGGACACGTACAATAACATCCTCACCGTGCTTCAGCTCAAGCATTTTCCACCACTCTTTGAGTACTTCGATTATGAGTCACGCAAAAGCATGAGTTGCTACGTGCTGAGCAACATTCTGGACTACAACACCACCATAGTGGCCCAAGATCAGGTTTTTATCACATACAGTACTAAATGGTCAGACTGGAGATTTTTATTTGCATGTCTCAAATGAAATCCCAGTAAGAGGTACTAGAAATTTTGAGAGTCTTGTAGATGTCTTGTATCTCTTTGTACAGTAAATTACATTGACTTTTTCTTTTCCATACAAGGGCATGGGGTCTAAGATTTTTTTTTTTAATTTGGAAACCTATGCACACCAAAACGACATTTATTTGATAAAAAAAAAAACGTTGCTAAACATTATTACAAATAAAAAAACATCTGTTTTTAAATGTAAAACATTCCTGTGATGGCAAAGCTCTCGTTTAAGCAGCCATCCCAGGAGTTTTCAGGATATTTTGATGAATAGAAATTTTAACAGCAATTATTTGAACGAGAACCTTTTGTAAGATTGTAAATCTCGTTACTGTCACGTTTGCTGAATAAAAAGTATCTTGCTGGCCCCAGATTTCGAAAAAAAATCTTGCTGACCCCAAACATTTGAATAGTAGTGTACATTGAGATACTTATCTAAGTCTGCTCTTTTCAGGTCCTTTCACAACATTTATATAGGGTTAACACAGTGGTCAGTTTTTGCACATCACAAATGCAAGAAAAAAAAATCGGTTGGTACTTCTATTTCCAGCTTGGTTAGCATAAATAACATCAATAATGCCTTTGACCATAGCATGGCAAACCTCAAACCTGTGTGGTGAGGACCAGAGTTTAATAGAGAAGAGCCAGATTTATGTTCCTTCAGTGGAGTAGGGCTGCTAATCTCACATCAAATTTTTTTTATCTCCGTAATTGTTCAATCACGTCTTTAACTGATGATACTTCACATTCTATACTTCTCCAACCAAAATATTTACTCTTGGGTCATTTTGGTCAATAAGTATGTGGAAGAATACAAGAATTTATCAGCTATCATATTGTCTCAAATGAAGTTGTAATGTTGGTCAGGTTTAAGCAGAAATACAGAAATTCTTAAGGGGTCACAAACTTTCTAATGCCATTGTATTTCCTTTTCGAATATATGAATATGTAACCAATATTTGAGTCATTTGCATCTCTAATAGCAAGGGACTGACAGGTTCAGGTGGCTTACTGTCGGTTTCCTCCTTTTCTTTTTATGCTGCGTGCCATGGCTTTAGAGCACTGCAGAAGTTTTTGATTGCTTTTGTCTTTAAATGGCGTTTCACACAAGCCAAGTGGTCTTTTCTGCCTGTTTTTTTAAAGGTGCATTGTTAATTCTCCTTAAAATCGGTGACTCCTCAGGAAAAAAAAGGTCAGCTATGACTCAGACAAGTCTAGCCATTGCACCGAGAGAGAAATATATTGATATTCCTGTGTTGAAGAAGGTTGGAGCTCCTCTGGCCTTTTCTAAGGACTGTAGCAAAAAAGCACCATCCTTTCTCTCACCCCCTCATTTTATCAGCAGTGGAAAAGAGAGCACTGAGTACATAGCAGCGAAGAACCATTTGAAGCCATTTAAATCTGTTTGCTGTAGAGCACAAAATTGCAAAAATAATGACTGGATGAGGCCAAGCTACAATTGATTAATCCAGGTCTGTTAAAAAGTAGATGTTGTGCTATTTCAGTAGGAGTGACATGTTTACATGACATTTTAAAAAGACACATTATTGCTTTAGTGTGACTAAATCAAACCTTTAAAGTGCACTAAGTGTTTGCACTTTACAGGGTAAGTAGCATACTTCTAGATTAATGAGAGAAAGTATTTTTAAAACGGGAAAACTTGCCTGCCCCATAATACATCTAGTCATATTTAGATGCTCTCTCTCTCTCTCTCTCCACAAATTCTTTAAAATTCATGATTGGCGTTTTTTTAGGGCCATTAAACAGCCTTCTGCTATGTCTTTTGCTGTGTCTTTATTATTTGCACCCAGCATTCTAGGCATAATCTCGTGGCTCTTTCCCTGCAGGTTGATGCAATCCTGAACCTGGTGTCTACACTGATCCAGGACCAGCCAGATCAGCCTGCTGAGGATCCGGACCCCGAGGACTTTACAGAGGAACAGAGCCTAGTGGGCCGCTTTATTCATCTGCTGCTTTCAGATGACCCTGACCAGCAGTATTTGGTACACGTTCTTTCCTCTCTTACCCTCTCCTTTCATCATATATTTCAGACAGAGCAAAGCATTGTTAGCCTCCACTCAAAGAAGACTAAAAAAATGCACTGCCATTAAGTGCTCCTTATTTGTGGGGAAAGTACTGCATGTTTCTTTGATCATTTCTTTGATCATTTGATCATTCTGCATCATAAGCAAATGACTGGCAATGTCACGATTGTTTGACATCAGCCAGAACTGCTCTAATTAGCTCCCAGTGCATTCAATCAGTTGATGAGGTCATCATGCTGCGTAATGAATTATTCAAATCGATTCATCTACTCTTTGTTTCGTGCCTCCCACAGATTTTAAACACTGCCAGGAAACACTTTGGCGCTGGGGGGAACCAGAGAATTCGACACACTCTTCCCCCGCTGGTGTTCGCTGCTTATCAACTGGCCTTCCGTTACAAAGAGAACTCCTCCTCGGTATGTCCCACATTCAACCTCGCAACATCCTACTCTGCCACGTCATTACCTAAAACAAAGCTGTTCCAATAGACCAATTTCAGTGCAAACCGTGATGACGTTTCTGTTGGCGGGGCCTATCTGGTTGCAGAAAATGACAGTTTTATTGGAGCAGTCTATGGAAGCCATGGATTAAAATAATGCAAATGATAGTTTATATGTCAAAAATCTGACACTTTCCTCACAATTGTGATTCTCATGATTCTCTCGTTTCCACTCGGCTCAGAATCATATTTATTTTATAGTGTATATCCCACACTTCTGGCTTTTTTTCCTCAGAGTTGAAAAAGTGTTGAGTTAAATCGAGTACTAAAGTCCAAACTAAGAGAAATAAACTTGCATTTGTGAGAACAATTGTCAGAATTGTTTGTGAGCTAAAATAGGTAAATCTTATGTAAAATGTTATAGGTTTAAATAGTAGGCTTATTTCATGTTATAACTGTAGGGCTGATACAGTGCCTGTCTGAATATGTGAATATTATGTAAGGCTATTGTTTAGGGTAATCACAGCATAGCCCATTCGTTTAAACATCTGCATTTAGCTTCAAATGGCATATTTGATTACAGTATTTTATATGCATTCCTATTCTGACATCCAAAGGAACAATAATGCATTTTTTTATCTTATTCCATGGATTCTACTCATTTCCCTCTACTTGTTATCAGACAAAAGTCTTGTAGAAAAAAATATCTTCTAACTAGATGGGACTATTTTTTATCAGTTTGATTTGAGAAATAAACAATTATTTATTTTAAAAAAAAAAATCAGATTTTTGGTTGGCTGCTCACTAGATTTGGTAACTAAGCCCCTGAGTAATTACACATCTATATAAAAGATAACAGTCTATAAATCAAATGTTGTAATCCACATGGTAGTTATTTTTGTTAGCTAAGAGGTCAGCAGCCCATCTGTTGCATACAGAACTTTTAAAGATTCTAATCATTAAATTTACCATAAATTAATGAACTGTAATTTATGAAAACACTGATAAACATACTTTCTTAGAATTCTTAATAAACCCTTTAAAGGGTTTCGTTCGGCATCCATAGTGAGGAAACGAACATTCACCTTCCCTTGTCTCATGGACACGGCTGCAGAAGCCTCATCTACTGCTTTTCCACACTTCTGAAATGCACTCGCATTAGAATCACAGTTTATAATAGAAGCGATTTTTTTCACATATATGTCAATCTTTCTCTTCCACAGGATGATAAATGGGAAAAGAAATGTCAGAAGATTTTCTCATTCGCTCATCAGACCATCAGTGCTCTGATCAAAGCTGAGCTGGCCGAGTTACCCCTGAGGCTGTTCCTCCAGGGGGCTCTGGCGGCTGGAGAGATCGGCTTTGAGAACCATGAAACCGTTGCCTACGAGTTCATGTCTCAGGTAGAGAAACATTTTGATTAAATGCCTGGTAGGTCACTATCAAGATGAGTAACATGTTTGGATTCTTATCCTTGCCTCTCATGTTCATTACCATTCACAATGATACAGTAATAGCCTGAGAGCAAGACTAGATCAGGGGAATATTGCTTTGTATTCACTCTCTCACACCCAACACTTTATTTCTGAAAAGCCTTTTCATTTTTGCATGTGTGTGTCCCAAGGCCTTCTCCCTGTATGAAGACGAGATCAGCGACTCGAAGGCTCAGCTGGCTGCAATAACGCTGATCATTGGCACATTTGAGCGTACGCGGTGCTTCAGCGAAGAGAACCACGAGCCCCTGCGTACCCAGTGTGCCCTGGCTGCCTCCAAACTGCTGAAGAAACCCGACCAGTGCCGTGCGGTCAGCATTTGTGCCCACCTTTTCTGGTCAGGACGCAACACTGACAAGAGTGGAGAAGAGGTTGGTATTTGTCTTCCACGGTTTTATGGACCAATGAAATCTAAAATGAGTTCCTTTTTGACTATGAATTAGACTGACCTTAATTTGTAATTGGATTGCAGGTTATGTAAGTCTCATTGAATAGTCTTGAACAAAGGTATGACCTTACAATGAAATGGCACATAAGGCGCCTTCGATTTTCAAGTGTCTTTCTGAGTGATCTCACTTCGTTATGGTGGGAGTTTTAGCAGAGAAACATGCTATTTTAGATATGAAAATGAAAGTTTCAGTGGAATTTGATATTCAGGTATTTGCTGTCATTTCAGACGCTTAAAACTTTTTTTTGTCAAGACGCTGTAGGTGGAAGATGTTCTTATGAGTCATATGTATTGAGGTGAGAATTAAGGGTAAATTGCTCACACCGGTAAAGGAATCTGCCAGTGTTTTCATTGAAACTTGGTGATTCATTTTAGAAGCAGCATTTTGTGTAGGCTGGACACAGTTTGTTCAGAATGTGACGTCCTCTCTGCTTGTGCATCTTGACCTCTCATATAGTGTGGATTTTTGAGTTTTTCCTCTGGCTCCATTCACACTGCTTCATTTTTCTAAGCACGCTCTCGAAATGCAGATGTAACTCCTGAAAATGAAGGTTGTCGGTTCAGTTAGAAGACTGTTACTCGTATTAACAACCGAATTGTGTGTGTGAATATTTAACAAACTGTAATCATCCAATCCAGTTTGCCAGTTTGAGGACATGCAACAAGAACAAGCACAAGTGACAGTGGCAAACACAAGCCAACGAGTTCGTGGAGCTCTTTAGATGGATCGAGGATTGTTAGGTCCAGTAAAATCTGCTATCTCTGATCCAGTTCGTTTGCTGGCTTCCTTGGCTGAAGCATGCTGTTTTTGCCTGCCAACTGGCAACCCGGGGTGTAGAACTCGTGGGATAATTGGCAGTGGACGGGATCATGCAGGCCAAAATATAAACAGAAACACTGTCCGGGAACAGATATTTCTATATACAGTATCATGGCTGTAGCACTGGTTTCTGAGAAGACAATATTTCAACTTAACATGTTTACTAAATCTCTGAAAATATTCAAGTCGTTTTATACTTACAGTACAGTAAATATATTGCATTTTGTTCCTTTAAAACTGCTCCTGTTTCAAAGGTTTTAGATGTTATTTGTGTATAGTTGTGCATAAAACATACCTGCAGCAGTTGTAAGTCATATTTATATGCTATTAATTAATTTATCCCATACTTCTAGTTTAGCTGTAGGGGGATCTGTTGCATAGTACACATGCATCCATTACATATAATAGACATTTTTGGATTCGGTCCTAATGATATTTTGTGAGTTGACATGTGGCCAGCTCCAGCATTGCACCAGTGTGCCGTTTTGCAGTGCAGAGCTGTGGCTGTGAAAGTCATGTGTTCATCTTTCTACTTAATATTTATCCTCCTTTAAAGAGTGCTGCAGGTTGTCACGGTTGGTTTCATCACTCCAGAAGGAGCTGCTTGTTTGGACATTTGATGTTTTTTAGGCATTTTGTTTAGACTGGTGTACTGCACACATGCTGATCCCTACAATCACTCTGTGAGGTTTGTGGCATTAATGTTTATTACATATTCAAAGACAAAGAATTACTGAATGCAGGGAATATTTGAAAGATTTGCCTTTTAATATTTAGACAGAACTTTGTACCAAAGACAGTAAACTATTAAAGAGGGAAAATTCAGCACGAGTTTCCGGCGCTGTCAAAATAAAGTTTGATTCCAATACTTAAAGGTCAATGTGAATTACATTTTTTTTAAATCAGATGATATATCTGATAAATCCGATTCTGAACTCCTATACTCGTTAAAATGCCCTGATACCAAACGCTGATACCGCACAGAATGTGATAAGTGCCGTATTCAGATGAAACACAGACACCAGAACAACAGACAGCAGAATGGAGTTATTATTAGAGATTAAGGATGTGTCTGAAGTATATGTATGCAGTTAATATAATGTTAAACATTCAGTATTAATGCCTGTATAGCTAATGTGCACGAGCTGATTAGCAAAGCACGTTGAGCGGATCTAGTGCATGGCGGCACACATGCGCTTCACTTCTGAGCGGCACATGTGCAAAGCCGACCTCATACGTCATTTCCTTGGAACTGCTTCCATTTACCACAGTGAGCACAAGCTACAATAAAGTGATGAATACGTTTTGAATATGGATATTTTTCTTACAAAAACACATCGATTTGCTACTGGAGGCCATGTGAGACACTTTTTTTTTATGGATGGGCTCTTCTTATTTCACTTCTCTTGGACTGATGCATGCAACACCTGTTGAGTGTCTGAAAGAAGAAAGTCATATACACCTAGGATGACTTTAGGGTGAATCATTTTTGGGCAAATTTTCATTTTTGGGTGGAGTAACCCTTTAAGCATACACAACCTTATGACGAAAGTGAAACCATCAGCCAGTGTGAAATGAACTAGGCTGTACTTGTCCCTCCATTCTGCACCAAAACAAATATGTGCGTGCGTTTTACTTGCTTCGTGGGTGTTTCTGCATGATATGAGTCGCTTTGCAATATAAATCACACCATGTTTCAGATGAAAAAGGTACTTATATTTGTGAAAGAAAATTCTGCGATGGGGCAGCACATTTTAATGGGCATAATTAGGTGTGAAAATAACTGAAGGATATATCTGTTTGATAAACGAAGTTAACCAACTAACATTACATTTTCTTTTTGTTTCTGTACCCAATATAAAAAAAAGTACAAATTTAATGAAAATACCGGTATCAGTACTTTGTATCGGCAAGTAGTCCTACCAAAAATAAAAGTATTGGTATCGGCCGAGGAATGGAAAAAGTGGTATTGGAGCATCCCTATTTTTTTTTTTTTTTTTTTGCCTTTGTGTATAAAATTGTAATGCTTCTGTTTACCAAAAGTTGTTTATCTATTTGTGTATATATTTTTTTTTTTAGTTTTTTGTTTTTTAGCGAATAATTGGCAAACAATGACTAAATTTAAGTTCTGTTACACTTTCAGTGTGATAAAAATAGCCACAATGTTCGTAAAACATTAACAGTTAAGACCGAATCTGAATCTGTGTTTTAAGTTATTTCTATTTTCTTTGCACTTTTAAATTAAAAGCATCTTTTGTATGATACCTTTGGAATATATCATGCCTGCATGACATGGGCAGATTGTCAAATGTGTATATTTTCAGCATGTCATTCTTTTTCTACAGAGCACATAGCGCATTGTAACTGACATTCTCCTTTGCAGTGATCAGTAATAATACATCAGCTCCCCTTGAAATGGTGTTAAATACAGAGTACACGATGTGGCAATTGTGCTTATTTTCTTTTAGTAAGGATCGATAGTCTAATGTTTTTGTGACTCGTAAATGCATGTGGAGAAATAGGATCATGCTGTGTTCCTTCTCTCGGCTCCACAGCATGTTCTTGGGAGGTATGTGTTGCCCCTAACAACAGAGCTTCCCAATCCAATTCAACTTCATACGCTGAGAAGTGGAGCTGGCTTAAGTGGCTTTTGCCAAGATAAAATGGAATAATTTGAGGCTGTTCACCGCAATCAGAACTGAAATCTTTTTTTTTTCATCTCTCTCTCTGTTGTCAGATCCGTGATGGGCGGAGGGTGATGGAATGCTTGAAGAAGGCTCTGAAGATCGCTAACCAGTGCATGGACCCGTCCTTGCAAGTTCAGCTCTTCATCGAGATCCTCAACAGATACATCTGCTTCTATGAGCGAGAGAATGACGCGGTATGACCAGAGATGCCCTTTCACTCTTGACCATTCACTTCTCTTTCTTCTTCTCCACTCTTATGCATCTTATTTCTTGATCTCCTTTAACCTGTTGCCTTTACGGTCTCTGTTCTCATGTCTCTCACTTATTCTCACTTTTCCTCTCCGTGCTCCACATTTTTGTCTGGCGCAAGCAGCGCTAGATTATACCTAACTTGCACTTATCTGAGAGGAAGCATCTGTATCCATGTTCAATTTGAAGGAGATTGAGTCAGGACTTGCCGGAGCACATCGGGGCCACAGGGCAGCCAGGGCTAAGAGGAAGCACAAACAAACACACACGCAGTTAAAGTCAAGGTGTGCCCATCAGCTATCTGACTTATTACAGAGGTCGCTATAGACAGCTGAGCTTCATCCTAGGACAGGTGCCACTTTAAACGTGGAAATAAATGGGAGAATCAAAACCAAAACAAATTCCCACGCTGCATTTCATTGACACGTTACCTGTCTGTGTTTCTCCTGTGTTATTGTGTTATAATGGAGAGCAGCATTGGGGATGTTTAAATGATCTTAATGTTGTTCATTGTTTTGTTTTTTATTTACAACACAGGGACAGAAATCAAAAGCTTGCCGTAAATCCGTAGTTTGACACCAGTGTTATTTTTGTGCGTTTATGTGACTCTTGAGTGTGAGAGTGTGTGGGTGTGTGAATTTACCTGAGATGCTCGTCTCCTCGTGTCTGGATAAATTGCTCACCGTGCTTTCAGTGAGTGCTTTTGTGCCTGGCACAGTTTTTGCACCATGTCTGCCGAGAGGGTTAGTGCTCACATTTATAGTAACAAGATAAGCACGGTTATTATAATCAACAGAACTGTCTATACTGCAGATTTTTCCATTTCTTCTTTTCCTATGGAAATGTGTGTGTCTTTCACTTTTCTGGAGGAAAGTTTGGATTCTGTAATGTCTTTGAAAGAAATCTCATGCTCACTCATGTAATAAAAAAACAAAAACTAAATGCAGTAAAAGCATACTGTTAAATATTAGTACAATTTAAAATAACTGTTTTCAGTTTTTATGTGTTTGAATGAGTAATTTTTTCCTCTGATGGCAACACTTTTAAAAAATAAAGGTGCTTCACAATGCTATAGAAGAACCTTTTTTGTCTAAATGGTTCCACAAAGAACCTTTTAACATCTGAAGAACCTTTCTGTTTCACAAAAGGTTCTTTGTGGCAAATGAAGGTTCTTCAGAAATGTAAGAAAGAGATGGTTCTTTAAAGAACCTTTGACTGAATGTTTTTTTTGTGGATTCAAAAATGGTTCTTTTAAGGCATCACTGTGGAGAACCTTTTAAGCACCTTTATTTTTAAGAGTGAAAGCTGAATTTTAGTGTCACATAAATAAGCCTAATGTGGTGTTAAAGAAACGTTTTGTATTATTATCCAGGTTGGAAACAGTTGTGCTGCTATACAATTTGTGGAAACCATGCAGCATTTTGTTTAGTGGTCTTTGATTAATAGAAAGTTCAAAAGAACAGCATTAATTTGAAACCGATCTTACTGATCCTAATATTTTGAGCGGTAGTCCATCTTTAACAACACATTGTCATCGTCATTTTGTGAGTCACTGACTTACCAGTTACCTTCATTTTTCATTTATTTTTTTTACACTTACCTTCATTTTACACTTCATTTGAAGTCCTAGGAGTAATTTATTCATGAGTCATCCTACATTGGTCTCGCTGGGTGTTTTTAATTCAATAAAAACAGAACCAGCTCATAAGACTAATTTGTTTAAGAATATGACTACAGTGTTTGCGTTGTATATTGGTTTTTCTATCAGCCCACGAGGACAACTTATGACATTTAATTGGCGAAATTGCCATTTTTGCCAAAACCTGTTTGGATCTTTCCTCACTATATATATATATATATATATATATATATATATATATATATATATATATATATATATATATATATATATATATATATATATATATATATATATATATTTAAATGCTACTTTAAAAAAAAGTGAACATCAACTAATCACAGGGATTTAAGATCTCATACTTTTTTTTTTTTTTAAACCTTTTGAACACTCTTCGTTCGTTATTTTCTGTCTATCTGTCCCTTTAATTTGCACATCAGCCTGGATTTGCTCAACCTGTGTGTGTGTTTGCAGGTGACGGTCCAAGTCCTGAATCAGCTGATCCAGAAGATCCGCGAGGATCTCCCGAACCTGGAGGCGAGCGAGGAGACGGAGCAGATTAACAAACACTTCCACAACACACTGGAGCACCTGCGTCTGCAGAGAGAGTCGCCCGAGTCTGAGGGACCTGCTTACGAGGGGCTGGTGCTGTAGGAGCCTCACGCATTTACATTTATATTTGTGTACACACGCATAGAGAGATATATGTATATGCCCACATGTGCACACCAGGGTATTCCAGCCAGGGGAAAAACAAAGCCAAACTCGCCTGCCTCTCTACCCATTCCTCTCATACTTTGTCTGTTGTTTTTCATCCTCTGCCCATCTTTTGTCTCTCTTTCTCATTTCGTGAGGCGTTTCCTTGTGAGAACAGTGGTTAGAGAACAGTGCATACACTGCACTCCTGCTCTGCGCTTCCTTCAGACTACCATTCTCTCTTGATACTATTGCTGCCATACAAATGAGCAAGAATAAAGCTATATATTTAAGAGAGAGAGAGAAAGTGTTGCTACACCACTTTCTCGCCCCGCCAGCCAAACTGGAGAAAAAATGGCAAAGCTTTGCTTTGTTACAGTCTTTGTTTAGAGGACCTACTCTTGATTCTACTTTCTGTTTTCAGCATTAATATTTTAAATGCCATGCTGAATTAAAGACATTTGTGTAACTAATGAATAGTCTTGTTTCTCACCCTTTTACTTTGCGGCAGACACTTTGGTGGAGTGGGACAGTGTGTTGACTAATATGTGGAAGGGGTGAACATGTGTATAGACTCTATTGATGAATGAGTTGCTGTGGCTGTGAATCGAAACAATGTCAGAAGCCTTCTCTTGCATCTTGTCTCCTTTTTTTGAATTATGATTCCCCTTCCTTCATATATTGTATGTATAATCTAATTGTAAATCAGTTACAACAAAATATCATTGATTTCATGGCATTTGCACAAATAAAAAAAATGATATTAACCCCACATGCCTGTAGAAGTGTGAATTAATGTCATTAAATTCACTTTGAAAACAGAAGAAGCAGTAGGTATTTTCTTTCATATGGTGACATGCATCCAAACGTTATGGATTATCAAAAAAAGCAAAAATGTAGGGAATTGGCTATCTATAAGTTGTTGAAAGAAGTCTGAGACATGAGAGAAGACTGCCGTTTCACTAGATCCTGGCATTTTAATTAACATTACAAGATCAAAAAATAAATACAGTTTGATACATGTACATTGTTGACAATAAGATCTATAACATGCATTTAGAAAAAAAGAACTCTTATTGTTAAAAAGCACGCATTGGAGCCTAGTTTTCCAGTGAATGCCGGTAGAAACATTTGTCCTGGTTATTTTATACATGCAAGTATATTTGTCTGTTGGTTTTCTTATTTATTGTTCTGTATCTCTGTGTTTGAACGGAATCTTAATGCATCTTATTTCCGTTGATTAGAGATGAGTGTTCAGACCTGAAATATTCCAGTATAAATTGGTTATCTTGATATGCTTATAAGAAATGAGTCGTGTTTTTTTCTGCATTTAGTCTGTCCCACAGTTGCTAGGGGAACTACAGGCTTCACCAGCAATCCCTGTACATCTGTCATGTAGAATCAGTATACAATTATCACGAACAGCATGGTTTGAGATCTCATCGCAATTGTTTTCATTGCAGACTGTGGTTACCAGAGGTATAAAAGTCTATTATGATCATCACTTCACCAGTAGAATTTATTTTGAAAAAAGGAACAAAATACTTACAAAGGCAAACATGGCACTGCACTAGACACTTCCAGTTATGTAGACATCATTTATGATTCATTGAATTTGGAAGCGCTATAGCTATGCCACTACTTCATACAAAAATGTGAGTATGAATATGTAGATAAAATATCTCTGTCTACTCACAATGTGCACAAAGAAAATGTTCTGCTAGATACAAGCACATTAAAAAAAGAAAAGCCCTCTTTGAAAATGTGGTCACATCCTCATCCTCAAATTTAATACTTCTGGTCCATATTCTGAGGTTGAATTTTAGTTTTGCTCGGACACAGTAATTTGCTGAAGGCTCTTTTGAAGCTGCTGTGGCACAGAGGATACAGGATTGGATTGATGGATGAGTTTATCCACAGCAGCCAGAACGAGATCTCATAAAGGTAGTGCTGGACGCACTGACTGTGACATGCTGCCCGAATGATCATCAGCAGCGTGTAGGGTGCCCAACAGAGTCCAAAAACACAAACTATTACAGCTAGAGACTTTGCCACCTTTTTATCTCTAGACAGGCGAAAGCGGCTGGCCAGACTGGCAACCATATCAGGACGGTGTCTGTGTGATCCAGCCGAATGATCCACGTAATGAAACTGTGCCTCACTGGATGTCAGGATCTGCTCACCGACCTGCAGAGGAGGCAAGTCTGCGATTGCGCTGTCTCTTCGTTTAGTCTGTCTGCCATTACCAAACTCTGCAGCAGACACCTTTGCGGTAGAAGGTAACCGGCAGCACCGTGGCCTTGAGGACAAGTCGACCTCCCTTTCCTCGACGGGCCTCACAAAAAACACGCGCTGTACATCGCCGGTTCTGACCGGCCTCATCTTGAAGCTCCTAAGCCGAATATAAGTGGGCTGTTCTTCCCTCACTGCGCATCTGTTGCGGATGTTGATGTAAATGCTGAGGTTGAAGTAAGTGACGCTTATGAAAGGGGTGAAGAACTCGACAGTGGAGGCAGTCATCAGAAAATACCAGTTGAAGTAAAATTCAGCATAGCACTCTCCATCTGGCACCACACTTCCTCCTGCGATGTGTTCCCAACTGATAATAGCTGGACCATAAAGAAAGAACGCTGCCAGCCACACGCAGAGCATCTTCAAAACAGCCTCTCTGGTGATGCCCTTCTGGCAACGGTAACTCACCTGGAACACAGATTTATCATTGATTTTTGAGATAGATAGATAGATAGATAGATAGATAGATAGATAGATAGATAGATAGATAGATAGGGTGAGCGTGATTTCACCAAGTACAACATGTTCGTTGATCAACATCCTTGTTGTTCCTGGAACAACATTCGAAACAACCAATCAGAATTGAGATATAACTTTTCAGAAAATATCTGTTTTAGGCTTACAACCAGAGTTAGGTGCTTCTAAACTCTTGTTAATCAGCTATCAATTCCCACTGATTTTAGGAATAAATATGGGCAAGTTTAGGTTTAGGGGTAGGGATTGTCTATATTTTAGGACAATAATGTTGATGCAGGATCATCAGATGATGTTGATCCAGGAACATGTCTTACTTGGCAAAATCACGGCGACCAGATAGATAGACAGATAAAATATCTTTCCCCTGGCTGCCAGATGAAATAATTACATTTTATGATTAAATGGATGTCACATTGCATTTATATCTGAGGCAGAAGTAAGGGGGTTCACGCTTTTGTGCGCTGCTGCGTAATAGGATATAAATAAATGTTGACAGGTGATTGTTAAATGGTAAAGTGTGCATGGCATTTGTAGGTCTGTACTCATTGTGTCTGTCCAAATTATTATGTACATGTGAGGATGTGTCCAAACATTACTCTTCATCTGTATGTGACCAGCTGACTCCTGAATGAAATTGCTTAGACTGTTTTTTTTAGGTGGAGACCACATGCAAAATTGACGTTTCAGCGTTTCATTCTAATGATATTAAAACATGTATCATTAGGCTACTCATCTCCATCAATATTCTGATATTGTAGTCTATGTATATTTATACTAATTTATAATTTACTTGTTAATCTGATTTATGTTCAAAAACAAGTGTTTTTCCACATAAAAGGTGTGTTTAATGGACCATTAAAATTATATCTCTATACTGTATGCAGTAGCCTACTGTGGAATCATTTAGGACAATAGTTCACACAAAAATTAAAACGCTGTCGCCCTCGTATCGTGCTAAAGCTGTCTGTTTTCTTCTTCTGCAAAACACAAAAAAACGCAAATGTGTGTGTTCCGCATCAGAAAATTTCATACAAGTTCAGGTTGCGTAGCTACCTTTATTTTGTTGCAGTTTCTGACAGTGGTCACTGGTGGTGGCTCAGTCTCATTAGTTTTTGTTCTGTTATTCTCTACACAGATTTGGACAAATTTGGCGTTCTTCAAAGAGAAGTAGTCTAACTATTACCAGCCCAGCCCGTGTGTTTGCGCAGCACTCACCGCTTTAGTGACGGACTGAAACCTGTCGAAACTGATGAGCACGATGTTGAAGACAGAGGCGGTGCACAGCATATAATCCACCACCAGCCACAGTTTACACAGACCCCTGCCCAGTCTCCACTCACCCGTCAGGACATAGGGAATATACACGGGAATGCAAAATCCACCTGAAAATCCATTAAACACACATGCACTTAAAGGACACTTCATAACAAAGCAGAAATAAACACGGTCATCAATGCCACTCACCGACAAGAAAGTCCGCGATGGCCAAATTTAAAAAGAAAAAGTTGCCTTGTGTGCGTAAACTTTTCTCCACCACAAAAGCTAAAATGACCAGCGCGTTCCCCAGGACCGTGGCGAACACCAGCAGTGTCATAAGCACAGTTAGGAATATTGAGGTGGATGGAGAAAACTGGCCATACTGCGCGCGCCTGTTCTCAAATGCGTCCAACTCGCGGAGATTCGTCGCGTTTTCTTTCTCCAGCCCAGTCCAGTTGGGCGACTGCGGATTTCCTGATTTCCACATGAATGAAACAGCTGTAGGTATCCCGGGAGAGTGTGCCGCGGACAATAACGAGTTTTGCATGGTGTTGCCGCCGCTTTCCACCGTCAACAAGCAATTATACATTCCAGTCTGCGCGTAAAAGCTGCCGAGCCATCCGTGCGCCCAACCGTGACCGTCAGTTGTTCATTCACAGTTCAGCGAGCGGCTCAGAGGACTGCAGGTTTTTATACTGACGGGAGCAGAGCGTTCATTGGCTGTTTATTTAACGCTGCTCGGTCTGATGTCGGTGACTGCGTTAGAAGTGTTCATCCAGGATTACTTAAGAGTGTCAAACGCCCAGCTCTTGTGTTGTCATCGATGTTCTGCATCTCTGTGATAACAGCCCAGTTTGCTGCATCACCACCTCCCACCACATGCCTCATTTAACTTGCAAAAATCAAAAATCAATCCCACAAACTGTGATTCGAAATCTCACGTGTCCTGCTCTGTTGAAAATGGGAATTAGCTTAAACGAGCCTAATAAGATGGATTGTTAGCCTTGGATAATTAATGTGTTTCCAATCCTGGCCATCTGAAAAATAGCTAAAATAACTGATTCTTAGACACGCAGGGAGGTAAAATATACAATCAAAAGAATCGAATCCATCTTATTCTTACCCCAAACACAGCAACAGCAGGTTTTGTTGCGAATAGCATTGTTTACTTTGGGAGATTACCCTGTCATACCTTGCCTAAAGGAATCTGAAATAGTGGGTGACAATTAATTCTTGCTTTCTCACTGGAACACTAAAACCAAAATGTGATGTCTGACAGGTTGAGTTTTGTCATAATTAAAAACACTGTGCCTGAAATTAACTGCAAAGTATTCAAATCAATAGCCAGGAAGGTCAAATAAATTCATGGATATTTAAATGTCACATCTCTTGAGAATCTACTAAAGAGACATGAAAGCCACACCAGGACTAATGAGCAACTGCATGTAAAATACACAGCTGCTCCTGTAGAGAACTTTGGACTTTTTTTTTTTGCTTGTTTTTTTCAAAACACATCAGAAACTCTGTGCATTGTTGTTTTTAATTATGCATGTCCAAATATCCATTGCATAAATAATTTCATGTGCAATAAAACCATTTAACTTTTGTATTCAAATAATGCACTTCTAAGAAAATAGTTATTGTCAGTCAGTCTCTGAATAGAGTCTAATCATTCTGTCTGAGTCCTATCTGACATCCTTTTATGAAATCATATTATAGGTCAGAGAACAGCAAGCAAAGACAAAGTAAATATGGTCTGTGGTGAATGAACAGACTGACCATTGCAGAAATAGGGAGCATTTGAGCTTTTGTGAGTGAGCGTCTCATTTGTAGGCCTGGGACATTGTGACTCGTCATATTCCTTTCTGGATCTGCAGTTCCATTATTGTTGTCTTTGAAAGCACAAAAGCATATCTGTGAAACGCCTTGTGGTCTTTCAGTGACAGAGTAATGAGAGACTTTATGAAAGCATGAAAGTGAAAGATTCTAGCACAAAGCACATTTCTGTGTACAGATGTGTTGAGAGATGACACACAAAAGAAACTGAAATGAAATGAACAATATGAACAGGAACACACTGATGCAAAGTTGAGATGTCCAAAATATTGTTAATGCTCGCCTACTGTTTGCCCATCACTGAGAAACATCTGGGTATGAAGGGATTATAGACAATAACAAGATGCACAAAACCTACTTGAATCCACCAAAACAGATAATCATAATCATGGTGCTTGTGTTATGCCAAACAGTCACAGATGTGTTCTCTTCCAACCCACTTACAGTACATCACCATAGACTCTCTCTCTCTCTCTCTCTCTCTTCACCTCATTCACAAACACTCACTAATTCATGTTAATTGCAAGAAGTGGGGATCATAGGCATATCACATGCATGACGCTTTTGGAAGCAGCACATAATTATAGGCTGAAGTTTTTGGTCTTCCTGTTCATCAGTTTCACTTGGCTTTCACATATTTCCCCGCCGGAAGCAGGCATCCTTCTCACAAAAGAAAGAAAGAAAAAGAAAAGCCCATTTCTGCCCAAACTCCTTTTTTATCTGAAATTATTTTTATACATTTAGAAATTTTGTATTACATCACTTGTTCAACATTGGATCCTCTGCAGTGAATGGGTGCCATCAGAATGAGAGTCCAAACAGCTGATAAAAACATCACAATAATATTCTATCACTTTGGACTCTCATTCTGACGGCACCCATTCACTGCAGAGGATCTACTGGTGATGTAATGCTTAATTTCTTCAAAACTGTTCGAGTGAAGAAACAAACTCACCTACATCTTAGATGACATGAGGGTAAGCAAATTTTCATTTTTTACTCAACTTGGATGGAAGTGAAATAGTAGAGCCCTATTTACACAAAAAGAGACTGTGTACACACACACACACAAATACAAAAGTTTCTGAAAACATTATTCTGAATGCACAGAACCCATGTTCACCCTTCTATGCACTGTAAAAAAAAATATATAGAAAAACAGAAAATGAACCAGGACATTTTTACATGAAAATAAAATGTACCAGGACTTTTTTAAAATCAATACTGAAAATGATTTCATATTAACAGTACACTTATTTAAAAGTAAGCACATGATATACAATTTATTTTGTGTTTCATTGCAGAATTAACGTCTGCTCTGGCACTTTCAATAGAAAGCTTCAGTGTTTATTTATTCCATACCATTCTTTCACGTAAGTGAATTTCACTTAACTAAAAACGTATTTGTACACCCTGTTATCTTTACATAATAAATTGCTTGTGATGTTCCTCATTTATTAGTCACTTTAGATAAAAGCATCTGCTAAAGGACCAAATGCAAATGTACATCATTCTCATTATAGTCGAGGGATAGTTTGAATGTTTTTCCTATTGAATCCACACCAGTTCCGTTGTTTATGCCATTGATTAAGGTGTTTCACTTACCACTCCACAAAGTACTCTGTACTCTGCCTCAACGTTTTGTAACCGGCGGATAACTACACCATTGAGGTCGGTATGTTCGGTTTGGCTTGGAGGATGTTAGCACTGCTGGTGCTTATGGGGGAGGTGTTGGGAGATTGGCAGCTACAGTACGTGGGTTGAAGGACTTGCTTTTAGGGGCTGTAGCTATAGGCGAGTATGGTTCTGGGGAGATGGAGGTGCAGGGTAATTACACGTAAGGGTGGAGAGTGGTTGTAGAGAAATGGAGTGGTGAATCATAAGAGGGCTTGTGAGGAACCTACTGAATGTAAGTCATTTCTAGGTTCCCTCCTACTGCTCCATACTTCACTTTTTTCTCAATTAGTCAGTCCTTTATCTTCCTTCTGTAAGAGGTTTTGTTTCATTCTCATTGTACAAGCTTTACCCTCATATGACCATTAAAGGCTTGATTGAAGTTTACGTCTACTGTCACACTATAGCAGTTTTGTTATTGCAGACTTATGAATAGGCATAAGGTCAACATGAAAGCAAGTGTGCTTGTGTTCCAGTGTCCTTCAAATGCTTTGAATGATCCTACAGTACACGCAACAGGTGCCTTTATAGTCTAATTAGAGGATGAGATGAGTGACTCTTGAGTCATCTATTATTGAATAATGTATGATTAGTCTCAGAAAAAAACTCTCTAGTTAAAGCCATCAAACCATAATAACCCAAAATTACCCAGTCACATTTCACAAGAATGTTAGGTCACATTTTACAATAGTGAGTAATTGCATGCTTACTGTACATACTGACTAACACTATAACATACCTAATATCCATGCAGACCAGTAACAAATAAATACACTCTTTTTAAAGTAGCATGACACATCATACTGTAAGTTTTATAGTTTTAGTCAAATAGTCTAAAATAGTCTTAAGTTAAACACAAATACCAGTAACAACATACTTCTCCAACAAGTCATAGCCCATTTCACAATATCAACAACAATAATGTAATTAAAAGCACCTTGCCTAAATAATATACATACATATTAAAATACATATGCATATAAAAAAGCAAATTTGAGCTCGGCAGGTTACAGTTTCAAAGTAGCTCTATATAAAAAAGTTTCCCAAAGGGTGTTTTCGCAGTACTGCCATATAGAAGAGCCATTTTTTTTCACTGCCCAGATAACCTTTCAATGAAAAGTGTCTTAGTGTGAAGAACATTCAAAAAAAATCTAAAGAACATTTTTTCCACTTTGAAAAACTTTTTGTGGAAAGGAAGGTTTCTGTGGATGTTTAATGTTCTTCATGGAACCAATACACACAACCGGCGCAGCCTCATAGAATGTCTATGAACAGAGTCAAGCCCACTTTTAGGGGAAAACAAACCACCATACAGTATTGGATCGAGGAAGTAGACTAACCTTACAACATGCCAAAGAGTTGTTGTGTGGTTGGGTGCACCAATAATGTTTGTAAAACCCAGAGATGTATAGTAACGAAGTAGAACTACTTCACTACTGTACTTAAGTACTAAAAGGCGGTATCTGTACTTTATTAGAGTATTATTTTTTTCTCCTACTTCCACTTTTACTTCAGTACATATTTTCGATGAGTTTAATGCTTTTACTCCGATATTTTTTTTATGTGCTGCATCGTTACTCGTTACAATTATAAAAATGTTACGAATCATTCCATTACAAACCCACATTACCACTGCCAGAACTGTAGTTGGCAGGTTTGTTGGCACATCACTGAGCGAATCAAGCGATTAAGAAGACTGCGCGTGCTGACTGAACTGCTGTGAAGAGAGAGATGAACACCGAGCCGAGCCAGATAATGACTCGTTCACGAGTCAAGAACCGGTTGCATCGGTTTTCGAATCACCAGTAGTTCTTTCTGACAGTTCGATTCAATAAACCAGTTGAAGAAACAGTTCACCGGTTCTTTTGCGCTCGACGTAATGGCGTCATTGGCGTTGAATGCAAGCCTTCGGTTTACCTGGGCTCATAACATTAGCACAGAATCAGTTCAGAATCAATCACCAAAAGAGTCAGTTCGGTTCATGCGCTCTGTGTGTCGGTTTGCTTTCACGCTGAATCACACATGCGCAGTAACATCAGCTCATCGGTTCTCGAATCGGACACGTCTGACAGAAACGGTTCTTGACCACTGATCTATAATATAAGTTATATATATAGATCAGTGTTCCTGGCTCGTGAACGAGTCAGTCTGTTGTTCGTTATCTGGCTCGGCTCGGTGTTCATCTTCAGTTCTATCTTCACATCAGTTCAGTCAGTGTACTGTTTGAGTAAATGAATTACTCCGGGATATTGGTTTGTTTTAACTCAGAGGGAGTGTCAGCCACAATAAAAAAGTTAACGGCTTAATTCATTTGTGGATTAATGCGTATTGGAGACGCGAACCGTTTAAAACGATTCAGTTCGATTTGGTGAACTGTTTCAAAAAGATCCGGTTACATCGAATGATTCGTTTTTGGACCAAAATGTATTTTCGATGCTTCAAAAAATTCTAACTGACCCTCTGATGTCACATGGACTACTTTGATGATGTTTTTCTTACCTTTCTGGACATGGACAGTAGACCGTACACACAGCTTCAATGGAGGGACTGAGAGCTCTCAGACTAAATCTAAAATATCTTAAACTGTGTTCCAAAAATAAACGGAGGTCTTACGGGTTTGAAACAACATGAGGGTAAGTTATTAATGACATAATTTTGCAAATTGGGCGAACTAACCCTTTAATCTGTTTTTTGTTTACAAAATGTTACAGTCAAAGGAATTTGGAATGTCCTTTAGGTTAATCATTTGAAATAGTAAAAACAATATGTTCAAACTTTTGAGTACTTTCTTTAATAACTACATAACACAATACAGTGTTTCATCATATATATCATATATTTTTAGTGACAAGTACACATTTCCATTGCCAACACTTAGTGTCAGATACCTTAAAGGGATAGTTCACCCAAAAATGAAAATCATCGTTTACTCACCCTCAAGTTGTTCCAAAGTTGTTCCAGAGTTTCTTTGTTCTGTTGAACACAAAGGAAGATATTTGGAAGAATGAAAGAATCAAACAGATCTAGGTCCACATTGACTTCCATAGTAGGAAAAAATATATACTATGGTAGTCAATAGGGACCAACATCTGTTTGGTTACAAACATTCTTCCAAATATCTTCCTTTGTGTTCAGCAGAACAAAGAAACTCATACAGGTTTGTAACAACTTTAGGGTGAATAAACGATGATAGAATTTTCATTTTTGGGTGAACTATCCCTTTTAAGACATTGCTATTGCTACATTGCTATGCCATTGCTACACTTTCTATGCTATGACTGCTCCACAGACTTCTTGTTGCAAATTTTGCTCACACACACATACACAGAAACCTGGACCTGGAGATGCACACACACACACTCACACACACTCAAACTCACAAACTTACTGACACACTCAAACACAGGCTCACACACTCAAACATTCAAAAAGACTCACACACACACACTCAGACACACACAGGCTCACACACACACACCAAACTGGACCTGGAGGTGGACACACACAGACTCTGACACACACACACACACACACACACACACACAAACCTGGAGATTGAGGTGGACAAAAACCAACACACACCAACCTGAACCTGGAGATAATAACAATATAATGTCTAGTCTGGTGGCTGTGATATATATAAATCTACCTACCAACGTCCGTTGCCATGATTTTTGGAATGACTGATCGCGAGAGGAAAAAATGACGTTTTAGTCGCATAACATTGGTTAATGGAAACGCCGTCATTTCGCAATAGTTGTTTATCGATATTTAGGGAAAAAAAACACAAAAGATTTGCGCAAATCTGTAATGGAAACGCGACAGCGCTTAACATAGACTAACTTCTCAGAGTTATGTTGAGCAACAGTGTTCATTACTAACCATTCAACTCTGGATTGATTCTGGGATCTTCGCTGGGGGAATAAGCATTAAGCACTGGTCCGGCAACAATCCGTCCTCTAACTAACACATGCTCATGTTTTGATTCAGATCGTGTTCGAAGAGGAGGGGCTAGTCGTGTGTGCCTCCGTTGTCAGTTTTTGAGAGGGAGGGAGCAAGCAGGGTGCAGCTCTACAATAAAATACAATTGTACCCGTATTAAATAGTTTCAAAATCTGAATCAATCCGTGGCGGTCAGCGTTGATAAGTAGTGCACCACGTTGCTTCCATTATGAGCGTGCTCACCGCGGCCGCGCACCTACGGTTGAAATAACGACCTTGAGCGCGAAAAAGATGCGATATGTGAACGGCCCCTAGAAGCAGACGTCTGAAATGAAAGGCAAGAACAGCTATTTCTTTAGCTTTAGACTGTTACATGAAAATTTAAAAATGAAATGTCATAATTATAATGTTTTGAGAGTTTACTTATGTAATTGTTGCATTAGGCTATGAATTAATAAATGTTTATTGATAAGATCTAGCTATTTCATATCTCTTCATTTACAGTAGCTAACAAATTAGGGTCTAACCTCCTGAGGAGAGGCCTTAAGGAATTGAATTTGTCAAATAAATGAATTACATTTTTCTTTGCGTTTGTGTATGTGATATTATATATGACGACACATCGTTTGTGTATGTGATATATATGACGACACACAACCCCCCCCCCCCCCCCCCCCGGTCCTTTTTAATATCTCCCTAATTCTGAGGTCTCAAGGTTGGCAAGTTTGGCTTAAGTGTGGTGCTTAAAGAGCACTTCAACTTCTACTCAAGTCATTTTTTTGATAGAGCACTTGTACTTTTACTCAAGTCTGGATCTCTAGTACTTTATACATCTCTGGTAAAACCCCAAATTTGAAATTCATGGCTACCTGCCATCATCATCCATATCTTGCTGTTATGGAAATATCATGAATTACGTATGACCTCATCGAGTCACCACGCCAGTGAATAATTTTACTTCATATTTGAAAGTAAACCTCTTTAAATGTATATATTATGTCTTTATATTAAGAGTACTGAGTGCGCTTTTCTGTCCAGCCATACAACTAGCCTGGCTTAGCTTTCGATTAGCATCATACGTAATTCAGAATTAGGGAGATATTAAAAAGGACCGGGGGGGGGGGGGGGGTGGGTAACGATACGTGTTTTTAAATTGACCAAATTAAGTTTGTGGATATATCTTTCACGCTCTGTGGCAGGCAGGGTGGACATATAATTACTTGACATGTTTAGTTTTAGGGATTTCTTAAGTTATTCACGCCTGCCGGCTGTGTACGGACGTTGCTTTTTGCCGATATTTTGTATGGAAGTCTATGGGAAATCGTGACGAAATTGACAGGTACATTCCCGGATGTCCCGGTGCAACACTACTTAATGTATATTTATTTTGGGTAGCTGCTTATAATTATTCACAAATATTTTTTATTTTTATATTATAGATAAATATGTCAGCATGTAATGTGTAATTAGTATGGATGGACATCCTGATAATTACCTAATCTCTTTTAACATTTCATCCCCACTCATACTCATGCTCATTTTACAGTCAGTGCTTTTACAATCACACTGACTAGCTTTCCAAAAGAAAAAAGAAAAAACAATCACTCTGCTCTTTTTCTGTGTTAAGAGTCAGCATCTTCTTTGTCTCTAATTTGAGTGTGCTGTATAATTGGCTGCGGTCTCTGCAAGGAGAGAAATAGCTATTATGTAAGTTTGTCCACCAGTCTTAATCAGATTTTTTTTTTTTTTTTTAATTATTCAATAGGTGCAGATAAAATGACACATAAATCCCTAAATATCAAGCATGAATCTACCATCACCATTTGATTGGTGGTGACTTTTAAGCATGATAGATCTTGTGGTGTCTGCAGGGCTAATATGTGTTCAATGTCCTCCTCTGCAGGGACTCTGACCATTCACACCACTGAGAGATGGACTTTCCCCCTATATACAGTGCCTTGCGAAAATATTCCAAGTGAAGACACATGAAAACACTTGAAATTTGCAAAAAAAAAAAAAAAGCACCTAAAGGACCCTCAGACTGTGAACCTCAGTTCTCAGCATCATGTTTGAAGGAAACCAGCTCTGCACATCACCTGCAGGCTAGCATCTCAAAAGTAAAGTGTGCTGGTGGCAGACTCATGCTGCGGGGCACTTTTTCAGTGACAGGAACTGAAAGACTTGTCAGAGCAGTAAAAAATAAAAGCTCAATGCACCAAAATACAGAGATAGCCTCAATGAAAACCTAGGGGTTTGAACACTTTCGCAAGGCACTGTATATACAGTAGGCAGGGGCGTGCAAGCTTTTCAAAAGTGTGGGGAATGGATGTGGTTTGTTTATAAACAATAAAAACGATGAATACAGTGACAGAGGGGTACAAAATGCAGGGCTTAAAGTTCTTTGGCACCGTGCCGGATTTCCGGCTTGCAGCTTTTGGCTGGGAAAAAAATAATCCTACATTTAAAAAAATCAGAAAAGGGGAGAGAAAAAAAAACGGCCACACAAAGCTTTTTCTCTGGTGGTATAAATAATGTAACAATTACTGTTTTTAAACATTAAAATAATATACACTTTTCTTTCATAGTTCTTCAACAGGTACGCAAACAATGTCATCATTTCTCACTTTTTTCTCCTCAACAGGTAACGTTACAATCAAACACAACAGGTAAGTATCCACAAAAGTATTCAGCTAATCAACAAACAATGCTCAAAATATCAAAATCAGTTGCACTGGCAATGAACCCATAAATACACTGCTTAACAATGGCAGTTTGTCCCCCCTCCTCGTCAATTCCCTGCCTTCTTCATCACAGTTATGTTAAACATTGCATGCCACATAACGTTACATAAACGAATTTAGCTAGCTGCTGAACAATATCAATAATAGCAATTAAGGATGGCTGAAGCGAAACAGTCGTTCCGAAGCTTTGCGAGATCCCGAAGCGCAGATGTGTCGAAACACTGATCCGAAGCGTGATTCGAAACACCCATGTCACGTGACTATGACCAAACGAAGCCTCGAAGTGTTTCACTAATTGTTTCATCAGGTGTGGTCCGCCGAATCAGCGTTTGATTGGAACGGTCGGGAACAGACCACACAATCGCACATCTGTATAAAAGTGAAATAAACGCATTTTGACCTCGTGGGTTTTTGTGAGAGGAGTTTGACTTTGAGATAGCGAATTTTTGGTGATATAGTGACATAGTGCGATTTGATTAGTTATAGGCAATTTAGACTTACATTTAAATTTACACAACACATTGACTGAGAGGCTAGAGACAGACAGAGTATACATATAGTGACACATTAATAGATACATAGATATAAATATATATAGACAGCTAGATTAATAAATAGATACATATATAGATAGATTACAGATACATATATAAATACATATATTATAGATAGATACATATATAGATAGATTATAGATACATATATAAATACATATATTATAGATAGATACATATATAGATACATAGATTATAGATACATATCTAGATACATAGATCGATTCATATATAGATAGATAGATTTGCATAGATAGATAAAATGGAAGCTCCCCAGAAGAGATGCCGTACATCTGTGGTGTGGGAGCATTTCCATTTAGAAACCCCAAATAAAGTGAGATGTGTGTATTGTGATCGGCAGCTAGCCTACTGCAACAATACATCATCCATGATGCGCCATTTGAGGAGCACTCATCCTGCCATTTTGCAGGGTGCAGAGGATGGCATTCCCCCTGTACCTAGGCCTGCTACTGACACTGCTGGGCCATCTAAGCAAGGTATGCATTGTTTGGGATATAATTATAATTGAAATATAATTACAACCTTTTGGGACACTGTTTATAAAGTTTATAAGTTATATAAAGCACTGATTATAAACACTGGAAGGTTTCCAAATAATGAACCAGTAGGCTATACTTTTAATAGATGTGCACTAATTGAAGCTGTATTTTTCCAATGTATTTGTCTGAAAGTATGTTTTGTCTTCTCTTTTAAAAGTCAGACAGAGGGAATTGGATGAGGCTCTTATAAACATGGTGGTGAAGGAATCTGCAGCCCTTCACCATCGTGGACGATGAGGGATTCAGGGCATTTGTGAACAAGCTTGATCCAAGCTATGTCCTCCCATCCCGGAAGGTGCTTAAAATAATGGTCAGCGAAAAGTACAACAAAGCCAAGGAGAAGACAATGGAGGACCTACAAAAGGCCGAATTTGTTAGCCTTACAGCTGACATGTGGTCCTCCATTAATATGGATGGATATCTTGGTGTGACTTGCCATTACATAACACCAGAGGCAAAAATGGCAACTGTTGTACTGGGTGTAAGGAGGTTTTACCAAACCCACACAGCCCAGCATTTCATGGAGGCTAAAGCCTTGCTAATGGCTGAGTGGGGAATAACCTCCAAAGTTCAGTGCATGGTGACTGACAATGCATCTAACATGATCCTAAGTGCCCAGCTACTCCACCTTCGCCATGTCCCATGTTTTGCTCATACTTTAAATTTGATTGTGAAAAAGGCACTTGATCAAACCCCAGTCATCAATGAAATACGCCAGAAGGCCAGAAAGATAGTGGGGTTGTTCAGATCCAGCTGCAAAGCAAAGGACAAGCTTGTGGAGATGCAGAGCTTGATGGGAAGACCAACTCTGAAACTGATACAGGAGGTTGACACGAGATGGAACAGCACATTTGACATGCTACAGCGCTTGTATGACCAACGTGAACCAGTGGCTGCTGCACTTTCCAACTTAAACAATGATACTGATCCCCTGACAAGTATTGATTATGACATTATTGAACAATCATTGTCAATACTGCAACCATTCAAACTCGCAACAACAGAGATGTCAGAGGAAAAGAGAGTGTCTGCTTCAAAGCTTATACCACTGTACAGGATGTTGCAGCACAAGCTTGCACAGAAAAAAGGAAATGCAACGCAGGAATCAACTGTTCAATTAGGTAGGCCACAATGACCATACTACCCATGTGATTGGCCATAACTGTCATATTATTGTCATTATTATAAATATGTGTTTCTCCTGTTTTGGCTCATAGGCTCACATCTGCAAGAAGGTCTGCACTCCAGATGTGGAGGTTATGAGAGTTTTAGAGCCTTGGCACTGGCTACACTGCTGGACCCAAGGTTCAAAAATGTGGCATTTGGAAATGCTGCCAAAGCCCAGGAAGCTGAAAAGCATATCACAGTGGAGTGTGCTTCACTGATGCGTTCAAACACAAATCCTGGTGAGCAGTTTCAGTCTGTGTTATGTTATGTAATCTGAATCATGTATGCCGTCAGTTTAGGATTTGTTACTAATTGCTGCTTTCATTTTTATTCAGACCCAGAAATGTCAACATCACACCCATCATCATCATCATCATCATCACCATCACCATCAACATCAACACCAGTAGAAACACAGGACAGTTTATGGGAACTTTTTGATACTCGCATCCATCAAACCAAGATGATACACAATGCTACAGCTGATGCCACAGTGGAAGTGAAAAAATACATCAACGATGCGTATTTGCCCAGAACTCATGATCCACTAACTTACTGGAAAGAGAGAGCAGTAATCTTTCCTCATTTGTATGTCCTTGCAAAAAAATATCTTTGTATGCCAGCAACAAGTGTCCCTTGTGAGAGGATTTTTTCAAAGGCTGGAGAAATTATCTGTAAAAAAAGAAGTAGGCTAAGTCCTTCCACAGCAGATAAAATAATATTTTTGAATAAAAATCTCTAAAAAAAGTGAGACATTGTGGCTTGATTTCTTTTATTAATATTCATTTTTCATGACCAAAATAACATTATGCACAGTGAGGAGCCTATAGGTTACAAGCTTCACATATTAGAACATTATAATAATAAAAAAAACAAAACATTTTTTAAATGGCTCGTCAAGGTTGTTTCAGATCAACACCTGCAAGTGACCACTAGGTGTCACCGTTGAGACGGGTGTCGGATTGATTCGAAGCCTCGAAACAATATGGCACATTTGGTTCAACTGTTTCATTGGTTCACGAGGCCTCGATTTTGCCATCACTAATAGCAATTAGCATTAGTCTAAAAAAGAAATATAATACCGAAAACACTCGACATGTCAACAAAACGATAACAGAACATCTTCCCAAACTCTTCCCGCCTAAGTTCCCGCCTCCTCAGCACGCGCTGACCCTATTTTTATACAGTCTATGGCGCTGACCGATAACACCCCAAAAGAGGCGGGACTTAAGGGAGAACAGCCAATCATCAGCCGGTCACACTCAAAGCCGGTGTCATGTTTGAGAGGGGGGGGGGGGGCAACCGCAGTGAGCGCAGACACAGAGCGGCCAGAGAAACAGAGGAGCGACTGTAGTAAGGGCGTTTGTGCAAAACTGCGGAAAAACTGCAGAAAACGTGCGGGTGTTGAACCCTCTCACCGGGAAAAGTGAGAGGGCTCAACACCCACACCCCCCACGGGTGCGACGCCCCTGACAGTAGGCTATAGGTGAGCGTTGCCATGGTCTGCAGAGATTGTACCATTCAGCTCTAAATGTCTTATTGGTTTAGCAGTCATAAGTCTAATAATGTATAATGTAATGTAAAAAATTCTTCTACAGGGAACACATGAATCACAAACATGTTTCAAAAAGTTGACACGACTGTAGCAATTGGAAAAACAATTTTAAATAACAACTTAAAAGAAAAGTGTTCATGTGTTCTTGAAGCGGTCTGGACGATTAATTTAGTTGTATCTCTTTCATATCTTTCTCATCACTGCCATCTCGTGGCTGTATAAAAATATGTCATGGGTCGATGAATTATGAAAAAGACACTGGTGCAAAGTTGTTGATATTGTCCAAATTGATCAGTTGCATTGTGTATTAATACCTCGTGTGTTGTTTTAAAAACTACCACTAAACTCAGGTGAAAATAAGGAAAAATTTTATTCTACGATCGTGTCATGATTTACCTAAAAACTCTATTGAACACACTTCATTATTAAGAATAGTATTATTAATTATAGTGCTTACCACTGTTTATTTATCTATTTATTTTACAGTCTGAGGTGTTAACACAGCTTTACTCTCCTAAGAGGCTCAGATGCCGTGTGCGCCACCTGATGTCTGGCATCAAAATCAAAGCAATAACAAAAATCAACAAATAAAATGGAAATAAAAAATAAGAGTTTGAGCTCATTTTTTAACATCCTTTATATTATTCATAACCTCTAAAAGCATTTGATTCTCCCTGTGTACAATATTTAATATACTTATAATACCTTTACACAATCGCTAAATTAAATGTTTTTGAGTGAATTCTGGAAACAGAGGGTAATTACTAATCATGTGTAAGTATTATGCATATGTTTTGACATTTTTTGAGACACATTGCCAGTAAACAACTTGGCAGTGGATAAATGTGGAATAAATCATTGTCAGAGCTCTGACTCCTGTATTTTTGCAGCTCACAGAGCCCTGCAAATTACCTGAAAATACACATTTAACCATGCAGCTGCCTTGACCTTTATAAAAGCCTCACCAGTGCACTAGAAGGCTTCATATGTTTTATATGTTCATCTGAGAGCAACCTTTCTATAAGTTTCTATTAGCTACATCGAAATCCATTTATAAGCATAGCAGTTTATCAGTGATTTACTGAATTGACTCCATTGTGTGAATATTACAGAAAATTGTTAACCACTAAGTCTCATTTTTACATTTTTGCTTGTTTGTCTCAAACTTTGTTCCATGTCAGTGTAGTGAAAGTCATTCCTATTTGGGATATTTTTCTATTTAGTAAAATACTATATCAGTTTATATGGACAAACAAAGATGTGCTAGATGTGTGATTTTAGCACTGCATTCTCACATTAAGTGTGATATTTGTCCGCATTCTTCTTCAAGAATGTGACAAAATGGTATAGGACATCTTCAGCACACCATCTGTCCTTTTCTTTGCCAAGAAAATATAAAATAATCTGAAGGTTTCGCAATTTATCTCCAAGATTGCCAGTGACCCTGGTGACTGGCTAAATGAGAGTAAGGGAAGGAACACAGTGAAGAGCCACATGGAAGTAGTGGAAAGGTGAGTGAGAGATTTTGCCTTTGTAATTGGATAAATACAAAGTTAGAATTCTTAATGAATTGATTTTTATATGCCATAATTTCCTGGTGTTCATTATTCATTTGCACCATTAAGGGTTCATGGATTGTTTGGCTCTTTACTAAGTTGCTGATATCCAGACTGCATTTTTTTCTTTGCAGATAATTCTTACTGAAACTACAAGTTAACATGTATTTAAAGTCTTAATTTCCCTCTGCATGGATAACTTCTACTCATAGTATGTACTGTTTATATACTGTAATAAATGCTGGCCGAGTAATAAAGTTTCAGATTGGTACTGAAGTATGTAACCTGGAAATCCATTTATAAACATAACAGTTTTATCAGTGATTTACTCACTGTCTCACTGTGACATTTTTGGTTGTTTGTCTCAAACTTAGTTTTTTTTTATTTTCAGTCAGTGAAAATCTGTTTGGGATATTTTTCTATTTAGTAAAATACTATATCAGTTTATTATACAAATATAAAGTACTGATATAAAATACTATCAGTTTATTAAATACTATATCAGATTTCTGATGAATGTGATAAAGGAAGTTCAATAATAGGCCAAATCTTTAGATGTTCTGATTATTTCGTTTATCTAGTTTCTTATTACATTATTAGTAGACACAGTACTCACAAAAGACTCCATTTACTTTTATCTCATAGATTTCAAACCGTATGCAAAATGCAAATAAACTGCTGCAGGCGGGAAGGAACTTGCTCAGGCAGCATTGAAGAAAGACTAATATGAGTAACCATATTGTTATCAATGTGTGGTTTTTGACCGTTTCTATCTATCTGACTGCTAAGGATATGTCCATGTCGATTTGAACAGAAATTATAATTATAATGTGTGTTTTAATCGTTTTCAGGTATTCAGTACATTCAGTTCAAATCATTATGGATGTGACACTTGTGGTCTGGATATGTCACGTCATGATCCTCACACGTGTAACCTGACACTGATGGGGGATGGTGTGTGTGTATGTGTGTGTACACAAGAGAGAGTGAGCTCTTATTATTTATCCAGGAGCACCACACACACACACGAGCGCCGCTGCGAGCTCTGTGTGCCTCAAGTTTGCTCCCTTGAGCTCTAGCCGAGCAATTACACGTGTGTAGCCAGACAAAGGGAGCTGATGTGCGTGTTTTGTCCATGAGGAAACTGTGGATGAGGTCAGCGCGCTCTGGGAAGTGAAGAGGCTTGTGTTTGGAAAGAGATGTATCCGCCGCACACTTGATTAGACCACACAAAAGAAGAAGTGCTCTGAGGCCGCTTACCTGTGTGAACACACCGTGGACACACACACACACACACACACACACACACACACACACACACACACGTGCTGCTGAGTGAGTTTACGTTACCGTAGCCGCATGGGGTTTGTGAAGAAATAACGGCTTCACGGACAACTGCTGTAACGTTAGTTACGTTAGGCCTCTCCTCTAAACTCCGCCTCACCGGGCACGGTCTCTCATCCACCAGGAGAAATGGGTCTAATTTTCGCAAAACTATGGAGTTTCTTTTGTAATCAAGGTAAGAGATTGTGTTCTGGCTGTTTTGTATTGGGTTTTTTTGACTGTTGTCCGCCTCCTCGGGCTGGTATCCAGCGAAACTGAGCGAGCTAACGTTAACGTTCATGCTAGTGAGCTCGTTTAAATCCGCTGCGTTGAGCTCATGTTAACCCATGAAAACCACAACCGCGCACTGACACGTTTACTCAAGGATATTTATACCAGACAGGATCGTTTTTATACTTAGTAATTGTAACGGTTTGTTAGTCTGTCCGACTCCGTTACCTTCTCCCGGAAACAAAACAACAGATCTTATCTAAATGTTAGTGGTAAAGGTAACATATGGGTCATTTACAATGATCTGCACACTGAGTATTGGCCACTTGTTGGATTGATAGTGTGCTTTCTGAAGACTGTAGGTAGTAACCAAGGTCAGACCATGACAAAAATAAATAAAGTGATGTTATCTGGTACCTTGTACATTTATAATGTTTTTATGTTATGCCTCACAGTACGACTATGGTGTCTTGTCCAGAAACATGGTATTACTTTGGCACCTTGTCGAAAACATGGTAATATAATGTAGGCACATTCATATGATGCCCCAAATACTGTTATGTTACATTTTAAGGCAAGGCACCATAGGTGAAAAAAACCTGCCTAAGTAACTAATAGTCCACCTCGCACACACGTCATATAATTCATCACAGTACATTGAGACATTTGTTTGTATTTTCTAAAATGTGTGTTTTCTAATAAAATATACATTTCAGGGCATTTTGAATATCCTTTTTTATCACTTTATAAATTAGGAAAAATATATACCATATATAAATCCATCTGCAAAAACCTGTAAAATATTGATTGTGTATTTTTTTTTCTCTCGTCTGGAAGAAGAGACGTTATGGAAGCATATTAGCCCAAAATCTCAAATTGACCTGTGTATGGAAAAAAACAATGGTTTTGCTTGTAGTCTCTAGCCTTAAACTGAATGTTGCTGCCTACAGCTGGCGTGAGGTAAAACTATTCTCCAGCTGTTAGGTGCTTCATGTGTTTGTGTGTGATTTATCGGATCTGATTTGTTCTCATAGGTTTTGTTCTCTGACATATGTTTGTATGTCTTTGCTGCTGTGACAGATGTGTCTCTCTGGTCAGAGGACAGAGGGGTCAGATATCAGCTTCAGCTTGTGCAGTGACAATAAAAGGAACTGATTTGAATTGAAAATGCTTTTGTATAGAGAAACCGACGCCACGACCACCTGGCGGACAAAAGCAGCGTGAGGAAACCGCTTTCCTCTCCCATTGTTTTCCAGTTTCAGCAGTCAGTTCAGCCTGTCCAGAGAGATCCAGGCCTTTACATTTACATTTAGTCATTTACCAGACGCCTTTATCCAAAGTGACTTACAAATGAGGACAAAGCAAGCAATCAAAATCAACAATAGTTGAGTATGGGAACTGCAGAGTTTTTAACTTAAGTGAACTAGATTATGTCCAAAAGTTACTCTTCTAACTGCATTTTAACCCAAATGCATATTTTTTATCATTGAATATGAGCATTGATCGTGTGCTAACAACATAATGGTATTTCCTGCTTTAACAACGGAATGGACATTGTTGATATTACATGCACTTTTAATCATTTCTGACACCACACTATTTGCATTCATTCAAAGTTATACATGTTAAGTGTTGTTGAAATATGGTTTTCTTGTGTGTGCTAGATGCATTTATTACAAATGAACTAGCCAGTCGTCTTTGCTAGATGCTGAGTCTTTCTCTAGGTCCAAAAGGAGCTCCCAGGAGAAAGTAGGATAGATCTTTGGCCCACTTTTCTAGACCTAAAAGGAATTCTGCCTGGTGGATTTGTAATCTCATTCTCTTTCCTAATTCCCTGGATTACTGTCCTGAAGAGGGGCAGTCACTTCAATACACTGAGTGTTAGTCTCTAAAACGCATACATTCATGCAGTCATTCGCAAAAATGGAAATTCTTGCGATTTATATAATTTAAATAGTTGTCAGTGTAGTTTAAGAACATAGCTAAAACACATATTGGTCCCGTAATTCATTACGTAAATCATGTTCTTAGCTTTTGTCCTTTAGCTAAAGCTTAAAGCAGTAGCTATCTCTAGTAGTCTTATATTAGTTAGTGTCAAGTTACATTTGTCCTTGTGTTTGTTTTGAAAAGTTCCACCAAGAGCTGTGGGTGGCGTTAACTGTAGTCTTGAGAAACTGTCAGTTTTCGGCTTCCTGTGACATTTTTGTAAAATAGGGGTCGGTCATTGAGGAAGCAATAGCTGTGAAGTGTGAAATATTTTGTGTCTTTGTGGAGCTGTCAGAGATATGAGTTATCCATTCCTGATTCCTGTAGTTCACATCGGAGTTCAATGGTGGAAAAAAATCCAAACGCTCACTCTTTTGTCTCTTACATACACACAGGCTGTCAGATTTCCCTCACATTGCTCTGATAAAGGACGGATCACTAGTTTATCTAATCACATCTTCTGTTATGCAAGCGTGTATCCCGTGTGGCAGAGCTGTGCATTTGTATGAGTTTGTTGGACAAATTATCTTCCAGTTGATAGAACTGGGAGGTCAATAGAAACAAACTAGCTCTGAATGAATTAATGTGTATTTCATGTAAATAAAAAAAATGGATTCCATTTTTTTTTCTATTGGCATTCCTTATGGTTACTGAGATGAATTAATTGTTTTTCAATTGTTTGATTGTATATTGTTGGTTTGACCTTTCCCAGAATCAAATAAGTATTTTAATTTCTATTTTGTAGAACACAAGGTCATTATTGTGGGTCTGGACAATGCTGGGAAAACCACTATACTTTATCAGTTGTGAGTAATGGATATTTTATTTATTTAGACTCTTTATTGCTCTTGTTTTTATTTATTTGTTTAATAAATAGTCTGTTTCATACATTAGAATAGAGTAGTCTCTTTATTGCCACACACCTGGGCCAGTTAAAATTGTTCTATTAGTTACAGATTTAGGACATGAGAAAATTGGCTGAACATATCATACACACTAAACATTACCTTTTATTGATTATGCAATGTTATGTGCAATGTATATACACTAGTGGTCGACCAATATTGTTTTTTTGACAGCCATTGCCGATATCTTGGAAAGCATGGGGTGTCGATAGCCGATATAAAGCCGATATCATTTTTTTTTTTTTTTATTTAAGAAATTTGAAACCATTTGATAATGAATTTTTAAAAAAATTGTAAAATAAACATTCTTATACTTTAGATGACAAAGTATTTTTCCACAAATTAATAAATATTTAATCAAAATATAATTAAAAAGAAGTAAACACAGTAACCAAAAGGGCACTAAGTATTCTGGGAAATTTGTGTGCACTGGGAATAATATTTTTCAAATAAACCCAGGGTAACCCTCATTTTACATACAGCACACAGAGAAAATGACATGAATATGACAGCGGGCAAATGGATATAGCACAGCTTAATTTGAAATCACGATAAATAAAGCATTCAATTCACACAGAACGACTGTCACACAAAGTACACATGATCATGCTGGATAAAAATACACACTTCAAGATCTCACAGCTGGATTCAACTAAGTTTGCAAGGTTTGTGAAATAAAATGTTCATTAGCCATTCAAAGATTTGTTTAAATGATGCGTATTTGCTTAATGCTGATGGCAAACGAGAAAGTATTATAATGTTTGCCTTTCTATTACTAATAATAAAAACAATCGTTATAATACTTTTTGTATACATTAATTCCTTTGTTTAACCATTGTATCTGATTATTAGAAAGACTTCTATCCCTGTTAGACAGAACTGTTAACGATAGCAAACAAGAGGGAGAGTGCGAGCACTGTGTGCGCTCAGGCGCCGCCGTTCTCAGCGCAATCAAAATAAAAGTCCCACCTCAAACACATCGGCCAAGCAGGAAAACTTATCGGCTGATGCTGATATTTGAAAAATGCAAAAAATTTGCTGATATATCGGTCGACCACTAATATACACAGCAACATAAAACAATAGATAGAGACACAGTACTGATTAGGTAAAGGAGGTTTCAGTGGCAATTAATTTTAAATAGAGACTGCATCAGTTTTGTTTGTTTCATCTGAACTTTGTTTGTGTGTGTGTGTGTGCAGTTTAATGAATGAGGTGGTGCACACGTCTCCTACAATTGGCAGCAATGTGGAGGAAATAGTGGTGAAGAAAACCCACTTTCTGATGTGGGATATCGGTGGTCAGGAGAGTCTCCGCTCCTCTTGGAACACATACTACTCCAACACTGAGGTAATGCACTTATACACTGCACTGCTGGAGGATGAACCTGTTTGAGAAGAGATGATTGTATTAACAGAATTGAAAACTTCACACACTTCTCGATTCAACAGTGCTCTCTTCCACCCTCAATACCCATGGCTAAAGTGCCTTTGAGCAAAGCACAAACCCCAGTTGCTCCCCGGGCGCTGGATCTATAGCTGCCCACTGCTCCGGGTGTGTGTTCACGGTGTGTGTTCACGGTGTGTGTTCACGGTGTGTTCACTTCTCACTGCTGTGTGTCTGTGCACTTGGATGGGTTAAATGAAGAGCACCAGTTCCGAGTATGGGTCACCATACTTGGCAAATATCACGACTTTCACTTTTTAATAATTTAATAAGTTAATATTGAATCAAGACTAGTTAGCACATAATTAATAATTGAAATGGTTTAATAACAATATTTTGTTGTGGTTACACTTGAATTGGTTACGAAATAGATGAAGGATGGTAAAACATATAGTTAATTGTACCCAACATGTATGTAAAGTATTACCTGAGAGAGAAAGATAGGGAGAAAAAGAGGGAGTGCCAGCAAAGAGAAAGAGACAGAGCAACAGTTACAGTCGTCTTTTATACTTTCATTGACTATGTGACTAAAAACCAAATGTGAGACATTCAAACTGCCCAGTCAAAAGATTACAGCTTTACCCAATGTGCAAAAGATGTGACAATTAGAAGACCACCAATGTATACACGTTAGCCTACAGGCCTTGATCGATATCAGCACTTCTGTGCCTTCAGGAATGCCAAATGGCTCTTTTGTTACTCAAGATAGGTTTGGGATAGGAAAACAGTCTTTGATTTTTGACCCTACAAAGTCTTTTTTTGCATTCTTAACATCAACAAAACAATACATTTCTTAGTTTTTCCACTTGTTCTCAGTATCAAAAAAAAAATTGTCTAGAATGTCTAACAGACATTTCGATTGATATTTTTAGTAGCAGTAACAAACACCACATACTTTAATAATAGCATTTCTAAAGGAAGTAAGTTGAGGTGGTTTCTGAGTAACAGCTGTGTGTTCAGTCTGCTGTGAACAATAGTTTGAGCAACAGTTGTGCACAGCGGTAACTCCGCCAGACCTTAGCAGATGGTGTCTGATTCAGAGTTCAAAGTTCACGGTTATACAAAGAGGTTTGAATGACGTGACCCCTGCCTTTCATTCAGAAAGTGTGCGTATGAGATTTGTGGTATACCCCTGCTGTCAAGCTCCATTCAGGAGCTCTTGAGACCATAGATGCATGTGGCATCTGCCAAGGACATATCCGCTGAGCAACAAACAACTCTGTGACCTTGCTAAACTTAGAAATCACCCCTGAATGTGCAATAGTATGCTGCCTGACATCTGATAATAAAGCTTCATATGTGTACTTTTTCTCGTAGTTCATCATACTGGTAGTGGACAGTACTGACAGAGAAAGACTAGCCATTTCTAAAGAAGAGCTCTACAAGATGCTAGCACACGAGGTAATGCTTTAACATTTACAGCAAACAGAGCATGAATATGACATTTTGAGCCTGTTGTTCAGTTGTTGTTTTGTCTTCATTCTCTCAGGATCTGCGCAAAGCTGCAGTGTTGATCTTTGCAAATAAGCAGGATATGAAGGGTTGTATGTCTGCAGCAGAGATTTCCAAATACCTGACCCTCAGCTCCATCAAGGATCATCCCTGGCACATCCAGTCCTGCTGCGGGCTCACTGGAGAAGGGTAAGACCAGCAGTACAGACACAGGGATTAACTCTACTAACCTAGACTCATTGGTAAAATATGCCCAATCTACATTTGTCCAAAGCACTAAAATGTACTTACACATTACATTTGCTGCAGGTTCCAGCTGAAATGAACACTGAAATGAATACAGTGACAGTAAAACACCAACAGCTTTATTCCATTTCACACAAATTATGATTTTGGGGCAGATTATAGATTAATAAATAATTATTTTTCATAGTACTATATTAAAGGGGTCAACGGATGCCATTTTTCTACAAGTTGATATGATTCTTTAGGGTTTTAATGAAAAGTCTATTACATAGTTTGGTTAAAATTTCTCAATGGTAGTGTTTTTTCCCTGTCAAAAACAGCTCTCTTCAGAGCAAGGCGTTTTGTAGTGTTTTCCTTTAAATGTTAATGAGCTCTGCTGACCCCGCCCCTCTCTTCCGAGCTGCTCTCAGAGAGACTGTTTACTTTAGCCACATTCATCGTGAAACTTGCTAATTCCAGCCTTAATGCGGTCACATACTGGACGAGAAGCCACACCATGTCTTTAATATATAAACACATTGTTTTCTACATGCGCACCGGCGGCACCACCGGCCTCCGTGCTATGACTACAATAGACTGTACTTTCTCACTCTGTTTGGTCTGTTTTTTGTTTTAGTTTTTATCACCGAACTTCAAACTCATTGACACCACTTGCTCATTCTTGAAGTGAATGTTTGACTGTTTGGAGAGCAGATTAAAGGTTTTGGACCTCCATCTCAAACTGAACAGGATGCGTCAGGTGATCGATAAGTTGTCCTAGAGGCACACATCGCACGGCGGTGGCACTGTGCTTCTCGTCCAGGGTGCAATCACCTTTCAGAAATGCAGCAAGAAAACAGTGCAGTGAGAGTGACTGATAATAACAAAATAAAACATAGCTAAATTTAAGTCAAATAAAAAATCCTTATTACAAATGCATCATCACACAGTCTGTCTGTGCACAAAACGAACAATGTTTAATGTAAGCCAAAAGATCATGACAACGCTCACAGCAAAACAACTTGGTGACAGACACTTCATTATAAACAAGTAGGGGTGACCCCGAATAGTCAACGAATCGATGCTTTGATTTGAGGAGCCTGGTTCGACTACCAATCTAAAAGTCGAATATTCACGGTGTGTTGTTGATTATGCCATTTTGACCATATGGGGGAGCTCAAATGTCTGATTTCACATAGAACTACCGGTTTTCTCCCAGTAAGTTAATATACAGACTATTATGATAAAGCTGTAAGAATCTGAAAAGAAAGAAGCTTCAAATTAATATTTTAAAGTGCGTGAATATATCCAACCATCCATATAGATTTATGTTTCACTTTCCATAATCCGTGACCGACAGAGGTGCATCTTGGCGGCAGGGATTTAAAACTTTACCAAGACTCAAACTGACACAGACAGAGACTGGATTTTTTTCGAACAGGTAGGGTACAAGTGATTTCAAAACATTTCAGCCGGTGTATGTATATTGTGAATATATTATTTACCTGATATAAAATGCGTTTGGTTGAGTCAAGCGTTTCATTGTAGTACTACAGTGATATCTCTTCAGCGCACAGCGCGAGCAGGACAAACTACAATGCAGAATATTAATAACTATGACTGGGACTGTTATATACATACTATTATAATGAAAAGACCATTATACTAAAATGCTATGAATTTTGAGTTTAGCTGTCGTGTTTCTGCACATTGTTCCATGAAGAACGCGTCCACGAAAAAGAGTTCGCATTCAGAGCCCCGCAGATATGTTTATGTGCATTCGGGCCCTTTTTGCAAATAGCCTTTAAGTCTTAATATTAACATTATGTTGTATAAATAACGAAGCGTATTCTATATGAAATTATGGGTTGAATCCCATTGATTTAAAAACTTGCTATCAAATGCGTCACTCTACTGGTCATCTTCAGTGCACGCAGCTCAAAACAGAAATGCAGAACATTAACTGCTAACATTTTAGGCTAACGTTATAATGAGAGCACTATTGTAAAAAAAATAAGAATAAAAAAAAAAAATTGATTATGGTTTCGCCGACGTTAAGTGTTAGCTGTCTGTTCATCAAAACATAAAACATTATTTAGCCCGTTTATATCTGCAAGGTGTTCATTACACATTTTCCCTGTGTGTTAACATCAGTAATTATCGCTGTCGAATGTCTGACTTGACTCAATGTATTTTGCTCCGCCCCTAAACATATGATTGAACTATCAGTCGAATATCAACAAGATTCGAAAATTCCGATTCGACTATGAAAATCCTTAGTCAGGGACACCCCTACAAACAAGCAGTGTTTATATTAAATAATATTCTTTTTGGCCAAGTAAATGTCCTCGCTTGTTATTTGCAGCTTCCATCATGACGTGAATAATAGTAGCCGGTTAGTTTATCAGCGTATTTATTTTTTTGATCGAGATCCCACAGCAAGGTGGAACTTGTCGTAAGGTTAGTGATAACAAGGCCTGCCCATTTAGAGGAAAGATATGATTTTCAAATAAGTCAAAGGGACCTGATTGGCTGGATCAGGTGTGTTTAGTGTTTGACCTAAACTCTACATGCCTGCGGCCCTCTAGGAACTGAGTTGGACATCCCTGATGTACAGCAACCAACAGAATAAAAGTTGACAGATTTACATTAATCGGTTTTGGATTAAAGCTAAGGCACAATAGCCTTTGTTCTTAATGGCATTTTTTTCCCTTACATTAATTTTACTTTTATACTTTAAGTAGTTTTGAAACCAGTACTTTTACACTTTTACTTGAGTAAAAAGCTTGAGTTGATGCTTCAACTTCTACAAGTCTTTTTAAACCCTAGTATCTATACTTCTACTTCAGTAATGAATGAATGTAAATACCTTTGACACCAGTGATAATAATCCAAAAAAAGTTAAATTAAGAATGTTTTAGCCATTATAAAAACAGTACTTCTGAAAAGAATGAACTCTGGCATGAGATCATCCAAGTAGCTTTGTTTGTTCTACTTAGAATGTGCTTAAAACATGAATCATTTAATAACCTTGTTAAATGAAATTATTGAATCTATTGGATTTTTTTTTAAATAGATTTTTTTCATACTGTACATTATAATGCCATGATGCTGTTGTAGCTTTATAAACTTAATTTATCTTTTTATAGGTATTGGTATAGAATTTGTCGACCAAGTATGTTATCACACTGGCCAGTGTTGGGGCATCCCAAATTTTTTTTAACCTTTATATTATTATTTTTGTGTGTTTTTTTCAGGCTCTGTCAAGGTTTAGAGTGGATGACCTCGAGGGCTGGGCTCAGATAGCCTCTTATTCTACTTGTTGGACTGATTGACAGTGATTCCCACCTGCTCCGGTGGAGTCATAGGCTCACCCCATTGGCTGCTTATGTTTTATTTTTAATCTCTTTATCAGAATTGCCACTCTACAGTTGAACTCTCTGGACACCTACCTCAGCTGGGATTTATCAGTTACATGAATCTGGTTTGACGGTCTTGTCGATCAATACTATATCAGGAACGACTGGATTTTGTACTGGGTGTATAACAGAAGATCTTCAAAGTGTAAAGTATTTGAACTGTAAGAGAGTCACTACAGTGCTGGTATGAGTTTGTGAGGAGGGACTCTGCCAGTGGAACAGATGTTCTCCAGATAAGTATATTAAGCTAATTGTGTATGATGTTCTTTAAATGTACTGGGAAGAAATTATTTGAATGGTCAAAATGTAACTTTTTCACAAGAGGAATCTTTGGGTCAATTATTGCCATTGTTTGTTTTTGGTTAAGCTTTTTGGGTATCAAGTGTTTAAAGTGCCACTGATACCCAACCACACCACTACATATCATGAAAACACCTGAGCATATCACTTAGTGCACATTACCTCAATCATTAGTTACAGTAGAGGGTGCTGTTACCATTTCAGATATGGCCATTACAGCTTGAAACATCATTTATGTGAGATGCAATTAAAAGAAGGACACCAGGTATGATTATCGCTGCAAGATAAAGCAGAGTGACATCTTGTTTTTTTCAAGCAAATTGATTTTGAAATGGCACACATCGGAAAGCAGCAGTTGGCTGGATTTACTGAAACGTCTGAGTGTGTGTGTGTGTGTGTGTGTGTGTTTTTGTCTGTGTTTTTAAATAACCATGGAGGCATTCTCCTTGCTGGATTGTGGTTACAGCATAAAGGTCTTTCAGTTATTATTAGGAAATTATGTTCAAATGTGGCTCAGTATTATGATTTTTAGATTTCTTTTTTTTCTTTCACAACCCACTTGGTGCAAATATTCTTTGCGGATGATCTTCACTGTTCAACTAGCCATAATAGCGCTGTCTGTTACTATTTAAGTGATTGTCTGTTTATTCAGATTTGTTCATTTTCTTTTTTGTCATTCATATTTTATTTTATTTTTTTCAGGCTACATGGTACAATAAGTGTGCATGAGCACTAGTTCTTATTTGTTTGCATGGTGATTTTGCCAACATGCTTTTTGGTTCTAGCTGAAACTCCTGTGTTTTCACTTACTAATTTTGTTTTTCCATTCTCTGTGCTCAGTTAAGAGGAAACTCTTGGATGCAGAGACTACAAATTGGTGCTCTCAATGACATTTTGTTCATGGAAATCTGTTTGCATAATTGTAATTGGCTGATGATCCAGGCAAATCAACCCCATGGACCGGTCTCTTTCTGTTTTGCAAAGATTTTTCGTGGTGACTCTTTGAGGTCATTACCTGACTGTTGTGGATGTGATTTTTAATGGTCATTTAAAATTTCACATGGAGACTTAAATAAATGAATTTGACTGCTGTGACCATTAACATAAAATGTCATTGGTCAGATTTATGTTAGATCTTTCTTTCCACAATCACCGTCTAAAGCAGTGTGTGTTATTATATATCTTTACAAACCTGATATGTTATATCATACCATGTTGAACAGAGGTCCTTTGGACAAAAACTATTTAAAAGTGGATATGTGGCTTACCCGTCAGAATGGGACTGATGGGTTTCTGCCAATGGCTCAGAGGAGTGTAAGATTCAGTTTCATTGCTAAAGTTGATGGTCAAACCATTTGGTTTTTCTCAGATGTGCCATTTCTAAATGAGCAGGATGAAATCTGTTGCAACTTTGCTAATTCTTATAGTTTTATAATAAAAGCTTTTATTTTGAAATCTGAATTGTGTTATTCTTGCATTATTTGGTCAAAATGCTGGTTTCAGTTTTTTTTTTTTCTACTTTTTTTTTTTTTTTTATACAAGAGAAGGTAAGCTCTTTTTGTGCATTTTTGTGAGTTTTATAAAGCCATTTTCAGTATATTTGAATTCAAAATACAGACTCCACATCTTTGGTTTAGTCTTGTGTATCCATCTGGAAATTGTCCATGCTTGCACTTTGTTTGAATCTATTTCTATATTTTAAATTGGCTTTGTAGCTGATGACAGGAAATGCTTTCAGCTGTGAAAGGAATTGATTCTGATGTAAACTGTCCATATGTTGAATCAAAAACACAAAACAAAAATATTGTGGGTTATTTTGGGGGCTGTTTGCATTTTATTTTTAAAACTTTAAACTGGAATATTGGTCTGAGATAGGTACATGACAGATTGGACTCCAATCCAGCAGCTATTTTTATTTTTTAATTCAGTGCCCAGAATCTTCAAGGCTATGGAGTTCACCATTTGCTGACTTGCTTGTTTCATGTAAAACATGTCAAATTGATCTGTTGCCATAAATCTCAATATAATCACCCCAAAGTTCATTGGTTAAAGGGATACTCCACCCCAAAATGAAAATTGTCATTAATCATACCCCCATGTTAATCCAAACCCGTAAAAGCTTCATTCATCTTCGGAACACAATTTAAGATATTTTGGATGAAAACCAAGAGGCTTGAGACGGTCCCATAGACTGCTTAAGCTGCTAGACTTGCTGAAGTTACACTGTAAAGTTCCAGAAAAGTTTTAAAAGCATCGTCAGAATAGTCCATCCGTATATTTATGCTTTGATTTGAAAGAAAACAGCGCATCCTTGTAACCTGGCTGATAGTTTGCAACTACATGTCAACTAGCAGTCATTAGAGTATTAGCAGACTGTCTGCCCATCTTCCAACAATTGATTTTGATGGGTCCAGAACATACTCACTAGAGACACTTTGAAAGTATTTCAACAGTTTACTCGGAGAGTTACTAGACATGTAGCTGCAAATTAATGAGCATTAGGTGACATTTATAGTTGCAAAGTTACTTATAGTTAGTAGTATGTCTAAAGTGGATTATCAAAATAAAGTGTAACCATATGTCTGTATGTCTTGACCCCAGCCTCAGTCCATTCCTTGTGAAGTTCATTCAATTTCTTGAATCGATTTTGCTTAAGGCTGCAGTTCTCTCGGTTGGTTGTGCATCTTTTTCTTCCACACTTTTTCCTTCCACTCAACTTTCTGTTAACATGCTTGGATACAGCTTCTTTAGCAATGAATGTTTGTGGCTTACACTCCTTGTGAAGTGAGTGAATGATTGTCTTCTGGACAACTGTCAGATCAGCAGTCTTCCCCATGATTGTGCAGCCTAGTGAACCAAACTGAGAGACCATTTTGAAGGCTCAGGAAACCTTTGCAGGTGTTTTGAGTTGATTAGCTTATTGGCATGTCACCATATTCTAATTTGTTGAGATTGAATTTGTTGAGAAGGAATTGGTGGGTTTTTGTTAAATGTGATCCAAAATCATCACTTAAACTACTTCAGTCTGTGTGCATTGAATTTATTTTATACCCGAGTTTCACAATTTGAGTTGAATTACGGAATTCTACGACATTCTAATTTATTGAGATGCACCTGTAGTTTCTTTTTTATTGAAATTACAGAAATTGCAATTACGCGTTCTATCCACTAGGGTGTGATATTGTCTCGTGCCAGTGCAGCACTTACGCACAGTCATACAATTTATTATTCATTGAACGCAAAGGTGAGATCCAATTTTCTGACACCCATTTTGCCTTTCATCAGCCTTGCGTGCTTCTCTTTGTATTTCACGCTTGCACTCTGGAAAACGCTATAGCTGAGGATGAATGTTATTAATCAATCTATCAAGGCAATCATGGCCTGTCACTTCGTGTAATGAATGATCTATCAAGTATTTCAGCATTACTCCGATATAAGGTACAGTGATTTCTTCAAGGTATGTGTAATTATTACTGTTCCAGACTGATTTATATAGTCAAGATAAAGCACAATTTGCCTTCTGATATAATGGCTTACATTGTATTAGGATCAAGTGGAAATCTATTTGTCATACTGATGCTTTTTTCTCTGGAGACCTGCACACCTACTCAAAATTGAGCTCCTGTGGAAAGTCTTATTAATTATTAATATGTCATGAATGTAAAGTGGAATGGAAGAAAAAGAAACTTCACCTTCAACAAGTTTGACCTGAGTCCCCCGAGGTCCAGCTTATTCTTACATCTGTTCATTTGTAAGGGCAAATCCTGTACTGTTTGCTAAAATTAAGAAATCACTTACCTTGGGGTCCTCTGTCATCGTCAGTAGGGGTCATAATAAAGAGTATCCATGGTTACCCCACTGTTAAAAGGCTGCAGTCTATTCTGTGGCCTAGGTGCAGCTCTGTATTAAATAGAATATTTCTGCCAACAAAGAGAAAGTGAGTCAGAGACATAAAGGAATGGAGGTGAAGGACAGGGGAATCTGAAGATGAAACGACTGGATCAAATACAAAGTGCACCCTTTCATTTGAACACCAGGAAGGAGAATTGGCGTATGCCAATATGGGTCTAGTCTGTTCTAGTGCCAGGAATATCTTTTTATTGCCTCTGTTAATAGGATGGGAATATTTTGTCCCAAAGTACCTAGATGAAACCGTAGGCAGTGCATGCGGCATACAGTTATTGACTGAACTGACAGAATATTTTCCCCTGATTTCTGTTAATGCTCTTCTGTGACTTTCTTCATTTGCATAGTTTTAGTCACATTAGTGAATCCCTTTTAGATTATTACTATAAGGTGATCTAAGGCTCCATTTAATTTCCTGAAGAAAATTTAATTCCGGCTAAAGCAATTAGAGCCAAAGTCATTGTGATATGTTCCCCTATCACTAATTCATCACTGGGGCCTGTCAAGTCTGTCTGTCAGTTGTCTTCACTGGTTTAGTTACAGGAACCTGGTCTGTGAGCATTCTGTGACGCTTTCCTTCTGCTTTATTAATGACTGCAATTCCTCACCTTTGTACAAAGAAAGATATTTCTACAGATCCTGCATTATGTGCACAATTGGTAGAAAAAGGTCTATTGTTAAACCCAATTATGTTTAATGTCTTAACCATTTTTGATAATTTTGAAAATGTGTGGAAAGGTCATCCAAATATAGAGAATTTCGATGTGCTTGTTGTTTAATTTTCATTCTTTGAAGTCATATGACTGATGTGTTCTTTAAACAGACGGCCAATTCTTTCATCTAACTTCAGCTTTTATTTTAAGCCTGCCATTTAGGTACTATACCTGGTGTCATACGCTTCCTTTTTGCATTTTTTCCTTAATTATTAAAAAAAAAACTAGCAGACTTCAGCGGTCAGCACTACTTAGAGGCAACACATGATAAAAGATTAATATGTTACTGTATGTCTTACCATGAAACCTGTAGTGTAAACACATCTTAAAGCACACGCGTGTGTGCAGCCTTGTTTAAACTTGTCTGGGTGAGAAAAGATGCTAAAAGGTCAGCAGGATATGTCTAGTCTAAAGAAAGAGAAATTATCAAAGAGGGAGGAAGGATGCAATCAAACAGCTATTTAAATCATTACGCATCTATTTTACTCTATATTTTCAACACCCAGAAACATCCACAGACAAGTTGATTTGGCATAAATATGCTGAATGATGGTATTTCAATACTTTAATTGTATTTCTTCTTTTGATCTTTGTTTCTGGGCCTTTTGTATCCCTGTTTTCATATTTAAACCCAATGCAGCTCTTGAATCTATGAAGTTGCTCAGATCAAATATTTGTCATTATTGTCAGTAAATGAGTGGTAGCTAGCTGATAGTGTCCAGTCGAGTGTGATGCTCATTCCTGTTCAAGGAAATGAAATTCATGCTCATTTACAAAACATTTTGGTTGCTTTGAAATTCATGGGGGTTTATTGAGATGCATATGGTTTCCACCTCTCTGTGCTACAAACACTGCAGTCGGGATAATATGATCAAAGCACAGTTATATTTAGATGACTTGTGCACAGTGACACACATCTGTGTGAGTATACGGGTCAGCTCTGCTGACAGAGAGAATAAAACTGGTTCTGCTCAAAGTCTTTCTGAAAGCTTCATTCCTCCTGCTGTGGTTGACAAGTTACAAAAAATGAGCTGTATGTAGACTGTTTTTTTTTTTTGTTTTTTTTTGTTTTTTTTTACAGAAAATGTTGTTAGCATTTCTCAATACTTAGGTCACTTTTGCTAAACTCTTCACACAGTGAGCACAACAGAAGTCTATTTGGGCTAAACTGAGGATCGATTATCATTGCTTTACAGTTTTCTGTAAAAAACTGTAAGTAACAGCTGACAAAGCACTTCAATAATTTACCATGAATCTGGTTCATTTTTATTTTCTTTCTAATAATTAATATAATATGTAATATGTATAATAATACAATCAAATAATTAAAAAGATGTAAGTAATTTACATTTCTTTTTATTTTGTAATATTAATCTCTGGAAATGCACTTTAAAAAAAAATAATGTGAGCATTTTTTAGAAAGTAAACTTTGTGACTAGTTGTTCATTCAAAAGCTGTTCTTGTGGTTCCAGGTTTTATTTTACACAACAGTTGTTTAAAAAAAAAACATTTGGTTTAATTTAATTTATTTTATTAAAACAACTGTTGTCATTAAACATATGTATAGTACTTTGAACCAGTTTTTAGTCTTCATTTTCCTCTCTATACCCTTCTGTCCTCCATTAATTTTACTGTGGCTTTTAAAACATTTCACAGACCATTTGAAAAATTTCCCTTATAAATAATATGTTCCATATTTCAAACCTATGTATTTTGTCAGAGAGCTAATCGAGCACTTCAAGGAGCCATTTGAAATTGGAAAAGCAATGACTTTGCTGAGTTGATTATCTTTAGTACTTTGATCGAGAACATGTGGTGCTTTAGCTCAAGAACAAAAGGAATGATGCATGAGTCAGACTTCACTAACTCTTGTATTATTTCTGTCTTGGAGGGAATACCATGCTTTGGACCTAAAAGCTGAACTGTACTCATTTAAAAGTCATCATTTCAGGTACTGAAAGACCTAAATGAGGTATGTTGGACTATGAGTTCCTTGATATGGATGCTTGCCCAACCAATTTATTTGGATCACTAAGCAGTGAACAAATAGTTGTAGTCATAACAATTACTCCAAAATAACTAGACAGACCTGCCAGTGAAAGACAAATATTAAGATTACACCACTACAAGAGAAACAAAGAACAGGGATCTGAGGGTGCCTGAAATAAATAGTGTGATGACTATCGTTTTCTAGAAGCAGGATTGAAGAGCAGAGGGCTTGTCAGGGTTGGAGATGCTCTGTGCTGCAGAAGGCTGTGGGCTGATGGAGAAGGAGAGTGATGAAATGGGTGGATGACCTAAGGAGCAGCCATGGCAGGCTAATAGTTCAGCTCTGACAGGTAACATACAGACTATAAAATTCCATTTATTCAATTCAAAAGGAGAATGAAACTCCCAGGAGTGGACGATCAGTGACAGCTTTTGTGAGGCTGAGGTGAACACAATGTGTTGTAAAGGAAAAGTGGAAAAGCAAGAGCTACAAAACCAGTAGTGTCCACAAGAGAGGGCTTTGCACAGTGTTAGTAGACAGCATTAATGGGCTGTATCTTATGTTATTTTATGAATTAAGAAGTGGATAGATACCTGTTTTTGTTATTCTGCTAAACACACACACAAAGCTTTGGTTAGTACTGAGCGGACAAAAAAAAAACATGTCTCAAAATATTTTAACCTTTTAACCCACACCTGGATGCTAGGGGAAGTTCGGATCATTTTACCGACCCTGACCTTTGAGTATCATTTAGCAAAATGAACAAATCTTTTTTCGAGTCATTTAGTTCATTTTATCAAATATAATTAAAATGTTACATGTTACTTCCTTAATGTTTTAATGTTTGTATTGTTTAATAATAATAATTAAAAAAAGACTGTATAAAAGGCTTTAACCTATCGTTCATTCTTTTGTCACGTGACGTGACAGCATTGGATAGAGCAATTAATTTACAAGCTTCCTTACAACCGGGTGCATAGTTATTATTATTATCATCATCATTATCATCATCATTATAATTATTATTTACTCTTACAGTTACTGCTTTTCTGGTCTCAAATTGTAGCTTTTTACTTCTTACAGTTTATAAATGTGTGTATTTTTGTCATGATGGTTATTTTTCATACACTGAATGTTGTTATAAAGGTAATAAAGAGTTGGTTATTATTATTAAGTATATTTCAGGCTCAGATGCATAGGTTAAGGCTTATGAGTCTGTCACGTGATGAATGAACAACTGGAAAAACCAGATGACTCGATAGATGAACTAATCAATTATTTTTTGACCCGGTTATAATTAAAGCTCAAAGGAAGAAGATTCAGTGGTTGAGACCTTGAGACTTGACCTTGAGAGGCAGAATACTGCTTGCTAAGGCTTATATACTCTGCACTCTCTCTATATGTGGACAACAACATCTGTCACGTTTCATTTTGTTTGGAAAACAATGTCCATTATGTTAAATAGTCTGTATTAATGAACACATATGAGTACGGTGGGTTTAATTTCCTTGATTTTTCTTCTTTGAACAACACTTTCAAAATTAATTGGATTAGACAGTTTTTGTGTAATCCAAACTGAAATTTTATCTCCAATTACTATTTTTCCAAATTAGTCTCCCTTTCCTATTGAATCTAGAATCTCTAAATTTAATAAACAGGCATTACTTGTCACAGTGTCTGGGTTGTGTTCCCTGGGTTTCCACTAGATGTCCTCCTTTCCCACGGTGTCTGTCACTTTATGAATTAATTGTCTGTTCCCTTATTTGGTCACCTTCCTCCTTGTTTGGGTTAATTGATTAGTCCCCACCTGTCTCCAGTTCCCTCATTACCTTCTGTGTATTTATACCGGTCTGTCTGAGTATGTCACGGAGTCCTTGTTTAATGTTTGAAACTCATGTCCGTCAGCTCTTGTCCTTGCCTTGTGTTCGTGTCTTGTTTATGTTTGAATTTGGATATTCTGGTTTTGACCCTGCCTGGACTGTTTACCCTTTAATAAATGACTTACCTGCGATTGGTTCCTTCTCCTGTGTTTTCTGTAACACCGATCGTGACAGAAGGACTCCGTCACAGTAGGAACCAGCGGTGTGTCATTTTTCCGTTCCCCAGCCAAGATGCCTGAGCAGCGAACCAAGTACCTTCGGTTGATCGCCCTCCGCCAAGAGGGCAATGAAGTGGGTGCCCTGGCTCAGGTGTTCTGGTCCCTGGCCGAGGGCATGGGCTATAACGATGCGGCCCTCAAGGACTATTTCAATGGCGGGCTGGATGATCCAGTGTCTCAGGAGGAGATGGCGCAGTTAGAGACACTGGAATTCTGGGAATTCGTGCGCTACCTGCAGCATCGGCTTCGGTGGGATGCCCCAGCCACTTCTGTCTCTTCCGGCGGGGTGGTCGTCAGCCCAGCACCACTGCCCAGGATGGCAACCAGCCAAGCGCCACAACCCAAGATGGCCGCCAGTCCAGCACCACTGCCCAGGATGGCTACCAGCCAAGCGCCACAACCCAGGATGGCCGCCACTCCAGCACCACTGCCCAGGATGGCTACCAGCCAAGCGCCACAGCACAAGATGGCCGCTAACCCAGCGCCAATGCCCAAATTTGCCACCGTTCCAGCGCCACAGCCCAAGATGGCCGCTAGCCCAGCACCAATGCCCAAATTGGCCACCGGTTCAGCGCCACAGGCCAAGATGGCCGTCAGCCTAGCGCCACAGCACAAGATGGCCGTCAGTCCAGCGCCACAGCACAAGATGGCCGCTAACCCAGCGCCAATGCCCAGATTGGCCACCGGTCCGGCGCCACAGTACAAGATGGCCGCCAGCCCAGCGCCAATGCCCAAATTGGCCACCGGTTCAGCGCCACAGCCCAAGATGGCCGTCAGCCTAGCGCCACAGCACAAGATGGCCGTCAGTCCAGCGCCACAGCACAAGATGGCCGTCAGTCCAGCGCCACAGCACAAGATGGCCGCTAGCCCAGCGCCAATGCCCAAATTGGCCACCGGTCCAGCGCCACAGTACAAGATGGCCGCCAGCCCAGCACCACAGTACAAGAGGGCCGCCTGTCCAGAGTCATGGCCCAAGATGGCTGCTTGCCCAGCGCCGCTGCACAGGATGAGAGTCTCAGTTGACCCTCCGGAGTCGAGGCAGGTTCCAGTTGACCCTCCGGAGTCGAGTCAGGTGCCAGTTGACCCTCCGGAGTCGAGTCAGGTGCCAGTTGACCCTCCAGAGTCGAGTCAGGTGCCAGTTGACCCTCCAGAGTCGAGTCAGGTGTCAGGTGCCAGTTGATCCTCCAGAGTCGAGTCAGGTGCCAGTGAACTCTCCAGAGTCGGGTCAGGTGCCAGTGAACTCTCCAGAGTCGGGTCAGGTGCCAGTGAACTCTCCAGAGTCGGGTCAGGTGCCAGTGAACTCTCCAGAGTCGGGTCAGGTGCCAGTGAACTCTCCAGAGTCGGGTCAGGTGCCAGTGAACTCTCCAGAGTCGGGTCAGGTGCCAGTGAACTCTCCAGAGTCGGGTCAGGTGCCAGTGAACTCTCCAGAGTCGGGTCAGGTGCCAGTGAACTCTCCAGAGTCAGGGCTGGTCACCGCTGACCCTCCAGAGTCAGGGCTGGTCACCGCTGACCCTCCAGAGTCAGGGCTGGTCACCGCTGACCCTCCAGAGTCAGGGCTAGTCACCGCTGACCCTCCAGAGTCAGGGCTAGTCACCGGTGATCTTCAAGAACAGAGGCAAGTCACCTCTGATCTTCAAGAACAGAGGCAAGTCACCTCTGATCTTCAAGAACAAAGGCAAGTCACCTCTGATCTTCATGAACAAAGGCAAGTCACCGGTGATCTTCATGAACAAAGGCAAGTCACCTCTGATCTTCATGAACAAAGGCAAGTCACCGGTGATCTTCATGAACAAAGGCAAGTCACCGGTGATCTTCAAGAACAAAGGCAAGTCACCTCTGATCTTCATGAACAAAGGCAAGTCACCTCTGATCTTCATGAGCAGTGTCAGGCCAGCACCAATCTTCTGGAGTCCAGTAAGGACACCAGGGAATTACCAGAGTTTCGTCGTCCCGTTGGTCCAGCCGCACAGAGGTCTGCTCCGCCTTGGGGGGCTCTGGTCCTGACCACATGGCTGTGGTGGTCTTCTGCTCCGCCCTGGGGGCCTTCTGCCCTGACCACACGGCTGTGGGGGTCTTCCGCTCCGCCCTGGAGGACTCTGGCTTCGTCCACAAGGACGTGGTGGTCTTCTGCTCCGCCCTGGGGGGCTTCCGTCCTGACCACACGGTTGTGGTGGTCTTCTGTTCCGCCCTGGTGGGCGCCACGTGATGTCCTTATGGACTTATATTTTGTGTTTCTTGTTTCCTGTTGTGTTTTCTGTCGGTTCCCCTCTGTCAGTCTGGCCCTCCGTCCCTCCTCCTGGACCTCCTCCGGTCCTCCTCCCTCCTGGTCTCCCTGTTTTGTGTTTACACTTCTGGTGTCTGTTTCCCATGTTTCCTTTCTGGCCCTCCGTCCCTCCCCCTGAGCCTCCACCTGTCCGCCTCCCTCCTGGTCTCTGTTTTGTGTCATGTCGTGGAGCGTCTGGGAGCCGCTCCGTAGAGGGGGGGTACTGTCACAGTGTCTGGGTTGTGTTCCCCGGGTTTCCACTAGATTTCCTCCTTTCCCACGGTGTCTGTCACTTTATGAACTGTCTGTTCCCTTATTTGGTCACCTTCCTCCTTGTTTGGGTTAATTGATTAGTCCCCACCTGTCTCCAGTTCCCTCATTACCTTCTGTGTATTTATACCCGGTCTGTCTGAGTATGTGTCACGGAGTCTTTGTTTAATGTTTGAAACTCATGTCCGTCAGCTCTTGTCCTTGCCTTGTGTTCGTGTCTTGTTTATGTTTGGATTTGGATATTCTGGTTTTGACCCTGCCTGGACTGTTTACCCCTTTTGGATTATCCTTTAATAAATGACTTACCTGGGATTGGTTCCTTCTCCTGTGTTTTCTGTAACACCGATCGTGACATTACTTGCATGGTCATAAATTTTTAAGCACAATTTCTCCCCTCACCGTTATTTCATATGGAACAATCAAGACATTTTATATAACAGAAAATCTTTGTTTTTTAATAACTGGTTTGAGAAAAACATTTTGATTGTTTCCCGGTTATTTAACTCAGAAGGTCTTATTTTAAGTTACTATTATGTAAATGTAATTTTCCAGTAACTCCCAAAGAATTCTCCATTGTCATGGACGCTACTCCTAAAGGAGCTGTTATGCTTTTAAGGGACTCTGTTAGATCATCCAGCACTTTATCTATTTCTTTAGACCCATTTGAAATCCCAGTAGGAAAGCTATGCTTTTTGTTACATCCTTCATCACATAACTAAGATTAGATCACTTTTTCAAAAGGAGCTTGTAACAACTCCATATGTCTTATTGGAGGAATGTGATTGATCATATTGACTGGAAAAAGTATGGACTCTGTCTTCGGAATACATAATAATTAATAAGGTTAGAGAAATCTCAGATTTTACCCAGCTAAAGTGTTTTTGAAAAGGTTTAAATCAGGCATAGATACAAGCTGTTCTTTTTGTGGTGACCCTAGGGAAACTGATGTACGTATCTTTTGGGATTGTCCTCAAACAGCTATTTTGGATTGAATTCTCTAATGTTATCCATCGCAGTGTGCTATGGGTTTTTCTCTGCTTTTTAAGGATGTACTGTTTGGTTTCTTTAATATTCAAAAAGACAAAATTAATGAATATTTTATTATTAACCTATTATTACTTCTTGCAAAATTTCACATCTATATTCATATTGTTTTTTAAAAAAAGAGTTTCAACAGTATAGCCAAACTATTTTATCTTCCAAAAGTCTTTAGGCTGTTAAAACTGTTAATTTATTTAATCTTTTAAATTTATTTTGTTAAAGCTTTCGATTAGTATTATTTATTTTTATGTTTACATATGTCTGTAAATGATGCTTTGAATGTAATGTCACCTCTTTGTATACAATATTTACATTTTCTGTACTTTGATTTTTGGTACCTTGGAGTTAATAAAAAAAAAACACCTAATCAATTCTCTTTCTGGCTCAGACTGCATTGGTAACGCTTATGGGTCTGTCACGTGATCAATGAACGACTCGAAAAACCCAAAGATTCATGAGATGACCTAATCAATACTCTTTCCGGCTTAGACTGCATTGAAACAGGTGAACTAGACTAATTCCAGTACAGAACCTATAGAATTTTGAGCATGCACAACTGAACAAATCACTCCCCGAGATGACTCGTTCTTCCTGAGTCACATTAAATATTCGTTCAAAATGAACGGATTGTTCAAGAACGACCCATCACTACAGACGTCCACGCACCGAACTCTCTTTGTTCCCTTTCGAGAGTACTCTCGTACTGCGTACGCTAGCTTACGCTATGGGAAAAGGTCCCCTTTTCTCGAGAATATGAAGCCAAAAATTATCCTTAATTTTTAAATAATGTAAAACGCAGTGCTGCAGCACAGCAGACCTAAGCGAAGCGGCTCGCGCGCTTATTGGCTGTGCTGTGGCAACTGCAGCAACCTATGGTGAGGCGGCGGAGAGGAACGAACCAATGGGGGCGCTTTGCGCCCATTGGACGTCAGAGCGCGCCAAAATAGGCGTGGCTGGAACTATATAAGCCACCGCGTCGCCATAGGGATCAGATTTCATATCCTTCAGCGATCTCAGCTGCACTTCGCTGTCTTCTCCGGAGAAGCCTCTACACGCCGTCGAAAAGCCTCTCAGCGGGATAGCACTGCAACGCAGATCTGAGGACGTCGGCTCGTGCTTCATCTCGACGCCGCCTTCTGCACTCGCTTCCTGCTGCGCCATCCGGCGTGACTATATCCTTTATAAAGCTAGTGTGTTTGCCGCTGCATCACACTTTTTCTCCAAAATTCGAGGCGTTGTTTCAAATGCCTCGGGCCTGCGCTTCCTGCCGAGGCCCTCTGCCCAGCGAGGACCGCCACATCCTCTGTGTCTCCTGCCTGGGCCGCGAGCATGCTGAGAACGCACTCTCCAAGGGCGGCTGCCCTGAGTGCGACAACATGGCTATATCGACCCTGCGGGCTCGATTAGCTCAAACCAGCCACGATGCTCCACCCGCTCCGCCTCTTCTCTCTCAAGTGCCGCGTAAGAAACGCCGCAATCAGAGAATGCCTGAGCACACTGCTACACGCGAGCTCACGCCGGAACACTCCCCGCGTGCCTCGCCCGCTCTCTCTCCTTCGCCTGTCCTCTTCGTGGACGAGCAGCGCCAGTCTCTGCTCACCAGCGCCCCCTTCTCCTTCGGAGCGCCTGAGGCGGAAGAGGACAGACACGACAGCCTTTCTCTCGCCGCATCCAGTAGTGAGGAATGGTCGGGCTCCATTGCGGACCCCCCCCCCTCTACAGCCCCCAGCTGCACCGGACAACGCGCTGATATCGACGCGGAGCTTACTCGCGTGCTTACAAGGGCTGTCAGCGACCTTCAGCTCGACTGGTCTCCTCCAGACGAGCCCGCTAAAAGCAGGCTGGACGAATGGTTCTTGCAGGGGCGCCCTTCGGCCCCTCCGCAAAGAAACGCCCCCTTCTTCCCGGAAGTTCACGATGAACTCACGAAGACGTGGAAAGCCCCATTCTCCGCACGCTTGAAAACTTCTGTCTCGTCAGCGCTCTCCTCTGTTGACGGCGCCCGAGACCATGGTTACGAGAGCCTCCCCCCTCTCGAGGAGGCAATTGCTGCACACCTCTGCCCGCCCTCAGCCGCAGGATGGCGGTCGAAGCCTGTGCATCCATCCAAACCGTGCTGCACCACCTCAGCTCTCGCTGGCCGAGCATACACCTCCGCTGGTCAAGCTGCTTCGGCTCTTCACACCATGGCTGTGCTGCAGGTTTTTCAGGCCAGACTTCTCCGTAACCTGGACGAGTCTGCCCCAGATACCTATGACTTTAAAAATCTCCGAAGCGCTACTGATCTAGCCCTGCGTGCGACAAAGACCACAGCACAAGCGATCGGCCGAAGCATGGCAAGCCTCGCTGTTTTAGAGCGACACCTCTGGCTCACGCTCACGGAGATGAAAGACGCCGACAAATCCGCCTTTCTTGACTCTCCTATCTCGCCTTCCGGCCTCTTTGGCCAGTCGGTTAAGGGTTTCGCTGAACGCTTCACTGAGGCTCAGAAGACGTCACAAGCAATGAGACACTTCCTGCCGAAATGCTCTAGCTCTGCTGCGGGATGCCGTAGAAATGTGCCGCCCCCTCAGACCTCGAAGCCATCGCAGCCAGACTTACAGTCTCGCCCAGCGACCAAAACCCTGCACCGCTCTCGCTCTACGAGCCGCAAACCGCCAGAGAGACGGGGACCTCGGCCCAGGATTGTGCTGAACCCCGAGCCTCTGAAGCCCTCCTGACCTTCGTGCTGAAAAGACCGTGGTTAAGTCCCGCTGCGGCCGGACCACCACACAAGAAACCTCACATACTTCCTCCAATCCCCTCACTAAAGGCGGTTGGAGATGTCTATACTGCAGTAAACGAGCCTGTTACAATGCACGCACGCCTGCACACAAACGCTGTTTTCACGGCGACCTCAATAAAGCACAAAAAGAGCTTTTTCTATGTAGGCAGTGTGCCCACTACACAGTACGCACCCCTACATGTATACACACTCCCCCAAGTGTCACAAAAACACACTCGGGTCCCCTTTCATGCCCACCTTCCCGCCCGCGCCGGAGGTGCTCTAAATGTAGCGCGCGTGCCCACTTCTCAGTGCGCAACCCTACAAATAAGCGCTGTCACCACAGTGTCCCAAGCACAGCATACTCGAGCTACTGGTCCCCTCATAACAGGCGGCCAGTGCCCGAAGCACATTCAACCCATAGCCGCACGAGCCGCTGCATGGCAGGCCATCCCCGGCATATCAAATTGGGTTTTGAATATAATAAAACGAGGTTACTCGCTCCAGTTCGCTCGCAGACCGCCGCGCTTTCGCGCCGTGGTCGAAACGAAAGTGAAAAGCGAAATGACACACGTCCTTCGCGCCGAACTGATAAACCTTCTTGCAAAAGGGGCGATAGAAACTGTCCCCCCTGCGCAGCGCGAGTCAGGCTTTTACAGCCGCTACTTCCTCGTACCAAAAAAGGATGGCGGTCTCAGACCCATCCTAGATCTCAGACGTTTGAACAAAGCGCTTATGGCGCGATCGTTCAAAATGTTAACTACCAAACAAATACTCGCGCAAATTCGCCCGAGGGATTGGTTTTTCTCAGTGGATCTGAAAGACGCTTACTTTCACATTCAAATAGCACCTCATCACAGGCCATTCTTGAGATTCGGCTTCGAGGGGCAGACTTATCAGTACATGGTTCTTCCATTCGGCCTCTCCGTAGCGCCCCGTACGTTTACACGGTGCATGGATGCCGCTCTCGCACCCCTGAGAATGCGGGGAGTGCGAGTATTGAACTACCTCGACGACTGGCTAGTTTTAGCCCATTCCGAGGAACTACTGACGACACACAGATCCTGGATCCTCAGCCATTAAGAATGCTTGGGTCTCACGATCAACACTGTCAAGAGCGCTCTGTCTCCCAGCCAGAGGATTTCCTTTTTGGGGATAGACATAGACTCTGTGACGTGTACAGCGCGTCTGACGTCACAGCGCGCTCTCACTATTCAGCATCTAGCCGTGTCGTTCAAAGCCGGGTCTCTTTACCCGCTCAAACGATTTCAAGAAATGCTAGGTCTGATGGCATCAGCCTCTGCGGTTCTCAAACTGGGCCTGCTGCGCATGCGCCCACTACAACGCTGGCTGAAAGACCTTGTTCCAGGGCGCGCCTGGATTTCCGGCCGCGCGCGCATCAAGGTGACCCACGGCTGCATCACAGCTCTGGCCCCTTGGAAAATAGCCAACTGGTATCAGTTAGGCGTAAGCACGGGCGCTGTCTCGAAATGGAAAGTAGTCTCGACAGATGCATCCAACCTCGGTTGGGGCGCCCTGTACGAGGGCAGGTCTGCCTCCGGCCTCTGGTCGAGCCCGGAGCGACTGTTACACATAAACTGTCTGGAGATGATAGCGGTCGAACTATCCCTGAAAGCTTTCCTCCCATTTTTAAAGGGCCACCACGTTCTGGTCAGATCAGACAGCATGTCAGTGGTGGCCTACATAAATCGCCAGGGTGGTGTCAGGTCAAAAACCTTGCACACCCTGACTGAACGTCTTCGACGACATGGGCACATTACAATCTGCGCTCGCTAAAGGCAGCGCATGTACCTGGCATCCTGAACCGGGGCCCGTACATGCTTTCCAGGGCGAATGTTCCCCCTGGGGAGTGGTCTCTTCACCCACAAACGGTTCAGTTGATGTGGAGCATCTTCGGCAGGGCAGAGGTCGACCTCTTCGCCTCAGAAGACAACGCTCATTGCCCAATATATTTTTCAAAGAGCAGGGACGCGCTGGCCCTCGATTGGCCCAGACGCCCGATTTATGCCTTCCCACCGGTCGCGATGCTACCGCAGGTCATCGATCGGGTCAGGAAGAGCAGATGTGCTATGCTGCTAGTAGCCCCACTCTGGACGACCCAACCTTGGTTCTCCGAGCTGATGCAGCTGTCCAGTACAGCCCCATGGCCAATACCGCTGCGGAAAGATCTCCTCACGCAGCTGAAGGGCGCGCTCTGGCATCCCCACCCCGAACTTTGGGCCCTTCATGTATGGCCCCTCAACGGGTACCCGGGAACCTCCCTGAGGGAGTGTTAAAGACCATTACGGAAGCCAGAGCGCCCTCAACCAGGCGCCTTTACGCGCAGAAATGGTCAGTGTTCTCCACCTGGTGCGGGACACGGAACCTAGACCCTCACTTATGTGACGTGACGGAGATACTCTCCTTCCTACAGGAGCGTTTAGATGCGGGCAGATCCCCGTCTATGCTCAAAGTGTATGTGGCAGCCATTGCAGCTTCTCATGCTCCGGTGGCTGGCCTATCACTGGGAAAAAACGAACTGGTCATTCGTTTCCTTAAGGGAGCTCGTCGGATGAACCCTCCCCGACCCCCTTCAATCCCTTCCTGGGACCTGTCTACGGTCCTAGAGGCCTTAAAGAACCGCTTTTGAACCGCTTCAGTCTGTCGATATGAAGCTTCTTTCGTTCAAAACCGCTTTTCAACTGGCTCTGGCCTCAGTCAAGCGAGTGGGGGATTTACATGCGCTATCTGTAAGCGCTGACTGTCTCGAGTTTGGGCCTAATGACTCCAGAGTCATTCTCAGACCAAGACACGGCTATGTCCCCAAGGTGCTCTCAACACCGTTCAGAGCACAGGTCATCTCGCTGTCAGCCCTTTCCTCGCAAAGCGACGAAAGCAACGCGAGCTTCATCTGCCCCGTCAGGGCTCTCAAAACCTATATTGCGCGCTCCGCCTCATTCAGGAGGTCGGACCAGCTCTTCATATGCTTTGGTGGGCGCACCCGAGGTCTCGCCACCACGAAGCAGAGCCTATCGCGATGGATAGTAGACACTATCTCGCTGGCTTACAAATCTAAAGGCCTTCACTGCCCGTTCGGCATCAGAGCCCATTCCACCCGAGGTATGGCCTCGTCATGGGCGTGGTCCTGCGGGATACCACTGGATGATATCTGTGCGGCGGCAGGCTGGGCCTCTCCGTCCACATTTATTAGATTCTATAATCTGCAAGTCCCTGCCCTGCAGGCCAGGGTACTTTCTATATAGACGTGCTAAGCCTTATCACGTCCCCCTTTTTTCGTTCCCTATATAAAGCTCACTAAGGTTGGCTGTTGGGACTGGGATTTCTCCTGCTATAAAGCCCCGGGCTCTCGCCTCGGGCTGTGACAGGTCGAAGTTCCCGAGCACGCACGGCGTTTTACATTGTGTTCCCATAGCGTAAGCTAGCTTACGCAGTACGAGAGTACTCTCGAAAGGGAACGTACTCGGTTACTAACGTAACCTCGGTTCCCTGAGATGAGGGAACGAGTACTGCGTAACCTGCCGTGCTATGTGCTCGGACCGGGTGATCGCTTCAGTCGATTTAAAACCTGATCCCTATGGCGAAGCGGTGGCTTATATAGTTCCAGCCACGCCTATTTTGTCGCGCTCTGACGTCCAATGGGCGCGAAGCGCCCCCATTGGTTCGTTCCTCTCCGCCGCCTCACCATAGGTTGCTGCAGTTGCCACAGCACAGCCAATAAGCGCGCGAGCCGCTTCGCTTAGGTCTGCTGTGCTGCAGCACTGCGTTTTACATTATTTAAAAATTAAGGATAATTTTTGGCTTCATATTCTCGAGAAAAGGGGACCTTTTCCCATAGCGTAAGCTAGCTTACGCAGTACTCGTTCCCTCATCTCAGGGAACCGAGGTTACGTTAGTAACCGAGTACGTTTGCATGTGTCAATGTTTACGAATAGATTAAATGAAACTATGTATCATTATAAAGATCTAACGTTAAGCCTCAAGCATCGACGACAGATCGCAATTTTTCAATGGAAAGCTTATAAAGAATGTATTTGTGTAAGAAGTAACGTTACACATCAAAACATGAAGAATCAAAACGCAGTAACGTTACATACCAGATTCGTCGTAATAACGAGTCATTAACACATCCACAGCTGTAAATCCCGGTTTAGTTAGAACGGTAAGGGTCCACTGAATGACATCCCATAGAGCACGTTTGGTCCAACGAAGCAATAACGTTGTAATATGGATGATAATTCCTTTGTTTACGTTTCAGTTCTTCGGGGACAGTATTGCTTGTGTACGTTATGGAATAACTCATATAGATCTTGTTAGAAAAAAAAACAGCATGGTTTTGTAGCATACAGTGTCACACACAGAATGAGATGATCCACAAAAAAAAGTCAAAGACAAGCGTAATATAGTTTATTTGAATTCTGGCGCTCTCTCGTGACACCCGCTGTGACGCATCTGTCATCTGATGGAGGTGTAAATTAGCAGTCGGCTTTTGCACAAATTCCTTATTTTTTCAACATTTTTCATAAATGTGCGAGTGTGTTTTATAGGGAATGTGGCTGTATCTGCATGATTACCATTTGTTTGAGCGCAAATCAGCACGCTATTACTGTGTAATCACAGCGATCAATGTGAACTTTGTCTATATGAATAGAGTGTGATTATTGAATTTATGGCGCATCTCTATCATTACCATCTCTATATTTTCTCTCTATTTTATATTTGGGGGCGGGTGGGACTAGAAATAGTATCAGAAAAATGGTTGCAGAAATCTCATTTTTCATGATATCTTCTTCAGATTTTAAATAGAAACACTATGAGACATGTGACTTTCAACCCATTACTTTTCTAGATTTCTCCAGGACTTATTTCATGTATTTTATATCAAATGAAAAAAAAATTCAGTGTGGTACAATTGTTTTCAAGGCACTTCAGTGTCTATAACTTTTAATCTTTTTGATCATTATCAACTCTGGATAATGAAAAGTAAAGCCCAAAGGGTCTTCTTTCCAAAGACAAAATTATGTGTAACAAACTGAAGTAAGGAACTGTTGCAATTTTAAATTAGGTAGGGCACTTTCAGCTGTGAGTCCCATAATGGGGATGCTGGTTAACAGGTTAATTTATGTTGCACAGAAGAAAGAAAGTCATAAAAGTTTGGAAACAACATAAGGGTGACGGGTGAGTGTGAGTGATTCTGTAATTTTTGGGTGAACTATGCCTTTAATGGTGATGTTTGTATGTAGATTTTCTCTTAACCAATCTTAGCATTTTTAGATGAACCGTTCGTTCACAGGTTGATTTCTCCAGATGCTGTAAACATTGTGTCTCTGTGATGCATAACATTACAGCAATATTTGAGCATGCCAACATGGCTACAATGACTCGACATGAGGCACAAGTTTGGGGGCTGGACTACCTATTTGTACACCTGTTTGCAGTATTGGATCATATCTGAGGAAAAAAGACATTTTTAAAAAAGAAGATGATATACAATCTTCATTAATATTGCTGAAATGTCCACCAGAGTGTTTGTAAATGCCCAAAAGTGCATTTAAAGACAGATCAATGCTTAATACACTGTCTGTCTTCTGTTGTGCTGTCCGTCTTGATGACTGACATAATAGTTAGCGTCCATTAAGTGAGAACACAGCCACTTAAATCTCCCGGAGCTGACAATCAATAAACCCAACTAATCAAATAGAGAGAAAGTGACATCCCTGGTGACACAAGATTTGTTCTTCAATTAGACTATTACGGATTTGTGTGTCTTAAGACTACATTATCACTACCCCAGTCTCTGGATCTTATCACTCACAGGAGGATTATTAGTATAGTCACCCTCTATTTGACCAGCTATTATCTTACAATAGCCCATTTCAGCTAGGTAACGTCTATAGAGGGATGTCAAGTTTATCAGTAATGATGTGGGGCTGATAAAAATAGAACCCTTAATTATTATTATTATTATTTATTGTTTAACTAATCCCTAATTATTTATTTCTTATTCTTATCACTGTGTTCTTTTGTGCTTGAAGGTTATTCTGATATTATTATGGCCTAAAGAACATCTCTTTTATCACACCCCATCAATGATTTTGAATTATAGTCATTGATTCATGAAAAATGAAATTATAGCTGAATGAACATTTGTAATGCCGGTGCAGGACAGATGTGGAACTAACGCTTGATTACATTGCCATCTTATTTTTCATTCAGTGCTGTTTCTTGGAACTGAAAATAAAGGGAATTAAGATAGCAGCAAATTTCTATTAACTCTAACACTTTTTAATTAAATTGCTTATTTTATAAATAATTTATTAAAATTTATTAAATTATATGTCTTCACCTAAATGTGTTTGTTTAACTCACGATTGTAAACTTGGGTTCTTATTGCACAGAATATTATGTCTTAAAATAACAGATTACATCTCTTTATCTCTAGCCAATTGCATGGAGTTTGACACACACTTTGACATCAGGGGCAGACTCACACGCACGCACACACACACACACACACACACACACACACACAGAGAGAGATACATAATGAAAGAAAGCAGGGCTATTGTGTCAACACCATAAAGTCATTTGCACTAGTGTTCTGTGAGACGCGGCTGTCCAAAGCACAAAGTCGAGGTTGTTCAATGTACTGACACTCCTTGGATTTTGAGGATTCATGATTTTGGATATTGAGGTGTGAGTGTGTCGGTCTCTGTGTTTGTGCTTACATGTAGATCTGAATGAGCTACTGAATTATTGGAGAGCTCAATGACGGCGTGCGTGTGGGCCTCATTTCTGCTATGTTTCCTGGCGAGTGTATTGTCTACGCCATGTCTGCCTGAGGAGTTTACTTGTGCAAGAGGCGGCTGTGTATCTGAGGAACATGTGTGTGATTTCAGAGAGAACTGTGCAGATGGCAGTGATGAGACTAACTGTAAGTATTAGTCTGTAAATTAGTCTTATCTGCTCTTCTATTTCTTTATGTTTCGTGTGCTTATGCAGGCAATTGTTTGACAGTAATGGCCCTTTTTTAACTCTGTTGGCGACATGATTTTAAATGCTCCTAAAGGCCCTCATGTGTAAATAGTGAGATTTATGGCACACACATAAAGGAGCGCACTGGGAGGTCTTACAACAGTGCTTTTATAATATTGATTTAATACTTCTGGGACTTTTAAAAGGCAGAACATTACAGAATAGAGGTTGATGTATTGGGGTTGACCACTATTGCTTTTGTTTTGCACCTTCCTTTAAATTATGCTAAGAAAAGATTTACCATTAGCATTTTCCTTTTCCTTTTATGTTGTCCATGTAAACACAGAACATTATATTATATAACTTGATTTTTTTTCTTTCTTTTTTTTCATTTTGCATCTTCTAAATCTATTTTGTGACACCATATTTTAAGTAAATCGCGTATTAAATGTGTTATATGATGGATGCCGTACAGAGTTGCAAGTTTTTAATGGTGTCTCTGTAAGAGATTTGAAATGATTAGTAGACAGCAGTATTTATTTTACTGTAATGGCCTGATATAGCTTTGACTTTCCTCTCATATAGGCTCTGAGTTTGTGAGATGTGACTTTGAGGAAGGTCTCTGTGGTTTTCAACTTCAAAATGAACATCATATTTGGAGAAGAGGTTCAGGTTTGAGCCATCCCAGTACTGAGACCGACCACAGAGAAAATGTTACTGGTAAGTAAAACAGTTTATCTTATATCTGTATGAATAGCATTTAACTCTTTAAAACCTACTAACTGTTACGGAGCAACTGAGAGAGGCGTGCAGATCCATATGCAAAGCTTTTATTAAGATATGTCAAAAAAGACATGGGACAGACAATGGCAAACATGAATATTGAAGACAAGACAAAAGAGTAGTCCAGTAAACAGGCGTGGGTCAATCGACGGCGAACGTAATCCAAAGGGCGAGGCAAACAGGTAATCCAACAGACAGACTATAAACCAGACGAGGGGAAAACAGAGTCCGAAACGGCAAGACAAAGGGATATCCAAGATGGACAGGTGATCAGGAAACAGGCTAATGTTACCAGGCAAAACCAAGATGCGTTTATACTTGGACTAGGAACTAGAAACTAAGACAGAGAATTGACTCTGTAAAGTAACTAAGCTTTTACTAGGAGAACGATAATCATGGTGGCTAGGACCTATTTATAGTGTGTGTGTTATTGGCTGCAGGTGAGAGTGTGATTAGTGAAATGGAACATGGGAAATGTAGTCCAGGATGACGTGTAACAGTCTGTGTAGTGTGAGAGTCAATTTAATCAGAAGGCGACCTCTGGTGGCGAGTGGACAGAAGACCACGGACAGTAGTGTTGCGCGGGTTGTCTCATAACCCGAGGACCACGTGGGTAACCCGCGGGTCAGGTTGGGGCAGGTAAAGAAATTGGCACTTTATTTGCGGGGCGGGTCATTAAAAACAAAATAAAAAAATCCATGTATGTTGCGTGCAATTCCCTATAGCCCATATTTAATATTTGGAATATCTATTTTCATATTTTATTAGGTTCTTTGATAAGGTTGCAATACGAAGTCCTACGTTGCAAAGTAACTTGCGTGATGTCCCTGATGCATGGGTCGTCTCATAACCCACAGACCCCGTGGGTCGGGTTGGGGTGGGTAAAGAAATTGTACTCTATTTGCGGGTCAGGCCAAATAATTTCATAAAAGCGCATCACTAAAGGACAGGATTCGTGACACCGATACATGATACATGAATTTTTTAAGGCCTCTAATTATTAATATGATCAGCGTTTCTGAAAAACCTGTTGTACACAATCTTCTACATTCCTTCCATCCTATAACTAATAGTACATACTAAATTCCATAATTGCATAGTTTTTTCTCCCTCAGTGTAAACACCATATTGAATAAATGTTAATAAGGTTTGGTTTTATATTGTATTTCCTGACTTCTCAGGAAACTCTTTATTCTCTTTTGTCAGGTCACTGCCTCTATATACTCTCTATAACTGGAGGAGGAGTCACTGCTGAAATATACAGTCCTCTCTTCCAGCCTTCACAGACATGCTGGGTACAGAAAAAAACATGAACTAAACATCTTTTTGTGTTGTATTTCATTTTATGTTCTTAAATTAATTCTTAAATTCCACATAAATCATTAACCTATTTGCCAAACCACCATCTGCTTTTTAGAGCAAGCTATCAAAATACTATATTCAATAATATATACACAACTGTATGATATTGCTTTTATTCAGCTGTTAAAAATGAATATTGACTAACATTTTAGAAACTGAATTGCCAGTTAATTTGTCTATTTTTACTCTGCCAGCAAAAATGTTCAGAACAAAGCCACAGCAGAAATTCTGGTCTGAAATTTTTGTACGTTAAAAAATAGATACAACCTCAAGTTAAGTCAATCACGTTCACACACTGCCTCTGAAATTTTCGTCTGTCATAATTTTCTGAGTTTTCATATCCATAGCAAGCATTTTGATAGGAAAGGATGACAAATACGAAAATAAAAACGCATATGAAAATTTCAGACTCATTGAGCAAGGACCTTTACTTTGGTTTAGTTCCTGAATAAATAAGCTGACAGAAGGCACTTGTCACCACTGACTGATGTGAAACCTGCAATAATATTTGCTGACAAATCATCACCAATAATACGCATACTGACAGTCTGTCTCAAATTAACACAGACAAGCAGGGTTATTGAAAACAATGAAAAGTCCCAGTTTCAAATTAAATAGTCTATTTTAAAAATTATGTGAACGATTTTAGTAGTTCAATAAATGAACCAATACAATGTGTTTGTTTGTTTTTTGTCAAGAGAGATATACTGCAGAGTTTACCACAAACCATAAGCAGCATCTTGTTAAGTGCTTGGCTCAAGCCCTCGATTACAGTATGTGTGTAGAGCACTCATCCACTGCCACGGCTACACACTCTTACTGACAGCAGAGAGTTATGCATAGGCTGTCAGAGCCCTGACACAGTGGGTAGTGCATGTACAGTACTCATTGTGATCTATGGTTTAAGATTCTCCATTATCGAATATGGAGTAATTTCTCTGCTTAAACTGAAATAAGATGACATTGAACTTGGCAGTAAGATGCAATAACATAACCTCACTTTACAACAAAACTGCTTTGAGTATGAGATGCTTTCAGCATTAATTTTGTCTCATTTGGCCAAATGCTGAACACCTTTAATGGCTAATCTTTAAAGCTCAAAATGTGTAATGAAGCGAGCAATGCACCTCTCAAATCCTTTGTTCACATGGCATGTTCTTTTGAGGGATTTTTATTTCCTCTCCCTTTTGTCGTCCTTTCCTTTGAACAGTTAACTTTCTATCAGCATATTGGGATGCTGGCTGGGGCATTGCAGGTTCTGATCCAGTTCAAATCTTCGGGAGAGATGCAGGAGGTTTGGTTTCAGTCCACCTCCAATCCTGATCCACACACTCTTCCCTGGATGCGAACAGTGGTGGTGTTAAACAGCAGAGAGGAGTTTAAGGTTGGTGTGCATGTACTGTATGGGGGTTTACTGTATGTGTGTTTGGGGGAAGGGGAATTATTGTTTGGTATGTATGGTGAATAGTTAAATCAGTAATACAAAATCACTTTGAATCTACAGGTTGTGATTAGAGGATTGATATTCAACAGCAGTGACTCAGATGAAGTTGTAGCGATTGATGATGTGTCCTTCAGCAGAGGATGTGTGGTAGCAGTAGGTGGGTAAACACTAATATGTCTTCTCAAGAGTGCTTTTATATGTTCATCTAGGTGTCATCTATAATGCACACCTTTTACATTTTTTATATTTATTAAAATAAACTGTAAATCATATGTGAATTTTGCTACTTTTTCGAATATTTTATAATGTTAAAGCTCAGCAGCATTTGAGGAGGAATGCACACCTTATACATTTTTAGATTTATTAAAATAAATTGTAAATAATTGGTTTAAGGTAAATACGAAGCCCGTGCATCAGTTCCAGGCACATTCCTGTGAAACCTTTTTGTCTGTTGACGTTACTAACATGTTTTAATGTCGGAAATAATTTCCCCACCACCAACACATCTAATATTCTCTCTGATTTCCATGTTCCCTTACGAAAATTAGCAATGGTTTTAACAAGAATAACACTAAAAATCGTTGTTCTTGTAGCCATGGTAACTTCAAATTAACCAATGTTTTTGTTACTTCAAATAATAATTTACAAAGAAGTATCAAGATAATTTATTTTTGTTATAAAAACAGACCTAAGCAATCAATAACCTTTAAAGGTACTGAAAATGCATTATATAAAAAACAATGAGGCAATAATGATTGGTTAATAACGCTGTTAAAACACATAATGTAGGCTAATACAAAATAAACAATTTATGTACATAACGTTATTACAAATGCCTGAATATGGAGCCAAAGGGTAATTGCTGCTGCTACACTTACAGGACAAGCAAATCCTTGTTTAGGCTATTGGTCAAAAATTTAATTCAAATATTCACTTAATCTTTCATTTCTGGCCACCTTTTTGCTAAAGATGACACAGCCTCTATAATTTCTTCAACAAAAAAAAAAACAAAAAACACGTGGACATCAAAACCCTTACAAAAATAAACCATGGTTTTATCATAGTAAAACTGCTTAATTTATTTTTGCATGATTACTGAATGCTTGAGACTACAAAATAAAACTGTATTAATAAAGTCATAGCCATAGGTAACTGTTGAGAGCTACAATTGTAATTTGTAAATAATACAATTAATTTATTTATTTACTTTTTTTATTTTATTAAAGTTCTATTTTGACCCCTATAGTAGTTTTTTTTATATATAATATTTGGGGAAGGGGGGCACAACAATACAATCTTGCTTAGGGTGTGAGGTGCGGAGAGCTCAAGAGATGCAGGAATATAAAGCTGTAAATAAGGTCTAATACATTTACAGCCTGTGCTGGATGGACTACGACACCAGAGGGACAATAGTTACGGGCAGAAGGGAACCTCAGCAACTTTCTAATTTACAGCTCAGCCCATGATAGAAAGAAGGAGAGACATCAGTTACATTTTTAATTTTGGATTATATATAAATGCCATGACAAATCATTATCCTCTGAAGATTTTATAGGTCTACTTTTTAAGATGAAATTGCTGACACAGCTTAACAGTTAGTCAATAATTTTTATTTTACACATCGGTCACAAAAATGCTAAACTATTTATGAGAAAATATCATCTTGCTTTATTTTCCACCATAAATACAGATCTGCCCAGAACAGAACAGAACAAGGTTGATTTTCTATGACCAGTTGTTTTAAAGGGAGATTTATGCATTTACTTGTAAGTGTGTGTGTGTGTGTGTGTGTGTGTGTGTGTTACAATACTGCATTACTGTGATTTATTTCAGCAGTACTCTGGACAGTCAGATTAATCATAATAATGTGTCCATGTTCAGATCTACATCACTTGACAGTGTTAACAGAGGTGATAATGCAGGAAGCAGCTCTAAGCCACTCTTCACTTTGAGTCCCTTTTTGACCTTTTGCTTACTTTTTCTATGAAAAATGTATTTTGGCTTTATTTATTGTTTTCTCCAGAGACTGACATCAAGGCACCTCCTCCAACTCAGTGCCCCCCATCTCAGTTTCACTGTGGGGCAAATGAATGTGTACAAGGGGTGAAAGTGTGTGATTTTTCATTAGACTGTCCCAATGGAGAGGACGAGGCCAAATGTTGTGAGTATCCATCTTCTTTTTAATGTAACTGTGGTACAGCTATTTGTAAATTGAATGTCTTGCAGGTGTCATTGGCTTACAGTTATTTTTACTGCAGAAAAAGCTTACTTAAGAGACTGTAGTAAGCTAGACTGAGAGACTGGAGGCTTGAACATTTAAAACAGCTTGCATAATTTCATTGGAACATGAGCCATATCGCTGTTTAAGAAACATTTACCTTGATCGACTTCAAATACTCTTTTTGTACAATGAATGAAAAAAGTCCACCCATAAATGAAAATTCTGACATCATTTACTCACCCTCACGTTGTTACAAACCTACTGTATATGGCTTTCTTTCTTCCTTGGAATATAAATAAGATATTCAGAAAGTTTTAAATATTTTGTCTGTATTCTGGAGGGTAGTTTTGTGTTTCATTTATTGTTTCATAATTATTTCATGATGTTAATGTGACTTTCAGCGGCACAGTGTGATTTCGAGTCCGACTCGTGTGGCTGGTATGAGCTTGTCCAGGATGATGGGTTTGAATGGGTGAGGGGCTCAGCTAATGGAGTCGATTATCAGGACCAAACACCCCCCCAGGACCACTCTACTAATACAAGTGCAGGTGAGGGCACTGACATAAATCATGAAATGATTTTGTCTCACATTTAATTTACTCTCACTCCCAAAAGATGCTAAAACTGTAGTTCTGTCCTATAAACCACATCCACTTATTCCATGTGCACATTTCCTAACATTTCTGTTTCTCCATTAAGTACCTTTACTTAGTTTGCAATAGCACTAAAACATTTTTTAAAATCTCATTTAACGTAGAATGTTTATCTACAAATCGCCTGGGAGTGGAAATTGTGTGAGAATTAGGCTAGTTCATTTCCATTTTAGTACTTTGCATAAGAAAAATAGTGCTGCTTTTCATATTGTGCTCCCATAGATAATTATGTTTGGCCTCTGGGAGATTTGTAAATTAAATGGGAATTACTGGAATAGTGGCAATGGCATTTGCAATTTCGGGTTTTTGTTAATAACTTTTAAATATTTTACTATCTCTTTTTTCCCCCTTCAAGGCCACTTCATGTTTATTTTCAAGAGGAGCAGCAGGTTTTCCCAGCATGCTTTGCTGCGCAGTCCTACATTCCAGCAAACAAGTTCAGATTGCATCATGACCTTCTGGTAAGGCTCTGGCCTTATCTCTTTCTAAGCTAGAAAAATGCATTCATTAAAATATATCTAAAATATATATGTTAATATTTGCAAAAACACAAATAAAATGATATTCTTCACTGCTGTATATATTTTTTTACATTCATTGTTTAGATTTGATATTTACATTGATTGTTTTGCTTCCAGGCACTATAATTCTGGCCATTCTGTTGGTGCTGCTGAAATGCACCTGGTGATAGAGGGCTCAGAGAGCAGCACTGTACTTTGGCAAACACTTTACAACCAAGGTGACCAGTGGCACCCTGTAATTGTCCAGATTGGTCGACAGACCAGGCCTTTCCACATCTCAGTTGCAAAACTGAGCTTGGCTGTATATGAAGGAGTCTCTGCTTTAGATGATATTATGTTCCATAACTGCTCATTGCCCGAAGCTGTGGGGATGTGCCCAACTCCTAATCACCTTCACTGTAGCCAGAGCAAAGCATGTGTAGACTATTACCAGATCTGTGACCTGATCGATGACTGTGGAGATGGAACAGATGAGGAAAACTGCTGTCAGTATTGGTGGAGTTTTAAATGGTCATTGAAGCAGTTCATGTTGTTTGAAGTTACCCGTCACGTTTACAATGATCTTTTCTTCTCCTATCAGCACCAGAGCTAATGTGTGACTTTGAGGAAGGCTTGTGCAGCTGGACTCAGGAACATGAGGAGGACATGTTTGATTGGACCCGGATCCAAGGACCCACTCCCACTTTCAACACAGGCCCATGGAAGGACCACACACGAGCCAGTGCGGATGGCCACTTCCTCTATATCGAATCTTCAGACCCACAGAAGTTCAAAGACACAGCCGTTCTTATCAGTCGGCCTTTTCTCCAGACTCCTCACCGAGGCCCTGAATCCGAACCACCCTGTGTTTTTAGGTTCCACTATCACATGTTTGGCCTGCATGTGTTTCGTTTGGCTGTGTACATGCGCACCCGTAACAGCGGCCGGGGAAACTTGCTGTGGGTTCGCTATGGTGACCAAGGAAACTTCTGGCACAGGAAGACACTGCTGATCAACAGTGCTCACCACTTTCAGGTGAGATATTGATCAGAATTATGAGGACTGGAGTCTAAGGGTGTAATGGTGTCCTTGTGTGCTGAATCATTTGATTAACCGGCTGCTCCAACTTTAAATTTATGCTCATACATGCACTCTATTGATAATGCATGCACTAAAATCTGAGCAATCATAGTAACCACAAAGCATGCTGAAGTGTAGGCATGTATTAGCAATATTAAAAATGATTTTCCAATCTAAATTCTAATCTATATCATGTACTTCCGGTCATTCCAGATATATAGTATGAAATATTCGCTTGTCTCTATTTACAGACAAAAAAAAAATGTAGACAAGTAAACAATTATTTCAATGCTCTATTGATGCTCTAGAGCACTATTCATTTATAGAACATCAAGCAGATAATTTACATTATTTTTTAGCATCTCTTTCTGTTGGTTATATCGGTACACTTTTTTCAGTAACTTTGTTACTACAAAAAAAAAAAAAAACGTAGTTAATTTTTGTTAGGGTGTTGAGTAAGGAGCAAAGAGCATATTTACTTGTTCATAATTCATCTAAACACCACTCACAGCAGTGTGGATGCTGCAAAATAAAGATAGGCTCTTCTTTCTTTCTTTCTTGCTGCTACAGATTTTAGTGGAGGGGACAGTTGGTGATGACTTCAGAGGAGATATTGCCATAGATGATCTGTCTTTCATCGGCTGTCAGCCATATGATGGTGAAATTAAAAGGATATGGAATTAGCTTCATATTATTATTATTTTTTTTAATCCTTAAAATTAAATTTTTATTTAATTTGTATGGAATCTGTATGGATCCATTTACCCAATTCAGGATGTTAAAATTCTGTGTTTTAATGTATTTATGTGTGTATATCTTTGTATATGTAGGTGAATTGCCCTCAAAAGAGCCTAGCACCTTTGCCCCCATCCCCACCTTGTCAGCAGCACCCCCTCATAGCTGCCCTCCTGACCAGTTTGTGTGCTTAACTACAAGAGAGTGTGTGAGCCTCAGTCAAGTGTGTAACTTCAAACCAGACTGCTCTGATAGCTCTGATGAAGAGCACTGTGGTATGCATCTATCTGTTTATATGTCTGTCTGTCTGTCTATCTAACAAACTGTTCAAAAGGTTTTTTTGTTGTTGTTGTTGTTGTTGTAAATTATTACATTGAGCAAGAATGGATTAGACTGATCAAAGGTAAGAGTAAAGACATGTACAATTATATATATATATATATATATATATATATTTCAAATAACTGCTCATCAAAGAATCCTGACTAATAGTAATATTTAATTTTTTTAAATTTTTAAAGCAACAAATCAGCATATTACAATGATTTCTGAATGATGAAGTGGAGTAATGATGCTGCAAGTTCAGATTTGTCATCACAGGATAAAATAACATTTTAAAATGTATTCAAATGGTAAACAGTAATATTATTTCTTAATACTTCTATATGGTTATTCCTTTTTTTATCAAACAAATGCAGCATTGGTGAGCATAGGATCTTACCGATCACAAACTATCTGTCCATCATGCATCCTTCTGATATTACGGTTTTGTCTGTTTTCAGTGAAGGAGTATTGTGGTTTTGAGGATGATGCTCTGTGTGGATGGTATTTAAGTGTCCCGGCCACTCCTGTTCCTCCTCATTCCTTTAGCTGGCAGACAGGACAAGGAGAGAGTATTCATCACGGAGAACAGAACCACAGACCTGCTCACGATCACACACTGTGAGCAATAAACAGCAATAATTGCTGGAATGTGTTTGTGCTTCAGTTTATAAATGCATGGTCAGGTTTGCTTATGCAGGTGTGTGTTTTCTGCTTTATTGTGTGCACTCATCTGTATACGTGTACATTTTGCAGGGGTTCTTCAGAGGGTTGGTATATATTTGCGGACAGCTCTAATGGAGGATTTGGTCATACCACTGATCTCTTGACTGCTCCCATTAAAATAACAGGACCCCAGTGCACACTTGTGTTCTGGTATCACATGAGTGGCTTTACGGTTGGAACTCTGCAGGTGCAGTTATATAGAAATTATGAATATAATTGTTACTCATTTGCTGCACTGGTAACCCATGGCTAGAAAACATCAAAACATATTATTAATTTGACAGAATAAATTTCATGCTTCATTTTGTGTTTAATTGTGCTCAAATTCTGAAATGTTTGTTATGAAGGATTTTCCAGAGAACAATTTGTATTTTGACAAAACAGTCTCAAAATTGTATGTGCAGGTCTTCATCAAATCAGGCTCTGTCACACATGAAGTTTGGTCCCAAAGTGGTAACCAAGGCAACAGCTGGAGGCGGGGTGAGGTCTTCATAGGAATCCGTCATAACATCCAGGTCAGTGTTTCTGTTACATGAGTGAGGACTAATAAATGAAAGAAAAATGAAGTTTTATGAATGTCCAGCTTTTTTCCCTTTGGTTCCCCAGCTGTGCCTAAACAACTGCAAAAAAAAAAAAAAAAAAAATACATCAACAGGTACAAATGTTCAAACATTTGAGGGCAGAAAGATTCATTTTAAAGAAAAAATCTTTCATTTATCAAGGATGTATTTAATGGAATAAAAGCATTTATAATGTTACCAAAAAAAGTATACTTTAAATAAATCTGTTCTTTCTATAGAATAGAAGATTTTCTATTCTTGGAAAAAACCTGAAAAGGTATCACAGCTTATGCAAAATCAATATGTGTCTGTTCCTCGAACTAGCAAATACAAAAAAACCTCCAAAACAGTTTAAGTGATTTTTGTATATGATCAAATAAATGCAGACTTGGTAAGCATAAGAGACATCTTTTAAATTATTATTTCTTTTAAATCTTACTGTTTATGTATCAACCATGTAAACAAATGTTCTGAAATGTATGGTACTTGTTTAAATTTTAATAAAGGTTATTGGAGAACTGTGTGTTTAGTATTCCTGAAATGTGTGGTAAATGTTAAGTGTCAAGCTGATGTTTGGACTGTTGATGCTTGATTAGAAATATCATGACCTTTTCTCCATCTGGCCCTTGCATCATTAATATTTATCAACACTTCTTATATATAAACACTCTTACAAATGTAGTTCTTCATTGTGCTGGATACTTCATGACACCCTCACTCATTAGTACTGACTGCCCTTTTGCTGTATACTGTCAGGGGCCTTAGTGCTCTTTAACTCATGCAGCAGCTCTCAAACACTTCCAATTCACAATCTCTGTGTATAGTTTTTCCTTCAGCTTTTCACACATACATCATTTGATTTTGAGTGACATCTTTTCACATTAGTCTGTTAACCTGATGTGTCTCATAGAGTAAATGTGTGCTTATAGATTTGTGCATTTGCATTTGACTACGCTGCTGTATGGAAAGTATTGTGGAGCAGATTAAAACCATGCATATTTTGGTTTTATGAATGTATTAATAGGTGGGTCTTCGAGCCAAGCGAGGCATCAGCTACATGGGTGATGTTGTTGTTGATGACGTGACATTTGTGAATTGTGCCCCTCCAATAACGTCTGATCTTCCTTGTCGCAACAACGAGTTCATCTGTGCCAACGGTCACTGTATCTCTGAGGACAACTTGTGTGACTTCATTGATCACTGTGGAGATGGCTCAGATGAGAATCATTACATATGCAGTGAGAAACAAATCCATCATCCTCTTCCCTGTCCCTTTTTTTCAACTGTATTTCAGTGGGCAGAATTTGTGTATGGAATAACTTTACACCTTATATACTGTATTGAATGTATGCAACCGTATTTAATGTAATTTCCGTGTGCATTTGTGTTTGTTTTAAAGGGATAGTTAACCCAATCTGTCATCATAATACTGTCATGATTTGCTACCCTCATGTCTTTTCAAACTGGTATGGTGTTTATTAATTATGTGAAGCAACAAAAAAGAAGTCAGAGGGCTCCAATGTTGTTTAAACTGTAAAGTTCTTTGAATTATATATATATATATTTTTTTCTATAGAAGAAAGAAAGTCATACAGGTTTGAAACAACATGAGTGAGTGATGACAGAATTTTCATATTTCACTGTATTTCATGTTTTTTTTTTTCCCCAGAGGGGTTCAGTGGTCGCTGCAATTTCGAATTTGACCTTTGCTCTTGGAGACAGAGCCAAGATGATGATTTTGATTGGTTGATCAAACCAGGGAATATGCACACACATGGGATTGGACCATCCACTGATCACACCCTCCGCAACCCGTTGGGCCACTACCTATATCTAGATGGGTCCTTTCCACAGACAACTGGACACACTGCCCGAATTGTAGGACCTCTTTTCCGCCACTGCAGCAAAGATAGCAAAGTAAGTGCTCACTGGCATTTTATGTTTAATTCACTAAAGTCCAGGATGAGTTTGTACTTGCAATATATTCACTACAATACAATGGAAACAATTAATAAAAAGTAAAAAAAAATAAAATAAAAAAATCAATATACAGGAAAGATAATTGTGACATTTTCATGGACTTGACCACTGTTAGATGCTTTTTTTCTTGTCTTTGTCATATGTTCCTGCTTCTTTTTTTCCCAGAGAAAACTGATATTTTTTAATAAGATCAGCATCTTTGACATCTGTGGTGCAGATGCCACCAACATCTTCTGAAAACCATTTGCAGAAGTTTACAGTTGGTTGTTCCCATTTTCAAAAAGGATTTTTGAAGGTTTATAGAAGTATAATTTAAACAGACTGACTAAATTCCATTCCGTTAATTGGCTTAGAAAGAATAAAGTACTTAAAGTAGTAAAGTTGTCATGTTTTATAGTACAATGAGCTCTTTTATCTGAAAAGATGTTAATGATGCATTTGATTTGGGGTTCATGTATTGGAACACAAACTTGAAATCTGGGCTTTTTTTCCTAGTTGGGTGTTTCACAGTTTCATAGTAATACCACTTATGTCAGCACAAACAGCCCTGTGGTTAGTGTGTCAGCATACAGCGCAGCTGTGCTCATGTCAACCCCAGTTTGATCCCGTCACGAGGTCCTTTGCTGATCATGCTTCCCTCTCTCCTCCAAATGCTCTCCTGTCATCACTCTACTGTCCTATCCAAAACAAAAAAGGCATACTGTAGTAATACCACTTATTTATTTATTTATTAATTTTTTTTTTAAGTCAGAGGTGTTCACAGCACTGAAAATAGGCTTCAGCAGCATTTCTGTAACTTCCCTGCTGTGAATTTCAAAAATCCTCTCAAATTTGTTACAATGTAGCTGCCGATCATCTACCAGTCCCAAAAAAAGCTTTGCCTCTACAAAGTCTTCTCATACCTCCCTACAGCAAGCTGGCTTCATGGCCCTGGGTAATACAGAGGAATGTACTTGAATAATATTTGTGTTTTAGGAAAAGCTTTATAGATTAATCTTTCCAATTAGATCATTAGTACAGTGAGGATATTTAATTCCCCTGCATTGCTGGATCCATAGCGTTTGAATATAAAATGGGAGGAAGTGAATGTCAGGATTTGTCTCTGTTACTGTGAAGCAAAAAACTCAGTCATTGAGCCAGCCGGCAGCACTCAATCATCCTGTCAAACACACACACACACACACACACACACACACACACACACAATGTCTGTTGGAGAAAGAGGAGCACCTTTCAAGGCTCTCATCAGTTTGTGTGTGAAGGCAATCATGTCTCTGGATCTCCTCTGAATTGACAGACTGTGTTCATCCTTTTCAGAGGTGTGTATGTGCGTGTGAGATAATTAGCCCACGGAGACTCGTCCTCCCATTCAGCTTGCATCAATCAATCACAAGAAGCAGCTGAAGAGGAGGAGTTTTTGTGTGTACTTGTCAGCCTTGGTTAGATGTTTTAAAATTGGTAATTACAATTAGGAACATTGGCAGGGTTTTTTTTGTTTCTGTTGTTATTGTTGTTTTTATATTTTGTGTGTGACAGAATCAATTGTCTCATCCTAAAAGGTCAAACTCTTGCACTAACTCACCAGTCAGTCAAACACTGACAAGAGTCATTTGCACATACACACAGAAACAGAAGAAGAATATCAGCCACCATAACAAGCAAAATCAGTCAATAAAAGAGAAACTTTTCTTCCAGATAGACACCGCTGTGGCAAACTATCTTTGCAGATTTGCTAGCTAACTTGAAGTGTATTATTGAGTCTGGAGTTTAGCTGGAATATTTTTTTTGGATTGGAATTATTATATTACAATTATATTATATTGACAAACAATCTAAATGATTGAAACCAACAGAAACATTGACTCATTCACTTTACTAATTTGTTCAAAAAATCTCAATCGTTTTTTTTTTTTTTTTTGAGTGAGTGAGTAAAATCATTCAATCGACCAGTTTGTTCAAAACACTGATTAACTGAAGGCTTGGACACTTTATACGTTTATTCTGATTTTAAGCTATTTATGATGGCTGAGCAGAAATAGGCAAACTATTTGGGAATATTATTATTTAAAATGTAAGTTCATTAGTATTAACTGTTGAATAAATAATATTAAACTAGTAATCATACTGTTGGTCTAAACATCAACACTGCTGTGATTACTGTGGCATATTTGTGTATAACAGCACCCTTGCTACTGGGATATTATTGATAAAGTATTCTTTCTTTTTGTCTGATTTTCAAGATGGTCTTTTACGTCCACATGTCTGGTGACGGCATTGGCACTCTGAATGTGTACATGTCTACAAACTCCAACCGCTCACTCTTACTCAGCCTTACTGGAAATCAAGGCAACTACTGGAGCCGACAGGAACTGCCTCTCTCGTCTACTGACAACTTGAGCATTATGTTTGAAGGCAAGGTGGGCCTTAATACCAGAGTTCACATCTGTCTGGATGACATCACCTTCTCATCAGGCTGTATTCTTAGCAACAAATTTGAGAAAGACTCCACTCCCCGATTACTTCCAGGTACAGTTGCACTAATTGTGCCATATAAACATTCATCACTGTAAAGGTAAATGTATAACAATGCTCCACAAATGCATAATGAATCCATGAGCTTCACTATTGACAATGAACATCCTTTTTATTTTTTTTAGCTTAATTGTTTTCCAATAGCATGTTCAAAGAAAAAAGTTTGTAGAAACTGTAGAAAAGTATATTTTTCTTCCTTGAAACAAAACATGAGTATACATGATATATCTTGCAGGCAGAATCAGAGGCTGTGCAATAGAGTTTATAGGTTTAATACTTTATTACATTATTTGAATTATGAATTTAAGTTCATAATAAAATTATATAATACAAATAAACAAAACTATAAGAATTCTGTTCAAAAACTTGATCAGTAAGATTTATTTAAGAAATAATACTTACAATCAGCAAAGACACATTCAGTTAATCAATAGTGATTAAAATTGTAAAAAAAAAAAAAATGATGGTAAAAAATTAAAGCAGCAAAACTCTTTTTCAATTTTGAATATTAGAATGATTTCTGAAGGATCATGTGACACTGAAGACTGGAGTAATGATGCTGAAAATTCAGCTTTGCATCACTGGAATAAATTACATTGGAAAATGTATTTAACTTTTTCAATTTAATTAAATTAATTTTTTAATTATGTCGCAATATATTCAAGTTTTTACAGAAACTGTACATAAATTCTTGAATATATGTGAAATATGAGACCTTTCAAAAACATTGCGTTCAGTACTGTAAACATTAGCATATTGTGATGACCAGAATAAAATAAACATAATCTGCTATTATACATTAAAATATTTATCTATGTGTGTTTTCACAGGATCCTGTCCACTGGGTTCTCTGCAGTGTAACAATGGCAATTGCTACAGACAAGAGCAGAAATGTGACTTCACTGATGACTGTGGAGATGAAACGGATGAACTGGATTGTGGGACGTCCTGCTCATTTGAACATGGGCTCTGTGGTTGGAAAAGCAGCATGGCAGATACCTTTAGCTGGGCTCACGGAGTGGGCTCCATTCATATGATCAGACCTCCTCATGATCACACACTTAAAAATGAAAGCGGTAAGACCTCCTTTATTGAGTTGGTGCTCTGCTTCACTATATCTCAGCAAGATATCTTTATTAATAAAGCAGTTGTGAGCTTGGGATATTGTGTATGACCATCCGAAGCAAGGTTTTATAGCATCAACAGAACTGTCTGAGTCCCATAATCCAATGAAAGATACAGTAAGTGGGAAAGCCATTCTTGATGAAAGTTAGAGATCTATATACATCACCATTTGGCAATCCTATATTTCTATTATTTTTGACTCCAATAGCATACAAAATCGCAGTTAAGATTCATCTCTGTTTGACTCATTTTCAGAAATACTTGACTTATTTCACTAATTTGTTTTTTTGACAGATTAGGATTAGTGCATCAAAAATGTATCAAATCAGAATTGCCTTAGTGTGCTGTTTTCAGTGAATAATTGAAATACTCTCGCATGCATGCTTTTTAGACTGATAATACCCATAAATCCCTGCGCTGTTTTCCTAATCAATGGAAGAGGTGGTATTTTGTCTGTTAAATTTTGTTAGTTTCAAGATGGCTACGGTAAATTGAGTTCTTAGGAAGGTGACCCAGCCAAAATTGCAAAGGTGTGTGGTATTAAATCTTGACTAATGCTTGTCAGTTTGAGAACCTGATGACATGAAAGCTATTACATGGATATTAATAATTGTCATTCTCTCTCTACACAGGCCACTTTGTATATCTGGCAGCCACTCCTGTGGGACTGAAGGGTGATAAAGCTCACATGAGAAGTTCTGTGTGGAAGGAGTCTAGTGCCATATGTAAACTCACCTTCTGGTACTATATTTCTGAAAAAGCCACAGGAATTATCCGGCTCTTCATTAAGGTACATGACTAGGTCTTACCAAGTGAAGCAAACATACACTGCCACTGGAATATATCGCTTAAATCAGGGAAAGTGTGGAGGCCTTTATAGCTCTGTTAACAGCTGAAACTAGCGTTGCGCAATGACTTTGCAGTCCTGTGTTATGTGTGAACCTTAGCTGAGATCAACCATTTAGCACTTAAATTTTGTGCTTTTAATCATACCGGAAGAGGGTTTATGTGCAATAAACAATTGCCATAGGAGGCTCTTCATATGAGAATGGAGCAGAAGCATTGGGAGGTGATGAATATTTGAAACTACAGAATTATGAAAAAAAAAAAATCAAAGAAAGTGAAAAAACTTGACTGATTGTCATGCTTGCCTACTGTGACATACACCCCCCAAAAAAGAAAAAAATGTAGGATGGGGCTTGATTTTGTCCAATGAAAATTGATTGGATCAATGGATTAATTTCTACTTTGCTGTGGTGATTTTTACTAAAGATTATAAGAACCTTTTCTGCATATGTGATGGATAGACAGAAAATGAGCTGAGGGAGGTGTGGACAGAACAGCAGATGCAAAGGGAATGGAGAAGAGCGGAGGTATCTCTGAAGAGCCTCAGGAACTTTATTCTCATATTTGAAGCAGTTCGAACACAAGACGTGAGTGGTGGAGCGGCTCTCGATGACCTGCAGTTCACTGACTGCGCACCACGTAAGTGCTCTTTTTTCCTTCAAGGTAATTGATTTCCATTCTTGTTAATATAGCTTTAAACAAGTTGGGATTTGGTATCTGACTAGCTCAGCTGATGTGAGCTTAAATGCAAATGTAAGCTTAAGACGTTCTACGGACAACAAGTGAAAGCTGCAGGAGAGTTTGTCTAGTTTGAGCATTGATGCTCAGAGGGACGCAACAATGCCTCCAGTTTTCATCACCACATTTATTTCCCATGAGTCTGTTTTGCTTAACGTTCATGCATAAGCTTGACCAGCTCAGGGCTCTGAGGGTTGTGCTCAGCAGCGCCTGATGGAAAGCAGTACCACCGTTTAATTGGATGAGAATTGATTTACTATTTCTGACAAGCCATCAGGGAACAACATGGAAGTCAGAATAAGTTCTTCTTTTGGTTCTCAGGCTTTACATGAAAAATGTCAGATATAATTTGCATACTGGCACTTCTAAACCATGGTAATTACACTTGAGCTTCTGGATCATTTAGTGAGACTATGTTTGTAATGCAAAGATGTCAAACACAATCTGTGATCAAAGCATTTTTTAAACAAATACAATACATGGCCTTATCATATATTTTAGGTGTAGGAACGTGACCCTTTTTGCAGTTTTTTGGTTTTGAAATGTAAAGCAAGTTTTACCAGACTGTGACGAGTGGGGCGGGGGTGAGAGACGCGGGAACAGGAGCGAGGCCGGTGGAGTGATTGGAGATGAGCGACACCTGTTCGACCCACCGGTCTCGAGTCCCACGGAGGAGATGGAGGGATATAAAACCGGAGCGACGACAGTGACGGACGAGAGAGGACCAGGCCTGGGTTTTAGTTTGTGTTTTGATTTTTATTTGTGCGCGTCAGTCGTCCTTGAGGTGCTGACGCGCTATTTTGTGTTTATTTTGATCATTAAAATATCATTTGATTGTCCGCCGGTTCCCGCCTCCTTCTTCCCGATGATTATGAAGGTTAAATTCGTTACACAGACCAATAAATAATTAAACTAAACTACAGTTACAGAACTCGCAGCTGTGTGTAATATAATAGCCCATATAACTTGGATCAGTGATACAGTGTAAATAAATGAGCTCTATCAAACCGTGAAGAGGAGCAGAGAAATGAAATCCATTTTTTACAACCTATTTCTTTGTGGGGATATGTGCTTTGGAAAGAATTTCTGTTCTTAGATAAAGACTTTTCGCTCCATGGCATAATAACTCAAAGTTTTGGAGAATTAAACAGGACATAGTTTGGCATGAATGATATTACTTTGCTGTCATGTTGCGTTCAATGAATTTGAAGATATTCATACTAAAAAGCTCTGGATGGATGATATTTTATTGCTCTTTTGATGTTGAATATGGTCATATTTCACATGCCATTTTGGATTTCACATCTTTTCATTGTTAGATGATCATTTTTGTTATTACATGGACCATGTACAGCTGGTAAAATAAGTATTGAACACGTCACTATTTTTTCCCAGTAAATATATTTCTAAAAGTGCTGCTGACATGAAATCTTCACCAACTGTCGGTAACAACCAAAGTAATCCATGCATACAAACAAAACAAGACAAATAAGTACAGAAATTAAGTTATGTGTAATAGCATGGAATAACCCAGTGAAAATGTATTAAATACTTAGAACAAAAGCCCTTTTTTTTTTTGGTAATGACAGCTTCAAAGCACCTCCTGTATGGAGAAACTAGTCGCATTCTTTGCTCAGGTGAGATTTTGGCCCCTTAATCTACACAGTCTTCAAATCCTAAAGGTTCTTTGGGCCTCTTCTATGAACTCCGATCTTTAGTTCCTATTTTCAATGTTTTTGTTTTTTAAATTTAAGTCAGTTGATTGGCTGTGCTCATTCTAGCAGCTTTATTTTATTTTTCTTCAACCAGTTGAGAGTTTTCTTGGCTGTATTTGGGATCAATGTCTTACTGAAATGTCTACCCTTGTTTCATCTTCATCCTCCTGGAACTGTAGGTGTTGGAACTGAATCAGCTAATATTAATTCCCATTGATGAGGGGCAGGGTTGCTTTCTAGTTACTGACAGACTTCAGCTTTTAGATTTCTGCACCTCCCTTTCTTCATGTGTTCAATACTTTTTCTCTGTGTCATTCCATTCTATTACGCAGAACTTATTTCTGAACTTATTTGTTTTGTTTTCTTTCTATGTATGGATTACTTGGGTTGTTACCGACATCTGGTGAAAATTTCCACTCAACAGCATCTTTAAAAATATATTTACTAAGAAAAATGTTGGCATGTTCAGTACTTATTTTACCCGCTGTATCTTTTAAATGATGCTGTTTCAGATCAGTGAGACTGAAAAGTGTTCTTGTATTTCAGGAGCTGTGCATCCTGGATCATGCCCCGCTGTAACAGATTTTGTGTGTAATAATGGAGACTGTATTGAGTTTCATTTGGAGTGTGATGGTAAAGCTGACTGTTCCGATGAGTCTGATGAGATTGACTGCTGTAAGTACATCTGCACTAACCTTGAAATTCTTGACTATTAATGCAATATAGACACAATGTAAATACAAAATTGCTATTAATACAATATTTATGGAGGTAATATCTCAACTGTTCATGTGGTCTTTTAGTGCATGTTCCAGGAGCTTGTAATTTTGATATGCCCAGTGGCCTTTGGCAAGAGACCTGCCATCTGTCTCAGGATCCTTATGATGACTTTGATTGGGATTTAGGCTATGGCAGAATGCGTAATGGGACAGGACCATCAGCTGACCACAGCCTCGGTTAGTTCACGATAACTAAACTTCACACCACACACATATCAGTAACATATTAAAATCTACTTTACTAAAAACTAAATGTTATCATGATGTCATAATGAGTGTGTCTTTCTGATTGGCTATGCGGTTTTTCTAAAATTGAAGCCAGCCATCTGAGTCATCTAATGAATCATTGCGTGATTTAAAAACCAGAGGGTTGAAGGTCAGAAAAATGCATCACAAAAAGCCATTTTCTAGCTACTTCATCAATGGGTGTAATTAAGATCTGGATTTCTGCCCCCCATACAGTATATTTTGTCCGGTTCTGCTAAAGTGAGTCTCTCAATAAAAGCGTTAAGCGTACATTATTTTAATTGTGTAAATGAGTCTGCCCTCTAAAAGGTAATCGATTTACTGAACTACTATTGATTTTTTATACCAGATAAAAAGTCAAGAAAATTGCTGCACAGTATCTTTTCGAGTAAAGCCGTGGAGGAGTTATGCAATGAAATCTATTATAGTATTTGTTGTTACAATCTCTATCATAATACTATAATAATATAATCTCATTTTTAACAAGATAAGAAATTGTTTCTAATATTTGTAGCCGTGTACTGGTTGAAGTCTATGCAAAATGAAAATTCACCCCATCTTTTTTGTTAATGCATGTTACAGATTTTATGTTGTAGGTTTTTTATGCTTGTGAACATTTTAATTTCTTAAACTCCATTGTAATTGTTATAGGGGGTTTGTAAAAACTTAAGTCAATGTTTATTTATTTTTTATTTAATTTACATATTTAACAGTTTTAGCTAGCATATTTGCAAAAGTAAATATTAAATGTGGTGTAGGTGACATTTGGTTTACTCTTTCAGAAGGAGGAGGTGGGTATCTGTATGTGAACTCTAGTGCTCAGAGAGAAGGAGATATCGCCAGATTCATAAGCCAGCTGGAGTTTCCTGCGAGTGTCGGTATATGTCATCTGCGCTTTTGGTTCCACATGTATGGCTCACGTCACATGGGTACACTGAAGGTGTGGTAAGACTTTAATACAAATACATTTTGAAATATACACAAATAACATCTTATACATAGGTTTTTACCATACCATTCAAAAGTTTAGAGTCTGTATTTTTTTATGTTATGAAAAAGTGTCATGCTCAACGAAGCTACGTTTATTTAATCAAAATACAGTGAAAACTTAATATTGTGAAAGAATTTCCAGTCTTGAGTGTCATGTGATCTTTCAGAAATCATTCTAATATGCTGATTTGGTGCTTAAGAAATTATTTATAATTATCAGTGATTATCAGTAATTATCATAACAGTTGTGCAGCTTTATACAACTAGATGGTTCAAGAGAACAACATTTATTTGAAATAGACATTTTGGTCACACTTTATTTTAATGTCCAATTCTCTCTATTAACAAACCATTAACCATGACTTTTGCCTCAGTAAGCTCATAATTTGCTGCTTATTAATAATTAGGAAGGTAGTTGTTAAGTTTAGCTATTGGATATGTTTGAATATATGAAAGGATATGAAGAATATGGTCCTGCAGAATATGTGCTAAAAACAGCTAATATGTAAATAATAGTCATGCTAATTAAGCAACTAGTTGATAGTGAAAAGTGGTCTCTATTCTAACATGTGTTAATAAAACGTTTTGTAACATTCCAAAAAAACATGGAGCTGCAGTCTATATTCACCTCTTCCGCCTTTGAAGCTTCCCTTTGCATTATGTGGCAGTATTTTACTCGCACAGATGAGCATTTTGAAGCACTGTAGCCTGCTACATATCAGTCATGAAGTAGATTTCCCCCTCTGGTCTTATTCCATGAAAAGAAGAACTTGTATTATGATTCATAAAATGAGTAATGAAAAATAAGCTTTAAAGTTTTTGGAGCCAACTCTGCAGGAGTTCAACGAAATTTCTTTCACTGCCTTTATTTTATATTGAAAACCCTGAGCTTTAAAGCACCTTTTGAAGACTGCGTAATGAATTGTGGGCACTATATTGCAGGTGTATACCATGGGCCACAGTGGAACACCTCTGCTAATGTGGGCAACCTGCGGAAACCATGGAGACAGATGGTATTATGCTAATGTGATCTTATCAAATGCATCACCCTTCAGAGTGATTGTTCAGGCAGAAGTGGGAGCAGACCAGTGGACTGACATTGCTGTGGATGACATCTCTTTTACTAGACAATGTCTTGTTGGAGGTACAGAACTACTGATTGCTTTTGATTCTTGTCTCTTCCTGAATTGAAAATGGGTTTACTATTTCGTCTCTGTATATGTTCAGGTCCTGTTACCGCCATCCCACAAACATGCCACAGGGAGCACTTCAAGTGTTTGTATCTGTTCGAGTGTATACCACTGAGTTGGCACTGTGATGGTGAGGTGGACTGTCTGGACAGCTCGGATGAGGAGATGTGTGTGAGTGTGGTTCCTGGCACTATACCTCCTCAAACAGGGTGTGAGACGGGAGAATACCACTGCATGAACAACAGCTGTATTCCAGCTCTGCTGCGCTGCGATACGGTTCTAGACTGCCCAGATGGAGAAGACGAATATGGATGCCGTAAGACCCAAGCACAAATCTGTTTCATATAAATCGTAGAACATCATAGCTGTAAAATGAACAGATCAAATTCTCTGTCTCTGTTTCTGAAGCTGTTAAGATATGTGATGATGGAGAACTAGTGTGTGAGGCGACAGCAGACTGTGTATCATATCACAGTCGATGTGATGATATTGTTGACTGCCCTCCTTTTAACCCTGATGAGTCCAGCTGCTATGGTAAAACAAACACATTCGTTCATCTCACTTTCTTATTTAAAGGGGTCATATCATTCATGTTTTTTTTTGTTTGTTGTTTTTGCTGCTGTGATGAATACAGTCAGAGCTGTATTAAAAAATGTCCTGGCTCTTCCAAGCTTTATAATGGTGGTGAATGGGGGTCGAGATTTTGAAGTCCAAAAAAGTGTGTCCATCCATCATAAAAATTGCTCTGCACAGCTCTAGGGGGATAATAAAGGCCTTCTGAAGCAAAGTGATGCATTTGTGTAAGCGAAATGTCTATATTTAAAACTTTATGAACTGTAATCTTTAGTTTTTGCTAACTGACATAAGCGGGTGTCGTTAAAGTGGATGATGTATGATGTAGGTGAAGCGTAAGCTCCAGTGAGAGGTGACGAAAAATGGAAGTGCAGAGGAGAGAGCAAAAAAAAGCATTGGTCCAGAATTAGAAGTAGAAAAATGTTGGAGGATTTTGATATGAGTCAATAGGAGACTGGTTTTCCTTTGCTGTAAACAAAACTTGGTTCTTGCGAGATTAGCATATTTTCACCGGATCTTACACTATGCCTACATCCTACTGTACATCATCCACTGGAATGCCACTCTCTTGTTATATGACGCCTTTTAACTTGTATTTCCCTTTCTTATATGATTTACTCTTTTTTTTTTACAACTGTCAATTTATTGCATAGTAATAAATACAAACAACCAATAGTGGTAAGTATATACTACCATTCAAAAGTATGAAGTGAACATTACAGTAAGAGGAGTAATGCTGTGAAATATTATCATTTAAAATAACTCATCTATTTTAATATATTTTACATAATAAGGTATTTCTGTAATTTGCTGATTTTTTGCTCAAGAAACATATGTTTAAAAACAGCTGTGCTTTACTGTCTCTTTTGATCAATTTAATTGTAAAAAAAAATCATACTGACCCCAAACATTTGAACGGTATGTTATATTGTTTTATTAAAATATGTACAAATCTGGGATTTCAATTTAGGAGTGTTTTTCAGGGTCGAAAAATGATTCAGTGATTTCTGAGACCACCAATGATTGTTTATCAGACAATGTGAGAGAGGATGAGGAGAACGGAATAGACGAAGACCAGATCAGTACATACTTCTCTGACTTTATTCCCTAAATGAAAGGTTACATTATTACTTCAAAATGTATTAACATCAAAGCCCATCAAAGTAAAGTGACTTTTTAGGAGTTGCATAATATATTACTTCTCATTAAGTGGGCAGTTTCTTCAGGGAAATATCCCTGCAATCTTCAGATTAAAGGAGCTGTGGCCCAGGAGCAATGTAGGGGTGAAGAGCCTCGGTCAAGGACACGTCATTAATGGGGACTCTCTGTAACTCTCTTGTTAAGGATTGCCCCTAACTGAGCTGGAACCTGCACCCTTTTGTCGCCAGCCCATAACTTTAACCACTATGAAAGTATCACTTGATCTGTGTTAATTAATGGTGTGAAATTAGGTCATTTATCATTCAGTTATGATGATGAATTTATCATAAGTCATTATTATATGTGGATGTGTTTTATTTTTTAGAGTGTCCAGTTGGGTACTGTCTCAATGGAGGGAGGTGTTTAGTAAAGGAAAATGGACCAGTGTGCATGTGAGTTTACCAAGCATAATAGTACACTCACATTGAATCCCAAAATGTTAATAATCAAATACTGACTCTTTTAAAAGGGCCATCGGATGCTACATGCGCTTACAAGTTGTTTGAACTTAAATGTTTGTGTAGCATGTGTACACAACCACCCTATAAGATAAAAAAAAAAATTTTTTAATCAACTAAAATCTTTACCCCTTTCTCATATCGAGTCAATCTCAGATGCAGACAGGCCCCTCCAACGATAGTTTGATTGACAGTAGCATTTCAGCACAGACTGGACTGGCGTTTTACCTTAGACCTGCTCTGAGTGAGCTGTCATCAGTCTGCCATTGTTTCACGCTGGAGCAGATATAGACAAGAATGAAAGCGGTTGAGGTGTTCTGTTGTTGGATGTAATAATGAACATAGCAGTCATCGATTACATTTGTTTCTGAAGAGAATGCGCCCCCAATCTTCATTAATGTGTCTATGGTCATGTGAATCATTTGTGATCCAGCTTCACCTAGAGAAGAAGTAAGTGTAAGGTTTTTTAATGAATATATATCTCCTTTCCTAATAATGTGCTAATTAGCAAGTTTCATGATGAATGCGGCTAAAGTAAACAGTCCCTCAGAGAACAGCTCAGAAGAGAAGGGGCGGGGTCAGCAGAGCTCATTAACATTTAAAGGAAAACGCTACAAAACTGCATGCTCTGAAAAGAGTTGTTTTTGACAAGGAAAAAACACAACCATTACCACTACCAATTGTAATCAAACTAAGTTACAGACTTTTTTTTATTAAGACCCTAAAGAATCATATCAACTTGTGGAAAATGGGCATCCGATGACCCCTTTAAAAGGAATTAGCATCTGTATAACAGAAGCTATGCATTTAAAGCAACTAAAGACGCTTTCTCTTACTGTTCACTTCTCTTGGACTCCTAATACAGATTAATGAAAAGTATGTGTCTGTTATGGAATGCAAATGGATTATGATTTTTGTTGGGTTAGAAAAAAGGTGCTTGCCTAAAGTTTGACCTAAAGCCTCCTTTCAGTTTTAGCTGGGGAAAAAAATCTCCACCTTCACCTGTCGGTCATGGTCAAGCAGGTGACAAGACCCTGTTGGAGATCTTTGCACTGAATTATTCATGCTATCCTACAGTGCCAGCCGAATATCACATTGAAATGTGTGTGAACTTTACAAAGAGTATCATCACCCTGACTCTTGGTTTAAACATGTACTTTTCAGCGAACTGCCAAAGCAGGCTTTCTGTAATTACTGTTCAGTTGTGCCAAGAAACACAATCTTTCTCCATTTGAATTAACCCCCCAAAGCCTAAAATGTTTTCTCTCTCCTTGTCTTTCTCTTTGAAATGGTGTATGTCATCGCTAATAAATTATGAGAATGACTTAAGTCTCATGTTCATAGACACTAGTGTATCTCTGTGTGCACGAGGCTGATTGCAGAATAGCTTAAGGACATTCTTTATGAGACAAGATCTTCCCCGCAGGCAAGAAAAGGAAAAGAAAACACAAGGAGAAAGTAAGAGAAAAGAAGGGACAAAGAGAGAATGCGTGTCTTTTTCTCATTACAGGCTGTTGCTGATATTAAGCTCATGTGGATGTCTCCAGGCAAATGCTCATGCACTTATTTATTTATTTCTCTTTTGGGAAGTTGAGGAGCCAGCGTTCCCTTATGAATTATCTCTGCCATTCAAAGTTAATGTGTGCCATTTCTAATGTGTCTTTCTCTAGTTGTCCATCACAGTGGACTGGTAATCGTTGCCATATAAAAGAAAAACCTTTTCAAACGACCATGTCCACAACAGCTGTGATACCAGATAGTAAACTAGGTCATTGGATTGGTGAGTACTGTATATGCACATGCAATAATTTGAATATAAACATACTTGATAAGCAATAATATGTGTTTAATTGTGAACTCTGCAGCTGTCAGTGTTGGATTAAGTGTGACATTGATCCTGATGGTCATCGCAACTGGAGTCATTCTGTTCTTGTTATTTCAAAGGAGAAATCCACTAAAGTAAGTCCATTCACATTCAAATGAACTCGGAAAGTGTCTATACAATATATGGGTATTGACAGCATTGTTCTTGACTGCACAGAGACTCCAGTCTTATCGATAATGAAGAGTTGGATTGCTCATCCTTTGACTTGCAGAAAAAGGTCAGTCATATACCTCAAATTATAAAAGCCATGATCAAATAAGTTGATCATTATGCAGTCATTTGTTTGTTTTTTAATAGAGTCCTTCAATTTCCCTGCCATGTTGCACCTCTCTAATACATTCGCTAGACTCTCTTTTTTTCGTCCCACTCTATTTATTTATTTTTTTTCCACTTGCTGCCTTTTTTCCACTTTTGAGCGAACAGTGTTATTTAGTAATTTGAACTGCCCTGCAGGTGTGAGAGAGAGCTCTGTCACACTGCTGATAGGAAATATTGACCCACAAGCTTACGTTTGTGTGTTCGTGTTGGTGTATGTGTACTTTTAGCGCTCAGTGCTAAACTCGCTGTGTTTTGCATGCGGCACACAGTAATTTTCACTCTCCTGTGCAGTGAAGTCTGGCATATTTTAATGGCTAACTGAGATTTCTCCACATTTTGCTAAGTTATGCATTCATGTCGGTGAGCTGAATCTAAAATGTAATGCAGTAGGAACCCTAGTGTTTTGAAAACAATTATCGATTTTCAGAATTGTATCAGACTAATGTAATTTGACCATGAGCTTTGGAAAGATGATATGTTAAAGCATTAAAGTTATGTTTGTTCCCATAGCTGTCATTTTATTAAATAGGATTACTGTGTAATTCTGGTTTCAGCTGTCCTCTCTTGACGTTAGACCCAGATGGCCTGTACATCCACGACTAAACATCAGTGTTTACCCGTGGAGAGAGGATCCAAAGGTATGTAAGTCTGGTTGTCATAATTAACAAAGTGACCATTCAGTTCCACCCAAAAAAACTCTTTTAATTAAAAAAAAACATACTGGTGATGTACAATACAGTCAGTGGACTGTTTTATTGATTTGCACTCATCACATTATAGCTTTTACATGCAAAAATTTTATTGAGGCTTGGGACCAGAGGACCCAAGTAATACATTAATCTCCTGCTTTAGCAATAAATGAAAATAAAGTACCAGAATAAATACGGACAAATCATAATGGAAGAAAGGTCGATCATAATGCCTCATCATAATTATAGGATGCAGTTGCTGGCCACTCGAGTGTTCCAGAATTGCTCTGTATAAATGGGCTGACTATAAGAAGACTGGTTTTCATTGGTTCATCTAGGCCCGTCTTTGCTTGTTTGTGTTATTCAGGTCTCCAGCTCAAAGGAAAGCAAGCTGTCCTTCTCCAATCCACTCTACAAGTGCTCAAACAGTTCTGAAGCTTGAAGAAAACACAGACACGCAAACACTGGCTGTCACGTCCCTATAGATTCAGAGCACTTTCCACTTCATTTGAGCCTCCCCGACAGCATGGCTGTACTTGCTTAAGGTTTAGAGGGCTTTTTTTTCTACACAAACTGGTAGGAGGAAAAAGTGTGAGCACAAACAAGATCAAATTAAGCAAAATGAAGCAGTTAAACTAAAGTTTCTTATAATAATCTGTGACATGTAACACATTCCATATGTTATGAAATCTCTCCGAGGCACAAATTAAACTTTCTTCTTTCTTATTTTACAAGTGCCAACACTTTATGTCAGTGCCTGTTTTAACATGAGGGGCTATGCTGACAGATGCCTTTGTATGTTTAACAGCATAATTAATAGTATCTAATTGCCGGTGAATGTTCATGTTCAGTTTTATGACTTTTTAACGTTAATTCCTATAATTTGTAAGGCACTTTTTGAACATTATCTTTTTGTTTAATTGAAAATACCAAACAGTTTCTTTCAGGAAATAAAGTTATTTTTTTTTGAAAATCATAGCATTATTCAAATTAAATTAAATTAAATATTTAGGATGACCACAATGTAACATTAATCTGGGAAGGTTGATCAAATCTAATATGGAGTCTGGGTGCCGTTTCAGAGATTGTTTTGTTTTCATAGCCCGCACTCCTTCCAGATCTCTGTGGTTTCAAGAGTATTGTATTTTCATTACTTTAAAATCACCATTTGGTCTCCTTTTGGATTCAAGCAGACCACATTTTGACAGATGATAAAGTTGAAAGCTGTAATGATACCAAAACATGCACAAAGACAAGTGAAGTAGTTAACTGTGCAGTGCTAGTGTTTGAGGGCAAAGGACATTTTCCTTGGTACCTGAATTCTGTAACAAAAGCTGTAAATGTACAATGATAAACTCTGGTGAAATATGAAATGTTTAAAGATTACAAACTCTCTGTAATCCTGAATTCTTTGTCCTTTTGTTACTGGTTCTCAATTGTCAGAAGTCAAAACAAATGCTTTGTCTTAGCACAAAAAAAAAGAAATGAAACATGATGATTTTATAAGAGTGTTCGCTTCTAGATAAATTATCAAGGAAATGTGTCTTTGCTCAGACTGTAATATAGACTTGTCAAAGATATTTTAGAAATATGTATTCATTAAAAACATACAAATTGGATTTCTGAAATGTGCTCCGCATTACATGAACATCAATAAACACATTGTGTTTTCTCTGGATATGTCTCAAGAAATACACAAAGATCTGAATTCAGACTTTTACACACTATTACACATTTTTACTGTCAGCTAACATAGACAGCAAATCATTTACAGTCTACAAAATGATGAAGTGTTCTGATTTTGCTTAGAACAGGTTTTGTCCTCCTTCTTATAAACTTCTTTAAACCTACAGATATTCCTGTCGATTTATTTGTCTTGTTTTCTTTTTTTTCTTCTTTTTTTTTTTTTTAAATCATGTTCGTAATGAAACCTTTCATTTTTCAGACAGGGCCCTCCGTACCCTGCTATGTATGTAGAAAGCTGGGACCTTTCCGTTAACAGTGTGCGAGACAGCAAATTAAACTTCCTTGAAGACAGTGAAAATGTTTTGCCAAATTTAAGTGTTATTGCTGAGGTGTAAAAACTAATAGAAAGAGACAGTATAATATTCATCACGCATACATTTACATGCTCATATTTGCAGAGAGGAGTTTCATTATTTTGCATTATTGTTCATCTGAATCCCAGCGAAATAAAAAAATATGCATATAGTCCATTCATCAATTCTGCACTTTCATTTTAATGTCTTCCTGTATCTCTCCATCTCTTTCAGTTCTTCAGAGCCTCAGAAATTGATAGAGAAGCACCAGAAAAAGTAGTTTTCTTATGATTGTATCTAAATGTGTCCCATGTAGTTGTTTATTCTTATTTGGATTGGTTCCTGTTCTCATTATTACTTAATCACCTGTTCCTTGTTAACTTACTCATTAGTCCCTCATTTGGTTCAGTATTTTAAGCCCTGTGTTCCTTTTTTCAGACTCATGTTCATTTAGTGGAGTATGTGTGTTGATGCCTATGAATTCTCCTGACCTTTGTTTTGAAGTTATAATTAAAGACTATTTACGTTTACTCCTTCATCGTGCGCTTTCACTACAACCATGTCCTGTGACAAAATGCCTTTTAATGAAACTTGAATATGATTGTTAATTTTATAATGCATTATAATGCTGATTTGGGTTAAAAAGAAGTTTGCTGGCAGAGTAGAAGATATACCATAGACTTGTGTCTATGAAATAGAATTGAAATTATTTATATTAATTCAGATTAACCATAACTCAAGTCTTAGACCTAAACGTCCCAAAAGGGAAGTTATGTCAAACTAAATGGGGACCATTTTTTCCCCAAATGGTGGCAAAGTAAACTCACGCAGTGTTTCTTAGACTTAAATGATGAAAAAAGTTGCTTTGCCACAAGCAAGCATATGACACACAACTGTTTAGAAGTAATGAGTCATTTCTTTGAGAAGAAATAAAGTTGTACAACATGACTGAGTTCGTGATAATTAATTTCAGTTTTAAATTCATAGTTAATCATAAGTTTTCTGTTAGAAAAATACATGAAGATTGTCAAACAATGCAACTATCAATGACTCGAGTCCAAGTGCATGATGGGAAGAGGAAGAATGGGAAGCATTCTGGCAGGGAATGTAAAAACTGCTAATTTGCATCATGTTTGATAGACTCACATAATGTTTAACAGAATTACATTCTTAGTTTGAGTTATATATTGCACTTTTATTAAATCTACATAAGCACAGATTCATTTTTTATATTGTACCAAATGTATAGTTTCTCTGTCTCTTTCACTCTCTTGATATCATCTGTTTTGATTTTCACACAAACCGTTCTAATTAACATCTGCAGTGGGTTCCTACATTGTGTATATCAATGTAGCATGTGTGAAGACTTTTACACTTACATATTTAGTTTACACTTACTTGAGGACTTCAAAGAAATTATAGATAAAGGGCAACTGGCTTACAGTTAAATACATTATACAGTACCTTGCAAATCCCTATCAAAGGAAAGCTGTCATAAACATGAGCACAATAAATCAAGTTCCTCAGATTTGAAACCAAGGTTTTCAGTCAGCATTTCTACGTATTTTGGCTCTTGGTGCAACACTAGGGTGTTTAAATTGGAATGCTAATGTGGCGGCTTTAGCATGCTTCATCCTTAAATGTTTTTGCTAGGCTGCTTGTCCTGATCTGAAGGAGCAGAGGGAGGTGGTTAGCGCTCAACCACAGCTCACTGCCTCTCAGTCCTCTAGAGGGACTCTGCTTGGCAGACAGTGTGGAAAAGCCTGCCAGTACCATTCCCAAACATTAATGATCCCCCCGTTCAACCCCGACATTGCCTGTTTTGCCTCTGGGCTCTTTTAGGAGACAGCAGAGGCAATCTTTACCGAATTTACTGTACTAACATCAAGGACAATCTGAGAGCGATTCAACGTGACCAGTTGCGATCCGTAAATTGAATGCTTATATGATAGAATTTTGTAATAGGCTAAATTATGTGAATCACTGGTTTCTGACACAAGGGTCAAAGAATACTATAGAAAACTGATACATTCCGTTTTGTGTTTATTTATTTTGGGGGGAAAAATATCAGCATTTGAGTTGTGCACTATATATATATATATATATATATATATATATATATATATATATATATATATATATATATATATATATATATATATATATATGTTTTAATATATTCATATTATCTAGATTTTCTTTCAACATGTTCAGAGGTCTCAAAAATTAATTAGAAAAAAAAAATAACAAATGTTACATTTACTGTATACTGTACATTTGGTTTCATTATTTCCTGAATTTTAAACGTAGGTCTGATCATAAATGTCTGACGATGTGGACAACACAATTGTGGACAATTATTTTTTAATTATCTTTTTTGTCTAACAGCATATTAGTGCTTTGTTATATTTATGTAGGCTAATACAAATTGATAATACACTTGGATATATTTATATTAAAATATAAACAAATGTATTTTCTTATATGTGTCGTCTATATGAAGTGCTATGGACAGGTGGTTTTCTGGGTGTGCGTGATAGTGTTAATTCATTATTTTGATGATAATATAATGAGAAAAATGCACACACAAAAAAGTTTGTTTTTCTCTTGTGAATTGTGGAACTGTTGCTGTTTTAAAAACGTGTGACGTGTTTTGTCTTATGAATCAGTGAACCGTGTTTTCATGAAAACAGCGGCTCTAATGCCAAATCACCTTCATGACTGAGAAGCCCCCAAGCAACTCAGATTCAGGAGTCAGGACACTATTGGTGGTGCGTCTGTGACGCCATCTACACCTCCTGGTTTTGTCGTGAATGCATGGATAAGAGGCGAGCTGGACTGGGCTGTCTTTTAGACTATCTCTAACTCTGCTAGGATTAGTTTGGGTCTGGAGTCTGAAGGAAACGCGTCGTTATCGGGAGCGCGAATCCTCCAATAGTCGCATCACAGCAGCGGGCGCGGAACGCTCAGCGACTGACCAGCGACTGTTTGTCTTTATTTTACATCTTCTTTGGCAACGACAGAGCAAAAGAAACTGAGGACTTCTGCCTCAGTAGATATCTGATATGGCGGGTTCAAGCACGCTCAATGTGTTTGTGGGAATTGTTCTAGTTTTACACGCTTTGGGAAGTGTTTTCCAGATCACCACAGGAGAATTAACGGCGGAAGGTGAGTGCTCGTGGACTCCAGTATACGCTGCATTGATGACGGGAGTTTGTTTTGGCTATAGGGATGTGGAAAATCAGGTATTCACACCATGACCTAAGCCTATGTCTATTCGTCATGTACACCTTCGATATTGCCTATATGGCTTGTAGGCTAAAATGAAAATACTGAATGCATTTTCATAAAAAGTTGATATAGGCTACCTTTATTCCATCTCATCAAGTCAACCCATCTCAATATGGGTTGAGCGTGTGGTTTTGCTGTGCTGTATGTATGCCAGACTATGTTTATCAGCAGCTGTTTTCAAGCGGTAGTTATGTGAACGTATTATCGCTTCTTGCAGAAAGAATATGAGTGGGAAAATCTTGTAGGCTACCTTCAGCTTCTTTTATGTGGAGCAGGATTGTTTTCGTTGACTGCCCTGAAGCACATACAGTAACCTGTTCATCACTGGAGCAGCTATTGGGTTTAATCGCCTTCTGCTGTGTCGTTTCACACTGCGCAAGGTTATTTAACATGAGACACAGGAGGCTTCAACAGACTGTACTCAAACTGTTATTCGCCATGTGCACATTTTAAGAGTAAAGTACACTGGATTCATTGACTCTTTCTCGAGTCATAAATTCCTAAGTGTTGCTATGTTTCGACCCATCCGACTTGAGCTCATTGTGTCCGAATTATAACCTGCCTTTGTCTTTCTGTCTGTCTGGGCCTCTTTCTCGTATAGAGATACTATTTGACCGATTTCGCAAGAGTACGAAAGCTGCAGTTCTGAATATCAGCACGATTTTCAGAATAACAGCATAATATAGCAGATGGTATACCACTCAAAAGGAATAGTTCTCCCAAAAATGAAAGAGGGTGAGTTTACTCACCTCCAGGCCTTCTGACTTTTTTTCTTCAATAGAGCAGTAAATCATTTTTTTTTTGCTGAAACTGTATACCTTATTGATTCATACATTTATAGTCAGCAGCTGTCAGTTTTTGAGAATTACCAAAAAAAAAAAAAGCATATCAAGGAACACAAAATGAACACCCCTGGCCCCTGACAATTGAAATCTAAAGAAGCGAAACGATTGGTCTTTGCAGTAAACAGAATTATTTACAATATTATTACCTATATTCCACAGCGTCAGGCAAACGTGGAAGTCTGATTCTTTTGTGCAAAATGGTTCTTTTGGACATTATGTTTCTGGTTCAAATAACCGATTCACCAGTTCACGTACTGACGTAGGGCCTGTAGGCAATTATTAAAGCACCCAATAATGATGTGAAACATGGATGTTGTAGATGTCTAATGCATATAACATTAATAAACTAGTCTTTATTAGTTTGCCACATTTTCACATAAACAATGCGAAACCAAAAAACCTAATTTCACCTCTTCTTTCAAGTGCTCAGCCATCACAGGCTTTTTTTCAGTCTGAACTGTATTCTCGGTTCAGTGTACTGTTGGAGTAAGAGGAGTGCTGAATGAGTTGGCAAAATCCAGCTATATAGCATCTTATATGCATTTTTTATTTATTTTAAAAAATCACCTACATCTCTGGTGGCCTGAGGGCTAGTAAATTTGTGAACAAAATTCTTTCCGAATGAAGCTAAAAAATTTAGTCTGTCATTGAGCAGTGCAAACATAGAACATTGCAGCGGCAGCAAATTTGATCATTCAATTCTAACTAAACTCAACTTTGTAAGAGAAACCCTGCTGCAAGCAGTGAACTCTTGACTATGATGACATGTTTCAGTGGTAATCAGCATCGCAATCCTGATATATATAAAAATGTATATACTTTAATTAGACTATTCTAATCTGCTCTTATCAATCTCAGTTTTTTTCCTCTTTTTGAAAGTCATGAAAACACTATTTTGGAGATATCTTTGGGAATGGATTACTTTAATAATATTTTACTTTATTTTTAATAACATTCAGGTGCCTTTTACAAGTTAACTTTAAGACAGCAAATGAAATCCAAATTGATGATTCTTGTTTTTTTTAAATGGAATATTGGAGTGTTTAATATGCCGTTGTGAGTGCTGGACAATAATCCTTCCCTCTAGCAAACTGTAACTCACATCAGATTGCAGCAATTACCAAATGACGACAATTCAATGATCCAGTCATTTCCCAATGGATAAAATAAAGCCCTGCCATTCATTTTTCTAGTTTGAGAAGCCATTTCACTCAGATAAACATTACAGTAAGTGATAAAAGACTATCACAATTTCAGTTTCATGCCGACATTAATCACTCACCTCTCGTGGTTTGCTTTATGCAAAATAATATTTGTTGTTAGATACCATACTTAAATAAGAAATGCAAATAAAATGAAAAAAATAAATACATTTTATTATTGATTTGCAATATGTTTCCAGCTTGAATGTGTGATATGTCAAAACATTGAATGCCCAACTTGGAAGTAGGGGATTTCCAAGTGCACTTGAAGGCAGCCTGACACACAAATCAGCACTCAGGCCGCTTGGCCAATCAAACCGGAACTAACTGCTGTGGAAAGGGTGTTGCTCCATTGAAGAGGTGGTTTGATGTTCCTGTTTTTTATAAAGTATTCCAAATTCTGAAACAAACAGAACTCTGTGACCTAGTTTGTAGCCTACTTTACTGGCATTGGCAGGATGGAAACTGCATGTGAGTTTTGGACAAAACAAAAACAAAAAACACTGCAGCATATGTCTCTCACATGTGAACATTGAGTATGGTTGTGTGTGTTTTTGCATAATAGCTGATCTTTTATTTCTTGTGATAGAGTAAACAACAAAGTAGGCCAAGGGTTCTAAAGCATTACATAAGCCAGACGATGGTGATTCACATATGATATTGTGATAATCATGACTTTCCTGCCTCATGCAGATACAGATCCTGAGACTGAGCAAGTGGTAAACGTGTTCAGACAATTCTGAATACAAAATCACATATTTGGTTGATAGATAAAAACAGAGTCAACCCTCACAATGATTTTCAGTTCTTCCTCTAATACTAGATATTTGTTATATATAAATTGATTGACATTGGTTTAAGATACAGTGGTTTAAAGGGAACAAAGCCTTATTGCTGGTTCTTTTATAAGCAGAAAGTGAAAAAAGACTTTACTCAACAAGAAAGGTTTATGAATTATAATTCATATTTATTAAAAGGAGTATATCGCCAGTCTGCTATAGGTGATACAGGAAAAGCAGACTCTGAAACTGCAGAGATGTAGAAAAGGAGAGATGGTGAGAATGTGGGGCCCCCACAGTTCTTAAGCAGTTCATCCAATGGGTTGGGTTTAGCTTTGTATTCAGTCTGATTTTTTTTTTGTCACCCCCTCCCTTTGGCTCCTCTCCTTTTCTCTCTCTGCCCTCAATTTCTTCCTAAGGGTTATACCTTTTACCATAACATTTTTTTTCTCTTTAGAGAGCTTTAGTGAATAATAAGAAAGCCATTTTGTACTGTATTGTACAAAACAAAACAAAAAACCTTAAACTGTGTTCAGATCCCAATCCAGGTAAAGTTAAACCCTGAAGTCTGAATGTTTGTTTCTTGCATTGGACCTCTCAGTATGTTAAATTGAAGAGCATTCCCCTGTGGAGATTTTTACCAGTTGCACAGGTCAAATTTTCACTGTTTTTAGTCCTTGGCCCTGCACATCTACTCACCGTGAAATCTCTTTGGGAGTGATGTAAAGCTATAATATCTTATCAAAACATTGAATCCAGAGCTGCTCCAGGGCTTTAGACCACCTTAGAGCTTGGGCGATGTCTTTGGCCCTGGATTATCAATCCATTATACCTTGGCAGCAATAGAAAACTACATCTTGGCAGCTCAAACCCATCACACTGAGCATCTCTAGATTGTGCCAGCTTGTACCCTGTAATTGTTTTTCTCTTACTTGAATGTTCACAGCTCACATGAGCAGTCAGGTAACTTCATCTCTTCATGTGGTCGAGATGTGCATCTCTTGTACACATAAAGTTGCAGTCTCTCGGCTCATGGCCCAGATAAAGCATTATTTATAGAGTATGCTGGCCATCTGCAGTGCTGTGTCAGAAAAGACTTTATTAATAGGAGTGAAGAGCTGGGTGTGTTTCTCTCCCCACCGATACAACAATATTAATAGTTGGCTGCTAAACACAATGGAGCAAAGTACGAATTTGATACAATAATGCTTACATTAAATGCTATTCAAAACATTTAATTTATGGTGAAGACATGCACACGGAAATGTACAGATATGTTACAGGTACCATATTCTTGTTCACATCTGATTCTCTTAATCTCTTGCAAGTCAAGAATATGGCAGATATTTATAAAGGATTAGAGTGACTATGTATATATCAGGTTCAACTTCCATCTTTGACATTTCATAGTATCCAAAAGGGCTCCCAGTAGTGTGTGTCATTCTTATCTAAAGACTTCTAGAAGTGCGTTTGTTTTGGTCTTCAGTGATTCTGGTCTGGATTATGTATTGGACATGTACTGGCTGTGAAAATGTGAACTTTGAACTATAGGTGGACATTAAATGTTTTCTCGAAACGTCCTGTTATTATTTTTTTTCCTTCCACCCTTGAAGAATAAAGTAAGAAATTATCATTTAAATGGATATATTGAGAATTATACCATGCCAAGTGTTTACTTTTGGAGTTGTCCTTTAGTAACAGATAGTTGTGGTTGCTCCATCTGGACGTCATTAGAGTTGCACATCATTCCTGCATATTTTCCATCTCTCTCCTTTTCCTGTAAATCTTTTGCCTAACAAGACTGTCTGAAGCTTCATTCTCACAACCCTGAGCATGTTTGAATGGAGCCTGTAGGTGTGACCGTATATGAGACAGCAAGACGATTGAAGACAGCATGAGCTCATTGGGTATTTTTCAATCCTGATTTTCCTTAACTTGACTAAGTTGGATATGAATCTCTCTCTCTCACACACACACACACACACACACACACACACACACACACACTCACACAGTTCAGACAGAATTAGGCCTCCTGGCATCAAGTCGGCATCAAGTTAACTGACCATAGCACTGATGCACAGCCTGTTTCTAATACACAGCCTGGTTCTAAGTTCATCATCCATCATAATGCCAAAAGCAGCAGCCTCCCACACAGACAAACTCATGCACACAAAAAACGAGCTCTGCAGAGGCATCCAGTGGAACTTCCACTGACCTTCATGTCTCTCAGAAGTGACTGCTGTAGGGGGAGAAGGCCGATTGTAGGAAGATCCTTGAAGGAGAGTGGGAGAGAAGCAAAGAAAGACATAATGCAAAAAGAAAGAGCGCGGCACTACATAGTCAGATGATGGGAAAAGAATTAGTCAGAGAAAACAGATGAAAAACAATAGATGTTGGGCAAGACAGTCATTTGGAATGAGCTGGTTTGAATGCTTAGGGAGATCATACATTGCAGGCTCTGCAGTTTTCTTTTGCTTCTTTCAGCATGGCGGGTAAGTGAATGGATGTCTTGAGTCAGGCTTTATCTCTCCTTGAATGAGTTCCTAAGAAAGCATGAATAGAGCTATGAAGAAAAGGATAGAGGGGGTCCTTCTGGGTAGGTATGCTTGCAGGGCCTGACTGTTGTTCCCAGACACACCACTATGCATCTGCAGATCCATTAACAAAAACTAATATCACACTTTATAAATGAACAGTCACGCTCAAAGTGGTATGAAGCTGTTCAGTTACATTTGCCACAAAAGAAGTGGAAGGTAAAAGTACGCCTCAAGCTTAACCAGACTAAATCGCATTTAAAAAATTGCACCACATGACCTCACTGAATACAGCTGTGAAAGAGAGAGGGAGGAGAGAGAGAGAGAGAGAGTTTCTTGGTGAAAGTCACAGAGGTTTCCAGTAGTTGTCTTTTGTGCTCTAAGCCTCTTGTGTGTTTCACATGCTCACAATGCTTTTCAGGCTTCCAGCGGTGCTTTTGTTTTCAATTCTTGCCTGGATCTCTTTCCTTCTTTCTCTGCCATTCCTTGTCTTTCTCTCCAGGGCTGCAATAATGGTACTCGGTATGAGGTCCTTTTCTTCATAGCTTAGCTAATTACCTATCAACAAAAGTTAATTACACCGCTCTGAAGTGTTTGTTAGTCTTCACAAACATATTCAATGTACTATTCTCAAACATAGCCGACTAACAGCAGATCATGTGTGCTATTAACCTCAATTGTGCATTTACACATTAAACGTGTAGACTGGGTGCTTTTTTAACTTCCTAAAAAAAACAGAGGCTGGGTAGATGCTATAATCTGCTCTCATGATACTTAAAAGGATTTCTTGCACCTGTTCATGTGCACTGACCCAAACGTAAGTAGTGAATGCAGAGCATCTAGTGACTTTAGAACAGAGCTTCTAGTGTGAATGAGATGGAATGGGTGATGAGGCAGAGAGATTGGAATAGCAAGAAGTAGTAAATGTGTCCCTCAGGAATTGTGTGTGTGTGTGTGTGTGTGTGTGTGTAGAGTGTCACTGTGGGGGGTTAGCAGAGGTTGGCTCAAGGGGAATGAAAGTTTCAGTTCACTCATGCAAACTCACAAGCACTCGAGTGCTAGGCAAAGGACAATTAACCAGAATGCTTCTTCTCATGAAGATTGTTCCTTTTGGATTACATTTTCTTTTGGCAGGACGTTGTGTTTGCTTGTATGTCTAGTTTTGCTGCCCCATTTATCATGCAGATCTAAACATCTTTTTAAGTATTCACTCAGGTCATTTCTAATAAAATATCTCTTACTTCCTCTTATTTTCCTCTTATGGACTTTGCATTGACTTTCTATTTAATCATATTTTTAATTTTGTTGGTTTTTAGTTTTCTTTCTGGAGACTTTCCACAACAAATATTTATATTGGAGAAAGAAAAAAAATAGCATCATTATATATATATATATATATATATATATATATATATATATATATACATAAAAAATAACATTAAACATCATTCAGAACATAAACCCAACAACAAACGTATGTTATGTTGTTTTATAATGTAACATGCTATTTTATGCTCACACACACACTCTATAAGTACATATAATAAAAGAAAAACATAAAGCTACCTAAATATTTTAGGAAGGTGCTTCTGCACAAGGAGATCAACATAGGACGTACTTGACATCAAATAGTTTGAATATCCCTGATCTAGAATCATTTCAATATATATTACAATATTTTGGAGAATTTCTTAAGTATAAATACCTCAAATTTGACAAAGTTGGCCAGAGTTCATCTAAAGATAATGGACTTTGTGTAACCCTTATACAGCAAAATATGGTTGTCACTTCTCTATTTTTAAATGAGGTTCAATTTAGAAAATCACAGAAAGAGTAGTATATGTCTTTGCAAATTTTGATATTGTCTTTCTCCACATTGTTTTCTCCCACCAGCCCTGAGTTCTCAAACACATACAGTCCAGAGAGACTGGTTTTTAAAAGCAGCACTTTAACAAGCATTAACAAAACACCACACCCTTGTACTAGACATTCATGTCTCTGGCTGCTAATATTTCATCAAAAATAGCTAACACCAAATGGCCTATGGCATTTTCAAAATATCGGTCTGTTTGTTTGAGTCTCCCCACCAATTCAGTGCAGCTACATCGACTCAATAGTGTGAGTTTTGGGCAGGACTGTCTGTTTGGATGACCGATGGCAGACTGGGCAGTGTTTGTAAAAACCATTTGTCATTATTTTTGCAATTTTATTTAATGCTAGTAGGGTTATTAAATCTTTTCTCCCAAGCCTTTTGTACTTTGGGAATTAATAAACTCTGACTGTTTATTTTTGCCTAAAAGTTATTTTTCAAAATAATATGTTCAGTCTCTCAGTAGCACATTAATTCCCGACTTATGTTCATGATGGTGTTTTCAGCTGCATGCAAGCCTTAACAGGACTGTGTGGGCTATGACTAACTCAGACTTTAACAATAAAGCTTTGTGTTTCTGCAACTGGAACTGTGTCTGTGTGTGTGTTTTAGGGAGAGTACAGTATGTATGAGTGGTGGGTGTGTGTTTGTTGGTTGAGGAAAGTTCACTTTAGCAGAAACAGGCAAAAACACTCAGATCTGCAAAGCTGTAAAGCATAAAACATTATACTTAAGTGTTCATGAGTATTTCTATAAGAAACTCCCTGGGCCTCATGCAATGTAAAAAACCAGTGTGTTAATGCTTTTGTAAGCAAATAAAATATTTTGAATGCAGTATTTTAGAATCAGTGTTCCATACAGTGGAACTATTGTTTTACAAGCAATTCATTAAATCTAAAATAACTATATACGCACCAAATGAATTGACCTCCTCGTGTTTTAAAAGTCATGAAGTGAACATTAAAGCATTTGCAACATTTGCTTGTTTTGAGCACTTTAAGATCCCTATATATAGTGAACTATTAGTGTGTTGTATGTTTTTAATAACTGGGGATGATAAAACATGAATTATGAGAACACATCTACAATATATTAATCTGTTATAGCTGCATTACTATATGCACTAACTTAAACAGAAGAGCATGGCGCAACAATAGGGTCATGGGTTTGTTTCACAGGCAATGCATAAATGCACATTTTTAATACACATAAATGTGAGTTTATTTTTAATAAATTGTACATTTACTGACATTTTCTCTGCAGCCCCAATTTGCATTTCATTAGGAATCAATATAGTTTTGTGTTATTGTGACATTGCTGTTGGAGGAAGAAGGAGCACTTGTGCTAAGGGAGGCCCACTGCCCATCTACATACTCATAATTGCTCATTACCAAGTGTCTTGTTGTACACAGTAATGGGGGTGGGAGATAAAAGAGAGATCCAACTGTGCTGTCTCAGGGTTTGTGGGCGAGTGCATGAATTGCTTGAACAGCCCCAAGGATATTATTTTCAAATCACGTTTTCCCGAGGCAATCAACAGCATCATCCATAAGTGGTGTTAGTAATTTAGCATTTAAAAGTGTGGGAATTCTAGGTTGTATAACCTACAGTGAGAAACATTCTATTATCACTGATATCAACTAAATTTATCTCATTATGACCTTTGTTAATATCTCAGTACTCTTTTACTTTATGTTCATTATATTCTCTTTATCACTATAATGATTTTATCAACTTGTTTAGCTGTGAAAACTTTTCATATCCAACTGAAGATGTTCAAGCACCAAGTGGCCATAGGTTTTAAGATTAAACTAAATGTGATGGTCCACAGTGTTTTTTATCATTCTTTTGACCTTAGAGCTAGCTCAGTGTTACAGGCTAATAGTTGTGTGTGTTGTGGAGTATTGAGGCTTTATGTTTCTATGATAATTTAATCAGTGAAACCTAATTGAGCGTATTGAACATGCTTTTTTGTGCTATGCCCCCGCTGACACTTTTTAAGCACAATAAAATTAAGTCTGACATGTTAATTACGAATACATTATGCAGAGTACGCTCTTTGTTCTTGGCGGGAGGTCAGGGTTCTTGTCAGAGTGATGCCAATTAACTACACTAGAAAATCCTTACAGCCATGATTGACGGCTTGTGAAATGTTACATAACCTTGACATCTAGTTATTTGGCTGAAACAGAGGAAGCTATAGCTGTTGGACCTTCTGGTGTTTGTGTATTATACATACCTGTAACGACTAGGTGAAGGAGTGGCAGGAAGCAAGTGCGAGATTAATGAGATTTAATGAAGACAATGAGACAATACAAAACTGAAACACAAATAACGCTGGAAGGAATGCACAGTCCAAGATGGTGGTGAGGAATGACGAATCCGGAAGGCGGAGGTGAGTTGGCAGCAGGAGAGGGTGACAAAGGAAGTGCGGGGAAGCGAGGCGAAGGTAAGTGGTGTTGCTTGGTGGTGGGTTGCGTAGAGTGGACGGGGTTCTGGGGAGGCATGGACATCCAACGCAGAAACACACAAGAAAGCAAGGCATAGGTTACAAACATGAAACAATGCTCTCACGAACACAAGACGCTAGACAAGCCAATATATAGGGATGAGTAATAAGTGACAGCTGTTGCTGATGACAATTAACGGAGACGCCCACAAACTAATCAGTGCTGACGCGTAACACACAGACTTCACCCACACAGTGCAAAACCCAGAGATCACAGTTTACCAACCGTGACAGTACCCCCCCTCTAAGAACGCCTCCTGGAGTTCCCAGAAGGGCCTTCCTGCTGATTGTAATCATCAATAAGGGAGTGATCCAGTATGTCCCTAGCAGGTACCCAACTCCTCTCCTCCGGACCGTAACCTTCCCAGTCCACCAAGTACTGGAATCCTCGTCCCCTCCGCCTCGAGTCCAGAATACAATTAACCGAATGGGTCGGTTCCCCATCTACGAGACGCGGCGGCGGGGGAACCGGGGTAGGCGGATTAATACATGAATAAAACACAAGTTTAATCTTGGACACATGGAAGGCGTGATGTATCCTCCTGTACGCTGGAGGTAGTTTGAGGCGGACTGTCACCGGACTAATGATCTTGGTGATAGTAAACGGGCCAATGAATTTGGGAGCTAATTTGTTAGAAACGGAACGGAGAGGAATATTGTTCGTAGAAAGCCATACCTTTTGACCCACAACGTAAACGGGAGGCTTTGACCGGTGGCGATCGGCCTTGGCCTTAGTGCGCTCCCGGAGTGCTGCTCATCCGGAGCAGAGTCTCGCGGGCTCTGGTCCAGGTGCAGAGCCACCTCTGGACAAATGCGTGAGCGCAGGGGACCGCGACTTCAGATTCCAGACTAGGCAAAGCTGGTGGCTGGTAACCTAAGCTGCACTGAAATGGAGAGAGGCCCGTGGCTGACACTGGTAACGAATTGTGAGCGTACCACTACGGTCAAAACGACCGTCATGCCATTAGAGGGCAGGAGGGTGGTAACAAAATCTAGTGCGATATGTGACCAGGGTCTCGAAGGGACAGACAGCGGTTGAAGAAGCCCATCAGGAGGCCGGTTAGATGACTTACCACTGGCGCAAACTGAGCAAGCCAAAACAAAATCGTGGATGTCACGAGCCATAAGTGGCCACCAGAATCGTTTTTTAACTAACCCCTTGGTTCGGCTTATCCCTGGATCAAAAAGACGTGACAAAGAATCGGGTTTGACATTTTTGGAACCCAGGCGGTACGACAGAGTAAAATCAAAACTACCAAAAAAAAGTGCCCACCGAGCCTGCCTGGAATTGAGTCTTTTGGCAGTTCTAATGTACTCTAAATTCTTGTGATCGGTCCAAACAATGAAAGGTACCCCTGAACCTTCCAACCAGTGACGCCACTCCTCTAAAGCTAATTTGACGGCCAACAACTCTCTGTTACCAATGTCATAATTGCGTTCAGCAGGAGATAACCGATGAGAGAAAAACGCGCAGGGATGCATCTTATCGCCCAAGGCAGCACGTTGGGAAAAACTGCTCCAACCCCCACCTTTGATGCGTCGACCTCCACCACGAACTGCCGTGTGGGATCAGGGGCTACAAGGATGGGAGCCGAAATGAAGCGGCTCTTGAGGTTGGTACATGCAGTTTCGGCTGCATCCGACCACCTGAATGGAGTACTGGGGGAGGTCAAGGCCATCAGAGGTGAGACTAGTTGGCTGAAATTACGAATGAAACGTCGATAGAAATTGGCGAACCCCAGAAACCGCTGTAGAGCCTTTCGGGAATCTGGAGATGGCCAATCTATCACAGCCTTAACTTTGTCAGGATCCATACGTATTCCCTCGGACGAGACGATATACCCTAGGAAGGGAACAGACTGTGCATGGAATACGCATTTCTCCGCCTTGACAAAAAGCCCATTCTCTAGTAATCTCTGGAGCACTCGTCTGACGTGTTGAACATGTTCCTGGAGAGATGAAGAAAAAAGCAGTATGTCATCCAGGTAAACATATATTAAACTGATCTACCATGTCTCTCAACACGTCATTAACGAGTACTTGGAAAACCCCTGGCGAGTTGGAGAGCCCGAACGGCATCACCAAATATTCAAAGTGCCCTCTAGGGGTGTTAAAGGCGGTTTTTCATTCATCCCCCTTCCTGATGCAGACCAAATGATAAGCGTTATGTAAATCCAATTTTGTGAATATGGATGCTCCCTGTAACCTCTCGAAAGCTGAAGACATCAACGGTAACGGATAGGTGTTCTTTATTGTGATGTTGTTCAGCTCTCGGTAGTCAATACAAGGTCACAGAGAACCATCCTTCTTACCCACAAAAAAGAATCCCATCCCCGCTGGAGAAGAGGAAGGGTGGATGAACCTTAATGCCAAGGAATCAGAAATGTATTTCTCCATGGCCTCCCTCTCCGGAATAGAAAGAGAGTAAAGTTTGCCTTTAGGCGGAGACTTACCTGGCACTAAATCTATAGCACAGTCGTAGGGACAATGCGGAGGAAGAGAAGCAGCACGGGACTTACTGAACACCTCCTTCAGGTCCAAGTACTCTGCGGGCATGTTTGATAACACCATGGTCTCTTTCTGAAAGACAGAAACAGGCACAACTGGACAAGCAGAAACCAGACAAGACTCATGACAACTTTCACTCCACAAGGTGACAGTGTTGAAACCCCAGTCCACTCGTGGATTATGTTTGATTAACCAGGGGTGACCTAAAACAATGGGAGCTACAGGGGAGTCCATGAGGTAAAAGGATATGGTTTCACTGTGGTTGCCTGAAGTGAGCAGAGTGATGGGTTCAGTGTAGTGGGTGACGTGTGGCAGTTCCTGGCCATTGAGTGAGGTGACATGGATGGGATGAGACACAGGAAGGACAGGAAGGTTCAAGTGACGTGCAAGGAGAGAGTCAATTAAATTACCTTCGGCCCCAGAGTCCAGAAGGGCGTGACAGTTGTGAGTGTGGTTCTCCCACCGCAGTTTCACCGGAAGGAGAGTCGATGATGTGGTTGAGGACTTCCCGGCGGAGATCCCACCTGATAGTAGCCTCAAACTTACTACCGAGCTGGCTCTTTTACCGGGCATGAATGGATGGAATGCTCCTAAGCCACCGTAATATGAAAACAGTACTTGGTACCTCCGCCGCTCTCTCTCCCTCCGGGAAAGCCGAGCTTTACTCACCTGCATGGGTTCGTGATCGTAGATGGGACCGACCATGTTCTCTCGACTCGAGGGGCCCCTTTCCGGAGAGACGTAATGGCGTGTAGGACTGACTTGTCTGCGCAGGCGGTTGATCCGAGTGTCCACCCGAAAGGCCAACGATTAGGCCATTGAGCGTTGGGGGCAGCTCGAGGAGGTAGATCTCCTCCTGAACACGGTCGGCCAGCCCATGCACGAATCGATCCCACTGCGCCGCCTCGTTCCACTGGCATGCAGCCGCCAGGGTGCGGAACTGAATGGAATAGTCTGCCACTAATGATTTTCCTTGTTTCAGGTCCGAGAGCTGGTGAGCAGCCTCCCTGCCAGCCGCGGCTCGATTGAAGACCCGTTTCATGTCTTCAGAGAGAGAGTGGTGCAAGGCGCAACACGGATGTTGATTCTCCCACACCGCCGTCCCCCATAAGGTGGCCCTGCCAGAGAATAGGGTAAGAGCAAACGCAACTTTGGACTCCTCTGTCGCGAAGGTGCGGGGCTGCAATGCAAAATGCATGGAACATTTGTTAAGGAAAGTCTTGCAAAAGTTTGGCTCACCTCTACTGGTAACTCTCTGGCACCGGAAGTCGCGCCTCTGGCCGAAGTGGTCCTGGGAGGTCTCCCGGGGACGGGCGGCGCAGGCGGTGGGTGGGCGCAGTGGGAGAGGTGAGTTGATGAATCTGCTGGGTGAGCTCGGACACCTGTGTCACCAGTGCTTGGATCACGCGTCCGGTGTTCACGATGCTCTCCTGCTGCTGATCCATGCGGTTGACATAATAACGCTGGGAGGAATGCACAGTCCAAGATGGTGGTGAGGAATGACGAATCCGGAAGGCGGAGGTGAGTTGGCAGCAGGAGAGGGTGACACAGGAACTGCGGGGAAGCGAGCCGAAGGTAAGTGGTGTTGCTTGGTGGTGGGTTGCGTAGAGTGGACGGGGTTCTGGGGAGACACGGACATCCAACGCAGAAACACACAAGAAAGCAAGGCATAGGTTACAAACATGAAACAACGCTCTCACGAACACAAGACGCTAGACAAGCCAATATATAGGGATGAGTAATGAGTGACAGCTGTTGCTGATGACAATTAACGGAGACGCCCACAAACTAATCAGTGCTGATGCGTAACACACAGACTTCACCCACAAAGTGCAAAACCCAGAGATCACGGTTTACCAACCGTGACAATACCTCATGTCGTTCCAAACCTGTATGACTCTCTTTATATATATGGTTCGCAGGGGCCTTCTGTGGTTCAGAAATCTTTTCAGGTGCTTTGAGTTTGAGGGATATTATTGATTATTTCCTGTGGTGATGCTGTTAACTCAACGGTCTACCAAGTTTCATTGATCTTGAGCACATAAGTGCTACTAATGTCATGAGGATTGTTTTAACGTGTCAGTGAGAGCCGACATCCCTCTTTCACACATTTACACTCGTAAATACAGCTAAAGCTGAAACATGTCACTGTCAGGTAAAACTGTCAGTTTTTTTGTATTGGTCTGAAAAACACTGGTCAAGTACAAATTTGATATGTTCAGTGGAGAGTCATGTGGTGATCCCTGACAGATGTAGTTAATGAAAACATTTAGCTGTATCCCCAGAAGTAAAACAAACACAAAGCTCACACAGAGAAGAGGTCAGAAACCAGACCGATACAGCAGCTCACAACAAGAGTAAAAGAGAAAAAAGATGGGGGAACTTACACGGCTTGCTAACCAGGCCAAAATGTTTCATCTAAGCATTATTGTGAGTGTCCAGATGTGTTCGGTCACAAGGTATTAGGAAGCATTCAGTAATTGTTATGCTATATGAGACAAGGTCTTTGTCTGTGTTCAACAGCAGCTGGTGAGGAGGGCGTTTCTTATTAATCTGTTTAACTTCAGATGTCAAGGGTGTCAAGCCAAAAACACATTTTTGGTGTGCATTTCATGAGTCAGTGTTTCCTGCAGAATACTGCTTTTTCATCAGTTCAAACTGTTCAAATGCCCTTACTTTGGAGTATTACTATACAGTAACAATATATTAAAAGCAATGCAGTTTTGGTAAATCATAGTGTTTCAAATATTTTAATTCATTGTTTAATGTTGTTTAAATTAAAATGAGAATGTAGTTTATTTGACAAACTTTGTATGTAAATGTAAATGCAACCATTTCAGTGAAGGATTTGTGTTTTAACCCAAAAATGTAAATTCTGAGACTTTGGGAACCTCTCCACTCTTTTTTTACAAGAACTTTTATTTTAATAGAGCTTTGGCTCTTCCCTTGACGTGTATTTGTGAGTCTCTGACCATGGAGGGTCAGAGAGCTCTTAAATTCCATCAAAAATATCTTACTTTGTGTTCCGAAGATGAACGAAGATCCAGACTTATGGGTTTGGAATGACATAAGGGTGAGTAATTAATGACAGAATTTTTATTTTGGGGTGAACTAACCCTTTAAAGTTGGTGTGATTTTTTTAAAATTTCTTATTATAATTTACATTGACATTACCATGGGGGAGTGTTAAATGTTTAAAAGAACCATTAAAAGGCTTTTAAGTTCATACGTGTCATAAACTGAGATGTTGAAACATGCTTTAATAGGACCAGGCTGTGTGAGTGCAAATCTGGGCCATGTGTTGTGAGGTCTATCGGTTTCTCAGAGGAAATGAGCAAGAAATCCACTTTGAAGTTACTAGTTGAGGGAAGATCCTTGTGAATCAGATGTGCCTCGCCTGAGGTTCAAGTTCTAGTTTTTATTTTACAAAGTTGACTTTTAAGATTTTAAGACATCATTTTTTTTTATGACATCTGTAACATTATTATGAAGTAGGAACAGTAGGGAATGGGTCGCCCAAAGCACTCTTGCTCTATACAGTATGTTGTAGCACTGCATGCATGTGATAATGTTATAAAATAACAGTCTGTTATTATAAAATAACATATACTGTATAATAAAATAACAGTCAGTTTGCTGCTTCGCTCAAACTAGGGTAACAACAGCAGCGGCCCAGGAAATTACTTTTACAACTCTTACGTACTGAATTAGATTTTTATTATGTACTACTCTTTAGATATCATTTTAAATTGACGGCAGTCTTTTAAAGAAAAATAAGATAATTAGTCACCTAACATAAGGTATAAAGTACAATGTACATACCAGTTGTACTGCTAATAGTAATGCGAGTACTGTTAACTTCTTGTCATTTTACTAGTCAGTCAGACCTCAGAGGAAAATTAACTAGAATGCATAGGTGGAGTACTATTAAAAAAAATAGAAATAGTCAGTTTGCTGCTTTGGTTTTAGCCATGAGAAAACAAGATATGGTTGGATGATTGTTGTTGATGGGCCAACAAGCAGATGTAATCAATGTTTGGCTTTCTTAGAAACAGATCAGTTCTTCTATTCCATTATTCTTATTTTTTTATTAAATCTGAACATGTGATTTCATAGAAAACTGTCATTAATGCATCAGTCTAATATTCCGGAATGTGAGTGTGCTTAGTTATTTACATGGCAAAAAAACATTTTATCCACAACAGTTTACTCACTTCCATTATCATTATTTACACACACACACTCATAATGGGAACATATGTATAAACAAATCACAAAGCATGTATGAACACAATTTGAGCTGCTGAGAGGGAGCTGAATGAGGCATGCAGGGTGAGGTTGTTTCATCTCAGACCAGTCATCTTCCTTTTACAGCCCTAATAAAGTGTGTGTGTGTGTGTGTGTGTGTGTGTGTGTGTGTGTGTGTGTGTGTGTGTGTGTGTGTGTGTGTGTGTGTGTGTGTGTGTGTATCAGTAAGAGAGAGAGTGAAATGTCTGCTGGGTTTAACTCTTGTGCTCTTAAAAACAGGAAATGACAACACTCTTGTCTTGTCTCTTCTCGTGGATTCCTTAAAAGGATTTTTATACAACCTGCTTTGATCATTGCTGTTAGAGTGAATGTTAAACACAGATAACAGAACGAGTACTTTTTATTAGGTTTTTTTTTTGTCTGGTAATTTTGTCTTCTTCAGTTGATGTGCATATAAAAATCAGTTACTCTCCCATATGTGGAATGAAAATGCCACTAGTGCAACATACAAATACATTTGTATGCAGTATAGCATTCAACCTCTGCCTGATAACAAGTTAAATGTAATAGCTGAATGAAATTTTAGACTGTAAAGAAAGGTATGGTTTGGGAGTTCCTTCAATACAATGTGTTATTGTAGCTTCCCTCATGCCTGTGGGATGATAGAGATGATAAGTCCTAGATCTTCTCTTAAGGTTAAACGTCCAAAGAAAATAGATTGGCTTTCTGCTCTCAAAAAAGACAATATATTCAAAACCCTTTTGGAACAGGGTTAAAACAACACCTTACCAAGAGCTGGAATAAAATTATGGAACCACAACATGACAGACAAAGGGCTCTTATGTTCAGGTTTATATTGTAATGATAGATGTAAAAGATAGTGTAGTATGTGCACATATAGTTATAAGAAAACAAGAAAGAACATTTTTGCATGCAGTATTGTAATATAACAAAACTGGTGAATAGAAAAGTCAAACTAGTCAGTCCAAAATATAACTGTTTTATAAACCTTGTCATATTTGATCAGAGAATTTTATTGTACCCAGGAACCTTAAAAAGCTAAAAAAGGAGTCGATATGCCAAGAACCTTGTGGAGCTGCAGAGAACCCTTTTGGCTCACAGGGGGTCCTTTGAATGTTAATGGCTCTACTTATAAACATTTGTCATCCAAAGGACTGTTGAAGTACCTTTTTAAAAATGTAGGACCCTTCATTTCGTCTGTGAAGCTCATTGTAATGAGGTAGATATTAGAGCAGAGAAGCGTGGGCACACTGTGCTAGAAAGCTATAGCAGCACAGCAGTCCATACAGTAATGAACTCTCAAGCTGTTCATGTGTTTACCACAAATAACCTTTAGTACGAACAATCAGAGGATGCTACTTTAAAGGAATAGTTCACCCAAACATAGTTCAAAATTGAAACGGTATGTGGGTGTGTGTTGATTTAATGGTGTACGACAAGGCCACTCGTGACTTCTAGCTCAAGGACCACAGGTCCCTTGTACTAAATCTTACACATACACATAATTGAGCTCCTCAGTACAGTACAGAATCAATTCCAGAGCTCCAGGTAGTGAGTGAATAGTAGTGGTGGGACTTTTTTTGCAGGTTGCATTATTCTGTGAGTAGGTTAGTAAATTATCTTTGGCTGTATTATAATGATTTCTTAATTCGAAATATGATCAAGATTGCATAGGGGGATGCGTTCAGGGAATGTGGCTGTTAAAAGTATTAAGCCTTTTAAATGAAGAAAAATTATTTGAATAAAGATTTGTTCATTTCGATAAATGAGAGACAGCAAAATGATCAAATTTCCCATCACTAGATTGGTGACATGTGACTGTCTTTATTAATGAGTCATTGAATCACTCATTTAACCAATTCAAAACAATGATTAAAGGGTTCATCTGAGAATTAAAATTTGTCTATCTTTTACTCATCCTCGAAGCATCCTAGGTGTATGTGACTTTCTTCTTTCAGAATAATCCAATTGAAGTTATATTAAAAATTGTCCTTTGCTCTTCCAAGCCTTTCAATGGGAGTAAGCGGGTGTTTGATGTCAACAGTTCAGAAGACGTAAAATAAAGTGCGCACATCTGTAATAAAATATCCTTCACATGGCTCCAGGGGGTAAATAAAGCCCCCCTGTAGCAAATCCATGCGTTTTTTCAAGATAAATATCCAGATTTCAAATGTAATAAACAATTTTTTTCTCACATCTGCTGACTGTGGGGAACCAGAGACATGCATACACCTCGGATGCTTCCAGGGTGAGTAGAAGATGGACAAATTTTAATTCTCGGTGAACAAACACTTTAGTTTATAAATGAAAGTGGCTGCGTTTTTGAAAATCACTGAAACATTCACACAACAAACTGTTCAGCTGTTTTCATTAGCATCGAAGAAAAAAGATTTTGTTACATCGACCATAAATTTTTCAACGCAGGCTCATTTTATATAAGTGCCTCTGAATAAATTTCTGCAACAACGTTATTATGTCTCCATGTTTTCACGGCAGATTCAAACTGAAATGTCCAGAGAGTGGCACTAAAACACACATTCAGTATGTATCCGTGGCACTTTTTTAATATGTTGGTATAGGCACGTATTCCTGTGTTTTTATTAAGCTGCCTGAGGTACTGTTGTGTAATATGCATAAGAATACAATTACCCGCCTCATTGTTTCATGTATTTAGTTAATATATTATGTCTAAGGGTGTATTATTTTGTTTATTTCTTGGGAAGGCCTCATACAGGCAAATATGTAACTGCTGCATGTTGTAGAGGAAATTAAGGAATTGTTTTATTGTAAGTATGCCTTTACTATTTATGTAATACCTTTTTACAATTGTTATTGGTAATTATTTTATTAAGAAAGTGATTTATTAGGAAAGACACCACACATGATATGGTATTTGATTTATTAAGAAAATGGTTTATTAAGAAAGACACAACACATGGTATAGTATTGGATTTATATTTGTTTTATTGAGAAAGTTATTTAGTAAGTAAAACACCACACTTGTTGTTTTAAGCATTTATTGAGAAATGTTTGTAACATGTATAAGCAAGAGCACAGATAGAGATGACACATGTATTAGCAAGAACGTTGAAGAAAAAAGAAGGTGGGTATTACCTCGCTGGTTTGTTCAAATGAAGTGTAAAAGACAGCAGTGCAAAGAATCCCGAATAAATTTTTTTCTGAAGATGCAAGGCCTTTTATAAATAACTTCTCAGGGGATTTCCAGCACGATGTCACAAGACATTGGGATCGACCTGCTGTTGATGCAGCCATGCAATGTTAAGTTTCTCATGGGGATTTGAGCTGTTTTGTCGAACCATAGTTTCATGAGATTCTTTCACTTGAACACAGTGTGCACTTAAACACAGATTACAACCAACAATGAACCAAGGAATATATTGTCAGGAAAAGGAGCAGGATCCAACTGCGGTTGAATGAATGACACGTTTATTGATAAAACTCAGAGGTCTTAATAAGCTGGAGCACGAGACAGTCAGCACTCCGCAAGAAAGACCAGCTTGGTGATCTCTTCGGCGATAGCCACACAGCAGCAGGGAACAGGTGGAGGATCAGCGCTGGAAAGCTGTAGCCGGAATCCGAAGGCAAGCCGTAGCCGGAATCCGAAGGCAATGCAGAGGGCGAGGTAAGTAGAGTCAGCCGCCTGGTAGATGTGGGCTACTGAGTAACGAGAGGCAAGGCAGGGAAATAAAAACAAAAAAAAAACAGGAACACCAGATCGACTAGACATAGGGAAAAAATACAAAAAACAGAGTCAGAAAACTATGGTTAGCAAGGAGAAAGCTTAACTTTAACACTGCTTACGGCCTGACACAAGACAGCAAACACAAGGGCATGATAAAGGGAAGATAATCAGCGTAGGACAGGGTGCAGGTGAGGGAGAAAACGTTAACAGGGATAACAAGAGGGGCAGAGAAAACATAGTGGGGATAGTGAAACACCTGGCGAGCCAGCAAAACCTAAATCATGTGCTCCAGGACAGAAAAAGCCTCAGACCCCACTGAGATCATGACAGTACCCCCTCCCCTAAGGGCGCCACCAGGCGACTTAAGGGAGGGGCTTACCATGTTTATGGCGGAAGTCATCGATCAGCGACCGATCCAGAATATCCCGAGTCGGAACCCAACTCCTCGGAATCCGGTGGCGATCAGCCGCTGCCTTGGTCCATCTAGAGGCCTGGACCAGGGCCTTCCTAGCATTCCTCCAGACACTACGACATCTTCGAACAAAGGCTAGGGCAGACGGAACTGCAGCATCGGGTTCCTGAGAGGGAAATAAGGGAGGAAGGTAACCAACAGAACATTCAAAGGGTGACATAAATGTGGATTGCTACTGGAAGAGTATTATGGGAATACTCAATCCAAGAGAGCTGTTGGCTCCAGGAGGCAAGGTTACGGAATGCCAGGCAGCGGAGGACTCGCTCGAGATCCTGATTGGCTCGTTCACACTGATCACATTGGTCTGGGGATGAAACCCTGATGACAGACTTGTGGAGGCCCCAATCTGTCGACAAAATTCTTGCCAAGAACGGGAGACAAACTGGGGACCCCTGTCAGAGACTACTTCCACAGGAAGGCCATGGATACGGAAGACGTGTTCAATTACCAGTTGGGCTGTCTCCTTGGCAGAGGGGAGTTTGGGTAGGGGCACAAAATGGACCACCTTAGAAAAGCAATCCACCACCATGAGAATAACAGTGTAACCATTCGAGACAGGCAAGCCAGAGAAAAAATCTAAGGCAATGTGTGACCAGGGACGAGAAGGAATGGGCAGGGGTTAAAGTTGGCCAATGTAGGGACGGTTAGAGACCTTGTTCTGGGCACAAACAGAACAAGCCAATACAAACTGCCTGACATCCTGACCCATTGAGGGCCACCAAAATCGCTGACGGATGGCAGCCAGAGATCTCCTGACTCCTGGATGGCAGGTGACCTTAGATTCATGACCCCACTGAAGGACCTCAGGGCGTAACACTGCCGGCACGAACAACCGACCCGCCAGACACTCAACTGGTACTTCCACCCCTCGTCCGGCCTCCTCCACCCGCCGCTCGACGTCCTTGGAGAGAACCCCCACCACCACTCCATCCGGGAGTATAGTCTCGGTAGGCACCTCCTCTCCCGGCCACTTGAACTGGCGGGATAGAGTATCAGGTTTGACGTTCTTAGCCCCAGGCCAGTACGAAGTTAAAACGGTCAAAGAAGAGTGCCCAGCGGGCCTGGCGAGGACTCAGCCTCTTGGCCAAACGGATATATTCTAAGCTCTTATGATCCGTCCAGACCAAGAAGGGCAGCGCCGACCCCTCCAACCAGTGGCGCCACTCACCCAAGGCCAACCTCACCACCAGCAGCTCATGATTGCCTATGTCGTAATTTCGTTCTGCAGGGTTAAGGCGATGGGAAAAATATGCACAGGGGTGCACCTTCCCATCCTTACAGGAGCGCTGGGACAAAACCGCACCTACCCCAACTTCCGACGCATCCACCTCAACAATGAATTGCCGTTCAGGATCTGGAACAGAGAGAACAGGAGCAGAGATAAACCGGGACTTTAAATTATCAAAGGCCTCCTGAGCCTGAGTACTCCAGGTGAAAGGTACCTTAATGGAGGTGAGCGCCGTTAGGGGTGCAGCTACCTGGCCAAAATTCCTGATGAATCGCCGATAAAAATTGGCAAAGCCCAAGAAACGCTGCAGAGCCCTCCTGGAGTTGGAGACTGGCCACTTGGCGACAGCCTTGACCTTGGCCTGATCTGGCTTGATCTCCCCTGCTGAGACTATAAATCCCAAGAACGAAACAGACTTGGCATGGAACTCGCACTTCTCCACTTTGACATAAAGCTGGTTCTCCAGAAGCCATTGGAGGACCTGGCGCACATGTTGAGTGTGTACCTGAGGGGATGGAGAAAAGATGAGAATATCATCAAGGTACACAAAGACAAATCTATTAATCATGTCTCCCAACACGCTATTGACCGTGCCCTGGAAGACAGCCGGAGCATTAGTAAGCCCAAACGGAAGGACCAGGTATTCATAGTGTCCCGTAAGGGTATTGAAGGCTGTCTTCCACTCATCGCTCTCATGAATACGGATGAGATGATAGGCGTTGCGGTGGTCTAATTTAGTCAAGACCTTGATTCCCTGCAAAAGTTCAAAGGCAGATGACATTAATGGCAAGGGGTACCCCGGGACGGAGAAGTGCCTGGAAGGAGATCGATGGCACAATCAAACGGCCGGTGAGGAGGCAGCGAAGTAGCCCGGGACTTGCTGAAAACCAGCTGCAGCTCGAAGTACTCCGCCGGTACCCCAGTGAGGTCAGCAGCCTCCACCTGCAACACAGGAGACACAGACACAGGAGAAGAGGCAGGACCAAGGCAACATGCATGACACGACTGACTCCATGACACAATCTGACTGCAGGACCAATCCACATGAGGGCTGTGCTGAGCCAACCAAGGATGCCCCAGAACAAGTCTGGCGTGAGGGGACTCCAGAAGGTACAACACGTGGAGTGGTGTGGGTGATTGTTGCTACCGGCTGACCAGAAAGACCCCAGACCGTGACAGGGGAAGGAAGAGAAATGGCTGGAATGCCCCAATTCTTAGCCGTGCAGTAGTCCAGGAAACTGGCTTCTGCGCCAGAATCAATAAGTGCCTTGCAGGAGTGAACTGAGCCTTGGTACTTGATGGTGGCAGAGAGCTGGGTACGTGACTGAGGGGAGATAAGAGGAGAAACGCCCACCAGGACTCCCCGGTTGACTAGTTGGCTCTGGCTTTTAATGGGCATGATTGAGCAAAAGGACCTGCCCCTCCACAATACATACAGAGGCCCTTCACCAGCCTATGTTGTCTCTCCTGGGCAGACAAACGAAGTCGACCCAACTGCATGGGTTCAGAATCCATCTGGGATGATTGAGGTGGCTGTTGAGCCTTGAGTGGCTGGGTATCCTCTAGCCCCCAAGATGGAGGGGAAGTCAAGCGTCGTTGACGCAAATGAAGACGGCTCTCGACACGAATGGCCAGATCAATAAAGCCCTCCAGGGTCTTGGGTAACTCGTGTGTCGCAATCTCGTCCTGTATGTCAAAGTTCAGCCCCTCCCGAAACATAGCCCGCAGCGCCCCCTCATTACAATCGCAAGAGGCGACTAGAGTCTTAAACTGAATGGCATACTCAGTAACAGGACGTCCTCCTTGACGGAGCCTTGCGAGTTTAGAAGCAGCATATCCCCCTTCACGGAGCGATCAAACAACTTCATCATTTCACAGCGAAATTCCTCAAAGTTCGAGCAAAAATGGGCTCTCGCATCCCAAACGGCTGTTCCCCACTTGCGAGCTTTTCCTGAGAACCCAAAATAACATTTTGTAGTTCACGGAACCGATCACTTAATTCAGCCATTCGGGCAGTGAGTGTCTCTACCCCCTGAGCGGTGGACGAAAGCTGGCTGTCTTGGTGGCCGAGGAGAGCGCCTTGATGCGCGATAGCCAATCGAACAAACTCTTCACCCGCTGGATCCATTTCTGGTCAGTCCGTACTGTCAGGAAAAGGAGCAGGATCCAACTGCGGTTGAATGAATGACACGTTTATTGATAAAACTCAGAGGACTTAATAAGCTGGAGCACGAGACAGTCAGCACTCCGCAAGAAAGACCAGCTCGGTGATCTCTTCGGCGATAGCCGCACAGCAGTGAGGAACAGGTGGCGGATCAGCACTGGAAAGCCGAAGCCGGAATCCGAAGGCAATGCAGAGGGTAAGGTAAGTAGAGTCTGCCGCCTGGTAGATGCGGGCTACTGAGTAACGAGAGGCAAGGCAGGGAAATAAAAAAAAAAAAACAAGAACACCAGATCGACTAGACAGAAGGAAAAAATACAAAAAACGGAGTCAGAAAACTATGGTTAGCAAGGAGAAAGCTTAACTTTAACAATGCTTACGGACTGACACAAGACAGCAAACACAAGGGCATGATAAAGGGAAGATAATCAGCGTAAGACAGGGTGCAGGTGAGGGAGAAAACGTTAACAGGGATAACAAGAGGGGCGGAGAAAACATAGCGGGGATAGTGAAACACCTGGCGAGCCAGCAAAACCTAAATCATGTGCTCCAGGACAGAAAAAGCCTCAGACCCCACTGAGATAATGACATATATATGACTATACACAGATAACGAACTAAATAACCAACAGGTGTGATAATCAAGTGAATTGCCATAGTAACTAAATAGAGCGGGAAACTGGAAGAAAGATAGGAAATTAAACAAAACTAAAAGTCCACGATCATGAAAACTGAACTGATAGTTAATTGTAATGTTTGAATACAACTCAAATTTGAAAATATTTTGAAATTTGATGAATTCATTGATTTTTAAATTAAGATTATTTTTGGTTTCAGTACAACCATTGAAATTGTTGAACGAAAAAATTGTCAATCTTGTACATTACATTGTATCGTAATGTGTTAATGTATAATTTTGGGTGTGAGTGCAGCCGAGCAGTGTGTGTGTTCTTTCTGAAATAAACACGCCTTTATTGCTCTGCACTCATTTAGTTAATTGCATTTGCCTGTCAGCTGAATCTTTTATGTGAAGAGGGGATTACAGGAATGAGTTTACTGATATACATGTTGGCTCAGTAGTGAGGTCATATCTTTGACATTTCTAAATATCGAAATACTTGTCCCTGCAAATTAAATGCTTGTGGTAAATGAATCAACCAGTGGCCTAAAGAGAAACTTTATCATAAACTTTATCATGTACGATGCTGACCTTTAATAGCACGAGTATTCTTCTTTGTCAATGTATATTTGACATTTGATTCTGTTTAATCTACAGTGTGTTAGTGATTTCATAAAAATGAATTATTCGGTTTTTGTATGTGTGTATGCTGGACATTCATCCTCATGCCCACACACACACACACGCACACATTATTCATGTGTTTATCCTTTAATGTTTTGATGTCACCTTCCACTCATTAGCACTTTAAATTAGCAGGATGTGCGGCAGGTCAAAGGAAATAGAGGCTGGTGTGACTGAGCAATGCAAGAGAATTACACTGGTGAGAGAGCTGGAGATAGATGAGGTTAAACGTTGAGGAGGACATTAATTAAAAGACGTTGAGCATGGGATGAATACTTTTAATTATACATGTGCTGCGCACACAAACGACTGCTTCATATGAACTCTGCTTTTGATTGATGTGTTCAGTGTTTTGGAGGTACAGTACATGGCTCTGTTTTTAGATTAAAGCAAGCAATCACACAGTGGTTTGTGAAACAAGGGCAAAGAATTTTGCTGTCAGTGTGAAGTCAAAAGGACTGATAGAGTTGTCAGTGCATGTGGAGCGAATGTTTATATGTAACCCTGGACCACAAAACCAAAGGTTAAGTGTCAATATTTCGAAATTGAGATTTATACAATAAGTGAAAGCTGAATAAATAAGCTTTCCATTAATGTATGGTTTGTTAGGATCGGACAATATTTGGCCGAGATACAACAATTTGAAAATCTGGAATCTGAGGGTGCAAAAATATCAAGAAAATTACTTGATTTTGAATTTGTCCAAATCAATTCTTAACAATGAATATTACTAATCAAAAATTAAGTTTTGATATATTTACGGTAGAAAATGTACAAAATATCTTCATGGCATGGAGCATGATCTTTACTTAATATCCTAATGATTTTTGGCATAAAAGAAAAATCTATAATTTTGACCCATACAATGTTTTTTTTGGCTATTGCTAAAAAATATACCCCAGCGAATTAAGACTGGTTTTGTGGTCCAGGGTCACAAATCACATTTTACATTTACTTGGCTACATGCCCTCTATGTGTTCCCTGGCAGTCACATTGCTAGTGCCATCCTTTAATAGATTCATTATATGAACAGATGTGAAGTTAAACTTGTCTTCATTCTGTCCATCACAGCATTGTACTAAAACTGATGGTCTGAAGCTGTGTGTGGTTTGAGCATGGGTTTAGAGGCCAGTGTTTAGCTGGGTTAAGTATACCTCTCTGTGTGAATGGTTAGTAAACGAAACCTTATATCACCCTAGGGCAAAGCCAGTCATCTGTATTCTGTCATTACTGTCAGCCACAGACCATATAATGTACGCAGACTATCATCCAGACACACACACTAGAAATGATTACAAAGTCATTCAGGGTCTTGCACTCAAGTACATACACATCACTCAGTTATGTAACACAAACAGTCATACTGATACAAAGTAGAAAAGATATTTTCCATGAAATTCTCCTAGTACAGTATGTGTACCGTGTCCAGTTGTTTATGTATGTGCATGTAAAGACTGATATGTTTTTTCTGCCACTGCTGAAACCAGTAACAGCCATGCTTTGGTTCAGTTAAATTTTAATGGACATCAATACTGAGCATGCGTAGTGTGAATAATTGTCTGTGAACACTTTGTTACAAACATATATAAACCATATCATAATTGTGTAGAATTATAGGAGGATGTCCCTTTCAAAGATCTTAAAATACTTGAGACAAATTTATCCTTAGTGGTACTGATGATTGAATATTTCTCATTAATGGTCCTGAACTTAAATTCACACACTTTTCATGAAACATGAGCAGAACGAACACATTTCTTTTGAAATGTTTATAACTATGTAAAACCATTCTTCTAAATACTCACTGAATTAAATGTGGCCATTTATGTAAAAATGTTTTTACCGACCATTCAAACAGAAATTTAGTCTGTCCCATAGTCTATGAGGGTTTCTCTGTACAGTAAAACTAATATCAGAAATCATTTTAATATAATGATTTGGTGCTTAAGTAACATTTCTTTTATTATGATAAAAGCAGTTGTGCAGTGTTTTTTTGTGGAAGTGGACATTTTCCCCTTTTCAGTATTCTTTGATGAATAGAAAGTTCAAAAGAACAGCATTTATTCGAAATCGAAATCTTTTGTAATATAACACTATAAATGCCTTTACTGTCACTTTTGATCAATTGAATGTGCCTTGCTGAATAAATGTATTCATTTCTCTCTCCCAAAAAAAAAAAAAACCCTTTGAAAGATATATAAAGTTAATTTATTTTGGGCTCAGGTTTGATAAAGATGGATGGCATGGTCAGATATGTTTTCACATATAGAGGTGTTTGTGTGTCTCCTGAGTTCAGGTGACTTGTTCCAGCATGCTTCACCTTCTCTGTAATTACACACACTAATATGTCTGCTTTATATAGTAGCTGGAGAGAGAGCTTTCCAATCAATCAAACTCTTCTAGACTTCTGGAGCTAGTAGTTTCATACAGTATATATTAGAGTGTTTGTAATGGATTTGAACTTTAAAGTGCCCTATGAATAGTTTTGAACCCCATAACCCCAGCAGCCCTCCCCCAACCCCCTTTCTTTCTTCTATACATTGGTACCTCATATTACTTTTTTTGTTTTCTTTTGTTCCAGAGCAGTGACTCAAGATAAATGCATGTGGTCTATTAACTTTTGTTTTCCGCCGTTTCCCTTTTGTTCTCTCCCTCCAGCTGTCCTCCTCAGATTAATTAGGAGTAATATATCAGTCATGTTGATCATTTTAGACATGACTAGAGGGAAATTCACATTTTTGGGTAAATTTTTCTCCCTCCTTCTCTCTATTTCTTCTGTCTGTCATTTATATACACAAGATACACATTCTCCCTTCTTATGGGTAATGCACACACACACCGGTTCTTCTTCCTTTCCTCCCATTAGAATATACATTTTATGAAAATATTAACTACAATTAACTTGTTTCCAATTGGTGTGAAAGATTTTTTGAGGAAAGTTTTTGTAGTTCAAAGTTGATGTTGCATCATCTGTATGTATAGCTTGGCATTCGTTCAGTCATTTATTCATGGACATCTTGTCACGGATCTTAAGAGCTGAAAAGAAAGGTACCTTCCATTCAGAGAATGAGGAGCCAGAAAAAGAGAGGGAAATGTGGGACTGGATTTAGTCTTGCAGGAAAAAGAAAGCAGAAGCATGAGAGAAAGAGATCCTGTCCCTGCTGCGGTGGCTTTTCAAAGCATGTCACGAGCAGACACTGATTTCCACTCGGCGACAATAAAAGTCAGTGACAGCCGCCTCTCTAAATCCTCATTGACCTGTTATGTATAATGGGCTTTACAGAAGGACTTGGCTCTGGGAATCTTTTCTCACATCGAGGGTTTAAAGGAGGAACAGTTGACCATGATGATTTGGAAACAAAGTGAATTCTGCAAGTTGTGCATTTTTTCCCCTTTCTTTCTCACTTGATTTGTTTTCAGTGCAGAGAACCGATTAGATGCTCATGTGAATGAAGAGATGTTTGCTGGGATTATCAGAGCAATATATCTGCAGGAAATTAAGATCCTCTTTCCAGAACTCAGTCTTATATCCAGAAGGATTTCTTAAAATTTATTGAAATAAAGTCACAAAAGAGGAGCATTGTACCGAGGAGGAGTGTTGTGTTTGGCACTACACAAACTGTGAACTAAACTGTATTTTTTAACAAATAAATGCGGCCTCGTTGAGCATAAGATACATCTTTCAGAAATATTTTAAAATACCGTAACCCCAAACTTTTGAAGAGTAGCATATTTATATTGTCAGAAGAGTTTTTAGTACAAATGGTTCAATCTTTCTGTCACAGTTAAATATTTTATTATCCTAAACACTTATAAGCGACTAACTAAATTGTGTTTAAAGCAAGTAAGAGAGGATGAGTGTGAGCTCTGGTTCAGGCAAGAGGAAAGCTGCTGCATGCTAATCAGAAGTGTTCATATTCGTATACAGACCAAAACCTGCAAGCTGTAGTAAGAAGTAGACAGAGAATTGAGAATCTTTCTGGCTTATTTTTGTCTCTGTTGTCCCTTCATCCCTTTGTAGAGAATGCCTGTAATGCTAAATGTATTTCTACCCAACTTACTGCTGCATTGCACACAAGTCCATGTATACTACAGGAAACTTTTGGACATTTAGTTTAGATTAAGCTGGTGTTCAGAGAGCACTAACCCACATTCCAGGCTGATTCATTGGTCCCTCTTTTTTGTTTAGTCTACTCAATCACATTATGAACTGCTTTTTGTGATTCCAACTTTGGCCCTGATTTTCAGCATACACACTCCCATCATCTTTCACATCTTTATTTCCAATGAGAGGACTAAAGAACAAAGTAAATAAAAGGTTTAATTAATCTCTGATCACATGAGGCTTGATTTGCATATGAATTTGGCCATGTGTATGTGTTTGTGGGTGAATAAGAGAAAGAGATTAGGCACATAAAGAGTGATATACAGACCAAAGAAGAATAAAAGCAGACTGGGATGGGCTGAGACTCTTGGCTAAATTTCTTTGCCTTTCACCCTCGGCTCACACAGAAGCCATTTGGTGTATCATTGTAACACCATGCCTCAGTTTAACAATAAACCAAGTGTCAGGAGTACACTGGACCAACTTCTTTATTACGACTAAAGTTAAACAGGTTAATGTGGAACAAAATGGAACTGTTTTTATTGCAGAGTGAGACAGGGAAAATAAAGAAAAAAAGTGATGCTTTTGTGTTTATATAAACCAATCAAAAAATGCATAAGTGTGTGTGTAATGTTTCAACTGTGAGAGCCAGTAATGAGAGAAATGATGCTTCTCTGGATCTTATTTGACATAATCAAGCAATGAAACCAATTCTCATGTCCTCTGTAAACCTCTTTAGTAATAAGCTTTGAAGAAGGAACTCTGTCTGCATTTTCAAAAAAACAAGCATCATTTCTTCCAAAATGAAGCTTTGTGTTATGTAATGTCAAAATGTTCCCATGCTCATAGGATTGACTGTTGTTTTGTGTTGTTCCAGGAGCTGGTTATTCAATTCTTCGGGGATGGACACAGGATGATGATGTCACTGTGGAGCTGTTGAGGAGGAAACGCTGGCTTCTCCAGGAGCCCCTCCCAAAGGAAAGTAACAAAGCCAGTCAAGACAGTTTGAAGCCTCAGGATTCTCAGGATTCACCTGGTATACTGGCTGATGACGATGCAGAGAACAGCTCCCAAATAATGGTACCCTTTACACTTTAACAAAATATACGTTTTCCCAAAGAGGTCATTCACACAGAATGAAATGAAAAAAACATTGATAAATAGTCCATGTGACATCAGTCGTTCAACTAATTTCAAGCTATGAGAATACTTGTGCGCAAAGAAAACAAAAATAATGACTTTATTCAACAATTTCTTCTCTTTAGTGTCAGATTTTTTGGGGGGTTGTTGCTGCCGTCAGCGCGAGTGAGAACTCTGATCGGATTGGAGTTTAGTGAACGAGTTAGTACTCTATAATTAAAGTGAAAGTGATGAAAACTAGTAAATGAAGGCGACATAAGGCTGTTCTAATGTCACATGATCTTTCCCAAGCATTGCAATATGCGGATAATTTTATAACAACGTGAGCTGCTTAAAATCCATTTTGTTCATTTTGACAAACATTTTTGATTTAGTCTTAGTTTTTATCTTGAGACGAAAATGCTTAAGTCTTAGTCACATTTTAGTCATTTGAGTCTTTCATAGTTTTAGTCTAGTTTTAGTCAACGAAAAGTCATTGCCTTTTAGTCAACAAAAAGTCATTGCCTTTTTGTCAACTTTTAGTCATTACTTTTAGTCAAACTGCAGTTTCCAACATTTATTTTGGTAGCTATTTTACAACTTTATTTACTGCTACTTGTGTAGTTTTCAAACAAAAATAGTAATTAATTCTTTAATTAGTCAATTATATCTTTACACCAAATCAGTTCAGCTTATGAGAAATTTGAATCAAGGATATTTGGGTGAACTATTCCTTTCATAGTGAAAAATTATATTAAATTATAGTTGTTCATATATAATATAGATAATATATATAATTTATCATTTTTGAAAAAAGAAGCACAGTAAGACAAATACGAAAAGGATACAAATTAAACTCATTTTAAAACATCACAATAAAACATTTTTCAGATACAGTAGGTTTACTTAACGTGTACATTTAACATCTTTTGTTGGTTGACATTAATGCTGTCCTTTAAGACGGAAGACATGCATGTAACATTGACACACGTTCAGTTTTCACCCACCTGTTTACATTTACTTAATCCATAACCGACTGTATTTACGTGAGATATTCTACATGATACACATTTGGACTGCTGTGTATGGAAAGCCAAAGAGTCCAAAAACATTTGAATTTTAACATGTCAACAACACGTTAAACGCATATAAACGCGCCAAAAATCTGTGTGTTAAGTATGTGTATTCAACGTGTTAAATATGCGTTAAATACATGTGAAATACGCGAAGTACGCGTTAAAAATCAGTTGGGTCAAATGTCCCGTTTAGTTGCTTAGTTACTAACTCTTGAAGTTTGATCACTATTAAAGCTAGAATGGCCGCTATGTGTTTATTTACAAAAAAGGTGTGAGTGGATGAAAATTAGTTTTTCATACAACTGCAATTTAAACATATTATTTCTATAGGCTTTACAAAAAAAGAAAAGAAAAAAGACTAATTGGGAATAATTTGAATAATTAGGCTGTATAAGCTGATCTATAGCATTTTAAATGGTGGTTGTCTAGTTTATGAATGGTATACCCCCCCTCCCCCCTAAGCTTACAGATGTGGTTTGACCCAAGTCCTCAGCAGCCAATGACACTGACCCATTCAAACTGATTTTTAATGCGTACTTCATGTGTATTTAATACGTATTTCACATGTATTTGACACATATTTAACATGTTGAATATGCATATTTAAAGGCTGATTTATACTTCTGCATCTGACCTATGCCGTAGCCTTTACGCCGTAGGCTATGTGTCAGTTTTCATTTATACTTCTGCACCGTTGTCTGTGTCGACTTGCAGTACACATGCAAACCACTAGTCTGCAGTGTCAAGTCTAGTCAAGTCTGCTTTATTGTCAATTCTGTCATATGTACAGTACATACATACAGAGAATCAAAATTGCGTTACTCTCAGACCCTTGGTGCATACAGATAAAACTAACAGTAGAGCCTAAAAATCTAGATCAAATATAAAATATAAGATTCAACTATACAATAAGGGCATGTAAAAAAGACATATCATAAAAATAAAAATAAAGTTAAATAAAGCAGTGCGAGGCGCATGGCAGATAGAGTGCAAACCAATGAAGTGAACAAACAGTGCAGATAAAAAGATTTTTAGTTCAAAAAAAGCTTATTCAGTCTGATTAAAGTGACAAAGGGTGAGGTAGTAGAATGACGTCAGTTCCATGCTGAATGAGGTAGTGAGCTGACCAATGCTGCACAAAGTGTCTGGTGCATGCCATCGAATGTTAGTGGGGGGGGGCATACCACACAGTGATGCAGCTAGTCAGGATGCTCTCGATGGTGCCTCTGTAGAAGGTGCACATGATGGGGGTAGGGCTCTGGCTCTTCTCAGTTTGAGGAGGAAGTAGAGACACTGCTGTGATTTCTTGGCCAGTGCTGCGGTGTTGTCGGTCCAGGAGAGGTCCTCTGTGATGTGCACACCCAGAAACTTGGTACTGCTCACTCTCTCCACAGTTGCACGTTGATGGTCAGAGGAGAATGCTGAGTGTGCGCTCTCCTGAAGTCAACTTCGTCTTCTCCACGTTCAGAGAGAGATTGTTGTCACTGCACCACCCGGCTCACCTCGCTCCTGTAGTTTGTCTCATCTTTGTTGCTGATGAGACCCAACACAGTCGTGTCATCCGCAAACTTAATGAAGAGGTTGGAATTGTGTGACGGTGTGCAGTTGTGGGTCAGCAGAGTGAAGAGGAGGGGGCTCAGCACACATCCTTGGGGGGCCCCAGTATTCAGTGTGATGGTGCTGGATGTTTTGCTGCTGACCCATACTGCCTGAGGTCTTCCAGTCAGAAAGTCCAACAGCCAGTTGCACAGCAAGTGTTAAGCCCCAGTTGGATCAGTTTGTTAATGAGCTGTTGAGGGATGATAGTGTTGAATGCTGAACTGAAATCTATGAACAGCATTCTGACGTATGAGTCCTTTTTGTCCAGATGTTTGAGTGCTGAGTGGAAGGCAGTTGCGACAGCATCATCGGTCGAGCGGTTGGATCGGTATGCAAACTGAAAGGGGTCCAGGGAGGGGGAGGGCAGACTTGATATGGTGATATGGTGGTCCACGGGCATGTTGTTGGTGTAATCCACAGATTTTTGGAGAGGTGCACGTCAGGCTACGGCATACTACACATAGCATATGGCGTAGCTACGGCATTTAAATACCTGTCATTTACGCATGAAATTCCCATAAAAATTTATGTGTTTTTGGCCCCTTTGGCTTTCCATAGCTGTGTGTGTATTGAGCGCTGAGAACTGATCCCGTGCTGTATATGAGAACTGAAGAAGTGGAGCGTGCGCGAGAGAGAGCACTTCTATCAGCGCTATTACACCTACGTTGCATAAAATTTGTCATAGTTTTTATCACCATATATTCGTTTTAGTTTGTCAACATCTCATCTTAGTCACAGAAAAAATGTTTGTTAAGAAAAAATTTTATATCGTCGTCTTATAATCAAATTGGTAAGCAAGTTCTGCTTTGTTTGCATCTGCGTATATCTCGTATATCTTTGTTCCGTTTTCTCTTTTTAAACGACATATATTTGCTATTGATAGCAACTGATATAAACAGTTAAGTCCTCTAATGTAGGCTCAAAATGTACATGTTAATTTGCCATCGGCTGTGGTCTGCGTGGTGTGTTCAAGTGCAGATTTTGGTTCAGTGCTGTCGGCGCGAGGTGACAAGTCCATCGGCTTTCATCTCCAGAAGTTCTTTGAAGTCGGCTTGGTGTATCCTGGCCAAGTTTATTTGTATATCGCTTTTTATGATACAAATCATTGCAAAGCAACTTTACAGAAAATTAAGTTTCTACAATATTTAGTGGTAGCTTATCAGTGGTGACTGTCAGTTTATGTGCATATGACAGAAATATTCATAAAAATGAATACAAGCCGTAGTCAACCAGACGATGAAAACTATTATCAGCAATTATTATATGATGCAATCACACTTGTAGCAATATTTGGTAGTTCTGTATGTTGTTTCAGGGTTAGCATCATCTGAGGTCCTCTGAGGGGTGGGCGTCATCTCTTCTCAGGTGTTCTGGATCCAGACTGGAGCTTGTGTAAATCCTAGTGACCCGTGGCAAAACAGAAAAACAAATAGAGACATAATTAGCTTAGCTGCTGTTCCAACCAAGTAAAATGAATGAGTTTAACCCAAGCTAAAGAATAATAATGCACATTTGATCAGATACAACTGCAGTCACAAATTATAAGATGCATTATTTGAATGCTTGGTGAAAGAGATGTGTTTTTAATCTAGATTTAAACAGAGAGTGTGTCTGAAACCCGAACATTATCAGGAAGGATATTCCAGAGTTTGGGAGCCAAATGCAAAAAAGCTCTACCTCCCATAGTGGACTTTGCTATCCTAGGAACTACCAAAAGTCCAGAATTTGTGACATTAGGGAGTGTGATGGATTGTAGTGTGGTATAAGGCTAGTTAGGTACGCAGAAGCTAAACCATTTAGAGCCTTATAGGTAAGTAATAATTATTTGTAACTGATACAGAACTTAATATGTAGCCAGTGCAGAGACTGTAAAATTGGGGTAATATGATAATATTTTCTTGACCTGGACTCTAGCTGCTGCATTTTGGACTACATGTAGCTTGTTTATTGAAGATGCTGGACAACCACCAAGAAGTGTGTTACAATATTCCAGTCTAGAGGTCATAAATGCATGAACTAGCTTTTCTGCATCAGAAACAGATAACATATTTCATAGCTTGGCAATGTTTCAAAGATAGAAGTTGCTGTCTAATATAACACCCAGATTTTTGACTGTATAGGAAGTAACAGTACATCCGTCTACTTGCACATTGTAGTCTACTAGATTATGTGTACTGTTTTTTGGTCCAATAAATAATATCTCTGTCTTATCCGAATTTAATAGGATAAAATTATTGGTCATCCAATCTTTTAAATTTTTAACACACTCTGTTAGCTTAGATAATATAGAAGTTTCATCTGGTCTCGTTGAGATATATAGTTGAGTATCATCAGCATAACAGAGGAAACTAATCTAGTATTTTCTAATAATATTACCAAGGGGCAACATGTATATTGAAAATAGCAGAGGACCTAGGACAGATCCTTGTGGCACTCCATATTTTACTGGTGATAAATGAAATGACTCCCTATTTAAGTAAACAAAATGGTAGCGATCGCACTGGTAGGATCTAAACCATCTTAAAGCCTGTCCTTGAATACCTGTATAGTTTTGTATTCGATCTATGACTATGTCATGATCTATGGTGTTGAATGCAACACTAAGATAAAGTAAAACTAGAAATGAGATCCCTTTAAAAATAACAACCTTTATTAATAAAATATAGCTTTAATAACAGAATAAACAAACAACAAACATGCAACATTATGTTGCTATATCTATCTATCTATCTATCTATCTGTCTGTCTGTCTGTCTGTCTCTTTGTCACTCTGTCTATCTATATCTATCTAAGGGACCATGTGATGCTGACAACTGGAGTAATGGGTACTGATAATTCGGCTTTACCTTGGTCGCTGGACTAATTCAACTCTAATTTGCACAATGAGAAGTTGTACATACATCTATGTGATCATTTTAACCATATGAAAAACATCATGCACATACACAGTTTCTTTAGTATTGAATTAGTTTCCCACATGATAATTACTTCAGAGCACTGTGTGTATAAAGTAGTTGCAAAAATTTTTGTCCACTGGCTGTTTCCTTTGATGTTGCTTTACAAGGTCTGTGTGATGGAGTTTTAGTGTTTGAACTCCTACCAGCTCCCATATACAAACATATTCCTGTGTAAACACTCATACACACATAACACCTGGTGCATCATTTATTTTACACACAACAAAGTGCTTCTGTCATTTTTTATTTTGTGAGTTTCAAAGGACTGAATTTCTATTGCTTTTTATGGCATGGCCTCAGGCTTTAGTTTAGCCTTTTAGGTTTTTGTTTGTTATATTTTCAGCTCTGCTTTTGCACTTTAACAGATGAAACTGCCAAAGTTTACGTACCTTATATTCACCTCTCCTTAACTTAGACACATTTCTTTCTTTATGAGAATTGTTATTCATATAGTTCCATGCTGAATTCCTCGATGCCAGGCTGCTTGATAAGACAGTGTAGACATTTATGATCAAGTGTTTTCCTCCTAGGGTTTTACAGACAGACTTTCTTTGCTCTGTAAACAACAACAGATCAATCTAAGGTTATTTCATTCATGCTCTAAGTGTCTTCTTTTGGATTGTTACTTTGTCATGGATCATGTCTTCCACTCACAGAGCATGTGTCCATACAGGAATTAAATATATTTGTAATGGTATATTTAAAGCATTTTTGTCTATATTATAACAGGACAGTGGACTGTGGAGCAGAGACAAGAATGTATTGTAGAGGAGAAAAGGGAACAGAAACCAATTCAAACTTGGTTCATCCAAAACACTGTTACTCTATATCTCATGAATAAAAATGTCACGCTCATAGCCTTGGTCATGTGATCAAGTGTTTTTCTCATGCATTAAACTAATTGGTAGATAAAATATAAATTTTGGTTTGTTTTTAAAAGCCACAGATGTATAATAATTGGATCACTGATGATGGCCTTTGTAGAAAATAATTTGTAATGGTCAGTAAATTGAAGGATACAATTTCTCTGAGCTGATTTTCTTTCAGTTAGCTGATCATGTTCTTCTGTCCCTGTCCAAAGCATTATGCTGTTACTAATCAGTAGTCATCATGGGTTGTGTTTCTCCTGGCACTCAGATTTTCCATCCATTTGCTCGGCATATGTAACCTGCAGAACTGTTCAGTTAGTTAAAACGTCAAAGTTTTATATCGTCACATTTGCTCATAAAAAAAATAATAATAATAAAAATACAGTACCAGGAACTTCTGATTGCAAGTGCTGTATGTGTACACTCACATACATAAATCCACACATCTCAGCACATATATGCCTTATTTTTTTTGACATTGTGGTGTCTCAGTCACCTCTTTCTCAAATCTCTCACCCAGCTGGTGAAATGATTGACTCTTTGTTCTTTTCACCTAAGTGGATAGGGAGCACTGGGCTAAAAGAACTCACTTGAACCTTTTGCTGTTTTGTTATCATCATATTTTCCAGACAGAGGCTAGACAGCTATACAGGTGCTCCTGAGCAACACTCAATTCAGCAGAACTCTCAGTGACCCTCATAAAAATGTGATCAGCATTGAAAATACATGTAAACAAACAGAGATTGGCTCAGTCTTTTGTAAACACACCTCTCTTCAATTTTTCTTTCGGGAGAGTGTTTGGGTGTTTTTAATACTGAAAGAACTGAAATGGTATTTGTTTGTGATGTGATAATCAGAATGGGCTTGTAGCCCTTGGTTGCTAAAATCCTACTTTAAACAAAAATGGATTGTGTTGTGGTGTTCCAGGCCTTTATGAATTTCTTCACTGTAAGTATTGTGTCCTTTGACCTGACTGGCTGTCTGGTATCTCCCCACAGGAGGACACAGATCATAACTACTACACCTCAAAGACTTATGGCCCCAGTGACCCTATGAGCAAAGAATTATGGGTAAATATCGATCAGATGGACAAGGAGAAGGTAAAGATTCATGGCATCCTGTCCAATACGCACCGACAAGCAGCGGTAAGACAGAATTCATTCATTCATTCATTCATTCATTCATTCATTCATTCATTCATCCATTCATCATCTCTCAGACACAAACAGAAAGCAGTACACATCTTCTTAAATGCAAATGATATGAAATGACTACATTTAAGAACAATTACTGTTCGCTTTTTGAAAAACAAAATCATTTTATTTGTTGCTTGTACATAGATGGGTTTGTCTGTTTGTGTGGGTTATGAAAGCAACAGACCAAGTGTTGATCCTCAAATGCCACATTTCTCTGAAATGGGATCAGATTTTGGTGTGTCGCCATCCCATTACTGGAACAGACTGCGATATCCTCACATTGCACTTTCCAAACAAAAGAAACCGCAGAAGAAAAGCGCACCATGGCTTCAGGACAGAAGTCAAATTTATTAGCAGAGTTATGTTTGCTTTAGCTGACCACAGAATGAGTCCATAGAGTCTGTCTAGATCTACACTTGCTGTATGTTTTATTGTAATCACTGCCTCTCTCTCACTGTCTCTGATTAATAGTTTTATATTGATTCTGCTTATTGTTTAGATCTTCTTTTAATTTTTTATAATTTCATCCTCAGCGGGTCAATCTCTCCTTTGATTTTCCATTTTATGGGTATTTGCTGCGAGAGGTCACTGTTGCAACCGGCGGTAAGTAAACTGTCCTCCTGCGTGTGATGTGTGCAGCACAACCAATGATGAGGTTATAAGAGAGCGTCTGCCTGCCTTCATGCGATATGAGTATTATACGGCTGAAGCAGAACATATGATCTATATGAGCTTAAAGAGGAACATATAATTGATTGGTTCTTGCTTGTAGGCATAAGGGCTTGACTGTGAGTCACAGTGTTCTAGCAGATCAGCCGTGAGAGGTTCCTCTTAATAACAGCTGACCGTGCAAGATGGAGATATGAGGGCATGTGTGGGGATTTTTATTATGAATGCGGTTCATGTGACTCACTGGCTGCTGGAATGTGTCTTAGATGAAGCTGTGAGAGTGAAGGAAATATAGAGACAGAAAACTGCCTATAATTTCTCCTTGTAATTACATCAGTCATCTCTCTGCGGTTGTAAGCGGTGAAACACAACTGGTCTGAATTTCCCAGTGAAGCCGTGTTTTCAGGAGCGAAAAAAAATGTTCTGTGTAAGACGTTCTTTTCCTGCCTTAAGAATTTGTAATAAACAGAACTGGTGAGTGTTTATTTAAATAGTGTTTATGCAAATAGCCTGCTTTGATGGCAAAGGCGTTTTGTAGTAACTCTAATTCAATCAGACAAAATTGATAAAGAAACCCAAAGAGTAAGGACAGTGGATTTCCAATTACATTTTTCCCATATCATATCAACTGGAAGGGACTTATTTTAAGTATAAATTGAGAAAATATTTAAAAAGTGGAAATAAAGTGCCTAATGGGTGTTTAATAGACCTTTAATTGAAATTGGATGTGGTATCCTCACATTGATCAGATGGGCTGGCACACTGACCCCTCGAATTGTTAACATGTGGGCCCCTTTTTGGATATCCGAGGACAACTTTACTGATCAGCAAGTTCAAAATGGTTTTGGGCAGATTTCTATAATTTTGCTATAATAAGTGATTTTTGAGTATTTGTTTTTCTTTTTAATGTTCTTGTGTTGTCAAATAATAGTGAGCCGTGTCTTAATTATTTTAATTTTATTGAATTGAATATAATGAGTTTTTAAGTGCTCTGTGTTTACAGGGTAAGCAGAGTTGGTCAGCTTAGTCCAGGTTGGCAGAATTCCTGTGGAAAGATTTGCATTGATTTAAGCAGGCAAATGCTGAAGACACATTTTAGATTATGTATGTGTGGAAGGTCCTCTCTCCTTTCTGTGAGTGGGATGGAAGGAGGCATTTATATGGCTAATTAGAGTATTAATCACTTTGGAGACAGGCCAAGGCTGTTTGCCAGGATGCATTGATGAGAAAGGAGGAGACCACAGAGATAAAGAGTAGAAAGAAAAGCACATGTTCATGCATTGATGCCAAAAAAACTTCTATTTTTTCACATAAACAAAATGAGTGGTTTTATCTTAATTGCATCCTGAAGATCAGATTTGAAATGTATTTTTATTATTATTTGATATTATGAATATGTATTACAAACGTTTATAGATAGTGTGTGTGTTTCTGTGTTTTCAGGGTTCATCTACACAGGAGATGTGGTTCACCGAATGTTGACAGCAACACAATATATCGCTCCACTTATGGCAAACTTTGACCCCAGCCTCTCCAGAAACTCCACTGTCATCTATTTTGACAATGGTAAGAGACAGACGCACTGGGCTGTGTGTGTGTTGTGTGTGTGTGTATGTGTGAGAGAGACAGAGGATGTCCTATCTGACAGAAATATATAATGCAAAAATATATTGGAACAGAAATATCCAATATATATCTGTCAGACCTTCCCATCTTCAAATACACACAACCATCAAAAACACTGTACCTCGACTTGCCATAAATCAAATGTGTCATGTTGTTTTCCAGATGCTCTTGTTTACAGCAGTGATCAGAAGCTGAAACTGTATTGTTAGTAGAGAATAAAAATATTAAATGTATTCTCATTAGTATGTAACATTATATGTAAATATTACGTGCATGTTTCCTAGGAACTGCTTTAGTTGTCCAGTGGGATCACGTCCATCTTCAGGATTCTTATAATGAAGGAAGTTTCACCTTCCAGGCCACATTACACAACGATGGACGAATTGTCTTTGCTTACAAAGAGGTCTGAAGGCTATTTTTTCTTTTCTTCCTCCATATGTCTTTCATCCTGTTTTCTATTTCTCTCTCTGTCTGTGACACGGCTCTTCTGTGATTACTTCCTGTTCCATCAGAGTTTGTGTGAATGTGTCAATGTCACTCTCTTTTCAATTTGCCACATACAAACATGGTCAGGTACCATGTAATGACAAAGTGAAGTATCCAGTACAGTTAAAATATTCCAACAGTTTCACAAATCATGTGCAGTCAAGTGTGAAATACATAAATCAACTATATTCAACTTTTTTATATATTATGTATTTTGTTTCATATTAAATACATATATTATTTAAATATAATTTATTGTATGCCTATTTTGTTAAGTATTTATTATATATATCTAAATTTCTAATATTTATTCTCTCTCTCTCTCTCTCTCTCACTATATATATATATATATATATATACACACACATATATATATATATATATATATATATATATATATATATATATATATATATATATATATATATATATATATTACACACACACACACACACACACACACACACACACACTATATAGTGTTATGCAAAATAAAATAAAATAAAATATGTAGCTTTGTCGTTAGAAATATACAAAGAAATATTGTAACACACTAGTCAGAAGACATTCTTGTAAATGCTGTTGAGATTTATTTAATTATTGCAAAGCATATTCAGCCCACAAACTTCCTAACTGAATTTGGCTTTTCCCTCTCCCCAAGTCTCTACTCACTCCATTTTGTCTTTCTATTCTTTCTTTCTTTCCTGCTTGCTTTCTTGTCTTCCTTTTTTGTTTTCTCGCTTTCCTTCTAGCCATCTAACTAGCTGTCTAACTTTACCTCTTCAGGTCATTGATGGATGAATTAACTAGTATGTGCTTTTATTTCAGGTCCCGGTGCAGATTGCAAAGATCAGCTCTGTCAATCATCCGGTGAAGGTTGGCCTGTCTGATGCCTTTGTGGTGGTCCATAAGATTCAGCAGATCCCCAGTGAGTCAACGTAACATGTAACACCAGTAAACCATCTGCATTCTGTATTCCAAGTGTGTAAGTTTTTGGAGATTTGAGTTGATGACTGAATTTGACAGGTGCTATTCCGCCCATCAGAAAGTATGTTTGAATACTGTATGTTTGTTCTGACGGTCGATTACTTCAGGGTTGATCTTAAAGCTCCATCCTCCTCCCTTCTCAAGCTGTCTGTTTGTTGTCTGGTGTGCCAAGCAGGAAAAGTCTTTGATGTCGTAGTAACAGTGAGCCCAGCAGGACCAAACCCGGCTGCCCTGGAGAGACAAATTTAGCAGATAAATATGTCTGGAGTTGGGCAGCGAGTGAGTGTAAGAGAGAACAGGAGGAGAGGATGTGTTTGCTGTCAGGACATCATGAATGGAGGCTCATGACTTTCCATGACAGCTTATTCTCTCCAAGCGTATGTGAGTCTGTGTTTGTTTGGGACTGTCTGCTGTGAAAGGGCAGGATTTGCATCATTCTGTCTGTCTGTCAGTCTTTTACAATATGAGAAGGAGAGAGAGACAGCTCTGAGGGGAAGGAGAGAGTGGAGAATGAGATGGAGTGATTGAGAGCGGTAATAGCCTTCGTGGGTCTCGCCTCTCTTTCTCTCATTAGTGTCTGGAGACTCATCAGGTGACACTGTTTAAGATGCATAAGGACTCACATGTATATCTCCAGGCATTATCAGCATGCTACGAAGGAGTTTTGTGACACCCCATGGGCAAGAAATGTAATTACCCACAGGAAGAGAAAAACAGCCTGTACTGAACAAGCTACAATTTCCTGTCTTAAAGTTTAGCAGCTCTTTTATGTATTAATACTCCAATGATGTCGGTTTCAGCAAGGTCAGACAGTTACTTCCTCAGCTGAACACATACACATTCACTTTATCAGAGAGCTTTTCCCCTGCTGTACACATTCATCCAGAGAGGCGACACATGAAAAGCCATATACACACCCACAAACACACACACATTGGTTTCATTCTATTAAAAAGGACAGTGTTTTTATACAGAGGTCACCCTAACTCTTTACACAAACTTTAAGACATCAATAAACTTGAATTGTAAGAATTTTACATATCATGAACCACTGAAAATGTTGGGGTTTTTACATGTTTCACTAAATTTGCAGAGAGATTTTCAAAACTCTTTCTTTATAGCTAGTTTAATCAAACCTTCATGCACACATACACATATAGAAATCCTGCTACAGTACCCATCCTCTCTTCATTATAATTCAATTTTCCATTTCACTGCATTTAGGTAATTCAGCTACCAGTCACGTAGATGATGATGTATTACTAGATGCATCTATATGTGCAGTTATATCCATGCATGCGTGTACATGCATTTGATACAGCGTATGTCGATGATGGGGGCTTAACTTTAACTCAAAGACTATAATATACTGAATTACTTTCAGATGTAGGTTGATCAACCAATACGTTTAAATGATGAAAAGTCCATTCTGTCTTCAAAGGGATTCGTAGGGAGTAAGAGTACTGCATAACCAATGCACAGCACAGTGTAGCAGTGTACGTAGTTCTTTTTTTATTCTATTTTAAATGTAACATTTTATTGGGTAAGAGAGACCAAAGAGAGTAATCTTGATAGTTGACTTAATTTGTTTAGTGAACACACAGGTCTTTTTTGTTTTTATGTTTAACAGTATATTGTATAAGAGCTTCTGTTAGACAGTGTATTAAGCATTATCTTCTGTTAGCACTGGTAACAATGTGAGTAGTTCTTTCAGTGAAATATACTCTATTCACAACTATGTCATTACAGTGAACCATGCATCCCAATGCTAGTGAAATCAGTACACTTAAGTCCTCACACAGTGGCTCAATGTGGGTTTTGTCACTTTCAGCCCATACAGATCATTACTGAGCACACACAACTTTTTTGGTAATGGATCTCATGATTTAACATGAAATCAAACTTCTCCATGTATTTGTGGAATGATAGACATGTCCATGTGAATTCGTGTCTTCATATTTGGACAATTTCACAATTTTGGATGACGTCTTATTTAAAGGCATGTGGATTATTCAGTGTGGAAGTAAGCAATTTAATATGAATGAAAGATATTAGATTAATTTGCTGCTCCTGGTAAATAATTAGAATAACAAAGTGCAGCAAATAACAAAACTAGCTGCACTACAAACCAGTGTTCATGATTCTGATAATAAATTACAATATGAAATACTTGTGGCAGTATCGTGCAGTGATGTTCTGAAGCAGAGTTTTTAATCTAGTATAAATTCATGTTCCAGTAACAATAAATGTGAAGCCTTTAACATTCAAAATGTTAAAGTGGTGAATTAAACAAGTTAAAAGTACTGTAAATGTATTCAAAATGGCAATTAAGAGGCAGCATTCATGAGAAGACAAAACTTTACAGAAAAATGCTGCTACTCTCTCTCTTTTGGCTTGTGCTTCAGAAGTTTCAACACCCAAATGCTTCACATGGTGAAGGTAATGTGTGTTTGTTTGCCTCTAGATGTGCGGAGGAAGACTATATATGAGTATCACAGAGTGGAACTGTTAAAGACCAAAATTACAAGCAGTACAGCTGTAGAAATGATGCCACTACCCAGTAAGCCAATGGACACACACAATATACATGCACACACAAACATGAAGCTAATAGAACTATAGAAAAATTATGTGATGTAACAGAAGCTTATTTTGTTCTACCTCTTTATCTGCAATATCAGATTTTATATTAGAGTTTTTATCACAAGTTATATGGAAATCTGGTTCATTGTTCTATTAGCCTTTTGCTCTATTTGTGATTGATTCTGTGCTGATGCATTTTCTCCGTCTTTTTTTCTTTTCCGCAGCATGTCTTCAGTTCAAAAGCTGCACTTCTTGCATAGGTTCTCAGATTAACTTCAACTGCAGCTGGTGTCACCGGCTCAATAGGTGAGAAAACAAACCTCTCTTCATCCGCCTCTCTTTTCCCTATTCTAATGTCATTTTACTGTTCTCAGACCGCTTGCCTTGAGGTGGTACAATGAACAAGGGGAATAATTAACATTTTACAAGTTCTGTCAGCAGCTGCTGAAACAAAAGCACTCTCAACACAGACATTCACAAAATGTGGAGATAATTCAACACTTCTAATTCAGCAGTCACAATGTTACAAGATTGCCTTTGTATGTAAAGATGGCATAAAAATTGAAACGAATTGTAAACATCATGTGTAAACCATTAACGAAATGTCTCTTGCATTAACTTGCATTGCATTTTTCTTAGTAATAGTGCTTTAAATGTTTGCAGAGAATCTTTTAAACCAAGACCACTTTTTTCAGAGAAAGTGAGAGAGAGGGAAAATAAAGTCGCATTCCTGCTGACTCATGCCCGCACCCTCACCTCTCGAACCCAGACAGAGAAAACTCTGTAGATCACATACCAAAGAACAGACGAGACTGAGATACCCAACCTCCTTCTGCTTTATTTTCCTGGCAATCCTTCCATCTGTCTACTCTTGCAATCCCTCGCTCTTATTCTCAAGCACATACATGCACACCCACACGCATGCATACACAGGAATATGAAATCCCAGTTGGTGTTTATTGTGCGATTTAGTTTATGACTGGCAGAGAGAGAAAAAGGTCAGTTCGCTTGTGTTAGAGGAGTTTAACTTTTTCCCTTTATCAAGTGCATATGTGCTGCACACATTTATTGAGCTGTAACAATTTTCAGTGCAGTTTGTTATTTTATAAATCATTACCATAGACTGTATAAAAACATTACGTACCCAAAATAATGATGCATAGCACAAGCACATCTTTCAATGTCAATGGGACCTTGGTTTTTCCATCCACTCTAGGAATCCTGCAGGATTGTATAATTAAATCACAACACTGAGTTTAGAATCATCTTCTGGTAGACAAGGGACTTATCTTCAGACTTCATAAATATGCATAACCATTTTTGTTTGGCTGAAGGTTATGGAAACAATGTAGAGTTAGAAATTGCTGGAGTAATTAAAGTCAGGGGCTTTTTTTGGCTTGATTGAGGCTGTGTGTTTGCGTGTGAGAGAGGGAGAGAGTAAAAGAGCAGACTAATGAAACAGTAAATGCAGGTGACTCAGTTTACTTAAGCTAATAACTGACAGTCTGCTCCTCCCAATGCAATTTATCAACAATTTAGCCCTTGTCTTTGGAGAGAGCAGATAAAGTGTAATCTGATGCAGTTGACACACACACACACACACACACACACACACAAAAACAAGTTCTTACTGAACAGAAAACTGTAATACTGTTGCAAAGTGTTGCACCTAATACCCTTCAGATGTCATTACTCTGAAGTAATGAAATTACTTTAACATATGAGTTTATTAGTAATGAATATGTGCATCAAACCTAGATTTGCATATTTGGAAAAGCATTCTTTCACCCTGAAGGTCGGATTATTACTGGATCAGAATAAATTTGAGTTGACTGCATTTGCAGCCATTAACATGTAAATGAGATTATGAAAGGCTGGAGAAGTGCTGACGAAGAATGTGACCGGCACCATAGGCAGCTTCAAATCTACAGATATATATTTCAGTTTTACTTGTCTTCCTTGTATGATTCATCAGTGCTTGGGAGAGAAAATGAAAGGAAGACATAATGACCATGAATAAGCTACAAAAGTAAATTAAACAAAATCTAATTTGTTCACTGAATAATTAAATCATTTGAAATCTAGTTTGTACATTTAGTACTTTGGGCATTTTTGGGTCACTTGTCATGTTACTTTCTCCCTAGTAGGGGTTCACAGATTTTTGGTCTGAAGTGGATAATTATTTTCATGTCATGGGATTTAATCTACCCTAGTGGAAAATAAATATACTAAAATGTATTTAAAATACATTCATACTAAGTATGCTACAAATACATTTACCTATTTATGCGCTTAATAAAAAAACCCTGCAATTGTACTTTTAGTTTACTAAACTGGTATAATTAAAGTTTGCCAAATTAGATGAACTTAATGCACTTTAATTGTGCTGAAGTCCAACTAAACATATACTGAAATCTATTTAATTGTACTGAAGTGGAACTATTGCAAGTATACTTCAGGTACACTTTAAATAAAGACCGATATTATTCAAAGGCCATACAATCCTCATCAACTGTGATGTTATAACTCATTTTAAACTTAATATTGAGAAATGCGCATTGTGCACAAGAACTGTAGTACTTATAAAGTTTCATTATCATTTTTAGGTCAGTAAGTCTCGAGCAACATTGTCAGTAAATATGTTAATAGATTTGAACTGTACGAAATAAATGTATTTTACAATTATTACTTTATAGGATAAATGAATTAAAAACAATATACAAAGCATATTTGAGCTTTAGATTAATATTGTGGGAATCTTCATGTAAAAATAGGGGAAATGAGCATACAGAATGAAATGTCTAATATAAATATATCAACATTAATCATTGTATCTGATATGATACTAATATACTGTGCACTCCTATTCACCAGAATTATTATTATTATTGTATTATTCATTAACAAGTTGCTTTGGATAAAAGTGTAGCTAAATGAAAATGTAAAGGTAATAAAGAAAAAATAAACTTACAAAATTGCTGCTACTACAAAAGAGCAACAAAATTGCGAAGTAGAAATGAAATGCCTCACAAAGCCAGCGGCTGTATTCTGTGGCAAATCTTTGGCCTTTAGAGGCTGGGGGGTGTGTGTGTGTGTGTGTGTGTGTGAGTTTCAGTCAGTAGCTGCTCTTAGCAGAGCTCTTCCTGTCTGTGGGTCATGAAATCTCTAACCCAAAGCTTTCATTTAGAGAGTCTGACACACACTATAGTGGCCGCTGCCACCACCGGTCAAGGTGCTTCTCTCCCAAGAGCACATCCTGTGTATAGAGCAGTGTCTTGTGTTTGTGTCTGAAAACACATTGAAAAAATTCTGATCTAAGACACAACATTTTCAGAGACTGTCGGTTTATATTACCTTATTGCATAAACGAAAGTATTTCTCCCATGTTTATTTAACAGGTTTGTCCATTTATATCAAATCTTGTATAAAATGATTTGTTTTTCAACTACAAAAAGTTATGGCATCCTTTGATTTTTGTTTAAATATAACGGGCTGTGACAAGCGAATTAAAAATCTCACAAAAACACACATACACATAAAAAACAACTGGTTTGTTTACCTTCCTTGAAGGGACTGGGCAGCAAATGTGTGTCTTCTCTTCTTACCCCAAAATATCAGAAAAACAAGGAGGGAGATGTGTGTATGGTGAATTGTAGTAAACTGAAAAGAGATAATATATCATGAAAAGATGAATGGAGAATGGGGAATTGCTGAAGGATATGGAGCAAGGGATACTGTATCTCAGCGGACATCAGGAATGCCAAGCAGGCGAGGCCATTGTGCTCCATTCTGGGAGGAAGAAAATAAATACTAGCTGTACTGCCTAGTCCTGACTCTATAAGCCAGCATCTATTAGTGATATACTGCTGTTGACAGTCCTCTGTATATTTCACCATTTTGAATTTCCTGTTCTGGACCACACTGAACAGAGAATTCTTAATGGAAGTTTCTTGGAAGACTCATAAATGAAAATTCATTCCATGATTTACTCGCCCTTTTTGTTGTTTTAAACCCATAATACTTTTTTTTTGAGGAACACGCACAGTGTTTCTCAGAAGAGTTAAAGATTTCAAAGGGTTTTTCTGCACTGGTCAGCGATCTATAAAAGATGGAGATCATGATTGTGTGTTTATTGGCTGTCTGTAAAATACTAATGACTGCTATAATTTTTATTGACAGATGTTCCAGTGGATTTGATCGCCATCGGCAGGACTGGATAGATAACAGTTGCCCAGATGAGGTGTGTACGTGGATGTTTGTGTATGTTTGATCCTAAATCTCTGTGCTTACATGATAGACGAACTCATTTGCAGTTTCTCTCTCTCTCTCTCTCTCTCTCTCTCTCTCTCTCTCTCTCTCTCTCTCTCTCTCTCTCCCTTTTTATCTTTTTCTTTCCACCTTGTACAAGGCCATTAGTAATTAGTAGCATGTATGATGATGTATTTTAAGTTTTTGACTGTTAACACTTTCTTTCTTTGCACAAGATGTTTTTGGATTTGATGTTGTTTTACTGTATGTACAGACTGGCATCTTATTGCCCTTATGGAATTCGAGTAAAGGGCTGAGAAATGTGTGTTTACCATATTATTTAATTTTTATTAACTGCATTAAATGAATATGACAGTCTTATAATTTTTAGATAATTAAATATTGCCATATTTAATGTTACAGTACCAAAATGTATGCCTGAATGTTAATCAGCATATCCAGATCATATCTCAGATCTCATATCTTTTCACCCGACTTTCATTGGCAGACTAAGGATAACACCTGTGACATCATCAATACTACCAATCTCAATCTGCTGAGCACTGCATCAGTTGCTAAGAAGACCACAAGAAACAGAGGAACTACCGAGGCTCAGTCTACCCAAGCTCCATCACACATGCCCACCAGCATACCAACAGAAGGTACCGTCATACCTGAACGAACACAAACTGGTCTTACAATCCTTTGAGGACAGGAAACCATTAGTTTCAAGTGACTGCTCCTGGTCAGAATGCAGCAGGATGATGTGAGGAGGGCACAAATGGATTCTACATAAATCAATAGACACGGAAAAAGAAAGGCTTATTTGTTCTTTATGAGTCTGGGGAAAATCAATTTCTGGAGAAGAAACGTTCTGTATTCAAGAACATTCAGAATGTAGCTGAAGGGCTTTGCTCATAAATGGGGTACAATAGATAATCATGCTCATCACTGACACTTACAGTAAATACAGTGTAAAATACACCACATACCACCTAACTATTGTTTAACTTCGACCTCCTGTTGTGTGCTTTGCTCCGTTTTTCTTTATGATTTGCGCAAACACATTATCAGACAGTAAACAACTCGGCATAAATTATAAATCTTGTCTGTGAATTATGCATCCACTCATAAATATTTCAAATCTAGAGGGGCTGTAGTTTTACCCAATTTTCAGAACAAGAAATTAAACTTCTCATTTCATTGTCTTCCTCTTTATGAAGAAGAAGTAGAAGAAGTCTAATTATTATTTGCTTATTATTGCAGACATTCTGCAGTCAGTGTAACACTTGTGTCCTTTTGAGAAATGTTTCCGTCTTTTATAGGCGATGATGTTAGTATTTGTTTCTGTCATGTTTTAAAACGAAAGGCTGGCTAGCTGTGAGCATGTGAGCCAGTGGCACCAGCACTTTCTGTTTTTACAGGCAGGAAAGGATCTGGCTACAAACAGTATGTTAGTCTCAGGGTTGCCAGAAGTCCACTTAAAGTGATTAACTGCATGAAACAATCTGTTCATCATTAACGGTTTCTCAGAATGCTCAATAAGGCAATGATTTATGAGGTCATTGAAAAGGCATGTATCTCTTGTTTACACTTCATCCCTCATTCATTACTGATTGGTTGTTTCGTTAACTTATGTTATTATGACAACAGAATTAAAATGCTGACAGGTCCATATTGAACAATCAAGACATTTATGTACATTTAAAGTACATTTACTATAAAAAATGCAATTCTGCTGTGCACTATAAAATTGGAAACCTGCCTTTGTCACAGTTCTGCCAAATATAATAATTCTGTCATCATTCACTCAGCAGAAGTCACTTCATGTCGTTCAAAGCCTGTATGACTTTCTTCTAAACACAAAAGATATTTAAATGTTATTTTTGGACATTTTGAAGAATGATGTTAACCAAAGGCTTTGGTGACCACAGAAGAAAGCAAACCATACAGGTTTGAAGCAACATGAACATTTTCTCCTTTAAATATTAAATAAACTTTTGTTGGCATAACTTTATGTTTCCAAGTTGATTCAGTAGGGTTTAAATTAATAATAAATTAAGCATTAAGCACATTAACGTTAACATTTTTTATCAGAGTGAATTTGATTATTACAGTCATCTGGAAATAACAAACCTTCACATTCTTCTCTTCATCTCTAAGCCCGATGTAACGTATGGCAGCAAATCAGGTGTGTGAATGAAAGCATGTAACATGCTGTAAATCAGAAAGTTGATATCTTGCTATAACCCTACTGGCTACAGTAAATAGTACAGCAGCATTAGCTGTTATTTTGCTGCTTCATTCACTCAGTTCTCAGCAGAATTGCCTGCAGCAGATGTTGACCTGTCTGTCTCAGACAGTAGCTCTTCAACTCACTAGAAATCATATTCAAGAATCTTGGAGTGGATTGCTCATTAAAAATGTATTACAAATCCGAAACTTGCTCTCCAATCAGACATATTTTCTAATCTCCTTGATGTGCCCATCACACACATGTGTGACCTATTTACAGCTGTTGATGAAATGAGTGTATGACGTCAATGTGTAAAATTGAGCTTTAATATTTGCTCCCTTTTTCTCTCCCTCCTCCTATTTCTTTTCTCATCTATTTTTATAGATGACACCAAGATTGCGCTACATCTCAAAGACAATGGAGGTAAGATCTTTGCATTGCTGCAGTGCAAAGTGTGTCTGTGAACTATCAGACATCACTCTGCTCTCACGTTTCTATTTGGGCATCCTGCTTATGCCCAAATAGGGTCATACTTGTGTGTGTGTGTGTGTGTGTGTGTGTGTGTGTGTGTGTGTGTGTGTGTGTGTGTGTGTGTGTGTGTGTGTGTGTGTGTGTGTGTGACTTGTCTGGTTATGTGAGTATATATGTGGCAGCAAGTACAACATTTTTGTCTAAATATCTTTTCCACGCAGCAGTGCTTTGTGCCAGTTCATTTCCTGTCCAACAGCAGATTTTTGTATCATGCCTTGTTTTTCTCTTCTCCTTATCACACACAGTCTCTCTCTTGCTCTCTTTATGTGGTATATATTCTCTCTTTCCCTCACTCTCTTTCGTCTTCCCCCTCTGAATTCCCAGAATTCTGTTAGTAAGATCCAGGTCATGTGTTTTTGATTCGGAGCAAGCTCAGTATTTTTTTACCAGTCGGAAACGGCAGTCAGGGCTTCAACATTTCATCGATAAAGCAGAAAACAGCATGCCGCCAATGAAAACATGTAGCAAGAACAAAGAAAGCGCTATCTAACCTTAAGCAGAATAATATGAATGGTATAATTCCTGACTAACTAAAACTAATTAAAGAGATGCAGGTGTCTTAACAATGGACTTTTTAAGGTGAATATATAATACAGAATTATATTAATTAAAAGGAAAACTTATTAAAAGTAAAAGTGTAAACCACCCTAATTCCACCCTAATGATACAAACACAGAATAAAAACATCTTTGTTTTCAAAAGATGCCTGTATTTGTTTTTTGCTGGCAAATCATGCTAAGTTTTCCTGTTTTTCACATCAAATGAACTATCTGTAGTTCACACCCTGTCAGAAATAAAATACAAGCCTGATTTTGCAAGGCCATTTTGATACAATAAAGAAAGAAATCTGATTGTTTTATTTGATTGAGTACATGTCTGTTGGATCTGTTGCCAGCTGTCTGTCTGTCTGTGTGTGTACATATTTCAGTCTGCCATGACATCATGATTTCTCCAGCACACCAGACATAATGTCTCCCTCGATAATCTACAATAGCCAGACTCTGCAGTGTCTGTTATAGAATTAAAATAACATGCACCTTCATGCTAAACCCAAAAAAATTGTTTTTTTTTGTTTTTTTTTAATGTTTACATGAGGTAACTTGGTGTCTGCGCCAATTTAACTGGTGAAGCCAACTTCTAATTTAACGAGTGCTGCCAAATGTAACTAGTGCATTTGATTAATGACCGATTTCAACAAAATGTCGCTATTCATTTTACTGGCGCCAAATGAAAATGTCACAGTATTATTCAATTCCACTGAAAATCTAGAAAGGTATTTGAAGGCATCAGGTAAATTGGGATAGCTGGTAAGTGACAAAACATTTGTGGAACCCACAGTTTCCTGTATTTTGTTTCAGTATGACAGTCATCAAACCAGGCTGTCTTTGGCTGCCAAGCTTCAGTCTCCCTCTTATTGAAAACAAATTACTTCCCTTGCTTAAGTGGTCATGGGCACTTGTGGCTGTAATAACTAACAACAGAAACCCTGCCTCGTGATTAGTTCTGCCCTGTAAAGTCTGTCAATCATTTTGGTGCCCTTTGGCTAAAGAACTGTATACACAATTTATTTGTTTTTTTTGTTTTTATAGAGAAAATGGATTTTTACTTTTACAGTCGTTCATTTTTCTGATATTTTTGGACAGAACTTAGCAAACATTTTGACAAAACATTACAGTTATTTAACATTATTATAGCAGTTACATTACATTTAGTCATTTAGCAGAAGCTTTTATCCAAAAAGTAATAAATAACTCAGTTAGCTTAAACACATTACACATAGCAAGGGCTTTTAAATAATATAATAAATAAAAAGAAAACAGATAGAATAGAAAAAGATTAGAGCGAGCTAGTGTTAGAGTTTTATATATATATATATATATATAATTGTATAATAAATGAAAAGAAAATAGAATACAAAAAGATTAGAAAGGTAGTTCGAATTTATTATTTTTTTACGAATAGAATAGTGAGTGCTAAAGTTATAGGGTCAAATAAAGATGGAAGAGATGTGTTTTAAGCCGATTCTTGAAGATGGCTAAGGACTCCTAGGTCATTCCACCAGGAGGAACATTTCATTTAAAATCCGTAAAAGTGACTTTGTGCTTCTTTGGGATGGCACAATCAAGCGACGTTCACTTGCAGAACGCAAGCTTCTAGAGAGCACATAAGTCTGAATTAATAAAATAAAAACATTGTAAAGTAATCATTAAAACATGATTACCTGCTTTTAAGAAATATGTTATAATTACGTCTTAGAATTTTGTCTGTTTGTTGTTGTACAGTCTTTGTCATAGGTATAGAACAGTAAAAAAGATTTGATGTACAGCAATATGCAGATAACAAATACTGAAACTCTGTGGTTGTGTTCATTTGTACACATCTGCAGAGAAACAGCAGCACTGTCGCAGAATGAAGTGCTATTATAATCGCTATAATTATAATACATGAGGAGCCGTATGTGAGCCACCTGGGTGCTGTAATTAAATAAAATAATGTAGCGTAAAGAAATCCAGCAGAACAGAAAATCAGCGACACCCTGTCGAGATATGTGCAGAGATGGGTGTTTTCATTTATCACAGAGATATAAAGTCAAAGAGTTTAGAGTTGGAACACAAAAGAATATGTGTTGTAAAATGCATTTTGTCCTCAGTTTAGTGAAAGTCAGTGGTGTTCAGTGTAGTTGGGATAGTTGAACTTAACCTAATGGAGTCGAGGTTAATTGACTTGCGTATATTAAATATTTTTGACCCAAAAGCAGTTCGTTTAGATGTTGCTACATGAAAGTAGTGCATTTTAAGTTCATATATTTATTTCATTATACATTTCGATCAAGCAGATCCAACTGACATCTGTAGATCCCTAACTGTCATTGTAAGAAAAAGAACAAGATGATTTGGTAGTCTCAAAAGCTGCTACTGAGTCTGCTCATCAGTCTTAGGTTTTTACAGGGGCCTGGCTGTGGCGCAAAAACACAAGAACTGCAGACCACAGTAAATCTTTATTTCTGGGCCGGCTGGAAATGTTCACAATACAAAATTAAGATTTACAGCCTTGTCTCTCTTCCATCGTTAATCTTTTTATCTGCCTGTTGGACAGAGACACAAGCCACGGAAACCGTATGAAAATGAATGTGAAAACAGTGCTCTCTTCTGTTTAAAAGTAGAAGTACAGGGATTCAACCCAGGAGTCTCCTGTCAGGATTCATTTTCCTGAAGTTGTTACATGCATTGCATCTGTGTGTACAAAGACAGACTGATGTATTCTGACAGCGCAAGTGAACAGAAATTGATCAGTGTTCAGAACTATAAATACAGTATAATGTGTGTTACAGCAGCTGCAGCAAAAAGCACAGCAGAGAACAGCGCTCACCCGCTGCACATGGGGCTGATTCTTGGGATGCTCCTGCTTCTGCTCGTGATGGTGGCCATCGTCCTGGTGACCGTCTACATCTACCACCACCCGAGCTCTGCCGCGGGACTCTTCTTCATTGAGGTGAGAGTACGGAGGTTTAGGTTAAAAAAATAGTCTATTTCAAATAGACAATTCCAAAAATTGTATGACTTCTTTATCAGTGGTACGAATTTCCGTCTGTATTTTAACAATGGATGGGTACTGAAGCTTTAAAGCTCCAAAAAAGGTCGTAAAAAACAAAACCTTATAAAAGTTGTCCATTCGGATGTCATGAATAAACAATTTAACTAATAATATTTCTGTGAATCAAATCAATTGATTGAATGTGAGAAACACTTTTATGGTATTGCTGTATCCTTTTTTTTGTCTCCATTCATTTTACTTAAAATTATTTTTTGTTCTACAAAAGCAAGAATTTTTTTCTTATTAAATAGATGCAGAGATTTAATTGCAAATGAAAGCAACTGTATGTAGTTTTGTGTTTTACTGCATCTTTAAATATATCAATATCATAATTACAGTGGAGAGATGTACACATGTATTAGTTGTTGCCTTTTCATGAAATTTCATACCTGCTCACCAAGTAAAGTAACACAAGCCTTTCACTTTATTAGAAGTCCGTGTACCATCTGAATGATTTAGAAATTTACATTTCATGGTAAAAACTTACAGTTGCTTTAAATCAGTATTTCTAAAGTCATGCATTTTGGATGGCTTGTGCAAAAAGGTAACTGTAAAAACATTAATAACCACCTAGTAGAACAAATATGTCTTGTCTCTGATGGGGAGCGCATTTAAAACCAAATCATTTATTAATATCAAACTCATACCTTTACAGAGACGTCCCAGCCGATGGCCAGCGATGAAATTCCGTCGAGGTTCTGGTCATCCAGCATACGCAGAGGTGGAGCCTGTGGGTCAAGAAAAAGAAGGCTTTATTGAATCAGAGCAGTGCTGAGATGCGACCTTTGACTTCTCGAGTCACACACAGCCCCAGCAGCCTTCTTGATGTCTAGCTACAAATCCACACATCTCCAATCATAAAGTCACCAACCCTCCGAAACACTGATGAAACTGGAAACAGTGAGGGTGTGGTGACTGAACGGAAGAGGCATCCAGAAACAAATGCTTGGATCTAGCTTTCAACACTCAAAGCAAAACAATCCACATTCAGAGGAAACGTTTGGTAATCAGCTGGATGGATAACGGCCCAGCAGCTTCTGCTCGGCTCCTGACGTGGTGCGGGGAACAACTCTTGTTTGTTGATTGTACAGGATGAGGTTTTGACCTTTCACCCTCAAAATCATCTTTGAACTGAATGCAGCTTTGTTTGATCCTCTGATTTGATGTACCTCTCGGAGAGAGTTTTCTTTTCTGTCAGTCTTTGAAATGCACATTCATTCAGTTTATGTGTTGGAAATCTTATATAGACCTTTATATATCTTCAAAGGGGTTTTGTAGGGTTTTTATGTTTTTTTTTCCTATTCCTTTATGACTTCATCTCTTTGATTTGAACGGATGTTTTGGACTATGTTGGATGATTTTAGTTGCTTGTTTGAATATAATTGGAAAATGTTCTGTGAACAGATATGTCAACAGTATGAATTCACTTTTTTTCATCCAACCATATTCCAACATTTTAGGACATTTTTGCACATATCCACTTAATGCACATATATTGCTTTTTTCCCAAGTTGATTTTTTTTCTCATCTTGTTGCTTATGCATATTTACAAGACTTGTGAGACTGTGTGTGCATGTGTGTGTGTGTGTGTGTATGTGTTTGTGTGTGTGTGTGTGTGTGTGTGTGTCTTTGTTTTGATTTTTTGTTGTTTTTGTTGTAATATTATGGTACACAATGATCCCTTAAACATGCCATAGTTGAAATCAAGGATTCATCCTGGTTTTAGCATAAAGACAAGACAAGCGTCGTCTTCTGACAGCTGTCAGTCCTTAATCAGACAGAGGTATTCTTTTGTTTGATAATATTTGATATAGTGATATAGTAGAGCCCTCATACTGCTGTCAGGTCATCTGAGTTTGATAGATTACAAGCAGTGGAACTGAGAACTGCAAAAATGAATTCATTTTGACTTCAAGAATGTGATTTATTTCTCTACAGAAAGAGTAACACATCATATTACAACCTTATATGATAAACAATCAGTGTGTTCTAAATAATATTTTCCATCGTGTTCACTAATAATGGATTTTGAGTTGGAAGGTTTACAATATTTATCCTTATAAAATGCAAATAGTTGTGGCACATATTACTTTCTCCTGAAAAGACATTTTGAGTATTGTGACCAAAGAACTGTCATCTCACACACACACACACACAAATATATATATATATACACACACACACACACACACATATATATATATATATATATATATATATATATATATATATATATAACAAGTGTAAAACATTTCTTTAATACTGTACAACCAGACGAAATGGACAATGGTAGATATTTTTGTTTTCTGTTTGATTATTTCAGCAAACCTATGCATTGGGACAGTTCCTGAGAGTTTCTTGAATAGTTTCTTTTTTCATTCTTTCTTTTTTTCTTTTCTTTTTTTTTTTAAATGTCTGTTAGGTGTTTAAGCATGCATGCAAGGGAGATACATTTGTCTCCAATTTTATCCTCATAACAGGGTGTCTCACCAAAAATCAAGGTCTAAATTCTATTTTGATTATCTTTCTTCACTGGAAGACCTGTTTATTTTCAGCAGATGTGTATGTATATGTGTGTGACATTGAATCTCTGAATGTGTATGAGTGCACACTAATGTAAGATGAAAGTGGATGTTTATTGTGTGAAATATTCTCGAACAATGTTTGTTGAATGAGGTTAATTTCCTGTTCAGCAGTGATGCCTGGTCTCAAAATTTGGGGAAACAAACATATTAGCGACTGAATTTTTGATAATCATAATCTTCATGTTGTGCCACACATTGAGACAGTGAAATACACAATGCTGTAATCTGTGTACTCTTGTGTTACTACTGTCAATTTGATTACATTATACAGTTTGATTAAATAATAAAGTTGTTTAAACTGACAATTTCCTTCCATGCATCTGGTTTTTAGAATGAATGTCTCTATTCTCTATTAAAGGCTATATTATGTTCACGAATGGTATAGAAGTATGATTATTTATAATAATCCATCCATAGCCATGATTACTTTATTCCGTGAGTGAAAGTGTCCAATAACGAGTGGGTTAGATTCATTACGAGTAAATTTTACTGGTTATGTGATCCCCGATGAAATAATCCGGTGTTCTGGCGTATGATATTTAAGTAAGACTATTGTCTTTATAATGAGAAAAATATTGAATTCATAAAACGATGTTTCTAATCTTATTGAAGAATTAATCCTGATTAACGTATTTCTGTAAATGTTAATTGTCAAAGTGCACAATGAAATATATATTTTCATTGCCAAGGTATGAAAAAAACATATTTCAATAAAGATCAAATTCAAAGCATTGTGGCATTGTTGTTGGTGGCCTATAAAATAATAATAAAATAGATTTTATATTTCGACAATTTTAAGATGGAATTTTTACAAATATTTTATTAATTACTTGTCAAAAGAACAAGAGGTATTACATATAAACAAATTAACATTAGCTGCCAGAAAAAAAAAAGAAAAGAAAAGAAAAGGGGAAAAAAGAAAGTAAAACATTTCAATGCTTTTAGAGCCTTACATGTTTTCGGTGCTTTTTGTTTGTTCTAAGAGATTTACATGTAATTTAAAGTAATTTATAAAATGTGAAAAATGTTATTCTGAGACGTAAATATGTTGTTACGTAGTCACAGCTGTGACGCCACAGTCACTTGTCAGCGATCTCTGTCCTCTGATTGGACGAGCAGTTTCAGCACAACTAGCACCAACTCGGTCAGTGTAGTTGATAAACAGTTAATCTTCCTATCGGCTTCTCGGTTGAATTATTATATTCAACGCAGTTCTGAGGAAATCTCGTCGAAACTGTCTTGAGTTTCGTCTGAATGGCTGAAGCCTCCATTACAGGTAAGCGGTTAATTATGGCTTCTCGCCTCAGCGTTAGCTGTAGTGAAGTGTGGTTGGTTACGGCCTCTCAGCTCAGCAATATTCTCGAAGTACGTTAGTTATTTAAGATAATCAAACTAAATAAAAAAGAGATGTGTTGTGATTTCTGTAAGCGATTTATTCGACCGTTTACAGATGTAAGTTATATTTTATCAGTCATCATCACACGCCGCGTCCATAAGGACGAAGTGGAAGGAAGTTGGTTTGTGAATGTGTAACAAATTAAAAGCACGAAAAGAGTGTCAGTAAATTCATGATTTGACCTTCTTACAGTAAAGAGAATGGCAGGTCTCGTCTTATCTTTGCCACGTGACTGCCTGTTGCGAAAAAGCCGAGTCAGTATGTGTAGACTATAGGCTGTGTGTAGATAGTGCTACAGTAATAAAGTCAAAGGGCAGAAAATAAGCCTGACAAACATTTGTCTTCACTTTTAGACACATCGAAGTTGAATCCAGAGTCTGCCGAGTTTGTACCACAAGCTAAAACCACCCAGCCCTACTCTAGGAGAAGTTACAGGCAGCAGCACCACACTCAGGACTGGAGGGCTCAACATGTTCGGCCTCATCATCACATTAGACAGTCCGATGAGACTAAGCACAGTCAAGATGAGTCTGAAAACCCTGACAATAATACATTACTGCCTCCTGAACTTCCCATCAGAGGAGACGTAAGAGGTAGAGGAAGAGGAGGAAGACAAAGAGGAGGATGCGGTGATGTTAGGCGCATTAATGACCGTCACGCTCCAAGCGAGAGATGGACAAAACCTGGAAGTGATAACGACTCCTCAGGATGGGACCACAGAGCTTGTGGCCGTGAGCGACCCAACTCACCCACTTCAAATAGATCAATAGATGAGGATAAGAAAGAGAGATCAGCTGTGGAAGCCAATGTAAGAGTGTCTTATCAAGCTAGTCGACGTAAACAGACTAATAAAGCAAGAGCAGAGAGATCGATAAAGGAGCCTCAGCCCAAGGACCAAGTGGAGAACTGGGAAAACCAGGCTGATGCAGGAGTCACAAGGCCTGCAGCAGTTCATGAACATCCAGAGCCTGAGCAAAGGAACCTTAAGGGTTGGAGAGGTGGAGATCGCCGCATGCAGCCCAGTTCCTGGAGGAAAGGTCCGGCCCCTAACCATGGGATTGAGGGTAACTGGAGAGAAAGAGAACCTGCTCAGATCAGAGAGGAGGAGAGGAGAGGTGCAGAAGATGAAGGCAGAAGACAAGAGGAGTCCAGCAGAAACAGAGGAGCTGTGAGAGGGGAGGAGAGGAGAGGTACAGAAGATGAGGGCAGAAGACACGAAGAGTCCATCAGGAACAGAGGAGCTGTGAGAGGGGAGGAGAGGAGAGGTACAGAAGATGAAGGCAGAAGACAAGAGGAGTCCAGCAGAAACAGAGGAGCTGTGAGAGGGGAGGAGAGGAGAGGTACAGAAGATGAGGGCAGAAGACACGAAGAGTCCATCAGGAACAGAGGAGCTGTGAGAGGGGAGGAGAGGAGAGGTACAGAAGATGAGGGCAGAAGACACGAAGAGTCCATCAGGAACAGAGGAGCTGTGAGAGGGGAGGAGAGGAGAGGTACAGAAGATGAAGGCAGAAGACAAGAGGAGTCCAGCAGAAACAGAGGAGCTGTGAGAGGGGAGGAGAGGAGAGGTACAGAAGATGAGGGCAGAAGACACAAAGAGTCCATCAGAAACAGAGGAGCTGTGAGAGGGGAGATGAGGAGAGGTACAGAAGATGAGGGCAGAAGACAAGAGGAGTCCATCAGGAACAGAGGAGCTGTGAGAGGGGAGGAGAGGAGAGGTACAGAAGATGAGGGCAGAAGACACGAAGAGTCCATCAGGAACAGAGGAGCTGTGAGAGGGGAGGAGAGGAGAGGTACAGAAGATGAGGGCAGAAGACACGAAGAGTCCATCAGGAACAGAGGAGCTGCGAGAGGGGAGGAGAGGAGAGGTACAGAAGATGAGGGCAGAAGACAAGAGGAGTCCAGCAGAAACAGAGGAGCTGCGAGAGGGGAGGAGAAGAGAGGTACAGAAGATGAGGGCAGAAGACAAGAGGAGTCCATCAGGAACAGAGGAGCTGCGAGAGGGGAGGAGAGGAGAGGTACAGAAGATGAGGGCAGAAGACAAGAGGAGTCCATCAGGAACAGAGGAGCTGCGAGAGGGGAGGAGAAGAGAGGTACAGAAGATGAGGGCAGAAGACAAGAGGAGTCCATCAGGAACAGAGGAGCTGCGAGAGGGGAGGAGAAGAGAGGTACAGAAGATGAGGGCAGAAGACAAGAGGAGTCCATCAGGAACAGAGGAGCTGCGAGAGGGGAGGAGAAGAGAGGTACAGAAGATGAGGGCAGAAGACAAGAGGAGTCCATCAGGAACAGAGGAGCTGCGAGAGGGAAAAGGCCACTAATACAGAATCCAGGGTCAAGAAGAGGTGGAGGTCCAGAGCGACGGACCGGACTGGTGAAGCATATGGAGCCTCTCAAAAGCAAAGAAACCCAGACAGGTGATGTGCTTTAGATCAGGGGCTTGTACCATGAAGCCGGTTAAGATTAGTATGTGCCAATCCTGGGTTCTAGGCACTATGAAAGTTGTTCATCATAAAGTGTTTGTCGCCTTATAACTTCAGCTCCATGGCTAACATGCTCTGTAGTAGGTTTTGTTTTGCGTATGCAATCTAAAATTAATAAACAGCTCTGAGCAATGTCTTCTCTCTGTAACAAATGAAATTACTCCACAGGGTCCAATTTTACAATTATTAGTAAACCTTTAGTTAAAATGCATGTAAATATATATAGTATCCTGTAGCAAGACTCAATATATAAAACTTTAATTTTTTTTATTGTGGACTGACCTATGGATATAATCAACTGTACAAAATAACTTGTTTTAACTTTATGATTTAGGTAGATGTCCTTTTATTTATCTTTTTTCTCTTAATCAACAGAAGAGGGAAGTGAATCCACTAGTAAACCACATTTTCAGTTTTGCACATCATGTGATTGGCTGTCCACTACTGATGTCACTCTATCACACTTTCAAATCCTCAGTAGTTATTTAATTAATGAAAGTTTAAAGCCTGAGCTTAGAGAGGAAGTTGATAATCAGCATCATGGCACTAACAATACCTGATTGGATTGGTTTTGTCAACTTCACAACTCAACGGTTTGTCAACCAATCATGTGATCTAGATTTTGTTCTGCTAGCTCAATGGTACAAGTCCCAAGATGTCTACAAATATACACATGTTTGTTATATTCTTTAAAATTATTGTCACTTACAGCTATTCCATTGTATGTCTTTTGTACGATAATCAATCATTGACAGATTTCTAGTATGATAGTACTGTATTTCTGTGTATCTCTTAGCTACAAGTATTTTTAACGTGTTCAACACTGTGTGTGTGTGTGTGTGAAGGTTGTCTAATTGAGCAGCTGACGGAGGAGAAGTATGAGTGTATGGTCTGTTGTGAAGTGATTCGGGTCATGGCTCCGGTTTGGAGCTGTCAGAGCTGTTACCACGTATTTCACCTTAACTGCATCAAGAAATGGGCTCGCTCCCCAGCATCTCAAGCTGATGGTACGTCAACTGGCTCTCACCTGTGATAGGGGACATCACCAAAGACTGTGCTCTCTTATTGTTAGGAAAGGTAGAATCTGCAGCACACAATTTGGCAATGCAAAAAAACGTTTTTTAAGATTTGAGTATTTCCTCAGTAGACAGGAGTTGGTCTGGCATGCCTAAAATAGCTGCCTGGAGGTGTCACAAATACGACTGCAGAGTGAACTGACTTTCTTGAAAGTAACTATACAGACTACTGAAGACATGATTTCTAAAACATAAATGCTAAACACATTGGGCTAGTCCATAGCTTATTAACAAATTGAAATGGTTCAATATTTACAGATGGCACTGAAGGTTGGCGTTGTCCTGCATGCCAGCATGTGGCTCTCAAAGCCCCTAATGCATACTCCTGCTTCTGTGGTAAGATTATTTTAGTTTCTGCATCTGACATAATATTTTTGTTTCTGTTGTAAATCACTCACATTCTGTAAAATGATAATGTGGCTCTATGTTTATAATGAATAACAAGATTTTTTTTTCTCACCTTTCATTTTAATGAACAGGAAAGGTGACCAATCCTGAGTTTCAGCGCACTGAGATCCCTCATAGCTGTGGAGATATGTGCGGGAAAAAGCGGAGTGGCGGGGAATGCAATCACCCCTGTAACATGTAAGAGCCCAGCAGCACAATCAATGCATTTACATGCTTTTGGCTCAGGTTGAGTGACAGTGATTTAAAAATACTAGTTTTTTTTTTTTTTTTTTTTAGAAGTCTCATGTAAACTCTTCTGGTAGACCTGAAATCATCTGCTTGTACCAGCTTTTTTGTGTTTTTCTTAAGAGTGATTACCCAGCTAGTCATACAGGCAACTGACTTGGCTGCACAGCTATAATTATGTGTATGTTTATGAGATATGTGCAATGTCATTGGTCAATCCAGTGTTGAATTTCTCTTGCTCTATGTAGCTTGTGCCATCCTGGGCCCTGCCCACAGTGTCCTGCTTTTATCACAAAGTCCTGCATTTGTGGTAGAATGAGGTACAATTACCTTTTTGTAATTAACTCTATATGTAGTCCACATATATACAGGCCAAACAACACCGATTTCTTGTGTGTGCAGAAAGCAGGTTCGTTGCAGTCAGACAGGACCTCTGCTTTGTGAAGAGGTCTGTGGAGCTCTTCTGAACTGCTCGGAGCACTTCTGTGCCCAGGTGTGCCATTCAGGGCCATGCCAACCCTGTCAACTTCGTGTTCAGCAAGGTAAGTACTGCTTGTCATGTAATTGGTTTCAGAATCTATGCAGTCATCTCATTTTAATGCATTATAATTCTCCTGCCATGTTTTTGTACTCTTTCAGCCTGCTTCTGTGGTGTGGCATTCAGGGAGGTGGCGTGTGGGACTGACCGGGAAAAGTTTGATGGATCAGGACATTTCTCCTGTAGCAAGCCCTGTGGAAAGTATGTACTATCAAAAACATGTCTCCGCTTGTCAGTGTATGACATTAATCATTTTACAAGTTCTGTTTACAGACCTTTTTGTTAATTCTCTAGTCTTAAATAAGAAGACTTGTGTTTAGACCTCTTTATTAATGTTATCTTTTTTTTCCTGTTTGACTTCGTATTTTATTTTGGTTAATACAGACATTTGAACGTGTATTTTGCATGTTTTTTTTTTAGTAAATGTGTGTGATCGCTCCTCTCTCAATCTGTTGTTTTAGGATGCTAGACTGCCAATCCCATCGCTGTCAGCAGTTCTGCCATCCTGGGCAGTGCCAGTCATGTCCACTCAGCCCCAAGCTGGTGCACAGTTGTTCATGTGGACAGACTCCATTATCTAAGCTTCTGGAGCTTGGCTACCCAGAGAGAAAGAGCTGTACTGACCCGATCCCCTCCTGTGGCAAGACCTGCAACAAGCCGCTGCCATGTGGAGATGGTGGTATGTGTCTGATTTGGGATGAGTTTTTGATTATAAATTGAACGGGGATTAAAGTTTGTTGTTAAAATGTTCTTCTGATCTCGGTTAGGATGCAAAAGACCCTAAATTCACCATGAAATCACTTTTTTTATGGAATATTGCAGTGTTTAATTATTAATGTTTTATCTGAGCACGTCATTATTTTTCAAAATTCTCGTTCCCTTTTAATCATTAATCGAGAACATTAACTTCCCCTCCCCCCAGCAACAACATCCTTTCACTCAGAAATACACCAAAATAGGAAAGAAAAGATTATCACAACTTAATTTCATGCTTATTGAAAGTATACAGAAACAATAAGAACATCATTCTGTGATACTTTTAAAACTTTGCTTGGTTTGTTTGAGCAGTCCAGCTTGCCAATGTCTGGATCAACATATTCTGTAACTAGGATGAGACTGTATGTCAGAAAACTGGCAGACAGGTAGTGATTGGTGTTAAGAAACCTTAAAGAGCATTCTAGAGTCATGCAATATTAGATTTAGTTATATGTTAAAAGCCTACATTTGCATATATTGTTTGCAAATGATCATTTATTGGCAAAATATGGAATGCTTACATTTTTCCTCATTTCAAATTCAAAGATTGAGTGTGACCAGAGTTGGGAGTAAATACTTGACAATCTACAGTCATTTCCATTGTCTTACAGTAGCAAAAAATTGAACATTTTCAAACGAAGCACTGCAAGCCAGTTGAAAGCTATATAAATATGTACGATTCAAATCAGTTGACATATTAAATTAATCGTGATACAATTGGAGATATGAGTTTATGTGAATGTATCTCTGAGTGGAACTGACTGTCTTTAGAAAAGTTTAGATTTTCTTTTCATTTTGCCTCTGCACAATGTACATTTGTAGTGTTCATAAGCAGGGCTGCTTTGTTACAGCGGTAACTGAAGAAACACTATATCATTGCTGCTCTAAAAGCGCCACCTGCTGGCAGAGAGTGAATTTGCATCTCATTTAGCTCATCTGCTGTTTTTGTTTCATTTAAACATGTTTTATTTTGTATAGTTTCACAAAACTAAAGCCAGACCATACTGTTGCTTCAAATTTAAGAATTTTACAATCTAACTTTACCTAAAAAAAACTGCTCATGTTGCAAAGTATGCAGCATCTTTGTTTGGATCGTGATTAAAATGCAGTGGTTGACTAATTTTAAATGGAAAGAGCACAGACAAAGCCTTAGTTTGTTTATATGAACAGATTTATTTTATTTGTGTTATTTACTTGATTTGGGGTTTGTTTTAAAATTAATAAAAGACCTTTTCATTTATAATTTGTCTTAAATCTTGTTTTGTTAATTAAAAAAGAACTGAGATGATAATCTTGTGAAATCAGTATAATGAATTGTATCGCATTGTGAGTTAAGTCACTTGTTACATCCCTACAACACTGTTCAAAATTCTTATGTTTCTCTCTCACTTGTGTCTGGTCTGCTGTAGATTCTGTCCACTTGTGTGAAAAGCTCTGCCATGAGGACAGCTGTGGCCCATGCTCTTTGACCTCATCTATGAAATGCAGATGTGGCAGCAACAGCAAGGTTAGACTGTTATCGCACAGCTGCACAAAGGTCAGGAAGTTCTGAAAACTGCAGATGTAATTCATACTCTCTCTTCTGTCTTAATAGGAAGTTCCTTGTGCAGCCATTCAGACTGAACGTAAGGCTTTAGTTAATTGTGTAACAAAATAATTGTATGTACTGTAAAGTAATGCTAATGTGTAATCCTTTACAGAAGACATGGTGTTTACATGTGAGAAACGCTGCAACAAGAAGCGCTCCTGCGGCAGGCACAAGTGTGGAGAGTTGTGTTGTGTGGTGAGTCTTTTATATTTTCATAAAAGGTTTATCTGGGTGTAGAAGCCACAAGAAAGGTTTATGTAAGCATTCTCTCTCTTTATCAGGATGTGGAGCATAAGTGCTCAATGATTTGTGGTTACAAACTCAATTGCGGTCTTCATCGATGCCAGGACCTTTGTCACCGTGGGAACTGCCAGCCTTGTTGGCAAACTAGTAAGCCTGGCCTTCAAGATCACCTTAATGAATTTCCATCTCTTTTCTTCTTACACAGCACTGTGTTTTTTTTCTCTAAGGTTTTGATGAGTTGGCGTGCTACTGTGGGGAGACTGTGCTCTTCCCGCCCATCCCTTGTGGAACGAGACCTCCTGAATGTAAAAACTTATGTACCCGAAGTCATGATTGTGATCATCCAGGTACTTCTGCTCAGTCAACCACAGATATACTCATTAACGGATATATGTCAAGATTTATACACGTATATATACCCTATTATTCTTTGTGAAGGTTACCTGTCTGTATGGAACTGCGCTTGACAATTTGTAAGCTTGAGGACAATATTTTTTACTTTTAAAAACTAAAAGAAAGTAATTTTTATGTATATATTAAAGTCTCTTATGCATAGCAAGGCTGCATTTATTTATTCAGTACAGTAAAAACAGTAATGTGAAATATTTTAACAATATGAAATAACCATTGTTTATTTAAACATATTTTAAAACATGCTAATATGCTGATTTGATGTTCAAGCCGCATTTCCTATTACTACGAATGTTGAAAACCGTTGTGTTGCTTAATATTCTTGTGGAAACCAAGCTTTATATTTTTTTCAGGATTCTTTGATGAATAGAAAGACACTTGCTGAATAAGCTGATTGTTTTGTTTATGATTTTTTCCATAGTGTTCCATTCATGCCATAGTGAGGAGAGATGTCCTCCCTGTACCTACCTCACCAAGAAGTGGTGCATGGGTAATCATGAGGTAAAAAGACACATTTTTGAAACAAAATCTTCATATTTTTTTAATTCAAATTTAAGCATACGCAGTCCTATTTTGCACTCTGTTCAAGAAAAGTTCCAAATCTCATGTTCAACACCATTTTCACATTTCTCCCTAGCAAAGGAGTAATATCCCATGCCACCTGCAGGACATCTCGTGTGGTTTAGTGTGTGACAAGCTCTTACCCTGTGGTTCTCATCACTGTAAGAAAATATGTCACCGTGGGGAATGCCAGGCAGAGGGAGGGTGTAAGCAGCCATGCACTCACCCTAGAGCTAGCTGTGGACACCCATGTGCTGCTCCGTGCCACCCAGGCACCCCCTGTCCACCCACCATCTGCAGTGCCAAGGTACAGCCCTTCCCTCATCCAAAATCTACACAGATGGTTTATAGATGGAACATGCAGTTATTGCTCAAAGCGTTCCTTTGTTTCCTCAGCTGTAGCCCGATTTGATTCCTTCAATTCCTCAGCTGCAGGGTGCTTGTGGTCTGGCACATGCTTTTACAGACAAATGTGCATTATCGGTTATGTAAAACATTGGCTTGAAAGAGTAAATTATAGTTTTCATAAAACATCTGTTATAGTTGTTTATTATAGCCTGTCAAAATTAATCTCGAATCAGATGATTTGTTGTTTTCAAATGTAGAAGACCGATCAAAAGAGCAGAATATCTGATCATCTAAGCACAAACATTCCTCAGCTATTTTTTATTTTTGCAGACACATTTTTATGTTATGCATGCTGAAAAAACAAGAACGCATTAAAAATGGAGAGCCTCTACGCTTACTGGTAGTTATTTCTCACTTTCAATCTCTAGGTGGCACTGCAGTGTGACTGTGGCCGAAAGAAAGAGACCGTTCCTTGTGCTGATGCAGCCAGTTCATACCAAAGGTTAAAACACCATCATAGACATTCAAAACCAAGTTTTATATTGATAAATTTTTCTTTTTTTTTCACCCACTGATGATTGTGTACTCATAGCAGCCAATCCATTTAAAATGAATGATGTTCATATGCAAATAAGACAAAACATGCTATAAACGTCATATGTTCTAACTGATCAGTGGTCAAATTTCTATGTTTTGCAGATATGCAGCTATTGCCGTTGCCAGTAAGCTGTCAGATATGCAGCTGGGAGAGTCCGTTGACATTGGACCGCTCACAAAGAAAGAGCAGAGAAAGGCCAGGTATAATCACACACTAAAGCTAGCAAGACTGCTTGTTTTTATTAGTCATCCAGAAGAGTAGTCTGTGGGTCAGTGTTTACCTTACATAAATGATAAGTTCAAAGCTGCATCGAAAGAGAGCAGGGTACAGGATTAAAACTCACTTACCACAACATCCAAGTAAAAATTGATTTTGTCATGTCATTGCCAGTGGCTGGTAAGTAATTTCATTATAATACATGGTTTAAATTAAAAGAAGAACACATTGATCTAATAACTTGTACCTCAGAAGGTAAAGATTGTTAGTAATGTGCTTTTGTTGAAGTGGAGTAACCTTTGTATTTGGTTGTTCCCTCAAAGGTTGGAGTGTGATCAAGAATGTGCTGCACTGGAGAGGAACAGGTGAACGTAAAGACTTTATTCACACATTCTTTCCCTCTATCTGTGCCTAGATATGTCTATGTGTGGGTGTGCAGGTTTTGATGTTTTCTGTTTTGCCTCTAGGCGGCTGGCTGAGGCCCTGCAGATTGATCTGTCAGTGGATACCTTCAACAAGTCAGCGTCTTCCAAATATAGTGACTCTCTGAAAGAAGATGCAAGGTGGTTCAAATTCTAAAATAGTTCAAGAATGTATCAACAGTACATAAAGCTAGGACATGGTTGTATGAGACAATACCAAACTCAAATTCTTTGGAGGAGCTCACGATGAAGGCACCAACCATTAAGCAACATATTAAGAGTAGTGAATCAAACTGCGAGACTGTTTTCAAGAATGCAACAGTCAGAAGTATTTATGTAAAAATACTTCTGTTGCTTTCTTGGGAACAGTCTTGGAGTTTAATTCACTACATTTAATAGGTTCAGTTGCTTGCCAAATGTATAAACTGTACAGGACTGTATTTTCAAAAGCATCCAAGCTCAAAACACAAAAATGAGGATTGTAGCCAACTTACAAAATCAACAAATGCTTATCCTTTATTTTTTTTAGTTTAGTAACTGTGCACTAAAGACTGTGCCAGTCGAGTTTGGGTTCTTGCACATTTGCTTTGACAGTTTAAAGAAAAACTGAAGTGTAGAATATACATGCATAAGTTAAATGTTTAGTCTACTACAGAGCCAAGTGAAAGCCTGAATGCTCAAACTAATTAAACTTTTTTTTTTTTTACTTCAGGAAAGATTTCAAGTTTGTTAGTGAAATTGAAGAGGAGATTAAGAATTTAGTTGAACTGGTCAACAAGGTAATATGTAGTTCCAATGATCACACTTTAAATAGTTGACTATCTACTATCCAAGCACTTCTAGCTTTGTATTTCAGAGCTCTGTAATTGTGTTTTTTTTCAGGGTAAACAGCCTAAGAGGAGTCACTGTTTTCCACCTATGAAGCGCGAACACCTGAGAATTATCCATGAGCTAGCAGAGGCATATGGTGTGGAAAGCGTCAGCTATGATAGCGAACCCAAGCGCAATGTTGTGGTTACTGCCGTCAGGTCAAAAGAAACTCAGATTTTAGATTGGGCTTCCAACTGTAATAGTGAATACTATTCTTTTTGTAAGCATAAAAGCAAACACAAGTAAACTTTAAAGGTGTCTCTCAGTTAAGTGTATGTCAGAGTCAGTAGCATTGGGTAGTCTGACTTCAACATGATTGTTTTACATGTGCTTTCAGGGGGAAATCAGTGTGTCCTAACACTAGTCTGGCTGCTTTGATTGAAAGGGAAACTGTTTCCAGAGCTCCTCCTCCTATTGCCCACATCAAACAACAAACAAGCAAGTATGTTCACATATATCTCACCACTAGACTACCATTCAGACTTTGGGCATCAAGATGTTTAAATATTTTTGAAACAATTATTTTTTTATCAGCCATTACTCTTTTTTTTTTTTCAGTCTGATCCTTTAGAAATCGTTATAATCAGATTTTTTTTTTCTCAAAATAATGGATTTGAAATAGAAATCTACTACAGATGTCTTTACTGTCATTTTTGATCAATGTAGTGCATCCTTGATCAATTGAAGTATTAATTAATTTGAAAAAAATTGAATTGCTAATGTCATAACTGATCAGTATGGTTATTCATATGAGCTAATCTATGGATACTGTAAAGAAGTGCAGTGTTTAAAAACACGCTCGTCATTCACAGTCAGTAGAATTGCTGTGGCATGTACATGTGTTTGTTAATATTTTGTGTATTCGTGAAATATGAAGGGTTTTGTTGAGTGTGAAGTGTATCATAACTAATATTATTTTTTATTCACATTTATTTCAGGGCCGACAATAGTAATGCTTGGATGAATCAATCTAAAGAGGAGCCCACAATTGATTATTTTGATGTGCAGGATTGACATGAAATTCTGAATAGTCACTATAATAATCACACAAAATAAAACTGTCCAAAACTATACTAAGTGAGGATCTAAACCTATGATTTGTGGACCTGTTTGTTAGGAGCAAATATCTAGGAGTAAAAATGTATGTGATTTCTGTGCACATATTAACTTGGGGGGAAAAAGAATTGTGGGATGAATTTGTAATCTGAGACTGGACATTATCAGTGACCTTGACAGTGACTTCTGATAGACATCTTACACAAGTGTCAGGAGTGAAGTTGGACATGATCTGCATCAGGAAGGTTGTTGGTAGTAATCTCATTTTACCATACTTTGTTAAAGAAGGTGAAAATAACTGTGCATCTCAGCTCCAATAAATACTTCTGAAAGCACAACTTTTAAGTGCGATATTGAATAGACTGCGGTTCTCCACATTCTGCTTCACGATTATGTAGCCTACTTCTGCTTTCTTCTGATCCCAACAGGAAAGGTACTGTGATACTCCGTCATAATGTTTCTTTAATGAGAAGAGTGACCTTGACGTCAACGCTCATTTATATCAAGAAACACCTGAAGGTTTATGATCAGGTTTTTCTGAGGTTTGTAATCACATGAGTTAAGTGCTGGAAAACTGTCATTGTTCAGTGTGTGATGGGACAATCTGTTCCTGGACCCTTGGATTTCATAGAGCCTGCCGGGACATGGGGAAAAAGGAAAAACGCAAGGGAAGTACAATATTTGCATCCTTAAAAATCAGTATCGGCGAGGCTACTTAAAATGATTGTTCACTTTATGAATTTAATATAAATAACGATAAATTCAACTTTAACGACCAATAATGACAACTTTAATCTCTGAATGAACTATCACTCTTTAATAGCTGTTGTCAACCAGCATCACACGTTTATGGACGTCGGTAATTGTGAGAGGAAACCGGCTCTTATTGTGCGACAGCTGCTTTTTGTAAACTCGTTTAATTTTTACTGCCATCTCTTCTTTACTCGTATCTTTATGTGCAAATATTAGGCGAACTTTTCAGGCCTGTTCGACAAAGGTCCCTCTGTATTTCGCCGGTAAGTGTGAGTTACTGACTGTAGTGAGTGGCGCGTAATTTGTCGACGCTCCCTCCACAACCAGAGTTTTATTCGACGCGCTTGCGCCTCAGCGCTCACCGTCTCTGGCTGCATCCCCTCCTCACTCCACTGCCTCTCCACACACTGACTGTCCAGTCACTCCAGCACCGAGCAACAGGGTGTGTGTGTGTGCGCTTCCAGCTATAAAGAACTTAATTTCCATCGCTCCGGACAAACATCCGCTTCTTCATCTGCCCTCCGCTGCCCTTAACAGCCGGCCACAGTAACCTGCCATGGAGAGGAAGGTAGGACATTTACAGCAACATCATAACAATGTCATCTACTCCACTGAGCACTTATTAATCAACAGTGTTCAGTGTCCGCGGTCTGTTACCGTCCTAACGGTGTATAATCCGCCCATCTCATCACAGACAGTCAGATTAGTGCGCATGGGAGTTTTCCGACTGGATCTAGTTTATTTGGCAATGTAAAGAGCAGAAAGAGACTGTATATGAAGCCGGACAGAACACACACACGCATACACTGGTGCACGTGTTAATCTTGTCTTCTCCATCACTGATCTTCAGTGCTGATGAAGGGTTCTTCATGATCTTAATGCTGACTGGAGTGAGAGGTTCAGAGCAGCACTTAAGGCTGTAGTGGAGATGTTATGAGACATCAGATACTAAGAGCCTCAAGTACCTCTCAGCTTCAGTTGTTGGGGTTCCAAGTGTTAACTAGAAATATAAAGATGCCTTTCCTCAAAATTTACTCTTATAGTCCATGTGAGTTGAAACCTAGAAATATCAGGAATTTTAAAACTTATTTTCAAGCCTGAAGGCATGGAAATATTGAATTGAATATAGAAATGACATTTTGATAATGCAGTCTTTGATTTTTAAAAAAATGATCGTGATAGGAAAGTTTAGAATTGACAGGAAGCAGATTGATGGGGGGAGCTCCTCGAGGCCGGGATTCGAGCACGGGACATCCGTAGTGCAACAGCTCTTTATGTCTGTGCACTGTACACAAGGCTTTCAACACATAGTCTCTGAAATCTTTTTCAAGTAATCATAAGCAATAGTCATAAAAAATGTATACGGTGAAAAAAAGTGTTCAAGTGTTTATATCATGCTTCTACTGATTTGAACTCTCTGAAACAGAATATTTGTCGTTTCAAATACTGTGTATCCTTACAGATATAAGTTAGGCCAAGATAATAACAGTGCAGGCCTTGCCAGGAGCTTAAATCAAATATTAATGATATGCTATGAGGCAGCACATTATGATTGTCCAGAATCTTGTTTTTGTATTTGTAAGGGTGGTAACTCACATATGAACCCAACTTTATTGTTTCTGACTTAAATAGTTTTCTGTTTTCCTCCATTGTGATCTGAAAAATGCCCAATTTCCTTGTGATCCTGCACATACAGTACTGACTGTTTTGATGTCACTAAAATATTTTAGATATACTGTAAAAGTAATAGTCCTATACATCTGAATGAACGTAAGAATGACTGTTTTTACAATAAACAGATTAAAGCACTTTTTACATTCCAGTCAAAAGTGTAAAAGCATATTGAAATGGATGAATTGAATATGACTGGCTACATTTTTTATATTTTTATTTTGTTCACTTTTATTATTTCATATATATATTAAGAGGTGAGTGTTCAGATTTTTTTGCATTCATTGCATTCGTCCTTCATTGCATTGGGTGCATTCTGCTTTCCACTATTAGGTAACCTAGTTCTTAATATGTGCTTTTATTCCCCAGAAAGGTTGATATTATGATGCTCCATCATAATTTAGCTGTTTCTTATACGAGTGGAGTGACCCTGATATCAGTGTCTGTTCACTCATATACCAGTAAAGAGCTGGAGGTTTATAGACCATTTTCTTTCGGGGGAAGGGTTCATGAGATAAGTGTTATTTTATAAAACAGCATATATAGCATATGGCACAAATCATAAAAGTTCAGTTCCCTATTGAATATATCTTATGTTTTGTTGTGATTTCAAAGTAATATTGTGAAAAAGCATTTGTGATCACAGTGTTGAGTTACAATTCCCTCACATTTTTGTTTTCCTCATATATCCATCTCAGATGGCTGCGGAGTAAATCAAAGTACAGCTAATAATTTATTTTAATTAAGAGCAATCAGTAGTCATGCAATACACACGTTTTTGGGCTGTGGTGAGATGCACGCTGCTGGAGTGATCTCTGTAACGCTTCTGCTTGGATGCACTGCAGGATTGTACATGGCCATTGACTGTATTGACTGTAGATAAGCTGAGCGTGCTGGAGCACTCATATAGTACATGTGGACCGATCTAACCAACACTGGTGTCTGTGAGAGCTCAGGCTGTGTCCATATGCAGTATCTAATGTTGTGTGTGAGTTTGAGAGAGTAACAGTGTGGTTCCTCACTGCATTCTAATGGACAAATTTATTCAACATTTATACGCCATTCAAACCCCTTTATTTATTTAATTTTAATCATGAAGCATAAAATAATTTTATTACGATCGTATCAACCTTTGTCAACCTTATACACTACCATTTAAGTTTGCGGTCTGTAAGATTTTTATGTTTTTGTAAGAAATTATGTTCAAAATGGCTGTGTTAATTTGATGATAAATTCAGTAAACACAGTAATATTGTGAAAATGTTTCTATTTGAACGTATTTTAAAATGTCATTTATTCCTGTGATGGCAAAGACATTTTGTAGCCATTACTTTAGTCCTTCGTTTCGGGTTTTATCTTTACTCTCCCTTTTGATCATTTAATTGTGTCCTTGCTAAATAAAAGTATTAATTTATTTCAAAATATGTGTTTAATTTCTTAAATGTTTGTGATTATTAATGCTTTCGTGGGCAATTGTTATAATACACACACATTTTAGCCCAATATTTAGTGTAATAACTTGTCCAAGTTTAATAGGAATAATTCAGTCCACATGTATTATACAGGGGCCATGTAAAAAAAAAAAAAAAAATCTATCTACTGAAAATTATTTACAATAAATAAAAACAATTGAAGGCTATAAAATAGTAGGCCTATACCCATGGTTCCTCAAATGTTTGAAAACGTTATTTCAGGCATTTCTAAAAAAATAAATAAATAAAAAAAACATCAGAGAAAGTCAACTTTTTTTTTTCTTTTTTTGAAAGCACAGATTCGTTTCTATAGAAGACAAAAATGAATTGGTCCTAGTAGGACACCATTAAAGTAGTCCATATGACATGTAAACTACAGTACACTAAGTTTTTTAAAGCCACTTGATAGCTTTGTGAGAAACAATAACTTAAGTGCAGTAATTTGTGATAAAGTTGTGTATTTTATTTATATTTAATTGCTGTACAGTAAGTCCTGTAAAGCTTGATACAATAAGAGAAGTTTTTGTACTGCCTGCTGTCTCTCAGCGAGACATCTGTTAAATGCTTTAACCTTTGGGGATTGTACACCGTGTGGCCAGAGTAGCTTCAAAGTGCTAAGTCAGTTGTTGTTTTGTTGTAGGTTGTGGTACCAAGTCGCAGGTGTGTCTTTGAGCTCGAGGCCTTGTATTCTCTCTGGAAACAATTCCAGCGAGGCCAGCAACACTTAGAATGGATCACAGAAGTTTGCTTCAGTGCCCAGCAATCTTCGGAGAGTGAGAGAAATCCCATTAGTATTCAAGGACCCACTTTTGCTAGCTGTCACACCTCAAGAGCTTTTGGGAGAATTGGCTCTTTCACAAGTGAGAGTGCAGGCAGAGAGATGAAGGGATGATTATTAAATACTCGCTTCCTTTCATTCTTTTTCTTGTTCTCCTTCACTGCCTTCCTGCAGGTCTAAATGTGAGGAATTAGAATGCTGTATTCTAGAAACGCCTCATGTGTCATGCTGCCCTTTGTTCAGCTCAACAATGCTGCTTCTCATTTGTTAAGACACCTGCAGTATTTGCATTTCTGATTTATATGCGTACTTGTGCTTTATCCGAGCCTGTTTCTTGTATTTGAATTCTAACTTTATTTTTAATTTATTTGACACATAAATTAAAAAAATATGAATGTCATTAACAAAACATCAAACCAAATTATATTTAGAAGGCAGCACAATGTTATATTAACATTTGTCTGTTAAATATATTTATTTTGTTTTTTTCATATTAAATGTAATATATTAATGTTATGTTTATATATATATATATATTTTTTTTTTTTCCCTCAATTGTGGAACAGGGATGGTTGTTATTAAAAACAAAAAGATTTTTGTTCTGCCTCATTTGTTTGCAGATGCCACTTGGTTTGGTATTTTGCAGTCTAATAGTTCAGTGACATTCAGACCCCCCCAAATACTCCTTATTTGGCTGGACTGGAATGATCTTGAAGCATTAAGGTAAAACCGGCCTTTGTAAGTGCAGAAACTTTGTGCAAGCTCTTATGAGGGAGTTTGATTTGCTTATGCAAGAAAACATGGATTGTGAATGCAACCAAAAGTCAAGCAATCAGCTTGCAAGGTTATCTTTTCTAAAATAATGTATCTGTATTTATAAAGATTCTGTTTTGTAGCTTAGTAGCCTTATGTTATTCATAACACTTTGCATATACACGTTTTAACAGTGTTATGATGTTTGTAATGTGCAAATGCCACATCTAAAACCGGAATACATGCTGCTCTTATGTTTACTTTTCACTGCCACTTTAATTTTCTTTCATGTAGCTCTGCGAGACTCTACAATGAGATTTTAGACACTGCTGTACCCCAATAATCTTATATTAGTACCTCAGGACTACTTATAACTCTTAAGACTGTCTACCTTTATTATATCTGTTACTGCCACTTATTTATATGTACAGTAATGCTCTGTCCATGTCTTTCTGTCCATGGTCACTGAAGTCACTCAAAAATCTCAGTGCTCTCCAAGTACAGTACGTCTATGTCTTTTATGTCTTGTTATTGTCACTGTATGTCTGAGCCTCGTCACAAGCATTTCAATGCCCAGTTTTCCCATGTGTTAACTATGCAAATGATAAATAAATGCCTCTTGACTCTTGACCACCTGCCAGCTTGGACTCTGTAGAGGGGTTTAGTTCTCTAGTTCGGACCTTGACACATTCTTACACTGCTTTAGTCAACAATTTATACTTTTATGGTCAGTTTGCAAACCTAGAGTGACTTCCCCCTTGTGAAAAAGAAATTGTATTGAATTGTATTGAATGCACACTTGTGTAGTAGGCTACATCAAATTAAAAAGTATTAAAAAAATACTTGCTTGCATAATGCAATATGAAATAAAATGCAACTTAAGTGTACTTAAAGAGTACACTCTAAATGTTTCTAGACATACTTTTAAAAAGTTCACTTTGTAATAATGTCAAATTAAAAGTTTAACTTTAAAGTTAATTTTAAATTGTTTTGATAGTATTTTGTTGTGTATTTGTTGTACACTTATATTGAATAATAAAGCACTTCATTATAAGTTTAACTGTATAATGTTACTCAATATCACAATTGATATATTTTAAATGTATTTTAAAAATTACTAAATGTTTTTCAGTGATACCAATACTACCGAAGGAAATTTTTCTATTTTCTTTATATTTAACCGTTAACTGCCATTCAGCATCACATTATAATTGAGAGCTATCTATTTTAACATTTAAAAAAATAACAGTTTTTTGAAAGAAATAACATCTAATTCAATTAAACTTAAAACAATCTTTACATTTAACCCATTACAATGTCATATTATCTGTAGGAAATAAGTAAGAATTATACAGAAAATGAATAATGAATGAATAATCCTCTTTTGTTCTTTGATTAACAGACAGCACAGCAGCTGGTTATTAGATTATTTGGCTGCTATCACTTTAAGAGCTGCCACTGCTGAATATGACGTAGATATGACACACATGCTGGTAGTTTCATTTGCGCTTTATTATGAAATGATACAGGCTACAGAGCATGCTGCCATATTTGTGGATACAATTATAGCGCGTATGCTACAAACACAATATAATGGCTGACCGGACAGAAAATCTTGTTTGCTGACATATGGCCTGACAACATCTCATGTCACTGTTGCTCTTCTGAAGCTGCCTCTTCACCTGTACCTTTTCTGTGCGCTGGGGCAAAGTGGAGTGCGCTTCTGAAAAGTCTCCTTTTATGCTTAAGTGTAGTTCCTTTTTACAAAGGCTTAAAAAAATGTTCCACCTAGAAGCATAATTATAAATTATGAAAAGTGTAAACCTTAAAACACTGCAGCACTTATTACAATGAAAGCTTAAGTATTTATGGTTTTATTATAAAGAATAATATTTTATATTAAAATAAAATTACAAAAAAAAAAATCCATTAGAAACGAACAGTTGTGCTGTCTTCTATGAATGAAAATGCTGGGCACAGTCGAGTTCAATGCCCCTGGATGTACAGTATCACTGTCCTGCATGATGGGTATTCAGTTCAGAGCCAAACATCCCCTGGCCTTTTGTGTAATTACAGGTGAAATCTGCGGCTGCTGTGCAGTGGGCCTCAGTACTTTCCAGAGGTGGAAAGTAACGAATTACATTTACTCGCGTTACTGTAATTGAGTAGCTTTTTTGTGTACTAATACTTTTTAAAGTAATTTTTAAAATCTGTAATTTTACTTTTACTTAAGTATATTTTGATTGAAGTATTGTACTTCGCTACATTTTAAAACACATTAATTACTGAGTAAAAAAAATAAAAATAAAAAAAATAAATCGCTCCCTGGAAACTACGGCAGTAAATTATGGGCAGGAGGGCAAACTGGCACTAAAATCACAAGAAAGATGCAGACCGTCAAAACAGGCGTTAGTGGTGCAGACACCGCTGAAAACGAAACCCCGTCATATTCTGAAGTTGAACTCGAAGGAAATGAAGTGAACCCCTGGCCATATGTATGCTCTATTATGCAGTGTAAGCTGTACTTGCCTAGGAAGACCAAACTAGCAGCTTATAAAATCTCGACAAGACATCAACCCTTCGCAAGAATGTAGAGGTAAGCTAAATAATTGCATCGTTGCATTGGTGGCCAAAATGAAGCTTTGACATTTTAGCAAGAGGTTTTGCACAAATTAGCCAAAAAGACAGTGGTGAGGAGTGTGCTATTTTTGTTTTAATGATGTGCCCGCGCATTTATAGTGCGTTCTTTCACTGTGTGATTCAGTCTCCTAAAATGCATTTAGAATGATCACAAAATTGAAGATATAAGGGCAGAAAATTCACATATTTATATAATTTCATATATTAAATCAAAATCACACAAAGAATGCCATCTTTTCCTCCAAAAATCATCATGAATATATACATACATTTATATAACAGTTCAGTAAACAAGTTAATTAAGAGACTTGCGTTTTAGACACCATATTGCCTTTTTTAGCTCTATTTCTACAACAGAAAATAATTCCAGACACAGCCACCAAAGCACAGTTTTGCGTCTCTGAGCAACGTGACAGTGTTTCGTGTCTGAATGAATCAACCGTTTAAATGATTCGGTTCAATCGCAATGACTCACTTATTAACAGTGACTTGCTGACACCATAGATATCATATATATGGCTGACACATACTGGCCATTTTAATTTCACATTTAAAGTATCTTTTGATTTTTTAAAATAATTAATTTCTTATCATTTCAAATGAGTATTCAACATTTTATGTTTTGTATATCAAAACATTATTCATGCATTTGTAACTGCAGGTTAAATGCATTCTTGTCCTGCACTAAACAGTGTAATACATCTAAATGCCACTTCCAATGAATCTTCTGCATTTTCTCTGCATTAAAAGATGAGTTTGTTGATACTGATTTGCCTGGTAACAGCCCAAATGTTTTATTATTCTAAATAACTGATTCCTTTAATTAAAAACAACTAGTTTGAGATTAATAGACCTATCCCAGGGGTGTCAAACTCAGTTCCTGGAGGGCCGTAGCCCTACAGAGTTTAGTTCTAACCCTGCTCCAGCACACATATCATGTAGTTTTCAAATAAACCTAAATGATTAGATTAGCTTGATCAGGTGTGTTTAATTAGGGTTAAATCTAAATTGTGCAGGACTGTGGCCCTCCAGGAACTGAGTTTGACAACCTTGGCCTGTCCCATTTTTGACTCCCTCCCACTGTTAAAATGTAAGTAAGTAATTTTTACTCTGAGTAAATTTTAAATGAGCTACTTTTTACTTTTACTTGAGTAGATTTTTAGACTGGTACTTTTACTTGTACTTAAGTAAAATTTCATTAATGTAATGGTACTTTTACTTGAGTAGAATATTTTTGTACTCTTTCCACCTCTGGTACTTTCTCTCTTTAAAGTCCTGGACTCCAAAGGGGCTCAACTGTAAGGCAGGGTGGTCTGTCTGAGTCTGTAGTGCAGTGTGCCGCTTCGCCTGAATACGGTGCTTTCTAGCCGTCTCTGAGACAGACTGTCTGGCTTACAGAGAGCTGACCCATTTTTATTGCAGAAAGGCTCAATATCCCATTTAGTGCTTCCACCCGAGTAAACAAGGGGAAGAGGGAGAGTCTGGGTCAGCTGAATGCTTATGTTAATCCATACTTTAATAGGCATCTGACACATGGAGTTGATGCCTTTAAAGCTGATTTTTGGATGTCATGTGTGTCTGTTATGCAGTCAAAGGACATGAATGTTCACCTTAGTGTTGTAATATGTAGATTTGAAAGGCGTTCTTTATAGAATGCTCAATTCGACGTTAACTGTCTCTGGCCTCATTCTGTCCATCCTGTCTCTCTGTCCACATACACAGAACGAGAATGAAGGATGTAGGTTAAAGAGTATTTGCGTATGTATATGAATAACAGATATGAGAGCGGGAAATAAAAAAAACACAATATCTGTTTCATGTTCTGGTAGTTTAGCTTAGATTGCATTGGTCTATCTATATTTTCAGTCGTGTGAAATACAATACATGCACAACATTTAAAATTTTACAGTGTGTTATACACTACTGTTCAAAAGTTTAAGATCAGTAAGATTTTCAAAGTTTCTGAAAAAGTTATGGTCACCAAGGCTCAGTAAAAGCAGTAATATTGTGAAGTATTAAAATTGAAAACTATTAAATATTTAAATAAATCATTTATTTCTGTGATGGCATAGCAGAATTTTCAGAAGCTCCAGTCTTCAATGTTATATGATTAGGTGCTAAAGAAACATTATTTATTACCAGTGTGTTACTTAATATTTTTGTGATCCCTATGATAAATGTTTTCAGCATTCTTTGATGAATAGAAATTTCAAAATGTCAATTTCGATACATTTCATGCTCCTTGGCTTATAAAATGTATGAAGTTCTTTGGGGAAAAAAAAGTACTGACTGGATACTTTTGATCGGTTGCATATATCATAAGGTATCAAGTTATATTAAATTAAATTAATTAAAAAGTTTGTTAGTTTAAAAAACACTAAAGTCTAAGGAAATCTCTTAATTATTTAAAAATGTATTATTGTAAGATGTAGTAGTTTTTTTTTTTTTTATGTAAACTAATTTTTAATTGCTTTACCCTTGTTGTTTGTCATATTTGCTGCAACTGTCTGCAGCTATATAATATTACTTACAATTTAAGAGAACAGTTTGTCCTGAAACTATTGTGGACCCAAATGAGATGTTTGTTCATTTGTTTGTACGAATAATAAGATGAGAACAGTTCTTCTCCACAGTTTTGTTCTTCAGAGAAATGGAAAAACTGGTCTTTCCAAGACACAAAATATAGTATAAAAAGTATAGCTGCCTTTACTACTTTCTGCATTTTTCTATGAAAGAATGTTCTTACAAATTAAACCATATCTTTGTATCAAATTTCTAGTTTTATTATTACAGGTTTACTTTGATTCCGATATTCTTTGTTGATCTGAATATTAAATTTGCCAGACGCTCAAACTCAAGTGCATCAGTTTAAACACAGTCATTATAGCACTTTCTGCTCCAAATACAGGCCTAGCAAATAACTGGGCTTAGATGTTATTACTTTCACTGTAATCCAGAATCACATCAAATGTGCTTTGGTCTTTAAATGAAAAGGGTAGCTTGCTTTTATTTTCAAATCATCTGTTTGGCTTGGCTACTGACTATTTTGCCAAGAGTGCTTTTAGTCTGAAAACGGACCACCCAGGATACAAGCTTTTGCAATATGAACATTCAGCAAGTTTTAATACTTGAGGAAGGCAGAGCTGAATCAAGAAAACGGTCTTATTTTCATTGGGTTATTGTGCTGCTTGTTTTAAATATATATTATTTGCAGATTATTGGACAATATTCAAATTTTCTTAGATTTTTAGATCTATTTTTATCTACATTCAACATTTGATCTTGGATTGTTCATGCTCATTCCCCCTCTTTTATTTCCTCCTCCGTTACCTGATCAGTACATACATACATGTTTTAGGAGTTCAAATGATTCCCTCTGTCTCAAACTCACTGTTTAGGCCAGCTCTAGAGATGAGAATGGGATTTCTCTGGGCTTTGATTAGTCAATTGTTTTATTGGGAGGCGTATACAGACCTCTGCAGGAGAAACCTAAAACTGCAGCTTGAGGTCAAACTGTCCCGCAGTCTCCAACAATAGACAAACACACACAATCTCTCTCCTTACCCCACACGGCTCCCCCGCCCCCTTCACCTCCCAGTCAATGGGACCTGAGCATTTGGCAGAGCTGTAATGGCAAAAGGGAGACTTGGTGGGGGCTCAAAGGGGTACTAAGACCACCACATCTGTTCAGCTCTTTGATGAGATCCTTTTGTAGAACTACATCCTGAAATGGGGTGATCAAAAGTAAAAAGGGGTCACTATGCCACACCAAAAAAAAAAAAAAAAAAAAAAAAAAAAAATATATATATATATATATATATATATATATATATATATATTCCCTAGACTTTAAGCAGACAAAAACAGGACCTCTCAAAGTAATTTTCTGTGCATTGTAATCGTATGTGACTGCTGATGGTTTCTTTTTTTTAAGTCAGTGTTATGTTTGTGTCACACATCACCACTTTTCTCTTCAAAGTCACCACAAAATCACTTCCCACACCATAATAGGTCATTATTATGATTTTTGGCTGACTCTAGAGTCCAGACATGCTTTCATTTTGAGTAACTGTTTCCTTTGTGGCACTCTCCCATAAAGGCTTGTGTTACACAGAGATATGTTTTGTAGTGCTCGGCCTTATCGGTCGAATTACATGGGTTTAAAATGGGGTCCGATTAAACCAGGAGGTAAAATAAGTGTTTTTAAAAAATGAGACGATGCCAAAACTAGAATGAATAAATAGTGTATTTACTGTACACAATTCACATAGAAACATAGTAAATCTAGAGATCCTAGGCTGTTAAAAGCACAGTCTTTCATTTCCATACCATTAAAACAGTCCTTGAGCGATCCAGCGTCTTGCTACTTCCCAATGTAAAAGTGTATACAATCCAAAGCAGTGCTAATCCAATAAAAGTGAGATTCTGGAACGATAAATCCACAGTGTCCAGTGTTTTGGTCAAAGACCTTGTTTGTTTTTTTTTCATGCTGCTTGCTTTATACTGGTCTACTTCCTGATTCCTGTCATATAATAAATACATAATAACGTGTAAAACCATTCAAACTCAAATATATAGATATAAAATCATCTTAATATATATTGTGCATGATCAAACATGTGTCTTTGTATGACAGTATCGCAGTTTGACAGATGTCTCTGGCATCTTTTATAAACTTCCTACTTGTTAATGCATAGTTTTGATTAATGGGCTTTAGATGACCTTTATGATTATTCAACACACAATAACATTTGTAACCAAACCTTTGGGTATTTTTCCTACTTTAGGCATTTGGTATGGATCTTAGAAAGGTGTTTAGTCTTCATATTCCAGCTCTCCATCAGAATCATAGCATGAATATTGATATTGATTTAATAACTTTGGAGTCTTCAGCCAGACAATGTGGTTTTTGTGATTCACAGGTTGTAGCCGGTGGTTTGCCAGTTATGTCCTTGTTAGGGCAGTTTCTCTACATCTGTGTAAACTTAAAGTTTCTGCAACACTGAATTCTTGATTAAACAGCACATTTTAATGTTGTTTTCAAATGTCAAAACACACTGCTAATAACTGAACTTCTGTGTAACAAAATATCAGAGAAAATTTTATTTAGTTTGTCAGTCAAGTTCCTAATGCGTTATTTAACAATTAGACACTTAAATATTTCAACACAACCCTTCAGTTTTTTTTATTATTTTTTATTTCTGGTTTTTGCATGATTAACTGTTGAGTGTTATTAAAAAAAACATTTTTTAATCCATGTCTTGACAGATGTTCCTAATTTGAATGCTTCGGGTGCAAAGGTTTTCAGCTGTCATTTACACATTACCACACAATGAAATTTGTCACTGCTAGTTTAGAGTTTAGTAAGTGTGAAATCAAGGAGGATGGGAGACGACTTGTGGCTGGGATGGTGTTTTGTGCTATGCCTCCTACACAAAGACCTGCAATTAGTGACAATTTCACATTTATTTAACAATTTTAATAAAAAAAATATTGATTAATTTACTTTGTTTGTTTTGGAAAAAGAAAAATTAGGAACCAAAAAACCAACCACCAATTATGTTAGTGGTCAACAAATTAGGGTTTTTCAGTGCTCAGTTTTAAATTATTACCCTCAATTTTAAATAAGCCGAACCTTAAAGTGGGGTGACATTTTAGCACTTTGACTGCACTCTGTTATGTTCCACAGAATAAAAAACTCCTACAGGTTTGGAACAATGTAAAGGTGTGTAAATGATGACAGATTTTTCATTTTTAGGAGAATTATCTTTGAAATAATTTTTCAATGTGTTAAAATAGATGTGGGAAACATGACATGTAAAAGTTTTTTACAAAATTAGTGACGTCAATCAGTGTTTGAAAGTGAAGTTTTGGCTGAAACATTTTAATAATTTGTAGGGAAAATAGACTGCTTAAAGTGCTGAATAATAACTAAAAAACTACATGTAATTCCATGTCAATGACCCCAGTTAAAATACCTCATAGAAACAATACTTATAGTAATGTAAACTGGGAAAATATGGTTAATATTTGTAATAGCTGGATTGATTATTCCCATGCTCTACTCACACAGTGACAGAGTAACTGGTTTAATATTATTAGCACTGAGAAAGTAACAGGTACCACTTATGTGCTCTCTGTGCATAGAAATAGCTCAGACAGTTTTATAAAGAAGTATAGCTGGATGGTAGAGAATATTTTGATAATATTTACTTTAATTGATGCTGTTAGTTCATAGGTTAGAAGATATGGGGAAAATCAGCCACGTGGACGTTTGAGGAACTGACTCATAACGAGTAAGGGAATGAGATGACCACTGAATCAGAATCAAACTCAGAATCTGATTTATTGCCAAGTATGTTTACACACACACACAAAGGAATTTGTCTTGGTGAAGCTTCCAGCACACACACACCAAAAAAAAAGAAATCCGTAAAACTCAGATAATAAATCTGGGTTATGCTCAAAAGACTTCCTATTCTGACTTCGGCGCTTTAAATAAGTTGAAAATAGATTACCATAAAAGTCCATTAATTTCACCCTCAGTTCATACTGCTGTTCATGTTTTCTCCAACAAGCAGATGCCATGAGTCCTGTTTTCTGCTTTGGACAGGTGATATTTGACATATACCCCATACAACTAGTTAATCAACATATGAAGAGTTCAGATGTAAAAGCCTCTAAGTGCCATATTAAATTTTTTTCAAAAATGAGAATTTTTCTCAGGCTTCTATGTGTGGGTTCAGTAATTTCTCTTTAATGGCAAATAACTTTATTTTTTTTTATTATTGCCATTTTATGTGAGAAAAAAAAACACTCAGCATAAACATAGGAGCCTGTGAAAAATTCTCATTTTAGAAGAACATTTCAAATGGCTTTTGCTTATGAACTCTTCATATGTACACATTAGACAAGATAAACAAAATATGTATGTATGTACAAAATAATCTTGATAAATAAAAGTATAGTGTATTGGATAGTGTTTTTTTTTTTTTTTTTTTTTTTTTTTTTGCACAATGGGAAGATCCTGGAGTTATTTTAACTGTTTATTATCACTGATGGTTAGTATTTTTACCGGCACATACACTGAAAAAAATTATCAATACATCATTTTTTGCCCCCATTTTTCATGAGCTGAACTCAAAGATCTAAGACTTTTTCTATGTACACAAAATGCCCATTTCTCTCAAATATTGTTCACAAATCTGTCTAAATCTGTGTTAGTGAGCACTTATTTGCCAAGATAATCCATCCACCTCACAGGTGTGGCATATCAAGATGCTGATTAGACAGCATGATTATTGCACAGGTGAGCCTTAGGCTGGCCACAATAAAAGGCCACACTAAAATGTGCAGTTTTATCATGCAGCACCCTGACCCAGATGTTGCAAGTTTTGAGGGAGCGTGCAATTGGCTTGCTAACTGCAGGAATGAATGTTCATTTCTTTACCAAAAGCCGTCTCCAAAGGCGTTTCAGAGAATTTGGCAGTACATCCAACCGGTCTCACAACCACAGACCACATGTAACCACACCAGCCCAGGTCCTCCACATCCAGGATCTTCACCTCCAAGATCGTCTGAGACCAGCCACCCGGACAGCTGCTGCAACAATCGGTTTGCATAACCAAATAATCTCTGCACAAACTGTCAGAAACCATCTCAGGAAAGCCCATCTGCATGCTCGTCATCCTCATCGGGGTCACAACCTGACTGCAGTTCGTAATTGTAACTGACTTGAGTGGGAAAACGCTTGCATTCGATTATGTCTGGCACTTTGGAGAGGTGTTCTATTCACGGATGAATCCTGGTTTTCACTGTACAGGGCAGTTGGCAGACAGCGTATATGGCATCGTGTGGGTGAGTGGTTTGCTGATGTCAACGTTGTGGATTGTCGATTGCCCACGGTGCACTGGGGTTATGGTGTGGACAACAAACACTGGTGCATTTTATTGATGCCATTTTGAACGCACAGGGATACAGTGACGAGATCCTGAGGCCCATTGTTGTGCCATTCATCCACAATCATCACCTCATGTTGCAAGGATCTGTACACAATTCCTGGAAGCTGAAAACATCCCAGTTCTTGCATGGCCAGCATACTCACCGGACATGTCACCCATTGAGCATGTTTGGGATGCTCTGGATCGGCGTATACGACAGCGTGTTCCAGTTCTTGCCAATATCCATCAGCTTCTCACAGCCATTGAAGAGGAGTGGACCAACATTCCACAGGCCACAATCAACAACATCATCAACTCTATGCAAAGGAAATGTGTTGCACTGCTTGAGGCAAAGGGTGGTCACACCAGATACTGACTGGTTTTCGGACCCCCCGGGACCCCCCAATACAGTAAAACTGCACATTTTAGTGTGGCCTTTTATTGTGGCCGGCTTAAGGCACACCTGTGCAATAATCATGCTGTCTAATCAGCATCTTGATATGCCACACCTGTGAGGTGGATGGATTATCTCGGCAAAGAAGTGCTCACTAACACAGATTTAGACAGATTTGTAAACAATATTTGAGAGAAACAGGCCTTTTGTGTACAAAGAAAAAGTCTCAGATCTTTGACTTCAGCTCACGAAAAATGGGGTCAAAAACAAAAGTGTTGTTTATAATTTTGTTCAGTGTATTTTTAACAGCATAATCCATTAATACAGCTAAATTTATCAGACAGAAATGGAAGATCAGGAAATTATTAAAGGTATTAATATTTAATTGTGACATACAGCAAATGAAGAAGCTCAAGATGACAGGTATAGCAAAAAAAAAAATCGCCCTTCAGTGCTCTCTGAGCCCGTTTTATTTCCACCTCAATCTAAACCCAGGCAGCTTTTCCTCACTGCTGCTGCTTTAAGAAACCTCCTTCCATTTTTTGAGAATGAGCAGCGTATTGCAAGCATTGCTGGGTTTGACTGCAGCAAAGGAAAGGACAGGAGGGAAAGCAGTAGTGAAGGCAGAGAAGGAGGGGTTTGGTTAGCGGCGAGACTAGGGCTGCGAGCGACCAGTCAGCGAGCCTTCCCTTATCTACCAATGGAATGCAACAGCTGCAGCAGCCTGTGAGCGCGTGCTGTTCGGTCAGTGTGTTTGTAAAGGGGGAGGGGGGGCGGTCACGGTGGGCCAGCAGGAACCCCCCTGAAAGACCCCCAACTCTCAACCCCCCCCCCCCACGTTCTCTCCCAGCCTGCCTCCTGAAAGACAGCTCAACCAAATACAAGCGTGAGAGACACACAGAGAGCGAGAGACTCGACAGAGCAGAGCAGCACACTCCGAGGCGGAGAGAGAGAGAGCAGAAAGTAAGGGAAGTGGAGCAGGGAGCCTCGGAGGGGGGTTGAGGAGGTGAGCGAAGGGTGAAAAGGAAGAGAGGCGAGGGAGAGGGAAAGACAAAAGAGAGGGAGAACCAGAGTGGAGGGAGACCAGAGGGAAATGGCTTCGGAGGAGACCGCTGGAGGAGCTCGCAAAGCCACCAAGAGCAAACTATTTGAGTTCCTCGTCCATGGAGTGGTACGTACCCTCTTGGCTCGTGTGTGTGTGTGTGTGTGTTTGAGCTCCGCTACAGACACAGCCCGTGTGTTTGACTGATAGCGGTGAACGGTGTCCATGTGAAGGTTATTTCCAGTCCTCCGGATCCCGGCTCCTCGCCGCTCTTCTTTTTGAAGCGGAGGAGAGGCGAATGAGGGAGATTTGCATGTAAGAAAAAAAAATAGCTAGACCGATCGGTGAACGTGAAAGAAAGGCCAAAGGTAGCCACTTTTGTCACTGGAAGCTGCATGCGTTTGGCAGCGTGCCGAAGGTGACGGGCGCTTTCATTCAAAACACAAGCCGCTCTGTGACTCAACACACTGTTATTACAACTCCGAGAACACATCAAGAGCCTCGGATAACATCTGTGTAGATTAGCGTGTCTGTTGTCATGTCATTCATTACAATTTCAAGCTAGTCTTGAGCCAAAGGATGCACTAGTAGCGAGTAGTAATAATTATTACTACTAATAGCACAGGGACTGCTGTTTGCCATGTGACCCTCCAAGGTTTGATGCAGAAGAGGCTGTAAAGATCCACTTATTGTCTAAACCTTTGTGTACATACGGTACAGTAGCGGTGTAATCTTTTATTTATGACTAGCAGGGCTTTGTCTAGCCAGAGCAGATCAGGCTGAAGTAGAAATCAGTTTGTAGTAGAGTGAGCATAAGCACAAAACTGCATTTTCATTGTTTGTTGCTTTTTTTAATCTATTATTGCTTTTTGTATCTTTCTTGTGTGCTGTGATTTTATGCTTGAGGATTGCAACATTATTATTGCTATTATTACATGTATGCAGACTATGATATTTCTGAAGAGCTTCATTAGTTGCAGTCTGGTTCTTTTGCTTTTGAGTATTCATGTTTTTTAGTAGGCTATATTATTTAGATATAGAGACTATTAAGCTACTGTGAGATACGTTTTCATTTAAAAGTTTAGGCTCATGAAGATTTTTTTAAATAAATGAAGACTTTAATTTCTAAAGGATGCATTCAGTTAACAAAAAAAGGATAGTAAAGAAATGTGTAAAAGATTTTGTAAAATAAATGCTGTTCTTTCTTATTTTCTGTTCTGCAAGGAATACTATAAATGTATCACCACAAAAACATTATAATGTTATCCACAGTGTGTCAGAATGATTTCTGAAGGATCATACGACACTAAAGACTGGAATAACGGCTGCTGAAAATTCAGCTTTACCATCACATGAATACATCTTAAAAAAATATATTAAAACTCTAAACCGTTCAATTAGCTGCATTAAGCTGCTTTAACAACACATAAATGCTGAGTTTGGATGATGAATGAAGAAAATGATGGTGTTGCCTCTGCAGACTAATTAACCTTGACGAAGCACTGATTGTTCCTGGGCAAATGTTTCCCGCTCCTTATTTTGGCTTCATCTCCTTTTATGTCCTCTCCTATGCCTGTGTTGTTCTCCTCTGCGTCTTCTGTGTTTCTTTCTGGACTCATGTATTCTCTGAATCACCCCAGCCTGACCTTCGCTATTGTTCCTCTTACTGTTTCTCTGCTGCACTCAGTCTGAAGCCTGACATATGAAAGTTACACTGTATATATTCTTTGATACATGACATTGTATGTTTGAACTGCAAGAATGCAGTGGTTCAGCCTTGTTCCCAAGGCAAGGAACAGTATGTACACATCAAGGTTTGCAATTAAGTAACAGTTTAAAGAGCGTGAGAGTGAAATGAGTATCAAAGTTTGTTGTTGACTTGTTATTAGTTTTATAATCTGTTTCTGTCCTTTTTTGTTTGTTTTTTTTGTTTTTTTACCGGTTCCTGACGTTAAGCGATTCGGTGTTTCGCTAATACACGTTACTGGTAATCTGTTTTATTTGCTCCTTCTCTATCAGGCACAAAATAAAACACACAGGCTGGGTTAATGACAGACTGTCTGACTGTGTGGATAAATAAAGATGACCTAAAGGTCCTTTCACTCCAGCAGCGGAAACTCTCATTCCAGTTCACTTTAAACAAAGCTAACTAACTACCATGGTAAAATACAGTGAGAAGAGGAGTAACAGTATTTTTTACACATTACATATCAGTTGTACTGTAATACACTCTGGAAAATAACAAAACAAAAATAGGTCCAATCACTACGACTTTTACCCTGTTTTGTTTGTTGCTTCAAAGAACAAATGATATTGTGAAAGCTGCATTGCAATATGATTTTAAAAACCATCCTGAGTACCTTCCATGTCCTGTGTATTAATATGCACACATTTATGTCATTCTGAATGAATCTGATTTTAGATTCTGAAAGTTATGTGCATATTAATCCTAAACTTTGCAATCATACTCACATATTTGTTTCTACTGAACAGTTTCTAAGACAAAGTTAAGTTTCTAAGACATAGGCGAGATGTAAATAAACCCACTTAAGTAGTTAGATTTAAGGGTTTACGCAGCTGAAACCGTACTATTAACGGATATCTGCACTACCCCTTTCAATCAAAACAAAATTTCATTTAAAACCAGCACAACTGGATGGACTAAGGTGTTTACTTGAAAAATTTCAGTCTGATTATTCGTTTGTATGTAAATATTTTCAGTAACTCGTGGAAAGCACAGGAGTCAAATAATGTCATCTGTCCAATCAGTTGTCATATTAACAGCAAGCGTAGAAACTCCAGAGGGACGAGCGTCTTCTTAAGCAAAAAGTTGTTGTTTATCAGCAGGAACCGAGCAGAAGTGCTCATCAGTCAAAGCTGACTGACAGCACAAACACTGCTTTCTCTGAAGTGCAAATCCACATGGTGTGACGGCTGGAAAATATTCCCAATAAAATGTTTCCTTCGTACCTGCATCCAAATTTATATTCAAAGTGGTTTGTGAACAAAGCAGCCACACAGTGAGAGACAGCAAAGGACAGTAATTGTTTCAACTATTTTAAGTGGTACTTTGAAATGTTTTGTTTTTTGTTCATGCGCGAACCTGCTACTCTGAAAACAAGAGGAATCTGATGAAAGGCTCTTTTATTCCTCTCTAGCTATCAAACACTGGTCAGTTTTTCCTGTGTTAATGTGAACGTAAGACAGCTTCACAGCAGACAAAGACAGTTAAAAGCATCTGGCAGCACATCAGTGTTTATCTGCAGCATTCAGGGAATAACAGAAATGTTACACCTGCAAGAGTGTGGCTTATCGAATACTAAATATCTCATTGTAAGTCATTGTCTTTCATTAACCTGCAACTCAATGCTCTCTGCACAGCCTGCTCTTATTTCACAACAGTCTAGAGTTCATCAATCTCCTGACCTGCAGACATAACACAGCTCAAGCCCATGTGAGCTACATCATTAGTGGGTACATCACAATCACTTCCTCTGTATAAATTAAACACAAAGCCACCCAAAATCAGCAGTTAGTTGTTACTCTCTCACATTTGTTTCACATACCACATCTGCAGCAGTTCAGTGTGAGCCCTTCCTGTTTAACCGAAGTGCATAGGTGAGGTTTCTCACACGGCAGCCGCAAGGTAATCTTGTTTAGCATAACTATGTCAAATGGATAGTTTACACTGTTAGAAATAGAGCTTTACTGCTTCAGATCTTTGGCGACTTTGTACACACAGAATGCATTTTTTCTTTGCAAAACACAAGATGTGGTCAGTGGAGTCTCAAGACGTGTTTTTTAAAAGTTGAACGCATTTTTTTAGAAAGCTGTGTCATGTGAGAGATGCCACAAAAGTCTTGAGTGCAACTAAAAAAACACATCTGTCTAGTGCACAGTTACATAGAAAAAGTAGCACAATGGACTGGAGAAATGTGTTATTTTGTTGTGTGCCAGAACTAAGAAACAATCTTTTAGGCATATACAGTTATGCTGGTGTAATAACCATTCTCTAAGCTCCATCCCCAGACAAGCTTTACAGAATAACTGGAGATATTCATAAACATATTTGGGATTTTCAGTAAATTCGGTTTATGATTGGTAAAAATTTTACTTTTAAGACTATGAATCCGAATTTGAAGAAAATGTTTCTCACAGTCAACTGAAAAGAGAACAACCCCCTTTTGATGATTATAATTAATGTCAGTGAATTTGATTTGATTATTGTGGTATGAATGATTCATAAGCATTTTCACATATACACTGAAGACACATCTCTTGCAGAGGTGCAACTGAAAACAGGTCCAGAACTGTTTTAAATGAGAAATGAAGTCGTAATGCATGGAATAAGGCTATGATTCCGGTCATGCTTCAGTGCATTTTTACACCTGATTTGATCCAGTTCTGTCCTGCGTTCTCACGTACAGTTTGTCACTATACAGTGGTGGCCAAAAGTTTTGAGAATTACATAAATATTAGTTTTCAAAACGTTTGCTGCTAAACTGCTTTTAGATCTTTGTTTCAGTTGTTTCTGTGATGTACTGAAATATAATTACAAGCACTTCATACATTTCAAAGGCTTTTATCGACAATTACATGACATTTATGCAAAGAGTCAGTATTTGCAGTGTTGGCCCTTCTTTTTCAGGACCTCTGCAATTCGACTGGGCATGCTCTCAATCAACTTCTGGACCAAATCCTGACTGATAGCAACCCATTCTTTCATAATCACTTCTTGGAGTTTGTCAGAATTAGTGGGTTTTTGTTTGTCCACCCACCTCTTGAGGATTGACCACAAGTTCTCAATGGGATTAAGATCTGGGGAGTTTCCAGGCCATGGACCCAAAATTTCAACATTCTGGTCCCCGAGTCACTTAGTTATCACTTTTGCCTTATGGCACGGTGCTCCATCGTGCTGGAAAATGCATTGTTCTTCACCAAACTGTTGTTGGATTGTTGGAAGAAGTTGCTGTTGGAGGGTGTTTTGGTACCATTCTTTATTCATGGCTGTGTTTTTGGGCAGAATTGTGAGTGAGCCCACTCCTTTGGATGTGAAGCAACTCCACACATGAATGGTGTCAGGATGCTTTACTGTTGGCATGACACAGGACTGATGGTAGCGCTCACCTTTTCTTCTCCGGACAAGCCTTTTTCCAGATGCCCCAAACAATCGGAAAGGGGCTTCATCAGAGAATATGACTTTGCCCCAGTCCTCAGCAGTCCATTCACTATACTTTCTGCAGAAGATCAATCTGTCCCTGATGTTTTTTTTGGAGAGAAGTGGCTTCTTTGCTGCCCTTCTTGACACCAGGCCATCTTCCAAAAGTCTTGGCCTCACTGTGCGTGCAGATGCGCTCACACCTGCCTGCTGCCATTACTGAGCAAGCTCTGCACTGGTGGCACTCCGATCCCGCAGCTGAATCCTCTTTAGGAGACGATCCTGGCGCTTGCTGGACTTTCTTGGACACCCTGAAGCCTTCTTTACAAGAATTGAACCTCTTTCCTTGAAGTTCTTGATGATCCTATAAATTGTTGATTTAGGTGCAGTCTTAGTAGCCACTATATCCTTGCCTGTGAAGCCATTTTTATGCAACGCAATGATGACTGCACGCGTTTCTTTGCAGGTCACCATGGTTAACAATGGAAGAACAATGATTTCAAGCATCACCCTCCTTTTAACATGTCAAGTCTGCTATTCTAACCCAATCAGCCTGACATAATGATCTCCAGCCTTGTGCTCGTCAACATTCTCACCTGAGTTAACAAGACGATTACTGAAATGATCTCAGCAGGTCCTTTAATGACAGCAATGAAATGCAGTGGAAAGGTTTTTTTGGGATTAAGTTAATTTTCATGGCAAAGAAGGACTATGCAATTCATCTGATCACTCTTCATAACATTCTGGAGTATATGCAAATTGCTATTATAAAAACTTAAGCAGCAACTTTTCCAATTTCCAATATTTATGTAATTGTCAAAACTTTTGGCCACGACTGTAGATCTCTCTGACTTTTCTCTTTCATATGTTCCCTCAACATGTCTTGTTGTTTGATATCACTTCAGTTATTCTCATTGAACTTATTGTCCTCTCATTATGACTTTAGAAAAGATGTGGAGTTTACACTTCTTGCAGTACATTTGTCTATTTTTGTCTCTTTCACTACAAGCCATACCTTTGACATGCTCTCAAATTTGCATGTCCAGTTTCACTGGCAGCACCATGATCCTAACCCTCTGCTTTTGTTTTTTTAATCATTCATCAATCAGTTGTATTGTCTCACTCCTTCACTCCCTGTGCACCCATCAGGTCTGTCATTCTCAATAACATCTTCATTTGTCTTGTCCTGGCAGCTATATATTGGAGGCTATATTATGTCACCATAATATATTATCAATTACTTCAGCAGATAGCTTAGGCTGCGACTTTAATACCAAGAAAAAAAATATCAGTAATAATAGCTCCCCTGATTTTTGCCCCGTAATAATAACCATTATTTGATGTCTTCCCAGTTGTATTAGTAGCCAAGAAAATAAGTATTTTCTGGAGAGAAGTGTTTTCTTGTCATGTTCATGTCATGTTTCAAAGCAGCTACATCTTTGGTATCTCTTTAATATGTGGTGTATCTCTGTACTTGATGTTAAATTCTGTTACTCTACCAACATATTGACAACAACAACAAAAAAATTGTAATTTGTCTGCATTATATATTGACCTCTTCAATTCAATAGTAAACAGTTCCTCTAATTTCAATAAAAATCAAGTTGTTTTAATGTTACTTTTTAAAACAATTGCTTATTCTGATGTCATGAGAGTAGCAACCTAAGGCAATTAAATTGCATCTAAAAGTTAAATAGCATGGAGTTAGTTTGTATCAAACACAGTTAAACCCTCACCATCTGTTCTCAGGAAATTTATGTCCATGAGTGTGGCTTGAGTTTTCTCTTTCAGAGTCATTTGTTCACTGTCCTGAACTGTTGTATGTGTGACCTTTTGTGTGTGGTGTCACAAGTGTTGAATAGATTGCTCTTGAGTTGTGTGTGCAGTTGCTGCTGCTCCTAAGGAAAGCAACAGCTGCTGCTGTTCTAGTAAGTTACTGTAGGTCTAACAGTGGCAGATATTTACATCTTCACCTTAACCTAAACACAAATGTGCACAGATTCTTTCAAATGTTTTTATTTCTATTTAAAATTATTTGGAAGTAAACTATTTATAACTATTAAACTATTAAAACTATTAAAAAGCATAATTATACAGATTCACTGTATATCTGTAATCTCTTGTTTCAGAGTACATATTAATCATGTAAATGTTCTCCAGGTCAGTTTCTTATGTCCATCTTGTTATCATCTTTTTTCAGCGGCCCGGTATGCCATCAGGAGCACGAATGCCTCATCAGGGGGCCCCAATGGGGCCTCCAGGACCACCATATGGAGGAAGCCCCGCTGTCCGGCCCGGACTCACCAATCAGGCCATGGAAGCCAGTCGTAAACGGCCCGCTGCTTCACAGCAGCAGATTCAACAGCAGCAGGCCGTACAGAATCGAAACAGGAAGTGAGTATAGAGTGACACATACTAATGATAAGGAGCCCACATAAAAAATGTATAGAGAAAATGTAATAAATGACATTTACTAATGTTGTTCCAGAACTGTATGACTGATTTTCTTCTGTGGAACACAAAAGAAGATATTTTGAAGGCTGTTGGTAACCAAACAGTTTTGATGACCATTGATTTTCACTGTATGGACAAAAAAACAGAGGCATTTCTCAGAATATTGTCTTTTGATGTTCCATAGAAGAAAGTAAGTCACAAAGAGTGATAAAAATGTATAGTAAACTACTCCATTAACCTGGGTCAAGGATAGCATGGAAAAAAGCTCTTTCATACTAGACACCACTCTTGTATGAACCACTGGGGGCTGCAGAGGACATGTTTACTGTATTTCTATCAGTGTCGGGTAAGTTACTCTAAAAAAGTAATTAATTTCTAGTTTCTAGTTACTAATTACATCTTCAACAATGTAATTAGATTATTGAACAAATTAGTCCCTCCAAAAAGTATTTAACTGCTTATTACTAATTACTTTCTAAATCCTATATCAATCTCAAATTCCTGTCATTTGCACATAAACTGATCACCACTTATAAGCTACTACTAAAAATTGTATGAATGAATTGAACCTCGACAAGTTAAAGGGGTCATATGATGTTGCTAAAAAGAACATTTTGTGTATTTGGTGTAATGTAATGTGTTTATGCAGTTTAAGTTTAGAAAACACATTATTTTTCCACATAATGTATTGTTTCTCCTCTATGCCCTGCCTTTCTGAAAGGCGTTGATTTTTACAAAGCTCATTGGTCTGAAAAGCGAGGTGGGCTCTGATTGGCCAGCTATCCAGTGCATTGTGATTGGCCGAATACCTCAAGCGTTTGACGGAAATGTTACGCCCCTTAACATACTGTGATGCTGTATGTCCCGGAGCGCAGAGTCAAAAACATTAAAACCCATTTTAAATGAGCGATTTGTTGCATCTAGTGGGGACATAATTATGGATTATGATGACAATACCAGCGGTTCTCAATTCCAGTCCTCGCGCCCCCCAGCTCTGCATATTTTGCACGTCTCTCTTTGTTAACACACCTGATTCAGTTAATCAGCTCGTTAGAAGAGAGCTCCATGTATGAACTGTGTTCCCATTGACATGGTCCCTACACAGTGTTCATTGCTCCATACTCCCTGAGCAGAGGAAATCTGTTGAAGTTTACCTCACTTCTGAACATTCATTCAAGGATTTGTGCTGCTGACTTGCACTGTCTTTTTACGAGTTGCGTTGCATTGCGCTGTGTAAACATAAAACCATGTCTGAATTTATGATCGGAGAAAAGACAAACAACAAGCTCTACTCTACACTGCTCAAAACTCACTCCACAACATGGCGGCAACAGCAACAGCGAGAATCACAGTAACGCCTTCTTTCTTTGTGTGAACATTTGGACGGTGTTATGCAAATCTTCCCACATCGTGACGTAGAGATGTGGGGGCGTTTTAGAATGAGCTGTTGTAGGAGGGTGTGGTTGACTCTTAACTTTGTAGACAAATATCTCTTTGGATTTGAGACTTTAGTCTTTGCAACTTTACAGATCTTCTTTATGCACCAAGAGCTTGTAACACTCCAAAGAGAAAATAAAAATTGAAATCGCATCATATGACCCCTTTAATGACACAAGGATATACACTTATGGTTCTTTTAATTATTTCAAATAAATAAAAGATAACTATAAATTATTCTGGTCACACTTTAGATTAGGGTCCAATACTCACTATTAACTAATTAACTATGACTTTTGCCTCAATATACTCCTAATTACTGCTTATTAATACTTAGTAAAGTAGTTGTTAAGTTAAAGAATTGGGTAGGATTAAGGATTTAGAATAAGGTCTTGCAGAATAAGACATTAATATGTTCTATTTAAGTAGTAATAATCAGCCAATATGCCAGTAATATTCATCCTAATAAGTTAATAGCGACACTAAATTATTACCAACATTCTTATTAACTATATTAAATAACTAATAACCTATTAAGTTTTCAAAGTGAGGAGGGTACATAAAAAGCTTTATTTTTTTGTTTTTGATGTTAAATCCACTATTGTTTTGTATTGTGTGTAAAAGAGTTCTACAGACTATACACATTATTAAGTTCAATTACATAAAAGGAACTGTAATCAAATGACAGAAAAAAATAAGAGTAATCCCTTACTTTACTTTTTCAAGGGAAAAGTATTTAAAGTATAGTAACCAATTACTTAGTTACACCGAACACTGCTTTCTATAATCTATAATAAAGAAGCACTGGAACTGAAGTGTTCACTACAGTCAGAGCTGAATGAGATTTGATTGATGAATATGTTGCTTTAATGGCTGGCTGGGAACATGTGGTTCTTTCTCTGACAAGAACTGTTTCAACAGAATGACCTGATCCTGTTTGACATAAGATTTGATTGCATGCATCTTAATGGAAAGCAAAAACACAGTTTCTGGGTCTAAATGCTCCTTCAGATCCCAAAACAAACATTGCTAATATACACCTACTCTGTGCTGAAGTACTACTGAAAAATCATGACCCTAACCTTTGTCTCCATACTGAAATCTCATTAACCAGACAATAATTAATTTTAAGTTTTTAAAAGCTTAGTTTAAAGGTGTGCTATTAATGAATAGTGCTCATAAATTCTAGCCTTAAAATGGAGTAGAGGCTACAAACCGGAAACAGTATTTATTCCCAACTGTCATGATTTACCTTGCAGATTTTAATGGTGGAGTGCTGGGCAGCCCCGCCCACAGTGAACTCTTATTGGTACACAGTTCTGCACCACATAATGTAGATGTACATTAGACATCAACATATCTTTTGGTTTGTCTGTGATTGTATCATGTCACAGAGCAGGTTCACTTTTAGTGTGAAGAAAAACGAATTACTTGCTACTTTAATATGTTTAGGGCATCGAGTTATTTACATCACTTTTTTTGCATCCTTCTTCTTAAGATGTTTATTTCTTCTTATTCAATTTGCATTGTTTGTTCCTGGTGCCATTTGTTGGCTGTTTTTTTATGGTTTTGATCCGATATGACCCAAGTTCCTCTCTTGTAAATCTCTGAAAATTCCCAAATGTTTTAATTGGGGTCACTCTCTGTGACGTGTGTCTCAGCTTGTGCAGTAGCTGTTGTTTAGTAGCAGTTAATCTGATCTGTGGAGTCTTCAGTGTGCCGGCCAATCATCTGACTGTGCTGTTGTGACATAAAGGGGCCACGCACTAAGAGATGTTGTATATTTTTTCTGGATCTCTTTCTCTCTGTTGTATCCTCTCTGAATCAGCTTCATTGATTCACATACTTGCTCATTTTGTCCGTCGACCTTGTCTGACACATTAGTGTAACATTATCTTGCAATGTCTAGACCCCTCCTGTCTCACATCAGACTAATCAATGCACTGGTTGTGTGTGTGTGTAATAACCCCAGATGGCATATCAGATCCTTTTCCCTCTGCTTCTGCTGTTTCTTGTACAACTCCCATGTTGTCTGTTTTGTGTATTCAGCTTTTTGTAATGTGTCCCCAACATATTTTCAACAATTCTTAACTTGCATACAACACGTGCTCTTGCAACACATACACACACACTCAGTACCCTCTAATGAAGGACCCTTCGAATGCCATCAGGAAGCCTGTTGGATTCCCGGGACCAAATGAGATGCCAGGGAGACCGATGGACACGAGAGAGGCTCAATCAGATCCCACACTCGGATCAAAGTAGGAGTTTATTCTGCTGCATGATGGACTCACACCCTTGCCTCAAGCCTTGACCCCTTTACCCTGGCACATCTTGCCTCCAAAGACATATCCCTAATAAGGATTTCCCCCTTCACCTCTGATTGATGTTTGATAGTTATTAACAAAGATTATTCCTTTATAGAGCAATGATTTTATTTATGAAGTTACAGATCAGCTGATGTTAGTCATGACATTTGAGTCAAAGACATTATAAAATCAAAGGTATTATAATTATGTTAATATATTAAGGCTTAAGTGACTTTATTAATATTTTCCTGGGTTTAGCATGGATGCGCTTGCATGTCCTGTTGCATGGCATGATGGCAGTAAGTGAGAGCTTGTTTGACACTTCAGTGTTTTCACAAATAATTAACATGTATTAATAAGTCAGTCTGACTGATTTGTGCATTTTAGTTGGTTGCATAAATATATTAAGCTGGTAAAGTGTGCAGATATTTTTTATTTGATTTCTTTATTATATTGTTTTAAGACGAATACTGACTTGAGACCACACATAAACTAACCAGCTCTACCCAGATGTTCATTGTGGAATAACACAAGTAGTATATGGTCATTGTTTTTCTGATCTTCTCACAGTGTTTGTTTTGGTCATGGTCACCTGTATGGATCTTGCTTTTGAGTGTACAAATCTCTTTTCTATAAGGGGTGTATGAAAACATGCCAAACAAATGTCCAGCATTCTTTTCAGTCTAGTTTATAGCACCAATGATTATTTGCTTTTACAAGTAATGCCACATGCAGCTCCCTCGACTAGCAGTTTTGTGCATATCCTATGTGAAACGGGTAAAAAAAAAAAAAGCACTAGGAAAAGAACACCAAACCAATGTTATGTGCTGTGCTCAGATAAATAGAAGAGCATTCATAATGAGCACAGATATACATTGCCATACTGACACACCTGTCTGCACATCATGAGCAGGTCCTATGAATCTCTGCTGCTTTCCAAGCTTCAACTTGTGAAGTTTGAGCAGTAATGATTCTAGTTGATTCCAGTACCATGCTCTGTGCCAATGGTTGCCAGCACCATCTGGGCTGGCGTCGCGTGCGCGCACACACACTCCCACACCGTCTTTCCCGCATCCTGGACCAGCCCCAGAATTTTAGCAGATGTCCCGAGTGCTCCACTGTCAGTCTCCATAGTAACATCTTGGTTTTTTCCATTTCTCCATTTCCCCTTTCTCCCTCTTTCTGCAGTGCCAAGAGGAGGAAGATGGCTGATAAGATCCTTCCACAAAGGGTGAGTAAGAGATCTGAGCCTTTTCATTGCTTTCATTGGTATAGCTGGGCTTTTTGTGTGTGCAAAATGTGCACGGATGAAGATGCACGGGTGTGTGCGTCTGTTCTCTATTTCGGCCTTTTAGAGGGGTGCAATCCTCTACCAAGCAAGCGATACGGTAGACAGAAATGTTTTGGAGGGTTTTTGCCCAAAAGTAATTGTCACCTCAACCAGTCAATGCAGATACAGTCTGCACTGACAGCAGGTCATTTTTTTAAATATATTGTATATTGTAAAGTATCTAGATTTTTTCTACATAATATCTGTTCTAGTTAATATCAGCTTACAATTGTGTATTATATTTTTGAAATATTCCAATATATAATCTAAAATGGTGATAGCTGATGGTGTCAATACATTTTTGTATAATTTAATAGGGTTTAAACATTTTCTATGAATGGTTCTGTTAGTAGTTTTTTTTATTTTTATAGTCACTGTGTCACTATGAGTTGGTTGTGTTAGATAAGATAAGCAGCATTATGTGTGTGTTATCAGGCCTTAGATAGATACAACTCCAGTGGAGACGCCAGACACATTAGTCATTGACGAAACACTCAGACTATCGTACACAGAACAAGGGAAATAACTAGGATAGTTTGGATTTCCTTACCAGTGCTCCCATCTGCAAAATTCCTTCTTCAGATTCGTGAGCTGGTTCCGGAGTCACAGGCGTATATGGATCTGTTGGCATTCGAACGCAAATTAGACCAGACCATAATGCGCAAACGGGTGGACATCCAAGAGGCACTTAAGAGACCCATGAAGGTATTTCTCATCCTCATAATCCATATATTCTTTTAAATTTAATTTTCCTGAACAGACTGTTTTATTAAACCAATTTTAAAAGTAAACATGCATTTGCACTTGTGCTCTTGTTAAAGGGATAGTTCACCCAAAAATCTAAATTATGTCATTAATAACTCACCCTCATGACGTTCCAAACTCGTAAGAACTCCATTTATCTTCGGAACACAGTTTAAGATATTTTAGATTTAGTCCGAGAGCTCTCAGTCCCTCCATTGAAGCTGTGTGTACGGTATACTGTCCATGAACAGAAAGGTAATAAAAACATCATCAAAGTAGTCCATGTGACATCAGAGGGTCAGTTAGAATTTTTTGAAGCATCGAAAATACATTTTGGTCCAAAAATAACAAAAACTACGACTTTATTAATCATTGTCTTCTCTTCCATGTCTGTTGTGAGAGAGTTCAAAACAAAGCAGTTTGCGATATCCGGTTCGAGAACAAATCATTCGATGTAACCGTATCTTTTTGAACCAAAAAATATTCTAACTGACCCTCTGATGTCCCATTGATTACTTTGATTATGTTTTTCTTACCTTTCTGGACATGGACAGTATACCGTACACACAGCTTCAATGGAGGGACTGAGAGCTCTCGGACTAAATCTAAAATATCTTAAACTGTGTTCCGAAGATAAATGGAGGTCTCACAGGTTTGGAATGACATGAGGGTGAGCCATTAATGACATAATTTTGATTTTTGGGTGAACTAACCCTTTAATATCTCAGACAATTTCAAGCAGGCATAAAGAACCTTGGAACAAGCATTTTCACCTGCAGTCTAGTCATCTCACATTGGACCATTTGCTTGCATAAATCAACAGGATAAGACATCAAACTACTTGAGCATAAAATGAGGCTGGTGCCATTATTCTGAGTGTTTAGCTTCTCATATTTTACCACTTAACTGCTTAAAAGCATTTTTTCCAACATAATGCCTCTGTGTTTTTGTGAGCATCCAGGACTAATATCATCTTAAGGATTGATTTAAAGAGAAATATTCAGAATAACTAATTTTTTTCTATTTGAAGCAAAAGCGAAAACTGCGTCTCTACATCTCCAACACGTTTAACCCTGCCAAGCCTGATGCAGAGGACTCTGAAGGAAGCATTGCATCCTGGGAGCTGCGTGTGGAGGGCAAACTGCTGGAGGATGTGAGTCAGTTGTACCTAAGTCAATAATTGTACAACACAGATATTTTAATTCCTTTACTTTGAAACCCAGATGTGCTGGTGCGTCTTTTTATTGGGAAAAAGAAAGTATGACTTTTGTATCACAAATAACTGTCTGCAGTGTTTGATCATGTGCTTTTGTTTCTGACATCATACCTCGTGAATGGCAGCTATGTGCATTTTGAATTAGTGAGGTTAAATTTACTCTCCCAGGCTCCACGTCTTGACCACAGACATGTGTCTCACTTACCAGTGAGATCACTTCCCAGCCTCCAGAAAGTTCTGTGGGTCCATTGACTTGGACTGTTTTTCCTTACTCTACTCTTTTGATAGTTGTATGCCATGCACACTTTTAACCAGCAATGCGTATCTTAAAGGAATATTCTCGCTTAATTACATTTGTAACTCTGTCGAATGCCTTTGTGGCATGCTTTTATTTTCAAAAGGAAAATTCAGCCTAAAAAGAATGCACCTAATGGCAGTCTAGCAGGCAAGTGAATAAATGTTCAAAATAGGCAGCGATCACACTCCTGAAGTGCATAAGCATAAGACATGAATATTATACATGTTACACTTGTTTGAAAGAATCATTTACTTTCTCAGTCGAAAGAATCATTCAAACCTTCCCATTTTGAAAGAATCATTTACCTTCCCACCCTGTTCCTTTTGCATGATATACCAGGAAGGGACGTGACATAACTATTCATGAAGTGCTGTTTATATGCAGCAGACTCCACCTACAGGAATTACATTAGTAACGGATAACCAGAAGTTACCATAAAATGTTTCCCCTTTAAAATGAAGGTTAAGTTTACTTGCCTGCTATCTGTAATTCGGTATCGTATACTTTTTTTTATTTGACATCGATCTTAAATCTGTTTAGTGGTTTGCATCAATATGATAAAGCTGAGGCTCATTGCATGTTTGCTCAAGCATGTTCCCTTCATCTCGAGCCACAAAGGCACTGGAGCATGGCTAAACTTGCAAACGAGTTTTTTTTTCTTTGTTTTTTGAGTTTGTGATCTGGAATACCTTCTTCTGTACTGGTTTGATTCATGTGATTGCAGCTGAAGCATCATGGGGACGAAATTCTTAAGAGTTTACGCAGTCCAGCATAAATCCAGCCTCTTGGGTCAGTCTCTAACCAAGACCCGTTTAGCTAATACACTTGAGGCATGCTTTTCCATGCCCAAAGAAATGAAACTAGTACTTATTGATGATAGCTTGAAGGGCTCATGCCGTCTCTGGGCTGAATGGAATGTTGTCCTGCTCAGCAAATCATCCACCAGTGTGCCACATTTGAAATGAACATTCCGCCTGTTCTCTTCCATGGAAAGTCTACCAGGAAAGTTTATGATGTGGTGTAAAGTTCTTGTTTTCCAGCAATGTGTTCATCCTTGAAACTGGATAGTTTGCTCAGTGGCACACTCTGAAAACAGTATTCATGCTTTCTTGCACAGCCGGGAAAGATGAAGAGGAAGTTCTCCTCATTCTTCAAGAGTCTGGTGATTGAGCTTGACAAAGACCTTTATGGCCCTGACAACCATTTGGTTGAGGTTGGTGTTTGATTTCCTGCTTTTCACTCTTAATAAAAGTGAAACTACTTTTTTAATACCAGAAATTCTTAAAACCAAGAACCAGAACCACAATAAATATCTTATATTTTAACTGCATTTATATCCTGCAGACACTGTATTTTCTGCTAATTAGCATTTTGTCTAGTACAGATGTGTAGTGATGTTGTCATTTTTCTATTCCATTACGACAGTAACTGTTTCTTTTCTTTTTTTCTTTTTAAGTGTGTGCAAGCATGCTGATTTCTTTACTTTTTTTTGCCTGCAGTGGCATCGTACCCCAACCACTCAGGAGACGGACGGTTTCCAGGTGAAGAGGCCTGGAGATGTGAACGTGCGCTGCACCCTGCTGTTAATGCTGGATTACCAGGTAAAGACAACAAAATGCATCCAGTGATGTTTACTTGTATGTTAACTGAAGAACTACAACATGGTGCAAAATGTGATCGTATTATTTCATCTTGTCAAATTTTAAAGCATTTTTTCTTGGTCTTGTGTGATGTTCTTTTCGATTATTCATTTCTGTCAGACCTTGAGTTTCATTGAAGTAATGGGTGACTATCACATATATCTGTATATTAGAACTGAACTCAGGTCTGCATAAATATTCTTCTGCTGTGCCTACTTTGTTAGATCAGAAGTCAATGAAACGTATTAATGTTAATTAAATGTAGGCATGTGTCAGTACTCTGAATGAAGATGGAGTACACTGAAATGTGACTCAAACGCATTGTTTCTCTGAGAGCTCTGTGTTCTGTGTGCAGCCGCCTCAGTTTAAACTGGATCCGCGTCTGGCTCGTCTGCTGGGAATACACACACAGACTCGCTCGAGTATCATCCAGGCCCTCTGGCAGTATGTCAAAACCAACAAGATGCAGGACTCGCATGACAAGGAGTACATCAACTGTGACAAGTACTTCCAACAGGTACACTTGATTAAAAACACTGATTACCATTCATCACAATCTGTAATTAATGAATGAATCAGCAACCCCTCGAATGTATTTGATATTTAAAATAACACTTCTGCTCATAGTTCATAGAAACACATGGCCGAATTATTATCTTAAGCCAGTTTACTGTATTTTTGTGTTTCTCCTCTCACAGATCTTCGACTGTCCACGTCTGAAGTTCTCTGAAATTCCCCAGCGCCTCACCAACCTTTTACTTCCCCCCGACCCTATTGTCATCAATCACATCATTAGGTTTGGATGTCTGATCGTGTGCTCAAATGTGTCATATTTATTGCAGATACCGTAGTGTTCTTCATCTTATACACTTCTGCTCAAATGTAATTTTTATTCAGCATGGACACATAAGGACACATCTTCCAAAATATTTCTATTACAAATCTATTTCTAAAACAATTGTTTTAAATATTCTACTCATCAAAGAATCCTGAGAAAATGAGCACTTAGTAATGGCTGCTGAAAATTCAGCTTTATCATAACATGATTAAATGAAACTATATATATATATATATATATATATATATATATATATATATAGAAAAAAAATCATATTTAATTATAAATAGGAATAATATTTCACAATATATTTTCTCTTACTATATTTTGGATCAAATCAATTCAGCCTTTGAGAGCACAAGACCTCAAACTCTTGAACAGTATTTTTTCTATTATTTGAATTCAACCTCATCGCATCTCTGTGTCGATACGTATAGAATTCAAAACAGGAGTATTGTGGTTTAGTAGTTGATTGTGCCTTGTGCTTTGACTTCTCTATATAATATGAATTCTCATTGAGGTTATTTTTGTACAGCGTCGATGCTAATGATCAGAAAAAGACGGCGTGCTATGACATTGATGTAGAGGTGGAGGATCCCCTTAAAGCACAAATGAGCAGCTTCTTGCTCTCCACAGCCAATCAGCAAGAGATTGCCTCTCTGGACAACAAGGTTAGAGCACGTCTCCCACATCAGTGTGGGCACAGCGGAGCAGATGATTGAACTTCTACACACTTTGTTCTCAATTATAGGTGTTATATCATGTTATTACAGTGAAGCTGACAGCAGGATAATAATCAGGATTGAACAACTTCTGCAGTGCCATCATGTCTGTGAATATACCCGTGATTTTTCAGTTTGGTTCTAAATGCTTGTAGATCCATGAGACTATTGAGTCCATCAATCAGCTGAAGATCCAGAGAGATTTCATGCTCAGCTTCTCCAGAGATCCCAAAGGCTACATCCAGGACTGGCTCAAATCCCAGAGCAGAGATCTGAAGGTCTGCAACTACTTTCATTCTTCTACACATGACTCTTGACATTTATAGAATGTATATTTTTGAAAATGAAGTGTGTTTTCTGTTACAGTACTTTCTCATATTTCAGTTTAATGTGCTGAGACAGATATATATATATATATATATATATATATATATACACAAGCCAGCTGTAGGCTGAAGTCCCAAAAAGTGTAAACACAACATTGCTCGGTTTCAAAACATTGCTCGGATTGTTTGAGTGGTCCGATATGTCAACTTCTGGCTCAACCAATGGCGTGAGTTTAGGGCGGGACTACCTGTTTGGAACAGGTCAGAAGGGGCAGTAGAATTGTTTGGTAAACCTGTTTGGAAATGAAGTTTGCTTTTCTGTTCTGTTGCTGCAGTTAATGTTACAGTTATTACACACTTTGAATCAAATTTATAGAAGCTTCAACAAGGTATTTGCTTCATGTTCAGTGGTTTCCACTGGTAAAATCTGAAACTTCAACCGCTCTCATACACTGCCATTCAGAATCATGAGTAAAGGTCATTAATTATGGGCTCAAGATTTTATTTATCGAAAGAAATTGACTGTTACATATTACAAAACATTTTTAACAATTTCAACATTACAGAATCCTGAAAACACTATTTTTTTCACAAAAGTATTAGGCAGCACAACTGTTTTCAACATTGATAATAATAAGAGATATTTCTTGAGTACCATGATTTCTGAAGGACTTCAGCTTTGCTGTCACAGGAATAAAATTAAAATGAATGAATAAAATTATTCATTTATGAATAAAAATGTATTTAAATGGTAAGGATATGTTTTACTAAGTTACTAGGTTTTTATTTTTTATCAAATAGATGGCTGGGTGAGCATAAGAGACTGAAAATTCAGCTTTGCATCACGGGAATAAATAGCATTTTAAAATGTAATAAAATAGAAAACAACTAAAATAGTTATTTTAATTGTATATTGTAATAATATTACTACTCTGTATTTTACTTTGTTTTTGATAAAGAGGATAAGAGACTTCCCATAAAACCTTAATCGATGTGATTTCTTTCTCTGCAGATATTAAAGGTCCTGCATCATGTTTGTCCTAACTGTTAACACATTTGATTGTTTGTAGCTGATGACAGATGTTGTTGGGAACCCAGAGGAAGAGAGGAGAGCAGAGTTTTATCATCAGCCTTGGTCTCAGGAGGCTGTTAGCCGTTACTTCTACTGCAAGGTAAGAACATCAAAATATACGATGACTAGTGTGAACCTCCTCAATGTCCTCACTGCACTGGACAAAAACTGACCGGCTCTTTGTCTTTCCACTTTCGAAAGATTCAGCAGAGGAGGCAGGAGCTGGAGCAGGCCTTGGCCTTGAGGAACACCTAGTACTCACACCGACCACATTCAGGAAACATGGCTCATTTGTGACAACGCAGCCTCCTCATGGAGGTCCCTGCATTATTTTCCGCATTGTCTAGGGTTTGTGTGCGTGTCCAGTCATGATTGTTGTTACTGTGACCCACAATCCACCATACTGGACCAATCACATCCTGTTACTCAATCAGCCCCATTGTATAGTTATGTGCATTTCAGCCAATCACAGTGCTGTGTCTTCCATTCCTGGATGAAATCATCTCACAATGCTCTATTTGGATTTCTGGTTTTTAATACCAATCACATCCACCAGCATTTTGAACTTGATGACTTCAGAGCCAGCTCAGTCTCCTAGACTGTGGATCCAACGTTGATTCAGTTGTGATTCAGCCTTTCTTCCTGTCATTCATCAATCCCTGGCATTCACACACATTTTCCTTGTGGTTAATGTGTGTTTGGACTCCAGTATTGATGATGTCTCTAATTTAGTCCACACTTATGCCAATTTTGTTCTTGGGTGTTGTTCAAAAAGGTCATTTTGTTACGTCTGTCAGTGTTTGGATTTAGTGGATCTCCATTATTAACACTTTTATTCAGAAGTGTATTTATGAAGTACTTTGAGGGAGGCAGCTTTAAAGGGAGAATCATTCAGTATTAACTTACAGGGTTATGTCACTTATGTCACATTTAGCTGGGTTTTTTAAGTAAATAATGTACATAAACATTGATTAAAGATTGAAGAAGGTTGTTTTAATCAAGTATTTACAAGCTATTCTGAGATGTAAAGACGAAACAGTAACTACACCCACACTCAAGGTCCTTTTTTTTTTTTGGATTGAATTCTGTGTAAAGCATTTTGCCTTTGTAGGACAGTACCTATAGTCATTAGTTCACTTTTTTTTGAGAAGTTTTCACATATACAAAAAAAGGGCCATATTAGCATGCTGACACAAGTTATTCAGAAGTATAATCCACTTGTTATGTCATACAGTGACATATTTGACGTATCAAATACTGTGTCTGGGTCCAAGCTTCCATTTTAAATAAGAGTACAATCTCAGCTGCCGTTTATGAGCACTGTACGTTAATGGTACACCTTTAAGATAAGCTTCCAGTGTACACTACAATCTGGGCTCAGTGTCCCAGTCACCAACATTTTAACAATCAGAAAAGATGAATCACTATCTAGCCAACTGAGATTTCAGTATGAACTTAAAGGTTAGGATCATGATTTTTTTAGTAGTACTATAGCACACCCTAAGTGTATATTAGCACCATTTGTTGTTTGTTTTTTGGATCTGAGAAATGTCAGACTAGAAAGATCATCAGTCAGCTAGATAAAAGTGAATATTCTGTAAAATGTCTTTTCACAGACATTTCTTTATGCTTTACCAAAACCTTTTTTGTGCACCTGGCATTACCATCTTGTTGGAGAAGTTCCTTAGAATCCTGCATTTATTTTTATCCATTTCAATAGTTTTGTGTAAAATAACATACTGTGGGCATTTGTGTTTTTTCACTAATGTCCAGGGATTTTTATAGCATTAGTGTTGTTCGATGTTTTACCAAAGGTGTAATTTACACTTAAAAGACTTTGACTAGATGAAGGACTTTTTAAAAGATGAAGGATGCATTTTTAGAGAATACACATTTTAATTTCCCATTTGTCCATAGCTGTGAAAACAATGCTTTTAAAAATTACTTTGACTCAGAGTCTTTGCACTAAATCATGGATCATAATGGAGCGCTCCGAACGGTTTCCATGCTAATTATATGTCACCTAAACAAAAAAGTAGATAAATGAAATATGAACTCGGGAATAAATGTCAGATGACTTCTCATTGGCTTGGGGTTTTGATGGAGAACCCTCTGCTGCTTCTTTGCTGTCGGCTGAAGGACGGTTTGTCCTGGTCAATTATTGTGTTCCTGCAGTTTGCCTGTGATCCTCACGCATCTTCTCGTGAGGAAAAAAGAAGTTCCAGTGACCTTCCTGTTGTCACTCAAGAGTATTTTTTCAGACCTATGCATGCTGCATGGACAAATTTTTATACTTTCATACAAAGACATGAGAAACCTCCTGACTGCTTGGGACTTGATCAGAAGAGCACCGAGTTTCTTTAGTTAGTGACCCTCTGTGTGTCTGGGTCACAGCCTCTACATACAGTACCAACATGTAAAGCATTTTAGGTCATATATTATTTTTTTGTTTTGTCTTTCAAAAAGACTTTGCAATTTAATATGAATAAGAGAAGCACACCAATGATTTTTTACAGAGCCTGCTGGGCAACCACAGCACCTCCCATCGATTCTTGTGGGTACTACATGTATAGTCAGCCATTTTGAACATTATAAACTTGGAAGTATAACATCTACCTGTGTTGCTGCATTAGTAACTGAACAAGGTTTTCTGTTCTTATGTGTAAAGTAAGCTCTTCTCTAATTCATTAAAAAGCCGCCAACTGTGCTTTACCTGACCATCATGTGGTAAAGGGTTCAGTGTTACCATCTCTGTTGCTTGCAGTCGTAGTGTGGATCGTGCTGCCCTCCAGTGCTTCTGTAAAGGAAAATATCCAACCATTTGGGTGCTAAAAATCACGCTTATTGGTATCGCTTTGATTAAATGCCACACAAGTATTGAAGTATTCAGTACTAGAGTTCTCCTGGGCTCTCAGATCTTCATTATAACCAGGTTTTGGTCATAGTGTCTGTCTTTTTCCTTTGTTTGTTCATAGAAGTACTGCCAGCAGCAGACATCTGAACTAGTCTGTGTATTTTTTCTCTCTTACACAGTCTGTATATGTTTGCTTTCTCATCTTGTCCACTGTTCAGCTAGAGAGATCAAAACTACAGACTTACATGTGTAGCATAGTGAGGATGTAAATAAACGAGCACTTGCCAAAGTTTGTGAATGGAACACCATACTGAAAGTGTGTTGAGAGTTTGTTTCTAGACAAGTCAGGGCCCACTAGGGGACCTCATTAAGTTATATCAAATTACTTCCATTATTATTTTAACAATCTTTAAAAACGGCAACAACAACAAAAAAGTACCAGAGGTACATGTCTCCTTAGACAGGAGGGTTTTGAATATTTTCTTGGACAAAGGAGCCTTTGAATCAAAATGGTTGAGAAGCACTGTGTTTGTGTAAAATCCAAGGGGTGGGGGGGTAATTATACCAATGAGGAGAGTGGTGTTTGGCCACACCCTCCACTCCTACCTCGGCAAAATCCACAGGGTTCCTCTGTTCTCTAAAAGACATGAATAAAGCAGAGCGGAGAGAAAGACTTCCATACATACAGTGGGATTGAGAATGTACTATATTAACTTATGCTCCTTGTGGAAGAAGACGAAAGGCACCATTTTACGTCAATGTCTTATAAGCTAAAAATCAGCTGAAAAAGTGGAGGAGACTGAAAATGTGCAGATTGTGGTGAACCAAACCAAGCTAGTTAGTCTGCTAGTCTGTTTTCCAAAAGTATAGGCACTCTTTGTACAACAATCTATAAAGGTCTCTTCTCAAGTCTGGTTCGCAGGCGCCTGTATTTAAATATGGAATGTCACTTTTAGTAATATGTGAACCAATGGTGTTCAGTGTCACTGACATCAAACCAGAGACCATGTGAGTAGGCAAAAACATGGTTGTAACCAGGAATTAACCCTTCAACCATTGTTGCTTAGTTCTATGCAGTTCAAGATACTTTATAATATATATATATATATAAATATAAAAGTGAATGCATCATAGTAATGATTCATAACCAGGTTTCACAATTTTTTTTTATTCAGTCCTGAAATATTCAGCACATTCTGTTCAAAGGTCATACAATCATATATCTGGAGGAAGAAAGATGGCTCAAGTTACTTGTGTAGCTGAGACTAGAACCTCTACTAACCGCCTAAGGTCTGACATGTTTATATACTGTAATAAAAGATGAATGCGGTCCTTTATGCGTTTCCATTGCTAACTTCAGGTTCCTGCATACAATCATCGGTAATAATGTAAACAAGGTGAAATGCATTCCTCAAGTTTTATTTAAAATGAGTTATGAAGGTATCAATAGCAAGTGTTTGTTGTTCTCTGGTTAAATTAGTTACACATTCATTAACACAATTTTATGTAGATCCTTAAAGGGACCCAAAAATTGAAAATCTGTCATTATTTAACCTGAATTTCTCTCTTCTGCAGAACACAGAGAACTGGTAACCTTTGACATTCATTGTATAAACCAAAAAAAAATTAAAATCTTCAAAATGTATTCTATGTTCCTCAAAAGAAAGTAAGACATACAGATTTTGAAAAACTTTTCACAAGACGACTTCACCGTGTTTGGTTGAACTTCGATGACTGGATGATCTGTGCAGCGAAGTTCACAGCATCAGGGTGAATTTCCCGCGGTCAATATCAGTAGGTCATTTAAGGCCACCTAAATGAGAATCAAGACGTTTAAGCCATCTTAGGGTTGCAGTAGTTGTCAGTTCAGGTGCTGTTAGTCTGATCCTGTTCAAACAGAGCCATCGCTAGGTGTGAGCGAGAGGCCAGCCCCTCGAGGTTACTGAGCACACAGCGGTGATAGATGTCCTCACTGAACCGCGGGTTACATTCTCTGTGCACATACTTCTGAACTAGTGCTGGCTCGACAGCCCGAAACACGTGCAGCCCCGAATAACGCACAAAGATCTCATAGACGTCCATGCTCTCAAGCAACTCATCATTGTCCAAGATGTCAGCCGCCATTTTTGTGCGGGCAGCCATATAATCTGCATTGTAGAAGCAGGCTTCTTCAAAGACGTGGCGGTCAAAGTGGCCATCGCGCAATGACTCGGACGCAAATGATGAAGCGGCGGAAGGCTGTTGGTCGCGGTAGACCAGGGCGGGACTGTACTCTTGAAAGTGGATCGGGAAGAAGACCTGCCAATTGCTGATAGCATTCATACGGCAGCGATTAAGGAAGTCAGCATTGATCTCGGTCCAAACGCTGGCCAGGAAGAAAAGGGTGTCTACTGGGTGCTTCTTGGAGATGATGTCCATCAGTTTGACCTGTGTGGGAACTTCAGTCTTTACACTAATCCAAGGAATCTTTACATCACCGTAACGTTTCTCTACCTCACCAATCATGGCTTTGATACCTGAAAAGACGTCCGTCTGGCTGACTCTTTGGGCATCGAAGGGGTCGTACACAAACAAGAAGGTGAGAAGGGCATTGTCATGGGTATCCAGAGCATTCATGACATACATGTCAAGGAAGTTACCCACAAAGTCTTGATCGTGTGCCGTCACAGGGAGGATCACCTGTACCTGAGTCGCTTCTGTTACATATGGCATTGGGATGATCTCGACAGCACTGAGCGGTTTCAGCAGACTCACCCGTTTGGCGATGACCTGACTGTGACCTTTCTGCGTAAAAGCTTCCAGGGCCAAATCCAGCACGTACTCCATGCCTCGTGTGGGATCGAAGCGCCGGTAACCATTCAGCAGACGCCTCTTACGGAAGCGCAACTGAGGCTGATAGCGCTCATTCAGATGCCCCACTGCCATCTCCAGGACTGAACTGACGTCTGCCCTGTCTGCACCTCGAAGCTCACACTTTGGAGAGCTGTCGGCACATGAATAAATGTGCTCTTCGGTGAAGTATTCCCAGCTGATCACCTCAAAGCGAGTTTTGGGTCGGAAAGGTTGGTTGATTCCGATGGGCCAGGTGGCTCCGGCTTTGCCCTCTGGAGTGAGCTCACTTATGTTATTGATCTGGTTCTGTGGCCAAAACAACATAACACGTCATTGTAAGGACCTAAATTAACTGTTAACCTTGTAAAGAAAACAAGTTCTCCTTTCTGTCATTAGTCCAACTTTACTTTAGGTGGCCTTATCTAGTTACATTTAAATTAATCATTTGATACAATCCACTTATTGTGTACATACATGTTTTTACATTGTACTTCTATACATGTAATTATATCTTAAATTAATTTACATGTATAACTAGATTAGATTAGATGTACTTTACTGATCCCCGAGGGGAAATTAGATTGTCATGGCAGCTCAATAAAATCAATAAACACTTGGAATACATGTAATTACATAATTACATTGTTGACCCATTCCTTACACTTTAACCCACCCTTAAACCTACCCAATACCTAAACGTACCCGTATCCCACCTCAATAGCAACAGAAGTATTCTGAGATGCAGTGTGAACACAATAAGTACATTGTACTTATTTTTGATGTAAGTACATAGTAGTAAAATGCCACCTAATATAAAGTCTCAGTATTCCTGTCAATTGTCTTCCCACTTTCTTCTATTATGCAGAAACAAAAGTTTTCTCCTTGAGTCAAAGTCATCCTATCCAATCATATCCAGTTAATTTCCTGCAGTTATGTGATACGTGATGGCTGGCTGACAGCTGCAAACACCGTGCCCCATTACCTATGCCGCATCTTTGCCCAGACATGAAACTCTAAGTGTCGAAGCTAGGCATTACATTAAGTGAAATTTCGTTTGTACTAAAGTAATGATTCATCTTTTTAAAATGCAATGTAAATGCTATAGTCTGACTAAAATCTAAAATATTTTATAACCGGAAAAACATGCATATCGTGGTAATGTGATTGTAACATGTCTTTGTCCACATGTTTTTGTTTCTTTGCTCCCAAAAGACAAGTTCTTAATCCTACAAATATCTGATTAGACACGGTGTCACGTTTACTTGAAGACAAACAGATTAAGACTGCATCTTGACTGAGTTGCAGCTCACTGAGACGTAACATCAGATCCGTGTTCAGAATGCATATTTGTGTAGGTCTCAGTGAGGCTAGTCAAATTTGCATTGAGGTCTTAATATATTCTCAATCTAAAGGTGCTGGTTCTGCATATGATTGTGCAGACATGCAGTCAGTGAATTTAAGGCAAGACACAACAGGTGAGCAGGCTAAACACTGTGTCTTATAGATTCAGCATACTTTCCCCTGTTGATTTATCATTAAACATCATGACACACTGGATTTCTACTAAAAGTTCAAAATTCTTGTTTCTTTTTGTCGGCAAATTAAATGATAAACAAGTTAAAGGTTATTTAAGCATTTAAAGCATTTTTTATCACTCCATAATTCAGAAAATACTTTAAATAGTCAGAAAACAAATACATTTCTACCATACTTTTAAGAAAAAATGTTACCAGGCAAATGTTATATGTACAAACCCTTCTGCAATGTCTTGTCTAGAAGTTAGCAGCTTTATGAGAGTGAGAGAATGTTTTCTTCTATTAAGACGTGCAGTGACATACCTGTAACTGCTGTATTTGTGCATAGGTCCAGTCCAGTTCAATCTGGTTATAGCGTTTGTGTAGGCGATACATCAGTGCAGGTTCAGAGATGGGATGGACAGTAAAGGCGTTCTTAAACTGTGCACTGTCCTCGCGCTCAGGGTCCACGTTCTTCTGCAGCTCAAAGTAACGGTAGGTCATCTCCTACATCATTTTAAAAGATCACAACAACACTGATCATAACCCAGGTTTAAATGGATTCTCTCTCTCTGTGCTTCTGGTATGGATTAATGGATGACGGCTCAAACCACCACAGTTTAATAAAAAGGTTTTAGCTTTTCATTTATGTCCTTTTAAAAAAAGACATTTCCCCACCTGATGCTTCTCCACACAGCTGAGACCCAGGTAATCGATGACGCAGCGACCGAGCCACTCGTCTGGTCTGACACTGAGGATGTCATTTCGGCAAGAGTCGAGGTGGGGCTGCAGTCGAGCTAGCAGGCTACGTGACAGCAGATACCCGTATCCACCATGACAATACCGGGCACGTTCTTCGCCCCCGATAAACTCCTCGGCCCGTCCCATGTACATATCCTGTCCCGCACTAAGATGATTAACCAGCTCCATGACCCTTTCAGCTTGTGTGTATGTATCATCTTGTGCGAGGTAAAACCAGTCATACTCATTGCCGTGGTGCAGGTGGAGGTGGCGTATAGTTTCATACATCAGCCAGACGGGTCGGTCATCACCATGAGCAACAACAGCCATGCCATGCGGTGCCTTTGCACTTCGGAGGCCAGTGAAAAAGAAGGTACGGTGGAAATGGTGAGCTACCGTTTTATTGACAGCCACCCCTAGTGTGTTGAGAGTGGCGCGTGAGCTCAGGATACCCACCAGAAGACGTTCTCGGATGCCCAGCTCTGTGTGGATGTAGCGTGTCCTGTGGCAAACAAACAAACAAGTAGAAAATGTACCAGCATTTAACTGTTTCCAGTATTTAACCAGTTTAATGTTAGTGTACATAAACACTGCCATTCAAAAGTTTGGAGGGGTTTTTTATGGGGTTTTTTATTATACCCAACAAGGCTGTGTTTATTTGATCAAAAACAGTAATATTGTGAAATATTAACACTTTGTGCATTAAACACTGGTTTAGGCCAAGAATCAGGGGATAGAGATCTAAGCCAGTTACAAAGCTGAGAGACAAATGAGGGACAACTGCTACGATCTCTAAAGCAAACCGCTTCAGTGACCCTTAACCTCTGCTCTGACACCCTCGTTCCGTCAACATAATTATAATCTTTTCATACAACTGAATTTGTTATTGGTAATCTGATGGTAATGAAAATGGCAGTGTGCTTAACTCAAAACAGTTTCTGTCTCTAACTGAAGTCAAAACATGACATGTCAAAGTTAAAGACAATTGTGAAGATCAGCTGATATTTTTCTCACAACGATTTCTGTTTACATGTTCAGTTACTAATATCCACAATCATTTTGTAATGCATTATATTACAATATTAATAATGCCCTTCTGTTTATGCAAAGTTGTTTTGTAATCTAAATTGATGCAATTAAACGTGTATTTTTTTAGCTGTTAAGCTTAAAATGAATAAACAGGCACTGTCTTATTATTTTAATGGTGAGTAGTTTTTTTCAAGAAGCTGCAACACAGACAGTTACTGATGTTTCAGTCCCAGTTTACAGAAGTGAACTAAGATTTCCTAACACAAGTTTAACTGTACATCATCTAAAGCTCTCGTGGGGAAGCGGCATGGCTGCCCTGCATATGCAGCTGTGGCTGTTTTTATGAGAGGAATAATAAGACATAAGAGAAGTGATGAAGAATTCATCTGTAAGAAAAGCACAGAGGAAAGGTGAAAAATACTCGGCTGAGACATTACTAACTGACTGCCAAGTCAAACAAACCCAACTCGTAAGTCACAGTTCAATACTGGCTACTAATACCAAATATCATGGCTGATTAATATAATTGTAAATACTTTTAAATCTTTATAGCTCATTGCAATTTTATATTATGGCCTTCTTTCCTTTAAATCCTGAGATCTTGTCAGATTTTTTTATATATATAGCTCATTGCAATTTTATATTATGGCCTTCTTTCCTTTAAATCCTGTGATCTTGTCAGATTTTTTTATATATATAATTTATATATAACAACTAAAAGGACCATTTCTATTTGAGATTTCAGTCCTTTCTAATAAGAAATGAAGCCAAAGTGATATCCAGGGACTCACCTGAGGACTTTCTTGTGTGGTTTGTTGGGGTCCTTGTGATAGGGCACAATGCGAGGCTGGAAGTCCTCATTCCCATCCCCGTCTTGACCATCCTGGACATCCCTGATATGACCACTGTTTACGAGTCTCCCATTGCCCAGTTCATCTCCACAAGCATCATCGGTCTCCCCCTGTGTCCAGGACACCATCAGGAGGCTGAGGCTGCAGCCCAAAGAGAGGCCCAGGATGAGAGGCAGAGCAGGCCGAAAAACAGCCAGGAAAGAAGACAGGCGCATGGTGGAGCAAGCAATGGGTGTCAAGTCTCGACAGGGGTCTCCTTAGAGAGCAGTTCAAGTGACAGCAAATTCTCTTTTACAGATGATCACAAAAGAGGCATCTGACAGGGATTCTGTAAAGGTACGTATTTAAATTCCTGACACTATGCATGCAGTCTTAACATGACCAGTGAAGTCTTCACAATCAGATTAATAGACGACGAAGAAGTCGAGGTAAGCAGTGAAAAGCCAAAACAAAAGGAGGAGCGAGAGCAACCAATCTGACCTGCCACTTCACACATAGTCAGATGACTAACATCAGGACATATGGGTCTGATTTAACATCCAAACATGCAAAACCGAGGCACTACCACTCCCTCCGCATAAATTAACGTTAGTCCACTTTGATCTAGTCAGACATCCCCCAGTACGCGATATGCGTTATTACATTATTAGATGAGAAATCACCTCCACTGGTGATGCACAAGGGTTAACGTAGATCGCTAAGCAGTCGGCACCATTCGAAGCCAACCAGCAAAAACATTCAAGCACAGCTGACCGAGAACTGAAATACGATCAAGTTCAGCATATCTGGGTATAACAGCCTTACTGTCTTCCGAAAGACAACCGACGATGAATTACATTCAATAAAAGGAAGTCCTCCACTGTCTGGCGTAGCTTCGTAGCTGCTTTGCTTGCACAGTGAAGCTGAGCAACATTAGCAGCCACCAACGATATATCTATCCCTCAAAACACAGCAGTAATTCAGATGAAGCCCTGCGTCTCCTCGGAGGATTCGAGGAAATATACAAAAACAATCGCGAAATGACTTTCTTGGCTTTGCTGTGAATGTCTCTTGCATCGTCGACCACGTATCAAGTCTAACTACGGATGTGCTAAAGAGGAAGATTGACTCGGTGCGTTAAAAGGTTCAAACAGACCCAAGGAAACAAGCAGCATGCGCACAAGAGTTCCACGTATACACACACGAGTCCTGCTCCGAGTGCGTTCACACCGAGCCCGGTAGTTACCCTTCAGACAGGAACGACAAGCGCGCGCTGGGGCACAGGTCAAAGAAGCGAGGGGCAGTGACTCAGGGAGCAGATCATAGAAAATAACAGCTACAAAATGGAAAGAAAACAACAACAATAACTACAGAACAATTATCCCCTGGTCCTCAAAAGGTGTCAATTCAAAACATTATAAGGTAAAATAAAATTACAAATTTAATTGTGTTTCAAAAGAAAAGAATGAAAATGATGTTTTAGAAATGATGACATTTGAAGTAGATTTTTAGAGATGTTTATAAGGAGCAAACAAACAGATGCTAGACTGAAACCTATTTCCTCTTACCAGAAATCTTATAGTTGTTTGGTATAGTGGTATTGCTTTAAGTATGGCCCATTGACAGTTTATTTCTGAATCAAGTTCATCTGTCTTTTTCAATGCATTTCAACAAATTGCTTTAGATAAAATGCTTTGATGTGGGCAATAATGAGACCTCTCTCCTCTTCACAGAGATGGATGAGATATAAAAAGCAGAAAATACTGAATGCATGATGCAATGCAAAATATCTTCTTTGATATAATATGTATGTTTCTGTCTTTTTTAGGCCTACTCCTAGTTTCAAAAGGTCTCAAATAGATTTTAAAAATCTACCTAAAGGGGATAGTTTTAATTCGGTCATCAATTACTTAAAATATATAATTAAATTGAATAGTGAATTGAATGGTGGTCATTCTTCATCTCATTTTTGTGTTTCACAAAAGAGGAAAAAAGAGTTGGTTCTGTGATTAAACACTGACAAAATATTATTTTGGGATCAATTCAAGTACTGTAATTCTTCTACATCACATCATGCACATGAAACCCTTAATTATTGTAGTTTTATACTATTGCAATGTTTGGTACTACATATTGCTCAGTTTTAAAATGCATTTGAGTAGACTACTGCTGTTTGATGTGTTGTTGCATATTTATCAATTAAGACTAGTACCTTACCACTGCCATACTCCTAGTAAAATCCTTATCTCATTCCAATGTCATTCAGTACAAGATAAGCAGGTTTTATTAGTACGCAGTTATACCATGCATTGGTCAGCATGTGAAGCTCGGCTCATCTGACCAGCAGGCGGTGATCTGCTCTTCACCAAATACGGTCAGTGCGCGCTGAATGTGCGCGAGCCGCTGCCGCTGCTGCCTGGCGCGTGCTTGGTCCTCAGAAAGGTACGTCCATTCTGCACCTAATTTACTCTGTTTCAGTTTGTCAGTGTTTCCTTGAAACTACCATTACGTTTACATTGTACGTGAGACCTAAATATACTGTAAGTGAGGCAATAGCCGGCTTGTACAGTTTTGTATCTGAGCTGAACGCAGGGCCCTGATCGCCTCATGCTGTCACTTCAATCTGTCACCGATGCCAGGTGTAACCCTGATACAAATTAAGCCATACACGACTGTAAATGTTAATATTTTTATACATATACAAAACTGTAAACTCTTAAAACTAGAGATGTCAGTAAAGCGCTATAGTTAGCTAGCAAGGCCATATGCCGGTGATTTGTCATAAGAGATGTACGAGTTTAATTTGGGTTATTAAACTGCGAGGGTATTTATTTTATGTCATTATATAATGCATGGATGATGTCGCGCTTTCTACACAAGAGTTGTGGGTACACGTTGTTCTTTTAGTTGTTAGCTTAGCCTTGTCTTGAATGAATAGCAGTGTGACGAAGTTAAGCTGCAGTGACACCCACTTCACATGTACATTATTCATTTTCATACACTGCCACTCTTCAAGATCATATCAGCCTCTCAAAAGACACTCAAAGATCGAGGTCCTGCTTTTCATCAACTAAAAACGGTTAACGTTATGAAATTTTGGGGTATGAAATGTACTCAAAAACATCAGCTATGGATATGTTTTTCAGAGCGAGAAGTATTTGAGCGTTTAATGCAATAGAAAGAAGTAATGGAAGAATCTTATAAGCAAGTTCTCTTTGAAGAATGTCCTTATGTCATTTCACAAACCATTGCTTATAAGTGTCTTTGCTGTTGGTTTAGGTCCAATAAAGTGAGGTCAGCTTCATGACACCTTTATCTGTGTATAGTGGAGCAGTAATATATGAGTTCATAAGAGTATGAAAATATTATCATGCTAGACGTGGCATCACATTTTGAACAACAGATTACTGTACTCCACAGCCATGCCGTCAGATCTTGCTAAGAAGAAGGCTGCAAAGAAGAAAGAGGCTGCCAAAGCTCGACAGCGTGTGAAAAAGCATGATGACGTGAATGGAGAAGGAGCGCTTCAAGATGGCCAAGTGAATGGTGCAGTATCTAATGGGGAGACAAATGGAGGTGTGTTTATTAAAATCATACCTAAAGTTAGAAGAGGGCAAACATTTTGACAGTTCACACTCATAAGACAGTCAGACCAATTTAACATCCAACATACCTGTAGCTTTAGCTATTAAGCATAATTTACATTTCTATGTTGCATCTTTCACTTTTCCCTTTAGATGTTGCTGCTCTGACTAAGGAGCTGGATGAGTTTGAGATGCGTAAGATGGAGGCGCGGGCAGTGACGGGCGTCTTGGCCTCCCACCCCAACAGCACTGATGTTCACATCAGTAGTCTGTCACTCACCTTTCATGGCCAAGAGTTACTGAGTGACACAAGCCTGGAGCTCAACTCCGGCCGGCGCTACGGCCTCATTGGCCTCAATGGCACAGGTATGGACGTTAAGGTACATTGGGGCAGATACATCCAATGCTTCTCAAGCTTCATTAAGATTTGCACATAGACCCAAGTCTTAAAGTTAATATGATTTGTGGTATTTATGGTATTTACAATAGCTTATTAATTAACGTAAAAACCTTTTGAGCAAGTAAAACTATTTTCAGAATATTTGGGACATTTTGTAAAATGCAATAAAAACTAGGGGTGTAAGGATCCGTTGATATGTATCGATACATTGATTAAATGTCTAAAAATATATTGATATCTGTAGTATAAATAGACACCTTATTTTGACACTGTCCACATTTTCACCAATGTTCTGAATAAAAACCTGAAAAGCACTGTTTATTATTTAATTTGTGTCTTTGTTATATTGTATTTTTATTTTCTGATATTGCTTGTAATTTGGTTTTCTGTAGTACAGGTTTTTTAGCACTGAGCCCATGGTAGCAGCCAAAAAAAGCACCTCATTTGTGTTGTTTCCTAATGAGGATTTTAATTGTTTTTAAAACATTGCATATTTTAGCACAGAAACCTGAAAGACTGTCTTGACTGTTATCATCTTAAGATTCCTGATCTTGTGTGTGTCTTAATTTTTTCTTTTTTCGTTTCTTTATTTAAAGGAGGCATATTTTTTGTTGTGAATGTCCCAGTTGAATGTGAAAATGTCAAATTAATTGTTCATGCAGTTTTCACATGCAACACAATTGTTCATGTTTTGATTGTATTTGTGAGTTAATAAAAATGTGGATGGTTGTTGAAAATAGGTATATAATATAATAATATCTATATATCAATTGATATTCTCCTGTATCGAATTGTATTGAAATCATATCGTAGAATTTCTGAAGTATCTGCAAATATCGTATCGCAGAGTATAAGAATCGATATCGTATCATATCGTGATGAACCATCTAATTCACACCCCTAATAAAAACTAGTATCTGTAATTTGTTAATTTTTTTTAACCTTTATTTAACTGACAAAGTTTTAGAGAAAAGATCTCCAATGTATCATCAACATAATCATATTTTGTAAATATAAATTGATTTAGATTTGAATGACTGCAACGCACTCCCAAAAAGTTGGGACTGAGGTTTTACATCACCTTTCTTTTTAATCACGCTTTTTAATTGCATCTGAACTGAGGATACTAAATAAAGCAGTTTTAAAAGAGGACCTTTTGACCAAAACAAGAATTCACCTGCTCAACAGTCAGTGGTCAGTGTGGTCATCTTATTCTTCTCTTCATAGGGCTGGGCAATATGGCCAAAAACATAATATCTTTTTTCCATATGATACAATATTAATATTTATCACAATATTCATTTACAGGGAAGGAAATACTTTCCACATGTTAGTTAGACTTTGAGAATGAATGCAAAGGTAACTGGTTGGCTTATAATTAAACCCCACAGAGCTTATATTGTTTCTCCTCTGTGCCCCGCCTTTCTGAAACACATAGATTTAAAAATCAATCAAAATACAATAACAAATTCAATAAAACAGTGTTTCTGTTGCTCAGTAGTAGAGCATTGTGTTAGCAGCGTAAAAGGTCATGGGTTCAATTTCCAGGGGTACACGCATACTGGTAATAAAAATAAATGCATAGCCTGAAAGTCGCTTTTATCCGAACCATCTGCTAAATGCATAAATGTAATGTAAAACCTATTACAAGCGAGCCATTTGTTGCATTCCGTGGAGACATAATAACTGATTATAATGACTTGTACTGTCTTTTTACACATTGCGTTGCATCACTCACGTTTGAATCATCAGTGGTGAATCCTTTAAATATGTAAACATACTTACAGACTGTGAGTCTGAACAGACGGCATTGTAGTCTTCTTTCCCAGGATCAGGAAGCAGTCCTCCATAAAATGCACAGCACACATCTGAATATTTAGCTTGAACTGTTCTGGAACATTGTTGTAAATACAACTTAACCACTGATTTCTAGTTTTGTCTTCTTTTGGAAAACCAAACAAAGTAGTTTTGCTTTCACATTGAAACAGCGTCCCTACAACATGGAAGCGGCGGCGGCAGCGAGAATAAAAATTACGGCTTCTTTCTTTGCGTGAACATTTGTGCTGCGTTGTGCAAATCTTCCCACATGACGTAGACATGTAGGGTGTGTTTAAACAAAACATTTTAGCGGGGCGTGGACAAGTCTTAACTTTCATAAAGAATATCTCTTTGGGTCTGTGGATTTGAAAGTGAAGTGACATTCAGCCAAGTATGGTGACCCATACTCAGAATTCGTGCTCTGCATTTAACCCATCCGAAATGCACACACACAGAGCAGTGAACACACACACACACTGTGAGCACACACACTGTGAGCACACACCCGGAGCAGTGGGCAGCCATTTATGCTGCGGCGCCCGGGGAGCAGTTGGGGGTTCGATGCCTTGCTCAAGGGCACCTAAGTCGTGGTATTGAAGGTGGAGAGAGAACTGTACATGCACTCCCCCCACCCACAATTCCTGCCAGCCCGGGACTCGAACTCACAACCTTTCGATTGGGAGTCCGACTCTCTAACCATTAGGCCACGACTTCCCACAAGTCGTATCACGACAAAGAGAAAGGAAAACATGAAATCGCATCATAAGACCCCTTCAAGTGCCCTATGAAGTCTGTTTTATTTTCCCCTAAATTCTGTTTTCCATTTTATTTCATTTTTTCTGGATTCTGTGTTTTATGGTTCATTACAAATTTATCATAAAAATGGTATTAATGAAAAATACTATGGTTGTATTACATTCCTTAAAAATATTATTATTATTACTTCAGAGCTAAATTTTAGTGCACGATAGTAATATATTTCTGTCATAGTTTCTTCAAATTAAACCGGCTTTTATTTAAAGGCTTAAAGGTTTTTAAGTTTTACTTTCAGTTTTACAGTAGTTTTTGTAAAAGTAAAAGCTGAAAAGCTTGTGAAGTGACTCTTAAAGCTGCCCTGGAGATGAAGTTCATGTATTCATGTCCTCATGTATTGAGATATAAATGCTGAAATCACCGCCAGTGTAATGTGTTGGATATTGTGTATCATAGAAAACTGTGCCATTTATTTTTACAGAGTAAAATACCCTATCAGCTACAAGCACCGACTTGCTGATGTCGCATTTATTTCTGCTGTTAGACAATCCATACAGAGTAAAAATGTCCAAAGCTTATCATCATTATCGACATAAACTGTATCACGATCTCAACATATGTCTACGAATTTTTGCACAAGTAGAATGAGGCCTGGAATTGCATTGCACTTTAACCAGGAAAATAAATAATTTTGATGGTAGCATATGTCTCTGTACAATCATGATATATACCTCAGCCTCAGTGGTACAGTCACACAAATGCAAGTCACCCATGTTTCAAGTTGCATTTCTTGATACAGCAACATACAGTTGTACAGTATGGTTGGTGGTGAAAGACCTAAATTATGTCCAATTCTGAGAAATCTTATTTTTGAACAGTTTGACAATCCTCACAGCACAAATTCAGCACAAAATCATAAGCCAAGCCAAGCTTATATGTATAAAGACAAACGGTGGTCTTTGGTGGTGCTTTTTTTTTACTTTTCACTTTTATTTTGCCTTGTTTTTTGGATTTTGTTGCAGGCAATATAACAAAAAAATTGGTTTATAATAAATAAACAAAGGACAATTAGGCAAGTGAAAACATTCAGTCTTTTTCTTTGTCAATTAAATAAAGAGAGGTTGGGGGATCCATGAATGAGAATATTCTTCAACACTTTTTGTAGGCAAGTCCATGCTCCTGTCTGCCATTGGGCATCGAGAAGTTCCCATCCCAGAACACATAGACATCTACCACCTGACACGAGAGATGGCCCCTAGTGAGAAGACAGCGCTGCAGTGTGTAATGGAAGTTGATGAAGAGAGGATAAAGCTAGAGAAGGAGGCTGAGCGATTGGCTCATGAGGACTGTGAGTTACATACACACACATGCATCAGGTTTTTGCTATACTAATCTGCATGCTGACAAACCTGGTAATTCATCTCTTATTATTGGTTACACATATAAAATGTTAATAATGTGCTATTAATCAATTGTACAGTAAATTTGATTTAACAAGTAGCACAGCACTTAATCGAGTACAACATGTCCCATTTTCTCTATTCTTTTCTCTTTACTGCAGCAGAGTGTGAGAAGCTGATGGAGATTTATGAGCGTTTGGAAGAGTTGGACGCAGACAAAGCTGAAGTTCGAGCCTCACGAATCCTCTTCGGACTGGGTTTCACACCTGCTATGCAGCAAAAAAAACTGAAAGATTTCAGTGGAGGCTGGAGGATGCGTGTGTCCCTTGCCAGGTTTGAAAATGACATTTAAATGTTTATTCTGTGGCAGTACAAAATATGTATTATTTATATGTAGGGCTGGGTGATAAGGGCAAAAATTTCTCTCTATTTTTTGGCCAATTTGCGATATCCGATATATATCTCATTTGCGATATCCGATATATATCTCATTTGCGATATCCGATATATATCTCATTTGCGATATCCGATATATATCTCAGTATTTTCGTTTTTGCATTTGGATTTAAAAAAATCAGTATTTAATATCTATCTATTTCATACCGCCCAGTGTTGTCCAACAAAACAATACATATTAAAGCCTATGAAAACAAATAAAGTTAATGTTACTATGTAGGCCTTTATATTTTGTAAAAAAAAAAAAAAAAAAAAGAGTTAAAATCACACTTCATTCTAAAATTTTAACATTACAATCTAAAAACAAAAATAAGGCTTTTAAAGCAGAAGTTATTTTCTCTAAACTAAAATAAATGAGTAAATAAATAAATGAGTGCGCATGCGCAAGGCGGTGCTCGTTCACTGAAGTGTAGTGAAGAATCCCAGAACAGAAGGGCTATGCACTTCTGACAGAAAAATTTAAATATTTCCATGGCTTTCTAACATTTACAGATGGAGGATATATCTGTGAAATGTAAGTTATGCATTCAGGAAGACAGCACATCTCAAACGAATTAAACACCACGAGTAGCCTGAGTCTCAGTCAGAGGCACACGCAGCCTTTCTGTCTGAGCATATGACGGGCCGAGCCGCTTAAATTACTGCGAAACAAAACTATAAACTATGTCTTACCAGTTTTCAAAGGCCGGAATATGAAGCTTGTCACATGTTAAGAACAAACTGGATTAAGCACTTTCTCCAGCAGCTCAGTCTGTCCTCACTATATTTTCAGATGCGCTCGTATTAAACTACTGTATATCGATATAAATGGTATTGCCTCATATCGAATCGCTTATAAAGAAAATATCATACAAGAATATATCGTACAATCTCAATATACCACCCAGCCCTATTTACATGTAGAAATAGTGTTGAACATTTTTAAAAAGTCCAGTCTTGCTGTATAATGTAGTTTGTTGTTAGAATTGTTTTAAACATTAACATTTTAATAGTTTGTTTTATATATATATATATATATATATATATATATATATATATATACACACACACACACACAGTATATATAGATGGATGGATGGATGGTTGGATCGATCGATAGATAGATAGAGTTGTAATACCACTCACTTTTTTTATTGGTTATCCTCACATAATGAATGGACCAAAATCCAAGAGACTAAAAGTTATAATTTATCAATTTAATACAAACACAGTAGATTTTCTTAATATTTCCATTTTCTAATTTCCCTCTTTCAGAGCCCTGTTCATAAAGCCCTTCATGCTGTTGTTAGATGAACCTACTAACCACCTGGATTTGGATGCCTGTGTGTGGCTGGAAGAAGAACTGAAGTCGTGAGCACTGTCTTGTTTATCTTGTTTATTTCATTGTTTATTCGATTTTCTAGAAACACAAATCAAATGAGATGCAAATTGTCATGCACAGAAACAGAGCTAAATGTCAAAGAGTTTCATGTAACACAGATGCGTAGGAATTGTAGTTTGTCAACAAACAAAATTTTTATTAAGCAAGGAATTGACAGTACAATTCTTATAGATTACAGGGGGTTTTTTCTTCTTTTTTCAGTTTTAAGCGAATTCTTGTACTCATCTCACATTCTCAAGACTTTCTCAATGGTGTCTGCACAAACATCATTCATCTCCACCAGAGGAAGCTCAAGTACTACACTGTGAGTGATGTAGCACAATGTTCACAGGTTTTTTTTCCTTTATGCAGAGAAACTGTTGAAAGCAGTGAGGGATAGTTCACCCAAAATGAAAAAGAAAATCTGTTATAATTTACTCTCCCTCTATATAAACCTCTATGATCTTTACGTCTGTTTTTTGTCGATACAATGGAAATATAAATATTTTTTATACTCCAAAAGTCATATAGGTTTGGAGCAGCATGAAGGTGATGATAAAAATTATGACAGCAGTATGTTGTGTAATGTCATAGCTTTCTTGAAAATGTGTAAGTGCATCCAACTCACAAGCTTTGTTATCCTCAAAAAATCTGTACTATTGCCTTTAACAGGAGACTTGATCCGGAGGCTCCTCTTGTGCTCTTCCTGGTCTAGCAATAAAGGGCCTGAAATATGATGCTTTTATTACTGTTGCTAATTATGAACTGTTGCTGATCCCGAGTCTGGTTTATTAGCACACTCATCACTCATATTAAAAGTAACAAAGGTATGAGAGTGGTGTATGTGCAGAGCCGGATTAAATAAATGGACTACACTAGGCAGGCTGCATTTTTTGGGCCCCCCTCCATCGATGTTATTTATGAATTGAAATCTGAAACTTACCAAAGTTACTAATAAAAGTTAATTCACATTTTAAATAGCCTAGTCTTTGGTTACAAATTGGTTGTGTTGTATATTAAACAGTCTATCAGACTATTTTTTGATATTCATTATTTATACGTCATTACACGGCTCTATTAAATGCTATTAAATTATCCTCATCCATTGGGAGTGTCATTGTTAAGGCAGTAGTACCAGTAAATAACCAATAGGTGTCAGTAAACTATGTAAACAGAGCAAATAAGTTTATCTTATTTGCTCTGTTTACATTTAATCAACACATTTAATTAAGATTTTCTGCAAAATGCAATAGCTTACAATATTTATAAATGTTGTAATTAAGATTTTCTGCAAAATGCAATAGCTTACAACATTTATAAATGTAATTAAGAACAAGAAGGCAAACATGACCCCTTCACATTCATCAAGACCATTTAGAAACTGTCTAACAATAAATAATAATAAATATAAGGATGGAGGATTTAAACTATGGAAAACTAAAGGTATTCAGACTATTAAAGACTTGTATATGGATGGAATACTTCTTAAATTTCAAGAATTGTGTGATAAACACCAGATTCCCTCAAAACATTTTTTTTTATATTCACAGCTTAAAAGTTTTATGTCTTCCAGGTCTACAGATATTATGTACATTCCCAAACTGTCATTAATTGAGGAAATAATTGAAAAAAGAGGTGAAAAGGGCAAATTGTCAAAATATTATAATTTAAAAATGTATTATAATTCTAACTCTAAAGAGTCTGCTGTAGACAAATTAAACGCATGGAGGAAAGACATTCAGGAAGAAATAGAGGAATTTGAATGGACTGAAGCATGTTTAAAGGCGCAAAAACAAATCATAAACACGCAGCTTAAATTATTACAGTATAAATGGTTGACAAGGGTTTATATAACACCTGAAAAACTCAATCATATGTCTAGCAATATTCCTGATATATCTACAAAATGCCAAAATTATAAAGGAACTCTAATTCACTGTCTGTTCACTGCCGCATTTCCCGCCGCATCTTCCACCGCGTCTTCGGGCCGTGTCTCCGGGACTGGCTCGGCCTCTGGCTCTGCTGACTCGAGCAGGTTCACAGCTGTCGGACGGCTGCCCGACAGAAACTTCTGTAAAGCCCCCCGCTGTCTCTTCTTTTGTTCCTCTTCATTTTTTTTCTTTTTACGTTTTGCCACACCCGAAAGCATCTTGAATGTTAGCCTACTCAAAACACACCTGCCTGCTAGCTTTGTTGTCCCGCTCTGACCTCTGACCGCCGCTGACGTCTCCTCGTACTTAACTGGCTGGCGCCTCCATATACAGGTCCTTCTCAAATAATTAGCATATTGTGATAAAGTTCATTATTTTCCATAATGTAATGATAAAAATTAAACTTTCATATATTTTAGATTCATTGCACACCAACTGAAATATTTCAGGTCTTTTATTGTTTTAATACTGATGATTTTGGGATACAGCTCATGAAAACCCAAAATTCCTATCTCAAAAAATTAGCATGTTTCATCCGACCAATAAAAGAAAAGAGTTTTTAATACAAAAAAAGTCAACCTTCAAATAATTATGTTCAGTTATGCACTCAATACTTGGTCGGGAATCCTTTTGCAGAAATGACTGCTTCAATGCGGCGTGGCATGGAGGCAATCAGCCTGTGGCACTGCTGAGGTGTTATGGAGGCCCAGGATGCTTCGATAGCGGCCTTAAGCTCATCCAGAGTGTTGGGTCTTGCGTCTCTCAACTTTCTCTTCACAATATCCCACATATTCTCTATGGGGTTCAGGTCAGGAGAGTTGGCAGGCCAATTGAGCACAGTAATACCATGGTCAGTAAACCATTTACCAGTGGTTTTGGCACTGTGAGCAGGTGCCAGGTCGTGCTGAAAAACGAAATCTTCATCTCCATAAAGCTTTTCAGCAGATGGAAGCATGAAGTTCTCCAAAATCTCCTGATAACTAGCTGCATTGACCCTGCCCTTGATAAAACAGAGTGGACCAACACCAGCAGCTGACATGGCACCCCAAAGACACAGACTTCCCACTGAGGTGGCTTGATACAGCACTCTGGGAACAGCCTGTTCGTTCAGAAATTTCTTTCTGTGTCTTACCCTCTCGCTTGAGGGTGTCAATGATGGCCTTCTGGTCAGCAGTCGGGTCGGCAGTCTTACCCATGATTGCGGTTTTGAGTAATGAACCAGGCTGGGAGTTTTTAAAAGCCTCAGGAATCTTTTGCAGGTGTTTAGAGTTAATTAGTTGATTCAGATGATTAGGTTAATAGCTTGTTTAGAGAACCTTTTCATGATATGCAAATTATTTGAGATAGGAATTTTGGGTTTTCATGAGCTGTATGCCAAAATCATCAGTATTAAAACAATAAAAGACCTGAAATATTTCAGTTGGTGTGCAATGAATCTAAAATATATGAAAGTTTAATTTTTATCATTACATTATGGAAAATAATGAACTTTATCACAATATGCTAATTTTTTGAGAAGGACCTGTAAATACAGTCATGGGCTGGCGTTAATGTGACGTAATGTAACAGTCTATGGTTAAGATAAACATCGTCACTATTTTTAGTTAATTAATAAATATTGAAATAAATTGTAGGTAGGACATTTGTACATTTTATTTTATTTTTATTTTATTTTATTTTATTTTTTTTGTGCCTCCGTCTGGGCCCCATCCCGCCAATCGGGCCCTAGGCACGTGCCTAGTTTGCCTTTGCGTTAATCCGGCTCAGTGTATGTGTTATGGTTGTGTCAAAGGAAGGCAGACGAAGTTAAAAGGTACTACTTCCAATAATCTTGATTTAATTAATACAAGTCGCAAAGCCACAAGAAAAACACAACTGAACTTTAAGTAGAACGGACAAAGGCTTAGGGGAGGACTGAGAGTATTTGAAGGGGAGCAAACAGAAGACCTAATGAGTTAGTTAATCAAACACCGGTGAATTAAATGGTAATAAGGAGTAAAACTAGGTCACGGGAAAACAGGTGAACTGAAAACGGAACAAAACTAAACATAGCCCTAACAGTATGTAATGAATATTTGTTTTTTAGGGTAATTACGATCAGTATGTGAAGACCAGGGAGGAGCTGGAGGAAAACCAGATGAAGCGATACAACTGGGAGCAGGACCAGATAGCTCATATGAAGGTGAAACAGTGTAGCCCTTGTGACCTTATTGCTCTTTTTAAATTGTATTTTTTGTTTCATAGTTCTTGTACTACACTGCTGCTGTTCACCATAGGTATGTCATTGCAAAAATAATGTCATAATTATTCCCCTCATCTCCTGTAGAACTATATTGCCCGTTTTGGTCACGGCTCTGCAAAGCTAGCTCGCCAGGCACAGAGCAAAGAAAAAACACTGCAGAAAATGGTGGCCTCTGGCCTAACATCTCGTGTGGTGAACGACAAGGTTTGTCACATAAATACACACTCTGCAGCTGGTCAGTGGGACACTTGTGTGTTTCTGCATGCAATTTGCTCTTGCCCAAGACCTGTTATCATCATGAGGCATCAGTTGAGAATTGCTGAATCATTTTGTTCAATTGACCAATGCCATGACCAAGACAAAAGAGGTCAAAAGTGAGAACCATGTAAACCAGAAAACTGATAAACACAGGTTTGATTAAAAAATAGTTTTCACCAATAATGTACAGTAGAGCTAATCTAAGATATTTCTTTACAGTGGTTATATGTAATTTCTTCTACAGGAAGTTGCTGGTTTTACTAAAGCTGGGGTCAGACTACAGAAGTTTTTAAATCCTAAGCAATAATGAAATCTGGTTGCAGCACACACATAAGGAGAATCTTCGCAGATTCTCTTTTAAACATGTACACACTTTGCAACACGTTACCAGATAATCCAGGCTGAAAATCGGAACCAAACGAGGTCCTCAACAAGATTTTTTTCTCTGATTCTTTGGAGGAGAAAATCGGTCTAAAACTCCTGAGTCCAGCTGAAGCAGACATTTACTGTAGTAACTATATTAAAGGTATAGTTCACCCTCATGTTGATCCAAACCTGTAATACAGTACCTTCGGAGACTGACATGGAAGACAAGAAATTGTTGAATAAAGTCATTATTTTTGTTTTCTTTGTGCAAAAAAAGTATTCTCTTAGCTTTATAACAGTACAGTTGAACCACTGATGTAACATGGACTTTTTTAAAAGATGTCCTTACTACCTTTCTGGGTCATTTCAGTTGCATTGCTGTCTATGCAGAGTCAGAACCCAGGTAAAAAATAAAGTATACCTGAATGCACAAAAAAAAAAATACTTACAAGCATAGATCTTATTTGTTTGTGCTAAATAAAATTTGAAAAGTTATAAACAATAAATACTCTAATTAAAAGTTAAATGGCAAATGTTAAATGTGTACTAAAATTCACAATTTAACAGTAAGTATACTTTTAGCAAAGTAATTAGTGCTATATTTTTTAATGTGGAAAAATGCTACTAATGGCACAAATAGTGTGCTTGATTGTATTATTTAAAGACGCCATTGACTTGTAGTTAAGTATATCATATAAAGAGAATATTAACAGTTACAAAACATTTGAAATTGATTATTTGATGTATAGAAATATGTGGGCAATACATTATAAACACATTTTGTATATATTTATTATTATATATTATTATATTCATAATTCTATATTTTCTATGTATGATGAGTATATAAAAGTGTATGTAAGATGGATTCAAGTGTACTACAAGTGATAACCAAATACATTTTTTAATGTAGAGATATTATGTAAAAAGCAAATTTTAGTTTTTCATGGTGTCTCAAAATAGCACAGTTGAGTACACTTAGATATTCATAATATTATCTTAAGTGTAACAAGGAGTCAGAGGCGTTCGGATCCATATGCAGCATTTATTCAACAGAATGGTAATACAGGCAGAGATCAGAAATGGCATCAGGTGTGTCAGGGATAACCAGAATCGTAACCAGAAACAAGCAGAGATCGGGACAGGCAGCGGAGAATCAGAGTCGGAATAAACAGTCCAAAGGTCAAAACACAGGAATAACAAACACTGGGAAAACGCTCGGAAATGTCAGACTGGCTAAACAAGACTTCGCAGTGAGTGAGAGTGAGTGTGCTGCTTTTATGTGTGTGTGTAAATGAGGTGCAGGTGTGGCAAGGAAATTGGCTGGTGAATGAGGTGCAGGTGTGGCAGGGTGATTGTGATGCAGTGACTCATGGGTAATGTAGTTCGGGTGTGGTGCAACAGTATGGGAGGTGCTAGTGTCCAAGTGACAACTGGTGGTGAATGGGTGGAATGGTCCTGACTGGAGTGCCCTCTACTGAAGCTCATGGGCACTCCATCTCATGATCGTGACATAGCCCCACCCCAAAGGAGCGGCTTCCAGACGCTCAAAACAATATAGGAGGGCGGTGGAGCAGAGGCGGAACAGGGGGAGGGATGGAGGGCCAGGTCCATGAAGAAGTGCCGTGGTCGGGGACCGGGGCAGAGCAGGCAGAACTGGAGCCCTTCCTGGGCCTAACTCAGGAAAACAGGAGCCCCTCCTGGGCCTGACATAGGAGAAAGGGGCCCGCCATGGGCTTAACTCGGGAACAGGAGCCCGTCATGGGCCTAACTCGGGAACAAGGGTCCACCAAGGCAGAGCAGGTGGCGTGGGAGCCCACCAGAGTGGAGCAGGTGGAGCTGGAGCCCACCAGGGAGGAGTAGAGGACCACCACAGCCGAGAAGATGAGACAGAAGCCCACCAGGGCGGAGCAGAGGACCACCACAGCTGAGAAGACGGGACAGAAGCCCACCAGGGTGGTGCAGAGGACCACCACAGCTGAGCAGACGGGACAGAAGCCCACCAGGGCGGAGCAGAAGACCACCACAGTGGAGTCGATGGCACAGGACAGCAAGTCTGCTCAGGTGGGACTGAAACAGAGAACATTAACAGGTTAATAGCGGCCTCCGTGGCCGTGATGAGATGGTAGCTGGCCTCCGTGGCCATTACAGGGCAGGCGGCGAGTTCATGGAGGACCTCCGTGGCCATGACAGGACAGACAGAGAATTGGTGGATGGTCTCCGTAGCCCTGACCGGAATGAATGAGGGCTCATTGATGGCCTCCCTGGCCATGACAGGATAGGACGAGAGCTCTGAGATTTGACGAGGCTCTGGGAGCTCGGCTGAGATGTGACGAGGCTCTGGTAGATCTGTGGTGATTCGATTGGGTTCATGAAGATCAACTGTGACTTGACTGTGCTCATGAAGATCAACTGTGACTTGACTTCGTTCACGGAGGTTAATGGTGACTTGACTTTGCTCATGAAGATCGTTGGTGACTTGACTTTGCTCATGAAGATCGTTGGTGACTTGACTTGCTTCCTGAGGATCAACTGTGACTTGACTTAGTTCACGGAGGTTAATGGTGACTTGACTTTGCTCATGAAGATCGTTGATGACTTGACTTTGCTCATGAAGATCGTTGATGACTTGACTTTGCTCATGAAAATCGTTGGTGACTTGACTTGGTTCCTGAGGATCAACTGTGACTTGACTTGGTTCCTGAAGAACGACTGTGATTTGACTCGGTCCTTGAAGATCACCGGTGACTAGACTCGGTCCTTGAAGATCACCGGTGACTAGACTCGGTCCTTGAAGATCACCGGTGACTAGACTCGGTCCTTGAAGATCACCGGTGACTCGACTCGGTCCTTGAAGATCACCGGTGACTCGACTCGGTCCTTGAAGATCACCGGTGACTCGACTCTGTCCTTGAAGATCACCGGTGACTCGACTCTGTCCTTGAAGATCACCAGTGACTCGACTCTGTCCTTGAAGATCACCAGTGACTCGACTCTGTCCTTGAAGATCACCAGTGACTCGACTCTGTCCTTGAAGATCACCAGTGACTCGACTCTGTCCTTGAAGATCACCAGTGACTCGACTCGGTCCTTGAAGATCACCAGTGACTCGACTCGGTCCTTGAAGATCACCAGTGACTCGACTCGGTCCTTGAAGATCACCAGTGACTCGACTCGGTCCTTGAAGATCACCGGTGACTCGACTTGACTCTGAAAGGTCAACGGTGACTAGCCTTGGCTCTGGAAAGTCCATGGTAACTAGTCCTAACTCTGGAAGGTCAACAGTGACTAGCCCTGATTCTGGAAGGTCAATGGTGACTAACCCTGACTCCGGAGGGTCCACGAGCACCTGACTAGACTCTGGAGGGTCAACCGGAACCTGACTCGACTCTGAAAATCCAACGGTCACCTGACTCGACTCTGGAAGGCCGACAGGAACTAACCCTGACTCTGGAAGGTCGACGGTGACTAACCCTGACTCTGGAAGGTCGACGGTGATTAACCCTGACTCTGGAGGGTCCATGAGCACCTGACTCGACTTTGGAGGGTTCATGAGCACCTGACTCGACTTTGGAAGGTCAACAGGAACTAGCCCTAACTCTGAAGGGTCCACGAACACCTGACTCGACTCTGGAGAGTTCACTGGAACCTGACTCGACTCTGGAGAGTTCACTGGAACCTGACTCGACTCTGGAGGGTCAACTGGAACCTGACTCGACTCTGGAGGGTCAACTGGAACCTGACTCGACTCTGGAGGGTCAACTGGAGCCTGACTCGACTCTGGAGGGTCAACTGGACTCTGACTCGACTCTGGAGGGTCAACTGGAGCCTGACTCGACTCTGGAGGGTCAACTGGAGCCTGACTCGACTCTGGAGGGTCAACTGGAGCCTGACTCGACTCTGGAGGGTCAACTGGAGCCTGTCTCGACTCTGGAGGGTCAACTGGAGCCTGACTCGACTCTGGAGGGTCAACTGGAGCCTGACTCGACTCTGGAGGGTCAACTGGAGCCTGACTCGACTCTGGAGGGTCAACTGGAGCCTGACTCGACTCTGGAGGGTCAACTGGAGCCTGACTCGACTCTGGAGGGTCAACACATCTCATGATCGTGACATTAAGAAATGCTAAATAATAACTTTTTTTATATTAAGTTCAAAATTAGTGTGTGAAAAATTTTTATCATTTTAAGGACATTATGGAAGTGCACTGAAATAACGTGTATGTTAGTGCACTTTTTCGCCTGGGAAAGCTCTCGGATTTAATCAAAAATAACTTGAAGATGAACGAAGGTCTAATGGGTTTGAAACAACATGAGGGAAAACATTACTGAAAACATTTTTGTTTTAGGGTGGGCTATCCCTTGGGCTCTAGGTGCCACTGATGTTGCTGTTAAAGATATAACCATTGTCAGATGCTTATCAGAGTTTTAACCACACATTTCTCCTTCAGACATTGTCATTTTATTTTCCTCCTTGTGGGAAGATCCCCCCTCCTGTTATCATGGTGCAGAATGTCAGCTTCAGATACTCCAGTGACACAGTGAGTCCACAGCCTTTCAAACAGCCTATCATTGCAGATATCACATTTACACAAAACTGCCTGGTTTGGGATATTCATTTTCGTTCCAGCTCTCTTGGGTTGTCCTTTTCAGTGATTTGTTGTCACACTGTATATGTCTAAATTAGGTATGCACTGATTTACAGTAGTATCAAGCATCAAGGATTGTTTTCTCAAATGATGATGACTATAATGATGACTATAAAGTTTTAATAATCAGTTAAATTTTACAAGATTAGTCAAGACCACGCCACGTATAATATAACTGTAACAGTTATAACAGTACTATAATAATAATAATAATAGGAATTATATTATTTCAAATCATTTTCAGAATTATTTTTTCCAGCTAAAAAATAAAAAACATTGACAGGGCAATTAGAATCCACTTGACTTTACAGAGATCAAGTGTTTAAAGTGTCTGGCGACAAAACTGCAGTATGCTTATAATAAACAGAATGTTATTTTCCATCAGTATCTTTTATAGTTATTGTTCTTGGTGTGAAGGGGTTTTTAGAGTGGTTAGGTCTTGTAAGCAAAGTATAAAATATAACAGTGGTAGAAGCAAATATTTCATAAAATCATTTTTCTTTTTTCTTTTATTTCTTTTTTATTGCAGCATTTTATTTATAAGAATTTGGAGTTTGGCATTGACCTGGACACAAGAGTTGCACTTGTGGGTCCCAATGGGGCAGGCAAATCCACACTTCTCAAGCTACTGATGGGAGAGGTCAGTTATTAAAAATAGGCTAATATGATTGGACCGTTAAAGTCTTTTAAAGTTCTGAACAGTGATTCAATTTTAAAGCCATTGACATTCATTGGCCTGTGTTTTTGTCTCTCATAGCTTCTCCCCACAGATGGAATGATAAGGAAGCACTCACATGTCAAGATTGGCAGGTATCACCAGGTACCGCCTTCATAGAAATATAGAAATATGATTGGTTGTCTTGCTACTTGTGTTATTTTATCCATTTTCACAACAGTCATGTTATATAACATATCTATACAGCTGCATCACAATAAATTAGAATGTTGTGGAAAAGTTCATTTCAGTAATTCAACTCAAATTGTGAAACTCAGGTATTAAATAAATTCAATGCACACAGACTGAAGTAGTTTAAGTGATGATTTTGGATCACATTTAACAAAAACCCACCAATTCGCAATTTCAACAAATTAGAATATGGTGACATGCCAATCAGATGAGATCAAGTTTTGTCCTAAAGTCTGGAGGAAGGGTGGAGAAGCTCATAGCCGAAGTTGCTTGAAGTCCAGTGTTAAGTTTCCACAGTTTTGATTTGGGGTGCAATGTCATCTGCTGGTGTTGGTCCATTGTGTTTTTTGAAAACCAAAGTCACTGCACCCATTTACCAAGAAAGTTTTAAGCACTTCATGCTTCCTTCTGCTGACCAGCTTTTTGAAGATGCTGATTTTATTTTCCAGCAGGATTTGGCATCTCCCCATGCTGCCAAAAGCACCAAAAGTTGGTTAAATGACCATGGTGTCGGTGTGCTTGACTGGGCAGCAAACTCACCAGACCTGAACCCCAGAGAGAATCTATGAATGTTTTTAATTTTGTTATTGGTTTTATGAAGTATTCTAATTTGTTGAGAGTGAATTGGTGGGTTTTTACCAAAGATTTAAACTACTTCAGTCTGTGTGTATTGAATTTATTTATTTTCAATAATTAAGTTTCATAATTTGAGTTGAATCACTGAAAATAAGTGAACTTTTCCACAACATTTTAATTTATTGAGATGCACCTGTATAGATAGAGGCACGTCCTGATTTTGCTGAGTTAGATGTGTTCCTAGCTCAACATATTTTGTTGACCCTGGAACAACATTTTACTCCAATAATATATTCTTGACCATATCCCTACACCTAAACCTAACCTTAACCATGAGTAATCCCTAAAATCAGAGGAAATGATAGATGAATGACACTGATGTACAAGCACCAAACAGTGATTTTAAACGTAAATTCACAAAATCTATAAACTGGTTCTTCAAATCTGATTGGTTAATCACAATGTTGTTCCAGGGACAACAAAGATGTCGTCCCAGGAACATGTCTCACTTGGTAAAATCAGGTTCTGCACAGATAGAGAGATATAGATGGAGAAATATAGATAGATAGATATATGAGAGAGAGAGAGATAAATAATATAGAGAGAGGGATAGATGTATGTTTGTTACGGTTCTGAGGCATAAAACGTACTCGGTTACTAAACGTAACCTCGGTTCTCTCTAGAAGAGCGAACGAGTACTGCGTCTTAGCTAAGACGCTACGGGAAAAGTCTCTTTTCACGAAATACTGAAGCAAAAAATTATCCTTAATTTTGTATTTTTGTAAAGCGCATTTGCAGCAGTACACAGCCATAGGCGAGACGGCTCGCTCGCTCACTGGCTTGTTCTGCGGCAACTGCACAGCCTATCGAGCGCAGGCTGATGCAACATCAGACCAATAAGGGCGCTTCGCGCCCTTCTTGCCACTTCCCGCCGAAACGGGTGTGGCCCAACCTATAAAAGGAGCTCGAAAAGGCTGACTCACCTGATTTATTTAATCGCCGAAGCGAACCAGAGTGAATCGTACGCACGGCAGAGAACGCAGTACTCGTTCGCTCTTCTAGAGAGAACCGAGGTTACGTTTAGTAACCGAGTACGTTCTCTTACGAGAGCTCTCTCGTACTGCGTCTTAGCTAAGACGCTACGGGAACCCGATGTAAAACGCCGTGCGCGCAGGGATCACACACCGATAAACCTGAAGCAACGCCCAGGATATACAGTGCACAGTCACCTGAGGGACTCACAGAGAGTCCGGGACAGAAAAAGGGGGAAAAAACCCTCCGTCCCATATCTAGCAGCATCCGTAGATGCGGCAATATGACATCACACAGCCGAGGCAAGGCCTGACCAATGTGGCAATGCGGGTCTTACGCAATACTGCCCATATAACAGTCGGCAGCGTCTAGCGCTCATGAATTCAGAATTCCCCTCAGGGCCCTGATTCTTCTATACCGACAGCAGCCTTGCTTGCAAGGCGGGAACCTCCAGGTTATAGAACCTGATAAATGTAGACGGCGAGGCCCAACCCGCCGCCATACATATATCCTGCAAGGAGATCCCAGTAGACCACGCCCACGATGAGGCGACGCCTCTTGTGGAGTGTGCTCTGACGCCCAACGGGCACTGAAGGCCCCTGGAAGCGTAAGCTAACGCTATGGCGTCAACTATCCATCTGGATAGAGTCTGTCTCGAAACAGCCATTCCTTTGGAACGTCCACCGAATGAGACAAATAGCTGCTCCGTCTGCCTAAAGGCAGCAGAGCGAGACACATAAGCTCTTAAAACCCTGACAGGGCAAAGAAGACTCGAGTCTCCATCCTCCCCTGACACCGGCAGGGCGGACAGGGCAATAACCTGAGCCCGAAACGGTGTGTTGAGGGATTTCGGCACATAACCGTGCCTAGGTTTGAGTATGACCCTTGAGTCATTGGGCCCAAACTCCAAGCACGACTGGCTCACCGAGAGCGCGTGCAAATCACCCACACGCTTCACAGAAGCGAGAGCCAACAAGAATACTGTCTTGAACGACAGATGCTGAAGGCTAACCGATTGGATAGGCTCAAAAGGGGGACCCTTCAAGGCCTCCAAAACCGCCGCGAGGTCCCACATAGGGACTGACGGAGGCCTGGGAGGATTCAGCCTCCTAGCTCCTCTGAGGAACCGGATGACTAAATCGTTCCTTCCTATTGACTGACCGGACGCCGTTTCAGAAAACGCCGCGATGGCCGCCACATAAACTTTGAGCGTGGATGGGGCTCTGCCCTTATCCAACAGCTCCTGTAGGAAGGAGAGGACCTCCGTCACCTCACAACTAAGGGGTGAATAACCTCGAGCTGTGCACCAGCTGGAGAACACCGACCACTTCGAGGCATACAGACGTCGTGTCGACGGAGCTCTAGCCTGAGTGATGGTATTTAGCACTCCCACTGCGAGATCAGCGGGTAACCGTTGAGTGCCCATACATGGAGGGACCACAACTCCGGTTGAGGGTGCCAAATCGAGCCCCTGGCCTGCGAGAGGAGATCTCTCCTCAACGGTACCGGCCATGGGGCGACATCCGCTAATTGCATCAAATCTGGGAACCATGGTTGGTTCTTCCAAAGAGGTGCCACAAGCAGTATTGAACATCTCGTTTCTCTCACCCGTTCTATCACCTGCGGAAGGAGGGAGACGGGAGGGAACGCATAAAGCGGGCAGCACGGCCATTTCCGTGACAGCGCGCTTTCGTTCTTGGAAAAGAATGCGGGGCAGTGAGCGTTTTCGTGGGACGCAAAGAGGTCCACCTCCGCCTTGCCAAATCTCTCCCACAACAGCCGAACTGTTTGCGGGTGTAGAGACCATTCGCTCGTAGGGACATTGCCTCTGGACAGCCTGTCTGGACCCAGATTCTGCAGTCCAGGCACATGCACCGCTCTCAGCGAGCGCACGTTGCGCTGAGCCCAAATCAGGAGGCGTTCCGTCAGCCTGTACAGGTTTCGGGACCCGAGACCGCCCTGGCGATTTATGTAGGACACCACGGACATGTTGTCCGAACGGACTACGACGTGGTGATCCTTGATATGGGGACAAAAGCGCGTCAGCGCATTCTCCACTGCCAGCATTTCCAGGCAGTTGATATGATGGAGCTTTTCCCGTTCTGACCATAGGCCAAAGGACGGTCTGCCTTCGAGCAGCGCTCCCCATCCCGAAGTGGAGGCGTCCGTCGACACCATTTTCACACTCGGGGAAGTCCCCAGGCTTACACCTGATCGGTACCAGCCGTTCGCTGTCCAAGGTGCTAGAGCCGCAACGCAGCTCTGATCGACCTTGAAATGCAGCCGGCCAGACGCCCACGCTCTGCGCGGCACCCGAGCCTTCAGCCAGAACTGCAGGGGGCGCATGCGGAGCAGGCCCAGCCGCAGAACCGGAGATGCTGAGGCCATGAGACCCAGCATCCTTTGACAGTGTTTGAGCGACACAGTCGCGCCGCAGCGGAAAGAACTCGCTGCGCGCTGAATGCCCATCGTGCGCTGTGGTGACAGTCGCGCCGTCATGGAACACGAGTCCAGAACTATACCCAGAAACAGGATCGTCTGACTGGGGTTCAGCGAACTCTTCGCCCAATTGACACTGAGGCCGAGCTTCTCGAGGTGATCGAGTAAAACAGCCCTGTGGTTCACGAGCTCCGCTCGTGATTGGGCCAGAACTAGCCAGTCGTCCAAATAATTCAGCACTCGTATGCCTCTGAGTCTGAGAGGAGCGAGCGCTGCATCCATGCACCTCGTAAACGTACGAGGAGCTACGGACAAGCCGAATGGCAGGACTGCAAACTGGTATGCCTGGCCCTCGAAGGCGAATCTCAAAAACCGCCTGTGGTTTGACGCTATCTGTATTTGAAAATACGCGTCCTTCAGATCTATTGACATAAACCAGTCCCCTCCGCGAATCTGCGCGAGGAGCTTCCTGGTCGTGAGCATTTTGAAACTGCGTTTCATCAATGCCTTGTTCAGCTGCCTTAGATCCAGTATGGGCCTGAGACCCCCGTCTCTCTTGGGCACCAGAAAGTATCTGCTGTACAGCCCCCCCTCGCTTTGAGCTTGAGACACAGGCTCTACAGCCCCTTTGCTCAACAGTTTCGATATTTCGGCCCGAAGTATGTGTGCTACTTCTGTTTTGACCGTAGTTTCGACGCGCGCTGAGAAGCGCGGTGGGCGTCGAGAAAACTGTAGCGAGTAGCCTCTCTTTATAATGCCTAGCACCCAATCCGAAACCCCTGGAAGCGCTGACCATGCATTCGCATGAATGGCTAAGGGCTGGATGTGACACGCGCTCCATTGACTGGGCAACGGCGGCGCTCGAGTGTGCTGCGCATCTGAGGCGGGGAGCGTGCTGATCACAGCGGGCAGATCGCTCATCCTCGACCCCGTTCCGGCGCTTAACCGACTGGAGGGAGGCTGAGCGGGTCCCGTGGGACTCAATATATCTGCGAGTAACCGTGGGTTGCATGTGTGCACTTTTACCACTTCCAACTCGCCGTCTGCCTGTGCAGAATGTACGTGCACGGGCCTCGTTTTTACAGAAGCCCCGCGCCGTAAGTGACATAGTGTATGTGGGCACTGGGAAGTGGGCACGTTTACTATGCGGCGCGCTCGACCGATCTGTGTCGATCTTATGTGCGCCCGCCCTGTGTGCAGGGCTGTGCTTACATGTGGGGATGGGCACTGGGTAGTGGGCATCGTCACTGCATTTAAAGCACCATCGGCCGTGGCCGGACGAGCGTGCACGGGTTTCGTTTTTACAGAAACCGCATGACGCGTGTGACATAGTAATTGTGGGCACTGAGGGGTGGGCACGTTTACTATGTAGTGTGCGCGACCGACTTGAGTCGACATTATGAGCGCAGGCCCTGTGTGTAGGGCTGTGCTTACATGTGGAGATGGGCACTGAGGAGTGGGCATCGTCACAACATTTATAGCACCATCGGCCGTGGCCGGGACACCAGAAAAAACGCTGTTTTTGTGAAACATCTGGGTAGCCGTGATAACGGCTTTTGTGTGCAGGCAAGCGGGCACTCGTGCAGGCTTGCTCATTGCAGAAAACACTGAGGCAGTCGCAACTCTTGGAACTGCAACAGCGGCGCGCTTGGGTGAGAGCTCGGCCGCAGCGGAACTCGAACACCGGCGCTTTCCCAGCAGTGCTAGGATGCTTTCGGGGCTTCTGGCTTCACCGCAATCCTCTGCCGCGGCTCCCGCGGCGCGGGGCGACGGCTCGAAGAGCGAGAACGGGGTCCCGAGCTGCGTTGCTGACGCTGTCGTGATGGCGCAGCAGGAGGCGGTGGGCGTGACTGAGAGCTCTGTGGGGCCGGTCTAGAGCGGCTAGCTGCAGAACTGGAGCGCTTCGGCAAGAAGTGCTTGAACGCCTGTGAAGCTTTCTGGTCCTCGGCGAATCTCTCCACAAACTCGTTGACGGAAGATCCAAAGAGGCCGGTAGGAGTTAGCGGAGCGTCAAGAAACGCAGCGCGCTCAGACTCCTTGATGTCAGAAAGCGTCAGCCACAAATGCCTCTCAGCCACCGTAGCGGAAGCCATAACCCGTCCCATGGCCTGTGCAGCGGACTTAGCAGCGCGGAGGGAGAGATCCGAAGCACTCCTCAGATCCGCGAGACAGATCGCTTCAGGTCCCATCTCATCCAGCTTGCGGAGAAGATCGCCCTGGAAAATCTGTAGCGTCGCCATGGTGTGTAACGCAGACGCAGCCTGCCCAGCAGCAGAGAATATCCGTGTGAGCAGCGATGACGTCATGCGGCAGGCTTTGGATGGCAACGCCGCCTTAGTCCGCCGTCCAGCAGAGGGCGGGCAAAGGTGCGCTGCTATAGCCTGTTCCACCGGCGGAAGTGACAGGTAGCCTCTGTTCTTAGCACCGTCCAGTGTGGAGAATGCTGGCGAAACAGATGAGCGGATTCTCGCCGAGAATGGAGCGTCCCAAGCCTTCGCCACTTCTTCGTGAAGCTCAGGAAGAAAAGGGGCGTGTTTTGAGCTTGAGGAAGAGCGCTCATCCGGAAGATAGCTACCATCCAGCCGGGAACGTGAAGGGGGCGCTGGTGCAGACCACTCGAGGCCGAGGCTCGCCGCGGCCAACGAGAGTACACGCATCAGCTCCTTATCGATATCCCCCCGTCTGCTGGGCCTCTGAGCAGCTGGCGCGAGATCCACGGAGCTCGTCCAACCCTCACTGCCCGAAGCCAGCAGAGAGCACGTGTCTTCTTCCTCCGACGCGGGCCTGAGATCCACTTCCTCCGATGACGCGTCGGCAAGCAGCGGACACTGAGCATCGGGAAGCGATGCAGGGGAGACCGGCGAAGCGGAGGGAACCGGCGAGCTCGGCCGAGCTGGAGGCGGTTCTGGTAGGCGCTGCGAGCGGCGCTTCTTACGGCGCTGCGGCGCAGCGGATGATGCAGGCTTCGAGAAGTATGCCAGGCGAGTCCTCAGAGTCACCATAGGCATCAGCTCGCAATGAGGACATCCTCCATCAGCGAGCGCGAGCGCTGCATGGTCTTCACCCAGACAGGAGACGCAGATGACATGACGATCTCCTTCGCTGAGCGGGGTTCTGCACGAGCCGCACGAAGGCATCTTTAAAAAGACGCAGCTCTTTTGTGAACGTGCGTCGCAGGGCGAACACACACACAGATTATGACAGAACAAGGATTATAAAGGATATGGGCGCCGGATAGCGCAGCAGGAACGGCAGTGGAAGGCGGCGGTGCCAGCGGCTTCAGGATGGCTCGTCCTGCTGATGTGCTCTTCCAGACGGCGCTTGCTTCCTCGTGATCCAGCGATGCGTGAGCTTCGCTGAAGAGATGAAAATCAGGTGAGTCAGCCTTTTCGAGCTCCTTTTATAGGTTGGGCCACACCCGTTTCGGCGGGAAGTGGCAAGAAGGGCGCGAAGCGCCCTTATTGGTCTGATGTTGCATCAGCCTGCGCTCGATAGGCTGTGCAGTTGCCGCAGAACAAGCCAGTGAGCGAGCGAGCCGTCTCGCCTATGGCTGTGTACTGCTGCAAATGCGCTTTACAAAAATACAAAATTAAGGATAATTTTTTGCTTCAGTATTTCGTGAAAAGAGACTTTTCCCGTAGCGTCTTAGCTAAGACGCAGTACGAGAGAGCTCTCGTAAGAGAACTTGTGATCACATTATTTACGTTTCTTCATAATTTGATTAAGCATGTTCATTTAAGTTATTGTTTGTAATTGCTCTTGTGTTGTGTTTTTTCCTGCAGCATCTGACTGAGCAGCTAGAGCTTGACCTGTCTCCTCTGGATTACATGATGAAGTGCTTCCCAGAAATCAAAGAGAAAGAGGAGATGAGGAAGATCATTGGGCGCTATGGCCTGACAGGGAAGCAGCAGGTATGTGTGTGGTTGTGTTTAATGTGTAAGGGTGTTAACATGAGTCCTGCATTATTTTGAAAGCCAGACAATATAGCATACTACTGTACTTGATAAGTTTTTTTCTTTCTGTTTTAACATCATAACATATCCCCCTTTAACAGGTCAGTCCCATCAGGAACTTGTCAGATGGCCAGAAGTGTCGGGTGTGTTTCGCCTGGCTTGCGTGGCAGAATCCACACATGCTGTTTCTGGATGAGCCAACTAATCACTTGGACATTGAGACAATTGATTCTCTGGCTGAAGCCATCAGTGAGTTTGAGGGAGGAATGATGCTAGTTAGCCACGACTTCAGACTTATTCAGCAGGTATATCTTCAAAGCTAGTAAATATATCAGTACTTAGAGTCTTGTTTGTTTTCATATTTGACTAGAAGTCTGTGATCTGGATTGTGTGATGGGTGACTTTTTCCATCTCATTCTAGGTGGCTCAGGAAATTTGGGTGTGTGAAAAGCAGACCATCACCAAATGGAACGGGGACATTTTAGCTTACAAGGAACACTTGAAATCCAAAATCGACAAACAGACTCATGATATATAAAAACCCATGAGCGCGTTTCCCAACGGATTGATTACCCTCCTGTTTCCCAGATGTGCATGACTGAAGGAGTTTTAAATTGGACAGTGAAACCCAAATTTCCCAACTGTTGATTTGGATTCCTTTGTACTGTCATCTAAAATTGTTGACAACTTCCTCGAGAGCAATCGTTAAAGCGTTCCCTGGTCTTACATCTCTTAATGTACCTCTCAGATTTCCCAGCAACAAACAAGTCTGTTTTATTTAAAACTGTAAAGGCAATAATGATATATTGGAATAAATAGATTCAATTATGTTTGTGTAGAACAGTAAGAACATCAAAGTATGCAGAAAGCAAGTTTTTAGAATATCCCACATCAAATCATAACATACAGTATTCATAACAAAATAATGAATGTAGACAAATAAAATCACATTTTAAAGGCAGGGTCCAATGCTGTTTCATGCATGTTGAGAGGGCAGTCGTGGTCTAATGGATAGAGTCAGACTTCGGGTTCGAGTCTCCCATCCAGCAGGGATTGTAAGTGAAGGGGAGTGAATATTCAGCGCTCTCTCCACCTTCAACACCATAACCGTAGCAAGGCACCAAACTCCCAACTGCTCTTGGGCAGCAATAAAGTTGCGCAAGTGTGTTTGTTGACGAACATTTTAGAAGCAAGGCTGAGTTCAATGCTGGATTTGCACATCGTTTGATACTGAATGATGGAGCAGTTCCAGCTATAAAAGATCCCGGTTATGATTCAGAACTGCTGATGATAAGTGAAACAGACACAAGGTTGAATTTAGCTTCTTATTAGCAGAATCATAAAGCTATATTTTCTTTTATAAATATAATAAAACTAAAGATTTATGAAGGATGCAGTACTACTATAAAGGTTCTCAAGAAGATTAACATGAAATTGGGTGTGTGTTATGCCCTCTTTAAACTAAATGGTGTAATCCATCAATAGTGCATCCGTGTGAATACACATCCACTTGGAACAACAAGGGTGCTGCTGGAGGACTTACTTTTGTTACTTCCTAATTTAACTGTTAGTGCAACATGAGCAAACATTAGGCAAACCTGTGTTGGGGTCATTTTTAAATAGTTTCTCTCCGTAGCCATATGTGCAAAAATGCAGAATACACAAATATGTTAATGTTTCACAATGAGGTACATTTCTCAGTTCTAGTGAACCACAATATCAAAGTCATGCAAAATATCAAGTCATGCAGTGTCCAGTGGTTGAGAAATGTTCAACACTGTGTGTATTTCTAACCGAGCTAAATTTTTTTTTTGAAGATTTTCAGATTTTTCTTTCTTTTATAGTGTCCTTGTTACACATTACATGTACTTACTATAGTAATTAGTAAATTATGCATAACCACATGCAATAATCTTAATCAAAACTCTAATCCCAACTCTTAACCCTGTAATAAGTGTGTCGTTTATTAATAGTACTCAGTACAATTAAACCGTAACAAGAATGCAAAGAGTGAAATAGGCAACCGAATTTCTTCGCTAAATCTGATAAGACCCTCCTTCTAGGAACATCCTCCCTGTTAGGCAGGTAAACATGCAGATGTTCAACTGTCTCTAGTCTTGTGGTTGCACATCTGCATCTCTTGTCTCTTTATATTTCTATAGCACTCAGTGTGTTCCTCTTTAAGGTTCATTTCTTAGTTTATAGTTCTACTGTGTAAAAGGAGTGTGGAGTGTTTGATTGGGAGGGTGAGGGTGATTTGTATTTTCCTCCATGCACATCCTCACATCCACACACACTGCAATATCTACACTGGCTTTGCCAAAGCCTTTAGACTATATGTTTGGGATTCAGTGAGCTGAAAACTGTATGAGCACCAAGTGACTTATTCCTAAGATACAACTGGGAGCACTTTGACATGTGTTCTTAATACATGTACATTGTTTTATAATGGCATACCTAAAAATATGTTCTTATAAAGCAAAAACATGCAACATAATTGTCCTTGGGCACATACTTTATTTTCACTGTAATGCAGTAAATAAATTTGACATTCACTTGCACAGCTATATTAGATTAAATCTTAATACAAGATACAAGATAAATATTTCTTCAAGACTTTGCAGCAGCAGATGTCTCTAGTATTGATTTACTTCCATCTTTTAACAATTAAGGCAACCAAAAATTTGACAAGTCAAAATCCTTTAATAATGAATAATTCTCGTCCTTGTACAAGGAGCCATGTGTCACATGAATGATTCACAGGTAAGATGACCATGTACACATAGCAATATTATACAAAAAGTATTTTCCTCTTGAGCTGCAATACAGTGTTGCTTACTTCCCAGACAGCAATCAGCTTCGGCCCAGAACTTGCCCGCATCTGGCCCACGTGAAATCCATGCGGGCCAAATGTGGGCCAGATCTGGGCTGAAACTGCTTGCTGTCTGGGTTGCAACAGAGATAACAAAATATTAGTGAGTTAAATTAACATCAATTTATTGCAAAAGTAAAGTATTGCAACTTAGTGTTTTTTAAATCAAAATGGTTTGCTCAATTATTTTGTTTGTTTTTTTTCATCTTTATAAAGTAAATCTTTGATGAATGAATACAATCTGCACTCTTGCTCTTGCCGATATTTGAGATAAAAGGTATAGTTTTGATACTCTTAAAGTATCTACATCCACAGCTGGCAGTCAAATTAATAAATATATGAACTTGGATCCAAGAGTTTGGAGTCTGATTGAATACAGTTCCATTTCTCTACACTTTTTACCACATTCTAAAGCCGGAACAGCTTTGATTTCTATTTTAATTAGCCATCTGAGGATAACAACTGGTCAAGTCTGGTGATGAAGCCCCAGATCAGATGGAGGAGTCACTCATCACAGGACTTAATATAACGCAGGTAATACTAATATATAATTCTACTTATTGGCAAAAGATCCTTCCTTCAAATTTTTTTCAAATAAACGTTCTAAAAACAAATTATGAACATAATTCAGTGCACCAAACATGTTCATTTCAAGATGAAAGAACGGGATTAAATGGTGAACAATACTATACAAAGATAATAACTACCATAATAAGTTGCTTGATAATATATATATAGTGCATATAAAATGATAACTTCATTAAACGGAAGTGTCTTACCAAAGTTTTTTTTAAATATGTTTATCTCTTTGCAACATTTTTCTTATCAGGAACATGCACATGTTGTCATTATTGCAAATGTACATGACTCTATAAGAATGTTCAGTATAAATATTGCTGTGATACTTCCTCCTCACGCTCAGTAGAAACAGACAGCTCCAGTGTTTAGGCTCTAGTTATCCTGGTGCAATGAAGCAAAAATCAACCATACATTTGACTGAAATTTTACTTATTTTCATCTTCATTCAAGGAACCTTGGCAAATATGGTCGATAAACCCAGGGTGAGATGATAACTTTACTTGCAATATCAATATTGTCATATTAGTAATATAGTATAACAGCAATAGTACATTTTATATACACTTTCCTCATGAGGTGCAACTAAACTGTTTTAATTTAATTTAAACTGTAACTAATTTAATTTAATTGAGGTACAAATATAATATTAAGCATTATATCATTGCTTCTTTAATAAGTCATGTTAAATAATAATTAGCAGATCTATTTTCTTTTGTTTCTTTCAGTTTGCTAAGTCAAACAAAACATGACAAACGTTTATGAAAATTAACTTAGTAGTAATGTGCCTTATTAAACATCTTAATGTTTAAGATATGTTTTTCCTTGCTCATTTTTCCTCTCAGTTTCCTTGGTCCCACAAGTGGGCAGCTGATGATGTTGGATTTGCGCTTAATGAGGTGATGTCCCTACTGTGTCCAGCAATGTCAGATAATGTCACTCATACCCTTTAGAACATTTATTTTACTAAGGTTTTTTGAGTAAATGTTTGATCTAGGCTACTGTGTTCTGAGATTTAAAGCAGAACACAGCATCTGATTTCTCTGCTTTAACTAACTGATGGGACAGGATGTGTCAGGATCTGGATCCGGTGATGATGGCACAGAGAAGCCATTAAGCATAGGCGATGAAGACAAGATCAGGCAATTCTCAATTTTCATTTCTCTCTCTCCACTCATTATCATCTAAACAAATACATTTGAAATAAAATATAACTTGTGTATTATTTGTTTCTAAAGTTTTCCACCAAAATGAGCCGAGACGATTCAAAGAATAGCCAAGATGTCTAGAAGACCTTGTGGACCAATTTTCTCACGGCCTTTCTCTATTAAACATTTTTGTCTTTATTTTGGAATCATTGTCAGCCGTACTATAACATTTTGTAAAATTAAGTAATGAATTAAAATGTTAGATGCAAACAAAAAACATATTCAATAAAAAAATAATAATCAAATGATATTCGTTGTTTCATTTTTCTTGTCTTCAAATTCAGAGAATAAACTAACATTTAAAAAAATTACAATGTCATTGTTTTCTGAAGGATATTTGTAAAATTATACAGGCAATATTAAGCATATGCATGCATCTGGGATTATAAGCAGGAACAGATCTGAATACAATGTACAATAAATATTTATAACCATAACCCCTATACATTAAGATCACGGTCGTACATGTTTATCATGTATTATCTTGCTCGGGTGACAGTGAATGCTTGGAAATAATAGACTATTTAACTGCCTTTAGTCCATTCTCTCCAAACCTTCTCCCATTTTTTTCATGGACCAACATCTACTGCAGACTATTGGAGAATTTGAGTATTTACATGAGTATAATAAAGGCTACAGACTGGTCAGTGCAAATAAACTGGCTTTTTACTATACTAATTTAATGTTAGTTTAACCAGCATTTAAGTCATTATCTTAACTGCCTCAGAATACATGCTCTCAAGCAATAAGATGTTTTATACTGAAACCCACTTTGTAACTCTACTGTAAAACCAGCTATACCATCCCTATAAATAATTCATTTGTTATATCAGCAGTTGTATTACTAAGTTTAATCTTACGAATAATTTCTAAAATCTTCACCTTTACCAAATTATTTATCATAAACTTTCATCCTTGATCATATACTGCCCCTTTTTGTCTCAGAAAGTAAATATGTCCCTCTGGTGATAGAGGGACCGCACCCCCCCCCCACCCCCACCCCCCCGAAAATATATATTCCAGGCTTTTCAAGGGCCCTCTCTTTGGGGCCCTGATAATCAGTACTGGTTTTACCCCCAGTCCGGAGCCCCTGCAATTAACAGTAATAATAATAAATACAAAACAAAATCCATAGATATAGCTAAGTATAGTTATTTTTTGCACTGAAGTGTGGGATGAGGTAGGGTTATTTTCAGCACTGTAGAGAGTACGCTATACCAGGGTTGCTAAACCTGATCCTGGAGGAGCTTAACTTGCCTCAACACAAAGCTTGTGTCCCAATGTACATACTATCCATCCAAAATTATATGTCATATTAGTAATTTTCAATAATATTTAGGGCAGATAGGGTGGATAGTATGCACATTGGGTTAATTGTTTTGTTCACTGTACATATTACAATTTTATGTGGGATTATTTTCGCACTGATAGTATAGGGTTAAGTAAGCTTATTTTTTCACTGTAGATGGTACAGGGTTCTGTAGGGTTATTTTTTGCACTAATACTAAGGATTATTTTTCAATCTAGACACTATAGGGTTAAGAAGATATTTGTATACACTGCCGATAGTATAGAGTTAAAATACAGGGTTTTCCAGCATTAGCAGTTCTAGCTTGGCAAGCCTTTCCTAAAGCTTAGAATGGAGTCATATGAAGCAAGGCTGTTAATTTCACTTTGCTAGTGATCTGTTGGGAGCTTCAAAACAATTCTGCACGAGTACAGATAGATGTACAGTTATTACTCTGAGGTGAAGTGTTATGGCGGGAACAGAATCTGATGGCGTATGGCAAGCCTTTGTAATATTTAATCTATAAACTGTACTAGTATCTTTTTCCATGCTACTAGTACTTATTTTTTAGATACTAGTATCTTTTCCATTACGTACTAGTACTTATTCATTAGGTTCTAGTGTCTTTTGTGAAGTTACTAGTACTTATTCATTAGATACTAGTACTTATTCCAATAGTGACTAGTATTTAATTAAACTATTCGTGTTAACAAAAAATAGACCAGAGATATCCTGAACTTAATAGATACTAGTACTTTTTAAATTAGCATTTCTGCCCAGTATGGTAATTGTATGTTGAATATTAATGAGCCAGCAACATATAGGAGAGAGATTAAAAAGGAAACAAAAACAATGAGATCAGTTTTTTAACTGTAATTTCGTAAATATAGTAGCCTAATGTGTTTGTTGGTCTTTGAGTGACCTCTGCTGGCAGGATGGAGATACGAAACCAATTGTATTAGCTGTTATTTTCCTATTTTTTCTCCAGTAAAAACAATAAATATCATACACGAGCTGTATGTTAACTTTATTTTTATTTTTTTCATATACAGTCATGCCCAAAAATATGGACACCCTTGGTAAATATGATCAAAGAAGGCTGTGAAAATTAATCTGCATTGTTAATCCTTTTGATCTTTTATTTTAAAAATTCACAAAAATCTAACCTTTCATTGGATAATTATAATTTAAAATGGGGGGAAATATCATTATGAAATAAATGTTTTTCTCTAATACACATTGGCCACAATTAAGAACACCCCTAGAAATTCTTATGAGTAAAATAACTCTAAAGTATATTCACAGTCATATTCACAATTTTGAGCACTCCAGCATGATTATAAACATGAAATTATCCAGCCATTGCTTCCTGTTTCACAGAAATATAAAGAGGAGGGAAAACAAAGCCCAAATGCCCTTAATCATCCATCACAATGAGAAAAACCAAAGAATATATTTCTGAATTGCAGCAAAAGATAATTGAGCTTCACAAATTAGAAAGTGACTTTAACAAATGAGCTAGAGCAGTGAAAATTCCAATTTCCACCATCAGGGCAATAATTAAGAATTTCCAATCAACAGAAAATGTTAAGAAACTGCCTGGAAGAGGACGTGTGTCTATATCATCCTAATGTGCAGTGAGAAGGAGAGTTTGAGTGGCTAAAGACTCTCCAAGGACCACAGCTGGTGAACTGCAGAAAATAGTTGAATCTCGGGCTCAGAAAACCTTAAAAGAAAAATTGTCAAACAGCACCTACATCAACACATGTTGTTTAGGAGGATTACAAGAAAAATTCTCCTAGCTCATTCAAAAACAAACTAAAGCATATTCATTCATCAGACACGACTGGAACTTCAAATGGGACTGGCTTCTATGGTCAGATGAAACTAAAAAATGAGCTGTTTAGCAGCAAACACTCAAGATGGGTTTGGTGAACACAGAGATAAAAAGTACCCCATGTGTACAATGAAATATACTGCTCTATTTTTGATGTTGTGGGCCTATATTTGTACTGGAGGTCCTAGATAATCTTGTTTAGATACATGACATCTTTGATTATATCACATACCAACATATAAAAAATAAAAAAGTAACTGACTCTGTTAGAAATCTTATAATGGACCATGTTTGGATCTTCCAACCATACAATAACCCAAACACAAACCTCAAAATAAATACAGAAATGGGTCACTGGGCACAAAACCAAGCTTCTGCCATAGCCATTCCAGTCCTCTGACCTGAACCCTATAGAAAATGAGAGGAGTGAACTGAAGAAGAGAAGCACCAACATGGAGCTGGGAATCTAAAGGGTCTGGAGTGATTCTGGATGAAGGAATGGTCTCTGATCTCTTGTCAGGTGTACTCTAACCTCATCAGGCATTATAGGAGAAAATGTAGAGCTGTTAAACTGGCAAATGGAGGTTTAAAAAGAATTCAGTAAAAGGGTGTCCTTAATTGTGGCCAATGTGTATTAAAGAAAAACATTTATTTCATAATGATATTTCCCCCAATTTAAAATTCTTATTATTCAATGAAAGGTTAGATCTTTTTTGAATTCTTTAAATAAAAGATGAAAAGGATTAACAATGCAGATTAATTTTCACAGCCTTCTTTGATCATATTTACCAAGGGTGTCCATATTTTTGGGCATGACTGTAGCACTGGTGTTGCAGACACTGAATGTTTTTACATTAATATTCTGTAAAGGACACACTGGTGCTGCAGACACTGAATGTGTTTACTTTAATATTCTGTACAGGGCACCCAAAATCCAAACCTTGTGGTTTTCAGACAAACATTTTCTTTATTTGACAAGAAGGCCAAAAGGTATTAATAAAAAAATTATAATAATAAAACACCAGGTGTGCTGTACTTGAAGGACTGCACAGCTTTGCCCAATGTTTTTTTATTTTCTATTATATATTAAAAAAATCTATTATATATATTTTCTATTATATATTATATATAAAACTAATAATGGTTATGTTATTATTTCTAAATAACACAAGAACTGATGAAGTTCCAGGAAATTCAGCTTTCGCTGTAGATATAGCTGAATAACATTCAGATAGATGTTTTACTGATGAAACTTGATGAAAATAAACAATGACTGCGACAATATATGCTTTTATCTCTGCTCTTCATAAATAAGTACTAGTATCTATTTAATATGTACTAGTATCTAATGAATGAGAACTAGTTTTTAATAAATAAGCACTAGTACCTAATGAATAAGTACTAGTACCTAATAATAAGTACTAGTGTCTAATGAATAAGTACTAGCGTCTATTTAATAGGTACGAGTATCTAATGAATGAGTACTAGTATCTAAAAAATACACACTAGTACCTAATGAATAACTACTAGTACATAAAAATTAAGTACTAGTCACTAGTGGAATACATACTAGTCAACACTCAATAGTTGATATCTCAATGGCGGATCCCCATAGAAGTCAATAGCAAAATGTTTAAATTTGTTACTAGTAACAATATAAAAGTTACTAGTCACTATTGAATTAAGTACTAGTATCTAATGAATAAGTACTAGTGTTTAATAAATAAATACTAGTTTCTAATAATAAGTACTAGTATCTAATAAATAAGTACTAGTATTTAATCAATAAGTACTAGTATCTAATTAATAAATACTACCTAATAAATAAGTACTAGTAACTAATTAATAAATACTAGTACCTAATAAATAAGTACTAGTATTTAATCAATAAGTACTAGTATCTAATTAATAAATACTACCTAATAAATAAGTACTAGTAACTAATTAATAAATACTAGTACCTAATAAATAAGCACTAGTATCTAATGAATAAGTACTAGTATCTAATGATTAAGTACTAGTATCTAATGAATAAGTACTAGTAACTTTACAAAAGACACTAGTACCTAAAAAATAAGCACTAGTAGTTAATGAATAAGTACTAGTACTTAATGGAAAAGATATTAGTATCTAAAAAATAAGTACTAGTAACTTGAAAAAAGATACTAGTACAGCTTATAGATTAAATGTTACAAAGGCTTTCCATAGATGGCGAGCAAACAGCGTCATCAAGCGGTTACATAAGATATTGTTCTTCCAGACAGTGACGTGCGGTTCAAGCAGGAAGTGAGCGCGTTCACATGTGATTGTGTTGTTCTGTTTTGCCGCCTTGACGCAAACTTACTTCACTTACATAAGCTCTTAGTCAACTTTTATTCGTCTCGGATGTGAGCAACAGAGACAAATGATGTCTTCTGACACTTCCACTGTTGGAGGAATCCAGGGTTATCTCCTAAAGCTTCATTCATTCCTTGGAGACACAGAGAGCAGGAACGCTGCTATAGTTTGCCATGACATTATTGGAGACTTGGGGCAGGAATGCATGATAACTAAGAACGAGAATGAACTGGGTAAGAACTTCATGCAAAAAGCATTGCGTTGTGTTTATGCAAAATATAATTATTCTTCATTACTTTTATGGATAGTTAAGCAAAATAAGATTAATGGGGCGCATGCAGCAGATCGACAGAGATTTGAAAACTGTCTTATCTAGGATTGGCAGCTTCATGCACATGAAGTAACCTAAAGTTGTAACCTAAAGTAAAAATCACATTTTAGCTGAAAATAACAACGTTGTCCTTAACCACAAAGAGTGTGCATATAAAATAATTAATGATGTATAGGTATTTGGTATTTATAGGTATTTGCATAAAGTAATCAGTAAAGTTGATCTTGAAATGTCAATATGAATATACTTTCAGTTTTACAGACGTCTTTGCTTTTTGCAAAGGAAGAGGGATTGCTTAGCTTTCTCCGGAAGTCTCTTTCTAATGAAATGGTAAGAGGTGTTTACAAGCAAATTCTAATAATGATACATGGTAAATCATCTTGACATAATACACATTTACTATAAAGTATAGTTATTTCTCCACAGCTGCGAGATGCAAGAGTGGACATTATGAATTTTTTAGGGACGTTTCTGGAGAGAATGTCAGTCATTGTCCGAGGATGGGAGAAGAACTATGCAGTTGAACTTAAGGTACAGTACATTAAAACAGTAGTTGGCAGATTTCTTTCTGTGTTGTTGCCTTTTTTAAGCTTGTCTAAAATGACATATCACATTTGTAACACTAGCTTATTTTGCATGGATAGGACATTTGTATTGTTGTCTACACAAAGGACAAAGCTGCAAAGTGCCGAAACCCTGCTTTAGATCTGCTCATCAAAGTAAGTTCTGTTGATCGTGTCCTGTAACTTGCCCTTGAGACTTATCTTAGACTTGTAGCCAGTTGGCTTAAGGTCTGCAAGGAGAAATATTTTCTCTAAATTCATTATACCTCTGACTTGGAGACTGAGGATCTTTGCTAATGAGATATTTTGATATTTACAGACAAATAGCCTTAACACATCCTACAAATCTCTCTAGATACTGTATCTCACAAAAGACTCCAGCATCTCCCAGGATCTCAAAGTTGGTGATATGTTCAACAAATTTTATGGAGAGTTATCTCAGAAGAGTAAGATACCTGATACAGGCAAGTTGAGGCTAATTATTGTCTTATTTAATTTTCTGTTTTAGCAAAAATATGTTGTCATTAGTCATTTTAGCAAGACTGATGTTATGATGTATTTTCAGTTGCATGTCAGAATACAAATGAATCCGTTAGCACATACTGTATGCATTATTGAAATAAAAAATTCCCTACCAACAGTACTGGGTTGCATTTATGAACTTCTCGGAGTGCTTGGTGAAGTGCATCCCAGTGAGATGGTCAACAACTCTGACAAACTCTACAAGGCGTACCTGGGTGAACTGAAAGGACAGGTAAAGGACGTCCTATCAGCATATGGATTAGTGATCTTATATGTATGTATAGAAGTGCTAAAATCAATGGTTTTCAGATGACATCTACTACAAAGGAACCAAAACTTCCTGTTGTTGCGGGATGCCTGAAAGGAATCACAGCTCTGATGGTGAACTTCACCAAATCAATGGAAGAAGGTGGGCATGTGTAGATTGACTGTCCTGAACTGGTCTCGTCCTACTGTTACTGAATGAATATGCTCACTGCATTTCTTCAAACAGACCCAGTTACGTCAAAAGAAATATTTGATTATGCACTGAAGGCAATCTGTCCACAGGTAGGATTAATAAATGTTGTTAGTTTAGTCTTTTTGCGTAGTACTGTTCACATTTTTTGTTCAGGGCTCCCAAATACATACATTTCTTTCTGCTTTGCATCTCTAGACTGATATGAAACGATATGCAGTCATCTTTGGTGAGTGGAATTTTATATCGTCATGTTTTATGCAGTGCATCCCAAGTGTAGCCTATGCATTGTTTTTTTGTTTTTTGTTTTTTTACTCTTGACAGCCGGTCTCAAACTATTTGCTAAGCATTCCAGCCAATTTGGCAGTTGTCTCATGGATCATTATATGTCTATCTTTGATGTTATGTCCAAACATTGTGGACATATCAATGGAGAGCTGAAAAAGAGTAGTTACACAGCACTAGAGTCTTTCTTAAAACAGGTATTTTTCTGTTTATTGATTATTCAATCTATAAATGTTTTCTTTTCTCTTTTTTTTGGCGGGATGTTTAACTTGGTTATGATGACATCTTCCTCTCACTGTCGTAAAGGTAGCCACTCTTGTGGCAGAGAACATTGAGTTGCACAAGAGCAAGCTGAAGTACTTCATGCAGAAGTTCTGTGCTATCATCAGGACCATGGACTCCACTAATAAAGAACTGTCCATTGCTATCAGAGGATATGGCCTGTTTGCTGCAGTTTGTACATTTTAACAGAATATTAACAATAGTCTATAATCATTATAATTAGGAAGTCAAATAATATTACACTATTGTAGTTTTTTCTATTTTATGTTTATAGTTTTAAATTTTTCTAACTGTGTTCTTTGTTTGTTCACCTCTAGCCGTGTAAGGTGGTGTGCCCTCAGGATGTAGATCTGATGTATACAGAGCTGATTCAGCGGTGCAAGCAGATGTATCTGACTGAGACAGACCGGGATAATGACAATGTTTACCAGCTGCCAAGCTTTCTCGACTCCATAGCTAGTGTTCTGGTGCACCTTGACCGGGTATGAGAAAGCTGTGCAATGCTCGATCTAATCCATTTAAATGTTGATAAATTGGCATTTTAAATAAAGATTCAGTATGTAGGTCAGTTTTTAGTCCTCTGTTCTGTGCTTCTGCACCTAATAGGTGTGTTCATTGTTTTAATACCCCAGAAATTTAGTTTCAAGCATCTCGTGTCATAGAGTCAAATGAATATGGGCAGTTTTTAAATTTTTGTTGCTGTTGCCTTTCTTCAGTCTGTAGTTCAGCTGTTTTCACCGGACAGATTCTAATGTAATTTCTGTGACTGGATGCAGGTCCCTGAAGTGTACACTCCTGTGCTAGAGCGCCTCCTTGTGGTTCAGATGGACAGCTTCCCTCAGTACAGCCCGAGAATGCAGTATGCCACCTGCCGCTCCATCATCAAGGTGTTTGTTGCCATGGCAGTTCGAGGTCCGGTCCTCTGGAGTTTCACTAGTTCTGTGGGTAAGGATGAAATGGAGGTTAGCTTTGGCTGGTCTGATTCATGGTCAGATTTACTAGTGTTCACACTCTCCATTTCCTCAACAACAGTTCACCAAGGCCTGATCAGAGTGTGCTCTAAGCCAGTTCCTCAGTCAGACGTAAGTGTTGAGCTTTTGCTTTTCTGTTCATATTGTGATTATCGTGATATCATGATATGTATCTGCCCATTAGGAGCAGAACATTCCTTCTCAAACTGAGGAGGACTCCACCCTGGTGCGCTCTGGGAAATGGAAAGTTCCTTCCTCTAAGGACTACTTGGACCTCTTTAAGGGGCTTCTGGACTGTGAAAACCTTAAAGTAAGAAATTATTATTGGGTCATTCCGTGTCAAATCAACCAAATTTCAGAAACTTCCCCGGCTCAAATTTCTGATTTTGCTAATATTTTTTCTAAAGAAAGAGAAGCATGTATAGTGATGAAAGCCAAAATATTACATGTCATGGATGAATATTTACTGAGTAATCCACTCTTTTATAGAGGGGGGTGAAAATGGCAATTTTCGAGCCAATTTACAGGTTGCTTAAAATGACTTCAGAAAGATGGCAGCATCATAATGTTACTTTTACGACGAGATTGGTAGGTATATTAGTAAAATCTGTTGACTTTTAGCAATCTTTGTTGCATTATGTGCCAATGGTGACCGTTCAGAAATGGGGAAAGGGCACTTTTCAAGTTTTTTCTCCAAAGTTTGCAGGCCTGTAACTCAAGAAGTATTAAATATATCTTAATGCCCTTTTAGATTTTGTCTCTTAGCAAACATTTCTTTTGGCATCTTAATTTATAAGGCCCTATATGGTTTGGTTCCAGAAATATTGCGATCTCAATATGGCTCCTGGGGTAAATCGTTAAATTGACCATATGCACGATTACTTCCTGGTTTTAGATAAGCCTGCTCAGTCATTTCCAGTCAACTGTACTGTGCTGTAAGGGGAGTCCCCTTTGCTCGTTTTTTCTACATAATCCATTCACAATTTGGAGAAAAGTTTTGTTTGTCTAAGAGGACCATGCGTCCATGCATACCGTTTCAGGAATGACAAACACAAATGTTAAATTTCACGAGTGAATCCATTAAATCATGGCGCGAGTCATTGCTATGATTGACAGTAGCAATGGAATGAATCATCTGAGGAGCCTGTGTCAAAATAGAGATGTGCATTAAATAATTTAGATTAAATTCAGACTAACAAAACTACAGCGGCGATAAGTCTTTGTTGGATAAAACTTAAATTATGTAGTTATTATATTAAATCTAAACATTTCAAAATATTGAATGAATTATTTCATTGTTTTACCAACTTATTTAACTTGTATTTGACTATAGGTATTTAAATAATTCCGAATTATAGGCTGTTGTCAGGCCTTTATTTATTTAAATGACATGTGACTTTATACTTCGATGTGATAAAGTACTAAATTTGTTATAATTAATATCTATTTTATAGTAAAACAAAAGAAAAACTAAGGAGTTTCATTTTCATCTTAAAGGGTTCACCCAAGAATTAAAATTTGTCCATCTTTCACTCATTCTCGAACCATCCTAGGTGTATGTGACTTTCTTCTTTTGTAATAATCCAATCGGAGTTATATAAAAAAAAATGTCCTTGCTGTTCCAAGCCTTTCAATGTGGGAAAGCGGGTGTTTGATGTCAACAGTTCAGAAGACGTAAAATAAAGTGTGCACATCTGTAATAAAACATCCCTCACACGGTTCTGGGGGGTGAATAAAGGCCCCCTGCAGTGAATCCATGCATTTTTGAAAGATAAATATCCAGATTTCAAACGTAATAAACACTTTTTTTCTGACTTATGCTGACTGTTGGGAACCAGAAGACGTGAAGGCAGATGTCGTAGTTCGTCAGTGTGGCGTGGTTCGTGACAACCCCGGAGAGAGAACAAAACAAAAGAAAACGCTGGTCACGAATTAGAAGCACCAAACGAGGATTTGTAAAAAAAAAAAAAAAACGTCTGAGGATTTCGAAATAAGCCAAGAGGAGACTTTGCCAAAGTACATTTGCTTCTACATTTCCCTGAGGCGAACGCCATCCTCCATCATCCGCCAGCACGTGTTCTGCATCCCACAATCAGCATTTATTAAAAAAAAAGTGTTTATTACATTTGAAATCTGGATATTTATCTTACAAAAATGCATGGATTCGCTACAGGGAGCCCTTATTCACCCCCCGAAACCCTGCGAGGGATGTTTTATTACAGATGCAAACACTTTATTTTCACGTCTTACTCTGGAGCCTCATTGAGACTCCCCCTATCTTTCGGACTGAATAATGTAAGGCCTTGAAAATAAAGATTTCAAAAGAAAAGTTTATCAATAACTAGAATCTAAAAATATATTGGAATATCTTTATCTGTAATAATTCTTGAGTTATAGGCACGCAAACTTTGGAAAAATAATATTTATGGCACTCGGACAGTTATGTTCAATGCAGTAGTTTTGACAGAAGGAAATGAGGTGCATCTCTAGTTTCAACATTATTTGTTCTTCAGACATTCCTCTTTAAATGAAAAGAAGCATCATATTTTTGCAAATTGACTGACATTTGGTTTTTGACCACTGAAAATGTGTACAAATTAACAATTTACTCCTGGAGCCATATTGAATTTCCAAAATCTCTGGAACTGAATCATATAGGGCCTTAAAAATAAAGACGTCAAAAGTTTAAGACCCTAAATCTAAAAGGGCTCTAAGATATCTTTAATACTTTTTGATTTACAGGCCTGCAGACTTTGAAAAAAAAAAAAAACTTAAAGTGATCTTTCCCCATTTCTGAACGGTCACCTTTGGCACAAAATGCAACAAAGATGGCTAAAGTCAACAGATTTTACTAATATACCTACCAATGTCTAATATTGCTATTTTGATACCCCCCACCATCTGCAAAAAGTGGATTACTCAATAAAAATTTATTCATGACATTTAATATTTTGGCTTTCACCACTAAATGTTTATCTTTATTCAGAAAAAATGTTAGCAAAAACAAAAATTTGAGTTTTTGTTGCTACTTTACAAATATGTTATTTGCTTAGAATATGACCCTTTAATCACAAAATTTGTTTTTTGGTTTTGTTTTGAAAGTTTAATTTGATGTGTTTTTAGGATACAGGATTCATGGATGGAGCTTCAGCTGCCAAGAACTACAACCTAAGAGACATAAACCGGCATTTATATGATGCACTGGTGCAGTCAGTCATGAAGATTTTGGAGAAACTTGATCTTTCAGTGCAGAAAGTCAATGCAGCTGAGGAGGTACTGTTGCAGTGCTGCACCTTGAATGAACAGTAAAAATGTGGATGGTTAAAGAAACGGAGCATCAATTAAAAAACAAAGATTACTTTTTAATTTGTTTTGAGTTTTGGCCAGTTGAGTGAGATATTTCCGCTTTTTCTTTGGCACAGAGTGATGCAAGTTCTGGATTTATGCCCTCATCTGACCCCACAGCAAACCTTATGCCCAACAAACCCAAAGACTTCATTGCCTTTATCAACTTGGTTGACTTTTGCAGGTGTCAAAACTCTCATTTCACTGGAACAGTCAGACTCCGAAATCAAACAAACAAAACACACACTCTTATTTGTGCTCTTTTCTCATGAGATTGCATACATAATTATTGTTATCCTTTTTATAGTGAATTATTGCCTTCAAGAAAACCTGAGTATTTTACCCAGTGGATGTACCCCCTGTGTCATGAGCTTATTCTGCAATCGATACGTTTCCCTCTGGTCAGTGGCTTTTATAAGCTCCTCTCCCTTTCTATTGGAATTGGCAAGAAAATCCACTATTTTCAGGTATACACTTTCTAACATATTAATGTCTCAATTTAATGTCTTGATACACTTTGACAAAACCAGTCATAAAGCACCTATAATTTATAGGACCTGAAACAAGAGTCGAAAAGTGTCGGCGGTGGCTCAACTATGGAGAACGCCTGTTTTTCGCTGCTTGCAAAATTTGGAAAGGAGGTGTGTTTTTAACTTTTTTTGCCACTTTATTTCTGTATTGGATGCTTGAACATTACAGTGAGCTTTGTTTCAGTCTTAAAGGAAATTTTATCTAAAAGAAAGTTTTGTTCATATGGCCATTTATGATGAATGTGATGATGAAAAGTTTTTGTCATTTCCTCAGGTTTGTGTGCGTATGAAACAATATAAAGATGAGCTCCTGGCTGCCTGTCTGATGTTCATCCTCTCTCTTCATCCTGACATGGTGGCTCTGGATATCAAGGCATATATCCCAGCTCTGCAGGTTAGAAAATGAAAGCCAATTCTGTGATATTTTTTTAATTAATGGCAACTAGGTATCACATTCTGAAATCATTCAGAAACTATTATTAAGGAATGGGATATCATCATCTATTTTCATTGTTTTGGTGGCAGGCTGCTCTGCGGCTAGGTTTGAGTCATGCTCCTTTAGCCACAGCAGCGCTGGATGCTCTGGAGTCCTGGTCTTCTCTTATTCCTGCTGCCATCATGCAGCCACACTACGCAGACATCCTGCCACATTTAGATGGCTACCTCAAAACAACCACTAACTCAGGTCAGTTATTCATAATCTCCTTATATATTTCCTGTACTGTCAAAGAAATGTTCACGGTGTACTTTTGTAAATTTACTTTGAATATATCTAAGGGTCAGTGATTTATTACAGAATTCCTTTAGTAGCTGTTTCAGAGTCATTTTTTAATTTTGTATTTCTTTTTAATCATCCCATTAGAAAAAGATGAAGGCAATATGGAAGTGACATTTGTGTCGACGGGAAGTTCAAAAAGTTATGGAAAAGTCATGATGAGGCTTCTGAAGAAATCGAAACACTTTTCTGTGGTAATAAAAAATCATGTTTCGAATTCTGTCTGTTTTGTTATACTAATTGATTCCGAGATGTAACTCTAAAATAATAATATTGTCTATAGCGATGGTTAATTGGGCACATTGAGAGCAGTGTTGTGATGTTCCTGTGCTCTTCGTTAGGGAGATGAGTCTCCGATTGCTGCTGTGAGACGAAGGGTGGTCCGTCTGCTTGGACACTTGGGAGGACAGCTCAATAGGAGCCTTGTGACAGGTAATCATTGGCTTTTTTAAACATCCAGTACTTGCTAACTTTGTTTGCTTGTTTTTGCTTTATTTTGCTTAAAAACAAGCTCTTTTTAAAGTTTTCTCTTCTCCAACCCAAGCTGTTTCTGCGGAGGACATGATGAAGCGTTTTGTAGCATGGGACTGTGAGAAGAGGCTGAGTTTTGCCGTGCCTTTTAAAGACATGAAGCCTGTGATCTACCTGGACTCCTTCCTGCCACGGGTCACAGAGCTTGCACTGTCCTCCAGTGACAGAAAGACTAAAGTAATCATAGTCCTCAGTCATCTTATCTAGTTTTCTTCTTATTGTTGATAAGGTTCATTAGGGTTTTATTTATTAACCCAATAGATTCAGGCTGAAACTGATCGTTCTGTTTGGTGTGTAGGTGGCAGCGTGTGAGCTTCTGCATAGTCTGGTCATATTCATTGTGGGAAGAGGAGCCCAGATGACAGAAGATGACAAGTCTGCTCCTCCCATGTACAATCTACACAGAAAAGTCTTTCCTGTTCTTCTACGCTTGGCCTGTGACGTCGACCAGGTCTTTTACCTTATATGTGCTCTTTAAATGTGATGAACAGTTTTTGTCCTTTGTCGGAGACTGTAAAGCAGTGGTTCTCAACCTTTTTTGCATCTGAGGTTCCCCATGTAGGCCAAGATATTTCCTCTGTTATACTCCTGTAATGATGACACACCTGCTTCTTTTTTTAAAACATTTTAATTAAGTGTCTAGGGTGTTTCAATAATGAATGAATTAATGAATACATTTTTACATTAAGGTAATTGAATTGTTAAACCCCCCCAAAAAATATGTAATGAATGAGTGAGTGATTTACTTTAAGTAAATTCAAGGAATTTTTTTTTTATGGTTTGCTGAGGTCCCTGGGTTGAAAACCACTTCATGGTTCATGGTTTATTATGAACATTTTGTCCTCTTTCACCAGTCTATGTAACAGTCATGTGTAAGTTTGCCAAACATTGAAACTTTAGCACTTCTTCAGGTCACAAGGCAGCTCTTTGAACCTCTGGTAATGCAGCTTATCCACTGGTTCACCAACAACAGAAAGTTTGAGAGCCAAGACACAGTGGCAGTGCTGGAGGCCATTTTCGTGAGTAAACCCACTAGTAGAAAAACTTTATTTTATTTGAAATTGAGCCAGATGTCTCGTAATTACACCTCTAAATTAGTTTTTAACATGTGCTGTAATTGTGTATGCTTGTGGTGCACAGGATGGCATTGTGGATCCGTTAGACAGCACCCTCAGAGACTTCAGTGGCACCTGTATCCAGGAATTTGTCAAATGGTCCATTAAACAGACAACCCCCAAACAGCAGGAAAAGAGCCCGGCCAACATCAAATCTCTCTTCAAACGTATCTACAGCCTGGCCTTACACCCCAATGTCTTCAAGAGGCTTGGAGCTGCGCTTGCCTTTAACAGCATGTACAGGCAATTCAGGTCAGTGGTCGCATTAGATGGGCTAAATATAAAGCAACACTCCAGCAATATGGTCTATGCCATCTTGAGTAAATGTAAGAAATCTGTCTGTAGTGAATGCAAAGGTTATGCAGTGTTTTTTTCAAATATTATTGTGTTTCTCAGAGAAGAGAGCTCTTTGGTGGAGCAGTTTGTCTTTGAGGTGCTGGTGGTGTTTGTTGAGAGTCTAGCTCTGGCCCACTTTGATGAAAAATCCCTGGGTAAGAAACTAAACTGAACTATTTTCAGTATCAAGACATCTTGTTTGATGGTCATGCCTTATATCTTGGCTTTCATATTGATATCGTCCTATGCAGGAACTGTCCAGCAGTGTTGTAGCTCCCTGGATCATCTGAAGAGAATCATTAAACACAAGGCAGACTCGCTCAATAAGAATTCAAAGAGACGTATACCTAGGTACACGTATATTTAATTGTCATAGTTTCCTTATAAACTTAATTTAAAAATCTATGAGTAATGTGAGTAAGGTTAAAGTGTATACATTTTGTGTCGCTAGCTGACAGACCTGTATTTTCTACTTTTCAGAGGTTTCCCTCCAGATCAGTCCATGTGCTTGTCAGATGTGGTCATGTGGCTGCTGACCCAGTGTGGAAGACCACAGACTGAGTGCAGACACAAAAGCATGGAGCTCTTCTATGAGTTTGTGCCTCTGTTGCCAGGTACTGCCAGGAAATTTATAATGGAGGAAATACAGTGGTTTTATTGCCAACCAGGGACTCTCCTCTGTGGGAATCTCCTTCATAATTTGACCATAGCATAACATCACTATATAAAGAAACGTAAGAGAACTGGCATGAAATGACATTGCCAAATTGTTCAATAAAGCTTAAAATGAACAGCTGTAAAAAAATAAATAAATAAATCACTGGTAACAATTTTTTTGGGCCAATCTATGGAAAATATGTTCTGAATTATTTACTGTAATTTCAGTTGTAAATCAGTACAGGTTTTGTAGAAAAGCTTGTCTTTACATTTTTGCATGGGTGTGATTTAGGACACTTTTCACCTCTAACACTAGGATTGCATCAGAAATGAATATCAGAATTACCATTAAGATTATTAGGAAAAACAAAACATTTTCTTTATTTAACTTGCAGCTTTATTTCTATATGAATACGCAGTGTTTTCTTCCTTTTTTTTTTTTGTCAGGTAATGCTTCTCCTGCAGCATGGCTGGATGAACAGGTGAAGCAACGTGGTCCGGGATTTCTCATTTCGTGTTTAGAGGGAGGCGGTTTACTCTCCCAGCCTACTTTGAGAGAGGTTGAAGCCCCCTTTACCGTCAGAGGCACCTTACAATGGATGGATCTGCTGCTGGCCGCTCTTGACTGCTATAACACCTTCACAAACATGCGCTGTATGCAGCCCCAGAGGTTTCTGGGTGGGTGAATCCACATCAAGAAATGCCTTAACATATATTGCTAAAAAAAAATTCTATATCCCTGAAATGATGTGTAACTGTTAAATTAAGGCTATTACTGTCTGTCTCCCATTCCTCTCCTCATCCAGGCACTAGTGACAAGTCCAGCTTTTTGCCAGCACTCCATTTCTTCCTAACGGAGCTGTCCATGCAGGACGTTCAAGCTGCCAGGGCTTGCTTCAAAATGGGTAATGCCGGTCAGTCACACTTCAGCCCTCGAGAGACAGAGCAGTACAACTACAACAAATGCTCGATCATTGTCAGAATTCTGGAGTTCTCCGCCATGGTACTGCAGAAATGTCCACAGGACCTCTGGAAGGTAAATCATAATAAAGGCAACATAATAAATTGAAAAACAAAAGATAGTGACTTGCTTCAAAACATCCAGTGAAGCAATCAGAATGTTAAACCATGCTTCTCCACTTTCTCTTTAGGTAATGGAGCAAGATGTTTTCAACTCTTCTTTCTTCACACTGTTGGCGCTGACGGTGTGTGAGCCCTCTTCTGTTGGCTTTAACATGGCAGATCTGGAGGTGATGACTCAGCTGCCAGAGGTGTGCACTCCTTTGCTTAAAGCTTTGGCATCAACACCTTACAGGACACAGCTGGAGAGTGGCATTAGGAAGAGAATAACTGTACAGAGGTCTGTTCATTTTTTTGTACGTTTCGGTAAATTTTGTTGTGCTGTTTTGTGGTAGTTTCACCTACTCTTGCATGCATTTGAATCTGGAATCTAGTTTGATTATTCCCCCTAATCCATTTCCCACTTCTTTTTATCATATTGTCTCCACATTTTACATTACAATTTACATTTTATCGATGCCATTTTTAAATGAACAGATTTATTGAGTGTATGGTTGATATATGAACTTCTTCATTTATGTGTGTCTTTTTTTGGACAGTGTGGAGAAGATGTGTGCTATTGATCTGTATGAAGCAGATAACAGGGACAGTCATGCTAGCATGCATCTGTTACTCTTAGCCTGTAAGCAGCTTCACCAATCTGGGCTTCTCAACTCAGTTCTACACAGTCAGGTACACACTGAATTAATGAATGTCACTGTAATTCTGTTCAGTCTATACAATGATTACAATGACACTTAGGTTGTGATGTTTACCGTTTCTCTGTAGGATGCTGGTTATGGTTGCTCTCTGGGCTCCAAACTTCTCACTAGTGTGTATAAAAGCATTGCTCCTGGAAGTGACAGAAAGTCTCTGCCCTCCATGGATGTTGGCAGCAGGAAGTTGGCAGACAGGCTTGTGCAGTTGGCGTTCTGTTTGGGTGATCAGGCACGTTGATTGATTTACAGTTAAAATGAGGGACTAAGATTTTAAAGATCGTTGGCTCTTCGTGTTTTTGTATGCATCTGTTTAATTAATCAACTCTTCAAAAATTATCTTTATTTCCCTCAACAATTCAGAGTGAACAGACTGTTGGGCTTTTGCTGAACACCATTACGCTCTCTGTGCCTCTCTCTGGCAGTCTGAATCCTCACTTCCTCAGCTTCTCTCACGGAGAGTACTTCTACAGCCTCTTTCAGACATCTCTTAATACTGAGTTACTCCGCAGAGTGGAGCACACAGTGCCGCTGCTGCTGGCTTCAGCCAACCAGAACCCCAGCATGGTGAGACTTCAAACTAGACTGGACTATGTTTTCTAAAAGCATTGTAAGCCTATGTAGATTGAAGAAACCACTGGCACCAATGACCCTATGATATGTTAGATTAGCGGGAACTGGAGTCCTGGTGAAGAAATACACCAGCAGGATAAAATGTACTAGCTAACAGTAAACTCTAGTTGTTCTTCACTTATGGCTGAAAGTGTCTATCTTGGTTTACTGACATGCTCTTCATCTGTCTGATTGGTTAGATATATACTACAAATAAAGTGCTATTAAGAACAGCAAGACCATTTTGTGCATAAGCACTGAGATCTGAAAATTTGTTTGCCTGTCTCTTTAGGTTAGTGTGCTGCTGAACGGCATGTTGGACCATAGTTTCCGTGAGCGTTCAGTCAGAAAGTCCCAAGGCTCGCTATTGGCTGAACAGGTGCTGAAGGGTTGGGATTTACTCAGGCCGTGGTGGGAGGGTCCTGCTGCCTCACCTGAGAGCAAAACTTCAGTCCTTTCATTGCTTGCCAAAGTGCTCCAGGTACCACATCAATTATACTTTATTTTCTGTACATTTTCTGTACATGCATGAGATTTTAATCGCATTTTTTCCACAGATCGATTCCTCTGTATGCTCCAATATGGATCACAAAGCATTCAATGCTGTGTTCACCACTTTCACTGCCCTTCTCACAGATATATCTATGCCATTAAATCTCAAGGTAACTTTTTTTCCAGCTTTACTCTGTATTTTGCTAATATGCACTGAAATCTATCGGTTATACACATTATGCTCGTTCTTGTGACAAAATGATACTGACCCTAAAATCAAAACTTAAAAAAAAGTGCATTTTATTGCATGTTTTGGTTTATGGAGTATATATTTCTTCAATTTCTCTGATTTCTCTCTCTTCTCTTCATTTTCTGTAATTAGAGCCAGGCTCTGATCATGCTGCCCTTCTTCACTACATTACCCAGCATGCCCCTGGAGGAGCTCAGGAGAGCTTTGGAGACTCTGGTGGCTGCACATTTTCCTATGCAGTCGGATGAATTCCCTCGCGGATCCCTTCAGTGTAACAACTACATGGACTGCATTCGCAAAGTGAGAAGCTTAAACGAGATATCAGATACCAACGTTTATTCAGCTTAATGACAGTTCTACAGATGCCATGATTTACTTTTTCTTTTTTCTTACACAATTTCTTGAAATCAGTAACTTACCAACAATGACTTAGGTAGTTATTCAATAAGCGAACATTATTCATGTTCTTTTTTTCAAAAGGATAATAATTGGTCGTTCATTTTGATAACCTCAGTTTTTAGAGGCCTTGCAGCTGTCTCAGAGTCCCGTCTTATTGAAGCTCATGGCTAGAGTTCTGTGCCGAGACAAAAAACATATCATGGAGGAGCTCTTTCAGACCTGCTTTCAAAATATTGCTCGCCAGTAAGTTCAAAAAGATTTCATCTTTGTGTCTATATTTACAGTTGCTTAGATTTATTTCTAATATGCATGTTGCATATTATTTCTTATTGTCAGGTCTCAGTTGGAAAGACAGGTTCTTCTCCTCAGCTCAGTCTACCAGTCATTTCAAGCCAAAGATGTGCCTTCAAACTCCATGCTCATGGGTCTTATAGACAGAGTACTGCTACCAATGGCCTCTCACTGCATCCCTCAAGCACTCTCTCAGTTCTTCATTTCTAATATTGCTGATATTATGACTACTCTACAGGCACGCTTCACCAAGGTGACTTACATTGGGTTATTAAAGTACATTAAATATGTTTAGATCCGTTCAAATCTAAAAACATGTTTTAGTGCTTTCATTCAAACATACTGCCATTGTGTGTTTTCCTGTCATGTGTCCTCCAGTCTGTTGAGTCAGTGTTTGAGAGTCAGGTCATGATGAAGATTGGCTGCTATAAGCTGCTGGAGGTGTTATACTCTCGTCTGCCTAAAGAGGAAGTCTATTCTAAAAACTCCGCTATCAACCAGGCCTTCTGTGGCACAGGCGCTGCAGAAGGCAATGAGCTTTCCAAGAACCTCCTCAAGTATGCATTTTGCATCTTTTTTTTTTTTACCTTTTAAAAGCAGATATTACACTTTATATGGTCAGGCGAGTCAACTCTCTTGTGCCCCTTTTATGTTATTAAAGTATATATATGTTTATTATTTGGAAAGTTGTTTCAAGTCAGACAGGACATTATTTCCTTTCTTCATGCTGACTGTGAAGGAATAGTTCACCCACAATTAAAAATTATTCTGTGAAGTAACTCTTTGTATTCTACACAAAGTAGTTTTTTATTTGAGTGAGCTATTCCTTTAAATATGTTTATAAGTCTCAATTAAGTCTCAGGAATCTGGAGAAAACTGCTGCAAATGCCATAATTGTGGAGTAGATGTAATGTTTAATCAATACAACACATGTCAGATCGTGTTTTGAGGCCTTCACTGAGAACATGGCAGGAGAGACGGTTCTGCTGGAGCTGAGGAGACAGTATCACTGTGCTGCGTATAACTGTGCCATCGCCCTGATCAGCTGCAGCTTCAATGAGACCAAATTCTACCAGGGCTTCCTCTTCACTGAGAAACCTGACAAGGTCTGTTTCTGCGCCCACAAAGGACTCAACATCTACTCTGTACAAGCAGCGTTTATAATATTTGTTACATTTATTGTTCTCATTTTTACAGTGTAATTATGATATTTGTTAATTCCTAGTACATTCCTTGCACATTCCTAGTACAAGAGACTTATAACTTCAAGTGTATCCTCCTTTCTGATTGAAGTTGAACTTTTTTCTATATTTGTAAGTTAATTTTGCTGTTTGTTTTTAACCCAGAATCAATTCATATTTGACAACCTCATTGATACACAAAGGGTGTACAACTTTCCTATAGAGATTGACGTAAGTAGAGCTTTTAAATGTGTTATATTTTTATTTGTTTTGTGTTGTATTGTATCATGTTTACTTGCATTTACAGGTTCCTATTGAGAGGAAAAAGAAATATGTCATGATCAGAAAAGAAGTGAGTGGAGAAAATGGAGGTGAGTTGTCTGAGGTATCTACAAGCTGGTTAACTACATGTTTAGAAACATAAATGTCATCTATGAATGTTTATGAAAATGCATTTGTTGTCATGTATATATTCCCGGGCGGACTGCTTTAGCATAAATTCACGAGGCACTTTTATTGCTATCTGCTCGTTCTTTTTCAGATGCACCTGTATACCTCTCCTCTCAGTCCTACATGGCAGACAGCAGTCTCAGTGAAGAGATGAGTCAGTTTGACTTCTCCACTGGAGTTCAGAGCTTCTCCTACAACTCCCAGAATCCTTCAGGCGGGAGTGGCTCCAGCAGGACTCTGGTATGTCTCAGGAGAGATTAGTCGTTTTCTTTCTTTTGTAAACAGATGTTATAGTTTTTAGAATGTTATCTACAATTTTAATGCACAAGTGTCTGGGTTGTTAGGAGCGTAAGGAGGTTGTGTCTCAGGATGAGACTGTGGAGCTTGAGATGGATGAGCTGAATCAGCATGAATGTATGGCCAATATGACGGCACTGCTGCGTCACATGCAAAGGAACAACATCACCCCTAAAACAGAGGAGGTCAGTCGCAGCATGACCTCAAAGGCATAAACAGTTCTGCCTACATATCGAGTCGGAACACTTCTGAATATGTTTGTTTTAGGGAGTGACACCTAGTGATCTTCCTCCCTGGATGAAGTTCCTGCAGGGGAAGCTGGACAATCCATCCACCCCGCTGAACATTAGACTCTTCATAGCCAAACTTATCATCAATGCTGAAGAGGTACTGCTTCAGAGGGTTCTCTTTGCCTCTCTCTGGATTTATCGATATGTTGTGTAGGTTTTATTTGAAATCTTCATGTCCAGATATTTCGTCCATATGCCAAGCATTGGCTGGGCCCGCTGGTGCAGCTGGTGGTTTCCAGTAGCAATGGAGGAGAGGGCATTCACTTTATGGTAGTGGACATTGTAGTGACCGTCCTCTCATGGGCCAGTGTGGCCACACCAAAGGTGTGTATGCGATGGTATTTGACTCATGTATTGATTCTCTGGGTACATTATTTGTAAATATTTACTATGCATTGCACACATTTGAACATATTGTCTCTTTCTTCCCTTGTCTCTCTTTCTGTTTAGGGTAGCACAAGAGATGAGGTTTTGGCCAATAGGCTCCTTGGGTTTCTGGTTAGGAACTGCTTCGACTCCAAACGGGCTGTTTTCCGCCACAACCTGGAGGTCATCCGCACAGTTGTGGAATGCTGGAAGGACTGCCTCAAGATACCTTACGAGTAAGAAACAAATCGATCAAAGTACTTTATTATTTATTAGTTTGTAAATTAGGTGGAAATATTTCAGAATGTGAATATTTCAGTTACTGAAATTCTAGGAGTAGATGTTTGTGATTCCATGATGACCATGCATGCCAACAGAAAGCATGCATAGATGAATGGAATGGATGCAAAATCTCAAAGTTTTTTTTTCCGTTTTCTCCCATAGTTTGATATATGAACGGTTTGCTGGAACTGATCCTAACAGCAAGGATAACTCTGTTGGACTACAGCTTTTAGGCATTGTAATGGCCAATAATCTCCCTCCATATGATGCTGCATGTGGCATTGAGCATGACAGGTAAACATTTTGATATGTGTATTTATGTATGTTGGAGATTGTGTTTGTGTGTGTGTTTGCTTGCATTAGTATTGAATTTATCATACAAATGTTCCTTTTTTTTCTGTTATTATAAATATGAATTTAAAACCAGTTGTCCTCTCACAATTCCTGTGTTACAGATACTTTCAGTCACTGGCAAACAACTTGTCATTCATCAAATATAAAGAGATTTACGCAGCAGCTGCTGAGATCATTGGTTTAATCCTAAACTACATGACTGAGAGAGAAAGTGTAAGTGTGCCTGTTTGTTCCTGCCAAATTGTATCCCATTTTTCATCTGAGATATTTTGTTTTACAATGCAGTATACATATTGTTGTAAATGTAAAGGGGATCTTTAGAAAGTATCCAGTAACTATTGTTTTTCTTTGTTGTAGCAAAATGAAGGGCCCTTATTTAACATTACTATTACGAAGCTCATGGATTTGAGAAAGAAGGAGGTGGATGACAAATTTATTGTTTGCCTGAGCAAAGTGTCCAAACACTTCCCACCCTTAATGGATCGGTGAGATGAAAAGTCCATCGTTTGTAGTAAAGGCTTAATGTTATTTCTGTAAATAATGTTTGTCGTCTTAAATTTCCACAGATTTGTAAATCCAGTTTTTTACTTGCTGCCAAAGCTGCATGGCATTTTGAAGACACACTGCCTTGAATGTGTGCTGAGTCGTGCTGATGTCATCCCTGAAATCTACCTGCACCTGAAGACCAAAGGCCTCTCACAGATCATGAGCCACAAGTTTGTTAATACTGCAGGAGTTCATTTCATTTCCTTGTGATTGTAAAATATTACAGATAAACCCTCTTCACATCACATGCTGTGTCTTTCAGAGATGAAGGCCGGCAGCGGGTTTGTCTGGAAATCATACATAAGATCCTGGCATGTCTGAAAGCCCAAGAGCTGAAGGAGATTTTGGGAACCGTCACAGCATTTGTGTCTCACCCTTCTCCTGTCTGCAGAGAGAGAATGTATGATATCCTGATGTGGATCCAGGACAACTACAGGTAACTAACTCTACAGACCTCCTCTTCTCCAGTCCCGTTTCACTCCTTTTCATCATTCATCACAAATTACTTTTGTTGTTCATTTCCTCTGTCTAATGTGTTTCTACTGATTTCATGCTGTTCTCTCAGTCTCCCAGATTCTTTGTTGTTGTTGTGTTTCTTTTACAGTTGAATGTTTTACATTTTATTATTTCATCACACATGTACATTCCTATTCAAATGTTTCTGGTCGGTAAGATTTATGATACCTAGCTTGCATTTATTTGAATACAAATAAAATAAAAATGATTAATTTGTGAAATATTATTACAGTTATTTATGTAATTTATTCCTGTGACGGCAAGGCTGAATTGTTAGCAGTCTTTACTCCAGTCTTCAGTGTCACACGATCCTTCAGAGATCAGAAATGTTGATTTGGTGCTCAACAAACATTTGTTTTTATTAGCACTGTTGAAAACAGTTTTGCTGGTTAATACATTTGTGGAAACCATAATTAATTTTGTAAGCACGTAAAAGATCAGTAAATGTATTAATACATCTTTGCTAAATAAATCTATCTCTATATTTTTTTAATCTTGCTGAGAGTTACCGCAAACCTTTCAACAGTAGTGTCATCATGATGTGTTTGCAGTGACACTGAGAGCATGGAAGACAGCACCTCTGTTGAAGTGCTCAGTGCAGCCAGAGAAACTCTCCTCCAGGGGCTGACAGATGAAAACTACGGCTTACAGTAAGCAGACTAGTTACCAGCTATGATCATTTTAATTTCACTTAGATTTTTCATAATTTTAAATAAAATTATATCTGAAGTTTCTCACAAATCAATCTCAACACATGACCCTAAAGTATTTTCTCACGTTCCTGTGTGATTTCTCTTTAGGCTTTATGTGCGTAATTTCTGGAGTCATGAGAGCCGTTTACCTCCAGGCACACTGGAGCGCATGCTTGTGGTGCTGAAGTCACTGTATTCGTCCCGCATTGAAGAACAGTTCCTGAGTCTGGCCACTGACCTGCTTCTCGAGATGACCAGTCACAGCCCTGACTTCACACGCGACATCTTTGAGTTCCCACTCTCTGAGTGCAAGTTTCAGGTAAGAAATGTTGTTTATTACAGCATTGAAAAAAATTTACATGCTGTTTATTTTCCCTGGGTCTTTAAGTCATACCTAGTTGTTTCTCAAGACCATAATTCCGATGCTTTCTGTATTCGTATATTCCAGGACTATGCCATTGACTCTAACTGGCGTTTGCGGAGTACGGTCCTCACACCAATGTTTATGGAGACCCAAGCCACCCAGGGATCTGGCATTCAGGGTTCAGAGGCCACAGGAAGCCAGGCAGCCACAGTGAGAGGTCAGATCAGGGCCACACAGACGTCCCTGGAGTTCTCTCAGACTCTGGCTCCTGGTGCAGGTACCTCATGAACTTCAGTTCTTTCACTTTATTATTATTCAGTTGATTTTGTAACAGCAGACTCAGATTGGTCAAAAATGTGAAGAGAAATTTAGTGTAGGTTGACTAAGGACACTTCAGGTTTCTTTCAGTGTAATAACAACCATTTGTTTTTCAGGACGCCGTTCAGCATATAACTGGTTAACCGGCAGTAATGTAGACACACTGGCTGATTATTCGCTTTCATCTGATACTTTATCATCACTCCTGGTATTTGACAAAAAGAGATCAGAACGGCCCCAGGCTGCCTGGAGAGCCGTGGGTGCAGGGTTTGGCTCTAAACGCCTGACCGCTGCCAGTGACGAAACAGACAGTCGGAGTGCAGGTGAGACACCTAAACAATACGTTTGATTTGAATTTGATTCCTGACAATTCGCCATTAAAGGTTGGACTTGATTAGCATCAAGCACTTCCACAGTGAAACTCTGCTGGTTGGTTTTCCCACAGCGGAGCGGGAGCGCCGTGCAGACATTCTGAGGCTCAGGAAGAGATTTCTAAAGGATAAGGAGAAGGAGAGCATCAGATTCGCCAAGAAAGAAATTCAGTCCCAAAGAACTGAAAGGGTAGGTCTTTTTTCATAGATAGGCATGTGTTGTATCATTAATTATGTTTTTGATAACAGTCTGTGTTCTGCAGGAAAGAAGAGCAGATTTGAAGATCCGTCAGGATGCTCAGGTGACGCTGTACCGCAGCTATAGAGTTGGAGATCTTCCTGATATTCAGATTCAGCACAGCAGCCTCATCGCCCCGCTACAGGCTCTGGCACAGGTTCACTGTGATTCAGGATCATTTTAACAACATGTTTGAAAGTAATTTTCTTAATATAGACACATTTATAACCATCGTTTCTTGTTTAAATTTGTTTTACAGAGGGATGCCACATTGGCGAAGCAGCTGTTCAGTTCACTGTTTGCTGGAGTGCTGGTTGAAATAGGATCCAAGCCTAATAAAGAAAGAACTTCCATTTTTAAGGATCTAGTGCAGACCCTGAACACCTTCCTCAACAAGAGCACTGTCTACTTCCCTCCATTCATTTCTTGTGTGCAGGTGTGTGTGTGTGTACACAGTGCAGTGACAAGTGTGTTTATAAACTAATAGAAAGCAAGAAACGGTTTAAACCACTGGTCTCAAACTCAATTCCTGGAGGGCCACAGCTCTGCACCGTTTAGCTCCAACCCTAATCAAACACACCTCATCCAGCTAATCAAGCTCTTCAGCATTACTAGAAACTTCCAAGCTTCTAGTGATTTTGAGATGTGGCCCTCCAGTAATTGAGTTTGAGACCACTGGGTTAAACAGAGTTATTGTTTGCTTAATCTTATTCAGAAATTTGAACTCTGAAAGTCTTTAAATTGGATTATTAAGCTTGTTAATTGTATTACTAGCCCTGATGCAAGTACATTTTATATATAACAGGACATGAGTTATCATCATAAGGCTCTTCTTGGTGTTGAGCCGGCTCTCGTCAGTGCCAGCTGTCTCGCCAGTCTGCAGCAGCCCATGGGTATCCTGTTACTGGAGGAGAGTTTGCTTCATGGCACTGGAACGTCAGACGAACCTCCTTCAAAACGAGCACGGGGCAAACGAGAGCTGCCACCTGACACAGAAAGATGGATCCACCTTGCCAAGTAAGATCAAACTCCCTCAGAAATGTCTGAAGGGCTCATTGTTTCTCATGCTACAGCCTCAACAGTTCTTCTCTAATTTATACTACTGTGTAGACTTTACAGGTCTTTGGGAGATTACGATGTGGTCAGAGGAATCTTTAGTGGCAAGATTGGCACAAAGTCAGTAACATTCACAGCCTTGCAAGCAGAGGCAAAGAGTGATTATGCTGAAGCTGTGAAGCTCTACAATGAGGTACTGATGTGTGTTATCTTGGTCACAAACACAATATGGGAACATAAACCTCCTCAGACGGAAATGATTTTTGTGCAGCAGTAGTAGCTACACACTCTTGTCAGTGTCTTCCTTTTCCACTTTTATGACAGATGGCAACCAGTGCAATACTGGAGAAATCCCTTGTGGTTGCCGTCAGTATTGCTATTTTAAAATGCAACTGTTAGAGAATTCTAATTTATGAATATCTGTTATTTATGCAGTGCTAGTTTCTTTTGTTTTTTAACATATCAGAACATGTATATGAATTTCTGTAAATACAAATATATTTAAAAAATAAAAATTTACACTGGGCTGTATAGCTGACTTTTATAGCTGACCTAATTGTAATGTGCTGTTTTGATTCAACAGGCACTAAACAAAGAAGACTGGAATGATGGAGAGCCCACAAACACAGAGAAAGATTTCTGGGAAATTGCTGCCCTGGAGGCCTATAATCACCTGACAGAGTGGAAATCACTGCAGTATTGTGCCACGGTCAACATTGACGACAGCTCACCTGTCAAGCTAGAAAATATGTGGACAGAGCCATTTTATGTGGTACTACAAGTCATTTTGAGCAGTTTCAGTTTTGCCTATTTTGCCATAGATCATCTGAAATCATGCCCATGATCAAATAATATCTTATCCTACAGTAATTGCTTATGTTTTTGTCTCTAATAGGAAACATACCTGCAGTACATGATGCGCAGTATGTTGAAGCAGTTGCAGCTGGGAGAGAGATCTCAGGATCTGCTCAGCTTTGTTGATGCTGCTATGAAGAAGGAAGAGCACAAGATCATCATGGAGACCCATTACAGTCAGGAGCTGAGTCTGCTGTACATCCTGCAAGAGGACTATGACAGGGCCAAATACTATGCCAATAACTGCATGCAAGTCTTCATGCAGGTCAGTTTTGAGAATAAAGAGCAAATCAATTAGTTGTTTCACAGAAAGTATGCAGTTTTAGATGGAGTGTTACATAGCCATGCAGATAGACACAAACACAAACTTCTATTTGTGTCTGTTCGTCATTGAATAGTTTGAGATCTGACCTGGAGGAATGGAGGGCTTCAGAAATACAAATACCTGATTTTTTTCTCTACAACCTGGTTTTATGTAGAACTACTCAAGTATTGACCCACTGCTGAACCGCAGCCGTCTGACAGTGCTACAGTCTGTCCAAGCTCTGACAGAGATCCAAGACTTCCTGAATTATATCTCAGGAGAGGGTGAGTAATTATGCAAAAATAGTAAATTATGTAAAAACACAACTAGCCCTAAGTATATCTACTTGTAGTAGTACATAATACATTACATGTATTTAATTAATATTGCTTGGTACTTATTTGTTTTACTACATGGTAACAGCATCACTTTAAAGTGTAATTGTATCTGTTCTTAGTCTCGGTGGATTCTCTGAAGTTCATGGTCAGACGGTGGACCAGCCGCTTTCCGGATGCTAAATTGGACCCCATGAATGTTTGGGATGACATCATCACATCTCGGTGAGTCTGGCCATTTACAACACCTTACTGGGAATGCAGATTTCTTTTTGCTGTTATAGTGAAGAAATGGTTCGCCTTGAAATGTCTGTTATGCTATACAGCTTAATTGTGGAGAAAATTGCTTTCATCTTAGTTTTTTTGTTTTTTAGTTGTTTCTTCCTGGATAAGATTCTGGAGAGGCTGACTTCCACCCCTGAAAACAGCATGGAGGTGGATGGTGCAGAGCAGACGAGTGGAGAGGAACTCCGAGCGCTGGTGAACACCTGCAAGTTCAACATGAAACTACAAATGGCAGACAGTGCATGGAAGCAGGTGCTCAGGCTTCACAAATATCAGTGTTGGTGCCTAGATCCTATGTTTGTGTATAAACCACAGAATTACTAACAAGCTGAATGTAATGTGTTAAAATTGTTTGACAGAATAATTTTCCGGTGGCATCCAAGCTGTTGAAGGAACTTCACCGTGATGCAAAGACGGATGATGCCTGGTTGGTCCGCTGGGTCCACAGCTTCAGCCGTTTCACTCACAGGAGAAGCGCTGGACTTGGATCTGCTGAAAAGATTAACGCTTTGCTCAAGACTGTTCCACTTCTGAGTATGAATGATCCCCTTTTGTAATTTCACATCTTTTCAACACCTGAACCAGGCTTACTTTTCATGTTTAAATTTTTGCTGAAAGCAAGTTTAGGTTAAAAACCAAGTGAAAAACCAGTGTATGGAGCGATTTTCATGGTGGCTACATGATTTTACAGTTGACGCTGGGAGACAGAGTGAAGGCTCATCTGCTCGAATGCTCTGTGACCAGAAGATCCTTCTGGGCACCACCTATGACCTCATGGCCAGAGCTGCGGATCGCAGTCCTTCTGCTGTGGAGACTCTCGGGGAAGATAAAGTACAGAAGATTCTCCAACTGTCAGGGGCCTCTTCCATTACCCAGGTGATGAGTTACTTAGGTGTAGCTTTTTGGGATATAAACCACAGAATAGTTAATTGCTATCATTTCATATAAGCTGATAAAGAGATGTTTAGCTTTGCATTGAACCTGCATATTTGTAATGTCCTCAATATGAAAACATCCAGAAATGGCACCATGTTGTACACTACCGTTCAAAAGTTTGGGGTTGGGTTTTTCGGGGGGGTGGGGGTTTGGCAAAAGAAGTAAAAATAATATTATTACTATTTAAAATAACTTTTCCTTTTGCCTTTTATTTAATTTAACTCCTGTCTTCAGTATCACATGAACATGTTTATGCTTAATGTTTTTTGTGGAAACTAATACTTATTTTTAAGATATTTAAATGAATAGAAAGTTCAAAAGAACATTTATTTTTAACATTCAGATGTCCTTACTGAATAAATTGTATTTTTTTTTTTAAATCTTACTCATCACAAACATTTGCACTGTAGTGTACATGTTTGCACCTCTTTAACTGGGCAAAAACACATGCCATCTCTGAAATCAAGGTTAGATTCTTACAGTTTGTACACAAATGATTAATTGTAGTACACTAAGTAGACATTCAAAAGGCCCTTTTTACTGCCGCACGTACCGCGGCGGCGGCGGTATAAAGTGCATTTTCAGCCTTTGACCGCTGAGTGCCGCTTTAACCACAAGTTATCAAACAAGCGCATCAAAGCACATTTTCGCTAATAGACGTCAGTTTTGCCTCACTGATGTGTTAGATTTGACTGCTTCAGTCAGGGAAAATGAAAGAAAAACACTGTAGTTAAAATATTTCATATATTTAATATTTAATATCCACGGACGAAAGTTTGGTACTTATGAAGTAATGTGCAGTTATGTGCATGAACGAATTCAAGCAGGATAAATGTCAATCCTGTGCCTGAACCTGTGATTATATTTTCTCTAAGCTACATGGTATTAAACCATATTTTAGATTTGACACATTTAAAAGGTGTGCAGTATTATTTATATTATATTAATTATGCGCTATATTATTCAAAAGAAATTGTGGTTTACTTTGCATCGGAGCATTAAAAGTGGTAGCCTATTTTAGGGGGGTAGGCTACATGGATTCATTTGCAAAATGTCAATATTTTCATATATTATGCCTATATTTTAATTTATATTTTAAATATAAATATATTTTTTCCTTTAATAAAACAACATGCATTTTTGTTATTCGTTACCTGTCCTTTATTTTGACATAACTTATTGGGAAAAAGACATTTGTCTGTAAACTGATTAAGAAATTGTTGCATGTTTAAATGTGAAGCACTGTATAATTTCGTTCCCATTATTTAGGCCTAATTAGCCTAAAACAAGAAACGAATAAAATTAAACCTGCACGATTAAATCTTTGAAACTCTAAAGAATGGACGGATTAATAAAACGTCCTCACGATTAAACTCAAGTTTATAATTTTCTTTTATAATCAATAAAATACACAAGATGTAAAAAATAGCTTTAGTAATTGACAACTGAAGTGATTTTAAAGGAAGCCTTCTTTACTTGCTTTTAAAGTTGGGCAATAGCATATGGCCTAAAAAAAAAAAAATCCCAGAATTTTTTTTATTTTAGAAAAAAAATCTGATTTATGATTTAAACTGATTTTTAAATCAATATTCAAATGACGAATACATTTTACAAAACAAGTTTACAAAAAAAGTGTGTCTAAACTTGATGACATCACACTATAGTGTCAAATCATCTGAACGCAGTTTCAGTACATTTCATCATTAACAGAACGAGCATCAGTTCAATGATGGGGATCGTGTCCAGTGTATCCATCACTGTGTTCTGTTGTCTTTTGTTGGATCACTCCACTTGTGTCCGGTGTAGACCTGGCGTGCGTTTTTTATTGTTTTATGTTACAGCCCTGCTTGTTTTAATGTTTTTATTAAATAAATATTTTATTAAATATCTTAATGTTAATATTAAATATGACTGCATGGTCATATTATCGTATTATTTACTGCCATGCGACATACAAAAGTAAAGCTTGGCGAGCCGAGCAACAAGATTGATTTTTGGCGGATGTGCTGTGCTTGTGTTCCCGGTCGTCTTCATTTCGTCGGGTGAAACATCTCTCTCACTCGGCAGCAGAGTCTGTGAGCAGCAACAACTTCCCCTCCGCGCGCACTGATACCAGAAACACGCTCCGCCTTCACTCCATGGATAAAGGATTTCAGTATGTTTGAAATGTTATGTTCATAACGTAGCCAAAAAAAAAATTAAAATAAACTTTTTTTCCCTACCACATGCCAAACTAATAACATTGTAAGCATTACATCTTTGGTGATTTCTGCTGTGAAAATTTGTATGTGGTGAAAATAACAGTAAATTTTTGTCAGTTATTTTATCTAAACAGATCGATTAACTTCAAGTTTTCAAAATCAGATAGCATACTGATAATGTAGTAGCACTGTAACATTGCATTTGTTTGAAGACCTTGATTGCATGTTACCATGAAACTAACAATATAATTCGATTTTTTTTTTTTTAATTAACAATTGATGTATAAAATGGGACAGCAACCTTTATGTCAAACACTTTTACGTTGTCCACAACTGAGAAACGCGAGAGGAAGGTATTGCGTAAGAGCGCACAAGTGAATATGAAGAAAATTTTAGGGGGTAGGAGGATTTTTTTATTCTTAAATTTTCATATGCAATGAAAAAAATGGGATAAACACGAAATAAATAAGTAAATAAAATAAATTGATATACAGTATATCCACTTAGCTCACCTGTTGGGTTTACCTCTCTCATTCTGGACACATCCAAATGTTTCTATATTCGTGATGTTGCGTATTTGCAGCTAAACTATTATTTATTAGGTAAAATAGGCTTTGTGGTTCACGTGTGTTTCAGTATCGACAGGAAAAATATTATAATGAGCAAAAATATGCCACAGTAGACCGCTGCTCATGCTGAACTGCGCTGTTTACAATGAATATGTGCACGTGAGGCACCAGCGCATAAAACAGCTGAAATATACCATACTCAATTTTTGCTCACACAGTTAAGTCATAATTGGAGACCATTTGAAAAATCAAGAACAATAGCAGTTAATAAGAATTATTGCTGTTAGTGCGGTCTTAATGCTGGACCGTTCTCATTTCGTTCTTCATATGGAACTTGAAGGATTTTATTTATTTATTTTTGCTAAGAGCATGAATTAAAATATATATATATATATATATAGGAACACGCACATGGATTAGAACATTTAATATTTTTATTCTGGTTTGTTTATATATATATATATATATATATATATATATATATATATATATATATATATATATATATATATATATATATATATATATATACCTAGTAATGACTGTTTAATGACAATAGCAGTAAGACTTTATGTAAAGGTCTTTCTTTTACATTTTTACTGTAGCCTAAGACTATCCCACGTTTTTAAATTAACTCTTACTTTAAATTTTATAATGGTTTTTAAGGATGTTAAAATGTTATAATATAACGCTTTTGATGTTTTACTTGTCCTTTTATCTTCGTTTACAAACCGTCATTTTATTATTACAGTCAGTTCAAAATTCGTCCCTTTGCACCACCTGGCGGTAGTTAAGCGAATTATTTTAACACGCGACTGAATTCAGTTAATGCTGCGGAATGCGCGGCGGTAAAGTCCATTTAGCTTGTCCTCCTACTGTATATACAGATTTATTAAAAAGCTGTTTTGATAATTGTGGGTGTTATTTTCCTGCTCAGGTGGTGGAGGGTCTGCAGATGCAGGCTCTGGAGATGTTGCGAAGTGCTGCACGTAAGGCAGAAGAAGAAGAGCTGTCCTTCAGCCAGCAGCATGTGAACACACATGGTATTGTGGAGGCCTACATGACCTTGGTCAACTTCTGTGATCGAAGATTAAGAGAGAGTGAACAGAAAGAAGAAGGTGAGGCACCAGTGCAGCACCCAACTGTTCTGTTAATTCTAATAGAAAGTTCAAACGAATGTAGAGCACTCTATGAGGATTTGTGTCTTTTTGTGATTCGGTGCCTTCAAGTATTGGGTTGCAGGTGAAGTTGATGTGCTTATAACAACACTTTTGATGTTTGATTCTAGCAATCAGTTCTAAACTGCAGCCCTTGCCTGGACATGTAGTGAAGATGATGCTGAAGGCATTGAAGCTCAACTCAGTTGAGGCAAGGCTCAAATTTCCTCGTCTGCTGCAGCTAGTGGAACTCTACCCTGCAGAAACCCTGGACCTGATGGTCAGAGAGGTGAGGGAAGATCATTTGCTTGGATTTTAGGTCTCCTGTACAATAGAGTCAGCCAATCATTACAGCAAAATAAAGCCTGATGCAAAGCAGAAATCAGTGTCCAAAAGTGCTGAAGCTACTTAAATCAATATTTAGAGATTAGATATTTTAAAAGCTAAATCTGAAGGTATAAGGCATTTAGATATTCTAACATCTAGAGAAGTTAAAGAATTAGCGTGACAATGCTTTATCCTTTATCTTCTACAAGTATACATTTTTCTCTTTTTTTTGATAGGTTGTTAGTGTGCCTTGCTGGATGCTGATTGGCTGGATCAGTCAAATGATGGCTCTGCTTGACAAGCCACAGGCGACAGCAGTTCAGCATGTTATAGAGGAGATCGCAGAATGCTATCCTCAAGCCCTCATCTATCCATACATGATCAGCAGTGAGAACTACACCTTCGAGGAGTCTGCAAGTGGTCAGAGGAACCGGGAGTTTGTTGAAAAGTATGTAAAGGTCTGTGAGGCTTTGTAAGTGGGTTTGCCCTTGCTGGTACTGACAATGTGTTGTTTGTGTTCCAGGCTGAAGTCATTACTGGATAAAGGTGGTGTCGTCCAAGAGTTTGTAGACGCCCTTCAGCAACTTACTAACCCTGAAATGCTTTTCAAGGTACAAATTCCTGAAAAATTCCCTGAAAGACCCATTGGTTGAGCCAGTTTTGAGATGTCAGACCTTTTCAAGCTGAACAGATTGCAGTTTCAGTTTGTGCTGCTACTGGCACAGCAGTAATTATATGCTACATTTAACTTACTGAGACATGACATTTTTATGGCGCTATTGTGGTAGTCTTGATTCTCAAGGAATGGTTTGGCAGGATTGGTGGGATGAGGTGAAGAATCAATTGGACAAACCAGACATGGACAAAAAGAAAATGAAGCAGCTTTATGAGGAAATGGCTGGAATGCTTGGTGATTCAAAGTCTCCAGGATTTGGATCTTTCAGAAGGAAATTCATTCAGGTCCACAACCTATAATATTTATACTTGGGGGTGCCCGATTTATCAAAATAAAACCATAATGAGATTAGTCAGGCCTCTGATGGTTTCTCGGTTTCTTACATAGATACATTTTATGTCCTTGTTGCAGAAATATTGTAAAGAAGTAGAGAAGCTGCTTGGTGCTGGTGGGTCCAAGTTGTATGAAAAGCGAAAAGATAAGGAGTTCCTTCAGCAGGTGGACCGCCTGGCTATGTCAATGAGAAGTTTCCAAAAGGAACCAGGGAACATGAAGGAATATTCACCCTGGCTCAGCAGCTTCAAAACAGAAACACTCAAAAATGAACTGGAGGTACCAGGTGAGTTCAGTTTTTGTATTTTGTAAATGTCACTTCGTTAAAGTTCTGCATTTAGTGTGTTTGTCTTTTTCTCTGGCTCTGGTTTTCTACAGGTCAGTATGATGGCCAATCCAAGCCTTTGCCAGAATATCATGCAAAAATCACAGGTTTTGATGAAAGGGTACGAGAAATAATGTTCTTATTCTTAGACGTCATTTTGAGATGATTATTTCAGTGTGTAACGGTTCATCTTCCCAACCTTAGGTAAAGATTATGTCATCTATTCGTCGGCCGAAGCGCATCATCATTCGAGGCGATGACGAGAGGGATTATCCGTTCCTAGTGAAGGGTGGTGAGGACCTGCGACAGGACCAGCGCATCGAGCAGCTCTTTGGTGTGATGAACATGATTCTCAGTCAGGACACTGCCTGTTCTCAGCGGACCCTGGCACTCCGCACTTACCAGGTCATTCCCATCACAAGCAGGTACTTGGATGGGCTTCTCACGACTCAATTTGTTTTGCTGGCCTGTCTTTAACTGGTCCAGCAGGGTCTTTAATGTATGCTGACATCTACAGGATTGGCCTGATTGAATGGATGGAGAACACTTGCACCCTGAAAGACTTCCTCTCCAGCAGAAGGACTGAACAGGAGCAGAGGACAATAACAAAGTGAATATTCCTTCCTTATTCCAGCAAATAAAACACATCATGCTTTCATACCCTGCACTTGAGTGAATCAATCATTACTTGGTTTAATGTATTTTAGGCCCAATGAGTCCTATGATGACTGGATCAGTAAAGTTGCTGGGAAGGTGGATGGCATTAGACGATATGCTGAACTGTACAAGTAAGTCATCACTTTGTTTTAACATTTGTCATGGGACAGTGACTCAGCATTTTACAACGGCTTTAGAGCATGTATAAATAATAATACATCTTAATGCATTTACATTTGATTCGCTGCAGGAAAGCAAAACGTGTGGACACTGTGAACAACTTTAGGAGAATTGAGCAGATGGTGCCTGATGACTTGTTAAAGTATGGCAGCATTTCACTTATTTTGCGTTATACATTACAGTATTTCATTTCAATGTTACTGATGATCATGCAGTAATTTATTGATGTTTGTCCTAATTCTAAAAGGAATTGATGGCATGAATGCTTATTTTCAGACGTGCTTTTGTAAGGATGAGTACCACACCTGAAGCCTTCCTTTCGCTGAGGTCCCATTTCAGCTGCTCTCATGCTGTGCTCTGCATTAGTCACTGGATTCTGGGCATTGGTGATCGGCATCTCTCTAACTTCATGATTAACACGGAGACTGGCGGTATGATCGGCATTGACTTTGGTCATGCATTTGGATCAGCCACTCAGGTGGGCTTTTTGTCTAGTATTGATTAGATTGACTGACAGTTCAATGATTCTGTAATGAGACAAGTACTGGTACAAAGAGCTACTGTACCAATTTAGAGATACAAGGATGATTAAGAGTTCAGAACAATATCCTGTGTTACATTTTGCATTGTAGTTCCTCCTAGTGCCTGAACTGATGCCATTTAGGCTGACACGACAGTTTTTAAACTTGATGCGACCCATGGCAGAGTCTGGTCTCATTCAGAGTGTGATGGTACATTCACTGCGAGCCTTCAGAGATGACCCAGACCTGCTGCTCAACACCATGGATGTCTTTGTGAAGGAGCCTTCACTTGACTGGAAGGTAGAAGAACTCAATCAAAGCATATCTGAAGCATTTAAACCGAAATGAATAGCTTGCTTTCCTTATTGTCACATACAGGTAGCCCTCAATGTAATCATCACAGAAATCTGCCCTCGTTCTAGATGTTTCACATGTTCCAATTTTTTTTGTTTCACCATTGAGGTCTATAAAAAGCTTAGACAAGAGTCATTATCAGAGAGACAGGCTAACTTAATTGTGAAAACAACAGCTCTATTCTTCATGTTACAGAACTTTGAGCTGAAGCAGCTGAAGAAAGGAGGTACCTGGACAGAGAGTGTGAACACCAAAGAAATAAACTGGTTCCCTCTACAGAAGGTCAACTTTGCTCGCAGGAAGCTAGAGGGAGTCAATCCTTCAGTTATAACAAGGTAGATCCAACCACAATGTCTGGCAAAGAACATCACCATTTTAATATTTACATTGGCAGCATATCATAATAATGTTCACTCACATTAAATTAATACATTTTTCTTCCTAATTTTTGTTAAGTAATAGTTTTAAAAATAATTTTATGGACAAAATAATAATAAAATATAAATAATAAAAAAAAACTTGTATTTTCCAGAAAGACTTTTCTAACCATGTTGACTTATTAATGTTTTAGTGAGGAGCTTTGTCTTGGATTTGAGAAGAACCAGGAGTATAAGGGACTGTTGGCTGTTGCTCAAGGCGAAAAAGAGCACAACATACGAGCTCGACACAATGAGAAGGACCTGAGTGTTGAAGATCAGGTAGACTGTCTGCTCGATCAGGCAACTGACCCCAACATACTGGGCAGGGTGTGGAGTGGCTGGGAACCATGGATTTGAACCAAAGAGTGGGTAACAAAGCATTGAAATAGGTTTTTGTAAACCCTTTCTCATAGTGTGAAGACTGATTTCATGTGCTTTTATAGTAAAGTTTAGCTGTACTGCAGAATTTAACAAGATTACACTAAACGTGCCTCATGTTGTTGAAGGAAACACTGTTGAACACGGTTGTCATATCCCCTTGCACTGCTCTGAAGGAAACCAGTCATCAAATAAAGCATCTATACATGTCAACATTGTCAAAGCCCAAAGTGATCTTTTATGAAAGGGTGAGACTTCATCCTCCACTTATATTTTTTGACACATCAGCTCTTCTTAATCACTGGTGTAAAAATGATGGTGCTGGAAGTAACCACCTTGTTTGGTGGCACAACTTGGTATAGGATATTATTTCTTAATATGGTGAAGCGAAAGTGTAAGTGATAAAACCACCTAGTCAAGTCAATTGTCTTTATTGATCAACAACCTAAGAAATGTAGGCCACAGTTGGATTGGGTCAAAATATCTTCAGGTTTTTCAAAGGCTTTGGGTTTGAGCAAATAAAGTCTGTTGTGCAGGTACCGTAAGGTCAGAGAGATTACATAGAGATGGGTACAGGTTAATACACAAAGCAATTAATGTATAGATTTATATACATGTGTATATATATATTAAACAAAATGGCTATTAAAACCATTACAAGACTGTGCATAGCATTGAGATACAAAACGCAATACTGAAGGCCAATATTTGCGGCTGCAGCACATTGCATGCGTTTTGCTCTATACTGGCTATCTTGTTCAGCCTTACATTTTGGGCCTCCAGCCATTAATAAACTGCATGAGTTTCTTCACTTGAAGTTTGCTTAGCTTAAAGTCTTCTGACAGAATCTCCTCCGTTAGCTGCAGGAGCAAATTTCCATCTATTTTTTCTTGCACAAACAAAGAGAGGACGTCATCTGACATACCGATGAACCGTAGTGACTTAGAAACCTCCTCAATAGAGATACCTGATAGATTGCTTGGTGGCTGCCAAGACACTGTAGCTACAGGATATGAAATGGAGAACACATCTGTAGTGCCGTGAAGCGGTCGATCAAGCGAGCAGCTTTTGGACTCAAGTTCCAGGGCGTCTGTATCAGCTGTGGCTGTAGTAGCGGAATCTGCATCTTTATTTGTATCGTTACATTTAGGGGTTCTTGGAGGCAAGATAGGGCAGGACTGGTTTGGCTTAGTGTTACATTCCTCTGTAGATTTGTCTCTGCACATTTCCATGGTGTAGCTGGTGGATTTGGTGCAAGACTGGGAAACCTGTTGAGCCTTGGAGGCCGCAGCGCCCCCCTCACCATTTGCTCGCCTGCTGAAGTCTAACAAACCTGAGGGACAAGCCTTAGGAGTACCAGGGGTCCTCTTCCGAGGATAACTAGAGTAACTCCTGCAGTGGAGCGGCGTATAGTCCTCACCTTTGTACGTGTCTGCACCACAGAAATCATTTGGCCAGGAAAGGCGGGAGAAAGAGGCATCGACCAAAGGATTGAGGCAAGGGAGAGGCTTGGAGCCTTCACTGGCATCTGGTCTGACCCAGTTACACGGGTAACATGCATGGTTCTGATCATCGGACTCACTCGGAGACTCGCCCTCTCCACCTCTATTGAGAGACGGAGAAGAGGATAGTTCAGTCATAAGAAGTGCAGTTCACATAAAACTAATGTCCATTTTGTCAATTAAAACTTTGCATAACTCACATGTTGTGTAAGCCGGATGAGTAATAGGATAGAGTTGGGCTTGGGGAGCGTGTGTCTGTCTGACGTGGCTTGGCAGGAGGGTATGGCACTGTGGCACTGCTTGAGCCTGCCTGCTTGGAGCTCCGCGGTGGAATCGGTGGAGCGTTCAACAACCGGCACTCCTCCTTCACCTGCAAAGGTAAGAAGAAATAAAACTGTATGGCTCTAAAAATTTGAATATTACAATTACATTATTAATGAATCTGAATGAACACAGACAGATCTTTTAAGACCGTCTGTGTGAATTTATCAAATAGGCCTTGAAAACATAAAATGCGACCTTTGTTTCTACTTGGAAAATAATTAGACCTTTAGTGGTTGACCAACAGAGTACACAAATAAGTCACTATGTAAGCACAGAATAAACTTTGCCTTGCCTAAGATTGGAAAACAGACAAAGAGCCTTAAAAAAAAAAAATCATGGGGGTTTTGTTTTTTGTATGTCGGCGCTGATGGCCTCGTGTGTAACCCGCCGACATTAACGCCACTGCGCTTGGGTGTCTCAAGTTTGAGTCCTGGCTCGCAGGCCTTTCCCGATCTCACCCACTTCACGACCTACTGTTCTATCTAAATAAAATGGCAAAAATAAATTAACTTTTTTTTTTTACATGACAATCAATGAATAAAGATTTCTACAAACACTTTAATTTCAACTTAATATTCATAGTTCCCACTGGAGCAGTGATTTTTACAATTGTTTCTGTTTTACTGGTTAAGGATTTTTAAGAATCATTTTGATTTCACTGATTAATCTTTATTTTGTTAACCCTTGCCTCAACCACAAGAACAATTCTCTCACATTTTGCTATAGCTTGGCCTATGCTATGGCATACAACAATCATTCCAATATGCTGATTTGGTGTGCAAGCAACATCAACACCAAAAACACTTAAGATTTTTTTCAGGCTTCATTGATGAACAGGTATTTGAAATGGGTTTGTCTTTTGTGAAAATCTATCATGAAAAAACCTTACTGACCTCTAACAGTAGTGTAGATTTGTGCAATTGTTGAATACTAGTAACTTTAAATGGTTCTATTTGTTTCAAATCGAGACCATAAGGGTTATAAATGAACTCACAGCTTCAGACTTTGGAGGCACCGGAGGTGGAGGTAGATTGACATCTGCAACAAGCAAGGTGGTTTTGGGACCTGCTGTGGGGTATGGTAGTACAGTCGTGCAGCCAGAGACAGTCGAATTTCGGACCCCCTCGATGTGGTCTAGCACAGATCCAGCATTCTTTACATGATCCAGCCAAAGCTCCTCGTACGGCACGTCTGGTTTAAGGGAACCAGAAGAACTCTCCTGCAGCTCAGGGAACAGATAATCTGCATCCGGAGCTTCGGCTGGCACACAATCTCCACCTAAGCTAACGCAACCCTGAAGATTCACCTCGCTGTTCCCATGGAGATTGTTTCCATAGACGCACACAGACAGCCGATGAAAGGACTGCGTGAGCTCATCTCGGGCTGAGCTTAGAGAACTTGGCAAATGCACCTGAGAGGGGCAGCCATTGCTTCCGCTGCTGTTGCAGATGGCGCTCCCACTTCCCGTTCCACCTGCGCTACTTTTTTTAGGGCTCTTGCCATCGTCGATCCAGTCCACCCGCACGTCACGGACTGCCCTAGAGTAGTCATCGATGTCGAACTGCTCCTGACAGTAAGAAAACCAGCGGTGGACCACAGTCTCCAGCCAAGCTTCTCCTTGAAGCATCCCTTCAGGCACCAGTAAACGAGGCAGTGCTGTGGACACGTGCAAGGGGAAGTGCACTGGCAGTATTTTGTTCGAACGTAAGACACAACACACCACCACTGTCTTGGTCTGGATGTTGACCAGCTTGTATCGGTGGCCCTCGCGGATCAAATGGAGGTCGTGTAGATTACGTGGTGGGCTGCTGGGCACCATGACATTCACAGGTAACCTGGTCTTCTCCACAATTGTGCGAATAGTGTGTTCTCCTTCCTGCATCTGTAGCTCCAGCGGGGAGCAGGAACTGAAGCAACCGCGACACTGGAAAGGCAGGCTGATGCTCTCGTTGGTGCGGTGGTTCATGCAGATAAGGCAGGGCATCTTACCACGGCCAAGCTTACTGATGGAGTTAAGCTTGCCGATGCGTTTGAAGATCGTGTTGAAGCGTGACTTTTCTCGTGATGTTTTGGCATAGAGGATCTCAGCCTGGCCCATTAGTGTCAGCTCATCCCCAGTGCTCAGTGTGATGTTGTACACTTCTGTGTCCTCGTTGGATTCTCCTGATGCCATCTGGGAGAAAAACGACAGGAATTTGAACCGATCAACTAAAAATGTAGTCTAACTAATGATAGTCTAACAGAAGACTGCTACAAATGTTGAAATTAAGAATCAAAGAAATGTTGAATAGATATTTCACATTACAAACACATTGCCTGAGAGCCATTCTGATAAAGGCCTATTAGGTTATGCCAATATTAAGATACATTAGTGCTTAGTCTAAATCTAAGAACAAAACCAGACCTTGACATTGAAGGATATTTCCTCCATGACATAAACTCGCTCAGGGAATGCTTTGGCCACCTCCTCCACACTGTTGAAGTACTGCACTGGCTCCTTAATGTCCCTGTCCTGCTCCAGCAGCTTAAACTGGCCTTTAACAAACAACAGAGCAATTCTGTAACATCATGACATCACTTTCACTAAGGGGTGCATGATAAATGGCATGCGATATTTAATGCGCATCATGTAAGTAAAGCCGGTTCTGTAATCAGCGTTAAATCTCAATCACCTACGCGGTTTCACATGGAGCAGCATTTACTACACAGAGCTGTTGTACTTACATGATGCACATTAAATATCGCATGTGATTTATCGTGCAGCCCTACTGTCATTCCTCAATAATATTATATATACAATACTTTATATTAAGTATAAATCATTTAATGTAGATGTTATTCTGCCAAATCAGTGCAAAGCAAATAATTTTTTTTTTGGGGGGGGCATGTTGAAATTAAATAAAATAACATTTTACCAAATTATCTAAAAATGCTGCAACAGTAAAAGAAGCACATAAAATATGTAGTTTACTAGGTCTGCATGAACCAAATTCAGAGGAAGGTCTTTTTTTTTTTCTTACGGTAAGTGGCCTACTGGTCCCTCTCTATAGTCAGAGGATTGTCAATATGAAGAGACCAATTAGCTAATGAACTCCCAACTAAAAGCAGATGGCAGAAATACAGCAGCACATATCTTTGTTTTTTTCTGTTTTAATATAAGTTCTTCAAGTGTTGGAAAGATGTTTCTATGTACATCACACGCTGCACTACAACAACTGAGTGGCCTTACCCTCATAATGGACAGGGATCTCGATTTTCGGTCCGATGACATAATGGCCCTCCTCTAGGCTATGGGCGGTAATTGTGGTCCACTGCCGACATGAATGAATCAAGAGGTAGTCATTTTCTCTCAGTCCTTCCACCAACTCCCCTGAGGCAAAACAATATCACATCCGTATGGAACAGTTAACTTAATAGTGTGTACTTTTGTAGAGATATATGAAAAATATACAACAGTGCAAAAAAAAAAAAAAAACTAAAGCTGTGCTTAGGGTCATAAGTAATAGCAACTGCATCATAAACAGATTTTAACAGACATGAAGGGCGTAATTGACTCTTATTTAAATACTGACAATGTATTGTTTGTTAGCAGGTCATTCACATAAACTAATACGAGAGTTAAGATGCGTGTTGTGTCTGTTGTTCCCAGTGAGTGCTCGTAAAGGTTCAGTTAGAGTCTGATGATACTGATCTAGTTCCCCTGACATTATGACTTCCTCCATCTTTACACACAGAGGTCAGCTCACACACAACAGCACTTACAGCTTACACTTCAATCTCTTTATCATAAACCAATGAATAATAAACAACTCTGTTAAGTTATAATACTACAGTACTCGAACTTGACGAATATAATTTATCGAGTATAGAAAGCATCCCCCCAAACTAAATATTCACATAAAGTTGCTTGTATGGGATCCTTTCTAAAGTTTCAGACTAAAGGGGTTGTGGAGGTTGTTGTCTAGCTAGAAAAAAAATCTAAGAGGTTTGTAATAGATGATACACATGAAATATTACGAGTCCAGTGTTTGACTGCCTGCAGTCTGTATTTAAATCTCTGGCCTCTGGCTAATATGGGTTAGCCTGCTAACATCTAAGCTTCTCTTTTTCGCATTTTATTTGGCTGTTTTGTCAGTAACTGTGTTAGAATAACTACTAAACGCATCATTCCGAATGTCGACCCTGTAAGTTATGTCAGTTAAGCGCACTGTTTAGGTATCCCACTGAACGGGTTCAGAGACCGGAGGCTCGCGTTAGCTTAGCGCGCGAAGCGGCTAATTATTGGAATTCCACGGGAGAGCGAGCGCCCACGCGCAGCCGCCGCCGCACACAACATCACAACACCAGCACAGCTCCGGACAAACCTTACCGCTGTCCAACCTCACAATCTGCGGCAGTCTGTAGGCACTGACAAGTCTATCCAAGGGTAGTGTCGTCGTACTCCATGTCACATCTTTCAAACTGTTGTAGAGCATAGATCCAAGGTCCATGTTAGCTCGCTAACATCAGCGCGTTAACCCACCGCCGCATGCATCTGCAGTGGAGAATGGCTCTTTCATGGAGAAAGCTTCGTTAGACGTCCTTTTGTTTAATCAAAGGCAGTCGTGGATCGTAAGTGAAGCCATGTCTGCCGACTGTCTATTTACACTGACAGGAAATGCCATAAATCCCAAACGGTGGCGCTCTCGGAGCTGGAGTGACTGTTTCCTCTTCCCTGTCGCTCCAGCGGTTGCTCGGGCAACCAGCGCCCTCACGGTTGTACCGTGGGACATTTGTGACCTGGACCACAAAACCAGTCACTGTGGTCGATTTTTTTTTAAATTGAGATTTATACATCAATGAAAAAAGCGTATTTTTTTCTGCTTTCATGTGGTGTATGGTTTGTTAGGATAGGACAACATGTGGCCGAGATACAACTATTTGACAATCTGAGGGTGCAAAAAAAAAAATCTAAATATTGAGAAAATCGCCTTTAAAGTTGTCCAAATAAAGTCCTTAGCAATACATATTACTAATAAACAATGACGTTTTGATGTATTTAGTGTAGGAAATTTACCAAATATCTTCATGGAACTTGATCTTTACTTAATATCCTAATGATTTTTGGCATAAAAGAAAAATCCATAATTTTGACCCATACAATGTATTTTTGGCTATTGTTACAACCCGTGCTACTTCACCTTTGCAAACTTATAGCTTAAATGGCACACCTCTGCAGACTTTTTAATAAAAAAAAAGATATATATTCATAGTGCACTTTTCTGAACTGGACTCAAATAAAGCTAACACAAGTATTGTGTACTTTTGGACATAGTATCATGCTGGCAATAATGTTTTGTCCTGTTTTTGTTTCCTTCCTGAAAAATTAAGCCATTTAAGACAGACATTTAGGAAACTGATGAAAAGAAATTGAGGGCAAAGAACACAAATCCAGATGCTCTCATGACCCACATTTTAAAATGCAGTGCTTGCTTGTGTACTGATGTCAAGAACACTATTGATTAAATGACCTTGCAGAATGAATAAAACTGAATTAAACTGAATGATGTGTGATTGTGAACATCACAAGAGAACTGGAGGAAAATAATGTGATTTGTCTTTATTTTGAGTATGCTGATAAGCATGCTACAGGGCATTCCAGTAGCTGAAGAGCATATAAACATCTTTTTGATACAACTATCTTTTTGAGCCTTAATCAGAGTGATGTAAATACAAACATACCTGTATATGGTATTTAGGACCCTGATTTTTAGGTTGAAGGTTTTTTTTCTGCAGGCATTGAAGGGCCATGTAAATACCAAAGAACATTTAATTTGGTAATCATTTAGTAACATTAAATATATGAGGGCATCATAAAAGGTTTTTACCTCCTGATACAATCATGACACCACAGCACTTCTTTTGTAAGAGAATCCGAATATATGCTTCACAACCTATAAACAACTAGTATTTTTTTAATCCTTTAATAAATACGCCTTACTAACACCAAAAAGTGAAACTTACTCCACTAGCAAGTGAGGAAATGAGAAATAAAGAAGTCATGAAGCTGATCACTTCCTCTCTCTCAGAGCATGGGCTGGGCTTATCCTCTAAGAAAAGTTTCAGACTGGGCTCACAACAGAGTAGAACAGTGTTCATTTGTTCATCGCCAATAGTCCTCTGAGGGAGCATGTCATTTGTAAGCACTCTCCGTCAGTGGGACGAGGCCGTGGCTTGTGTGGAGCAAAGAGACCCAGCCTCTGCTCTCAGGATATTCCTCAACATCGAGGAGAAAAGCTCCAAGATCTACTTCAACATTGGCTGTCTTTATTTGAACAACAGTGAGTTAGATGAAGCTGAAAAGGTACAGTTAGCTACATGGCAGATTCTGTTTTATGCTACTAAAGAAACAGTCAGTTTAAATAAGATATTTTTAGACTTATATCCTCTTTGAATTATGATTTGACACTGTTTTTGCCATTTAAAGAAAAAGCTTGTGGCTGTAAAAAGGAAGTAAAAGTGGTTTCACTCTTTATGGGGAAATGTGTTTCTCTTATACATATGAAGGCATTTGACAGAAGTATTGGCAAAGACGAGCATCTGGCTGCGGCGTTTTTTCAGAGAGGAATAACATTCTACAAAAAGGAAAGGTAAGGCCATTAAATAAAAAAAATATTTTATGCTGTGTTAGAGGAGACTACAAAACACCACAAACTGTCTCTTCAGGAGAAATATATTGACACTGTTCGTATTTGTATCTTCAGGTTTGAAGAGTCTCTTCTGGATTTCCAGCAGGCGTTCAAGCAGTTACGAGGAAATCAACTAATAGATTACAAACCTCTAGGGTTGAGATATAAACTTTATGCTTGTGAGGTAGGACCAGAGATGTGCCGTACATTGGACACTTGATGTGCACAGAATCTTGTTTTTGTTTGTTAAATCTAATAGTATACCTAATATACTTAATAGTTGTGGTGTGAGTGATTAGTTAATTCCACTTGATGCCTTTTTCAGTCGTATCCGTCCGTTCTCTGATATGGTCATTTTTTCTCACGCATTTTAGGTGCTGCACAACATAGGACTAGTACAGGCTCAGTTGGGAAAATGGGAGAAAGCTCAAGAGAACCTTCTCACTGCACTAAACTTGAAGGCAGACGCCAAGTTCAGCCATATTGACCAAGCTCTGGATGCCATATTGGTATGTAACTGCTAGAAGTTTTCCACATAACATAATTATCAGTCCTACAATTTTAAACATCAGTCATTTGAATAATTTGCACAGTTTTTGCGGTGATATAAAAAACAATTTTAAAATTATTAGTTTAAAAACTATTTTAAATTATTATTAGTATCCAAGGTAACAACATCTGAGGGCATGATATTATATTTGCTGTTGTTTTGTAACATATTGCAGTTTTCCTCATTTGAAATTGGTGAAATCTGGTGTTGCATACTGTTTCTGGGTAGGTTTCATGGGAAGTTGTGTAAGCTGCAGGAGGGTCACAATTCACAAGACCGATGACTTTTACTCAGACACTAGTCACTAGTCATCTTTCTACTTCTTGTGACGTTTTTGTAAGAATTTTAATTAAAAATTAATATGACATTTTAAAATTGTTGCACAAGGATACCCTTGAAAAAGGAATACACTAATCTAAAAAATAATAGTGATAATAAACTCAAGTTATATTACACACACTGATGAGAATTGTGCAAATCAGTATGTTGTTTGCATAAAAACTGTATGTGGTGAGTGTCTTAATGCTGTGATTTCCTCTTTTCAGAAGCAGAAGCTCTTTCCTTTGGTAGAGATTCGAGCTGGGCTGCTGTTCAAACCCAATAAGCACTATGTGGCAGAGCTGGAGAAAAGGGACTATCTTGGAAAAGCCAAGGTATTCCCATTATCACATCAGTACAGTGTGCAATGCTACAGAAGAGATCCATTTTCTATTTGGCCAGTAAATCAGACAAACTGATTAAGATTAATGTTTTGTTTATAGGTTGTGTCTTCTGTTGTACCTGCAGATGAGTTTTCTGGGTTTGCTCCACTTCAGCCTCAAGTAAGTAGCGTTGTTAATAAGTTAAGTAAGTAATGAAATTGTTAATATGTTAATGTTAGCATAAAATAAGCATAACGGGGAGAGGTTTGAAGATAATGTTAATGATACACATTGAGTGTAAATACCCGAAACTGTAACTTTAATGACCACAGGGCATTTCTTTAATTTGTGTATTGTTAGGTTGATAATGTTCCATCTACACCAAAAGTGCCAGAAGTACTAAGGTACGTTTAGGGTCATGGACATGGAAAACTATTTAATGCATCTTAACTTCTAACTAAGCTTAAATATGTTTGCAATTGATGGAGTTTTTGTTCTCTTGTTTTTCACAAATGTAAATGTCATAATCACCAGGGTATTTGAAGGTGAGCCACACACTGTTCTCTATGAGTTTTACCCTGAGACCAAAGAGGAGCTGGCTGTGTTGCCTGGAAACATTGTCTTCGTTCTTCAGAAAGGAGCTGACAACTGGGCATCTGTTGTTTTCAATGAGAAGGTATATTTTTGGTAGATTAAAAAGGAAATTATAAAGGAAAGTAAATTGAGAACAGAAAAAAAGATCCACATGAGAGCTGAAGTTCACTGTCAAGAGAACATTCCAGTGTACAATGCTAATGTAATCACTGTGTGTTTAAGGGACAAATAATAATGCCCTATTATATTTTTTTGGTTCTCTTGTTATTTCTAGCGGGGCCTTGTACCTTATAACTTCCTTGTACCCTTGGATGTTGTTACAATGACATCAAAACCAATGCAGGTACAGTAGCTGCATTTTGAACAACTAATGCAGTATTTCAAACACCAGTAGGGACACAATAACAAATTTAATATTTGTCATACGGTCCAATTTTATGAATTCAAGTGCACCTGGGAAAGTCAGGCATTCATAATTATGTTTAGCATAAGCAAACATGATACATGAACATGAAACATGATCACAATAAAACAGCCAGACAGCAACATATAGTGTTGGCCCAGATCCGGCCCACTTCTGGCCCGTGTGAAATCCATGCAACCCAGATGTGGGCCAGATCTGGGCCGACACTGTTTTTGTTACATAAAGTAAACCATGCAAGTTGAGTGGTTTATTTTTAAATCGATAATGTCCTAGCATTTTTAGCTAAATTACTTGTGTCCTACATTAAGGAATATCACACGTGACCTCTTATAGATTGAACCATTAAATGAAAATGATGATATACCAGCTCCACCAAGAAGAGCACCACCCAGCAGACCAGTGGGTACAGAAGGCCTGAAGACTGTGAATGCAGAGGTTCAGTTTTCCCTACATACTCTTGATATAACCAGTTTATTAACAGTAAATGGATATCAACTAACATAGCTATCACACAATGCTTACATAACATATTGAAAGGCCAACTTTTATTAGATACAGCCTCGTTTTGTTTATGGCATCATGATTATTAGTAATAAGATTATATCTCAAGCTCTGCTTTATTTTTCACAGACTAATAACATTAGGGACTTCTCAGGCTGCATTGTGAAAGTGCATTTTCGGTTCACTATAGCAGTCAGAATTGCACATGGACAATCATATGGCGTCATTCTTCAGACGATAAGCGCTAAACTTAAGCTGCCTGCATCAACATTAACGTTATGGTAATTATACCAATTATAATATTTCCAGCACCACATCAAAACATTTCTGGAGAGAAAAAAAGGTGTAATGTGTTTTTCAGTTATGTCAAGGAAGGTGTTGATGAGAGAGTGCATCTGGAGGACTCTGAAATGGAGGCTGTGTGGAGTAGTGTGAAGGATAACCGTCTTGTGCTGTGGTGTTCAATGACTGAGGTAAAATACAACAGCTTGACTTATCTGCGCTCACTCAGATTGAAATAACGGCATACTATAGCTTACTGTACACTACACTGGAAAATAGTAATAAGACATACTGCAGTTCAGCTTAACCAGTAACTTAACCGCAAAATTTCTTTTCTGGCACTTCCCAAAACTGCTGTCTGAAAGGGTAAACGTGTGCCTCATGAGAAAGTGGTGGCACTGTACTCTTATGCTTCTTCTACCCCTGAAGACCTGGATTTCCAACAGGGAAACATCATCACTGTTCTTTCCAAAGGTAGGAATTGAAACTGTGATGCTTGTAATTTACTAATATTGGCATGAAATACAGTATGAACTATTAAGGAATTTCTATTGACTTTTGTTTCATTTTCAGTCAATGATGAGTGGCTTGAGGGTCAATGCAACGGGAAGACTGGCATATTCCCATCATCCTTTGTTAAAGCACTTAACGGAGATCAGCAATGTGACTAAATCCTTCATCCAACAGTTACAACTAATGTGTTGATTTGATCATATGATATTAATATTGTCAAATTCATGCCAGAACTTGCTGCTTCACTATCTCACTATGGTTGTGCAGTAGTCGTTACACATTTCACATAGTGAAGTCATATTGTAATCAGGAGAATGGGTTTTATTCTGTTTGACATTAAACATTAAATCACTTTTGAAATAATTTACATTTTTCCATTATTCTCTTTCTATAATTTGCTACCATTGGTAGCACAACAGAACTTTACATTCTTAACAAATATGAATTTACCTTCCTTGATTTACACTCACCCTTTTCAATGCAATTAAAACATGTTCCCAAAAGATATTCTGTATTATCACAGACAATTACATACTTTTCAATATATTGATGCAATTCATATGCTGCAAGTGTTGAAGTAGTCCTTTGATGATTTCCAACAATAAAGGACTTTTATGATTTTTGAACAGGTGTTGAAGCATCTTTATTTCCCACACCCTCCTCCTCATAAGCTATAGCAATGCCTCTCTGTCCTTCCACAGCTTTCATCACTGGCGTCTGCCCCAGTTTAGGCTCCAGTCCCTGCCAACTACGGCCAGACAAAAACGATGCTACAAAACAAAAAGATCATGATTACCTTCTGCATTTGCATGACTCAAACTTGTCAATTTCAAGTGACTAAGTTCAAGAATTACTACTGCAACTACAGTTCAGTACGGCCTCAGACTCTATACCTGCTGTGTTTGTATTGGCCACAGTGAGAGTCTGATTTCTGGGGACGAGTGAAGAAGACTCTGATGTGCCCTTTATGATCTCTGATGAGGTTGTAGAACATGTTCGCAAAGCTCCTGTGATTAGAGAGACATCTGTGGTCTCTTCCTCCATGACAGACTGGTCTGGTTCAGGGAAGCCCACATAACTGCTTTCACCTATAATATATGATTCCTGTTAGATGCCTAGAACAATAACATATGCACACAGTGACATCATTCAAGGCTATATTCTTAGTAGAAATATATTTAATGACACCATATCAATGTCACAATACTGTACTAGTGCTCTGTAGAATGACTTGTTGACATACCAGGCAGTAAATCTCTGAAGTCTGTCACATATTCTCCAGTCCACTCTCTGTGCTTATTGCATGCCAACTCCATCTCAAAGGGAGTCACCACAGGTTTGTAGAATTCACTTGAATCCAGCAGTGAGTTCTCTGGACAGGCAACTAGCACGTAAACATCAATTTCCAAGAAGTTAGCAAGCTTGGGAACATTGATCTTTCCCATAGCAAACATATAGCTCTTCTTTCCTGCTTTGTGAATAATGTCTTTCAGCTGCTCTATGATGGTCAGATAGTTGGCGACACCCAGGGTGCCCACCAAAATGCCCACCACACTGGCATCTTTGGCCCGCTCGATGGCATAATAGCGTTTCATCAGTGCCTTGTTGATTTGAACCGATTCCACTCGTCCTTTGTGTGTTTCTGGATTGAATGAGCTGAAGGCACAATGGTTCCAGGTCATCATGAAGTTTGTAAGAGTCAGGCCTTCCTGGCCAATGTAAAACATACCATAATTATCAACACTCTGCCCCGCTTTTACACTAAACTGTCTGCCAAATTTAAAAATGACTCTATCATCCTGTGAATCTATGTGATCACTGGCCACACAGCTGTCCTGTTTCAGCTCAGCAACGCAAGAATGATCTGTTTTTAGAAGGGAGACCACAACATTGGGGTAGATATCACACAAAAGTGTCCTGAGATCACCTGAGAAGAGATGAGATAAATGAACTTTCATGCACACGTTCATGAAAATGAGCATTATTAAACATTAGCATAGACTAAACAGTAACAATTACCTATAGCATGTGTATAGGTGACATCATACAGTATGATCACATGACTTTGGCAGTCAGGATAAAGCTCTTTAAAGGCTGTGGCACACAGCTGGACATCAATCGTTCTCTTCCCAAAAACATACAAAAGCGGTAGTCTTCTGCATGGGCTGAGGCAAGACGGCCCATAATGCACTATGCAGTCTGCTCTCACATGTTCTGCTGCTACCTCATCCACACAACAGCTGAAAAGAAAATAAACAGATAGACGGAAATCTGAGTTCTGCTTGTGCTGCCACACAAAAATGAAGCGGAGTCACTCTGGATAAAAACATCTCTGAAAATGTAGTGTAATGTACATGAAAACAGTTCTTACCTTCCATAGGATGTGTCTCCTAAAATGAATGTCTTGGCTTTGGTTTCCTTCTCTATTTCGGCAGAGACTCGGACGGCATCAGGCAGGAGTTCATCTGGAAACTGTAAGGCTACCTGTGATAAAAACAGACACCCTAAATAGATCGGTTTGACACTTGGTGTGACAAAAAAAAGACAGAAGACGTCTAAAGATGTTGTCTTGCCTTCTTGAACTGATTACTAGTGATAAATTGGCAGGTCTCATCTATCTGATACAGATTCCCAACATGACTGCTCCTCGTGATGAAGGACACACTGATGGTCCGCTGGAGCACTGCCTCACTGCTGCTGCTGAAAACATCTGTCATCTTCTCTCAGGAGTACTCTGGGTCTGAAGAGAATCAGAGTTAAGACTATTCTTCATACTACAGGAGAGACCAAACATGGCAAAGCAATTCACCTTCCCCACAATCACAATCTTATGTCCGGAATATTGACAGGTTTTACATTGTGATTATAACACTGACTTTCCTATAAGTGAAACACATTAATATTTTTAATACACTACTGCCATGTCTTCCAACCCTGAAGACCAGATTTGTTTAACTGCAGTCGACAGGATCATTCGAATGCATTATACATGCATTATAGCTGGCAGTTGCTATCGGAGTATCTACAAGCAGCTAAAATTAGATGACAGATGGATGAATCAATCTTATAACTTAATATGCGTGCAGGCAAATTACATATTATAATTAACTACAACCAAACGCAACAAACCTCAACACAAAAACACAATACATTAGTTTCCACGTGAGCTCCCTGTCTCGCAGCACGGCACGCTCTTCTTCATCGTTCAGCGCCTCTGACCCGCGTTCATCATTCTGCCCTCTAGAGTCCCGGAGAGACACTGACACAGCCTCACGAAGAATCTGCACAAACAACTCAATAATTCAAGACTAATGTTTTATTCATCAGAATAACTGTGACTTACATTGAATCAGGACCATATTACAATAAAAATATATACACTTTTTTTGTACATCTTGTGCGTTTAGTTTTCAACATGAATTGTAATCATTTTGACAAATACATGTAATAATATATTCCTTAAACCATTACCAGAACAACCCAAGGCACTTTAATTGACATCATACAACTGTTTGTCAGAGCTTCGTCACAGCTGTGCCTATATTCAGTACAACAGCACTATTGTAGGGGAAATCGTGGCCTAGTGGTTAAAGTATGATTCCTTACCCTAAGGTTAGTGGGTGGGGTCTCGGGCCGGCAATACCACGACTTAGGTGCCCTTGAGCAAGACACCGAACCGAACACCGCAGCATAAATGGCTGCCCACTGCTCTGTGTGTGTGTGTGTGCACTTTGGATGGGTTAAATGCAAGGTCACCATACTTGGCTGTCTTTCACTTCACACTATTGCTTAAACATGCAGGGTAATTAATCGGCATCATTCCATCACACATAAAAATGTGACTGATGCACAACATAAACAAATGCAAAGTTAATAGCTGTATTTAAAATAAATGGCTATGTATATTTTTTTTCAAGAATCTTTGATTTATCACATATCTTGCACCTTCTTTGGCATATTTGTGTACTGTATTTTCTTGGGATTGATTCATCTGTTGACACTGGTTTTAATAAGCATGAACATCATAAACTAATACAAGATGTAGCACTATGTATATAGGTACTATCTAGGTATGTAAATGTGCTTTGTTTTTTCCTAACAGAGCTTGATACAATAATGCAGGAATCAACATTTTCTCCTACAGGAGCTCTTCTTGTGACCCGAGGCTGATGACACATTTTCTCAGGAAGAACAAAGTCTGCTGATGTCTACATCCATAGCCGATAGAATCCAAGTATGACGGTGAGACACGTGAAGACTGAACCTAGAAAAATTACAAAAATAAAGCATGAATCAAAATGAATACTGAAGTCTCCTACAAACTTGTTCTTTTAATGACTTCATAAATTGATTTGTCAATAAAAGTTAATATTGACTTCCGAATCTGTATGATTAATACAGGGAGATTCATGTGTCTAAAATATCTTTACTAAGACCAGTGGTGGAAAAATCGCAATATACCGAAATATGATTTTAAGTTGCTGATAATTCAAGTGTGCAAACAAGTGAAATTAACAAAATATTCCAAAAAATATAACTTTTTTTTTTTTTTTTTTTTACCTGCCAGATATTTGATGGTATCCAGTTTATGTGACTCCAGCAAAGTCTTCAGGCCCGCCACTTCTGTGTCGATTTTCATGTTAGTCTGTGTCATGTGACGATCCTGCTCAGAATGCTAAGAAAGACTATCCAGGTTAAAACATTTCATACAAAAGATCAAGACGACATTATTGTCCTAAACACTAGCGTGTCTCACCATTTCCATCATTTCATTCCTGGTCCCTATGAGCTTTCTGTCAAAGTCGACTGTCTGTACCAAGAGCAAACATCTCTATTAAAGCATCTCTATTGCCAGCAACAACTCAAATAACCAACAAATCTTTGGATTTCAGAGACGGTGAAGCTTCCAAACCTGTTCTTCCAGTGAGTCATTATTTCACTGTACTTACCAACTCCTTCACGCGGCTTTTTTCTACATTCAAGTCCAAAATGGCATCTGCACGCCTTTTGTTTATCACATCCTGCAGCACAAAGCAAAATGGAAAATTACAATGACTATTGTACACAGTAAAGGCTTATGTATAAGGGTTATGTATGCCTCTTTGGCAAGCTCTGAATAGCAAAGAAAAATATATTTTTCATTAAAAAAATATTTTTTAATTTACTTACAGTGAGTTGTATTCTTAGCTGTGACAGCTCAACCTTGATTTTCTGTAAAATAATTGGACTGGATTAATTGCTGCTGAAAATTCATCTTTGCAAACCCAAGAATTAGATTTTTTTTTTTTTTAAATAGTAAAAATATATCTATTTTTGATCAAATAAATGCAGCCTTTGTGTGCATGAGACCTCTTTAAAAAACTAAAGCATCTTACTGACCCTAAACCTTTAAACAGTAGTGTTTAATCACACTGAATACAGAAAAATGATTTTAAAGTATAACAATGGGGTGACTGATGATGACAATGGATCACACGACACAACCTCACCTCATTCTCTGCTAGTAATGCTGAGAATTCACTCTTCTCCAGAATGATCATGTCCTTTTTTACAGCAGCAATATGAGACATGACTTTCTGTAACATGATTTCCTGTAAAAATTAAACCAGTTAAGTAGAGCAACTGACCTTCTTGACCTGGGCTCTGCTATGAGAGAAGTTGAACAGACAACAACAGAGACATTTTTTAATGTGTCCATTAATAACATCACACCATAATCAACTTTGGTAATCATTTACACAAAAAATGATACATCAAAAGTGGAAAGTTAAAACTTCATGAGAGCTCTGGTTCACAGAAAAGCATGGAAGGACAATGAAAATCTCACCTGCTGTGTTTTGGTAGCCATGTCACCGTACATAACGTCCATGTTTGAATTTGTGATATTTACCATCATATTGACAATGACCTCTGCCTGCTGGGTCACGAAGCCTGAAAGGACACACAAAATTTTGAAGAATCACTGAATTAGGAATTAGCCAGAGCATTTAGAAACACAGACAAGAAATCTTACCGCTTTCCTCAAGCAGCTGAACCATTGCATGAGTGTCAAAGAATAACTTCCTATTGCCAGACTTAGTTATGTCTGATTTCTTCAGGTCATACTGTAGAGTTTTAACTGAGGTACTCAAATCTGAAATAAAGACAATAGGTAACAATTAGTGAGTGGAATATGCAAATCAATGAGAACTGCTTATTAGTAAACAAACAGAACATCCGCAAACCGTGTCACTTCTAACAGCAAAAACAGAGATATGTGCATATACACACCTCTGACCAACATGCGTGAACCTCTCAAGTGCCGGAAGAAGAACTCCGTGTCAAACCTTAAATAATTAGTCCTTCTTCCGTTAAATACATATCTAATCGCTGAGATTAGATGTCTGCTATCTGCAGACCTCATTCTGCTGAAAATAAATACACAATATGTAACGTTAGAGGACTTTATAATGTTGCGGGATCGCGGCGGGGGACCTGATGTGACCGCATGATCTTGCTTTTCTCCTCTGTCTGTGTCCGTCCCCTAAAGTCATTACATACAGCAAAGCTTCTTAACTTCCTGAAATAATCCAGGAGAATTGTATACAACCGAAACTGTAACACATTTGTGTGATATAGTAAAAAAAAAAAAACACTATAAAGGTTTCCAGACTGTTCTAGTTCCTCTGTGACAGAATGCAGAGCCACCTCTGTCAAACTTCCTGGAACAGAGCGCGTAAACAATGACGTTTCACGTACACATGATGGTGTTCAATACAAAACGTACGTACGTTCTGAACGTAAGTACGTCATTAAGTTTATCTTCTATGCTAAAAATGGGCTTCACTTGTCTCAATTGAGTTCCAATGGGGTCGCTGTGTCCATTTCTTTTACTGTCTATTAGTTTAGCTAAGTTGTAGACAGGCATTTTAGAAGTACAAAATAGTGCCTCAAATGATTAAAAATTATTATTTTTATTGTTCCACAATTAGTAAGTGAAGAGAGGTGCTTCAGAACATGTTTATTGTCAACCTCAGGAGGTCAAACAAACGACATATTGTTGAAACAGTTTCCGAAACGTAACACCTCTAAAGCGTAATACCCTGATTGTGTGTATGTGATATTACAACTTTCTACCAATAAACATGAGAAACAGAGACTGACTAAAAATCATTCTGATGTTACCTGACAGATCTTACAACGCATTCAGTAAACTGGTTGTAACAGTTTAATTTTAATTATGCAATTAAACTTTTTCTTACTTATATTTTATTATCAATTAACCTCTGGTGTATTATTAGTGACTGAGTATTAATGCCAGTTAACTATGACTAACATTTTAAAACAAACAGTTCTATAGTTTCTGGCTATTGTTCTGGGTTTGATGTAAACTAAATAATTAGACACAATAGATAAAAACATGGATAACACATTAATGCCCAATGCATTTCTGTTGGTGGTGAAATGAGAAGACAGTACAGACTTGCTAGGCAATTGTTAATGGATTAAATTTTGTGTGAGTGTTGACACTGTATTTGCTATAGGCCTAGTCAAAAACTAAAACAAATGATGACTTCTGAAGGTACAACATGATAAACCAGCTTATGAACAGCACACTTATGTTTATAGACAGCATACTGAAGTACATCAATAAATCAGAAATTAAATCAGATTTTTCTACTTTGCTTGAATTCATTCATCTCTCTTTTGCTATGAAAGATCACGCACCCAAATTAATGGCAGTTTTTTTTATATGTAAAAAGGACTCACAGGCTCTGTTAAGATCAACAGCAAGGAACTGTTACATAGTTAATAAGTACACAGACTGTTGATGTTTGACTGCACACAACTGAAAAGACCTCTGGAAAAGAAAAAGCCTGCACAAGTGAAGATTAGACTTCAGACCAGGAACACCACACACACTGATAGCACCATGGCAAAGATTGCCACACTGCACAGCATCATTACTGCTAACATTTGGCTGTGACTGCTAAAGCCCCGAGCGGCCTCTTCGTCAATGGACAGCAGTGCTAGCGAAGCGCTGTCAGTGCTGACGGGGTCAGCATACTGAGGACCCAGCGCCTCCACTGTCCAGCGCAGCACATTGACCTTCTGCTCCATGTCCTCCAGCGTACGGTCCACCTGTGCTATCTCCTGCTCCAGCTGACTGTGCTCCTGACCCTCCACGCTGGACGTCTGGGACCCGTCACCTGCCTCCTGCAGGTCAGGCAGACTCAGAGCACGTGCTGCCACCTCTGTTGTCCCCCCTGCTCAAGCAAATACATGTATCAGGGCTGTGACAGCTAAGAAGCGGTCACATTTACTGTTACTCTGTGCAAACCAGTCAGTCCAAAATACCTTAAGGGTTTCTCCATATTTAATGTTTAAAGGGAATGAAGTACAGTGCTTTCAATGGATTCTACTGTTGTTTAACAACATATTGATTGTTCAGCTGACTAAATCCCTTTCCGAAAAAAAACAAAACAAAAAACCTTTGAGTAGAAAAAAAAATACATAACATAGTTTTAAAAAGCTGTAAGGCACTGTAAAGACTGTGAACAATGGACATCTGTCAATGGTTTTCCATGGCAAATTTTGCTGAAATTTTGTAAATCTGACATCACCTGTACATTCACATGTTTGAGGAATATACACAAGTTTGTCAGTAGTCTTAAATCTGATATGAAACTGCTAGAGTTATGCACTCTTACCCTGTATGCCTGTTTGCAACATGACACTGTTATTGGCAAGGGAAAAGTGCTTGACCATGGTGAAAACCTTGCACATGTCTGCATGCAAAAGCTCCAGACAAGAGGAGAATGCCACCCACAGCAGCCCTGTTTCCTTCCTCTCAGCTTCCGCTAGGGTTTTATCCCTCAGTCGAGCTGTCCGGTGGTTTCTGCAGGACAGCGCTAGTGTCTGGGCTCGCTCTCGTGTTTGCCGAAGATCACGTCGTAGGCTGGAGTTGTCTGTGCATCCACCAACACAGGAGGACAAGTGCCGATAACATGTCACCACCTGAGTCAAATCAGATCCACTCATATTAATAAAAAAAAAAGGTTTGATGGCACAATATGATTTAATATATAATAACAGGTCATACATTAGTCAAACTGTTCTGAGTGTAGTTATTAATAATGATTACATACCTTATTGACCCAGGTTCAGAAACATTGATAACCTCCATCCCAAGTTTTATAGAGCACAAGGCAGGTGGTTTACTTGACATTCATTAGGCCTTTTTTAGAATAATCAATACTGCTTGTGGTGGGAAAAAAACCTTCCCAAACATCATTATGGATTGACTTAAGTTAGATTAGTTTGAGTGACAAATATTACTTATAAATCTGCTTGTCACAAGATGGCTATTTCAGGATAAGCCTCTGAAACTTTTGGGATCTTGATTTAGTAAGCTACATGCTGTCTATGGCCATGGATTTGAAAAAGATGTAAAAAGATTTGATCAGTGCTAAACATTTTTTACATTTTACTTTAAACTGTATGTCTGAAGAGAATATATATTCATGCTGAAGTAGGTGAATGGAGTAAACAGGTACTTTTGCTGCTCAAATGGAGCATGGATCATCCATTCTCAGAGACAGTGTCTTTTCACCCTAAGGCTTGAGGAACACACCATTAAAAGATGCTTTCATATTCAGCCTGGAAATAAGGAGAAATGAGGACACACACATGCTTTGACATCCTCAATCTAAACCTCAATAAGGTTGTCATCAATGGAAAACAAACGGAAAATTATTTTCTAATTTATGTATTTCAGAATCTAATTGATGTACTCCCCTATTTTTAGTTAGAATTAGACCACACAAGAGAAAATATATGACAACATATAATATTAAGGGAAAGATTTATATGTATGTAGATTTATATGCATAAAAACAGAGAGGTGTGGAGCATTATGATGTGAAAGTCGAGTGTGATAATCCGAGCGATTGACCCCTTTGCACTGAAGCTGTGTGGTTAAGCTCATTACATGCTGCTGAGAGGTGCAGAGATACTGGGGCCTGGGAACACGTCAGGACCCCCTCTCTCCTTTCTCTTTGTGTGTGTGTGTGTGTGTGCCTGAATGACAGCCCAGGGCCTGAGGGGCAAGTTGTGGTCCAGTGTTTGCTTCGCTTCTTCTAACAGTCAGCCAACATGTCCAGAGTGACATTGCAGATTTGTCACGCATACACAAAATTAACTCTAATACATAGAACAGAAAGTTTCAAACTGAAAATACACAATAAATATATAAAAATAAAAACAAGGATTAGTCAGGCAATTGTTAGTCTCCTCTGTCTCAAGTCAAATTAGATTAGGGGCATGTTAAAATAATCCCTGAAATATGTCTGCTGGATTGGTCTGGTTATCCAATCTTAACCATAACCATACACACCATACAGGTGCAAATCATTTTTTTAACTAACATATGGAATATACATTTGGAAAATACAGTCATTTAAAGTACTAAATTACTTAAAATAAATGAATTTGACAGGAAATACAAACACATGAATGTGAGAAGAAATAGGCCTACATTTTCAGTAGTTTTGTAGGCTTGTTGGCTACTACATGTTTTTATTACTTATGAGAACATATAATCAGCGGATCATCACAGTTTGTATGAGACCCAGCAACTTCCCCAGTGGACAGTTTAATTAAATTAGTTTGACATTATCACCAAATAATGAAAATTACACTTTTGATTAGCATACATAGTCTAATAAAATCGTTATTTAACCCTTTAACTTTAATAATGCAATTATCAACTTTTGATATACTGTACTATAAAAATGGCTTACTCTCAATGTTTTATCATTCACCGTCTAGCATAACACATTATGACAATATTCAGTACAAAGGTAATTTGGTAATTAACTACAAAGATAATTTGTTCAACAGACATTAAAGCAGGTAATTTCATGATTGTTGAATGTTTTCCAGTTCTCTTTTCTTTACTTCTCTTTAATCTGAGAAGAAAAAGGGTTGGACAACTTATCACAAATGACAATGCAATTTTGTTTGTTTTATTATTTGAACCACATGAAACTTACCATAAATTGTCTTCAGGGTGTTTCTAACCATTGAGTTGTGTCTCAGACTTGTTTGTCATTTTGTTTCACATCATTCTGGTCAAAGAAAAATGTTCCAATTCATACATACATACATAATGGACTTAAAACCTCACTAAGATTTACTGAGGTGAGATAATTGAGCAAAGAAGAAAAACCCAAGACCTCATTACTCCATCTAATGGCTGACAGACAGCAGACAGAGAGCCCTGCTTGGTTTACGTTATTTTACTAAAAGCTGCACACAAGAAGGCCCTCGCCTGTTTTATTAAACAAACAACAAGCAGTTATGGCTCTAACACACATACATCACATCTAAAGTAATAGTTAGCCTTGTTATCATTTATTTACCCTCATGTCATTTTTTTTTCCAGAAGAGGTATGTGGTTGAATGAATATAGACATCAAACTACTGTACCTCCTTTTGTGTTCAATGCAAAAAATAATAACAGTATATGATTGGGAACAACAGGAGTGTGAATAAATGAAAAACTTCATATATCACTTTTCCTAATAAACTACAAACCCTAGATAAAAACGTATTCTGTATAGATTTATGAGGAGTTAATTTTTATTTTTCATGAGAAATGAAGGCACTGAAGGGTACCTCTGCAAGGTTCGGTGCAACGGTTGTTTCCAAAATACTTTCTTGTGTTATATTTGCATTTAAAGTGTGGTTTGTCATCTGTGGAAAAGAGTCAGGACATATATACATACATATATAATAATATAATTGAAATTTAATCTGAAAGCTTTTAAAGCTCTTTATCTTACTAGAGGTGAGATTTACAGCATGATATAATATAACTGTGGTTCCAATATTACTCTGTTTGATGCAAAAATGGCACTTACCTGCTCAGAATTACTTCCATTGACAGGATTTGTCTGTAGATATCAATGAGACAGTAACTGTGGTTTATTCTCTTAAACAGCAGCTATGGTATGCTAGCATGTATATGAATAAATGTTACGATGTCTCCATCATGAATTAACACAAAATAATTTTTGGGGATGTTCATACTTTTGTCATTTCAAACTGCATTTATAAATACTGTGTCTTGAACACAAAAGGGTTATTGGTTTTGTGTTTAGACTCTTGAAGGCAGCTAATTACCTCTGAGGGTATGTATGTCAGAAATATCTTTGGACTAATCTTTGGTGTCTGTGTAAAAATCAGAAAGTATTATTAAAAACAACACTTGTAGTGATAGTAATCAAACAGTAATAATAATAAAATAATGAAATAATGGCTTTTGATACAATAACAACTATAAAAGTTATATATAGAGCTAAACCAGTTCTGCATGGTACAATGTACATAGGCTTAATGACAAACATATTACTGATCAGTTACTTATTTTATTTGTCAGCCATTTATCAATAATTATAAATATACAGAAATCTCAGAACAGGAAAACATATATTCACTATGTTAGTGACTGATTTTTAATAATTGCAATAAATATTGCAAAAAATATACTAATAACTATTTTGACATACCTCATCCCCTAGAACTGCTACCAAACAGACACACAAAGCACAGATGAACACTTTAGTTTCCATCCTCATTGTCACTGTTTCAGTCGGAGGTTTTGTAGCCGAGATGTCAGACGGGTTTAGAAGAGGTTTTTTTGTGTTTGTGTATTTTTGGAGCTTGTTGTTTTCAACAGGGAGGAGCCTTGAACAAAATGATGGTCATTCAACTGTTGGATCAGTTGCTTTTTTTTTTTTTTATCTCTCGAGATGTCAAAACAAAAATGGACTCTAAAATTAAATCCCTAGAACGCGATTTAGTTTGTTACCATCTTATCCATCAATGCTCCAGATAATGCCAGAATATGTTTGATTAACATACACACATAATTCAGACTTTTTAACATCTACAGTAATTTTAACATGCCAAAAATATGCAGAAATATTGCCATATTGAATTTAACACATTTTTTATGTAAACAGCTGTTGTCGAAATGTAAAATGCCTTAGATTACATAAGTTTAACATCTCAAAATTTTCTAATTTTAACAATATTTTCAGTTAAACAACAATCCACTGAAAGCACTGCACTTCTATATTCTATATATATTATATATTACATATATTTGATCATTACTATATACCATATTGAAACAGACTTAGTAAAAGAACAACCTTTTGGTTTAATGGGGAATATTAAAGAAATTACATTTTCAATAAAGGCAATGGTATGTATTTTAAATGGCTTTGCCCTCAGTAATTTTCTGCATTTATAAAGAGACAAAGCAGCAGACCAAAAAGGTAAACTAAAGACCTTGAAAAAAGCATGTGAATTCAAAACATAGTGAAATGCCTCATTTACAAGGGAACATGTCATAATTCAAGCCTTACTGAATAATTGTGCTGCCTGTATGTCTTCACAAACGAGTTTCACACGTGACATTGTCTGATGGAACATGTGTGGTGCACGATCATTTGGATTAAATTTAATTAATTCATAAAAAAATATGGCACGAGTCCGTTTTGCCTTTGCAATAATTATAAAATCTTAATAATGAAAAATAAAAGAGAGACATAGAAAGAGAGAGAGAGAGAGAGAGAGAGAGAGAGAGAGAGAGAGAGTTGTCACGGCGACACACATGAGAAGTCATGTTTAAGACGTGCTGCTAGACAAAATGCTTGTTTTCGGTCCAAAAATTAGATAAACACCGATTTTTATGAGGAAAATGTAAGAGAAGTGACCACAACACACCAGAGGAGAGAAAAAGAGGAAAAAGAAGGAGAAAGAAAAAGACAGAAGGAAAAAAAATATACAGTTGGAAGAAGGAGCTCAGAAACAGAGCATCAAGCTGAAAAGAAACAAAGAGAAAACAAAGAGAAAACAAAAACAAACCAGAAGAAGAAGATAGAGGGACTCAAGCAAGTAACAGCAAGTAACTGGACACTGACATTAATAAGTTTTAATAAGTTTTTGCATTTATTACTATAAAACAAGTTCCAACTGAAAAAAAAAACAAAAAAAAAACTAATAGCTAACAAGCTAACATTGGACTGTGGTTACCTAGCAACGGCATCAATAACATCAGTAGTGGCAGTTGTGCTGTTAAACAAGGAACACAGAAGTTTGAAGATCAACAACTGTTTCATGATGTCTACACACGCTGACACCATTGAATACCCCCCAGCTATCAAAAGCAAAACTGCAAGAGGAAAATATAAACAGACAATACTTCGAGAGAAACCAGAAATCCTGTTCCTGGACCATTACAAAGATGGAAGGTCCTGTAATTTAATCTTCTGGACTGATGAACCATATGCCTGGCTGAATGTGTTCAGCTCTCACTACCCAGCAATAAAGAGAGCAGGCATTTGTAATGGATGGAAAATAAGTGTACTGGAAGAAAATGACTCTGACACCACCAGAATAACAGTGAACCTGTTCAAAAATGGAACTACCATGATACAAGGCGACCTGAGAGAGTTTGAGTGTGACTTTCCTGCAATGAGACTGAGAGCTGAGAAGGAGAAGGAGGTCCTCGCAAGCATCGCACCAACCCTGGGAGTCAAAGCCTCCTGTTCTGTCCCTCCTCCAGACACACAGCCTGACGATGACACCGATCCTCCCCTGCTACAGCACTCTGAGGCCCTGGACATCATGAGAGAACACTTCTCCCAGTTGGAGATAGAACTGGTACAGATCAGAGAGCAGCTGGACCAACAGCAGCCTACAACACCTACCGTCAGTGACTTCCAGGCCAAAAAAGAACTGGACAGTGTCAACTCACAGCTCAGAGAGTTTCAACAAGAACTAGATCGTCAGAGAAGACAGCTGGATGACCTCAGTGAGGAGATGGAAGAACTTAGGAAAGACAGAGACAACTGCAGAACTGAATTGGCTACTCTGAGAGAAGAGCTACAGGACAGGCTCAGCCTACAAGCCAGACTGAACCCCACACAACCCCCTGTGCCCACCTCTCAGATCCAGACCACATCCAACCAAACTCCCACTACACCTGCTGGAAGAAAACGCAGCCCTTTCCTCCAGGACTCCCTCCCTCTCACGAGCTGCCTCCATACAAACATCCCAAGCCAAGACACTAGTCACAACCCGGCACCTGTCCTAGGTCCTGCCTCTAACCAGACTCCAGTTAGGAGCTGTAGACCTGAAACCACCACCACAGCTCCACATCCAGACCCGACAGCTGAGAATGAACAAACACACACAGGCAGAAGGGCGGACATTATCCTCCTCATGGACTCTAATGGAAAATTCCTAAATGAAAAGACCTTATTCCCAAGGCACAGAACGGAGAAGATCTGGTGCCCCAACACCAGGAGAGCCCTGGAGCTGCTAACAGTACCTGAGCTAGGCTCACCTAGCCACATCATCATTCACACAGGCACCAACGACTTAAGGACCCAGCAAGACAGACTGGCGGACTCTCTTAGGAGAGTCATTGAGCAAGCATCCACAAATTTCCCTACCAGCAAGATAGTCATATCTACGCTGCTGCACAGGAGAGACTTCCACCCCCACACCATTCACAGAGTGAATATCAGCCTCTCCAGGGACTGTGCCCTCAAACCCAACGTGTTCTTAGCCCACCACCCGACCCTCCACCTGGACTGCCTGTATGATAACATACACCTACACAGAAATGCAGTCCCCACCCTAGCTAGGACCCTGAAGGATGTTGCTCTTGGAAGGAGCCCTATTACCACTCCAAGGGGTAACCACACAACACAGACCCCACGCAGACCTCCTAGACCTTCAAGACCATCCAGACCATCCAGACCTCCACCATACATCCACCCCCGGCCATCAGAGAGGACGGCCAGGCCACCAAACCCACCACATCACCAACATCACAACCCACAGCCAACACAACATTGGCCCCCGATACCCAGCCAGAGAGCCCCCCAGCCTGGAGGTCCTATACCCCCCCTCATCCCAACGGCAGAGCCAAGACTACAGGAGCAGCAGCCTACTGGACTGAGCTACGCTACAGCGGCGAGAAGAGCCACAACCCCACCCCCCTCTGGTGAACTCAAAGACATATTACACATGCTAAACCTGCTCTGCTCTCGCCTCATATACCGTCAGGATGAAGAGCAGAGGCCTCTTAGACAAATCAATAATTCATAGTATAGCATATTAGATATCATTTTAAATGGACAATTCTTAACAATATCTCACACATGATACATTATAAAATGTCACTCAAAGTTTAATATTTTGTTAATTTACCTACAACAATATTTTCCTTTTATTTATCTTTTATTTTTTTTTTATTTTTTTATTTATTTATTTTTTTTTTTTTCCTCGTTTGTTACTAGTATTATTATTATTATATTGTTTTAATATCTAGTTTACTATTAGGTGTTAGTTAGGATATAAGGTGTTTGTCTAATTTTTGAACAGATTACACTTGGAGATGAAATCGTTTACAATAACATGTTGGAACATTCAAGGTCTGAGATCATCAGCTTTTGGTTTAAAAAGCAGAAACTCAGATTTTAATAGAGAGTTAAAAGACTCTGACATCATAGTTCTACAAGAGACATGGTGCAGAGAAGATATTTCCACTGGTCGTCCTCATGGCTACACTGAGATCATTATATCATCAACAAAAAACCCCACAATAACTCAAGGCAGAGATTCAGGAGGCATGATTATATGGTGTAAATCAGAACTGAGCCAATCCATCACAGTAATTAAAAAAGAAGAATCTTTAATATGGTTGAAACTTAACAAACAGATGATTTGTGCTGAGAAACATGTCTACATATGTGCCATCTATATACCTCCATCAGAATCCCCCTACTACAACCCAGATATCTTCTCTATTCTTGAGGAGGAAATTAACCATTATAAAAGCATGGGAAATGTATTAATCTGTGGGGACTTGAACGCTCGAACAGGGGAAAGAGCTGACACTATGAACACCCAGGGAGACAAACACTTACCTGGAGGCACCTGCTTCCCCCTCCCTGAATGTCCTTCTAGAAAGAGCTTTGACAAGCTTACCAACACAAGCGGTGTGCAGCTTTTACAGCTATGCCGTACACTGGGTCTGTACATAGTCAACGGCAGGCTACGAGGGGACTCTCTGGGTCGCAACACTTACAGCTCAGCTCTTGGCAGTAGTGTGGTAGATTATTTCATTACAGATCTAGATCCAGTGTCTCTCAGAGCTTTCACAGTCAGCCCCCTCACACCCCTCTCAGACCACAGCAAAATCACACTATATCTTCAAAGGGCCCAGTCTAAGTCTAGAGCCCCCAATGCCTGTGAACTGTTCAACAGCACATACTCATACAGATGGACCCCAAACAGCGTGGGCGCGTACCAAAAGGCACTGGAAAATCAAAACATATATGATTTAACTCATTTATTTATAAATGAAACATTTCCCCAGAATAGTTCTGGTGTAAATTCAGCTGTGGACAAAATCAATTCAATATTTCATCATTTGGCTTCATTGTCTAATTTGAAAGCCCCCAAACCAAAACTTCAACAAATGAACAGTAACAAATGGTTTGACACTGAATGCAAAAACCTAAGGAAAACTTTAAGGAAATTATCTAATGAAAAGCATAGGGACCCAGATAACCACAATATACGCTGTAAATATGAGGCCACTCTGAAACAATACAAGTACACCCTAAAAACTAAAAAAGAACAACACAACAAAAAGCAACTCTGTGAAATTGAGGAATCTTTAGAGTCCAACCAGTTCTGGGAGAAATGGAACAACCTAAACAAAACCCAGCAGGATGAATTGGCCATTCAAGATGGAAATACTTGGATTAATCACTTTAGTGATTTATACAGTACTATTACAAAAAAATAATGATCAGTACAAGATACTCACAAAATTGAAAACTCTGGAGGCGGTGATAAAAAACAACCAAAACCCTCTAGATTACCCTGTCACAGAACAAGAGTTAGCAGAGGTCATCCAGTCCCTGAAAGGAAAAAAGGCTTGTGGTGTAGATGGAATCCTCAACGAAATGATCAAATACTCGGATCATAAAATCAGATTGGCTATACTAAAACTATTCAATACAATTTTATCAACTGGAACTTTTCCAGACATCTGGAGCAAAGGCTTAATAACCCCAATTCATAAATCCGGAGATAAATATGACCCAAATAACTACAGAGGAATATGTATATTCAGTAACCTGGGAAAAATATTCTGCAACATCGTTAATAAACGACTTGTCAACTTGCTTGATGACCACAATATTCTACATAAATGCCAAATTGGTTTTTTGCCAAATTGCCGCACAACGGACCATATATTTACACTCCAGACTCTAATTGATCAAGAATTAAACATTAAGAAAAGAAAGGTATATGCCTGTTTTGTTGACTTCCAAAAAGCCTTTGATTCCATCTGGCACGAAGGCCTCTTCTGTAGACTACTCGAAAGTGGCATTGGAGGAAAAACATATGATTTGATTAAGAACATGTATACAAAAAGTGAATGTGCCGTAAAGATTGGAAACAAACAAACAGCGTTCTTCTCCCAGGGCCGGGGAGTGAAGCAGGGGTGCAATCTCAGTTCAATTCTCTTCAATCTATATATCAATGAATTAGCAAACCAGTTAGAGAGTTCCACGGCACCTGGCCTCACCCTGAACAACACCGAGATCAGAGCTCTGCTGTATGCAGACGACTTGGTGTTGCTCTCACCTACTAAAGAAGGCTTGCAGCAGCACCTTAACCTCTTGCAGAGATTCTGCCAGACCTGGGCCCTGACAGTAAACACAGCGAAGACTAAGATAATGATCTTTCAGAAACAATACAGAAATCAGGTTACACACAATTTCTATCTAGACACCACTAAATTACAACACACAAAAAACTACACTTACCTCGGCCTCAACATTACATACACAGGGAACCTCAACATGGCTGTGAAAGATCTGAGGGACAAAGCAAGGAGGGCTTTCTATGCAATAAAAAGAAACATTAAAATCTATATTCCAATTGAAATCTGGCTAAAAATTTTCCAATTTGTACTAGAACCAATAATTCTATATGGTAGTGAAATTTGGGGGCCAAAACTTAATAATGAATTTGACAAATGGGACAAAACAGTCATAGAATCTTTCCATACCGAGTTCTGTAAGAGCATCCTACAGGTGCAGAGAAAAACACCCAATAACCTGTGCAGAGCAGAGCTCGGCCAATACCCCCTCTTACTCAAAATACAAAAAAGATCAATTAAATTTTACAATCACTTAAAATCAGTTAACCCCCAGACATATCATCACAAAGCCCTAACCTTGCAGGAGCTGAAGCCAGAGAAGAGTTCCCTCAGCCAGCTGGTCCTGAGGCTCTCTGCAGTCACCAGTGCCCAGCAGCCTCAGGACAGCAGCGCCAGCTCAAGCAGACCACACCACATTAGCAACAAGCAGAAAGAAAAATATATCGAATACTGGAAAGAAACCACCAAAACACAAAGTAAAGTACAATGCTATCTGACCCTAAAAAGAGAATTCACACTGGCAAATTACCTGAGAACAATAAAATGCCCTAAACTGAGAAAAATATTGACAACATACAGACTGAGTGAACACAGCCTGGCCATAGAGAAGGGTCGCCACAGACAGAGCTGGCTCCCACCGGAGGAGAGACTCTGCTCCCAGTGTGACCGGGGACAGATCGAGACAGAGCTGCACTTTCTGACCTCATGCCCCAAATACAATACAATCAGACAAAAACACTTTGAAAACATTTCCCAAATATACCCTGAATTCGAAAACATACCAGACACACAGAAACTCCCATACATACTGGGAGAAATGCCCAAATGTGAGATAATTGCTGCAAAGTATGTCTTTACATGCCATGAAATGAGGACAACCAGTGGAACCTCAGATGGATAAATAATTGTATATTTTGATTGTTTGATGTAGATATGTATATGTATGTATGTGTATATATATATGTATATATATATATATATATATATATATATATATATATATATATATATATATATATATATATATATGTGTGTGTAAGTATGTATGTGTATGTATATATATGTATATATATATATATATATATATATTTTTTTTTACATTTGATACTGATTTCTTTTCTTCTTTTTTTGTATAAATGTATTCATGCATTTGTTTACTGTTTAACTTTATTGATTATTTGTTCATTGCCTATGTAATTGCCAATGCTTTGGCAATACTGTACAAGTCATGCCAATAAAGCTAATTTGAATTGAATTGATTGAGAGAGAGAGAGAGAGAGAGAGAGAGAGAGAGAGAGAGAGAGAGAGTTGTCATGACAACGCCATCAACACTAACTGTCTCCAACAGCAGCGAGGCTAATATATGCGCGCGGGCCGCTGAGGTGAGTCCTCGAGACTATTACCTCCACGTTTACTCTTGCTCGAGATTAAAACGCAACTCTTATGTCACACAATAGCGTATACAGACTCGTTTGTGGCGCTGTTTGTGAGAGAGAGCAGGAAGGATGAGCTCGCAGGCGTCTCCAGTGAAGGTGTTCATCCGCATCAGACCCACGGCCCGCTTCGCGCACGAGCTCATTGAGTGCCCACCTGACCAGCAGGTAACCGACGCCCAATCTCATCTTGCTCACATGTTTACTGTAAATATACCAATCTCTTGTTTGGTATATTAGGCTACTAAATGTTTCTAGCAGCCTGTTTTTATTACAACAAATATTTTATAACATATTTTATAGTTTTCAAATATTAGAACCTAGCCAACATTAAAGTTGTCCCAATTTTGTGCGCTCATTACAATCCAGGTTAAATCTGTTTCTGAGAATAAATGTAATAAATTATTTAAAACTTAACCTCTTTAGCTTTCAGTAGAAAAGAAGAGAAACTGAGACACTTTCTCTTCGGAGAAATAACAAAACAAAGGGATCACTCTAACTTTCAAAAGGGAAATCCTGTGCATTCAGAATACTTTTTAAACAACTATTGTCAATGTCACCTTTATTTATATAGCGCTTTAAACAAAATACATTGCGTCAAAGCAACTGAACAACATTCATTAGGAAAACAGTGTCAATAATGCAAAAATGATAGTTAAAGGCAGTTCATCATTGGATTCAGTTATGTCATCTCTGTTCAGTTTAAATAGTGTCTGTGCATTTATTTGCAATCAAGTCAACGATATCGCTGTAGATGAAGTGACCCCAAAAAGCAAGCCAGAGGCGACAGCGGCAAGGAACCGAAACTCCATCGGTGACAGAATGGAGAAAAAAAACCTTGGGAGAAACCAGGCTGGGGCCAGTTCTCCTCTGACCAGACGAAACCAGTAGTTCAATTATAACAATATTATTACAATCTCTTGCATAAAATTAATGCCAGAAATGATTAAATGACACAAGTCTTGGCATCACCAACAGGGCCCAATCCACAGGAAACATGTTTGAATGAAACAGATTGATTGATACCAGTTGTGCCTGTCCTTCTTGTTGTCTCTCTAAGACTTTGAAAGTGAGATCAAGGAAAGACTCTGATAAAGGAAAGAGGAATAACCAGCTGAGCTCATGGGTGTTTCAGCTGAACGGGGTGCTGGATAATGTGTCACAAGAGGACACCTATGATCGTGTTGCCCGGAGTGTAGTGATGGGGGCATTTGCTGGCTACAATGGTTGGTCAATGGATCTGAAATCACAAACATTAACATACGCAGTCTATACTTTGAAAATAAAAAGCTTATAAAATGTGTGTTTAGGTACAATAATGTGCTTTGGGCAAACTGGAGCTGGGAAAACATACACTATGACAGGTGCTGCAGAGACGTACAAGCACAGAGGCATCATTCCTCGAGCCCTACAGGAGGTGATTCAGACTCATGATAAAGAAGCACATAGTCAGTGTTTCAGCTCACGTGGCTCACAAACCATCTCTCATTTCCTCAGGTGTTCCAGGAGGTGGAGCATCGTGCAGATCATACCTTCTCCGTTCATCTTTCCTTTCTGGAAATCTATAATGAGACGATGGTAGACCTGCTCTCCAGCATAAAGAAAGGGAAAAGTTCAAATAGTGGGGTCTTGACCGTGATAGAAGAACCAGGGGGTGGAGTCTCGGTCAAAGGCTTGTCTTTACATCTGGTTCACAATGAAGAAGAGGCTCTTAATCTGCTTTTCGAGGTGAGAGGTCGAGTCATAAAGTCATGAGGTATTTGAGCAGCTTATTAAAAAAGATGAATGCACATTTATCTCAGCAAAAAATAGTCTTTTTCCAGTAAGCAGAGGTCTTATCGGGTTGTGTTTGTACTGTTAGGGGCAAAGGTTAGTTCTTATCCCTCATCACTTCTGTTGACAAATTGGATAATGAAAACAATACGGCATAAGCACCATCAGAAAAAACTGAAACTTCATTAAAGGTCCCATTACAATAAAATGATTGCCAAAAGCATAAATGTCAAAAAGCAAGGTCAAAAGCAAAAACTAAAGTACATTCAGAATTGGATTTTCTTATTTTTGTTAAAAAAATCAGTACATCTGTGATCAATAACATTGCTCCCTCTGCACTAACAGGGGGAGATGAACAGAATCATTGGACAACATGCCCTTAATAAACATTCCTCCAGATCTCACTGCATTTTTACTGTCCACATTGAGGTATGTCCACAACTTGTCTCTCATTAGATTCATAATCTCAAGACTAAAATATAATGAACATCGTCAGATCTTAAAATGCTTCAGTAAACCTGCCTTTTTACACAAGGTGGTACTATTTGGCATGACGTTAAATATGTTTGTGTGTGGCACAGTCTCGCTCTCGCACACTGTCCGATGCTAAATACATCACCTCTAAACTGAACCTGGTGGACCTGGCAGGGTCTGAAAGACTTAGCAAAACTGGGGTGAGTTCTTTACTCTATGAGACTCACAGTTTAACAGTAAACTGTTGAATGTGTAGTTTCTCAAATATTAGCATTATTTGCACTAGTGTGCTAATCTTAATAAGATCCTCAAATGCTTACAATTTACAGTTTTTACTCTCTACTTTCTGTTTTTTACTCTAGTCAGAAGGTCAAGTCCAAATGGAGGCCATGTATATCAACAAGTCCCTGTCTTTCCTGGAGCAGGTCATCTTGGCTCTAGCTGACAGTCGTAGGGAACATGTTCCCTTCAGACAGAGTAAACTTACCCATGCTCTGAAAGACTCGCTCGGTTAGTGTGCTCCTGCAGTTAGCTCTCCCACAGAGCTTCACCACATCAGTTAGAAGTTGAGCCATCAACATGTAAACTTTCATTTTGAACAATGGGGAAATCTTCATTTCTGATGAATAAAAATGAATAATCTTGAATGGGACATGTGTGTGACCTAATGTTTCATCTCTGGCTCAACTGTTACTACACAGGAGGAAACTGTAACACAGTGCTTGTGGCAAACATATATGGTGAAGCGGCACAAATTGAGGAGACGGTGAGATGTGTGTGTGTGTGTTTTTTTTAATAATATATCCAAGTCTAAAAACTATATAAAAGTAAAAAAAAAATCTTGGTTCTCTTGGCAGCTTTCAACTCTTCGCTTTGCCTCCAGAATGAAATGTGTGCAGACAAAGCCGTCAATCAATGAACATGTAGACCCAGTGGTAAGATTTTACGTGTACCACCAAACTAATACTCTGATCATCTAATGATAATATCTAAGATTCACGCGCACATTCAATTAATGCATAACAGTTCAATGCAGAAAACTGTGACTGTTTATCAGCTCCAGGTGCGAAGACTAGAGAAAGAAATCCAGTTTCTTAAGGAGGAGCTGTCAATGTGTAACACACTGGTGAGTACCACCATACACACATCCTGAACCTGTGCCTAAAATCTGATGCTTTTCACACAGTGCGATTACACTCTGGCTTCTATTTTGATGTCCTTCTTGATCGTAGACGTATCGGGTTGGAGTTTCTAACGAAATCCTGTCGGAGAGACAGTTGGAGGAAGTGAGGAGTCAGGTGCAGAGATATCTGTCTGGATTACTGGATGAGATTCCGGTAAACACCATAGTTTATACCTCAGTTCTTCAAATACTCAAGTCCACATTTTCATAAATCAATCTTACTTTATCAGAACTGAATAAATGATTGCATCTTTCAGATTGTGAGCATTACACAAACTCAAGAGGTGTTTGCCCAGTTCAAAAAAGTGGCGTTGTAAGTACAGTTACCTATTGATCAACAATTTAACAATACTTAAAATGGAAGTCGATACATCACTGTAATGTTTGAACGTGTATTGTACAGGGAGCAGCAAAAGAAATTGCGAGAGCAGATCGCTCCGCGAAACCCTCGTGTAGAGAAAGCAATGAACACAACACCATCTACTGTTGCAGAGGTTAGCCATGTACAGATATTTGGTGGACAACAATACTTTAGTGAGAAGTGAAAAGGTAGAAACTGATGTCTCGTGCCTCATTAACTGTGCTACAGGTGCAGGGGTCTGTAGGTGCTGTTGGAGAGGTGGACAGTTGTGGATATGGCCTTGGTTTAGCTAAATCTTCACAGAAACATCAGCGAACTGTGTCACCAAAACCAAGTAAAGCAAGAAAAGACAAACAGATCAGCAGGTGACAATCTCTTTTCCTATTGTGCGAGACAGGATGTGAAGTATTCATGTTTAAATCTAGATATTCATGTTCAATTACACAAAGTAACATTTTGAAACATAAGGAATCATACACTTGTAAATATTTACGGAGAAGAACTGCACACCATACAATACACGACTGAGGATCATGCACAACCAGTCATTCTGAACACAACACACTCACACAGAAACAGGCACTTCATTAATAAGAGATGTATGATAAAAGAACACAGAATGTTCTAAAATCAGCTCAAAACATCAAACATGTTTTATATCATAATCTGAAGCTAAAGAATCAGAGTCTGTGCCCATTAAACATCGCAGGTTTTTCTGTGAAATCTGTCAACTCATCAACTTTTGGCTATCGGCAAAATCTGCAGACTCAACCAGACTGTGCAAAGTGCAAAAGATCCTAGTCTTTAGTTTGCCATGTTCTGTGTCAATAAACATGATGAAATCTGTGTGAAATAGAAGAGAGTGTGATGCAATTGTGTCCATCTACCCACTTATTTCAGAGAAAAATTTCTGGGAATGTAAATATTTGTACTTAATTTGAAAAAATAAAATCAAACAGCAAAGAGCATACATGACAATCATTATTTTTGATTAATTTAAATGTTTAACATGATCTTGTTCTAAAAATAATTTCCACTAAGTAAAAGGCCATATTAGTACACTATGGTCATCAGACAATGCCTCCATCCATGTATATTAGTAAAAACCACAGGAGCATTTGAAGAAAAGAAAAACGAACCAAATTTTGACTACAAGACTGTGATTTATGGTACTTTGAATCTTATATTGAACAGAAAGGAAGGAGCAGCGAGTCAGCCGCCAGTGGAAAATATAACTGTGCAAGCCGAGCAGCCTCTTAACCTGAGTGAATCTGACATGACCACACACGAACCCCCAAAACAAGCTCCAGAACAACAACAACAACAACATCCCAGAACTGAGTATGTACTTCTGTACACTAGCAGACCGGTGAGCTCAGGCGACCTCTGCTGACGGTTCAAAGTACTGTGGCTAATAACTGTAGACTTTGAAAATAACTGTCGAATTTAATGTATTTCTCAGCTCTCCTCCACCCAAAGCTGAGGCATTTGAGGATTTCAAGGCAGAAAGAGGAAGTGAGATCAACCGCATACTAAAGGAAAACAAGACTGTGCTGTCGGAGCGCACGACTCAATTACGCGTACTCACAGATGTCATCAATACCACGAAACAGGATCTTGACTACATTACATATGAGCTGCGACAATTCAGAGAGCGAAAACAGAGCCAAGGTAAGTATCACATGATGAAGCTACATTGATTTGCCCACAGCAGGGAAGTGCAGGAATGATAAGACTCAAACAAGCTTCTTTCTGAATGAGATGTAGTTATCACATGGAACTGAAGGCTGCTGGTTTCATAGGTCAGTTTGTGAGCTCAGAGGGAGAGCCTGTGCTGGAGGAGGCTGAGCTCTCTCTAGTGATGCAGCTAAAAGAGCTGAAGAACCGTTATAGACAAACCTACGAGGATTTCAGAAGCACAAAGACAGAAGTCAGCTACTGTCAGCACCTGGTGAATCAGTGCCGCACACGGCTGCTAACAGGTGAGTTCCTCTGCTTCTCCACACAGCATATTGCTATAGTTTCTCCATGGTTCTCAGGCTTCTGTTTTTGATGAGGAATTAAATCACTCCACCGATTCAGATAACTACAATTGTTATACACATTCATCGTCAACATTTAGCATAACAAAAACACATTTATTTTCCTGATTTATACAAATATATTCATAATAGAATTTACTGCACGTCACTGTAATACACAAGCTCATCTTTCTCTAATGCCATTATATATTTTTTTTGTGTTTGCCAGAGTTTGAGAGATGGTACAACGAGTCGTTCTTGTTTCCGGATGAAGTGTTGTCAGTCTTAGAGACCGGACCAGTTCGACCAGGTCACATACCTGTGGACAAAGCTTTAACACTGGTCAGTAACATTCAGGGTTGCCAGGTCTTCTGCCCAACTAGCCCAATCGCGTTTTGAGGAGGGGGGGGGGGGTCCCACGGAATAATAATGTGAATAAAAGACACATTTTGATGGGGTTTCCTGGCAAGATTTGCATTCCAGGGGCTAAATATCTCGTCACTTGGTCGCTTCAACCCGCGGCAACACTGTCAAAGTAGCCCATTTCCGCGAGAAAATGTTTCTCAACATATTAGGATTTCTAAAGGATCGTGTCAATAAATGGATCAAACATACAGTAAAACAGTAATATTTTAAATACTGGTGAACATTACTTTTTTTTTTTTCAAAACATTACAAAATCTTACAGATCTCAAACTTTAAAACTGTAATGGATATACAATCTATTAAAGGGCACCACATATATATATATATACAGGTCCTTCTAAAAAAAATTAGCATATTGTGATAAAGTTCATTATTTTCCATAATGTAATGATAAAAATTAAACTTTCATATATTTTAGATTCATTGCCCACCAACTGAAATATTTCAGGTCTTTTATTGTTTTAATACTGATGATTTTGGCATACAGCTCATGAAAACCCAAAATTCCTATCTCAAATAATTTGCATATCATGAAAAGGTTCTCTAAACAAGCTATTAACCTAATCATCTGAATCAACTAATTAACTCTAAACACCTGCAAAAGATTCCTGAGGCTTTTAAAAACTCCCAGCCTGGTTCATTACTCAAAACCGCAATCATGGGTAAGACTGCCGACCCGACTGCTGACCAGAAGGCCATCATTGACACCCTCAAGCGAGAGGGTAAGACACAGAAAGAAATTTCTGAACGAAAAGGCTGTTCCCAGAGTGCTGTATCAAGGCACCTCAGTGGGAAGTCTGTGGGAAGGAAAAAGTGTGGCAAAAAACGCTGCACAACGAGAAGAGGTGACCGGACCCTGAGGAAGATTGTGGAGAAGGACCGATTCCAGACCTTGGGGGACCTGCGGAAGCAGTGGACTGAGTCTGGAGTAGAAACATCCAGAGCCACCGTGCACAGGCGTGTGCAGGAAATGGGCTACAGGTGCCACATTCCCCAGGTCAAGCCACTTTTGTACCAGAAACAGCGGCAGAAGCGCCTGACCTGGGCTACAGAGAAGCAGCACTGGACTTTTGGACAAATTTTGCATGTCATTCTAAAATCAAGGTGCCAGAGTCTGGAGGAAGACTGGGGAGAAGGAAATGCCAAAATGCCTGAAGTCCAGTGTCAAGTACCCACAGTCAGTGATGGTCTGGGGTGCCATGTCAGCTGCTGGTGTTGGTCCACTCTGTTTTATCAAGTGCAGGGTCAATGCAGCTAGTTATCAGGAGATTTTGGAGCACTTCATGCTTCCATCTGCTGAAAAGCTTTATGGAGATGAAGATTTCATTTTTCAGCACGACCTGGCACCTGCTCACAGTACCAAAACCACTGGTAAATGGTTTACTGACCATGGTATTACTGTGCTCAATTGGCCTGCCAACTCTCCTGACCTGAACCCCATAGAGAATATGTGGGATATTGTGAAGAGAAAGTTGAGAGACGCAAGACCCAACACTCTGGATGAGCTTAAGGCCGCTATCGAAGCATCCTGGGCCTCCATAACACCTCAGCAGTGCCACAGGCTGATTGCCTCCATGCCACGCCGCATTGAAGCAGTCATTTCTGCAAAAGGATTCCCGACCAAGTATTGAGTGCATAACTGAACATAATTATTTGAAGGTTGACTTTTTTTGTATTAAAAACTTTTTTCTTTTATTGGTCGGATGAAACATGCTAATTTTTTGAGATAGGAATTTTGGGTTTTCATAAGCTGTATCCCAAAATCATCAGTATTAAAACAATAAAAGACCTGAAATATTTCAGTTGGTGTGCAATGAATCTAAAATATATGAAAGTTAAATTTTTATCATTACATTATGGAAAATAATGAATGTTTATCACAATATGCTAATTTTTTTTAGAAGGACCTTATATATATAATTCTCGCATTTTTTTACAGTTTTGTAACCTATTTTAATGTCAAGGAGTGGAGATCTTAGTCTGCATCATACCACTAGATGAGAACATCTCAGGAAAGGTTTTACTTTTATTGCAAACAATATAATGAGCAGAATCTATTCAAAGTTTGATCATGTGAGAGACTTGAGTGCTTATGTCTGATGTTGCATTATTGGACAGATGGATGATGAAGAGCACAGTGATGGTCTCCATCACAAGCTGCATGCTGACAGTACGGTGTCATTTTACAATGCCTATAATAGGACTCTAAAGAGGGTAAGACATTTACACTCACCCGATACTAGCTTTCATTATTCAGATGTCAAATGATGCTGAATGCAATATAATGAAGTTGTCTTTCATTTACAGAGAGGAAGCAGACAGGTGTCTTGAAGTCCAGAGTCTGTGAGGGGCAGCAGGGGTAAAACAAAACTTCCTCTTCTCGCAGTCATCTGACGCAGGTCTCTGTATGCTCAGTCTCAGTCTCCAGAGTGAAGAACGTTTCCATGAACGCGTGAAATCAGTAGGACATATGAAAACACCTGCTATCTGAAATCTGCTTGTGCTGTATCATGTAATCGATCCTAAAACTTGTAATTGATATTGTTAAAATATAAAGACAATCAGTCTTAAAAATTTTTTTTCAGTTTCTGAAAATAACATTTTTTTTTAACTGTTCATTATTATTGTTAGTTCTCTGTTAGATGTTTTTAAATATCAGTTTACACTTTACAATAGATTTCCCAGTTTGATAAAACCATAGTTCGCTCTAATCAGAGGCAAGAACAACCTCAATACATCAGGTTGTTAAATGAAAAGTAAACTTTATTATTCCTGAACCACAAAATAGACTTCTTTGGTTGTACAAATTCACTAGTTACAGTCCTGAATGAGCTCTATATCCCCAGACCTTTATTCCCACCCTCCCCTTTAGCAAAAAAACAAAAACAAAACAAATAATCCTCTCAACAAGAAACCAAGACAAGAAAACAATAAGAGAGTTCAAACGCTTTTGCTTTGAAAATGTAAAAATGTAGTGAATCCCATTATCCCATTGGTTACAGAAAACCAACTTCTTTCTTTTCAAACTACAATTAAAAAAAAAGTACAATGATGAGCAATCCCAAACTGTTATTAACCAAAACTGAATTTCAGTCAACACAAAAGCTAAGATTAGTAAATAAAAAATAAAATAAACGTTCATATGTTTGACAGGTTCATCGGGACACAGTGTTGATGGCAGCTAGGGTGGTGAACAACTGATATGAGAACAGTGAAATAAAACTGTTTATTTGAAGAAGTAATAAAAGTCTATCATATTAGTCCTCACACAGGATTGACAGTAAAATTGCAAAATTGCAATAAGCCAATATACAAACACAGGGATCAGTCAGTCAAGACCCTGGTAGAATCATCTATACCCTCCAGACTTTAGTTTGGTCTCGGGGCAGAAAGGCTCAGATTCAACTCTGATTTTTGCTTCTTTTTTTTTAGCATTTATACATTATTCACACAATCAGCTTTTCAGTGGCTTTAAAACTATTTAAAGTGTAGATTAGAAAACATCTACTACCTTCACACACGTCAGAATAAGAGAAAGAAAAGATATGAGAAAGATTCATAGATGCCAATAGAGATCAGATGTTTTCAGATGATTCCTCCCGCTCCCAAAAGTGTACCTTATGTTTATGGAGAGGTAAAGTGAGGTCTGGCGAATTATGAGTTGTTAAAGAGTGAATTCTCCACTCTGGTCACTCTGTGTAGCAAAGGGAATGATTCAATGCATACATGGCCCAGAACAAGAAGAAGAAATAAAAATGGAGGACGCGTTTTAGTGTCCTTGAGGAAGAGGATCACCAAAGGAACACAAACTTGTGAAACCATTATCCACTTCATTTTACTCTCCTAGTCCAGTAAAGGAAGACTAGAAATCAATTAAAAGGTTTAGACTGACACTACTCAATACAGTAGGCCAGACTTTATGATATTTCATGACCATACATATTACCAAAATGTTTATAACAGATCGTTAAATAAGGGCAGATGCAACCTCTCAAAAATAGTACATTCATTTGCATCACCTTAAAAAAACCGATTCTGTTTTGAAAGTGATATGGATATAAAATGGACATTTTATATCCATATGCCAAGGCCTCATTTTTCAATTTTAAAATGTTGCGTGCAACAAAATTTATCCCAGAACCAAAAATCGAAATTTGTCACAAAATAACAAGTAATCAGCTTATACATGTCAAAAAGCCTTAATTTGTTCCTTTGTTGCATTGGAATCCCATTGATTAAAAGCAGTATATTACATTAATAAATTACATTTAAAGGAATAAAAACTTTTTTCTGAATGTGAATTAAAGCAACACAAGTGAGAGTCTGGCTTACATGGGGCAGTGAAGGTAGCAGTATGTTGTCTGCAAACTGAATCTCCCAAAACAAGAACACGGTTACATTTAAATAGCTCCTTTTCTGCCATTCCACCTTTTCATTTCCAAAGGAGGTTTCCAAAGTGTTAAGAAAGAAACCCACAGCATCTCTTAAAATAACTCTTCTGACAGATAGAAAGCTGGGTAAAATGAATGAATCAATCCGCCATCGTCTGGAATTATAGTAAAATCTGAGCAAAACTAGCGTTTGGGAGACTCACCTCCCACCCCTGTGTTGTGGGCACTGAAATAAGAGTGGTTTAATATCGGTGTACAATGTGTATTTCAGAGCATCTCTTAAGCATTATATGATCACTATGTGTGTTTTATCTTCACAGTTCAGATGCATTAGTGTGTGAGTGTACAGTTATGTGGGCACAGGAGCCTCCAGGCTGCGGCGGCCCTGTCGTAGTTTGCGCTTGTTACTGTAGAGAGCCATCTCCTCTAGAGCAGATGTGGTGGCCAAAGGAACTTCTGGATCTACAACAGACACTGAAAGGAGAGAGACAACAAATCTATTAAATATTACTATCTAAAGAGGAGCTGCCTTCTTTGTAAAGCACCCCTTCTTTCACTGAAAAGAAGAAATTTGCATCTTCTCATTGATAAGTGACAGCTTTTATAAATGAGAATGCTCTGCTTTTATATATGCTTCTATACCAGGAGTGGCCAAAGTCTGTCCCAGAGAGCCACAGTCCTGCAGAGTTTTGCTCCAAGCCTAATCAAACCCTTGATTATAAAGTTAATCAAGGTCTAAGACAAGGGTAAGTAGAAAGCTACAGGCAGCTTAGTTTTTATCAAGGCTGGAGCAAAACCCTGGAGGACTGTCTCTCCATGACTGACGTTCCATACCACCCCCTTGTCTTTAAATGCATGTAGATTTCAGTTTAAATCCCACAAACTCCCGCAAAGTTTTGTAGCATAAGCTGTAAGGCAGAGCTGCACACCATGCAGAAACCCCCCTGCAGAGCACCTTGAGTACACTCTTATTTAGATTACCAAGCACACAGGACAAAATATATCTGCATTGTACAGCAATGCTTTCTGGTAGGGCTGCACAATTCATCGAATTTCTAATCACAATTACAATTATGGATGACACAATTACGTAATCATTCAAAGTGGCAATTAATCGTTCAAGGTTCACTAATGTTACTGTGTGTGCTTAAGATGTTTTTTTTTCTATCTACATGTTATCTTAAGGGGTTTCCCCATTATTTACATTTTAGTTTTAGTATAACATTAGGATTACATTCATATTTTAACTTTTTTATAATTTAAAGAAACCAATCCTATAGAAAAGCACTCAAGGTTTTTCAGTTAGAGTGTTTTCAGCTTGTTTATTTTCATATAAAAATACGGCATGCAGTTGCATCAAACAATGGTATAAACAATATTCAATGTAAATTGTGATAATCATAAATAATAATCGCAATTACAATTTCAAGGGAATAATCGACAATTATGATTTTTGTCAATCGTGCAGCCCTACCTTCTGGATTATGAGATCAATCCCTATTTTTATAAAAGTTGTAGTGACAGATCTCCTGTTAGACATACAAACAACCGGTTCACCAATTTTTCAAAATATAAAACATGCAAGCTTCAAAAATTACTGAAATTAATTAAATGTTTTTACTACCAATGCAGCAGAGAGACAGCATTTTTTGGACATTGAAAATTGCATGATTATGCAAAATTGGGATACACAATATATTGGTACCATATCAGTTATTGGCTAAGATTAAAGATTTTGAAAGAAATGTATATTATTACATGGCTTTCTGGAATATTTGATTCCGATTATAAATTTACTGATAATGACTTCACGAACAACAACACTGTTGCCAGAATGTTTGTACATTATAAAGGATTTATAATATATATGTTTCATCACAAATCAATATTTATTGTTCACATGATTTAGTAGAAAAGCCATCTAGTAAATAGTATGACTGTACATAATCTCTTAAATCTTCATCTTTTTTAAAACGTCAGCCCAAATTAATATTTCATTTCCAATTATTTACTCATGTGGCAAGAAGCTGTGTAATAAGTGGGATAAATGTACATCCAGCTGGTTGACAATGACAAAAACAACTGGCAAAATAATTTTTGCAATAACCAGCTGGATGCAGCTGCCCTGAAATATATATGGCACCATTGCCACCATCTCAAATTTAATTAAGCATTAAGTTAATCTTTGAAACAAATAATTTAATAACACTGTTAAATGTAATCTTTAACACTCAAATGAAATCTTATACAGAACTAGATACTGTCAATTTACATTTTAAATGATTGGTTTGCGCTTTTAGGGTTTAAAATTTAATTTATACAGAATTTAATATGGATAATTGTTATCAGCCATAATATCAAAATAAAAATAATTATCAGCTTACAATTATCAGAATTTTAATATCATTGCATTCCTAGTTACAGTACCCATTGTGTCAGCCAATGCTGTGACACACTGCACCAAACAGAAGATCCATTATAACACTAATGGTAATGTTACGGCAAACAGCAGCATGTGGCATCACATTCAGACTGCTAGAATTGACATGCAGTTCATGTCGTCAGGATGTGTTGCAGGTAAAATTGTTTGCCGGAGATATTAGAGAACACTCCTATTTTGAAAAATTGGTAGAACTCTTAATCAAGTAACCTAGATTCTCGAAAAACAAGTTAAAGAATGAAAGCACAGAGAAACCCATTGCTAATTTGAACCTCCTGTAGATTATACGTTCTGGCCCATCAAACAAGTGCAGTAAAGCAGGCATCTTATCAAAAACCAATGCATATGCACACACACACACAGATCTCCTACCAAAATTAGTAGAGCACTTATCCAAGGAAGTCGCCTGTGTCAAGAGGATAATAACTGTGAGCCAAGTACTGGTGAACACAGCATATAAAAGACTAAAGACCCTTTAGACTACAGCACTGTGCCACACATGAGGAGATCTTACCTGGGTTACTGGAGGCATCATCCATGAAGCGCACGTCATCACCTGCAACAGGAGACTGCAAGAGAGAGACAGAGCGTGAGAGGAGGAAGCAGAGATCAGTAAGAATTCATCAGCTCCATCTCTCTTTCCGCCATAGCAGACAAATGAAAGAGTGAAACCTTTAGGTGTCTCCCAAGAATAGCTATTTTTGGCTGAATTGCTAAAATGCTGAGTGTAAATAATTCTAATAATTTCTCATTCAATCTAAAAGACAAATGTGGATGACCTAGATGAGGTCTTGTGAATGGCACGGGGGTTGTTTGGATCAACACGCTCTTGATATTTGAACCATAGAGCTGTTCTGGGAGACGCCGCTTCACCTTCACCTGACCAGAAAGCACCTTGTAGGGGAGCTGATACTTCAAAACTGAGTTTAAAACAGTCCAGAAAGGCTCACACCACTGCTGCGGACAGACTTACTGAGGCACATTTAGATTAAAACCCTTCAGATTCCCGTTTCAGGTGCATAAACCTTGCAAAATCTTCCTCTCTTAGAGCCAGGGATGTGTTGTTACAGGATTGGCCTAATAATGTCCCAATAATTACCCACAACACAACCTTTACCATCTTTTCATCTGATCATTTTAAGAAATGGCAGAAAATGTAAAACATACCAACCTCTGATTTTCACAAAGTCCACTTAAAACTTCACAAGTCTTTCCAAACAACACAGGCATGCTGTACAAACCTTCACCCCACCACAAATATTTTGCCAACAAATTCTTTCATTTTTTCTTTTTCAAAGGCTCAAAAAAAAAAAAAAACCCTAAGAACAGTTAGGGTGAAGGTGCTTCTTCACACATCAAGTCACATAACACAACATAAAAACTCACAACACACAGTCGATTCATGGCAGTCTCAAAAGGCCACCAAATAACACAAGGGTTCACCTGGCGTCCCGTACACTGCATTGCTTGAATACAGTGTGCAGTAAATTAAGACTAACTAGCTGGCATTTTAAATGACCTGCTTCTAACATGATTCAACAAATCAAACAAGTCTGGGGTCGGTACGTTTTTAAAAAAATGTTTTTGTAAGAAACATAACACTGCAAAATAGTATTAGAATTTAAAAGGCCTGTTTTCTATTTTAATATCTTTAAAGATGTAATTTATTTCTGTGATGATAGACCTTAATTTTTAACCAAAAAAAAAAAAACCTGGTTAACAACTAGCAACAATGAACATTTCTGACACAGTAGTATTATGGGGCTATTGGCTATTGTGAGCGAAACACAAAATTTAAAGTTTTGGCTGAATATCAGAGGGCAAAATGCTTGATAATGAAAATGGAAAAATATAACAACATTACAATTGTAATTACAGAAAATATTTTGAATATTAGAAAAGACAATATATACTATTACTACGGTTAAAAATTTATAGCCTGAATGCACTGTAAGTCGCTTTGGATAAAAGCTTCTGCTAAATGCATACATTTAATTTAATTTAATTTAATATGTCACTCTGGTTGCAGGCGTTATACAAGGCTGCCATGAGGGGCCGTTCGCATGCGCGCTCATGTTCATTATTTCCAATGTAGGCGTGCGGTATGCGCGCTCATAATGGAAGCGATGCGCACGCGGTGCGACGCACTCGTTTTTTCCAGGCGCGTCCGCACCCCATCGAGATAAAAACATCTCAACTCTCCAGAATGCCGCAAACGCACCGCGGGTCATGTGACAAGAACTAACCAATCAGCTCCATCCTTTCCGGTAACAACGTTGAAAGCTCAGCCAAGATGAAGGAACAGCTGATCATAGCTGTATATGGATATCTATTTTTAAATAAACTTCGTAGCAGAGCTACTGAAAGCGATTTTTAGTGCTGCAAATCCATTTATCCTTTGCTGAAATTTCTGCGTCTTCATGGAGAGAGCAGGTCATGGTTGCTTAGCAACAGTGTTGCCAGACGTACGATAATTATCGTATTTGTACGATAATTTTGACCTCTGTACGATGTACGATCAATAATGAAAAAAATTCCATAATGTACGATCATTTCAGAATTTTATGAAAATTTAAATGATGGTAGTTGCAGTCATAGGGCTTCTTTTCTCATACACGAAATCGGCTCATTACAGACACTCTAAAGGCGTTCGTGTGCACCTCAGAGTGTGATAAGAATGCAGGAGAGTGCCCTGCTTTAAAGCCAACGAGCACATGTTGCAGTCCATGACAGCAAGAACCCTTTCAACATCTGGCAACACGCAGGATTCCGATGATAGCGGCTCAGATGTAGAGTTAACTGCACCACGCAGCAACAGCTAAATTTCTTCTTCATTGGACACGACAAAGCAAATGTTAAAAATAATTTTAATATGTTTTAATATGCGCCGCGACGCAGACAGTCACTGAAAATAAAGGGATAGTATTTTGTCTCACTGCTTCCGTACAACAATAAGCCTTGTTATCTATTATGGTAATTTGCAGGTGTCAAAATATTGTTGGTTTAGAATAGATATAGAATAGAACTGTTTTGACTCATGTACGATAATTTTGAACTTCTGGTACGATACTTGGACATTTCCAATCTGGCAACACTGCTTAGCAACGACAGACGCCAGCGCAACTGCCCGAGCGCTTTGGAAAGTAGGCGCGATATGTGAACGGCCCCTAACTTATTAGACCCATTTCTGTCTGAACAGGACAATGTGAGTCACATCCTTTAGTAAAACCCCATACATGACATAAAGACATACTATTCCAGCTTAACTTAAGTAAATAATGCAGGTCTTAATCATATGCCCCAACCACTACACTCAATAAAAATCAATGGAATTTAAAAACGTTCTGCATTAATTAAACATTCCAAAGAAAGATTTGCTGATTGCTGTCACTGAAATCATCCAGATTTAGCTAATTTGATTGTCATGTGATATGCTGAAAAAACAGTAAATGCCAATTATGGTTTGTGTCAGTCTCACAGATTTGGTGGTCTTTTGGTCTGGTATCAGAGGAAAAGTATTAGAACATTAACAATCACATGCCCAATTTCCCTTCATACAAATATCCAGAATCACAACCACAGAACACCAATACCAAGAAACACAACATTCCTTTGCTCCCATGACCCCCTGCGTCCCCAGTAGAGCGGTCTCTCCCAGTGACACCACATGAAACAGCCACATTCAGCTCTTTTACTCAATTTGATAATCAAAAGAATGGCCTTCACACATGTTGTAGGAGTCAGACCGGTTTGGCTGTCTGAGGGCGAGTGCTGTGAGAGCGGAGGGAGGGAAAGGACAATGCAAAGATGTTTGCCATTTGAGTGTCTTAGCGCATTAATATGTTACCCCACGTTTTGGATCAACACAAAGCCCATAGACCAAACTATAAACCCCACCTCTACACTACATCCGCATACCCAGAAGAGAAGCACATGGTATTGACAATGTAAGTAGATTAAGAACGGGATGTGTGTTAAGCTGTGGAAATGAACCTCAGAGCCGAAAACGAAACCCAAATCGCTGACGACTATGATCCAGAATGATGCTTAAAGCTGCAGTAACAAAAATGAGCATGCTGCTCACGCTGGCAAACACAGGGCCCTGACAGTTCAGTTTGGACTAGCCATCGGAAGGACCAGGGAGAGGAGGAGCAGGGGAGCAGGGAAAGCCAGGAGGACAGGGATTGGGCAAGCTGCACTCCTCGACGCTTGGCATGCAGGCAATACCTGAATGTCGTAAACGGGTTTGGAAGAAGGAATGGCAGCAAATTGTCGGTAGTCAAACTTCTTTTCTGACAGGGACTAAAAGGACAGCAAACAGGCATAAGCAGTGGAGAAATGGAGAGAGAAAAAGGGGGGAAAAATCAATATCACAAAATAGAGATGGCAGGATGGATGGAGGGAAGGACAGAGGGTGAGAAGCAGAGATGTGTAAACATACAAAAAAAGGAGGAGAGAGGACAACAAAGAAAAGAGATAAAGGAAAATTTCATGGATATTGCTCTATATGCTATGGACATGACTGTTAAAGTAAAGAATGACTTTATTAATGAAAGTAAAAAATAAAGGTACTAATTGATTTTTTCTCCCAAAAACAAAATAACTGGTGATTCAAAATGTGCTTTTTGCTTTGTACTAAATGGAAAAATGAAAGGAATTGTCTCATACCAGTCTGCCTGGTGAAGTCACTGTCCGTGGACTGATATCTGTTTAGGAAACAAGAAATACATTTAACACAACTGAACAGTAACACACAACAGAGAATACACTGGCTTTGTTTTACTGACAAAGGTAAATGAGATGGTCACCTTCCATTGGTGTTGGAGAGGGTGTGGGCGCAGGGGACGGCGACTCTGACAGCTGATCCAACGTCCCACGCTTCTTCCCCTCTTTAGACTTGGCAATGACCATCTGGGCCTTCAAAGCATCCTGCTCCAGAGACTTCATCCTGGAAAGACAGTGAGATATAGTGAGACACAGAGAGTGAAAGGAGAAAGGCAAACGGTGCGTGGAGAGAGACAGGATGAGAGATGAAAGATAAGCAGAGATGCTGCGCACACTGAATGGTTAATACAGGAGAACAAGTTAATTTGGTGGAGGCTGTCAAAAAATGTGTCCAAGTTATGAGCGAATGACACAAACTAGAGATGCACCGATTAGCTTTCATCCTATAAAACACTGTAAAAGGTCAAGGGGAAAGGAATACTAAATAGGCAATACTGGAGATAATTCACCCATTATTTACAAAATCTGCATTTTTGGGTATTATTTTAATGACCTTTCTTTTTCAGACCACAAAAAATGTGCTTGTCTAAATAATGGCAGTGATTAGTGACCAGTTTTAACAAAAAGATGCAAAAGTATCAGAGTGATCCCACACAACTCGTGACATATTTGCCAAGGGCACACAATAGGGTTTTGTAAAAAGACAAACAAAAAAAATCATTAATTGCTTTGAGAAAACCTGACCTTGGCCATTGTAGAGAAAGACTGTGTTAGTGCAGGGTGAGTAAATAATAAAAGTAAAAGTTAAAAAATAATAATAAAGTTTTTTTTTTTTTTGAACGAACTATCCATTTAAGCCAGCCAAGACAATTAGCTTTGCCAAACTTCCTTAGATTAGAGTTAATCTCAGTATTGTGCACTCAGTCCATGCACAGACCTATATTGCAAACAAAAACCACAAAAATCCCAAGCTCTAATCTTTATCTTGGTAATGTTATCGTGGTATCATTTCAGATTTAGCTAAACCTAAACATCACCTAAAAATCATCATCCTGTGTGGATGGCCGTCTTTTTAAGGGGAAGTCGTGGCCTAATGGTTAGAGAGTTGGACTCCCAATCGAAAGGTTGTGAGTTCGAGTCTCGGGCCGGCAAGAATTGTAGGTGGTGGGAGTGCATGTACAGTGCTCTCTCCACCTTCAATACCACGACTTAGGTGCCCTTGAGCAAGGCATCGAACCCCCATCTGCTTAAATGGCTGCCCACTGCTCCGGGTGTGTGTTCACAGTGTGTGTGTGTGTGTTCAACTGCTCTGTGTGTGTGCACTTCGGATGGGTTAAATGCAGAGCACAAATTATGAGTATGGGTCACCATACTTGGCTGAATGTCACGTCACTTTCACTTTTTACCACATGCATTTAAACTCTGCCTACAACTGAAAAATGTCGGGTTTTAACAAGCCGCACCATTTTTATGGAAGCCTGTTTCCACCACAGAATAATAATAAAGAAGAATTGTTAGATATAAACTTGCAATTCTGAGAACAGTCTTTTTCTCCCTCAGAACTGGACTTGATTTTTCAATCTCACAAATCAGATTTTTAAACTCGCAACTGCCATTTATATCATTGTTTATATCATACAAGTCAGAACCGAAAGATGTAAACTCACAATTGCGATAAAAAAAGTCAGAATTTTTAGATAGTCACAATTACATTTGATATTTTTTAATTCACTGGTGGAAATGGGCTTCCATAGCGTCTATATAAAGGTAACCAGCACCAGTGCTTTTAATGAAGATCTTGTTAAAGTCTATAACTAATATCAGTGCACCTCTAATAAAACAACTGCAAGCAACTTGAATAACGTAAAAAAAAAACGCATGTTATTTGGACAATGCAAGACTTTAACACAGATGAGAGGCAAAAGTGATTTAGAAGAGAGAAAGAGTGAGTGTGCTACCAAACTAAATAATAAATAAAATAGCACACGTGCAGAAGCAGAACTAGGTTCTTGTAGGACACGTTTATCGTTTAGAAAAAGCCCCTACAAATATTGTTCACCCTTTATACATTATGCACTATAAAATGTCCACAAGCACCCCAAGCGGTGTCAAGCATCACAGCTAAGGCCCCATGATGCTTTCTGGCTGTTAAGGGCAGACCTGGGCTGACAGGAAGAGGAGGAGCAGGAAGTGGGAGAGGCTGCAGCGCTGCCTAGAGAGGCCCTCACACGGGACTGGTAGAGCCGCTTAGCCAGGTCTTGCTCATACTGCCTTACGTCCTCCTCTAGACCATAAGGCCTTGGGAGCAGCAAGAAAGTAAGAAGGTAGAGAGGATAGAAGATGGTAACACACAAAGAAAAGGAAAGAGAGGAAAGAGACTACAGATGAAAGAAAACACTCTGAAAGGGACATTAAAGATTAAAAAGGGAAGGTCTACATTGAAACTCAAGGCCTTCAAAGACAAATCCACAATATGAGATGGGGATGTAAAAATAAAATATATAATTTCATGGATTCCTATATCCAAAAAATGTGGAAATGGCTTCGAAAGCCCCGTTCATCAAGGGGAGGATGAAATTTAAATACAAGCGGACAGCTCTTTAGAGATCGGCATTACAGAGGAGAGAAAAACGCTCCTGATATGACGTAATTCACAGTCGTACCTGGCTGCTCTCCACATGGCTCTCTTCTCTGCTTCCAAGGCTCGTTTTTCAGCAGGGGACAGCTCCCTGTCCACGGCGACACTAAGCTCCGGGCTCTGCATGCGGAGGCGGTCTTGATGTCTACGCTCTGCTTTGGCCGTCCGAATGGGAGCCACAGATTCACCGGGATAAACTGGGATCAAACTGTTTAGACAAACACTGAGTCAAGCAATACGAATATCTCAAAAATTGCAAAGCTGTACAGCTTTAGGTTTTAGTGTTCCTCACCCTGTCATAGAGTTGGGTCTCTGTTCCAGTCTGAAGCTGTCTTCCATTGAATTCCGCTGAGAGTCTCCTTTACCATCCACGGAGGAAGGACTGGATTAAAAAATAATAAATGACTATTTTATTACTAATTAATGTTTTGTTGCACCTTTCAAATTTTGCGGTCAGTAAGATTTTTAAATACTTTTTTCAGCTAGGACAAATTAAACTGATAAAAAAGACACATTTATAATTATTTGTGTAAAAAAAAAAAAAAAAAAAAAAAAAATTATATATATATATATATATATATATATATATATATATATATATATATATATATATATATATATATATATATATATATATATATATATATATATATATATATATATATATATATATTAGTGCTGTCAACGTTAACGCGTTAACGCATGCGATTAATTTTTGTCTGGTTTAACGTGTCAAAATATTTAACGCAATTAACGCAGCATCCGTATTTTCTGCCATCCGTTGGCTAGCTTTACATTATATGATCACGCTCTTATTCATTTAAATGCTTTTAAACATTTCAAGCACGGCAAGACAAAAGAGAATGCGCTGTCTGTGAATGCCCTTATGTGACACGTACACACACACACACACACACACAATGCATAGACAGGGCGCCAGAATCCAGTTCTCTTAAGCGCTTGAACTAACAATAAACATCCCAAAGTGCCAGTTTTGTCGATTATTCTCATAAGAGCAATCTTAAATGATTTATATAAAGTCTAAAATGAACAAAAAGAGTTGTGAGAGAATGAGGCGAGATCCATAGACAGTATATAAACGGTGAGATCCGCGTGTCTGTCTGCTCTTAAAGGGACAGCAGCCAATAAAGCTTCCTGTCAGTAAAGTTAAAGAACAAAGGGAACAGAGAAAATGACTCGCTGCTCTTGACTAAATAACTTTTGTAGATTTAATAAGGACTAACTATTTAATTTATAGTTTATGCAGTGCAGACTGCATATAACTTTGATAACTTTATTAAATTTCTGTATATTTCCTAACTGTTAAGACAGGAAGGGCAGGAGTAAACATGACATTTATTATGGGTTTATGTTAGCATTGTTTTAAGTTTACTTAAATTAAAAACGGTTATATTTTTGAAGCCTAATAATAAATGTAAAAAAAAAAAAAAAATCAGTAGCTGTATTAATATCAGTAATACTAGCCTTCATTCATAAAAAGATGCCATTTAAACAAGTATTTAAAATATAATGTCTTTATGTTGTTTCTACATTAATTTGATTAACTGTGAAATTATTACATTAAAAATATATTAAAAACATACAAAAACATTTCTTTTTTTATTGCGATTAATCACAGAAAAAATGTGTGATTAATCTAGTTAAAGTTTTTAATCGATTGACAGCACTAATATATATATATACTTATTTTAATAATCAAAGATATATAAGAATTGGAGTTCTAGATGTTCAGTGTGTTTTGTAATCAGAACTTCAGCAAGCCAAAAAAAAAAAAAAAACGGCAAAAAATCTTTGAAACTTTGAAATACTAGCAAACAATTGAGCAAACGTGTAGCTCACCCGGAGCTGCCATAGTGGCTGGGAGGTGTGGCACACTGCCTAAGAGAAGGGGAACTGTGGCCTCCCAAGCTCTCCACCTTGTACTCCACACCATCGAGGATAACCTTTCCGTGAGCCTTCATATCTGCCACCTGCTTAGCCAGATCTTCCTCCTCATCCTCCTCATCTTCATCCAGCATATACTCTTGTGCACTCTGTTCAATTCGTTTTGCTGAGGAAAGTCATTGACAAACTATTTAGCATGATTCCACAGTGAACTCAAGCTTGCTGTAGCTTAACATCAACGTTTGACAACTAAACAGACACAAACCTTCTTCCTCTTTCATTTTCTTCAAGTCATCTTCTCCCACAAGTGAGATGCGAGGTTTGGGTTTGTCTGGTGTCTGCTGCTTCACATCAATCTCAAAATATTTCTGCCTGTCTCTGAAGGAGCGCTGCTCTGGGCTGTCTCTGCCAAAAGAGGAGGGAGTCTGGGGGAGGGACGGAGGGAGAGAGAAAGAGAGAGAAAGAGAGAGAAAGAGAGGATTCAGATTTCAGATCAGTTGTAAAGAACACTGTACACGCAACCAAAACTGACATGCACTGACATGCAAGAAGTCGTCGAGTTAATTCTGAAGTTCAGACAAAAATTAATAATTTGCACAAAGATACCAAAACTTTGCCGATCCGCCACCATCAGGATGATGACTGCATAATATGCTGCAACTGCAATTACTGCTCTCCTGAAGCCTCTTCTCACCAAAAATAATTGCTTTGATTCAGAACACCGATCAATCAAGTTCCCATATTTTACCAAAACGCATGCTGCCAGATGATTGGGCTTTCTTGACATTGCGGACACACAATTGATCACATTTCTTTGCTGCAGTTCAAAGCGACACATACACCTGCACCACCACCACTCAAAAGTTTAGATGAATCTGAAGTGTCAAACTGGTTCTGCTGGAGATCAGCTGGGTACCTTCGACTCCACCGAGGGGCGAGACATGTGTGGCACGGCTGCCAGGCTCCTGTACTCGCGGCGGTCAGATGAGAGGGAGGGACGAGCCCTGAGAGGACCACTGCCCTCACCATCAGCCTCATCCATAAACACCTCATTATTCAGCTCAGGCTGAAAGACCCATCATGTACAGCATGTCAACACCACACTTGCAGATAATATTGCGCAATGAGTTGTGGTGAGACAGTACACACCAAAAAAGGGTTATGTGTCAGGCTCATTCAAAAGTCATCATCATGAAGAGGAAAGGATGGAATATACCACACAACTTTTAAATTCTGAACACAATATGTATCAAGCAGTGGGTAATTCACTCATTGATTTGCTTATCATGAAAGTCTCAAGAAACCCTAAAACATATATAAACTGGTTGCACATCAGTGAAAACAACTTTAGCACTCATTATGTCTATTATTAAGGTAAAAGTGGTTATTTTTTCTTTAGTGCAATTTCATCCAAGTTGAACCAATGTCACGAAAAGTGCCATATATGCATTTATTTGCAGTAGTGATTGGCGGCTGTGGCTGGAGCTTCTCTCAGCATTATTCATGAGAATAAAGTCTTACGATTCAATCTCTGCACTGTATTATGCATGAGGTTGTATTACAGCGGAGAATTCAAATCTCATAAAAGACTTGGCTCTGTCAATTCATCTCTATAAACAAGACCGTAACAATATTTAATATGTAACAAGACGTGGAGCGTGCATGAGAGAACTGTTTCTTATCTGGACCGGAGCAAGGGAGCAAGTTTATGTGAACATATTTCATATTCTCTCATAACGACCACCGTGTCTGCACACATAACATGTCTTCTTTAAATAAAAGATGCAAAAATAATAGCACTGATACAGCGGTATGACTGATCATGAACACGATGACAACGGATTATTGTGGTACACAGCAAATGATACAGAATGAAAATTCTAAGAAATCCTAAATTTTCTTTCCATTTTAAAGCTATTTTAATATTAAAGGGTTAGTTCACCCAAAAATCTAAATTATGTCATTAATGACTCACCCTCATGTCGTTCCAAACCCGTGAGACCTCCGTTCATCTTCAGGAACACGGTTTAAGATATTTTAGATTTAGTCCGAGAGCTCTCAGTCCCTCCATTGAAGCTGTGTGTACGGTATACTGTCCATGAACAGAAAGGTAATAAAAACATCATCAAAGTAATCAATGTGACATCAGAGGGTCAGTTAGAATTTTTTGAAGCATCGAAAATACATTTTGGTCCAAAGATAGCAAAAACTACGACTTTATTCAGCATTGTCTTCTCTTCTGGGTCTGTTGTGAGCGCGTTCACTGCAGTGTAGTGATATCCGGTTCACGAACGAATCACTTGATGTAACCGGATCTTCTTGAACCAGTTCACCAGATTGAACAGAATCGTTTGAAACGGTTCGCGTCTCCAATACGCATTAATCCACAAATGACTTAAGCTGTTAACTTTTTTAATGTTGCTGACACTCCCTCTGGATTAAAACAAACCAATATCCCGGAGTAATTCATTTACTCAAACAGTACACTGCTTGAACTGCTGTGAAGAGAGAACTGAAGATGAACACCGAGCCGAGCCAGATAACGAACAAAAGACTGACTCGTTCTTTTGTGAACCGGTGAACCGTTTTCTTCAACCGGTTTATTGAATCGAGCTGTCTGGAAGAACCGGTTCGCGGAAAAGAACTGAACTTCCCATCACTACTGGTGATCCGAAAACCGATGCAACTGGTTCTTGAATCAAGAACGAGTCAATCTTTTGTTCGTTATCTGGCTCGGCTCGGTGTTCATCTTCATTTCTCTCTTCACAGCAGATCAGTCAGTGTACTGTTTGAGTAAATGAATTACTCCGGGATATTGGTTTGTTTTAACTCAGAGGGAGTGTCAGCCACAGTAAAAAAGTTTAACAGCTTAATTCGCGAACCGTTTAAAACGATTCAGTTCGATTTGGTGAACTGGTTCAAAAAGATCCGGTTACATTGAATGATTCATTCGCGAACCGGATATCACAAACTGCTTTGTTTTGAACTCTCTCACAACAGACATGGAAGAGAAGACAATGATTAATAAAGTCGTAGTTTTTGTTATTTTTGGACCAAAATGTATTTTCGATGCTTCAAAAAATTCTAACTGAACCTCTGATGTCACATGGACTACTTTGATGATGTTTTTCTTACCTGGACAGTATACCATTCACACAGCTTCAATGGAGGGACTGAGAGCTCTCGGACTAAATTAAAAATATAAATAACTATGTACCAAAGATGAACGGAGGTCTTACGGGTTTGGAACAACATGAGGGTGAGTCATTAATGACATAATTTAGATTTTTGGGTGAACTAACCCTTTAATTTGTCTGTATAATGAGTGTGGGTAGGTGTAGTTCTGCATTCATTGGTTGTTGTCTTCCCTCTTCACACCCTCTACACTCCCACTTTTCCACAGTTTTACAAACCAATTTCTGGAGTCTTTTTCAGATCGAATGTGTGAAAGACCAGTGCTGAAACAGGTTTTTTTTTTGTCACTTTAAAGTCTACTTTGTGATTCTGTTGGCAAACAAGTTTATAGTGCATTATATTCAGCGTGTTTATTGATAGCGCAGCAAAAATAGACAGCAAAGCCTTCACAAGTAATGCAAGTACAGTGTATCTGGTTGCTACTACTTAAATGGTACATGAATGTGAATTTGTACGTTTACTACAGAAATGCTAAAAAGTTTGTCTGGCCAAATCGACTGGCTTGGTTTGACCCCCCCCCCCCCAAGCTCAAATGTCAAGCTACATCTTTGATAAAAACAATGTCTGTTCTAAAACTGGCTCAAAACATGCTTGATATCCTCTGACTGAACAGCATCTGGAGAGTCTGCGGCCATTGAACACTACACGGTATTCTGTGAAATCTACTAGTGTCGATTGATCAAAATTAAAAATTGGAGCAAAAAAATCTGTGAAGAAGTCAAATAATGTATTCCAGCTTTAAAATATCACTTCAAAAATGATACAGATCACAAATGAACACATACCTCTGGTGACGGTTGCTTTGCGCTGACATTGTTCCGCGGAGAGTAAAGATCCTAACAAAATGAGAGTGAAAAGGAAAGATTCAGTCAAGACATTTTATACAAACAAACCTCAGACACAAGACTTGAGTTGGATGAAAGGAAACACTTTACACACAGCAAGGAATCAAATATCAAAACCAACATCAAACGAACAAGTGACAGATGAATGAGACACATAAGTGTCCCTGTCAGATGAACTCCTGGAGTCGACACCACCATGAGTGACTCGTGCACAACGACAGCAAACAAGCTCCAAAAAGGAACAAAATGTCCAACGGGAAGACCAAGCACTGGATGACGGGGGAACCACGACATGCTCACAACCTTGAGGAGCATTTGTCCTACCTGTGGGGCTTCCAGTACAGCCAGGGAGTGTGGCACAGCTGCGAAGGCCTTATATACCTGCTTGATATTGATGGGGTATTCCTCATGTGTGTCAGGGGATGGGGCACTAGGCTGTATGAGGGGTCGGGGAGGTTGAGGACAGAGGGGTGGAAGGGTAGAGAAACAGACAAAGGACAAAAAGGATGGAACAGCTAATGAGAGACAGAGCAGCAAAGGCAGAGCACAGGAGGAAAATGCAGGGCTAGACCACATGCAGCCCGCGCGTTGCGATCATGTCAATGAAAGGATGGAGGGAGAGGAGAGAGTTTGATAGTATGAGGGAGGTCTGTGGTTATGGTGATGACTCGGGGTAATATTTTGGTTTACAATGGTATCCTGAGATAATGTGAGTGTAAACCTTGCTTTGCAAACAATGTGGTTTATGTGATTAGGGGAAGAAAAAAAATCCAAAAGAGGCGCCGTTTGACAGAAAACAGGCACAATGTAACTTGCAGTGAGAAGTCGAGAAGTCTTTGTTTTTTTTAAACAACCCGTTTCTTTGACCTGGATTATTCTGTGACCGTTTGTAAGGCTTAACAGGCACAGCTGGAATGCATATGGAGGAAATAAAACAACATTCGAGTTTTGTTGGTCTTTAGGCATTGGTGACTGAGGATGAAAGGGGGCCCCATTAGGGTTCAGACAGTGGTGAGGGATCTTACAGTGGTCTGAGAGTTGATGGGAGAGAGGCCATGCTGGAAAGGGTTGGGACTGCTGTTGCCATCCTGACTGGCTGGAGACACAGCGGGTCGCACCCGAGAGAGAGGCTGGATGGCACCAGGTTTAGTCTAGAAAGAGAGAGAAATAAAATTGACAATAAATCCAGCAATCAACCACAAATTTAAGCAATGTTTCCAACATAATATGGCTAGAAATGTTATACGAATCAATATTTTCATTAACTTGATCTAGCATAATTTACATGTTATCTGCATATTGGACACTCACTGATGAATTATCCTTGGTGTTTGCATTTGAAGGGAAATTAATGTTTGACTGAAACAAAAAAAAAGAGAAATATGAACATGATATAAAATTAAGATTAAGAAAAACAAATCACATGGGATTAGCTTTCTGATTTTCTGATGAGACTTGAACTCATTAAATTATATTAGTGTTCAAAAGTTTGGGGACAGTACAATTTTTTTTATATATATAAATTAATTGTATACAACAAAGATGTATTAAATTGATCAAAAGTTACAGTAAAGACTGTCATTTACTTTGACATTCTTTTCAAAGAATCCTGGAAAAAAAAACTCTAAAAACTATTTTCAGTTATGATTTCTGAAGGATCATATGACACAGAAGACTGGAATAATGGCTGCTGAAAGTCATCACAGAAAAAAATTACATTTGAAAATACACTGAAAGAGAAAACAGTCAATTGCATTAATATTTCATAAATCTTACAGATTTATCTGTATTTTTGATCAAAGGTATGTATATTCTTGGTGAGAATATGACAAAACCTACTGACCCCCAACGTCTGAACAGTAGTGTATATAATGTTATATACACTTCATTTGATTCACAAGGCCTTGATACACCGTGTTAATTTACCAGGCTGCGGTTACACTCTCAATTGCTTGGTTTGGTGGAAATACTAAATAAGAGTCAAGCATTTCACTGCTGCAGACAGCATGAAAAGCAGGACATGCTCAGAGTTACACAGGCCCTTATTCCATTCGGCTCTTAACATCTAATGCAAAGCTAAGTGCAGCTAGTGCAGGCCATACAAGGGCTAGTCAGCCCACTTACATATCGAACCTCCCTTCCAAGCATCACAGAGGAAGATTTGTGGGACTGCTGAGAAATATGGAAATGTCATGACGAGGGGTGGAATGAGAGCACAGGCCATCAACCAGAACACTACCATAAAGAACATGTAAACTAGGCCTGCCTTTGACCATGCAAAAACACCTGCATAAATCTGTCCAGGCTTATTCATGGTAATGTTTGACAGTCACGTGACAAAACAAATGAGAAATGAAAGGGCTGATGATGAAAGGGGAGTGAATACACTCTGAAACGGTACTGACCTGGGAGTTGTGTGGAGAGTGTGCAGCTTCTCGGACAGGACTGTCAATCCTGTGAGGCTCCGATGGTGAAGACTGCAATACAAACAAAAGAACATCCATCACAACATGTCACGAGAACTGGAGAAGGAAAGAAATTGCTTGAGGTCAGGGAAGTATTTCACAAAGCAAGATGAGGCCTGCTGTTTTCAATAAGCAAAATTGGCCAAATTACAAAGTAGTGCATTATGAATAAACAGTAGTGCATTATGAATAAACAATCAGGTGCAATTTTATTAAAGCGGATTATCTTGATTTGAGAAAAACATTAATAGCAAACCATAAACAACTACCTTAAGCAAGTTATTATAATATGCTTGCACACTGCAGTTGTTGTATTTCTTGCTCTTATGATGTGATTGATGACAAACGTGTTGTATTACGTGCCACAGATCATTTGAAATCAAGCAGTGGTGCCATAAAATGCATTTTTTCAAACTGTGTCAAGAACAATGTCATGCTACAGAAAGAGACAATGTGTCAAATGTTACTTTAGAGACCATGGTGTTATATATTCCTGGAAATGATTGGAAGCCAGTCTGTATTCAAGGTGAGAGGCCTTTACCCTTCACCCTTTTTTGTTTAACACCTGTTGACTTCACATTCAAAGCATTCTCAGTCTCTCTGGGAATGTTCAAATGCCTCAAGACCATAGGGTTGCACAAACTACAGGGTCCCATTTTTGTATCCGCTTCATTTTCAGCTTCAGTCATTTTCTAAATATAGGAAATGTGTATATAGACATTGTTGTTTTCAAAGACATCTGTAAATCTAAAGCCGCTATCAGCAGAAATCTTTGGATGATATTTGAGAATGAAGTGCTGTGTTAACTCTAAATAGCTACTGATAACACAACCATGCTAGACCAGAAACACACTCAGTCAGAAAACACACTCCACAAGGCTGCTTGCCTTGCTGTACAACCAGGGCTGCAGCTGCCCATGCCTGCCATAACCCACAGGTGGCCCTGATAAAATGCGCTCGTCAGGAGGGCAGCCTTTGCTCTTGCGATTAGCCACAAGGAAGGGATTTTCACTAAAGCAGATTGGCTGGGAGTCCACAAGACATTCTTCTTCCTCTTTAGCTTCTTGTGGGACTCCTGGAGCTGGGAGGGGGTCCCATGTGTCAGCTTGGGGAGGTTTTGAAGCCGCTGAACTTGCGGCTGGGCAGACTGGAGATGAAGGGAGGGCAACAGGTTCTATGTGGTACATAGAGGCATGGACTTTCTCAAAACCCAGGGGGTCTACAGGGACAGCCGGCATGGCAGCCTCCATTGTGAAGAATGTAGCAAAGGAGGGAGAAAACTGAGGAATGAGAGAGAGAATATTTTCGACAGACAAAAGGGAGAAATAATGTGAGATGGAAACAAAGACAGATAAAAGAACAGAACAACTAATGATATACAAAAGGAGGAAGAAAATGTCATGGCATCACAAAAAGATTAGAACACAGCAAAAGGAAAAGCAAAGAAAGGAAAAGCAGTACAGAATGAAACAGATGGGTTTAGTCTGTCAGAGTTGGAAGAAATAACAGCCATGCTAAAGACATGATCATCTCCCAGTCACGACAATTCAGATGAGTGAGGAGCTAAATACAGCTATCCCATCATCCTGAGACATCTCACAGTAGAAAGTCACTCAATCCAGAAGAACATCTGCATTCAATCTGCCTTAATGTGGACTTTGCTTTTATATTTTTCAGTTTTAATTTTAGTTTTCATAATTTTGTGCTTGCTTTTTTAAATATATATTCTTTTAAGATGATATTTTTATGTCTGGTTTAGTTTATGAAATGTAAGTACTTAAACGTATTTCATTTAGTTGCCAAAGCAACATTTTCAATCTAATATTTCTACAATTTACCTCAGCTTTATTCAAATTATCAAAAATTATTTTTATTAGTTTTAGTTAACAATAACACTACTCTTAATTATGACAGTTACTACATTTTACTTTATTAGGGACTAGGGAGGTATTTATAGTTTAAAATGTTATTCGGCATTATGAACTACCGTGAATGCTTGCTTTAAACACAACCTAACAGAAACCATATCAAGTAGATTTTAGCAGTGCATGTAACAAACACTCACTAATGAGCCCTTACCACAAAACACAAACACAAACAACTGTCATTACTATTAGAGATGCAATTTTATAAAGTGTTATGAAACTATACACCGGATTGTCAACACAGTAAAATACAAAATCAATTCAGGTGCAATTAGTGGCACATTGTGATGCTAAAGATGTTACTGTCGCATACAACTAATGGCCTCATACTGATAAAAGCTTTATTCGCTGGCTCTTGTGCCGATAAAAGACACCGCTCTGATCTATCAATAGCCATGACTAAACTGTACTTCATATAACACAAAATCATGTGAGGGAGAAAACCTTGCGCTAGTGTTTCCCGATCTAAGAGCCGTCCACCCCCTCTCCATTCCTCACTAGACTTCGCTAACAGCTGCTACTGCTATGTAGGTTGAACATATCTAGAAGAGAGACAGAGGCTAAAAATGCTTACAAGGGACAAGGAATATATTGTAGTTTGTAAAAACAAGATATAAAGCTTAAATTACAACTGTTACATGATAAAACATTTACTGAACATCACTGAAGGCAATAAATCCTGAATAAAATGTAACCAGTTTTACACACACATACACACACACACAGAAAAGAAAAGATGGAAAAACTAGTACGTCAAGGAGGTATGAGTGCTGAAGAAATGACAGAGAAAAACAGAGTTGTAGAGTAACAGCAGTGATACACTCACAGTAAGATGACCGAAGCAGATTCCAAGCGGCTTGACTCTAGATAACTTAACTGTCAAGATCCTTCAAGGGTCCCTTCAACCTCAAAGGCCACACCCACCCATTAACTCATTCAGCCAATCAGCTCACATTTTAAAATAACTTGAGCTACTGTCAGCTGTCGGCAAGCACCTCCCCCTCACTCCAGCTCAAGCACCAGCAAATACAATCTGTATTCTGTCAGAGGTATGGCTGGAATGACATCCAACCCTGCTGCTGCTGAAGACTAAAGCCAGCAGCTGGACTGCTTCACCTTTGGCACTACTAGTACAAGTAACGCTACTGGACAAACATATAGCTTGACCTGACAAGAGTTTTTGAAGACCGATATGTTAAGCATTCAAAAGCAAGTAAGGAAACATTTCTGCAAGTTAGGTTAACTTACTCGATTAACTCTCTGTAGGCTAGTGGTAGGTAGAGCCGCCAGTGTCTTGTAGTCCAGTTTCAGTGGTCCAGTGCTCAAATTCTGTAGAGAGAGGGTTAGAAAGAGCATAATGAATGATCACTGTTCACTGAAAGAACATGTTCTAAACATTAATTAGATTCTTTCATTAAGCATGAGGACACTGGTTCTAAAGAGCTTCTAGAGCTCAGAGGTTCAGATGTGACTCAGTTGTTCATGTTCGAGGTGACGGCAGGTCCTGTGTTTCGCTCCTGGAGCCCTAATGTGGGCTGTAAAGACAGGGAGGGCTTAAGGCCTCACCTCAGTTTCCTCCTCCAGCAAACGAGTTGCCTCCTCACGCTCCAAGCGCATGCGCTCCTTTACCGAAAGAGGGAAGGCAAGGAGGAGTGGGGGGATAACGTTTACCCAATCACACACAGACACACATTTTGCACACACACACACACGACATCCATTGCACAGATGGGAATGAGGTTTATGTGATGCAGAATCGTGGATGAACAATAAAACCAGGGACCATGAAGAGGCAAGAACATATTTAATGAAGGAGATGAATGGAAAGAGCAGAAACAAAATGTGATGTTTGGAATGAGCAGCACCCAAGATCATTCAGGAGGGTTTCGGGGATAAGAGGGGCATAAGATAAGAGTAAGAGGGGAAGAAAAGGACAGATCCACAAACATTAGTTGCAGTTATAGGAAATATTTAGAAGTGGTCGTCATTTTGATAGCTTATTCTTCTTCTTATTTTTATTATATGTTATAAAAAGGCATTTAGGGGAGGAAATTACTCACCACTTTATCCATCTCCTCCCGTTCCCACTGGGACGTCTCTCTCACCATCTCAACCTCCTGCAGGAAAGGTCAGACAGACAGATGTTATTTCTCCATGCACTCCTCTGCTGTTCCTGCTCTGTGTGAAGCATAGAGCTCACCTTCTGCATGATGTCAATCTCTTCCGGACTCAGGTCTCTGTCGACTGATGAGATGCTCTCCATACTGTTCTTACGAACAATACCTGCCGCAAACGGGTTTGCAATAACACCAGGCGATGCCTGAAAGAAATAGCAAAATATGAAGTAGTACATGCATGCATAATTAGAATGATTCCTAAGGGATCAAGTGACACTGAAGACTGGAGTAATGGCTGCCGAACTAAAAATACTACTGTTTTTACTGTAACTGCAATCAAATAGTGCAGTCGTAGTACTTGTAAGAGACTTCTTTCAAAATCCTAATTATTCCAGACTTCTGGCTGGTAGTGTCAATACATATTTTATTACATGTATAATAATTTAAGTCACAGTTGGACACCAGAGAAGATCTCATGTTTTCCTGAGCTGTATAACTAGGTCTTTACCTCGATGCCTGCAGCGTTTCTTGGGTCAAAGCCATCACACACAAGCATGACCAGAGAGTCACCGGCAGCACGCAAGACCCTCACTGCTTCCGTGTGCGTCATACCCAGCAGACTGTTGTTGCCCACCTCAAGAATACGCATGCCTACTCGCAGTCGATCATCCCGTGCAGCTGCTCCGCTCGAGCTCACCTATAGCAAGGAGTAAGAGAAAAAAAAAATCAAGGACTTAAATGACTGATGTTGTGAGGAAGTAATGAAGTAGGTAACTAGACCAGTATTTTTTATGTTGTCAGAATCCTTCAGGGTTTGTGTCTTATGTCATTGTATTGGTTACCTTGGAAATGAAGATTCCCTCATCTGTGGGGTCAAAGGGGTTGCCTGCATGGCCTTTAGCTCCGCCCCTGATGCTGATGCCCAGCTTTTCTCCAGGCTGCTTGTGAATGACAATCTCCTGCGAAATCAAGAAGGTGTGTGAGGGTGTTCTGGTCTCATTTAGAGGCTCAAAAGTTTTTGAGATTGAGATCATTACCTATCAAAAGTTTTTAGGTTATTACCAAAAAACTCGAAGTATTTGTACGAGTGTATTTCTCATTGCAGACCATTTTGGCAGATTTTTAGGAAAAGACCAAATGTGATATTTATTAGTGCAGGTTTTGCTTACACTTGTCCTCTGCTAGTCAGAGTGTATACCTGCATGCCAGGGGGCGAGGGATCTCTGCGCACAAGCATGCGGATCTCCTGCTTGTTGGAGAGCAGGGCTCTGACAGCTTCCTGATGTGTGGCATGTCGGAGGTCGATGGTGTTCACCTCCAAGATTCGATCGCCCACGCGAAGTCCACTCTGAGAGGCCAAGCCATTGGGGATGACCTACCCAGAAACAAAAAGGTCAGAAATCTATTCGGACAAAAGCGTCACAGAACACAAATCATGGCATTAATTTTTTGACATAAACCTGCAACATCCAACCTCATTTATTTTACCTTTGAGATGAACACCCCTGGCTCATTAATTCCAAACGGGTGGCTGGCATGATCGCTACCCCCTACAATGCTCAGACCCAGGGGACCACCTGCTTTGATCAGCGTCACTTCCTGTCCAAAAAAGGAGGACAGATTTTGCAGTAGATATACATACATATACATATATATATTTTTAGAATGTTGGGGTTGGTAAGATATATATATTTTTTGTAATGAAAAGAAGTCTATCCTGTTTACCAAGGCTGCATTTATTTAATTAAAAATACAGCAAAAACAACACCAATGTTGTGAAATATTACTATAATAAATACGAAAGATAAATAATCTTTGAAATTAACCAATAATTATAAATGTGATTTATTTTTAAATTAACATTACTATTTAAAATTATTATTTTTAATGAAAAGAAGTATCTCATGTTCAGCAAGGCTGCTTAAAATTATAATGATTAAAAATACAGCAGAAACAAAACCGTAATATTTAAAAATATTACTACAATCTCAAAAACATTTCTTATTATTGTTAATGTTACAGCCTGCTTAAGTGCTGTTTAATATTTTATTATTATGGTATTCTTAATCTTCATTTTTCTGTGGAAACTGTGGCATTGTGTTCAGGATTCTTTGATGAAGACAACGCTAAATAAACAGCATTTATTTTAAAAGCTTTTGTAGTATGAAATGTCTTTACTGTCACTTTTGATTCATTTTAATGTAGCCTAGCTGACTAAAAGTATTAATTTCTTAAAATATATATGTATATGTACGGTATGTGTAATATGTATATGTATCTTACTGACCCCAAGCTTTTGAATGGTAATGGTAAATACAGTCAAACTGAACGTTCAGTTATTTGAAACGGAGATGCATCTTCTAGGCAAATCTACACAACTACATGAAGTGGGCATGAATAAAAAGGGAACATTAATTAAATGCAAAAGCAATAGAGTAAATTTTAAAAGCCCAAATCACAATCCTAACACAATAAATCCACTACGCAATGTTCATACCGTGCACCATTTTCTCTGTTGAATGAGGCATTAAAACAGCAAGATGAAGCTGTTATGAGATTAAACTAGTTTTAAATATTTCCTCAAATAGGGAGAAAAACACACACTCTCTCTCTGAAGGTTCAACGTCATTGCCTTGTGTCCAGCTCTCACCTCAATGGGGTATTCATCCTCCATGGGGCAGTTGAGATGGTTTCCAAGGTGCTCATCTCCTTCCTCTTGCTCAGGTGAGTCAGATGGCTCTGGAGGAGGGGGCGAATGAGGTCGAGCTCGAGGGGAGGCGGCCCCTGCACTGGCCTGGTCCCGTTCGACCAGGAGGGTGATGGTGGGGGAGGTGCCGGTAAGCAGCAATACTGCCTGGTCATGTCTGGCCTCTGTCATGTCTACACCATTGATCTGGAGCAACAGCCAAACACCAGAGGATCATAGAGGGCCAATACACCCACAACGGGCATATGAATGCCCCTCATGCTGAGCTTGTTACGTCTTATTGGCTCTTTAATTACTACAGGCAGCATTTCTTTTAGCTGGGTTTTCAAGAAACATTAGAGTCCAGGTGTTAGTTGAAATATGTTCCTGTTCAGGACTGATCTGGATCATCGTGTGACAGCCAATGTGGAGCCTTCTCATGCATTCAAAGAGAATGTGATTTCCACTTCACCTACATATACTTGGTTTTGAAAACCTGGGTTCTCAGTGAAAAATCATGCATCAAATCAAAATGTTGAGACACATTTGACCAGGGGAGTGAAAAGGAAGGGGAATGTGCAACAGAAGAAAGAGGAAATGCTGGAGATGCTTTAGGTAGCAAGATCATGTGTTGTGTTAGAGAGAGTATAAAAAGAGCAGCTTCAAGAAAACCATGACCAAACTCTACTACAGCTTGTCATATTTCAATGAATTCCAGATATATCTCATATACTTTGATTAGCGGACCTTGCATTCACAAAGTGAGCTTAGTCCAGGGGAAATTACTGGTATAATGGTAACATGCACTTTAAAAGTTTGATTACAGATGTACTAAAGAAATAAAATACCTTTTAAATATGCACACTTTAGTCTCACTGAAATAGTATCAGTCTGGTTTTTGGTAAGGCAGACTAACAGATCTGTATGTGACTGTAGCATCTTGACATCAAAGTTACTCAAAGTACAAAAGGTCTCGGGATTGAGCGGACATGCAACCTGCATTTAATTCCATTAATAAGCATCAACTCCATTATAACTTTGTATATAAAAGTACTACTGATTCATCACATTACTATTACTATGGGTCTTTAAATACTAGCCTTTAATTGTGATATGGCTCATGTCTTGACACCACATGCTGTGTTGAAACTGTGGTCTAATGCTGCTGCAGTTTTGTGCATTTTCACAAAGACTGTACAATATTTGAGATTCTCTTTGTAAAGCGAAGGGATGTGGCCTAACCTATCCTGCTTCCCATGTAAGGGAAGACTACTCTTGATTTCTGGTTACTTTGTTTAGCAGCTGGTGACAAACAAACAGAGGTCAGCGCTGACCATTCAGTACCGGCGCTTACCACAGGGTGACAGAAGGGCCACTGCTAGGGTAACGCATGCAGCTACCATGACAGCAGAACAAGTCAAAAACCTCCCATCACCACACCCGACACCAAGCAGGAAAGAAGTGTGTTAGTGGAACACATGCAAGGACAGAGGGAGAAGCAGCAAAATCTCAAAATAAAGAGAGGGCTCAAGGGAGAATTATAACTGTTATAATGCTGAGTCGCAATACAGGCAAAGTGACTAAGAGTTCACAATTATGAGGTTATGGTGTACAGCACAGTAAAACAGAAGACTGGGCTAAAACTAACTCTGACTAACTCACCCATGCAGTGAGCCGGTTAATAATGGCTTATTATTAGTAGTAGTACGTTTCTCACAATGTAAAGTGTCTATTTAGATCTAATACCCAGGAACAAAACATTTTTTAGACCCACAAATGTAGATGTTGTCATTTACCCACACCCAAACCCATTTGACTTTATTTTGTAAGACAAAACATGAGACTATTTTCTTCTGTATAATGAAAGAGAATAGTGACTTTCTAGCGTCAAAAGGGACAGTATGTGTGCTACATTTAAAACCATACAATAGTATTGTGTGAAAAACATGGAACAAATTCTGACAGGTTTTTTTAAACTGAGTTAATTATAACATTTACTATTTTTTGAGTGAACTATCCTTTAAAACCTTAATTAAACTGATAAGCAACATTAACTAGAGAGACGGATGAACTCACTGATATGACCCTGTCTCCCACGTGCAGGATATTGTCTCTGTGAGCAGCTCCTCCTTCAGCAATACGAGAGATGAAGATTCCCTGAGAGAAAAGCACAGCCAATGATGAACACCTCTCAATTTTCCCATGAACACCAAGGATGCATTTATTTGACCAAAAATACAGTAAAAAGCATGATTGTAAAATACACAAAGAAACATTTACAAAGAAGTGATTGATTTTTGATGATTTAGAGCTACCACTCTTGGCAAAAAACAAATGAAAAATAAAAAAAGTGAATACAGTATAAAGTAGTTAACTAAACTAAATAAAACAACAAAAGAAAAAAGCTTCTGAAAGTGTATCCTTGAATAAAAAAAAAAATCTAGAACTAAAGTCTCATCTGATCGACACTCTTTTCATGAGAACCAAAAGAAAAGTAAAGAGTCCTAGGGGAGTTTCACAAAGAATAAAAACCGGTAACACACGTGTAGTAACACAATGCTAGTATCTCTTGCAGTGCTCTGTTAGCTGCTGACTGGTTCAGTGCTCCTGTACAGCTGTTGAGAGCTGGTCAGTATGCTGGTGTAACATGCTGCAATGCCTCAAGCCTCTAGAGCAGAAATGATCCCGCTGACCTTAGCTTAAAATATACCTGGCTTGCTTTTAGTGGTTTATTATATGGGCTTATGTACAACTCTAAAGATGTAATTCAGACCATGTAGTATTAAAAGAACAAACTATTGATGACCTTAAAGGCCAATTGATTCTAAATCTCAACAGTTTAACAGAGTCTGCAAACGGTCATCACTTTCACAGTATGTTTTCTAAAACTGGGATCGGAACGTTTCATGATGAAGACTCAAAGCAGCAAACAGACCAGCAGACAGTAAGATCTACTTGTTAGTAAAAACAAGCACAAATGTCGAGCAGAAGGACAAAAACAGGACTTACAATTACTCAGCACAGAGTGTGTGCATGTGCTAATGTGTGACCGTGTCTCCTTCGTGAAAGTGGTGCAAAAATGTGGCCATGTCAGAAAGATAGAGGGCAGTATGATGTGTGTCTGCAGTGGAGATCCAAAAATACTTCATCCCCTGCCATCCGATAATCTACTGGCCCTATCAGGTGTCAGTCCCTGTAATTCTAATCATTGCCATCTTGGTCAGCCATCCTAGAGGTGCTGAGAAGCATCATGCAGGAGCTTACGCAGTCCATATGCTTCTGCTAAACATGTTAAACATACGGAGAGAGCGGATGACATCCTGACTTTCCTTGAACCACACTGCACAACCTGACACCGACACAATGAACACACCATAAAATATTCACAACAAGGCAAGACACGAGTGTATATGCAAGAGCGTCTTGTGTTTACCGTGTCTCCTACTCGGTACAGGGTCGACCCTTTCCCTCCAGCAATGCTGAACCCTAAACCTTTATCGTTGCGGATCAGACAAGTGGCTAGTTTCAGCGTCGGTCCAGCGCTGACAGCAGGAGAGGCAGGGTCCAGGAGGAAAGGCACCCCACTGGACCGTCTCTCCCGGGGGAAATAATCATCTTCTGGTCTCAGTGGCGTGGTGGTGATGGCGTTCTCTGGTTCAACCATGCGTTCTCGCAGAACAGTCATAACCACGGCCGCCCCTGAATTGCGCAGGGCCTCGACGGCTGTGTGATGCTCTGCTCCGTGCAGGTCTACTCCGTTCACCTGAGAACAGACGAATGCAATGATAGAGGATTTAAGGCAGCGTGAATGACTGGTTCTGAATGGGGCAGCTCAAAAGAGAAAATGGAACTAGGTGTTCACCTCAAGAAGTTTGTCTCCCACTTTGACCCCAGCAAGAGCTGCAGGGCCTTCTTCTGATACTCTAGAGATGAAAATACCCTGAAAAGGACATACTGTACATTAAAACAAACCACACAGACAAGCATTTACTGAAACTCATCTATTGTGTGAAAGCTCATTGAAATGTACCTCATCATCGCCTTTATAGGGCGTAGATCCTTTCCCCCCTGCTATGCTGATGCCCAACCCACCGGTCTGCCTCAGGATAGTCAGGGTCAGCTACAGATGAAGCAGAGAGATCAGAAATTCACAGACAAATGCAGAATGAAATACTTCAAAACGTTTGCTATGATATGCGTGGCTTGACTCACAAAACAAAAAACAAAACTAAAAAAAGTTTTCATGCAGTGCATGCTTGTTTAGAAGGTATTTATAATATGAATGACTGCATCTCTGTTCAGACAGATCAAATATATTGTCCCAACCAGCCTTCTTTCCTTGATGTTCACAATGTGTTCATTTACATACATTAAAAAATGAGCTCTAATTTATGGATTATTGGACACGCTTTTCATATTCAGACATGCATTAAAACCCCAAGCTGAAAGAGAACACAGAAGTCCAACACCTCTGTTGAAAAGATGAGCACCTGATGTTTCCAAGCTGGGTCAGCCTGACTGCTTTTGTCTATTTATTGAAGCAGTTTGGGAATGTGACAGACTTAAGTGGTTTACCCAAATCTTTTCAATCTTTGGAGTGGAAAATTCAACACTACAGTATTATAAAAAGAACTGGTGTGAACTGTACATGATGCACACAGTTAAGGCAGGATTCAGGAATATGCCAGACGATGAAGATTTTGTAAATGGTTACAGAGAAAAACTGGGCAACATAGACTTAACTGGAAAAAAAGTCTTGAGCCCACAAAATATTATGCGGTTTTAAAATCTGCAAGCTGGCTCTGACTTTTTGCAGCTACAATGGATGTCCCAGACTGTAAATCAGGGCAAATATAGAAAAATCTAGACAAATGTAGTGTATTGTATTCCAGCCTTTACTCACACTGGACAGTTTATATGTACAGACACCATAAAGTCTATACATAATGTACGTTGATCTATTCTATACAGAAAGTTTGTTTACATGCACATCTTCAACGGGTTCTGCATGTATAAAAAAAAAAAAAAAAAAAAGAATCGTAAGTAAACAATTTCATTATTAGACTAATGTGATGAGAGATGGGCCAGTAAAATTTTGTTTTAACGTTTTTGGATTCTGTGCTCAACAGCATTTAAGAACAAGAACAGCATTTATTTGAATCAGTAAGTTTACTGTTACTTTTTAAGTTTAATGCATCCTAGTCTTACTGAATTCAAACTATAGGGTATATAAAATTATTAACACCAAGAACAAAGTTGCTCCAAGAATCAGGGAAAGACATTTGATTGAGTAAAATTCAACTACTTTAACAGTATATTTAATATTTAACATTTGATCAAATAGTCAAAAGTCTGAAGAATCAAGGAGAGGAGGCCAGCATTGCTGGGACAGGACACCAAGGATCTGTTTGATTTATGCAGACTGTATAAAGAACACATGCTCAAGTTTGAACATCACCCGTCTCAAAACTTGCATTGATTCAAGTTTTGCAGATTAATGGCAGAAGACTCCACATCTAGTTCAATGCTACTGAACATTGTATTGTAACACATTCATGGTCTAAAAAAAGGAGACCTAAGCCAATTCAATTCATAGTTATTTGTCCTTTTTTTATAATGACATCAAGAGAAACAGAAACATTTTTTAAAAACTAATAACAGTTCAACTAAGGACAATTTAATCTTAAACCACTTTACATTTGTACTGACTAAGTGATGGCACACATCACCAAACAATCACACCGTGACATACCCAATAGTCACAAAATGAATGGGACTTTTTTTGTGTGATGGACTAGATGTGGTTGATTCTACAACAGCAGCCATGCAAAGTAAGTGGGTAGATGGAAAAACACAAAACTTAAGTGAAGAAAAGAGAACAATGTTCTTGGACAATGAAATCTTTGGAGACATACAGCCCATTGTTTGTCTAATATACAGTAAATAAATGCTCAGCTTCAGGCATATTAAACAAAGTGGAAAGTAATGAACTTATGTGGTCTAATGCTATGGCTGATGGTCACTTATCTTACATTGGCACTGGGTCAGGAATTAATTAATTAAAGAAACAGAACTATCCATTCATTAAAATACAACAAAAAAATAAAATAAACTACAAAAAAACATGTATGACATGGATTAGTGTATTCAAATGACTGACCTATCGCCTTGTGATACATCAGAGAGGGTATCAACACTATGTTGAAATTAGTTGCATGACTGACAATATGGTACTATTTACATATTTTTATATTGCACTTTAAAAAAGAAACAAACAATAATTTGGTGGGTTTTGGTTTTGGAGAATCACAAATCTCACTCCATCTGATTTACGTGCAATTATACAATGACTGGTGTTTGGGGAACCTGGAACATCAGTCATATTTATGGCATATATTTTTACATGGCAAGTAACAAATGTTAATTATTTCATTACGGAACTACAAACAACTTCTTGTGTGATTATTGTTCATTTCAATAAGACAAAACAGAGACATTTGTAATATGATGCAGCCAAAAATAAATAAAAGTTTCCACTATGTGCTCCTTGCTCCTAGGTGGCAGAACCTGACAGTGGGGTAGGCGGTGGAAGAGAGGGAAGAAATGAAAAACAAGAAAAAACGGTAGCAGACAGTAATAGAACCTAGTTTGGAGACAACATGGTAATGGAAACACAATGTTTCTTTAAAACTTAAGGGTAATTATTAAGATGAAAGACATAGTTTATGACATGCTTTCGATAACCACAGAACACCTTGGTCAATAGACTTACATTGTAACTTCATTACTGCAAAAGCTTGACTTTATTTTTTGAAGTACTCAACCCAGATTATTCTTCATTAACAGCTGCACCATGACCATCTTCTCCAAACACTAAGATCTATTACAGCTGTGACTTAGAAGTAAATGTTAGTCAGCAATTTCCCTAGCCATTCGGTATGGATTAATGAAGGAATTTTGTGGTGGGTCATGACTCCCTGAACTGCAGTGAATGATGAGTGAGTAATGAATGAATGATCAAAAGAGGGAGAGAGCGAGGAAGAGAGCGGGAGTTTGGGCGGAAAGAGAGTAGGTACAGACCTCTTCCTCCTCAATTCGAGCAGGCTCAATCAGCAGATTATTGACTTGATCAAATGACACCCCCTGTTAGGACAGGAACCAGCGAGAGGGCATGCAGATTAGTCAGGCCAAAAAAAAAACAGAGGTTGTATGACTGGAAATTAAAATAAATCGAATAAACATTCACACAGGTGACTGAATGACAGACAGACAGACACAGACACACAGCCACAGTTAGACAGGGCTCTTCCAAAACCACCACATATACAGCACACAACACTGACATACACACTGAAAGAGCTTTCAAACAACAGCACAGCTCAGTTCTCAGACTCATGAAATAAAACGGCTATTGTCTGGAAGAGCTTGCTATTCATACAGTATCTGTACAATAACAGAATATTGCAATTCTGAATAAAAGTAATTTTACAGTCACATCAAACTTTACGAATGAAGTCTAAAATGTTTAGCAATTTAATAAGACATGACAGGGAAAATAAAACAGCCCAACTGTCTGGATTAAGCAACCCAAGTTACAGGTCGTCAATATTAACCCCAGACAAATCACTAGCGTGTCAATGCTATAAAACACAGATATAAAGCAATTACCAACATGCACACAAATCTCAGTATTCACAAAGGAACAGCAATTTACTTTTTTTCAAACTGAAAACATGCACACACAAGTCCTGCACAAGCATTCCTCAGCCACTCATGGAGACCACACACACACACCTTGGAGTTCCTGACCACATTCAAAATATTTTAAACCAGATATATATATATATATATATATATATATATATATATATATATATATATATATATATATATATATATATATATATATATATATATATATATATATATATATATATATATATATATATATAAATCTTGGCTTCAAAGATTAATTTTAAATATGTATAGCTGAATGAAATCATATTTCAGAATTCAATGAATGATTGCAAAGCATTATGTTGCATGTTGGTAGGAAATAAATTCTCACTTTCAGTGGTTGTTACTGTAAAACCTCTAAAGGATTCACTGGTTAAAGTATGCATTTTAAAGACCAATGAGAGTCCTCACATTTCTACACAATAACAATTATATATATATATATATATATATATATATATATATATATATATATATATATAAAAAATAAAAAACAGTGGAATTGTTCATTGATGTGAAGATCAGGTATAATTTAAAATGATCAGCACACAGACAGTTGTGGAAAAGGTGGGCAAAGAGGGCAGTGTGCACTGATTTCCCCAGGTAACAGAGACAGCAAATGATGATGAGAAGCAAGAGCAGTGCTCAACGGGGTGGAGCCAAGCTGTGGAGGAGGAGCTAAACATAGCCAAAGGGTGGGGCAAAACAAGGAGAAACTTTTTCATTTGAGGTTCTGTCCTTTCAATCAGACCAAAGGCGGAGGTCATCTTAAAACAAGCATTTATCAAACAGACAAAAAATGTGCATGCTGCCAATATTCATTCCAATGACACAATGGCTCTGATACAATGAATGAATCTGAATGAACAAATATCGTCACAGAGGGGTCTAAAAGTGTGAGACAACAAACTAAAACAAAAGTGAGACGAACCAAAAGAGATTCTAAAATTTTCTGTACAGTACTGTTCGAAAGGTTAGAGGTCAGTAAGAATTAATGTCTTTTGATCAATAAAGACAGGAGAGACTGGTCGAATGATATCTATATATAAAAAATAAATGTAAAATTTAAAATATTACTGTAATTTTAAAATTGTTCTTTTAAATTTCAATAACATTTCTCAAAAATCCTAATCCTGTTTTTACTGTGTTTTTGTTCAAATAAATGCAGCCTCGGTGAGCCTTTTACTAACCTTAAACTTTTGAACAATGTTATAATATTCAATTTTTTGCTGATAATATAATTTTGCATTAAAAAATGTTAATTAAATTTGAAAAAATGTAAAACGGACAGATTTACACTAGGGGTCTCAAACTTTTAGCACTGTATTTTGTATATCTTAGACTGAAAAAATTCCACACTCTGCACTAAGATGTGTGAACAAATAACTCCACTTAAACCCTCAGACAATATAAATTGATTTCAGCAACTTTTAATGAAGAAACTAGGATTTCCCACACCACTGCTTCTAGAAGTGAGCCCTTCTTACCTTCACTGGCTGCAGGGACGAGTTCATCTGACTCAGCCTGCTGTCTTCTAACTCAGCTGCTTCTAGTCTTTGTTGAAAAGGGGTGTTGACTGTTACTCCTCCCTCGTCCTCCTCATCTTCCTCCTCCTCCTCACCATCCCTCTCGTCCTCAGGGGTGTGAGCAGTAGGTGAGAGGCCGTCATGACTGAAGCCTTGCAGCAGAGCAGCAACAGTCTCCGGTTTGGGCAGCTTTGTGATCTTGAAGTGCTTTTTGTAGTGTGGTGTGTCTTTACGTATGAGCCGCTGTTTCTCTGCAGGAAAAGATGGCGTTCGAGGGTCTTCATCACTCCTTTCAGCATCTTCATCATCCTCTTCATTCTCATCTTCTTCCTCCTCATCACCCCCGCGGATGATGGGGTCTTCAGCAAAGTGCACAGTAGGCTGCGAAGGCAAGAAAACGGTTTCTTGGATTACCAATGCATCGACAGAATCAGGGGGGGGGTTGTGGCAGAAGAACTTTGTGAAACAAATTGTAACATACAGAAACCAAAACATTATCTTTACAGTAGCTTGCACTTGTACATTAGAGGTCAGTTACATTCAGGATGTGCTGAACATACTTCATACATACCTCAGTATACTCCACCTCCATCTCATCCAGCTCCTCCTCTTCTTGACCCTGACCATCATTAATCTCCACACCTGTACTGTTTACACCTCGCTTCTCATCCTGAGAAGTGGCAGAGGCGGTGCTACTGGATGCCTGAGAATCATGACTTTGATTGGATAGCCCACTCAACCGTTTTTCCTGTGAAAACCATTATATATAATCAATCAATGGAAAAAAAAAACTGAGCAGTTCGTATTTAACAATTAAATAATAAATCACATATACTTATATACATATAATTTACACACACACACACACACATATACATATACATATATATATAACTGTTTGTTTGTAATATTAAAAATATGACAAAGGCCATTTTAGTCAATTTTATCCTAAGAGACATACAACGTTGATTTATGTTAACAGCGATATATTTAATTCATGCCTGAAGTCTTGATCTTTTTTAAAACCTGGTATACTATCAGTGCACCATAGTTCTACAAATAAACTGATTCTGTGCATTTATTTCCATTCAAATTGATGGAAACTAATAGAAGAAAACAAAAAATAAAACAAAACAATTATGCCTTTGACTGAATTTACCTCAGAGTCCGGGGACTCCAGATCCTCATCTGGCTTGGCTGTATAAGCCTCATTTCTTCTGGCTTCAATGACATTCTTCATTACCTTCAACTCACTGGGATGAGGTGTGGCTCTCCTATGAAGACCCTGCTGGTTCACATATACAGCATGAGTGTTAGCACACTGTAAACAGTTTTCCAGAAATCATAAACATCCTGTACACATTTCCACGCTCACCCTCTTCTCTGCCGCACTCTCCTCATCTTCCTCTTCATGTTTGGAGTCATCCTGGAAGTGAATGACCGATACCCTGTTCAAATTAGTGTCTGTGGGCCAGGTTTCATCAACGCTCCTGTCCAGTAGATTCTCTGCAAAGTAGATTACAAAATATTGCAATTTGATGCGTGTCCTGGATTCACAATGGGTGTTGTCTTCAGTGCCTGACCGATATGGGTTTTTTGGGGCTGATACCGATATTAGGGAGTAAAAAAGATACCGATATATCATCCAATATTCTTTGTTTCTCCTTACTGTTCTCTGTTCCCATGCTGTACAGCTGTCCGAGGCTAAGACTACAAGAGCCCGAATGATATATCGTTTTGCCGATATTATTGGCCAATATGAGCCTGACGCCTATATATCGGTATTTAATTAATATATATTTTTTTTGTATATATATATATATATATATATATATATATATTTTGTAACATATAATGCGATAAAATGCTCGAAATTGTGTGATTACAGTCCAGACAGTCCTCTTTGTAGTGCCTTTAAATTAGGGCTGCACAATTAATCAAATGCGATTGTCATGCACATCTTTTCAGTAAAGCCAGTTCTGTGATTAGAAGTAAAACAGCAGCATTTACTACACAGAGTTTCAGATCTCTGGCAAGCTACCGGGAGGAAGGATTTACTAAATCGAAGAAATTGTTTGCGATAATGAACTACGGTTCTGTGTAGTAGGCCTAAATGCTGCTCCATCTGAAAGCACATGAAAATACCGCATTTAATAATACGTTTTTACTCCAAACTCACTTCATAACATCAGTCGAGTGTTTGAAATAATTCCTTCTGTGAGATGATGTGGCTTCTTAAAAAAGAATAAGGCACGCAACATATTTCATAGTATTCTAAGCAGTGATAAAGGTCATGTCGATTAGCACTGCATTATAGATATACATTATTATAATAAAAATTATAACAAGAACTCATTCAAATTCTCCCTCTGGCTAATCATAAAACTCAAAAGTCACATGTATCTAAATGCCAACACCCTGGAAGCAAATAAGGTATCAGACTGAATGCAAGTGTGACCGTTTTGTTTGTCACCTTACAGGTGCTGACTGATTTTAGACTGGGCAGCACTTAGTGTTCAGTAAATTGATACAGAGATTATGATGAAGGCGGGACAACATGCTTATTTTAACAGCTATGTCTCTGTACAAAAAGCAGGAACAATCTCATATTTACTGATGTCTGTAAGATAGGGGTGTAATGGTATGTGTATTCGTACCAGACCGTTTCAGTACAGGGCTTTCGGTACGGTGCACGTGTTCACCGAATGACCGAATTTAATATTTTGTGTGCGGAACATACTGTAGGTAAATTTTCGTGTTTCCACAAAAACATATTAAGTGGCGGAAGTCTCTATGTTCAGCGCAAATCCCGCCCTGCAGCTGATTCTAAAGTTTGTGAAAGAGTGTGAACATCACTACAACTAGGAAAAAAAATGACCGTAATTCAAATGCAGCTCCCGTCGGCATTTAAACAGACCTTTGCTCTTAATTCCGATCCGGCTAACGCAATAACGAAATCTGAGCAGGTCTAAAAACTGAAACTGTTGATGCTGCACTTTACACTTTGGAAAAGTTATATATATATTTTAAATATGAGCAGGCCTACAAGCTAGGATTGGTAATGCTGCACTGTAGTCATAGTTATTTATTTATATTTTTCATTATATTTTATTATGTGATATTGGTTTGAGACTGAGAGTATTTTATTTAGTGGAGAACTTTGCAGCAGTATTTTATTTCTTATTCTTTTTTTTATTTTATATATATTTTATTAAAAAGTGTTTAAAAAAAAAGTGTAAACAAATTGTAAAAAAAGTTTATAGTAATAAACAACCTGCAGTTTAATGTTTGCATTTCTTTCCCTTACTGTACTGAAAATGAACCGAACCGTGACTTTAAAACCGAGGTACGTACCTAACCGTGATTTTGGCGCACCGTTACACCTCTACTGTAAGAGGGATAGAGATTCACCAATGCTGTCTGGCAAGACTTCCAGGAGGTTCTCAGAGAGCAGCAGGTCTGTGAGGGTGATAAGGCCACTGATCTCTGTGGGAAGCTCTGATAGATAAACCATATATTGCCATAGTCGTGTATTTATTAGTCACGATGAATCAATGAAAGCATTTAAATCTTCTGTTTATTCAGCAACCGTCGGGTTTCTTCTGCGAGGCGTATTTGGAGTTTCCACGCGAGAGCACCCTCTGGCTTTCGGATAGAGATTTACTACTGATCACAGAACCGTGCTTCACTGACAAGATAAGCATGACATTCGCAGCTTCGGTCTAATCGCGATTTCGATTTATTGTGCAGCCCTAATTTAAATGCACTTTTTCAAACAAAAAGGACTAACACAGAATGATTTAATTTTTTTTTCTCAGTCAAATTATCTGTTCCTGATTAAAGGAGCTATGTGGAGGTTTTTACTTAAAAAAAAAAAAAAAATCTTTAAGATAGAGTTTTCATTTGTACATGTATGAGCCAACCATGATGTAAAAAAAAAGAATGACACCTCGACTGTCCACCACGGTTGCCTCTATCAGCCTGTAGGCTTAATTGTGTGTGGAGGAGTCGGGCCCGAATTGGCGCGAAATTTCACAAAATGTGACGTCATGCGTGTTCTCGTCTACTTGGGCTTACAACCGTACGGCACGCCAGCCATTATAGTAAGCAGCGGCAATAGTGTTATCAAATGGACTCTGCGGTTGGAAAGAAGCGACCAGCCTCCAACACAATTCAGACACCCACGGACACTCCTCGTAAATTAAAAAAAAAAGAGCGTGCGCACTGAGAACGAGCATTAGATTGGCTGCAGTTCCTCTAATGGCCACTGGTGTCAGTAACGGTTAGAAATTTCAGAACCTACGCAATGCTCCTTTAAGTAAAGAGCTCCAAGTCAGAATAATCTGCAAAGTGGGGTAGACATTTAGCCTGGATATGCAAAGCCTCTCTGGGTGTGACTTGACAGTTCCATTGACAAGTGTCTTACCAAGGCTCGATGAGGGTTGCTGAGGCAGCAGGTAGCAGGTGAGAACTTTTTCCCCAGTCTGCTCATCGTCCTCTGTCTGGAACTTCAGCATGGGCTGAGACTGGTTCTCTGCCAGCCACATAGCCTTCAGGTTGAGATTGGCCAATGCGAACGGTAAATTCTGCAACCTTTGACAGACAGCAAGAAGTGAAGAAACTTCAGTGCATGAAACAAAAAGCTGGTAGCAATTCTTATGGTTACTCTGACATCTAAAACCTGTGAAATAGAGGATGCATTTTCACCTGTTGCCTGCCACGTCCAGCACATGTAATTCTGTTGCATTGGCGAGCTCAGGAGGTAGTTTTGCTAAACGGTTATCTCTGAGAGAGAGCACGTTCAGGCTGACACATCCTCCCAGTTCTGCTGGCACGCTGCTCAAGCGGTTTCGGTCCACATTCAAGTTGGTCAACTTCTTCAGCTTCCCAAGTGAGCGAGGGAGGGACTGAAAGAGAAAGTTTTCACAATGGGCTCTGCTCTGACACATCTGCTTTCCTCCTAAAATTTGGCAATGCAGTCCTGCTAATATTGTTACGATTAATTGTGATTCCTCATTTATAATTATTTCAGATGAAAGCATCCTTTAAACAAACAAATGCAATGTAAATGAATTTTAATCTACAGTCGTGGCCAAAAGTTTTGAGAATTACATAAATATTAGTTTTCAAAAAGTTTGCTGCTAAACTGCTTTTAGATGTTTGTTTCAGTTGTTTCTGTGATGTACTGAAATATAATTACAAGCACTTCATACATTTCAAAGGATTTTAACCACAATTACATGACATTTATGCAAAGAGTCAGTATTTGCAGTGTTGGCCCTTCTTTTTCAGGACCTCTGCAATTCGACTGGGCATGCTCTCAATCAACTTCTGGACCAAATCCTGACTGATAGCAACCCATTCTTTCATAATCACTTCTTGGAGTTTGTCAGAAGTAATGGGTTTTTGTTTGTCCACCCACCTCTTGAGGATTGACCACAAGTTCTCAATGGGATTAAGATCTGGGGAGTTTCCAGGCCATGGACCCAAAATTTCAACATTCTGGTCCCCGAGCCACTTAGTTATCACTTTTGCCTTATGGCACGGTGCTCCATCGTGCTGGAAAATGCATTGTTCTTCACCAAACTGTTGTTGGATTGTTGGAAGAAGTTGCTGTTGGAGGGTGTTTTGGTACCATTCTTTATTCATGGCTGTGTTTTTGGGCAGAATTGTGAGTGAGCCCACTTCTTTGGATGTGAAGCAACTCCACACATGAATGGTGTCAGGATGCTTTACTGTTGGCATGACACAGGACTGATGGTAGCGCTCACCTTTTCTTCTCCGGACAAGCCTTTTTCCAGATGCCCCAAACAATCGGAAAGGGGCTTCATCGGAGAATATGACTTTGCCCCAGTCCTCAGCAGTCCATTCACTATACTTTCTGCAGAAGATCAATCTGTCCCTGATGTTTTTTTTGGAGAGAAGTGGCTTCTTTGCTGCCCTTCTTGACACCAGGCCATCTTCCAAAAGTCTTGGCCTCACTGTGCGTGCAGATGCGCTCACACCTGCCTGCTGCCATTACTGAGCAAGCTCTGCACTGGTGGCACTCCGATCCCGCAGCTGAATCCTCTTTAGGAGACGATCCTGGCGCTTGCTGGACTTTCTTGGACGCCCTGAAGCCTTCTTTACAAGAATTGAACCTCTTTCCTTGAAGTTCTTGATGATCCTATAAATTGTTGATTTAGGTGCAATCTTAGTAGCCACAATATCCTTGCCTGTGAAGCCATTTTTATGCAACGCAATGATGGCTGCACGCGTTTCTTTGCAGGTCACCATGGTTAACAATGGAAGAACAGTGATTTCAAGCATCACCCTCCTTTTAACATGTCAAGTCTGCTATTCTAACCCAATCAGCCTGACATAATGATCTCCAGCCTTGTGCTGGTCAACATTCTCACCTGAGTTAACAAGACGATTACTGAAATGATCTCAGCGGGTCCTTTAATGACAGCAATGAAATGCAGTGGAAAGGTTTTTTTAGGATTAAGTTAATTTTCATGGCAAAGAAGGACTATGCAATTCATCACTTTTCTGCACATCATAAAGAAAGTGCAGTAAGCAAATAAAGGCAGGCATAACAGATATCAGGTGATGCAGGTTTTGTACCTGGAGAAGGTTCTCAGTCAACATAAGCTCTGTCAGGTTCTCACACTCGCCAAGAGAGTCTGTGAGATGCACCAAGCGGTTCTGGTTCACTTTCAGAATGGACAACTTCTTAAGTGAGCCTGTTGAAAAAATCACGGATGCCTTGAAATAGGTACAAAAAACTACTGTAGTCATATTAAAATGGTTTCAAGATGAGCACTGATTTAGGACAAAAACATGAATTTTTAATTAATTACACAGTATACGTAAGCAATGGCAGCTGAAATAAAAAAACAAACATTAACCTTAAACTTGTAATGACTGTGCAGCTTTATGATGACCTAAATCTGCTGACACTAGGGGGCAGTGTTGCGATTCTCTAATCAAGAAAAACAATTCTCAACTCAACTTTAAACATTGACTATGATCATAACAATTTAAAAAAGTTCTAATTTAGACAATTTTACATTATTAAAGGTGTATCTTATTGTCCTGAAATAAACCAAATATTTTAAGATTTTTGTAACATGTAACCTGATTGGAACTTTGACACAGGATGATTCAAATTCTCCCTCTGACTCATGATAAAACTCACAAGTCACATGTATCTAAATGCCAACACCCTGGAAGCAAATAAGGTATCAGACTGAATGCAAGTGTGACCATTTTGTTTGTCACCTTACAGGTGCTGACTGATTTTAGACTGGGCAGCACTTAGTGTTCAGTAAATTGATACAGAGATTATGATGAAGGCGGGACAACATGCTTATTTTAACAGCCATGTCTCTGTACAAAAAGCAGGAACAATCTCATATTTATTGATGTCTGTAAGAGGGATATAGAGTTTCACCAATGCTGTCTGGCAAGACTTCCAGGAGGTTTTCAGAGAGCAGCAGGTCCGTGAGGGTGATAAGGCCACTGATCTCTTTGGGAAGCTCTGATAGACGGTTCTCTGACACGTCCAAGCAAACCAGCTGCCGCAGGTTCCCCAGCTCCTGTTAAACACAGAGGTTATCTTTCAGTCAGCTGAAAGTGAATTAAAGCACTCTAGTTTCCACTTCAGTTATCACCAGAACAAGCACATGGCACATGCATTCAGCTGTGCTGAGGGTAAACAACATCTGCATGAATTTGAACCTTTATCTGAACTAGATATTTTAAACCATCAAGACAGAGGACCAGTATGATAATGAGCCAATCTGAAGCGGTCTGTACTCACAGGAGGTAGTGAGGAGAGCTGGTTTCTGTCCAACCAAAGCTCACGAAGATTGGGCAGTGCCCCAAGTGTGTCAGGCTAAATGGAAGAATAAAAAAAGCAGATTAAAGACAGGATATGAGGCAATGAAAATGAGGCAAACAATAATTTACAAAAATAAAACAATATTTAATGTTAAATTAATTGGCAGGCACTGAGGTTCAGCAATGGAAATGATACTCAGAGATCCACTGGGGCAAACAAAAATAACAAGCACTAAATAAACCTAAAAACATGGCATGCATGTGTGTGCATGATTTCATAACTAAAACATCTCAGTTATTCTCAGGACCAAACAAACTATCCGCTTCTTACCAAAACTTCCAGTACATTGCTGCCCAGATCCAGCTGTTCCAGTTTAACCAGGAAGGAAAGAGAGCTAGAGGATGATCGAGACAGGTTTCACATTAATGTTATTTTTCCCCATTGTTTGGGGGTGTAAATGCAGAGCATGAACTATGTGGATCTATGTGTAGTTTGATGGGAAAACACTCACGAGGGTAAAGATTTCAGTAGATTCTCCCTCAGTTCTAGAGTCACCAGGTTTGACAAGCTGAGAGAAGAAAAAAAAAAAGAGAAAGAGTCGAGACTGAGTGTCAGATGGTGAGTGTGTCGCTTAGTTTGGAAGAGTAAGGGGCTCCTCCATCTGCATGACATCTACAGTAGCCAAAAACCACGTGTGTGAGTGTGTACATGTGTGAAATGGAGAGTGACAGTCTGTGTCTGTATGTAAATTGGAATGGGAACTGGCTATAAAAATGATGCATCCATGCATTTAAATATTATAAAATATGCATAGGTATTCCTCTTTGATGCACATTGCTTTTATCCATTACTTTAAATGCATAAAATTATGGGTTGCATTGTGAGGCTGTACTACATGCATGTAGTTTGATATTAATGATTGACATAACAGATACATATTATGATTTTGCTTTTTAAATCTATCAGCACGAAATAAATATGAACCCTATCTATTTTCTAAAAGCATGTTACAGATCGTATGTGAATAAGTGATCTATGAATAGATTCATCAAAAGATTGACTACATAATGTTTAATCAAATAAAAATGATGGAATTCTACTGGACAACAGATTAATAAAGCAAATTCACCATCACCATTCACCTTCATTTCTTCAATAATTGATTACATGCAAAAAATTATTTTTAAATTTTTACCCAATACAGTTTCTTTTGGAAGGCACTTTTTTCAAAATTCTATGCTGTTTTATAAAAAATCTAAAACAACAACCAACTAAAAACAAACCGCCTGGAATAGAATGTGTTCATATCGACTTACTTTCCAATGTCATTGGGTAGAGACTGCAGCGACACGTCATTGAGTGATAGGTGAGCCAGTCCTCTGAGCTGTGAGAAGCCATCAGGCAACCTGAGACCCACAGAGACAAAAGAAAAAACGAGACGCACAATGGAAAAAGGTTTGGTCTGTGAAAGCGGTTACTGCTAACAGCAGCGCTCATCTTCCTGCTCTAATGTAAATAAGGAGTGGGAAGCACTTGAGTGATGAATTAAGTTGACATTCTCCATAGCAGTGTGCTCTGACTGACCCAAACAAAGTGCCTGTTACATTCTCACCTGCTATAAAAATAACATTACAGCATTTTAACAGAACAAATGATCATTTGTAAACTGTTTAGAGTCAGACTACTCTCTTCCCAACCTTTCATAATCAAGAAAGTGTCATTTGGTATGAGCCAGAGCTTTGGGGGATTTGGGGGTTCTTCAAGAACACTAACCTGGACAAGGGGTTTCCGCTGAAGTCTGCAATCTCCAAGGCCTGACAGAATTTAATGTTTTCGGGAATCTCAGAAATATCTGAGAGAGAGAGAGAGAGAGAGAGAGAGAGGCACAGTCAGCAAGATATACTGAAGGAGTGTCATGACAAACTGAGCACTTTTTCAGGCTTCTTAATAATGGCTACCAGATGGCCTGGAGGAACGGGAGGAGAGGGTGATTTGACTGTGGTGAGTCGTCTGTAAGTGTGTGTGTGTGTTTGTGTGTGTGTGTGTGTGTGTGTGTGTATCTTATATGGGATCCGAGCTACACGTTAGGGACCTAGTGAGAGTCGCTTCGTTTGCAGAGTTGCAGAATATAACACTGCACAGTATTAAATACAGACCAACATGTTCAACATCCCCACAATCAATCCTGAGACTAACAGAAAACGTCCCTCGGCACATGAGAAGACAATTGGGTGTTGAAACCGATGTACACTTCTTAAATAGGCATGGCTCAAAGACAACATTCCAGAGCACTGTGTAAAGAAACTTTCAAGTGGCACACAGGATATGTGTGTGTAAATATCTCTAGATGGGTGCAGTTTAAAAGCAGGTTTATTTTTCAGCAGCAGTGCACATTTAAGAAAAGGTTCTACACACCATTTCTAGAGATGTCTAGCTCCACCAGCTGTGTGAAGTTGGCAACGTCGGGCGGCAATTTTTGAATCTCATTGTCGCTGAGGCCCAGTTTTCGCAGATTGTGCAATCTGAAGAAAGGCTGAAAGGTAAAGAAAGAGTAAGTATTAGATAAAACGCAGTTATATACTGGCCAGACAAATGCATCAAGGGAGAAACGATATAGATAGGCCCCATATTGGTTACTATCTCCTTATATAGGATATTAAACGGTTTATGCATATTTTAGCAACAGCGATAGATTATTTACCCACCCTCACTATCACAAATCTGCATTTGTCTGCGCAACACAAAAGATGATGATACCATTTTAGTGACCACTGACTTCCCTTTTATAAACAAGAAAACTATGAAGCTATGCTCAATTTATTTTTTTATATTACATAGAAGAAAGGAAGTCATACAGGTGTGAAACAACATGAGGATGAATAAATAATTAGTCAATATTCATTTTTGGATGGTTATCCTTTTAAGAGCACTCACTCTTGAAGAGGGGTTCCCTTTTAAGAGCTCATCAGCATTTATTGGTTATTACAGGCCAACTGGTATCTGTCTTTGTTTTTTTTGTTTTTTGCATAACATTATATCTAACTGATTTGTAGAAATCAGTGTGGCTGGTGAAAATGAAAAACACAGATGGTTCAAGTGCTACTAGACACTGCATGGTGAAAAATATCGGAGCATTGAACGATTCACAACAAACAAGGTTATACACTCAATCCTATGCTGCAATTGCAAACAAAACTTTTATTTGCATGTTATTTTGAATGAGCCAGACTGTAAACTAATGACCAGTGCACAACTACCTGACAACAGATCTTCCACACACAATTCTATAAACAGTCATGTTAAGTGAAGACAAAAGTTTGCGTGTCTGTTTTTGCACACCATGCTACTTTATCAAGAGCTTGCTTGTTAGTTGGTCAAATTCAGTACATTCCTGCTGCTGCGGCCCTTCATGCCCTCTTCTCTTTTTATGCCGGGCTGGCCGCTGATCACCAACAGAGGACTTACTATGTACTGCCAAGAGCAAGGCTAATACTGTGAGGTGTGTGTGTGTGTGTGTGTGTGTGTGTGCAGTTGCATGTTGTGACTCTGATTCACTAGTACACAAGGCCAAAACATCAAAACTCTGTAAAAATAGAAAATGGATGTAAAATAAAAATGAAAAATGATATCAGCACATGGTTGTGGGAAATGTGACTCAACCAAACAACAGTACCACCTCCATGTAAGGCAGTGGTTTTTAACCGGGGGGCCGACTAAGCAGACTTCTTCATTTAAGAAATAACTGTAATAGAATATACTACTTATACAATAAAAAAACAAAAATTATTATCCAATAAATCATGAAAGACTAGAAAAGTCATGGAATCAAATTGAGGAATCCTGAATAACAAGCTCTTAAAACAACTGGAAATCTAAAAACTTAATTATTTAAAATTTTAATGATTATGCTCTTATCTATGGATGTTTACGGTTTCTCTACAATAATATTTAAAAAGATTCCGTCACAGCAGCAGATATTCCAGAGGAAACCTTCTAGCCTACATGGGAATTTTGATGTGGGCAACAGGGTACACCTTGTCAAAAGGCTGAGAAATGCTAAAGGTGCTCACTTGTAAAAATGGCACTTCATATGAAAAACATGGAAGTTAATAATGTTGCAAATGTAAATGAAATGTTTAAAATCTCTTCTATCACTGCAATTGTTCACCACTGTGGTTCACTGTGGGCAGCTGGAGGCTTTGCTGCCACCACCGTTGTGGCAGGTGACACGTATCACATGACTAAGCGATGGGAAATGTGAGGTTGGTTAGAAATGAGACCAAAATACACATAGAGATCAAGTAATAAACTCAGTACAGCTGCCACATACAGGACTGAAATAATTGAAAACAAGTGGTGTGATGACACATGGTTGAACTACACACGTCACCTTAAAAACTCAGGGGAAAACACTGAGATGCCTTCAAACAGAGGCCTGCAAAACACGTACCAGCACTAACTTCCTTCAATTATCAACACGGCGGGCGCAGGGCAGAGCATCACATCACAGGCAGGTGCCTGACTGTCCTGAGTGGAAGCCATGAGGTCTATTGGTGGGAGGAGGCTCTCTAGTGAAGGCCTGATTATAAACACACACAAAGCGGCTCATTCATCACTGTGGCCAGATGCCAGGCAAGCCCAAGACCATATAGTTACCAATCTACTGCACTCACACACTCAAAAAGCCACTCTTTTCACTATCCAGTAATCCATCTGCCTCCCCAGCGTGTAAACAGATATCTATTCAGCATCTATTAATTCCTAAAACTTCACTACACGGAAACAAAAGTCAGACATCATCACCCTGAAGTGAGTTTGAGTGCCTTTAATCCAGACTGACTTGTCAAGCATACTGACCGTTTGCAGCTGCTAATTACACACACCACTGACAGTTACAGGCATTCTGACCATGCTGGAGATCCTAAGGATAATCCGGCTTAACAGCATCTATTTGCATGTTTGTGAAGTGAGTGGGTTTAAATAAGTCATGCTAATTCACTAACTTACAAAGCCGATTGTTGCTTTAACTCTGAAAAAAAAAATGTCTATAAAAGATGCATCTCAGAAAATTAGAATATCATGGAAAAGGTCTTTATTTTTTGTAATTTAATTTAAAAAAGCAAACTTTATTATATTCTAGATTCATTGGACGCAAACTGAAATATTTCAAAAGTTTTTTTGTTTTAATTCTGATGATTACGACTTACTGCTTTGGAAAATAAATAAAAAATCAGTTTCTCCAAAAATTTGAATATTCCATTTTGACCTTGATTAGTTTGATCAATTTTGAGTATAAATACTGGGTACCTCTTGGGCTCGTTTAGAATATGCAACCACAATAATGGGAAAAGACTACTGACTAGACAGTTGTCCACAAGACAATCATCAACACCCTCCACAAGGAGGGTAAGTCACAGAGGGTAATTGCTGAAAGAGCTGGCTGTCCACAGAGTGCTGTATCAAAATATATTCATAGAAAGTTGGCTGGAAGAAAAAAAGTGTGGTAGGAAAAGGTGAACAAGCAACAGGGATGACCACAGCCTTGGAAAGATTGTCAGGAAAAGCCGATTCAAGAAGAAGAGTCACCACACTCCGACGTCTTCAGGAAAAGGGCTACAGCTGTCACATTCCTAGAACCAAGCCACTCCCGAACCACATCAGAAGCATTTCACCTGGGTTAAGGAGAAAGAGAACTGGACAATTTTCAAATGAAATTAAGCATTATTAATTTTTCATGGTATCTTCAGATCTGAAATAGAAACTTATGAGACATGTGACTTTCAACCCATTACTTTTCTGGATTGCTCAAGGACTGATTTCATGTATTTTTATGTGAAAAAAAAAAAGTGGATGATGGACAATAAAACCAAAAGGGTCTTCTTTCCAAAGACAACAAAATTGAGTGTGTAGCACACTGAAGTCAGGAATAGGCATGGGCCGATTACCAGTTCAAGGTATCAAGGTATACTGTGATTTGAAAACTTCATGGTTTCAAAACTACTAATTACTAATTCCATTCCTGCGGTATGCGTTGTTTTCCATTTCTCCTCAAAGACTGAAAGAGTAGGAATCCCTCAGGCTGAGTGCAGTGTAGAGAGTAGCACTGACCCCTCTTCCTCCTGTTGGTGTGAGTGAGCGGTCAGTCACATGTGTGTAGGATGGCCGAACTTAAGGCCCGGGTACACTTCATATTCAGCGTTCCTTTCCATCTCACGCAAAGCCGCATCTGCACAGCTTTCAAAAGTACTCAGCCACAGATGAGCGCGGATGGATGAGCTCACATGCACAGTACCATGGGGTGTGCGACTGTCCGCGAGCCTACTTGATGAAAATAACAATGCCGATGGTGCGTGTACAGCTGAAATGTACTTTGGTCTTTACGTGATCGGCAACAGGTGTTTTTTTTTGCCTTTTTTTGCGTTGCAATGCAATCATTTTCTAAAATGCCATTTATGTGAAAATATAAAGTATGTTAACGTCGATTAACACAGACCAGAGATGCTGAAGATGGACACACAGAGAAAAATACTGCAGCAGGCAGATCATTCACTGTTCATGATGCACGAACGATTGGAAGAAAATCCCAAATATTGATTTGGGGGTTTATATGATTGTTTTTCTGAGGGGAGCTGACTGTATCCTGAAACGTTTACGTGGTATAATTTCACAAAGCTTGTCAGAACATTATATTTTTGCTTCAAATTGGGTTATTATTAAATCAAATTATGTGTATGATTATTATTATATAACTAAATGGTATGAAATTATATAAATTATATGTATATGAATTTTATAACTAAAATTAAATAACTGTAATTACAGATTTAGGTAAAATAAAGATGTCAGTCTTCCTTTTTTTTCTTTTTAGGAAACAAATCAAAGAAAAAAAACAAATTCTACTGTTTCTAATATTCTGTATGTTGATCAAAAACAAAATATATCGTGCCCAGTCATTTAAAAATAACACATTGTAACAACAATACTGTGATACCGTGATATTTTTGCTCAAGGTTATCATACCGTCAAAATCTCATACCGGCCCATGCCTAGTCAGGAAATATTACAATTTTAAGTTACAAAGTTAGGCAGGTCATTTTCAGCTGTGAGTCCCATAATTGGGGGAGCTGGTTAACAGGTTAAACACATTCAAAGCACAAGGGAATTTTTCTCTAATGAGAAAAGGAGCTCTTCTATCTAACAGCTGCTTAAAGGCATAGTGATCATGTCCACATTCAAAAACAAAACAAAAGTCACAGCCTATACTGTCCTGGTCTAAGTGACATTAACACAAAAGCTGAAACTTAAAACACATCGTAAAGGTTTCTCTGAGAGTAAGGCACTCATGCATATAAAGACTGAGAAAAGAGGACTAAGATGGGGTGGGGAGTGAATGAATGAGAAGAATAGTTGGCTCAGGCATCCAGGTCAATAGAGAGACTGCTGTGTGCTAGTCAAGTGACTGCTTACCCCATGACTTTCTCCAATTAAACCATTACAGCCAACCCTTCAGTCACCAACATTACCAAACATTAATTCTCCCTGGAAAAGTGACTAAAGACAACACTATGTTTTATACTACGGTGCTGTTGAATGCTTGAATCTGAGTGGCTGAAGAACGTTCTAAGGTGTGTAAATATTTTCAGGGAAATGCACAGCGAATGTAGTTCCAGGCAGCTCTTGACTGCATTACAGTTTCAAAAATACAAATACAGTTCCTTTTTATAAATAAAAGTTATTATAGATTAGTGGTTATTTCAAAGGTCTTACAACAGCAAAATAACCAAAACCCACAACAACACTGCCCAGACACATACATATATTAACTTAATCAATAGGATATAAACAACAGAACATTTCCAATCTTTGCCACAAAATGACATTTTATAATGTACATAAAGCATGTACACTCCTGTTCTCTTTCTCCCTTACAGACACGCACATATGGAAACATAATACACGTGTTAATGCTGTTATTGCTACTCTGACAATTTTATCAGTAAAATGGTTTAGGAACTTGAAAGCTATATTACATTTCTCAAAAGCGAAATGTAATGTGTGCTGTACGTGAAGAAAATGAACTTAATTTTTCACTATAAGAAGAGATGCTGCTACCTAACACTTTTGAGAAACACAGACTAAGAGAGGCAATTTACACAAGCTCTCTCTCTCTCATAACTTCGTTATTAGTAGGGCTGGGCAGAAAATCGAGTTTGTACGATATATCAATATTTTTTTAATAAGCGATTCGATATGAGGCAATACTGCCTATATCGATATTGCAATAGTTTGATACGAGCGCATCTGAATAATAGCAGTGGATGCAGAGTGAGCTGCTGCGGGGAAAGTGCATAGTCCAATTTGTCTTAAAAATGAGACATGCTTATAAATAACTGGTAAGATACCGTTAAAACGTACAGTTTAAAGAGGCTCACAAGCCATGCCGCAGCACTTATTATTAAAAATAGATAAGCACATTAAAATATATATCTTACATTGTAAAAATAAATAAATAAATAAATAAATAAATATATATATATATATATATATATATACACACACATATATACACATATACATGTATATGTATGTCTATATATATATATATATATATATATATATATATATATATATATATATATATATATATATATATATATATATATATATATACATACATATATATATATATATATATATATATATATATATATATATATATATATATATATATATATATATATATATATATATATATATATATATATATATATATATACATACACACACACACGTGTATATATAAAAATAGCTAGGGTTAGGCCGATAGACGATGCCATCTTCCCTCGCCAATGGCTGACAGACATCACGATGTTGAGCCGGCATCGTGATGCACCCTCCATGCCGAACTCCGAATCCCAATTCCGTGCTCGGGAAAATAAATTAAGTGTACTACGGAACCCCTAAAGGGAATACATATCCTATGAGATGGGAGGATGACAAATGTCAATACTTTCACTTGCAATTATATCGGCATCAGGGAGTCCCTATTAATATGCAGGGCCTTGAAACTCTTTACTTTCACCTTCGAGATTTGCGATCATGTGGACTCTATACCAGGGGTTTTCAAACTGTGGGTCGCGACCCACTCGTGGGTCACGGAATGGAACAAGGTGGGTCGCACAAAGTCACTTGGCTGCAGCTAATTTTGCGTTTCAATGACACACAGACACTAACACAGTTCAGTCTAGGGCTGCACGAATGTGACGAGTGGGGCGGGGCCTAGTGCCATGGGAACAGAGCTAGGCCGGTGGAGTGATTGGGAAATGAGCAACACTCACCGGTCTCAAGAACCACGGAGGAGATCGGAAAGATACAAAAGAGGAGCGATGACAGTGAAGGACGAGAGAGGACCAGGCCTGGGTTTTATTTTGTGTTTGTTTTTTATTTGTGCACGGCAGTCATCCGAGAGGGGCTGTCGCGCTGTTTTGTGTTTATTTGGTTATTAAAACTTTGTTTGATTGTCCGCCGGTTCCCACCTCTTTCCACGAAGGAGTCATCGAGGCGGTGGGCTGGAGTGAGTTCGCCCCCCCCCGGCAACTCACTCCAGCCCACCACATCGAGCACCCTCGGCGGCAGACTCCTTCGCCCTGCTCGATGGCACTGCGGATTCACCCCAGCGGCGAAGGATCTTCGGCAGCGCGCCCCTCCTTCCTCCCTGGCTTCGGCACCAGTGTAAAACATTAAAATCTTCACAATCACAGGAAGAAGGAGGCGGGAACTGGGAACCCACTCATCACAACGATATAGCCCACCAACATTAATAATGAACTGCAATATCCTTAGTGTGATTTTCAAATTGCAATTAAGTCCGTGTGCGTTGCGTGTTTTGAAGGTCTCAGAGCAATGTCATTAAAAGGTTCAATCGGTCTTTTTTTACCTATTTCACAATTATTTTAATCTCCAAACTGTTTTAGATAGTTCTGCTTTGCTTCTTATGCTTTTCTAAAAAAGTGTTGGATTGTGCTCCGTTCTCGCCGACACACACGGAAGGATCATGAATGCAACAAAACACAGCAGCGCAGATCACACTTCACTGGAGTGAGCCTGCTTCACGTTTTTATGGACACTACATATTTTAACGCCAGTAAACAAAAATTAAAACTTGTAAATTTGTAGTGAAATTTTCAGTTGTACTCTAAAATAAAATGGTTATTTTTCTTAAATACTTAATTTCTGTCATAAAAATTTTAAGTAAGATTAGGTTTAAAGTAATTTCACTCGTTGTTTTTTTTTTTTTTTTAATATTTTGGTGGGTCGTGAAATATATTACACTTGTCTAGGTGGGTCGTGGAATGGAAAAGTTTGGGAACCACTGCTCTATACTACGGAGCGGCAGTACCTACCACACATTTTACAAGATTAGATATTTGTCAGTGGTGCTCAGTATCTGCAAATTATTTGCCATTGTCCTATCAGTCATCTCTCCTGACTTTGTATAAGTGATACGTTAACTTTCATGTACTGTAAAGTTCTACAGGTAGCAAGCGGCTAACCATGTCATTTTAGTGGCTCCGTAGAACATGTTATTTGTTTTCCTTGCCTATCTGCATACGGATTCATGCCTTGGTCACAACCCCTAACCCCACCCCCTGATGTCATTGTCCATCACGATGTTTCATTGTAGACATCGTCCGATGAGAATTTAATGCCAAACCTCTGTTACTAGGTCTAAATGACGTTTTGGAATTAGCAACAGGGGTTGGATGAGACGCGGAAGAAATTGATCCTACTCTCAGTAGCATTTTAAGTACAAAAACTGGACTAATGTCTTGGAAAATATCATCTGATCAATTTCTTGAAGTGTGACAATTGTAGTTAAGAAGAATAACTGACTCTGGACTGTTGGATTATTAGAAAAATAATGCACACTCTGCATCGCATAGTGGCTGCAGCACCACCTGGGGTGTGCATTATTTTTCTAATAATCCAACAGTCCAGAGTCAATTATTTCTTACTTAAGAGCCACTACACTGACAGATGTCTCTTACACCATTATATCCTCTCTGTTACTTTACGGCAAGGCGATAACCAACACAGACTTTAAGGGTGACATGTCTAAGGCCAAATTGTCAAACCCACATATTTAATCTTCTTGATGCTGTTCTGCTGCACTCTATTATGCACTGCTCTGTTTTTTAGGTGACAAAAAGATACATATTGAACTGGCCAATCACAAAGAAAGCAGGCTTTCTGTACAGTAACAAACTGATAGACATCATCATGTTAATTCCCTCAACTTTTATATAATTAATGCTTAATGCATCCAGGAACATTTGCAAATACACATTAAGTGCAGTAAGAGCACAAGCTCCTGAACTTAAAACACCAATCACATGTGCATTGTCATCAATCATGCTACTCTTCTTAATGGCTCATGCAGTATTACAGATTTAAAAATGCTACTTGGCCAGAATGGCTCCTACATGGCCTCCTTCCTTCTCTTTGAAAGAAAGGATGGCACGCGGGGTGTGAAGATGGGGGAGGAGCAGGCAAACAAAGCTTTGAGATGGTTCTTCTTTTCAGCTGTGAATAAAGAGAAGACAGCCGATTGTGGGATTGGTCCCATCAGTAACATGGCCAAAAACCCCAAAATGTGAATGCACATACATGCAAACAATGAAATGGGGAAACCCATTTTATAAGTCCAAACTCAAATGCCTAGTTCTGCTTTGTGAGACAGGAACAAAAAAAGAAAAGAAATCAGTCAAATTAAAGGTGATTTTTTTCCCCCTGTCCTCTCTCTGACATGTGAGGATTACACTGAGGGTCCTACATATGAAAAAACCCAATGCCCTCTTTTCCCTCCTCTTTTTTCTCAGCATTGGGACAAAGCCTCTGAAGTCACACACAGTGCGGTCAATCAAAACTAAGACCACTTAGCTCCTCCCACTAAAGGCACCAACAGAGTGAAGGACTTTTCTATTGTCCACAAGCAAAGGGCACAGGCAAACCTAAAAAAAAGAGAAGACAAAAGATGGCAAGAATGTGGGACACAAAAGTGAAGAGATGAGAAATGAGGTCAGGAAGGATGGAGAGCAGGAATTAGGGAAAGGGAAAGTGAGCAAAAGAGAGGGAGAGAAAGTGGTGGATTATTAATGAGCAGAGAAGTGGGTTGATGATGGATTTTCATGGCCGATACCGATTTCTTACAAGCAAACTGGCCGATTCCGATACGGATTTCCGATTTTCTTTCTTTCTTTTTTTTTCTTTAAGCAACAAACAAGAAAGAAGGAAAGTATGCATAAACAATATGTTTATTTGGTATTTAATAGGCCAAACTGGCTTTTGGCTATTGAAAACAATAACCGTAACCATCTGAAATTAATGGCAGTATCTGCACAGTAAGTAGCCTACATTCAATACAAACATAGATGGTACAGACATCAGCATTTAGCTTTTGTTTTTGAATTGGGTTGAGACTACACAGAACTGGCCTTAAATTAAAAGATTAACTGTAACCATGTGAAATTAAAGGCAATAACTGCATAGTTCTACAATCCAAACAACAAAATCAACACAGCATTCAGTATTTTAGTTTTTAAATTTGGTTTTAAATAAAAAAAAAGGTATTTACCAGTGATACTAAAAAGTATGCAATATAATACATTTTTCCAAAATGTTAAAATCAAATAATGTTGGTGCAAATAAAACAAGGATTTAAATGGTTTCATTCATCCATCCAATTAAAAAAAAAAAATAGGGTGATGATTCACATCTATATTTTTTTTTTACTTGAGCCAATGAAAAATAAATAACTATTGTCTCAAGTTAAAAAATATTGATTTGTATCATTACCCAAATTTTTTTTAATTTGATGAATGAAACACTTTTTTCATTGTGCTACAGCTGGTGATTTTTAAATCAAATTAAGTCGATGTAATTTTAAGGTAAAATAAAAATAATCATCCTATACAGAACTGACGTTTACTTCTGTCTTTTCAAACGTGTATGTAAGTTCTACTTTACAAAAAAAAAGCAGCATTTCAGTTTTGTCACAGTTTAGTCTGTTTCGTTTCTCATCCAACACGTGAGAAGTTGAGCTGAACATCGCTTCACTGTCTCCGCTTGTGCAGGGCGCGGACCGGTACGGTACGCTCGCACAGGAAAGGGACTCTTATTTTGTGCGCAGTTGGCAGTTCGCTTGGCAGTTGTCGGCAGTTCACTTCCTGCTATCTGTGCCTCAGACGTGTAGCTCTGCGCTTCCTGTGCTGAACGGCTGCCCGTGTCCTGCGCACAGATTTCGAAATACTTCCACACAAATTACATGGTAGTGAATGATTACAATGTAGTCTGTGCACGCGGTCGCACTTCCGGAAAAATCGGAAAAGTCGGAAAAGACCAAAAACCGGCCGATTGCCAATCGCGTATTTTAAAGAATAAAGGGTCCGGTTCTGATTTATGTCCGGTCAACCGGTGCATCCCTAGTTTATTAGTGACTCTGTTCATCCCACTGTCAAGCATGTTGACTGCTAAAGGTTGAGTGACTTTCTAAAAGTAAAAAGCAGGTCTTGAATAACAGACAGACTATACAATTTTTACTTCTAATATCAAAAGTTTAATAAAAGGCTCAGTTTTGAGGAGAGGATAATTGTCTAAAAGGAGTGTCCTGAGCCAAACGAATCTGGCAGGCCGACTGCAGCTCCGTCACTGGAGCTATTGTGCCACAGGGGGCCCGTGGCAGGACAGCAGAAGTGTCTGGATCAGCAGAGTACAGCATTTCTGTCTTGCAGATATTTCTCCAACATAAACAGCTCATCTCACTCTTCATATCAAGCATGTTTATCTTGGGGAAAAAAAAAATACCAAAAAGATCAATCTCTGTGACTAGGGCTGTGCAAAAAATAGAAAGCGATTTTCACGCACATCTCATCAGTTAAGACGCTCCTGTAATTAGTAGCATATCTCCAGCACGTGCGTTCGGATCAGGGTTGCCAGGTTTTCACAACAAATCCTGCCCACTTGCTACTCAAAACTAGCCCAATAGCGTTTTCAGGAGGTTCCCCGATAAAAATTGCTTCCGGGGGTTAAAATATACATTTTTTAGCAGGGTTGGCTTGGTAAAATTCGCATTTTAGGGGCTAAATATCACGTTATTTGTATTGGGGTCGCTTCGACCCGCGGACATGAAAAACAACCACAGACTTGGCAACACTGGTTGGCATTTACTACACCGAGCCGTAATTCACTGAAAATCTACACAAAATCGATGTTAAAATCGCAGGCGATTCTTTGTCGATTTTGAAAACGATATTGTGTTAGTTATCGGTAGACTACGGCTCTGTGTAGTAACTGCCGCTACACCTGAACCAGTGTTGCCAAGTCTGCGATTGTTTTTCATGTCCGCGGTTTGAAGCAACCCCAATACAAATAACGTGATATTTAGCCCCTAAAATGCGAATTTTACCAAGGCAACCCTTCCAAAAAAGGTATATTTTAACCCCGGGAAGCTATTTTTATCAGGGAACCTCCTGGAAGCGCGATTGGACTAGTTTTGGACTAGTTTTAAGAAGCAACTGGGCAGGATTTGTTGTGAAAACCTGGCAACCCTTATCTGAACCCACGTGCTGGAGATATACTTCTAATCACAGGAGCATCATTACTATTTTTTGCACAGCCCTATCTGTGACTAATCAATGGTTTAAATTATCAAAGCATATTGTTTGCAGAATATTAAACAATGGAAATTCTGGGTCATAATTAATTACCCAGTACCCAACTGATTAAACACACATGTAAGAGAGTTATTTAAAATTTCATGAAACTTGAGTTTGAGTCACTCTAAGAGCTCTTAGTTTCTAAAAAAAATAATTTAGAATCAACATATACTGTTATCACACTGCTGAGGTGAGGGTACAGTCAAAGATGATGGTTTATTCAGGACTTGCAAAAATTATTACAAATTATTCAAGTACACAAGGTAAAAATCAAGTATTATCAAAAAAAAAAAAAAAATCAATATTTGATCTGAAGCTGCTCAAGATCACTAAGCCGAGAACAGAGACCAAGCAAAAGAGACACAAAACAGCAGCACAAGTCTCTCCATTTTAATTAGACGGTCACATGAATGCTGGTTAGAAATGGAATATATGTGAAACTCAGATGTACAGAGTTAGATGGACTGAAGAAACCATTGCCAGAGAAACCACCCAACAAGCCTCTCAACACAACTAACTGCTGAATGATCATGGGAAAGCAATCATTTACTCTTGCACTATTTACTAAGAGAGAGAGAAAGTTTGGAATGGAGCCAGACTTGAAATTACCTCTAGAGGACTAGTTTTACTTGTAAAAACTGGAAACATTTGTACCAAGGTTAAAAAAGGTAATATTCCATTTCATTTAAAGAAGTCTCTTAGGGTCACCGAGGTTGCCTTTTAGAGATCGACCGATATGGGTTTTTCTATAGCCGATGCAGATGTTTAGAGGTCAGGGTCAGCCGATGGGTGATATGTGCTGCCGATTTTTAGGGCCGATATCTTGAAGTTTTCCCCTTCATTTACATGCTAAAATGTTACACTAATAATAAGTGGATGCACAACATTTCTAAACTTATCATCATTTATTGAGCACTGACTTGAACCATCTCTCGAATCTTAATTTTGTGCACTGCACGGTATTAAAATAAAAAATGTATCCAAACTTAACCAAACAAATCAATAAACTCACCAAGTATTAAATTATATATATATATATATATATATATAAGTCAATAATTTACATAAAAGTTTTAGAGCATTTATCAAGTAGAATTTTTCAAGTTTGTTGGTACATAAATATAAATTTAAATATACATTTAAATAAAATAAATACAATTTTATAAATAAAAATCAATTCAACTGAAAAATATTAAATATATAAAAAATAAATAGTCTTTGTCTAGATTACATTAAAAAATTAAAAAATATTATAGTTTAACATTCAGATACTTTGCGAATATGGAATCATTTGGATATGTGCAGAACGAGTAGGGATGGGTATTCGTTAAGGTTTTAACGGTATTACTACTCTTACCGATACTGCTTAACGGTTCGGTACTTTAACGGTATTCTTATTGGTACTTTGTGTTGTACTTCAACTTCAATGTTGTTACGGAAAAGATGAGGAAGCTTGTTTGGTAAGATAAAATGTGCACGATAACATTATTAAGCAAATCTCTTCGCCATCGTCACTCTTTACTATTATGCGGGAGTTTTCATACTGTTATGTCTGTGCGTGCGCCGCGCTCGTTGTGGTGTGTGTGTGTGTGTGACTGACAGACAGCCTCCGCGGCGTGCATTAGAGATCTCGCAGATCTCACAGACAAACGTCTTAATATGATCGCACATTAGAAATGTTTGGTGAGATAAAATTTGCACAATAACATTATTAAGCAAAAATACATAGTACATTAATTTTTTCCCCTCCAGTACCGAAAACAGAACCGATACCATCAGATCTGACTGATACTACGGTCTTTCATAATTTAGCCCCGGGACCATTTTAATACCGGGTTTCGGTACCCATCCCTAAGAACGAGACGTGAGCAATAACCTCCAAATACATCCAAACCCGCGCTCGCTCGTCCTCGTATGCAAGCACTCATGTGCTGTCACGATCTAATGCCGGATTTTTTTAAACAAATAGGCCTAGCGGAACACAAAAATTCTAAATCGAACATTTTCCAGAACAGGATCAAGCAAAAAAGTACTGGTCATAATACTTGCATAAAATGTTTGATATGAAAAAAGCAGTTCACTGACTCAGACTAAAACCCCTTTAATTCGGGTGAGAAAGCTTCTTGTCCAAGTGGAAATTATCGAATACTGACATCCCTAAATGCAAATGAGTTGAATGGAAACCTGGCTATTGTCTGCATCAAACCATGCTTCCGAACAAATGTCATTCACCGTTCTGGGCAGCTCCAGGATGGCTGTCTCTCCGAGCACGGTGCTGTCTGTGAGCGGGGTGGAGTAACATAGCGCTCAATCACACTGCAGTGTTTGTGAGAGCTGCCGACCTTAATCTCCCAGGACTGTTGTTGAATCTTCCAAAGGTTTTTGCTTGGGGTCCTTCACATGCGGCAGCTGCACTTTCCACCACGCCAATAACACGGGGCTGCTTGCCGTCGTGCCTGACTTTAAATCGGATATCCGCCGATGCCGATATATTAAAAAAAATGACAAATAACGGCTCGATATATCGGTCGACCTCTATTGCATTCATTTGATAAAAATACAGTAAAGAGTTTTATTGTAAAATATTACAACAATAATAAAAAAAAGCTTTTAAATTTGAACATTTTAAAACCTTTTTTACATTTTAATTTATTCCTGTAATGGCAAAGTTTAGTTTTCAGCAGTCATTACTCCAGTCTTCATGATCCTCCAGAAATCATTCTGATATGCTGATTTGCTGTTCAAGAAACATTTCTTATTATCATTCATGTTGAAAACAGCTGTGCTTCTTAGATTTTTGTGATACATTATCAGGATTTTTGAAGAATAGAACGTTCAAAAGCACAGCATATATTTCAACAACTTTGGATTAAATTAATTCTTACTAAATAAAAAAAAATATTTCTTAAACATTTTTGAACAGATACAGGTTTGTTTGTTTTACCTGCAGCATGTATGAAAGTACATATTTACATCAACAATCAATTAAAAATTGTTTCTTTAAACAAAACTTTTTTGATAAGAGGACTAGTCTTCCTGTATATGATGCCAGAAATGACTCTCATCATAAATCACATTGTGCGGATACAAGTGCCAATTAACAAGAGGAAATGGGTGTGCAATGCAAGCACAAATCACACAGTCTTCCTCTCCTTTGTACAGACTGTTTTGATGCAGACAGCCTTACTTTGTCATATGCTGTTCAGGCTGAGGTGTCACTGCCAAACCAGTGAAGTCAGAACAACAGGAGGAGAAGAGCGTGTCTCATCCACAAAGGCCTCTGCGATTGAGCTACAACAAACCATTTGATTTGCATTCTAAACCAAATTCAAATGAGAGGCAGAGCTCAGGTGAACCTACAGATGAATTGCCATTAAAAGGTGAGCTGTCATTTTTTCAAAAGTTAAAATACTTCTCTTATAATGAGCTTCCAAGTATAATGAGTAAAGACTCGCTTCTTAAAATGTTCAGATACCAAAAACTGTAAATCAGTTCCAACGAGAACCAAAATGAAGTCTAAGATGTCAACTACTAAAACTAATGTTGTTAGTTTGAGGCAGTGATAACTGTTTGTCCAAACATGGTCCACAAAAGGTTTTGGAAACCTCTAAAATACAATGACACATTTCACCTTTAAACTTTTAACTAGACCCCCTTTAATGGGACTCACAGCTGAAAATGACCTACCTATATATATATATATATATATATATATATATATATATATTAGAGCTGAAACAACGAATCGATTTAATCGATTAAAATCGATTATTAAAATAGTTGTCAACTAATTTAGTCATCGATTCGTTGCTAAATAACTTTTATTTGCCGTAAGCGGCTCATTTCGTGCATATTTCAAATCTGCGGTGACCAAAGTGTGGCAGTAATGAGCCACCGGAGGTTTTACTCAGCCAGTACAGCAGGAGAAGTAGCGAATAGCCAATAGCTGGCCTTGTTTTATGTCACGTGCTTCCCGAACAGCGTCTCTGCAGCATTCAGCGTGATGTGGGAGTACTTAACTTTGAGCCTTCAAAAAAGAAGAGTAACCTGTAAACTCTGCACTACTGAACTGTTTAAGGGGACGTTCACATATCGCGTCTTTTGCGCGCTCAAGTTCGCTATTTCCAACACCGCACCGCATCGAGTTAAAAACATTTCAACTTTTCAGAATGCAGCAAGCGCACCGCGGGTCATGTGACAAGAACTAACCAATCAGCTTCATCCTTTCCCTTAACGTTAAAAGCTCAGTCAAGATGAAAGGAACAGCTGATCATAGTTGTATATGGATTTCCAGCAGGTTTTTTTGTGTGTGTCCAATTTTTTTTTCTGGACAACCTTCTGATGGATTTTACTTTCAATTGTGAGTTCCATTCAGGTTTCATGCCATTGGCACTTTTTTCGAAGGATTGTTTACAATTTCACAGCAAAAGCTATAAAGCTGTTTCCCAGTAAATAATAAAATACAATGCACTGCAATTTTATTCTGTTTTATCCTTATTCTTCGTGAAAATATGTTCTGAAAGATTCCATAATAAGCTTTGTTCGGGATGTTAAACTACTTTAGTAGCTCTAAGGACTGTCATGGTGAAAACATTATTTGAAATCTACTTGTGAAATTTGCTAGAGTATGGGTCAGTGTTCTGATTGCAGAAGAGTTCGACAAAGGATTACTAACACAATAAAACAACTCCAGGTATATTTTTGATGAGGATATGACAAAATGGTTAAAATCTCTTAAAAATCTATGCTGAAGGATAAAGACCATTTATTAATAATTTACTTGGGGAAAAATGGAAAAAACTAAAATATAAGTACATGAACCGATTAATCGAAAAAATAATCGACAGATTAATCGATTATCAAAATAATCGTTAGTTGCAGCCCTAATATATATATATATTTAAAAAATGTATGGGTTGACACTCACATGTCTCATGAGTTTCTATTTCAAATCTGAAGAAGATACCATGAAAAATGAGATTACTGCAACCATTTTTATGAGACTATGTCTTGAAGTGCAGTCATTTGTATACAGTGAGAACAGTAGTGGGGAGAGAAAACATCCCTGAGGAGTTCCAGTGCTGGTTGTGATAGTCCTGGATGTGAGTTTTCCCAGCCTCACTAGCTGCTGCCTGTCTGTCAGGAAGCTTGTGATCCACTGACAGATGGACGTGGGAACGGACAGCTGGGTCAGTTTTTCTGAGAAAAGGTCAGGCATGATGGTACTGGAGGCCGAACTGTAGTCCACAAATAAGATCCTTGCATAATTCCCAGTTTTGTCAAGGTGTTGCAGGATGTAATGCAGTCATGCAGACATAGCCGGCTGAACGAACTGTATCAGTGCACTGGATCAATGCATTCTCTTAAATTGACAGCACTTTCTTAAAAGGGTCATATAATGTAATTAATATTTTTCATTTCTCTTTGGAGTGGTACAAGCTCTGTAAAGCTGCAAAGACTAACGTCTCAAATCCAAAGAAATATTCTTAATAAAAGGTAACAGTTAACCAAACCCCGCTAAAAGGGCTCATTCTAAAATGCCCCCACATGTCTACGTCACAATGTGGGAAGATTTGCATAACTACGCCCAAATGTTCATGCAAAGAAAGGTGGTGTAACTTTTATTCTCACTCTTGCCAACGGCACCATGTTGTGGAGAGATGCTGTGTTTCATTGTGAAAGCAAAATTACTTTGTTTGGCCTTACAAAAGAGGACACAACTAGAAATCATATTTACAACACTATTCCAGAACAGTTCAACCCAAATATTCAGATATTGTTTTGTTGTTTTTATGACTATACACAAATAAAAGTAGACGCGTTGTAGTTTCAACCGATGCCTTATTCTTATCTTTACGATCGAAACTGACAGAGTATTTTTAGTTCTTTTCGCGGTCATTAAGAAAATACAAAGACCGCACCAGTGAAATTTTTAGTGCGAAGAGAACTAAATGTACTCTGTTCACTTCGACTGTTCATAGGGCTCAATTTAAACTGGAATATCCCATATATTTTCCTTGCCCTAAGTATTTAGTACAACAATATAGTTGATGTTGTATAAGGTGCCAGCTTGTTCAAGTAGAAAGAGATGACACTCTTGTTGTTGCTCATCCCATGTTTTATTCAGAGCTGCATGCGTGTTCCTCCTGTTTCTGGCCACAGTTTCATTCTGCTATTTGGATCTGCACAGTTTTACCATTGCCATCAATCTGTCACACACACACACATTTTAGACATTTTACACAACACTGATATACTACATTTATGGACAATTGTGTCAATTGCACATTTGCTAGAATGGTGTTTGAACCTGCGCATATCTTCGTGTCTGCCATCTGTGAAACACAATACAGGAAAGGCATTTAGTCATGTGACCAATCCAATCCCCATGATCAGTAGTAGCCAATTTCCACTGGATGGAGAGTGACAAAAGAAAGTGAAGAAAAACAGCAAACTGTGCACAGTATAGCCTGTCCTGAAACGACAGCTAGAAGCAGATAAGCACAAAGCCTCATTGTGAAAGCGAGTGTTTGTAGGTCTGTCCAAAAATCATGTGGTCAAGTCTCTGCAGCTCAAGCAACATTCCCAGAATTCAAGTTCAGAACAGAAAAACACATGCAATAAAACCAGAGAGTACTCAAGGGGGCAACAGAGTCGCTTCAAACAACTGTGCCATTTACATGGATGTGCTATTATGCAGGGAGCTATAGTTATAAATGTTTTGTAAATTTGAAGGGGTCATTGAATGCCCATTTTCCACAAGTTGATATGATTCATTAGGGTCTTAATGAAAAGTCGATACTTTATTATCGTTGTTCAAGTTATGAACGAAATAGACGCTGTTTTCCTGCACTTTCTCTTCAAGTCTCCATCATTTCTCTCTCTCGCGCGCGTTTATCAGGTGTGTGTCAACACTTTAACATACTTTTGTAAAAACTTCTCAGTGGTAGTGTAAAACACACCCTTTTTATCTTTTATCTGCTCTGTTTACAGCAAAACGTTTTGGTACATTTTCCTTTAAATGCTAAAGAGCTCTGCTGACCCCGCCCTTCTCTTCCATGGGGTGACACGCAGTTCTCAGATATATTCTTCACAAGATATTCTAGTTTACCCCTGCTCTTGCGCCAAAACAATGACAGACTGCTGGAAGCTTAATAAGGGCGGGTCTAAGGTAAAATGCCACTCAGTGTTTCCCACAGAATTAGATTCTATTTGCGGTGGTGTGGTGTTTGGGGACCGGGGGGTGGGGGGGGTGGGGGGTGTTAAGTTAAATATATCATATATATATATACACATGTATATATCATAAATATATCATATATTTTTTGTACACATTAAGTACACATTTCCATTGCCAACACTTAGTGTCAGATACCTTAAAGGGATAGTTCACCCAAAAATGAAAATTCTATCATCGTTTACTCACCCTCAAGTTGTTCCAAACCTGTATGAGTTTCTTTGTTCTGTTGAACACAAAGGAAGATATTTGGAAGAATGACAGAATCAAACATATCTCGGTCCACATTGACTTCCATAGTAGGAAAAAATATATACTATGGTAGTCAATGGGGACCGAGATCTGTTTGGTTACAAACATTCTTCCAAATATCTTCCATTGCGTTCAGCAGAACAAAGAAACTCATACAGGTTTGGAACAACTTGAGGGTGAGTAAACGATGATAGAATTTTCATTTTTGGGTGAACTATCCCTTTTAAGACATTGCTATTGCTACATTGCTATGCCATTGCTACACTTTCTATACTATGACTGCTCCACAGACTTCTTGTTGCAAATTTTGCTCACACACCAGGGCTCCAAACTGCGACTAAAACGGTCACATTTGCGACCATAAATATTAAAATGTGAGTGAAGTTTTTGCTGAGGTCGCCACTGGCGACTAGGCCTATGTATTTACATGCTATCTCTTAAAAAATTGCATGTAATGCCTTTTTTCCTGATTGTTTTGCATTCACATCTTTTGTTATGTTCGCGCATTGAGAGAATGCGCATCGAAGGTTTAGTGGGAAAAAGAGTTTTAAACAGTCCTCATCTGCTGCGCAGCAGCGCTGACACACACCTGATAAACGCGCGAGAGAGAGAAATGATGGAGACTTGAAGAGAAAGTGCAGAAAAACAGCGTCTATTTCGTTCATAACTTGAACAAACTACAACAGGTAAAGCTGTCATCTGTGTGGATATTGGCAATATCGTTAACAGTTCTCGTTTATAATCATAAGGCTTCTTCTTAACAAGATCTTAGTCCATTCTGTTAATGCATGAACTTCATTATTTGAAGCGCACATGCCGTCCAGTAATCGCAAAAAGCTTTGTGCTTTGTTACTTTTTAATTTACAAAGTATCAGCTTTAAAATTATTCCAAATTCATTACAAAATTCAAACAATAAATACAGTTTTGGTGCTCTTTAAGGGGCCGTTCACATATCGCGCCTAAAAACGCATGGAAAACGCTAGGCGCGCCGCTTTCTGATTTTTTTTCCAAAAGCCTTCGGGCTCTTGCGCTCCTGAGGCATCTGCCGCTGTTGACCAATCATGACCTGCTCTCTCCATGAAGATGCGTAAATTTCAGCAAAGGATAAATGGATTTGCAGCACTAAAAATCGCTTGCAGTAGCTCTGTTACTAAATTTATTTAAAAATGGCTATCCATATACAACTATGATCAGCTGTTCCTTCATCTTGGCTGAGCTTTCAACATGGTTACTGGAAAGGATGAGGCTGATTGGTTGGTTCTTGTCACATGACCTGCGGTGCGCTTGCGGGATTCTGAATAGTTGAGATGCTTTTAACTCGATGCGGTGCGGGCGCGCCTGGAAAAAAATGAGCGCGTCGATTCCATTATGAGCACGCACGCATACCGCGCGCCTACATTTGAAATAACAAACTTGAGTGCGCAAAAGACGCGACATGTGAACGGCCCCTAATGCGGAAGGCGCGATCGCGAGTAGTGCCTCAGTTCAAGCAGCACGTGAACCTATCATACCTTGCTCTTTACTACTAGAGTAGATATTGAACATGAATTAACATCAAAAGGTAGGCTATTTTATAAGAGATTCTACAGTACAACACTTTCAATTTGCGGAAAACGTGTAAAGCTTGTAAACATTGCAACCTAATATTAACCTCAGTAACCTTTCAGTGTCCATAAGCTCATCAGTCAGCTAGAAAAATAACTATAAAGAGGAGCATTTTGCTATATTTATGAGCTATTGAATTTTAATATTTTTACTTAACCTGTTGTCTACATGATTCAACTCCTCCTATAAAATTTAATTTTACTAATTAAGAAAAACAGAAAATGTGAAAGACATGCACTCTTAAAAATAAAGGAGCTTAAAAGGTTCTTCACAGAATAATTTTGGTTCCACAAAGAACCATTCAGTCAAAGGCTCTTTGAAGAACAATCTCTTTCTGACCTTTTCATAATCTGTTATTGTCTTCAAATGTTAAAGGTTCTTTATGAAACCATTTAGACAGGAAAAAAAGGTTCTTCTATGGTATCATGAAGCAGCTTTATTTTTAAGAGAGTATGACAACATTTACAGGATGCATTGAGGAGGACCCCAAACTATACTCAGGGGCCAAGTAGGCTTGTTGCGATAGTCGGTGTTACCGGTGATACACGGTGTTTAACCCACCTACCGGTCATAGCACTTGACCACCGGCACCGTCCCTATCGTGTTGAAGTTTTAGCCAATAGCAATAAAGCACTTAATTCAGTTAGTGACTACGTGCCTCCGTAATTTAGCGTAAGCGGAACGAGCGCCGCAGTAAAGCAGCAGGTGTCCGATTTAATTTATCATTTGAGGAGAGTGAGGCGAGCTAACTGGCAAAGGATGGCGGAAGATCTGGTTTCAAAGCGAACTGTTGCAATTTAAAATGAAGGTTTTTCGTTTATTGTTTCTCATTTAGCCTATTTATAATTTTTTTGTACGGTGTATGCAGTTAATAGGCCTACCTCTTTTTTTTAACAGCTTAACTTGAGTTTAATTTTTATTAGTTTTTTTTTGCACTTAAGTGTCCAGTGATTATTCGGGTAGGCTACCTTATTTAACGAAGTTTTTGATGTTCTGAAAAAGGTAGGCACTTTATTTAACGAATAGTGAATTTTTTTATATAATTTCTTGTTTGATACTTGCACGATGTGTGCAGTGGTTCGTTTTGTTAATAAATGCACTTTAAAGGTGTTTCATAAGTGCTTTTGTTTAGTTTTTGCATGGTGTGTTAAGTTATTATTCATTTTGCAATAAAGATGTGTAATACAAGCAAGTGTTTTATTGTTTTGTGTATTTTTATTCCATGATATTTATTCCATGATATTCCATGATTTTTGGTCCATGATATTGGTACAGATTTTGTGTAATAAACAACGCATGACTGTATGTTTCAAGTTGGAAAAGACATTTAGCTCCCACTTTAAGTGAACCTTCATTCCCAGGTCATCTACAAGATGGATTAAAATGCTGATAAAGTCAAGAAAAGATGAGACATAAACACGTCAGTATGATTAAAAAGTTAAAATGTAAAATAAATAATTTAAATAAAACGCATAAAACATGTTTATTCTGTGGCACCTAAAAAAATCATTTGGCACCTAAGTTATTTTCTTATAGGAGCCAATGGCTCCTTACTCGATTTTTTTGTTTGGAGCCCTGCACACACACAAACCTGGACCTGGAGATGGACACACACACACACTCAAACTCACAAACTTACTGACACACTCAAACACAGACTCACACACACACTCAATCACAGACTCAGACACACACCAAACTGGACCTGGAGGTGGACACACACAGACTCTGACACACACACACCAACCTGGAGATTGAGGTGGACAAAAACCAACACACACCAACCTGAACCTGGAGATAATAATAATATAATGTTTAGTCTGGTGGCTGTGATATATATAAACCTACCAACGTCCGTTGCCATGATTTTTGGAATGACTGATCGCGAGAGGAAAAAAATGACGTTTTAGTCGCATAACGGAAATGCCGTCATTTCCCAATAGTTGTTTATCGATATTTAGAAAAAAAAACACTAAAGTTTTGCGCAAATCTGTAATGCAAACGCGACAGCGCTTAACATAGACTAACTTCTCAGAGTTATATTGAGCAACAGTGTTCATTACCAACCATTCAACTCCGGATTGATTCTGGAATCTTCGCTGGGGGAATAAGCATTAAGCACCGGTCCGGCAACAATCCATCCTCTAACGCATGCTCATGTTTTGATTCAGATCGTGTTCGAAGAGGAGGGGCTAGTCGTGCGTGCCTCCGTTGTCAGTTTGTGAGAGGGAGGGAGCAAGCAGCGCACAGCTCTACAATAAAATACAATTGTACCCATATTAAATAGTTTTAAAATCTGAATCAATCCGTGGCGGTCAGCATTGATATTGTGGCGGGCCGCCACAAATTAATGAATGTATGGGAAACCCTGCCACTGTCAGTCAACAATCTTGGGGGGGGCCTCAGCTTCTTGTCTGTGTGACGTCACACAGACCAAGGCTGCTCGCACGAAAGTTGACACTGGTGCTTTAACTTAGATCCATTTTGAGTCAGCTGTAACAGTCCGACCACAATTGTTTCGACGCCAAAGTAGGGACACAGACAAGAATGTTTCCTAAGAGATTGATCTATGGTGAACGTGTTTGTGGATCTCTCTGAACATCCATCAGCTCTTTTCAGTACAAGTCCATTCTAACGTAAGGGTCATGAGTAGTGCTATGAGCATCAGATAAACATAAGGTCATGTACAGGTCGTCATACTGTTAGCAACAATAGTCTTGAGGCTTTATATTCGTCACTCATTTTAGGGTTGGGTGATATGTGGAAAAAATTCATCTCTGTATTTTTTTTGGCTGAATCACAATATACGGAATATATCTCGGCATTTTCTACTTTTTGCATTTTATATGTGTGTTTTTCTTTTTTTTCTTACAGAATTATTATGCTTCTACTTCATTGCCTTCAGTCTGGCGTGTATGTGCATGGCTGCGCTCATTCTAAATGAAGTCTGTGAAGCTTAGCGGAGAATCCTAAGGCAGAGGGCTGACAGCAAAATGAAAAGTTTCTATGACATTAGGGATGCTACGATTAACAGTTGAAAATCAATTTAAATATGTGACTATTCAAATTGGTTGAGATGCTAAAAATAAATAAATAAATAATATCGCAATTCAGTTAGGGTTAGGAGTTTATATGAAAGTATGTCTGAGGGGAACTTACTGTTCTTAGAAAAGTTTAGATGGTATTTTTTCTTTTCATCTCGTCTCTGTATAATGCATACTAAAGTTCATAAGTACAGCGCTGCTTTGTTTACAGCGAAAACCAATGAAATTCTTTAAGCTCCATCTGCTGGCAGAGAGTGAATCTGTGTCTCATTCAGGTCGTTTGCCGTTTGTTTCATGCATTTATTTTTAATGTATAGTTTCATAAAAATCATTCTGTTTTTTGCTTCAAATTTCAAAATTACACAATCTAATTTAGATTAAAAACTGCTCATGTTGCAAGTATTCAGCATCTTTGTTTGGATCATGATTAAAATGCAGTGGTTGACTGCCTCTAAATTTTAAATGGAAAGAGCACAAACAAAGCCTTGTTTTGTTTATATGAAGAGATTTCTTTTATTTGTGTTATTTAATTGATTTGGGCCTTGTTTTAAAAATTCAATTTAGTTTTGTTATTTACATTTACATTATATTTACATACACAGAGCCGTTGTTAACTGAGAAGATGCGCCAATAAACGCTGAAAATGAACGTGGATTTGCACATCTTCTCAGTTAACAACGGCTCTGTGTAGTAACAGCTGCTCTATGTGAAATCACGCACCTGAGGGAATTAACCGCTGATTAGAGAACCGGCTTTACTGACGAGATGCGCATAACGATCGGCCGATCATGATCGGAGCACCCCTATTATTTACAAGGCAGCAGTAAAAATGTATGATATTACATGTACATATCTATTTTTTTTTAAATCAGTCTTTTCACAAAAACACAAAAATGAAAGAAAAGGAAAGACTTAGTTTTCCATGCTTTCCTAGAAATAGACATGTGGATGTACAGAGGGCACTGCAGCCTCCTGTACAGTCATATCATGTCTGCACTTCATCAACAGTCACATGTAAACAAAAGCTTTGCACGTACACACGCCCAAACACAAATACACACAATTCCCAATACTTCCTAGTCATATTTCTTTAAAAGATGCAGAGTGAGGACTGAAGTAATACAATTTTGTAGACAATTTTTAGATTGTGAGAAACACTTCCTCACAAGAAGGGAATAAATACAAATGTTTCCCAACCAGCAGTGATTTGCTTTTTCCTGAAACATGGTGGATGAAAGGCAATGCTGGAGGCTCAACCACCAAATAGACTCAACACATCTGTTGTAACCTGAGCTTAGACAAACAGTCATGAGGGACACTGACCAGTGACCAGACACATCACACGTGCTGTTTGAACATCCTGAGATCCACTTTCTTAAGCTAACTCTGAAGCCAAGCTGTAAGATCACTGCTGAACTGTTACTAGTGAACAGACTGATGGGAGTGGAGCTCCTCCTCCACTTACAACTGAGACAAATACTGGAGGAGTTCAAGCATGATGATTAGTACTGTTTGAAATGCATACAACAGACCACACACACACACACACACAACTATAAACACCACATTCTTTTAATGAAGAACTTCTGCTAAAATGTGCCCTCCACAGACAAGTCCCAATTAATTTGATTTAATTAGAAGCTTTAGTCTTAACAGCTCATGTCAAGCTAACTGAGCAGTAATAGACAAAATAGATAAATGTATAGTCCTATGAAATTCATTTTATTTTCTGAGCATCACACACGCTTAAGTATGGGTCCGTCTGCATATTTATTCACACAGAGACACGCAGAACATACAGGATTCATATTTAAAGGGATACTCCACCGTGTTTTCATATTAAACTATGTTTTTCCCTTACCTAAGACGAGTTGATACATACCTCTCTCGTCTCAGTGCGTGCACTCAATCTTTTTGGCGCGCGGTGACACTTTGAAAGCACTTAGCTTAGCCCATTCATTCAATATGGGCCAAGAAGAGAAGCTACCAAACACCTCCACGTTTTCCCTATTTTTTTCCCTAGGACGGTAACACAAAACAAAACGTTGCACTTTTCTAAGCGTGTAAAATGGATAACTATATTGTATGGCGGAATACCATGGCAAGTGCTTGTAAGCACTTCGTCTTGGCGCAGTAATATCTTCACTCGTGAAAAATCCTCTCACCGGCCCCCGCTCCCTCTAGTGAAGATATTACTGCGCCAAGATGAAGTGCTTACAAGCACTTGCCATGGTATTTTGGTAACAACTAATCGATTTAATCAATTATTAAAATAGTTGGCAACTAATTTAGTCATCGATTAGTTGCTAAACAACTTTTATTTGACGTAAGCGGCTCATTTCATGCATATTTTAAATCTGCGATGACCAAAGTGTGACAGTAATGAGCCACCGCAGGTTTTACTCAGCCAGTACAGTAGGAGAAGTAGCGATTAGCCAATAGCTGGCCTCGTTTTATGTCACGTGTTTCCCGAACTGCGTCTGCAGCATTCAGCTAGATGGTAGGGCAGTGGAGTAAGCTTGAGAAAGAAAAAGAAAAAAAGCGGAAGATAAAACTAATCGAACGAAGTCATCCAAAGTGTGGGAGAACTTTACTTTGAGCCTTCAATAAAGAAGAGTAACCTGTAAACGCTGCATTACTGAACTGTTTAAGACTTTTATTTGTGCAGATTCTCCAGTACAATGTTGTTTGCAAATGTTAAGTCGTAAAAGCTAATAACATTGCTTTTTGACAATCTTTTAATGGATTTTACTTTAAAATGGGAGTTCCATTCAGTTTTCACGCCACTGGCACTTTATTCGAAGGATTGTTTACAATTTCACAGCATAAGCTATAAAGCTGTTTCCCAGGTATAAGTTGTGTGTTTACAGGAAAAAAATTATAAAATGCAATGTACTGCAAATTTATTCTGTTTTTTTCTTATTCTTTGTATAAATATTTTCTGAAAGATTCCTTAAGCTTTGTTCGGGATGTTAAACTACTTTAGGAGCCCTAAGGACTGCCATGGTGAAAACATTATTTGAAATCTCCTTGTGAAATTTGCTAGAGTATGGGTCAGTGTATTGATTGCAGAAGAGTTTGATAAAGGATTACTAACAAATAAAACAAAACTCCAGGTAGATTTTTGATGAGTTATGACAAATCCATGATTAAAGTCTCTAAAAATCTATGTTGAATGATAAAGACCCTTTGTTAATAATTTAATTGGAAAAAATGGGCAAAACTAAAATATAAGTACATAAAGATTAATCGAAAAAATAATCGACAGATTAATCGATTATCAAAATAATCATTAGGTGCAGCCCAAATATTTTGTGAAATGTCTCAATGTTTTTGTCTATACAACGGAAGTCAAATCAATTGCACACTTATGCTATACACTTATTATCAATCCGCACTACAAATGTGAGGTATATCTGCTACACAAAATGTAGCAGATTATGATGGCAGATTCTACATTTGTGGGACAGCATGTCCAAACCAGACACAATGCAAAAAATCCCATTTTCGACTTTTCGATAATTTTTTTTAGATTACATCAATTCGATATTGATTCTCAAAGCTGCAAATCGATCTTTTCCGGTATTTATTTCAGTAAACATTTAAAACAAAATCTGATTAATAGGAATCTTTTCATTAGTCTTCTCCACTATTTGTTACCCTCTGATTTACCTTGTGCGATGTTGCAACAGGAAGCCTGTCATTCATTCAATGCTTATGGCAGAGATACTGTTGAAAAGAGCCAAGAACAAAGCAATCAGCGTGACCTGCAATGCTCAGATAAAATTCTATAGTAATACTAAAAATCTGTGGAATCATTTCACATCATGCGCAAAGTCGCCATAATTTCTGCAATGAATGAATGAATGAATGAATGAAGGAAGGAAGGAAGGTTGGTGCAAGGCACTGTTTTGTTTACTACACTGTTTTGTACACTACAAATATCGGCTGCTATTTAATAGGCATCTTGTCAGTAAAACTGGTTCTGTAATCAGCGGTAAATCTCTACATGTGCTTGATTTCACATGGAGCAGCATTTATTACATAGAACCGCTGATTACAGAACCGGCTTTACTGACAAGATGCGCATTAAATATCAGCCAATTTTTATCGTGCATCGATAAATATCTTTTAAAAATAATTAATATTTTTAATTATTTTTATTAAATATTTATTTATTTGTGAAAAATACTTGGTCATCTAAAGTATGTTTATTTTTACATATTTTTTTAATCCATCGTCAAATGATTTAAAATTTCTTAAATATTAATTAAAATAAAAATTATATCGGCAATTAGCCCCCCTGCTTTCCAAGATATTGGCATCAAAAAATAAAATAAAATATCGGTCGACTACTACATACATACATACTATTAGTAAAACTTTATTTTTAAAGGAATAACCACATTTGTTTTCCTTATTTTAACAGTAATCCTCTGTTCCGCAGCACTTTGTTTGCCAAAAAGTAAAAGGGTTTTTCATTTAATTAGGAGAAAATAAATGAATGTTTTATAGCTTCATCTGTTTACCAGACAAATTAAGAAGAGCATTTTATATGGCCATATTATTGTTTAAAAATGGACCCTATATATATAAAAAAATAATAGGTTTAAAAATACAGGCTGTACAGGAAGCACCACCCAATTGATCAAGTGACCTCTCTCTTGTCTGGTTAATACAAAATCTCAGGTTTACACAGAAGAGCTTGTAGAGTCTGACTGGGCCACATTGTTAGAAAGAGAAAGAGAGCAAGTGAGAGATGAGTTTGAGATGGCGAAGGTTTCTCTGGTTTCAGCAGCAGTGTGATGGTTAGAAAGGCTTTGCAAAACAAAAACACTACATTCCTCAGTTCTCTCCATTATTCCCACTTCCTGTCCACCACAGCACTCTCAAAACAGAGGAATCAACAAGACAAACACACACGTCAACAAATCAGCAGTGCCTGAGCCCTCACTCACTCACTCACTCTCACACACACCCTGTGGTAAACAAAGGGCCATTTTGGTCTGTTTTAGGCACTGTGCGTGTCGAGGCACTGAAGGAGTCATACGCTGACAAAACGGGATGCAGATATAAACACAGACAGGCAGAAACACGCATGAACAAGCACACAGAAAACAGTTCTTCTTTCGAGTCCATTAAACTGGTACCATTTTAGTTAAGTCGTGATACATGAAAGAAACTTTTGGTTAGAGCAGTAGACCAAAACACAGAGAAATAACTGCTAAATGTGATCATATTTGGTTAAACTACACTGAGATTGATTTCCTGGCTGTTTCAACATTCATAAAAGAATAATACTCAGGTTTGTTAAACATTCAGTAGTTAAGAAACTGGGCTGATAATACAAAAGGTTGCAGGTTCAGTCCCAGTTGGACAGCTTTCACTCCAGCCCTACAATTTGTTATTCATGTACCTCCCACAACCATCTGTTAAATGACAGTAGCCAATCAATCATTTCTTCTTCTTGAAGGGTCCTATGTGCAATCACTTTTGTCTAGAAAAAAAATATTACTGGTGATTTTAAAGATTACATCCAAGCAAAAGATAACAGCAAAAAATAACCAGTATAACACTGATATATTGTTCATGTGTAGTAGTGCACAATTTTAATGTCAGTCAAACAAAACGTAAGAAAAGACACATCTGAAAGGACCTCAACACAATGAGTATCACAGCAGTTGTCCAACACTGCCAGCTGACAGTCATCATTTATTAAGGTGGCATTTTAAAAGCTCTTTCTCTAGAGCTGGACTACAAGTGATCAGTCAGAGTGCTTGACCACCAATGAGATTAAACACAATATGAAAGTGCATAGCTGATGAACTTCCTTTCTCTATTGATTGAGAGACCTTTGCTACTTTGCTTGTCACTGGAGTCAATAAAAGCATTTTCACATGACAAATGCTCAATTTTAAAAAGCAAAAAGTTAATAAATTAGATAAAGCTTAATAAAGGTTGTTCAAAACAAAAAGTGGCCAGTCACTACACAAAGTTTTCTGTTTGTCATATCAAGTCAGAGATCAGTAAGGTACCACACACCCTTTACTTTGTCAGTGTGGTTCATGCCAAGTTGAGATTTACAGTCAAATGCAAATGCATCTAACTTCCAACAAAGATAAAACGTAGGAGTGGGAGATGCTACATGTCCACATAGCAACAGCAGTGTGCGCTCCACGTGGGCTCGCCTTGCATCCCGTGACCATGGAAACGTGAGTCTGTGGGGATTTGCTATACAGCTTCTGTGTATTGCATGAGTCATCAACAAGAACAAACAAACTGTAGAGAGAAAAGACCACTAGCACATAGTATCAGCACGCTGCATCCAAATCACTCACTCAAACATACGGTCCTATGCAATCAGTTTTAGTTTTTCCTAAATTCCATTTTATGTTTTTCAAAATTAATTCTTTTCTGTTTTAATTTTTCTGGATTCAGTTTTTTTTTCATTTTAATTTTTCTCTACTCCTTTTTAATAGTTAAATTGCATTTTATTAATCAAAAAGCATGTCTAATTAATTAAAATCATTAAACTTAAACCTTTTCAAATCAATTAATTATAAGTTTAACAAAAAATTCTTCTTTAGGGCCTTATGAAAATGTTTTTTTTTTCTCACCACATTTTACTGTTACCAAATTCTGTTTTAGCAAGTCTAATTATTTAAATGTATAGAACAACTTAATTTACTCATTTCTTTCTTAAAGTAGCATTATGATTTTTTCCCCCTCAGAAATTCTGTTGTATTTAAATTATTCTGGTTATCAAATGAAGGCTTAAAACTTTAATTTCATTGATCTTTTAATGATTGAAAATTGAGTAAACTTTTTTTGTCAAACAAAGGGGATTTACTATTAAAATTAAAACATGGAAGAAATGTTGTGTGATTATTCCTTACAAAATAATGTTTGTTTTATTTTAGTAGTAGGCTATGTATATTCTACTGAAAAATTGTAATAGGCACAATGTCATCAAATCAAAATGGACTTTTATTTTGACGGGTTGCCGTGAATATCTCTACAGTTCTGTGTATGTTATATGATGCTAGTTTTACTCGAATCAAACGGTCAAATGCTCATAAAGTGACTCTCAGAGCAGTTCTAGAGATGTTCTTCATGTGTTTATGTCCTCATTTAGTGAGACGGCAGACGCTGAAATCACTGCGAGCGTCACGCGCGCTTCATTGTGTGTAGTAAATGAAACCATGCGTCTGCATCAGGGGTGTAACGGTACGTGTATTCGTACCGGACCGTTTCAGTACAGGGCTTTCAGTTCGGTGCACGTGTGTACCGAGTGACCGAATGCAATATTTTGTCTGTGGAACATAGGCACATTTTCGTGTTTCCAAACGAACATATTAAGTGGCGGAAGTCTCCGCGTTCAGCGCAAATCCCGCCCTGCAGCTGATTCTAAGGCCGGTGACACACTGGCTGCGTGGCGTGAGTGTGCGTTTCTGCTGCGTGTCAGTTGCTTCACGTTTTCTGTGTCTTTACACACCAGAATCTTTCCTGACGCGGCGCTGGCACGCTGCTGCTGCTGTAGGGGACATAGAGGGTGGCCGCCGACAGACCAGGATCTTGTCTTCACGACGACAATATCTATACTTCATGTTGAGCATAAATATAAAGCCTACTGATAAAGGACACCGTCAACAGTATTGACGGCAAAATAGACTATGTTTGACAGGTGCAATATGCCAGTGTGTCACCGGCCTAATGTTTTCAAAGGGCATCACGCGAGTGTGAACATCACTACAACTAGGAAAAAAACGATTGTAATTCAAATGCAGCTCCCGTCGGCATTTAAACAGACCTTTGCTCTTAATTCCGATCGGTCCAACGCAATAACGAAATCTGAGCAGGTCTAAAAACTGAAACTGTTGATGCTGCACTTTACACTTTGGAAAAGTTATATATATTTTTTAAATATGAGCAGGCCTACAAGCTGGGATTGGTAATGCTGCACTGTAATCATAGTTATTTATTTATATTTTTCATTATATTTTTTTATATGATATTTGTTTGAGACCGAGTATTTTATTTAGTGGAGAACTTTGCAGCAGTATTTTATTTCTTATTCTTTTTTTATTTTATTATAAATTATATTTTATTATTTATTTTATTAAAAAGTATTTAAAAAAAGCGTAAACAAATTGTTAAAGAAAGTTTATAGTAATAAACAACCTGCAGTTTAATTTTTGCATTTTTTTCCCTTACTGTACCGAAAATGAACCGAACCGTGACTTTAAAACCGAGGTACATACCGAGCCGTGATTTTTGTGTACCGTTACACCCCTAGTCTGCACCATTCATTAACAGACACACGCAGAACATGCAGGATTCATACTTAAATGTACTTTTGCAGCTTAATATATACAGATATTAATCTATATCGCGATTTAAGTGTAATTACCTACTTTTGATTAATTCATTCAACATTTTACAAGTTCCGTGACATTCCGCATTAAACGGAAAGAGTGAATTCCATTTTTATAAAAGGATTCCGTAATTCCGTCTGCGTTTTCTGCATCGCAGAAATCTTAGGGCCCTAACTCAAACATGCTTTACCACTTTTATCAGGAAAACACACCATTTATATAGGACAAACCTGCCCAACCCTTGTCTTATTAATAGCTTACTGCAATAAAAGGTCTGAACCTTCTCAGACAAAGCAGGATATCAGAGCTCAGGCGACAGGGTGCCGCCATCTACGGTAACAGCTATCCCAGTATCTGGAGGAGATCAGCCAGACTGGGCCATCTGTACTGGAGTCTGTGTGTTTACTCTGTCCCACAGCATGCACGGACAATGTGCTCCACACACACACACAGAGATTTACATGACAGGTGTTGAGGCAGATAGAGGAGGAGCTGCTGGAAGGGTCAGATCCATGGAAACGTTCATATTGTGACAAGTAAACAGTAATCATGAGGATGTGCTTGGGGGTGAAGCACGCGCCGTCTTGAATTTACAGTAACCGTGACCCGTTCAAACGTCTAGACGGCCCAGGTATCAAGACTCACAAAAACTGCAAATATAAATAAAGTATGCACCAAAACAAAAATTGGACAAAAAAGTGTGACCAGGGGCTGGTTTCATGAAAATCATCTTAGGAAAACAAGAGAAGTAGTTTGTAATATTTTAAATATATATATTAAAATATTTTAAGAATGTTTTTTCTTTGACAGGCTTTAGTATTAACTGATTGTATGAAGGATCTTAGTGATAACATTTCAACACATCAAAGGCTGTGTTTTTGTGGTCCTCTTCCAGAAAAATGTAATAATCAAAAAAAGTGCACAAAAAAATGAAGCCCCTTATTGACTTGTCTTTGTATAGTGGTTTCTGAATTCAGCAAAAACTCATGAAATGCACAATTAAGAATTAAGAAGTTTTTTTACAATACTTTTTAAGATCTTTCTTTTCTTCGTTTACTCTTAAGTTTTGCCTTTAGAACAATCTAAAAAAAAGATAAAGAAATATTTTACTCTATTGTTAGGCTAGAAAATAAAAGAAAATGGCAGAAATTTATTCTTAAAGTTTTATGAGTTTGGCCCCAAAAGCCACAACCCAAATCTATAACGTGATAAAAAAACAATGAAGCTAATTAATCTAAATAAACAATATGAATATTATCCAAATCACTGACCAATAAAAAGAAAATGGACAACTGAAAAGCAGCCATGAACATGAACAGATACACCCCGCTGTGGCAAAGTGTATGTGCTTAAAAGCCTGAAAAACACAAGCAGAACAGTAAAGCATTAGGTCTAGAGGCTGTAAATGATTACAGGGTCCGTTTCCTGATCGGAGGTGAACACAGGGAAGTGGAGCTTGAGTCAAGCGACTGTACTAAACACTGACGTTACCCTGCTGGATGATGACTGGTGCCGCCCATGTTTACCCAGAGAGAGACAGGTGAATGGCTCATGTTTCTGGTGCAAGCGTGTGAGATTAAAGGGACATGAAAACAGATGTACACGCTGATCTTAGAAGTTTACAATGCCACCAAGCCTACATACTTTCTGCAATCAATAGCGAAGACAGAAATGCAGATGCCAGCGAGTGCGTGAGTCTCAGACAGGGTGAGGGGCTTCCAGTGTTAATCCTCCTCCGGAGAGGGGCGGGGACAGGATGTGTGAGCCAGCTGCTCCTCGGCTCAGACAAAAGGAAGCAGGGTAACACATTTCAGGCCGGTTTAAGTTAAGTTAAGGCTTCTCAGGCTACGTTTTCACAACAATAATGTAGTCAAAATTGGAAAAGTTTACAAAGGAAAACTTTTCCAAAATTGGAAAAGTTTATAAAGTTTCACGGATACAAGACAACGTTTTCAAAATGATTCGCTTTACACATATCCACAAAAATGGCCAAAAACGCTGTATTACATATGTCAGGCCAGTAGTTGGCGCTGTCACCTTGTTAGTAAACAGTACCTGTAGGAACGCGATGATATGTTGTATATGATGCGTCTCCGCTGTTGGTTGTAATATTGGTGAAGTAAATCCACACTTTGCTGAAGAAGCATTAGCAAACTCTTGAGCAGTAACAACAGTACCATGTACTCCGCCATTGTTGTGTATGTTTGTTCAAGATTGCCTTTACAATCGGCATGTACCGCGCGTGTCTACATACCTAACAAATACTACACACGCGCATGAAGTCATTGTTTTCAAAGATTCCCTTATTGTGTATTTACATGGAAACATGCACTTTGAAAATCATTTTCAAAGATATGCATTTTCAGTCCCCAAACAACCAACACGTTGTAAACACATTGTCGTGTAAACGAACAGGCAAAACCCAAAAAGTTTCCAGTTTTGGGCTGAAAATGTTATGGTGTAAACAGTCCCTCATTCCTGCAGCCAAATCTAGAGCATAGTCTCACAAAACAAGTGACTGTGAGATGTTTGAAGATGACAGGAGAAGAGACCATGCTCATTGTTTCTGGAGGAACTGGCAGACACTGCAAGATTTCAGTGCCAACATGTTAAAACACCACTGTCCTATTCGTACCCTTAATCAGAATTACCTCTCTTCAACAGGATTCGTGTTTCACATACATCAGTGCACCTGCTGCCACTATATGATATGTTATAAGGTATTTCATCTTCAACCGAGAAGGACCGATATTGCTTCATGATCATTAGCCATACAGGCAATGGTCATGGAAACTGGTAATGTTTTTTCAAATCTTCAAAAACATTTTTGAAAGGTAGTGTGTGTTATACACACACATGAACCATTTTATTTAAAAAAAATCATGTTCTTTAAATTACTACAGAATGAAAACATTTCAGTAACTTTCAATGCTCAAACTAAAAATCTTTATCCTAATTGTTTATGCTGTGGTGCTATAATAAATGTAAAGGTAAGCAGAATTCTGAAGTGAGCAAGAGAACAGACTGTGTGAAAGAGGCTCAGCACAGTGTGTCCTCTGCAGTCTGAGCAGCACGAGAACAGAAGTGAGAGGGAGGAGAGGGATGGGGGATGAGGGTAGGTTTACTGCAGCACACACAATGGCAGCTGTGATTTATGTGGACTGCTGGCCCAGTTCTGTGGGCCGTAGGGGGAAGCCCTCACTTACTAACATCTCATGTGCTTGCTCACAAGACAGAAGCAGAAAGTCAAGACAATGACCCCGACTAAACAAGCTTTGACTGAGGTACAGTATTAAAACTACAGACCCACTTTCGGATTCACTCGGATCCCCTCAAATGAGGTCTTTGTTCAGGGCTCTTTTGTGGTTTCTAAAGGCACACCATGTCGGCTATAAAAAACTAGCGTCGAGGAAAGCTGACAGTGTTGTCACCTCTCGTCGGACAAAAAAGCTGCGCTGGAACACACCGCACAGACTACAGCCGACGGCAAACTAACACGTGCGTTCTGCGCATGCGTGAGAGGAACAAGCTGTTCATATCAGCAGCTATTGACAGTATATATTATCATTCAAAAGGAGAAACCAAAACGAGGATATACAAGATAAACGCAGATATACAAAATGTAAAAGCACCGTTTGCTTACCATTTTGAATATGAGTAACGTTACTAATTTAATCATTTTAAGCTGCTCATGTTGTTATGAAAACATTTGCGTGTTAGAATGATTGGGAAAGATCACAAACAGCCTTCTGTCTGTACTGCCTTCATTCACATGCTTGTTTTCATCACTTTTGCTTTAATTCTCGGCACCGCTTGTTCGCTAAACTGAACATCCAATCAGAGCTCTCACTCTTGCTGACGGCCCCTGACGCTGATTAAACATGTTGAATTGGGCAAACTGCCGCCGATGTGAGCCCGACAAGAGGAACACACCACACAAACTAGCCCGACCGACGCCCGCCGTCGATAATTTTATATAAGCTTATAAATGATCAATAAACACTAATGTGTAGTATGTTCCAAGCTAATGTCCAAATACCATATTTCAATCTTTCCAAAGGTTCAAGTACTGCATGTTGGCATTCTGTGAATTATTATTTGGAATGGGAAACATTTACACAGTAAAATACAGCAAATAATTGAAGTTTAGCAGTCAAATTGGCAGAAAAAGTCAATTTTGTAGTATAGGATGCTACCAATATTTTGTGTAATTATATAAAACCATTCAAATGCTTGAGGCATTAAGATTAAATTCTTTCAAATGCAGTTTCCTTCAATTTATCAAAGAATTAAAAAAATAAAATAAAAAAGATGCTATCACTATTTCCAGAAAAATAGTAAACATGTTTTCAACACTGATAATAATAAATGCTTCTTGAGCAGCAAATCAGCATATCAGAATGATTTCTGAAGGATCATGTGACAATGCTATGCTAATCACAGGAGTAAAATAAAATTGTAAAATATATTAATTTAGTTTTTATTGAATTTTTATCAAATAAATGCTGCCTTTGTAAGACAAAAACGTTCTTTCAAAATTAGGGGTGCTCCGATCATGATCGGCCGATCGTTATGCGCATCTAGTCAGTAAAGCCGGTTCTCTAATCAGCGGTTAGAGAACCAATTCAGGTGCGTGATTTCACATAGAGCAGCTGTTACTACACAGAGCCGTTGTTAACTGAGAAGATGCGCAAATAAACGCTGAAAATGAACGTGGATTTGCGCATCTTCTCAGTTAACAACGGCTCTGTGTAGTAACAGCTGCTCTATGTGAAATCACGCACCTGAGGGAATTAACCGCTGATTAGAGAACCGGCTTTACTGACGAGATGCGCATAACGATCGGCCAATCATGATCGGAGCACCCATATTAAAAATAATAATAAAAAACATTATGAACTTCAAAAGACCTAGTAACAAGTAAAGAATCCTCCACTGAGAATTGCAAAGCAATGGATGGCATGTCACAAGCTGGGTTTGCTATTGAAAACATTACTGGCTGTTCTCAAGATGCTCTTGTAATCCTATTGGTTAACACATATCTTAAATGGTTTTGCTGCATGTGGTATGATGTAAACTGGCCAAATAAAAGAGAAGGGCTTACAGTTCGGCCTCACAAACCAATTAGGCAAATTAGTGAGTAATGAACGATTATTTTAACACCCTACCTGCTGCAATTACAGTACAGCAAAACTGCACCATGTAATAAAACTCTCCTTATGTTTGAAACATTACTGTGATGAAGAGAAACTAGAAAATGTTTAAAAGCTTTAAAAATATACTTTGTTGACATAGGAAAACACTAGCATCACCCTCAAGCTGCTGTATATTTCATGGAAAACGAGCACTGTATGTACACTTGGAACAGGACAGCTGCAGACAGCCACTCCACTCAAGAGACACTCGAGGGACAGGCTTAGTGGGACGATACGGCTCGTGCAGCAGAGAGAGGGAGGGGACAAGGGGTTAAACATGTTTTTACAGATGAATGAAAGCCATAATCGGGCCCAGGGCGGTCACACAAAGGAGGGATGCTGGGTTGGGGTACAGTAATGGCAAAATGAGCCATTCACAACAACAGAAACTTATGGAGGGAAAGAAAAAAAAAACTCAGATGGCCCATTTTGTTCAGTATGAATCAGCTTCAACACAAACAGTGTACCAAAAATGACATCAGCCTGGACAATGAAATTGCTTGGTCTAAAAAAAGGATTTTAAAAGTATAAAACAAGCCTGTAATTGCTCAAAATTAGGTATCACTATACATCGCACAAAAATCATGGGCAAAAAATTTATAAAAAAAAAAAAAAAAAAAAACGCACAGACAGAATACAAGAACACATCTTGTGTGAAAACCTCAACTTATTAAACCTTGTTGTTTTTTTTTACAAAAAGAGTGTGAACGTGTAAACATGTCCAAGGTTAAGGGAGTTTTTCTTATATAATATAGTTTGAGATTTGATCAGGTGTCAGATGACAAAATTTCACATTTGCAGAGTAATTTTCACTTGCAAATGAGTGAAACGCTCACACTGAACAGCGAAACATCCCATCAAGAAGAATTAAACAACTTGTTACTGCTGCTATGCTAATTTAGAAGTGTAATATTTTCATGCACACCAGACAAAAATCAGCAAAAATCTTTCTAAGGCCTAAAAAAAAATTTGTTTGGTTCCGGTTTCCGACCGACCCTGTCAATTTATGTGCGACCCAAATTTATTTTATGAGACTGGGGAAGAACGGTCTTTCACACATCGTTAATTAAATTACAGTTTCCTTTAAATGCTGTTTTACACTTAAGTAATCCGTTAAAAACCATTAAGTATTGCATCAAAACCCTTTAACTGTCAATTCCTAAAGTGAGCTATAACTTAAGGTTTGGAAATCGTAACATTAAGAGAAACACGGGGGGAGGGGGGAGTAAACAATATATCGCGGAACAGAGAGGGCACTGACAACATGCTGACAGACAGGACATTAACATTACCAGCTTACTTTTAATATGAAACAAAGTCTCATTTGGTTATTTCACCTTTCAAATGTGGTCATTTTTAAAAGAAATGTAAACAATAAATACCGTTTTGTGGCTCTTGAATGTGTCGAACAGATCGCTGTAAGTTAGATCAGGGGTTTTCAAACTGTGGGTCGCGACCCACTTGTGGGTCACAGAATGGAACAAGGTGGGTCGCACAAAGTCACTTGGCTGCAGCTAAATTTGCGTTTCAATGACACACACACACACAGTTCAGTCTAGGGCTGCACGAAAGTGACGAGTGGGAACGGTGCGAGGCCGGTGGAGTGATTGGAATTGAGCGACACCTGCTCGACTCACCAGTCTCGAGAACCACGGAGGAGATCGGAAGGATACAAAAGAGGAGCGTCCGTCTCCCCGGCAACTCACTCCAGCCCACCGCCTCGAGCATCCTCCTTCGCCCTACTCGATGGCACTGCGGATTCACCTCAGTGCCGAGGGATCTTCGGCAGCGCGTCCCTCCTTCCTCCCAGGCTTCGGCACCAGTCTAACACATTAAAAACTTCTCAATCACGGGAAGGAGGAGGCGGGAACCGGGAACCCACTCGTCACAATGATATAGCCCACCAACATTAATAAGGACTGCAATATCCTTAGTGTGATTTTCGAATTGCAATTAAGTCCGCGTGCTTTGCGTGTTTTGAAGCGCGGGCGCGCACGAGTTGTAATAACAGTGAAGGTCTCAGAGCAATGTCATTAAAAGGTTCAATCGGTCCGCATTATTAAAAGAGAAAAACTTGCTCACTTCAATACACTATATTCCGCATGAGATTGCATACACCAGAAAACAAATGTTACGAAAACGGTTTCAGGTAGGCCATGTTCATTCATTTCTATCGTCCGTTTGAGCTCTGTGCACTTTTTTCGTTCGGGAAACGGTTTGTAAAAAGCATTTCACATGTACAGGGTGAGCAGTGCACAAACGCAGGGTTAATTGTAACACTACAAGATTTAAACATTTCCACATAACAAAATGCACAAAAAAATAATGCAATACTCCTTGACGTATCATCTCTTTTTAGAGAAAAATTTGCCAAAGTTCAGAAATCTTTTGAAGATATTGCTGAACATTAATTTAACCATTGCTAAAATAAATTTCTGCCTGAACTTAATGTCATCCAGTTTTTTTTTTTTTTGTTTATTTAAAACGAGACACATGTTTATTATTATTTTTTACCTATTTCACAATTATTTTAATCTCCAAACAGTTTTAGATAGTTCTGCTTTGCTTCTTATGCTTTTTCTAAAAAAAGTGTTGGATTGTGCTCCGTTCTCACCGACACACACGGAAGGATCGTGAATGCATTTTCTGCAACAAAACACAGCAGCGCAGATTACAGTTCACTGGAGTGAGCCTGTTTAACGTTTTTATGGACACTACATATTCTAAAGTCTGTAAACAAAAATTAAAACTTAAATATTAATAGTGATTTTTTTCAGGTGTAGGCCTACTCTAAAATAAAAAGTTTTTTTTTCTTAAATACTTCATTTCTGTCATCAAACTTTTAAGTAAGATTAGGCTTAAAGTAATATCAACCTTTTTTTTCCTCAAATATTGTGGTGGGTCATGAAATAGATTACACTTGTCTAGGTGGGTCGTGGAATGGAAAAGTTTGGGAACCACTGAGTTAGATCATCAGTTAAAACTAACTGATCGTCTCTTGCTTCTAGTTAATTTATAGCATCAAAATCAAATAAACCACATAAATGAACATCATAAAGAATGTTGTTTGACTACAAAAAGATGTCTGTACACTCCGTTTTTCAAGTTCAAATCCTCCATGTTAATCTACTATGAGATCGCCTGTCAAACTCCCGCGAAGGCTTTTTGTGTGTGTGTGTGTGCGTTTTGCGTGTCTATGGCAACAACAGACTTTAAACGGGAATACAGAATCACTGTCGTAAAAGTACCGGTACACACATTTAAAATCAGCGCGCGCGTGTGTGTGTAAAACTGCCACTGGAGAAAAAAAAAATAAATCCCTACCGACCAATGACCTCAACTGACAACCAACCGGAACCAAACTTTTTTTTTTTTTAGGCCTAATTCTTCTGGACGTCACAAAGAGAGATTTACCTTTAATTTGCCAAAAACAAGTAAATGACAATGGGCATGACGGAAAAGTTCAGCATTTAAGTGAGAGCACAGCAACTAGATGAACGTAGAATGAAATGAATGTTTGTAAACAAATGTATGTTCAAGCTTTATTTAAATGTGTCCTTATTGCTGTGTAATGTCAGCTGTACTAAGTAATATTAATTAAATATTAAAAAAATAAATGTATTTCATGATCTGGGTCATTATTTAATACAAAACCACACATAATGTTTCTACTGTATCTCTGTCAATCACTCTGATATTTAGTTAACATTAGTGCTGTCTGTCACTATCTTTAATCAGTTCTGTGAATGACTGGATGGTTATTCTTTATAAAGTAGCAACAATGTTGTTTGTAATAACAGAAATAATAACAGACTCGTTCGTTAATGGTGAGATCAGATCTCTGTGTGGAGCATTGGCTGTTTTCAGACTGCTTGTGCATTCAAAAATCTCACCAAAATGAATGTTTGGGAATGTAAACTGATATCATCTTCTACTGACACACTTCAACAAAAGATATAAATAACTGGCCAAACAACATTCTTTTAAGTGAAAATACTAACTTGCCTAAGACTTTTGCACAGCAGTATACGTATAAAGTACAAATAAATTAAGTATATTTAAATAAGTGTAATTAAAGTATGTGTTCATATGTGTTAAGGTCTAGATTGTCGCTGGAGGAAACATCTGCGTGTGATGAGCGGTGAACAGCGAAAACTTTACAGTAGATGAGAAACCGATTACTCCCCCGTTACCTTTGGTAAACTGTATTTATGACAAAGAACTGCACAGATACAGATATTCTGACAATCTGTCGATAAATCACACACCGTTTTTGTTTGAGTCCGCTCGTGCTGCTCCACGCGGTCTGCGGATTGAAGAGCGTGCTGAAAGATGGAGAGGAGACCGGTCTGATCCCTTTTTTATATGAAATTTAAGGGGACAGACTCTGAGGCGATCGTGAATTTGAGTACAGTTTACGGAGCTAAATGCTATAGCCCCGCTAAAAAAAGCCTAGTGACGACCGTGCTTCTTGTGTACATTTCAGAGAACCAGGACAAATATTTCAAACGATTGCCCAGGCATCAGGCAAACTTTATAAACCATTATGTCTAGCTTCTGTTAACTGTCGTACGTGCATACACGAGAGAGTGGCGTTAAAGCGGATGACCTAGTACTCTGGTGAGAAGTGATGAACTTTGTAAATGAGTGATGAATTTGTAAAGAAAATGTTTGCAGATTTAAATAAGGACAAAACTTTAGGTTAGCATATTCTCACCGGAGCTTTATGCATAATTACACATAAACTCACTGTTATTACTATAGCAAAAGTACGCAAGTAAAACTTTTATTTATTTTTTAATTTGGACTTAGCATCCAAAGGCACCCAGTAAGAAAAATGTGGTCATGAAATTTTGCCTATAACATCTCTTTACTGAATTTCATGAATCAAGAATGCATCAGGTTATAATGTGAAGTATCGTTTCACACACTTTCAATGCACAAACATGTAGTTCACAGGTAAGAGAGGAACACCTGCTATGAATGAACATTAGATGTGTAGAGCAGGGCAGGGAGTAGCCCTACATAGATTAAACCTGTTCTGCAGAAAACAGCACAAATCTGCCACAACACACACACCCCCGTTCAGCCTTTCAGAGGGCCATTGTATTAAGAACCTCTATTACAACAACTCCTTAAAACTCAGGCACATACTTGAGCTGGAAAAACCACTTTCTGTTTCAAAGCAATTAAGCACAGCTATTATAGGCAATAGGTAAAATATGCCATTCGATTTCCTTGTTTCGCTTACTTCTACGGTTAGAGTTCAATACTTTGTTTCCTGTTAGTGGTGTCAGCTGATTTACTTTATGTTGTACCAAATGGTCTGACAGCATCTGTTATCAAAGAGCTGTATTGGGTGCCGATAAAACAGAGGAAGGCTTGAAACCTTGACCTAAAATCAAATAACAACACACACCTACTATTTTACATATTCGAAACTCCAGCTGCATAATAAACATTTCCTTCTCTTTCTTCACAGTCTTCATACGAATCAATGCTGACAGAGCTGTGATAATAAGCCTGGACATTTAATATGTGCAGCCAGGTGGGAGACGTCAGATTAGCTGAAAGAGCCTACTATGTATCCAGTCACAAGATCTTCCACAACTGTCAAAGCCAAGAAGCGTTTCTACCTCCCAAACCCTTCAGGGAAAACGTACAGACTTTACATTTCTCAAAGCTTCCCCAGGAACCTCCTAAACCACAGACGAATGCGTGTGAGATACACTTGTTAATGATTAAACTACAGCTAATGCCATTTCTGTGCTTTGTGAATGTGGAGAGGGCATTCTGGGTTAATCCAGTTAGTGCTCAACATCTCCGAAGTGAGGAATTTACTGTGACGAGCGGGTGCTCGACTGTCACACAACAGGACAGAAACAGTGAGGATTAGGGATTGCATAATGACTAAACACGGTGGAAGCTTCATGTTGATGTTTTCGGAGGGTGCGATGGGGAATTCCTCGAATGTTGACTGCTTCGGCCCACAGTTTTATCAGCTGCAATACAGGAGTTTCAGTTCCCAGACTGTTTAGCAACATGATTTTCCATGTAAACCAACTCCTGGATAAAGCTGAAGGCACTTTGTGAGCCACCCAGGAGCTCATATCAAAAAAATGAATTGGCAGAACATTTGAAGTAATTTGCTTCTCATCGGTTTCTCTGAGAGGTAATTTCCCACACTTACTCTTGCTTTGTGCCCTGCTTTAAACTCTCAAAATTTCTATTTTTGTTTTTGCAATAATGGTGCATTTCTGATCTATACATATCCAAGCTTTAAAGTGAACATAAGCCGTTCAGGTGAGGACCCTAAACCTCCATCTGTTTAGCTTAAAGGTCTGTGCCAGGCCACACATATGAAGCTGAAGTTTTTACATAAACCATCTCCTACAGAGAGCCTCAGCCCAACATACTGAAATACTTGACATCGGCTCACACCCAATTACAAAGGGTCACGGCCCGAGAAGAATTAGCATGAGTCATGGTAAAGTGCTAATCCCAAATCCTGCACTAGGACCATGTTCATGCAGCTAAATATGGGGACATTATCCATGCTGAAAAGCAGTCTTTAAGAAAAACGGGAAAGGCATCTGATGTTATACTGAGAGAGTATCACAAGCAGAATGAGTGCAGCAGAGCGTCCAGAGTGGGTCTGGGGGAGAAGCAGCTGTAAGCAGCTTAAAGCCCATCTCAAAGCACATGGCGGAGCACCGACACACGGAGTCACCATATGGCCTTCTCAAAAGCACAGGCTCAGGCCTGCTGAGACCTTCCGTCTAAGCGTTACAGTAAATGTGTAACAGAGCACCACTCGGACGAAAAGGGCACTACTACAAAACCTGGAACAAGTTAAAGAGAGAAAAAAAAAAAAAAAGATCTACAGGCAAATAATAACTACAAACTTTACTTGAACATTAAATGATGGCAAAAATACTTAAATACAAAAAAAAAACATTAATACATGCTCACACTAAAAAAATTGAGAACTGACATTTTAATATTTTTGAACATCTTATGCTCACCGAGGCTGCATTTATTTGATAAAATATACAATAAAAACACTAATGTGTTAAATATTACAATTAGAGCCCGACCGATATGGATTTTTGGGGGCCGATGCCGATATTAACTCGAAAAGAGCCGATTTATAAGCCGATATTTTGATTTAAAAAATAATCTGGATATTAGACCCATTTCCTATAAACTGCACTTACACAACATTCAATAGCAAAATATCTGCCTGTTCTATGTATGTGGGCTGTATAAACCATTTTCCAGAATGGATTTACAGATTACAGTCTCGATGAATAAACAATTGCACATCAAAAGTATATATTTTTTAATGATCAAAAAACAGTCTGGTTTTAAACATTTAACACTTTTACTTTCTTCCAGTTGAAGCTGGTTTTAACAGTCTGTGTGTGTACTGTAAATAAATTATAATACTAAAGTTAAAGTATTTGCAGAAGTAGTCCCACACTTTGCTGCTACAGCATTCACCTTTTTCAGCCATCTGTAGGCAGAAAGAGAGACAGAGAAAGAATAAGCATGTGTATTAATAATATCACCATGTATCATTACTCATGTCATCATTAGAATTATAATAATAATAAACAGGGATCTCCTACATAGGCAAAAATGAGAAATATATATATATATTTTTTTATTTGTCAAGCAATAGGTATTACCTACTTATATTTAACAATATTATTTCAACATTTTCCTGTTATGTCTGTAAAGCTGCTTTGAAACAATATGTAAAAAAAAAAAAAAAAGCGCTTGTTCAGCTCACATTTATTTACATGTCCCCTCTGGTTTAATCATTTCTGACGCACCTACTGTAGTTACTGTAACTACACTATATTTGCTCTCACATTACATCGTCTTGCCTACTATTACCGGAAGATTAAGGAACCAATTCGAAGTTGAATGGTTAACGTTAGTGTCATGAACACACCGCTGTCAATTTTGAGAAGAACCACCTTCAAACAAGTTAATAGCAAGCATTTAAGGGGCCTGCTTAAAAGGAAGCTATTAGCGTTAGAGTAACATAACCAGCCTGAATTCACCAAATTGTTCTCTGGACCTGAGGGTAGCCTCTTAATTCTCATCAGCAGGACTAGCGCTATCGCTCGCTTCTTACAACGGGACAGATACACATGTTTGCTCCTGACCGAAAGGAGGAGGAACAGACTATGAAAGAGCTCCCGCTAAACGTTTTTAAAACTCCGCCTATGCCATAGTGCAGCGCAAATCGCGTTGTATCTGAAGGGCAACGCTGAGCCCAGCGGCAAGCGCCGTGCATACCGCGTCCTGTGTGAAAGGCCCAATTACGCGGTCATTATGTGGGAAACACACCGCAATAGAATAAGAATAAGTTAAACGCTAACGTTATAGTTTGACCTCCTATTAACGTTCGCGCTCTTCCACTGATAAACATGGTATTAGCTTTGTGGCTAATCTAATATTGCAATGCATTAGCGGCTGTAAGTGATGTTACAGAATATTTAGAAGTGATAATGATAGGACCGTTAGCTAGAACTACCACACAGTTTTTATATACAGGGTATGAACTAAATCTACAATCATTTCACATGACGAACGACAGACTCACCGTCAAAACAGTTGATCGCTTTCTTCTGTAGTGGACTTCTGGCGCTGTTGTTAACTCTGGAGCTGCAGAGCTCCCTCTGGTGGGCACACTATGCAACACTCATAACTAGAGCTGAAACAACGAATTGATTTAATCGATTAAAATCGATTATTAAAATAGTTGTCAACTAATTTAGTCATCGATTCGTTGCTAAATAATTTATTTGCCGTAAGCGGCTTATTTCGTGCATATTTCAGATCTGCGGTGACCAAAGTGTGGCAGTAATGAGCCACCGGAGGATTTACTCAGCCAGTACAAGAGGAGAAGTAGCGAATAGCCAATAGCTGGCCTCGTTTTATGTCACGTGCTTCCCGAACGGCGTCTCTGCAGCATTCAGCAGGATGTGGGAGTACTTTATTTTGAGCCTTCAAAAAAGAAGATTAACCTGTAAACTCTGCACTACTGAACTGTTTAAGGGACCGTTCACATATCGCGTCTTTTGCGCGCTCATGTTCGTTATTTCCAATGTAGGCGCGCAGTATGCACGCCCATAATGGAAGCGACGCGGTCGCGACGCACCCGTTTTTCCAGGCGCGTGCACACCGCATCGAGTTAAAAACATTTCAACTTTTCAGAATGCAGCAAGCGCACCGCGGGTCATGTGACAAGAACTAAATAATCAGCTTCATCCTTTCCCGTAACAACTTTTAAAGCTCAGCCAAGATGAAGGAACAGCTGATCATAGCTGTATATGGATTCCCATTTTGAAATAAATTTAGTAGCAGAGCTACTGCAAGCGATTTTTAGAGCTGCAAATCCATTTATCCTTTGCTGAAATTTCCGCGTCTTCAAGGAGAGAGCACGTCATGGTTGCTTAGCAAAGGCAGACGCCTCAGGGGTGCTTCTGCACGAGCGCTTTGGAAAGGAGGAGAAAGCGGTGCGCACAGTCTATGGGTGCGCCTAGCGTTTCAGGCACGATATGTGAACGGCCCCTAAGCCTTTTATTTGTGCAGATTCTCCAGTACAATGTTGTTTGCAAATGTTTAGTTGTAAAAGCTGATAACATTGCTTTTTAACAGTTAACATTTAAAGCTTTACAAACATGTTCTGTGATCAGTTTGTCGTTTACCAGTTCATAATTCAGTCGTGCAGCCTAATTATGACTGAATGAGAGAGGTAAATGTTTAAAGATATTTGAAATGCACTTTTTTTTTTTCACTGCTCTTTTTCACACAGCAGGTTTTTTGTGTGTCCGTTTTTTCTGGACAACCTTCTGATGGATTTTACTTTAAATTGTGAGTTCCATTCAGGTTTCATGCCATTGGCACTTTATTCAAAGGATTGTTTACAATTTCACAGCATAAGCTATAAAGCTGTTTCCCAGTAAATAATAAAATACAACGCACTGCAATCTTATTCTGTTTTATCCTTATTCTTCGTGAAAATATGTTCTGAAAGATTCCTTAATAAGCTTTGTTCGGGATGTTAAACTACTTTAGGAGCTCTAAGGACTGCCATGGTGAAAACATTATTTGAAATCTCCTTGTGGAATTTGATAGAGTATGGGTCAGTGTTTTGATTGCAGAAGAGTTTGACAAGGGATCACTAACACATAATAAAACAACTCCAGGTATATTTGTGATGAGGATATGACAATGCAAAATTATTAAAATCTCTTAAAAATCTATGCTGAATGATAAAGACCCTTTATTATTAATTTACTTTGGGGGAAAAATGGAAAAAACTAAAATATAAGTACATAAACCGATTAATCGATTAATCATAAAAATAATCGACAGATTAATCGATTATCAAAATAATCGTTAGTTGCAGCCCTACTCATAACATGAGTGAAGCATGAGACTGTTTCTCTCATGTTTCATCGGCCGTTATAAATGCCGATGCCGATTTAAATGCAATTAGCTTATATCGGCCGATAATATTGGCCGGCCGATATATCGGTCGGGCTCTAATTACAATGTAAAATAACATTTCTATTTTATTTTTTAATCATTATTACACATTTTTTAATTAAAAGCTGAATTTCAGCAGCCATTACTCCAGTCTTCAGTGTCACATGACTCTTTAAAATTATTCTATTTGCTGCTCAAAGATTTCTTACAATCACAGTTGAGAAAAGCTGCTTAATATTTGTTTTCATGAAACAAATGACACATTTTTTTCAGAATTCTTTGATGAATAGAAAGCATTTATTTAAAAAAGAATTTTTTTTTTTTCTTTTTCAGATTACTCTTTTTTTACTATTTCTTAGCAACAATTTAAATGTTATTGTCAATATTACACTATTTAATGCATCCTTGCTGAACAGAAGTATACATTTTTCTATTACTATCTACTTTAACTAGTACCAATCAAGTGTTCAAAAGTGTTCATTTAAATTTATCAATTGTGTGTGCAGCCAACCTACTATTAAATTATATTAAAACATCAGCGTTAGGTATATATCGAACATCACCAGCAATCTCCCTAAATCTGAGATGTATCAGTCGACCACTTCTGATCTCCAGACCTTTTCTCAGACAAGAGCTGCCTGAGTTTTCATCTCTCTTTCACTCTCTCTCTGCCACAGGGCTGAGGGGAAGCCATATGCCAACTGTCTGCACACAGTATACACACACACACACAGACCCCCAAGCTCAGGTCCTGACCTGTCCACTCAGATCAGCTATTCCACATCACGGTCAAAGGATCCTGTGCCGTTCTGTCTGACCCTCTAAGCAATGCTGCCTGTAGACTGGCTAACACAGATTGAGTCTTTTGCCAGTGAGGCTATGCCAACAGCCCGAGCATTATACGGCCTACAGAAGAGCACTTCAAATGACTGGATGGTAGTTAACAACATCTTACAGTAGTATAAATGTTGAATCAAGCAAGTTTGCTTATTTTTCTATCAGTGTACTTTAGGGAATGCTAGCTCTGGCAACCCACCAACAGTCTCTCGTGACCCCTATGTGTGGATGTAAATGCTCAAAGTTAAAGAACAATGCGTGTGTTTACTGTATGTAAAGACTACTAGACCTGATTCACAGCCAAGTCAGCAGGATCTCTCTCTCTCTCTCTCACACACACACACATTAACAAAACAGAGGAAATCCAAATTAAAAGGACAAAGCAAACAGCTTTTAGTGTGGTTAGTGAGACAGATGTGTAACACACTAAAGTATCCCCAAAGGAGGATAGACTGTCAATGTTAGGCAGCATGTTAGTCTCTTTTTTTTTGCCATTTCTCCACAAGAAACAGATTATTTCTTCACTTCTTTAAGTGTAAGGTATGCTTGCAACGGCTTACAAAATCTGCAACACTTATTTTAACATTAGTACAGAATAATTCACACAACATTTGACTAATTCGTTTTCAAATGCTCATATTACTGGATGAGAACCTTATTATTATATTTTTTTTTTTACAAACACTTTAGGCTAAACCATAGTTTTTCATACTTTGAGCTATTTCAATTTTGAGCTATTTTATATCCATAACGTCTTCTTTCAGACTAGTGAAATGAAAACATGCAAAACATGCATTAAATATTTATTTCAATGCACTTTATATAGTTGTTGCAAATATATATTTCAATTAAAATAGCCAACATATTTCTTCCGTTTTATCAAAATGAGCTTTTTTTGAGTTGCTCTTTACAGCTGCAGATACACAAAACTTCCTGTTGTTGTTTTTTTCTAAATAATTTTTACAGAGGGCTTTATTCATATGTCTTTTGTATAACATTTTATTACTAAAAAAATCTGGCTGAAGACAAGTGTTCCCCTCTGTAATATATCTTTAAATCTAACCGGTCAACAAAGTGAAACAAGAGCTTTGAATATGGCTTTGCAATTGATTGCATATTTGATTAGAGAATGTCTCCTTTGCATATCTGAACACAACATTTCAGAAAACATGTAATGCAAAACAATTGTTTTAATGCACTATAATCAATCATAAGGGCAAGTATGGTGAAATCGTTGGGTTTAAAAAGCTGTTCACCTGTGGTGTCTTGCTCTAAATCACTTTAAAGAGACTGTACCCACACAAATACACCAAGAGAACACAAAACTTACAACCAAAGAAACATTTTACGAACCAAGCATATAAGGGGACTTCTTAAATGTCCCTGATATTTCAAGCTTTCTATGAACGTGGCAAACTTTGAAACAAGAGCAACAGTTTGACCACATTCATGTGCGTCACAACAGATCTATGCATAATTTACAATTGAGGCTGGCACGCAGGGAGACATGCACACATGAGAGTAAGTGATGTGTCTTACCTTGGGCAGCTCTCTCAGCTGGTTGGCGTCCAGGAGCAGCTCCTCCAGACTGCGGTTGTAGCGGTAGATCTCGTCGGGCACCGCAGTGAGCGAGCAGTGCCGCTTATCCACGGACTCAACGTGACGGTTACACCGCCACAGCGGGATACACTTCAGCATGTCCCGGAGCACTCAGCCCCTCCGCATCGGGGACTCACTCAAGCAGCCAAACGACGGGGTACAGGCTGGTCCTGCCGTCTCGCAACTCCCTGGACTTTATCCAGCAAAACCAGTCAAATAAAAGCCCCTGCGCGAACGGTTCTCCTGCAAATGTCCACTAACTCCAGTGATGGCAGGGGACATCCAGAGGATCATACACAAGCCGAGTCACTCAGCACATTCACAGTTTGGTTAAACAGAAGCCGAATGAAGTCAACAAAACACACATTATGTGCTAGATTCAGTTTTGCAGCATAAACAGCCCCCTCGTTGAATTAAACGAGATGATGTCGCACGGAATAAGTGACTCCGCGTTCACATACAGAGGTGTTCAAATACGTCAGACTCGTCGGTTCATGTCACGCGCTCTTTTATCAAACATGTTTTGTCTTGTAATAATAAAAATAGGTCTAATAATCATTCTAAATTGTGCTCGTGAGGCTGCTGTAACGTTACACACGACGTTATGCTACAGCTAACTCATTAGCCAGCTGCAGAGCGCTATAGTCCGCCAACCGCCGCAAAACACACCAGTCAGCCTCCGAACAAAAACAAAACAACTCGGAACTACTTACAGACGTGTGTATCGCTGAGACACGAGCGATCTGCTATTTGAGATATCCCATACACAGCAGCAACAGGCTAGAAGCAGCAGGCCGGTTGTGTGTGTATGTGGGGGGCTGGGCTGATCTCCGCCGCTCCAGAGACACTCCACCGGCTTTGTGCTCCTCTGCTGCCCGTCCTGATATCGAGTCCGGGCCGATCCGTCTCAAACCTCTCTGTCCTCCTCATACAGTTGGTTGGCCTCAGGACGCCCGCTACGCTCCTCCTGGGCTTTCTCTGCCGCGGGATTTCCTGCTCTTGTAGGCGAGTGTGTGGAGGCTCTGAGTTAAGGCTTCAGGAGCTGATCCATTCCCAGCTCCGCCTCACTGTTGTGAGTCTCTGCGTCTGAGCGTCTTTCGCACGCACGGCATCGCTCTCACTCCTCCGGATGGCGACCTCTAGGAGTCTGGAGGAGGAGAGGAGCGCTGGAGTCTGGCTTAGTGCACTTGCGCCGTCCTGAGGAAAGAACCGTGCGTGTACAGTCGGGACTATTTGTTTTATTACCGAGTCACTACAAACACCATGGTTTTCATGTGATATTTCGTTTATTAGTCTATTAAAAGACAAGTTGTCTGTCGAGTACAGCTGAATCACTTATCTTTAATGTTCTAGAGTAAGCATGCTAAAATGCCTTAAAAGACAACATTCTACAAAACAAATGTTTTCTCTCTCTCTGGGTGTGTGTGTGTGGTTCTCAACTTACTCAGCTTTTGACTTGAACTTTTGGCCCCCCTATTGTCCAACACAGCATTCAGAGGCCCCACATGTTGGCTCAAATATTTCCTTTAGTATTTTTAGCTTCTTTTGAACAGAGACTGGGGTCCTGATATATTGACAATAATTGAACCAGAAGCATTTTGTGATTCCAAAAGATTCAAGATTTGATTCTTGACTGTTATATTTGAATTAGCCGTCAGACATTTAAACAAATTGTTGTCTTGAAGAGGCCTGGTCAGAAAGTTTGAAGTAGATTTAATAGTATTAAGTTAGAGGGTTTTCATTTTGAAGTAGTTAAAAGTCTAAGTAGTTTTAAAACAAGCTATATAGATAGAGATATGAGAGAGATAAGATTTTGATTGATTAAGATTGATATACTTTATTAAAAAAAAAAATAAGTTTGAAGTCATATTACATTTATAAAGCTCAGTGGAAAGTTTAAGTATTAATTGATTGCTGTGGTTGCTAGTTTGTCATTGTTGAAAGCTCATGTTGCTAACAATCTAGATCCTTTGACAGTTTGTCTATAACCAGGGAAGAGGAACCTGTTAACAGCATCATGCACTTGATTTTGAAAGGTTTGGAGGATCATAGAGCTTATGCTGGTTTACTTCATCTATTTTAGTTCATCTCTTAATACAATTCAACCTCATATGTTGATTAAAAGCTGGAGCAGTTGAATGTTAACCCATGTATTATAAATTGGTATTTTTCTCATTTGTAAAGGACAAACCTCAGTGTGTGAAGGTAAATAATTGTCTCTCTGGTTAGTAGGGTTTTGCAAGAGTTGTGTCTAGGTCATTGTTACTAGGCTATTCAGGATGGTTGCTGTGTGGTTTTTAGGACAGATACAGATAGATACATACATTTTTACATCAATTTCTTAAAGATGTCTTTAAGCCTAACTATTTGGAGCAGTAATACACTTGAATACACTCTAATGTAATACTACACTGAAATAATTGTATGTAAATGAGTTATGACTAAGCAGCCTGCTACTGTACCAGAGCAGATAATCTAAACTTGCACTCACTGGGAAAAAAATAGCGAGGAATGAAAAATATCCCACACTAAACACAAAAGCACACAGAGATTTTATAATATGAACCAGCATTAGATGGGAAACATGCTAGCAATAAGCACTTAGCTTGTTTCAACCCTTGGTCAAAAGGTTCATACACATTGTTTGATAGTTGATACTCTAAATACTAAATATATCTGTATATTTAGCTTTCATTTAGTTCATAATTATGTAAACAAATAGGAAAATGTAATTTTTTTTTTGCTAAACTCCAAACATTACCTGGCAATCATCTCAAGTTGTATGTTCTACTGTGTGTGTAATGTTGTGTGTGTGTGTGCGTGTCGTACATCAGAGAAGTGGCCTCATCCAACCATACATATTAAAGACTGGGACAACACTGCATATTAGAGAAATTTATTGTTATGGTAAAGGCAGAACCAATGTCACCAACACAATGTTTAGGGTCTGAACACAACGTCAGTGGAGAAAAAGTTACCATTTGTAAAAAAGTGGGGTGGGAATGGGGAAAATTGCATCTTTTCTTCAAAATTAGAAAACAAAACCCTGCAAATGATAATGACTGTTAAAAAAAATGCAAGTCTTATACAGTAGGTGACACAAAAGTAAATGTACGAGGAGCATGTTTTTTTGTCCTATGCTAAATCCCACCATTGGGATTTTTCCAATAATATTATCACTATCAACATCAATAAAAAAATAATTACAAGTTTCAAAGAGGCCCAGATCTCAAGCAGCAGTGATGAAAGCTGAGTGAGTTTGAGTGCCAAGAGACAGGGCCAGTGGCCATTTCGAGACAGTTTTACGCAGAGAGGTCACTGTTATTAAAACGCTCTTGATCGTACAACTCTGCAACAACCTTGCGACCTGCAAACCAGCGGTTGTTGAGAGCCTGGATGGCCTTGTTCATTTCATCGGCATCAGAGAACTCCACAAAAATCTTCACTATTATCTCAGCACCGTCCTCATCACCCTGTCGTTCCTGGTAAATGATAACCCGATTAACAGCACCATACTTCCCACATTCCTCCATCACTTCACCTTCCAGGTCATCATCAATGTCCTCTGGGCCCACCATGTTGCGTAGCACCATAACTGTTGATGGCTGTGGTTAAAGAGTGATACAAAAATTGGGGTAAACTGATAAGCTATATGACTGGGATACTTCACGCAAAAATAAAAATCCTGTTGTAATTTATACAACCTCAAGTTGTTCCAAACCTGTATGAGTTTCTTTCTTCTGCTAAGCTCAAAAGAAGATATTTTGAAGAATGTTGGTAACGAAAATGTTGATGGTCTCCATATTATGGAAGTCAATGGCTATTTAAAACATCTTTTGCATTTAAAAGAAACAAGGAAATCCTACAGGTTTGACAACACATGGGTGACTAAAAAAAAACAGCATTTCAGTTTCGGGTGAACTAATAACTAGCTTAATTGCCTTTAATAACATTTTATTTTTTTTGCAGACACTGATTTATTCCTTCAATGTTTCATGACAGTTTTCAAAAATCAGATGTATGAAACTTTAAGGTCATTTTTTATTATTGCTCTTTACTTACTCTTAGAGCTTGGACCTATGTACACTTGTGTCTCTAATCTTTAATATATAACCTAGGTATTGCTGTCTAACCTTCGACTGCGTGACTGTCTGTTTTCCTCCACTTGCACTGACGCTTAGCTGCTCCAGTTCACGGTCCTGTCCATTTCCGACTGGCACACTCTGATCTTCAGTTCGCATGTTGTCTTCCTCTCTCTTCACTTCTGTATGCGTTTGTGCTGTAGATGTTGGTGTTCCCACAGATGCAGATGTTGTGACTGGTGGGGATGCTAGTACTGGGTTGACCAAACCAACCTGAGGGACTACAGGGAGAGTGGGGCGAGCAGGTGTCACACCTATCAAATGGATTACAGAAGAGACATGAATGATTCAGATAACATTTCTATCAATTCTCCCATTTTACAGAACAATATTTGAACCTCTTATATTGTGACCGCTTCAGCCAGCTAGATTTTCATGATTCTGAAAGTCTGCTGTATAAGGTCTCTGGTAATGGTATCTGTTTATACCAAAACAAATGTCCAGTAAAAAATGTCGTCCAATTTTGGCATGTGGTATAAATTAAATGAAAATGCAAATTCACACTCCGGCAGTAGGTGGCACATTTAGGAAAACAGAAATAAAATGATACACAACTTTCCGTTTCTGACCTATTTGACACAAAAAAGATACAAAGTCAAAGTATTCATATTTTCTATTAGCTGTTTAGATTTTTACAAACTACTAAATTGTAGTTTCATGTTAAAGCAGGGATAAACAAACGAAACAACAACAACAAAAAAAACTTGACTCTTACAGGTTGGCAGTTTCACTATGGAAAAGACAATACAGAACCAATCTCTGTAAAAAAAAAAAAAAAATTAAACTTGGCACAAGAATGTTTATGTTGGTCTGAACAGATGCATTAACAGCTGTTCAACTCAATGTAAAATATTATTCCCACTGAACAATCATTCCGATGTGCACAGGCCTGCAGATGGTTAGGATTTCAATTCAAACTGTACTGAGCTTCGAAGATGTGTTCATTGATTTTTGCAGACCTGTGATGATGCCAGGAGCCTGGGCAGCCAGTACGGCCTGTGGAAGTCCCATTTGCTGACTGAGAATGTGTGCTGGTGAAGTGAGAGAACCCAGCACTGTCGCTCCAACAACAGCCTCCTGCAAACAGCATCAAAACAATGTGAAATCTGACGACATATACATAGCATAGCTGTAATTGCATCAGCACATCAACAACAGTTTCTCTGAAATCTACCAATTTGTCCTATAATGGTAAGCTAGTGTTCAGCCTGATCTAAGGTTTAATTCTCACCTGGGCAGTGATCTTGGCAGTCGCAGCAGCAGCCGCCACAGCTGCAGCAGGAGGCAGACCTCCAGGGGTCGTAGGTGTCAACAGAGGTATAGGAGGAGTAACAGCCTTCCCTACTCTTAGGTACTGACCTCCGAGGTCAAACAGGTTCATAGAAGACACGGCATCCAGCGATGACTGAGGCTTTTCATATTCTACCCATGGAGAAAGCGGTTCCTCAATCTAAGCTTATGATACATTTTCATACCTCACATTTCTGGAAGCTTCATAAAATCTGTCTATATAATTGGTTACTGCATTATTCTTGCATATTTCAACTGGTCATGTCTATAAGTATAAAGCATGGAACAGCTTCACAAGGAAATATCTGGATCTGGGAAGACACCTCATAAACACATGATGCTGGAACACGAAGTGAATAGTCAGTTGCACAGAAGTAAAACGCAATGCAATGACTTTCTCCACATAAGGTTTACAGTGCTTTCTAGACGGCTCACCAATGAATCCGAAGCCCTTGTGCTTTCCCGTGGTGGGTTCCCGTGCCAGCATACAACTTTTAATCTTTCCAAAGGCCTCAAAGACACTCTTAATGTCGTCGTCAGATAGATCAGGGTGGATAGAGGCTACATAGATTCGGTTGAAGGCACGTGCCTCCTCTGCCAGTTGGTCGATGATGGGCTGCGCCTGTCCAATGTTACTTGGCCGCCCCACCTACAGTACACATACCAGCACAGGGGCCACTAAGTGGAAGTGTATGAAGTGTGTGCTTGTGTATGTAAATGCAAAAGTGGTTGAGAAAAGAGAAAAAAAAAACCCTGTACCAGTCTGGAAAGAGACTCAAGTACAGTAAAAGAAAAATATATTGCAGCTAATCCCTTTAACAAATTAAGTTATTAAAAGACCCTTTCTCCAAGCTAGCTATATGCATACATGTAAAAAATGTTCTGAGACCCAAGCGTCTCAAATATCTACATTATTTTACAAACTCATGGCAGAATAAAATCAAAATGCAGAAAAAAAAAGAAACCAAAAAAAAAAAAAAAAAACCCTGTATTGATGACAGCACTTTAACATTAGCTAATTCTTGCCTACAGATGGTCACTGTGAGAGCACGGAATGTGTTAGATGGAAAAAAGTTGATTCATGAATGCAATATGTCTGTGATTGATTAAAAAACAGTTTTTTGTATTGGTGGCATCTGTGCTGCAGTTGGGGCGGCCAAGCAAACACCAGCCAGGCGCAGCCCATCATCAGCACATCCCGGACAGAGAAAAGCCCGTCTCAAACAAAAGCTCCCTCTGCAGCTCCTAGAGAAATGGAGCTCCGAAAACAAACAATATGACAGTGTGGAAGCATGGCATTGCATACACTCACATTCAGGTTAGAGGAAAAGATATGCACATGAAAAGGAGAGCATTTACTCAAGTAACACACACAAAAGCAACAAAACAGAAAAAAATAGCTCACTGTCAGAAAGCTGTTAAAAAAAAGTTTAAGACTGATTGTCCTGCTTGAAACCCACCTTAATGTTCCTTCCACCCAGCATAACGGAGTTCATCTGCTCCAAGGCCAGCTGAGCTGCTTCTGGAACATCATACTCCACAAAGGCAAAGCCCTGAGACAGATTTTTTTTATGTGTCCAAGGTTTACATGCTTTCGACAAGATATCAGCCTTTAAAAGCAGTGTGAATCTAACAAATGTCAAATTCAACACTGAAAATAAGAAAATGTTTCTTAAACACCAAATCAGCATATAAGAACCATTTATGAAGGATCATGTGACACCAAAGTCTGGCATTATATTAAAAGTTATTATCTTAAAATAAAAAGACTGTAATCCAAATATTATTTATTGAACAAAAGTACAACAAAACACAACCACTACTGTTTGCAAGTGTATTATTAAAAGGGGCCCCTTTATCCTGCTTTTACGTTATCTACACGGGTTGTGCGTGTGCACTACCTGTCAAAAGGCTTATATTAATGCCTCAAAATGAGTCTTAAAAGTTACCAGAGGTGCAACAGCACGTTCATATTTATGTTTGGGCTGCACAATTAATCAAAAGCCATGCACACTGTCATGCAAATGTTGTCATTGAAGCTGGTTCTGTGATTAATAGTAAATCTCCATCACCTGCTTTCAGATGGAGCTGCAGTTCTCTGACAAGCTACATGACATGTTTTTACTCCAAACTCATTCATCATGTCAGTCGAGTGTCCTTCTAAAATCCTTCTGTGAGATGTGGCTTATTAAACCATAATTAAGGCACAATATTTCACTGTATTCTAAGCAGTGATAAAGGCTATGTCGATTAGCATTTCATTATAGATATACCTAATTGTGATGAAAATTAAAATAAGAAAAACTCAGATAAACCATATATTGCCGTAGTCATGTGTTTATTAATCACGTTGAATCAATGAAAGCAGTTAAATCTTCTGTTTATTCAGCTACAGCTTCAGACATTTCCTAGATTTCTTCTTCGAGGCATATTTGGATTTTTAGCGCGAGATCGCCCTCTGGCCTTCGGATGGAGATTTACTGCTAAATCACAGAACCGTGCTTCACTGAAAGATACGCTTCTGCCTAATCGTGATTTATCGCCTTTGTGATTTAATTTTGACTAATTGTGCAGCCCTAATATATGTTTTCGATGCATAGTGCAAATGGCTGTCCTCTTGTGTTTTTTACACGATGTGAGCTAAATGAAAGTGTCAGAAACCGAAGTCTGTCTGTGTTGTCTGTCTCCCCTCTTCCCCCTCTGCTCACAGCACACCATGCCCATTATTTTAGCGGTTTTTAAAACTGTGGTGAGAACTAACCGGTGCTGAAGCAGGGGGTTTCATTACCCTTTTTTGACTGAAACTTCACAGTCACAATTATGGGGACACCGGAGACTTTTATTACATCTTGTAAAGGGGCATAATAGGGCCCCTTTATTGAATTAATTTAGCAAATTTTGGACATAAATATGACTCAGATATGCATACCTTGTGTTTCATGGTGACAGAGTCCCAAGACATATCAATGCTCTTAATGGGACCAAAGGGGGCGAAGGCCTGCCGGATGGTATCTTCCCCCAGCTCGTAATAAATGGAGCCCACATACACGCGACACATGATGGCCAGAGCTCGCTGCCTCTGTGCTGCCACCTGGCGGTCATGAAAGGAAGAGACAACAACAGAGAATATTAGCTTCTGAACAATAAAAAAAAGAGGAAAGAAACCACAAAGCACCAGAGACAATGAGATCAAATATAACAAGGGATTAAACATTTTTTATCTTGTTTTAGTACTAGTTCCCACTTCATTTGGTCCTCTATACTTACTCATTACTTACTTCACTTACCATTAACGACAAGCACAGCAACGTGAATTAGGAACATGCAGGCTAAAACATGTAGAGTTATAACTGACCTATATTCTGTCCAAGAATACTGATAGCCTAAATAGTTAATATATGGAAGTAACCCCTAAATACCCTGGATAATGAGCGGAGGTGAAATCAGATCTCTTTTCATGAGGTGAGCTTTTGGACTTACATATCAGATCACTGTTGAGGGAGAATCAGCACAAATCTATCCGTTTAACCCTTTTAGTCCAACCAAACAACACATTTATCATTGTTTAACCATTTATAATTCAAGTTTTGGATTGCATGTCAGCCACATGACGAAAGTATGCGATTACACACAAGGCTCAAAGTTTAGGCAGATTCAATTTGGATTGTCGTAGTGACCGCTAGCCCTCTTTCACAGCAGACAAAGGAGACATTTTTATGCCACAGCATATTCACAAAGGAGAAATGGAGCATCCACACCATTCACAACACACAATTCCCACGAGACTTCTTAGGACAAATGGAGCTTCACGTAGAAAAATTAACTTTGATCAATGAGCAGTGACAATGAGGGCGCACACACGGGTGGCCATGCAGTGATTCAGAATGGCAAATATGGAATGGACTGTCAGTAAATGAAGAATGTCCTGTGCAATCCTCATATTACAAGTCCTCTATCCTGTTCCTGTAATTTAGACCAGCTCCCATGGCATTCATTAACACTGAAACACTACAGTCAGTTCATGGAGGTAGTTCATGTGTCATCTTGCAACCTTCTTAATGAAATAGGTGACCAAAAACAAACACTCCATTCACAACAAAGCCATGTCTGCTTTTTAAATATGCTGCTGCAAATGTCTAGTGTAACAGGCCAATACCGGATAAAGAAGGCTAACAGTCATTATGCCAAAACGCGTACAGAAGGTAAATAATAGTTAATCTATTGACCGATTGTAAAGATGAGAGAGGATCTCCAAAGCCCATTGTCACTGCTGCCATCTGAAACACAGTAAAGATGGAAAAGTGCTGAAAAAGGTTAGATATCTCTTTTATCCTTTGCAGACAGACATAGTATTCCAGACAGTCTCTCTGACTGGTCAATGCCTCCGAATTCAACTTTAAACTCTGCCCACCTCATTAAAACACCCCTTAATTTGACTGAAGACCTGAAACATTTGACAATTAAAGCAACAGAGATACTAATAGGCATTATGTTCAACAAAGGCAATGAGTAGGCTGCTCAGATTTCCCATCTGTTCACAAAGTCAAGAAATAAACTGAGCATAGGGTGTGTATGTTTCCTTTGGCTAACTGCTGTTGACTCTTCAGACATTATGATGTCTGCTTGGGTAGTGCAGTACACATACGGTGACCAATTTCTGGATTTTGTTTGATTTTGATCAAACAGAAACACATTGCAGACCTCAACCAAACTGGCAGAGAGGGAGGGCAAACAAATGCATGAGGAGTTATTTCAGTGAGTGTTTCGGTCTAATCTTGGGGCTAATCTGACACGATAAAGAGAGCATTCACAAGACTTGTGATGTGTGAAACAAGAAATAAAACGGACAACCTGACCACCTAATGTAAAAACTTGCCATTATCAATGGGAATTTAAGGCTCGCAGGATTTGCCCTTACAGATAATCACATTGTTTAAACAAACTGATCATTTAAAATTTCCTGAATTTTCATGAATCCCTAATGCATAACTAAAAGATTATCACCCAATATTTAGAGAAATAATATGCAAGTCTGAAAGATCAGTTCCTTTTTTGCAGACTTGCTTCAGTGAATTCAGCACTATAAATTCTGCACCAGGAGGTGACGCTTTATAGTTTCAGTTACGCTATTGGTTTGACAATCAAATGTTTCAATTCTCTCAAATAAGAAAACAACATTCACGCTGTAAAACATTTAAAGCATTCTGCATAATCAGATCATAATATAAGCTCACCTGTAAATTTGTGAGCTGCTGTTGCTGGTGGGCGATGGTCTGTTTCACTAAAACACTCTTGATGCTCTGTTCCATGGCATACTTCTTAGCCTAAAAAGAGAGAGAAACACAGGCTTTTAACACAGGCTATTTAAGTTATATCAATATAAGGGTGCTATTCACCCAATTTTCATGTCCTACTTATCTGAATGCTTATTAGGGTGTTTGTTTAGCTTCAATTCATTACAATGGTGGACATGCTTGTTTGGAGGATTTTTTTTTCTTCCATCTAACAGTCCACCAGAGACAGCTGCTGGTCAAGTTTGATTAAAAAGTGAACCTAGAAAAAACCAAAACATTTTGGAGGAGCCTATGGATTGGAGCCTACAAAATCAAAAAAAAGCTCCAATACGACTTATGGAGAAGCATCCTGTGGCACTGCCTCTTTTAATTAAGAATCTATTTTAAGATGGAGCTGTGGCACAGCAGTAGCACACCCACTCTTGACACACTGGAGCCGGTGACCTGTACTGATCCCATTCCCTCTCTCTCCCCAAAACTTTCCCTCTCATGTCTCTAACGAATATATAAAAGCCCAAGAATGAAGGTGAATAGATGCTCCAAAGATAGCAAGTGTATTGTTACACAGGTACACAGAGCGACAGAGAGAGACCGGGGAGCCGGATTTAAACTCAAGCGCGTTTAATTGGTTAAGGTAGGAAGACACTGCACTGCTGCAACATCGGTCTCCTCAGAGAGAGTCTCTTCTCAAAAACAGGACAAAAGTTTACAGCTGTAGCATCTGATATTTCTGAACGCCAACCTGCACTAAAGACTTATGTGTCTTAATGTTAAGACTTTTGCCTTTATGTATTTGCTGTGGTTCTGTGTTCAACTGTTCAGTTAAAGTTTTATTAAAATGTTTAAGTAATAGTAACTGTATTTTTTGTAACGAAAAATGCATAAAAATAAGGCTATTATAGAAACACTGAATTTAAAAAAATTGCTTACCAACACACAAACCATTCACAATTGCTAAATTGGGCGAAAATAGAAGGCTCCGAGTGATACTAAATGAAGAGCCAAAAGAGCTGGCTCTCTCAAATAGCCCTTCATTTAGGGAGCCGAGCCAAATCTTTGAAAAGAGCCTGACTTCCCATCACTACAAAACAATAAAGATCTCTTCTTACCTTCTGTAGCGCCTCCTGTTGCTCTGGAGTAAGAGGCGGTAATACAAGCTTTGCGCCTGTGCCTTGTCCATTCTCCATCATCAGACCTTTGCCTCACTGAGAGAAAGCAATACAGTAGACATGGAATTAAGACAGCACATATTAAAGTATTTCCAGATCAGATATCCCATCTACACAGCAACCATCCATTCCACACATCTGAATTTATGACTTCAATCTATAGCATGCCCCATAGAAACAAACAGAAAAATACATGTTCATCAAAACCAAATGTATTGAAAATTATATGCAAAGGAAAGATTTTGCATCTTACCTATGAGGCGAACCGTATTATGCCAACCAGGATTTTGAAGTTGTAGAGACTTGCTGGCAAAGCACTCACAATTTTACAATGATCTGTGGTTCATGGAAGTGCACACATCATAATAATTTAAAATCACTGTCCCAAGTGCAATAGGAAGAAGCTGTAGATAGCTGACTTTCTTCCATGGAACACAAAAGCCTCAGTCACCAATTACATTTAACCAATTCATCTCCTTTTGTGTTCCCCAGGAGAAAGTCAATCATATAGATTTAGAAAAACATACACACACACACACATATATATATATACACACACATATATATATATACATATATATATACATATATACATATATATATAAAGACAGAATTCTAGGGGAGCTGTGTCTTTAAGCAACTGCTAGTCATCATTATCATATCTCCAGTACCACTACATTATTGTCTTTCCTTAAAGTAGCATGGTGCTAAAATACTGAACGCTTTTCGTGTTCAATCTATCTTCCTAGTAGGTTATTTCCTCTACAAGATGCAAACTGGTCAAATCAGAATGAAACAGAAACCTGCTTCACAAGGCAACATTATTCATACTGAAAACGGTGTTCACGTAAAAACCGTTACAAGAAACACTGCACAAATGGACAATTCATAGTAACCTCCATTTGCATTTTGCCTTTTCTGCTTTTTGTGGGTTAGCGTAAACACAAAATCATCACTCAAGTGAACTGAGGGGCTTTGCACCTTCAGATAGTTGTATATCAGCACAGAAAGGTTAAAGACACGCAGTGGCGCGCTCGTGCTGGTACATTAACGTACACCAGCAGCGGTGCTAGCTGACTTACAGCTGTTCAATACTCGGCCTTAAACTAACGTTAGCGGCGCAGGATCCATTGGCTTGCGTTACTATCTTATATGCGTCTTAAACAAGCTGTATCCGTTCCTTAATATAAGGTAAATCCCAGATATCCCCAGAAAAACACGAATGAAAAGGAGAGCAATATGCTAGCCTGGTTAGCAATGAACAGACGCCTAGCGAGCTTTCATGCAGGCCTCGTGTATGCACGACTTGAGATACACTGGAACAGTAAGACGTTCATTCCGACTAAATTCACTCAGAGTTAACTATAAGCATGGAGATGTAAAAAAACATTTCTATACTGAAGTAAACGTGTTAGGTAAGCATCATTACCGCAGTGTTCCGCGTTACCGCCATGTAGTGATCAACATTGAGGACTCTAGAGACAGAGACACAGCGAAACCGGGAGCAGCTCGCGCCCGCCTCTCACTGGACCACTCCGGTCACGTGATCGAAAACAGACGCTAACGAACGAACACTTCATACATTTTATGAATGCGTTGTTGAGGCTTATCACCTTTGACGAACGTTTTTACTTTTGATATATTTCACTTTATTTGTTTATTTATATGGGAAATGTGAGTTTGGTATCAGAAAGACTGCTATTTGAGCCATTACACGCCCCCTGCAGGCTTTATATCTCAAACCAGCAGCACTTACGTCAACTGCCTTTCCAGTTTTGTCAAAATCACAGAGGATTTCAAAGAAGCATCTTCTTCTCTAGTGCAATAGCAATCGCTTTCTTATTTAAGTATACTGCCTCCGCCAGGTTCAAAATGGGAACAGTTTAAGAGACATTGCTCTGTCCAGCCAGGGGGGCAGGGTTTCATATTTTTTTGAAGCACCCCTAGGCGCCGCCATTGGCTAGCGGACCCCCACCTGCCGTTAGCATTCCATTGACTTCCATTCATTTTGGCGTCATTTTGACAGCGAATAACTTTACATCTGAGGCGTTTAAAGACTCCATTTGTCCATTAACTATTTCTAAAGAAACACGAAAATGTATACAAGGCGCTTTCTATCTTACGTTACGGTCCCGTAGAAGCAGTTTTTGTAAAAAATAGGCTAACGATTGCGTCATAACCAGCGACTCTCTGTCGCACAGTAGAGAAATTATATGGACAGGAGGAGAAGCTCGCAGGAAATCTTTTACTGTCTATGAGACTATCGGGGGGACGTGGAGGCATAAAGTCAAGGGAGATAATTAATCAGAATACTTACCAAAACTTGCTCCTGTTCACGCTCGCCTTCTCTGCAAGATTCGGTGGGTGATTCAGATTTCTCTTGGCACAGCAATTAGAAGAAGTACAGGTGCTCACGTGACATCTATGTCATCAAGCTCAGTTTGAGTCTGCGCAGTACACCCGACCCCCAGGAAGTGCGTGCTTCTAATTGACTTCATTTTTTTCCGTTGAATCCAATGGGGTTGCTGTGTCCATTTCTTTTACTGTCTATGTGTCCAGCGTGTTCTGGTACAGTGGCCGGGAGTGGCCATGGTCGGTTCACTTATTTTTGTCGTGGCTACAACCAGGGGGGCAGGGTTTCATATTTTATTGAAGCACCCCTGGGCCCCGCCATTGGCTTGCGGACCCCCACCTGCTGTTAGCATTCCATTGACTCCTGTCTTAAATGCATTTGCAATTTTCATTCATTCATTCATTCATTTTTTTTTTCATTCATTTTGGCGTCACTTTGACAGTGAATAACTTTACATCTGAGGCGTTTAAAGACTCCATTTGTCCATTAATTATTTCTAAAGAAACACGAAAATGTATAAAGGGCTCCATTACCTCGTATCTTACGTTATGGCCCCATAGAAGCAGTTTTTGTAAAAATGGGCTAACGGTTGCATCATAACCTGCGACTCTCTGTCGCACAGTAGAGAAATTACTGTATGGAAAGGAGGAGAAAATCGCAGACAATCTTTTACTGTCTATGAGGCTATCAGGGGGACATGGAGGCATGAAGTCAAGGGAGATAATTAATCAGAATACTTACCAAAATTTGCTCCTGTTCACGCTCGCCTTCTCTGCAAGATTCAGTGGGTGATTCAGATTTCTCTTGGCACAGCTATTAGAAGACTTACAATTGTCAGACAGGTTGCTCACGTGACATCTACGTCATCAAGCTCAGTTTGAGTCTGCGCAGTACGCCGGACCCCCAGGAAGTGCGTGCTTCTAATTGACTTCACTTGTCTCCATTGAATCCAATGGGGTCGCTGTGTCAATTTCTTTTAATGTCTATGGCTACAACCAAAGTCCTTTTAGGCAAGTCGTGCCACTCGGCCACCATCTTGGCAACGCCTCCGGGCAGCCATTTCAGACTAACAAGACCAGGCTCCCATCTAAATGAATGGGCATAGAGTCAGAACTGCATTTTCACTGGTCACCGGGACATAAAAACTACATGTATAGAAACAGCAGTAAAATATAATAAAAATCGCTGAAAAATGTTGATGACTTTGCCCCAAAATAAGGTTTAAACCTTTTTTCTGCACAGGTTATACTTTTACTACGCATGCGCAAGGGTTCCTCAACTGTGCGCAAACGTCAGTGGAACCAGTCGATAGGCTTAAATGTTTCCCGACTTGACTGTTAAAAGCAGATGATTGGCTTTCCAGCGGGAGGGGCGGGACATGTGCATATGTAGCCCTTATTACAAGGTAGTAGTAATAATGTACATAGGTTTAGTAGTCTTAGAGATTATCATTAATACGAATTTGAACCAGAATCAGAAAACGCTAAATTTGTTAAGAGCCTGAGAATTGAATATCAATAAAAGGGATACCACACCAGAATGACAGTTTGCATAACTTGTATTAAATACACAGGGCTGATACATGCATATAAGAGCACATTTATGGAAAATAACAAACTAAAATAATAAAGTGCGCACATAAACAAAACCCTTTTTTCAGTTTCTTTGAGCTCACTTCGTTCTCTGTTCCACTTGCCTTTGTTGACAAGAGTTAGTTTTCACTGTTGGGGCCCCTTTTTTCTTTCTTTTTTTTTTTTGGGTTAGTGTTTGTCCTACCACCCTGAAGATGAAGATGATGATCCTGGCAATCTGTCTAAAGTCAGAGTCACAAACACGGTTGGCTCGCCACCCAGCCACCCGGACTGGGAATCTATGAATCTCTGGGGGAACGTCTGGAACGTGTGGATCTGTATCCCTCCGTGGAAAGGATCTCTGCACGATGTTCCCAACTCTTTACCAAAACCTGACCTATAAATAAGGCCAAATCATTTCTCTCAATTACCATTCAGTGAATAAATGGACTGCTACATGCTACTATAAAATAAAATGAGATAATATTTCAGTACACCTATAATGCAATATAAAAATCTTTCTCTCGTTGTACAACAGCTCATGTTTCTTCTCAGGTATCAAAACTATATGAATTTCTCACTAGTATCAAAAATACATTTACATCAAAAATTGTATCCTTCATAAAGACACACATTTCTAATTAAACTGTTACGAAACCTTAGTAATATTAACAGTTTGAAGAATAAAACTGCATGAATTGCATGTACACAATTATCAACTTGTATCACTTTAAATTAGAGGCATTAAGGTGTCAGCGTGCTTATTTATCCCCCTCTGCAACGGTAACAGTGGAAGGAATGCACTAAAAATTTACCTCTTTAAACTCCAGTGGCCACAATTAAATCCACAATTTTTAACATCATTTAACAAACTAATCATTTAATAACAGTATGGAAATGTAATATTTCTTTTTAAAACCCACAACAAAATATTTTTTTTTTGGTTTCAAAGGCATTAATCAGTATGCAGCTAACCTATCGTGGCTAATCACCCTATTAACATATGAACACAGCAGGCTCTCTACCTTTGCTTTACACAATCAACACCTTTGCATTGATTTACCCATTAGCGCCGATTAACATAAATGCTAGCGAACTCAGAGTAAACTCAGCAGACTAGGTTAAATGCAAATGGGCATCAAAAGCCTGGCCTGTTAAAATGAATGCTCGCGAACTCAGAGGCCTAGCGCCAGATAAACAACTCACCATTTTAGCGGAATTCACTGCCTTTAGCTCGATGACAAACAGTGGATTCAGGCACAGCTCTCTTTTACACTCAAGTGGATAATGCAGCCTCCTATGCTTGAGTGCAAGCGCCAAAAGAAACGTGCAGTGATGCAAAACTAGAGGCGTAACTGTAACGGAGCCTATAGCTAGCAGCTGATTGGTCAGCTCACTGCCTCATAGAGTTCACCCATTTGCTCACTTACAAGTCAATCAAAGATACAAAAATAAAAGTGAACCCTTTTGTGACTTTGTTAGACAGCTAAATTGGGTTTCTCATTATTAAGCCTGGCTACACTCTCCCCTCTTGAACTCATGTACGTCCCTGTACATGGCAATGGTTAAACTTTTAATCTCAGGGTACAGAACAGGAGGATATAAGTTTTCAACCTCACTTAAAATGTCAGCCACAGCTGTGGTTAATCCATGAAAGAATGATTTAACAATTGTGACAAAGGACTTTCCAAGTTCAGTATAGTCAAGTCTCTTTGATGGCTGACGGTTTCTCTCTGATCTCCTGACTGTTGCATTCTTTCTTTCCTCTTCTGGTTCTTTACTTCCATTGCGACTCATCTCCTCTTCATTCTCTAACCAGTCAGAGAACACTGGAAGCTGCTCATTTCGGAGGTCATCATCAGGTAAATTTTGTTCCTCCGCAGCGTTTTTATTATCAGGTAAGTTACTTTCGGTCATAACTATTTCATCAACTTGTTCATCAAGCATGATGTGAGAAGACTGTCTGAGGCACAATGGGACATATCAGGAGCTTTATTAATTTCAGGAGTGCAATTAACATTTTGAGCATTTACAGGACTCTCGACAGGACAATTGCTTGGAGGTTCAGTATGCTGTGTATTTTGCACGGTAGACATAGTTGGATCAGGCTGCACTAGACTGTCACAGACTGTGGGGACCTGAGCATTTGGGGGTTCTCTGAAACAGTAAGCAGGAATGATTTCATCCTCATCGTCTGAGAAATTATTTTCATCCACAGTAGGATTTGCACGGGTTGCTGGCCTGCGCCTTACGGGCTGCTGATCAGGCACCTTGTTGACCTCTGTAGGCAAGTAACCACATGGGAGTAGTAAGTCCCTATGTAGTGTTCTTAAAGGACCATCCTGATTTTCAGGTCTGACTGTGTATACGGGCAGAGTACCTGCTTTTCTCACCACCACATGGACAATTGACTCCCACTTGTCTGAAATCTTATGTTTTCCTCGAATACGAACATTTCTGACCAATACGCGGTCTCCAGCTTCCAAGTCCGAAACAGTCACATGCCTGTCATACCTCATTTTGTTCTTGCATGCTATCTTTGCAGCATTATCAATTGCTATCTTGTAGCTGTCTTCAAGTCGTGACTTAAGGTTTTGCACATACTCCACGTGTGATGTATGTTGACCCCCTTGCACTGGCAATCCAAGTGCCAAATCAACCGGCAGATGAGGCTGACGTCCAAACATCAGTACATATGGTGTGAATCCTGTCACCTCATTCCTGGTGCAATTATAGGCGTGGACCAGGGGTTTTACAAAATCACGCCAAAGAGATTTGTCTGGGCTTTGAAGAGTACCTAGCATGTCAAGTAGGGTGCGATTAAATCGCTCAACAGGGTTGCCCCTTGGGTGGTATGGGGTTGTTCTTACTTTATGCTGGCCACTCGACAGAGCTCTTTTATTGTGTGGGACTCGAAATCGGGTCCTTGATCACTGTGTAACTTTTCAGGGATTCCATAGTGCACCATAAAGTTCTCCCACAGACACTTTGCCACTGTGCGGGCCTTTTGGTTAGGTGTTGGCATGGCAACCGCAAGCTTTGTAAAGTGATCTGTAATCACAAGTATGTCTTTGGTCCCACTTTTGTCAGGTTCAAGAGAGAGGAAGTCCATAAAGAGCAGCTCAAGGGGTCTGGTGGTTTTAATGTTTACCAAAGGCGCAGCTCTCTCAGGCAGCGCCTTCCTCCGTACGCACATGCCACATGTTTTGACTTTTCTCTCAACATCCAAAGCCATTTTTGGCCGAAAGAATCTGGTCCTTACAAGATCCAGTGTACGGTCAACCCCCATATGACCGATTGTGTAGGCTGGTCAAAACTGTGTCTCGAAGTTCAGCTGGGAGCACAAGCTGATAAAAGGTCTGAGAGCCCACTTGGCGTCTCCGGTACAAGATGTTATTAAGGAATTCAAGGCGATTTAACTCCCTCAACAACAGTGGAAGCTCAGGGAGTTCATGTCGCAAAGTTGGGGGTGGTTTATCTCCCTGCTCGATCTGGGAAATGACATGCATTATACTTTGATCAGCTCTTTGTTTACTCACAAGCTCTGTCTCAGTTAAGTGGGGGATAACTGGCAACCCACCAAGGTGATCTTCTTGCCCATAACTGTCAGGCACAGTTGTAGCTGAAATGGCAAGTGTTTCAACTAAAGCAACACCACCTGTAAAATCTTGTCCATCATAATTGACACTGTAAATGAGCTGCCTCTCACAGATTGCTTGCACAACATCTTGATCTACTGCATCTATATTTTCTGGATCAGAGAGGTGACCCTGCGCTCTCTCTCTTTTTGAGATTTAAGATCATCAGCCAGCTTCCCATGAGGCCTGCGGGACAGTCCATCTGCATCGCCATTTTACTTTCCTGGACGATAGAGAAGTTTGAATGAGAACGTGGACAGCGCTGCCAGCCACCTATAACTTGTCGCATCAAGTTTTGCTGAGGTCAGTACATATGTCAGCGGATTGCTATCAGTAACAACAGTGAAGTGGTTGCCGTAGAGATAATCACTAAACTTTTCTGTCACTGACCACTTGAGTCCCAAAAATTCCAACTTGTGTGCTGGATAGCGACTCTCACTCCTTGACAACCCTCTGCTTGCATAGCCTATGACACGACACTGGCCCTCCTGTTCCTGATACAAAACAGCACCGAGCCCGGTGGTGCTTGCATCAGTGTGGAGTACATAGGGCTTCTGGGGATCAGCAAAACCTAACACAGGGGCGGAGGTAAGGCTCTCAATAACCAGGTCAAACGCTTGCTGGCAAGCAGGTGTCCAGCAGCTCCCAAAGACCTCCTTTGGGTTGCGGTACTGACCGGCTTTCTCATCTGACTTTAATTTCTTGTGAGGTAACCAGAGGTTAGATTGTGGAGGGGCTTCACGATGTTAGAGTAGCCTTTAACAAACCTCCTGTAGTAGCCAGCAAACCCAAGAAAAGATCTCAACTCTCGCAGGTTGTTTGGGATTGGCCAAGTCTTAAGAGCAGTGATCTTCTCCGGATCAGTCTCGACTCCATTCCTGGAAACCACATGCCCAAGATAACGGACTGATGTTTGGAAGAAGAGACACTTTTCAGGCGATAATTTCAACCCAAACTCTCTAAGGCGTGTGAGCACCTTCATCAGCCTTGCTTCATGCTCTTCTAAAGTCTTTGAAAACACAATCAGGTCGTCAGTAAAGACTAGCACGTCCTTTAAATGCATGTCCCCCATGCACTTCTCCATTAATCTTTGAAATGTACTCGGCGCATTTGTCACTCCCTGAGGCATTCTGTTAAATTCACTCAACCCAAGAGGACACACAAACGCGGTCTTTGGTTTGTCTGCTTCCTCAACTTCAATCTGATAATAACCAGACTTTAAATCAAGGACGGAGAACCACTGGGAACCGCTGAGCACTGAGAATGTGTCTTCCAGCTTTGGAAGAGAGTATGCAACTCTTATGGTCTGGAGATTCAGACGCCTGTAGTCTATGCACAACCGGACCTGGCCATTTTTTTTCCTGACCACCACTATTGGTGATGAAAATGGTGACTCTGACTCCCTAATGACTCCTGCATCAAGAAGCTCCTGAATGTGTTTGCGAACAGCTTCGATGTCTTGTGGCTGTATTGGTCTAGCACGCTGTTTAAAAGGAGTTTCATCGGGCATGTTGTTGAGCTGCTGAGTGATGCGTCCTTTCCATTTAGATGGAATTGAGGACTCACCGAAATTGAAGTTTAGCTCGTGCTTTTTGTTTGACTGAGCCTCTGGTGACTTTGGGAAGGGTTCTGATTGTTTTACTATACTGTGCTCCTGTAACAAGATGCTCTGGTAAGCACTTATCTCTGCAATCGCACATTTAGCGGGAATGACTATGTCATGGCCAGACTCATTGTTGATGACCACTGGTAGTTTATAGGGCCACTGCTGGGGAATGTCGACTAAGCTAGCTGTTACCAGCAAGCCACCCGGCAATGAGGGTACGGATGGCTGCTCAATGACTACGGACTTCTCATTCTGCAAACAATAAGCTACAGCAACTCCCTCAACTACTACACTTTCACCAGCAGGAATGACTTTAGAGCTTCTGCCTTGCAGTGTTACTACGCTGTGGTGACTGTTGTTGTTCTGTTTTTGTCTAAGCTCAAGACATTTAAGAACTGCTCTATAGCCATGTGGGATTGGTTGATGGTGTGTCAATCCGGCTTCGGAGTACATGTTATACAATACATCAAGCGTATTGGTGCCTATAAGCACAAGAGACTGTGAAGTGGCTCGAATGTCAGGAACAACCAAAGCGAGTGTATTTACATCCATTGACACTTCAATAACCTCTTTTGGAAAAGTCACAGTCATTTCTATGTAACCTAAGTAGGGTACGGACTGTCCATTTGCTCCCTCCACCTCTAAGAGATCATGTAGTGGCTTAATCTCCTGCTCTGAAAAGTGCTGTTCATAAAATGATCAGGGAACTGTTGTTACTTGGGAACCCATATCAAGTAAGCAGTTGACTTCTTCACCTTTTATGTTGACTTTTGCTGTACTCTTAGTTCCAACCAACCCCTTAGGAAGTTTAAAAGGGTGGTTCTTACTTCAATGTTTTAGACTAGCACATACTTCAGCCTTGCATTCGCTGTTTACGTCTGAGGGACGTTGTTGGCTCTCTTCAGCCCCTGTTTGTCCCATAACAGGAACTGCTAGTCGTTTAAAGGTAAGTTGAGACTGTTTTGTGTTTCCTAAATGTGCTGCTTCCCCTCTAATTGTTTTCTCTTTTCAGCTACTAAAGCAGAGTTTGTCCTGTCTGTGCAAACTGGGGCAATGTGCCCAACCTCCCCACAGTTAAAGCAGCACCAAGGCCTTGGTCTGTTAGTCTGCTTTTTCTTGGTCTGTTTTTGCATATCTGTGTTAGCACTGACTAGTTTTTGTGCTCTGCCTGGAATTTTCCCTGTTGCTCCCCTGTTATCAGTCCCCTTTGTCTTTTTCTGTGACATAAAATTGGTTAATTGGCTTTGTAAACTAGCTACTTCCCTCCCAAGATCCTCAATAACACTGAGACTGACCTCTGACTTCTCTTTTGACTCTGCACAGGCCCACGCACTTTGGAACTGAAGCTGGCCACGTTGCCTGGTGGTGCCCATGTGTTTTTTCATGCGATTAGCTTTTGCTAACTGCCTGTCTTCTTCTGTTCTTAGTAACAGCAAGAGGTCAGCAAATGAAGGGGGGTTGCTTTTCTTCTGCTCAAGTTGCAAGCTAGAAAGCAAAGCATTGTCCCAGCATCCCCCACAGACCTGTTTGAGTAAGTATTTATCTACCTCAGCAGGTGCAGCCCCACCCCTTCTCACAGCTAGGTTCAATGCTAATTGCAATCGATGAAGATAAGTGGAGGGTTTCTCAACCGGATCTTGAAGGGTGTTCATGAACTGGGCAAAAAGTTCTTCCCCATCCTCAACAGTACCAAAGGCTGAGTCCAAAAGCTGCAGGTAAGCGGTGGGGGGTGATCCAGGCTGTAGCCCTTTGACCACAAGTTGAGACTGTTTTGTGTTTCCTAAATGTGCTGCTTCTCCTCTAATTGTTTTCTCTTTTCAGCTACTAAAGCAGAGTTTGTCCTGTCTGTGCAAACTGGAGCAATGTGCCCAACCTTCCCACAGTTAAAGCAGTACCAAGGCCTTGGTCTCTTAGTCTGCTTTTTCTTGGTCTGTTTTAGCATATCTGTGTTAGCACTGACTAGTTGTTGTGCTCTGCCTGGAATTTTCCCTGTTGCTCCCCTGTTATCAGTCCCCTTTGTCTTTTTCTGTGACATAAAATTGGTAAATTGGCTTCGTAAACTAGCTACTTCCCTCCCAAGATCCCCAATAACACTGAGACTGACCTGACTTCTCTTTTGACTCTGCACAGGCCCAAGCACTTTGGAATTGAAGCTGGCCACGTTGCCTGGTGGTGCCCATGTGTTTTTTCATGCGACTAGCTTTTGCTAACTGCCTGTCTTCTTCTGTTCTTAGTAACAGCAAGAGGTCAGCAAATGAAGGGGGGTTGCTTTTCTTCTGCTTAAGTTGCAAGCAAGAAAGCAAAGCATTGTCCCAGCATCCCCTACAGACCTGTTTGAGTAAGTATTTATCTACCTCAGCAGGTGAAGCCCCACCCCTTCTCACAGCTAGGTTCAATGCTAATTGCAATCGATGAAGACAAGTGGAGGGTTTCTCAACCGGATCTTGAAGGGTGTTCATGAACTGGGCAAAAAGTTCTTCCCCATCCTCAACAGTACCAAAGGCTGAGTCCAAAAGCTGCAGGTAAGCGGTGGGGGGTGATCCAGGCTGTAGCCCTTTGACCACATCGGCTGCAGGCGAAAGAAGACATTCAAGGATTCTCCTTGAGATCTGAAGATGGGACATGCTGGGATCATTTAAAAGCAGTTCGATGTGTGAGCGCCAAGAGTCGTAATCAGCTTCGTTACTGGGTCTGGGAATCTTTCTAGAAAAGGAACGAAGCCTCACTGGAGATTGCAATTGTGGGCTAACATCTTCCCTCCTTACAATATGCTCAACCACCACCTTCTGTATTTCTGCTGGGTTTATGTCACTCACTGAAAGGGTCGGAGCTTTCCCTCCATTAGTGAACAATACTGAATCAGTGGTACTTAAGCAATTTCCTTCTCGTGGGGCATCCAAGAGTGAGACGAGGGGCTGTTTATCTTCGCAGGTAGGAGGTTGAAATGTCACAACTGGGGTCTCAACATGTGAAGGGGAGACTTCTATACCTATGGGTTTCATAGCTTCAATATCTTCACCAATCTGTGACATTATCTCTTTCAACACCTCCCTATAGTCTTTGCCACTTAGCTTGGCTAAGCTCTTTAACTCAGCTAGATATGTTTTTGTAACATTACTGCCAATCTGCGTTGTGTACACACTGCTTAATGCTTTTACAACATATTTAGCACATAGATCACCTTGCACTGTGTATGGCAGAAGTGGCTCTAAGTTCACTAAAGCTAGACTGCTCGAAAACTCATTGATCAGGTTTTGGTAAAATTCGGATTTAAAATCATCAACAAGGAGGGCTTTTTCGATGAAACCGTACTTCTTAAGGAAGTCAACAACTTGCTCATCCTGATCTGCTACCTGGGTTACCCCACTAACGATCACTGCATTCAGAATTTTAACACCTGACTTCTGTATGAAGTCCATTTTGAATATTCTTTCAATATTGATATTCAATGTCTCTGGCTCCTGGCTGGCTCGCCAATTTTGTAGCCCTTATTACGAGGTAGTAGTAATAATGTACATAGGTTTAGTAGTCTAACGTGGTCTTAGAGATTATCATTAATATGAATTTGGACCAGAATCAGAAAACGCTAAATTTGTTAAGAGCCTGAGAATTGAATATCAATAAAAGGGATACCACACCAGAATGACAGTTTGCATAACTTGTATTAAATACACAGGGCTGATACATGCATATAAGAACACATTTGTGGAAAATAACAAACTAAAATAATAAAGTGCGCACAAAAACAAAACCCTTTTTTCAGTTTTTTTGAGCTCCCTTCGTTCTCTGTTCCCCTTGCCTTTGTTGATAAGAGTTAGTTTTCATTGTTGGGGCCCCTTTTTTCTTTCTTTCTTTTTTTTTTGTTTGGGTTAGTGTTTGTCCTACCACCCTGAAGATGAAGATGATGATCCTGGCAATCTGTCTAAAGTCAGAGTCACAAACACGGTTGGCTCGCCAGCCAACCACCCGGACTGTGAATCTATGAATCTCTAGGGGAACGTTTGGAACGTGTGGACCAGTATCACTCCGTGGAAAGGATCTCTGCACGATGTTCCCAACTCTTTACCAAATCCTGACCTATAAATAAGGCCAAATCATTTCTCTCAATTACCATTCAGTAAATAAATTGACTGCTACAGGCTACTATAAAATAAAATGAGATAATATTTCAGTACACCTATAATGCAATATAAAAATCTTTCTCTCGTCGTACAACAGCTCTTATGTTTCTTCTCAGGTATCAAAACTATATGAATTTCTCACTATTATCAAAAATACATTTACATCAAAAATTGTATCCTTCATAAAGACACACATTTCTAATTAAAGTGTTATGAAACCTTAGTAATATTACCATTTGAAGAATAAAACTGAATGAATTGCATGTAAACATTTATCAACTTGTATCACTTTAAATTAGAGGCATTAAGGTGTCAGTGTGCTTATTTATCCCCCTCTGCACCGGTAACAGTGGAAAGAATGCATTAAAAATTTACCTCTTTAAACTCCAGTGACCACAATTAAATCCACAATTTTTAAAATCATTATTTAACAAACTAATCATTTAATAACACCTAACATTTCTTTTTAAAACCCACAACAAAATATTTTTTTTTGGTTTCAAAGGCATTAATCAGTATGCCGCTAACCTATCGTGGCTAATCACCCTATTAACATATGAACACAGCAGGCTCTCTACCTTTGCATTGATTTACCCATTAGCGCCGATTAACATAAATGTTAGCGAACTCAGAGTAAACTCAGCAGACTAGGTTAAATGCAAATGGGCATCAAAAGCCTGGCCTGTTAAAATGAATGCTCGCGAACTCAGAGGCCTAGCGCCAGATAAACAAAACTCACCATTTTAGCGGAATTCATTGCCTTTAGCTCCATGACAAACAGTGGATTCAGGTACAGCTCTCTCTTACACTCAAGTGGATAACGCAGCCTCCTATGCTTGAGTGCAAGCGCCAAAAAGAACGTGCAGTGATGCAAAACTAGAGGCGTAACTGTAACGAAGCCTAGCTAGCAGCTGATTGGTCAGCTCACTGCCTCATAGAGTTCACCCATTTGCTCACTTACAAGTCAATCAAAGATACGAAAATAAAAGTTAACCATTTTGTGACTTTGTTAGACAGCTAAATTGGGTTCCCTTTCATAGGTCACTTCGATGCTGCGGTGACGTCCGATGTTCATCTTGTTGGATTAATTCCTGCCGTGGACACGCTTCAGGATTATACACAACGAGACGCAACGACTTTGACGCATGCGCTTCCCCTGCTTAAGGACGCCGCGAGCCTTTCGTGCCCGAACATTTTAACACGTATGAAAACGTTGCAGAAGGCGGAAATCTTGAAACCACTAACGTTATTTCGAGCCGCGTGGGAACGCTTGCCCGGCATTTCACAATGGGTGTTACGCACAATTCGTCACGGATACACCATTCAGTTTCGAAAAGGCCCGCCTCCTTTCCGCGGAATTTTTCCCACGGTTGTGAAGCCAAAGGAAATAGCGGTGCTGCGACAGGAGATGTCAGCTCTGCTAAACAAAGGAGCTGTTAACAGTTAACAGTAATGTATATTTTTCCGGCTCGTGCGCTCGTCAGCAGTCCTTCTCTCTCTCAAATACTCCGGTTTCCCCTGGCGTTAAATACTCTCTCCACGCCAATTACTAAAACAAGAGACAGGTGTTGATTATTTCCGTTCAACCCGCTCACTCACCGTCCGTCTCCCGACTCTCCCGTTGCAGGCTCCGCTAAACCACGCCTCTGCCTCCACATACCTCCACAGCCCGACTCAGGCCGGGGAGCCATCCGGCCTGCAGCCTCCCCCCCCCCCATTTCTGGAGAGGAAGTCGGCCTCAGCCATCTGAACACCCGGTCTGTGGATCACTTTGAACTTATAAGGCTGTAGAGCCAGATACCACCGAGTGATCCGCGCGTTGGTATCTTTCATGCGGTGGAGCCATTGCAGGGGGGCGTGGTCCGAACAGAGGGTGAACTCCCGTCCCAGGAGATAGTAGCGGAGGGTGAGGACGGCCCACCTGATGGCAAGGCATTCTATCTCAATGGTGCTGTACTTAGTCTCTCTCCTAGAGAGCTTACAACTAATGTACAGCACCGGCCGTTCCTCTTCCTCGATCTCCTGAGACAGGACTGCCCCCAAGCCCCTTGTCCAACGCGTCTGTCTGCAACAGAAAAGGGAGAGAGAAATTAGGAGCGTGTAACAACGGCCCGCCACATAGAGCAGCCGTCACTAAAGGCCTGCTGACACGGCTCCGTCCACTGGACTGTATCTGGTGCCTCCTTTTTAGTAAGGTCAGTCAAGGGGCTGGTGAGGTCCGAATAATTAGGCACAAACCGTCTATAATATCCCGCCAGCCCCAAGAACTGTCTCACCTCCTTTTTGGTCTTGGGACGCGGACAGGGGGAGGGATTGAGATTTGACATTCGCCTCCGGCCCAAGATCGTCCTCTCCACTAATCACCGTCGCCAACATCACTGGCTCCACCTCCTTCCATTTTTTAAGGAGATTGAGGTGATATATTTGACGTACCCCATTCCTATCCGACCGTATAACTTCATAATCGAGCTCTCCGACTTGTCGTGCGACCTCAAATGGTCCCTGCCACTTTGCCATTAATTTGGAGCTTGATGTTGGGAGCAATACAAGTACTTTTTCTCCCGGTGCAAATTTGCGGAACTTAGCGCCCCTGTTGTACAGCCGGCTCTGTCTGTCCTGAGCTTGTAACAAATTCTCCCTTGATAGCCGCCCCAAAGTGTGGAGTTTTGTTCTCAAGTCCAGGACATACTGAATTTCATTTTTGCTTTGAGACGGTTCCTCCTCCCAAGTTTCTCTCAGGACATCCAGCACCCCTCGGGGCTGCCGTCCGTAGAGAAGCTCGAAGGAGGAAAACCCCGTGGAGGCTTGCGGGACCTCTCGCACGGCGAACAACAAGGGTTCTAACCACTTATCCCAATTTTTGGCGTCTTCCTGCACGAATTTACGAATCATTGACTTAAGCGTGCGATTAAAGCGCTCGACCAGGCCGTCGGTCTGTGGGTGATAGACGCTGGTCCGAATCAATTTAACGGCCAATAATTCGTAAAGTTCGCGTAACGTACGTGACATAAACACCGTGCCTTGATATGTGAGGATTTCTTTCGGAACCCCCACCCGGGAGATTAAACGAAACAGTGCGTCCGACATACTCTTAGCCGAAATGTTGTGAAGGGCCACTGCTTCAGGATATCGTGTTGCATAGTCGACTATAAATAAGGCAAAACGTTGTCCCCTTGAGGATCGCTCTAATGGCCCGATGAGGTCCATGCCAATTCTCTCGAAGGGGACCTGCATTAATGGGAGGGGGCGCAATGGCGCTTTTGGGGTGGCGGGTGGGTTTGCCAACTGGCATTCAGGACAAGACGCGCACCACCTGCGCACATTCTCATGAATGCCCGGCCAAAAAAAAACGGGTCATGAGGCGATTTAGTGTGGCAGCCTGTCCCAGGTGGCCCGCCATTGGATTAGAATGAGCCGCTTGGAAAAAAACTTGGACCTGTTAGAACGCATGTTTCAATGTTTCATCCCGAGACTGCTCCAGGGGAAAGTCATCGCGCTCCGAGAGACCCCATCTCTCGACTTCACGCGGTTCCCCTGGAGCAGAGCCCGGCAGTCCCGGCTCAGTTTCTCCAACCTGCACCCGCGCGCCCCCGTTCCGGGCCTTATTTCCCCAAGAGGCATCCGCGCACAGAGACCCCAATAGAGCCGCGAAAGCAGGCCAATTCGTACCCAAAATTATCGGATGCCGGAGGTGCGGACTAACGGCTACCTCAACGCTATGCTTTTGACCCCGAAATTCATTGGACATCGGTCCACGAAATGGTCCGGATCCCTGCAACGCCAACAGGCCAGCCCAGACCTTCCCCTTCCCAGCACCGGCCACTGTTCGCGGGGCCACCTGCACGCTTCCGCTGACTTCTGGAAGAGCTCTAGGAACGCCTCCGGGTCGTATTGGGGCCTCACCTTGTGTAAGGGCAGATGCACTCTCGGCGTGGCACGAACCTCCCGGTCGATCCAGCTCCGGAACCTCTCGCGGTCCTCCTGCTGGGCTTGTACGATGGCCTGGAACCGCCTTTCCTGGTCAGTCCTCAAATCCAGCAGGGCCTGATGTTGTTCGCGATGCAGGACCGCGAGGGACGCGATTATGTCCACGAGTGGCGTGGAGGACGGGTTTCGCATGGTGGCGGCGGTCCTTCTTCCTTTCGGCACCAGTGTAGAAAGGTTCAAGGATGGAAAGGAAGAGGACGAGGGGTCGGCTTGACTGCTGACGGTTTTATTAAATAATGTCTAAACGGTGTCACTCACACCGGCAACAACAAAAACTCTTCAGACTTCCGGGTTGCGGCTTCCGGCTCGTGCGCTCGTCAGCAGTCCTTCTCTCTCTCAAATACTACGGTTTCCCCTGGCGTTAAATACTCTCTCCACGCCAATTACTAAAACAAGAGACAGGTGTTGATTATTTCCGTTCAACCCGCTCACTCACAGTTCGTTTCCTGACTCTCTCTCCCGCTGCAGGCTCCGCTAAACCACGCCTCCGCCTCCACAAACAGGTTGGAATTACTGGCGGTTTTTCTAGCTCTCCAGTACTTCTCATATCTGCTGATCGGCCGTCATGTACTGCTCAGGTCAAACAACATAGCAGTTGTGTCATATCTGAATCATCAAGGAGGATAACGCTCTCGGCCCCTGTGCAGGCTGGCGAGAAATATTCTTCTTTGGTCTCAGAACAGATTTCTGTCAATCCGAGCGGTTCATGTCCCCGGACATTTGAACTTCGGAGTGGATTTGCTATCCAGACAGACTCATGAGCAGGGGGAATGGAGGTTGCACCCCCAAACGGTGAGCCTTTTATGGCAAATATTTGGAGAAGCAAGAGTGGACTTATTCGCGTCGAGCATGACTACGCATTGCCCGCTGTGGTTCTCCCTATGCCCTCCATCACCCCTAGGCTTGGATGCGTTAGATCACAATTGGCCCAGAACCAGCTTGTATGCTTTTCCCCCGATTTGTCTAATTCCAGCGGTGTTATCCAGGATACGGCTGGACAGAGTGGAGCAGCTGCTGCTGATGGCTCCATAGTGGCCCACACAGCCATGGTTTGCGGACTTGGTCAGTCTGTTAGCGGGCTCTCCATGGGAGATTCCCCTCAAACAGGGCTTACTATCACAAGCACAGGGAATGATTTAGCACCCAAGGCCAGTGTCCGGTTGCATAAAACTCCTTAAGCTAAGAAATCCCTTAGATATAAGGTTAAGGGTACCCTTAGTGAAACTTGGGTTGCAAGAAAAAACCCTAAGGGTTTCCTTAAGGAACTTAAGGCTGTTATTAAGTTTTTCCCCTTAATTAATAAAGTGTTCCCTTAATGCGTTGCTACAAAGTCCCTAGTGACCATTTCACCTTAATAAATTTAAGGGACCAAAACAGCTCCCTTAAGTCAACTTAAACTCAAAATACGATGGCTGATTTAGTGTTAATTAAAGAGGAGGAAATACCAAGGCTTGTTTTTAACGATCGTAATAATCCCTTGGAGACGATGAATGGTTGATGAAAGGCTGAAAAGTATTATTATTATAACCACTCACGAAAACAATAATTGCCTTTTCGTCCTCTGTCCAGTTTGGTTTACCTTTTTATGTTTTCTGTTATGTTTGTACTCCATAGCAAAAATATATTAATACAAGTGTGATATTAGCAAGGGTTTGGCTTTGTGGTTCGTTATGTTCTGTTTACTGTTAGAGGTAGTAACTATAGCAACCGCGTCAATCTTTGCCATATGTAGTCTGAAACTACTGTGAAACGCTTAGTATAAACAATTAGGTAAGGGTGGCAGTTAAGAGGTTTCTTGCAACGCTCTTAATGAAATCCCTTACCTCAGGGATTTTTTCTCCCTCAGGGAAACCCTCACTTAAGGAGTTTCATGCAACCGGGCACTGATCTATGGAAGCTGTGGGCGTGGCCTCTGAGCGGAGTGAGTTAATATGTCCCGGTCTTTCTGTTGAAACCACAGAGACTATAATGAATTCTAGGGCAGCTTCTACGAGACGCATATATGCTTTCAAATGGAAACTGTTTACTGCCTGGTGTGGAATTCGTAACATAGATCCAGTTTACTGCCCAGTGGCTTCAGTACTGGAGTTCCTTCAAGACCGTTTCTCTGATGGAGTAACGCCAGCCACTCTGAAAGTTTACGTGGCAGCCATTTCAGCTAACCACATATATATAGATGGTGCTTCAGTGGGCCGTCATCCGCTGGTCTCTCGTTTTATACAAGGTGCGCGACGGCTGAATCCTTTCTGCCCTGTGCGAGTTCCTTAATGGGATTTATCCATTGTGTTGCAAGGTTTATCAGGGCATCCATTTGAGCCCCTTGAAACTATACCGGATAAAATCCTGACTTTAAAGACAGTTCTTCTTGTGGCTTTATCCTCCCTCAAGAGAGTTGGGGATTTACAGGCTCTTTCTGTTTCACCCTCGTGCATGGATTTTGCACCAGGCTCTGTGAAAGTATTGCTGCGACCGAGGCCTAATTATGTCCTTAAGGTCGCTTCGAACCCTTTTCACTTTCAACAAGTGGTCTTGGAGGCTTTATCCCCTGCAGAGGTGGGGTCAGGAGATCTGAGTCTTTGCCCTGTCAGAGCGCTGAAGACTTATGTTGATCGAACAGCCCCATGGCGTGAGTCTGACCAGCTGTTTTTCTGTTTCAGACACAAGAATAGAGGCCATGCTGTCACAAAGCAACGCATGTCCCATTGGTTGGTGGAGGCAATATCTTTAGCCTATGAGGCGCGCAGACTCGCTTTGCCCTTAGGAGTTAGAGCTCATTCCACAAGAGCAGTGGCTTCTTCACAGGCTTTTCTCAGTGGATCATCTATGGATGATATCTGTGCTGCGGCAGGATGGTCCTCTCCGAGCACTTTTAACAAGATTTACAGTCTGGATGTGAGGACGGCTCCTGGCTCCCGGGTTCTCTCCGCTTGAGCAGATGCTTCCTTGGATCCCAGCTATCAGGTACGTCAGGCGCTATGGTATAGGACAACGTCACACCGAGAGGTGTTCCCACACGGTGACGTCACCGCAGCATCTCGTTCCCTATTCAGGGAACTGTGGTTACATACGTAACCGAGATGTTTCTCATTATTAAGCCTGGCTACACATACAACCACCATCTTTGCCGTTATGGGTTTTCCTTATATAGTTGTATTGAGGATTGAGGAAGTGGCATGTCTCTTATGAATTGTCTCTGCTACAACATAATAACTTGTGGGAAGTGGAAACGTGATAATATGTTGTGGCCATGAGATATTAATTTGTGGACAGCGTTGGGCAAGTTACTAAAATGTAATCAAATTACTGATTACTCGTTTTAAAAGTAATCACTTTACTGTTCTGATTACTTTATTTCAAAAGTAATTAGTAATTTGTTACATCACTAGTTACATTACTTTTTTTCTCTATGAAATTTATGAAATCCCAGCATGCACCCTCCTGATAAATATTTGTTATTAAAGCATCAATATTCACAGAACTCTGTTATTTTTAACTAAAGAAAGCGGCTGCTGTGTGCATGGTTTGGCAGAATGCAAGCAAAGAGTGCTGCATTTATAATCTCTAAAAGACATGTCAGTTCATCGCAATCTCACAAATCTCTGTTATAACACAATACATCTATGCATAATTAATATTTCATGTCTACAATTCTTATTGTCAAAAGCATCAAAAATCAGCAATATTAAGAGGATTTAGCATTTCCAATTATTGCAGGCATGTTACATTCTTCTTATTATTAGGCCTATTATTAGTAGTAGTAGGTTACTTTTATTATTAAATTACATGAAATTATATCCCCAAAATTATTTCATAGCACATCATGATGCGCTGTGAGGATAATTAAAACTTAGGCTATTAGCTTACACCTCACTGAAAAAATTGTTTTTCTTTTTTTTTTAAAAGGTCTATTAATTTATGCAATTAATTATAGGCCTATAATTAAAAAATATTAACACTGCAGTCATCAATGAAAATTAAGAGCAGCTGTATTTTGTGCATCGATTTTTAAAAACAACCTGTTTAACAATATGTATCTTCTCATGTTTTTCACTATATGGGCCACAAGAGAAATATTAATGAAATAATTTAAGACAGTTATATACCGTTATCAGCATGTTGAAATAATTTTGTCTTTCAGCATTGTCTCAGAGAATATCAGCATATGACGTTCCCACAAGTTAATGTCAAAATTTTCATTTTGGGGTGGAGTATCCCTTTAACTGTACAGATGGACGTTAAACAAGCAGATTTATGAGAAGAACCCACAGAAACAAAACTTAAATGTGGAAGTAGGAAGTAAATATTAAAAACAATTACACCTTCAGGAATATGACGACAACTCGACTTTTGTATAGCCTACTTTGTGTCTGTTCACTTTTGGTTTTAATGCTGTAAGTTATTATTGACATGATCTTTGGTGTAGTTAGTAGTTAAACGTGCAGCAAGTAAAAGGCTGAAGTCCTCAATTTGTGCTTCTAGCCAATAAATGCACTTCAAGTCAAATGTAAGCCTGCTGTTAATGACCAGTCCTTTTCAGAGTCTTTGCAGTACGCAGGTGCTTCAGACACAGTTGATGTGTTTTACTGCCTGGCTTGGATGTTCTTCTAGTGGCTACAGAGATACTGACCAACCCATCTGGACACCAGGAGCACTGTGAATAATTCAGCTTGACCCGATGATTAAGAAATCACATGATCGTTTTATTATACGTATTTATATATAATATTTTAACCTCATTACACTATGATTAAGGTGAATGAAGAGAAGCCAGATCCAAGCACAACTTCTTGTGATCATCCCAGTGTGTTTGGCATTTATGTGGAGTTTAAAAAAAATGTTGACGATAAGGATGAGGAAGCATCTGATATGTGTCCAACCAATATGTATTCAGCTGTGCTGAATTTGGTAAGTTAAAGGGTTAGTTCACCCAAAAATCTAAATTATGTCATTAATGACTCACCCTCATGTCGTTCCAAACCCGTAAGACCTCTGTTCATCTTCAGAACACAGTTTAAGATATTTTAGATTTAGTCCGAGAGCTCTCAGTCCCTCCATTGAAGCTGTGTGTACGGTCTACTGTCCATGTCCAGAAAGGTAAGAAAAACATCATCAAAGTAGTCCATGTGACATCAGAGGGTCAGTTAGAATTTTTTGAAGCATCGAAAATAAATTTTGGTCCAAAAATAGCAAAAACTACGACTTTATTAATCATTGTCTTCTCTTCTGTGTCTGTTGTGAGAGAGAGTTCAAAACAAAGCAGTTTGTGATATCCGGTTCGCGAACGAATCATTCGATGTAACCGGATCTTCTTGAACCAGTTCACCAAATCGAACTGAATCGTTTTTTAAACGGTTCGCGTCTCCAATACGCATTAAACCACAACTAACTTAAGCTGTTAACTTTTTTAATGTGGCTGACACTCCCTCTGAGTTCAAACAAACCAATATCCCGGAGTAATTCATTTACTCAAACAGTACACTGCCTGAACTGCTGTGAAGAGAGAACTGAAGATGAACACCGAGCCGAGCCAGATAACGAACAACAGATTGACTCGTTCTCGAGTCAAGAACCGTTTCTGTCAGACACGTCCGATTCGAGAACCGAGGAGCTGATAATACTGCGCATTTGTGATTCAGTATGAAGCAGACTGACACACAGAGCGCCTGAACCGAACTGATTCTTTTGGTGATTGATTCTGAACAGATTCTGTGCTAATGTTATGAGCGCGGGTAAACTGAAGGCTTGAATCAAGGGCAATCATCGCCAATGACGTCATTACGTTGACGTTACGTTTACCGGTGAACCGTTTTCTTCAACCGGTTCATTGAATCAATCCAAAAGAACTACTGGTGATCTGAAAACCGATGCAACCGGTTCTTGACTCGAGAACGAGTCAATCGTTCGTTCGTTATCTGGCTTGGCTCGGTGTTTATCTTCAGTTCTCTCTTCACAGCAGTTCAGTCCGTGTACTGTTTGAGTAAATGAATTACTCCAGGATATATGTTTGTTTTAACTCCTTTGTGGACATGGACAGTATACTGTTCACCAGGGGCGGACTGGCCATCTGGAGCACCAGGACATTTCCCGGTGGCCTGACGGTCATTCTGGCCTGCCGGCTGCCGCTGTGCAGTCGATCAGGCTGATGTACAATAGGCTGGTATGCAACTGCGAATTAATTGACGGTTTTATGAATCTACGAATCAGGCGATCGCGGAGTGAAAATGACACCACCACATGACCAAACATCAGCGAAGCACTGCCTAATTGGCTATATCCAGAGGCAGGCTTTATCTTAGAAAATCGCGCAAAAAATGGAGCCGTAAACACAAAGGAGGAGCAGAGGGAAAGTATAAAAAGGAGAAAAGCCCTGGCCACAGACGCAGCAAATTGCTGCAAAATCCCAGCCATGTTCGCCAGTAAAGGAGACGGTTGGTCAGAATTACATTTATATTTACTAGGGATGGGATGGTTCACTGAAAAAACTAACCGTTCAGTTCACCACACACGGTTCAGCACGCGCTGAGACCGCTGTTCAACTTAAATCTGACAAAGCATCTGTAATATGGTTTACTATAAATAACACGTAAAACAAACAGGGTTCAGCTAATATATGTTTCTGCTGATGGAAGCACATTGTGGAATCCCAGACATTACAACAGCGATGAAAAAAAAAAAAACCTGGGCAAATCACTGACTCTTGTTCAATACTAGTACGAACACTGTATCAGTGCACTCTCTTAAAGTGACAGTCTTTATATTAATCGAACAGCAACAACAAAGAAATCACTCACTGCTCTTGATTAAAAAGCTTTTTTAACTTTAATAAAGAATAATCTTTAATTTATAGTCCAAAATGCAATGCTGTTTTACATTAGATTACTTTATTTCATTTCTGTACCTAAAAACTAATGCAAGACCTACGTAAAAAAAAACCTGAAAGTGTTTATTTTATTTGTATCTTTACTCTATTGTATTTATTTGTGATGTTGCTTGTAGTAAGAACATTCAGAATAATATGATAATATATATATTTTTTTAAAGTATAGTTTTTCCATAAACATAACACATACAACGGTACCGAAACCGTGACTCTAAAACCGTGAAACAAACCGAACCGTGAAAAAGTTGAACTGTTCCACCCTAATATTTACATAATCATTTGGCAGACAGACGCTTTCATTCAAAGCGAGTTACAATAGATAAAATCTATTAAAAAAAAAAAAACTAGTGCTGCTAGTGCTCCTGCTGTTGAACAAGGGAGGGTGGACAGTTCAGCTTTTGGCTGCATAATTAATGTAGATTATTGAAAGTGCTTATTTCATATTGCAGAGAAACTCAGTGTGCAGAGTGAGAGAGAGGGGGATTCAGGGAAAGATGATAGAGACAGTGAATGCCTTGACACTTCTTGATACTTCATTTGATTATTTTGCCTGTCCACAGTCTAAGGATTTTGATTTATTTTTTTAAGTATAACCCAATTCAAACAACTGAAAGAGTCAAAGAGTTTAGCAGTCTGGTGGACACATGAATTGGGTGGTGGTGACTGCAGCAACAGAGGTGGCCTGGGGTGGAGTCAGATTCCCGGCCTGATTTACTGTCCCAGTCTGCCACTGCCGTTCACACAGTTTCAATGGAGGGACTGAGAGCTCTC